>NC_136061.1:1350541555-1352941555 GCF_964261635.1 Lissotriton helveticus | reverse complement strand
GATTTTTAGTGAAGAGCAGCCAGGCACATTTTAGCAAGTTTTACTTGTAAGTGGGATTGGAAACGCTTTTCAGGCTCAGTACTGGGCTCAAAAGATGCAGCCCTGATGTCTCTCATGATAGCAGGTGGTTAAGTAGAAATTAGCTGCTCGGCTGACCCTGTAGGAGCAAACGTATGCTAAAAATGTTCGTAGAATGAGATTTTCAGTGAAGAGCAGCCAGGCACATTTTAGCAAGTTTTACTTGTAAGTGGGGTTGGAAACGCTTTTCAGGCTCAATACTGGGCTCAAAAGATGCAGCCCTGATGTCTCTCATGATAGCAGGTGGTTAAGTAGAAATTCGCTGCTCGGCTAACCCTGCAGGAGCAAACGTATGCTAAAAATTTTCGTAGAATGAGATTTTCAGTGAAGAGCAGCCAGGCACATTTTAGCAAGTTTTACTTGTAAGTGGGGTTGGAAACGCTTTTCAGGCTCAGTACTGGGCTCAAAACATGCAGTCCTGATGTCTCTCATGATAGGAGGTGGTAAAGTAGAAATTCGCTGCTCGGCTGACCCTGCAGGAGCAAATGTATGCTAAAAATGTTCATAGAATGAGATTTTCAGTGAAGAGCAGCCAGGCACATTTTAGCAAGTTTTACTTGTAAGTGGGGTTGGAAACACTTTTCAGGCTCAGTACTGGGCTCAAAACATGCAGCCCTGATGTCTCTCATGATAGCAGGTGGTTAAGTAGAAATTCGCTGCTCGGCTGACCCTGCAGGAGCAAACGTATGCTAAAAATGTTCGTAGAATGAGATTTTCAGTGAAGAGCAGCCAGGCACATTTTAGCAAGTTTTACTTGTAAGTGGGGTTGGAAACGCTTTTCAGGCTCAGTACTGGGCTCAAAAGATGCAGCCCTGATGTCTCTCATGATAGCAGGTGGTTACGTAGAAATTAGCTGCTCGGCTGACCCTGTAGGAGCAAACGTATGCTAAAAATGTTCGTAGAATGAGATTTTCACTGAAGAGCAGCCAGGCACATTTTAGCAAGTTTTACTTGTAAGTGGGGTTGGAAACGCTTTTCAGGCTCAATACTGGGCTCAAAAGATGCAGCCCTGATGTCTCTTATGATAGCAGGTGGTTAAGTAGAAATTCGCTGCTCAGCTGATCCAGCATGAGCAAACATATGCGAAAAATGTACGTAGAATGAGCTTTTTCAGTGAAGAGCAGCCAGGCACATTTTAGCAAGTTTTACTTGTAAGTGGGGTTGAAAACGCTTTTCAGGCTCAGTACTGGGCTCAAAAGATGCAGCCCTGATGTCTCTCATGATAGCAGGTGGTTAAGTAGAAATTCGCTGCTCGGCTGACCCGGCAGGAACAAACGTATGCCAAAAATGTACGTAGAATGAGATTTTCAGTGAATAGCAGCCAGGTACATTTTAGCAAGTTTTACTTGTAAGTGGGGATGGAAACGCTTTTTAGGCTCAGTACTGGGCTCAAAAGATGCAGCCCTGATGTCTCTCATGATAGCAGGTGGTTAAGTAGAAATTCGCTGCTCGGCTGACCCTGCAGGAGCAAACGTATGCTAAAAATGTTCGTAGAATGAGATTTTCAGTGAAGAGCAGCCAGGTACATTTTAGCAAGTTTTACTTGTAAGTGGGGTTGGAAACGCTTTTCAGGCTCAATACTGGGCTCAAAAGATGCAGCCCTGATGTCTCTCATGATAGCAGGTGGTTAAGTAGAAATTCGCTGCTCGGCTGACCCGGCAGGAACAAACGTATGCCAAAAATGTACGTAGAATGAGATTTTCAGTGAATAGCAGCCAGGTACATTTTAGCAAGTTTTACTTGTAAGTGGGGTTGGAAACGCTTTTCAGGCTCAGTACTGGGCTCAAAACATGCAGCCCTGATGTCTCCCATGATAGCAGGTGGTTAAGTAGAAATTCGCTGCTCGGCTGACCCTGCAGGAGCAAACGTATGCTAAAAATGTTCGTAGAATGAGATTTTCAGTGAAGAGCAGCCAGGCACATTTTAGCAAGTTTTACTTGTAAGTGGGGTTGGAAACGCTTTTCAGGCTCAATACTGGGCTCAAAAGATGCAGCCCTGATGTCTCTCATGATAGCAGGTGGTTAAGTAGAAATTCGCTGCTCGGCTGACCCTGCAGGAGCAAACGTATGCTAAAAATGTTCGTAGAATGAGATTTTCAGTGAAGAGCAGCCTGGCACATTTGAGCAAGTTTTACTTGTAAGTGGGGTTGGAAACGCTTTTCAGGCTCAGTACTGGGCTCAAAACATGCAGTCCTGATGTCTCTCATGATAGGAGGTGGTAAAGTAGAAATTCGCTGCTCGGCTGACCCTGCAGGAGCAAATGTATGCTAAAAATGTTTGTAGAATGAGATTTTCAGTGAAGAGCAGCCAGGCACATTTTTGCAAGTTTTACTTGTAAGTGGGGTTGGAAACGCTTTGCAGGCTCAGTACTGGGCTCAAAACATGCAGCCCTGATGTCTCTCATGATAGCAGGTGGTTAAGTAGAAATTCGCTGCTCGGCTGACCCTGCAGGAGCAAACGTATGCTAAAAATGTTCGTAGAATGAGATTTTCAGTGAAGAGCAGCCAGGCAGATTTTAGCAAGTTTTACTTGTAAGGGGGGTTGGAAACGCTTTTCCATACTCAATACTGGGCTCAAAAGATGCAGCCCTGATGTCTCTCATGATAGCAGGTGGTTAAGTAGAAATTCGCTGCTCGGCTGATCCAGCAGGAGCAAACATATGCGAAAAATGTACGTAGAATGAGCTTTTCAGTGAAGAGCAGCCTGGCACATTTGAGCAAGTTTTACTTGTAAGTGGGGTTGGAAACGCTTTTCAGGCTCAATACTGGGCTCAAAAGATGCAGCCCTGATGTCTCTCATGATAGGAGGTGGTAAAGTAGAAATTCGCTGCTCGGCTGACCCTGCAGGAGCAAACGTATGCTAAAAATGTTCGTAGAATGAGATTTTCAGTAAAGAGCAGCCAGGCACATTTTAGCAAGTTTTACTTGTAAGTGGGGTTGGAAACGCTTTTCAGGCTCAGTACTGGGCTCAAAACATGCAGCCCTGATGTCTCTCATGATAGCAGGTGGTTAAGTAGAAATTAGCTGCTCAGCTGACCCTGCAGGAGCAAACGTATGCTAAACATGTTCGTAGAATGAGATTTTCAGTGAAGAGCAGCCAGGCACATTTTAGCAAGTTTTACTTGTAAGTTGGGTTGGAAACGCTTTTCAGGCTCAATACTGGGCTCAAAAGATGCAGCCCTGATGTCTCTTATGATAGCAGGTGGTTAAGTAGAAATTCGCTGCTCAGCTGATCCAGCATGAGCAAACATATGCGAAAAATGTACGTAGAATGAGCTTTTTCAGTGAAGAGCAGCCAGGCACATTTTAGCGTTTTACTTGTAAGGGGGGTTGGAAACGCTTTTCCATACTCAATACTGGGCTCAAAAGATGCAGCCCTGATGTCTCTCATGATAGCAGGTGGTTAAGTAGAAATTCGCTGCTCGGATGATCCAGCAGGAGCAAACATATGCGAAAAATGTACGTAGAATGAGCTTTTCAGTGAAGAGCAGCCTGGCACATTGTAGCAAGTTTTACTTGTAAGTGGGGTTGGAAACGCTTTTCAGGCTCAATACTGGGCTCAAAAGATGCAGCCCTGATGTCTCTCATGATAGCAGGTGGTTAAGTAGAAATTCGCTGCTCGGCTGACCCTGCAGGAGCAAATGTATGCTAAAAAAGTTCGTAGAATGAGATTTTCAGTGAAGAGCAGCCAGGCACATTTTAGCAAGTTTTACTTGTAAGTGGGGTTGGAAACACTTTTCAGGCTCAGTACTGGGCTCAAAACATGCAGCCCTGATGTCTCTCATGATAGCAGGTGGTTAAGTAGAAATTCGCTGCTCGGCTGACCCTGCAGGAGCAAACGTATGCTAAAAATGTTCGTAGAATGAGATTTTTAGTGAAGAGCAGCCAGGCACATTTTAGCAAGTTTTACTTGTAAGTGGGATTGGAAACGCTTTTCAGGCTCAGTACTGGGCTCAAAAGATGCAGCCCTGATGTCTCTCATGATAGCAGGTGGTTAAGTAGAAATTAGCTGCTCGGCTGACCCTGTAGGAGCAAACGTATGCTAAAAATGTTCGTAGAATGAGATTTTCAGTGAAGAGCAGCCAGGCACATTTTAGCAAGTTTTACTTGTAAGTGGGGTTGGAAACGCTTTTCAGGCTCAATACTGGGCTCAAAAGATGCAGCCCTGATGTCTCTCATGATAGCAGGTGGTTAAGTAGAAATTCGCTGCTCGGCTGACCCTGCAGGAGCAAACGTATGCTAAAAATGTTCGTAGAATGAGCTTTTCAGTGATGAAGAGCAGCCAGGCACATTTTAGCAAGTTTTACTTGTAAGTGGGGTTGGAAACGCTTTTCAGGCTCAGTACTGGGCTCAAAACATGCAGTCCTGACGTCTCTCATGATAGGAGGTGGTAAAGTAGAAATTCGCTGCTCGGCTGACCCTGCAGGAGCAAACGTATGCTAAAAATGTTCGTAGAATGAGATTTTCAGTGAAGAGCAGCCAGGCACATTTTAGCAAGTTTTACTTGTAAGTGGGGTTGGAAACGCTTTTCAGGCTCAGTACTGGGCTCAAAAGATGCAGCCCTGATGTCTCTCATGATAGCAGGTGGTTAAGTAGAAATTAGCTGCTCGGCTGACCCTGCAGGAGCAAACGTATGCTAAAAATGTTCGTAGAATGAGATTTTCAGTGAAGAGCAGCCAGGCACATTTTAGCAAGTTTTACTTGTAAGTGGGGTTGGAAACGCTTTTCAGGCTCAATACTGGGCTCAAAAGATGCAGCCCTGATGTCTCTTATGATAGCAGGTGGTTAAGTAGAAATTCGCTGCTCAGCTGATCCAGCATGAGCAAACATATGCGAAAAATGTACGTAGAATGAGCTTTTTCAGTGAAGAGCAGCCAGGCACATTTTAGCGTTTTACTTGTAAGGGGGGTTGGAAACGCTTTTCCATACTCAATACTGGGCTCAAAAGATGCAGCCCTGATGTCTCTCATGATAGCAGGTGGTTAAGTAGAAATTCGCTGCTCGGATGATCCAGCAGGAGCAAACATATGCGAAAAATGTACGTAGAATGAGCTTTTCAGTGAAGAGCAGCCTGGCACATTTTAGCAAGTTTTACTTGTAAGTGGGGTTGGAAACGCTTTTCAGGCTCAATACTGGGCTCAAAAGATGCAGCCCTGATGTCTCTCATGATAGCAGGTGGTTAAGTAGAAATTCGCTGCTCGGCTAACCCTGCAGGAGCAAACGTATGCTAAAAATGTTCGTAGAATGAGCTTTTCAGTGAAGAGCAGCCAGGCACATTTTAGCAAGTTTTACTTGTAAGTGGGGTTGGAAATGCTTTTCAGGCTCAGTACTGGGCTCAAAACATGCTGTCCTGATGTCTCTCATGATAGGAGGTGGTAAAGTAGAAATTCGCTGCTCGGCTGACCCTGCAGGAGCAAATGTATGCTAAAAATGTTCGTAGAATGAGATTTTCAGTGAAGAGCAGCCAGGCACATTTTAGCAAGTTTTACTTGTAAGTGGGTTTGGAAACACTTTTCAGGCTCAGTACTGGGCTCAAAACATGCAGCCCTGATGTCTCTCATGATAGCAGGTGGTTAAGTAGAAATTAGCTGCTCGGCTGACCCTGTAGGAGCAAACGTATGCTAAAAATGTTCGTAGAATGAGATTTTCAGTGAAGAGCAGCCAGGCACATTTTAGCAAGTTTTACTTGTAAGTGGGGTTGGAAACGCTTTTCAGGCTCAATACTGGGCTCAAAAGATGCAGCCCTGATGTCTCTCATGATAGCAGGTGGTTAAGTAGAAATTCGCTGCTCGTCTGACCCTGCAGGAGCAAACGTATGCTAAAAATGTTCGTAGAATGAGCTTTTCAGTGATGAAGAGCAGCCAGGCACATTTTAGCAAGTTTTACTTGTAAGTGGGGTTGGAAACGCTTTTCAGGCTCAGTACTGGGCTCAAAACATGCAGCCCTGACGTCTCTCATGATAGGAGGTGGTAAAGTAGAAATTCGCTGCTCGGCTGACCCTGCAGGAGCAAACGTATGCTAAAAATGTTCGTAGAATGAGATTTTCAGTGAAGAGCAGCCAGGCACATTTTAGCAAGTTTTACTTGTAAGTGGGGTTGGAAACGCTTTTCAGGCTCAGTACTGGGCTCAAAACATGCAGCCCTGATGTCTCTCATGATAGCAGGTGGTTAAGTATAAATTCGCTGCTCGGCTGACCCTGCAGGAGCAAACGTATGCTAAAAATGTTCGTAGAATGAGATTTTCAGTGAAGAGCAGCCAGGCACATTTTAGCAAGTTTTACTTGTAAGTGGGGTTGGAAACGCTTTTCAGGCTCAGTACTGGGCTCAAAAGATGCAGCCCTGATATCTCTTATGATAGCAGGTGGTTAAGTAGAAATTCGCTGCTCAGCTGATCCAGCATGAGCAAACATATGCGAAAAATGTACGTAGAATGAGCTTTTTCAGTGAAGAGCAGCCAGGCACATTTTAGCGGTTTACTTGTAAGGGGGGTTGGAAACGCTTTTCCATACTCAATACTGGGCTCAAAAGATGCAGCCCTGATGTCTCTCATGATAGCAGGTGGTTAAGTAGAAATTCGCTGCTCGGATGATCCAGCAGGAGCAAACATATGCGAAAAATGTACGTAGAATGAGCTTTTCAGTGAAGAGCAGCCTGGCACATTTTAGCAAGTTTTACTTGTAAGTGGGGTTGGAAACGCTTTTCAGGCTCAATACTGGGCTCAAAAGATGCAGCCCTGATGTCTCTCATGATAGCAGGTGGTTAAGTAGAAATTCGCTGCTCGGCTAACCCTGCAGGAGCAAACGTATGCTAAAAATGTTCGTAGAATGAGCTTTTCAGTGAAGAGCAGCCAGGCACATTTTAGCAAGTTTTACTTGTAAGTGGGGTTGGAAACGCTTTTCAGGCTCAGTACTGGGCTCAAAACATGCAGTCCTGATGTCTCTCATGATAGGAGGTGGTAAAGTAGAAATTCGCTGCTCGGCTGACCCTGCAGGAGCAAATGTATGCTAAAAATGTTCGTAGAATGAGATTTTCAGTGAAGAGCAGCCAGGCACATTTTAGCAAGTTTTACTTGTAAGTGGGGTTGGAAACGCTTTTCAGGCTCAGTACTGGGCTCAAAAGATGCAGCCCTGATGTCTCTCATGATAGCAGGTGGTTAAGTAGAAATTAGCTGCTCGGCTGACCCTGCAGGAGCAAACGTATGCTAAAAATGTTCGTAGAATGAGATTTTCAGTGAAGAGCAGCCAGGCACATTTTAGCAAGTTTTACTTGTAAGTGGGGTTGGAAACGCTTTTCAGGCTCAATACTGGGCTCAAAAGATGCAGCCCTGATGTCTCTTATGATAGCAGGTGGTTAAGTAGAAATTCGCTGCTCAGCTGATCCAGCATGAGCAAACATATGCGAAAAATGTACGTAGAATGAGCTTTTTCAGTGAAGAGCAGCCAGGCACATTTTAGCGTTTTACTTGTAAGGGGGGTTGGAAACGCTTTTCCATACTCAATACTGGGCTCAAAAGATGCAGCCCTGATGTCTCTCATGATAGCAGGTGGTTAAGTAGAAATTCGCTGCTCGGATGATCCAGCAGGAGCAAACATATGCGAAAAATGTACGTAGAATGAGCTTTTCAGTGAAGAGCAGCCTGGCACATTTTAGCAAGTTTTACTTGTAAGTGGGGTTGGAAACGCTTTTCAGGCTCAATACTGGGCTCAAAAGATGCAGCCCTGATGTCTCTCATGATAGCAGGTGGTTAAGTAGAAATTCGCTGCTCGGCTAACCCTGCAGGAGCAAACGTATGCTAAAAATGTTCGTAGAATGAGCTTTTCAGTGAAGAGCAGCCAGGCACATTTTAGCAAGTTTTACTTGTAAGTGGGGTTGGAAATGCTTTTCAGGCTCAGTACTGGGCTCAAAACATGCTGTCCTGATGTCTCTCATGATAGGAGGTGGTAAAGTAGAAATTCGCTGCTCGGCTGACCCTGCAGGAGCAAATGTATGCTAAAAATGTTCGTAGAATGAGATTTTCAGTGAAGAGCAGCCAGGCACATTTTAGCAAGTTTTACTTGTAAGTGGGTTTGGAAACACTTTTCAGGCTCAGTACTGGGCTCAAAACATGCAGCCCTGATGTCTCTCATGATAGCAGGTGGTTAAGTAGAAATTAGCTGCTCGGCTGACCCTGTAGGAGCAAACGTATGCTAAAAATGTTCGTAGAATGAGATTTTCAGTGAAGAGCAGCCAGGCACATTTTAGCAAGTTTTACTTGTAAGTGGGGTTGGAAACGCTTTTCAGGCTCAATACTGGGCTCAAAAGATGCAGCCCTGATGTCTCTCATGATAGCAGGTGGTTAAGTAGAAATTCGCTGCTCGTCTGACCCTGCAGGAGCAAACGTATGCTAAAAATGTTCGTAGAATGAGCTTTTCAGTGATGAAGAGCAGCCAGGCACATTTTAGCAAGTTTTACTTGTAAGTGGGGTTGGAAACGCTTTTCAGGCTCAGTACTGGGCTCAAAACATGCAGCCCTGACGTCTCTCATGATAGCAGGTGGTTAAGTAGAAATTCGCTGCTCGTCTGACCCTGCAGGAGCAAACGTATGCTAAAAATGTTCGTAGAATGAGATTTTCAGTGAAGAGCAGCCAGGCACATTTTAGCAAGTTTTACTTGTAAGTGGGGTTGGAAACGCTTTTCAGGCTCAGTACTGGGCTCAAAACATGCAGCCCTGATGTCTCTCATGATAGCAGGTGGTTAAGTATAAATTCGCTGCTCGGCTGACCCTGCAGGAGCAAACGTATGCTAAAAATGTTCGTAGAATGAGATTTTCAGTGAAGAGCAGCCAGGCACATTTTAGCAAGTTTTACTTGTAAGTGGGGTTGGAAACGCTTTTCAGGCTCAGTACTGGGCTCAAAAGATGCAGCCCTGATATCTCTTATGATAGCAGGTGGTTAAGTAGAAATTCGCTGCTCAGCTGATCCAGCATGAGCAAACATATGCGAAAAATGTACGTAGAATGAGCTTTTTCAGTGAAGAGCAGCCAGGCACATTTTAGCGGTTTACTTGTAAGGGGGGTTGGAAACGCTTTTCCATACTCAATACTGGGCTCAAAAGATGCAGCCCTGATGTCTCTCATGATAGCAGGTGGTTAAGTAGAAATTCGCTGCTCGGATGATCCAGCAGGAGCAAACATATGCGAAAAATGTACGTAGAATGAGCTTTTCAGTGAAGAGCAGCCTGGCACATTTTAGCAAGTTTTACTTGTAAGTGGGGTTGGAAACGCTTTTCAGGCTCAATACTGGGCTCAAAAGATGCAGCCCTGATGTCTCTCATGATAGCAGGTGGTTAAGTAGAAATTCGCTGCTCGGCTAACCCTGCAGGAGCAAACGTATGCTAAAAATGTTCGTAGAATGAGCTTTTCAGTGAAGAGCAGCCAGGCACATTTTAGCAAGTTTTACTTGTAAGTGGGGTTGGAAACGCTTTTCAGGCTCAGTACTGGGCTCAAAACATGCAGTCCTGATGTCTCTCATGATAGGAGGTGGTAAAGTAGAAATTCGCTGCTCGGCTGACCCTGCAGGAGCAAATGTATGCTAAAAATGTTCGTAGAATGAGATTTTCAGTGAAGAGCAGCCAGGTACATTTTAGCAAGTTTTACTTGTAAGTGGGGTTGGAAACGCTTTTCAGGCTCAATACTGGGCTCAAAAGATGCAGCCCTGATGTCTCTCATGATAGCAGGTGGTTAAGTAGAAATTCGCTGCTCGGCTGACCCGGCAGGAACAAACGTATGCCAAAAATGTACGTAGAATGAGATTTTCAGTGAATAGCAGCCAGGTACATTTTAGCAAGTTTTACTTGTAAGTGGGGTTGGAAACGCTTTTCAGGCTCAGTACTGGGCTCAAAACATGCAGCCCTGATGTCTCCCATGATAGCAGGTGGTTAAGTAGAAATTCGCTGCTCGGCTGACCCTGCAGGAGCAAATGTATGCTAAAAATGTTTGTAGAATGAGATTTTCAGTGAAGAGCAGCCAGGCACATTTTTGCAAGTTTTACTTGTAAGTGGGGTTGGAAACGCTTTGCAGGCTCAGTACTGGGCTCAAAACATGCAGCCCTGATGTCTCTCATGATAGCAGGTGGTTAAGTAGAAATTCGCTGCTCGGCTGACCCTGCAGGAGCAAACGTATGCTAAAAATGTTCGTAGAATGAGATTTTCAGTGAAGAGCAGCCAGGCACATTTTAGCAAGTTTTACTTGTAAGGGGGGTTGGAAACGCTTTTCCATACTCAATACTGGGCTCAAAAGATGCAGCCCTGATGTCTCTCATGATAGCAGGTGGTTAAGTAGAAATTCGCTGCTCGGCTGATCCAGCAGGAGCAAACATATGCGAAAAATGTACGTAGAATGAGCTTTTCAGTGAAGAGCAGCCTGGCACATTTGAGCAAGTTTTACTTGTAAGTGGGGTTGGAAACGCTTTTCAGGCTCAATACTGGGCTCAAAAGATGCAGCACTGATGTCTCTCATGATAGGAGGTGGTAAAGTAGAAATTCGCTGCTCGGCTGACCCTGCAGGAGCAAACGTATGCTAAAAATGTTCGTAGAATGAGATTTTCAGTAAAGAGCAGCCAGGCACATTTTAGCAAGTTTTACTTGTAAGTGGGGTTGGAAACGCTTTTCAGGCTCAGTACTGGGCTCAAAACATGCAGCCCTGATGTCTCTCATGATAGCAGGTGGTTAAGTAGAAATTAGCTGCTCAGCTGACCCTGCAGGAGCAAACGTATGCTAAACATGTTCGTAGAATGAGATTTTCAGTGAAGAGCAGCCAGGCACATTTTAGCAAGTTTTACTTGTAAGTTGGGTTGGAAACGCTTTTCAGGCTCAATACTGGGCTCAAAAGATGCAGCCCTGATGTCTCTTATGATAGCAGGTGGTTAAGTAGAAATTCGCTGCTCAGCTGATCCAGCATGAGCAAACATATGCGAAAAATGTACGTAGAATGAGCTTTTTCAGTGAAGAGCAGCCAGGCACATTTTAGCGTTTTACTTGTAAGGGGGGTTGGAAACGCTTTTCCATACTCAATACTGGGCTCAAAAGATGCAGCCCTGATGTCTCTCATGATAGCAGGTGGTTAAGTAGAAATTCGCTGCTCGGATGATCCAGCAGGAGCAAACATATGCGAAAAATGTACGTAGAATGAGCTTTTCAGTGAAGAGCAGCCTGGCACATTGTAGCAAGTTTTACTTGTAAGTGGGGTTGGAAACGCTTTTCAGGCTCAATACTGGGCTCAAAAGATGCAGCCCTGATGTCTCTCATGATAGCAGGTGGTTAAGTAGAAATTCGCTGCTCGGCTGACCCTGCAGGAGCAAATGTATGCTAAAAAAGTTCGTAGAATGAGATTTTCAGTGAAGAGCAGCCAGGCACATTTTAGCAAGTTTTACTTGTAAGTGGGGTTGGAAACACTTTTCAGGCTCAGTACTGGGCTCAAAACATGCAGCCCTGATGTCTCTCATGATAGCAGGTGGTTAAGTAGAAATTCGCTGCTCGGCTGACCCTGCAGGAGCAAACGTATGCTAAAAATGTTCGTAGAATGAGATTTTTAGTGAAGAGCAGCCAGGCACATTTTAGCAAGTTTTACTTGTAAGTTGGGTTGGAAACGCTTTTCAGGCTCAATACTGGGCTCAAAAGATGCAGCCCTGATGTCTCTTATGATAGCAGGTGGTTAAGTAGAAATTCGCTGCTCAGCTGATCCAGCATGAGCAAACATATGCGAAAAATGTACGTAGAATGAGCTTTTTCAGTGAAGAGCAGCCAGGCACATTTTAGCGTTTTACTTGTAAGGGGGGTTGGAAACGCTTTTCCATACTCAATACTGGGCTCAAAAGATGCAGCCCTGATGTCTCTCATGATAGCAGGTGGTTAAGTAGAAATTCGCTGCTCGGATGATCCAGCAGGAGCAAACATATGCGAAAAATGTACGTAGAATGAGCTTTTCAGTGAAAAGCAGCCTGGCACATTGTAGCAAGTTTTACTTGTAAGTGGGGTTGGAAACGCTTTTCAGGCTCAATACTGGGCTCAAAAGATGCAGCCCTGATGTCTCTCATGATAGCAGGTGGTTAAGTAGAAATTCTCTGCTCGGCTGACCCTGCAGGAGCAAATGTATGCTAAAAAAGTTCGTAGAATGAGATTTTCAGTGAAGAGCAGCCAGGCACATTTTAGCAAGTTTTACTTGTAAGTGGGGTTGGAAACACTTTTCAGGCTCAGTACTGGGCTCAAAACATGCAGCCCTGATGTCTCTCATGATAGCAGGTGGTTAAGTAGAAATTCGCTGCTCGGCTGACCCTGCAGGAGCAAACGTATGCTAAAAATGTTCGTAGAATGAGATTTTTAGTGAAGAGCAGCCAGGCACATTTTAGCAAGTTTTACTTGTAAGTGGGATTGGAAACGCTTTTCAGGCTCAGTACTGGGCTCAAAAGATGCAGCCCTGATGTCTCTCATGATAGCAGGTGGTTAAGTAGAAATTAGCTGCTCGGCTGACCCTGTAGGAGCAAACGTATGCTAAAAATGTTCGTAGAATGAGATTTTCAGTGAAGAGCAGCCAGGCACATTTTAGCAAGTTTTACTTGTAAGTGGGGTTGGAAACGCTTTTCAGGCTCAATACTGGGCTCAAAAGATGCAGCCCTGATGTCTCTCATGATAGCAGGTGGTTAAGTAGAAATTCGCTGCTCGGCTGACCCTGCAGGAGCAAACGTATGCTAAAAATGTTCGTAGAATGAGCTTTTCAGTGATGAAGAGCAGCCAGGCACATTTTAGCAAGTTTTACTTGTAAGTGGGGTTGGAAACGCTTTTCAGGCTCAGTACTGGGCTCAAAACATGCAGTCCTGACGTCTCTCGTGATAGGAGGTGGTAAAGTAGAAATTCGCTGCTCGGCTGACCCTGCAGGAGCAAACGTATGCTAAAAATGTTCGTAGAATGAGATTTTCAGTGAAGAGCAGCCAGGCACATTTTAGCAAGTTTTACTTGTAAGTGGGGTTGGAAACGCTTTTCAGGCTCAGTACTGGGCTCAAAAGATGCAGCCCTGATGTCTCTCATGATAGCAGGTGGTTAAGTAGAAATTAGCTGCTCGGCTGACCCTGCAGGAGCAAACGTATGCTAAAAATGTTCGTAGAATGAGATTTTCAGTGAAGAGCAGCCAGGCACATTTTAGCAAGTTTTACTTGTAAGTGGGGTTGGAAACGCTTTTCAGGCTCAATACTGGGCTCAAAAGATGCAGCCCTGATGTCTCTTATGATAGCAGGTGGTTAAGTAGAAATTCGCTGCTCAGCTGATCCAGCATGAGCAAACATATGCGAAAAATGTACGTAGAATGAGCTTTTTCAGTGAAGAGCAGCCAGGCACATTTTAGCGTTTTACTTGTAAGGGGGGTTGGAAACGCTTTTCCATACTCAATACTGGGCTCAAAAGATGCAGCCCTGATGTCTCTCATGATAGCAGGTGGTTAAGTAGAAATTCGCTGCTCGGATGATCCAGCAGGAGCAAACATATGCGAAAAATGTACGTAGAATGAGCTTTTCAGTGAAGAGCAGCCTGGCACATTTTAGCAAGTTTTACTTGTAAGTGGGGTTGGAAACGCTTTTCAGGCTCAATACTGGGCTCAAAAGATGCAGCCCTGATGTCTCTCATGATAGCAGGTGGTTAAGTAGAAATTCGCTGCTCGGCTAACCCTGCAGGAGCAAACGTATGCTAAAAATGTTCGTAGAATGAGCTTTTCAGTGAAGAGCAGCCAGGCACATTTTAGCAAGTTTTACTTGTAAGTGGGGTTGGAAATGCTTTTCAGGCTCAGTACTGGGCTCAAAACATGCTGTCCTGATGTCTCTCATGATAGGAGGTGGTAAAGTAGAAATTCGCTGCTCGGCTGACCCTGCAGGAGCAAATGTATGCTAAAAATGTTCGTAGAATGAGATTTTCAGTGAAGAGCAGCCAGGCACATTTTAGCAAGTTTTACTTGTAAGTGGGTTTGGAAACACTTTTCAGGCTCAGTACTGGGCTCAAAACATGCAGCCCTGATGTCTCTCATGATAGCAGGTGGTTAAGTAGAAATTAGCTGCTCGGCTGACCCTGTAGGAGCAAACGTATGCTAAAAATGTTCGTAGAATGAGATTTTCAGTGAAGAGCAGCCAGGCACATTTTAGCAAGTTTTACTTGTAAGTGGGGTTGGAAACGCTTTTCAGGCTCAATACTGGGCTCAAAACATGCAGCCCTGATGTCTCTCATGATAGCAGGTGGTTAAGTAGAAATTCGCTGCTCGTCTGACCCTGCAGGAGCAAACGTATGCTAAAAATGTTCGTAGAATGAGATTTTCAGTGAAGAGCAGCCAGGCACATTTTAGCAAGTTTTACTTGTAAGTGGGGTTGGAAACGCTTTTCAGGCTCAGTACTGGGCTCAAAACATGCAGCCCTGATGTCTCTCATGATAGCAGGTGGTTAAGTATAAATTCGCTGCTCGGCTGACCCTGCAGGAGCAAACGTATGCTAAAAATGTTCGTAGAATGAGATTTTCAGTGAAGAGCAGCCAGGCACATTTTAGCAAGTTTTACTTGTAAGTGGGGTTGGAAACGCTTTTCAGGCTCAATACTGGGCTCAAAAGATGCAGCCCTGATGTCTCTTATGATAGCAGGTGGTTAAGTAGAAATTCGCTGCTCAGCTGATCCAGCATGAGCAAACATATGCGAAAAATGTACGTAGAATGAGCTTTTTCAGTGAAGAGCAGCCAGGCACATTTTAGCGTTTTACTTGTAAGGGGGGTTGAAAACGCTTTTCAGGCTCAGTACTGGGCTCAAAACATGCAGTCCTGATGTCTCTCATGATAGGAGGTGGTAAAGTAGAAATTCGCTGCTCGGCTGACCCTGCAGGAGCAAATGTATGCTAAAAATGTTTGTAGAATGAGATTTTCAGTGAAGAGCAGTCAGGCACATTTTAGCAAGTTTTACTTGTAAGTGGGGTTGGAAACGCTTTTCAGGCTCAGTACTGGGCTCAAAACATGCAGCCCTGATGTCTCTCATGATAGCAGGTGGTTAAGTAGAAATTTGCTGCTCGGCTGACCCTGCAGGAGCAAACGTATGCTAAAAATGTTCGTAGAATGAGATTTTCAGTAAAGAGCAGCCAGGCACATTTTAGCAAATTTTACTTGTAAGGGGGGTTGGAAACGCTTTTCCATATTCAATACTGGGCTCAAAAGATGCAGCCCTGATGTCTCTCATGATAGCAGGTGGTTAAGTAGAAATTCGCTGCTCGGCTGATCCAGCAGGAGCAAACATATGTGAAAAATGTACGTAGAATGAGCTTTTCAGTGAAGAGCAGCCTGGCACATTTTAGCAAGTTTTACTTGTAAGTGGGGTTGGAAACACTTTTCAGGCTCAATACTGGGCTCAAAAGATGCAGCCCTGATGTCTCTCATGATAGCAGGTGGTTAAGTAGAAATTCGCTGCTCGGCTGACCCTGCAGGAGCAAACGTATGCTAAAAATGTTCGTAGAATGAGCTTTTCAGTGAAGAGCAGCCAGGCACATTTTAGCAAGTTTTACTTGTAAGTGGGGTTGGAAACGCTTTTCAGGCTCAGTACTGGGCTCAAAACATGCAGTCCCTATGTCTCTCATGATAGGAGGTGGTAAAGTAGAAATTCGCTGCTCGGCTGACCCTGCAGGAGCAAATGTATGCTTAAAATGTTCGTAGAATGAGATTCTCAGTGAAGAGCAGCCAGGCACATTTTAGCAAGTTTTACTTGTAAGTGAGGTTGGAAACGCTTTTCAGGCTCAGTACTGGGCTCAAAACATGCAGCCCTGATGTCTCTCATGATAGCAGGTGGTTAAGTAGAAATTTGCTGCTCGGCTGACCCTTCAGGAGCAAACGTATGCTAAAAATGTTCGTAGAATGAGATTCTCAGTGAAGAGCAGCCAGGCACATTTTAGCAAGTTTTACTTGTAAGTGGGGTTGGAAACGCTTTTCAGGCTCAGTACTGGGCTCAAAACATGCAGCCCTGATGTCTCTCATGATAGCAGGTGGTTAAGTAGAAATTTGCTGCTCGGCTGACCCTTCAGGAGCAAACGTATGCAAAAAATGTTTGTAGAATGAGATTTTCAGTGAAGAGCAGCCAGGCACATTTTAGCAAGTTTTACTTGTAAGTGGGGTTGGAAACGCTTTTCAGGCTCAGTACTGGGCTCAAAACATGCAGCCCTGATGTCTCTCATGATAGCAGGTGGTTAAGTAGAAATTCGCTGCTCGGCTGATCCAGCAGGAGCAAACGTATGCGAAAAATGTACGTAGAATGAGCTTTTTCAGTGAAGAGCAGCCAGGCACATTTTAGCAAGTTTTACTTGTAAGGGGGGTTGGAAACGCTTTTCCATACTCAATACTGGGCTCAAAAGATGCAGCCCTGATGTCTCTCATGATAGCAGGTGGTTAAGTAGAAATTCGCTGCTCGGCTGACCCTGCAGGAGCAAACGTATGCTAAAAATGTTCGTAGAATGAGATTTTCAGTGAAGAGCAGCCTGGCACATTTTAGCAAGTTTTACTTGTAAGTGGGGTTGGAAATGCTTTTCAGGCTCAATACTGGGCTCAAAAGATGCAGCCCTGATGTCTCTCATGATAGCAGGTGGTTAAGTAGAAATTCGCTGCTCGGCTGATCCAGCAGGAGCAAACATATGCAAAAAATGTACGTAGAATGAGCTTTTCAGTGAAGAGCAGCCAGGCACATTTTAGCAAGTTTTACTTGTAAGTGGGGTTGGAAACGCTTTTCAGGCTCAGTACTGGGCTCAAAACATGCAGTCCTGATGTCTCTCATGATAGGAGGTGGAAAAGTAGAAATTCGCTGCTCGGCTGACCCTGCAGGAACAAATGTATGCTAAAAATGTTCGTAGAATGAGATTTTCAGTGAAGAGCAGCCAGGCACATTTTAGCAAGTTTTACTTGTAAGTGGGGTTGGAAACGCTTTCAGGCTCAGTACTGGGCTCAAAACATGCAGCCCTGATGTCTCCCATGATAGCAGGTGGTTAAGTAGAAATTCGCTGCTCGGCTGAACCAGCAGGAGCAAACGAATGCGAAAAAATGTTCGTAGAATGAGTTTTTCAGTGAAGAGCAGCCAGGCACATTTTAGCAAGTTTTACTTGTAAGTGGGGTTGGAAACGCTTTTCAGGCTCAGTACTGGGCTCAAAGATGCAGCCCTGATGTCTCTCATGATAGCAGGTGGTTAAGTAGAAATTCGCTGCTCGGCTGACCCTGCAGGAGCAAACGTATGCTAAAAATGTTCGTAGAATGAGATTTTCAGTGAAGAGCAGCCAGGCACATTTTAGCAAGTTTTACTTGTAAGTGGGGTTGGAAACGCTTTTCAGGCTCAATACTGGGCTCAAAAGATGCAGCCCTGATGTCTCTCATGATAGCAGGTGGTTAAGTAGAAATTCGCTGCTCGGCTGACCCTGCAGGAGCAAATGTATGCTAAAAATGTTCGTAGAATGAGATTTTCAGTGAAGAGCAGCCAGGCACATTTTAGCAAGTTTTACTTGTAAGTGGGGTTGGAAACGCTTTTCAGGCTCAATACTGGGCTCAAAAGATGCAGCCCTGATGTCTCTCATGATAGCAGGTGGTTAAGTAGAAATTCGCTGCTCGGCTGATCCAGCAGGAGCAAACATATGCGAAAAATGTACGTAGAATGAGCTTTTCAGTGAAGAGCAGCCAGGCACATTTTAGCAAGTTTTACTTGTAAGTGGGGTTGGAAACGCTTTTCAGGCTCAGTACTGGGCTCAAAACATGCAGTCCTGATGTCTCTCATGATAGGAGGTGGTTAAGTAGAAATTCGCTGCTCGGCTGACCCTGCAGGAGCAAATGTATGCTAAAAATGTTTGTAGAATGAGATTTTCAGTGAAGAGCAGCCAGGCACATTTTAGCAAGTTTTACTTGTAAGTGGGGTTGGAAACGCTTTTCAGGCTCAGTACTGGGCTCAAAACATGCAGCCCTGATGTCTCTCATGATAGCAGGTGGTTAAGTAGAAATTCGCTGCTCGGCTGACCCTGCAGGAGCAAACGTATGCTAAAAATGTTCGTAGAATGAGATTTTCAGTGAAGAGCAGCCAGGCACATTTTAGCAAGTTTTACTTGTAAGGGGGGTTGGAAACGCTTTTCCATATTCAATACTGGGCTCAAAAGATGCAGCCCTGATGTCTCTCATGATAGCAGGTGGTTAAGTAGAAATTCGCTGCTCGGCTGACCCTGCAGGAGCAAACGTATGCTAAAAATGTTCGTAGAATGAGCTTTTCAGTGATGAAGAGCAGCCAGGCACATTTTAGCAAGTTTTACTTGTAAGTGGGGTTGGAAACGCTTTTCAGGCTCAGTACTGGGCTCAAAACATGCAGTCCTGACGTCTCTCATGATAGGAGATGGTAAAGTAGAAATTCGCTGCTCGGCTGACCCTGCAGGAGCAAACGTATGCTAAAAATTTTCGTAGAATGAGATTTTCAGTGAAGAGCAGCCAGGCACATTTTAGCAAGTTTTACTTGTAAGTGGGGTTGGAAACGCTTTTCAGGCTCAGTACTGGGCTCAAAACATGCAGCCCTGATGTCTCTCATGATAGCAGGTGGTTAAGTAGAAATTCGCTGCTCGGCTGACCCTGCAGGAGCAAACGTATGCTAAAAATGTTCGTAGAATGAGATTTTCAGTGAAGAGCAGCCAGGCACATTTTAGCAAGTTTTACTTGTAAGTGGGGTTGGAAACGCTTTTCAGGCTCAGTACTGGGCTCAAAAGATGCAGCCCTGATGTCTCTCATGATAGCAGGTGGTTAAGTAGAAATTAGCTGCTCGGCTGACCCTGCAGGAGCAAACGTATGCTAAAAATGTTCGTAGAATGAGATTTTCAGTGAAGAGCAGCCAGGCACATTTTAGCAAGTTTTACTTGTAAGTGGGGTTGGAAACGCTTTTCAGGCTCAATACTAGGCTCAAAAGATGCAGCCCTGATGTCTCTTATGATAGCAGGTGGTTAAGTAGAAATTCGCTGCTCAGCTGATCCAGCATGAGCAAACATATGCGAAAAATGTACGTAGAATGAGCTTTTTCAGTGAAGAGCAGCCAGGCTCATTTTAGCGTTTTACTTGTAAGGGGGGTTGGAAATGCTTTTCCATACTCAATACTGGGCTCAAAAGATGCAGCCCTGATGTCTCTCATGATAGCAGGTGGTTAAGTAGAAATTCGCTGCTCGGCTGATCCAGCAGGAGCAAACATATGCGAAAAATGTACGTAGAATGAGCTTTTCAGTGAAGAGCAGCCTGGCACATTTTAGCAAGTTTTACTTGTAAGTGGGGTTGGAAACGCTTTTCAGGCTCAATACTGGGCTCAAAAGATGCAGCCCTGATGTCTCTCATGATAGCAGGTGGTTAAGTAGAAATTCGCTGCTCGGCTAACCCTGCAGGAGCAAACGTATGCTAAAAATGTTCGTAGAATGAGCTTTTCAGTGAAGAGCAGACAGGCACATTTTAGCAAGTTTTACTTGTAAGTGGGGTTGGAAACGCTTTTCAGGCTCAGTACTGGGCTCAAAACATGCAGTCCTGATGTCTCTCATGATAGGAGGTGGTAAAGTAGAAATTCGCTGCTCGGCTGACCCTGCAGGAGCAAATGTATGCTAAAAATGTTCGTAGAATGAGATTTTCAGTGAAGAGCAGCCAGGCACATTTTAGCAAGTTTTACTTGTAAGTGGGGTTGGAAACGCTTTTCAGGCTCAGTACTGGGCTCAAAACATGCAGCCCTGATGTCTCTCATGATAGCAGGTGGTTAAGTAGAAATTCGCTGCTCGGCTGACCCTGCAGGAGCAAACGTATGCTAAAAATGTTCGTAGAATGAGATTTTCAGTGAAGAGCAGCCAGGCACATTTTAGCAAGTTTTACTTGTAAGTGGGGTTGGAAACGCTTTTCAGGCTCAATACTGGGCTCAAAAGATGCAGCCCTGATGTCTCTTATGATAGCAGGTGGTTAAGTAGAAATTCGCTGCCCAGCTGATCCAGCATGAGCAAACATATGCGAAAAATGTACGTAGAATGAGCTTTTTCAGTGAAGAGCAGCCAGGCACATTTTAGCAAGTTTTACTTGTAAGTGGGGTTGAAAACGCTTTTCAGGCTCAGTACTGGGCTCAAAAGATGCAGCCCTGATGTCTCTCATGATAGCAGGTGGTTAAGTAGAAATTCGCTGCTCGGCTGACCCTGCAGGATCAAACGTATGCTAAAAATGTTCGTAGAATGAGATTTTCAGTGAAGAGCAGCCAGGCACATTTTAGCAAGTTTTACTTGTAAGTGGGGTAGGAAGCGCTTTTCAGGCTCAGTACTGGGCTCAAAAGATGCAGCCCTGATGTCTCTCATGATAGCAGGTGGTTAAGTAGAAATTCGCTGCTCGGCTGACCCTGCAGGAGCAAACATATGCTAAAAATGTACGTAGAATGAGATTTTCAGTGAAGAGCAGCCAGGCACATTTTAGCAAGTTTTACTTGTAAGTGGGGTTGGAAACGCTTTTCAGGCTCAATACTGGGCTCAAAAGATGCAGTGATGTCTCTCATGATAGGAGGTGGTTAAAGTAGAAATTCGCTGCTCGGCTGACCCTGCTGGAGCAAACGTATGCTAAAAATGTTCGTAGAATGAGATTTTCAGTGAAGAGCAGCCAGGCACATTTTAGCAAGTTTTACTTGTAAGGGGGGTTGGAAACGCTTTTCCATACTCAATACTGGGCTCAAAAGATGCAGCCCTGATGTCTCTCATGATAGCAGGTGGTTAAGTAGAAATTCGCTGCTCGGCTGATCCAGCAGGAGCAAACATATGCAAAAAATGTACGTAGAATGAGCTTTTCAGTGAAGAGCAGCCTGGCACATTTTAGCAAGTTTTACTTGTAAGTGGGGTTGGAAACGCTTTTCAGGCTCAATACTGGGCTCAAAAGATGCAGCCCTGATGTCTCTCATGATAGCAGGTGGTTAAGTAGAAATTCGCTGCTCGGCTGACCCTGCAGGAGCAAACGTATGCTAAAAATGTTCGTAGAATGAGCTTTTCAGTGAAGAGCAGCCAGGCACATTTTAGCAAGTTTTACTTGTAAGTGGGGTTGGAAACGCTTTTCAGGCTCAGTACTGGGCTCAAAACATGCAGCCCTGATGTCTCTCATGATAGCAGGTGGTTAAGTAGAAATTCGCTGCTCGGCTGACCCTGCAGGAGCAAACGTATGCTAAAAATGTTCGTAGAATGAGATTTTCAGTGAAGAGCAGCCAGGCACATTTTAGCAAGTTTTACTTGTAACGGGGGTTGGAAACGCTTTTCCATATTCAATACTGGGCTCAAAAGATGCAGCCCTGATGTCTCTCATGATAGCAGGTGGTTAAGTAGAAATTCGCTGCTCGGCTGATCCAGCAGGAGCAAACATATGCGAAAAATGTACGTAAAATGAGCTTTTCAGTGAAGAGCAGCCTGGCACATTTGAGCAAGTTTTACTTGTAAGTGGGGTTGGAAACGCTTTTCAGGCTCAATACTGGGCTCAAAAGATGCAGCCCTGATGTCTCTCATGATAGCAGGTGGTTAAGTAGAAATTCGCTGCTCGGCTGACCCTGCAGGAGCAAACGTATGCTAAAAATGTTCGTAGAATGAGCTTTTCAGTGATGAAGAGCAGCCAGGCACATTTTAGCAAGTTTTACTTGTAAGTGGGGTTGGAAACGCTTTTCAGGCTCAGTACTGGGCTCAAAACACGCAGTCCTGACGTCTCTCATGATAGGAGATGGTAAAGTAGAAATTCGCTGCTCGGCTGACCCTGCAGGAGCAAACGTATGCTAAAATTTTTCGTAGAATGAGATTTTCAGTGAAGAGCAGCCAGGCACATTTTAGCGTTTTACTTGTAAGGGGGGTTGGAAATGCTTTTCCATACTCAATACTGGGCTCAAAAGATGCAGCCCTGATGTCTCTCATGATAGCAGGTGGTTAAGTAGAAATTCGCTGCTCGGCTGATCCAGCAGGAGCAAACATATGCGAAAAATGTACGTAGAATGAGCTTTTCAGTGAAGAGCAGCCTGGCACATTTTAGCAAGTTTTACTTGTAAGTGGGGTTGGAAACGCTTTTCAGGCTCAATACTGGGCTCAAAAGATGCAGCCCTGATGTCTCTCATGATAGCAGGTGGTTAAGTAGAAATTCGCTGCTCGGCTAACCCTGCAGGAGCAAACGTATGCTAAAAATGTTCGTAGAATGAGCTTTTCAGTGAAGAGCAGACAGGCACATTTTAGCAAGTTTTACTTGTAAGTGGGGTTGGAAACGCTTTTCAGGCTCAGTACTGGGCTCAAAACATGCAGTCCTGATGTCTCTCATGATAGGAGGTGGTAAAGTAGAAATTCGCTGCTCGGCTGACCCTGCAGGAGCAAATGTATGCTAAAAATGTTCGTAGAATGAGATTTTCAGTGAAGAGCAGCCAGGCACATTTTAGCAAGTTTTACTTGTAAGTGGGGTTGGAAACGCTTTTCAGGCTCAGTACTGGGCTCAAAACATGCAGCCCTGATGTCTCTCATGATAGCAGGTGGTTAAGTAGAAATTCGCTGCTCGGCTGACCCTGCAGGAGCAAACGTATGCTAAAAATGTTCGTAGAATGAGATTTTCAGTGAAGAGCAGCCAGGCACATTTTAGCAAGTTTTACTTGTAAGTGGGGTTGGAAACGCTTTTCAGGCTCAGTACTGGGCTCAAAAGATGCAGCCCTGATGTCTCTCATGATAGCAGGTGGTTAAGTAGAAATTAGCTGCTCGGCTGACCCTGTAGGAGCAAACGTATGCTAAAAATGTTCGTAGAATGAGATTTTCAGTGAAGAGCAGCCAGGCACATTTTAGCAAGTTTTACTTGTAAGTGGGGTTGGAAACGCTTTTCAGGCTCAATACTGGGCTCAAAAGATGCAGCCCTGATGTCTCTTATGATAGCAGGTGGTTAAGTAGAAATTCGCTGCTCAGCTGATCCAGCATGAGCAAACATATGCGAAAAATGTACGTAGAATGAGCTTTTTCAGTGAAGAGCAGCCAGGCACATTTTAGCAAGTTTTACTTGTAAGTGGGGTTGAAAACGCGTTTCAGGCTCAGTACTGGGCTCAAAAGATGCAGCCCTGATGTCTCTCATGATAGCAGGTGGTTAAGTAGAAATTCGCTGCTCGGCTGACCCTGCAGGATCAAACGTATGCTAAAAATGTTCGTAGAATGAGATTTTCAGTGAAGAGCAGCCAGGCACATTTTAGCAAGTTTTACTTGTAAGTGGGGTAGGAAACGCTTTTCAGGCTCAGTACTGGGCTCAAAAGATGCAGCCCTGATGTCTCTCATGATAGCAGGTGGTTAAGTAGAAATTCGCTGCTCGGCTGACCCTGCAGGAGCAAACATATGCTAAAAATGTACGTAGAATGAGATTTTCAGTGAAGAGCAGCCAGGCACATTTTAGCAAGTTTTACTTGTAAGTGGGGTTGGAAACGCTTTCAGGCTCAGTACTGGGCTCAAAACATGCAGCCCTGATGTCTCCCATGATATCAGGTGGTTAAGTAGAAATTCGCTGCTCGGCTGAACCAGCAGGAGCAAACGTATGCGAAAAAATGTTCGTAGAATGAGTTTTTCAGTGAAGAGCAGCCAGGCACATTTTAGCAAGTTTTACTTGTAAGTGGGGTTGGAAACGCTTTCAGGCTCAGTACTGGGCTCAAAGATGCAGCCCTGATGTCTCTCATGATAGCAGGTGGTTAAGTAGAAATTCGCTGCTCGGCTGACCCGGCAGGAACAAACGTATGCCAAAAATGTACGTAGAATGAGATTTTCAGTGAATAGCAGCCAGGTACATTTTAGCAAGTTTTACTTGTAAGTGGGGATGGAAATGCTTTTTAGGCTCAGTACTGGGCTCAAAAGATGCAGCCCTGATGTCTCTCATGATAGCAGGTAGTTAAGTAGAAATTTGCTGCTCGGCTGACCCTGCAGGAGCAAACGTATGCTAAAAATGTTCGTAGAATGAGATTTTCAGTGAAGAGCAGCCAGGCACATTTTAGCAAGTTTTACTTGTAAGTGGGGTTGGAAACGCTTTTCAGGCTCAATACTGGGCTCAAAAGATGCAGCCCTGATGTCTCTCATGATAGCAGGTGGTTAAGTAGAAATTCGCTGCTCGGCTGACCCTGCAGGAGCAAATGTATGCTAAAAATGTTCGTAGAATGAGATTTTCAGTGAAGAGCAGCCAGGCACATTTTAGCAAGTTTTACTTGTAAGTGGGGTTGGAAACGCTTTTCAGGCTCAGTACTGGGCTCAAAACATGCAGCCCTGATGTCTCCCATGATAGCAGGTGGTTAAGTAGAAATTCGCTGCTCGGCTGACCCTGCAGGAGCAAACGTATGCTAAAAATGTTTGTAGAATGAGATTTTCAGTGAAGAGCAGCCAGGCACATTTTAGCAAGTTTTACTTGTAAGTGGGGTTGGAAACGCTTTTCAGGCTCAATACTGGGCTCAAAAGATGCAGCCCTGATGTCTCTCATGATAGCAGGTGGTTAAGTAGAAATTCGCTGCTCGGCTGACCCTGCAGGAGCAAACGTATGCTAAAAATGTTCGTAGAATGAGATTTTCAGTGAAGAGCAGCCTGGCACATTTGAGCAAGTTTTACTTGTAAGTGGGGTTGGAAACGCTTTTCAGGCTCAGTACTGGGCTCAAAAGATGCAGCCCTGATGTCTCTCATGATAGCAGGTGGTTAAGTAGAAATTCGCTGCTCGGCTGATCCAGCAGGAGCAAACATATGCGAAAAATGTACGTAGAATGAGCTTTTCAGTGAAGAGCAGCCAGGCACATTTTAGCAAGTTTTACTTGTAAGTGGGGTTGGAAACGCTTTTCAGGCTCAGTACTGGGCTCAAAACATGCAGTCCTGATGTCTCTCATGATAGGAGGTGGTAAAGTAGAAATTCGCTGCTCGGCTGACCCTGCAGGAGCAAATGTATGCTAAAAATGTTTGTAGAATGAGATTTTCAGTGAAGAGCAGCCAGGCACATTTTAGCATGTTTTACTTGTAAGTGGGGTTGGAAACGCTTTTCAGGCTCAGTACTGGGCTCAAAACATGCAGCCCTGATGTCTCTCATGATAGCAGGTGGTTAAGTAGAAATTCGCTGCTCGGCTGACCCTGCAGGAGCAAACGTATGCTAAAAATGTTCGTAGAATGAGATTTTCAGTGAAGAGCAGCCAGGCACATTTTAGCAAGTTTTACTTGTAAGGGGGGTTGGAAACGCTTTTCCATACTCAATACTGGGCTCAAAAGATGCAGCCCTGATGTCTCTCATGATAGCAGGTGGTTAAGTAGAAATTCGCTGCTCGGCTGATCCAGCAGGAGCAAACATATGCGAAAAATGTACGTAGAATGAGCTTTTCAGTGAAGAGCAGCCTGGCACATTTGAGCAAGTTTTACTTGTAAGTGGGGTTGGAAACGCTTTTCAGGCTCAATACTGGGCTCAAAAGATGCAGCCCTGATGTCTCTCATGATAGCAGGTGGTTAAGTAGAAATTCGCTGCTCGGCTGACCCTGCAGGAGCAAACGTATGCTAAAAATGTTCGTAGAATGAGATTTTCAGTGAAGAGCAGCCAGGCACATTTTAGCAAGTTTTACTTGTAAGTGGGGTTGGAAACGCTTTTCAGGCTCAGGACTGGGCTCAAAACATGCAGCCCTGATGTCTCTCATGATAGCAGGTGGTTAAGTAGAAATTCGCTGCTCGGCTGACCCTGCAGGAGCAAACGTATGCTAAAAATGTTCGTAGAATGAGATTTTCAGTGAAGAGCAGCCAGGCACATTTTAGCAAGTTTTACTTGTAAGTGGGGTTGGAAACGCTTTTCAGGCTCAGTACTGGGCTCAAAAGATGCAGCCCTGATGTCTCTCATGATAGCAGGTGGTTAAGTAGAAATTAGCTGCTCGGCTGACCCTGCAGGAGCAAACGTATGCTAAAAATGTTCGTAGAATGAGATTTTCAGTGAAGAGCAGCCAGGCACATTTTAGCAAGTTTTATTTGTAAGTGGGGTTGGAAACGCTTTTCAGGCTCAATACTGGGCTCAAAAGATGCAGCCCTGATGTCTCTTATGATAGCAGGTGGTTAAGTAGAAATTCGCTGCTCAGCTGATCCAGCATGAGCAAACATATGCGAAAAATGTACGTAGAATGAGCTTTTTCAGTGAAGAGCAGCCAGGCACATTTTAGCGTTTTACTTGTAAGGGGGGTTGGAAAAGCTTTTCCATACTCAATACTGGGCTCAAAAGATGCAGCCCTGATGTCTCTCATGATAGCAGGTGGTTAAGTAGAAATTCGCTGCTCGGCTGATCCAGCAGGAGCAAACATATGCGAAAAATGTACGTAGAATGAGCTTTTCAGTGAAGAGCAGCCTGGCACATTTTAGCAAGTTTTACTTGTAAGTGGGGTTGGAAACACTTTTCAGGCTCAATACTGGGCTCAAAAGATGCAGCCCTGATGTCTCTCATGATAGCAGGTGGTTAAGTAGAAATTCGCTGCTCGGCTAACCCTGCAGGAGCAAACGTATGCTAAAAATGTTCGTAGAATGAGCTTTTCAGTAAAGAGCAGACAGGCACATTTTAGCAAGTTTTACTTGTAAGTGGGGTTGGAAACGCTTTTCAGGCTCAGTACTGGGCTCAAAACATGCAGCCCTGATGTCTCTCATGATAGCAGGTGGTTAAGTAGAAATTCGCTGCTCGGCTGACCCTGCAGGAGCAAACGTATGCTAAAAATGTTCGTAGAATGAGATTTTCAGTGAAGAGCAGCCAGGCACATTTTAGCAAGTTTTACTTGTAAGTGGGGTTGGAAACGCTTTTCAGGCTCAGTACTGGGCTCAAAAGATGCAGCCCTGATGTCTCTCATGATAGCAGGTGGTTAAGTAGAAATTAGCTGCTCGGCTGACCCTGTAGGAGCAAACGTATGCTAAAAATGTTCGTAGAATGAGATTTTCAGTGAAGAGCAGCCAGGCACATTTCAGCAAGTTTTACTTGTAAGTGGGGTTGGAAACGCTTTTCAGGCTCAATACTGGGCTCAAAAGATGCAGTGATGTCTCTCATGATAGGAGGTGGTTAAAGTAGAAATTCGCTGCTCGGCTGACCCTGCAGGAGCAAACGTATGCTAA
Source organism: Lissotriton helveticus (assembly GCF_964261635.1). Taxonomy (NCBI): domain Eukaryota; kingdom Metazoa; phylum Chordata; class Amphibia; order Caudata; family Salamandridae; genus Lissotriton; species Lissotriton helveticus. The sequence goes on along the minus strand of NC_136061.1, from coordinate 1,352,914,365 downwards.
AAATGTTCGTAGAATGAGATTTTCAGTGAAGAGCAGCCAGGCACATTTTAGCAAATTTTACTTGTAAGGGGGGTTGGAAACGCTTTTCCATACTCAATACTGGGCTCAAAAGATGCAGCACTGATGTCTCTCATGATAGCAGGTGGTTAAGTAGAAATTCGCTGCTCGGCTGACCCTGCAGGAGCAAACGTATGCTAAAAATGTTCGTAGAATGAGATTTTCAGTGAAGAGCAGCCAGGCACATTTTAGCAAGTTTTACTTGTAAGTGGGGTTGGAAACGCTTTTCAGGCTCAATACTGGGCTCAAAAGATGCAGCCCTGATGTCTCTCATGATAGCAGGTGGTTAAGTAGAAATTCGCTGCTCGGCTGACCCTGCAGGAGCAAATGTATGCTAAAAATGTTCGTAGAATGAGATTTTCAGTGAAGAGCAGCCAGGCACATTTTAGCAAGTTTTACTTGTAAGTGGGGTTGGAAACGCTTTTCAGGCTCAGTACTGGGCTCAAAACATGCAGCCCTGATGTCTCCCATGATAGCAGGTGGTTAAGTAGAAATTCGCTGCTCGGCTGACCCTGCAGGAGCAAACGTATGCTAAAAATGTTCGTAGAATGAGATTTTCAGTGAAGAGCAGCCAGGCACATTTTAGCAAGTTTTACTTGTAAGTGGGGTTGGAAACGCTTTTCAGGCTCAGTACTGGGCTCAAAAGATGCAGCCCTGATGTCTCTTATGATAGCAGGTGGTTAAGTAGAAATTCGCTGCTCGGCTGACCCTGTAGGAGCAAACGTATGCTAAAAATGTTCGTAGAATGAGATTTTCAGTGAAGAGCAGCCAGGCACATTTTAGCAAGTTTTACTTGTAAGTGGGGTTGAAAACGCTTTTCAGGCTCAGTACTGGGCTCAAAAGATGCAGCCCTGATGTCTCTCATGATAGCAGGTGGTTAAGTAGAAATTCGCTGCTCGGCTGACCCTGCAGGATCAAACGTATGCTAAAAATGTTCGTAGAATGAGATTTTCAGTGAAGAGCAGCCAGGCACATTTTAGCAAGTTTTACTTGTAAGTGGGGTAGGAAACACTTTTCAGGCTCAGTACTGGGCTCAAAAGATGCAGCCCTGATGTCTCTCATGATAGCAGGTGGTTAAGTAGAAATTAGCTGCTCGGCTGACCCTGTAGGAGCAAACGTATGCTAAAAATGTTCGTAGAATGAGTTTTTCAGTGAAGAGCAGCCAGGCACATTTTCGCAAGTTTTACTTGTAAGTGGGGTTGGAAACGCTTTTCAGGCTCAGTACTGGGCTCAAAAGATGCAGCCCTGATGTCCCTCATGATAGCAGGTGGTTAAGTAGAAATTAGCTGCTCGGCTGACCCTGCAGGAGCAAACGTATGCTAAAAATGTTCGTAGAATGAGATTTTCAGTGAAGAGCATCCAGGCACATTTTAGCAAGTTTTACTTGTAAGTGGGGTTGGAAACGCTTTTCAGGCTCAATACTGGGCTCAAAAGATGCAGCCCTGATGTCTCTTATGATAGCAGGTGGTTAAGTAGAAATTCGCTGCTCAGCTGATCCAGCATGAGCAAACATATGCGAAAAATGTACGTAGAATGAGCTTTTTCAGTGAAGAGCAGCCAGGCACATTTTAGCAAGTTTTACTTGTAAGTGGGGTTGAAAACGCTTTTCAGGCTCAGTACTGGGCTCAAAACATGCAGTCCTGATGTCTCTCATGATAGGAGGTGGTAAAGTAGAAATTCGCTGCTCGGCTGACCCTGCAGGAGCAAATATATGCTAAAAATGTTTGTAGAATGAGATTTTCAGTGAAGAGCAGTCAGGCACATTTTAGCAAATTTTACTTGTAAGGGGGGTTGGAAACGCTTTTCCATACTCAATACTGGGCTCAAAAGATGCAGCCCTGATGTCTCTCATGATAGCAGGTGGTTAAGTAGAAATTCGCTGCTCGGCTGATCCAGCAGTAGCAAACATATGCGAAAAATGTACGTAGAATGAGCTTTTCAGTGAAGAGCAGCCTGGCACATTTTAGCAAGTTTTACTTGTAAGTGGGGTTGGAAACGCTTTTCAGGCTCAATACTGGGCTCAAAAGATGCAGCCCTGATGTCTCTCATGATAGCAGGTGGTTAAGTAGAAATTCGCTGCTCGGCTGACCCTGCAGGAGCAAACGTATGCTAAAAATGTTCGTAGAATGAGCTTTTCAGTGAAGAGCAGCCAGGCACATTTTAGCAAGTTTTACTTGTAAGTGGGGTTGGAAACGCTTTTCAGGCTCAGTACTGGGCTCAAAACATGCAGTCCTGATGTCTCTCATGATAGGAGGTGGTAAAGTAGAAATTCGCTGCTCGGCTGACCCTGCAGGAGCAAATGTATGCTAAAAATGTTCGTAGAATGAGATTTTCAGTGAAGAGCAGCCAGGCACATTTTAGCAAGTTTTACTTGTAAGTGGGGTTGGAAACGCTTTTCAGGCTCAGTACTGGGCTCAAAACATGCAGCCCTGATGTCTCTCATGATAGCAGGTGGTTAAGTAGAAATTTGCTGCTCGGCTGACCCTTCAGGAGCAAACGTATGCTAAAAATGTTCGTAGAATGAGATTTTCAGTGAAGAGCAGCCAGGCACATTTTAGCAAGTTTTACTTGTAAGTGGGGTTGGAAACGCTTTTCAGGCTCAGTACTGGGCTCAAAAGATGCAGCCCTGATGTCTCTCATGATAGCAGGTGGTTAAGTAGAAATTAGCTGCTCGGCTGACCCTGCAGGAGCAAACGTATGCTAAAAATGTTCGTAGAATGAGATTTTCAGTGAAGAGCAGCCAGGCACATTTTAGCAAGTTTTACTTGTAAGTGGGGTTGGAAACGCTTTTGAGGCTCAATACTGGGCTCAAAAGATGCAGCCCTGATGTCTCTTGTGATAGCAGGTGGTTAAGTAGAAATTCGCTGCTCAGCTGATCCAGCACGAGCAAACGTATGCGAAAAATGTACGTAGAATGAGCTTTTTCAGTGAAGAGCAGCCAGGCACATTTTAGCAAGTTTTACTTGTAAGTGGGGTTGAAAACGCTTTTCAGGCTCAGTACTGGGCTCAAAAGATGCAGCCCTGATGTCTCTCATGATAGCAGGTGGTTAAGTAGAAATTCGCTGCTCGGCTGACCCTGCAGGATCAAACGTATGCTAAAAATGTTGGTAGAATGAGCTTTTCAGTGAAGAGCAGCCTGGCACATTTGAGCAAGTTTTACTTGTAAGTGGGGTTGGAAACGCTTTTCAGGCTCAATACTGGGCTCAAAAGATGCAGCCCTGATGTCTCTCATGATAGCAGGTGGTTAAGTAGAAATTCGCTGCTCGGCTGACCCTGCAGGAGCAAACGTATGCTAAAAATGTTCGTAGAATGAGCTTTTCAGTGATGAAGAGCAGCCAGGCACATTTTAGCAAGTTTTACTTGTAGTGGGGTTGGAAACGCTTTTCAGGCTCAGTACTGGGCTCAAAACATGCAGTCCTGACGTCTCTCATGATAGGAGATGGTAAAGTAGAAATTCGCTGCTCGGCTGACCCTGCAGGAGCAAACGTATGCTAAAAATGTTCGTAGAATGAGATTTTCAGTGAAGAGCAGCCAGGCACATTTTAGCAAGTTTTACTTGTAAGTGGGGTTGGAAACGCTTTTCAGGCTCAGTACTGGGCTCAAAACATGCAGCCCTGATGTCTCTCATGATAGCAGGTGGTTAAGTAGAAATTCACTGCTCGGCTGACCCTGCAGGAGCAAACGTATGCTAAAAATGTTCGTAGAATGAGATTTTCAGTGAAGAGCAGCCAGGCACATTTTAGCAAGTTTTACTTGTAAGTGGGGTTCGAAACGCTTTTCAGGCTCAGTACTGGGCTCAAAAGATGCAGCCCTGATGTCTCTCATGATAGCAGGTGGTTAAGTAGAAATTAGCTGCTCGGCTGACCCTGCAGGAGCAAACGTATGCTAAAAATGTTCGTAGAATGAGATTTTCAGTGAAGAGCAGCCAGGCACATTTTAGCAAGTTTTATTTGTAAGTGGGGTTGGAAACGCTTTTCAGGCTCAATACTGGGCTCAAAAGATGCAGCCCTGATGTCTCTTATGATAGCAGGTGGTTAAGTAGAAATTCGCTGCTCAGCTGATCCAGCATGAGCAAACATATGCGAAAAATGTACGTAGAATGAGCTTTTTCAGTGAAGAGCAGCCAGGCACATTTTAGCGTTTTACTTGTAAGGGGGGTTGGAAACGCTTTTCCATACTCAATACTGGGCTCAAAAGATGCAGCCCTGATGTCTCTCATGATAGCAGGTGGTTAAGTAGAAATTCGCTGCTCGGCTGATCCAGCAGGAGCAAACATATGCGAAAAATGTACGTAGAATGAGCTTTTCAGTGAAGAGCAGCCTGGCACATTTTAGCAAGTTTTACTTGTAAGTGGGGTTGGAAACGCTTTTCAGGCTCAATACTGGGCTCAAAAGATGCAGACCTGATGTCTCTCATGATAGCAGGTGGTTAAGTAGAAATTCGCTGCTCGGCTAACCCTGCAGGAGCAAACGTATGCTAAAAATGTTCGTAGAATGAGCTTTTCAGTAAAGAGCAGACAGGCACATTTTAGCAAGTTTTACTTGTAAGTGGGGTTGGAAACGCTTTTCAGGCTCAGTACTGGGCTCAAAACATGCAGTCCTGATGTCTCTCATGATAGGAGGTGGTTAGGTAGAAATTCACTGCTCGGCTGACCCTGCAGGAGCAAATGTATGCTAAAAATGTTCGTAGAATGAGATTTTCAGTGAAGAGCAGCCAGGCACATTTTAGCAAGTTTTACTTGTAAGTGGGGTTGGAAACGCTTTTCAGGCTCAGTACTGGGCTCAAAACATGCAGCCCTGATGTCTCTCATGATAGCAGGTGGTTAAGTAGAAATTAGCTGCTCGGCTGACCCTGTAGGAGCAAACGTATGCTAAAAATGTTCGTAGAATGAGATTTTCAGTGAAGAGCAGCCAGGCACATTTCAGCAAGTTTTACTTGTAAGTGGGGTTGGAAACGCTTTTCAGGCTCAATACTGGGTTCAAAAGATGCAGCCCTGATGTCTCTTATGATAGCAGGTGGTTAAGTAGAAATTCGCTGCTCAGCTGATCCAGCATGAGCAAACATATGCGAAAAATGTACGTAGAATGAGCTTTTTCAGTGAAGAGCAGCCAGGCACATTTTAGCAAGTTTTACTTGTAAGTGGGGTTGAAAACGCTTTTCAGGCTCAGTGCTGGGCTCAAAAGATGCAGCCCTGATGTCTCTCATGATAGCAGGTGGTTAAGTAGAAATTCGCTGCTCGGCTGACCCTGCAGGATCAAACGTATGCTAAAAATGTTCGTAGAATGAGATTTTCAGTGAAGAGCAGCCTGGCACATTTTAGCAAGTTTTACTTGTAAGTGGGGTTGGAAATGCTTTTCAGGCTCAATACTGGGCTCAAAAGATGCAGCCCTGATGTCTCTCATGATAGCAGGTGGTTAAGTAGAAATTCGCTGCTCGGCTGATCCAGCAGGAGCAAACATATGCGAAAAATGTACGTAGAATGAGCTTTTCAGTGAAGAGCAGCCTGGCACATTTTAGCAAGTTTTACTTGTAAGTGGGGTTGGAAACGCTTTTCAGGCTCAATACTGGGCTCAAAAGATGCAGCCCTGATGTCTCTCATGATAGCAGGTGGTTAAGTAGAAATTCGCTGCTCGGCTAACCCTGCAGGAGCAAACGTATGCTAAAAATGTTCGTAGAATGAGCTTTTCAGTAAAGAGCAGACAGGCACATTTTAGCAAGTTTTACTTGTAAGTGGGGTTGGAAACGCTTTTCAGGCTCAGTACTGGGCTCAAAACATGCAGTCCTGATGTCTCTCATGATAGGAGGTGGTTAGGTAGAAATTCACTGCTCGGCTGACCCTGCAGGAGCAAATGTATGCTAAAAATGTTCGTAGAATGAGATTTTCAGTGAAGAGCAGCCAGGCACATTTTAGCAAGTTTTACTTGTAAGTGGGGTTGGAAACGCTTTTCAGGCTCAGTACTGGGCTCAAAACATGCAGCCCTGATGTCTCTCATGATAGCAGGTGGTTAAGTAGAAATTCGCTGCTCGGCTGACCCTGCAGGAGCAAACGTATGCTAAAAATGTTCGTAGAATGAGATTTTCAGTGAAGAGCAGCCAGGCACATTTTAGCAAGTTTTACTTGTAAGTGGGGTTGGAAACGCTTTTCAGGCTCAGTACTGGGCTCAAAAGATGCAGCCCTGATGTCTCTCATGATAGCAGGTGGTTAAGTAGAAATTAGCTGCTCGGCTGACCCTGTAGGAGCAAACGTATGCTAAAAATGTTCGTAGAATGAGATTTTCAGTGAAGAGCAGCCAGGCACATTTCAGCAAGTTTTACTTGTAAGTGGGGTTAGAAACGCTTTTCAGGCTCAATACTGGGTTCAAAAGATGCAGCCCTGATGTCTCTTATGATAGCAGGTGGTTAAGTAGAAATTCGCTGCTCAGCTGATCCAGCATGAGCAAACATATGCGAAAAATGTACGTAGAATGAGCTTTTTCAGTGAAGAGCAGCCAGGCACATTTTAGCAAGTTTTACTTGTAAGTGGGGTTGAAAACGCTTTTCAGGCTCAGTACTGGGCTCAAAAGATGCAGCCCTGATGTCTCTCATGATAGCAGGTGGTTAAGTAGAAATTCGCTGCTCGGCTGACCCTGCAGGATCAAACGTATGCTAAAAATGTTCGTAGAATGAGATTTTCAGTGAAGAGCAGCCAGGCACATTTTAGCAAGTTTTACTTGTAAGTGGGGTAGGAAACGCTTTTCAGGCTCAGTACTGGGCTCAAAAGATGCAGCCCTGATGTCTCTCATGATAGCAGGTGGTTAAGTAGAAATTAGCTGCTCGGCTGACCCTGTAGGAGCAAACGTATGCTAAAAATGTTCGTAGAATGAGTTTTTCAGTGAAGAGCAGCCAGGCACATTTTCGCAAGTTTTACTTGTAAGTGGGGTTGGAAACGTTTTTCAGGCTCAGTACTGGGCTCAAAAGATGCAGCCCTGATGTCTCTCATGATAGCAGGTGGTTAAGTAGAAATTAGCTGCTCGGCTGACCCTGCAGGAGCAAACGTATGCTAAAAATGTTCGTAGAATGAGATTTTCAGTGAAGAGCATCCAGGCACATTTTAGCAAGTTTTACTTGTAAGTGGGGTTGGAAACGCTTTTCAGGCTCAATACTGGGCTCAAAAGATGCAGCCCTGATGTCTCTTATGATAGCAGGTGGTTAAGTAGAAATTAGCTGCTCGGCTGACCCTGCAGGAGCAAACGTATGCTAAAAATGTTCGTAGAATGAGATTTTCAGTGAAGAGCATCCAGGCACATTTTAGCAAGTTTTACTTGTAAGTGGGGTTGGAAACGCTTTTCAGGCTCAATACTGGGCTCAAAAGATGCAGCCCTGATGTCTCTTATGATAGCAGGTGGTTAAGTAGAAATTCGCTGCTCAGCTGATCCAGCATGAGCAAACATATGCGAAAAATGTACGTAGAATGAGCTTTTTCAGTGAAGAGCAGCCAGGCACATTTTAGCAAGTTTTACTTGTAAGTGGGGTTGAAAACGCTTTTCAGGCTCAGTACTGGGCTCAAAACATGCAGTCCTGATGTCTCTCATGATAGGAGGTGGTAAAGTAGAAATTCGCTGCTCGGCTGACCCTGCAGGAGCAAATATATGCTAAAAATGTTTGTAGAATGAGATTTTCAGTGAAGAGCAGTCAGGCACATTTTAGCAAATTTTACTTGTAAGGGGGGTTGGAAACGCTTTTCCATACTCAATACTGGGCTCAAAAGATGCAGCCCTGATGTCTCTCATGATAGCAGGTGGTTAAGTAGAAATTCGCTGCTCGGCTGACCCTGTAGGAGCAAACGTATGCTAAAAATGTTCGTAGAATGAGTTTTTCAGTGAAGAGCAGCCAGGCACATTTTCGCAAGTTTTACTTGTAAGTGGGGTTGGAAACGTTTTTCAGGCTCAGTACTGGGCTCAAAAGATGCAGCCCTGATGTCTCTCATGATAGCAGGTGGTTAAGTAGAAATTAGCTGCTCGGCTGACCCTGCAGGAGCAAACGTATGCTAAAAATGTTCGTAGAATGAGATTTTCAGTGAAGAGCATCCAGGCACATTTTAGCAAGTTTTACTTGTAAGTGGGGTTGGAAACGCTTTTCAGGCTCAATACTGGGCTCAAAAGATGCAGCCCTGATGTCTCTTATGATAGCAGATGGTTAAGTAGAAATTCGCTGCTCAGCTGATCCAGCATGAGCAAACATATGCGAAAAATGTACGTAGAATGAGCTTTTTCAGTGAAGAGCAGCCAGGCACATTTTAGCAAGTTTTACTTGTAAGTGGGGTTGAAAACGCTTTTCAGGCTCAGTACTGGGCTCAAAACATGCAGTCCTGATGTCTCTCATGATAGGAGGTGGTAAAGTAGAAATTCGCTGCTCGGCTGACCCTGCAGGAGCAAATATATGCTAAAAATGTTTGTAGAATGAGATTTTCAGTGAAGAGCAGTCAGGCACATTTTAGCAAATTTTACTTGTAAGGGGGGTTGGAAACGCTTTTCCATACTCAATACTGGGCTCAAAAGATGCAGCCCTGATGTCTCTCATGATAGCAGGTGGTTAAGTAGAAATTCGCTGCTCGGCTGATCCAGCAGTAGCAAACATATGCGAAAAATGTACGTAGAATGAGCTTTTCAGTGAAGAGCAGCCTGGCATATTTTAGCAAGTTTTACTTGTAAGTGGGGTTGGAAACGCTTTTCAGGCTCAATACTGGGCTCACAAGATGCAGCCCTGATGTCTCTCATGATAGCAGGTGGTTAAGTAGAAATTCGCTGCTCGGCTGACCCTGCAGGAGCAAACGTATGCTAAAAATGTTCGTAGAATGAGCTTTTCAGTGAAGAGCAGCCAGGCACATTTTAGCAAGTTTTACTTGTAAGTGGGGTTGGAAACGCTTTTCAGGCTCAGTACTGGGCTCAAAACATGCAGTCCTGATGTCTCTCATGATAGGAGGTGGTAAAGTAGAAATTCGCTGCTCGGCTGACCCTGCAGGAGCAAATGTATGCTAAAAATGTTCGTAGAATGAGATTTTCAGTGAAGAGCAGCCAGGCACATTTTAGCAAGTTTTACTTGTAAGTGGGGTTGGAAACGCTTTTCAGGCTCAGTACTGGGCTCAAAACATGCAGCCCTGATGTCTCTCATGATAGCAGGTGGTTAAGTAGAAATTTGCTGCTCGGCTGACCCTTCAGGAGCAAACGTATGCTAAAAATGTTCGTAGAATGAGATTTTCAGTGAAGAGCAGCCAGGCACATTTTAGCAAGTTTTACTTGTAAGTGGGGTTGGAAACGCTTTTCAGGCTCAGTACTGGGCTCAAAAGATGCAGCCCTGATGTCTCTCATGATAGCAGGTGGTTAAGTAGAAATTAGCTGCTCGGCTGACCCTGCAGGAGCAAACGTATGCTAAAAATGTTCGTAGAATGAGATTTTCAGTGAAGAGCAGCCAGGCACATTTTAGCAAGTTTTACATGTAAGTGGGGTTGGAAACGCTTTTGAGGCTCAATACTGGGCTCAAAAGATGCAGCCCTGATGTCTCTTGTGATAGCAGGTGGTTAAGTAGAAATTCGCTGCTCAGCTGATCCAGCACGAGCAAACGTATGCGAAAAATGTACGTAGAATGAGCTTTTTCAGTGAAGAGCAGCCAGGCACATTTTAGCAAGTTTTACTTGTAAGTGGGGTTGAAAACGCTTTTCAGGCTCAGTACTGGGCTCAAAAGATGCAGCCCTGATGTCTCTCATGATAGCAGGTGGTTAAGTAGAAATTCGCTGCTCGGCTGACCCTGCAGGATCAAACGTATGCTAAAAATGTTCGTAGAATGAGATTTTCAGTGAAGAGCAGCCAGGCACATTTTAGCAAGTTTTACTTGTAAGTGGGGTAGGAAACACTTTTCAGGCTCAGTACTGGGCTCAAAATATGCAGCCCTGATGTCTCTCATGATAGCAGTTGGTTAAGTAGAAATTCGCTGCTCGGCTGACCCTGCAGGAGCAAACATATGCTAAAAATGTACGTAGAATGAGATTTTCAGTGAAGAGCAGCCAGGCACATTTTAGCAAGTTTTACTTGTAAGTGGGGTTGGAAACGCTTTTCAGGCTCAATACTGGGCTCAAAAGATGCAGTGATGTCTCTCATGATAGGAGGTGGTTAAAGTAGAAATTCGCTGCTCGGCTAAACCAGCAGGAGCAAACGTATGCGAAAAATGTTCGTAGAATGAGTTTTTCAGTGAAGAGCAGCCAGCACATTTTCGCAAGTTTTACTTGTAAGTGGGGTTGGAAACGCTTTTCAGGCTCAGTACTGGGCTCAAAGATGCAGCCCTGATGTCTCTCATGATAGCAGGTGGTTAAGTAGAAATTCACTGCTCGGCTGACCCGGCAGGAACAAACGTATGCTAAAAATGTACGTAGAATGAGATTTTCAGTGAAGAGCAGCCAGGCACATTTTAGCAAGTTTTACTTGTAAGTGGGGTTGGAAACGCTTTTCAGGCCAATACTGGGCTCAAAACATGCAGCCCTGATGTCTCTCATGATAGCAGGTGGTTAAGTAGAAATTTGCTGCTCGGCTGACCCAGCAGGAACAAACGTATGCCAAAAATGTTCGTAGAATGAGATTTTCAGTGAATAGCAGCCAGGCACATTTTAGCAAGTTTTACTTGTAAGTGGGGTTGGAAACGCTTTTCAGGCTCAGTACTGGGCTCAAAAGATGCAGCCCTGATGTCTCTCATGATAGCAGGTGGTTAAGTAGAAATTCGCTGCTCGGCTGACCCTGCAGGAGCAAACGTATGCTAAAAATGTTCGTAGAATGAGATTTTCAGTGAAGAGCAGCCAGGCACATTTTAGCAAGTTTTACTTGTATGTGGGATTGGAAACGCTTTTCAGGCTCAGTACTGGGCTCAAAAGATGCAGCCTGATGTCTCTCATGATAGCAGGTGGTTAAGTAGAAATTCGCTGCTCGGCTGACCCTGCAGGAGCAAACGTATGCTAAAAATGTTCGTAGAATGAGCTTTTCAGTGAATAGCAGCCTGGCACATTTTAGCAAGTTTTACTTGTAAGGGGGGTTGGAAACGCTTTTCCATACTCAATACTGGGCTCAAAAGATGCAGCCCTGATGTCTCTCATGATAGCAGGTGGTAAAGTAGAAATTCGCTGCTCGGCTGATTCAGCAGGAGCAAACATATGCTAAAAATGTACGTAGAATGAGATTTTCAGGGAAGAGCAGCCAGGCACATTTTAGCAAGTTTTACTTGTAAGTGGGGTTGGAAACGCTTTTCAGGCTCAGTACTGGGCTCAAAAGATGCAGCCCTGCTGTCTCTCATGATAGCAGGTGGTTAAGTAGAAATTCGCTGCTCGGCTGACCCTGCAGGAGCAAACGTATGATAAAAATGTTCGTAGAATGAGCTTTTCAGTGAAGAGCAGCCTGGCACATTTTAGCAAGTTTTACTTGTAAGGGGGGTTGGAAACGCTTTTCCATACTCAATACTGGGCTCAAAAGATGCAGCCCTGATGTCTCTCATGATAGCAGGTGGTTAAGTAGAAATTCGCTGCTCGGCTGATCCAGCAGGAGCAAACATATGCTAAAAATTTACGTAGAATGAGATTTTCAGGGAAGAGCAGCCAGGCACATTTTAGCAAGTTTTACTTGTAAGTGGGGTTGAAAACGCTTTTCAGGCTCAGTACTGGGCTCAAAAGATGCAGCCCTGATGTCTCTCATGATAGCAGGTGGTTGAGTAGAAATTCGCTGCCTGGCTGACCCTGCAGGAGCAAACGTACGCTAAAAATGTTCGTAGAATGAGATTTTCAGTGAAGAGCAGCCAGGCACATTTTAGCAAGTTTTACTTGTAAGTGGGGTTGGAAACGCTTTTCAGGCTCAATACTGGGCTCAAAAGTGATGTCTCTCATGATAGCAGCTGGTTAAGTAGAAATTTGCTGCTCGGCTGATTCAGCAGGAGCAAACATATGCTAAAAATTTACGTAGAATGAGATTTTCAGTGAAGAGCAGCCAGGCACATTTTAGCAAGTTTTACTTGTAAGTGGGGTTGGAAACGCTTTTCAGGCTCAGTACTGGGCTGAAAAGATGTAGCCCTGATGTCTCTCATGATAGCAGGTGATTAAGTAGAAATTCGCTGCTCGGCTGACCCTGCAGGATCAAACGTATGCTAAAAATGTTCGGAGAATGAGATTTTCAGTGAAGAGTAGCCAGGCACATTTTAGCAAGTTTTACTTGTAAATGGGGTATGAAACGCTTTTCAGGCTCAGTACTGGGCTCAAAAGATGCAGCCCTGATGTCTCTCATGATAGCAGGTGGTTAAGTAGAAATTCGCTGCTCGGTTGACCCTGCAGGATCAAACTTATGCTAAAAATGTTCGTAGAATGAGCTTTTCAGTGAAGAGCAGCCTGGCACATTTGAGCAAGTTTTACTTGTAAGGGGGGTTGGAAACGCTTTTCCATACTCAATACTGGGCTCAAAAGATGCAGCCCTGATGTCTCTCATGATAGCAGGTGGTTAAGTAGAAATTCGCTGCTCGGCTGATCCAGCAGGAGCAAACATATGCTAAAAATGTACGTAGAATGAGATTTTCAGGGAAGAGCAGCCAGGCACATTTTAGCAAGTTTTACTTGTAAGTGGGGTTGGAAACGCTTTTCAGGCTCAGTACTGGGCTCAAAAGATGCAGCCCTGATGTCTCTCATGATAGCAGGTGGTTAAGTAGAAATTCGCTGCTCGGCTGACCCTGCAGGAGCAAACGTATGCTAAAAATGTTCGTAGAATGAGCTTTTCAGTGAAGAGCAGCCTGGCACATTTTAGCAAGTTTTACTTGTAAGGGGGGTTGGAAACGCTTTTCCATACTCAATACTGGGCTCAAAAGATGCAGCCCTGATGTCTCTCATGATAGCAGGTGGTTAAGTAGAAATTCGCTGCTCGGCTGATCCAGCAGGAGCAAACATATGCTAAAAATGTACGTAGAATGAGATTTTCAGGGAAGAGCAGCCAGGCACATTTTAGTAAGTTTTACTTGTAAGTGGGGTTGGAAACGCTTTTCAGGCTCAGTACTGGGCTCAAAAGATGCAGCCCTGATGTCTCTCATGATAGCAGGTGGTTAAGTAGAAATTCGCTGCTCGGCTGACCCTGCAGGAGCAAACGTATGCTAAAAATGTTCGTAGAATGAGCTTTTCAGTGAAGAGCAGTCTGGCACATTTTAGCAAGTTTTACTTGTAAGGGGGGTTGGAAACGCTTTTCCATACTCAATACTGGGCTCAAAAGATGCAGCCCTGATGTCTCTCATGATAGCAGGTGGTTAAGTAGAAATTTGCTGCTCGGCTGATCCAGCAGGAGCAAACATATGCTAAAAATGTACGTAGAATGAGATTTTCAGTGAAGAGCAGCCAGGCACATTTTAGCAAGTTTTACTTGTAAGTGGGGTTGGAAACGCTTTTCAGGCTCAGTACTGGGCTCAAAACATGCAGCCCTGATGTCTCTCATGATAGCAGGTGGTTAAGTAGAAATTCGCTGCTCGGCTGACCCTGCAGGAGCAAACGTACGCTAAAAATGTTCGTAGAATGAGATTTTCAGTGAAGAGCAGCCAGGCACATTTTAGCAAGTTTTACTTGTAAGTGGGGTTGGAAACGCTTTTCAGGCTCAATACTGGGCTCAAAAGTGATGTCTCTCATGATAGCAGCTGGTTAAGTAGAAATTCGCTGCTCGGCTGATCCAGCAGGAGCAAACATATGCGAAAAATGTACGTAGAATGAGCTTTTCAGTGAAGAGCAGCCAAACACATTTTAGCAAGTTTTACTTGTAAGTGGGGTTGGAAACGCTTTTCAGGCTCAATACTGGGCTCAAAAGATGCAGCCCTGATGTCTCTTATGATAGCAGGTGTAAGTAGAAATTCGCTGCTCAGCTGATCCAGCAGGAGCAAACATATGCGAAAAATGTACGTAGAATGAGCTTTTTCAGTGAAGAGCAGCCAGGCACATTTTAGCAAGTTTTACTTGTAAGTGCGGTTGGAAACGCTTTTCAGGCTCAGTACTGGGCTCAAAAGATGCAGCCCTGATATCTCTCATGATAGCAGGTGGTTAAGTAGAAATTCGCTGCTCGGCTGACCCTGCAGGATCAAATGTATGCTAAAAATGTTCGGAGAATGAGATTTTCAGTGAAGAGCAGCCAGGCACATTTTAGCAAGTTTTACTTGTAAATGGGGTATGAAACGCTTTTCAGGCTCAGTACTGGGCTCAAAAGATGCAGCCCTGATGTCTCTCATGATAGCAGGTGGTTAAGTAGAAATTCGCTGCTCGGTTGACCCTGCAGGATCAAACGTATGCTAAAATTGTTCGTAGAATGAGCTTTTCAGTGAAGAGCAGCCTGGCACATTTTAGCAAGTTTTACTTGTAAGGGGGGTTGGAAACGCTTTTCCATACTCAATACTGGGCTCAAAAGATGCAGCCCTGATGTCTCTCATGATAGCAGGTGGTTAAGTAGAAATTCGCTGCTCGGCTGATCCAGCAGGAGCAAACATATGCTAAAAATGTACGTAGAATGAGCTTTTCAGGGAAGAGCGGCCAGGCACATTTTAGCAAGTTTTACTTGTAAGAGGGGTTGGAAACGCTTTTCAGGCTCAGTACTGGGCTCAAAACATGCAGCCCTGATGTCTCTCATGATAGCAGGTGGTTACGTAGAAATTCGCTGCTCGGCTGACCCTGCAGGAGCAAACGTATGCTAAAAATGTTCGTAGAATGAGATTTTCAGTGAAGAGCAGCCAGGCACATTTTAGCAAGTTTTACTTGTAAGTGGGGTTGGAAACGCTTTTCAGGCTCAATACTGGGCTCAAAAGATGCAGCCCTGATGTCTCTTATGATAGCAGGTGTAAGTAGAAATTCGCTGCTCAGCTGATCCAGCAGGAGCAAACATATGCGAAAAATGTACGTAGAATGAGCTTTTTCAGTGAAGAGCAGCCAGGCACATTTTAGCAAGTTTTACTTGTAAGTGGGGTTGGAAACGCTTTTCAGGCTCAGTACTGGGCTCAAAAGATGCAGCCCTGATGTCTCTCATGATAGCAGGTGGTTAAGTAGAAATTCGCTGCTCGGCTGACACTGCAGGATCAAACATATGCTAAAAATGTTCGGAGAATGAGATTTTCAGTGAAGAGCAGCCAGGCACATTTTAGCAAGTTTTACTTGTAAGTGGGGTATGAAACGCTTTTCAGGCTCAGTACTGGGCTCAAAAGATGCAGCCCTGATGTCTCTCATGATAGCAGGTGGTTAAGTAGAAATTCGCTGCTCGGCTGAACCAGCAGGAGCAAACGTATGCTAAAAATGTACGTAGAATGAGATTTTCAGGGAAGAGCAGCCAGGCACATTTTAGCAAGTTTTACTTGTAAGTGGGGTTGGAAATGCTTTTTAGGCTCAGTACTGGGCTCAAAAGATGCAGCCCTGATGTCTCTCATGATAGCAGGTGGTTAAGTAGAAATTCGCTGCTCGGCTGACCCTGCAGGAGCAAACGTATGCTAAAAATGTTCGTAGAATGAGCTTTTCAGTGAAGAGCAGCCTGGCACATTTTAGCAAGTTTTACTTGTAAGGGGGGTTGGAAACGCTTTTCCATACTCAATACTGGGCTCAAAAGATGCAGCCCTGATGTCTCTCATGATAGCAGGTGGTTAAGTAGAAATTCGCTGCTCGGCTGATCCAGCAGGAGCAAACATATGCTAAAAATGTACGTAGAATGAGATTTTCAGGGAAGAGCAGCCAGGCACATTTTAGTAAGTTTTACTTGTAAGTGGGGTTGGAAACGCTTTTCAGGCTCAGTACTGGGCTCAAAAGATGCAGCCCTGATGTCTCTCATGATAGCAGGTGGTTAAGTAGAAATTCGCTGCTCGGCTGACCCTGCAGGAGCAAACGTATGCTAAAAATGTTCGTAGAATGAGCTTTTCAGTGAAGAGCAGTCTGGCACATTTTAGCAAGTTTTACTTGTAAGGGGGGTTGGAAACGCTTTTCCATACTCAATACTGGGCTCAAAAGATGCAGCCCTGATGTCTCTCATGATAGCAGGTGGTTAAGTAGAAATTTGCTGCTCGGCTGATCCAGCAGGAGCAAACATATGCTAAAAATGTACGTAGAATGAGATTTTCAGTGAAGAGCAGCCAGGCATATTTTAGCAAGTTTTACTTGTAAGTGGGGTTGGAAACGCTTTTCAGGCTCAGTACTGGGCCCAAAACATGCAGCCCTGATGTCTCTCATGATAGCAGGTGGTTAAGTAGAAATTCGCTGCTCGGCTGACCCTGCAGGAGCAAACGTACGCTAAAAATGTTCGTAGAATGAGATTTTCAGTGAAGAGCAGCCAGGCACATTTTAGCAAGTTTTACTTGTAAGTGGGGTTGGAAACGCTTTTCAGGCTCAATACTGGGCTCAAAAGTGATGTCTCTCATGATAGCAGGTGGTTAAGTAGAAATTCGCTGCTCGGCTGATCCAGCAGGAGCAAACATATGCGAAAAATGTACGTAGAATGAGCTTTTCAGTGAAGAGCAGCCAAACACATTTTAGCAAGTTTTACTTGTAAGTGGGGTTGGAAACGCTTTTCAGGCTCAATACTGGGCTCAAAAGATGCAGCCCTGATGTCTTTTATGATAGCAGGTGTAAGTAGAAATTCGCTGCTCAGCTGATCCAGCAGGAGCAAACATATGCGAAAAATGTACGTAGAATGAGCTTTTTCAGTGAAGAGCAGCCAGGCACATTTTAGCAAGTTTTACTTGTAAGTGCGGTTGGAAACGCTTTTCAGGCTCAGTACTGGGCTCAAAAGATGCAGCCCTGATATCTCTCATGATAGCAGGTGGTTAAGTAGAAATTCGCTGCTCGGCTGACCCTGCAGGATCAAACGTATGCTAAAAATGTTCGGAGAATGAGATTTTCAGTGAAGAGCAGCCAGGCACATTTTAGCAAGTTTTACTTGTAAATGGGGTATGAAACGCTTTTCAGGCTCAGTACTGGGCTCAAAAGATGCAGCCCTGATGTCTCTCATGATAGCAGGTGGTTAAGTAGAAATTCGCTGCTCGGTTGACCCTGCAGGATCAAACGTATGCTAAAATTGTTCGTAGAATGAGCTTTTCAGTGAAGAGCAGCCTGGCACATTTTAGCAAGTTTTACTTGTAAGTGGGGTTGAAAACGCTTTTCAGGCTCAGTACTGGGCTCAAAAGATGCAGCCCTGATGTCTCTCATGATAGCAGGTGGTTAAGTAGAAATTCGCTGCTCGGCTGACCCTGCAGGATCAAACGTATGCTAAAAATGTTCGTAGAATGAGATTTTCAGTGAAGAGCAGCCAGGCACATTTTAGCAAGTTTTACTTGTAAGTGGGGTAGGAAACACTTTTCAGGCTCAGTACTGGGCTCAAAAGATGCAGCCCTGATGTCTCTCATGATAGCAGGTGGTTAAGTAGAAATTAGCTGCTCGGCTGACCCTGTAGGAGCAAACGTATGCTAAAAATGTTCGTAGAATGAGTTTTTCAGTGAAGAGCAGCCAGGCACATTTTCGCAAGTTTTACTTGTAAGTGGGGTTGGAAACGCTTTTCAGGCTCAGTACTGGGCTCAAAAGATGCAGCCCTGATGTCCCTCATGATAGCAGGTGGTTAAGTAGAAATTAGCTGCTCGGCTGACCCTGCAGGAGCAAACGTATGCTAAAAATGTTCGTAGAATGAGATTTTCAGTGAAGAGCATCCAGGCACATTTTAGCAAGTTTTACTTGTAAGTGGGGTTGGAAACGCTTTTCAGGCTCAATACTGGGCTCAAAAGATGCAGCCCTGATGTCTCTTATGATAGCAGGTGGTTAAGTAGAAATTCGCTGCTCAGCTGATCCAGCATGAGCAAACATATGCGAAAAATGTACGTAGAATGAGCTTTTTCAGTGAAGAGCAGCCAGGCACATTTTAGCAAGTTTTACTTGTAAGTGGGGTTGAAAACGCTTTTCAGGCTCAGTACTGGGCTCAAAACATGCAGTCCTGATGTCTCTCATGATAGGAGGTGGTAAAGTATAAATTCGCTGCTCGGCTGACCCTGCAGGAGCAAATATATGCTAAAAATGTTTGTAGAATGAGATTTTCAGTGAAGAGCAGTCAGGCACATTTTAGCAAATTTTACTTGTAAGGGGGGTTGGAAACGCTTTTCCATACTCAATACTGGGCTCAAAAGATGCAGCCCTGATGTCTCTCATGATAGCAGGTGGTTAAGTAGAAATTCGCTGCTCGGCTGATCCAGCAGTAGCAAACATATGCGAAAAATGTACGTAGAATGAGCTTTTCAGTGAAGAGCAGCCTGGCACATTTTAGCAAGTTTTACTTGTAAGTGGGGTTGGAAACGCTTTTCAGGCTCAATACTGGGCTCAAAAGATGCAGCCCTGATGTCTCTCATGATAGCAGGTGGTTAAGTAGAAATTCGCTGCTCGGCTGACCCTGCAGGAGCAAACGTATGCTAAAAATGTTCGTAGAATGAGCTTTTCAGTGAAGAGCAGCCAGGCACATTTTAGCAAGTTTTACTTGTAAGTGGGGTTGGAAACGCTTTTCAGGCTCAGTACTGGGCTCAAAACATGCAGTCCTGATGTCTCTCATGATAGGAGGTGGTAAAGTAGAAATTCGCTGCTCGGCTGACCCTGCAGGAGCAAATGTATGCTAAAAATGTTCGTAGAATGAGATTTTCAGTGAAGAGCAGCCAGGCACATTTTAGCAAGTTTTACTTGTAAGTGGGGTTGGAAACGCTTTTCAGGCTCAGTACTGGGCTCAAAACATGCAGCCCTGATGTCTCTCATGATAGCAGGTGGTTAAGTAGAAATTTGCTGCTCGGCTGACCCTTCAGGAGCAAACGTATGCTAAAAATGTTCGTAGAATGAGATTTTCAGTGAAGAGCAGCCAGGCACATTTTAGCAAGTTTTACTTGTAAGTGGGGTTGGAAACGCTTTTCAGGCTCAGTACTGGGCTCAAAAGATGCAGCCCTGATGTCTCTCATGATAGCAGGTGGTTAAGTAGAAATTAGCTGCTCGGCTGACCCTGCAGGAGCAAACGTATGCTAAAAATGTTCGTAGAATGAGATTTTCAGTGAAGAGCAGCCAGGCACATTTTAGCAAGTTTTACTTGTAAGTGGGGTTGGAAACGCTTTTGAGGCTCAATACTGGGCTCAAAAGATGCAGCCCTGATGTCTCTTGTGATATCAGGTGGTTAAGTAGAAATTCGCTGCTCAGCTGATCCAGCACGAGCAAACGTATGCGAAAAATGTACGTAGAATGAGCTTTTTCAGTGAAGAGCAGCCAGGCACATTTTAGCAAGTTTTACTTGTAAGTGGGGTTGAAAACGCTTTTCAGGCTCAGTACTGGGCTCAAAAGATGCAGCCCTGATGTCTCTCATGATAGCAGGTGGTTAAGTAGAAATTCGCTGCTCGGCTGACCCTGCAGGATCAAACGTATGCTAAAAATGTTCGTAGAATGAGCTTTTCAGTGAAGAGCAGCCTGGCACATTTGAGCAAGTTTTACTTGTAAGTGGGGTTGGAAACGCTTTTCAGGCTCAATACTGGGCTCAAAAGATGCAGCCCTGATGTCTCTCATGATAGCAGGTGGTTAAGTAGAAATTCGCTGCTCGGCTGACCCTGCAGGAGCAAACGTATGCTAAAAATGTTCGTAGAATGAGCTTTTCAGTGATGAAGAGCAGCCAGGCACATTTTAGCAAGTTTTACTTGTAGTGGGGTTGGAAACGCTTTTCAGGCTCAGTACTGGGCTCAAAACATGCAGTCCTGACGTCTCTCATGATAGGAGATGGTAAAGTAGAAATTCGCTGCTCGGCTGACCCTGCAGGAGCAAACGTATGCTAAAAATGTTCGTAGAATGAGATTTTCAGTGAAGAGCAGCCAGGCACATTTTAGCAAGTTTTACTTGTAAGTGGGGTTGGAAACGCTTTTCAGGCTCAGTACTGGGCTCAAAACATGCAGCCCTGATGTCTCTCATGATAGCAGGTGGTTAAGTAGAAATTCACTGCTCGGCTGACCCTGCAGGAGCAAACGTATGCTAAAAATGTTCGTAGAATGAGATTTTCAGTGAAGAGCAGCCAGGCACATTTTAGCAAGTTTTACTTGTAAGTGGGGTTCGAAACGCTTTTCAGGCTCAGTACTGGGCTCAAAAGATGCAGCCCTGATGTCTCTCATGATAGCAGGTGGTTAAGTAGAAATTAGCTGCTCGGCTGACCCTGCAGGAGCAAACGTATGCTAAAAATGTTCGTAGAATGAGATTTTCAGTGAAGAGCAGCCAGGCACATTTTAGCAAGTTTTATTTGTAAGTGGGGTTGGAAACGCTTTTCAGGCTCAATACTGGGCTCAAAAGATGCAGCCCTGATGTCTCTTATGATAGCAGGTGGTTAAGTAGAAATTCGCTGCTCAGCTGATCCAGCATGAGCAAACATATGCGAAAAATGTACGTAGAATGAGCTTTTTCAGTGAAGAGCAGCCAGGCACATTTTAGCGTTTTACTTGTAAGGGGGGTTGGAAACGCTTTTCCATACTCAATACTGGGCTCAAAAGATGCAGCCCTGATGTCTCTCATGATAGCAGGTGGTTAAGTAGAAATTCGCTGCTCGGCTGATCCAGCAGGAGCAAACATATGCGAAAAATGTACGTAGAATGAGCTTTTCAGTGAAGAGCAGCCTGGCACATTTTAGCAAGTTTTACTTGTAAGTGGGGTTGGAAACGCTTTTCAGGCTCAGTACTGGGCTCAAAAGATGCAGCCCTGATGTCTCTCATGATAGCAGGTGGTTAAGTAGAAATTAGCTGCTCGGCTGACCCTGTAGGAGCAAACGTATGCTAAAAATGTTCGTAGAATGAGATTTTCAGTGAAGAGCAGCCAGGCACATTTCAGCAAGTTTTACTTGTAAGTGGGGTTGGAAACGCTTTTCAGGCTCAATACTGGGTTCAAAAGATGCAGCCCTGATGTCTCTTATGATAGCAGGTGGTTAAGTAGAAATTCGCTGCTCAGCTGATCCAGCATGAGCAAACATATGCGAAAAATGTACGTAGAATGAGCTTTTTCAGTGAAGAGCAGCCAGGCACATTTTAGCAAGTTTTACTTGTAAGTGGGGTTGAAAACGCTTTTCAGGCTCAGTACTGGGCTCAAAAGATGCAGCCCTGATGTCTCTCATGATAGCAGGTGGTTAAGTAGAAATTCGCTGCTCGGCTGACCCTGCAGGATCAAACGTATGCTAAAAATGTTCGTAGAATGAGATTTTCAGTGAAGAGCAGCCAGGCACATTTTAGCAAGTTTTACTTGTAAGTGGGGTAGGAAACGCTTTTCAGGCTCAGTACTGGGCTCAAAAGATGCAGCCCTGATGTCTCTCATGATAGCAGGTGGTTAAGTAGAAATTAGCTGCTCGGCTGACCCTGTAGGAGCAAACGTATGCTAAAAATGTTCGTAGAATGAGTTTTTCAGTGAAGAGCAGCCAGGCACATTTTCGCAAGTTTTACTTGTAAGTGGGGTTGGAAACGTTTTTCAGTCTCAGTACTGGGCTCAAAAGATGCAGCCCTGATGTCTCTCATGATAGCAGGTGGTTAAGTAGAAATTAGCTGCTCGGCTGACCCTGCAGGAGCAAACGTATGCTAAAAATGTTCGTAGAATGAGATTTTCAGTGAAGAGCATCCAGGCACATTTTAGCAAGTTTTACTTGTAAGTGGGGTTGGAAACGCTTTTCAGGCTCAATACTGGGCTCAAAAGATGCAGCCCTGATGTCTCTTATGATAGCAGGTGGTTAAGTAGAAATTCGCTGCTCAGCTGATCCAGCATGAGCAAACATATGCGAAAAATGTACGTAGAATGAGCTTTTTCAGTGAAGAGCAGCCAGGCACATTTTAGCAAGTTTTACTTGTAAGTGGGGTTGAAAACGCTTTTCAGGCTCAGTACTGGGCTCAAAACATGCAGTCCTGATGTCTCTCATGATAGGAGGTGGTAAAGTAGAAATTCGCTGCTCGGCTGACCCTGCAGGAGCAAATATATGCTAAAAATGTTTGTAGAATGAGATTTTCAGTGAAGAGCAGTCAGGCACATTTTAGCAAATTTTACTTGTAAGGGGGGTTGGAAACGCTTTTCCATACTCAATACTGGGCTCAAAAGATGCAGCCCTGATGTCTCTCATGATAGCAGGTGGTTAAGTAGAAATTCGCTGCTCGGCTGACCCTGTAGGAGCAAACGTATGCTAAAAATGTTCGTAGAATGAGTTTTTCAGTGAAGAGCAGCCAGGCACATTTTCGCAAGTTTTACTTGTAAGTGGGGTTGGAAACGTTTTTCAGGCTCAGTACTGGGCTCAAAAGATGCAGCCCTGATGTCTCTCATGATAGCAGGTGGTTAAGTAGAAATTAGCTGCTCGGCTGACCCTGCAGGAGCAAACGTATGCTAAAAATGTTCGTAGAATGAGATTTTCAGTGAAGAGCATCCAGGCACATTTTAGCAAGTTTTACTTGTAAGTGGGGTTGGAAACGCTTTTCAGGCTCAATACTGGGCTCAAAAGATGCAGCCCTGATGTCTCTTATGATAGCAGATGGTTAAGTAGAAATTCGCTGCTCAGCTGATCCAGCATGAGCAAACATATGCGAAAAATGTACGTAGAATGAGCTTTTTCAGTGAAGAGCAGCCAGGCACATTTTAGCAAGTTTTACTTGTAAGTGGGGTTGAAAACGCTTTTCAGGCTCAGTACTGGGCTCAAAACATGCAGTCCTGATGTCTCTCATGATAGGAGGTGGTAAAGTAGAAATTCGCTGCTCGGCTGACCCTGCAGGAGCAAATATATGCTAAAAATGTTTGTAGAATGAGATTTTCAGTGAAGAGCAGTCAGGCACATTTTAGCAAATTTTACTTGTAAGGGGGGTTGGAAACGCTTTTCCATACTCAATACTGGGCTCAAAAGATGCAGCCCTGATGTCTCTCATGATAGCAGGTGGTTAAGTAGAAATTCGCTGCTCGGCTGATCCAGCAGTAGCAAACATATGCGAAAAATGTACGTAGAATGAGCTTTTCAGTGAAGAGCAGCCTGGCATATTTTAGCAAGTTTTACTTGTAAGTGGGGTTGGAAACGCTTTTCAGGCTCAATACTGGGCTCAAAAGATGCAGCCCTGATGTCTCTCATGATAGCAGGTGGTTAAGTAGAAATTCGCTGCTCGGCTGACCCTGCAGGAGCAAACGTATGCTAAAAATGTTCGTAGAATGAGCTTTTCAGTGAAGAGCAGCCAGGCACATTTTAGCAAGTTTTACTTGTAAGTGGGGTTGGAAACGCTTTTCAGGCTCAGTACTGGGCTCAAAACATGCAGTCCTGATGTCTCTCATGATAGGAGGTGGTAAAGTAGAAATTCGCTGCTCGGCTGACCCTGCAGGAGCAAATGTATGCTAAAAATGTTCGTAGAATGAGATTTTCAGTGAAGAGCAGCCAGGCACATTTTAGCAAGTTTTACTTGTAAGTGGGGTTGGAAACGCTTTTCAGGCTCAGTACTGGGCTCAAAACATGCAGCCCTGATGTCTCTCATGATAGCAGGTGGTTAAGTAGAAATTTGCTGCTCGGCTGACCCTTCAGGAGCAAACGTATGCTAAAAATGTTCGTAGAATGAGATTTTCAGTGAAGAGCAGCCAGGCACATTTTAGCAAGTTTTACTTGTAAGTGGGGTTGGAAACGCTTTTCAGGCTCAGTACTGGGCTCAAAAGATGCAGCCCTGATGTCTCTCATGATAGCAGGTGGTTAAGTAGAAATTAGCTGCTCGGCTGACCCTGCAGGAGCAAACGTATGCTAAAAATGTTCGTAGAATGAGATTTTCAGTGAAGAGCAGCCAGGCACATTTTAGCAAGTTTTACTTGTAAGTGGGGTTGGAAAAGCTTTTCAGGCTCAATACTGGGCTCAAAAGATGCAGCCCTGATGTCTCTCATGATTAGCAGGTGGTTAAGTAGAAATTCGGCTGAACCAGCAGGAGCAAACATATGCGAAAAATGTACGTAGAATGAGCTTTTCAGTGAAGAGCAGCCAGGCACATTTTAGCAAGTTTTACTTGTAAGTGGGGTTGGAAACGCTTTTCAGGCTCAGTACTGGGCTCAAAACATGCAGCCCTGATGTCTCTCATGATAGGAGGTGGTTAAGTAGAAATTCGCTGCTCGGCTGATCCAGCAGGAGCAAACATATGCAAAAAATGTACGTAGAATGAGCTTTTCAGTGAAGAGCAGCCAGGCACATTTTAGCAAGTTTTACTTGTAAGTGGGGATGGAAACGCTTTTTAGGCTCAGTACCGGGCTCAAAAGATGCAGCCCTGATGTCTCTCATGATAGCAGGTGCTTAAGTAGAAATTCGCTGCTCGGCTGACCCGGCAGGAACAAATGTATGCCAAAAATGTACGTAGAATGAGATTTTCAGTGAATAGCAGCCAGGCACATTTTAGCAAGTTTTACTTGTAAGTGGGGATGGAAACGCTTTTCAGGCTCAGTACTGGGCTCAAAACATGCAGTCCTGATGTCTCTCATGATAGGAGGTGGTAAAGTAGAAATTCGCTGCTCGGCTGACCCTGCAGGAGCAAATGTATGCTAAAAATGTTCGTAGAATGAGATTTTCAGTGAAGAGCAGCCAGGCACATTTTAGCAAGTTTTACTTGTAAGTGGGGTTGGAAACGCTTTTCAGGCTCAATACTGGGCTCAAAAGATGCAGCCCTGATATCTCTCATGATAGCAGGAGGTTAAGTAGAAATTCGCTGCTCGGCTGACCCTGCAGGAGCAAACGTATGCTAAAAATGTTCGTAGAATGAGATTTTCAGTGAAGAGCAGCCAGGCACATTTTAGCAAGTTTTACTTGTAAGTGGGGTTGGAAACGCTTTTCAGGCTCAATACTGGGCATAAAAGATGCAGCCCTGATGTCTCTCATGATAGCAGGTGGTTAAGTAGAAATTCGCTGCTCGGCTGATCCAGCAGGAGCAAACATATGCGAAAAATGTACGTAGAATGAGCTTTTCAGTGAAGAGCAGCCAGGCACATTTTAGCAAGTTTTACTTGTAAGTGGGGATGGAAACGCTTTTTAGGCTCAGTACTGGGCTCAAAAGATGCAGCCCTGATGTCTCTCATGATAGCAGGTGGTTAAGTAGAAATTCGCTGCTCGGCTGACCCTGCAGGATCAAACGTATGCTAAAAATGTTCGTAGAATGAGATTTTCAGTGAAGAGCAGCCAGGCACATTTTAGCAAGTTTTACTTGTAAGTGGGGTAGGAAACACTTTTCAGGCTCAGTACTGGGCTCAAAATATGCAGCCCTGATGTCTCTCATGATAGCAGTTGGTTAAGTAGAAATTCGCTGCTCGGCTGACCCTGCAGGAGCAAACATATGCTAAAAATGTACGTAGAATGAGATTTTCAGTGAAGAGCAGCCAGGCACATTTTAGCAAGTTTTACTTGTAAGTGGGGTTGGAAACGCTTTTCAGGCTCAATACTGGGCTCAAAAGATGCAGTGATGTCTCTCATGATAGGAGGTGGTTAAAGTAGAAATTCGCTGCTCGGCTAAACCAGCAGGAGCAAACGTATGCGAAAAATGTTCGTAGAATGAGTTTTTCAGTGAAGAGCAGCCAGCACATTTTCGCAAGTTTTACTTGTAAGTGGGGTTGGAAACGCTTTTCAGGCTCAGTACTGGGCTCAAAGATGCAGCCCTGATGTCTCTCATGATAGCAGGTGGTTAAGTAGAAATTCACTGCTCGGCTGACCCGGCAGGAACAAACGTATGCTAAAAATGTACGTAGAATGAGATTTTCAGTGAAGAGCAGCCAGGCACATTTTAGCAAGTTTTACTTGTAAGTGGGGTTGGAAACGCTTTTCAGGCCAATACTGGGCTCAAAACATGCAGCCCTGATGTCTCTCATGATAGCAGGTGGTTAAGTAGAAATTTGCTGCTCGGCTGACCCAGCAGGAACAAACGTATGCCAAAAATGTTCGTAGAATGAGATTTTCAGTGAATAGCAGCCAGGCACATTTTAGCAAGTTTTACTTGTAAGTGGGGTTGGAAACGCTTTTCAGGCTCAGTACTGGGCTCAAAAGATGCAGCCCTGATGTCTCTCATGATAGCAGGTGGTTAAGTAGAAATTCGGTGCTCGGCTGACCCTGCAGGAGCAAACGTATGCTAAAAATTTTCGTAGAATGAGATTTTCAGTGAAGAGCAGCCAGGCACATTTTAGCAAGTTTTACTTGTATGTGGGATTGGAAACGCTTTTCAGGCTCAGTACTGGGCTCAAAAGATGCAGCCTGATGTCTCTCATGATAGCAGGTGGTTAAGTAGAAATTCGCTGCTCGGCTGACCCTGCAGGAGCAAACGTATGCTAAAAATGTTCGTAGAATGAGCTTTTCAGTGAATAGCAGCCTGGCACATTTTAGCAAGTTTTACTTGTAAGGGGGGTTGGAAACGCTTTTCCATACTCAATACTGGGCTCAAAAGATGCAGCCCTGATGTCTCTCATGATAGCAGGTGGTAAAGTAGAAATTCGCTGCTCGGCTGATTCAGCAGGAGCAAACATATGCTAAAAATGTACGTAGAATGAGATTTTCAGGGAAGAGCAGCCAGGCACATTTTAGCAAGTTTTACTTGTAAGTGGGGTTGGAAACGCTTTTCAGGCTCAGTACTGGGCTCAAAAGATGCAGCCCTGCTGTCTCTCATGATAGCAGGTGGTTAAGTAGAAATTCGCTGCTCGGCTGACCCTGCAGGAGCAAACGTATGATAAAAATGTTCGTAGAATGAGCTTTTCAGTGAAGAGCAGCCTGGCACATTTTAGCAAGTTTTACTTGTAAGGGGGGTTGGAAACGCTTTTCCATACTCAATACTGGGCTCAAAAGATGCAGCCCTGCTGTCTCTCATGATAGCAGGTGGTTAAGTAGAAATTCGCTGCTCGGCTGACCCTGCAGGAGCAAACGTATGATAAAAATGTTCGTAGAATGAGCTTTTCAGTGAAGAGCAGCCAGGCACATTTTAGCAAGTTTTACTTGTAAGTGGGGTTGGAAACGCTTTTCAGGCTCAGTACTGGGCTCAAAAGATGCAGCCCTGATGTCTCTCATGATAGCAGGTGGTTGAGTAGAAATTCGCTGCCTGGCTGACCCTGCAGGAGCAAACGTACGCTAAAAATGTTCGTAGAATGAGATTTTCAGTGAAGAGCAGCCAGGCACATTACATTTTAGCAAGTTTTACTTGTAAGTGGGGTTGGAAACGCTTTTCAGGCTCAATACTGGGCTCAAAAGTGATGTCTCTCATGATAGCAGCAGGTTAAGTAGAAATTTGCTGCTCGGCTGATTCAGCAGGAGCAAACATATGCTAAAAATTTACGTAGAATGAGATTTTCAGTGAAGAGCAGCCAGGCACATTTTAGCAAGTTTTACTTGTAAGTGGGGTTGGAAACGCTTTTCAGGCTCAGTACTGGGCTGAAAAGATGTAGCCCTGATGTCTCTCATGATAGCAGGTGATTAAGTAGAAATTCGCTGCTCGGCTGACCCTGCAGGATCAAACGTATGCTAAAAATGTTCGGAGAATGAGATTTTCAGTGAAGAGCAGCCAGGCACATTTTAGCAAGTTTTACTTGTAAATGGGGTATGAAACGCTTTTCAGGCTCAGTACTGGGCTCAAAAGATGCAGCCCTGATGTCTCTCATGATAGCAGGCGGTTAAGTAGAAATTCGCTGCTCGGTTGACCCTGCAGGATCAAACTTATGCTAAAAATGTTCGTAGAATGAGCTTTTCAGTGAAGAGCAGCCTGGCACATTTGAGCAAGTTTTACTTGTAAGGGGGGTTGGAAACGCTTTTCCATACTCAATACTGGGCTCAAAAGATGCAGCCCTGATGTCTCTCATGATAGCAGGTGGTTAAGTAGAAATTCGCTGCTCGGCTGATCCAGCAGGAGCAAACATATGCTAAAAATGTACGTAGAATGAGATTTTCAGGGAAGAGCAGCCAGGCACATTTTAGCAAGTTTTACTTGTAAGTGGGGTTGGAAACGCTTTTCAGGCTCAGTACTGGGCTCAAAAGATGCAGCCCTGATGTCTCTCATGATAGCAGGTGGTTAAGTAGAAATTCGCTGCTCGGCTGACCCTGCAGGAGCAAACGTATGCTAAAAATGTTCGTAGAATGAGCTTTTCAGTGAAGAGCAGCCTGGCACATTTTAGCAAGTTTTACTTGTAAGGGGGGTTGGAAACGCTTTTCCATACTCAATACTGGGCTCAAAAGATGCAGCCCTGATGTCTCTCATGATAGCAGGTGGTTAAGTAGAAATTCGCTGCTCGGCTGATCCAGCAGGAGCAAACATATGCTAAAAATGTACGTAGAATGAGATTTTCAGGGAAGAGCAGCCAGGCACATTTTAGTAAGTTTTACTTGTAAGTGGGGTTGGAAACGCTTTTCAGGCTCAGTACTGGGCTCAAAAGATGCAGCCCTGATGTCTCTCATGATAGCAGGTGGTTAAGTAGAAATTCGCTGCTCGGCTGACCCTGCAGGAGCAAACGTATGCTAAAAATGTTCGTAGAATGAGCTTTTCAGTGAAGAGCAGTCTGGCACATTTTAGCAAGTTTTACTTGTAAGGGGGGTTGGAAACGCTTTTCCATACTCAATACTGGGCTCAAAAGATGCAGCCCTGATGTCTCTCATGATAGCAGGTGGTTAAGTAGAAATTTGCTGCTTGGCTGATCCAGCAGGAGCAAACATATGCTAAAAATGTACGTAGAATGAGATTTTCAGTGAAGAGCAGCCAGGCACATTTTAGCAAGTTTTACTTGTAAGTGGGGTTGGAAACGCTTTTCAGGCTCAGTACTGGGCTCAAAACATGCAGCCCTGATGTCTCTCATGATAGCAGGTGGTTAAGTAGAAATTCGCTGCTCGGCTGACCCTGCAGGAGCAAACGTACGCTAAAAATGTTCGTAGAATGAGATTTTCAGTGAAGAGCAGCCAGGCACATTTTAGCAAGTTTTACTTGTAAGTGGGGTTGGAAACGCTTTTCAGGCTCAATACTGGGCTCAAAAGTGATGTCTCTCATGATAGCAGCTGGTTAAGTAGAAATTCGCTGCTCGGCTGATCCAGCAGGAGCAAACATATGCGAAAAATGTACGTAGAATGAGCTTTTCAGTGAAGAGCAGCCAAACACATTTTAGCAAGTTTTACTTGTAAGTGGGGTTGGAAACGCTTTTCAGGCTCAATACTGGGCTCAAAAGATGCAGCCCTGATGTCTCTTATGATAGCAGGTGTAAGTAGAAATTCGCTGCTCAGCTGATCCAGCAGGAGCAAACATATGCGAAAAATGTACGTAGAATGAGCTTTTTCAGTGAAGAGCAGCCAGGCACATTTTAGCAAGTTTTACTTGTAAGTGCGGTTGGAAACGCTTTTCAGGCTCAGTACTGGGCTCAAAAGATGCAGCCCTGATATCTCTCATGATAGCAGGTGGTTAAGTAGAAATTCGCTGCTCGGCTGACCCTGCAGGATCAAATGTATGCTAAAAATGTTCGGAGAATGAGATTTTCAGTGAAGAGCAGCCAGGCACATTTTAGCAAGTTTTACTTGTAAATGGGGTATGAAACGCTTTTCAGGCTCAGTACTGGGCTCAAAAGATGCAGCCCTGATGTCTCTCATGATAGCAGGTGGTTAAGTAGAAATTCGCTGCTCGGTTGACCCTGCAGGATCAAACGTATGCTAAAATTGTTCGTAGAATGAGCTTTTCAGTGAAGAGCAGCCTGGCACATTTTAGCAAGTTTTACTTGTAAGGGGGGTTGGAAACGCTTTTCCATACTCAATACTGGGCTCAAAAGATGCAGCCCTGATGTCTCTCATGATAGCAGGTGGTTAAGTAGAAATTCGCTGCTCGGCTGATCCAGCAGGAGCAAACATATGCTAAAAATGTACGTAGAATGAGCTTTTCAGGGAAGAGCGGCCAGGCACATTTTAGCAAGTTTTACTTGTAAGAGGGGTTGGAAACGCTTTTCAGGCTCAGTACTGGGCTCAAAACATGCAGCCCTGATGTCTCTCATGATAGCAGGTGGTTACGTAGAAATTCGCTGCTCGGCTGACCCTGCAGGAGCAAACGTATGCTAAAAATGTTCGTAGAATGAGATTTTCAGTGAAGAGCAGCCAGGCACATTTTAGCAAGTTTTACTTGTAAGTGGGGTTGGAAACGCTTTTCAGGCTCAATACTGGGCTCAAAAGATGCAGCCCTGATGTCTCTTATGATAGCAGGTGTAAGTAGAAATTCGCTGCTCAGCTGATCCAGCAGGAGCAAACATATGCGAAAAATGTACGTAGAATGAGCTTTTTCAGTGAAGAGCAGCCAGGCACATTTTAGCAAGTTTTACTTGTAAGTGGGGTTGGAAACGCTTTTCAGGCTCAGTACTGGGCTCAAAAGATGCAGCCCTGATGTCTCTCATGATAGCAGGTGGTTAAGTAGAAATTCGCTGCTCGGCTGACACTGCAGGATCAAACATATGCTAAAAATGTTCGGAGAATGAGATTTTCAGTGAAGAGCAGCCAGGCACATTTTAGCAAGTTTTACTTGTAAGTGGGGTATGAAACGCTTTTCAGGCTCAGTACTGGGCTCAAAAGATGCAGCCCTGATGTCTCTCATGATAGCAGGTGGTTAAGTAGAAATTCGCTGCTCGGCTGACCCTGCAGGATCAAACGTATGCTAAAAATGTTCGTAGAATGAGATTTTCAGTGAAGAGCAGCCAGGCACATTTTAGCAAGTTTTACTTGTAAGTGGGGTAGGAAACGCTTTTCAGGCTCAGTACTGGGCTCAAAAGATGCAGCCCTGATGTCTCTCATGATAGCAGGTGGTTAAGTAGAAATTAGCTGCTCGGCTGACCCTGTAGGAGCAAACGTATGCTAAAAATGTTCGTAGAATGAGTTTTTCAGTGAAGAGCAGCCAGGCACATTTTCGCAAGTTTTACTTGTAAGTGGGGTTGGAAACGTTTTTCTGTCTCAGTACTGGGCTCAAAAGATGCAGCCCTGATGTCTCTCATGATAGCAGGTGGTTAAGTAGAAATTAGCTGCTCGGCTGACCCTGCAGGAGCAAACGTATGCTAAAAATGTTCGTAGAATGAGATTTTCAGTGAAGAGCATCCAGGCACATTTTAGCAAGTTTTACTTGTAAGTGGGGTTGGAAACGCTTTTCAGGCTCAATACTGGGCTCAAAAGATGCAGCCCTGATGTCTCTTATGATAGCAGGTGGTTAAGTAGAAATTCGCTGCTCAGCTGATCCAGCATGAGCAAACATATGCGAAAAATGTACGTAGAATGAGCTTTTTCAGTGAAGAGCAGCCAGGCACATTTTAGCAAGTTTTACTTGTAAGTGGGGTTGAAAACGCTTTTCAGGCTCAGTACTGGGCTCAAAACATGCAGTCCTGATGTCTCTCATGATAGGAGGTGGTAAAGTAGAAATTCGCTGCTCGGCTGACCCTGCAGGAGCAAATATATGCTAAAAATGTTTGTAGAATGAGATTTTCAGTGAAGAGCAGTCAGGCACATTTTAGCAAATTTTACTTGTAAGGGGGGTTGGAAACGCTTTTCCATACTCAATACTGGGCTCAAAAGATGCAGCCCTGATGTCTCTCATGATAGCAGGTGGTTAAGTAGAAATTCGCTGCTCGGCTGACCCTGTAGGAGCAAACGTATGCTAAAAATGTTCGTAGAATGAGTTTTTCAGTGAAGAGCAGCCAGGCACATTTTCGCAAGTTTTACTTGTAAGTGGGGTTGGAAACGTTTTTCAGGCTCAGTACTGGGCTCAAAAGATGCAGCCCTGATGTCTCTCATGATAGCAGGTGGTTAAGTAGAAATTAGCTGCTCGGCTGACCCTGCAGGAGCAAACGTATGCTAAAAATGTTCGTAGAATGAGATTTTCAGTG
Organism: Lissotriton helveticus; assembly: GCF_964261635.1. Taxonomy (NCBI): domain Eukaryota; kingdom Metazoa; phylum Chordata; class Amphibia; order Caudata; family Salamandridae; genus Lissotriton; species Lissotriton helveticus. Next base: position 1,352,882,447 of record NC_136061.1, on the reverse strand, counting down.
AAGAGCATCCAGGCACATTTTAGCAAGTTTTACTTGTAAGTGGGGTTGGAAACGCTTTTCAGGCTCAATACTGGGCTCAAAAGATGCAGCCCTGATGTCTCTTATGATAGCAGATGGTTAAGTAGAAATTCGCTGCTCAGCTGATCCAGCATGAGCAAACATATGCGAAAAATGTACGTAGAATGAGCTTTTTCAGTGAAGAGCAGCCAGGCACATTTTAGCAAGTTTTACTTGTAAGTGGGGTTGAAAACGCTTTTCAGGCTCAGTACTGGGCTCAAAACATGCAGTCCTGATGTCTCTCATGATAGGAGGTGGTAAAGTAGAAATTCGCTGCTCGGCTGACCCTGCAGGAGCAAATATATGCTAAAAATGTTTGTAGAATGAGATTTTCAGTGAAGAGCAGTCAGGCACATTTTAGCAAATTTTACTTGTAAGGGGGGTTGGAAACGCTTTTCCATACTCAATACTGGGCTCAAAAGATGCAGCCCTGATGTCTCTCATGATAGCAGGTGGTTAAGTAGAAATTCGCTGCTCGGCTGATCCAGCAGTAGCAAACATATGCGAAAAATGTACGTAGAATGAGCTTTTCAGTGAAGAGCAGCCTGGCATATTTTAGCAAGTTTTACTTGTAAGTGGGGTTGGAAACGCTTTTCAGGCTCAATACTGGGCTCAAAAGATGCAGCCCTGATGTCTCTCATGATAGCAGGTGGTTAAGTAGAAATTCGCTGCTCGGCTGACCCTGCAGGAGCAAACGTATGCTAAAAATGTTCGTAGAATGAGCTTTTCAGTGAAGAGCAGCCAGGCACATTTTAGCAAGTTTTACTTGTAAGTGGGGTTGGAAACGCTTTTCAGGCTCAGTACTGGGCTCAAAACATGCAGTCCTGATGTCTCTCATGATAGGAGGTGGTAAAGTAGAAATTCGCTGCTCGGCTGACCCTGCAGGAGCAAATGTATGCTAAAAATGTTCGTAGAATGAGATTTTCAGTGAAGAGCAGCCAGGCACATTTTAGCAAGTTTTACTTGTAAGTGGGGTTGGAAACGCTTTTCAGGCTCAGTACTGGGCTCAAAACATGCAGCCCTGATGTCTCTCATGATAGCAGGTGGTTAAGTAGAAATTTGCTGCTCGGCTGACCCTTCAGGAGCAAACGTATGCTAAAAATGTTCGTAGAATGAGATTTTCAGTGAAGAGCAGCCAGGCACATTTTAGCAAGTTTTACTTGTAAGTGGGGTTGGAAACGCTTTTCAGGCTCAGTACTGGGCTCAAAAGATGCAGCCCTGATGTCTCTCATGATAGCAGGTGGTTAAGTAGAAATTAGCTGCTCGGCTGACCCTGCAGGAGCAAACGTATGCTAAAAATGTTCGTAGAATGAGATTTTCAGTGAAGAGCAGCCAGGCACATTTTAGCAAGTTTTACATGTAAGTGGGGTTGGAAACGCTTTTGAGGCTCAATACTGGGCTCAAAAGATGCAGCCCTGATGTCTCTTGTGATAGCAGGTGGTTAAGTAGAAATTCGCTGCTCAGCTGATCCAGCACGAGCAAACGTATGCGAAAAATGTACGTAGAATGAGCTTTTTCAGTGAAGAGCAGCCAGGCACATTTTAGCAAGTTTTACTTGTAAGTGGGGTTGAAAACGCTTTTCAGGCTCAGTACTGGGCTCAAAAGATGCAGCCCTGATGTCTCTCATGATAGCAGGTGGTTAAGTAGAAATTCGCTGCTCGGCTGACCCTGCAGGATCAAACGTATGCTAAAAATGTTCGTAGAATGAGATTTTCAGTGAAGAGCAGCCAGGCACATTTTAGCAAGTTTTACTTGTAAGTGGGGTAGGAAACACTTTTCAGGCTCAGTACTGGGCTCAAAATATGCAGCCCTGATGTCTCTCATGATAGCAGTTGGTTAAGTAGAAATTCGCTGCTCGGCTGACCCTGCAGGAGCAAACATATGCTAAAAATGTACGTAGAATGAGATTTTCAGTGAAGAGCAGCCAGGCACATTTTAGCAAGTTTTACTTGTAAGTGGGGTTGGAAACGCTTTTCAGGCTCAATACTGGGCTCAAAAGATGCAGTGATGTCTCTCATGATAGGAGGTGGTTAAAGTAGAAATTCGCTGCTCGGCTAAACCAGCAGGAGCAAACGTATGCGAAAAATGTTCGTAGAATGAGTTTTTCAGTGAAGAGCAGCCAGCACATTTTCGCAAGTTTTACTTGTAAGTGGGGTTGGAAACGCTTTTCAGGCTCAGTACTGGGCTCAAAGATGCAGCCCTGATGTCTCTCATGATAGCAGGTGGTTAAGTAGAAATTCACTGCTCGGCTGACCCGGCAGGAACAAACGTATGCTAAAAATGTACGTAGAATGAGATTTTCAGTGAAGAGCAGCCAGGCACATTTTAGCAAGTTTTACTTGTAAGTGGGGTTGGAAACGCTTTTCAGGCCAATACTGGGCTCAAAACATGCAGCCCTGATGTCTCTCATGATAGCAGGTGGTTAAGTAGAAATTTGCTGCTCGGCTGACCCAGCAGGAACAAACGTATGCCAAAAATGTTCGTAGAATGAGATTTTCAGTGAATAGCAGCCAGGCACATTTTAGCAAGTTTTACTTGTAAGTGGGGTTGGAAACGCTTTTCAGGCTCAGTACTGGGCTCAAAAGATGCAGCCCTGATGTCTCTCATGATAGCAGGTGGTTAAGTAGAAATTCGCTGCTCGGCTGACCCTGCAGGAGCAAACGTATGCTAAAAATTTTCGTAGAATGAGATTTTCAGTGAAGAGCAGCCAGGCACATTTTAGCAAGTTTTACTTGTATGTGGGATTGGAAACGCTTTTCAGGCTCAGTACTGGGCTCAAAAGATGCAGCCTGATGTCTCTCATGATAGCAGGTGGTTAAGTAGAAATTCGCTGCTCGGCTGACCCTGCAGGAGCAAACGTATGCTAAAAATGTTCGTAGAATGAGCTTTTCAGTGAATAGCAGCCTGGCACATTTTAGCAAGTTTTACTTGTAAGGGGGGTTGGAAACGCTTTTCCATACTCAATACTGGGCTCAAAAGATGCAGCCCTGATGTCTCTCATGATAGCAGGTGGTAAAGTAGAAATTCGCTGCTCGGCTGATTCAGCAGGAGCAAACATATGCTAAAAATGTACGTAGAATGAGATTTTCAGGGAAGAGCAGCCAGGCACATTTTAGCAAGTTTTACTTGTAAGTGGGGTTGGAAACGCTTTTCAGGCTCAGTACTGGGCTCAAAAGATGCAGCCCTGCTGTCTCTCATGATAGCAGGTGGTTAAGTAGAAATTCGCTGCTCGGCTGACCCTGCAGGAGCAAACGTATGATAAAAATGTTCGTAGAATGAGCTTTTCAGTGAAGAGCAGCCTGGCACATTTTAGCAAGTTTTACTTGTAAGGGGGGTTGGAAACGCTTTTCCATACTCAATACTGGGCTCAAAAGATGCAGCCCTGCTGTCTCTCATGATAGCAGGTGGTTAAGTAGAAATTCGCTGCTCGGCTGACCCTGCAGGAGCAAACGTATGATAAAAATGTTCGTAGAATGAGCTTTTCAGTGAAGAGCAGCCAGGCACATTTTAGCAAGTTTTACTTGTAAGTGGGGTTGGAAACGCTTTTCAGGCTCAGTACTGGGCTCAAAAGATGCAGCCCTGATGTCTCTCATGATAGCAGGTGGTTGAGTAGAAATTCGCTGCCTGGCTGACCCTGCAGGAGCAAACGTACGCTAAAAATGTTCGTAGAATGAGATTTTCAGTGAAGAGCAGCCAGGCACATTACATTTTAGCAAGTTTTACTTGTAAGTGGGGTTGGAAACGCTTTTCAGGCTCAATACTGGGCTCAAAAGTGATGTCTCTCATGATAGCAGCAGGTTAAGTAGAAATTTGCTGCTCGGCTGATTCAGCAGGAGCAAACATATGCTAAAAATTTACGTAGAATGAGATTTTCAGTGAAGAGCAGCCAGGCACATTTTAGCAAGTTTTACTTGTAAGTGGGGTTGGAAACGCTTTTCAGGCTCAGTACTGGGCTGAAAAGATGTAGCCCTGATGTCTCTCATGATAGCAGGTGATTAAGTAGAAATTCGCTGCTCGGCTGACCCTGCAGGATCAAACGTATGCTAAAAATGTTCGGAGAATGAGATTTTCAGTGAAGAGCAGCCAGGCACATTTTAGCAAGTTTTACTTGTAAATGGGGTATGAAACGCTTTTCAGGCTCAGTACTGGGCTCAAAAGATGCAGCCCTGATGTCTCTCATGATAGCAGGTGGTTAAGTAGAAATTCGCTGCTCGGTTGACCCTGCAGGATCAAACTTATGCTAAAAATGTTCGTAGAATGAGCTTTTCAGTGAAGAGCAGCCTGGCACATTTGAGCAAGTTTTACTTGTAAGGGGGGTTGGAAACGCTTTTCCATACTCAATACTGGGCTCAAAAGATGCAGCCCTGATGTCTCTCATGATAGCAGGTGGTTAAGTAGAAATTCGCTGCTCGGCTGATCCAGCAGGAGCAAACATATGCTAAAAATGTACGTAGAATGAGATTTTCAGGGAAGAGCAGCCAGGCACATTTTAGCAAGTTTTACTTGTAAGTGGGGTTGGAAACGCTTTTCAGGCTCAGTACTGGGCTCAAAAGATGCAGCCCTGATGTCTCTCATGATAGCAGGTGGTTAAGTAGAAATTCGCTGCTCGGCTGACCCTGCAGGAGCAAACGTATGCTAAAAATGTTCGTAGAATGAGCTTTTCAGTGAAGAGCAGCCTGGCACATTTTAGCAAGTTTTACTTGTAAGGGGGGTTGGAAACGCTTTTCCATACTCAATACTGGGCTCAAAAGATGCAGCCCTGATGTCTCTCATTATAGCAGGTGGTTAAGTAGAAATTCGCTGCTCGGCTGATCCAGCAGGAGCAAACATATGCTAAAAATGTACGTAGAATGAGATTTTCAGGGAAGAGCAGCCAGGCACATTTTAGTAAGTTTTACTTGTAAGTGGGGTTGGAAACGCTTTTCAGGCTCAGTACTGGGCTCAAAAGATGCAGCCCTGATGTCTCTCATGATAGCAGGTGGTTAAGTAGAAATTCGCTGCTCGGCTGACCCTGCAGGAGCAAACGTATGCTAAAAATGTTCGTAGAATGAGCTTTTCAGTGAAGAGCAGTCTGGCACATTTTAGCAAGTTTTACTTGTAAGGGGGGTTGGAAACGCTTTTCCATACTCAATACTGGGCTCAAAAGATGCAGCCCTGATGTCTCTCATGATAGCAGGTGGTTAAGTAGAAATTTGCTGCTTGGCTGATCCAGCAGGAGCAAACATATGCTAAAAATGTACGTAGAATGAGATTTTCAGTGAAGAGCAGCCAGGCACATTTTAGCAAGTTTTACTTGTAAGTGGGGTTGGAAACGCTTTTCAGGCTCAGTACTGGGCTCAAAACATGCAGCCCTGATGTCTCTCATGATAGCAGGTGGTTAAGTAGAAATTCGCTGCTCGGCTGACCCTGCAGGAGCAAACGTACGCTAAAAATGTTCGTAGAATGAGATTTTCAGTGAAGAGCAGCCAGGCACATTTTAGCAAGTTTTACTTGTAAGTGGGGTTGGAAACGCTTTTCAGGCTCAATACTGGGCTCAAAAGTGATGTCTCTCATGATAGCAGCTGGTTAAGTAGAAATTCGCTGCTCGGCTGATCCAGCAGGAGCAAACATATGCGAAAAATGTACGTAGAATGAGCTTTTCAGTGAAGAGCAGCCAAACACATTTTAGCAAGTTTTACTTGTAAGTGGGGTTGGAAACGCTTTTCAGGCTCAATACTGGGCTCAAAAGATGCAGCCCTGATGTCTCTTATGATAGCAGGTGTAAGTAGAAATTCGCTGCTCAGCTGATCCAGCAGGAGCAAACATATGCGAAAAATGTACGTAGAATGAGCTTTTTCAGTGAAGAGCAGCCAGGCACATTTTAGCAAGTTTTACTTGTAAGTGCGGTTGGAAACGCTTTTCAGGCTCAGTACTGGGCTCAAAAGATGCAGCCCTGATATCTCTCATGATAGCAGGTGGTTAAGTAGAAATTCGCTGCTCGGCTGACCCTGCAGGATCAAATGTATGCTAAAAATGTTCGGAGAATGAGATTTTCAGTGAAGAGCAGCCAGGCACATTTTAGCAAGTTTTACTTGTAAATGGGGTATGAAACGCTTTTCAGGCTCAGTACTGGGCTCAAAAGATGCAGCCCTGATGTCTCTCATGATAGCAGGTGGTTAAGTAGAAATTCGCTGCTCGGTTGACCCTGCAGGATCAAACGTATGCTAAAATTGTTCGTAGAATGAGCTTTTCAGTGAAGAGCAGCCTGGCACATTTTAGCAAGTTTTACTTGTAAGGGGGGTTGGAAACGCTTTTCCATACTCAATACTGGGCTCAAAAGATGCAGCCCTGATGTCTCTCATGATAGCAGGTGGTTAAGTAGAAATTCGCTGCTCGGCTGATCCAGCAGGAGCAAACATATGCTAAAAATGTACGTAGAATGAGCTTTTCAGGGAAGAGCGGCCAGGCACATTTTAGCAAGTTTTACTTGTAAGAGGGGTTGGAAACGCTTTTCAGGCTCAGTACTGGGCTCAAAACATGCAGCCCTGATGTCTCTCATGATAGCAGGTGGTTACGTAGAAATTCGCTGCTCGGCTGACCCTGCAGGAGCAAACGTATGCTAAAAATGTTCGTAGAATGAGATTTTCAGTGAAGAGCAGCCAGGCACATTTTAGCAAGTTTTACTTGTAAGTGGGGTTGGAAACGCTTTTCAGGCTCAATACTGGGCTCAAAAGATGCAGCCCTGATGTCTCTTATGATAGCAGGTGTAAGTAGAAATTCGCTGCTCAGCTGATCCAGCAGGAGCAAACATATGCGAAAAATGTACGTAGAATGAGCTTTTTCAGTGAAGAGCAGCCAGGCACATTTTAGCAAGTTTTACTTGTAAGTGGGGTTGGAAACGCTTTTCAGGCTCAGTACTGGGCTCAAAAGATGCAGCCCTGATGTCTCTCATGATAGCAGGTGGTTAAGTAGAAATTCGCTGCTCGGCTGACACTGCAGGATCAAACATATGCTAAAAATGTTCGGAGAATGAGATTTTCAGTGAAGAGCAGCCAGGCACATTTTAGCAAGTTTTACTTGTAAGTGGGGTATGAAACGCTTTTCAGGCTCAGTACTGGGCTCAAAAGATGCAGCCCTGATGTCTCTCATGATAGCAGGTGGTTAAGTAGAAATTCGCTGCTCGGCTGAACCAGCAGGAGCAAACGTATGCTAAAAATGTACGTAGAATGAGATTTTCAGGGAAGAGCAGCCAGGCACATTTTAGCAAGTTTTACTTGTAAGTGGGGTTGGAAATGCTTTTTAGGCTCAGTACTGGGCTCAAAAGATGCAGCCCTGATGTCTCTCATGATAGCAGGTGGTTAAGTAGAAATTCGCTGCTCGGCTGACCCTGCAGGAGCAAACGTATGCTAAAAATGTTCGTAGAATGAGCTTTTCAGTGAAGAGCAGCCTGGCACATTTTAGCAAGTTTTACTTGTAAGGGGGGTTGGAAACGCTTTTCCATACTCAATACTGGGCTCAAAAGATGCAGCCCTGATGTCTCTCATGATAGCAGGTGGTTAAGTAGAAATTCGCTGCTCGGCTGATCCAGCAGGAGCAAACATATGCTAAAAATGTACGTAGAATGAGATTTTCAGGGAAGAGCAGCCAGGCACATTTTAGTAAGTTTTACTTGTAAGTGGGGTTGGAAACGCTTTTCAGGCTCAGTACTGGGCTCAAAAGATGCAGCCCTGATGTCTCTCATGATAGCAGGTGGTTAAGTAGAAATTCGCTGCTCGGCTGACCCTGCAGGAGCAAACGTATGCTAAAAATGTTCGTAGAATGAGCTTTTCAGTGAAGAGCAGTCTGGCACATTTTAGCAAGTTTTACTTGTAAGGGGGGTTGGAAACGCTTTTCCATACTCAATACTGGGCTCAAAAGATGCAGCCCTGATGTCTCTCATGATAGCAGGTGGTTAAGTAGAAATTTGCTGCTCGGCTGATCCAGCAGGAGCAAACATATGCTAAAAATGTACGTAGAATGAGATTTTCAGTGAAGAGCAGCCAGGCATATTTTAGCAAGTTTTACTTGTAAGTGGGGTTGGAAATGCTTTTCAGGCTCAGTACTGGGCCCAAAACATGCAGCCCTGATGTCTCTCATGATAGCAGGTGGTTAAGTAGAAATTCGCTGCTCGGCTGACCCTGCAGGAGCAAACGTACGCTAAAAATGTTCGTAGAATGAGATTTTCAGTGAAGAGCAGCCAGGCACATTTTAGCAAGTTTTACTTGTAAGTGGGGTTGGAAACGCTTTTCAGGCTCAATACTGGGCTCAAAAGTGATGTCTCTCATGATAGCAGGTGGTTAAGTAGAAATTCGCTGCTCGGCTGATCCAGCAGGAGCAAACATATGCGAAAAATGTACGTAGAATGAGCTTTTCAGTGAAGAGCAGCCAAACACATTTTAGCAAGTTTTACTTGTAAGTGGGGTTGGAAACGCTTTTCAGGCTCAATACTGGGCTCAAAAGATGCAGCCCTGATGTCTCTTATGATAGCAGGTGTAAGTAGAAATTCGCTGCTCAGCTGATCCAGCAGGAGCAAACATATGCGAAAAATGTACGTAGAATGAGCTTTTTCAGTGAAGAGCAGCCAGGCACATTTTAGCAAGTTTTACTTGTAAGTGCGGTTGGAAACGCTTTTCAGGCTCAGTACTGGGCTCAAAAGATGCAGCCCTGATATCTCTCATGATAGCAGGTGGTTAAGTAGAAATTCGCTGCTCGGCTGACCCTGCAGGATCAAACGTATGCTAAAAATGTTCGGAGAATGAGATTTTCAGTGAAGAGCAGCCAGGCACATTTTAGCAAGTTTTACTTGTAAATGGGGTATGAAACGCTTTTCAGGCTCAGTACTGGGCTCAAAAGATGCAGCCCTGATGTCTCTCATGATAGCAGGTGGTTAAGTAGAAATTCGCTGCTCGGTTGACCCTGCAGGATCAAACGTATGCTAAAATTGTTCGTAGAATGAGCTTTTCAGTGAAGAGCAGCCTGGCACATTTTAGCAAGTTTTACTTGTAAGGGGGGTTGTTAACGCTTTTCCATACTCAATACTGGGCTCAAAAGATGCAGCCCTGATGTCTCTCATGATAGCAGGTGGTTAAGTAGAAATTCGCTGCTCGGCTGATCCAGCAGGAGCAAACATATGCTAAAAATGTACGTAGAATGAGATTTTCAGGGAAGAGCGGCCAGGCACATTTTAGCAAGTTTTACTTGTAAGTGGGGTTGGAAACTCTTTTCAGGCTCAGTACTGGGCTCAAAAGATGCAGCCCTGATGTCTCTCATGATAGCAGGTGGTTAAGTAGAAATTCGCTGCTTGGCTGACCCTGCAGGAGCAAACGTACGCTAAAAATGTTCGTAGAATGAGATTTTCAGTGAAGAGCAGCCAGGCACATTTTAGCAAGTTTTACTTGTAAGTGGGGTTGGAAACGCTTTTCAGGCTCAATACTGGGCTCAAAAGTGATGTCTCTCATGATAGCAGCTGGTTAAGTAGAAATTCGCTGCTCGGCTGATCCAGCAGGAGCAAACATATGCGAAAAATGTACGTAGAATGAGCTTTTCAGTGAAGAGCAGCCAGGCACATTTTAGCAAGTTTTACTTGTAAGAGGGGTTGGAAACGCTTTTCAGGCTCAGTACTGGGCTCAAAACATGCAGCCCTGATGTCTCTCATGATAGCAGGTGGTTAAGTAGAAATTCGCTGCTCGGCTGACACTGCAGGATCAAACATATGCTAAAAATGTTCGGAGAATGAGATTTTCAGTGAAGAGCAGCCAGGCACATTTTAGCAAGTTTTACTTGTAAGTGGGGTATGAAACGCTTTTCAGGCTCAGTACTGGGCTCAAAAGATGCAGCCCTGATGTCTCTCATGATAGCAGGTGGTTAAGTAGAAATTCGCTGCTCGGCTGAACCAGCAGGAGCAAACGTATGCGAAAAATGTTCGTAGAATGAGTTTTTCAGTGAAGAGCAGCCAGGCACATTTTAGCAAGTTTTACTTGTAAGTGGGGTTGGAAACGCTTTTCAGGCTCAGTACTGGGCTCAAAGATGCAGCCCTGATGTCTCTCATGATAGCAGGTGGTTAAGTAGAAATTCGCTGCTCGGCTGACCCGGCAGGAACAAACGTATGCCAAAAATGTACGTAGAATGAGATTTTCAGTGAATAGCAGCCAGGCACATTTTAGCAAGTTTTACTTGTAAGTGGGGATGGAAACGCTTTTCAGGCTCAGTACTTGGCTCAAAAGATGCAGCCCTGATGTCTCTCATGATAGCAGGTGGTTAAGTAGAAATTCGCTGCTCGGCTGACCCTGCAGGAGCCAACGTATGCTAAAAATGTTCGTAGAATGAGATTTTCAGTGAAGAGCAGCCAGGCACATTTTAGCAAGTTTTACTTGTAAGTGGGGTTGGAAACGCTTTTCAGGCTCAGTACTGGGCTCAAAACATGCAGCCCTGATGTCTCTCATGATAGCAGGTGGTTAAGTAGAAATTCGCTGCTCGGCTGACCCTGCAGGAGCAAACGTATGCTAAAAATGTTCATAGAATGAGCTTTTCAGTGAAGTTAAGCCAGGCACATTTTAGGAAGTTTTACTTGTACGTGGAGTTGGAAATGCTTTTCAGGCTCAGTACTGGGCTCAAAAGATGCAGCCCTGATGTCTCTCATGATAGCAGGTGGTTACGTAGAAATTCGCTGCTCGGCTGACCCTGCAGGAGCAAACATATGCTAAAAATGTTCGTAGAATGAGATTTTCAGTGAAGAGCAGCCTGGCACATTTTAGCAAGTTTTACTTGTAAGTGGGGTTGGAAACGCTTTTCAGGCTCAATACTGGGCTCAAAAGATGCAGCCCTGATGTCTCTTATGATAGCAGGTGTAAGTAGAAATTCGCTGCTCAGCTGATCCAGCAGGAGCAAACATATGCGAAAAATGTACGTAGAATGAGCTTTTCCAGTGAAGAGCAGCCAGGCACATTTTAGCAAGTTTTACTTGTAAGTGGGGTTGGAAACGCTTTTCAGGCTCAATACTGGGCTCAAAAGTGATGTCTCTCATGATAGCAGCTGGTTAAGTAGAAATTCGCTGCTCGGCTGATCCAGCAGGAGCAAACATATGCGAAAAATGTACGTAGAATGAGCTTTTCAGTGAAGAGCAGCCAAACACATTTTAGCAAGTTTTACTTGTAAGTGGGGTTGGAAACGCTTTTCAGGCTCAATACTGGGCTCAAAAGATGCAGCCCTGATGTCTCTTATGATAGCAGGTGTAAGTAGAAATTCGCTGCTCAGCTGATCCAGCAGGAGCAAACATATGCGAAAAATGTACGTAGAATGAGCTTTTTCAGTGAAGAGCAGCCAGGCACATTTTAGCAAGTTTTACTTGTAAGTGCGGTTGGAAACGCTTTTCAGGCTCAGTACTGGGCTCAAAAGATGCAGCCCTGATATCTCTCATGATAGCAGGTGGTTAAGTAGAAATTCGCTGCTCGGCTGACCCTGCAGGATCAAATGTATGCTAAAAATGTTCGGAGAATGAGATTTTCAGTGAAGAGCAGCCAGGCACATTTTAGCAAGTTTTACTTGTAAATGGGGTATGAAACGCTTTTCAGGCTCAGTACTGGGCTCAAAAGATGCAGCCCTGATGTCTCTCATGATAGCAGGTGGTTAAGTAGAAATTCGCTGCTCGGTTGACCCTGCAGGATCAAACGTATGCTAAAATTGTTCGTAGAATGAGCTTTTCAGTGAAGAGCAGCCTGGCACATTTTAGCAAGTTTTACTTGTAAGGGGGGTTGGAAACGCTTTTCCATACTCAATACTGGGCTCAAAAGATGCAGCCCTGATGTCTCTCATGATAGCAGGTGGTTAAGTAGAAATTCGCTGCTCGGCTGATCCAGCAGGAGCAAACATATGCTAAAAATGTACGTAGAATGAGCTTTTCAGGGAAGAGCGGCCAGGCACATTTTAGCAAGTTTTACTTGTAAGAGGGGTTGGAAACGCTTTTCAGGCTCAGTACTGGGCTCAAAACATGCAGCCCTGATGTCTCTCATGATAGCAGGTGGTTACGTAGAAATTCGCTGCTCGGCTGACCCTGCAGGAGCAAACGTATGCTAAAAATGTTCGTAGAATGAGATTTTCAGTGAAGAGCAGCCAGGCACATTTTAGCAAGTTTTACTTGTAAGTGGGGTTGGAAACGCTTTTCAGGCTCAATACTGGGCTCAAAAGATGCAGCCCTGATGTCTCTTATGATAGCAGGTGTAAGTAGAAATTCGCTGCTCAGCTGATCCAGCAGGAGCAAACATATGCGAAAAATGTACGTAGAATGAGCTTTTTCAGTGAAGAGCAGCCAGGCACATTTTAGCAAGTTTTACTTGTAAGTGGGGTTGGAAACGCTTTTCAGGCTCAGTACTGGGCTCAAAAGATGCAGCCCTGATGTCTCTCATGATAGCAGGTGGTTAAGTAGAAATTCGCTGCTCGGCTGACACTGCAGGATCAAACATATGCTAAAAATGTTCGGAGAATGAGATTTTCAGTGAAGAGCAGCCAGGCACATTTTAGCAAGTTTTACTTGTAAGTGGGGTATGAAACGCTTTTCAGGCTCAGTACTGGGCTCAAAAGATGCAGCCCTGATGTCTCTCATGATAGCAGGTGGTTAAGTAGAAATTCGCTGCTCGGCTGAACCAGCAGGAGCAAACGTATGCTAAAAATGTACGTAGAATGAGATTTTCAGGGAAGAGCAGCCAGGCACATTTTAGCAAGTTTTACTTGTAAGTGGGGTTGGAAATGCTTTTTAGGCTCAGTACTGGGCTCAAAAGATGCAGCCCTGATGTCTCTCATGATAGCAGGTGGTTAAGTAGAAATTCGCTGCTCGGCTGACCCTGCAGGAGCAAACGTATGCTAAAAATGTTCGTAGAATGAGCTTTTCAGTGAAGAGCAGCCTGGCACATTTTAGCAAGTTTTACTTGTAAGGGGGGTTGGAAACGCTTTTCCATACTCAATACTGGGCTCAAAAGATGCAGCCCTGATGTCTCTCATGATAGCAGGTGGTTAAGTGGAAATTCGCTGCTCGGCTGATCCAGCAGGAGCAAACATATGCTAAAAATGTACGTAGAATGAGATTTTCAGGGAAGAGCAGCCAGGCACATTTTAGTAAGTTTTACTTGTAAGTGGGGTTGGAAACGCTTTTCAGGCTCAGTACTGGGCTCAAAAGATGCAGCCCTGATGTCTCTCATGATAGCAGGTGGTTAAGTAGAAATTCGCTGCTCGGCTGACCCTGCAGGAGCAAACGTATGCTAAAAATGTTCGTAGAATGAGCTTTTCAGTGAAGAGCAGTCTGGCACATTTTAGCAAGTTTTACTTGTAAGGGGGGTTGGAAACGCTTTTCCATACTCAATACTGGGCTCAAAAGATGCAGCCCTGATGTCTCTCATGATAGCAGGTGGTTAAGTAGAAATTTGCTGCTCGGCTGATCCAGCAGGAGCAAACATATGCTAAAAATGTACGTAGAATGAGATTTTCAGTGAAGAGCAGCCAGGCATATTTTAGCAAGTTTTACTTGTAAGTGGGGTTGGTAATGCTTTTCAGGCTCAGTACTGGGCCCAAAACATGCAGCCCTGATGTCTCTCATGATAGCAGGTGGTTAAGTAGAAATTCGCTGCTCGGCTGACCCTGCAGGAGCAAACGTACGCTAAAAATGTTCGTAGAATGAGATTTTCAGTGAAGAGCAGCCAGGCACATTTTAGCAAGTTTTACTTGTAAGTGGGGTTGGAAACGCTTTTCAGGCTCAATACTGGGCTCAAAAGTGATGTCTCTCATGATAGCAGGTGGTTAAGTAGAAATTCGCTGCTCGGCTGATCCAGCAGGAGCAAACATATGCGAAAAATGTACGTAGAATGAGCTTTTCAGTGAAGAGCAGCCAAACACATTTTAGCAAGTTTTACTTGTAAGTGGGGTTGGAAACGCTTTTCAGGCTCAATACTGGGCTCAAAAGATGCAGCCCTGATGTCTCTTATGATAGCAGGTGTAAGTAGAAATTCGCTGCTCAGCTGATCCAGCAGGAGCAAACATATGCGAAAAATGTACGTAGAATGAGCTTTTTCAGTGAAGAGCAGCCAGGCACATTTTAGCAAGTTTTACTTGTAAGTGCGGTTGGAAACGCTTTTCAGGCTCAGTACTGGGCTCAAAAGATGCAGCCCTGATATCTCTCATGATAGCAGGTGGTTAAGTAGAAATTCGCTGCTCGGCTGACCCTGCAGGATCAAACGTATGCTAAAAATGTTCGGAGAATGAGATTTTCAGTGAAGAGCAGCCAGGCACATTTTAGCAAGTTTTACTTGTAAATGGGGTATGAAACGCTTTTCAGGCTCAGTACTGGGCTCAAAAGATGCAGCCCTGATGTCTCTCATGATAGCAGGTGGTTAAGTAGAAATTCGCTGCTCGGTTGACCCTGCAGGATCAAACGTATGCTAAAATTGTTCGTAGAATGAGCTTTTCAGTGAAGAGCAGCCTGGCACATTTTAGCAAGTTTTACTTGTAAGGGGGGTTGTTAACGCTTTTCCATACTCAATACTGGGCTCAAAAGATGCAGCCCTGATGTCTCTCATGATAGCAGGTGGTTAAGTAGAAATTCGCTGCTCGGCTGATCCAGCAGGAGCAAACATATGCTAAAAATGTACGTAGAATGAGATTTTCAGGGAAGAGCGGCCAGGCACATTTTAGCAAGTTTTACTTGTAAGTGGGGTTGGAAACTCTTTTCAGGCTCAGTACTGGGCTCAAAAGATGCAGCCCTGATGTCTCTCATGATAGCAGGTGGTTAAGTAGAAATTCGCTGCTTGGCTGACCCTGCAGGAGCAAACGTACGCTAAAAATGTTCGTAGAATGAGATTTTCAGTGAAGAGCAGCCAGGCACATTTTAGCAAGTTTTACTTGTAAGTGGGGTTGGAAACGCTTTTCAGGCTCAATACTGGGCTCAAAAGTGATGTCTCTCATGATAGCAGCTGGTTAAGTAGAAATTCGCTGCTCGGCTGATCCAGCAGGAGCAAACATATGCGAAAAATGTACGTAGAATGAGCTTTTCAGTGAAGAGCAGCCAGGCACATTTTAGCAAGTTTTACTTGTAAGAGGGGTTGGAAACGCTTTTCAGGCTCAGTACTGGGCTCAAAACATGCAGCCCTGATGTCTCTCATGATAGCAGGTGGTTAAGTAGAAATTCGCTGCTCGGCTGACACTGCAGGATCAAACATATGCTAAAAATGTTCGGAGAATGAGATTTTCAGTGAAGAGCAGCCAGGCACATTTTAGCAAGTTTTACTTGTAAGTGGGGTATGAAACGCTTTTCAGGCTCAGTACTGGGCTCAAAAGATGCAGCCCTGATGTCTCTCATGATAGCAGGTGGTTAAGTAGAAATTCGCTGCTCGGCTGAACCAGCAGGAGCAAACGTATGCGAAAAATGTTCGTAGAATGAGTTTTTCAGTGAAGAGCAGCCAGGCACATTTTAGCAAGTTTTACTTGTAAGTGGGGTTGGAAACGCTTTTCAGGCTCAGTACTGGGCTCAAAGATGCAGCCCTGATGTCTCTCATGATAGCAGGTGGTTAAGTAGAAATTCGCTGCTCGGCTGACCCGGCAGGAACAAACGTATGCCAAAAATGTACGTAGAATGAGATTTTCAGTGAATAGCAGCCAGGCACATTTTAGCAAGTTTTACTTGTAAGTGGGGATGGAAACGCTTTTCAGGCTCAGTACTTGGCTCAAAAGATGCAGCCCTGATGTCTCTCATGATAGCAGGTGGTTAAGTAGAAATTCGCTGCTCGGCTGACCCTGCAGGAGCCAACGTATGCTAAAAATGTTCGTAGAATGAGATTTTCAGTGAAGAGCAGCCAGGCACATTTTAGCAAGTTTTACTTGTAAGTGGGGTTGGAAACGCTTTTCAGGCTCAGTACTGGGCTCAAAACATGCAGCCCTGATGTCTCTCATGATAGCAGGTGGTTAAGTAGAAATTCGCTGCTCGGCTGACCCTGCAGGAGCAAACGTATGCTAAAAATGTTCATAGAATGAGCTTTTCAGTGAAGTTAAGCCAGGCACATTTTAGGAAGTTTTACTTGTACGTGGAGTTGGAAATGCTTTTCAGGCTCAGTACTGGGCTCAAAAGATGCAGCCCTGATGTCTCTCATGATAGCAGGTGGTTACGTAGAAATTCGCTGCTCGGCTGACCCTGCAGGAGCAAACATATGCTAAAAATGTTCGTAGAATGAGATTTTCAGTGAAGAGCAGCCTGGCACATTTTAGCAAGTTTTACTTGTAAGTGGGGTTGGAAACGCTTTTCAGGCTCAATACTGGGCTCAAAAGATGCAGCCCTGATGTCTCTTATGATAGCAGGTGTAAGTAGAAATTCGCTGCTCAGCTGATCCAGCAGGAGCAAACATATGCGAAAAATGTACGTAGAATGAGCTTTTCCAGTGAAGAGCAGCCAGGCACATTTTAGCAAGTTTTACTTGTAAGTGGGGTTGGAAACGCTTTTCAGGCTCACTACTGGGCTCAAAAGATGCAGCCCTGATGTCTCTCATGATAGCAGGTGGTTAAGTAGAAATTCGCTGCTCGGTTGACCCTGCAGGATCAAACGTATGCTAAAAATGTTCGGAGAATGAGATTTTCAGTGAAGAGCAGCCTGGCACATTTTAGCAAGTTTTACTTGTAAGTGGGGTATGAAACGCTTTTCAGGCTCAGTACTGGGCTCAAAAGATGCAGCCCTGATGTCTCTCATGATAGCAGGTAGTTAAGTAGAAATTCGCTGCTCGGCTGACCCTGCAGGATCAAACGTATGCTAAAAATGTTCGGAGAATGAGATTTTCAGTGAAGAGCAGCCAGGCACATTTTAGCAAGTTTTACTTGTAAGGGGGGTTGGAAACGCTTTTCCATACTCAATACTGGGCTCAAAAGATGCAGCCCTGATGTCTCTCATGATAGCAGGTGGTTAAGTAGAAATCCGCTGCTCGGCTGATCCAGCAGGAGCAAACATATGCTAAAAATGTACGTAGAATGAGATTTTCAGGGAAGAGCAGCCAGGTACATTTTAGCAAGTTTTACTTGTAAGTGGGATTGGAAACGCTTTTCAGGCTCAGTACTGGCCTCAAAAGATGCAGCCCTGATGTCTCTAATGATAGCAGGTGGTTAAGTAGAAATTCGCTGCTCGGCTGACCCTGCAGGAGCAAACGTATGCTAAAAATGTTCGTAGAATGAGCTTTTCAGTGAAGAGCAGCCTGGCACATTTTAGCAAGTTTTACTTGTAAGGGGGGTTGGAAACGCTTTTCCATACTCAATACTGGGCTCAAAAGATGCAGCCCTGATGTCTCTCATGATAGCAGGTGGTTAAGTAGAAATTCGCTGCTCGGCTGATCCAGCAGGAGCAAACATATGCTAAAAATGTAAGTAGAATGAGATTTTCAGTGAAGAGCAGCCAGGCACATTTTAGCAAGTTTTACTTGTAAGTGGGGTTGGAAACGCTTTTCAGGCTCAGTACTGGGCTCAAAACATGCAGCCCTGATGTCTCTCATGATAGCAGGTGGTTAAGTAGAAATTCGCTGCTCGGCTGACCCTGCAGGAGCAAACGTATGCTAAAAATGTTCGTAGAATGAGATTTTCAGTGAAGAGCAGCCAGGCACATTTTAGCAAGTTTTACTTGTAAGTGGGGTTGGAAACGCTTTTCAGGCTCAATACTGGGCTCAAAAGTGATGTATCTCATGATAGCAGCTGGTTAAGTAGAAATTCGCTGCTCGGCTGACCCTGCAGGAGCAAACATATGCTAAAAATGTACGTAGAATGAGATTTTCAGTGAAGAGCAGCCAGGCACATTTTAGCAAGTTTTACTTGTAGGAGGGGTTGGAAACGCTTTTCAGGCTCAGTACTGGGCTCAAAACATGCAGCCCTGATGTCTCTCATGATAGCAGGTGGTTACGTAGAAATTTGCTGCTCGGCTGACCCTGCAGGAGCAAACGTATGCTAAAAATGTTCGTGGAATGAGATTTTCACTGAAGAGCAGCCAGGCACATTTTAGCAAGTTTTACTTGTAAGTGGGGTTGGAAACGCTTTTCAGGCTCAATACTGGGCTCAAAAGTGATGTATCTCATGATAGCAGCTGGTTAAGTAGAAATTCGCTGCTCCGCTGACCCTGCAGGAGCAAACATATGCTAAAAATGTATGTAGAATGAGATTTTCAGTGAAGAGCAGCCAGGCACATTTTAGCAAGTTTTACTTGTAGGAGGGGTTGGAAACGCTTTTCAGGCTCAGTACTGGGCTCAAAACATGCAGCCCTGATGTCTCTCATGATAGCAGGTGGTTACGTAGAAATTTGCTGCTCGGCTGACCCTGCAGGAGCAAACGTATGCTAAAAATGTTCGTAGAATGAGATTTTCACTGAAGAGCAGCCAGGCACATTTTAGCAAGTTTTACTTGTAAGTGGGGTTGGAAACGCTTTTCAGGCTCAGTACTGGGCTCAAAAGATGCAGCCCTGATGTCTCTCATGATAGCAGCTGGTTAAGTAGAAATTCGCTGCTCGGCTGACCCTGCAGGAGCAAACGTATGCTAAAAATGTTCGTAGAATGAGCTTTTCAGTGAAGAGCAGCCAGGCACATTTTAGCAAGTTTTACTTGTACGTGGAGTTGGAAACGCTTTTCAGGCTCAGTACTGGGCTCAAAAGATGCAGCCCTGATGTCTCTCATGATAGCAGGTGGTTAAGTAAAAATTCGCTGCTCGGCTGACCCTGCAGGATCAAACGTATGCTAAAAATTTTCGTAGAATGAGCTTTTCAGTGAAGAGCAGCCTGGCACATTTTAGCAAGTTTTACTTGTAAGAGGGGTTGGAAACGCTTTTCAGGCTCAATACTGGGCTCAAAATATGCAGCCCTGATGTCTCTCATGATAGCAGGTGGTTAAGTAGAAATTCGCTGCTCGGCTGATCCAGCAGGAGCAAACGTATGCTAAAAATGTTCGTAGAATGAGCTTTTCAGTGAAGAGCAGCCTGGCACATTTTAGCAAGTTTTACTTGTAAGTGGGGTTGGAAACGCTTTTCAGGCTCAGTACTGGGCTCAAAACATGCAGTCCTGATGTCTCTCATGATAGCAGGTGGTTAAGTAGAAATTCGCTGCTCGGCTGACCCTGCAGGAGCAAACGTATGCTAAAAATGTTCGTAGAATGAGATTTTCAGTGAAGAGCAGCCAGGCACATTTTAGCAAGTTTTACTTGTAAGTGGGGTTGGAAACGCTTTTCAGGCTCAGTACTGGGCTCAAAAGATGCAGCCCTGATGTCTCTCATGATAGCAGGTGGTTACGTAGAAATTCGCTGCTCGGCTGACCCTGCAGGAGCAAACATATGCTAAAAATGTTCGTAGAATGAGATTTTCAGTGAAGAGCAGCCAGGCACATTTTAGCAAGTTTTACTTGTAAGTGGGGTTGGAAACGCTTTTCAGGCTCAATACTGGGCTCAAAAGATGCAGCCCTAATGTCTCTTATGATAGCAGGTGTAAGTAGAAATTCGCTGCTCAGCTGATCCAGCAGGAGCAAACATATGCGAAAAATGTACGTAGAATGAGCTTTTTCAGTGAAGAGCAGTCAGGCACATTTTAGCAAGTTTTACTTGTAAATGGGGTTGGAAACGCTTTTCAGGCTCAGTACTGGGCTCAAAAGATGCAGCCCTGATGTCTCTCATGATAGCAGGTGGTTAAGTAGAAATTCGCTGCTCGGCTGACCCTGCAGGATCAAACGTATGCTAAAAATGTTCGGAGAATGAGATTTTCAGTGAAGAGCAGCCTGGCACATTTTAGCAAGTTTTACTTGTAAGTGGGGTATGAAACGCTTTTCAGGCTCAGTACTGGGCTCAAAAGATGCAGCCCTGATGTCTCTCATGATAGCAGGTAGTTAAGTAGAAATTCGCTGCTCGGCTGATCCAGCAGGAGCAAACATATGCTAAAAATGTACGTAGAATGAGATTTTCAGGGAAGAGCAGCCAGGCACATTTTAGCAAGTTTTACTTGTAAGGGGGGTTGGAAACGCTTTTCCATACTCAATACTGGGCTCAAAAGATGCAGCCCTGATGTCTCTCATGATAGCAGGTGGTTAAGTAGAAATTCGCTGCTCGGCTGATCCAGCAGGAGCAAACATATGCTAAAAATGTACGTAGAATGAGATTTTCAGGGAAGAGCAGCCAGGCACATTTGAGCAAGTTTTACTTGTAAGTGGGGTTGGAAATGCTTTTCAGGCTCAGTACTGGCCTCAAAAGATGCAGCCCTGATGTCTCTAATGATAGCAGGTGGTTAAGTAGAAATTCGCTGCTCGGCTGACCCTGCAGGAGCAAACGTATGCTAAAAATGTTCGTAGAATGAGCTTTTCAGTGAAGAGCAGCCTGGCACATTTTAGCAAGTTTTACTTGTAAGGGGGGTTGGAAACGCTTTTCAGGCTCAATACTGGGCTCAAAAGATGCAGCCCTGATGTCTCTCATGATAGCAGGTGGTTAAGTAGAAATTTGCTGCTCGGCTGACCCTGCAGGAGCAAACGTATGCTAAAAATGTTCGTAGAATGAGATTTTCAGTGAAGAGCAGCCTGGCACATTTTAGCAAGTTTTACTTGTAAGTGGGGTTGGAAACGCTTTTCAGGCTCAGTACTGGGCTCAAAAGATGCAGCCCTGATGTCTCTCATGATAGCAGGTGGTTAAGTAGAAATTCGCTGCTCGGCTGATCCAGCAGGAGCAAACATATGCGAAAAATGTACGTAGAATGAGCTTTTCAGTGAAGAGCAGCCAGGCACATTTTAGCAAGTTTTACTTGTAAGTGGGGTTGGAAACGCTTTTCAGGCTCAGTACTGGGCTCAAAACATGCAGCCCTGATGTCTCTCATGATAGCAGGTGGTTAAGTAGAAATTCGCTGCTCGGCTGATCCAGCAGGAGCAAACATATGCGAAAAATGTACGTAGAATGAGCTTTTCAGTGAAGAGCAGCCTGGCACATTTTAGCAAGTTTTACTTGTAAGTGGGGTTGGAAACGCTTTTCAGGCTCAATACTGGGCTCAAAAGATGCAGCCCTGATGTCTCTCATGATAGCAGGTGGTTAAGTAGAAATTCGCTGCTCGGCTGACCCTGCAGGAGCAAACGTATGCTAAAAATGTTCGTAGAATGAGATTTTCAGTGAAGAGCAGCCAGGCACATTTTAGCAAGTTTTACTTGTAAGTGGGGTTGGAAACGCTTTTCAGGCTCAATACTGGGCTCAAAAGATGCAGCCCTGATGTCTCTCATGATAGCAGGTGGTTAAGTAGAAATTCGCTGCTCGGCTGATCCAGCAGGAGCAAACATATGCGAAAAATGTACGTAGAATGAGCTTTTCAGTGAAGAGCAGCCAGGCACATTTTAGCAAGTTTTACTTGTAAGTGGGGTTGGAAACGCTTTTCAGGCTCAGTACTGGGCTCAAAACATGCAGTCCTGATGTCTCTCATGATAGGAGGTGGTAAAGTAGAAATTCGCTGCTCGGCTGACCCTGCAGGAGCAAATGTATGCTAAAAATGTTCGTAGAATGAGATTTTCAGTGAAGAGCAGCCAGGCACATTTTAGCAAGTTTTACTTGTAAGTGGGGTTGGAAACGCTTTTCAGGCTCAGTACTGGGCTCAAAACATGCAGCCCTGATGTCTCTCATGATAGCAGGTGGTAAAGTAGAAATTCGCTGCTCGGCTGACCCTGCAGGATCAAACGTATTCTAAAAATGTTCGTAGAATGAGATTTTCAGTGAAGAGCAGCCAGGCACATTTTAGCAAGTTTTACTTGTAAGTGGGGTAGGAAATGCTTTTCAGGCTCAGTACTGGGCTCAAAAGATGCAGCCCTGATGTCTCTCATGATAGCAGGTGGTTAAGTAGAAATTCGCTGCTCGGCTGACCCTGCAGGAGCAAACATATGCGAAAAATTTTCGTAGAATGAGCTTTTCAGTGAAGAGCAGCCAGGCACATTTTAACAAGTTTTACTTGTACGTCGGGTTGGAAACCCTTTTCAGGCTCAGTACTGGGCTCAAAACATGCAGCCCTGATGTCTCCCATGATAGCAGGTGGTTAAGTAGAAATTCGCTGCTCGGCTAAACCAGCAGGAGCAAACGTATGCGAAAAAATGTTCGTAGAATGATTTTTTCAGTGAAGAGCAGCCAGGCACATTTTAGCAAGTTTTACTTGTAAGTGGGGTTGGAAACGCTTTTCAGGCTCAGTACTGGGCTCAAAAGATGCAGCCCTGATGTCTCTCATGATAGCAGGTGGTTAAGTAGAAATTCGCTGCTCGGCTGACCCTGCAGGATCAAACGTATGCTAAAAATGTTCGTAGAATGAGATTTTCAGTGAAGAGCAGCCAGGCACATTTTAGCAAGTTTTACTTGTAAGTGGGGTAGGAAACGCTTTTCAGGCTCAGTACTGGGCTCAAAAGATGCAGCCCTGATATCTCTCATGATAGCAGGTGGTTAAGTAGAAATTTGCTGCTCGGCTGACCCTGCAGGAGCAAACATATGCTAAAAATGTACGTAGAATGATTTTTTCAGTGAAGAGCAGCCAGGTACATTTTAGCAAGTTTTACTTGTAAGTGTGGTTGGAAACGCTTTTCAGGCTCAATACTGGGCTCAAAGATGCAGCCCTGATGTCTCTCATGATAGCAGGTGGTTAAGTAGAAATTCGCTGCTCGGCTGACCCGGCAGGAACAAACGTATGCCAAAAATGTACGTAGAATGAGATTTTCAGTGAATAGAAGCCAGGCACATTTTAGCAAGTTTTACTTGTAAGTGGGGATGGAAACGCTTTTTAGGCTCAGTACTGGGATCAAAAGATGCAGCCCTGATGTCTCTCATGATAGCAGGTGGTTAAGTAGAAATTCGCTGCTCGGCTGAACCAGCAGGAGCAAACGTATGCGAAAAAATGTTCGTAGAATGAGTTTTTCAGTGAAGAGCAGCCTGGCACATTTTAGCAAGTTTTACTTGTAAGTGCGGTTGGAAACGCTTTTCAGGCTCAATACTGGGCTCAAAAGATGCAGCCCTGATGTCTCTCATGATAGCAGGTGGTTAAGTAGAAATTCGCTGCTCGGCTGATCCAGCAGGAGCAAACATATGCGAAAAATGTACGTAGAATGAGCTTTTCAGTGAAGAGCAGCCAGGCACATTTTAGCAAGTTTTACTTGTAAGTGGCGTTGGAAACGCTTTTCAGGCTCAGTACTGGGCTCAAAACATGCAGCCCTGATGTCTCTCATGATAGCAGGTGGTTAAGTAGAAATTCGCTGCTCGGCTGATCCAGCAGGAGCAAACATATGCGAAAAATGTACTTAGAATGAGCTTTTCAGTGAAGAGCAGCCTGGCACATTTTAGCAAGTTTTACTTGTAAGTGGGGTTGGAAACGCTTTTCAGGCTCAATACTGGGCTCAAAAGATGCAGCCCTGATGTCTCTCATGATAGCAGGTGGTTAAGTAGAAATTCGCTGCTCGGCTGACCCTGCAGGAGCAAACGTATGCTAAAAATGTTCGTAGAATGAGATTTTCAGTGAAGAGCAGCTAGGCACATTTTAGCAAGTTTTACTTGTAAGTGGGGTTGGAAACGCTTTTCAGGCTCAATACTGGGCTCAAAAGATGCAGCCCTGATGTCTCTCATGATAGCAGGTGTTTAAGTAGAAATTCGCTGCTCGGCTGATCCAGCAGGAGCAAACATATGCGAAAAATGTACGTAGAATGAGCTTTTCAGTGAAGAGCAGCCAGGCACATTTTAGCAAGTTTTACTTGTAAGTGGGGTTGGAAACGCTTTTCAGGCTCAGTACTGGGCTCAAAACATGCAGCCCTGATGTCTCTCATGATAGCAGGTGGTTAAGTAGAAATTCGCTGCTCGGCTGACCCTGCAGGATCAAACGTATGCTAAAAATGTTCGTAGAATGAGATTTTCAGTGAAGAGCAGCCAGGCACATTTTAGCAAGTTTTACTTGTAAGTGGGGTAGGAAACGCTTTTCAGGCTCAGTACTGGGCTCAAAAGATGCAGCCCTGATGTCTCTCATGATAGCAGGTGGTTAAGTAGAAATTCGCTGCTCGGCTGAACCAGCAGGAGCAAACGTATGCGAAAAAATGTTCGTAGAATGAGTTTTTCAGTGAAGAGCAGCCTGGCACATTTTAGCAAGTTTTACTTGTGTTGGAAACGCTTTTCAGGCTCAGTGCTGGGCTCAAAACATGTAGCGCTGCTGTCTCCCATGATAGCAGGTGGTTAAGTAGAAATTCGCTGCTCGGCTGAACCAGCAGGAGCAAACGTATGCGAAAAAATGTTCGTAGAATGAGTTTTTCAGTGAAGAGCAGCCTGGCACATTTTAGCAAGTTTTACTTGTAAGTGGGGTTGAAAACGCTTTTCAGGCTCAATACTGGGCTCAAAAGATGCAGCCCTGGTGTCTCTCATGATAGCAGGTGGTTAAGTAGAAATTTGCTGCTCGGCTGACCCTGCAGGAGCAAACGTATGCTAAAAATGTTCGTAGAATGAGATTTTCAGTGAAGAGCAGCCTGGCACATTTTAGCAAGTTTTACTTGTAAGTGGGGTTGGAAACGCTTTTCAGGCTCAGTACTGGGCTCAAAAGATGCAGCCCTGATGTCTCTCATGATAGCAGGTGGTTAAGTAGAAATTCGCTGCTCGGCTGATCCAGCAGGAGCAAACATATGCGAAAAATGTACGTAGAATGAGCTTTTCAGTGAAGAGCAGCCAGGCACATTTTAGCAAGTTTTACTTGTAAGTGGGGTTGGAAACGCTTTTCAGGCTCAGTACTGGGCTCAAAACATGCAGCCCTGATGTCTCTCATGATAGCAGGTGGTTAAGTAGAAATTCGCTGCTCGGCTGATCCAGCAGGAGCAAACATATGCGAAAAATGTACGTAGAATGAGCTTTTCAGTGAAGAGCAGCCTGGCACATTTTAGCAAGTTTTACTTGTAAGTGGGGTTGGAAACGCTTTTCAGGCTCAATACTGGGCTCAAAAGATGCAGCCCTGATGTCTCTCATGATAGCAGGTGGTTAAGTAGAAATTCGCTGCTCGGCTGACCCTGCAGGAGCAAACGTATGCTAAAAATGTTCGTAGAATGAGATTTTCAGTGAAGAGCAGCCAGGCACATTTTAGCAAGTTTTACTTGTAAGTGGGGTTGGAAACGCTTTTCAGGCTCAATACTGGGCTCAAAAGATGCAGCCCTGATGTCTCTCATGATAGCAGGTGGTTAAGTAGAAATTCGCTGCTCGGCTGATCCAGCAGGAGCAAACATATGCGAAAAATGTACGTAGAATGAGCTTTTCAGTGAAGAGCAGCCAGGCACATTTTAGCAAGTTTTACTTGTAAGTGGGGTTGGAAACGCTTTTCAGGCTCAGTACTGGGCTCAAAACATGCAGTCCTGATGTCTCTCATGATAGGAGGTGGTAAAGTAGAAATTCGCTGCTCGGCTGACCCTGCAGGAGCAAATGTATGCTAAAAATGTTCGTAGAATGAGATTTTCAGTGAAGAGCAGCCAGGCACATTTTAGCAAGTTTTACTTGTAAGTGGGGTTGGAAACGCTTTTCAGGCTCAGTACTGGGCTCAAAACATGCAGCCCTGATGTCTCTCATGATAGCAGGTGGTAAAGTAGAAATTCGCTGCTCGGCTGACCCTGCAGGATCAAACGTATTCTAAAAATGTTCGTAGAATGAGATTTTCAGTGAAGAGCAGCCAGGCACATTTTAGCAAGTTTTACTTGTAAGTGGGGTAGGAAATGCTTTTCAGGCTCAGTACTGGGCTCAAAAGATGCAGCCCTGATGTCTCTCATGATAGCAGGTGGTTAAGTAGAAATTCGCTGCTCGGCTGACCCTGCAGGAGCAAACATATGCGAAAAATTTTCGTAGAATGAGCTTTTCAGTGAAGAGCAGCCAGGCACATTTTAACAAGTTTTACTTGTACGTCGGGTTGGAAACCCTTTTCAGGCTCAGTACTGGGCTCAAAACATGCAGCCCTGATGTCTCCCATGATAGCAGGTGGTTAAGTAGAAATTCGCTGCTCGGCTAAACCAGCAGGAGCAAACGTATGCGAAAAAATGTTCGTAGAATGATTTTTTCAGTGAAGAGCAGCCAGGCACATTTTAGCAAGTTTTACTTGTAAGTGGGGTTGGAAACGCTTTTCAGGCTCAGTACTGGGCTCAAAAGATGCAGCCCTGATGTCTCTCATGATAGCAGGTGGTTAAGTAGAAATTCGCTGCTCGGCTGACCCTGCAGGATCAAACGTATGCTAAAAATGTTCGTAGAATGAGATTTTCAGTGAAGAGCAGCCAGGCACATTTTAGCAAGTTTTACTTGTAAGTGGGGTAGGAAACGCTTTTCAGGCTCAGTACTGGGCTCAAAAGATGCAGCCCTGATATCTCTCATGATAGCAGGTGGTTAAGTAGAAATTTGCTGCTCGGCTGACCCTGCAGGAGCAAACATATGCTAAAAATGTACGTAGAATGAGATTTTCAGTGAAGAGCAGCCAGGCACATTTTAGCAAGTTTTACTTGTAAGTGTGGTTGGAAACGCTTTTCAGGCTCAATACTGGGCTCAAAAGATGCAGTGATGTCTCTCATGATAGGAGGTGGTTAAGTAGAAATTCGCTGCTCGGCTGATCCAGCAGGAGCAAACATATGCGAAAAATGTTCGTAGAATGAGCTTTTCAGTGAAGAGCAGCCAGGCACATTTTAACAAGTTTACTTGTACGTGGGGTTGGAAACCCTTTTCAGGCTCAGTACTGGGCTCAAAACATGCAGCCCTGATGTCTCCCATGATAGCAGGTGGTTAAGTAGAAATTCGCTGCTCGGCTGAACCAGCAGGAGCAAACGTATGCGAAAAAATGTTCGTAGAATTATTTTTTCAGTGAAGAGCAGCCAGGCACATTTTAGCAAGTTTTACTTGTAAGTGGGGTTGGAAACGCTTTTCAGGCTCAGTACTGGGCTCAAAGATGCAGCCCTGATGTCTCTCATGATAGCAGGTGGTTAAGTAGAAATTCGCTGCTCGGCTGACCCGGCAGGAACAAACGTATGCCAAAAATGTACGTAGAATGAGATTTTCAGTGAAGAGCAGCCAGGCACATTTTAGCAAGTTTTACTTGTAAGTGGGGATGGAAACGCTTTTTAGGCTCAGTACTGGGCTCAAAAGATGCAGCCCTGATGTCTCTCATGATAGCAGGTGGTTAAGTAGAAATTCGCTGCTCGGCTGACCCGTCAGGAACAAACGTATGCCAAAAATGTACGTAGAATGAGATTTTCAGTGAATAGCAGCCAGGCACATTTTAGCAAGTTTTACTTGTAAGTGGGGATGGAAACGCTTTTTAGGCTCAGTACTGGGCTCAAAAGATGCAGCCCTGATGTCTCTCATGATAGCAGGTGGTTAAGTAGAAATTCGCTGCTCGGCTGACCCTGCAGGAGCAAACGTATGCTAAAAATGTTCGTAGAATGAGATTTTCAGTGAAGAGCAGCCTGGCACATTTTAGCAAGTTTTACTTGTAAGTGGGGTAGGAAATGCTTTTCAGGCTCAGTACTGGGCTCAAAAGATGCAGCCCTGATGTCTCTCATGATAGCAGGTGGTTAAGTAGAAATTCGCTGCTCGGCTGACCCTGCAGGAGCAAACATATGCGAAAAATTTTCGTAGAATGAGCTTTTCAGTGAAGAGCAGCCAGGCACATTTTAACAAGTTTTACTTGTACGTCGGGTTGGAAACCCTTTTCAGGCTCAGTACTGGGCTCAAAACATGCAGCCCTGATGTCTCCCATGATAGCAGGTGGTTAAGTAGAAATTCGCTGCTCGGCTAAACCAGCAGGAGCAAACGTATGCGAAAAAATGTTCGTAGAATGATTTTTTCAGTGAAGAGCAGCCAGGCACATTTTAGCAAGTTTTACTTGTAAGTGGGGTTGGAAACGCTTTTCAGGCTCAGTACTGGGCTCAAAAGATGCAGCCCTGATGTCTCTCATGATAGCAGGTGGTTAAGTAGAAATTCGCTGCTCGGCTGACCCTGCAGGATCAAACGTATGCTAAAAATGTTCGTAGAATGAGATTTTCAGTGAAGAGCAGCCAGGCACATTTTAGCAAGTTTTACTTGTAAGTGGGGTAGGAAACGCTTTTCAGGCTCAGTACTGGGCTCAAAAGATGCAGCCCTGATATCTCTCATGATAGCAGGTGGTTAAGTAGAAATTTGCTGCTCGGCTGACCCTGCAGGAGCAAACATATGCTAAAAATGTACGTAGAATGAGATTTTCAGTGAAGAGCAGCCAGGCACATTTTAGCAAGTTTTACTTGTAAGTTTGGTTGGAAACGCTTTTCAGGCTCAATACTGGGCTCAAAAGATGCAGTGATGTCTCTCATGATAGGAGGTGGTTAAGTAGAAATTCGCTGCTCGGCTGATCCAGCAGGAGCAAACATATGCGAAAAATGTTCGTAGAATGAGCTTTTCAGTGAAGAGCAGCCAGGCACATTTTAACAAGTTTACTTGTACGTGGGGTTGGAAACCCTTTTCAGGCTCAGTACTGGGCTCAAAACATGCAGCCCTGATGTCTCCCATGATAGCAGGTGGTTAAGTAGAAATTCGCTGCTCGGCTGAACCAGCAGGAGCAAACGTATGCGAAAAAATGTTCGTAGAATTATTTTTTCAGTGAAGAGCAGCCAGGCACATTTTAGCAAGTTTTACTTGTAAGTGGGGTTGGAAACGCTTTTCAGGCTCAGTACTGGGCTCAAAGATGCAGCCCTGATGTCTCTCATGATAGCAGGTGGTTAAGTAGAAATTCGCTGCTCGGCTGACCCGGCAGGAACAAACGTATGCCAAAAATGTACGTAGAATGAGATTTTCAGTGAAGAGCAGCCAGGCACATTTTAGCAAGTTTTACTTGTAAGTGGGGATGGAAACGCTTTTTAGGCTCAGTACTGGGCTCAAAAGATGCAGCCCTGATGTCTCTCATGATAGCAGGTGGTTAAGTAGAAATTCGCTGCTCGGCTGACCCGTCAGGAACAAACGTATGCCAAAAATGTACGTAGAATGAGATTTTCAGTGAATAGCAGCCAGGCACATTTTAGCAAGTTTTACTTGTAAGTGGGGATGGAAACGCTTTTTAGGCTCAGTACTGGGCTCAAAAGATGCAGCCCTGATGTCTCTCATGATAGCAGGTGGTTAAGTAGAAATTCGCTGCTCGGCTGACCCTGCAGGAGCAAACGTATGCTAAAAATGTTCGTAGAATGAGATTTTCAGTGAAGAGCAGCCTGGCACATTTTAGCAAGTTTTACTTGTAAGTGGGGTTGGAAACGCTTTTCAGGCTCAATACTGGGCTCAAAAGATGCAGCCCTGATGTCTCTCATGATAGCAGGTGGTTAAGTAGAAATTCGCTGCTCGGCTGATCCAGCAGGAGCAAACATATGCGAAAAATGTACGTAGAATGAGCTTTTCAGTGAAGAGCAGCCAGGCACATTTTAGCAAGTTTTACTTGTAAGTGGGGTTGGAAACGCTTTTCAGGCTCAGTACTGGGCTCAAAACATGCAGTCCTGATGTCTCTCATGATAGGAGGTGGTAAAGTAGAAATTCGCTGCTCGGCTGACCCTGCAGGAGCAAATGTATGCTAAAAATGTTCGTAGAATGAGATTTTCAGTGAAGAGCAGCCAGGCACATTTTAGCAAGTTTTACTTGTAAGTAGGGTTGGAAACGCTTTTCAGGCTCAGTACTGGGCTCAAAACATGCAGCCCTGATGTCTCCCATGATAGCAGGTGGTTAAGTAGAAATTCGCTGCTCGGCTGAACCAGCAGGAGCAAACGTATGCGAAAAAATGTTCGTAGAATGAGTTTTTCAGTGAAGAGCAGCCTGGCACATTTTAGCAAGTTTTACTTGTAAGTGGGGTTGGAAACGCTTTTCAGGCTCAATACTGGGCTCAAAAGATGCAGCCCTGATGTCTCTCATGATAGCAGGTGGTTAAGTAGAAATTCGCTGCTCGGCTGAGCCTGCAGGAGCAAACGTATGCTAAAAATGTTCGTAGAATGAGATTTTCAGTGAAGAGCAGCCAGGCACATTTTAGCAAGTTTTACTTGTAAGTGGGGTTGGAAACGCTTTTCAGGCTCAATACTGGGCTCAAAAGATATAGCCCTGATGTCTCTTATGATAGCAGGTGGTTAAGTAGAAATTCGCTGCTCAGCTGATCCAGCATGAACAAACATTTGCGAAAAATGTACGTAGAATGAGCTTTTTCAGTGAAAAACAGCCAGGCACATTTTAGCAAATTTTACTTGTAAGTGGGGTTGGAAACGATTTTCAGGCTCAGTACTGGGCTCAAAAGATGCAGCCCTGATGTCTCTCATGATAGCAGGTGGTTAAGTAGAAATTCGCTGCTCGGCTGACCCTGCAGGATCAAACGTATGCTAAAAATGTTTGTAGAATGAGATTTTCAGTGAAGAGCAGCCAGGCACATTTTAGCAAGTTTTACTTGTAAGTGGGGTGGGAAACGCTTTTCAGGCTCAGTACTGGGCTCAAAACATGCAGCCCTGATGTCTCCCATGATAGCAGGTGGTTAAGTAGAAATTCGCTGCTCGGCTGAACCAGCAGGAGCAAACGTATGCGAAAAAATGTTCGTAGAATGATTTTTTCAGTGAAGAGCAGCCAGGTACATTTTAGCAAGTTTTACTTGTAAGTGGGGTTGGAAACGCTTTTCAGGCTCAGTACTGGGCTCAAAGATGCAGCCCTGATGTCTCTCATGATAGCAGGTGGTTAAGTAGAAATTCGCTGCTCGGCTGACCCGGCAGGAACAAACGTATGCCAAAAATGTACGTAGAATGAGATTTTCAGTGAATAGAAGCCAGGCACATTTTAGCAAGTTTTACTTGTAAGTGGGGATGGAAACGCTTTTTAGGCTCAGTACTGGGATCAAAAGATGCAGCCCTGATGTCTCTCATGATAGCAGGTGGTTAAGTAGAAATTCGCTGCTCGGCTGAACCAGCAGGAGCAAACGTATGCGAAAAAATGTTCGTAGAATGAGTTTTTCAGTGAAGAGCAGCCTGGCACATTTTAGCAAGTTTTACTTGTAAGTGCGGTTGGAAACGCTTTTCAGGCTCAATACTGGGCTCAAAAGATGCAGCCCTGATGTCTCTCATGATAGCAGGTGGTTAAGTAGAAATTCGCTGCTCGGCTGATCCAGCAGGAGCAAACATATGCGAAAAATGTACGTAGAATGAGCTTTTCAGTGAAGAGCAGCCAGGCACATTTTAGCAAGTTTTACTTGTAAGTGGCGTTGGAAACGCTTTTCAGGCTCAGTACTGGGCTCAAAACATGCAGCCCTGATGTCTCTCATGATAGCAGGTGGTTAAGTAGAAATTCGCTGCTCGGCTGATCCAGCAGGAGCAAACATATGCGAAAAATGTACTTAGAATGAGCTTTTCAGTGAAGAGCAGCCTGGCACATTTTAGCAAGTTTTACTTGTAAGTGGGGTTGGAAACGCTTTTCAGGCTCAATACTGGGCTCAAAAGATGCAGCCCTGATGTCTCTCATGATAGCAGGTGGTTAAGTAGAAATTCGCTGCTCGGCTGACCCTGCAGGAGCAAACGTATGCTAAAAATGTTCGTAGAATGAGATTTTCAGTGAAGAGCAGCTAGGCACATTTTAGCAAGTTTTACTTGTAAGTGGGGTTGGAAACGCTTTTCAGGCTCAATACTGGGCTCAAAAGATGCAGCCCTGATGTCTCTCATGATAGCAGGTGTTTAAGTAGAAATTCGCTGCTCGGCTGATCCAGCAGGAGCAAACATATGCGAAAAATGTACGTAGAATGAGCTTTTCAGTGAAGAGCAGCCAGGCACATTTTAGCAAGTTTTACTTGTAAGTGGGGTTGGAAACGCTTTTCAGGCTCAGTACTGGGCTCAAAACATGCAGCCCTGATGTCTCTCATGATAGCAGGTGGTTAAGTAGAAATTCGCTGCTCGGCTGACCCTGCAGGATCAAACGTATGCTAAAAATGTTCGTAGAATGAGATTTTCAGTGAAGAGCAGCCAGGCACATTTTAGCAAGTTTTACTTGTAAGTGGGGTAGGAAACGCTTTTCAGGCTCAGTACTGGGCTCAAAAGATGCAGCCCTGATGTCTCTCATGATAGCAGGTGGTTAAGTAGAAATTCGCTGCTCGGCTGAACCAGCAGGAGCAAACGTATGCGAAAAAATGTTCGTAGAATGAGTTTTTCAGTGAAGAGCAGCCTGGCACATTTTAGCAAGTTTTACTTGTAAGTGGGGTTGAAAACGCTTTTCAGGCTCAATACTGGGCTCAAAAGATGCAGCCCTGATGTCTCTCATGATAGCAGGTGGTTAAGTAGAAATTTACTGCTCGGCTGACCCTGCAGGAGCAAACGTATGCTAAAAATCTTCGTAGAATGAGATTTTCAGTGAAGAGCAGCCTGGCACATTTTAGCAAGTTTTACTTGTAAGTGGGGTTGGAAACGCTTTTCAGGCTCAGTACTGGGCTCAAAAGATGCAGCCCTGATGTCTCTCATGATAGCAGGTGGTTAAGTAGAAATTCGCTGCTCGGCTGATCCAGCAGGAGCAAACATATGCGAAAAATGTACGTAGAATGAGCTTTTCAGTGAAGAGCAGCCAGGCACATTTTAGCAAGTTTTACTTGTAAGTGGGGTTGGAAACGCTTTTCAGGCTCAGTACTGGGCTCAAAACATGCAGTCCTGATGTCTCTCATGATAGGAGGTGGTAAAGTAGAAATTCGCTGCTCGGCTGACCCTGCAGGAGCAAATGTATGCTAAAAATGTTCGTAGAATGAGATTTTCAGTGAAGAGCAGCCAGGCACATTTTAGCAAGTTTTACTTGTAAGTGGGGTTGGAAACGCTTTTCAGGCTCAGTACTGGGCTCAAAACATGCAGCCCTGATGTCTCTCATGATAGCAGGTGGTAAAGTAGAAATTCGCTGCTCGGCTGACCCTGCAGGATCAAACGTATGCTAAAAATGTTCGTAGAATGAGATTTTCAGTGAAGAGCAGCCAGGCACATTTTAGCAAGTTTTACTTGTAAGTGGGGTAGGAAATGCTTTTCAGGCTCAGTACTGGGCTCAAAAGATGCAGCCCTGATGTCTCTCATGATAGCAGGTGGTTAAGTAGAAATTCGCTGCTCGGCTGACCCTGCAGGAGCAAACATATGCGAAAAATGTTCGTAGAATGAGCTTTTCAGTGAAGAGCAGCCAGGCACATTTTAACAAGTTTTACTTGTACGTGGGGTTGGAAACCCTTTTCAGGCTCAGTACTGGGCTCAAAACATGCAGCCCTGATGTCTCCCATGATAGCAGGTGGTTAAGTAGAAATTCGCTGCTCGGCTAAACCAGCAGGAGCAAACGTATGCGAAAAATTTTTCGTAGAATGATTTTTTCAGTGAAGAGCAGCCAGGCACATTTTAGCAAGTTTTACTTGTAAGTGGGGTTGGAAACGCTTTTCAGGCTCAGTACTGGGCTCAAAAGATGCAGCCCTGATGTCTCTCATGATAGCAGGTGGTTAAGTAGAAATTCGCTGCTCGGCTGACCCTGCAGGAGCAAACGTATGCTAAAAATGTTCGTAGAATGAGATTTTCAGTGAAGAGCAGCTAGGCACATTTTAGCAAGTTTTACTTGTAAGTGGGGTTGGAAACGCTTTTCAGGCTCAATACTGGGCTCAAAAGATGCAGCCCTGATGTCTCTCATGATAGCAGGTGTTTAAGTAGAAATTCGCTGCTCGGCTGATCCAGCAGGAGCAAACATATGCGAAAAATGTACGTAGAATGAGCTTTTCAGTGAAGAGCAGCCAGGCACATTTTAGCAAGTTTTACTTGTAAGTGGGGTTGGAAACGCTTTTCAGGCTCAGTACTGGGCTCAAAACATGCAGCCCTGATGTCTCTCATGATAGCAGGTGGTTAAGTAGAAATTCGCTGCTCGGCTGACCCTGCAGGATCAAACGTATGCTAAAAATGTTCGTAGAATGAGATTTTCAGTGAAGAGCAGCCAGGCACATTTTAGCAAGTTTTACTTGTAAGTGGGGTAGGAAACGCTTTTCAGGCTCAGTACTGGGCTCAAAAGATGCAGCCCTGATGTCTCTCATGATAGCAGGTGGTTAAGTAGAAATTCGCTGCTCGGCTGAACCAGCAGGAGCAAACGTATGCGAAAAAATGTTCGTAGAATGAGTTTTTCAGTGAAGAGCAGCCTGGCACATTTTAGCAAGTTTTACTTGTGTTGGAAACGCTTTTCAGGCTCAGTGCTGGGCTCAAAACATGTAGCGCTGCTGTCTCCCATGATAGCAGGTGGTTAAGTAGAAATTCGCTGCTCGGCTGAACCAGCAGGAGCAAACGTATGCGAAAAAATGTTCGTAGAATGAGTTTTTCAGTGAAGAGCAGCCTGGCACATTTTAGCAAGTTTTACTTGTAAGTGGGGTTGAAAACGCTTTTCAGGCTCAATACTGGGCTCAAAAGATGCAGCCCTGGTGTCTCTCATGATAGCAGGTGGTTAAGTAGAAATTTGCTGCTCGGCTGACCCTGCAGGAGCAAACGTATGCTAAAAATGTTCGTAGAATGAGATTTTCAGTGAAGAGCAGCCTGGCACATTTTAGCAAGTTTTACTTGTAAGTGGGGTTGGAAACGCTTTTCAGGCTCAGTACTGGGCTCAAAAGATGCAGCCCTGATGTCTCTCATGATAGCAGGTGGTTAAGTAGAAATTCGCTGCTCGGCTGATCCAGCAGGAGCAAACATATGCGAAAAATGTACGTAGAATGAGCTTTTCAGTGAAGAGCAGCCAGGCACATTTTAGCAAGTTTTACTTGTAAGTGGGGTTGGAAACGCTTTTCAGGCTCAGTACTGGGCTCAAAACATGCAGCCCTGATGTCTCTCATGATAGCAGGTGGTTAAGTAGAAATTCGCTGCTCGGCTGATCCAGCAGGAGCAAACATATGCGAAAAATGTACGTAGAATGAGCTTTTCAGTGAAGAGCAGCCTGGCACATTTTAGCAAGTTTTACTTGTAAGTGGGGTTGGAAACGCTTTTCAGGCTCAATACTGGGCTCAAAAGATGCAGCCCTGATGTCTCTCATGATAGCAGGTGGTTAAGTAGAAATTCGCTGCTCGGCTGACCCTGCAGGAGCAAACGTATGCTAAAAATGTTCGTAGAATGAGATTTTCAGTGAAGAGCAGCCAGGCACATTTTAGCAAGTTTTACTTGTAAGTGGGGTTGGAAACGCTTTTCAGGCTCAATACTGGGCTCAAAAGATGCAGCCCTGATGTCTCTCATGATAGCAGGTGGTTAAGTAGAAATTCGCTGCTCGGCTGATCCAGCAGGAGCAAACATATGCGAAAAATGTACGTAGAATGAGCTTTTCAGTGAAGAGCAGCCAGGCACATTTTAGCAAGTTTTACTTGTAAGTGGGGTTGGAAACGCTTTTCAGGCTCAGTACTGGGCTCAAAACATGCAGTCCTGATGTCTCTCATGATAGGAGGTGGTAAAGTAGAAATTCGCTGCTCGGCTGACCCTGCAGGAGCAAATGTATGCTAAAAATGTTCGTAGAATGAGATTTTCAGTGAAGAGCAGCCAGGCACATTTTAGCAAGTTTTACTTGTA
This sequence comes from Lissotriton helveticus, assembly GCF_964261635.1. NCBI lineage: Eukaryota > Metazoa > Chordata > Amphibia > Caudata > Salamandridae > Lissotriton > Lissotriton helveticus. The sequence goes on along the minus strand of NC_136061.1, from coordinate 1,352,846,836 downwards.
AGTGGGGTTGGAAACGCTTTTCAGGCTCAGTACTGGGCTCAAAACATGCAGCCCTGATGTCTCTCATGATAGCAGGTGGTAAAGTAGAAATTCGCTGCTCGGCTGACCCTGCAGGATCAAACGTATTCTAAAAATGTTCGTAGAATGAGATTTTCAGTGAAGAGCAGCCAGGCACATTTTAGCAAGTTTTACTTGTAAGTGGGGTAGGAAATGCTTTTCAGGCTCAGTACTGGGCTCAAAAGATGCAGCCCTGATGTCTCTCATGATAGCAGGTGGTTAAGTAGAAATTCGCTGCTCGGCTGACCCTGCAGGAGCAAACATATGCGAAAATTTTTCGTAGAATGAGCTTTTCAGTGAAGAGCAGCCAGGCACATTTTAACAAGTTTTACTTGTACGTCGGGTTGGAAACCCTTTTCAGGCTCAGTACTGGGCTCAAAACATGCAGCCCTGATGTCTCCCATGATAGCAGGTGGTTAAGTAGAAATTCGCTGCTCGGCTAAACCAGCAGGAGCAAACGTATGCGAAAAAATGTTCGTAGAATGATTTTTTCAGTGAAGAGCAGCCAGGCACATTTTAGCAAGTTTTACTTGTAAGTGGGGTTGGAAACGCTTTTCAGGCTCAGTACTGGGCTCAAAAGATGCAGCCCTGATGTCTCTCATGATAGCAGGTGGTTAAGTAGAAATTCGCTGCTCGGCTGACCCTGCAGGATCAAACGTATGCTAAAAATGTTCGTAGAATGAGATTTTCAGTGAAGAGCAGCCAGGCACATTTTAGCAAGTTTTACTTGTAAGTGGGGTAGGAAACGCTTTTCAGGCTCAGTACTGGGCTCAAAAGATGCAGCCCTGATATCTCTCATGATAGCAGGTGGTTAAGTAGAAATTTGCTGCTCGGCTGACCCTGCAGGAGCAAACATATGCTAAAAATGTACGTAGAATGAGATTTTCAGTGAAGAGCAGCCAGGCACATTTTAGCAAGTTTTACTTGTAAGTGTGGTTGGAAACGCTTTTCAGGCTCAATACTGGGCTCAAAAGATGCAGTGATGTCTCTCATGATAGGAGGTGGTTAAGTAGAAATTCGCTGCTCGGCTGATCCAGCAGGAGCAAACATATGCGAAAAATGTTCGTAGAATGAGCTTTTCAGTGAAGAGCAGCCAGGCACATTTTAACAAGTTTACTTGTACGTGGGGTTGGAAACCCTTTTCAGGCTCAGTACTGGGCTCAAAACATGCAGCCCTGATGTCTCCCATGATAGCAGGTGGTTAAGTAGAAATTCGCTGCTCGGCTGAACCAGCAGGAGCAAACGTATGCGAAAAAATGTTCGTAGAATTATTTTTTCAGTGAAGAGCAGCCAGGCACATTTTAGCAAGTTTTACTTGTAAGTGGGGTTGGAAACGCTTTTCAGGCTCAGTACTGGGCTCAAAGATGCAGCCCTGATGTCTCTCATGATAGCAGGTGGTTAAGTAGAAATTCGCTGCTCGGCTGACCCGGCAGGAACAAACGTATGCCAAAAATGTACGTAGAATGAGATTTTCAGTGAAGAGCAGCCAGGCACATTTTAGCAAGTTTTACTTGTAAGTGGGGATGGAAACGCTTTTTAGGCTCAGTACTGGGCTCAAAAGATGCAGCCCTGATGTCTCTCATGATAGCAGGTGGTTAAGTAGAAATTCGCTGCTCGGCTGACCCGTCAGGAACAAACGTATGCCAAAAATGTACGTAGAATGAGATTTTCAGTGAATAGCAGCCAGGCACATTTTAGCAAGTTTTACTTGTAAGTGGGGATGGAAACGCTTTTTAGGCTCAGTACTGGGCTCAAAAGATGCAGCCCTGATGTCTCTCATGATAGCAGGTAGTTAAGTAGAAATTCGCTGCTCGGCTGACCCTGCAGGAGCAAACGTATGCTAAAAATGTTCGTAGAATGAGATTTTCAGTGAAGAGCAGCCTGGCACATTTTAGCAAGTTTTACTTGTAAGTGGGGTTGGAAACGCTTTTCAGGCTCAATACTGGGCTCAAAAGATGCAGCCCTGATGTCTCTCATGATAGCAGGTGGTTAAGTAGAAATTCGCTGCTCGGCTGATCCAGCAGGAGCAAACATATGCGAAAAATGTACGTAGAATGAGCTTTTCAGTGAAGAGCAGCCAGGCACATTTTAGCAAGTTTTACTTGTAAGTGGGGTTGGAAACGCTTTTCAGGCTCAGTACTGGGCTCAAAACATGCAGTCCTGATGTCTCTCATGATAGGAGGTGGTAAAGTAGAAATTCGCTGCTCGGCTGACCCTGCAGGAGCAAATGTATGCTAAAAATGTTCGTAGAATGAGATTTTCAGTGAAGAGCAGCCAGGCACATTTTAGCAGGTTTTACTTGTAAGTGGGGTTGGAAACGCTTTTCAGGCTCAGTACTGGGCTCAAAAGATGCAGCCCTGATGTAACAGCGCATGCAGTTTCATAGCAGAGATTGGGGGAAGATGGCGGCCGGCTGTTGAGACCGGTCGGGAGCTCCGTGCCTGAGCTTCATATGCAGTTACGTGTTACGTGTTAAGGATGCTTGCAAAATCTAAAAAATCACAGACGCTGACTTTTGTGATCCCTCTGCGATACCAGTGATGGACTGATATGGAGGGGGTAGTGCGAGCCTGGAAAAGTCGTTTTGCAGTTACTGAGGGCTTTGAGGGCCGTCGGCGCTAACGGACGTGGCGGGCATAGTGAACGCGGCGAAGTCAGTAGCGGAGTCCGCTTCCTTTTCTAAAGACAGCGAAAAAAAAAAGTGAGCCTGACGCTTACCTGCTGTGCCGTGTGTGCTTCGTGTGTGCTTCGTGTTGTCAGATGCTGACCCCGCTTAGCGCTCAAGATTTCCATTCACCCTCCGCCAGCAGGACAGAGAGCTCCGGTGAGAGGAGCCCTCCCATCGGCGGTTCGGAGCTCGATTTAGAGTTCCCAGCTGGCCCAGACATTGGAAAGTGGGAGGCGGCGCTGCGTGCTCGTCGAGTCTGCAGGAAAGCGGTGAGCCGATTCTCCTTCCGTGCTGGAGGTAAGGTGGGGACTGTGGGGATTGTTGAAGCGCTTAGAAACTGGACATTTTGTTCAGTGAAGCTCTTAGATTCTGAGACTTGCCCCTGTTCCTCAATTGAAAATTCAGTTTGGGGGGGGTTACATAAAAAATACAACTTAATCAGCTCGAATGATTTATCCCAGCTGACTTTCCAGCCAGGAGCCCGTGGGAGTAAAATATTACTACAACCCCTTCAGTTACAATTACAACCACAAGCACAATTGCAGCACATTACTTCAGGGAGATTGGCTGGAACAAAAGTGGAGGGACAAAAGGAAAGCACAATCTGCACCACCGCACCTCCAGTAATCTCAGAGCTGGCAACACAGGCTATACAGGCAAGAGTTCTTTTCAGCAATAATCCCTCAGGTGCAGACAAAATTGAATCCGTAGGCGCTGACGTTTCTGATTTGGACACTAAAACTGAGCCTTATCTTGATTTGTGCCAACAGGAGAAGTCCTCCTATTGTTTAAGGAATAGGCTTTTTCTTAAAAAATCAGCTCCCCCTGCTCTCAAACAACCGGTAATCCCGCGAATCACAAAGAGAGTTTCGCGTAAGGCTCTTAAATCAGATAAAGGGGTACCAATAAACAAGAAAGAATCTTTGGAGGTTAGGCAGGAACTAGCGGAAAGAAGGAAAAAATCTGTAATAAAAATTACACCTTCTCTGAGGACTTATTTTAAAGTGCAGGATAAACCTCAAGACAGAGCACATTTTGTACCTGTTATGGAAAAGTCTGCCTCACCAGAAGTACCAATGTTACCTCAGCCACTAGTGGGGGATATAAGTGATCCAGGAATTTTTTTGTCTGAGTTCTCAATGAGGGAAATAGGAAGTCAGGATCTTGAGGAATCACAGAAGATAGTTCAACCTCAAAATCAATCTACTAGTCAAAACCAGTCTCTCATTACGACTACTCCTCTAGGCTCCCTTGGAAATAAACCCGTCTCGGTCCCTGGCTGTTCCACTACGCCGAATACTCCAGAGCAAGAGAATGCTACAAATTCTGTATCGCCCGACGTCATCACTTTGGATATATTTAATACTAACTCCAACCTTGAAGTTAACCCTAACTCTAACTCGAACTCGAACAAACCTGATAATTCTGCTAATGTTGCTAATGTTGCTGGAAATCTCTGCGAGTCTAGCGGTAGTAGTATGGAGATACTTATGGAAAAAATGTTCACAGAGATGACATCCAGATTTAGGATATCAGAAGTTAACCAAACCAAACTCCATGAAAGGTTTGAATCTCTGGACTCAAAGCTACTGGCACTAAACGAGAGAGTCTCTACAGTAGAAACTGTAGCTGTGGGTCTAACAAAGAGGGTGGAAGCATCTGAAAAAAATATAAGAGATTTAAAAGCAAAGGACAAAAGTATGGAGGAAAAACTGGAATCCTTGGAGAACCAGTCTAGGAGGTCAAACTTGAGATTTCTTAATGTGCCAGAAGGCAGAGAAGGGCCAGACGTAAAGAAATTCATCATCTCCCTACTAGAGGAATACTTTCCGTGGTGTAAATCTTCAGACCTAGAAAATGATATTCAGCGGGCTCACCGTGACCCTTTTGGGAAACCGAAAGAAAGAAAGAACCCTAGGAAGATTCTGGTGAATTTTAAATCATACAACATCAAAGAAAGGATTCTGAGTGAGGCTCTAAAAACAGGAACATTCAACAGAGATGACTGGTCTTTCAGAATTAGATCTGACATTGCAAAGGTGACACAAGACAGGCAGTGGGAGTTGGGTCAAAAAATGCCTGAATTAAAATCACTGGGGGCAACAGTTCAAATGAAGTTCCCGGCCTCACTTAGAATAATGTGGAGAAATAAGATGCACAATATAAGAGATCCTCTAGAGGTTGATAACTTGATAACATCAATGCGGGACCAGATTCAAATACAATCTCAAGCCCACCCCTAGGCATAAAGCTAAACACACTTGCTGCGGGAGATCACACTTATAATGATTCTATGAAATTTAACTGTTCAATTAAGATATATTTGCATCCTTATCTAGTCTTTCTCCTTTTCGGGCACGGAGCTCAAAGAGGGCCATAATTAAGGCCCAAAGGAAAGGGAGGCTTTCCCAGGGAGGGTGTGTGTCTCCCCGTCCCTCCTTTTTTCTTTTCTTTTTCACATTTTTTAGTATATACTCACGAACACGTTTGGCTTTCAGCCAGCTTAAAAGGGGAGGAAGGAGTGGGGGGGGAGCACATGGGGTGTGGGAGCAAATTAGGGAAAAAAACAAAAAATGTCCTCATCGCAAAATGGAGAAGAATATCGGGAACCAGATGATCAATAAAAAGGGCCATAAACTTTACAGAGGGGGATGGAAAAAAACCTGAAGAATATAAAAATAATTACCTGGAATGTTAATGGGTTAAGAGTCAAGAGCAGAAGAAGGAAAATCTTTGAATACCTAAAACTCGTCGATAGCGAAATACTAATCCTACAAGAAACTCATCTAATGAAAAAAGAATGGGAAGAGATCATTAAAACTCTTTATTGGGTTGAAGATTACGTCTGTACTGATCAACAATGCGCCTCAAAGGGGGTTGTTATTCTTATAAAAAAGTCCCTGAAAGCTAAAATATTATCCACCGAGACAGACCCTAAGGGGAGATGGGCCTTGGCCAAGATAACTTTTTTCAACAATACCTTTATTTTAGCCGGATATTACGGCCCTAACATAGACGACCCCACCCCGTTACAATCTTTATACTCTCACTTAATCGCGGTAAATTTTCCTGTGATCTTAGGAGGTGATTTTAATATAATCTTAAATCCAAACACAGATCGGATACCAAAAGGGAAACAAAACACCTTGCCCAAAATGAGAGAATGGCTGACAATATACAAAAGAGAGTTAAATCTCATTGATGTATGGGACCAAAGGGGCTCTAAACAGGATAGATTTACCTTTAATAATAAAAAACTGAGAACACAATCAAGAATTGACTACTTCTTAATAGATCAAGGCCTGGTAGAAAATACTTATAAACTAACTTGCCTCCCCGCCCATCTCTCAGACCATTCGGCTGTGCAAATGATATTAAAAATAAATGATGTTAAATCTATATCAAGATGGACGTTAGACCGCTCGATCCTCCTGGATATTACAATAATTGATTTACTCATACAAGAGACAGATCAGTATTTTCATGATAATACAGGGAGTGCTTCACCCCAAATGATCTGGGATGCATATAAGGCTGTAATCAGGGGTAAGATTTGTAGCCTGGCAACACATAAATTAAGAGAGGCAAAAAAAGAGATCCAGAAATTGGAAGAAAACATAAAAAATTTGGATAGACAGATTTTGTTAGATACTTCCTCACCGAGATGTCAAGAATTAATGAGGGAAAGGCTCAACCAGAAGGAAAAATTACTATCACTATTGGAAGGGAAAATTAGGGAGAGATGGGAATGTAGTAAACTTGCCAACTACGAGTATGGAGAGGGTTGTGGAAAGATGCTCGCATGGAAACTCAAATCAGACCAAGTTAGAAATAAAATAAATTACATCCACCCAACAGACAATTCTCAAAATGGATTTGAAGAGAAAATAATAAAAGAAGAATTCTCGGCTTTCTTTACTAGACTCTACACCGAGGACTGCAACCCAAAAATGGAAGAAATAACTAACTTCCTGCAAACACAAAATATGCCAGTTCTAACCCCAGAGGAAAAAATAACTTTAAATGGTGAAATAAAATCAGAGGAAGTTGCCCAAGCGATTAAAGAGCTAAAGAGAGGAAAAGCAGCAGGGCCTGATGCCCTCCCCAACGAATTCTATTTAAAGTTAAAAGATACACTTGTCCCCCATCTAACATCACTAGTCAACCAAATTTTCATAAATAATGCTAAAATCCCGGAGTCATGGAATGACGCCATCATCTCCATCATATTAAAACCAGGAAAAAATCCAAAGCAATGCGAATCTTACCGCCCAATATCCATCTTGAATTGTGATTACAAGATTTTTACTCAAATTCTGGCAAAAAGGTTAGGGAAAATAGCGGGGACCTTAATAAATTCTAACCAGAAAGGCTTTATGGCAGGAAGGCACTTACAAGACCTCACTCACGAGTTAATCGCAGCAATCGACATCTCTATAACAGAAAAGATTCCTCTATCAATAATTACAATAGACGCTGCTAAAGCTTTTGATAGAGTAAATTGGTCCTATCTAAATGAAGTACTACAGAAATTCAATCTAGGGGAAAACATCGTAAAAGCAGTAGCCAATATTTATAATTCACCCAGAGCTAAAATATTAATTAATGGTCACCTTACTAACAACATCCTGATAGGTAGAGGTACACGCCAGGGCTGCCCACTCTCCCCTCTACTTTTTAACTTTTATATTGAGCCGATTGCAGAACACCTTAGGAACCTCCCTTTAATCTCCCCATTTTCTTACCAAGGGTGGCACAAGAAAGTCGCATTATATGCGGACGATCTCATGATCTTTACCGCAGACTTAAAAGAGGCTCTTAAATCAACAGAAGAGACCTTGTTGAATTTCGGTAGGATATCTGGTTACCAGATAAATCAAACAAAAACTGAAACCATAAGCTGGAATGAAAACTTTGTATCCCCCTTTAGTAAAGACAAAATAAGATACCTGGGTATTGAACTGGTAAAGGAGATTGATAAAATTACACAAATAAATCTACATAGGGTAGAGGTTGAAGTTAAAAAATTACTACATGTCTGGAGAGCTTTGCCCTTAACATTCCTGGGGAAATCAAATATCATAAAAATGGCAATTCTCCCAAAATTCACCTTTATTTTTAACGCTATCCCGCTTGAGTTCAATAGAGATAAGATAAAAAAGATCCAGGGAGACTTATCCAGCTTCATATGGTCATCTAAAAAACCAAGGATTGCATGGCGTAAATTAAGAAGATCAAAAGAGCAAGGAGGAATAGCAAGCCCAGACCTCCTAGAATATGGCAGAGCCTTCCAATTCAAAAGTAGTAGGGTATTGTTGGGTCCATATGAAAACTACCCACTATACTTATGTGTATTAACAAACAACACTAGCCACTTTCTATACAAATTCGGACACCCTAAGTTCTTCAAAAAAATTAAACTAAAGGTCCTGAAATCTGCCGCAAGAGTATGGTACTGTATTAGATCTACGCTGGATATCCCCTTTTACAGTGAAAAGGCCCCGATCTGGGATTCTCATACTACACCAGATTGCCTCAAGGATAGTTTAGCAACATCGCTAAGATCAGCAGGAATAAAGGATTGGGGCCAACTTCTGTTTCAGAATAACTTGCTTGACTGGGATATATTATCTCAGAGCACAAACTTCACTCTTTCTAAATTTAAATACTACCAACTACAGAGTTGGAGTAAGTCTCTCAAAGAAACTAGAAAAGGTAATACTACCCTTGAGATGAAGATGTGGACGTCTAAATCATTTTTGAAAGAAACTTCCTACTGGTATTGGGCCTTAATCTCGGCCGGGGAAGAAGACTTCCGAATCCCAGAAGACATCTGGGGAAAAGATCTGCCGACGCTGGATATAAGTAACATATGGCAAGTATCTATGAACATGTGCTGGTCAATTGTAACATCTGCTGCTCTTAAAAGAAACCATTTGCTCACTGTACACAGAGCCTACTGGACCCCAAAAAGATTATCCAAATTTAACGGGGCCACAGTGAAGAACTGCCCAAAGTGCGGTGTGCAGAGGGCTGACGATCTACATATGTTTTGGCGGTGTCCCAGCCTGGATGTCTTTTGGAATGAAGTGGGTAGTACCTTAGACGGGGTATTTGGAAGACAACTCTCTGTAAGTATGGACTTAGTTATTTTTGGGATCTCCAGAACAATTGCGGGAAGGCCTCTTACTAAAGCCCAAGAGAAGTTACTTTTCATCCTGATTCTCTTGGCAAGGAGGGAGATCTGTGTAAAATGGATTACTCCGGTTGCCCCTACTCATAATGAATGGTTGGCCTCAATTTTGAGAGTGTTTAATTTAGACAAAAATAAGAGGTATACCTCAAAAAAATACAGATTCTGGGACCTGTGGGAAGAATACCATAAGTATTGAACTAAAGGGTGTGTTAATAAATTGTCTATTTGAAACCTGAAGGCATTACTCCTGGCTCTTCAAATCACCTCCTCTGTTTACGGTCCAATGATTACGCTATCGCAACAATGATGAGAAAGGCTTATAAGAGTAGCAATAATGGCTAGCTCAACCCACTATGACCAACTATGCCTCCTCCCTATAAGTTTGTGGACGTAAGGGGCTTCCTTTCTCAAGGCTGTCACGAATATCGAGAAGGATCCCTGAAAACTCCTGACTTTTAAATGTTGCGTAATGAGGACTAAAAAAAAAAAAAAAAAAAAAAAAAAAAAAAAAAAAAAAAAAAAAAAAGAAGAGCAGCCAGGCACATTTTAGCAAGTTTTACTTGTAAGTAGGGTTGGAAACGCTTTTCAGGCTCAGTACTGGGCTCAAAACATGCAGCCCTGATGTCTCCCATGATAGCAGGTGGTTAAGTAGAAATTCGCTGCTCGGCTGAACCAGCAGGAGCAAACGTATGCGAAAAAATGTTCGTAGAATGAGTTTTTCAGTGAAGAGCAGCCTGGCACATTTTAGCAAGTTTTACTTGTAAGTGGGGTTGGAAACGCTTTTCAGGCTCAATACTGGGCTCAAAAGATGCAGCCCTGATGTCTCTCATGATAGCAGGTGGTTAAGTAGAAATTCGCTGCTCGGCTGAGCCTGCAGGAGCAAACGTATGCTAAAAATGTTCGTAGAATGAGATTTTCAGTGAAGAGCAGCCAGGCACATTTTAGCAAGTTTTACTTGTAAGTGGGGTTGGAAACGCTTTTCAGGCTCAATACTGGGCTCAAAAGATATAGCCCTGATGTCTCTTATGATAGCAGGTGGTTAAGTAGAAATTCGCTGCTCAGCTGATCCAGCATGAACAAACATTTGCGAAAAATGTACGTAGAATGAGCTTTTTCAGTGAAAAACAGCCAGGCACATTTTAGCAAATTTTACTTGTAAGTGGGGTTGGAAACGATTTTCAGGCTCAGTACTGGGCTCAAAAGATGCAGCCCTGATGTCTCTCATGATAGCAGGTGGTTAAGTAGAAATTCGCTGCTCGGCTGACCCTGCAGGATCAAACGTATGCTAAAAATGTTTGTAGAATGAGATTTTCAGTGAAGAGCAGCCAGGCACATTTTAGCAAGTTTTACTTGTAAGTGGGGTGGGAAACGCTTTTCAGGCTCAGTACTGGGCTCAAAACATGCAGCCCTGATGTCTCCCATGATAGCAGGTGGTTAAGTAGAAATTCGCTGCTCGGCTGAACCAGCAGGAGCAAACGTATGCGAAAAAATGTTCGTAGAATGATTTTTTCAGTGAAGAGCAGCCAGGTACATTTTAGCAAGTTTTACTTGTAAGTGGGGTTGGAAACGCTTTTCAGGCTCAGTACTGGGCTCAAAGATGCAGCCCTGATGTCTCTCATGATAGCAGGTGGTTAAGTAGAAATTCGCTGCTCGGCTGACCCGGCAGGAACAAACGTATGCCAAAAATGTACGTAGAATGAGATTTTCAGTGAATAGAAGCCAGGCACATTTTAGCAAGTTTTACTTGTAAGTGGGGATGGAAACGCTTTTTAGGCTCAGTACTGGGATCAAAAGATGCAGCCCTGATGTCTCTCATGATAGCAGGTGGTTAAGTAGAAATTCGCTGCTCGGCTGAACCAGCAGGAGCAAACGTATGCGAAAAAATGTTCGTAGAATGAGTTTTTCAGTGAAGAGCAGCCTGGCACATTTTAGCAAGTTTTACTTGTAAGTGCGGTTGGAAACGCTTTTCAGGCTCAATACTGGGCTCAAAAGATGCAGCCCTGATGTCTCTCATGATAGCAGGTGGTTAAGTAGAAATTCGCTGCTCGGCTGATCCAGCAGGAGCAAACATATGCGAAAAATGTACGTAGAATGAGCTTTTCAGTGAAGAGCAGCCAGGCACATCTTAGCAAGTTTTACTTGTAAGTGGCGTTGGAAACGCTTTTCAGGCTCAGTACTGGGCTCAAAACATGCAGCCCTGATGTCTCTCATGATAGCAGGTGGTTAAGTAGAAATTCGCTGCTCGGCTGATCCAGCAGGAGCAAACATATGCGAAAAATGTACTTAGAATGAGCTTTTCAGTGAAGAGCAGCCTGGCACATTTTAGCAAGTTTTACTTGTAAGTGGGGTTGGAAACGCTTTTCAGGCTCAATACTGGGCTCAAAAGATGCAGCCCTGATGTCTCTCATGATAGCAGGTGGTTAAGTAGAAATTCGCTGCTCGGCTGACCCTGCAGGAGCAAACGTATGCTAAAAATGTTCGTAGAATGAGATTTTCAGTGAAGAGCAGCTAGGCACATTTTAGCAAGTTTTACTTGTAAGTGGGGTTGGAAACGCTTTTCAGGCTCAATACTGGGCTCAAAAGATGCAGCCCTGATGTCTCTCATGATAGCAGGTGTTTAAGTAGAAATTCGCTGCTCGGCTGATCCAGCAGGAGCAAACATATGCGAAAAATGTACGTAGAATGAGCTTTTCAGTGAAGAGCAGCCAGGCACATTTTAGCAAGTTTTACTTGTAAGTGGGGTTGGAAACGCTTTTCAGGCTCAGTACTGGGCTCAAAACATGCAGCCCTGATGTCTCTCATGATAGCAGGTGGTTAAGTAGAAATTCGCTGCTCGGCTGACCCTGCAGGATCAAACGTATGCTAAAAATGTTCGTAGAATGAGATTTTCAGTGAAGAGCAGCCAGGCACATTTTAGCAAGTTTTACTTGTAAGTGGGGTAGGAAACGCTTTTCAGGCTCAGTACTGGGCTCAAAAGATGCAGCCCTGATGTCTCTCATGATAGCAGGTGGTTAAGTAGAAATTCGCTGCTCGGCTGAACCAGCAGGAGCAAACGTATGCGAAAAAATGTTCGTAGAATGAGTTTTTCAGTGAAGAGCAGCCTGGCACATTTTAGCAAGTTTTACTTGTAAGTGGGGTTGAAAACGCTTTTCAGGCTCAATACTGGGCTCAAAAGATGCAGCCCTGATGTCTCTCATGATAGCAGGTGGTTAAGTAGAAATTTACTGCTCGGCTGACCCTGCAGGAGCAAACGTATGCTAAAAATCTTCGTAGAATGAGATTTTCAGTGAAGAGCAGCCTGGCACATTTTAGCAAGTTTTACTTGTAAGTGGGGTTGGAAACGCTTTTCAGGCTCAGTACTGGGCTCAAAAGATGCAGCCCTGATGTCTCTCATGATAGCAGGTGGTTAAGTAGAAATTCGCTGCTCGGCTGATCCAGCAGGAGCAAACATATGCGAAAAATGTACGTAGAATGAGCTTTTCAGTGAAGAGCAGCCAGGCACATTTTAGCAAGTTTTACTTGTAAGTGGGGTTGGAAACGCTTTTCAGGCTCAGTACTGGGCTCAAAACATGCAGTCCTGATGTCTCTCATGATAGGAGGTGGTAAAGTAGAAATTCGCTGCTCGGCTGACCCTGCAGGAGCAAATGTATGCTAAAAATGTTCGTAGAATGAGATTTTCAGTGAAGAGCAGCCAGGCACATTTTAGCAAGTTTTACTTGTAAGTGGGGTTGGAAACGCTTTTCAGGCTCAGTACTGGGCTCAAAACATGCAGCCCTGATGTCTCTCATGATAGCAGGTGGTAAAGTAGAAATTCGCTGCTCGGCTGACCCTGCAGGATCAAACGTATGCTAAAAATGTTCGTAGAATGAGATTTTCAGTGAAGAGCAGCCAGGCACATTTTAGCAAGTTTAACTTGTAAGTGGGGTAGGAAATGCTTTTCAGGCTCAGTACTGGGCTCAAAAGATGCAGCCCTGATGTCTCTCATGATAGCAGGTGGTTAAGTAGAAATTCGCTGCTCGGCTGACCCTGCAGGAGCAAACATATGCGAAAAATGTTCGTAGAATGAGCTTTTCAGTGAAGAGCAGCCAGGCACATTTTAACAAGTTTTACTTGTACGTGGGGTTGGAAACCCTTTTCAGGCTCAGTACTGGGCTCAAAACATGCAGCCCTGATGTCTCCCATGATAGCAGGTGGTTAAGTAGAAATTCGCTGCTCGGCTAAACCAGCAGGAGCAAACGTATGCGAAAAATTTTTCGGAGAATGATTTTTTCAGTGAAGAGCAGCCAGGCACATTTTAGCAAGTTTTACTTGTAAGTGGGGTTGGAAACGCTTTTCAGGCTCAGTACTGGGCTCAAAAGATGCAGCCCTGATGTCTCTCATGATAGCAGGTGGTTAAGTAGAAATTCGCTGCTCGGCTGACCCTGCAGGATCAAACGTATGCTAAAAATGTTCGTAGAATGAGATTTTCAGTGAAGAGCAGCCAGGCACATTTTAGCAAGTTTTACTTGTAAGTGGGGTAGGAAACGCTTTTCAGGCTCAGTACTGGGCTCAAAAGATGCAGCCCTGATATCTCTCATGATAGCAGGTGGTTAAGTAGAAATTTGCTGCTCGGCTGACCCTGCAGGAGCAAACATATGCTAAAAATGTACGTAGAATGAGATTTTCAGTGAAGAGCAGCCAGGCACATTTTAGCAAGTTTTACTTGTAAGTGTGGTTGGAAACGCTTTTCAGGCTCAATACTGGGCTCAAGAGATGCAGTGATGTCTCTCATGATAGGAGGTGGTTAAGTAGAAATTCGCTGCTCGGCTGATCCAGCAGGAGCAAACATATGCGAAAAATGTTCGTAGAATGAGCTTTTCAGTGAAGAGCAGCCAGGCACATTTTAACAAGTTTTACTTGTACGTGGGGTTGGAAACCCTTTTCAGGCTCAGTACTGGGCTCAAAACATGCAGCCCTGATGTCTCCCATGATAGCAGGTGGTTAAGTAGAAATTCGCTGCTCGGCTGAACCAGCAGGAGCAAACGTATGCGAAAAAAGGTTCGTAGAATTATTTTTTCAGTGAAGAGCAGCCAGGCACATTTTAGCAAGTTTTACTTGTAAGTGGGGTTGGAAACGCTTTTCAGGCTCAGTACTGGGCTCAAAGATGCAGCCCTGATGTCTCTCATGATAGCAGGTGGTTAAGTAGAAATTCGCTGCTCGGCTGACCCGGCAGGAACAAACGTATGCCAAAAATGTACGTAAAATGAGATTTTCAGTGAAGAGCAGCCAGGCACATTTTAGCAAGTTTTACCTGTAAGTGGGGATGGAAACGCTTTTTAGGCTCAGTACTGGGCTCAAAAGATGCAGCCCTGATGTCTCTCATGATAGCAGGTGGTTAAGTAGAAATTCGCTGCTCGGCTGACCCGGCAGGAACAAACGTATGCCAAAAATGTACGTAGAATGAGATTTTCAGTGAATAGCAGCCAGGCACATTTTAGCAAGTTTTACTTGTAAGTGGGGATGGAAACGCTTTTTAGGCTCAGTACTGGGCTCAAAAGATGCAGCCCTGATGTCTCTCATGATAGCAGGTGGTTAAGTAGAAATTCGCTGCTCGGCTGACCCTGCAGGAGCAAACGTATGCTAAAAATGTTCGTAGAATGAGATTTTCAGTGAAGAGCAGCCTGGCACATTTTAGCAAGTTTTACTTGTAAGTGGGGTTGGAAACGCTTTTCAGGCTCAATACTGGGCTCAAAAGATGCAGCCCTGATGTCTCTCATGATAGCAGGTGGTTAAGTAGAAATTCGCTGCTCGGCTGATCCAGCAGGAGCAAACATATGCGAAAAATGTACGTAGAATGAGCTTTTCAGTGAAGAGCAGCCAGGCACATTTTAGCAAGTTTTACTTGTAAGTGGGGTTGGAAACGCTTTTCAGGCTCAGTACTGGGCTCAAAACATGCAGTCCTGATGTCTCTCATGATAGGAGGTGGTAAAGTAGAAATTCGCTGCTCGGCTGACCCTGCAGGAGCAAATGTATGCTAAAAATGTTCGTAGAATGAGATTTTCAGTGAAGAGCAGCCAGGCACATTTTAGCAAGTTTTACTTGTAAGTAGGGTTGGAAACGCTTTTCAGGCTCAGTACTGGGCTCAAAACATGCAGCCCTGATGTCTCCCATGATAGCAGGTGGTTAAGTAGAAATTCGCTGCTCGGCTGAACCAGCAGGAGCAAACGTATGCGAAAAAATGTTCGTAGAATGAGTTTTTCAGTGAAGAGCAGCCTGGCACATTTTAGCAAGTTTTACTTGTAAGTGGGGTTGGAAACGCTTTTCAGGCTCAATACTGGGCTCAAAAGATGCAGCCCTGATGTCTCTCATGATAGCAGGTGGTTAAGTAGAAATTCGCTGCTCGGCTGAGCCTGCAGGAGCAAACGTATGCTAAAAATGTTCGTAGAATGAGATTTTCAGTGAAGAGCAGCCAGGCACATTTTAGCAAGTTTTACTTGTAAGTGGGGTTGGAAACGCTTTTCAGGCTCAATACTGGGCTCAAAAGATATAGCCCTGATGTCTCTTATGATAGCAGGTGGTTAAGTAGAAATTCGCTGCTCAGCTGATCCAGCATGAGCAAACATATGCGAAAAATGTACGTAGAATGAGCTTTTTCAGTGAAAAACAGCCAGGCACATTTTAGCAAATTTTACTTGTAAGTGGGGTTGGAAACGATTTTCAGGCTCAGTACTGGGCTCAAAAGATGCAGCCCTGATGTCTCTCATGATAGCAGGTGGTTAAGTAGAAATTCGCTGCTCGGCTGACCCTGCAGGATCAAACGTATGCTAAAAATGTTTGTAGAATGAGATTTTCAGTGAAGAGCAGCCAGGCACATTTTAGCAAGTTTTACTTGTAAGTGGGGTGGGAAACGCTTTTCAGGCTCAGTACAGGGCTCAAAACATGCAGCCCTGATGTCTCCCATGATAGCAGGTGGTTAAGTAGAAATTCGCTGCTCGGCTGAACCAGCAGGAGCAAACGTATGCGAAAAAATGTTCGTAGAATGATTTTTTCAGTGAAGAGCAGCCAGGTACATTTTAGCAAGTTTTACTTGTAAGTGGGGTTGGAAACGCTTTTCAGGCTCAGTACTGGGCTCAAAGATGCAGCCCTGATGTCTCTCATGATAGCAGGTGGTTAAGTAGAAATTCGCTGCTCGGCTGACCCGGCAGGAACAAACGTATGCCAAAAATGTACGTAGAATGAGATTTTCAGTGAATAGAAGCCAGGCACATTTTAGCAAGTTTTACTTGTAAGTGGGGATGGAAACGCTTTTTAGGCTCAGTACTGGGATCAAAAGATGCAGCCCTGATGTCTCTCATGATAGCAGGTGGTTAAGTAGAAATTCGCTGCTCGGCTGAACCAGCAGGAGCAAACGTATGCGAACATTTTTTCGTAGAATGAGTTTTTCAGTGAAGAGCAGCCTGGCACATTTTAGCAAGTTTTACTTGTAAGTGCGGTTGGAAACGCTTTTCAGGCTCAATACTGGGCTCAAAAGATGCAGCCCTGATGTCTCTCATGATAGCAGGTGGTTAAGTAGAAATTCGCTGCTCGGCTGATCCAGCAGGAGCAAACATATGCGAAAAATGTACGTAGAATGAGCTTTTCAGTGAAGAGCAGCCAGGCACATTTTAGCAAGTTTTACTTGTAAGTGGCGTTGGAAACGCTTTTCAGGCTCAGTACTGGGCTCAAAACATGCAGCCCTGATGTCTCTCATGATAGCAGGTGGTTAAGTAGAAATTCGCTGCTCGGCTGATCCAGCAGGAGCAAACATATGCGAAAAATGTACTTAGAATGAGCTTTTCAGTGAAGAGCAGCCTGGCACATTTTAGCAAGTTTTACTTGTAAGTGGGGTTGGAAACGCTTTTCAGGCTCAATACTGGGCTCAAAAGATGCAGCCCTGATGTCTCTCATGATAGCAGGTGGTTAAGTAGAAATTCGCTGCTCGGCTGACCCTGCAGGAGCAAACGTATGCTAAAAATGTTCGTAGAATGAGATTTTCAGTGAAGAGCAGCTAGGCACATTTTAGCAAGTTTTACTTGTAAGTGGGGTTGGAAACGCTTTTCAGGCTCAATACTGGGCTCAAAAGATGCAGCCCTGATGTCTCTCATGATAGCAGGTGTTTAAGTAGAAATTCGCTGCTCGGCTGATCCAGCAGGAGCAAACATATGCGAAAAATGTACGTAGAATGAGCTTTTCAGTGAAGAGCAGCCAGGCACATTTTAGCAAGTTTTACTTGTAAGTGGGGTTGGAAACGCTTTTCAGGCTCAGTACTGGGCTCAAAACATGCAGCCCTGATGTCTCTCATGATAGCAGGTGGTTAAGTAGAAATTCGCTGCTCGGCTGACCCTGCAGGATCAAACGTATGCTAAAAATGTTCGTAGAATGAGATTTTCAGTGAAGAGCAGCCAGGCACATTTTAGCAAGTTTTACTTGTAAGTGGGGTAGGAAACGCTTTTCAGGCTCAGTACTGGGCTCAAAAGATGCAGCCCTGATGTCTCTCATGATAGCAGGTGGTTAAGTAGAAATTCGCTGCTCGGCTGACCCTGCAGGAGCAAACATATGCGAAAAATGTTCGTAGAATGAGCTTTTCAGTGAAGAGCAGCGAGGCACATTTTAACAAGTTTTACTTGTACGTGGGGTTGGAAACCCTTTTCAGGCTCAGTACTGGGCTCAAAACATGCAGCCCTGATGTCTCCCATGATAGCAGGTGGTTAAGTAGAAATTCGCTGCTCGGCTGAACCAGCAGGAGCAAACGTATGCGAAAAAATGTTCGTAGAATGATTTTTTCAGTGAAGAGCAGCCAGGCACATTTTAGCAAGTTTTACTTGAAGTGGGGTTGGAAACGCTTTTCAGGCTCAGTACTGGGCTCAAAAGATGCAGCTCTGATGTCTCTCATGATAGCAGGTGGTTAAGTAGAAATTCGCTGCTCGGCTGACCCTGCAGGATCAAACGTATGCTAAAAATGTTCGTAGAATGAGATTTTCAGTGAAGAGCAGCCAGGCACATTTTAGCAAGTTTGACTTGTAAGTGGGGTAGGAAACGCTTTTCAGGCTCAGTACTGGGCTCAAAAGATGCAGCCCTGATATCTCTCATGATAGCAGGTGGTTAAGTAGAAATTCGCTGCTCGGCTGACCCTGCAGGAGCAAACATATGCTAAAAATGTACGTAGAATGAGATTTTCAGTGAAGAGCAGCCAGGCACATTTTAGCAAGTTTTACTTGTAAGTGGGGTTGGAAACGCTTTTCAGGCTCAATACTGGGCTCAAAAGATGCAGTGATGTCTCTCATGATAGGAGGTGGTTAAGTAGAAATTCGCTGCTCGGCTGATCCAGCAGGAGCAAACATATGCGAAAAATGTTCGTAGAATGAGCTTTTCAGTGAAGAGCAGCCAGGCACATTTTAACAAGTTTTACTTGTACGTGGGGTTGGAAACCCTTTTCAGGCTCAGTACTGGGCTCAAAACATGCAGCCCTGATGTCTCCCATGATAGCAGGTGGTTAAGTAGAAATTCGCTGCTCGGCTGAACCAGCAGGAGCAAACGTATGCGAAAAAATGTTCGTAGTATGATTTTTTCAGTGAAGAGCAGCCAGGCACATTTTAGCAAGTTTTACTTGTAAGTGGGGTTGGAAACGCTTTTCAGGCTCAGTACTGGGCTCAAAGATGCAGCTCTGATGTCTCTCATGATAGCAGGTGGTTAAGTAGAAATTCGCTGCTCGGCTGACCCGGCAGGAACAAACGTATGCCAAAAATGTACGTAGAATGAGATTTTCAGTGAAGAGCAGCCAGGCACATTTTAGCAAGTTTTACTTGTAAGTAGGGATGGAAACGCTTTTTAGGCTCATTACTGGGCTCAAAAGATGCAGCCCTGATGTCTCTCATGATAGCAGGTGGTTAAGTAGAAATTCGCTGCTCGGCTGACCCGGCAGGAACAAACGTATGCCAAAAATGTACGTAGAATGAGATTTTCAGTGAAGAGCAGCCAGGCACATTTTAGCAAGTTTTACTTGTAAGTGGGGATGGAAACGCTTTTTAGGCTCAGTACTGGGCTCAAAAGATGCAGCCCTGATGTCTCTCATGATAGCAGGTGGTTAAGTAGAAATTCGCTGCTCGGCTGACCCGGCAGGAACAAACGTATGCCAAAAATGTACGTAGAATGAGATTTTCAGTGAATAGCAGCCAGGCACATTTTAGCAAGTTTTACTTGTAAGTGGGGATGGAAACGCTTTTTAGGCTCAATACTGCGCTCAAAAGATGCAGCCCTGATGTCTCTCATGATAGCAGGTGGTTAAGTAGAAATTCGCTGCTCGGCTGACCCTGCAGGAGCAAACGTATGCTAAAAATGTTCGTAGAATGAGATTTTCAGTGAAGAGCAGCCTGGCACATTTTAGCAAGTTTTACTTGTAAGTGGGGTTGGAAACGCTTTTCAGGCTCAATACTGGGCTCAAAAGATGCAGCCCTGATGTCTCTCATGATAGCAGGTGGTTAAGTAGAAATTCGCTGCTCGGCTGATCCAGCAGGAGCAAACATATGCGAAAAATGTACGTAGAATGAGCTTTTCAGTGAAGAGCAGCCAGGCACATTTTGGCAAGTTTTACTTGTAAGTGGGGTTGGAAACGCTTTTCAGGCTCAGTACTGGGCTCAAAACATGCAGTCCTGATGTCTATCATGATAGGAGGTGGTAAAGTAGAAATTCGCTGCTCGGCTGACCCTGCAGGAGCAAATGTATGCTAAAAATGTTCGTAGAATGAGATTTTCAGTGAAGAGCAGCCAGGCACATTTTAGCAAGTTTTACTTGTAAGTAGGGTTGGAAACGCTTTTCAGGCTCAGTACTGGGCTCAAAACATGCAGCCCTGATGTCTCCCATGATAGCAGGTGGTTAAGTAGAAATTCGCTGCTCGGCTGAACCAGCAGGAGCAAACGTATGCGAAAAAATGTTCGTAGAATGAGTTTTTCAGTGAAGAGCAGCCTGGCACATTTTAGCAAGTTTTACTTGTAAGTGGGGTTGGAAACGCTTTTCAGGCTCAATACTGGGCTCAAAAGATGCAGCCCTGATGTCTCTCATGATAGCAGGTGGTTAAGTAGAAATTCGCTGCTCGGCTGAGCCTGCAGGAGCAAACGTATGCTAAAAATGTTCGTAGAATGAGATTTTCAGTGAAGAGCAGCCAGGCACATTTTAGCAAGTTTTACTTGTAAGTGGGGTTGGAAACGCTTTTCAGGCTCAATACTGGGCTCAAAAGATGTAGCCCTGATGTCTCTTATGATAGCAGGTGGTTAAGTAGAAATTCGCTGCTCAGCTGATCCAGCATGAGCAAACATATGCGAAAAATGTACGTAGAATGAGCTTTTTCAGTGAAGAGCAGCCAGGCACATTTTAGCAAGTTTTACTTGTAAGTGGGGTTGGAAACGATTTTCAGGCTCAGTACTGGGCTCAAAAGATGCAGCCCTGATGTCTCTCATGATAGCAGGTGGTTAAGTAGAAATTCGCTGCTCGGCTGACCCTGCAGGATCAAACGTATGCTAAAAATGTTTGTAGAATGAGATTTTCAGTGAAGAGCAGCCAGGCACATTTTAGCAAGTTTTACTTGTAAGTGGGATAGGAAACGCTTTTCAGGCTCAGTACTGGGCTCAAAACATGCAGCCCTGATGTCTCCCATGATAGCAGGTGGTTAAGTAGAAATTCGCTGCTCGGCTGAACCAGCAGGAGCAAACGTATGCGAAAAAATGTTCGTAGAATGATTTTTTCAGTGAAGAGCAGCCAGGTACATTTTAGCAAGTTTTACTTGTAAGTGGGGTTGGAAACGCTTTTCAGGCTCAATACTGGGCTCAAAAGATGCAGCCCTGATGTCTCTCATGATAGCAGGTGGTTAAGTAGAAATTCGCTGCTCGGCTGACCCTGCAGGAGCAAATGTATGCTAAAAATGTTCGTAGAATGAGATTTTCAGTTAAGAGCAGCCAGGCACATTTTAGCAAGTTTTACTTGTAAGTGGGGTTGGAAACGCTTTTCAGGCTCAATACTGGGCTCAAAAGATGCAGCCATGATGTCTCTCATGATAGCAGGTGGTTAAGTAGAAATTCGCTGCTCGGCTGATTCAGCAGGAGCAAACATGTGCGAAAAATGTACGTAGAATGAGCTTTTCAGTGAAGAGCAGCCAGGCACATTTTAGCAAGTTTTACTTGTAAGTGGGGTTGGAAACGCTTTTCAGGCTCAGTACTGGGCTCAAAACATGCAGTCCTGATGTCTCTCATGATAGGAGGTGGTAAAGTAGAAATTCGCTGCTCGGCTGACCCTGCAGGAGCAAATGTATGCTAAAAATGTTCGTAGAATGAGATTTTCAGTGAAGAGCAGCCAGGCACATTTTAGCAAGTTTTACTTGTAAGTGGGGTTGGAAACGCTTTTCAGGCTCAGTACTGGGCTCAAAACATGCAGCCCTGATGTCTCTCATGATAGCAGGTGGTTAAGTAGAAATTCGCTGCTCGGCTGACCCTGCAGGATCAAACGTATGCTAAAAATGTTCGTAGAATGAGATTTTCAGTGAAGAGCAGCCAGGCACATTTTAGCAAGTTTTACTTGTAAGTGGGGTAGGAAACGCTTTTCAGGCTCAGTACTGGGCTCAAAAGATGCAGCCCTGATGTCTCTCATGATAGCAGGTGGTTAAGTAGAAATTCGCTGCTCGGCTGACCCTGCAGGAGCAAACATATGCGAAAAATGTTCGTAGAATGAGCTTTTCAGTGAAGAGCAGCGAGGCACATTTTAACAAGTTTTACTTGTACGTGGGGTTGGAAACCCTTTTCAGGCTCAGTACTGGGCTCAAAACATGCAGCCCTGATGTCTCCCATGATAGCAGGTGGTTAAGTAGAAATTCGCTGCTCGGCTGAACCAGCAGGAGCAAACGTATGCGAAAAAATGTTCGTAGAATGATTTTTTCAGTGAAGAGCAGCCAGGCACATTTTAGCAAGTTTTACTTGTAAGTGGGGTTGGAAACGCTTTTCAGGCTCAGTACTGGGCTCAAAAGATGCAGCTCTGATGTCTCTCATGATAGCAGGTGGTTAAGTAGAAATTCGCTGCTCGGCTGACCCTGCAGGATCAAACGTATGCTAAAAATGTTCGTAGAATGAGATTTTCAGTGAAGAGCAGCCAGGCACATTTTAGCAAGTTTTACTTGTAAGTGGGGTAGGAAACGCTTTTCAGGCTCAGTACTGGGCTCAAAAGATGCAGCCCTGATATCTCTCATGATAGCAGGTGGTTAAGTAGAAATTCGCTGCTCGGCTGACCCTGCAGGAGCAAACATATGCTAAAAATGTACGTAGAATGAGATTTTCAGTGAAGAGCAGCCAGGCACATTTTAGCAAGTTTTACTTGTAAGTGGGGTTGGAAACGCTTTTCAGGCTCAATACTGGGCTCAAAAGATGCAGTGATGTCTCTCATGATAGGAGGTGGTTAAGTAGAAATTCGCTGCTCGGCTGATCCAGCAGGAGCAAACATATGCGAAAAATGTTCGTAGAATGAGCTTTTCAGTGAAGAGCAGCCAGGCACATTTTAACAAGTTTTACTTGTACGTGGGGTTGGAAACCCTTTTCAGGCTCAGTACTGGGCTCAAAACATGCAGCCCTGATGTCTCCCATGATAGCAGGTGGTTAAGTAGAAATTCGCTGCTCGGCTGAACCAGCAGGAGCAAACGTATGCGAAAAAATGTTCGCAGAATGATTTTTTCAGTGAAGAGCAGCCAGGCACATTTTAGCAAGTTTTACTTGTAAGTGGGGTTGGAAACGCTTTTCAGGCTCAGTACTGGGCTCAAAGATGCAGCCCTGATGTCTCTCATGATAGCAGGTGGTTAAGTAGAAATTCGCTGCTCGGCTGACCCGGCAGGAACAAACGTATGCCAAAAATGTACGTAGAATGAGATTTTCAGTGAAGAGCAGCCAGGCACATTTTAGCAAGTTTTACTTGTAAGTAGGGATGGAAACGCTTTTTAGGCTCATTACTGGGCTCAAAAGATGCAGCCCTGATGTCTCTCATGATAGCAGGTGGTTAAGTAGAAATTCGCTGCTCGGCTGACCCGGCAGGAACAAACGTATGCCAAAAATGTACGTAGAATGAGATTTTCAGTGAATAGCAGCCAGGCACATTTTAGCAAGTTTTACTTGTAAGTGGGGATGGAAACGCTTTTTAGGCTCAGTACTGGGCTCAAAAGATGCACCCCTGATGTCTCTCATGATAGCAGGTGGTTAAGTAGAAATTCGCTGCTCGGCTGACCCTGCAGGAGCAAACGTATGCTAAAAATGTTCGTAGAATGAGATTTTCAGTGAAGAGCAGCCTGGCACATTTTAGCAAGTTTTACTTGTAAGTGGGGTTGGAAACGCTTTTCAGGCTCAATACTGGGCTCAAAAGATGCAGCCCTGATGTATCTCATGATAGCAGGTGGTTAAGTAGAAATTCGCTGCTCGGCTGATCCAGCAGGAGCAAACATATGCGAAAAATGTACGTAGAATGAGCTTTTCAGTGAAGAGCAGCCAGGCACATTTTAGCAAGTTTTACTTGTAAGTGGGGTTGGAAACGCTTTTCAGGCTCAGTACTGGGCTCAAAACATGCAGTCCTGATGTCTCTCATGATAGGAGGTGGTAAAGTAGAAATTCGCTGCTCGGCTGACCCTGCAGGAGCAAATGTATGCTAAAAATGTTCGTAGAATGAGATTTTCAGTGAAGAGCAGCCAGGCACATTTTAGCAAGTTTTACTTGTAAGTAGGGTTGGAAACGCTTTTCAGGCTCAGTACTGGGCTCAAAACATGCAGCCCTGATGTCTCCCATGATAGCAGGTGGTTAAGTAGAAATTTGCTGCTCGGCTGAACCAGCAGGAGCAAACGTATGCGAAAAAATGTTTGTAGAATGAGTTTTTCAGTGAAGAGCAGCCTGGCACATTTTAGCAAGTTTTACTTGTAAGTGGGGTTGGAAACGCTTTTCAGGCTCAATACTGGGCTCAAAAGATGCAGCCCTGATGTCTCTCATGATAGCAGGTGGTTAAGTAGAAATTCGCTGCTCGGCTGAGCCTGCAGGAGCAAACGTATGCTAAAAATGTTCGTAGAATGAGATTTTCAGTGAAGAGCAGCCAGGCACATTTTAGCAAGTTTTACTTGTAAGTGGGGTTGGAAACGCTTTTCAGGCTCAATACTGGGCTCAAAAGATGTAGCCCTGATGTCTCTTATGATAGCAGGTGGTTAAGTAGAAATTCGCTGCTCAGCTGATCCAGCATGAGCAAACATATGCGAAAAATGTACGTAGAATGAGCTTTTTCAGTGAAGAGCAGCCAGGCACATTTTAGCAAGTTTTACTTGTAAGTGGGGTTGGAAACGATTTTCAGGCTCAGTACTGGGCTCAAAAGATGCAGCCCTGATGTCTCTCATGATAGCAGGTGGTTAAGTAGAAATTCGCTGCTCGGCTGACCCTGCAGGATCAAACATATGCGAAAAATGTTCGTAGAATGAGCTTTTCAGTGAAGAGCAGCCAGGCACATTTTAACAAGTTTTACTTGTACGTGGGGTTGGAAACCCTTTTCAGGCTCAGTACTGGGCTCAAAACATGCAGCCCTGATGTCTCCCATGATAGCAGATGGTTAAGTAGAAATTCGCTGCTCGGCTGAACCAGCAGGAGCAAACGTATGCGAAAAAATGTTCGTCGAATTATTTTTTCAGTGAAGAGCAGCCAGGCACATTTTAGCAAGTTTTACTTGTAAGTGGGGTTGGAAACACTTTTCAGGCTCAGTACTGGGCTCAAAGATGCAGCCCTGATGTCTCTCATGATAGCAGGTGGTTAAGTAGAAATTCGCTGCTCGGCTGACCCGGCAGGAACAAACGTATGCCAAAAATGTACGTAGAATGAGATTTTCAGTGAAGAGCAGCCAGGCACATTTTAGCAAGTTTTACTTGTAAGTGGGGATGGAAACGCTTTTTAGGCTCAGTACTGGGCTCAAAAGATGCAGCCCTGATGTCTCTCATGATAGCAGGTGGTTAAGTAGAAATTCGCTGCTCGGCTGACCCGGCAGGAACAAACGTATGCCAAAAATGTACGTAGAATGAGATTTTCAGTGAATAGCAGCCAGGCACATTTTAGCAAGTTTTACTTGTAAGTGGGGATGGAAACGCTTTTTAGGCTCAGTACTGGGCTCAAAAGATGCAGCCCTGATGTCTCTCATGATAGCAGGTGGTTAAGTAGAAATTCGCTGCTCGGCTGACCCTGCAGGAGCAAACGTATGCTAAAAATGTACGTAGAATGAGATTTTCAGTGAAGAGCAGCCTGGCACATTTTAGCAAGTTTTACTTGTAAGTGGGGTTGGAAACGCTTTTCAGGCTCAATACTGGGCTCAAAAGATGCAGCCCTGATGTCTCTCATGATAGCAGGTGGTTAAGTAGAAATTCGCTGCTCGGCTGATCCAGCAGGAGCAAACATATGCGAAAAATGTACGTAGAATGAGCTTTTCAGTGAAGAGCAGCCAGGCACATTTTAGCAAGTTTTACTTGTAAGTGGGGTTGGAAACGCTTTTCAGGCTCAGTACTGGGCTCAAAACATGCAGTCCTGATGTCTCTCATGATAGGAGGTGGTAAAGTAGAAATTCGCTGCTCGGCTGACCCTGCAGGAGCAAATGTATGCTAAAAATGTTCGTAGAATGAGATTTTCAGTGAAGAGCAGCCAGGCACATTTTAGCAAGTTTTACTTGTAAGTAGGGTTGGAAACGCTTTTCAGGCTCAGTACTGGGCTCAAAACATGCAGCCCTGATGTCTCCCATGATAGCAGGTGGTTAAGTAGAAATTCGCTGCTCGGCTGAACCAGCAGGAGCAAACGTATGCGAAAAAATGTTCGTAGAATGAGTTTTTCAGTGAAGAGCAGCCTGGCACATTTTAGCAAGTTTTACTTGTAAGTGGGGTTGGAAACGCTTTTCAGGCTCAATACTGGGCTCAAAAGATGCAGCCCTGATGTCTCTCATGATAGCAGGTGGTTAAGTAGAAATTCGCTGCTCGGCTGAGCCTGCAGGAGCAAACGTATGCTAAAAATTTTCGTAGAATGAGATTTTCAGTGAAGAGCAGCCAGGCACATTTTAGCAAGTTTTACTTGTAAGTGGGGTTGGAAACGCTTTTCAGGCTCAATACTGGGCTCAAAAGATGTAGCCCTGATGTCTCTTATGATAGCAGGTGGTTAAGTAGAAATTCGCTGCTCAGCTGATCCAGCATGAGCAAACATATGCGAAAAATGTACGTAGAATGAGCTTTTTCAGTGAAGAGCAGCCAGGCACATTTTAGCAAGTTTTACTTGTAAGTGGGGTAGGAAACGCTTTTCAGGCTCAGTACTGGGCTCAAAAGATGCAGCCCTGATGTCTCTCATGATAGCAGGTGGTTAAGTAGAAATTCGCTGCTCGGCTGACCCTGCAGGAGCAAACATATGCGAAAAATGTTCGTAGAATGAGCTTTTCAGTGAAGAGCAGCGAGGCACATTTTAACAAGTTTTACTTGTATGTGGGGTTGGAAACCCTTTTCAGGCTCAGTACTGGGCTCAAAACATGCAGCCCTGATGTCTCCCATGATAGCAGGTGGTTAAGTAGAAATTCGCTGCTCGGCTGAACCAGCAGGAGCAAACGTATGCGAAAAAATGTTCGTAGAATGATTTTTTCAGTGAAGAGCAGCCAGGCACATTTTAGCAAGTTTTACTTGTAAGTGGGGTTGGAAACGCTTTTCAGGCTCAGTACTGGGCTCAAAAGATGCAGCTCTGATGTCTCTCATGATAGCAGGTGGTTAAGTAGAAATTCGCTGCTCGGCTGACCCTGCAGGATCAAACGTATGCTAAAAATGTTCGTAGAATGAGATTTTCAGTGAAGAGCAGCCAGGCACATTTTAGCAAGTTTTACTTGTAAGTGGGGTAGGAAACGCTTTTCAGGCTCAGTACTGGGCTCAAAAGATGCAGCCCTGATATCTCTCATGATAGCAGGTGGTTAAGTAGAAATTCGCTGCTCGGCTGACCCTGCAGGAGCAAACATATGCTAAAAATGTACGTAGAATGAGATTTTCAGTGAAGAGCAGCCAGGCACATTTTAGCAAGTTTTACTTGTAAGTGGGGTTGGAAACGCTTTTCAGGCTCAATACTGGGCTCAAAAGATGCAGTGATGTCTCTCATGATAGGAGGTGGTTAAGTAGAAATTCGCTGCTCGGCTGATCCAGCAGGAACAAACATATGCGAAAAATGTTCGTAGAATGAGCTTTTCAGTGAAGAGCAGCCAGGCACATTTTAACAAGTTTTACTTGTACGTGGGGTTGGAAACCCTTTTCAGGCTCAGTACTGGGCTCAAAACATGCAGCCCTGATGTCTCCCATGATAGCAGGTGGTTAAGTAGAAATTCGCTGCTCGGCTGAACCAGCAGGAGCAAACGTATGCGAAAAAATGTTCGTAGAATGTTTTTTTCAGTGAAGAGCAGCCAGGCACATTTTAGCAAGTTTTACTTGTAAGTGGGGTTGGAAACGCTTTTCAGGCTCAGTACTGGGCTCAAAGATGCAGCCCTGATGTCTCTCATGATAGCAGGTGGTTAAGTAGAAATTCGCTGCTCGGCTGACCCGGCAGGAACAAACGTATGCCAAAAATGTACGTAGAATGAGATTTTCAGTGAATAGCAGCCAGGCACATTTTAGCAAGTTTTACTTGTAAGTGGGGATGGAAACGCTTTTTAGGCTCAGTACTGGGCTCAAAAGATGCAGCCCTGATGTCTCTCATGATAGCAGGTGGTTAAGTAGAAATTCGCTGCTCGGCTGACCCTGCAGGAGCAAACGTATGCTAAAAATGTTCGTAGAATGAGATTTTCAGTGAAGAGCAGCCTGGCACATTTTAGCAAGTTTTACTTGTAAGTGGGGTTGGAAACGCTTTTCAGGCTCAATATTGGGCTCAAAAGATGCAGCCCTGATGTATCTCATGATAGCAGGTGGTTAAGTAGAAATTCGCTGCTCGGCTGATCCAGCAGGAGCAAACATATGCGAAAAATGTACGTAGAATGAGCTTTTCAGTGAAGAGCAGCCAGGCACATTTTAGCAAGTTTTACTTGTAAGTGGGGTTGGAAACGCTTTTCAGGCTCAGTACTGGGCTCAAAACATGCAGTCCTGATGTCTCTCATGATAGGAGGTGGTTAAGTAGAAATTCGCTGCTCGGCTGAACCAGCAGGAGCAAACGTATGCGAAAAAATGTTCGTAGAATGAGTTTTTCAGTGAAGAGCAGCCTGGCACATTTTAGCAAGTTTTACTTGTAAGTGGGGTTGGAAACGCTTTTCAGGCTCAATACTGGGCTCAAAAGATGCAGCCCTGATGTCTCTCATGATAGCAGGTGGTTAAGTAGAAATTCGCTGCTCGGCTGAGCCTGCAGGAGCAAACGTATGCTAAAAATGTTCGTAGAATGAGATTTTCAGTGAAGAGCAGCCAGGCACATTTTAGCAAGTTTTACTTGTAAGTGGGGTTGGAAACGCTTTTCAGGCTCAATACTGGGCTCAAAAGATGTTGCCCTGATGTCTCTTATGATAGCAGGTGGTTAAGTAGAAATTCGCTGCTCAGCTGATCCAGCATGAGCAAACATATGCGAAAAATGTACGTAGAATGAGCTTTTTCAGTGAAGAGCAGCCAGGCACATTTGAGCAAGTTTTACTTGTAAGTGGGGTTGGAAACGATTTTCAGGCTCAGTACTGGGCTCAAAAGATGCAGCCCTGATGTCTCTCATGATAGCAGGTGGTTAAGTAGAAATTCGCTGCTCGGCTGAACCAGCAGGAGCAAACGTATGCGAAAAAATGTTTGTAGAATGAGTTTTTCAGTGAAGAGCAGCCTGGCACATTTTAGCAAGTTTTACTTGTAAGTGGGGTTGGAAACGCTTTTCAGGCTCAATACTGGGCTCAAAAGATGCAGCCCTGATGTCTCTCATGATAGCAGGTGGTTAAGTAGAAATTCGCTGCTCGGCTGAACCAGCAGGAGCAAACGTATGCGAAAAAATGTTCGTAGAATGAGTTTTTCAGTGAAGAGCAGCCTGGCACATTTTAGCAAGTTTTACTTGTAAGTGGGGTTGGAAACGCTTTTCAGGCTCAATACTGGGCTCAAAAGATGCAGCCCTGATGTCTCTCATGATAGCAGGTGGTTAAGTAGAAATTCGCTGCTCGGCTGAGCCTGCAGGAGCAAACGTATGCTAAAAATGTTCGTAGAATGAGATTTTCAGTGAAGAGCAGCCAGGCACATTTTAGCAAGTTTTACTTGTAAGTGGGGTTGGAAACGCTTTTCAGGCTCAATACTGGGCTCAAAAGATGTAGCCCTGATGTCTCTTATGATAGCAGGTGGTTAAGTAGAAATTCGCTGCTCAGCTGATCCAGCATGAGCAAACATATGCGAAAAATGTACGTAGAATGAGCTTTTTCAGTGAAGAGCAGCCAGGCACATTTTAGCAAGTTTTACTTGTAAGTGGGGTTGGAAACGATTTTCAGGCTCAGTACTGGGCTCAAAAGATGCAGCCCTGATGTCTCTCATGATAGCAGGTGGTTAAGTAGAAATTCGCTGCTCGGCTGACCCTGCAGGATCAAACGTATGCTAAAAATGTTTGTAGAATGAGATTTTCAGTGAAGAGCAGCCAGGCACATTTTAGCAAGTTTTACTTGTAAGTGGGATAGGAAACGCTTTTCAGGCTCAGTACTGGGCTCAAAACATGCAGCCCTGATGTCTCCCATGATAGCAGGTGGTTAAGTAGAAATTCGCTGCTCGGCTGAACCAGCAGGAGCAAACGTATGCGAAAAAATGTTCGTAGAATGATTTTTTCAGTGAAGAGCAGCCAGGTACATTTTAGCAAGTTTTACTTGTAAGTGGGGTTGGAAACGCTTTTCAGGCTCAATACTGGGCTCAAAAGATGCAGCCCTGATGTCTCTCATGATAGCAGGTGGTTAAGTAGAAATTCGCTGCTCGGCTGACCCTGCAGGAGCAAATGTATGCTAAAAATGTTCGTAGAATGAGATTTTCAGTTAAGAGCAGCCAGGCACATTTTAGCAAGTTTTACTTGTAAGTGGGGTTGGAAACGCTTTTCAGGCTCAATACTGGGCTCAAAAGATGCAGCCATGATGTCTCTCATGATAGCAGGTGGTTAAGTAGAAATTCGCTGCTCGGCTGATTCAGCAGGAGCAAACATGTGCGAAAAATGTACGTAGAATGAGCTTTTCAGTGAAGAGCAGCCAGGCACATTTTAGCAAGTTTTACTTGTAAGTGGGGTTGGAAACGCTTTTCAGGCTCAGTACTGGGCTCAAAACATGCAGTCCTGATGTCTCTCATGATAGGAGGTGGTAAAGTAGAAATTCGCTGCTCGGCTGACCCTGCAGGAGCAAATGTATGCTAAAAATGTTCGTAGAATGAGATTTTCAGTGAAGAGCAGCCAGGCACATTTTAGCAAGTTTTACTTGTAAGTGGGGTTGGAAACGCTTTTCAGGCTCAGTACTGGGCTCAAAACATGCAGCCCTGATGTCTCTCATGATAGCAGGTGGTTAAGTAGAAATTCGCTGCTCGGCTGACCCTGCAGGATCAAACGTATGCTAAAAATGTTCGTAGAATGAGATTTTCAGTGAAGAGCAGCCAGGCACATTTTAGCAAGTTTTACTTGTAAGTGGGGTAGGAAACGCTTTTCAGGCTCAGTACTGGGCTCAAAAGATGCAGCCCTGATGTCTCTCATGATAGCAGGTGGTTAAGTAGAAATTCGCTGCTCGGCTGACCCTGCAGGAGCAAACATATGCGAAAAATGTTCGTAGAATGAGCTTTTCAGTGAAGAGCAGCGAGGCACATTTTAACAAGTTTTACTTGTACGTGGGGTTGGAAACCCTTTTCAGGCTCAGTACTGGGCTCAAAACATGCAGCCCTGATGTCTCCCATGATAGCAGGTGGTTAAGTAGAAATTCGCTGCTCGGCTGAACCAGCAGGAGCAAACGTATGCGAAAAAATGTTCGTAGAATGATTTTTTCAGTGAAGAGCAGCCAGGCACATTTTAGCAAGTTTTACTTGTAAGTGGGGTTGGAAACGCTTTTCAGGCTCAGTACTGGGCTCAAAAGATGCAGCTCTGATGTCTCTCATGATAGCAGGTGGTTAAGTAGAAATTCGCTGCTCGGCTGACCCTGCAGGATCAAACGTATGCTAAAAATGTTCGTAGAATGAGATTTTCAGTGAAGAGCAGCCAGGCACATTTTAGCAAGTTTTACTTGTAAGTGGGGTAGGAAACGCTTTTCAGGCTCAGTACTGGGCTCAAAAGATGCAGCCCTGATATCTCTCATGATAGCAGGTGGTTAAGTAGAAATTCGCTGCTCGGCTGACCCTGCAGGAGCAAACATATGCTAAAAATGTACGTAGAATGAGATTTTCAGTGAAGAGCAGCCAGGCACATTTTAGCAAGTTTTACTTGTAAGTGGGGTTGGAAACGCTTTTCAGGCTCAATACTGGGCTCAAAAGATGCAGTGATGTCTCTCATGATAGGAGGTGGTTAAGTAGAAATTCGCTGCTCGGCTGATCCAGCAGGAGCAAACATATGCGAAAAATGTTCGTAGAATGAGCTTTTCAGTGAAGAGCAGCCAGGCACATTTTAACAAGTTTTACTTGTACGTGGGGTTGGAAACCCTTTTCAGGCTCAGTACTGGGCTCAAAACATGCAGCCCTGATGTCTCCCATGATAGCAGGTGGTTAAGTAGAAATTCGCTGCTCGGCTGAACCAGCAGGAGCAAACGTATGCGAAAAAATGTTCGCAGAATGATTTTTTCAGTGAAGAGCAGCCAGGCACATTTTAGCAAGTTTTACTTGTAAGTGGGGTTGGAAACGCTTTTCAGGCTCAGTACTGGGCTCAAAGATGCAGCCCTGATGTCTCTCATGATAGCAGGTGGTTAAGTAGAAATTCGCTGCTCGGCTGACCCGGCAGGAACAAACGTATGCCAAAAATGTACGTAGAATGAGATTTTCAGTGAAGAGCAGCCAGGCACATTTTAGCAAGTTTTACTTGTAAGTAGGGATGGAAACGCTTTTTAGGCTCATTACTGGGCTCAAAAGATGCAGCCCTGATGTCTCTCATGATAGCAGGTGGTTAAGTAGAAATTCGCTGCTCGGCTGACCCGGCAGGAACAAACGTATGCCAAAAATGTACGTAGAATGAGATTTTCAGTGAATAGCAGCCAGGCACATTTTAGCAAGTTTTACTTGTAAGTGGGGATGGAAACGCTTTTTAGGCTCAGTACTGGGCTCAAAAGATGCACCCCTGATGTCTCTCATGATAGCAGGTGGTTAAGTAGAAATTCGCTGCTCGGCTGACCCTGCAGGAGCAAACGTATGCTAAAAATGTTCGTAGAATGAGATTTTCAGTGAAGAGCAGCCTGGCACATTTTAGCAAGTTTTACTTGTAAGTGGGGTTGGAAACGCTTTTCAGGCTCAATACTGGGCTCAAAAGATGCAGCCCTGATGTATCTCATGATAGCAGGTGGTTAAGTAGAAATTCGCTGCTCGGCTGATCCAGCAGGAGCAAACATATGCGAAAAATGTACGTAGAATGAGCTTTTCAGTGAAGAGCAGCCAGGCACATTTTAGCAAGTTTTACTTGTAAGTGGGGTTGGAAACGCTTTTCAGGCTCAGTACTGGGCTCAAAACATGCAGTCCTGATGTCTCTCATGATAGGAGGTGGTAAAGTAGAAATTCGCTGCTCGGCTGACCCTGCAGGAGCAAATGTATGCTAAAAATGTTCGTAGAATGAGATTTTCAGTGAAGAGCAGCCAGGCACATTTTAGCAAGTTTTACTTGTAAGTAGGGTTGGAAACGCTTTTCAGGCTCAGTACTGGGCTCAAAACATGCAGCCCTGATGTCTCCCATGATAGCAGGTGGTTAAGTAGAAATTTGCTGCTCGGCTGAACCAGCAGGAGCAAACGTATGCGAAAAAATGTTTGTAGAATGAGTTTTTCAGTGAAGAGCAGCCTGGCACATTTTAGCAAGTTTTACTTGTAAGTGGGGTTGGAAACGCTTTTCAGGCTCAATACTGGGCTCAAAAGATGCAGCCCTGATGTCTCTCATGATAGCAGGTGGTTAAGTAGAAATTCGCTGCTCGGCTGAGCCTGCAGGAGCAAACGTATGCTAAAAATGTTCGTAGAATGAGATTTTCAGTGAAGAGCAGCCAGGCACATTTTAGCAAGTTTTACTTGTAAGTGGGGTTGGAAACGCTTTTCAGGCTCAATACTGGGCTCAAAAGATGTAGCCCTGATGTCTCTTATGATAGCAGGTGGTTAAGTAGAAATTCGCTGCTCAGCTGATCCAGCATGAGCAAACATATGCGAAAAATGTACGTAGAATGAGCTTTTTCAGTGAAGAGCAGCCAGGCACATTTTAGCAAGTTTTACTTGTAAGTGGGGTTGGAAACGATTTTCAGGCTCAGTACTGGGCTCAAAAGATGCAGCCCTGATGTCTCTCATGATAGCAGGTGGTTAAGTAGAAATTCGCTGCTCGGCTGACCCTGCAGGATCAAACATATGCGAAAAATGTTCGTAGAATGAGCTTTTCAGTGAAGAGCAGCCAGGCACATTTTAACAAGTTTTACTTGTACGTGGGGTTGGAAACCCTTTTCAGGCTCAGTACTGGGCTCAAAACATGCAGCCCTGATGTCTCCCATGATAGCAGATGGTTAAGTAGAAATTCGCTGCTCGGCTGAACCAGCAGGAGCAAACGTATGCGAAAAAATGTTCGTCGAATTATTTTTTCAGTGAAGAGCAGCCAGGCACATTTTAGCAAGTTTTACTTGTAAGTGGGGTTGGAAACACTTTTCAGGCTCAGTACTGGGCTCAAAGATGCAGCCCTGATGTCTCTCATGATAGCAGGTGGTTAAGTAGAAATTCGCTGCTCGGCTGACCCGGCAGGAACAAACGTATGCCAAAAATGTACGTAGAATGAGATTTTCAGTGAAGAGCAGCCAGGCACATTTTAGCAAGTTTTACTTGTAAGTGGGGATGGAAACGCTTTTTAGGCTCAGTACTGGGCTCAAAAGATGCAGCCCTGATGTCTCTCATGATAGCAGGTGGTTAAGTAGAAATTCGCTGCTCGGCTGACCCGGCAGGAACAAACGTATGCCAAAAATGTACGTAGAATGAGATTTTCAGTGAATAGCAGCCAGGCACATTTTAGCAAGTTTTACTTGTAAGTGGGGATGGAAACGCTTTTTAGGCTCAGTACTGGGCTCAAAAGATGCAGCCCTGATGTCTCTCATGATAGCAGGTGGTTAAGTAGAAATTCGCTGCTCGGCTGACCCTGCAGGAGCAAACGTATGCTAAAAATGTACGTAGAATGAGATTTTCAGTGAAGAGCAGCCTGGCACATTTTAGCAAGTTTTACTTGTAAGTGGGGTTGGAAACGCTTTTCAGGCTCAATACTGGGCTCAAAAGATGCAGCCCTGATGTCTCTCATGATAGCAGGTGGTTAAGTAGAAATTCGCTGCTCGGCTGATCCAGCAGGAGCAAACATATGCGAAAAATGTACGTAGAATGAGCTTTTCAGTGAAGAGCAGCCAGGCACATTTTAGCAAGTTTTACTTGTAAGTGGGGTTGGAAACGCTTTTCAGGCTCAGTACTGGGCTCAAAACATGCAGTCCTGATGTCTCTCATGATAGGAGGTGGTAAAGTAGAAATTCGCTGCTCGGCTGACCCTGCAGGAGCAAATGTATGCTAAAAATGTTCGTAGAATGAGATTTTCAGTGAAGAGCAGCCAGGCACATTTTAGCAAGTTTTACTTGTAAGTAGGGTTGGAAACGCTTTTCAGGCTCAGTACTGGGCTCAAAACATGCAGCCCTGATGTCTCCCATGATAGCAGGTGGTTAAGTAGAAATTCGCTGCTCGGCTGAACCAGCAGGAGCAAACGTATGCGAAAAAATGTTCGTAGAATGAGTTTTTCAGTGAAGAGCAGCCTGGCACATTTTAGCAAGTTTTACTTGTAAGTGGGGTTGGAAACGCTTTTCAGGCTCAATACTGGGCTCAAAAGATGCAGCCCTGATGTCTCTCATGATAGCAGGTGGTTAAGTAGAAATTCGCTGCTCGGCTGAGCCTGCAGGAGCAAACGTATGCTAAAAATTTTCGTAGAATGAGATTTTCAGTGAAGAGCAGCCAGGCACATTTTAGCAAGTTTTACTTGTAAGTGGGGTTGGAAACGCTTTTCAGGCTCAATACTGGGCTCAAAAGATGTAGCCCTGATGTCTCTTATGATAGCAGGTGGTTAAGTAGAAATTCGCTGCTCAGCTGATCCAGCATGAGCAAACATATGCGAAAAATGTACGTAGAATGAGCTTTTTCAGTGAAGAGCAGCCAGGCACATTTTAGCAAGTTTTACTTGTAAGTGGGGTAGGAAACGCTTTTCAGGCTCAGTACTGGGCTCAAAAGATGCAGCCCTGATGTCTCTCATGATAGCAGGTGGTTAAGTAGAAATTCGCTGCTCGGCTGACCCTGCAGGAGCAAACATATGCGAAAAATGTTCGTAGAATGAGCTTTTCAGTGAAGAGCAGCGAGGCACATTTTAACAAGTTTTACTTGTATGTGGGGTTGGAAACCCTTTTCAGGCTCAGTACTGGGCTCAAAACATGCAGCCCTGATGTCTCCCATGATAGCAGGTGGTTAAGTAGAAATTCGCTGCTCGGCTGAACCAGCAGGAGCAAACGTATGCGAAAAAATGTTCGTAGAATGATTTTTTCAGTGAAGAGCAGCCAGGCACATTTTAGCAAGTTTTACTTGTAAGTGGGGTTGGAAACGCTTTTCAGGCTCAGTACTGGGCTCAAAAGATGCAGCTCTGATGTCTCTCATGATAGCAGGTGGTTAAGTAGAAATTCGCTGCTCGGCTGACCCTGCAGGATCAAACGTATGCTAAAAATGTTCGTAGAATGAGATTTTCAGTGAAGAGCAGCCAGGCACATTTTAGCAAGTTTTACTTGTAAGTGGGGTAGGAAACGCTTTTCAGGCTCAGTACTGGGCTCAAAAGATGCAGCCCTGATATCTCTCATGATAGCAGGTGGTTAAGTAGAAATTCGCTGCTCGGCTGACCCTGCAGGAGCAAACATATGCTAAAAATGTACGTAGAATGAGATTTTCAGTGAAGAGCAGCCAGGCACATTTTAGCAAGTTTTACTTGTAAGTGGGGTTGGAAACGCTTTTCAGGCTCAATACTGGGCTCAAAAGATGCAGTGATGTCTCTCATGATAGGAGGTGGTTAAGTAGAAATTCGCTGCTCGGCTGATCCAGCAGGAACAAACATATGCGAAAAATGTTCGTAGAATGAGCTTTTCAGTGAAGAGCAGCCAGGCACATTTTAACAAGTTTTACTTGTACGTGGGGTTGGAAACCCTTTTCAGGCTCAGTACTGGGCTCAAAACATGCAGCCCTGATGTCTCCCATGATAGCAGGTGGTTAAGTAGAAATTCGCTGCTCGGCTGAACCAGCAGGAGCAAACGTATGCGAAAAAATGTTCGTAGAATGTTTTTTTCAGTGAAGAGCAGCCAGGCACATTTTAGCAAGTTTTACTTGTAAGTGGGGTTGGAAACGCTTTTCAGGCTCAGTACTGGGCTCAAAGATGCAGCCCTGATGTCTCTCATGATAGCAGGTGGTTAAGTAGAAATTCGCTGCTCGGCTGACCCGGCAGGAACAAACGTATGCCAAAAATGTACGTAGAATGAGATTTTCAGTGAATAGCAGCCAGGCACATTTTAGCAAGTTTTACTTGTAAGTGGGGATGGAAACGCTTTTTAGGCTCAGTACTGGGCTCAAAAGATGCAGCCCTGATGTCTCTCATGATAGCAGGTGGTTAAGTAGAAATTCGCTGCTCGGCTGACCCTGCAGGAGCAAACGTATGCTAAAAATGTTCGTAGAATGAGATTTTCAGTGAAGAGCAGCCTGGCACATTTTAGCAAGTTTTACTTGTAAGTGGGGTTGGAAACGCTTTTCAGGCTCAATATTGGGCTCAAAAGATGCAGCCCTGATGTATCTCATGATAGCAGGTGGTTAAGTAGAAATTCGCTGCTCGGCTGATCCAGCAGGAGCAAACACATGCGAAAAATGTACGTAGAATGAGCTTTTCAGTGAAGAGCAGCCAGGCACATTTTAGCAAGTTTTACTTGTAAGTGGGGTTGGAAACGCTTTTCAGGCTCAGTACTGGGCTCAAAACATGCAGTCCTGATGTCTCTCATGATAGGAGGTGGTTAAGTAGAAATTCGCTGCTCGGCTGAACCAGCAGGAGCAAACGTATGCGAAAAAATGTTCGTAGAATGAGTTTTTCAGTGAAGAGCAGCCTGGCACATTTTAGCAAGTTTTACTTGTAAGTGGGGTTGGAAACGCTTTTCAGGCTCAATACTGGGCTCAAAAGATGCAGCCCTGATGTCTCTCATGATAGCAGGTGGTTAAGTAGAAATTCGCTGCTCGGCTGAGCCTGCAGGAGCAAACGTATGCTAAAAATGTTCGTAGAATGAGATTTTCAGTGAAGAGCAGCCAGGCACATTTTAGCAAGTTTTACTTGTAAGTGGGGTTGGAAACGCTTTTCAGGCTCAATACTGGGCTCAAAAGATGTTGCCCTGATGTCTCTTATGATAGCAGGTGGTTAAGTAGAAATTCGCTGCTCAGCTGATCCAGCATGAGCAAACATATGCGAAAAATGTACGTAGAATGAGCTTTTTCAGTGAAGAGCAGCCAGGCACATTTGAGCAAGTTTTACTTGTAAGTGGGGTTGGAAACGATTTTCAGGCTCAGTACTGGGCTCAAAAGATGCAGCCCTGATGTCTCTCATGATAGCAGGTGGTTAAGTAGAAATTCGCTGCTCGGCTGAACCAGCAGGAGCAAACGTATGCGAAAAAATGTTTGTAGAATGAGTTTTTCAGTGAAGAGCAGCCTGGCACATTTTAGCAAGTTTTACTTGTAAGTGGGGTTGGAAACGCTTTTCAGGCTCAATACTGGGCTCAAAAGATGCAGCCCTGATGTCTCTCATGATAGCAGGTGGTTAAGTAGAAATTCGCTGCTCGGCTGAGCCTGCAGGAGCAAACGTATGCTAAAAATGTTCGTAGAATGAGATTTTCAGTGAAGAGCAGCCAGGCACATTTTAGCAAGTTTTACTTGTAAGTGGGGTTGGAAACGCTTTTCAGGCTCAATACTGGGCTCAAAAGATGTAGCCCTGATGTCTCTTATGATAGCAGGTGGTTAAGTAGAAATTCGCTGCTCAGCTGATCCAGCATGAGCAAACATATGCGAAAAATGTACGTAGAATGAGCTTTTTCAGTGAAGAGCAGCCAGGCACATTTTAGCAAGTTTTACTTGTAAGTGGGGTTGGAAACGATTTTCAGGCTCAGTACTGGGCTCAAAAGATGCAGCCCTGATGTCTCTCATGATAGCAGGTGGTTAAGTAGAAATTCGCTGCTCGGCTGACCCTGCAGGATCAAACATATGCGAAAAATGTTCGTAGAATGAGCTTTTCAGTGAAGAGCAGCCAGGCACATTTTAACAAGTTTTACTTGTACGTGGGGTTGGAAACCCTTTTCAGGCTCAGTACTGGGCTCAAAACATGCAGCCCTGATGTCTCCCATGATAGCAGATGGTTAAGTAGAAATTCGCTGCTCGGCTGAACCAGCAGGAGCAAACGTATGCGAAAAAATGTTCGTAGAATGAGTTTTTCAGTGAAGAGCAGCCTGGCACATTTTAGCAAGTTTTACTTGTAAGTGGGGTTGGAAACGCTTTTCAGGCTCAGTACTGGGCTCAAAGATGCAGCCCTGATGTCTCTCATGATAGCAGGTGGTTAAGTAGAAATTCGCTGCTCGGCTGACCCGGCAGGAACAAACGTATGCCAAAAATGTACGTAGAATGAGATTTTCAGTGAAGAGCAGCCAGGCACATTTTAGCAAGTTTTACTTGTAAGTGGGGATGGAAACGCTTTTTAGGCTCAGTACTGGGCTCAAAAGATGCAGCCCTGATGTCTCTCATGATAGCAGGTGGTTAAGTAGAAATTCGCTGCTCGGCTGACCCGGCAGGAACAAACGTATGCCAAAAATGTACGTAGAATGAGATTTTCAGTGAATAGCAGCCAGGCACATTTTAGCAAGTTTCACTTGTAAGTGGGGATGGAAACGCTTTTTAGGCTCAGTACTGGGCTCAAAAGATGCAGCCCTGATGTCTCTCATGATAGCAGGTGGTTAAGTAGAAATTCGCTGCTCGGCTGACCCTGCAGGAGAAAACGTATGCTAAAAATGTACGTAGAATGAGCTTTTCAGTGAAGAGCAGCCAGGCACATTTTAGCAAGTTTTACTTGTAAGTGGGGTTGGAAACGCTTTTCAGGCTCAGTACTGGGCTCAAAACATGCAGTCCTGATGTCTCTCATGATAGGAGGTGGTAAAGTAGAAATTCGCTGCTCGGCTGACCCTGCAGGAGCAAATGTATGCTAAAAATGTTCGTAGAATGAGATTTTCAGTGAAGAGCAGCCAGGCACATTTTAGCAAGTTTTACTTGTAAGTAGGGTTGGAAATGCTTTTCAGGCTCAGTACTGGGCTCAAAACATGCAGCCCTGATGTCTCCCATGATAGCAGGTGGTTAAGTAGAAATT
This sequence comes from Lissotriton helveticus, assembly GCF_964261635.1. Classification (NCBI taxonomy): domain Eukaryota; kingdom Metazoa; phylum Chordata; class Amphibia; order Caudata; family Salamandridae; genus Lissotriton; species Lissotriton helveticus. The sequence continues at coordinate 1,352,807,299 of NC_136061.1, read as the reverse complement.
CGCTGCTCGGCTGAACCAGCAGGAGCAAACGTATGCGAAAAAATGTTCGTAGAATGAGTTTTTCAGTGAAGAGCAGCCTGGCACATTTTAGCAAGTTTTACTTGTAAGTGGGGTTGGAAACGCTTTTCAGGCTCAATACTGGGCTCAAAAGATGCAGCCCTGATGTCTCTCATGATAGCAGGTGGTTAAGTAGAAATTCGCTGCTCGGCTGAGCCTGCAGGAGCAAACGTATGCTAAAAATTTTCGTAGAATGAGATTTTCAGTGAAGAGCAGCCAGGCACATTTTACTAAGTTTTACTTGTAAGTGGGGTTGGAAACGCTTTTCAGGCTCAATACTGGGCTCAAAAGATGTAGCCCTGATGTCTCTTATGATAGCAGGTGGTTAAGTAGAAATTCGCTGCTCAGCTGATCCAGCATGAGCAAACATATGCGAAAAATGTACGTAGAATGAGCTTTTTCAGTGAAGAGCAGCCAGGCACATTTTAGCAAGTTTTACTTGTAAGTGGGGTAGGAAACGCTTTTCAGGCTCAGTACTGGGCTCAAAAGATGCAGCCCTGATGTCTCTCATGATAGCAGGTGGTTAAGTAGAAATTCGCTGCTCGGCTGACCCTGCAGGAGCAAACATATGCGAAAAATGTTCGTAGAATGAGCTTTTCAGTGAAGAGCAGCGAGGCACATTTTAACAAGTTTTACTTGTATGTGGGGTTGGAAACCCTTTTCAGGCTCAGTACTGGGCTCAAAACATGCAGCCCTGATGTCTCCCATGATAGCAGGTGGTTAAGTAGAAATTCGCTGCTCGGCTGAACCAGCAGGAGCAAACGTATGCGAAAAAATGTTCGTAGAATGATTTTTTCAGTGAAGAGCAGCCAGGCACATTTTAGCAAGTTTTACTTGTAAGTGGGGTTGGAAACGCTTTTCAGGCTCAGTACTGGGCTCAAAAGATGCAGCTCTGATGTCTCTCATGATAGCAGGTGGTTAAGTAGAAATTCGCTGCTCGGCTGACCCTGCAGGATCAAACGTATGCTAAAAATGTTCGTAGAATGAGATTTTCAGTGAAGAGCAGCCAGGCACATTTTAGCAAGTTTTACTTGTAAGTGGGGTAGGAAACGCTTTTCAGGCTCAGTACTGGGCTCAAAAGATGCAGCCCTGATATCTCTCATGATAGCAGGTGGTTAAGTAGAAATTCGCTGCTCGGCTGACCCTGCAGGAGCAAACATATGCTAAAAATGTACGTAGAATGAGATTTTCAGTGAAGAGCAGCCAGGCACATTTTAGCAAGTTTTACTTGTAAGTGGGGTTGGAAACGCTTTTCAGGCTCAATACTGGGCTCAAAAGATGCAGTGATGTCTCTCATGATAGGAGGTGGTTAAGTAGAAATTCGCTGCTCGGCTGATCCAGCAGGAGCAAACATATGCGAAAAATGTTCGTAGAATGAGCTTTTCAGTGAAGAGCAGCCAGGCACATTTTAACAAGTTTTACTTGTACGTGGGGTTGGAAACCCTTTTCAGGCTCAGTACTGGGCTCAAAACATGCAGCCCTGATGTCTCCCATGATAGCAGGTGGTTAAGTAGAAATTCGCTGCTCGGCTGAACCAGCAGGAGCAAACGTATGCGAAAAAATGTTCGTAGAATGATTTTTTCAGTGAAGAGCAGCCAGGCACATTTTAGCAAGTTTTACTTGTAAGTGGGGTTGGAAACGCTTTTCAGGCTCAGTACTGGGCTCAAAGATGCAGCCCTGATGTCTCTCATGATAGCAGGTGGTTAAGTAGAAATTCGCTGCTCGGCTGACCCGGCAGGAACAAACGTATGCCAAAAATGTACGTAGAATGAGATTTTCAGTGAAGAGCAGCCAGGCACATTTTAGCAAGTTTTACTTGTAAGTAGGGATGGAAACGCTTTTCAGGCTCATTACTGGGCTCAAAAGATGCAGCCCTGATATCTCTCATGATAGCAGGTGGTTAAGTAGAAATTCGCTGCTCGGCTGACCCGGCAGGAACAAACGTATGCCAAAAATGTACGTAGAATGAGATTTTCAGTGAATAGCAGCCAGGCACATTTTAGCAAGTTTTACTTGTAAGTGGGGATGGAAACGCTTTTTAGGCTCAGTACTGGGCTCAAAAGATGCAGCCCTGATGTCTCTCATGATAGCAGGTGGTTAAGTAGAAATTCGCTGCTCGGCTGACCCTGCAGGAGCAAACGTATGCTAAAAATGTTCGTAGAATGAGATTTTCAGTGAAGAGCAGCCTGGCACATTTTAGCAAGTTTTACTTGTAAGTGGGGTTGGAAACGCTTTTCAGGCTCAGTACTGGGCTCAAAACATGCAGTCCTGATGTCTCTCATGATAGGAGGTGGTAAAGTAGAAATTCGCTGCTCGGCTGACCCTGCAGGAGCAAATGTATGCTAAAAATGTTCGTAGAATGAGATTTTCAGTGAAGAGCAGCCAGGCACATTTTAGCAAGTTTTACTTGTAAGTAGGGTTGGAAACGCTTTTCAGGCTCAGTACTGGGCTCAAAACATGCAGCCCTGATGTCTCCCATGATAGCAGGTGGTTAAGTAGAAATTCGCTGCTCGGCTGAACCAGCAGGAGCAAACGTATGCGAAAAAATGTTCGTAGAATGAGTTTTTCAGTGAAGAGCAGCCTGGCACATTTTAGCAAGTTTTACTTGTAAGCGGGGTTGGAAACGCTTTTCAGGCTCAATACTGGGCTCAAAAGATGCAGCCCTGATGTCTCTCATGATAGCAGGTGGTTAAGTAGAAATTCGCTGCTTGGCTGAGCCTGCAGGAGCAAACGTATGCTAAAAATGTTCGTAGAATGAGATTTTCAGTGAAGAGCAGCCAGGCACATTTTAGCAAGTTTTACTTGTAAGTGGGGTTGGAAACGCTTTTCAGGCTCAATACTGGGCTCAAAAGATGTAGCCCTGATGTCTCTTATGATAGCAGGTGGTTAAGTAGAAATTCGCTGCTCAGCTGATCCAGCATGAGCAAACATATGCGAAAAATGTACGTAGAATGAGCTTTTTCAGTGAAGAGCAGCCAGGCACATTTTAGCAAGTTTTACTTGTAAGTGGGGTTGGAAACGATTTTCAGGCTCAGTACTGGGCTCAAAAGATGCAGCCCTGATGTCTCTCATGATAGCAGGTGGTTAAGTAGAAATTCGCTGCTCGGCTGACCCTGCAGGATCAAACGTATGCTAAAAATGTTTGTAGAATGAGATTTTCAGTGAAGAGCAGCCAGGCACATTTTAGCAAGTTTTACTTGTAAGTGGGGTAGGAAACGCTTTTCAGGCTCAGTACTGGGCTCAAAACATGCAGCCCTGATGTCTCCCATGATAGCAGGTGGTTAAGTAGAAATTCGCTGCTCGGCTGAACCAGCAGGAGCAAACGTATGCGAAAAAATGTTCGTAGAATGATTTTTTCAGTGAAGAGCAGCCAGGTACATTTTAGCAAGTTTTACTTGTAAGTGGGGTTGGAAACGCTTTTCAGGCTCAGTACTGGGCTCAAAGATGCAGCCCTGATGTCTCTCATGATAGCAGGTGGTTAAGTAGAAATTCGCTGCTCGGCTGACCCGGCAGGAACAAACGTATGCCAAAAATGTACGTAGAATGAGATTTTCAGTGAATAGAAGCCAGGCACATTTTAGCAAGTTTTACTTGTAAGTGGGGATGGAAACGCTTTTTAGGCTCAGTACTGGGATCAAAAGATGCAGCCCTGATGTCTCTCATGATAGCAGGTGGTTAAGTAGAAATTCGCTGCTCGGCTGACCCGGCAGGAACAAACGTATGCCAAAAATGTACGTAGAATGAGATTTTCAGAGAATAGCAACCAGGCACATTTTAGCAAGTTTTACTTGTAAGTGGGGATGGAAACGCTTTTTAGGCTCAGTACTGGGCTCAAAAGATGCAGCCCTGATGTCTCTCATGATAGCAGGTGGTTAAGTAGAAATTCGCTGCTCGGCTGACCCTGCAGGAGCAAACGTATGCTAAAAATGTTCGTAGAATGAGATTTTCAGTGAAGAGCAGCCTGGCACATTTTAGCAAGTTTTACTTGTAAGTGGGGTTGGAAACGCTTTTCAGGCTCAATACTGGGCTCAAAAGATGCAGCCATGATGTCTCTCATGATAGCAGGTGGTTAAGTAGAAATTCGCTGCTCGGCTGACCCTGCAGGAGCAAACGTATGCTAAAAATGTTCGTAGAATGAGATTTTCAGTGAAGAGCAGCCAGGCACATTTTAGCAAGTTTTACTTGTAAGTGGGGTTGGAAACGCTTTTCAGGCTCAATACTGGGCTCAAAAGATGCAGCCCTGATGTCTCTCATGATAGCAGGTGGTTAAGTAGAAATTCGCTGCTCGGCTGATCCAGCAGGAGCAAACATATGCGAAAAATGTACGTAGAATGAGCTTTTCAGTGAAGAGCAGCCAGGCACATTTTAGCAAGTTTTACTTGTAAGTGGGGTTGGAAACGCTTTTCAGGCTCAGTACTGGGCTCAAAACATGCAGTCCTGATGTCTCTCATGATAGGAGGTGGTAAAGTAGAAATTCGCTGCTCGGCTAACCCTGCAGGAGCATATGTATGCTAAAAATGTTCGTAGAATGAGATTTTCAGTGAAGAGCAGCCAGGCACATTTTAGCAAGTTTTACTTGTAAGTGGGGTTGGAAACGCTTTTCAGGCTCAATACTGGGCTCAAAAGATGTAGCCCTGATGTCTCTTATGATAGCAGGTGGTTAAGTAGAAATTCGCTGCTCAGCTGATCCAGCATGAGCAAACATATGTGAAAAATGTACGTAGAATGAGCTTTTTCAGTGAAGAGCAGCCAGGCACATTTTAGCAAGTTTTACTTGTAAGTGGGGTTGGAAACGATTTTCAGGCTCAGTACTGGGCTCAAAAGATGCAGCCCTGATGTCTCTCATGATAGCAGGTGGTTAAGTAGAAATTCGCTGCTCGGCTGACCCTGCAGGATCAAACATATGCGAAAAATGTTCGTAGAATGAGCTTTTCAGTGAAGAGCAGCCAGGCACATTTTAACAAGTTTTACTTGTACGTGGGGTTGGAAACCCTATTCAGGCTCAGTACTGGGCTCAAAACATGCAGCCCTGATGTCTCCCATGATAGCAGATGGTTAAGTAGAAATTCGCTGCTCGGCTGAACCAGCAGGAGCAAACGTATGCGAAAAAATGTTCGTAGAATTATTTTTTCAGTGAAGAGCAGCCAGGCACATTTTAGCAAGTTTTACTTGTAAGTGGGGTTGGAAACACTTTTCAGGCTCAGTACTGGGCTCAAAGATGCAGCCCTGATGTCTCTCATGATAGCAGGTGGTTAAGTAGAAATTCGCTGCTCGGCTGACCCGGCAGGAACAAACGTATGCCAAAAATGTACGTAGAATGAGATTTTCAGTGAAGAGCAGCCAGGCACATTTTAGCAAGTTTTACTTGTAAGTGGGGATGGAAACGCTTTTTAGGCTCAGTACTGGGCTCAAAAGATGCAGCCCTGATGTCTCTCATGATAGCAGGTGGTTAAGTAGAAATTCGCTGCTCGGCTGACCCGGCAGGAACAAACGTATGCCAAAAATGTACGTAGAATGAGATTTTCAGTGAATAGCAGCCAGGCACATTTTAGCAAGTTTTACTTGTAAGTGGGGATGGAAACGCTTTTTAGGCTCAGTACTGGGCTCAAAAGATGCAGCCCTGATGTCTCTCATGATAGCAGGTGGTTAAGTAGAAATTCGCTGCTCGGCTGACCCTGCAGGAGCAAACGTATGCTAAAAATGTACGTAGAATGAGATTTTCAGTGAAGAGCAGCCTGGCACATTTTAGCAAGTTTTACTTGTAAGTGGGGTTGGAAACGCTTTTCAGGCTCAATACTGGGCTCAAAAGATGCAGCCCTGATGTCTCTCATGATAGCAGGTGGTTAAGTAGAAATTCGCTGCTCGGCTGATCCAGCAGGAGCAAACATATGCGAAAAATGTACGTAGAATGAGCTTTTCAGTGAAGAGCAGCCAGGCACATTTTAGCAAGTTTTACTTGTAAGTGGGGTTGGAAACGCTTTTCAGGCTCAGTACTGGGCTCAAAACATGCAGTCCTGATGTCTCTCATGATAGGAGGTGGTAAAGTAGAAATTCGCTGCTCGGCTGACCCTGCAGGAGCAAATGTATGCTAAAAATGTTCGTAGAATGAGATTTTCAGTGAAGAGCAGCCAGGCACATTTTAGCAAGTTTTACTTGTAAGTAGGGTTGGAAACGCTTTTCAGGCTCAGTACTGGGCTCAAAACATGCAGCCCTGATGTCTCCCATGATAGCAGGTGGTTAAGTAGAAATTCGCTGCTCGGCTGAACCAGCAGGAGCAAACGTATGCGAAAAAATGTTCGTAGAATGAGTTTTTCAGTGAAGAGCAGCCTGGCACATTTTAGCAAGTTTTACTTGTAAGTGGGGTTGGAAACGCATTTCAGGCTCAATACTGGGCTCAAAAGATGCAGCCCTGATGTCTCTCATGATAGCAGGTGGTTAAGTAGAAATTCGCTGCTCGGTTGAGCCTGCAGGAGCAAACGTATGCTAAAAATTTTCGTAGAATGAGATTTTCAGTGAAGAGCAGCCAGGCACATTTTAGCAAGTTTTACTTGTAAGTGGGGTTGGAAACGCTTTTCAGGCTCAATACTGGGCTCAAAAGATGTAGCCCTGATGTCTCTTATGATAGCAGGTGGTTAAGTAGAAATTCGCTGCTCAGCTGATCCAGCATGAGCAAACATATGCGAAAAATGTACGTAGAATGAGCTTTTTCAGTGAAGAGCAGCCAGGCACATTTTAGCAAGTTTTACTTGTAAGTGGGGTAGGAAACGCTTTTCAGGCTCAGTACTGGGCTCAAAAGATGCAGCCCTGATGTCTCTCATGATAGCAGGTGGTTAAGTAGAAATTCGCTGCTCGGCTGACCCTGCAGGAGCAAACATATGCGAAAAATGTTCGTAGAATGAGCTTTTCAGTGAAGAGCAGCGAGGCACATTTTAACAAGTTTTACTTGTATGTGGGGTTGGAAACCCTTTTCAGGCTCAGTACTGGGCTCAAAACATGCAGCCCTGATGTCTCCCATGATAGCAGATGGTTAAGTAGAAATTCGCTGCTCGGCTGAACCAGCAGGAGCAAACGTATGCGAAAAAATGTTCGTAGAATGATTTTTTCAGTGAAGAGCAGCCAGGCACATTTTAGCAAGTTTTACTTGTAAGTGGGGTTGGAAACGCTTTTCAGGCTCAGTACTGGGCTCAAAAGATGCAGCTCTGATGTCTCTCATGATAGCAGGTGGTTAAGTAGAAATTCGCTGCTCGGCTGACCCTGCAGGATCAAACGTATGCTAAAAATGTTCGTAGAATGAGATTTTCAGTGAAGAGCAGCCAGGCACATTTTAGCAAGTTTTACTTGTAAGTGGGGTAGGAAACGCTTTTCAGGCTCAGTACTGGGCTCAAAAGATGCAGCCCTGATATCTCTCATGATAGCAGGTGGTTAAGTAGAAATTCGCTGCTCGGCTGACCCTGCAGGAGCAAACATATGCTAAAAATGTTCGTAGAATGAGATTTTCAGTGAAGAGCAGCCAGGCACATTTTAGCAAGTTTTACTTGTAAGTGGGGTTGGAAACGCTTTTCAGGCTCAATACTGGGCTCAAAAGATGCAGTGATGTCTCTCATGATAGGAGGTGGTTAAGTAGAAATTCGCTGCTCGGCTGATCCAGCAGGAGCAAACATATGCGAAAAATGTTCGTAGAATGAGCTTTTCAGTGAAGAGCAGCCAGGCACATTTTAACAAGTTTTACTTGTACGTGGGGTTGGAAACCCTTTTCAGGCTCAGTACTGGGCTCAAAACATGCAGCCCTGATGTCTCCCATGATAGCAGGTGGTTAAGTAGAAATTCGCTGCTCGGCTGAACCAGCAGGAGCAAACGTATGCGAAAAAATGTTCGTAGAATGATTTTTTCAGTGAAGAGCAGCCAGGCACATTTTAGCAAGTTTTACTTGTAAGTGGGGTTGGAAACGCTTTTCAGGCTCAGTACTGGGCTCAAAGATGCAGCCCTGATGTCTCTCATGATAGCAGGTGGTTAAGTAGAAATTCGCTGCTCGGCTGACCCGGCAGGAACAAACGTATGCCAAAAATGTACGTAGAATGAGATTTTCAGTGAGGAGCAGCCAGGCACATTTTAGCAAGTTTTACTTGTAAGTAGGGATGGAAACGCTTTTTAGGCTCATTACTGGGCTCAAAAGATGCAGCCCTGATATCTCTCATGATAGCAGGTGGTTAAGTAGAAATTCGCTGCTCGGCTGACCCGGCAGGAACAAACGTATGCCAAAAATGTACGTAGAATGAGATTTTCAGTGAATAGCAGCCAGGCACATTTTAGCAAGTTTTACTTGTAAGTGGGGATGGAAACGCTTTTTAGGCTCAGTACTGGGCTCAAAAGATGCAGCCCTGATGTCTCTCATGATAGCAGGTGGTTAAGTAGAAATTCGCTGCTCGGCTGACCCTGCAGGAGCAAACGTATGCTAAAAATGTTCGTAGAATGAGATTTTCAGTGAAGAGCAGCCTGGCACATTTTAGCAAGTTTTACTTGTAAGTGGGGTTGGAAACGCTTTTCAGGCTCAATACTGGGCTCAAAAGATGCAGCCCTGATGTCTCTCATGATAGGAGGTGGTAAAGTAGAAATTCGCTGCTCGGCTGACCCTGCAGGAGCAAATGTATGCTAAAAATGTTCGTAGAATGAGATTTTCAGTGAAGAGCAGCCAGGCACATTTTAGCAAGTTTTACTTGTAAGTAGGGTTGGAAACGGTTTTCAGGCTCAGTACTGGGCTCAAAACATGCAGCCCTGATGTCTCCCATGATAGCAGGTGGTTAAGTAGAAATTCGCTGCTCGGCTGAACCAGCAGGAGCAAACGTATGCGAAAAAATGTTCGTAGAATGAGTTTTTCAGTGAAGAGCAGCCTGGCACATTTTAGCAAGTTTTACTTGTAAGTGGGGTTGGAAACGCTTTTCAGGCTCAATACTGGGCTCAAAAGATGCAGCCCTGATGTCTCTCATGATAGCAGGTGGTTAAGTAGAAATTCGCTGCTCGGCTGAGCCTGCAGGAGCAAACGTATGCTAAAAATGTTCGTAGAATGAGATTTTCAGTGAAGAGCAGCCAGGCACATTTTAGCAAGTTTTACATGTAAGTGGGGTTGGAAACGCTTTTCAGGCTCAATACTGGGCTCAAAAGATGTTGCCCTGATGTCTCTTATGATAGCAGGTGGTTAAGTAGAAATTCGCTGCTCAGCTGATCCAGCATGAGCAAACATATGCGAAAAATGTACGTAGAATGAGCTTTTTCAGTGAAGAGCAGCCAGGCACATTTGAGCAAGTTTTACTTGTAAGTGGGGTTGGAAACGATTTTCAGGCTCAGTACTGGGCTCAAAAGATGCAGCCCTGATGTCTCTCATGATAGCAGGTGGTTAAGTAGAAATTCGCTGCTCGGCTGAACCAGCAGGAGCAAACGTATGCGAAAAAATGTTTGTAGAATGAGTTTTTCAGTGAAGAGCAGCCTGGCACATTTTAGCAAGTTTTACTTGTAAGTGGGGTTGGAAACGCTTTTCAGGCTCAATACTGGGCTCAAAAGATGCAGCCCTGATGTCTCTCATGATAGCAGGTGGTTAAGTAGAAATTCGCTGCTCGGCTGAGCCTGCAGGAGCAAACGTATGCTAAAAATGTTCGTAGAATGAGATTTTCAGTGAAGAGCAGCCAGGCACATTTTAGCAAGTTTTACTTGTAAGTGGGGTTGGAAACGCTTTTCAGGCTCAATACTGGGCTCAAAAGATGTAGCCCTGATGTCTCTTATGATAGCAGGTGGTTAAGTAGAAATTCGCTGCTCAGCTGATCCAGCATGAGCAAACATATGCGAAAAATGTACGTAGAATGAGCTTTTTCAGTGAAGAGCAGCCAGGCACATTTTAGCAAGTTTTACTTGTAAGTGGGGTTGGAAACGATTTTCAGGCTCAGTACTGGGCTCAAAAGATGCAGCCCTGATGTCTCTCATGATAGCAGGTGGTTAAGTAGAAATTCGCTGCTCGGCTGACCCTGCAGGATCAAACATATGCGAAAAATGTTCGTAGAATGAGCTTTTCAGTGAAGAGCAGCCAGGCACATTTTAACAAGTTTTACTTGTACGTGGGGTTGGAAACCCTTTTCAGGCTCAGTACTGGGCTCAAAACATGCAGCCCTGATGTCTCCCATGATAGCAGATGGTTAAGTAGAAATTCGCTGCTCGGCTGAACCAGCAGGAGCAAACGTATGCGAAAAAATTTTCGTAGAATTATTTTTTCAGTGAAGAGCAGCCAGGCACATTTTAGCAAGTTTTACTTGTAAGTGGGGTTGGAAACGCTTTTCAGGCTCAGTACTGGGCTCAAAAGATGCAGCCCTGATGTCTCTCATGATAGCAGGTGGTTAAGTAGAAATTCGCTGCTCGGCTGACCCTGCAGGAGCAAACGTATGCTAAAAATGTTCGTAGAATGAGCTTTTCAGTGAAGAGCAGCGAGGCACATTTTAACAAGTTTTACTTGTATGTGGGGTTGGAAACCCTTTTCAGGCTCAGTACTGGGCTCAAAAGATGCAGCCCTGATGTCTCTCATGATAGCAGGTGGTTAAGTAGAAATTCGCTGCTCGGCTGACCCGGCAGGAACAAACGTATGCCAAAAATGTACGTAGAATGAGATTTTCAGTGAAGAGCAGCCAGGCACATTTTAGCAAGTTTTACTTGTAAGTGGGGTTGGAAACGCTTTTCAGGCTCAGTACTGGGCTCAAAACATGCAGTCCTGATGTCTCTCATGATAGGAGGTGGTAAAGTAGAAATTCGCTGCTCGGCTGACCCTGCAGGAGCAAATGTATGCTAAAAATGTTCGTAGAATGAGATTTTCAGTGAAGAGCAGCCAGGCACATTTTAGCAAGTTTTACTTGTAAGTGGGGTTGGAAACGCTTTTCAGGCTCAGTACTGGGCTCAAAGATGCAGCCCTGATGTCTCTCATGATAGCAGGTGGTTAAGTAGAAATTCGCTGCTCGGCTGACCCGGCAGGAACAAACGTATGCCAAAAATGTACGTAGAATGAGATTTTCAGTGAAGAGCAGCCAGGCACATTTTAGCAAGTTTTACTTGTAAGTGGGGATGGAAACGCTTTTTAGGCTCAGTACTGGGCTCAAAAGATGCAGCCCTGATGTCTCTCATGATAGCAGGTGGTTAAGTAGAAATTCGCTGCTCGGCTGACCCGGCAGGAACAAACGTATGCCAAAAATGTACGTAGAATGAGATTTTCAGTGAATAGCAGCCAGGCACATTTTAGCAAGTTTCACTTGTAAGTGGGGATGGAAACGCTTTTTAGGCTCAGTACTGGGCTCAAAAGATGCAGCCCTGATGTCTCTCATGATAGCAGGTGGTTAAGTAGAAATTCGCTGCTCGGCTGACCCTGCAGGAGCAAACGTATGCTAAAAATGTACGTAGAATGAGCTTTTCAGTGAAGAGCAGCCAGGCACATTTTAGCAAGTTTTACTTGTAAGTGGGGTTGGAAACGCTTTTCAGGCTCAGTACTGGGCTCAAAACATGCAGTCCTGATGTCTCTCATGATAGGAGGTGGTAAAGTAGAAATTCGCTGCTCGGCTGACCCTGCAGGAGCAAATGTATGCTAAAAATGTTCGTAGAATGAGATTTTCAGTGAAGAGCAGCCAGGCACATTTTAGCAAGTTTTACTTGTAAGTAGGGTTGGAAATGCTTTTCAGGCTCAGTACTGGGCTCAAAACATGCAGCCCTGATGTCTCCCATGATAGCAGGTGGTTAAGTAGAAATTCGCTGCTCGGCTGAACCAGCAGGAGCAAACGTATGCGAAAAAATGTTCGTAGAATGAGTTTTTCAGTGAAGAGCAGCCTGGCACATTTTAGCAAGTTTTACTTGTAAGTGGGGTTGGAAACGCTTTTCAGGCTCAATACTGGGCTCAAAAGATGCAGCCCTGATGTCTCTCATGATAGCAGGTGGTTAAGTAGAAATTCGCTGCTCGGCTGAGCCTGCAGGAGCAAACGTATGCTAAAAATTTTCGTAGAATGAGATTTTCAGTGAAGAGCAGCCAGGCACATTTTAGCAAGTTTTACTTGTAAGTGGGGTTGGAAACGCTTTTCAGGCTCAATACTGGGCTCAAAAGATGTAGCCCTGATGTCTCTTATGATAGCAGGTGGTTAAGTAGAAATTCGCTGCTCAGCTGATCCAGCATGAGCAAACATATGCGAAAAATGTACGTAGAATGAGCTTTTTCAGTGAAGAGCAGCCAGGCACATTTTAGCAAGTTTTACTTGTAAGTGGGGTAGGAAACGCTTTTCAGGCTCAGTACTGGGCTCAAAAGATGCAGCCCTGATGTCTCTCATGATAGCAGGTGGTTAAGTAGAAATTCGCTGCTCGGCTGACCCTGCAGGAGCAAACATATGCGAAAAATGTTCGTAGAATGAGCTTTTCAGTGAAGAGCAGCGAGGCACATTTTAACAAGTTTTACTTGTATGTGGGGTTGGAAACCCTTTTCAGGCTCAGTACTGGGCTCAAAACATGCAGCCCTGATGTCTCCCATGATAGCAGGTGGTTAAGTAGAAATTCGCTGCTCGGCTGAACCAGCAGGAGCAAACGTATGCGAAAAAATGTTCGTAGAATGATTTTTTCAGTGAAGAGCAGCCAGGCACATTTTAGCAAGTTTTACTTGTAAGTGGGGTTGGAAACGCTTTTCAGGCTCAGTACTGGGCTCAAAAGATGCAGCTCTGATGTCTCTCATGATAGCAGGTGGTTAAGTAGAAATTCGCTGCTCGGCTGACCCTGCAGGATCAAACGTATGCTAAAAATGTTCGTAGAATCAGATTTTCAGTGAAGAGCAGCCAGGCACATTTTAGCAAGTTTTACTTGTAAGTGGGGTAGGAAACGCTTTTCAGGCTCAGTACTGGGCTCAAAAGATGCAGCCCTGATATCTCTCATGATAGCAGGTGGTTAAGTAGAAATTCACTGCTCGGCTGACCCTGCAGGAGCAAACATATGCTAAAAATGTACGTAGAATGAGATTTTCAGTGAAGAGCAGCCAGGCACATTTTAGCAAGTTTTACTTGTAAGTGGGGTTGGAAACGCTTTTCAGGCTCAATACTGGGCTCAAAAGATGCAGTGATGTCTCTCATGATAGGAGGTGGTTAAGTAGAAATTCGCTGCTCGGCTGATCCAGCAGGAGCAAACATATGCGAAAAATGTTCGTAGAATGAGCTTTTCAGTGAAGAGCAGCCAGGCACATTTTAACAAGTTTTACTTGTACGTGGGGTTGGAAACCCTTTTCAGGCTCAGTACTGGGCTCAAAACATGCAGCCCTGATGTCTCCCATGATAGCAGGTGGTTAAGTAGAAATTCGCTGCTCGGCTGAACCAGCAGGAGCAAACGTATGCGAAAAAATGTTCGTAGAATGATTTTTTCAGTGAAGAGCAGCCAGGCACATTTTAGCAAGTTTTACTTGTAAGTGGGGTTGGAAACGCTTTTCAGGCTCAGTACTGGGCTCAAAGATGCAGCCCTGATGTCTCTCATGATAGCAGGTGGTTAAGTAGAAATTCGCTGCTCGGCTGACCCGGCAGGAACAAACGTATGCCAAAAATGTACGTAGAATGAGATTTTCAGTGAAGAGCAGCCAGGCACATTTTAGCAAGTTTTACTTGTAAGTAGGGATGGAAACGCTTTTTAGGCTCATTACTGGGCTCAAAAGATGCAGCCCTGATATCTCTCATGATAGCAGGTGGTTAAGTAGAAATTCGCTGCTCGGCTGACCCGGCAGGAACAAACGTATGCCAAAAATGTACGTAGAATGAGATTTTCAGTGAATAGCAGCCAGGCACATTTTAGCAAGTTTTACTTGTAAGTGGGGATGGAAACGCTTTTTAGGCTCAGTACTGGGCTCAAAAGATGCAGCCCTGATGTCTCTCATGATAGCAGGTGGTTAAGTAGAAATTCGCTGCTCGGCTGACCCTGCAGGAGCAAACGTATGCTAAAAATGTTCGTAGAATGAGATTTTCAGTGAAGAGCAGCCTGGCACATTTTAGCAAGTTTTACTTGTAAGTGGGGTTGGAAACGCTTTTCAGGCTCAATATTGGGCTCAAAAGATGCAGCCCTGATGTATCTCATGATAGCAGGTGGTTAAGTAGAAATTCGCTGCTCGGCTGATCCAGCAGGAGCAAACATATGCGAAAAATGTACGTAGAATGAGCTTTTCAGTGAAGAGCAGCCAGGCACATTTTAGCAAGTTTTACTTGTAAGTGGGGTTGGAAACGCTTTTCAGGCTCAGTACTGGGCTCAAAACATGCAGTCCTGATGTCTCTCATGATAGGAGGTGGTAAAGTAGAAATTCGCTGCTCGGCTGACCCTGCAGGAGCAAATGTATGCTAAAAATGTTCGTAGAATGAGATTTTCAGTGAAGAGCAGCCAGGCACATTTTAGCAAGTTTTACTTGTAAGTAGGGTTGGAAACGCTTTTCAGGCTCAGTACTGGGCTCAAAACATGCAGCCCTGATGTCTCCCATGATAGCAGGTGGTTAAGTAGAAATTCGCTGCTCGGCTGAACCAGCAGGAGCAAACGTATGCGAAAAAATGTTCGTAGAATGAGTTTTTCAGTGAAGAGCAGCCTGGCACATTTTAGCAAGTTTTACTTGTAAGTGGGGTTGGAAACGCTTTTCAGGCTCAATACTGGGCTCAAAAGATGCAGCCCTGAAGTCTCTCATGATAGCAGGTGGTTAAGTAGAAATTCGCTGCTCGGCTGAGCCTGCAGGAGCAAACGTATGCTAAAAATGTTCGTAGAATGAGATTTTCAGTGAAGAGCAGCCAGGCACATTTTAGCAAGTTTTACTTGTAAGTGGGGTTGGAAACGCTTTTCAGGCTCAATACTGGGCTCAAAAGATGTAGCCCTGATGTCTCTTATGATAGCAGGTGGTTAAGTAGAAATTCGCTGCTCAGCTGATCCAGCATGAGCAAACATATGCGAAAAATGTACGTAGAATGAGCTTTTTCAGTGAAGAGCAGCCAGGCACATTTTAGCAAGTTTTACTTGTAAGTGGGGTTGGAAACGATTTTCAGGCTCAGTACTGGGCTCAAAAGATGCAGCCCTGATGTCTCTCATGATAGCAGGTGGTTAAGTAGAAATTCGCTGCTCGGCTGACCCTGCAGGATCAAACGTATGCTAAAAATGTTTGTAGAATGAGATTTTCAGTGAAGAGCAGCCAGGCACATTTTAGCAAGTTTTACTTGTAAGTGGGGTAGGAAACGCTTTTCAGGCTCAGTACTGGGCTCAAAACATGCAGCCCTGATGTCTCCCATGATAGCAGGTGGTTAAGTAGAAATTCGCTGCTCGGCTGAACCAGCAGGAGCAAACGTATGCGAAAAAATGTTCGTAGAATGATTTTTTCAGTGAAGAGCAGCCAGGTACATTTTAGCAAGTTTTACTTGTAAGTGGGGTTGGAAACGCTTTTCAGGCTCAGTACTGGGCTCAAAGATGCAGCCCTGATGTCTCTCATGATAGCAGGTGGTTAAGTAGAAATTCGCTGCTCGGCTGACCCGGCAGGAACAAACGTATGCCAAAAATGTACGTAGAATGAGATTTTCAGTGAATAGAAGCCAGGCACATTTTAGCAAGTTTTACTTGTAAGTGGGGATGGAAACGCTTTTTAGGCTCAGTACTGGGATCAAAAGATGCAGCCCTGATGTCTCTCATGATAGCAGGTGGTTAAGTAGAAATTCGCTGCTCGGCTGACCCGGCAGGAACAAACGTTTGCCAAAAATGTACGTAGAATGAGATTTTCAGAGAATAGCAACCAGGCACATTTTAGCAAGTTTTACTTGTAAGTGGGGATGGAAACGCTTTTTAGGCTCAGTACTGGGCTCAAAAGATGCAGCCCTGATGTCTCTCATGATAGCAGGTGGTTAAGAAGAAATTCGCTGCTCGGCTGACCCTGCAGGAGCAAACGTATGCTAAAAATGTTCGTAGAATGAGATTTTCAGTGAAGAGCAGCCTGGCACATTTTAGCAAGTTTTACTTGTAAGTGGGGTTGGAAACGCTTTTCAGGCTCAATACTGGGCTCAAAAGATGCAGCCATGATGTCTCTCATGATAGCAGGTGGTTAAGTAGAAATTCGCTGCTCGGCTGACCCTGCAGGAGCAAACGTATGCTAAAAATGTTCGTAGAATGAGATTTTCAGTGAAGAGCAGCCAGGCACATTTTAGCAAGTTTTACTTGTAAGTGGGGTTGGAAACGCTTTTCAGGCTCAATACTGGGCTCAAAAGATGCAGCCCTGATGTCTCTCATGATAGCAGGTGGTTAAGTAGAAATTCGCTGCTCGGCTGATCCAGCAGGAGCAAACATATGCGAAAAATGTACGTAGAATGAGCTTTTCAGTGAAGAGCAGCCAGGCACATTTTAGCAAGTTTTACTTGTAAGTGGGGTTGGAAACGCTTTTCAGGCTCAATACTGGGCTCAAAAGATGCAGCCCTGATGTCTCTCATGATAGCAGGTGGTTAAGTAGAAATTCGCTGCTCGGCTGATCCAGCAGGAGCAAACATATGCTAAAAATGTTCGTAGAATGAGATTTTCAGTGAAGAGCAGCCAGGCACATTTTAGCAAGTTTTACTTGTAAGTGGGGTTGGAAATGCTTTTCAGGCTCAGTACTGGGCTCAAAACATGCAGCCCTGATGTCTCCCATGATAGCAGGTGGTTAGTAGAAATTTGCTGCTCGGCTGAACCAGCAGGAGCAAACGTATGCGAAAAAATGTTCGTAGAATGAGTTTTTCAGTAAAGAGCAGCCTGGCACATTTTAGCAAGTTTTACTTGTAAGTGGGGTTGGAAACGCTTTTCAGGCTCAATACTGGGCTCAAAAGATGCAGCCCTGATGTCTCTCATGATAGCAGGTGGTTAAGTAGAAATTTGCTGCTCGGCTGACCCTGCAGGAGCAAACGTATGCTAAAAATGTTCGTAGAATGAGATTTTCAGTGAAGAGCAGCCTGGCACATTTTAGCAAGTTTTACTTGTAAGTGGGGTTGGAAACGCTTTTCAGGCTCAGTACTGGGCTCAAAAGATGCAGCCCTGATGTCTCTCATGATAGCAGGTGGTTAAGTAGAAATTCGCTGCTCGGCTGATCCAGCAGGAGCAAACATATGCGAAAAATGTACGTAGAATGAGATTTCAGTGAAGAGCAGCCAGGCACATTTTAGCAAGTTTTACTTGTAAGTGGGGTTGGAAACGCTTTTCAGGCTCAGTACTGGGCTCAAAACATGCAGCCCTGATGTCTCTCATGATAGCAGGTGGTTAAGTCAAAATTCGCTGCTCGGCTGATCCAGCAGGAGCAAACATATGCGAAAAATGTACGTAGAATGAGCTTTTCAGTGAAGAGCAGCCTGGCACATTTTAGCAAGTTTTACTTGTAAGTGGGGTTGGAAACGCTTTTCAGGCTCAATACTGGGCTCAAAAGATGCAGCCCTGATGTCTCTCATGATAGCAGGTGGTTAAGTAGAAATTCGCTGCTCGGCTGACCCTGCAGGAGCAAACGTATGCTAAAAATGTTCGTAGAATGAGATTTTCAGTGAAGAGCAGCCAGGCACATTTTAGCAAGTTTTACTTGTAAGTGGGGTTGGAAACGCTTTTCAGGCTCAATACTGGGCTCAAAAGATGCAGCCCTGATGTCTCTCATGATAGCAGGTGGTTAAGTAGAAATTCGCTGCTCGGCTGATCCAGCAGGAGCAAACATATGCGAAAAATGTACGTAGAATGAGCTTTTCAGTGAAGAGCAGCCAGGCACATTTTAGCAAGTTTTACTTGTAAGTGGGGTTGGAAACACTTTTCAGGCTCAGTACTGGGCTCAAAACATGCAGTCCTGATGTCTCTCATGATAGGAGGTGGTAAAGTAGAAATTCGCTGCTCGGCTGACCCTGCAGGAGCAAATGTATGCTAAAAATGTTCGTAGAATGAGATTTTCAGTGAAGAGCAGCCAGGCACATTTTAGCAAGTTTTACTTGTAAGTGGGGTTGGAAACGCTTTTCAGGCTCAGTACTGGGCTCAAAACATGCAGCTCTGATGTCTCTCATGATAGCAGGTGGTTAAGTAGAAATTCGCTGCTTGGCTGACCCTGCAGGAGCAAACGTATGCTAAAAATGTTCGTAGAATGAGATTTTCAGTGAAGAGCAGCCAGGCACATTTTAGCAAGTTTTACTTGTAAGTGGGGTTGGAAACGCTTTTCAGGCTCAGTACTGGGCTCAAAAGATGCAGCCCTGATGTCTCTCATGATAGCAGGTGGTTAAGTAGAAATTCGCTGCTCGGCTGAGCCTGCAGGAGCAAACGTATGCTAAAAATGTTCGTAGAATGAGATTTTCAGTGAAGAGCAGCCAGGCACATTTTAGCAAGTTTTACTTGTAAGTGGGGTTGGAAACGCTTTTCAGGCTCAATACTGGGCTCAAAAAATGTAGCCCTGATGTCTCTTATGATAGCAGGTGGTTAAGTAGAAATTCGCTGCTCGGCTGACCCTGCAGGAGCAAACATATGCTAAAAATGTACGTAGAATGAGATTTTCAGTGAAGAGCAGCCAGGCACATTTTAGCAAGTTTTACTTGTAAGTGGGGTTGGAAACGCTTTTCAGGCTCAATACTGGGCTCAAAAGATGCAGTGATGTCTCTCATGATAGGAGGTGGTTAAAGTAGAAATTCGCTGCTCGGCTGAACCAGCAGGAGCAAACGTATGCGAAAAATGTTCGTAGAATGAGTTTTTCAGTGAAGAGCAGCCAGGCACATTTTAGCAAGTTTTACTTGTAAGTGGGGTAGGAAACGCTTTTCAGGCTCAGTACTGGGCTCAAAACATGCAGCCCTGATGTCTCCCATGATAGCAGGTGGTTAAGTAGAAATTCGCTGCTCGGCTGAACCAGCAGGAGCAAACGTATGCGAAAAAATGTTCGTAGAATGATTTTTTCAGTGAAGAGCAGCCAGGTACATTTTAGCAAGTTTTACTTGTAAGTGGGGTTGGAAACGCTTTTCAGGCTCAGTACTGGACTCAAAGATGCAGCCATGATGTCTCTCATGATAGCAGGTGGTTAAGTAGAACTTCGCTGCTCGGCTGACCCGGCAGGAACAAACGTATGCCAAAAATGTACGTAGAATGAGATTTTCAGTGAATAGAAGCCAGGCACATTTTAGCAAGTTTTACTTGTAAGTGGGGATGGAAACGCTTTTTAGGCTCAGTACTGGGATCAAAAGATGCAGCCCTGATGTCTCTCATGATAGCAGGTGGTTAAGTAGAAATTCGCTG
Organism: Lissotriton helveticus; assembly: GCF_964261635.1. Taxonomy (NCBI): domain Eukaryota; kingdom Metazoa; phylum Chordata; class Amphibia; order Caudata; family Salamandridae; genus Lissotriton; species Lissotriton helveticus. The sequence continues at coordinate 1,352,787,982 of NC_136061.1, read as the reverse complement.
CTCGGCTGACCCGGCAGGAACAAACGTATGCCAAAAATGTACGTAGAATGAGATTTTCAGAGAATAGCAACCAGGCACATTTTAGCAAGTTTTACTTGTAAGTGGGGATGGAAACGCTTTTTAGGCTCAGTACTGTGCTCAAAAAATGCAGCCCTGATGTCTCTCATGATAGCAGGTGGTTAAGTAGAAATTCGCTGCTCGGCTGACCCTGCAGGAGCAAACGTATGCTAAAAATGTTCGTAGAATGAGATTTTCAGTGAAGAGCAGCCTGGCACATTTTAGCAAGTTTTACTTGTAAGTGGGGTTGGAAACGCTTTTCAGGCTCAATACTGGGCTCAAAAGATGCAGCCCTGATGTCTCTCATGATAGCAGGTGGTTAAGTAGAAATTCGCTGCTCGGCTGACCCTGCAGGAGCAAACGTATGCTAAAAATGTTCGTAGAATGAGATTTTCAGTGAAGAGCAGCCAGGCACATTTTAGCAAGTTTTACTTGTAAGTGGGGTTGGAAACGCTTTTCAGGCTCAATACTGGGCTCAAAAGATGCAGCCCTGATGTCTCTCATGATAGCAGGTGGTTAAGTAGAAATTCGCTGCTCGGCTGATCCAGCAGGAGCAAACATATGCGAAAAATGTACGTAGAATGAGCTTTTCAGTGAAGAGCAGCCAGGCACATTTTAGCAAGTTTTACTTGTAAGTGGGGTTGGAAACGCTTTTCAGGCTCAGTACTGGGCTCAAAACATGCAGTCCTGATGTCTCTCATGATAGGAGGTGGTAAAGTAGAAATTCGCTGCTCGGCTAACCCTGCAGGAGCATATGTATGCTAAAAATGTTCGTAGAATGAGATTTTCAGTGAAGAGCAGCCAGGCACATTTTAGCAAGTTTTACTTGTAAGTGGGGTTGGAAACGCTTTTAAGGCTCAGTACTGGGCTCAAAACATGCAGCCCTGATGTCTCCCATGATAGCAGGTGGTTAGTAGAAATTTGCTGCTCGGCTGAACCAGCAGGAGCAAACGTATGCGAAAAAATGTTCGTAGAATGAGTTTTTCAGTGAAGAGCAGCCTGGCACATTTTAGCAAGTTTTACTTGTAAGTGGGGTTGGAAACGCTTTTCAGGCTCAATACTGGGCTCAAAAGATGCAGCCCTGATGTCTCTCATGATAGCAGGTGGTTAAGTAGAAATTTGCTGCTCGGCTGACCCTGCAGGAGCAAACGTATGCTAAAAATGTTCGTAGAATGAGATTTTCAGTGAAGAGCAGCCTGGCACATTTTAGCAAGTTTTACTTGTAAGTGGGGTTGGAAACGCTTTTCAGGCTCAGTACTGGGCTCAAAAGATGCAGCCCTGATGTCTCTCATGATAGCAGGTGGTTAAGTAGAAATTCGCTGCTCGGCTGATCCAGCAGGAGCAAACATATGCGAAAAATGTACGTAGAATGAGATTTCAGTGAAAAGCAGCCAGGCACATTTTAGCAAGTTTTACTTGTAAGTGGGGTTGGAAACGCTTTTCAGGCTCAGTACTGGGCTCAAAACATGCAGCCCTGATGTCTCTCATGATAGCAGGTGGTTAAGTAAAAATTCGCTGCTCGGCTGATCCAGCAGGAGCAAACATATGCGAAAAATGTACGTAGAATGAGCTTTTCAGTGAAGAGCAGCCTGGCACATTTTAGCAAGTTTTACTTGTAAGTGGGGTTGGAAACGCTTTTCAGGCTCAATACTGGGCTCAAAAGATGCAGCCCTGATGTCTCTCATGATAGCAGGTGGTTAAGTAGAAATTCGCTGCTCGGCTGACCCTGCAGGAGCAAACGTATGCTAAAAATGTTCGTAGAATGAGATTTTCAGTGAAGAGCAGCCAGGCACATTTTAGCAAGTTTTACTTGTAAGTGGGGTTGGAAACGCTTTTCAGGCTCAATACTGGGCTCAAAAGATGCAGCCCTGATGTCTCTCATGATAGCAGGTGGTTAAGTAGAAATTCGCTGCTCGGCTGATCCAGCAGGAGCAAACATATGCGAAAAATGTACGTAGAATGAGCTTTTCAGTGAAGAGCAGCCAGGCACATTTTAGCAAGTTTTACTTGTAAGTGGGGTTGGAAACACTTTTCAGGCTCAGTACTGGGCTCAAAACATGCAGTCCTGATGTCTCTCATGATAGGAGGTGGTAAAGTAGAAATTCGCTGCTCGGCTGACCCTGCAGGAGCAAATGTATGCTAAAAATGTTCGTAGAATGAGATTTTCAGTGAAGAGCAGCCAGGCACATTTTAGCAAGTTTTACTTGTAAGTGGGGTTGGAAACGCTTTTCAGGCTCAGTACTGGGCTCAAAAGATGCAGCCCTGATGTCTCTCATGATAGCAGGTGGTTAAGTAGAAATTCGCTGCTCGGCTGAGCCTGCAGGAGCAAACGTATGCTAAAAATGTTCGTAGAATGAGATTTTCAGTGAAGAGCAGCCAGGCACATTTTAGCAAGTTTTACTTGTAAGTGGGGTTGGAAACGCTTTTCAGGCTCAATACTGGGCTCAAAAAATGTAGCCCTGATGTCTCTTATGATAGCAGGTGGTTAAGTAGAAATTTGCTGCTCAGCTGATCCAGCATGAGCAAACATATGCGAAAAATGTACGTAGAATGAGCTTTTTCAGTGAAGAGCAGCCAGGCACATTTTAGCAAGTTTTACTTGTAAGTGGGGTTGGAAACGCTTTTCAGGCTCAGTACTGGGCTCAAAAGATGCAGCCCTGATGTCTCTCATGATAGCAGGTGGTTAAGTAGAAATTCGCTGCTCGGCTGACCCTGCAGGATCAAACGTATGCTAAAAATGTTTGTAGAATGAGATTTTCAGTGAAGAGCAGCCAGGCACATTTTAGCAAGTTTTACTTGTAAGTGGGGTAGGAAACGCTTTTCAGGCTCAGTACTGGGCTCAAAAGATGCAGCCCTGATGTCTCTCATGATAGCAGGTGGTTAAGTAGAAATTCGCTGCTCGGCTGACCCTGCAGGAGCAAACATATGCTAAAAATGTACGTAGAATGAGATTTTCAGTGAAGAGCAGCCAGGCACATTTTAGCAAGTTTTACTTGTAAGTGGGGTTGGAAACGCTTTTCAGGCTCAATACTGGGCTCAAAAGATGCAGTGATGTCTCTCATGATAGGAGGTGGTTAAAGTAGAAATTCGCTGCTCGGCTGAACCAGCAGGAGCAAACGTATGCGAAAAATGTTCGTAGAATGAGTTTTTCAGTGAAGAGCAGCCAGGCACATTTTAGCAAGTTTTACTTGTAAGTGGGGTTGGAAACGCTTTTCAGGCTCAGTACTGGGCTCAAAAATGCAGCCCTGATCTCTCTCATGATAGCAGGTGGTTAAGTAGAAATTCGCTGCTCGGCTGACCCGGCAGGGACAAACGTATGCTAAAAATGTACGTAGAATGAGATTTTCAGTGAATAGCAGCCAGGCACATTTTAGCAAGTTTTACTTGTAAGTGGGGATGGAAACGCTTTTCAGGCTCAGTACTGGGCTCAAAAGATGCAGCCCTGATGTCTCTCATGATAGCAGGTGGTTAGGTAGAAATTCGCTGCTCGGCTGACCCTGCAGGAGCAAACGTATGCTAAAAATGTTCGTAGAATGAGATTTTCAGTGAAGAGCAGCCAGGCACATTTTAGCAAGTTTTACTTGTAAGTGGGGTTGGAAACGCTTTTCAGGCTCAGTACTGGGCTCAAAAGATGCAGCCCTGATGTCTCTCATGATAGCAGGTGGTTAAGTAGAAATTCGCTGCTCGGCTGACCCTGCAGGATCAAACGTATGCTAAAAATGTTTGTAGAATGAGATTTTCAGTGAAGAGCAGCCAGGCACATTTTAGCAAGTTTTACTTGTAAGTGGGGTAGGAAACGCTTTTCAGGCTCAGTACTGGGCTCAAAAGATGCAGCCCTGATGTCTCTCATGATAGCAGGTGGTTAAGTAGAAATTCGCTGCTCGGCTGACCCTGCAGGAGCAAACATATGCTAAAAATGTACGTAGAATGAGATTTTCAGTGAAGAGCAGCCAGGCACATTTTAGCAAGTTTTACTTGTAAGTGGGGTTGGAAACGCTTTTCAGGCTCAATACTGGGCTCAAAAGATGCAGTGATGTCTCTCATGATAGGAGGTGGTTAAAGTAGAAATTCGCTGCTCGGCTGAACCAGCAGGAGCAAACGTATGCGAAAAATGTTCGTAGAATGAGTTTTTCAGTGAAGAGCAGCCAGGCACATTTTAGCAAGTTTTACTTGTAAGTGGGGTTGGAAACGCTTTTCAGGCTCAGTACTGGGCTCAAAAATGCAGCCCTGATCTCTCTCATGATAGCAGGTGGTTAAGTAGAAATTCGCTGCTCGGCTGACCCGGCACGGACAAACGTATGCTAAAAATGTACGTAGAATGAGATTTTCAGTGAATAGCAGCCAGGCACGTTTTAGCAAGTTTTACTTGTAAGTGGGGATGGAAACGCTTTTCAGGCTCAGTACTGGGCTCAAAAGATGCAGCCCTGATGTCTCTCATGATAGCAGGTGGTTAAGTAGAAATTCGCTGCTCGGCTGACCCTGCAGGAGCAAACGTATGCTAAAAATGTTCGTAGAATGAGATTTTCAGTGAAGAGCAGCCAGGCACATTTTAGCAAGTTTTACTTGTATGTGGGGTTGGAAATGCTTTTCAGGCTCAGTACTGGGCTCAAAAGATGCAGCCCTGATGTCTCTCATGATAGAAGGTGGTTAAGTAGAAATTCGCTGCTCGGTTGACCCTGCAGGATCAAACGTATGCTAAAAATGTTCGTAGAATGAGCTTTTCAGTGAAGAGCAGCCTAGCACATTTTAGCAAGTTTTACTTGTAAGGGGGGTTGGAAACGCTTTTCCATACTCAATACTGGGCTCAAAAGATGCAGCCCTGATGTCTCTCAGGATAGCAGGTGGTTAAGTAGAAATTCGCTGCTCGGCTGATCCAGCAGGAGCAAACATATGCTAAAAATGTACGTAGAATGAGATTTTCAGGGAAGAGCAGCCAGGCACATTTTAGCAAGTTTTAGTTGTAAGTGGGGTTGGAAACGCTTTTCAGGCTCACTACTGGGCTCAAAAGATGCAGCCCTGATGTCTCTCATGATAGCAGGTGGTTAAGTAGAAATTCGCTGCTCGGCTGACCCTGCAGGAGCAAACGTATGCTAAAAATGTTCGTAGAATGAGCTTTTCAGTGAAGAGCAGCCTGGCACATTTTAGCAAGTTTTACTTGTAAGGGGGGTTGGAAACGCTTTTCCATACTCAATACTGGGCTCAAAAGATGCAGCCCTGATGTCTCTCATGATAGCAGGTGGTTAAGTAGAAATTCGCTGCTCGGCTGATCCAGCAGGAGCAAACATATGCTAAAAATGTACGTAGAATGAGATTTTCAGTGAATAGAAGCCAGGCACATTTTAGCAAGTTTTACTTGTAAGTGGGGATGGAAACGCTTTTTAGGCTCAGTACTGGGATCAAAAGATGCAGCCCTGATGTCTCTCATGATAGCAGGTGGTTAAGTAGAAATTCGCTGCTCGGCTGACCCGGCAGGAACAAACGTATGCCAAAAATGTACGTAGAATGAGATTTTCAGTGAATAGCAGCCAGGCACATTTTAGCAAGTTTTACTTGTAAGTGGGGATGGAAACGCTTTTTAGGCTCAGTACTGGGCTCAAAAGATGCAGCCCTGGTGTCTCTCATGATAGCAGGTGGTTAAGTAGAAATTCGCTGCTCGGCTGACCCTGCAGGAGCAAACGTATGCTAAAAATGTTCGTAGAATGAGATTTTCAGTGAAGAGCAGCCAGGGACATTTTAGCAAGTTTTACTTGTATGTGGGGTTGGAAATGCTTTTCAGGCTCAGTACTGGGCTCAAAAGATGCAGCCCTGATGTCTCTCATGATAGAAGGTGGTTAAGTAGAAATTCGCTGCTCGGTTGACCCTGCAGGATCAAACGTATGCTAAAAATGTTCGTAGAATGAGCTTTTCAGTGAAGAGCAGCCTAGCACATTTTAGCAAGTTTTACTTGTAAGGGGGGTTGGAAACGCTTTTCCATACTCAATACTGGGCTCAAAAGATGCAGCCCTGATGTCTCTCAGGATAGCAGGTGGTTAAGTAGAAATTCGCTGCTCGGCTGATCCAGCAGGAGCAAACATATGCTAAAAATGTACGTAGAATGAGATTTTCAGGGAAGAGCAGCCAGGCACATTTTAGCAAGTTTTAGTTGTAAGTGGGGTTGGAAACGCTTTTCAGGCTCACTACTGGGCTCAAAAGATGCAGCCCTGATGTCTCTCATGATAGCAGGTGGTTAAGTAGAAATTCGCTGCTCGGCTGACCCTGCAGGAGCAAACGTATGCTAAAAATGTTCGTAGAATGAGCTTTTCAGTGAAGAGCAGCCTGGCACATTTTAGCAAGTTTTACTTGTAAGGGGGGTTGGAAACGCTTTTCCATACTCAATACTGGGCTCAAAAGATGCAGCCCTGATGTCTCTCATGATAGCAGGTGGTTAAGTAGAAATTCGCTGCTCGGCTGATCCAGCAGGAGCAAACATATGCTAAAAATGTACGTAGAATGAGATTTTCAGTGAATAGAAGCCAGGCACATTTTAGCAAGTTTTACTTGTAAGTGGGGATGGAAACGCTTTTTAGGCTCAGTACTGGGATCAAAAGATGCAGCCCTGATGTCTCTCATGATAGCAGGTGGTTAAGTAGAAATTCGCTGCTCGGCTGACCCGGCAGGAACAAACGTATGCCAAAAATGTACGTAGAATGAGATTTTCAGTGAATAGCAGCCCGGCACATTTTAGCAAGTTTTACTTGTAAGTGGGGATGGAAACGCTTTTTAGGCTCAGTACTGGGCTCAAAAGATGCAGCCCTGATGTCTCTCATGATAGCAGGTGGTTAAGTAGAAATTCGCTGCTCGGCTGACCCTGCAGGAGCAAACGTATGCTAAAAATGTTCGTAGAATGAGATTTTCAGTGAAGAGCAGCCAGGCACATTTTAGCAAGTTTTACTTGTAAGTGGGGTTGGAAACGCTTTTCAGGCTCAATACTGGGCTCAAAAGATGCAGCCCTGATGTCTCTCATGATAGCAGGTGGTTAAGTAGAAATTCGTTGCTCGGCTGATCCAGCAGGAGCAAACATATGCGAAAAATGTACGTAGAATGAGCTTTTCAGTGAAGAGCAGCCAGGCACATTTTAGCAAGTTTTACTTGTAAGTGGGGTTGGAAACGCTTTTCAGGCTCAGTACTGGGCTCAAAACATGCAGTCCTGATGTCTCTCATGATAGGAGGTGGTAAAGTAGAAATTTGCTGCTCGGCTAACCCTGCAGGAGCATATGTATGCTAAAAATGTTCGTAGAATGAGATTTTCAGTGAAGAGCAGCCAGGCACATTTTAGCAAGTTTTACTTGTAAGTGGGGTTGGAAACGCTTTTCAGGCTCAGTACTGGGCTCAAAACATGCAGCCCTGATGTCTCCCATGATAGCAGGTGGTTAGTAGAAATTTGCTGCTCGGCTGAACCAGCAGGAGCAAACGTATGCGAAAAAATGTTCGTAGAATGAGTTTTTCAGTGAAGAGCAGCCTGGCACATTTTAGCAAGTTTTACTTGTAAGTGGGGTTGGAAACGCTTTTCAGGCTCAATACTGGGCTCAAAAGATGCAGCCCTGATGTCTCTCATGATAGCAGGTGGTTAAGTAGAAATTTGCTGCTCGGCTGACCCTGCAGGAGCAAACGTATGCTAAAAATGTTCGTAGAATGAGATTTTCAGTGAAGAGCAGCCTGGCACATTTTAGAAAGTTTTACTTGTAAGTGGGGTTGGAAACGCTTTTCAGGCTCAGTACTGGGCTCAAAAGATGCAGCCCTGATGTCTCTCATGATAGCAGGTGGTTAAGTAGAAATTCGCTGCTCGGCTGATCCAGCAGGAGCAAACATATGCGAAAAATGTACGTAGAATGAGATTTCAGTGAAGAGCAGCCAGGCACATTTTAGCAAGTTTTACTTGTAAGTGGGGTTGGAAACGCTTTTCAGGCTCAGTACTGGGCTAAAAACATGCAGCCCTGATGTCTCTCATGATAGCAGGTGGTTAAGTAAAAATTCGCTGCTCGGCTGATCCAGCAGGAGCAAACGTATGCTAAAAATGTTCGTAGAATGAGATTTTCAGTGAAGAGCAGCCAGGCACATTTTAGCAAGTTTTACTTGTAAGTGGGGTTGGAAACGCTTTTCAGGCTCAGTACTGGGCTCAAAAGATGCAGCCCTGATGTCTCTCATGATAGCAGGTGGTTAAGTAGAAATTCGCTGCTCGGCTGAGCCTGCAGGAGCAAACGTATGCTAAAAATGTTCGTAGAATGAGATTTTCAGTGAAGAGCAGCCAGGCACATTTTAGCAAGTTTTACTTGTAAGTGGGGTTGGAAACGCTTTTCAGGCTCAATACTGGGCTCAAAAAATGTAGCCCTGATGTCTCTCATGATAGCAGGTGGTTAAGTAGAAATTCCCTGCTCGGCTGATCCAGCAGGAGCAAACATATGCGAAAAATGTACGTAGAATGAGCTTTTCAGTGAAGAGCAGCCAGGCACATTTTAGCAAGTTTTACTTGTAAGTGGGGTTGGAAACGCTTTTCAGGCTCAGTACTGGGCTCAAAACATGCAGTCCTGATGTCTCTCATGATAGAAGGTGGTAAAGTAGAAATTCGCTGCTCGGCTGACCCTGCAGGAGCAAATGTATGCTAAAAATGTTCGTAGAATGAGATTTTCAGTGAAGAGCAGCCAGGCACATTTTAGCAAGTTTTACTTGTAAGTGGGATTGGAAACGCTTTTCAGGCTCAGTACTGGGCTCAAAACATGCAGCCCTGATGTCTCTCATGATAGCAGGTGGTTAAGTAGAAATTCGCTGCTTGGCTGACCCTGCAGGAGCAAACGTATGCTAAAAATGTTCGTAGAATGAGATTTTCAGTGAAGAGCAGCCAGGCACATTTTAGCAAGTTTTACTTGTAAGTGGGGTTGGAAACGCTTTTCAGGCTCAGTACTGGGCTCAAAAGATGCAGCCCTGATGTCTCTCATGATAGCAGGTGGTTAAGTAGAAATTCGCTGCTCGGCTGAGCCTGCAGGAGCAAACGTATGCTAAAAATGTTCGTAGAATGAGATTTTCAGTGAAGAGCAGCCAGGCACATTTTAGCAAGTTTTACTTGTAAGTGGGGTTGGAAACGTTTTCAGGCTCAATACTGGGCTCAAAAAATGTAGCCCTGATGTCTCTTATGATAGCAGGTGGTTAAGTAGAAATTTGCTGCTCAGCTGATCCAGCATGAGCAAACATATGCGAAAAATGTACGTAGAATGAGCTTTTTCAGTGAAGAGCAGCCAGGCACATTTTAGCAAGTTTTACTTGTAAGTGGGGTTGGAAACGCTTTTCAGGCTCAGTACTGGGCTCAAAAGATGCAGCCCTGATGTCTCTCATGATAGCAGGTGGTTAAGTAGAAATTCGCTGCTCGGCTGACCCTGCAGGATCAAACGTATGCTAAAAATGTTTGTAGAATGAGATTTTCAGTGAAGAGCAGCCAGGCACATTTTAGCAAGTTTTACTTGTAAGTGGGGTTGGAAACGCTTTTCAGGCTCAATACTGGGCTCAAAAGATGCAGCCCTGATGTCTCTCATGATAGCAGGTGGTTAAGTAGAAATTCGTTGCTCGGCTGATCCAGCAGGAGAATACATATGTGAAAAATGTACGTAGAATGAGCTTTTCAGTGAAGAGCAGCCAGGCACATTTTAGCAAGTTTTACTTGTAAGTGGGGTTGGAAACGCTTTTCAGGCTCAGTACTGGGCTCAAAACATGCAGTCCTGATGTCTCTCATGATAGGAGGTGGTAAAGTAGAAATTTGCTGCTCGGCTAACCCTGCAGGAGCATATGTATGCTAAAAATGTTCGTAGAATGAGATTTTCAGTGAAGAGCAGCCAGGCACATTTTAGCAAGTTTTACTTGTAAGTGGGGTTGGAAACGCTTTTCAGGCTCAGTACTGGGCTCAAAACATGCAGCCCTGATGTCTCCCATGATAGCAGGTGGTTAGTAGAAATTTGCTGCTCGGCTGAACCAGCAGGAGCAAACGTATGCGAAAAAATGTTCGTAGAATGAGTTTTTCAGTGAAGAGCAGCCTGGCACATTTTAGCAAGTTTTACTTGTAAGTGGGGTTGGAAACGCTTTTCAGGCTCAATACTGGGCTCAAAAGATGCAGCCCTGATGTCTCTCATGATAGCAGGTGGTTAAGTAGAAATTTGCTGCTCGGCTGACCCTGCAGGAGCAAACGTATGCTAAAAATGTTCGTAGAATGAGATTTTCAGTGAAGAGCAGCCTGGCACATTTTAGAAAGTTTTACTTGTAAGTGGGGTTGGAAACGCTTTTCAGGCTCAGTACTGGGCTCAAAAGATGCAGCCCTGATGTCTCTCATGATAGCAGGTGGTTAAGTAGAAATTCGCTGCTCGGCTGATCCAGCAGGAGCAAACATATGTGAAAAATGTACGTAGAATGAGATTTCAGTGAAGAGCAGCCAGGCACATTTTAGCAAGTTTTACTTGTAAGTGGGGTTGGAAACGCTTTTCAGGCTCAGTACTGGGCTCAAAACATGCAGCCCTGATGTCTCTCATGATAGCAGGTGGTTAAGTAAAAATTCGCTGCTCGGCTGATCCAGCAGGAGCAAACATATGCGAAAAATGTACATAGAATGAGCTTTTCAGTGAAGAGCAGCCTGGCACATTTTAGCAAGTTTTACTTGTAAGTGGGGTTGGAAACGCTTTTCAGGCTCAATACTGGGCTCAAAAGATGCAGCCCTGATGTCTCTCATGATAGCAGGTGGTTAAGTAGAAATTCGCTGCTCGGCTGACCCTGCAGGAGCAAACGTATGCTAAAAATGTTCGTAGAATGAGATTTTCAGTGAAGAGCAGCCAGGCACATTTTAGCAAGTTTTACTTGTAAGTGGGGTTGGAAACGCTTTTCAGGCTCAGTACTGGGCTCAAAACATGCAGCCCTGATGTCTCCCATGATAGCAGGTGGTTAGTAGAAATTTGCTGCTCGGCTGAACCAGCAGGAGCAAACGTATGCGAAAAAATGTTCGTAGAATGAGTTTTTCAGTGAAGAGCAGCCTGGCACATTTTAGCAAGTTTTACTTGTAAGTGGGGTTGGAAACGCTTTTCAGGCTCAATACTGGGCTCAAAAGATGCAGCCCTGATGTCTCTCATGATAGCAGGTGGTTAAGTAGAAATTCGCTGCTCGGCTGACCCTGCAGGAGCAAACGTATGCTAAAAATGTTCGTAGAATGAGATTTTCAGTGAAGAGCAGCCAGGCACATTTTAGCAAGTTTTACTTGTAAGTGGGGTTGGAAACGCTTTTCAGGCTCAATACTGGGCTCAAAAGATGCAGCCCTGATGTCTCTCATGATAGCAGGTGGTTAAGTAGAAATTCCCTGCTCGGCTGATCCAGCAGGAGCAAACATATGCGAAAAATGTACGTAGAATGAGCTTTTCAGTGAATAGCAGCCAGGCACATTTTAGCAAGTTTTACTTGTAAGTGGGGTTGGAAACGCTTTTCAGGCTCAGTACTGGGCTCAAAACATGCAGTCCTGATGTCTCTCATGATAGGAGGTGGTAAAGTAGAAATTCGCTGCTCGGCTGACCCTGCAGGAGCAAATGTATGCTAAAAATGTTCGTAGAATGAGATTTTCAGTGAAGAGCAGCCAGGCACATTTTAGCAAGTTTTACTTGTAAGTGGGATTGGAAACGCTTTTCAGGCTCAGTACTGGGCTCAAAACATGCAGCCCTGATGTCTCTCATGATAGCAGGTGGTTAAGTAGAAATTCGCTGCTTGGCTGACCCTGCAGGAGCAAACGTATGCTAAAAATGTTCGTAGAATGAGATTTTCAGTGAAGAGCAGCCAGGCACATTTTAGCAAGTTTTACTTGTAAGTGGGGTTGGAAACGCTTTTCAGGCTCAGTACTGGGCTCAAAAGATGCAGCCCTGATGTCTCTCATGATAGCAGGTGGTTAAGTAGAAATTCGCTGCTCGGCTGAGCCTGCAGGAGCAAACGTATGCTAAAAATGTTCGTAGAATGAGATTTTCAGTGAAGAGCAGCCAGGCACATTTTAGCAAGTTTTACTTGTAAGTGGGGTTGGAAACGCTTTTCAGGCTCAATACTGGGCTCAAAAAATGTAGCCCTGATGTCTCTTATGATAGCAGGTGGTTAAGTAGAAATTTGCTGCTCAGCTGATCCAGCATGAGCAAACATATGCGAAAAATGTACGTAGAATGAGCTTTTTCAGTGAAGAGCAGCCAGGCACATTTTAGCAAGTTTTACTTGTAAGTGGGGTTGGAAACGCTTTTCAGGCTCAGTACTGGGCTCAAAAGATGCAGCCCTGATGTCTCTCATGATAGCAGGTGGTTAAGTAGAAATTCGCTGCTCGGCTGACCCTGCAGGATCAAACGTATGCTAAAAATGTTTGTAGAATGAGATTTTCAGTGAAGAGCAGCCAGGCACATTTTAGCAAGTTTTACTTGTAAGTGGGGTTGGAAACGCTTTTCAGGCTCAGTACTGGGCTCAAAAGATGCAGCCCTGATGTCTCTCATGATAGCAGGTGGTTAAGTAGAAATTCGCTGCTCGGCTGATCCAGCAGGAGCAAACATATGCGAAAAATGTACGTAGAATGAGATTTCAGTGAAGAGCAGCCAGGCACATTTTAGCAAGTTTTACTTGTAAGTGGGGTTGGAAACGCTTGTCAGGCTCAGTACTGGGCTCAAAACATGCAGCCCTGATGTCTCTCATGATAGCAGGTGGTTAAGTAAAAATTCGCTGCTCGGCTGATCCAGCAGGATCAAACATATGCGAAAAATGTACATAGAATGAGCTTTTCAGTGAAGAGCAGCCTGGCACATTTTAGCAAGTTTTACTTGTAAGTGGGGTTGGAAACGCTTTTCAGGCTCAATACTGGGCTCAAAAGATGCAGCCCTGATGTCTCTCATGATAGCAGGTGGTTAAGTAGAAATTCGCTGCTCGGCTGACCCTGCAGGAGCAAACGTATGCTAAAAATGTTCGTAGAATGAGATTTTCAGTGAAGAGCAGCCAGGCACATTTTAGCAAGTTTTACTTGTAAGTGGGGTTGGAAACGCTTTTCAGGCTCAGTACTGGGCTCAAAACATGCAGCCCTGATGTCTCCCATGATAGCAGGTGGTTAGTAGAAATTTGCTGCTCGGCTGAACCAGCAGGAGCAAACGTATGCGAAAAAATGTTCATAGAATGAGTTTTTCAGTGAAGAGCAGCCTGGCACATTTTAGCAAGTTTTACTTGTAAGTGGGGTTGGAAACGCTTTTCAGGCTCAATACTGGGCTCAAAAGATGCAGCCCTGATGTCTCTCATGATAGCAGGTGGTTAAGTAGAAATTTGCTGCTCGGCTGACCCTGCAGGAGCAAACGTATGCTAAAAATGTTCGTAGAATGAGATTTTCAGTGAAGAGCAGCCTGGCACATTTTAGAAAGTTTTACTTGTAAGTGGGGTTGGAAACGCTTTTCAGGCTCAGTACTGGGCTCAAAAGATGCAGCCCTGATGTCTCTCATGATAGCAGGTGGTTAAGTAGAAATTCGCTGCTCGGCTGATCCAGCAGGAGCAAACATATGCGAAAAATGTACGTAGAATGAGATTTCAGTGAAGAGCAGCCAGGCACATTTTAGCAAGTTTTACTTGTAAGTGGGGTTGGAAACGCTTTTCAGGCTCAGTACTGGGCTCAAAACATGCAGCCCTGATGTCTCTCATGATAGCAGGTGGTTAAGTAAAAATTCGCTGCTCGGCTGATCCAGCAGGAGCAAACATATGCGAAAAATGTACATAGAATGAGCTTTTCAGTGAAGAGCAGCCTGGCACATTTTAGCAAGTTTTACTTGTAAGTGGGGTTGGAAACGCTTTTCAGGCTCAATACTGGGCTCAAAAGATGCAGCCCTGATGTCTCTCATGATAGCAGGTGGTTAAGTAGAAATTCGCTGCTCGGCTGACCCTGCAGGAGCAAAGGTATGCTAAAAATGTTCGTAGAATGAGATTTTCAGTGAAGAGCAGCCAGGCACATTTTAGCAAGTTTTACTTGTAAGTGGGGTTGGAAACGCTTTTCAGGCTCAATACTGGGCTCAAAAGATGCAGCCCTGATGTCTCTCATGATAGCAGGTGGTTAAGTAGAAATTCCCTGCTCGGCTGATCCAGCAGGAGCAAACATATGCGAAAAATGTACGTAGAATGAGCTTTTCAGTGAAGAGCAGCCAGGCACATTTTAGCAAGTTTTACTTGTAAGTGGGGTTGGAAACGCTTTTCAGGCTCAGTACTGGGCTCAAAACATGCAGTCCTGATGTCTCTCATGATAGGAGGTGGTAAAGTAGAAATTCGCTGCTCGGCTGACCCTGCAGGAGCAAATGTATGCTAAAAATGTTCGTAGAATGAGATTTTCAGTGAAGAGCAGCCAGGCACATTTTAGCAAGTTTTACTTGTAAGTGGGATTGGAAACGCTTTTCAGGCTCAGTACTGGGCTCAAAACATGCAGCCCTGATGTCTCTCATGATAGCAGGTGGTTAAGTAGAAATTCGCTGCTTGGCTGACCCTGCAGGAGCAAACGTATGCTAAAAATGTTCGTAGAATGAGATTTTCAGTGAAGAGCAGCCAGGCACATTTTAGCAAGTTTTACTTGTAAGTGGGGTTGGAAACGCTTTTCAGGCTCAGTACTGGGCTCAAAAGATGCAGCCCTGATGTCTCTCATGATAGCAGGTGGTTAAGTAGAAATTCGCTGCTCGGCTGAGCCTGCAGGAGCAAACGTATGCTAAAAATGTTCGTAGAATGAGATTTTCAGTGAAGAGCAGCCAGGCACATTTTAGCAAGTTTTACTTGTAAGTGGGGTTGGAAACGCTTTTCAGGCTCAATACTGGGCTCAAAAAATGTAGCCCTGATGTCTCTTATGATAGCAGGTGGTTAAGTAGAAATTTGCTGCTCAGCTGATCCAGCATGAGCAAACATATGCGAAAAATGTACGTAGAATGAGCTTTTTCAGTGAAGAGCAGCCAGGCACATTTTAGCAAGTTTTACTTGTAAGTGGGGTTGGAAACGCTTTTCAGGCTCAGTACTGGGCTCAAAAGATGCAGCCCTGATGTCTCTCATGATAGCAGGTGGTTAAGTAGAAATTCGCTGCTCGGCTGACCCTGCAGGATCAAACGTATGCTAAAAATGTTTGTAGAATGAGATTTTCAGTGAAGAGCAGCCAGGCACATTTTAGCAAGTTTTACTTGTAAGTGGGGTTGGAAACGCTTTTCAGGCTCAATACTGGGCTCAAAAGATGCAGCCCTGATGTCTCTCATGATAGCAGGTGGTTAAGTAGAAATTCGTTGCTCGGCTGATCCAGCAGGAGCAAACATATGCGAAAAATGTACGTAGAATGAGCTTTTCAGTGAAGAGCAGCCAGGCATATTTTAGCAAGTTTTACTTGTAAGTGGGGTTGGAAACGCTTTTCAGGCTCAGTACTGGGCTCAAAACATGCAGTCCTGATGTCTCTCATGATAGGAGGTGGTAAAGTAGAAATTTGCTGCTCGGCTAACCCTGCAGGAGCATATGTATGCTAAAAATGTTCGTAGAATGAGATTTTCAGTGAAGAGCAGCCAGGCACATTTTAGCAAGTTTTACTTGTCAGTGGGGTTGGAAACACTTTTCAGGCTCAGTACTGGGCTCAAAACATGCAGCCCTGATGTCTCCCATGATAGCAGGTGGTTAGTAGAAATTTGCTGCTCGGCTGAACCAGCAGGAGCAAACGTATGCGAAAAAATGTTCGTAGAATGAGTTTTTCAGTGAAGAGCAGCCAGGCACATTTTAGCAAGTTTTACTTGTAAGTGGGGTTGGAAACGCTTTTCAGGCACAATACTGGGCTCAAAAGATGCAGCCCTGATGTCTCTCATGATAGCAGGTGGTTAAGTAGAAATTTGCTGCTCGGCTGACCCTGCAGGAGCAAACGTATGCTAAAAATGTTCGTAGAATGAGATTTTCAGTGAAGAGCAGCCTGGCACATTTTAGAAAGTTTTACTTGTAAGTGGGGTTGGAAACGCTTTTCAGGCTCAGTACTGGGCTCAAAAGATGCAGCCCTGATGTCTCTCATGATAGCAGGTGGTTAAGTAGAAATTCGCTGCTCGGCTGATCCAGCAGGAGCAAACATATGCGAAAAATGTACGTAGAATGAGATTTCAGTGAAGAGCAGCCAGGCACATTTTAGCAAGTTTTACTTGTAAGTGGGGTTGGAAACGCTTTTCAGGCTCAGTACTGGGCTCAAAACATGCAGCCCTGATGTCTCTCATGATAGCAGGTGGTTAAGTAAAAATTCGCTGCTCGGCTGATCCAGCAGGAGCAAACATATGCGAAAAATGTACATAGAATGAGCTTTTCAGTGAAGAGCAGCCTGGCACATTTTAGCAAGTTTTACTTGTAAGTGGGGTTGGAAACGCTTTTCAGGCTCAATACTGGGCTCAAAAGATGCAGCCCTGATGTCTCTCATGATAGCAGGTGGTTAAGTAGAAATTCGCTGCTCGGCTGACCCTGCAGGAGCAAACGTATGCTAAAAATGTTCGTAGAATGAGATTTTCAGTGAAGAGCAGCCAGGCACATTTTAGCAAGTTTTACTTGTAAGTGGGGTTGGAAACGCTTTTCAGGCTCAATACTGGGCTCAAAAGATGCAGCCCTGATGTCTCTCATGATAGCAGGTGGTTAAGTAGAAATTCCCTGCTCGGCTGATCCAGCAGGAGCAAACATATGCGAAAAATGTACGTAGAATGAGCTTTTCAGTGAAGAGCAGCCAGGCACATTTTAGCAAGTTTTACTTGTAAGTGGGGTTGGAAACGCTTTTCAGGCTCAGTACTGGGCTCAAAACATGCAGTCCTGATGTCTCTCATGATAGGAGGTGGTAAAGTAGAAATTCGCTGCTCGGCTGACCCTGCAGGAGCAAATGTATGCTAAAAATGTTCGTAGAATGAGATTTTCAGTGAAGAGCAGCCAGGCACATTTTAGCAAGTTTTACTTGTAAGTGGGATTGGAAACGCTTTTCAGGCTCAGTACTGGGCTCAAAACATGCAGCCCTGATGTCTCTCATGATAGAAGGTGGTTAAGTAGAAATTCGCTGCTTGGCTGACCCTGCAGGAGCAAACGTATGCTAAAAATGTTCGTAGAATGAGATTTTCAGTGAAGAGCAGCCAGGCACATTTTAGCAAGTTTTACTTGTAAGTGGGGTTGGAAACGCTTTTCAGGCTCAGTACTGGGCTCAAAAGATGCAGCCCTGATGTCTCTCATGATAGCAGGTGGTTAAGTAGAAATTCGCTGCTCGGCTGAGCCTGCAGGAGCAAACGTATGCTAAAAATGTTCGTAGAATGAGATTTTCAGTGAAGAGCAGCCAGGCACATTTTAGCAAGTTTTACTTGTAAGTGGGGTTGGAAACGCTTTTCAGGCTCAATACTGGGCTCAAAAAATGTAGCCCTGATGTCTCTTATGATAGCAGGTGGTTAAGTAGAAATGTGCTGCTCAGCTGATCCAGCATGAGCAAACATATGCGAAAAATGTACGTAGAATGAGCTTTTTCAGTGAAGAGCAGCCAGGCACATTTTAGCAAGTTTTACTTGTAAGTGGGGTTGGAAACGCTTTTCAGGCTCAGTACTGGGCTCAAAAGATGCAGCCCTGATGTCTCTCATGATAGCAGGTGGTTAAGTAGAAATTCGCTGCTCGGCTGACCCTGCAGGATCAAACGTATGCTAAAAATGTTTGTAGAATGAGATTTTCAGTGAAGAGCAGCCAGGCACATTTTAGCAAGTTTTACTTGTAAGTGGGGTAGGAAACGCTTTTCAGGCTCAGTACTGGGCTCAAAAGATGCAGCCCTGATGTCTCTCATGATAGCAGGTGGTTAAGTAGAAATTCGCTGCTCGGCTGACCCTGCAGGAGCAAACATATGCTAAAAATGTACGTAGAATGAGATTTTCAGTGAAGAGCAGCCAGGCACATTTTAGCAAGTTTTACTTGTAAGTGGGGTTGGAAACGCTTTTCAGGCTCAATACTGGGCTCAAAATATGCAGTGATGTCTCTCATGATAGGAGGTGGTTAAAGTAGAAATTCGCTGCTCGGCTGAACCAGCAGGAGCAAACGTATGCGAAAAATGTTCATAGAATGAGTTTTTCAGTGAAGAGCAGCCAGGCACATTTTAGCAAGTTTTACTTGTAAGTGGGGTTGGAAACGCTTTTCAGGCTCAGTACTGGGCTCAAAAATGCAGCCCTGATCTCTCTCATGATAGCAGGTGGTTAAGTAGAAATTCACTGCTCGGCTGACCCGGCAGGAACAAACGTATGCTAAAAATGTACGTAGAATGAGATTTTTAGTGAATAGCAGCCAGGCACATTTTAGCAAGTTTTACTTGTAAGTGGGGATGGAAACGCTTTTCAGGCACAATACTGGGCTCACAGATGCAGCCCTGATGTCTCTCATGATAGCAGGTGGTTAAGTAGAAATTCGCTGCTCGGCTGACCCTACAGGAGCAAACGTATGCTAAAAATGTTCGTAGAATGAGATTTTCAGTGAAGAGCAGCCAGGCACATTTTAGCAAGGTTTACTTGAGGGAGTGGAAACGCTTTTCAGGCTCAGTACTGGGCTCAAAAGATGCAGCCCTGATGTCTCTCATGATAGCAGGTGGTTAAGTAGAAATTCGCTGCTCGGCTGACCCTGCAGGAGCAAACATATGCTAAAAATGTTCGTAGAATGAGATTTTCAGTGAAGAGCAGCCAGGCACATTTTAGCAAGTTTTACTTGTAAGTGGGGTTGGAAACGCTTTTCAGGCTCATTACTGAGCTCAAAACATGCAGCCCTGATGTCTCTCATGATAGCAGGTGGTTAAGTAGAAATTTGCTGCTCGGCTGACCCTGCAGGAGCAAACATATGCCAAAAATGTACGTAGAATGAGATTTTCAGTGAATAGCAGCCAGGCACATTATAGCAAGTTTTACTTGTAAGTGGGGTTGAAACGCTTTTCAGGCTCAATACTGGGCTCAAAAGATGCAGCCCTGATGTCTCTCATGATAGCAGGTGGTTAAGTAGAAATTCGTTGCTCGGCTGACCCTGCAGGAGCAAACGTATGCTAAAAATGTTCGTAGAATGAGATTTTCAGTGAAGAGCAGCCAGGCACATTTTAGCAAGTTTTACTTGTAAGTGGGGTTGGAAACGCTTTTCAGGCTCAATACTGGGCTCAAAAGATGCAGCCCTGATGTCTCTCATGATAGCAGGTGGTTAAGTAGAAATTCGCTGCTCGGCTGATCCAGCAGGAGCAAACGTATGCGAAAAATGTACGTAGAATGAGCTTTTCAGTGAAGAGCAGCCAGGCACATTTTAGCAAGTTTTACTTGTAAGTGGGGTTGGAAACGCTTTTCAGGCTCAATACTGGGCTCAAAACATGCAGTCCTGATGTCTCTCATGATAGGAGGTGGTTAAGTAGAAATTCGCTGCTCGGCTGACCCTGCAGGAGCAAACGTATGCTAAAAATGTTCGTAGAATGAGATTTTCAGTGAAGAGCAGCCAGGCACATTTTAGCAAGTTTTACTTGTATGTGGGGTTGGAAATGCTTTTCCATACTCAATACTGGGCTCAAAAGATGCAGCCCTGATGTCTCTCAGGATAGCAGGTGGTTAAGTAGAAATTCGCTGCTCGGCTGATCCAGCAGGAGCAAACATATGCTAAAAATGTACGTAGAATGAGATTTTCAGGGAAGAGCAGCCAGGCACATTTTAGCAAGTTTTAGTTGTAAGTGGGGTTGGAAACGCTTTTCAGGCTCAGTACTGGGCTCAAAAGATGCAGCCCTGATGTCTCTCATGATAGCAGGTGGTTAAGTAGAAATTCGCTGCTCGGCTGAGCCTGCAGGAGCAAACGTATGCTAAAAATGTTCGTAGAATGAGATTTTCAGTGAAGAGCAGCCAGGCACATTTTAGCAAGTTTTACTTGTAAGTGGGGTTGGAAACGCTTTTCAGGCTCAATACTGGGCTCAAAAAATGTAGCCCTGATGTCTCTTATGATAGCAGGTGGTTAAGTAGAAATTTGCTGCTCAGCTGATCCAGCATGAGCAAACATATGCGAAAAATGTACGTAGAATGAGCTTTTTCAGTGAAGAGCAGCCAGGCACATTTTAGCAAGTTTTACTTGTAAGTGGGGTTGGAAACGCTTTTCAGGCTCAGTACTGGGCTCAAAAGATGCAGCCCTGATGTCTCTCATGATAGCAGGTGGTTAAATAGAAATTCGCTGCTCGGCTGACCCTGCAGGATCAAACGTATGCTAAAAATGTTTGTAGAATGAGATTTTCAGTGAAGAGCAGCCAGGCACATTTTAGCAAGTTTTACTTGTAAGTGGGGTAGGAAACGCTTTTCAGGCTCAGTACTGGGCTCAAAAGATGCAGCCCTGATGTCTCTCATGATAGCAGGTGGTTAAGTAGAAATTCGCTGCTCGGCTGACCCTGCAGGAGCAAACATATGCTAAAAATGTACGTAGAATGAGATTTTCAGTGAAGAGCAGCCAGGCACATTTTAGCAAGTTTTACTTGTAAGTGGGGTTGGAAACGCTTTTCAGGCTCAATACTGGGCTCAAAAGATGCAGTGATGTCTCTCATGATAGGAGGTGGTTAAAGTAGAAATTCGCTGCTCGGCTGAACCAGCAGGAGCAAACGTATGCGAAAAATGTTCATAGAATGAGTTTTTCAGTGAAGAGCAGCCAGGCACATTTTAGCAAGTTTTACTTGTAAGTGGGGTTGGAAACGCTTATCAGGCTCAGTACTGGGCTCAAAAATGCAGCCCTGATCTCTCTCATGATAGCAGGTGGTTAAGTAGAAATTCGCTGCTCGGCTGACCCGGCAGGAACAAACGTATGCTAAAAATGTACGTAGAATGAGATTTTTAGTGAATAGCAGCCAGGCACATTTTAGCAAGTTTTACTTGTAAGTGGGGATGGAAACGCTTTTCAGGCTCAATACTGGGCTCACAAATGCAGCCCTGATGTCTCTCATGATAGCAGGTGGTTAAGTAGAAATTCGCTGCTCGGCTGACCCTACAGGAGCAAACGTATGCTAAAAATGTTCGTAGAATGAGATTTTCAGTGAAGAGCAGCCAGGCACATTTTAGCAAGGTTTACTTGAGGGAGTGGAAACGCTTTTCAGGCTCAGTACTGGGCTCAAAAGATGCAGCCCTGATGTCTCTCATGATAGCAGGTGGTTAAGTAGAAATTCGCTGCTCGGCTGACCCTGCAGGAGCAAACGTATGCTAAAAATGTTCGTAGAATGAGATTTTCAGTGAAGAGCAGCCAGGCACATTTTAGCAAGTTTTACTTGTATGTGGGGTTGGAAATGCTTTTCAGGCTCAGTACTGGGCTCAAAAGATGCAGCCCTGATGTCTCTCATGATAGAAGGTGGTTTAGTAGAAATTCGCTGCTCGGTTGACCCTGCAGGATCAAACGTATGCTAAAAATGTTCGTAGAATGAGCTTTTCAGTGAAGAGCAGCCTAGCACATTTATGAAGTTTTACTTGTAAGGGGGGTTGGAAACGCTTTTCCATACTCAATACTGGGCTCAAAAGATGCAGCCCTGATGTCTCTCAGGATAGCAGGTGGTTAAGTAGAAATTCGCTGCTCGGCTGATCCAGCAGGAGCAAACATATGCTAAAAATGTACGTAGAATGAGATTTTCAGGGAAGAGCAGCCAGGCACATTTTAGCAAGTTTTAGTTGTAAGTGGGGTTGGAAACGCTTTTCAGGCTCACTACTGGGCTCAAAAGATGCAGCCCTGATGTCTCTCATGATAGCAGGTGGTTAAGTAGAAATTCGCTGCTCGGCTGACCCTGCAGGAGCAAACGTATGCTAAAAATGTTCGTAGAATGAGCTTTTCAGTGAAGAGCAGCCTGGCACATTTTAGCAAGTTTTACTTGTAAGGGGGGTTGGAAACGCTTTTCCATACTCAATACTGGGCTCAAAAGATGCAGCCCTGATGTCTCTCATGATAGCAGGTGGTTAAGTAGAAATTCGCTGCTCGGCTGATCCAGCAGGAGCAAACATATGCAAAAAATGTACGTAGAATGAGATTTTCAGTGAAGAGCAGCCAGGCACATTTTACCAAGTTTTACTTGTAAGTGGGGTTGGAAACGCTTTTCAGGGTCAGTACTGGGCTCAAAACATGCAGCCCTGATGTCTCTCATGATAGCAGGTGGTTAAGTAGAAATTCGCTGCTCGGCTGACCCTGCAGGAGCAAACGTACGCTAAAAATGTTTGTAGAATGAGATTTTCAGTGAAGAGCAGCCAGGCACATTTTAGCAAGTTTTACTTGTAAGTGGGGTTGGAAACGCTTTTCAGGCTCAATACTGGGCTCAAAACATGCAGCCCTGATGTCTCTCATGATAGCAGGTGGTTAAGTAGAAATTCGCTGCTCGGCTGACCCTGCAGGAGCAAACGTATGCTAAAAATGTTCGTAGAATGAGATTTTCAGTGAAGAGCAGCCAGGCACATTTTAGCAAGTTTTACTTGTAAGTGGGGTTGGAAACGCTTTTCAGGCTCAATACTGGGCTCAAAAGATGCAGCCCTGATGTCTCTCATGATAGCAGCTGGTTAAGTAGAAATTCGCTGCTCGGCTGATCCAGCAGGAGCAAACATATGCGAAAAATGTACGTAGAATGAGCTTTTCAGTGAAGAGCAGCAGGGCACATTTTAGCAAGTTTTACTTGTAAGAGGGGTTGGAAACGCTTTTCAGGCTCAGTACTGGGCTCAAAACATGCAGCCCTGATGTCTCTCATGATAGCAGGTGGTTAAGTAGAAATTCGCTGCTCGGCTGACCCTGCAGGAGCAAACGTATGCTAAAAATATTCGTAGAATGAGATTTTCAGTGAAGAGCAGCCAGGCACATTTTAGCAAGTTTTACTTGTAAGTGGGGTTGGAAACGCTTTTCAGGCTCAATACTGGGCTCAAAAAGATGCAGCCCTGATGTCTCTTATGATAGCAGGTGTAAGTAGAAATTCGCTGCTCAGCTGATCCAGCAGGAGCAAACATATGCAAAAAATGTACGTAGAATGAGCTTTGTCATGTATTCCTATAGGTTCTGAATCGATCCCCCTATTCCTGACCCTATTCTAGATAAACAAACCAACAAGTTAACTAGCAGTCAGCCCATGAGGCAGAAAACCCCCATGATGCAGATACCGTTATCTGACGCAGTCACACTACGGCACAGGAACGTGTTATCTGATTAGGTCATAACGCTTGCGATCTAATTAGACAAGCGATATTCCTCCAGCCCCTGATAAGGCATACGGAGTTCTCATAACAAATCAAACCTATGACAACCTGGGCAAAACCCTGCGGCCATTGTTTTGATTTCACCGAGAACTTTAGTAAAAGAATGTGCTAACGAGCAAATCGTATGACATCTTTATTGACGTATCTATGTCCATCCTTACGTCAATCTCGGCACCTTAAAGGTATAAATATTACCGATCTTGCCATATGCAAACACACGCGTGGTGACGAGACGGAGCAGCCATACTTGCCGAAGCCAAGAGCAGAGCAGACCCCGCTGGCAGCAGCCCCGCCTTCCTGACGCGCTGAGAGAAGCTGCTTTCTCCTGCTGAGAATCCAGCACCGGCGTTTCCGGGTAGCCCTCGCAGGCAGCCTGGAATATCGAGACCAGAGAGAGAGATACCATTCCTCATTCATCCTAACTTCCAGGTACAGAACTGAATAACCCCTCACAAAGAATTCTTTAGTTATTCACTTGGCAAAAACAAACTTAACTTAAACTGTAACTATCTATTCCCGCCCTCGTATTAGACTTAGGTCAGGTACACGGGGTAGGCGTATCTAGAAAACACCAGTTGAGTACGTTTAGTCAAATGTATATGTGTATGTAATATATTTTATTAATTTTAAACATCTTATGGCTTTGAAACCATAGCAATGTTTTTACAGTATTATTTTATACTGCTGCTCTTAATGTATGCACTTTACTTAACTATAAGTATTGCAATAATATCGATCCATTTCTCTTGTATGAGAAAAGAGACTGATCAATAAATAACACCTTTTTATTGAACACGCCCGTCTCTTCCTTTTCTCTACATTCTGATGAGACTAAGAATGCACGTACTGACTGAGTAAAATAATTTGCCTTTTGTTCACACGACTCTCGAGATTGACTCTTGATTAGGGGAGAGCAAAGTTGTCATGTTCTATGGTTGTCAGAAACTAAATCCCTTCTTGTCTAATCAGGGAAGTTAAGTCCTCCTTGAACATTCGAGAAAGTTTCTAGTGAACTCTGAGCTAAGCTGGCAAACCCAAAACTTTAAGTCTAGTATCGACAGTAGCAGACCTAGTTAACGTCTGGCCTAGGCCTTTACTGCTGTAGGTATTATTCCAATGCGCAGAGCCTATTGGGAAAAAAGGAACTACACTACATGGCGCCCAACGCGTTTGGAAAGGGCGATAAAACTAACGTAAGACATTTAGAGTAACTCAGTCGTGCTTTCTCACTCAGACCCCTTTTCCCAAATACTCCAAAGACGTCTGGAGTGGGTGAAAGGTTATATCCGCCAGACCTCGTAGGAGGGAACTCCTATGTATGGTTCTTGGTATAGTCAACGTTGAAGGATAAACAGTTCCAAAATATTGTGCATCTAATCTTTGTTTCCATAAGAAACCTGATCTGCAAACAAACAAAATAACCATCCTGTCGGTAAAATGGCAGACAGTGATGAAGAAAGGGAGGCAGTTAGATTAGCAGCTGACATAGCAGAAGCTGATACTGCACTACAAAATGCAGACCCGGAGATAATACTCATCCCGGTCATTAAAAGAAAATCTATAACCTTAAAACTTATAGAAAATGGACTGACACCTAGAGGTGGTACAGTCATATTCGTAATTGAGGCACACGAATATCGGCAGACAGAGGTATACTATTCATGGATACATTTTCCAGCAGCAAATGCTGTAACAAAGTACTTCCACTATTACAAAATAGAGGAACCTCCTAATGAGTACACTCCTTTCGAGGAGGTGGAAGTACCACTCAAATTCCAAGAGCATTTGCTCTTATTTGATGGCGCCCTAAAACATAACAATCACATCACCAGGCTCGGTCCTTTAGGTAGACCAGGAGCAACGTGGCCGGTCCTGGCCGGATACACACCACATCCAGACATCGATGGGATGTCTGCACCAAACCTTTTAACACAGCTAAAACAATTAATAAAAATTCATAGACAATTAGTTCAGTATGTGATGCGGACTTCAACAATTCAGCCAGCAATTAAACTTCCACAGCTGACCCCTCACCAGGGGAACACAAATAAAATTACACCACAGAACATCCAATCCTGCCTAGGTAAAGTACCGGCTAAACGGGAACAAATACCATTCTGGTTGGCACAGAAAATTACCCAAATAGAGGCGGTGTTTCCTGACACCACCCCGCTAGAAAAACACAGGATTCTGACTATCTGTCTCCCAATGGGAATCGCACCACACATAGAGGACTGTGACACTTGGGGTACAGTCTTTGCTTCCATCTACACAAAAACGCACGGTGTTCCATCCATTTCGGTGATACCAGATGTGCTAAAACAAATTCAAGACGAATACGGTCCAGAACCTGCTTTAACTCTTGGTATGAAATTACTGAAAGACTTCAAGCAGGTCTCGGCTATATTATTAGCCAACATAAAAGGTGAAGCAGCAAACGTGGCGATCCGCCAGAGGTTAAAAGAGACAGATATAGCAGACCAACCAGCTGAAATTGCCAGAATCATAGAAAAATCCTATGAGGAACTAGGTAGAGATAGTTTAGGTGGAATACCAGTAAAACCACAACTGACTGAAAGTCCAGAAAAAATATTTTTTAATAATAATTCACCAAAAAAGAACTGGGATGGAAACAAACAATCCAATCCAAAAGAAAAGAAATTCCAGTCCCGAGGAAGGTCTCCTAGGCGAAGAGAAAAATCTCCGAACCAAAGACACAGGTCACCCTAGAGTGACCCCTCTGGGAAAAGATATAACCTTAGAAATAGGGATAATATAAAAAAGCCTGATCGATATCAAGACATTGATACGCGTCCCTCTCAATCTTTTCAGACTTCCTCGCAGAAATCGGAAAGAAGAGGACGATCAGAACAAAGAGAAGAGCACGCCAAGTCCAAAGACAAGGAACCTGCTCAACTAAAAAAGAAATTACAATTTCCAAAAAAGAAGGTAGCCAGTATCAAGGTAGTTAACAATGCCGAGAATACTGAGGACACAACTGAAAAACGGAGAGTGGGCTCAGACAATGCTAGACAGCGCAGCAGAAGTGAGCATAGCTCGCAAAGTCCTTATGAATCATCTGGAGACAGTGGACACGAATGAATATCTTCAAGTGGAAACTGCAGACACCAGGGTTAGCAAACCTCACAAGATATACGAGATAACATTACGTATAGAGGGAGATAAGACTAGAAAAATAAGGGGACTATTTTGGGATAACCTCTCCAAGGGTTATGACATCCTTCTAGCTGAAAAAAGACTGGCCACCAGAGTTTGTCAGGGAGTGCCCTCATGGCGAAGAAGTAATTATGCCTGCCTTCTCAAATCAAATTCCAATTCATAAAAAATACACACTTGCCAGAAAGTGGGCAGTGGCTCTAGCACCTGCTTTATATAAAAATCATGTAGGATGGGATGAGGACTCCCCTCCTCACAAAATCCAGTTAAAATCACAACCTACTGCACAAAGGCAGTACCCAATTAAGCAAGAAGCTAAAAAACAGGTAAATGAAATACTAGATCAGCTAAAATACCAGGGGGTGATTGAAACTTCCACCTCACAAATGAACAACCCTTTGTTTCCGGTCTCCAAACCAGACAATTCATATCGTCTAGTTTTGGATTACCGACACCTTAACACATGTTGCAAAACTTTTGCAGTGCAAAACTCACACAGTGCTGCACTAATGAATAACATAGTGCGCAAAAAATACAAAACAACCTTAGACATCTCCAATGGATTCTTTTGTCAAAACATAGCACCAGAGAGCAGATATTTAACTGCATTCTCAGTAAATGGCACTCAAAAACAATTCTGTCGGTTAGCCCAGGGGTACAAGAACAGCCCGGGGGTATTCTCAGCGAGAGTAACAGAATTACTTCATCTATATGATGATGAAGCATTATCTTATGTCGATGACATTTACTTAACAGATGATGACTTGGAGACTCACTTGAAAAGAGTGAACACCATAATACTTGGGTTCGCTGCAGAGGGTTACAAATTCAACTTTAAAAAATCCAGAATTGCCCATCTGACAGTCCTATTCTTAGGATATGAGTTATCAAGTGAAGGCAAAAGCCTGGCTGACAATTTCCTAGAGACCAAGCACCTAGAACACTAAAAAACTTACAGTCGATTCTAGGCTTCCTAAATTTCGGAAGAACATACATTGCAAATTACGCAGAAAGGGTCAAACCCCTTTATGATCTAATTAAACCAGATTTTAAAAGATCCAATTGGACTCAAATACACACAGAAATTTTGAGATCCTTACAAACAGACATGCTAATTAAAACAAAATTAGAAACACGTGATAACACACGCAATCTTGTGATTCGAGTCATCCCAGGGAGATGTGGATTCACATACCTGACCTCTAATGAGGGAGAAAAGGTACCAATTGTATTCAAATCACACTTGTACACAGAAGCTGAACAGAAATTCAGCAACAAAGAAAAAATTGTTCATGCAGTTCAGACCGCAATAGCTAGAGAAAAAGATCAAGCAGACGGTAGACATATCACAGTCAGAACAGCTGAATCAGCCTTTGAGGCATTAACAACACCGTGTAATTTACCAACAACAACATTGGATCCAGAATGGTTACAATGGGTGAATTCAATCACAACGGACAAAGTATACTACTACTTTGATCAAGAACTAGAAGAATTGAAAAATCTAGCATATGAAGAAACATATCCTCTGCCAATCGACATTCTGCCTTTACGACATTACGCCTGTGTAATCTATACAGACGGACATGCTCAACCGTCCGTTTGGGGAGAACAAGCATACAACCCCACATGTGAGATTACAAAAGAAGTGTGGCGCGGAGGTAAACTAAAACCTCTATTAACAAAAACACACTCAGTAGAAACTAATTCAGAACAACAAACTGAAATATTAGCTTTGAAAATGGCGCTAGATAATGCGGATCACGAATTCCCGACACTTATAGTGTCAGATTCATATTACTGCGTCAAATCATATAACAGCGATTTGCAGACATGGATTCAAAACGGTTACAAAGATGACACAGATGCACCAATAAAGCAGAAACTGCTCTGGGAACAAATAGCTCTTTTACAAAAAGAACTACCAAAGATTAACGTGACACACTCACTGAGTCATCAGCGTGATGGCGTTCACGTTGCAGGGAATTCATTGGCTGAGACAGCCACAGCGGCAGCCACTAAATCGGCTCCCGTAGATCGAACAAAGCGTACATTAAAATACATTGACGGTGAAACAGAGCTGGCAGTGAAAACGTCATCAAAAGGCGACTGCTCAGCGTTACCGATCAACTATCCACTCAATTATACATACATAATCGATGCAAACTCCGTCCCTTTTGCTCGAATCCCTGGAGTGGGGGATAGGGTGATTCCAAACATGGACAGGAGAAACTTGTTAATCGCAGACGCACACATGGGCGAGGGTCTCAGACACCTTAAACTAAAAGATTCTCTGGAAGAATTACAATCACGGTACTGGTGGCCAGGCATGAGCCTGCGTCATACCATGTTTGTAAAAAACTGCCCAAACTGCAACAGAGATCGCAGTGGGGAGAGAAACAGTTCAATACCTCGTCGTTCTACTCCAGGAAAAATCAGGAGTAAAAAGGAAGAGTTGCGATTAACATATACAGGCTAGTTCCACTTATAATGTAGATCACCAGCACTCGGCTGACGCCAGAACTGTTATAAAAGATTTGCGAGTCTTTATCGGCACATACGCAATTGGCATGCTGCATTCGGACAATGGTCCTGCTTTTAGCTCTCGGGCTTATAAGGAGGCCATGGTCAGCATGGGCGTGCAATTGCGGTACTCTTGTCCATTTCACCCTGAGGGGAACGGAATTGTTGAAAGAAAAAACCGTGACATAAACCAATCTATAACGGCGAAGGTATTAGGTACGGGAGCTGGGTGGGTCAAACATCTAATAAGTGTCCAACGTAGTCTCAATAACTTGCCAAGAAATTCTCTGAAGGGATTCAGTGCGTACGAATTATTATTTGGAACTAGGATGATGATCTCTGACATTGATAGTCAGACTTCAGTGGTGAAAGAAAAAACCTTTGATATCAAAGACCGTTTGGCTATTTTGCAGGACTTAAACAAAACAAGAAAAGACCTGAGCAACATAAAGTTGAAACAACAGCCAACAACCACTGAAGAACCACCACCTGTCCCAGCAAGACCTGTCTGGATTCCAAAAGTCGGGGATCTAGTCAGGGAAAAGATCGCGGTAAAGAAGGAATTTGGGCCTTCTTACAGAAAAGCAGTTCCTGTCTTGTCTGTCAACGGGACAAGATCAGTTGTACTACCGCCACTTGCTGGAAAAAAGGAGAACCGAGTTGTATCAATCGACCTGGTGAAACCACAACATGTGGCCGATAACAAACAGTAGGCCAAGTGGACTCCCAATAAGTAGCAGAACACCAAGGTTTGCTACCAGTACAGAGGTCCTAACAAAGAGGCTCATCACATTTGAAACGCCTACAGAAGAACAACAAGGACTATGCAGCAATGCAATAGAACTCAGACCTCTGAAAACCCAAATAAAAACATTTAGCAGAAACACACCAATCTATAATGAAGTAACAAGTGAAAATGCAAGAAACAGAAATCCTGAACCAATTGGAACAATTGACAGAACTGCATCCGGCTACTTCATAAACTTCGATGATTCCTCTGAAGGCTTCAGTGAATCAAAGACACAGCCATCATCAAAAACCTTTAAAGATAAAGCTAAGGAACTTTTGAAACAACTGAAAGAAACATATCTGATTTCTCCATGGATTGAATTTTGGGTGGGTTTTGGTGCATTTATCCTCATACTTTGGCTCATCATGGTACTTACTTTGGGACGCTTCATTGAGGGAAAATATGCTAAAATGGACACAGCAAGTCAGAAAATCAACTTGATCCTCAAACCACACACATCCTCACACGTCGAGAAAAGAGAACTTTCTTCAGCCAACTTCACAGCCAATCCGATACCGGGTGGGGTAGCCTGGGACAACACTGACTATGAAATTTATGGTCCGGTCGAGATCCTGAAATATCCACACCAAATTAAGATCTCATTGAGTGACTTTGCAAAACCAAACTCATTTGCTGATGATTGGGACTTCGAAAGCATTAATAATATGATGTCTGACTTAGTAATGTCTGCTAAATTTACCAAACATGATTATTTGCAGGGTTCTACATATTATGATAGTATGTATTGCTATAACCACTATGGTAACCAGTTTTTACATAGATCTGCACAACCTAGAAATGTTTTAAATTATAATCAATGGGAACATTGTGCAACACCTCCAAAAGGGAGCTCAAGAACCGTTTACGACAAATATTCATATTTTTCAGGTTTTAACACAAGTAATGCTGAAACATTTTATTTTAAATTGTCAAACAAAACAGGGACCAAGACCATGATAACCAACACAAAATTGTTATATTCAGACTCATTCTTTGAAAAAATGAATACTTTTGGTTTTGAATATTGGGACAAAAATGTTGAATTGAAAAGTGTTTGGGGTACAAAAGAATGGCAAGTACAGGGTATAGAAGCTTTGTTTAGAGCCTGCATGATCCCAGAACAAATGATATTTTTAAATGACACTGTTCAACAAACCACCTGTCTTGGCCTAGCCAAAATCAAAGATTTAAATAAACCGTCTATTCCAAAGCCAACAATGTTTAGCAATAACTCTGATACAGATGAAGAGATAGACGTAAACCATATATTAAACCAAAACAGAACACATCCTGATTGGAAACAGTGGTTGATATAACTGTCAAGACAGATTCCTGAACAAAACACAGGGGTTCAAAATGACCAGGCCAGACCCTAGATATCCTCAAAGACATCACCCAGGGATAATAACCACCTACAGTGTGGGCAAATTATGCCTTCAATGGCTACAAACTTCCACACTGGCAGAAATTAAGCAACACCTAACTTTACTTACTGATGGTGCTGACTTGCGTGATTTCATTATGGGACCGCGCAAACAGCGTCAAAAACGTTTCATAGCAGCCTCTGTATATGCAGCATACAATGAGGCCTGGAAGGTTACTCAAATTGAAACAGCAGAGAGAATACGGGAAATTGACCGTATTAATTTGGAAAAATCACTTTCTGTAGTGGACAATGGGTTAATGACTCTGTCCTCCAGAATTTTTTCTTTGGACAGCATTGTGTCTTCAGCAATCGACATATTATCGCAAGACTTACTGTTATTACAACACGGTCAGTCACAATTGCGTTCTATTGTACAGCTTGGCTGGACGTTACAAAATCTGCGTTCAGGCTATGTGCCTTGGCGTCTAATCAACACAACGTCATTATTCCAAATCTTTAACCTTACTGATAGACAAATCGGTATGGCACAAAAGGGTGCTGATTATACAATCTTGAGCATTGAAAAACTAGAAAGATTACCAATGACAATGTCAGAACGACCTGTCAGTGAATGGATAATACATGGGATAATAAATATTCCAATCTCAACCTTCAGGTTTCAATACTGCCAAAAATATATACAGGCTGGCATGTACGAGAAATTGGGAAAGGGGTACCTTAAAACAACATGGAACCTGCCCTATTCACATGCATGTGTCAGTAATAAAGGACAGAAAGTGTTTCTTAGTGGCAACAATTGTGCGATGTCACTAAGTGGCACACTTCTGTGTAACGGAATTAGTTTGCATGGAGCCTGTGAAGGGAATTCATACAACCTTTCATGTCACCAACAAGGCGCACCTGCAACAGAAATAGAACCATTCTTTCAAAGACTCTATAATGGGAGTTACATTCTAATTGTAGACCGCAGATGTTGTAGTCTTATGCCCGGGACTCCTTATCTAGTAACTACGACTGCGAAGGTCAAGTGCTGTGGACGCTCGTTGTTCCCCAGCTCCTTCCCAGACAGGGAGGCAAGGGCATGGCCCGATTTGAAAATTACTTCTATTCGAATAGATACTTTAAGCAGAATGAAAACAGTGCTTCTTCAGACGCCTACCAGGCTCTCGTCATCAAAAGAAACGTATGATCTACAAGTCGCAAGGACGACTGCAGAGATACATACATTATTATCAACTAATTCCCCCGTACATTTCGCGGAAATCCTGAATGAAATCTTAAATATTTCTGATACCAATGGGGTCTCAAAGGTATTTAAGACAGTATTTTCGATGGCATTAACACCATTCAAAGCCATACTGGGTATTTTTCCAGATTTCGTCCATTCGATTTTTGGCGGACTTCCCCTGATCTTGGGACTAATTGCAGGAATCCTATTCTTAGTCCTTATTTTTCGTTATGGCAACCCATGTCACAGACAAAACTCTTGCGACACGGGAAGAAACAATCCTAGCCATTGGATACCGGGACCGGATATCAAAAATCCTGGGACTCTCCCGGCTTAGAGACCTGAACATGACTTGGTTTCTATCATTTCGACCAATGTGGCAAAGATGTGTTTTACCTGTATTGAGGTGTCTGCTATGCGGAGAAGAATGCGTGTTAGACACCTGTCTGACGCTACAATCGGATGCGCCGATGAATGCAGAAACATTGTTGAGCCCGATCAAGGTTCATGCTTTGTGCTGCCCTCAAAGGCTACCAATCCTGATGACGGCATTCGTGGAAGCTTCACCACTACGATTGATGGGTAGTGAAGTTCAAGATGAAAGCAGCATCGAACAGGTACGACCTTCTGTCAGCAATGCGAATCAGAATGTCAATGGAGACAATCATGCACAAGAATGCATGATTACACCTATTTCCGAGTTAGTGGAACTTTCCCAGGAAGCTGTTGACAGTTTTTTCGAAAGCCTAAATGATATGATGTTCTCACCCGAACAGAAATAGAGACTTTTGAGCAAGCTCGCACACGGCGTTCCCTGAATTCGGCCTTCAACTTTAAATAATAAAGTCACATGAACTATTTTTCACTCCAGTTCACGGACAGCAACTCTTTCAGAAGCCCCAATTCATTTTTTCGGTTTTTCGGGACACTTATCTTCTGCTTAAAGTAAGAAACTATTCCTAAAGAACTAAGATTTCTATTTTTTAGATACTTTATAGACTTTAGCTGCCCGCTGGTATGTTCATTAATATTTTATTCTGTGATGGAATGGTCTCGAATCTTTTTTCTGTATTTAAGAAACCATTTCATGTGTAATTCTCATATACCAAACGAGCAATAATGTATACAAATGCGATTACTTTGGCATTATTCTACAGCTTGAGTGCATACAATATATATGTCTGCAATTTTTCAGTATATTTGAAGAATTTCAAAATGCATTTATGTATTTTGGGGTGGTAAGGTATACACACTACTCTATAGTATGTTGTACTATGTTATACTATGCCTAGATTAGTAAATATGTCCATAGTTAGCGTGGAGTGGGGGTCATGTATTCCTATAGGTTCTGAATCGATCCCCCTATTCCTGACCCTATTCTAGTTAAACAAACCAACAAGTTAACTAGCAGTCAGCCCATGAGGCAGAAAACCCCCATGATGCAGATACCGTTATCTGACGCAGTCACACTACGGCACAGGAACGTGTTATCTGATTAGGTCATAACTCTTGCGATCTAATTAGACAAGCGATATTCCTCCAGCCCCTGATAAGGCATACGGAGTTCTCATAACAAATCAAACCTATGACAACCTGGGCAAAACCCTGCGGCCATTGTTTTGATTTCACCGAGAACTTTAGTAAAAGAATGTGCTAACGAGCAAATCGTATGACATCTTTATTGACGTATCTATGTCCATCCTTCCGTCAATCTCGGCACCTTAAAGGTATAAATATTACCGATCTTGCCATATGCAAACACACGCGTGGTGACGAGACGGAGCAGCCATACTTGCCGAAGCCAAGAGCAGAGCAGACCCCGCTGGCAGCAGCCCCGCCTTCCTGACGCGCTGAGAGAAGCTGCTTTCTCCTGCCGAGAATCCAGCACTGGCGTTTCCGGTTAATCCCTCGCAGGCAGCCTGGAATATCGAGACCAGAGAGAGAGATACCATTCCTCATTCATCCTAACTTCCAGGTACAGAACTGAATAACCCCTCACAGAGAATTCTTTAGTTATTCACTTGGCAAAAACAAACTTAACTTAAACTGTAACTATCTATTCCCGCCCTCGTATTAGACTTAGGTCAGGTACACGGGGTAGGCGTATCTAGAAAACACCAGTTGAGTACGTTTAGTCAAATGTATATGTGTATGTAATATATTTTATTCATTTTAAACATCTTATGGCTTAGAAACCATATCAATGTTTTTACAGTATTATTTTATACTGCTGCTCTTAATGTATGCACTTTACTTAACTATAAGTATTGCAATAATATCGATCCATTTCTCTTGTATGAGAAAAGAGACTGATCAATAAATAACACCTTTTTATTGAACACGCCCGTCTCTTCCTTTTCTCTACATTCTGATGAGACTAAGAATGCACGTACTGACTGAGTAAAATAATTTGCCTTTTGTTCACACGACTCTCGAGATTGACTCTTGATTAGGGGAGAGCAAAGTTGGCACCTGTGGGCAAAACCATTGTGTCAAGTTGTGTTTTCAGAGCTTGACTGTATATTGAGGGGCTTTCACAGTAGCCCTGAGGAGCGCGTTTAAAGCGGAAGCTGCGACCTCCTAAACTAAAGGAAAAAATATCCCTGCTTTCCTCAGCAATCGGGATACTGAAGAAAGCATTCTTCAGGTCAATCACCGAAAACCAGGAGGCAGAGGCTGGAATCATAGTCAATAATGTTGTAATGTCGGGGACGACAGGGAATTGTGGTACAACAATTTTATTCACCTCTCTAAGGTCAATCACGAATCTGTACACAGGT
Source organism: Lissotriton helveticus (assembly GCF_964261635.1). Classification (NCBI taxonomy): domain Eukaryota; kingdom Metazoa; phylum Chordata; class Amphibia; order Caudata; family Salamandridae; genus Lissotriton; species Lissotriton helveticus. The sequence goes on along the minus strand of NC_136061.1, from coordinate 1,352,752,794 downwards.
GGCTGAGAAGGGTCAGTTCGTTTTAAAACAGGCAGAACAGGACTATTGCAAACATTGCCTCGTGTTTCTTCAATCACGTCTTTTTCAATCAACTCGTAAACAATCGCTAGCAAAGCTTTTTCACCCTCATTGGATATTCTGTATTGGGGAATTCGTGGCATTTTGACATTCGACTTCAATGTTACAACATATGGTGGAATTTCTAAAAGACCTACATCATTTGGACCAGTAGCCCAAAGAATATCTGGGAGAAGTGCCAATTCTGCTGGAAGTGCATTTCTCGACAAATACATGGGAGAAACCACTTTCTTACCTAAAGTAAGTTGTACTCCTGAAGGAGAGCAGTACAAAGTCGCATACAATCTTTTTAGCAAATCTAATCCTAGCAAATTTTCACCACAACCTGTCGTCAAAATAAGGGGTGCTTCGAATTCACAAGGACCAACAGAAAGAGATAAAGGGTCAGAAATTGGATTTCTAACCGGGGCGCCAGAAAAACCTACGGAAACGTTCATTTCGCCAGACAAAGGTGCGCCAGGGAGTTTGGAGTGCATAATAGAACTCTTTGTAGCACCAGTATCCAACAGAAAAGGTTCTGACACACCTGATGTAATCACCTCAACGTAAGGTCCACTCTGATCTACTGGAACTAAAACGACTCCCTCTCTTCGTCTATGGCTGTCCTAGCAATCCTCATTTTCCCACTGCTCATTTTCTGTGTAATACTCATCAACGTAGTATTGAGCTGTCCTGTCAGATACGTTATTTTGCTGGTTAAACCTGTTCATGGAGTTTTGTGGTGGAAGGGGACGTGCGTCCTGAGGGGCGTTTCCACGCCCTCTACCTCTAGGCGCTTGCTGACTGCCACGACCTCTTACGCCAGAAATTCCATTTGCACGTTGTGGTAGGGCAGGACAGTTATATTTGTAATGACCCTCTTGTTTGCAATATAAACACTGGTTGGGACCTACGCAGTGTTGAGTGTAATCGAATCTTTGCAAGTTTCTCTGGTATTGTTGAGGCTGCTGAAAAGTGTTCTGGTAGTGATTCTGACCATTATTATTTTGATTACCACCACCACGTGGTGGATAGGCTTGCTGTAGCAAAACCTTCGTTTTGAGTTCTCTAGTTTTCTTTTCTACTTTATCTTTCTCATCTTTGTCTCTATTCTCGTAGTACTGTGCGGTAGCTAATATCTGGGCTGAAGATGAGACTGCCCAAGAACTTTCCGAATCTTTCAATTTCTTACACAAATCTGGAAGCAGATTGTGCACAAATTTATCGACAAACAATCTTCTGTGGTCATATCTTGACCGCTGTGGTCAATGAATGTTTCTTCAAATCTGGTGAAGAAATCTGAAACAGTTTCTTCTTTCTTTTGCTTGCATGCAGATAACTTATCCCAATTTACGCGTATTGCAGGCATTATCGTTTTCATGTAATCTACTATTCTACCAGGTAGTTCCGCTATCAGAGGCTCAGGCTTGGCACCACCAACTTGGCGGGCATCTGCAGCAGTAATATTAGCCCATGTGTCACCTAATTCCTGGTCATGATCTACATGACAAATTTTTCCCCATAAAGGCTGTGGAACAACGTTCCCGAATAACATATCGATATCGGCCAAATTCATTATACATGACCCAGCAGTTTGCGACAATTCTTTATAGTACCCTGCAGGATTTTTACGCGGATCTGGTAATGTTTGTTTGAGTGCTAAAACTTCAGCTCGCTTCCATGGGACATGTACCCATACACGGTGAAAGTGTGGCAGGACAGGTGGGACAGCTGTCGCGTCACCCTCTCTCCACTGTGGGGGAACTTCTCTCATAGGGTATTGTCATGCATTTTTCCTACTAGATGCACTAGATTCCGATGGTGACCCAGAACTGCTTCCCTTACTTCGATATGATAATAGCATTTCAACTGCCTTTTCCACATCGGGACCTACAATCATACCCTCTCCAAACTTAAATCGTACACGACACATCTCTTGTGGGATGCATTCTTGATCATTGTCTTCTAAATCCTCGCCAAGAAAGACACACATCTGTTCGAAAACATATCTCTGTGTCGCTGTTTCCCATTGATGGAAGACTTCCATGACAGACTGTACATCATATTCTGCAGTGTCCATGACCCATTTCCGAGCTAAACTATTCAGGGAATCTCTCTCTTGATAATCAGGCAGTTGACTTCGCAACTGTCTTCTTCCTATGTTAGGGGTCGTAGTAGGCAACCCGAAAAGAGGTAAAAGAAGATTAGTAACAGTGCTGGCCATTTTCTGCCGAATGGAAGGTCAAACTGAAGGACAAACAGATGGAAAAACGGGGTGAGATAAGGCGGGGGTAGAGATGGCAGAAGAGGTATCAGGAATAATAGATGTGGTACTAGGCAAAATCGTAGAGGGGGCATTAGGAGATGTAGAAAGTACAGTTGGCAAAATCGTAGAAAACACAGGTGAAACGGAAGTGGTCGGTGGGCCTGGAGGAGGCTGCACCGAAGAAGTAGGAGCCAGCTGAAGAACAGCTGGTGGGTGCTGTGGAAGAGCAGGAGGCGCAGCTTGTGCAACTAAAGGTTGCGGGGGTGCTGTGGCATTCTGCGCATAGGGGGGTGGTGAAGTTAATAATTGCGACATTAATGGGTCTTTTTCACGCTCCTTGCTGAAGAGACGGCAAAACTGGATAACGCTTATCTATTGCCATTTTACGTTGCCTGTGCAACTGCTCATTTATCTGCTCTTCCTCATTATCTTTAAACTGCACAGCAGCTGCATTACTGAAAGTCCCCCTTCTCTCTTATTTTTCTTAGCTAATTTAATTTCTTTTTGTTTGGCTTCTTTGCGCCATAAGCGGAAAGAGTCAAACATCGCCGGCCGGGCTTTCTTTTTGAAGAGTTTAACTTCAAGGTTGTCTAAGATTTCAGAATCAAAGCTACCATATTGGGGCCATTTTAAAACACCATCTTTCCTAGTGTATTTAATCCATACTTCGTTGTAAACGATGGGGCCTACCCCATGTTTAACATATAGCTCGTAAGTCGGAGTTCCAACTGGAGGAACCGGACATGAGTCCTCCAATCGGGAGTCCCTATTATTACTACCAAGACAAAACCAATTCCCAAGTCTAAGACTAGGCATCCTCGCTCTCTAGTCTAGTTCCAAAACTTCAAAGGATTTATCGATTACGATATTTCTCGTGAATACACGAGTCCTTCGGTTATGGTGCTTGCAAGAACCAATAAAAACCTTTTTGTATCTCCAAGATACCACAAAGTAAGTCCAACTAAGGACTGGGAGACGCTCCACTTATACTTAACTGAAAATATCGATGGCGTCACCAGAAGACTCGTCTCAGCGTTTCGCTCTACCGAAAACTTCAAGGGTCCAACATCAGGGCGATAGCCAGGGCAGCAGTCGGGAAGCGGGGAACCTCGCAGCAAAGACCTTCGGACCACGTCGACATGCAGGGGTCGATGAGGTGGTGGGCCCTCCTCCGGAATTTCCACACGAAGCTCCTCACGATCTTCAGGCTGATTGGTACCACTGGAATCGCCCCACGTGGGCGCCATTGAGGTACTGGGTTTTTAAGAACCGGCACAGAACCGGTAACCCAGCGGTGCCAGGGGATCAACACCCAGAGACCTCGGGTTCTCCTGAGTCAGACCTACAGAAACTTAGAGTCTTCTAGGTGAAGTCAAAGATTAGTTTATTGGCTGCAACCAAGGTAACAGGGTCCTAGAAGTACAACACGGGTATATTCTCAGGAGACTGCACACTTTCACGAAGTCAGGCTTCTCTTCTTATACATTATTTTCAGCCTTGGGCAAAACATTCCTTGGATTCATGGTATTTAATTTATAGTTACTGATTACAAAAGAAAAGCAGAGTCATGATGACATGTACATATTTCACGTCGTGCTGCCCATAACAAATCATCCGGCAAGGCCAAACATTTCATCAGATATCGCTGGACCCCTAATAAAAACGGTCACCTCCCCATCATAAAGCAAGTGAAGAAAAGGAGTGGAGAAAAGATGTGAGCGAGATATGGCAGGTGTGCGCGCTGAAATGGTTTTATGGCTGGTTGAGCCTAGATGCTATCTTGCTCGGCCACTGGGAGGGAACTGACCTGACGAGTTCGGCCTGGGGCAATGGTTCTAACTTGTACTGGGGTCAGGGAGAAGTCGATTAAGGAGTATGTGTCCTTGTGGAATCAAATTCAACTGGATTAAGGCCTATGTAAAGGGCAACATGTAGCTAAGGGTTTAGAATGTAAATGACGATTTCGAGGTGAAATCGTCACTCGAATACGCCGAAAATACATGTACTTGATGTACTCGTCATTCTCGGTCTTTTGATACCAAATTCGTCCTATTTCGACGAAGTTTTTATTCTCGAGTCCAGTACTATTATATGAATCCAGATTTTTCAGAACCACAGGAAACGCTTTTCAGGCTCAGTACTGGGCTCAAAAGATGCAGCCCTGATGTCTCTCATGATAGCAGGTGGTTAAGTAGAAATTCGCTGCTCGGCTGACCCTGCAGGAGCAAACGTATGCTAAAAATGTACGTAGAATGATATTTTCAGTGAAGAGCAGCCAGGCACATTTTAGCAAGTTTTACTTGTAAGTGGGGTTGGAAACGCTTTTCAGGCTCAATACTGGGCTCAAAAGATGCAGCCCTGATGTCTCTCATGACGCTTTTTAGGCTCAGTACTGGGCTCAAAAGATGCAGCCCTGATGTCTCTCATGATAGCAGGTGGTTAAGTAGAAATTCGCTGCTCGGCTGACCCTGCAGGAGCAAACGTATGCTAAAAATGTTCGTAGAATGAGATTTTCAGTCAAGAGCAGCCTGGCACATTTTAGCAAGTTTGACTTGTAAGTGGGGTTGGAAACGCTTTTCAGGCTCAATACTGGGCTCAAAAGATGCAGCCCTGATGTCTCTCATGATAGCAGGTGGTTAAGTAGAAATTCGCTGCTCGGCTGATCCAGCAGGAGCAAACATATGCGAAAAATGTACGTAGAATGAGATTTTCAGTGAAGAGCAGCCAGGCACATTTTAGCAAGTTTTACTTGTAAGTGGGGTTGGAAACGCCTTTCAGGCTCAGTACTGGGCTCAAAACATGCAGTCCTGATGTCTCTCATGATAGGAGGTGGTAAAGTAGAAATTCGCTGCTCGGCTGACCCTGCAGGAGCAAATGTATGCTAAAAATGTTCGTAGAATGAGATTTTCAGTGAAGAGCAGCCAGGCACATTTTAGCAAGTTTTACTTGTAAGTGGGGTTGGAAACGCTTTTCAGGCTCAGTACTGGGCTCAAAACATGCAGCCCTGATGTCTCTCATGATAGCAGGTGGTTAAGTAGAAATTCGCTGCTCGGCTGACCCTGCAGGAGCAAACGTATGCTAAAAATGTTCGTAGAATGAGATTTTCAGTGAAGAGCAGCCAGGCACATTTTAGCAAGTTTTACTTGTAAGTGGGGTTGGAAACGCTTTTCAGGCTCAATACTGGGCTCAAAACATTGCAGCCCTGATGTCTCTCATGATAGCAGGTGGTTACGTAGAAATTCGCTGCTCGGCTGACCCTGCAGGATCAAACGTATGCTAAAAATGTTCGTAGAATGAGCTTTTCAGTGAAGAGCAGCCAGGCACATTTTAACAAGTTTTACTTGTAAGTAGGGTTGGAAACGCTTTTCAGGCTCAGTACTGGGCTCAAAAGATGCAGCCCTGATGTCTCTTATGATAGCAGGTGGTTAAGTAGAAATTCGTTGCTCGGCTGACCCTGCAGGAGCAAACGTATGCTAAAAATGTTCGTAGAATGAGATTTTCAGTGAAGAGCAGCCTGGCACATTTTAGCAAGTTTTACTTGTAAGGGGGGTTGGAAACGCTTTTCCATACTCAATACTGGGCTCAAAAGATGCAGCCCTGATGTCTCTCATGATAGCAGGTGGTTACGTAGAAATTCGCTGCTCGGCTGATCCAGCAGGAGCAAACATATGCAAAAAATGTACGTAGAATGAGCTTTTCAGTGAAGAGCAGCCAGGCACATTTTAGCAAGTTTTACTTGTAAGTGGGGTTGGAAACGCTTTTCAGGCTCAGTACTGGGCTCAAAACATGCAGTCCTGATGTCTCTCATGATAGGAGGTGGTAAAGTAGAAATTCGCTGCTCGGCTGACCCTGCAGGAGCAAATGTATGCTAAAAATGTTCGTAGAATGAGATTTTCAGTGAAGAGCAGCCAGGCACATTTTAGCAAGTTTTACTTGTAAGTGGGGTTGGAAACGCTTTTCAGGCTCAGTACTGGGCTCAAAACATGCAGCCCTGATGTCTCTCATGATAGCAGGTGGTTAAGTAGAAATTCGCTGCTCGGCTGACCCTGCAGGAGCAAACGTATGCTAAAAATGTTCGTAGAATGAGATTTTCAGTGAAGAGCAGCCAGGTACATTTTAGCAAGTTTTACTTGTAAGGGGGGTTGGAAACGCTTTTCCATACTCAATACTGGGCTCAAAACATGCAGCCCTGATGTCTCTCATGATAGCAGGTGGTTAAGTAGAAATTCGCTGCTCGGCTGATCCAGCAGGAGCAAACATATGCTAAAAATGTACGTAGAATGAGATTTTCAGTGAATAGCAGCCAGGCACATTTCAGCAAGTTTTACTTGTAAGTGGGGATAGAAACGCTTTTCAGGGTCAGTACTGGGCTCAAAAGATGCAGCCCTGATGTCTCTCATGATAGCAGGTGGTTAAGTAGAAATTCGCTGCTCGGCTGACCCTGCAGGAGCAAACGTATGCTAAAAATGTTCGTAGAATGAGATTTTCAGTGAAGAGCAGCCTGGCACATTTTAGCAAATTTGACTTGTAAGTGGGGTTGGAAACGCTTTTCAGGCTCAATACTGGGCTCAAAAGATGCAGCCCTGATGTCTCTCATGATAGCAGGTGGTTAAGTAGAAATTCGCTGCTCGGCTGATCCAGCAGGAGCAAACATATGCGAAAAATGTACGTAGAATGAGCTTTTCAGTGAAGAGCAACCAGGCACTTTTTAGCAAGTTTTACTTGTAAGTGGGGTTGGAAACGCTTTTCAGGCTCAGTACTGGGCTCAAAACATGCAGTCCTGATGTCTCTCATGATAGGAGGTGGTAAAGTAGAAATTCGCTGCTCGGCTGACCCTGCAGGAGCAAATGTATGCTAAAAATGTTCGTAGAATGAGATTTTCAGTGAAGAGCAGCCAGGCACATTTTAGCAAGTTTTACTTGTAAGTGGGGTTGGAAACGCTTTTCAGGCTCAGTACTGGGCTCAAAAGATGCAGCCCTGATGTCTCTCATGATAGCAGGTGGTTAAGTAGAAATTCGCTGCTCGGCTGACCCTGCAGGAGCAAACGTATGCTAAAAATGTTCATAGAATGAGATTTTCAGTGAAGAGCAGCCAGGCACATTTTAGCAAGTTTTACTTGTAAGTGGGGTTGGAAACGCTTTTCAGGCTCAATACTGGGCTCAAAACATTGCAGCCCTGATGTCTCTCATGATAGCAGGTGGTTAAGTAGAAATTCGCTGCTCGGCTGACCCTGCAGGATCAAACGTATGCTAAAAATGTTCATAGAATGAGCTTTTCAGTGATGAGCAGCCAGGCACATTTTAACAAGTTTTACTTGTAAGTAGGGTTGGAAACGCTTTTCAGGCTCAGTACTGGGCTCAAAAGATGCAGCCCTGATGACTCTCATGATAGCAGGTGGTTAAGTAGAAATTCGCTGTTCGGCTGACCCTGCAGGAGCAAACGTATGCTAAAAATGTTCGTAGAATGAGATTTTCAGTGAAGAGCAGCCTGGCACATTTTAGCAAGTTTTACTTGTAAGGGGGGTTGGAAACGCTTTTCCATACTCAATACTGGGCTCAAAAGATGCAGCCCTGATGTCTCTCATGATAGCAGGTGGTTAAGTAGAAATTCGCTGCTCGGCTGATCCAGCAGGAGCAAACATATGCGAAAAATGTACGTAGAATGAGCTTTTCAGTGAAGAGCAGCCAGGCACATTTTAGCAAGTTTTACTTGTAAGTGGGGTTGGAAACGCTTTTCAGGCTCAGTACTGGGCTCAAAACATGCAGTCCTGATGTCTCTCATGATAGGAGGTGGTAAAGTATAAATTCGCTGCCAGGCTGACCCCGCAGGAGCAAATGTATGCTAAAAATGTTCGTATAATGAGATTTTCAGTGAAGAGCAGCCAGGCACATTTTAGCAAGTTTTACTTGTAAGTGGTGTTGGAAACGCTTTTCAGGCTCAGTACTGGGCTCAAAACATGCAGCCCTGATGTCTCTCATGATAGCAGGTGGTTAAGTAGAAATTCGCTGCTCGGCTGACCCTGCAGGAGCAAACGTATGCTAAAAATGTTCGTAGAATGAGATTTTTCAGTGAAGAGCAGCCAGGCACATTTTAGCAAGTTTTACTTGTAAGTGGGGTTGGAAACGCTTTTCAGGCTCAATACTGGGCTCAAAACATTGCAGCCCTGATGTCTCTCATGATAGCAGGTGGTTAAGTAGAAATTTGCTGCTTGGCTGACCCTGCAGGAGCAAACGTATGCTAAAAATGTTCGTAGAATGAGATTTTCAGTGAAGAGCAGCCTGGCACATTTTAGCAAGTTTTACTTGTAAGGGGGGTTGGAAACGCTTTTCCATACTCAATACTGGGCTCAAAACATGCAGCCCTGATGTCTCTCATGATAGCAGGTGGTTAAGTAGAAATTCGCTGCTCGGCTGATCCAGCAGGAGCAAACATATGCTAAAAATGTACGTAGAATGAGATTTTCAGTGAATAGCAGCCAGGCACATTTGAGCAAGTTTTACTTGTAAGTGGGGATAGAAACGCTTTTCAGGGTCAGTACTGGGCTCAAAAGATGCAGCCCTGATGTCTCTCATGATAGCAGGTGGTTAAGTAGAAGTTCGCTGCTCGGCTGACCCTGCAGGAGCAAACGTATGCTAAAAATGTTTGTAGAATGAGATTTTCAGTTAAGAGCAGCCAGGCACATTTTAGCAAGTTTTACTTGTAAGTGGGGTTGGAAACGCTTTTCAGGCTCAGTACTGGGCTCAAAACATGCAGTCCTGATGTCTCTCATGATAGGAGGTGGTAAAGTAGAAATTCGCTGCTCGGCTGACCCTGCAGGAGCAAATGTATGCTAAAAATGTTCGTAGAATGAGCTTTTCAGTGAAGAGCAGCCAGGCACATTTTAGCAAGTTTTACTTGTAAGTAGGGTTGGAAACGCTTTTCAGGCTCAATACTGGGCTCAAAAGATGCAGCCCTGATGTCTCTCATGATAGCAGGTGGTTAAGTAGAAATTCGCTGCTCGGCTGATCCAGCAGGAGCAAACATATGCGAAAAATGTACGTAGAATGAGCTTTTCAGTGAAGAGCAACCAGGCACTTTTTAGCAAGTTTTACTTGTAAGTGGGGTTGGAAACGCTTTTCAGGCTCAGTACTGGGCTCAAAACATGCAATCCTGATGTCTCTCATGATAGGAGGTGGTAAAGTAGAAATTCGCTGCTCGGCTGACCCTGCAGGAGCAAATGTATGCTAAAAATGTTCGTAGAATGAGATTTTCAGTGAAGAGCAGCCAGGCACATTTTAGCAAGTTTTACTTGTAAGTGGGGTTGGAAACGCTTTTCAGGCTCAGTACTGGGCTCAAAAGATGCAGCCCTGATGTCTCTCATGATAGCAGGTGGTTAAGTAGAAATTCGCTGCTCGGCTGACCCTGCAGGAGCAAACGTATGCTAAAAATGTTCATAGAATGAGATTTTCAGTGAAGAGCAGCCAGGCACATTTTAGCAAGTTTTACTGGTAAGTGGGGTTGGAAACGCTTTTCAGGCTCAATACTGGGCTCAAAACATTGCAGCCCTGATGTCTCTCATGATAGCAGGTGGTTAAGTAGAAATTCGCTGCTCGGCTGACCCTGCAGGATCAAACGTATGCTAAAAATGTTCGTAGAATGAGCTTTTCAGTGAAGAGCAGCCAGGCACATTTTAACAAGTTTTACTTGTAAGTAGGGTTGGAAACGCTTTTCAGGCTCAGTACTGGGCTCAAAAGATGCAGCCCTGATGACTCTCATGATAGCAGGTGGTTAAGTAGAAATTCGCTGTTCGGCTGACCCTGCAGGAGCAAACGTATGCTAAAAATGTTCGTAGAATGAGATTTTCAGTGAAGAGCAGCCTGGCACATTTTAGCAAGTTTTACTTGTAAGGTGGGTTGGAAACGCTTTTCCATACTCAATACTGGGCTCAAAAGATGCAGCCCTGATGTCTCTCATGATAGCAGGTGGTTAAGTAGAAATTCGCTGCTCGGCTGATCCAGCAGGAGCAAACATATGCGAAAAATGTACGTAGAATGAGCTTTTCAGTGAAGAGCAGCCAGGCACATTTTAGCAAGTTTTACTTGTAAGTGGGGTTGGAAACGCTTTTCAGGCTCAGTACTGGGCTCAAAACATGCAGTCCTGATGTCTCTCATGATAGGAGGTGGTAAAGTAGAAATTCGCTGCTAGGCTGACCCCACAGGAGCAAATGTATGCTAAAAATGTTCGTATAATGAGATTTTCAGTGAAGAGCAGCCAGGCACATTTTAGCAAGTTTTACTTGTAAGTGGGGTTGGAAACGCTTTTCAGGCTCAGTACTGGGCTCAAAACATGCAGCCCTGATGTCTCTCATGATAGCAGGTGGTTAAGTAGAAATTCGCTGCTCGGCTGACCCTGCAGGAGCAAACGTATGCTAAAAATGTTCGTAGAATGAGATTTTCAGTGAAGAGCAGCCAGGCACATTTTAGCAAGTTTTACTTGTAAGTGGGGTTGGAAACGCTTTTCAGGCTCAATACTGGGCTCAAAACATTGCAGCCCTGATGTCTCTCATGATAGCAGGTGGTTAAGTAGAAATTCGCTGCTTGGCTGACCCTGCAGGAGCAAACGTATGCTAAAAATTTTCGTAGAATGAGATTTTCAGTGAAGAGCAGCCTGGCACATTTTAGCAAGTTTTACTTGTAAGGGGGGTTGGAAACGCTTTTCCATACTCAATACTGGGCTCAAAACATGCAGCCCTGATGTCTCTCATGATAGCAGGTGGTTAAGTAGAAATTCGCTGCTCGGCTGATCCAGCAGGAGCAAACATATGCTAAAAATGTACGTAGAATGAGATTTTCAGTGAATAGCAGCCAGGCACATTTTAGCAAGTTTTACTTGTAAGTGGGGATAGAAACGCTTTTCAGGGTCAGTACTGGGCTCAAAAGATGCAGCCCTGATGTCTCTCATGATAGCAGGTGGTTAAGTAGAAGTTCGCTGCTCGGCTGACCCTGCAGGAGCAAACGTATGCTAAAAATGTTCGTAGAATGAGATTTTCAGTTAAGAGCAGCCAGGCACATTTTAGCAAGTTTTACTTGTAAGTGGGGTTGGAAACGCTTTTCAGGCTCAGTACTGGGCTCAAAACATGCAGTCCTGATGTTTCTCATGATAGGAGCTGGTAAAGTAGAAATTCGCTGCTCGGCTGACCCTGCAGGAGCAAATGTATGCTAAAAATGTTCGTAGAATGAGCTTTTCAGTGAAGAGCAGCCAGGCACATTTTAGCAAGTTTTACTTGTAAGTGGGGTTGGAAACGCTTTTCAGGCTCAGTACTGGGCTCAAAACATGCAGTCCTGATGTCTCTCATGATAGGAGGTGGTAAAGTAGAAATTCGCTGCTCGGCTGACCCTGCAGGAGCAAATGTATGCTAAAAATGTTTGTAGAATGAGATTTTCAGTGAAGAGCAGCCAGGCACATTTTAGCAAGTTTTACTTGTAAGTGGGGTTGGAAACGCTTTTCAGGCTCAGTACTGGGCTCAAAAGATGCAGCCCTGATGTCTCTCATGATAGCAGGTGGTTAAGTAGAAATTCGCTGCTCGGCTGACCCGGCAGGAACAAACGTATGCCAAAAATGTACGTAGAATGAGATTTTCAGTGAATAGCAGCCAGGCACATTTTAGCAAGTTTTACTTGTAAGTGGGGATGGAAACGCTTTTTAGGCTCAGTACTGGGCTCAAAAGATGCAGCCCCGATGTCTCTCATGATAGCAGGTGGTTAAGTAGGAATTCGCTGCTCGGCTGACCCTGCAGGAGCAAACGTATGATAAAAATGTTCGTAGAATGAGATTTTCAGTGAAGAGCAGCCTGGCACATTTTAGCAAGTTTTACTTGTAAGGGGGGTTGGAAACGCTTTTCCATACTCAATACTGGGCTCAAAACATGCAGCCCTGATGTCTCTCATGATAGCAGGTGGTTAAGTAGAAATTCGCTGCTCGGCTGATCCAGCAGGAGCAAACATATGCTAAAAATGTACGTAGAATGAGATTTTCAGTGAATAGCAGCCAGGCACATTTTAGCAAGTTTTACTTGTAAGTGGGGATAGAAACGCTTTTCAGGGTCAGTACTGGGCTCAAAAGATGCAGCCCTGATGTCTCTCATGATAGCAGGTGGTTAAGTAGAAATTCACTGCTGGGCTGACCCTGCAGGAGCAAATGTATGCGAAAAATTTTCGTAGAATGAGATTTTCAGTGAAGAGCAGCCAGGCACATTTTAGCAAGTTTTACTTGTAAGTGGGGTTGGAAACGCTTTTCAGGCTCAGTACTGGGCTCAAAACATGCAGCCCTGATGTCTCTCATGATAGCAGGTGGTTAAGTAGAAATTCGCTGCTCGGCTGACCCTGCAGGAGCAAACGTATGCTAAAAATGTTCGTAGAATGAGATATTCAGTGAAGAGCAGCCAGGCACATTTAGCAAGTTTTACTTGTAAGTGGGGGTTGGAAACGCTTTTCCATACTCAATACTGGGCTCAAAAGATGCAGCCCTGATGTCTCTCATGATAGCAGGTGGTTAAGTAGAAATTCGCTGCTCGGCTGACCCTGCAGGAGCAAACGTATGCTAAAAATGTTCGTAGAATGAGATTTTCAGTGAAGGCAGCCTGGCACATTTTAGCAAGTTTTACTTGCAAGTGGGGTTGGAAACGCTTTTCAGGCTCAATACTGGGCTCAAAAGATGCAGCCCTGATGTCTCTCATGATAGCAGGTGGTTAAGTAGAAATTCGCTGCTCGGCTGTCCCTGCAGGAGCAAATGTATGCTAAAAATGTTCATAGAATGAGATTTTCAGTGAAGAGCAGCCAGGCACATTTTAGCAAGTTTTACTTGTAAGTGGGGTTGGAAACGCTTTTCAGGCTCAATACTGGGCTCAAAAGATGCAGCCCTGATGTCTCTTATGATAGCAGGTGGTTAAGTAGAAATTCGCTGCTCAGCTGATCCAGCAGGAGCAAACATATGCGAAAAATGTACGTAGAATGAGCTTTTTCAGTGAAGAGCAGCCAGGCACATTTTAGCAAGTTTTACTTGTAAGTGGGGTTGGAAACGCTTTTCAGGCTCAGTACTGGCCTCAAAAGATGCAGCCCTGATGTCTCTCATGATAGCAGGTGGTTAAGTAGAAATTCGCTGCTCGGCTGACCCTGCAGGATCAAACGTATGCTAAAAATGTTCATAGAATGAGATTTTCAGTGAAGAGCAGCCAGGCACATTTTAGCAAGTTTTACTTGTAAGTGGGGTAGGAAACGCTTTTCAGGCTCAGTACTGGGCTCAAAAGATGCAGCCCTGATGTCTCTCATGATAGCAGGTGGTTAAGTAGAAATTCGCTGCTCGGCTGACCCTGCAGGAGCAAACATATGCTAAAAATGTACGTAGAATGAGATTTTCAGTGAAGAGCAGCCAGGCACATTTTAGCAAGTTTTACTTGTAAGTGGGGTTGGAAACGCTTTTCAGGCTCAGTACTGGGCTCAAAAGATGCAGCCCTGATGTCTCTCATGATAGCAGGTGGTTAAGTAGAAATTTGCTGCTCGGCTGACCCGGCAGGAACAAACGTATGCCAAAAATGTACGTAGAATGAGATTTTCAGTGAATAGCAGCCAGGCACATTTTAGCAAGTTTTACTTGTAAGTGGGGATGGAAACGCTTTTCAGGCTCAGTACTGGGCTCAAAAGATGCAGCCCCGATGTCTCTCATGATAGCAGGTGGTTAAGTAGAAATTCGCTGCTCGGCTGACCCTGCAGGAGCAAACGTATGCTAAAAATGTTCGTAGAATGAGATTTTCAGTGAAGAGCAGCCTGGCACATTTTAGCAAGTTTTACTTGTAAGGGGGGTTGGAAACGCTTTTCCATACTCAATACTGGGCTCAAAACATGCAGCCCTGATGTCTCTCATGATAGCAGGTGGTTAAGTAGAAATTCGCTGCTCGGCTGATCCAGCAGGAGCAAACATATGCTAAAAATGTACGTAGAATGAGATTTTCAGTGAATAGCAGCCAGGCACATTTTAGCAAGTTTTACTTGTAAGTGGGGATAGAAACGCTTTTCAGGGTCAGTACTGGGCTCAAAAGATGCAGCCCTGATGTCTCTCATGATAGCAGGTGGTTAAGTAGAAATTCGCTGCTGGGCTGACCCTGCAGGAGCAAACGTATGCTAAAAATGTTCGTAGAATGAGCTTTTCAGTGAAGAGCAACCAGGCACTTTTTAGCAAGTTTTACTTGTAAGTGGGGTTGGAAACGCTTTTCAGGCTCAGTACTGGGCTCAAAACATGCAGTCCTGATGTCTCTCATGATAGGAGGTGGTAAAGTAGAAATTCGCTGCTCGGCTGACCCTGCAGGAGCAAATGTATGCTAAAAATGTTCGTAGAATGAGATTTTCAGTGAAGAGCAGCCAGGCACATTTTAGCAAGTTTTACTTGTAAGTGGGGTTGGAAACGCTTTTCAGGCTCAGTACTGGGCTCAAAACATGCAGCCCTGATGTCTCTCATGATAGCAGGTGGTTAAGTAGAAATTCGCTGCTCGGCTGACCCTGCAGGAGCAAACGTATGCTTAAAATGTTCGTAGAATGAGATTTTCAGTGAAGAGCAGCCAGGCACATTTTAGCAAGTTTTACTTGTAGGTGGGGTTGGAAACGCTTTTCAGGCTCAATACTGGGCTCAAAACATTGCAGCCCTGATGTCTCTCATGATAGCAGGTGGTTAAGTAGAAATTCGCTGCTCGGCTGACCCTGCAGGATCAAACGTATGCTAAAAATGTTCGTAGAATGAGCTTTTCAGTGAAGAGCAGCCAGGCACATTTTAACAAGTTTTACTTGTAAGTAGGGTTGGAAACGCTTTTCAGGCTCAGTACTGGGCTCAAAAGATGCAGCCCTGATGTCTCTCATGATAGCAGGTGGTTAAGTAGAAATTCGCTGCTCGGCTGACCCTGCAGGAGCAAACGTATGCTAAAAATGTTCGTAGAATGAGATTTTCAGTGAAGAGCAGCCTGGCACATTTTAGCAAGTTTTACTTGTAAGGGGGGTTGGAAACGCTTTTCCATACTCAATACTGGGCTCAAAAGATGCAGCCCTGATGTCTCTCATGATAGCAGGTGGTTAAGTAGAAATTCGCTGCTCGGCTGATCCAGCAGGAGCAAACATATGCTAAAAATGTACGTAGAATGAGATTTTCAGTGAATATCAGCCAGGCACATTTTAGCAAGTTTTACTTGTAAGTGGGGTTGGAAACGCTTTTCAGGCTCAGTACTGGGCTCAAAACATGCAGTCCTGATGTCTCTCATGATAGGAGGTGGTAAAGTAGAAATTCGCTGCTCGGCTGACCCTGCAGGAGCAAACGTATGCTAAAAATGTTCGTAGAATGAGATTTTCAGTGAAGAGCAGCCAGGCACATTTTAGCAAGTTTTACTTGTAAGTGGGGGTTGGAAACGCTTTTCCATACTCAATACTGGGCTCAAAAGATGCAGCCCTGATGTCTCTCATGATAGCAGGTGGTTAAGTAGAAATTCGCTGCTCGGCTGACCCTGCAGGAGCAAACGTATGCTAAAAATGTTCGTAGAATGAGATTTTCAGTGAAGGCAGCCTGGCACATTTTAGCAAGTTTTACTTGCAAGTGGGGTTGGAAACGCTTTTCAGGCTCAATACTGGGCTCAAAAGATGCAGCCCTGATGTCTCTCATGATAGCAGGTGGTTAAGTAGAAATTCGCTGCTCGGCTGTCCCTGCAGGAGCAAATGTATGCTAAAAATGTTCATAGAATGAGATTTTCAGTGAAGAGCAGCCAGGCACATTTTAGCAAGTTTTACTTGTAAGTGGGGTTGGAAACGCTTTTCAGGCTCAATACTGGGCTCAAAAGATGCAGCCCTGATGTCTCTTATGATAGCAGGTGGTTAAGTAGAAATTCGCTGCTCAGCTGATCCAGCAGGAGCAAACATATGCGAAAAATGTACGTAGAATGAGCTTTTTCAGTGAAGAGCAGCCAGGCACATTTTAGCAAGTTTTACTTGTAAGTGGGGTTGGAAACGCTTTTCAGGCTCAGTACTGGCCTCAAAAGATGCAGCCCTGATGTCTCTCATGATAGCAGGTGGTTAAGTAGAAATTCGCTGCTCGGCTGACCCTGCAGGATCAAACGTATGCTAAAAATGTTCATAGAATGAGATTTTCAGTGAAGAGCAGCCAGGCACATTTTAGCAAGTTTTACTTGTAAGTGGGGTAGGAAACGCTTTTCAGGCTCAGTACTGGGCTCAAAAGATGCAGCCCTGATGTCTCTCATGATAGCAGGTGGTTAAGTAGAAATTCGCTGCTCGGCTGACCCTGCAGGAGCAAACATATGCTAAAAATGTACGTAGAATGAGATTTTCAGTGAAGAGCAGCCAGGCACATTTTAGCAAGTTTTACTTGTAAGTGGGGTTGGAAACGCTTTTCAGGCTCAGTACTGGGCTCAAAAGATGCAGCCCTGATGTCTCTCATGATAGCAGGTGGTTAAGTAGAAATTTGCTGCTCGGCTGACCCGGCAGGAACAAACGTATGCCAAAAATGTACGTAGAATGAGATTTTCAGTGAATAGCAGCCAGGCACATTTTAGCAAGTTTTACTTGTAAGTGGGGATGGAAACGCTTTTCAGGCTCAGTACTGGGCTCAAAAGATGCAGCCCCGATGTCTCTCATGATAGCAGGTGGTTAAGTAGAAATTCGCTGCTCGGCTGACCCTGCAGGAGCAAACGTATGCTAAAAATGTTCGTAGAATGAGATTTTCAGTGAAGAGCAGCCTGGCACATTTTAGCAAGTTTTACTTGTAAGGGGGGTTGGAAACGCTTTTCCATACTCAATACTGGGCTCAAAACATGCAGCCCTGATGTCTCTCATGATAGCAGGTGGTTAAGTAGAAATTCGCTGCTCGGCTGATCCAGCAGGAGCAAACATATGCTAAAAATGTACGTAGAATGAGATTTTCAGTGAATAGCAGCCAGGCACATTTTAGCAAGTTTTACTTGTAAGTGGGGATAGAAACGCTTTTCAGGGTCAGTACTGGGCTCAAAAGATGCAGCCCTGATGTCTCTCATGATAGCAGGTGGTTAAGTAGAAATTCGCTGCTGGGCTGACCCTGCAGGAGCAAACGTATGCTAAAAATTTCGTAGAATGAGCTTTTCAGTGAAGAGCAACCAGGCACTTTTTAGCAAGTTTTACTTGTAAGTGGGGTTGGAAACGCTTTTCAGGCTCAGTACTGGGCTCAAAACATGCAGTCCTGATGTCTCTCATGATAGGAGGTGGTAAAGTAGAAATTCGCTGCTCGGCTGACCCTGCAGGAGCAAATGTATGCTAAAAATGTTCGTAGAATGAGATTTTCAGTGAAGAGCAGCCAGGCACATTTTAGCAAGTTTTACTTGTAAGTGGGGTTGGAAACGCTTTTCAGGCTCAGTACTGGGCTCAAAACATGCAGCCCTGATGTCTCTCATGATAGCAGGTGGTTAAGTAGAAATTCGCTGCTCGGCTGACCCTGCAGGAGCAAACGTATGCTTAAAATGTTCGTAGAATGAGATTTTCAGTGAAGAGCAGCCAGGCACATTTTAGCAAGTTTTACTTGTAGGTGGGGTTGGAAACGCTTTTCAGGCTCAATACTGGGCTCAAAACATTGCAGCCCTGATGTCTCTCATGATAGCAGGTGGTTAAGTAGAAATTCGCTGCTCGGCTGACCCTGCAGGATCAAACGTATGCTAAAAATGTTCGTAGAATTAGCTTTTCAGTGAAGAGCAGCCAGGCACATTTTAACAAGTTTTACTTGTAAGTAGGGTTGGAAACGCTTTTCAGGCTCAGTACTGGGCTCAAAAGATGCAGCCCTGATGTCTCTCATGATAGCAGGTGGTTAAGTAGAAATTCGCTGCTTGGCTGACCCTGCAGGAGCAAACGTATGCTAAAAATGTTCGTAGAATGAGATTTTCAGTGAAGAGCAGCCTGGCACATTTTAGCAAGTTTTACTTGTAAGGGGGGTTGGAAACGCTTTTCCATACTCAATACTGGGCTCAAAAGATGCAGCCCTGATGTCTCTCATGATAGCAGGTGGTTAAGTAGAAATTCGCTGCTCGGCTGATCCAGCAGGAGCAAACATATGCTAAAAATGTACGTAGAATGAGATTTTCAGTGAATATCAGCCAGGCACATTTTAGCAAGTTTTACTTGTAAGTGGGGTTGGAAACGCTTTTCAGGCTCAGTACTGGGCTCAAAACATGCAGTCCTGATGTCTCTCATGATAGGAGGTGGTAAAGTAGAAATTCGCTGCTCGGCTGACCCTGCAGGAGCAAACGTATGCTAAAAATGTTCGTAGAATGAGATTTTCAGTGAAGAGCAGCCAGGCACATTTTAGCAAGTTTTACTTGTAAGTGGGGTTGGAAACGCTTTTCAGGCTCAATACTGGGCTCAAAACATTGCAGCCCTGATGTCTCTCATGATAGCAGGTGGTTAAGTAGAAATTCGCTGCTCGGCTGACCCTGCAGGATCAAACGTATGCTATAAATGTTCGTAGAATGAGATTTTCAGTGAAGAGCAGCCAGGCACATTTTAGCAAGTTTTACTTGTATGTGGGGTTGGAAACGCTTTTCAGGCTCAGTACTGGGCTCAAAAGATGCAGCCCTGATGTCTCTCATGATAGCAGGTGGTTAAGTAGAAATTCGCTGCTCGGTTGACCCTGCAGGATCAAACGTATGCTAAAAATGTTCGTAGAATGAGCTTTTCAGTGAAGAGCAGCCAGGCACATTTTGGTAAGTTTTACTTGTACGTGGAGTTGGAAACGCTTTTCAGGCTCAGTACTGGGCTCAAAACATGCAGCCCTGATGTCTCTCATGATAGCAGGTGGTTAAGTAGAAATTCGCTGCTCGGCTGACCCAGCAGGACCAAACGTATGCTAAAAATGTTCGTAGAATGAGATTTTCAGTGAAGAGCAGCCAGGCACATTTGAGCAAGTTTTACTTGTAAGTGGGGTTGGAAATGCTTTTTAGGCTCAATACTTGGCTCAAAAGATGCTGCCCTGATGTCTCTCATGATAGCAGGTGGTTAAGTAGAAATTCGCTGCTCGGCTGACCCTGCAGGAGCAAACGTATGCTAAAAATGTTCGTAGAATGAGATTTTCAGTTAAGAGCAGCCAGGCACATTTTAGCAAGTTTTACTTGTATGTGGGGTTGGAAACGCTTTTCAGGCTCAGTACTGGGCTCAAAAGATGCAGCCCTGATGTCTCTCATGATAGCAGGTGGTTAAGTAGAAATTCGCTGCTCGGTTGACCCTGCAGGATCAAACGTATGCTAAAAATGTTCGTAGAATGAGCTTTTCAGTGAAGAGCAGCCAGGCACATTTTAGCAAGTTTTACTTGTACGTGGAGTTGAAAACGCTTTTCAGGCTCAGTACTGGGCTCAAAACATGCAGCCCTGATGTCTCTCATGATAGCAGGTGGTTAAGTAGAAATTCGCTGCTCGGCTGACCCAGCAGGACCAAACGTATGCTAAAAATGTTCGTAGAATGAGATTTTCAGTGAAGAGCAGCCAGGCACATTTTAGCAAGTTTTACTTGTAAGTGGGGTTGGAAACGATTTTCAGGCTCAATACTTGGCTCAAAAGATGCTGCCCTGATGTCTCTCATGATAGCAGGTGGTTAAGTAGAAATTCGGTGCTCGGCTGACCCTGCAGGAGCAAACGTATGCTAAAAATGTTCGTAGAATGAGATTTTCAGTGAAGAGCAGCCAGGCACATTTTAGCAAGTTTTACTTGTAAGTGGGGTTGGAAACGCTTTTCAGGCTCAATACTGGGCTCAAAAGATGCAGCCCTGATGTCTCTCATGATAGCAGGTGGTTAAGTAGAAATTTGCTGCTCGGCTGACCCTGCAGGAGCAAACGTATGCTAAAAATGTTCCTAGAATGAGATTTTCAGTGAAGGCAGCCTGGCACATTTTAGCAAGTTTTACTTGTAAGTGGGGTTGGAAACGCTTTTCAGGCTCAATACTGGGCTCAAAAGATGCAGCCCTGATGTCTCTCATGATAGCAGGTGGTTAAGTAGAAATTCGCTGCTCGGCTGACCCTGCAGGAGCAAACGTATGCTAAAAATGTTCGTAGAAAGAGATTTTCAGTGAAGAGCAGCCAGGCACATTTTAGCAAGTTTTACTTGTAAGTGGGGTTGGAAACGCTTTTCAGGCTCAATACTGGGCTCAAAAGATGCAGCCCTGATGTCTCTTATGATAGCAGGTGGTTAAGTAGAAATTTGCTGCTCAGCTGAATCAGCAGGAGCAAACATATGCGAAAAATGTACGTAGAATGAGCTTTTTCAGTGAAGAGCAGCCAGGCACATTTTAGCAAGTTTTACTTGTAAGTGGGGTTGGAAACGCTTTTCAGGCTCAGTACTGGGCTCAAAAGATGCAGCCCTGATGTCTCTCATGATAGCAGGTGGTTAAGTAGAAATTCGCTGCTCGGCTGACCCTGCAGGATCAAACGTATGCTAAAAATGTTCGTAGAATGAGATTTTCAGTGAAGAGCAGCCAGGCACATTTTAGCAAGTTTTACTTGTAAGTGGGGTAGGAAACGCTTTTCAGGCTCAGTACTGGGCTCAAAAGATGCAGCCCTGATGTCTCTCATGATAGCAGGTGGTTAAGTAGAAATTCGCTGCTCGGCTGACCCTGCAGGAGCAAACATATGCTAAAAATGTACGTAGAATGAGATTTTCAGTGAAGAGCAGCCAGGCACATTTTAGCAAGTTTTACTTGTAAGTGGGGTTAGAAATGTTTTTTAGGCTCAGTACTGGGGTCAAAACATGCAGTCCTGATGTCTCTCATGATAGGAGGTGGTAAAGTAGAAATTCGCTGCTCGGCTGACCCTGCAGGAGCAAATGTATGCTAAAAATGTTTGTAGAATGAGATTTTCAGTGAAGAGCAGCCAGGCACATTTTAGCAAGTTTTACTTGTAAGTGGGGTTGGAAACGCTTTTCAGGCTCAGTACTGGGCTCAAAACATGCAGCCCTGATGTCTCTCATGATAGCAGGTGGTTAAGTAGAAATTCGCTGCTCGGCTGACCCTGCAGGAGCAAATGTATGCTAAAAATGTTCGTAGAATGAGCTTTTCAGTGAAGAGCAGCCAGGCACATTTTAGCAAGTTTTACTTGTAAGTGGGGTTGGAAACGTTTTTTAGGCTCAGTACTGGGCTCAAAACATGCAGTCCTGATGTCTCTCATGATAGGAGGTGGTAAAGTAGAAATTCGCTGCTCGGCTGACCCTGCAGGAGCAAATGTATGCTAAAAATGTTTGTAGAATGAGATTTTCAGTGAAGAGCAGCCAGGCACATTTGAGCAAGTTTTACTTGTAAGTGGGGTTGGAAACGCTTTTCAGGCTCAGTACTGGGCTCAAAACATGCAGCGCTGATGTCTCTCATGATAGCAGGTGGTTAAGTAGAAATTCACTGCTCGGCTGACCCTGCAGGAGCAAACGTATGCTAAAAATGTTCGTAGAATGAGATTTTCAGTGAAGAGCAGCCAGGCACATTTTAGCAAGTTTTACTTGTAAGTGGGGTTGGAAACGCTTTTCAGGCTCAATACTGGGCTCAAAACATTGCAGCCCTGATGTCTCTCATGATAGCAGGTGGTTAAGTAGAAATTCGCTGCTCGGCTGACCCTGCA
This sequence comes from Lissotriton helveticus, assembly GCF_964261635.1. Taxonomy (NCBI): domain Eukaryota; kingdom Metazoa; phylum Chordata; class Amphibia; order Caudata; family Salamandridae; genus Lissotriton; species Lissotriton helveticus. The sequence continues at coordinate 1,352,730,836 of NC_136061.1, read as the reverse complement.
GGATCAAACGTATGCTAAAAATGTTCGTAGAATGAGCTTTTCAGTGAAGAGCAGCCAGGCACATTTTAACAAGTTTTACTTGTAAGTAGGGTTGGAAACGCTTTTCAGGCTCAGTACTGGGCTCAAAAGATGCAGCCCTGATGTCTCTCATGATAGCAGGTGGTTCAGTAGAAATTTGCTGCTCGGCTGACCCTGCAGGAGCAAACGTATGCTAAAAATGTTCGTAGAATGAGATTTTCAGTGAAGAGCAGCCAGGCACATTTTAGCAAGTTTTACTTGTATGTGGGGTTGGAAATGCTTTTCAGGCTCAGTACTGGGCTCAAAAGATGCAGCCCTGATGTCTCTCATGATAGCAGGTGGTTAAGTAGAAATTCGCTGCTCGGTTGACCCTGCAGGATCAAACGTATGCTAAAAATGTTCGTAGAATGAGCTTTTCAGTGAAGAGCAGCCAGGCACATTTTAGCAAGTTTTACTTGTACGTGGAGTTGGAAACGCTTTTCAGGCTCAGTACTGGGCTCAAAACATGCAGCCCTGATGTCTCTCATGATAGCAGGTGGTTAAGTAGAAATTCGCTGCTCGGCTGACCCAGCAGGACCAAACGTATGCTAAAAATGTTCATAGAATGAGATTTTCAGTAAAGAGCAGCCAGGCACATTTTAGCAAGTTTTACTTGTAAGTGGGGTTGGAAACGCTTTTCAGGCTCAATACTTGGCTCAAAAGATGCTGCCCTGATGTCTCTCATGATAGCAGGTGGTTAAGTAGAAATTCGCTGCTCGGCTGACCCTGCAGGAGCAAACGTATGCTAAAAATGTTCGTAGAATGAGATTTTCAGTTAAGAGCAGCCAGGCACATTTTAGCAAGTTTTACTTGTATGTGGGGTTGGAAACGCTTTTCAGGCTCAGTACTGGGCTCAAAAGATGCAGCCCTGATGTCTCTCATGATAGCAGGTGGTTAAGTAGAAATTCGCTGCTCGGTTGACCCTGCAGGATCAAACGTATGCTAAAAATGTTCGTAGAATGAGCTTTTCAGTGAAGAGCAGCCAGGCACATTTTAGCAAGTTTTACTTGTACGTGGAGTTGGAAACGCTTTTCAGGCTCAGTACTGGGCTCAAAACATGCAGCCCTGATGTCTCTCATGATAGCAGGTGGTTAAGTAGAAATTCGCTGCTCGGCTGACCCAGCAGGACCAAACGTATGCTAAAAATGTTCGTAGAATGAGATTTTCAGTGAAGAGCAGCCAGGCACATTTTAGCAAGTTTTACTTGTAAGTGGGGTTGGAAACGATTTTCAGGCTCAATACTTGGCTCAAAAGATGCTGCCCTGATGTCTCTCATGATAGCAGGTCGTTAAGTAGAAATTCGCTGCTCGGCTGACCCTGCAGGAGCAAACGTATGCTAAAAATGTTCGTAGAATGAGATTTTCAGTGAAGAGCAGCCAGGCACATTTTAGCAAGTTTTACTTGTAAGTGGGGTTGGAAACGCTTTTCAGGCTCAATACTGGGCTCAAAAGATGCAGCCCTGATGTCTCTCATGATAGCAGGTGGTTAAGTAGAAATTTGCTGCTCGGCTGACCCTGCAGGAGCAAACGTATGCTAAAAATGTTCGTAGAATGAGATTTTCAGTGAAGAGCAGCCAGGCACATTTTAGCAAGTTTTACTTGTAAGTGGGGGTTGGAAACGCTTTTCCATACTCAATACTGGGCTCAAAAGATGCAGCCCTGATGTCTCTCATGATAGCAGGTGGTTAAGTAGAAATTCGCTGCTCGGCTGTCCCTGCAGGAGCAAATGTATGCTAAAAATGTTCGTAGAATGAGCTTTTCAGTGAAGAGCAGCCAGGCACATTTTAGCAAGTTTTACTTGTAAGTGGGGTTGGAAACGTTTTTTAGGCTCAGTACTGGGCTCAAAACATGCAGTTCTGATGTCTCTCATGATAGGAGGTGGTAAAGTAGAAATTCGCTGCTCGGCTGACCCTGCAGGAGCAAATGTATGCTAAAAATGTTTGTAGAATGAGATTTTCAGTGAAGAGCAGCCAGGCACATTTTAGCAAGTTTTACTTGTAAGTGGGGTTGGAAACGCTTTTCAGGCTCAGTACTGGGCTCAAAACATGCAGCCCTGATGTCTCTCATGATAGCAGGTGGTTAAGTAGAAATTCGCTGCTCGGCTGACCCTGCAGGAGCAAACGTATGCTAAAAATGTTCGTAGAATGAGATTTTCAGTGAAGAGCAGCCAGGCACATTTTAGCAAGTTTTACTTGTAAGTGGGGTTGGAAACGCTTTTCAGGCTCAATACTGGGCTCAAAACATTGCAGCCCTGATGTCTCTCATGATAGCAGGTGGTTAAGTAGAAATTCGCTGCTCGGCTGACCCTGCAGGATCAAACGTATGCTAAAAATGTTCGTAGAATGAGCTTTTCAGTGAAGAGCAGCCAGGCACATTTTAACAAGTTTTACTTGTAAGTAGGGTTGGAAACGCTTTTCAGGCTCAGTACTGGGCTCAAAAGATGCAGCCCTGATGTCTCTCGTGATAGCAGGTGGTTAAGTAGAAATTTGCTGCTCGGCTGACCCTGCAGGAGCAAACGTATGCTAAAAATGTTCGTAGAATGAGATTTTCAGTGAAGAGCAGCCAGGCACATTTTAGCAAGTTTTACTTGTACGTGGAGTTGGAAACGCTTTTCAGGCTCAGTACTGGGCTCAAAACATGCAGCCCTGATGTCTCTCATGATAGCAGGTGGTTAAGTAGAAATTCGCTGCTCGGCTGACCCAGCAGGACCAAACGTATGCTAAAAATGTTCGTAGAATGAGCTTTTCAGTGAAGAGCAGCCTGGCACATTTTAGCGAATTTTACTTGTAAGTGGGGTTGGAAACGCTTTTCAGGCTCAGTACTGGGCTCAAAAGATGCAGCCCTGATGTCTCTCATGATAGCAGGTGGTTAAGTAGAAATTCGCTGCTCGGTTGACCCTGCAGGATCAAACGTATGCTAAAAATGTTCGTAGAATGAGCTTTTCAGTGAAGAGCAGCCAGGCACATTTTAGCAAGTTTTACTTGTACGTGGAGTTGGAAACGCTTTTCAGGCTCAGTACTGGGCTCAAAACATGCAGCCCTGATGTCTCTCATGATAGCAGGTGGTTAAGTAGAAATTCGCTGCTCGGCTGACCCAGCAGGACCAAACGTATGCTAAAAATGTTCGTAGAATGAGATTTTCAGTAAAGAGCAGCCAGGCACATTTTAGCAAGTTTTACTTGTAAGTGGGGTTGGAAACGCTTTTCAGGCTCAATACTTGGCTCAAAAGATGCTGCCCTGATGTCTCTCATGATAGCAGGTGGTTAAGTAGAAATTCGCTGCTCGGCTGACCCTGCAGGAGCAAACGTATGCTAAAAATGTTCGTAGAATGAGATTTTCAGTTAAGAGCAGCCAGGCACATTTTAGCAAGTTTTACTTGTATGTGGGGTTGGAAACGCTTTTCAGGCTCAGTACTGGGCTCAAAAGATGCAGCCCTGATGTCTCTCATGATAGCAGGTGGTTAAGTAGAAATTCGCTGCTCGGTTGACCCTGCAGGATCAAACGTATGCTAAAAATGTTCGTAGAATGAGCTTTTCAGTGAAGAGCAGCCAGGCACATTTTAGCAAGTTTTACTTGTACGTGGAGTTGGAAACGCTTTTCAGGCTCAGTACTGGGCTCAAAACATGCAGCCCTGATGTCTCTCATGATAGCAGGTGGTTAAGTAGAAATTCGCTGCTCGGCTGACCCAGCAGGACCAAACGTATGCTAAAAATGTTCGTAGAATGAGATTTTCAGTGAAGAGCAGCCAGGCACATTTTAGCAAGTTTTACTTGTAAGTGGGGTTGGAAACGATTTTCAGGCTCAATACTTGGCTCAAAAGATGCTGCCCTGATGTCTCTCATGATAGCAGGTGGTTAAGTAGAAATTCGCTGCTCGGCTGACCCTGCAGGAGCAAACGTATGCTAAAAATGTTCGTAGAATGAGATTTTCAGTGAAGAGCAGCCAGGCACATTTTAGCAAGTTTTACTTGTAAGTGGGGTTGGAAACGCTTTTCAGGCTCAATACTGGGCTCAAAAGATGCAGCCCTGATGTCTCTCATGATAGCAGGTGGTTAAGTAGAAATTTGCTGCTCGGCTGACCCTGCAGGAGCAAACGTATGCTAAAAATGTTCGTAGAATGAGATTTTCAGTGAAGAGCAGCCAGGCACATTTTAGCAAGTTTTACTTGTAAGTGGGGGTTGGAAACGCTTTTCCATACTCAATACTGGGCTCAAAAGATGCAGCCCTGATGTCTCTCATGATAGCAGGTGGTTAAGTAGAAATTCGCTGCTCGGCTGACCCTGCAGGAGCAAACGTATGCTAAAAATGTTCCTAGAATGAGATTTTCAGTGAAGGCAGCCTGGCACATTTTAGCAAGTTTTACTTGTAAGTGGGATTGGAAACGCTTTTCAGGCTCAATACTGGGCTCAAAAGATGCAGCCCTGATGTCTCTCATGATAGCAGGTGGTTAAGTAGAAATTCGCTGCTCGGCTGACCCTGCAGGATCAAACGTATGCTAAAAATGTTCGTAGAATGAGATTTTCAGTGAAGAGCAGCCAGGCACATTTTAGCAAGTTTTACTTGTAAGTGGGGTAGGAAACGCTTTTCAGGCTCAGTACTGGGCTCAAAAGATGCAGCCCTGATGTCTCTCATGATAGCAGGTGGTTAAGTAGAAATTCGCTGCTCGGCTGACCCTGCAGGAGCAAACATATGCTAAAAATGTACGTAGAATGAGATTTTCAGTGAAGAGCAGCCAGGCACATTTTAGCAAGTTTTACTTGTAAGTGGGGTTGGAAACGCTTTTCAGGCTCAGTACTGGGCTCAAAAGATGCAGCCCTGATGTCTCTCATGATAGCAGGTGGTTAAGTAGAAATTCGCTGCTCGGCTGACCCGGCAGGAACAAACGTATGCCAAAAATGTACGTAGAATGAGATTTTCAGTGAATAGCAGCCAGGCACATTTTAGCAAGTTTTACTTTTAAGTGGGGATGGAAACGCTTTTTAGGCTCAGTACTGGGCTCAAAAGATGCAGCCCCGATGTCTCTCATGATAGCAGGTGGTTAAGTAGAAATTCGCTGCTCGGCTGACCCGGCAGGAGCAAACGTATGCTAAAAATGTTCGTAGAATGAGCTTTTCAGTGAAGAGCAGCCAGGCACATTTTAGCAAGTTTTACTTGTATGTGGGGTTGGAAACGCTTTTCAGGCTCAGTACTGGGCTCAAAAGATGCAGCCCTGATGTCTCTCATGATAGCAGGTGGTTAAGTAGAAATTCGCTGTTCGGCTGACCCAGCAGGACCAAACGTATGCTAAAAATGTTCGTAGAATGAGATTTTCAGTGAAGAGCAGCCAGGCACATTTTAGCAAGTTTTACTTGTAAGTGGGGTTGGAAACGCTTTTCAGGCTCAATACTTGGCTCAAAAGATGCAGCCCTGATGTCTCTCATGATAGCAGGTGGTTAAGTAGAAATTCGCTGCTCGGCTGACCCTGCAGGAGCAAACGTATGCTAAAAATGTTCGTAGAATGAGATTTTCAGTGAAGAGCAGCCTGGCACATTTTAGCGAATTTTACTTGTAAGTGGGGTTGGAAACGCTTTTCAGGCTCAATACTGGGCTCAAAAGATGCAGCCCTGATGTCTCTCATGATAGCAGGTGGTTAAGTAGAAATTCGCTGCTCGGCTGACCCTGCAGGAGCAAACGTATGCTAAAAATGTTCGTAGAATGAGATTTTCAGTGAAGAGCAGCCAGGCACATTTTAGCAAGTTTTACTTGTAAGTGGGGTTGGAAACGCTTTTCAGGCTCAGTACTGGGCTCAAAAGATGCAGCCCTGATGTCTCTCATGATAGCAGGTGGTTAAGTAGAATTCGCTGCTCGGCTGACCCTGCAGGAGCAAACGTATGCCAAAAATGTTCGTAGAATGAGATTTTCAGTGAAGAGCAGCCTGGCACATTTTAGCAAGTTTTACTTGTAAGGGGGGTTGGAAACGCTTTTCCATACTCAATACTGGGCTCAAAAGATGCAGCCCTGATGTCTCTCATGATAGCAGGTGGTTAAGTAGAAATTCGCTGCTCGGCTGATCCAGCAGGAGCAAACGTATGCTAAAAATGTTCGTAAAATGAGCTTTTCAGTGAAGAGCAGCCAGGCACATTTTAGCAAGTTTTACTTGTATGTGGGGTTGGAAACGCTTTTCAGGCTCAGTACTATGCTCAAAAGATGCAGCCCTGATGTCTCTCATGATAGCAGGTGGTTAAGTAGAAATTCGCTGCTCGGCTGACCCAGCAGGACCAAACGTATGCTAAAAATTTTCGTAGAATGAGATTTTCAGTGAAGAGCAGCCAGGCACATTTTAGCAAGTTTTACTTGTAAGTGGGGTTGGAAAGGCTTTTCAGGCTCAATACTGGGCTCAAAAGATGCAGCCCTGATGTCTCTCATGATAGCAGGTGGTTAAGTAGAAATTCACTGCTCGGCTGATCCAGCAGGAGCAAACATATGTGAAAAATGTACGTAGAATGAGCTTTTTCAGTGAAGAGCAGCCAGGCACATTTTAGCAAGTTTTAATTGTAAGTGGGGTTGGAAACGCTTTTCAGGCTCAGTACTGGACTCAAAAGATGCAGCCCTGATGTCTCTCATGATAGCAGGTGGTTAAGTAGAAATTCGCTGCTCAGCTGACCCTGCAGGAGCAAACGTATGCTAAAAATGTTCGTAGAATGAGATTTTCAGTGAAGAGCAGCCAGGCACATTTTAGCAAGTTTTACTTGTAAGTGGGGGTTGGAAACGCTTTTCCATACTCAATACTGGGCTCAAAAGATGCAGCCCTGATGTCTCTCATGATAGCAGGTGGTTAAGTAGAAATTCGCTGCTCGGCTGACCCTGCAGGAGCAAACATATGCTAAAAATGTTCGTAGAATGAGATTTTCAGTGAAGAGCAGCCTAGCACATTTTAGCAAGTTTTACTTGTAAGTGGGGTTGGAAACGCTTTTCAGGCTCAATACTGGGCTCAAAAGATGCAGCCCTGATGTCTTTCATGATAGCAGGTGGTTAAGTAGAAATTCGCTGCTCGGCTGACCCTGCAGGAGCAAACGTATGCTAAAAATGTTCGTAGAATGAGATTTTCAGTGAAGAGCAGCCAGGCACATTTTAGCAAGTTTTACTTGTAAGTGGGGTTGGAAACACTTTTCAGGCTCAATACTGGGCTCAAAAGATGCAGCCCTGATGTCTCTTATGATAGCAGGTGGTTAAGTAGAAATTCGCTGCTCAGCTGATCCAGCAGGAGCAAACATATGCGAAAAATGTACGTAGAATGAGCTTTTTCAGTGAAGAGCAGCCAGGCACATTTTAGCAAGTTTTACTTGTAAGTGGGGTTGGAAACGCTTTTCAGGCTCAGTACTGGGCTCAAAAGATGCAGCCCTGATGTCTCTCATGATAGCAGGTGGTTAAGTAGAAATTCGCTGCTCGGCTGACCCTGCAGGATCAAACCTATGCTAAAAATGTTCGTAGAATGAGATTTTCAGTGAAGAGCAGCCAGGCACATTTTAGCAAGTTGTACTTGTAAGTGGAGTAGGAAACGCTTTTCAGGCTCAGTACTGGGCTCAAAAGATGCAGCCCTGATGTCTCTCATGATAGCAGGTGGTTAAGTAGAAATTCGCTGCTCAGCTGACCCTGCAGGAGCAAACATATGCTAAAAATGTACGTAGAATGAGATTTTCAGTGAAGAGCAGCCAGGCACATTTTAGCAAGTTTTACTTGTAAGTGGGGTTGGAAACGCTTTTCAGGCTCAGTACTGGGCTCAAAAGATGCAGCCCTGATGTCTCTCATGATAGCAGGTGGTTAAGTAGAAATTCGCTGCTCGGCTGACCCGGCAGGAACAAACGTATGCCAAAAATGTACGTAGAATGAGATTTTCAGTGAATAGCAGTCAGGCACATTTTAGCAAGTTTTACTTGTAAGTGGGGATGGAAATGCTTTTTAGGCTCAGTACTGGGCTCAAAAGATGCAGCCCTGATGTCTCTCATGATAGCAGGTGGTTAAGTAGAAATTCGCTGCTCGACCGACCCGGCAGGAGCAAAAGTATGCTAAAAATTTTCGTAGAATGAGCTTTTCAGTGAAGAGCAGCCAGGCACATTTTAGCAAGTTTTACTTGTATGTGGGGTTGGAAACGCTTTTCAGGCTCAGTACTGGGCTCAAAAGATGCAGCCCTGATGTCTCTCATGATAGCAGGTGGTTAAGTAGAAATTCGCTGCTCGGCTGACCCAGCAGGACCAAACGTATGCTAAAAATGTTCGTAGAATGAGATTTTCAGTGAAGAGCAGCCAGGCACATTTTAGCAAGTTTTACTTGTAAGTGGGGTTGGAAACGCTTTTCAGGCTCACTACTTGGCTCAAAAGATGCAGCCCTGATGTCTCTCATGATAGCAGGTGGTTAAGTAGAAATTCGCTGCTCGGCTGACCCTGCAGGAGCAAACGTATGCTAAAAATGTTCGTAGAATGAGATTTTCAGTGAAGAGCAGCCTGGCACATTTTAGCGAATTTTACTTGTAAGTGGGGTTGGAAACGCTTTTCAGGCTCAATACTGGGCTCAAAAGATGCAGCCCTGATGTCTTTCATGATAGCAGGTGGTTAAGTAGAAATTCGCTGCTCGGCTGACCCTGCAGGAGCAAACGTATGCTAAAAATGTTCGTAGAATGAGATTTTCAGTGAAGAGCAGCCAGGCACATTTTAGCAAGTTTTACTTGTAAGTGGGGTTGGAAACGCTTTTCAGGCTCAGTACTGGGCTCAAAAGATGCAGCCCTGATGTCTCTCATGATAGCAGGTGGTTAAGTAGAATTCGCTGCTCGGCTGACCCTGCAGGAGCAAACTTATGCCAAAAATGTTCGTAGAATGAGATTTTCAGTGAAGAGCAGCCTGGCACATTTTAGCAAGTTTTACTTGTAAGGGGGGTTGGAAATGCTTTTCCATACTCAATACTGGGCTCACAAGATGCAGCCCTGATGTCTCTCATGATAGCAGGTGGTTAAGTAGAAATTCGCTGCTCGGCTGATCCAGCAGGAGCAAACGTATGCTAAAAATGTTCGTAGAATGAGCTTTTCAGTGAAGAGCAGCCAGGCACATTTTAGCAAGTTTTACTTGTATGTGGGGTTGGAAACGCTTTTCAGGCTCAGTACTATGCTCAAAAGATGCAGCCCTGATGTCTCTCATGATAGCAGGTGGTTAAGTAGAAATTCGCTGCTCGGCTGACCCTGCAGGAGCAAACGTATGCTAAAAATGTTCGTAGAATGAGATTTTCAGTGAAGAGCAGCCAGGCACATTTTAGCAAGTTTTACTTGTAAGTGGGGGTTGGAAACGCTTTTCCATACTCAATACTGGGCTCAAAAGATGCAGCCCTGATGTCTCTCATGATAGCAGGTGGTTAAGTAGAAATTCGCTGCTCGGCTGACCCTGCAGGAGCAAACATATGCTAAAAATGTTCGTAGAATGAGATTTTCAGTGAAGAGCAGCCTAGCACATTTTAGCAAGTTTTACTTGTAAGTGGGGTTGGAAACGCTTTTCAGGCTCAATACTGGGCTCAAAAGATGCAGCCCTGATGTCTTTCATGATAGCAGGTGGTTAAGTAGAAATTCGCTGCTCGGCTGACCCTGCAGGAGCAAACGTATGCTAAAAATGTTCGTAGAATGAGATTTTCAGTGAAGAGCAGCCAGGCACATTTTAGCAAGTTTTACTTGTAAGTGGGGTTGGAAACACTTTTCAGGCTCAATACTGGGCTCAAAAGATGCAGCCCTGATGTCTCTTATGATAGCAGGTGGTTAAGTAGAAATTCGCTGCTCAGCTGATCCAGCAGGAGCAAACATATGCGAAAAATGTACGTAGAATGAGCTTTTTCAGTGAAGAGCAGCCAGGCACATTTTAGCAAGTTTTACTTGTAAGTGGGGTTGGAAACGCTTTTCAGGCTCAGTACTGGGCTCAAAAGATGCAGCCCTGATGTCTCTCATGATAGCAGGTGGTTAAGTAGAAATTCGCTGCTCGGCTGACCCTGCAGGATCAAACCTATGCTAAAAATGTTCGTAGAATGAGATTTTCAGTGAAGAGCAGCCAGGCACATTTTAGCAAGTTGTACTTGTAAGTGGAGTAGGAAACGCTTTTCAGGCTCAGTACTGGGCTCAAAAGATGCAGCCCTGATGTCTCTCATGATAGCAGGTGGTTAAGTAGAAATTCGCTGCTCAGCTGACCCTGCAGGAGCAAACATATGCTAAAAATGTACGTAGAATGAGATTTTCAGTGAAGAGCAGCCAGGCACATTTTAGCAAGTTTTACTTGTAAGTGGGGTTGGAAACGCTTTTCAGGCTCAGTACTGGGCTCAAAAGATGCAGCCCTGATGTCTCTCATGATAGCAGGTGGTTAAGTAGAAATTCGCTGCTCGGCTGACCCGGCAGGAACAAACGTATGCCAAAAATGTACGTAGAATGAGATTTTCAGTGAATAGCAGTCAGGCACATTTTAGCAAGTTTTACTTGTAAGTGGGGATGGAAATGCTTTTTAGGCTCAGTACTGGGCTCAAAAGATGCAGCCCTGATGTCTCTCATGATAGCAGGTGGTTAAGTAGAAATTCGCTGCTCGACCGACCCGGCAGGAGCAAAAGTATGCTAAAAATTTTCGTAGAATGAGCTTTTCAGTGAAGAGCAGCCAGGCACATTTTAGCAAGTTTTACTTGTATGTGGGGTTGGAAACGCTTTTCAGGCTCAGTACTGGGCTCAAAAGATGCAGCCCTGATGTCTCTCATGATAGCAGGTGGTTAAGTAGAAATTCGCTGCTCGGCTGACCCAGCAGGACCAAACGTATGCTAAAAATGTTCGTAGAATGAGATTTTCAGTGAAGAGCAGCCAGGCACATTTTAGCAAGTTTTACTTGTAAGTGGGGTTGGAAACGCTTTTCAGGCTCACTACTTGGCTCAAAAGATGCAGCCCTGATGTCTCTCATGATAGCAGGTGGTTAAGTAGAAATTCGCTGCTCGGCTGACCCTGCAGGAGCAAACGTATGCTAAAAATGTTCGTAGAATGAGATTTTCAGTGAAGAGCAGCCTGGCACATTTTAGCGAATTTTACTTGTAAGTGGGGTTGGAAACGCTTTTCAGGCTCAATACTGGGCTCAAAAGATGCAGCCCTGATGTCTTTCATGATAGCAGGTGGTTAAGTAGAAATTCGCTGCTCGGCTGACCCTGCAGGAGCAAACGTATGCTAAAAATGTTCGTAGAATGAGATTTTCAGTAAAGAGCAGCCAGGCACATTTTAGCAAGTTTTACTTGTAAGTGGGGTTGGAAACGCTTTTCAGGCTCAGTACTGGGCTCAAAAGATGCAGCCCTGATGTCTCTCATGATAGCAGGTGGTTAAGTAGAATTCGCTGTTCGGCTGACCCTGCAGGAGCAAACTTATGCCAAAAATGTTCGTAGAATGAGATTTTCAGTGAAGAGCAGCCTGGCACATTTTAGCAAGTTTTACTTGTAAGGGGGGTTGGAAATGCTTTTCCATACTCAATACTGGGCTCACAAGATGCAGCCCTGATGTCTCTCATGATAGCAGGTGGTTAAGTAGAAATTCGCTGCTCGGCTGATCCAGCAGGAGCAAACGTATGCTAAAAATGTTCGTAGAATGAGCTTTTCAGTGAAGAGCAGCCAGGCACATTTTAGCAAGTTTTACTTGTATGTGGGGTTGGAAACGCTTTTCAGGCTCAGTACTATGCTCAAAAGATGCAGCCCTGATGTCTCTCATGATAGCAGGTGGTTAAGTAGAAATTCGCTGCTCGGCTGACCCTGCAGGAGCAAACGTATGCTAAAAATGTTCGTAGAATGAGATTTTCAGTGAAGAGCAGCCTGGCACATTTTAGCAAGTTTTACTTGTAAGTGGGGTTGGAAACGCTTTTCAGGCTCAATACTGAGCTCAAAAGATGCAGCCCTGATGTCTCTCATGATAGCAGGTGGTTAAGTAGAAATTCGCTGCTCGGCTGATCCAGCAGGAGCAAACATATGTGAAAAATGTACGTAGAATGAGCTTTTTCAGTGAAGAGCAGCCAGGCACATTTTAGCAAGTTTTACTTGTAAGTGGGGTTGGAAACGCTTTTCAGGCTCAGTACTGGGCTCAAAAGATGCAGCCCTGATGTCTCTCATGATAGCAGGTGGTTAAGTAGAAATTCGCTGCTCGGCTGACCATGCAGGAGCAAACGTATGCTAAAAATGTACGTAGAATGAGATTTTCAGTGAAGAGCAGCCAGGCACATTTTAGCAAGTTTTACTTGTAAGTGGGGTTGGAAACGCTTTTCAGGCTCAATACTGGGCTCAAAAAATGCAGCCCTGATGTCTCTCATGACGCTTTTTAGGCTCAGTACTGGGCTCAAAAGATGCAGCCCTGATGTCTCTCATGATAGCAGGTGGTTAAGTAGAAATTCGCTGCTCGGCTGACCCAGCAGGAACAAACGTATGCCAAAAATGTACGTAGAATGAGATTTTCAGTGAATAGCAGCCAGGCACATTTTAGCAAGTTTTACTTGTAAGTGGGGATGGAAACGCTTTTTAGGCTCAGTACTGGGCTCAAAAGATGCAGCCCTGATGTCTCTCATGATAGCAGGTGGTTAAGTAGAAATTCGCTGCTCGGCTGACCCAGCAGGAGCAAACGTATGCTAAAAATGTTCATAGAATGAGCTTTTCAGTGAAGAGCAGCCAGGCACATTTTAGCAAGTTTTACTTGTAAGTGGGGTTGGAAACGCTTTTCAGGCTCAATACTTGGCTCAAAAGATGCAGCCCTGATGTCTCTCATGATTAGCGAATTTTACTTGTAAGTGGGGTTGGAAACGCTTTTCAGGCTCAATACTGGGCTCAAAAGATGCAGCCCTGATGTCTCTCATGATAGCAGGTGGTTAAGTAGAAATTCGCTGCTCGGCTGACCCTGCAGGAGCAAACGTATGCTAAAAAATGTTCGCAGAATGAGATTTTCAGTGAAGAGCAGCCTGGCACATTTTAGCAAGTTTTACTTGTAAGGGGGGTTGGAAACGCTTTTCCATACTCAATACTGGGCTCAAAAGATGCAGCCCTGATGTCTCTCATGATAGCAGGTGGTTAAGTAGAAATTCGCTGCTCGGCTGATCCAGCAGGAGCAAACGTATGCTAAAAATGTTCGTAAAATGAGCTTTTCAGTGAAGAGCAGCCAGGCACATTTTAGCAAGTTTTACTTGTATGTGGGGTTGGAAACGCTTTTCAGGCTCAGTACTATGCTCAAAAGATGCAGCCCTGATGTCTCTCATGATAGCAGGTGGTTAAGTAGAAATTCGCTGCTCGGCTGACCCAGCAGGACCAAACGTATGCTAAAAATTTTCGTAGAATGAGATTTTCAGTGAAGAGCAGCCAGGCACATTTTAGCAAGTTTTACTTGTAAGTGGGGTTGGAAACGCTTTTCAGGCTCAATACTGGGCTCAAAAGATGCAGCCCTGATGTCTCTCATGATAGCAGGTGGTTAAGTAGAAATTCACTGCTCGGCTGATCCAGCAGGAGCAAACATATGTGAAAAATGTACGTAGAATGAGCTTTTTCAGTGAAGAGCAGCCAGGCACATTTTAGCAAGTTTTACTTGTAAGTGGGGTTGGAAACGCTTTTCAGGCTCAGTACTGGACTCAAAAGATGCAGCCCTGATGTCTCTCATGATAGCAGGTGGTTAAGTAGAAATTCGCTGCTCAGCTGACCCTGCAGGAGCAAACGTATGCTAAAAATGTTCGTAGAATGAGATTTTCAGTGAAGAGCAGCCAGGCACATTTTAGCAAGTTTTACTTGTAAGTGGGGGTTGGAAACGCTTTTCCATACTCAATACTGGGCTCAAAAGATGCAGCCCTGATGTCTCTCATGATAGCAGGTGGTTAAGTAGAAATTCGCTGCTCGGCTGACCCTGCAGGAGCAAACATATGCTAAAAATGTTCGTAGAATGAGATTTTCAGTGAAGAGCAGCCTAGCACATTTTAGCAAGTTTTACTTGTAAGTGGGGTTGGAAACGCTTTTCAGGCTCAATACTGGGCTCAAAAGATGCAGCCCTGATGTCTTTCATGATAGCAGGTGGTTAAGTAGAAATTCGCTGCTCGGCTGACCCTGCAGGAGCAAACGTATGCTAAAAATGTTCGTAGAATGAGATTTTCAGTGAAGAGCAGCCAGGCACATTTTAGCAAGTTTTACTTGTAAGTGGGGTTGGAAACACTTTTCAGGCTCAATACTGGGCTCAAAAGATGCAGCCCTGATGTCTCTTATGATAGCAGGTGGTTAAGTAGAAATTCGCTGCTCAGCTGATCCAGCAGGAGCAAACATATGCGAAAAATGTACGTAGAATGAGCTTTTTCAGTGAAGAGCAGCCAGGCACATTTTAGCAAGTTTTACTTGTAAGTGGGGTTGGAAACGCTTTTCAGGCTCAGTACTGGGCTCAAAAGATGCAGCCCTGATGTCTCTCATGATAGCAGGTGGTTAAGTAGAAATTCGCTGCTCGGCTGACCCTGCAGGATCAAACCTATGCTAAAAATGTTCGTAGAATGAGATTTTCAGTGAAGAGCAGCCAGGCACATTTTAGCAAGTTGTACTTGTAAGTGGAGTAGGAAACGCTTTTCAGGCTCAGTACTGGGCTCAAAAGATGCAGCCCTGATGTCTCTCATGATAGCAGGTGGTTAAGTAGAAATTCGCTGCTCAGCTGACCCTGCAGGAGCAAACATATGCTAAAAATGTACGTAGAATGAGATTTTCAGTGAAGAGCAGCCAGGCACATTTTAGCAAGTTTTACTTGTAAGTGGGGTTGGAAACGCTTTTCAGGCTCAGTACTGGGCTCAAAAGATGCAGCCCTGATGTCTCTCATGATAGCAGGTGGTTAAGTAGAAATTCGCTGCTCGGCTGACCCGGCAGGAACAAACGTATGCCAAAAATGTACGTAGAATGAGATTTTCAGTGAATAGCAGTCAGGCACATTTTAGCAAGTTTTACTTGTAAGTGGGGATGGAAATGCTTTTCAGGCTCAGTACTGTGCTCAAAAGATGCAACCCTGATGTCTCTCATGATAGCAGGTGGTTAAGTAGAAATTCGCTGCTCGGCCGACCCGGCAGGAGCAAAAGTATGCTAAAAATGTTCGTAGAATGAGCTTTTCAGTGAAGAGCAGCCAGGCACATTTTAGCAAGTTTTACTTGTATGTGGGGTTGGAAACGCTTTTCAGGCTCAGTACTGGGCTCAAAAGATGCAGCCCTGATGTCTCTCATGATAGCAGGTGGTTAAGTAGAAATTCGCTGCTCGGCTGACCCAGCAGGACCAAACGTATGCTAAAAATGTTCGTAGAATGAGATTTTCAGTGAAGAGCAGCCAGGCACATTTTAGCAAGTTTTACTTGTAAGTGGGGTTGGAAACGCTTTTCAGGCTCAATACTTGGCTCAAAAGATGCAGCCCTGATGTCTCTCATGATAGCAGGTGGTTAAGTAGAAATTCGCTGCTCGGCTGACCCTGCAGGAGCAAACGTATGCTAAAAATGTTCGTAGAATGAGATTTTCAGTGAAGAGCAGCCTGGCACATTTTAGCGAATTTTACTTGTAAGTGGGGTTGGAAACGCTTTTCAGGCTCAATACTGGGCTCAAAAGATGCAGCCCTGATGTCTCTCATGATAGCAGGTGGTTAAGTAGAAATTCGCTGCTCGGCTGACCCTGCAGGAGCAAACGTATGCTAAAAATGTTCGTAGAATGAGATTTTCAGTGAAGAGCAGCCAGGCACATTTTAGCAAGTTTTACTTGTAAGTGGGGTTGGAAACGCTTTTCAGGCTCAGTACTGGGCTCAAAAGATGCAGCCCTGATGTCTCTCATGATAGCAGGTGGTTAAGTAGAATTCGCTGCTCGGCTGACCCTGCAGGAGCAAACTTATGCCAAAAATGTTCGTAGAATGAGATTTTCAGTGAAGAGCAGCCTGGCACATTTTAGCAAGTTTTACTTGTAAGGGGGGTTGGAAATGCTTTTCCATACTCAATACTGGGCTCACAAGATGCAGCCCTGATGTCTCTCATGATAGCAGGTGGTTAAGTAGAAATTCGCTGCTCGGCTGATCCAGCAGGAGCAAACGTATGCTAAAAATGTTCGTAGAATGAGCTTTTCAGTGAAGAGCAGCCAGGCACATTTTAGCAAGTTTTACTTGTATGTGGGGTTGGAAACGCTTTTCAGGCTCAGTACTATGCTCAAAAGATGCAGCCCTGATGTCTCTCATGATAGCAGGTGGTTAAGTAGAAATTCGCTGCTCGGCTGACCCTGCAGGAGCAAACGTATGCTAAAAATGTTCGTAGAATGAGATTTTCAGTGAAGAGCAGCCTGGCACATTTTAGCAAGTTTTACTTGTAAGTGGGGTTGGAAACGCTTTTCAGGCTCAATACTGAGCTCAAAAGATGCAGCCCTGATGTCTCTCATGATAGCAGGTGGTTAAGTAGAAATTCGCTGCTCGGCTGATCCAGCAGGAGCAAACATATGCGAAAAATGTACGTAGAATGAGCTTTTTCAGTGAAGAGCAGCCAGGCACATTTTAGCAAGTTTTACTTGTAAGTGGGGTTGGAAACGCTTTTCAGGCTCAGTACTGGGCTCAAAAGATGCAGCCCTGATGTCTCTCATGATAGCAGGTGGTTAAGTAGAAATTCGCTGCTCGGCTGACCATGCAGGAGCAAACGTATGCTAAAAATGTACGTAGAATGAGATTTTCAGTGAAGAGCAGCCAGGCACATTTTAGCAAGTTTTACTTGTAAGTGGGGTTGGAAACGCTTTTCAGGCTCAATACTGGGCTCAAAAAATGCAGTCCTGATGTCTCTCATGACGCTTTTTAGGCTCAGTACTGGGCTCAAAAGATGCAGCCCTGATGTCTCTCATGATAGCAGGTGGTTAAGTAGAAATTCGCTGCTCGGCTGACCCGGCAGGAACAAACGTATGCCAAAAATGTACGTAGAATGAGATTTTCAGTGAATAGCAGCCAGGCACATTTTAGCAAGTTTTACTTGTAAGTGGGGATGGAAACGCTTTTTAGGCTCAGTACTGGGCTCAAAAGATGCAGCCCTGATGTCTCTCATGATAGCAGGTGGTTAAGTAGAAATTCGCTGCTCGGCTGACCCAGCAGGAGCAAACGTATGCTAAAAATGTTCATAGAATGAGCTTTTCAGTGAAGAGCAGCCAGGCACATTTTAGCAAGTTTTACTTGTATGTGGGGTTGGAAACGCTTTTCAGGCTCAGTACTGGGCTCAAAAGATGCAGCCCTGATGTCTCTCATGATAGCAGGTGGTTAAGTAGAAATTCGCTGCTCGGCTGACCCAGCAGGACCAAACGAATGCTAAAAATTTTCGTAGAATGAGATTTTCAGTGAAGAGCAGCCAGGCCCATTTTAGCAAGTTTTACTTGTAAGTGGGGTTGGAAACGCTTTTCAGGCTCAATACTTGGCTCAAAAGATGCAGCCCTGATGTCTCTCATGATAGCAGGTGGTTAAGTAGAAATTCGCTGCTCGGCTGACCCTGCAGGAGCAAACGTATGCTAAAAATGTTCGTAGAATGAGATTTTCAGTGAAGAGCAGCCTGGCACATTTTAGCGAATTTTACTTGTAAGTGGGGTTGGAAACGCTTTTCAGGCTCAATACTGGGCTCAAAAGATGCAGCCCTGATGTCTCTCATGATAGCAGGTGGTTAAGTAGAAATTCGGTGCTCGGCTGACCCTGCAGGAGCAAACGTATGCTAAAAAATGTTCGCAGAATGAGATTTTCAGTGAAGAGCAGCCAGGCACATTTTAGCAAGTTTTACTTGTAAGTGGGGTTGGAAACGCTTTTCAGGCTCAGTACTGGGCTCAAAAGATGCAGCCCTGATGTCTCTCATGATAGCAGGTGGTTAAGTAGAATTCGCTGCTCGGCTGACCCTGCAGGAGCAAACGTATGCTAAAAATGTTCGTAGAATGAGATTTTCAGTGAAGAGCAGCCAGGCACATTTTAGCAAGTTTTACTTGTAAGTGGGGTTGGAAACGCTTTTCAGGCTCAGTACTGGGCTCAAAAGATGCAGCCCTGATATCTCTCATGATAGCAGGTGGTTAAGTAGAATTCGCTGCTCGGCTGACCCTGCAGGAGCAAACTTATGCCAAAAATGTTCGTAGAATGAGATTTTCAGTGAAGAGCAGCCTGGCACATTTTAGCAAGTTTTACTTGTAAGGGGGGTTGGAAATGCTTTTCCATACTCAATACTGGGCTCACAAGATGCAGCCCTGATGTCTCTCATGATAGCAGGTGGTTAAGTAGAAATTCGCTGCTCGGCTGACCCTGCAGGAGCAAACGTATGCTAAAAAATGTTCGCAGAATGAGATTTTCAGTGAAGAGCAGCCAGGCACATTTTAGCAAGTTTTACTTGTAAGTGGGGTTGGAAACGCTTTTCAGGCTCAGTACTGGGCTCAAAAGATGCAGCCCTGATGTCTCTCATGATAGCAGGTGGTTAAGTAGAAATTCGCTGCTCAGCTGACCCTGCAGGAGCAAACATATGCTAAAAATGTACGTAGAATGAGATTTTCAGTGAAGAGCAGCCAGGCACATTTTAGCAAGTTTTACTTGTAAGTGGGGTTGGAAACGCTTTTCAGGCTCAGTACTGGGCTCAAAAGATGCAGCCCTGATGTCTCTCATGATAGCAGGTGGTTAAGTAGAAATTCGCTGCTCGGCTGACCCGGCAGGAACAAACGTATGCCAAAAATGTACGTAGAATGAGATTTTCAGTGAATAGCAGTCAGGCACATTTTAGCAAGTTTTACTTGTAAGTGGGGATGGAAATGCTTTTCAGGCTCAGTACTGTGCTCAAAAGATGCAACCCTGATGTCTCTCATGATAGCAGGTGGTTAAGTAGAAATTCGCTGCTCGGCCGACCCGGCAGGAGCAAAAGTATGCTAAAAATGTTCGTAGAATGAGCTTTTCAGTGAAGAGCAGCCAGGCACATTTTAGCAAGTTTTACTTGTATGTGGGGTTGGAAACGCTTTTCAGGCTCAGTACTGGGCTCAAAACATGCAGCCCTGATGTCTCTCATGATAGCAGGTGGTTAAGTAGAAATTCGCTGCTCGGCTGACCCAGCAGGACCAAACGTATGCTAAAAATGTTCGTAGAATGAGATTTTCAGTGAAGAGCAGCCAGGCACATTTTAGCAAGTTTTACTTGTAAGTGGGGTTGGAAACGCTTTTCAGGCTCAATACTTGGCTCAAAAGATGCAGCCCTGATGTCTCTCATGATAGCAGGTGGTTAAGTAGAAATTCGCTGCTCGGCTGACCCTGCAGGAGCAAACGTATGCTAAAAATGTTCGTAGAATGAGATTTTCAGTGAAGAGCAGCCTGGCACATTTTAGCGAATTTTACTTGTAAGTGGGGTTGGAAACGCTTTTCAGGCTCAATACTGGGCTCAAAAGATGCAGCCCTGATGTCTCTCATGATAGCAGGTGGTTAAGTAGAAATTCGCTGCTCGGCTGACCCTGCAGGAGCAAACGTATGCTAAAAATGTTCGTAGAATGAGATTTTCAGTGAAGAGCAGCCAGGCACATTTTAGCAAGTTTTACTTGTAAGTGGGGTTGGAAACGCTTTTCAGGCTCAGTACTGGGCTCAAAAGATGCAGCCCTGATGTCTCTCATGATAGCAGGTGGTTAAGTAGAATTCGCTGCTCGGCTGACCCTGCAGGAGCAAACTTATGCCAAAAATGTTCGTAGAATGAGATTTTCAGTGAAGAGCAGCCTGGCACATTTTAGCAAGTTTTACTTGTAAGGGGGGTTGGAAATGCTTTTCCATACTCAATACTGGGCTCACAAGATGCAGCCCTGATGTCTCTCATGATAGCAGGTGGTTAAGTAGAAATTCGCTGCTCGGCTGATCCAGCAGGAGCAAACGTATGCTAAAAATGTTCGTAGAATGAGCTTTTCAGTGAAGAGCAGCCAGGCACATTTTAGCAAGTTTTACTTGTATGTGGGGTTGGAAACGCTTTTCAGGCTCAGTACTATGCTCAAAAGATGCAGCCCTGATGTCTCTCATGATAGCAGGTGGTTAAGTAGAAATTCGCTGCTCGGCTGACCCTGCAGGAGCAAACGTATGCTAAAAATGTTCGTAGAATGAGATTTTCAGTGAAGAGCAGCCTGGCACATTTTAGCAAGTTTTACTTGTAAGTGGGGTTGGAAACGCTTTTCAGGCTCAATACTGAGCTCAAAAGATGCAGCCCTGATGTCTCTCATGATAGCAGGTGGTTAAGTAGAAATTCGCTGCTCGGCTGATCCAGCAGGAGCAAACATATGCGAAAAATGTACGTAGAATGAGCTTTTTCAGTGAAGAGCAGCCAGGCACATTTTAGCAAGTTTTACTTGTAAGTGGGGTTGGAAACGCTTTTCAGGCTCAGTACTGGGCTCAAAAGATGCAGCCCTGATGTCTCTCATGATAGCAGGTGGTTAAGTAGAAATTCGCTGCTCGGCTGACCATGCAGGAGCAAACGTATGCTAAAAATGTACGTAGAATGAGATTTTCAGTGAAGAGCAGCCAGGCACATTTTAGCAAGTTTTACTTGTAAGTGGGGTTGGAAACGCTTTTCAGGCTCAATACTGGGCTCAAAAAATGCAGCCCTGATGTCTCTCATGACGCTTTTTAGGCTCAGTACTGGGCTCAAAAGATGCAGCCCTGATGTCTCTCATGATAGCAGGTGGTTAAGTAGAAATTCGCTGCTCGGCTGACCCGGCAGGAACAAACGTATGCCAAAAATGTACGTAGAATGAGATTTTCAGTGAATAGCAGCCAGGCACATTTTAGCAAGTTTTACTTGTAAGTGGGGATGGAAACGCTTTTTAGGCTCAGTACTGGGCTCAAAAGATGCAGCCCTGATGTCTCTCATGATAGCAGGTGGTTAAGTAGAAATTCGCTGCTCGGCTGACCCAGCAGGAGCAAACGTATGCTAAAAATGTTCATAGAATGAGCTTTTCAGTGAAGAGCAGCCAGGCACATTTTAGCAAGTTTTACTTGTATGTGGGGTTGGAAACGCTTTTCAGGCTCAGTACTGGGCTCAAAAGATGCAGCCCTGATGTCTCTCATGATAGCAGGTGGTTAAGTAGAAATTCGCTGCTCGGCTGACCCAGCAGGACCAAACGAATGCTAAAAATTTTCGTAGAATGAGATTTTCAGTGAAGAGCAGCCAGGCCCATTTTAGCAAGTTTTACTTGTAAGTGGGGTTGGAAACGCTTTTCAGGCTCAATACTTGGCTCAAAAGATGCAGCCCTGATGTCTCTCATGATAGCAGGTGGTTAAGTAGAAATTCGCTGCTCGGCTGACCCTGCAGGAGCAAACGTATGCTAAAAATGTTCGTAGAATGAGATTTTCAGTGAAGAGCAGCCTGGCACATTTTAGCGAATTTTACTTGTAAGTGGGGTTGGAAACGCTTTTCAGGCTCAATACTGGGCTCAAAAGATGCAGCCCTGATGTCTCTCATGATAGCAGGTGGTTAAGTAGAAATTCGCTGCTCGGCTGACCCTGCAGGAGCAAACGTATGCTAAAAAATGTTCGCAGAATGAGATTTTCAGTGAAGAGCAGCCAGGCACATTTTAGCAAGTTTTACTTGTAAGTGGGGTTGGAAACGCTTTTCAGGCTCAGTACTGGGCTCAAAAGATGCAGCCCTGATGTCTCTCATGATAGCAGGTGGTTAAGTAGAATTCGCTGCTCGGCTGACCCTGCAGGAGCAAACGTATGCTAAAAATGTTCGTAGAATGAGATTTTCAGTGAAGAGCAGCCAGGCACATTTTAGCAAGTTTTACTTGTAAGTGGGGTTGGAAACGCTTTTCAGGCTCAGTACTGGGCTCAAAAGATGCAGCCCTGATGTCTCTCATGATAGCAGGTGGTTAAGTAGAATTCGCTGCTCGGCTGACCCTGCAGGAGCAAACTTATGCCAAAAATGTTCGTAGAATGAGATTTTCAGTGAAGAGCAGCCTGGCACATTTTAGCAAGTTTTACTTGTAAGGGGGGTTGGAAATGCTTTTCCATACTCAATACTGGGCTCACAAGATGCAGCCCTGATGTCTCTCATGATAGCAGGTGGTTAAGTAGAAATTCGCTGCTCGGCTGATCCAGCAGGAGCAAACGTATGCTAAAAATGTTCGTAGAATGAGCTTTTCAGTGAAGAGCAGCCAGGCACATTTTAGCAAGTTTTACTTGTATGTGGGGTTGGAAACGCTTTTCAGGCTCAGTACTATGCTCAAAAGATGCAGCCCTGATGTCTCTCATGATAGCAGGTGGTTAAGTAGAAATTCGCTGCTCGGCTGACCCTGCAGGAGCAAACGTATGCTAAAAATGTTCGTAGAATGAGATTTTCAGTGAAGAGCAGCCTGGCACATTTTAGCAAGTTTTACTTGTAAGTGGGGTTGGAAACGCTTTTCAGGCTCAATACTGAGCTCAAAAGATGCAGCCCTGATGTCTCTCATGATAGCAGGTGGTTAAGTAGAAATTCGCTGCTCGGCTGATCCAGCAGGAGCAAACATATGCGAAAAATGTACGTAGAATGAGCTTTTTCAGTGAAGAGCAGCCAGGCACATTTTAGCAAGTTTTACTTGTAAGTGGGGTTGGAAACGCTTTTCAGGCTCAGTACTGGGCTCAAAAGATGCAGCCCTGATGTCTCTCATGATAGCAGGTGGTTAAGTAGAAATTCGCTGCTCGGCTGACCATGCAGGAGCAAACGTATGCTAAAAATGTACGTAGAATGAGATTTTCAGTGAAGAGCAGCCAGGCACATTTTAGCAAGTTTTACTTGTAAGTGGGGTTGGAAACGCTTTTCAGGCTCAATACTGGGCTCAAAAAATGCAGCCCTGATGTCTCTCATGACGCTTTTTAGGCTCAGTACTGGGCTCAAAAGATGCAGCCCTGATGTCTCTCATGATAGCAGGTGGTTAAGTAGAAATTCGCTGCTCGGCTGACCCGGCAGGAACAAACGTATGCCAAAAATGTACGTAGAATGAGATTTTCAGTGAATAGCAGCCAGGCACATTTTAGCAAGTTTTACTTGTAAGTGGGGATGGAAACGCTTTTTAGGCTCAGTACTGGGCTCAAAAGATGCAGCCCTGATGTCTCTCATGATAGCAGGTGGTTAAGTAGAAATTCGCTGCTCGGCTGACCCAGCAGGAGCAAACGTATGCTAAAAATGTTCATAGAATGAGCTTTTCAGTGAAGAGCAGCCAGGCACATTTTAGCAAGTTTTACTTGTATGTGGGGTTGGAAACGCTTTTCAGGCTCAGTACTGGGCTCAAAAGATGCAGCCCTGATGTCTCTCATGATAGCAGGTGGTTAAGTAGAAATTCGCTGCTCGGCTGACCCAGCAGGACCAAACGAATGCTAAAAATTTTCGTAGAATGAGATTTTCAGTGAAGAGCAGCCAGGCCCATTTTAGCAAGTTTTACTTGTAAGTGGGGTTGGAAACGCTTTTCAGGCTCAATACTTGGCTCAAAAGATGCAGCCCTGATGTCTCTCATGATAGCAGGTGGTTAAGTAGAAATTCGCTGCTCGGCTGACCCTGCAGGAGCAAACGTATGCTAAAAATGTTCGTAGAATGAGATTTTCAGTGAAGAGCAGCCTGGCACATTTTAGCGAATTTTACTTGTAAGTGGGGTTGGAAACGCTTTTCAGGCTCAATACTGGGCTCAAAAGATGCAGCCCTGATGTCTCTCATGATAGCAGGTGGTTAAGTAGAAATTCGCTGCTCGGCTGACCCTGCAGGAGCAAACGTATGCTAAAAAATGTTCGCAGAATGAGATTTTCAGTGAAGAGCAGCCAGGCACATTTTAGCAAGTTTTACTTGTAAGTGGGGTTGGAAACGCTTTTCAGGCTCAGTACTGGGCTCAAAAGATGCAGCCCTGATGTCTCTCATGATAGCAGGTGGTTAAGTAGAATTCGCTGCTCGGCTGACCCTGCAGGAGCAAACGTATGCTAAAAATGTTCGTAGAATGAGATTTTCAGTGAAGAGCAGCCAGGCACATTTTAGCAAGTTTTACTTGTAAGTGGGGTTGGAAACGCTTTTCAGGCTCAGTACTGGGCTCAAAAGATGCAGCCCTGATATCTCTCATGATAGCAGGTGGTTAAGTAGAATTCGCTGCTCGGCTGACCCTGCAGGAGCAAACTTATGCCAAAAATGTTCGTAGAATGAGATTTTCAGTGAAGAGCAGCCTGGCACATTTTAGCAAGTTTTACTTGTAAGGGGGGTTGGAAATGCTTTTCCATACTCAATACTGGGCTCACAAGATGCAGCCCTGATGTCTCTCATGATAGCAGGTGGTTAAGTAGA
Organism: Lissotriton helveticus; assembly: GCF_964261635.1. Lineage (NCBI taxonomy): Eukaryota > Metazoa > Chordata > Amphibia > Caudata > Salamandridae > Lissotriton > Lissotriton helveticus. The sequence continues at coordinate 1,352,706,497 of NC_136061.1, read as the reverse complement.
AATTCGCTGCTCGGCTGATCCAGCAGGAGCAAACGTATGCTAAAAATGTTCGTAGAATGAGCTTTTCAGTGAAGAGCAGCCAGGCACATTTTAGCAAGTTTTACTTGTATGTGGGGTTGGAAACGCTTTTCAGGCTCAGTACTATGCTCAAAAGATGCAGCCCTGATGTCTCTCATGATAGCAGGTGGTTAAGTAGAAATTCGCTGCTCGGCTGACCCTGCAGGAGCAAACGTATGCTAAAAATGTTCGTAGAATGAGATTTTCAGTGAAGAGCAGCCTGGCACATTTTAGCAAGTTTTACTTGTAAGTGGGGTTGGAAACGCTTTTCAGGCTCAATACTGAGCTCAAAAGATGCAGCCCTGATGTCTCTCATGATAGCAGGTGGTTAAGTAGAAATTCGCTGCTCGGCTGATCCAGCAGGAGCAAACATATGCGAGAAATGTACGTAGAATGAGCTTTTTCAGTGAAGAGCAGCCAGGCACATTTTAGCAAGTTTTACTTGTAAGTGGGGTTGGAAACGCTTTTCAGGCTCAGTACTGGGCTCAAAAGATGCAGCCCTGATGTCTCTCATGATAGCAGGTGGTTAAGTAGAAATTCGCTGCTCGGCTGACCATGCAGGAGCAAACGTATGCTAAAAATGTACGTAGAATGAGATTTTCAGTGAAGAGCAGCCAGGCACATTTTAGCAAGTTTTACTTGTAAGTGGGGTTGGAAACGCTTTTCAGGCTCAATACTGGGCTCAAAAAATGCAGCCCTGATGTCTCTCATGACGCTTTTTAGGCTCAGTACTGGGCTCAAAAGATGCAGCCCTGATGTCTCTCATGATAGCAGGTGGTTAAGTAGAAATTCGCTGCTCGGCTGACCCGGCAGGAACAAACGTATGCCAAAAATGTACGTAGAATGAGATTTTCAGTGAATAGCAGCCAGGCACATTTTAGCAAGTTTTACTTGTAAGTGGGGATGGAAACGCTTTTTAGGCTCAGTACTGGGCTCAAAAGATGCAGCCCTGATGTCTCTCATGATAGCAGGTGGTTAAGTAGAAATTCGCTGCTCGGCTGACCCAGCAGGAGCAAACGTATGCTAAAAATGTTCATAGAATGAGCTTTTCAGTGAAGAGCAGCCAGGCACATTTTAGCAAGTTTTACTTGTATGTGGGGTTGGAAACGCTTTTCAGGCTCAGTACTGGGCTCAAAAGATGCAGCCCTGATGTCTCTCATGATAGCAGGTGGTTAAGTAGAAATTCGCTGCTCGGCTGACCCAGCAGGACCAAACGAATGCTAAAAATTTTCGTAGAATGAGATTTTCAGTGAAGAGCAGCCAGGCCCATTTTAGCAAGTTTTACTTGTAAGTGGGGTTGGAAACGCTTTTCAGGCTCAATACTTGGCTCAAAAGATGCAGCCCTGATGTCTCTCATGATAGCAGGTGGTTAAGTAGAAATTCGCTGCTCGGCTGACCCTGCAGGAGCAAACGTATGCTAAAAATGTTCGTAGAATGAGATTTTCAGTGAAGAGCAGCCTGGCACATTTTAGCGAATTTTACTTGTAAGTGGGGTTGGAAACGCTTTTCAGGCTCAATACTGGGCTCAAAAGATGCAGCCCTGATGTCTCTCATGATAGCAGGTGGTTAAGTAGAATTCGCTGCTCGGCTGACCCTGCAGGAGCAAACGTATGCCAAAAATGTTCGTAGAATGAGATTTTCAGTGAAGAGCAGCCTGGCACATTTTAGCAAGTTTTACTTGTAAGGGGGGTTGGAAATGCTTTTCCATACTCAATACTGGGCTCAAAAGATGCAGCCCTGATGTCTCTCATGATAGCAGGTGGTTAAGTAGAAATTCGCTGCTCGGCTGATCCAGCAGGAGCAAACGTATGCTAAAAATGTTCGTAGAATGAGCTTTTCAGTGAAGAGCAGCCAGGCACATTTTAGCAAGTTTTACTTGTATGTGGGGTTGGAAACGCTTTTCAGGCTCAGTACTATGCTCAAAAGATGCAGCCCTGATGTCTCTCATGATAGCAGGTGGTTAAGTAGAAATTCGCTGCTCGGCTGACCCTGCAGGAGCAAACGTATGCTAAAAATGTTCGTAGAATGAGATTTTCAGTGAAGAGCAGCCAGGCACATTTTAGCAAGTTTTACTTGTAAGTGGGGTTGGAAACACTTTTCAGGCTCAATACTGGGCTCAAAAGATGCAGCCCTGATGTCTCTTATGATAGCAGGTGGTTAAGTAGAAATTCGCTGCTCAGCTGATCCAGCAGGAGCAAACATATGCTAAAAATGTACGTAGAATGAGCTTTTTCAGTGAAGAGTAGCCAGGCACATTTTAGCAAGTTTTACTTGTAAGTGGGGTTGGAAACGCTTTTCAGGCTCAGTACTGGGCTCAAAAGATGCAGCCCTGATGTCTCTCATGATAGCAGGTGGTTAAGTAGAAATTCGCTGCTCGGCTGACCCTGCAGGATCAAACCTATGCTAAAAATGTTCGTAGAATGAGATTTTCAGTGAAGAGCAGCCAGGCACATTTTAGCAAGTTGTACTTGTAAGTGGAGTAGGAAACGCTTTTCAGGCTCAGTACTGGGCTCAAAAGATGCAGCCTGATGTCTCTCATGATAGCAGGTGGTTAAGTAGAAATTCGCTGCTCAGCTGACCCTGCAGGAGCAAACATATGCTAAAAATGTACGTAGAATGAGATTTTCAGTGAAGAGCAGCCAGGCACATTTTAGCAAGTTTTACTTGTAAGTGGGGTTGGAAACGCTTTTCAGGCTCAGTACTGGGCTCAAAAGATGCAGCCCTGATGTCTCTCATGATAGCAGGTGGTTAAGTAGAAATTCGCTGCTCGGCTGACCCGGCAGGAACAAACGTATGCCAAAAATGTACGTAGAATGAGATTTTCAGTGAATAGCAGTCAGGCACATTTTAGCAAGTTTTACTTGTAAGTGGGGATGGAAATGCTTTTTAGGCTCAGTACTGGGCTCAAAAGATGCAACCCTGATGTCTCTCATGATAGCAGGTGGTTAAGTAGAAATTCGCTGCTCGGCCGACCCGGCAGGAGCAAAAGTATGCTAAAAATTTTCGTAGAATGAGCTTTTCAGTGAAGAGCAGCCAGGCACATTTTAGCAAGTTTTACTTGTATGTGGGGTTGGAAACGCTTTTCAGGCTCAGTACTGGGCTCAAAAGATGCAGCCCTGATGTCTCTCATGATAGCAGGTGGTTAAGTAGAAATTCGCTGCTCGGCTGACCCAGCAGGACCAAACGTATGCTAAAAATGTTCGTAGAATGAGATTTTCAGTGAAGAGCAGCCAGGCACATTTTAGCAAGTTTTACTTGTAAGTGGGGTTGGAAACGCTTTTCAGGCTCAATACTTGGCTCAAAAGATGCAGCCCTGATGTCTCTCATGATAGCAGGTGGTTAAGTAGAAATTCGCTGCTCGGCTGACCCTGCAGGAGCAAACGTATGCTAAAAATGTTCGTAGAATGAGATTTTCAGTGAAGAGCAGCCTGGCACATTTTAGCGAATTTTACTTGTAAGTGGGGTTGGAAACGCTTTTCAGGCTCAATACTGGGCTCAAAAGATGCAGCCCTGATGTCTCTCATGATAGCAGGTGGTTAAGTAGAAATTCGCTGCTCGGCTGACCCTGCAGGAGCAAACGTATGCTAAAAATGTTCGTAGAATGAGATTTTCAGTGAAGAGCAGCCAGGCACATTTTAGCAAGTTTTACTTGTAAGTGGGGTTGGAAACGCTTTTCAGGCTCAGTACTGGGCTCAAAAGATGCAGCCCTGATGTCTCTCATGATAGCAGGTGGTTAAGTAGAATTCGCTGCTCGGCTGACCCTGCAGGAGCAAACTTATGCCAAAAATGTTCGTAGAATGAGATTTTCAGTGAAGAGCAGCCTGGCACATTTTAGCAAGTTTTACTTGTAAGGGGGGTTGGAAATGCTTTTCCATACTCAATACTGGGCTCACAAGATGCAGCCCTGATGTCTCTCATGATAGCAGGTGGTTAAGTAGAAATTCGCTGCTCGGCTGATCCAGCAGGAGCAAACGTATGCTAAAAATGTTCGTAGAATGAGCTTTTCAGTGAAGAGCAGCCAGGCACATTTTAGCAAGTTTTACTTGTATATGGGGTTGGAAACGCTTTTCAGGCTCAGTACTATGCTCAAAAGATGCAGCCCTGATGTCTCTCATGATAGCAGGTGGTTAAGTAGAAATTCGCTGCTCGGCTGACCCAGCAGGACCAAACGTATGCTAAAAATGTTCGTAGAATGAGATTTTCAGTGAAGAGCAGCCAGGCACATTTTAGCAAGTTTTACTTGTAAGTGGGGTTGGAAACGCTTTTCAGGCTCAATACTTGGCTCAAAAGATGCAGCCCTGATGTCTCTCATGATAGCAGGTGGTTAAGTAGAAATTCGCTGCTCGGCTGACCCTGCAGGAGCAAACATATGCTAAAAATGTTCGTAGAATGAGATTTTCAGTGAAGAGCAGCCTGGCACATTTTAGCAAGTTTTACTTGTAAGTGGGGTTGGAAACGCTTTTCAGGCTCAGTACTGGGCTCAAAAGATGCAACCCTGATGTCTCTCATGATAGCAGGTGGTTAAGTAGAAATTCGCTGCTCGGCCGACCCGGCAGGAGCAAAAGTATGCTAAAAATTTTCGTAGAATGAGCTTTTCAGTGAAGAGAAGCCAGGCACATTTTAGCAAGTTTTACTTGTATGTGGGGTTGGAAACGCTTTTCAGGCTCAGTACTGGGCTCAAAAGATGCAGCCCTGATGTCTCTCATGATAGCAGGTGGTTAAGTAGAAATTCGCTGCTCGGCTGACCCAGCAGGACCAAACGTATGCTAAAAATGTTCGTAGAATGAGATTTTCAGTGAAGAGCAGCCAGGCACATTTTAGCAAGTTTTACTTGTAAGTGGGGTTGGAAACGCTTTTCAGGCTCAATACTCGGCTCAAAAGATGCAGCCCTGATGTCTCTCATGATAGCAGGTGGTTAAGTAGAAATTCGCTGCTCGGATGACCCTGCAGGAGCAAACGTATGCTAAAAATGTTCGTAGAATGAGATTTTCAGTGAAGAGCAGCCTGGCACATTTTAGCGAATTTTACTTGTAAGTGGGGTTGGAAACGCTTTTCAGGCTCAATACTGGGCTCAAAAGATGCAGCCCTGATGTCTCTCATGATAGCAGGTGGTTAAGTAGAAATTCAATGCTCGGCTGATCCAGCAGGAGCAAACGTATGCTAAAAATGTACGTAGAATGAGCTTTTTCAGTGAAGAGCAGCCAGGAACATTTTAGCAAGTTTTACTTGTAAGTGGGGTTGGAAACGCTTTTCAGGCTCAGTACTGGGCTCAAAAGATGCAGCCCTGATGTCTCTCATGATAGCAGGTGGTTAAGTAGAAATTCGCTGCTCAGCTGACCCTGCAGGAGCAAACGTATGCTAAAAATGTTCGTAGAATGAGATTTTCAGTGAAGAGCAGCCAGGCACATTTTAGCATGTTTTACTTGTAAGTGGGGGTTGGAAACGCTTTTCCATACTCAATACTGGGCTCAAAAGATGCAGCCCTGATGTCTCTCATGATAGCAGGTGGTTAAGTAGAAATTCGCTGCTCGGCTGACCCTGCAGGAGCAAACATATGCTAAAAATGTTCGTAGAATGAGATTTTCAGTGAAGAGCAGCCTGGCACATTTTAGCAAGTTTTACTTGTAAGTGGGGTTGGAAACGCTTTTCAGGCTCAGTACTGGGCTCAAAAGATGCAGCCCTGATGTCTCTCATGATAGCAGGTGGTTAAGTAGAAATTCGCTGCTCGGCTGACCAGGCAGGAACAAACGTATGCCAAAAATGTACGTAGAATGAGATTTTCAGTGAATAGCAGCCAGGCACATTTTAGCAAGTTTTACTTGTAAGTGGGGATGGAAACGCTTTTTAGGCTCAGTACTGGGCTCAAAAGATGCAGCCCTGATGTCTCTCATGATAGCAGGTGGTTAAGTAGAAATTCGCTGCTCGGCTGACCCGGCAGGAGCAAAAGTATGCTAAAAATGTTCGTAGAATGAGCTTTTCAGTGAAGAGCAGCCAGGCACATTTTAGCAAGTTTTACTTGTATGTGGGGTTGGAAACGCTTTTCAGGCTCAGTACTGGGCTCAAAAGATGCAGCCCTGATGTCTCTCATGATAGGAGGTGGTTAAGTAGAAATTCGCTGCTCGGCTGACCCTGCAGGAGCAAACGTATGCTAAAAATGTTCGTAGAATGAGATTTTCAGTGAAGAGCAGCCTGGCACATTTTAGCGAATTTTACTTGTAAGTGGGGTTGGAAACGCTTTTCAGGCTCAATACTGGGCTCAAAAGATGCAGCCCTGATGTCTCTCATGATAGCAGGTGGTTAAGTAGAAATTCGCTGCTCGGCTGACCCTGCAGGAGCAAACGTATGCTAAAAATGTTCGTAGAATGAGATTTTCAGTGAAGAGCAGCCAGGCACATTTTAGCAAGTTTTACTTGTAAGTGGGGTTGGAAACGCTTTTCAGGCTCAGTACTGGGCTCAAAAGATGCAGCCCTGATGTCTCTTATGATAGCAGGTGGTTAAGTAGAAATTCGCTGCTCGGCTGACCCTGCAGGAGCAAAAGTATGCTAAAAATGTTCGTAGAATGAGATTTTCAGTGAAGAGCAGCCAGGCACATTTTAGCAAGTTTTACTTGTAAGTGGGGTTGGAAACGCTTTTCAGGCTCAGTACTGGGCTCAAAAGATGCAGCCCTGATGTCTCTCATGATAGCAGGTGGTTAAGTAGAATTCGCTGCTCGGTTGACCCTGCAGGAGCAAACTTATGCCAAAAATGTTCGTAGAATGAGATTTTCAGTGAAGAGCAGCCTGGCACATTTTAGCAAGTTTTACTTGTAAGGGGGGTTGGAAATGCTTTTCCATACTCAATACTGGGCTCAAAAGATGCAGCCCTGATGTCTCTCATGATAGCAGGTGGTTAAGTAGAAATTCGCTGCTCGGCTGATCCAGCAGGAGCAAACGTATGCTAAAAATGTTCGTAGAATGAGCTTTTCAGTGAAGAGCAGCCAGGCACATTTTAGCAAGTTTTACTTGTATGTGGGGTTGGAAACGCTTTTCAGGCTCAGTACTATGCTCAAAAGATGCAGCCCTGATGTCTCTCATGATAGCAGGTGGTTAAGTAGAAATTCGCTGCTCGGCTGACCCTGCAGGAGCAAACGTATGCTAAAAATGTTCGTAGAATGAGATTTTCAGTGAAGAGCAGCCTGGCACATTTTAGCGAATTTTACTTGTAAGTGGGGTTGGAAACGCTTTTCAGGCTCAATACTGGGCTCAAAAGATGCAGCCCTGATGTCTCTCATGATAGCAGGTGGTTAAGTAGAAATTCGCTGCTCGGCTGACCCTGCAGGAGCAAACGTATGCTAAAAATGTTCGTAGAATGAGATTTTCAGTGAAGAGCAGCCAGGCACATTTTAGCAAGTTTTACTTGTAAGTGGGGTTGGAAACGCTTTTCAGGCTCAATACTTGGCTCAAAAGATGCAGCCCTGATGTCTCTCATGATAGGAGGTGGTTAAGTAGAAATCCGCTGCTCGGCTGACCCTGCAGGAGCAAACGTATGCTAAAAATGTTCGTAGAATGAGATTTTCAGTGAAGAGCAGCCTGGCACATTTTAGCAAGTTTTACTTGTAAGTGGGGTTGGAAACGCTTTTCAGGCTCAATACTGGGCTCAAAAGATGCAGCCCTGATGTCTCTCATGATAGCAGGTGGTTAAGTAGAAATTCAATGCTCGGCTGATCCAGCAGGAGCAAACATATGCGAAAAATGTACGTAGAATGAGCTTTTTCAGTGAAGAGCAGCCAGGAACATTTTAGCAACTTTTACTTGTAAGTGGGGTTGGAAACGCTTTTCAGGCTCAGTACTGGGCTCAAAAGATGCAGCCCTGATGTCTCTCATGATAGCAGGTGGTTAAGTAGAAATTCGCTGCTCAGCTGACCCTGCAGGAGCAAACGTATGCTAAAAATGTTCGTAGAATGAGATTTTCAGTGAAGAGCAGCCAGGCACATTTTAGCATGTTTTACTTGTAAGTGGGGGTTGGAAACGCTTTTCCATACTCAATACTGGGCTCAAAAGATGCAGCCCTGATGTCTCTCATGATAGCAGGTGGTTAAATAGAAATTCGCTGCTCGGCTGACCAGGCAGGAACAAACGTATGCCAAAAATGTACGTAGAATGAGATTTTCAGTGAATAGCAGCCAGGCACATTTTAGCAAGTTTTACTTGTAAGTGGGGATGGAAACGCTTTTTAGGCTCAGTACTGGGCTCAAAAGATGCAGCCCTGATGTCTCTCATGATAGCAGGTGGTTAAGTAGAAATTCGCTGCTCGGCTGACCCGGCAGGAGCAAAAGTATGCTAAAACTTTTCGTAGAATGAGCTTTTCAGTGAAGAGCAGCCAGGCACATTTTAGCAAGTTTTACTTGTATGTGGGGTTGGAAACGCTTTTCAGGCTCAGTACTGGGCTCAAAAGATGCAGCCCTGATGTCTCTCATGATAGCAGGTGGTTAAGTAGAAATTCGCTGCTCGGCTGACCCAGCAGGACCAAACGTATGCTAAAAATGTTCGTAGAATGAGATTTTCAGTGAAGAGCAGCCAGGCACATTTTAGCAAGTTTTACTTGTAAGTGGGGTTGGAAACGCTTTTCAGGCTCAATACTTGGCTCAAAAGATGCAGCCCTGATGTCTCTCATGATAGGAGGTGGTTAAGTAGAAATTCGCTGCTCGGCTGACCCTGCAGGAGCAAACGTATGCTAAAAATGTTCGTAGAATGAGATTTTCAGTGAAGAGCAGCCTGGCACATTTTAGCGAATTTTACTTGTAAGTGGGGTTGGAAACGCTTTTCAGGCTCAATACTGGGCTCAAAAGATGCAGCCCTGATGTCTCTCATAATAGCAGGTGGTTAAGTAGAAATTCGCTGCTCGGCTGACCCTGCAGGAGCAAAAGTATGCTAAAAATGTTCGTAGAATGAGATTTTCAGTGAAGAGCAGCCAGGCACATTTTAGCAAGTTTTACTTGTAAGTGGGGTTGGAAACGCTTTTCAGGCTCAGTACTGGGCTCAAAAGATGCAGCCCTGATGTCTCTCATGATAGCAGGTGGTTAAGTAGAATTCGCTGCTCGGTTGACCCTGCAGGAGCAAACTTATGCCAAAAATGTTCGTAGAATGAGATTTTCAGTGAAGAGCAGCCTGGCACATTTTAGCAAGTTTTACTTGTAAGGGGGGTTGGAAATGCTTTTCCATACTCAATACTGGGCTCAAAAGATGCAGCCCTGATGTCTCTCATGATAGCAGGTGGTTAAGTAGAAATTCGCTGCTCGGCTGATCCAGCAGGAGCAAACGTATGCTAAAAATGTTCGTAGAATGAGCTTTTCAGTGAAGAGCAGCCTGGCACATTTTAGCGAATTTTACTTGTAAGGAGGGTTGGAAATGCTTTTCCATACTCAATACTGGGCTCAAAAGATGCAGCCCTGATGTCTCTCATGATAGCAGGTGGTTAAGTAGAAATTCGCTGCTCGGCTGATCCAGCAGGAGCAAACGTATGCTAAAAATGTTCGTAGAATGAGCTTTTCAGTGAAGAGCAGCCAGGCACATTTTAGCAAGTTTTACTTGTATGTGGGGTTGGAAACGCTTTTCAGGCTCAGTACTATGCTCAAAAGATGCAGCCCTGATGTCTCTCATGATAGCAGGTGGTTAAGTAGAAATTCGCTGCTCGGCTGACCCTGCAGGAGCAAACGTATGCTAAAAATGTTCGTAGAATGAGATTTTCAGTGAAGAGCAGCCTGGCACATTTTAGCGAATTTTACTTGTAAGTGGGGTTGGAAACGCTTTTCAGGCTCAATACTGGGCTCAAAAGATGCAGCCCTGATGTCTCTCATGATAGCAGGTGGTTAAGTAGAAATTCGCTGCTCGGCTGACCCTGCAGGAGCAAACGTATGCTAAAAATGTTCGTAGAATGAGATTTTCAGTGAAGAGCAGCCAGGCACATTTTAGCAAGTTTTACTTGTAAGTGGGGTTGGAAACGCTTTTCAGGCTCAATACTTGGCTCAAAAGATGCAGCCCTGATGTCTCTCATGATAGGAGGTGGTTAAGTAGAAATTCGCTGCTCGGCTGACCCTGCAGGAGCAAACGTATGCTAAAAATGTTCGTAGAATGAGATTTTCAGTGAAGAGCAGCCTGGCACATTTTAGCAAGTTTTACTTGTAAGTGGGGTTGGAAACGCTTTTCAGGCTCAATACTGGGCTCAAAAGATGCAGCCCTGATGTCTCTCATGATAGCAGGTGGTTAAGTAGAAATTCAATGCTCGGCTGATCCAGCAGGAGCAAACATATGCGAAAAATGTACGTAGAATGAGCTTTTTCAGTGAAGAGCAGCCAGGAACATTTTAGCAACTTTTACTTGTAAGTGGGGTTGGAAACGCTTTTCAGGCTCAGTACTGGGCTCAAAAGATGCAGCCCTGATGTCTCTCATGATAGCAGGTGGTTAAGTAGAAATTCGCTGCTCAGCTGACCCTGCAGGAGCAAACGTATGCTAAAAATGTTCGTAGAATGAGATTTTCAGTGAAGAGCAGCCAGGCACATTTTAGCATGTTTTACTTGTAAGTGGAGGTTGGAAACGCTTTTCCATACTCAATACTGGGCTCAAAAGATGCAGCCCTGATGTCTCTCATGATAGCAGGTGGTTAAGTAGAAATTCGCTGCTCGGCTGACCAGGCAGGAACAAACGTATGCCAAAAATGTACGTAGAATGAGATTTTCAGTGAATAGCAGCCAGGCACATTTTAGCAAGTTTTACTTGTAAGTGGGGATGGAAACGCTTTTTAGGCTCAGTACTGGGCTCAAAAGATGCAGCCCTGATGTCTCTCATGATAGCAGGTGGTTAAGTAGAAATTCGCTGCTCGGCTGACCCGGCAGGAGCAAAAGTATGCTAAAAATTTTCGTAGAATGAGCTTTTCAGTGAAGAGCAGCCAGGCACATTTTAGCAAGTTTTACTTGTATGTGGGGTTGGAAACGCTTTTCAGGCTCAGTACTGGGCTCAAAAGATGCAGCCCTGATGTCTCTCATGATAGCAGGTGGTTAAGTAGAAATTCGCTGCTCGGCTGACCCAGCAGGACCAAACGTATGCTAAAAATGTTCGTAGAATGAGATTTTCAGTGAAGAGCAGCCAGGCACATTTTAGCAAGTTTTACTTGTAAGTGGGGTTGGAAACGCTTTTCAGGCTCAATACTTGGCTCAAAAGATGCAGCCCTGATGTCTCTCATGATAGGAGGTGGTTAAGTAGAAATTCGCTGCTCGGCTGACCCTGCAGGAGCAAACGTATGCTAAAAATGTTCGTAGAATGAGATTTTCAGTGAAGAGCAGCCTGGCACATTTTAGCGAATTTTACTTGTAAGTGGGGTTGGAAACGCTTTTCAGGCTCAATACTGGGCTCAAAAGATGCAGCCCTGATGTCTCTCATAATAGCAGGTGGTTAAGTAGAAATTCGCTGCTCGGCTGACCCTGCAGGAGCAAAAGTATGCTAAAAATGTTCGTAGAATGAGATTTTCAGTGAAGAGCAGCCAGGCACATTTTAGCAAGTTTTACTTGTAAGTGGGGTTGGAAACGCTTTCCATACTCAATACTGGGCTCAAAAGATGCAGCCCTGATGTCTCTCATGATAGGAGGTGGTTAAGTAGAAATTCGCTGCTCGGCTGACCCTGCAGGAGCAAACGTATGCTAAAAATGTTCGTAGAATGAGATTTTCAGTGAAGAGCAGCCTGGCACATTTTAGCGAATTTTACTTGTAAGTGGGGTTGGAAACGCTTTTCAGGCTCAATACTGGGCTCAAAAGATGCAGCCCTGATGTCTCTCATAATAGCAGGTGGTTAAGTAGAAATTCGCTGCTCGGCTGACCCTGCAGGAGCAAAAGTATGCTAAAAATGTTCGTAGAATGAGATTTTCAGTGAAGAGCAGCCAGGCACATTTTAGCAAGTTTTACTTGTAAGTGGGGTTGGAAACGCTTTTCAGGCTCAGTACTGGGCTCAAAAGATGCAGCCCTGATGTCTCTCATGATAGCAGGTGGTTAAGTAGAATTCGCTGCTCGGTTGACCCTGCAGGAGCAAACTTATGCCAAAAATGTTCGTAGAATGAGATTTTCAGTGAAGAGCAGCCTGGCACATTTTAGCAAGTTTTACTTGTAAGGGGGGTTGGAAATGCTTTTCCATACTCAATACTGGGCTCAAAAGATGCAGCCCTGATGTCTCTCATGATAGCAGGTGGTTAAGTAGAAATTCGCTGCTCGGCTGATCCAGCAGGAGCAAACGTATGCTAAAAATGTTCGTAGAATGAGCTTTTCAGTGAAGAGCAGCCAGGCACATTTTAGCAAGTTTTACTTGTATGTGGGGTTGGAAACGCTTTTCAGGCTCAGTACTATGCTCAAAAGATGCAGCCCTGATGTCTCTCATGATAGCAGGTGGTTAAGTAGAAATTCGCTGCTCGGCTGACCCTGCAGGAGCAAACGTATGCTAAAAATGTTCGTAGAATGAGATTTTCAGTGAAGAGCAGCCTGGCACATTTTAGCGAATTTTACTTGTAAGTGGGGTTGGAAACGCTTTTCAGGCTCAATACTGGGCTCAAAAGATGCAGCCCTGATGTCTCTCATGATAGCAGGTGGTTAAGTAGAAATTCGCTGCTCGGCTGACCCTGCAGGAGCAAACGTATGCTAAAAATGTTCGTAGAATGAGATTTTCAGTGAAGAGCAGCCAGGCACATTTTAGCAAGTTTTACTTGTAAGTGGGGTTGGAAACGCTTTTCAGGCTCAGTACTGGGCTCAAAAGATGCAGCCCTGATGTCTCTTATGATAGCAGGTGGTTAAGTAGAAATTCGCTGCTCGGCTGACCCTGCAGGAGCAAAAGTATGCTAAAAATGTTCGTAGAATGAGATTTTCAGTGAAGAGCAGCCAGGCACATTTTAGCAAGTTTTACTTGTAAGTGGGGTTGGAAACGCTTTTCAGGCTCAGTACTGGGCTCAAAAGATGCAGCCCTGATGTCTCTCATGATAGCAGGTGGTTAAGTAGAATTCGCTGCTCGGTTGACCCTGCAGGAGCAAACTTATGCCAAAAATGTTCGTAGAATGAGATTTTCAGTGAAGAGCAGCCTGGCACATTTTAGCAAGTTTTACTTGTAAGGGGGGTTGGAAATGCTTTTCCATACTCAATACTGGGCTCAAAAGATGCAGCCCTGATGTCTCTCATGATAGCAGGTGGTTAAGTAGAAATTCGCTGCTCGGCTGATCCAGCAGGAGCAAACGTATGCTAAAAATGTTCGTAGAATGAGCTTTTCAGTGAAGAGCAGCCAGGCACATTTTAGCAAGTTTTACTTGTATGTGGGGTTGGAAACGCTTTTCAGGCTCAGTACTATGCTCAAAAGATGCAGCCCTGATGTCTCTCATGATAGCAGGTGGTTAAGTAGAAATTCGCTGCTCGGCTGACCCTGCAGGAGCAAACGTATGCTAAAAATGTTCGTAGAATGAGATTTTCAGTGAAGAGCAGCCTGGCACATTTTAGCGAATTTTACTTGTAAGTGGGGTTGGAAACGCTTTTCAGGCTCAATACTGGGCTCAAAAGATGCAGCCCTGATGTCTCTCATGATAGCAGGTGGTTAAGTAGAAATTCGCTGCTCGGCTGACCCTGCAGGAGCAAACGTATGCTAAAAATGTTCGTAGAATGAGATTTTCAGTGAAGAGCAGCCTGGCACATTGTAGCAAGTTTTACTTGTAAGGGGGGTTGGAAACGCTTTTCCATACTCAATACTGGGCTCAAAAGATGCAGCCATGATGTCTCTCATGATAGCAGGTGGTTAAGTAGAAATTCGCTGCTCGGCTGATCCAGCAGGAGCAAACATATGCTAAAAATGTTCGTAGAATGAGCTTTTCAGTGAAGAGCAGCCAGGCACATTTTAGCAAGTTTTACTTGTATGTGGGGTTGGAAACGCTTTTCAGGCTCAGTACTATGCTCAAAAGATGCAGCCCTGATGTCTCTCATGATAGCAGGTGGTTAAGTAGAAATTCGCTGCTCGGCTGACCCAGCAGGACCAAACGTATGCTAAAAATGTTCGTAGAATGAGATTTTCAGTGAAGAGCAGCCAGGCACATTTTAGCAAGTTTTACTTGTAAGTGGGGTTGGAAACGCTTTTCAGGCTCAATACTTGGCTCAAAAGATGCAGCCCTGATGTCTCTCATGATAGCAGGTGGTTAAGTAGAAATTCGCTGCTCGGCTGACCCTGCAGGAGCAAACGTATGCTAAAAATGTTCGTAGAATGAGATTTTCAGTGAAGAGCAGCCTGGCACATTTTAGCAAGTTTTACTTGTAAGTGGGGTTGGAAACGCTTTTCAGGCTCAATACTGGGCTCAAAAGATGCAGCCCTGATGTCTCTCATGATAGCAGGTGGTTAAGTAGAAATTCGCTGCTCGGCTGATCCAGCAGGAGCAAACATATGCGAAAAATGTACGTAGAATGAGCTTTTTCAGTGAAGAGCAGCCAGGCACATTTTAGCAAGTTTTACTTGTAAGTGGGGTTGGAAACGCTTTTCAGGCTCAGTACTGGGCTCAAAAGATGCAGCCCTGATGTCTCTCATGATAGCAGGTGGTTAAGTAGAAATTCGCTGCTCGGCTGACCATGCAGGAGCAAACGTATGCTAAAAATGTACGTAGAATGAGATTTTCAGTGAAGAGCAGCCAGGCACATTTAAGCAAGTTTTACTTGTAAGTGGGGTTGGAAACGCTTTTCAGGCTCAATACTGGGCTCAAAAGATGCAGCCCTGATGTCTCTCATGACGCTTTTTAGGCTCAGTACTGGGCTCAAAAGATGCAGCCCTGATGTCTCTCATGATAGCAGGTGGTTAAGTAGAAATTCGCTGCTCGGCTGACCCTGCAGGAGCAAATGTATGCTAAAAATGTTCGTAGAATGAGATTTTCAGTGAAGAGCAGCCTGGCACATTTTAGCAAGTTTTACTTGTAAGTGGGGTTGGAAACGCTTTTCAGGCTCAATACTGGGCTCAAAAGATGCAGCCCTGAAGTCTCTCATGATAGTAGGTGGTTAAGTAGAAATTCGCTGCTCGGCTGATCCAGCAGGAGCAAACATATGCGAAAAATGTACGTAGAATGAGCTTTTTCAGTGAAGAGCAGCCAGGCACATTTTAGCAAGTTTTACTTGTAAGTGGGGTTGGAAACGCTTTTCAGGCTCAATACTGGGCTCAAAAGATGCAGCCCTGATGTCTCTTATGATAGCAGGTGGTTAAGTAGAAATTCGCTGCTCGGCTGATCCAGCAGGAGCAAACATATGCTAAAAATGTTCGTAGAATGAGATTTTCAGTGAAGAGCAGCCTAGCACATTTTAGCAAGTTTTACTTGTAAGTGGGGTTGGAAACGCTTTTCAGGCTCAATACTGGGCTCAAAAGATGCAGCCCTGATGTCTTTCATGATAGCAGGTGGTTAAGTAGAAATTCGCTGCTCGGCTGACCCTGCAGGAGCAAACGTATGCTAAAAATGTTCGTAGAATGAGATTTTCAGTGAAGAGCAGCCAGGCACATTTTAGCAAGTTTTACTTGTAAGTGGGGTTGGAAACACTTTTCAGGCTCAATACTGGGCTCAAAAGATGCAGCCCTGATGTCTCTCATGATAGCAGGTGGTTAAGTAGAAATTCGCTGCTCGGCTGATCCAGCAGGAGCAAACATATGCGAAAAATGTACGTAGAATGAGCTTTTTCAGTGAAGAGCAGCCAGGCACATTTTAGCAAGTTTTACTTGTAAGTGGGGTTGGAAACGCTTTTCAGGCTCAGTACTGGGCTCAAAAGATGCAGCCCTGATGTCTCTCATGATAGCAGGTGGTTAAGTAGAAATTCGCTGCTCGGCTGACCCTGCAGGATCAAACGTATGCTAAAAATGTACGTAGAATGAGATTTTCAGTGAAGAGCAGCCAGGCACATTTTAGCAAGTTGTACTTGTAAGTGGAGTAGGAAACGCTTTTCAGGCTCAGTACTGGGCTCAAAAGATGCAGCCCTGATGTCTCTCATGATAGCAGGTGGTTAAGTAGAAATTCGCTGCTCAGCTGACCCTGCAGGAGCAAACATATGCTAAAAATGTACGTAGAATGAGATTTTCAGTGAAGAGCAGCCAGGCACATTTTAGCAAGTTTTACTTGTAAGTGGGGTTGGAAACGCTTTTCAGGCTCAGTACTGGGCTCAAAAGATGCAGCCCTGATGTCTCTCATGATAGCAGGTGGTTAAGTAGAAATTCGCTGCTCGGCTGACCCGGCAGGAACAAACGTATGCCAAAAATGTACGTAGAATGAGATTTTCAGTGAATAGCAGCCAGGCACATTTTAGCAAGTTTTACTTGTAAGTGGGGATGGAAATGCTTTTTAGGCTCAGTACTGGGCTCAAAAGATGCAGCCCTGATTCTCTCATGATAGCAGGTGGTTAAGTAGAAATTCGCTGCTCGGCTGACCCGGCAGGAGCAAAAGTATGCTAAAAATTTTCGTAGAATGAGCTTTTCAGTGAAGAGCAGCCAGGCACATTTTAGCAAGTTTTACTTGTATGTGGGGTTGGAAACGCTTTTCAGGCTCAGTACTGGGCTCAAAAGATGCAGCCCTGATGTCTCTCATGATAGCAGGTGGTTAAGTAGAAATTCGCTGCTCGGCTGACCCAGCAGGACCAAACGTATGCTAAAAATGTTCGTAGAATGAGATTTTCAGTGAAGAGCAGCCAGGCACATTTTAGCAAGTTTTACTTGTAAGTGGGGTTGGAAACGCTTTTCAGGCTCAATACTTGGCTCAAAAGATGCAGCCCTGATGTCTCTCATGATAGCAGGTGGTTAAGTAGAAATTCGCTGCTCGGCTGACCCTGCAGGAGCAAACGTATGCTAAAAATGTTCGTAGAATGAGATTTTCAGTGAAGAGCAGCCTGGCACATTTTAGCGAATTTTACTTGTAAGTGGGGTTGGAAACGCTTTTCAGGCTCAATACTGGGCTCAAAAGATGCAGCCCTGATGTCTCTCATGATAGCAGGTGGTTAAGTAGAAATTCGCTGCTCGGCTGACCCTGCAGGAGCAAACGTATGCTAAAAATGTTCGTAGAATGAGATTTTCAGTGAAGAGCAGCCAGGCACATTTTAGCAAGTTTTACTTGTAAGTGGGGTTGGAAACGCTTTTCAGGCTCAGTACTGGGCTCAAAAGATGCAGCCCTGATGTCTCTCATGATAGCAGGTGGTTAAGTAGAATTCGCTGCTCGGCTGACCCTGCAGGAGCAAACTTATGCCAAAAATGTTCGTAGAATGAGATTTTCAGTGAAGAGCAGCCTGGCACATTTTAGCAAGTTTTACTTGTAAGGGGGGTTGGAAATGCTTTTCCATACTCAATACTGGGCTCACAAGATGCAGCCCTGATGTCTCTCATGATAGCAGGTGGTTAAGTAGAAATTCGCTGCTCGGCTGATCCAGCAGGAGCAAACGTATGCTAAAAATGTTCGTAGAATGAGCTTTTCAGTGAAGAGCAGCCAGGCACATTTTAGCAAGTTTTACTTGTATGTGGGGTTGGAAACGCTTTTCAGGCTCAGTACTATGCTCAAAAGATGCAGCCCTGATGTCTCTCATGATAGCAGGTGGTTAAGTAGAAATTCGCTGCTCGGCTGACCCTGCAGGAGCAAACGTATGCTAAAAATGTTCGTAGAATGAGATTTTCAGTGAAGAGCAGCCTGGCACATTTTAGCAAGTTTTACTTGTAAGTGGGGTTGGAAACGCTTTTCAGGCTCAATACTGAGCTCAAAAGATGCAGCCCTGATGTCTCTCATGATAGCAGGTGGTTAAGTAGAAATTCGCTGCTCGGCTGATCCAGCAGGAGCACACATATGCGAAAAATGTACGTAGAATGAGCTTTTTCAGTGAAGAGCAGCCAGGCACATTTTAGCAAGTTTTACTTGTAAGTGGGGTTGGAAACGCTTTTCAGGCTCAGTACTGGGCTCAAAAGATGCAGCCCTGATGTCTCTCATGATAGCAGGTGGTTAAGTAGAAATTCGCTGCTCGGCTGACCATGCAGGAGCAAACGTATGCTAAAAATGTACGTAGAATGAGATTTTCAGTGAAGAGCAGCCAGGCACATTTTAGCAAGTTTTACTTGTAAGTGGGGTTGGAAACGCTTTTCAGGCTCAATACTGGGCTCAAAAAATGCAGCCCTGATGTCTCTCATGATGCTTTTTAGGCTCAGTACTGGGCTCAAAAGATGCAGCCCTGATGTCTCTCATGATAGCAGGTGGTTAAGTAGAAATTCGCTGCTCGGCTGACCCGGCAGGAACAAACGTATGCCAAAAATGTACGTAGAATGAGATTTTCAGTGAATAGCAGCCAGGCACATTTTAGCAAGTTTTACTTGTAAGTGGGTATGGAAACGCTTTTTAGGCTCAGTACTGGGCTCAAAAGATGCAGCCCTGATGTCTCTCATGATAGCAGGTGGTTAAGTAGAAATTCGCTGCTCGGCTGACCCAGCAGGAGCAAACGTATGCTAAAAATGTTCATAGAATGAGCTTTTCAGTGAAGAGCAGCCAGGCACATTTTAGCAAGTTTTACTTGTATGTGGGGTTGGAAACGCTTTTCAGGCTCAGTACTGGGCTCAAAAGATGCAGCCCTGATGTCTCTCATGATAGCAGGTGGTTAAGTAGAAATTCGCTGCTCGGCTGACCCTGCAGGAGCAAACGTATGCTAAAAATGTTCGTAGAATGAGATTTTCAGTGAAGAGCAGCCTGGCACATTTTAGCGAATTTTACTTGTAAGTGGGGTTGGAAACGCTTTTCAGGCTCAGTACTGGGCTCAAAAGATGCAGCCCTGATGTCTCTCATGATAGCAGGTGGTTAAGTAGAAATTCGCTGCTCGGCTGACCATGCAGGAGCAAACGTATGCTAAAAATGTACGTAGAATGAGATTTTCAGTGAAGAGCAACCAGGCACATTTTAGCAAGTTTTACTTGTAAGTGGGGTTGGAAACGCTTTTCAGACTCAATACTGGGCTCAAAAAATGCAGCCCTGATGTCTCTCATGACGCTTTTTAGGCTCAGTACTGGGCTCAAAAGATGCAGCCCTGATGTCTCTCATGATAGCAGGTGGTTAAGTAGAAATTCGCTGCTCGGCTGACCCGGCAGGAACAAACGTATGCCAAAAATGTACGTAGAATGAGATTTTCAGTGAATAGCAGCCAGGCACATTTTAGCAAGTTTTACTTGTAAGTGGGGATGGAAACGCTTTTTAGGCTCAGTACTGGGCTCAAAAGATGCAGCCCTGATGTCTCTCATGATAGCAGGTGGTTAAGTAGAAATTCGCTGCTCGGCTGACCCAGCAGGAGCAAACGTATGCTAAAAATGTTCATAGAATGAGCTTTTCAGTGAAGAGCAGCCAGGCCCATTTTAGCAAGTTTTACTTGTAAGTGGGGTTGGAAACGCTTTTCAGGCTCAATACTTGGCTCAAAAGATGCAGCCCTGATGTCTCTCATGATAGCAGGTGGTTAAGTAGAAATTCGCTGCTCGGCTGACCCTGCAGGAGCAAACGTATGCTAAAAATGTTCGTAGAATGAGATTTTCAGTGAAGAGCAGCCTGGCACATTTTAGCGAATTTTACTTGTAAGTGGGGTTGGAAACGCTTTTCAGGCTCAATACTGGGCTCAAAAGATGCAGCCCTGATGTCTCTCATGATAGCAGGTGGTTAAGTAGAAATTCGCTGCTCGGCTGACCCTGCAGGAGCAAACGTATGCTAAAAAATGTTCGCAGAATGAGATTTTCAGTGAAGAGCAGCCAGGCACATTTTAGCAAGTTTTACTTGTAAGTGGGGTTGGAAACGCTTTTCAGGCTCAGTACTGGGCTCAAAAGATGCAGCCCTGATGTCTCTCATGATAGCAGGTGGTTAAGTAGAATTCGCTGCTCGGCTGACCTGCAGGAGCAAACGTATGCCAAAAATGTTCGTAGAATGAGATTTTCAGTGAAGAGCAGCCTGGCACATTTTAGCAAGTTTTACTTGTAAGGGGGGTTGGAAACGCTTTTCCATACTCAATACTGGGCTCAAAAGATGCAGCCCTGATGTCTCTCATGATAGCAGGTGGTTAAGTAGAAATTCGCTGCTCGGCTGATCCAGCAGGAGCAAACGTATGCTAAAAATTTTCGTAGAATGAGCTTTTCAGTGAAGAGCAGCCAGGCACATTTTAGCAAGTTTTACTTGTATGTGGGGTTGGAAACGCTTTTCAGGCTCAGTACTATGCTCAAAAGATGCAGCCCTGATGTCTCTCATGATAGCAGGTGGTTAAGTAGAAACTCGCTGCTCGGCTGACCCAGCAGGACCAAACGTATGCTAAAAATGTTCGTAGAATGAGATTTTCAGTGAAGAGCAGCCAGGCACATTTTAGCAAGTTTTACTTGTAAGTGGGGTTGGAAACGCTTTTCAGGCTCAATACTTGGCTCAAAAGATGCAGCCCTGATGTCTCTCATGATAGCAGGTGGTTAAGTAGAAATTCGCTGCTCGGCTGACCCTGCAGGAGCAAACGTATGCTAAAAATGTTCGTAGAATGAGATTTTCAGTGAAGAGCAGCCTGACACATTTTAGCAAGTTTTACTTGTAAGTGGGGTTGGAAACGCTTTTCAGGCTCAATACTGGGCTCAAAAGATGCAGCCCTGATGTCTCTCATGATAGCAGGTGGTTAAGTAGAAATTCAATGCTCGGCTGATCCAGCAGGAGCAAACATATGCGAAAAATGTACGTAGAATGAGCTTTTTCAGTGAAGAGCAGCCAGGAACATTTTAGCAAGTTTTACTTGTAAGTGGGGTTGGAAACGCTTTTCAGGCTCAGTACTGGGCTCAAAAGATGCAGCCCTGATGTCTCTCATGATAGCAGGTGGTTAAGTAGAAATTCGCTGCTCAGCTGACCCTGCAGGAGCAAACGTATGCTAAAAATGTTCGTAGAATGAGATTTTCAGTGAAGAGCAGCCAGGCACATTTTAGCATGTTTTACTTGTAAGTGGGGGTTGGAAACGCTTTTCCATACTCAATACTGGGCTCAAAAGATGCAGCCCTGATGTCTCTCATGATAGCAGGTGGTTAAGTAGAAATTCGCTGCTCGGCTGACCCTGCAGGAGCAAACATATGCTAAAAATGTTCGTAGAATGAGATTTTCAGTGAAGAGCAGCCTGGCACATTTTAGCAAGTTTTACTTGTAAGTGGGGTTGGAAACGCTTTTCAGGCTCAGTACTGGGCTCAAAAGATGCAGCCCTGATGTCTCTCATGATAGCAGGTGGTTAAGTAGAAATTCGCTGCTCGGCTGACCAGGCAGGAACAAACGTATGCCAAAAATGTACGTAGAATGAGATTTTCAGTGAATAGCAGCCAGGCACATTTTAGCAAGTTTTACTTGTAAGTGGGGATGGAAACGCTTTTTAGGCTCAGTACTGGGCTCAAAAGATGCAGCCCTGATGTCTCTCATGATAGCAGGTGGTTAAGTAGAAATTCGCTGCTCGGCTGACCCGGCAGGAGCAAAAGTATGCTAAAAATTTTCGTAGAATGAGCTTTTCAGTGAAGAGCAGCCAGGCACATTTTAGCAAGTTTTACTTGTATGTGGGGTTGGAAACGCTTTTCAGGCTCAGTACTAGGCTCAAAAGATGCAGCCCTGATGTCTCTCATGATAGCAGGTGGTTAAGTAGAAATTCGCTGCTCGGCTGACCCGGCAGGAGCAAAAGTATGCTAAAAATTTTCGTAGAATGAGCTTTTCAGTGAAGAGCAGCCAGGCACATTTTAGCAAGTTTTACTTGTATGTGGGGTTGGAAACGCTTTTCAGGCTCAGTACTGGGCTCAAAAGATGCAGCCCTGATGTCTCTCATGATAGCAGGTGGTTAAGTAGAAATTCGCTGCTCGGCTGACCCAGCAGGACCAAACGTATGCTAAAAATGTTCGTAGAATGAGATTTTCAGTGAAGAGCAGCCAGGCACATTTTAGCAAGTTTTACTTGTAAGTGGGGTTGGAAACGCTTTTCAGGCTCAATACTTGGCTCAAAAGATGCAGCCCTGATGTCTCTCATGATAGGAGGTGGTTAAGTAGAAATTCGCTGCTCGGCTGACCCTGCAGGAGCAAACGTATGCTAAAAATGTTCGTAGAATGAGATTTTCAGTGAAGAGCAGCCAGGCACATTTTAGCAAGTTTTACTTGTAAGTGGGGTTGGAAACGCTTTTCAGGCTCAGTACTATGCTCAAAAGATGCAGCCCTGATGTCTCTCATGATAGCAGGTGGTTAAGTAGAAATTCGCTGCTCGGCTGACCCTGCAGGAGCAAACGTATGCTAAAAATGTTCGTAGAATGAGATTTTCAGTGAAGAGCAGCCTGGCACATTTTAGCGAATTTTACTTGTAAGTGGGGTTGGAAACGCTTTTCAGGCTCAATACTGGGCTCAAAAGATGCAGCCCTGATGTCTCTCATGATAGCAGGTGGTTAAGTAGAAATTCGCTGCTCGGCTGACCCTGCAGGAGCAAACGTATGCTAAAAATGTTCGTAGAATGAGATTTTCAGTGAAGAGCAGCCAGGCACATTTTAGCAAGTTTTACTTGTAAGTGGGGTTGGAAACGCTTTTCAGGCTCAGTACTGGGCTCAAAAGATGCAGCCCTGATGTCTCTTATGATAGCAGGTGGTTAAGTAGAAATTCGCTGCTCGGCTGACCCTGCAGGAGCAAAAGTATGCTAAAAATGTTCGTAGAATGAGATTTTCAGTGAAGAGCAGCCAGGCACATTGTAGCAAGTTTTACTTGTAAGTGGGGTTGGAAACGCTTTTCAGGCTCAGTACTGGGCTCAAAAGATGCAGCCCTGATGTCTCTCATGATAGCAGGTGGTTAAGTAGAATTCGCTGCTCGGTTGACCCTGCAGGAGCAAACTTATGCCAAAAATGTTCATAGAATGAGATTTTCAGTGAAGAGCAGCCTGGCACATTTTAGCAAGTTTTACTTGTAAGGGGGGTTGGAAATGCTTTTCCATACTCAATACTGGGCTCAAAAGATGCAGCCCTGATGTCTCTCATGATAGCAGGTGGTTAAGTAGAAATTCGCTGCTCGGCTGATCCAGCAGGAGCAAACGTATGCTAAAAATGTTCGTAGAATGAGCTTTTCAGTGAAGAGCAGCCAGGCACATTTTAGCAAGTTTTACTTGTATGTGGGGTTGGAAACGCTTTTCAGGCTCAGTACTATGCTCAAAAGATGCAGCCCTGATGTCTCTCATGATAGCAGGTGGTTAAGTAGAAATTCGCTGCTCGGCTGACCCTGCAGGAGCAAACGTATGCTAAAAATGTTCGTAGAATGAGATTTTCAGTGAAGAGCAGCCTGGCACATTTTAGCGAATTTTACTTGTAAGTGGGGTTGGAAACGCTTTTCAGGCTCAATACTGGGCTCAAAAGATGCAGCCCTGATGTCTCTCATGATAGCAGGTGGTTAAGTAGAAATTCGCTGCTCGGCTGACCCTGCAGGAGCAAACGTATGCTAAAAATGTTCGTAGAATGAGATTTTCAGTGAAGAGCAGCCTGGCACATTTTAGCAAGTTTTACTTGTAAGGGGGGTTGGAAACGCTTTTCCATACTCAATACTGGGCTCAAAAGATGCAGCCATGATGTCTCTCATGATAGCAGGGGGTTAAGTAGAAATTCGCTGCTCGGCTGATCCAGCAGGAGCAAACATATGCTAAAAATGTTCGTAGAATGAGCTTTTCAGTGAAGAGCAGCCAGGCACATTTTAGCAAGTTTTACTTGTATGTGGGGTTGGAAACGCTTTTCAGGCTCAGTACTATGCTCAAAAGATGCAGCCCTGATGTCTCTCATGATAGCAGGTGGTTAAGTAGAAATTTGCTGCTCGGCTGACCCAGCAGGACCAAACGTATGCTAAAAATGTTCGTAGAATGAGATTTTCAGTGAAGAGCAGCCAGGCACATTTTAGCAAGTTTTACTTGTAAGTGGGGTTGGAAACGCTTTTCAGGCTCAATACTTGGCTCAAAAGATGCAGCCCTGATGTCTCTCATGATAGCAGGTGGTTAAGTAGAAATTCGCTGCTCGGCTGACCCTGCAGGAGCAAACGTATGCTAAACATGTTCGTAGAATGAGATTTTCAGTGAAGAGCAGCCTGGCACATTTTAGCAAGTTTTACTTGTAAGTGGGGTTGGAAACTCTTTTCAGGCTCAATACTGGGCTCAAAAGATGCAGCCCTGATGTCTCTCATGATAGCAGGTGGTTAAGTAGAAATTCGCTGCTCGGCTGATCCAGCAGGAGCAAACATATGCGAAAAATGTACGTAGAATGAGCTTTTTCAGTGAAGAGCAGCCAGGCACATTTTAGCAAGTTTTATTTGTAAGTGGGGTTGGAAACGCTTTTCAGGCTCAGTACTGGGCTCAAAAGATGCAGCCCTGATGTCTCTCATGATAGCAGGTGGTTAAGTAGAAATTCGCTGCTCGGCTGACCATGCAGGAGCAAACGTATGCTAAAAATGTACGTAGAATGAGATTTTCAGTGAAGAGCAGCCAGGCACATTTAAGCAAGTTTTACTTGTAAGTGGGGTTGGAAACGCTTTTCAGGCTCAATACTGGGCTCAAAAGATGCAGCCCTGATGTCTCTCATGACGCTTTTTAGGCTCAGTACTGGGCTCAAAAGATGCAGCCCTGATGTCTCTCATGATAGCAGGTGGTTAAGTAGAAATTCGCTGCTCGGCTGACCCTGCAGGAGCAAATGTATGCTAAAAATGTTCGTAGAATGAGATTTTCAGTGAAGAGCAGCCTGGCACATTTTAGCAAGTTTTACTTGTAAGTGGGGTTGGAAACGCTTTTCAGGCTCAATACTGGGCTCAAAAGATGCAGCCCTGAAGTCTCTCATGATAGTAGGTGGTTAAGTAGAAATTCGCTGCTCGGCTGATCCAGCAGGAGCAAACATATGCGAAAAATGTACGTAGAATGAGCTTTTTCAGTGAAGAGCAGCCAGGCACATTTTAGCAAGTTTTACTTGTAAGTGGGGTTGGAAACGCTTTTCAGGCTCAATACTGGGCTCTAAAGATGCAGCCCTGATGTCTCTCATGATAGCAGGTGGTTAAGTAGAAATTCGCTGCTCGGCTGACCCTGCAGGAGCAAACGTATGCTAAAAATGTTCGTAGAATGAGATTTTCAGTGCAGAGCAGCCAGGCACATTTTAGCAAGTTTTACTTGTAAGTGGGGTTGGAAACGCTTTTCAGGCTCAATACTGGGCTCAAAAGATGCAGCCCTGATGTCTCTTATGATAGCAGGTGGTTAAGTAGAAATTCGCTGCTCAGCTGATCCAGCAGGAGCAAACATATGCGAAAAATGTACGTAGAATGAGCTTTTTCAGTGAAGAGCAGCCAGGCACATTTCAGCAAGTTTTACTTGTAAGTGGGGTTGGAAACGCTTTTCAGGCTCAGTACTGGGCTCAAAAGATGCAGCCCTGATGTCTCTCATGATAGCAGGTGGTTAAGTAGAAATTCGCTGCTCGGCTGACCCTGCAGGATCAAACGTATGCTAAAAATGTTCGTAGAATGAGATTTTCAGTGAAGAGCAGCCAGGCACATTTTAGCAAGTTTTACTTGTAAGTGGGGTAGGAAACGCTTTTCAGGCTCAGTACTGGGCTCAAAAGATGCAGCCCTGATGTCTCTCATGATAGCAGGTGGTTAAGTAGAAATTCGCTGCTCGGCTGACCCTGCAGGAGCAAACATATGCTAAAAATGTACATAGAATGAGATTTTCAGTGAAGAGCAGCCAGGCACATTTTAGCAAGTTTTACTTGTAAGTGGGGTTGGAAACGCTTTTCAGGCTCAGTACTGGGCTCAAAAGATGCAGCCCTGATGTCTCTCATGATAGCAGGTGGTTAAGTAGAAATTCGCTGCTCGGCTGACCCGGCAGGAACAAACGTATGCCAAAAATGTACGTAGAATGAGATTTTCAGTGAATAGCAGCCAGGCACATTTTAGCAAGTTTTACTTGTAAGTGGGGTTGGAATTGCTTTTCAGGCTCAATACTGGGCTCAAAAGATGCAGCCCTGAAGTCTCTCATGATAGCAGGTGGTTAAGTAGAAATTCGCTGCTCGGCTGATCCAGCAGGAGCAAACGTATGCTAAAATTTTTCGTAGAATGAGCTTTTCAGTGAAGAGCAGCCAGGCACATTTTAGCAAGTTTTACTTGTATGTGGGGTTGGAAACGCTTTTCAGGCTCAGTACTATGCTCAAAAGATGCAGCCCTGATGTCTCTCATGATAGCAGGTGGTTAAGTAGAAACTCGCTGCTCGGCTGACCCAGCAGGACCAAACGTATGCTAAAAATGTTCGTAGAATGAGATTTTCAGTGAAGAGCAGCCAGGCACATTTTAGCAAGTTTTACTTGTAAGTGGGGTTGGAAAGGCTTTTCAGGCTCAATACTTGGCTCAAAAGATGCAGCCCTGATGTCTCTCATGATAGCAGGTGGTTAAGTAGAAATTCGCTGCTCGGCTGACCCTGCAGGAGCAAACGTATGCTAAAAATGTTCGTAGAATGAGATTTTCAGTGAAGAGCAGCCTGGCACATTTTAGCAAGTTTTACTTGTAAGTGGGGTTGGAAACGCTTTTCAGGCTCAATACTGGGCTCAAAAGATGCAGCCCTGATGTCTCTCATGATAGCAGGTGGTTAAGTAGAAATTCAAGGCTCGGCTGATCCAGCAGGAGCAAACATATGCGAAAAATGTACGTAGAATGAGCTTTTTCAGTGAAGAGCAGCCAGGAACATTTTAGCAAGTTTTACTTGTAAGTGGGGTTGGAAACGCTTTTCAGGCTCAGTACTGGGCTCAAAAGATGCAGCCCTGATGTCTCTCATGATAGCAGGTGGTTAAGTAGAAATTCGCTGCTCAGCTGACCCTGCAGGAGCAAACGTATGCTAAAAATGTTCGTAGAATGAGACTTTCAGTGAAGAGCAGCCAGGCACATTTTAGCATGTTTTACTTGTAAGTGGGGGTTGGAAACGCTTTTCCATACTCAATACTGGGCTCAAAAGATGCAGCCCTGATGTCTCTCATGATAGCAGGTGGTTAAGTAGAAATTCGCTGCTCG
The DNA here is from genome assembly GCF_964261635.1 of Lissotriton helveticus. Lineage (NCBI taxonomy): Eukaryota > Metazoa > Chordata > Amphibia > Caudata > Salamandridae > Lissotriton > Lissotriton helveticus. The sequence goes on along the minus strand of NC_136061.1, from coordinate 1,352,679,392 downwards.
GCTGATCCAGCAGGAGCAAACGTATGCTAAAAATGTTCGTAGAATGAGCTTTTCAGTGAAGAGCAGCCAGGCACATTTTAGCAAGTTTTACTTGTATGTGGGGTTGGAAACGCTTTTCAGGCTCAGTACTATGCTCAAAAGATGCAGCCCTGATGTCTCTCATGATAGCAGGTGGTTAAGTAGAAATTCGCTGCTCGGCTGACCCTGCAGGAGCAAACGTATGCTAAAAATGTTCGTAGAATGAGATTTTCAGTGAAGAGCAGCCTGGCACATTTTAGCGAATTTTACTTGTAAGTGGGGTTGGAAACGCTTTTCAGGCTCAATACTGGGCTCAAAAGATGCAGCCCTGATGTCTCTCATGATAGCAGGTGGTTAAGTAGAAATTCGCTGCTCGGCTGACCCTGCAGGAGCAAACGTATGCTAAAAATGTTCGTAGAATGAGATTTTCAGTGAAGAGCAGCCTGGCACATTTTAGCAAGTTTTACTTGTAAGGGGGGTTGGAAACGCTTTTCCATACTCAATACTGGGCTCAAAAGATGCAGCCATGATGTCTCTCATGATAGCAGGGGGTTAAGTAGAAATTCGCTGCTCGGCTGATCCAGCAGGAGCAAACATATGCTAAAAATGTTCGTAGAATGAGCTTTTCAGTGAAGAGCAGCCAGGCACATTTTAGCAAGTTTTACTTGTATGTGGGGTTGGAAACGCTTTTCAGGCTCAGTACTATGCTCAAAAGATGCAGCCCTGATGTCTCTCATGATAGCAGGTGGTTAAGTAGAAATTTGCTGCTCGGCTGACCCAGCAGGACCAAACGTATGCTAAAAATGTTCGTAGAATGAGATTTTCAGTGAAGAGCAGCCAGGCACATTTTAGCAAGTTTTACTTGTAAGTGGGGTTGGAAACGCTTTTCAGGCTCAATACTTGGCTCAAAAGATGCAGCCCTGATGTCTCTCATGATAGCAGGTGGTTAAGTAGAAATTCGCTGCTCGGCTGACCCTGCAGGAGCAAACGTATGCTAAACATGTTCGTAGAATGAGATTTTCAGTGAAGAGCAGCCTGGCACATTTTAGCAAGTTTTACTTGTAAGTGGGGTTGGAAACTCTTTTCAGGCTCAATACTGGGCTCAAAAGATGCAGCCCTGATGTCTCTCATGATAGCAGGTGGTTAAGTAGAAATTCGCTGCTCGGCTGATCCAGCAGGAGCAAACATATGCGAAAAATGTACGTAGAATGAGCTTTTTCAGTGAAGAGCAGCCAGGCACATTTTAGCAAGTTTTATTTGTAAGTGGGGTTGGAAACGCTTTTCAGGCTCAGTACTGGGCTCAAAAGATGCAGCCCTGATGTCTCTCATGATAGCAGGTGGTTAAGTAGAAATTCGCTGCTCGGCTGACCATGCAGGAGCAAACGTATGCTAAAAATGTACGTAGAATGAGATTTTCAGTGAAGAGCAGCCAGGCACATTTAAGCAAGTTTTACTTGTAAGTGGGGTTGGAAACGCTTTTCAGGCTCAATACTGGGCTCAAAAGATGCAGCCCTGATGTCTCTCATGACGCTTTTTAGGCTCAGTACTGGGCTCAAAAGATGCAGCCCTGATGTCTCTCATGATAGCAGGTGGTTAAGTAGAAATTCGCTGCTCGGCTGACCCTGCAGGAGCAAATGTATGCTAAAAATGTTCGTAGAATGAGATTTTCAGTGAAGAGCAGCCTGGCACATTTTAGCAAGTTTTACTTGTAAGTGGGGTTGGAAACGCTTTTCAGGCTCAATACTGGGCTCAAAAGATGCAGCCCTGAAGTCTCTCATGATAGTAGGTGGTTAAGTAGAAATTCGCTGCTCGGCTGATCCAGCAGGAGCAAACATATGCGAAAAATGTACGTAGAATGAGCTTTTTCAGTGAAGAGCAGCCAGGCACATTTTAGCAAGTTTTACTTGTAAGTGGGGTTGGAAACGCTTTTCAGGCTCAATACTGGGCTCTAAAGATGCAGCCCTGATGTCTCTCATGATAGCAGGTGGTTAAGTAGAAATTCGCTGCTCGGCTGACCCTGCAGGAGCAAACGTATGCTAAAAATGTTCGTAGAATGAGATTTTCAGTGCAGAGCAGCCAGGCACATTTTAGCAAGTTTTACTTGTAAGTGGGGTTGGAAACGCTTTTCAGGCTCAATACTGGGCTCAAAAGATGCAGCCCTGATGTCTCTTATGATAGCAGGTGGTTAAGTAGAAATTCGCTGCTCAGCTGATCCAGCAGGAGCAAACATATGCGAAAAATGTACGTAGAATGAGCTTTTTCAGTGAAGAGCAGCCAGGCACATTTCAGCAAGTTTTACTTGTAAGTGGGGTTGGAAACGCTTTTCAGGCTCAGTACTGGGCTCAAAAGATGCAGCCCTGATGTCTCTCATGATAGCAGGTGGTTAAGTAGAAATTCGCTGCTCGGCTGACCCTGCAGGATCAAACGTATGCTAAAAATGTTCGTAGAATGAGATTTTCAGTGAAGAGCAGCCAGGCACATTTTAGCAAGTTTTACTTGTAAGTGGGGTAGGAAACGCTTTTCAGGCTCAGTACTGGGCTCAAAAGATGCAGCCCTGATGTCTCTCATGATAGCAGGTGGTTAAGTAGAAATTCGCTGCTCGGCTGACCCTGCAGGAGCAAACATATGCTAAAAATGTACATAGAATGAGATTTTCAGTGAAGAGCAGCCAGGCACATTTTAGCAAGTTTTACTTGTAAGTGGGGTTGGAAACGCTTTTCAGGCTCAGTACTGGGCTCAAAAGATGCAGCCCTGATGTCTCTCATGATAGCAGGTGGTTAAGTAGAAATTCGCTGCTCGGCTGACCCGGCAGGAACAAACGTATGCCAAAAATGTACGTAGAATGAGATTTTCAGTGAATAGCAGCCAGGCACATTTTAGCAAGTTTTACTTGTAAGTGGGGTTGGAATTGCTTTTCAGGCTCAATACTGGGCTCAAAAGATGCAGCCCTGAAGTCTCTCATGATAGCAGGTGGTTAAGTAGAAATTCGCTGCTCGGCTGATCCAGCAGGAGCAAACGTATGCTAAAATTTTTCGTAGAATGAGCTTTTCAGTGAAGAGCAGCCAGGCACATTTTAGCAAGTTTTACTTGTATGTGGGGTTGGAAACGCTTTTCAGGCTCAGTACTATGCTCAAAAGATGCAGCCCTGATGTCTCTCATGATAGCAGGTGGTTAAGTAGAAACTCGCTGCTCGGCTGACCCAGCAGGACCAAACGTATGCTAAAAATGTTCGTAGAATGAGATTTTCAGTGAAGAGCAGCCAGGCACATTTTAGCAAGTTTTACTTGTAAGTGGGGTTGGAAAGGCTTTTCAGGCTCAATACTTGGCTCAAAAGATGCAGCCCTGATGTCTCTCATGATAGCAGGTGGTTAAGTAGAAATTCGCTGCTCGGCTGACCCTGCAGGAGCAAACGTATGCTAAAAATGTTCGTAGAATGAGATTTTCAGTGAAGAGCAGCCTGGCACATTTTAGCAAGTTTTACTTGTAAGTGGGGTTGGAAACGCTTTTCAGGCTCAATACTGGGCTCAAAAGATGCAGCCCTGATGTCTCTCATGATAGCAGGTGGTTAAGTAGAAATTCAAGGCTCGGCTGATCCAGCAGGAGCAAACATATGCGAAAAATGTACGTAGAATGAGCTTTTTCAGTGAAGAGCAGCCAGGAACATTTTAGCAAGTTTTACTTGTAAGTGGGGTTGGAAACGCTTTTCAGGCTCAGTACTGGGCTCAAAAGATGCAGCCCTGATGTCTCTCATGATAGCAGGTGGTTAAGTAGAAATTCGCTGCTCAGCTGACCCTGCAGGAGCAAACGTATGCTAAAAATGTTCGTAGAATGAGACTTTCAGTGAAGAGCAGCCAGGCACATTTTAGCATGTTTTACTTGTAAGTGGGGGTTGGAAACGCTTTTCCATACTCAATACTGGGCTCAAAAGATGCAGCCCTGATGTCTCTCATGATAGCAGGTGGTTAAGTAGAAATTCGCTGCTCGGCTGACCCTGCAGGAGCAAACATATGCTAAAAATGTTCGTAGAATGAGATTTTCAGTGAAGAGCAGCCTGGCACATTTTAGCAAGTTTTACTTGTAAGTGGGGTTGGAAACGCTTTTCAGGCTCAGTACTGGGCTCAAAAGATGCAGCCCTGATGTCTCTCATGATAGCAGGTGGTTAAGTAGAAATTCGCTGCTCGGCTGACCAGGCAGGAACAAACGTATGCCAAAAATGTACGTAGAATGAGATTTTCAGTGAATAGCAGCCAGGCACATTTTAGCAAGTTTTACTTGTAAGTGGGGATGGAAACGCTTTTTAGGCTCAGTACTGGGCTCAAAAGATGCAGCCCTGATGTCTCTCATGATAGCAGGTGGTTAAGTAGAAATTCGCTGCTCGGCTGACCCGGCAGGAGCAAAAGTATGCTAAAAATTTTCGTAGAATGAGCTTTTCAGTGAAGAGCAGCCAGGCACATTTTAGCAAGTTTTACTTGTATGTGGGGTTGGAAACGCTTTTCAGGCTCAGTACTGGGCTCAAAAGATGCAGCCCTGATGTCTCTCATGATAGCAGGTGGTTAAGTAGAAATTCGCTGCTCGGCTGACCCAGCAGGACCAAACGTATGCTAAAAATGTTCGTAGAATGAGATTTTCAGTGAAGAGCAGCCAGGCACATTTTAGCAAGTTTTACTTGTAAGTGGGGTTGGAAATGCTTTTCAGGCTCAATACTTGGCTCAAAAGATGCAGCCCTGATGTCTCTCATGATAGGAGGTGGTTAAGTAGAAATTCGCTGCTCGGCTGACCGTGCAGGAGCAAACGTATGCTAAAAATGTTCGTAGAATGAGATTTTCAGTGAAGAGCAGCCTGGCACATTTTAGCGAATTTTACTTGTAAGTGGGGTTGGAAACGCTTTTCAGGCTCAATACTGGGCTCTAAAGATGCAGCCCTGATGTCTCTCATGATAGCAGGTGGTTAAGTAGAAATTCGCTGCTCGGCTGACCCTGCAGGAGCAAAAGTATGCTAAAAATGTTCGTAGAATGAGATTTTCAGTGAAGAGCAGCCAGGCACATTTTAGCAAGTTTTACTTGTAAGTGGGGTTGGAAACGCTTTTCAGGCTCAGTACTATGCTCAAAAGATGCAGCCCTGATGTCTCTCATGATAGCAGGTGGTTAAGTAGAAATTCGCTGCTCGGCTGACCCTGCAGGAGCAAACGTATGCTAAAAATGTTCGTAGAATGAGATTTTCAGTGAAGAGCAGCCTGGCACATTTTAGCGAATTTTACTTGTAAGTGGGGTTGGAAACACTTTTCAGGCTCAATACTGGGCTCAAAAGATGCAGCCCTGATGTCTCTCATGATAGCAGGTGGTTAAGTAGAAATTCGCTGCTCGGCTGACCCTGCAGGAGCAAACGTATGCTAAAAATGTTCGTAGAATGAGATTTTCAGTGAAGAGCAGCCAGGCACATTTTAGCAAGTTTTACTTGTAAGTGGGGTTGGAAACGCTTTTCAGGCTCAGTACTGGGCTCAAAAGATGCAGCCCTGATGTCTCTTATGATAGCAGGTGGTTAAGTAGAAATTCGCTGCTCGGCTGACCCTGCAGGAGCAAAAGTATGCTAAAAATGTTCGTAGAATGAGATTTTCAGTGAAGAGCAGCCAGGCACATTTTAGCAAGTTTTACTTGTAAGTGGGGTTGGAAACGCTTTTCAGGCTCAGTACTGGGCTCAAAAGATGCAGCCCTGATGTCTCTCATGATAGCAGGTGGTTAAGTAGAATTCGCTGCTCGGTTGACCCTGCAGGAGCAAACTAATGCCAAAAATGTTCGTAGAATGAGATTTTCAGTGAAGAGCAGCCTGGCACATTTTAGCAAGTTTTACTTGTAAGGGGGGTTGGAAATGCTTTTCCATACTCAATACTGGGCTCAAAAGATGCAGCCCTGATGTCTCTCATGATAGCAGGTGGTTAAGTAGAAATTCGCTGCTCGGCTGATCCAGCAGGAGCAAACGTATGCTAAAAATGTTCGTAGAATGAGCTTTTCAGTGAAGAGCAGCCAGGCACATTTTAGCAAGTTTTACTTGTATGTGGGGTTGGAAACGCTTTTCAGGCTCAGTACTATGCTCAAAAGATGCAGCCCTGATGTCTCTCATGATAGCAGGTGGTTAAGTAGAAATTCGCTGCTCGGCTGACCCTGCAGGAGCAAACGTATGCTAAAAATGTTCGTAGAATGAGATTTTCAGTGAAGAGCAGCCTGGCACATTTTAGCGAATTTTACTTGTAAGTGGGATTGGAAACGCTTTTCAGGCTCAATACTGGGCTCAAAAGATGCAGCCCTGATGTCCCTCATGATAGCAGGTGGTTAAGTAGAAATTCGCTGCTCGGCTGACCCTGCAGGAGCAAACGTATGCTAAAAATGTTCGTAGAATGAGATTTTCAGTGAAGAGCAGCCTGGCACATTTTAGCAAGTTTTACTTGTAAGGGGGGTTGGAAACGCTTTTCCATACTCAATACTGGGCTCAAAAGATGCAGCCATGATGTCTCTCATGATAGCAGGGGGTTAAGTAGAAATTCGCTGCTCGGCTGATCCAGCAGGAGCAAACATATGCTAAAAATGTTCGTAGAATGAGCTTTTCAGTGAAGAGCAGCCAGGCACATTTTAGCAAGTTTTACTTGTATGTGGGGTTGGAAACGCTTTTCAGGCTCAGTACTATGCTCAAAAGATGCAGCCCTGATGTCTCTCATGATAGCAGGTGGTTAAGTAGAAATTTGCTGCTCGGCTGACCCAGCAGGACCAAACGTATGCTAAAAATGTTCGTAGAATGAGATTTTCAGTGAAGAGCAGCCAGGCACATTTTAGCAAGTTTTACTTGTAAGTGGGGTTGGAAACGCTTTTCAGGCTCAATACTTGGCTCAAAAGATGCAGCCCTGATGTCTCTCATGATAGCAGGTGGTTAAGTAGAAATTCGCTGCTCGGCTGACCCTGCAGGAGCAAACGTATGCTAAAAATGTTCGTAGAATGAGATTTTCAGTGAAGAGCAGCCTGGCACATTTTAGCAAGTTTTACTTGTAAGTGGGGTTGGAAACTCTTTTCAGGCTCAATACTGGGCTCAAAAGATGCAGCCCTGATGTCTCTCATGATAGCAGGTGGTTAAGTAGAAATTCGCTGCTCGGCTGATCCAGCAGGAGCAAACATATGCGAAAAATGTACGTAGAATGAGCTTTTTCAGTGAAGAGCAGCCAGGCACATTTTAGCAAGTTTTACTTGTAAGTGGGGTTGGAAACGCTTTTCAGGCTCAGTACTGGGCTCAAAAGATGCAGCCCTGATGTCTCTCATGATAGCAGGTGGTTAAGTAGAAATTCGCTGCTCGGCTGACCATGCAGGAGCAAACGTATGCTAAAAATGTACGTAGAATGAGATTTTCAGTGAAGAGCAGCCAGGCACATTTAAGCAAGTTTTACTTGTAAGTGGGGTTGGAAACGCTTTTCAGGCTCAATACTGGGCTCAAAAGATGCAGCCCTGATGTCTCTCATGACGCTTTTTAGGCTCAGTACTGGGCTCAAAAGATGCAGCCCTGATGTCTCTCATGATAGCAGGTGGTTAAGTAGAAATTCGCTGCTCGGCTGACCCTGCAGGAGCAAATGTATGCTAAAAATGTTCGTAGAATGAGATTTTCAGTGAAGAGCAGCCTGGCACATTTTAGCAAGTTTTACTTGTAAGTGGGGTTGGAAACGCTTTTCAGGCTCAATACTGGGCTCAAAAGATGCAGCCCTGATGTCTCTCATGATAGCAGGTGGTTAAGTAGAAATTCGCTGCTCGGCTGACCCTGCAGGAGCAAACGTATGCTAAAAATGTTCGTAGAATGAGATTTTCAGTGAAGAGCAGCCAGGCACATTTTAGCAAGTTTTACTTGTAAGTGGGGTTGGAAACGCTTTTCAGGCTCAATACTGGGCTCAAAAGATGCAGCCCTGATGTCTCTTATGATAGCAGGTGGTTAAGTAGAAATTCGCTGCTCAGCTGATCCAGCAGGAGCAAACATATGCGAAAAATGTACATAGAATGAGCTTTTTCAGTGAAGAGCAGCCAGGCACATTTTAGCAAGTTTTACTTGTAAGTGGGGTTGGAAACGCTTTTCAGGCTCAATACTGGGCTCAAAAGATGCAGCCCTGATGTCTCTCATGATAGCAGGTGGTTAAGTAGAAATTCGCTGCTCGGCTGACCCAGCAGGAGCAAACGTATGCTAAAAATGTTCGTAGAATGAGCTTTTCAGTGAAGAGCAGCCAGGCACATTTTAGCAAGTTTTACTTGTATGTGGGGTTGGAAACGCTTTTCAGGCTCAATACTTGGCTCAAAAGATGCAGCCCTGATGTCTCTCATGATAGCAGGTGGTTAAGTAGAAATTCGCTGCTCGGCTGACCCTGCAGGAGCAAACGTATGCTAAAAATGTTCGTAGAATGAGATTTTCAGTGAAGAGCAGCCTGGCACATTTTAGCGAATTTTACTTGTAAGTGGGGTTGGAAACGCTTTTCAGGCTCAATACTGGGCTCAAAAGATGCAGCCCTGATGTCTCTCATGATAGCAGGTGGTTAAGTAGAAATTCGTTGCTCGGCTGACCCTGCAGGAGCAAACGTATGCTAAAAAATGTTCGCAGAATGAGATTTTCAGTGAAGAGCAGCCAGGCACATTTTAGCAAGTTTTACTTGTAAGTGGGGTTGGAAACGCTTTTCAGGCTCAGTACTGGGCTCAAAAGATGCAGCCCTGATGTCTCTCATGATAGCAGGTGGTTAAGTAGAATTCGCTGCTCGGCTGACCCTGCAGGAGCAAACGTATGCCAAAAATGTTCGTAGAATGAGATTTTCAGTGAAGAGCAGCCTGGCACATTTTAGCAAGTTTTACTTGTAAGGGGGGTTGGAAACGCTTTTCCATACTCAATACTGGGCTCAAAAGATGCAGCCCTGATGTCTCTCATGATAGCAGGTGGTTAAGTAGAAATTCGTTGCTCGGCTTATCCAGCAGGAGCAAACGTATGCTAAAAATTTTCGTAGAATGAGCTTTTCAGTGAAGAGCAGCCAGGCACATTTTAGCAAGTTTTACTTGTATGTGGGGTTGGAAACGCTTTTCAGGCTCAGTACTATGCTCAAAAGATGCAGCCCTGATGTCTCTCATGATAGCAGGTGGTTAAGTAGAAACTCGCTGCTCGGCTGACCCAGCAGGACCAAACGTATGCTAAAAATGTTCGTAGAATGAGATTTTCAGTGAAGAGCAGCCAGGCACATTTTAGCAAGTTTTACTTGTAAGTGGGGTTGGAAACGCTTTTCAGGCTCAATACTTGGCTCAAAAGATGCAGCCCTGATGTCTCTCATGATAGCAGGTGGTTAAGTAGAAATTCGCTGCTCGGCTGACCCTGCAGGAGCAAACGTATGCTAAAAATGTTCGTAGAATGAGATTTTCAGTGAAGAGCAGCCTGGCACATTTTAGCAAGTTTTACTTGTAAGTGGGGTTGGAAACGCTTTTCAGGCTCAATACTGGGCTCAAAAGATGCAGCCCTGATGTCTCTCATGATAGCAGGTGGTTAAGTAGAAATTCAATGCTCGGCTGATCCAGCAGGAGCAAACATATGCGAAAAATGTACGTAGAATGAGCTTTTTCAGTGAAGAGCAGCCAGGAACATTTTAGCAAGTTTTACTTGTAAGTGGGGTTGGAAACGCTTTTCAGGCTCAGTACTGGGCTCAAAAGATGCAGCCCTGATGTCTCTCATGATAGCAGGTGGTTAAGTAGAAATTCGCTGCTCAGCTGACCCTGCAGGAGCAAACGTATGCTAAAAATGTTCGTAGAATGAGATTTTCAGTGAAGAGCAGCCAGGCACATTTTAGCATGTTTTACTTGTAAGTGGGGGTTGGAAACGCTTTTCCATACTCAATACTGGGCTCAAAAGATGCAGCCCTGATGTCTCTCATGATAGCAGGTGGTTAAGTAGAAATTCGCTGCTCGGCTGACCCTGCAGGAGCAAACATATGCTAAAAATGTTCGTAGAATGAGATTTTCAGTGAAGAGCAGCCTGGCACATTTTAGCAAGTTTTACTTGTAAGTGGGGTTGGAAACGCTTTTCAGGCTCAGTACTGGGCTCAAAAGATGCAGCCCTGATGTCTCTCATGATAGCAGGTGGTTAAGTAGAAATTCGCTGCTCGGCTGACCCTGCAGGAGCAAACGTATGCTAAAAATGTTCGTAGAATGAGATTTTCAGTGAAGAGCAGCCTGGCACATTTTAGCGAATTTTACTTGTAAGTGGGGTTGGAAACGCTTTTCAGGCTCAATACTGGGCTCAAAAGATGCAGCCCTGATGTCTCTCATGATAGCAGGTGGTTAAGTAGAAATTCGTTGCTCGGCTGACCCTGCAGGAGCAAACGTATGCTAAAAAATGTTCGCAGAATGAGATTTTCAGTGAAGAGCAGCCAGGCACATTTTAGCAAGTTTTACTTGTAAGTGGGGTTGGAAACGCTTTTCAGGCTCAGTACTGGGCTCAAAAGATGCAGCCCTGATGTCTCTCATGATAGCAGGTGGTTAAGTAGAATTCGCTGCTCGGCTGACCCTGCAGGAGCAAACGTATGCCAAAAATGTTCGTAGAATGAGATTTTCAGTGAAGAGCAGCCTGGCACATTTTAGCAAGTTTTACTTGTAAGGGGGGTTGGAAACGCTTTTCCATACTCAATACTGGGCTCAAAAGATGCAGCCCTGATGTCTCTCATGATAGCAGGTGGTTAAGTAGAAATTCGCTGCTCGGCTTATCCAGCAGGAGCAAACGTATGCTAAAAATTTTCGTAGAATGAGCTTTTCAGTGAAGAGCAGCCAGGCACATTTTAGCAAGTTTTACTTGTATGTGGGGTTGGAAACGCTTTTCAGCTCAGTACTATGCTCAAAAGATGCAGCCCTGATGTCTCTCATGATAGCAGGTGGTTAAGTAGAAACTCGCTGCTCGGCTGACCCAGCAGGACCAAACGTATGCTAAAAATGTTCGTAGAATGAGATTTTCAGTGAAGAGCAGCCAGGCACATTTTAGCAAGTTTTACTTGTAAGTGGGGTTGGAAACGCTTTTCAGGCTCAATACTTGGCTCAAAAGATGCAGCCCTGATGTCTCTCATGATAGCAGGTGGTTAAGTAGAAATTCGCTGCTCGGCTGACCCTGCAGGAGCAAACGTATGCTAAAAATGTTCGTAGAATGAGATTTTCAGTGAAGAGCAGCCTGGCACATTTTAGCAAGTTTTACTTGTAAGTGGGGTTGGAAACGCTTTTCAGGCTCAATACTGGGCTCAAAAGATGCAGCCCTGATGTCTCTCATGATAGCAGGTGGTTAAGTAGAAATTCAATGCTCGGCTGATCCAGCAGGAGCAAACATATGCGAAAAATGTACGTAGAATGAGCTTTTTCAGTGAAGAGCAGCCAGGAACATTTTAGCAAGTTTTACTTGTAAGTGGGGTTGGAAACGCTTTTCAGGCTCAGTACTGGGCTCAAAAGATGCAGCCCTGATGTCTCTCATGATAGCAGGTGGTTAAGTAGAAATTCGCTGCTCAGCTGACCCTGCAGGAGCAAACGTATGCTAAAAATGTTCGTAGAATGAGATTTTCAGTGAAGAGCAGCCAGGCACATTTTAGCATGTTTTACTTGTAAGTGGGGGTTGGAAACGCTTTTCCATACTCAATACTGGGCTCAAAAGATGCAGCCCTGATGTCTCTCATGATAGCAGGTGGTTAAGTAGAAATTCGCTGCTCGGCTGACCCTGCAGGAGCAAACATATGCTAAAAATGTTCGTAGAATGAGATTTTCAGTGAAGAGCAGCCTGGCACATTTTAGCAAGTTTTACTTGTAAGTGGGGTTGGAAACGCTTTTCAGGCTCAGTACTGGGCTCAAAAGATGCAGCCCTGATGTCTCTCATGATAGCAGGTGGTTAAGTAGAAATTCGCTGCTCGGCTGACCCTGCAGGAGCAAACGTATGCTAAAAATGTTCGTAGAATGAGATTTTCAGTGAAGAGCAGCCTGGCACATTTTAGCGAATTTTACTTGTAAGTGGGGTTGGAAACGCTTTTCAGGCTCAATACTGGGCTCAAAAGATGCAGCCCTGATGTCTCTCATGATAGCAGGTGGTTAAGTAGAAATTCGCTGCTCGGCTGACCCTGCAGGAGCAAAAGTATGCTAAAAATGTTCGTAGAATGAGATTTTCAGTGAAGAGCAGCCAGGCACATTTTAGCAAGTTTTACTTTTAAGTGGGGTTGGAAACGCTTTTCAGGCTCAGTACTGGGCTCAAAAGATGCAGCCCTGATGTCTCTCATGATAGCAGGTGGTTAAGTAGAATTCGCTGCTCGGTTGACCCTGCAGGAGCAAACTTATGCCAAAAATGTTCGTAGAATGAGATTTTCAGTGAAGAGCAGCCTGGCACATTTTAGCAAGTTTTACTTGTAAGGGGGGTTGGAAATGCTTTTCCATACTCAATACTGGGCTCAAAAGATGCAGCCCTGATGTCTCTCATGATAGCAGGTGGTTAAGTAGAAATTCGCTGCTTGGCTGATCCAGCAGGAGCAAACGTATGCCAAAAATGTTCGTAGAATGAGCTTTTCAGTGAAGAGCAGCCAGGCACATTTTAGCAAGTTTTACTTGTATGTGGGGTTGGAAACGCTTTTCAGGCTCAGTACTATGCTCAAAAGATGCAGCCCTGATGTCTCTCATGATAGCAGGTGGTTAAGTAGAAATTCGCTGCTCGGCTGACCCTGCAGGAGCAAACGTATGCTAAAAATTTTCGTAGAATGAGATTTTCAGTGAAGAGCAGCCTGGCACATTTTAGCGAATTTTACTTGTAAGTGGGGTTGGAAACGCTTTTCAGGCTCAATACTGGGCTCAAAAGATGCAGCCCTGATGTCTCTCATGATAGCAGGTGGTTAAGTAGAAATTCGCTGCTCGGCTGACCCTGCAGGAGCAAACGTATGCTAAAAATGTTCGTAGAATGAGATTTTCAGTGAAGAGCAGCCTGGCACATTTTAGCAAGTTTTACTTGTAAGGGGGGTTGGAAACGCTTTTCCATACTCAATACTGGGCTCAAAAGATGCAGCCATGCTGTCTCTCATGATAGCAGGTGGTTAAGTAGAAATTCGCTGCTCGGCTGATCCAGCAGGAGCAAACATATGCTAAAAATGTTCGTAGAATGAGCTTTTCAGTGAAGAGCAGCCAGGCACATTTTAGCAAGTTTTACTTGTATGTGGGGTTGGAAACGCTTTTCAGGCTCAGTACTATGCTCAAAAGATGCAGCCCTGATGTCTCTCATGATAGCAGGTGGTTAAGTAGAAATTTGCTGCTCCGCTGACCCAGCAGGACCAAACGTATGCTAAAAATGTTCGTAGAATGAGATTTTTAGTGAAGAGCAGCCAGGCACATTTTAGCAAGTTTTACTTGTAAGTGGGGTTGGAAACGCTTTTCAGGCTCAATACTTGGCTCAAAAGATGCAGCCCTGATGTCTCTCATGATAGCAGGTGGTTAAGTAGAAATTCGCTGCTCGGCTGACCCTGCAGGAGCAAACGTATGCTAAAAATGTTCGTAGAATGAGATTTTCAGTGAAGAGCAGCCTGGCACATTTTAGCAAGTTTTACTTGTAAGTGGGGTTGGAAACGCTTTTCAGGCTCAATACTGGGCTCAAAAGATGCAGCCCTGATGTCTCTCATGATAGCAGGTGGTTAAGTAGAAATTCGCTGCTCGGCTGATCCAGCAGGAGCAAACATATGCGAAAAATGTACGTAGAATGAGCTTTTTCAGTGAAGAGCAGCCAGGCACATTTTAGCAAGTTTTACTTGTAAGTGGGGTTGGAAACGCTTTTCAGGCTCAGTACTGGGCTCAAAAGATGCAGCCCTGATGTCTCTCATGATAGCAGGTGGTTAAGTAGAAATTCGCTGCTCGGCTGACCATGCAGGAGCAAACGTATGCTAAAAATGTACGTAGAATGAGATTTTCAGTGAAGAGCAGCCAGGCACATTTAAGCAAGTTTTACTTGTAAGTGGGGTTGGAAACGCTTTTCAGGCTCAATACTGGGCTCAAAAGATGCAGCCCTGATGTCTCTCATGACGCTTTTTAGGCTCAGTACTGGGCTCAAAAGATGCAGCCCTGATGTCTCTCATGATAGCAGGTGGTTATGTAGAAATTCGCTGCTCGGCTGACCCTGCAGGAGCAAACATATGCGAAAAATGTTCGTAGAATGAGATTTTCAGTGAAGAGCAGCCAGGCACATTTTAGCAAGTTTTACTTGTAAGTGGGGTTGGAAACGCTTTTCAGGCTCAATACTGGGCTCAAAAGATGCAGCCCTGATGTCTCTTATGATAGCAGGTGGTTAAGTAGAAATTCGCTGCTCGGCTGATCCAGCAGGAGCAAACATATGCGAAAAATGTACGTAGAATGAGCTTTTTCAGTGAAGAGCAGCCAGGCACATTTTAGCAAGTTTTACTTGTAAGTGGGGTTGGAAACGCTTTTCAGGCTCAGTACTGGGCTCAAAAGATGCAGCCCTGATGTCTCTCATGATAGCAGGTGGTTAAGTAGAAATTCGCTGCTCGGCTGACCCTGCAGGATCAAACGTATGCTAAAAATGTTCGTAGAATGAGATTTTCAGTGAAGAGCAGCCAGGCACATTTTAGCAAGTTTTACTTGTAAGTGGGGTAGGAAACGCTTTTCAGGCTCAGTACTGGGCTCAAAAGATGCAGCCCTGATGTCTCTCATGATAGCAGGTGGTTAAGTAGAAATTCGCTGCTCGGCTGACCCTGCAGGAGCAAACATATGCTAAAAATGTACATAGAATGAGATTTTCAGTGAAGAGCAGCCAGGCACATTTTAGCAAGTTTTACTTGTAAGTGGGGTTGGAAACGCTTTTCAGGCTCAGTACTGGGCTCAAAAGATGCAGCCCTGATGTCTCTCATGATAGCAGGTGGTTAAGTAGAAATTTGCTGCTCGGCTGACCCGGCAGGAACAAACGTATGCCAAAAATGTACGTAGAATGAGATTTTCAGTGAATAGCAGCCAGGCACATTTTAGCAAGTTTTACTTGTAAGTGGGGTTGGAAACGCTTTTCAGGCTCAATACTGGGCTCAAAAGATGCAGCCCTGAAGTCTCTCATGATAGCAGGTGGTTAAGTAGAAATTCGCTGCTCGGCTGATCCAGCAGGAGCAAACATATGCGAAAAATGTACGTAGAATGAGCTTTTTCAGTGAAGAGCAGCCAGGCACATTTTAGCAAGTTTTACTTGTAAGTGGGGTTGGAAACGCTTTTCAGGCTCAATACTGGGCTCAAAAGATGCAGCCCTGATGTCTCTCATGATAGCAGGTGGTTAAGTAGAAATTTGCTGCTCGGCTGACCCTGCAGGAGCAAACGTATGCTAAAAATTTTCGTAGAATGAGATTTTCAGTGAAGAGCAGCCAGGCACATTTTAGCAAGTTTTACTTGTATGTGGGGTTGGAAACGCTTTTCAGGCTCAGTACTATGCTCAAAAGATGCAGCCCTGATGTCTCTCATGATAGCAGGTGGTTAAGTAGAAATTCGCTGCTCGGCTGACCCTGCAGGAGCAAACGTATGCTAAAAATGTTCGTAGAATGAGATTTTCAGTGAAGAGCAGCCTGGCACATTTTAGCGAATTTTACTTGTAAGTGGGGTTGGAAACGCTTTTCAGGCTCAATACTGGGCTCAAAAGATGCAGCCCTGATGTCTCTCATGATAGCAGGTGGTTAAGTAGAAATTCGCTGCTCGGCTGACCCTGCAGGAGCAAACGTATGCTAAAAATGTTCGTAGAATAAGATTTTCAGTGAAGAGCAGCCAGGCACATTTTAGCAAGTTTTTCTTGTAAGTGGGGTTGGAAACGCTTTTCAGGCTCAGTACTGGGCTCAAAAGATGCAGCCCTGATGTCTCTCATGATAGCAGGTGGTTAAGTAGAATTCGCTGCTCGGTTGACCCTGCAGGAGCAAACTTATGCCAAAAATGTTCGTAGAATGAGATTTTCAGTGAAGAGCAGCCTGGCACATTTTAGCAAGTTTTACTTGTAAGGGGGGTTGGAAATGCTTTTCCATACTCAATACTGGGCTCAAAAGATGCAGCCCTGATGTCTCTCATGATAGCAGGTGGTTAAGTAGAAATTCGCTGCTCGGCTGATCCAGCAGGAGCAAACGTATGCTAAAAATGTTCGTAGAATGAGCTTTTCAGTGAAGAGCAGCCAGGCACATTTTAGCAAGTTTTACTTGTATGTGGGGTTGGAAACGCTTTTCAGGCTCAGTACTATGCTCAAAAGATGCAGCCCTGATGGCTCTCATGATAGCAGGTGGTTAAGTAGAAATTCGCTGCTCGGCTGACCCTGCAGGAGCAAACGTATGCTAAAAATGTTCGTAGAATGAGATTTTCAGTGAAGAGCAGCCTGGCACATTTTAGCGAATTTTACTTGTAATTGGGGTTGGAAACGCTTTTCAGGCTCAATACTGGGCTCAAAAAATGCAGCCCTGATGTCTCTCATGATAGCAGGTGGTTAAGTAGAAATTCGCTGCTCGGCTGACCCTGCAGGAGCAAACGTATGCTAAAAATGTTCGTAGAATGAGATTTTCAGTGAAGAGCAGCCTGGCACATTTTAGCAAGTTTTACTTGTAAGGGGGGTTGGAAACGCTTTTCCATACTCAATACTGGGCTCAAAAGATGCAGCCATGATGTCTCTCATGATAGCAGGTGGTTAAGTAGAAATTCGCTGCTCGGCTGATCCAGCAGGAGCAAACATATGCTAAAAATGTTCGTAGAATGAGCTTTTCAGTGAAGAGCAGCCAGGCACATTTTAGCAAGTTTTACTTGTATGTGGGGTTGGAAACGCTTTTCAGGCTCAGTACTATGCTCAAAAGATGCAGCCCTGATGTCTCTCATGATAGCAGGTGGTTAAGTAGAAATTCGCTGCTCGGCTGACCCAGCAGGACCAAACGTATGCTAAAAATGTTCGTAGAATGAGATTTTCAGTGAAGAGCAGCCAGGCACATTTTAGCAAGTTTTACTTGTAAGCAGTGTTCCCCCTTATGTGCGCGCCTGGGCGCGCGCCCACGTCTGTACTCCCGAGCACGCAGTGCTGCGTGTGGAGCGCGCACCCACAACATATCATGGAGAGCATTTTCGCCGCCGCTTTTGTAACGCTAGCGGCGTGAAAATGGTCATTTCCTGGCTCCTGCACTTACTGCTGTACTTACTTCTTAATGAAGCACGGCTGGGGGCTGTTTGTCAGCCTTTGTGAAAATGTTTGTTAATTGCAGCATCGTCAATTCTGCAATTAACAATTATTTTCACAATGGCCAACACAATCAGCCCCCAGCCGTGCTCCTTTAAGAGACGAAATTCAATCGACGGTATTGTCTCTGATGTTGCAGTTGGTGTGAAGAGATCTGCTTTCAGGAAGTGTGCTTTTGAAACGCGTAGGCAGAGGATTGCTAGCAGCTACGCACCTTGCACCAATAGATGAACCTTTATCCCGTGATCACAGAGTTTTACATCCTTAGCTACTAGCTAGCCATCACTGCGACCAATTGTTAAATTGCTCCTCCGACGTGTTAGTCCGAAATACACCGCAAGCATGTCAGTTCTCAAAGTTTATTTTCTTAGTAAAAAGAATGAAAAAGATGTTAGTCCCATGTAACCGCCTCTGTACCCTTGGCAGTTATCCTATTTTATCGGCTCATTCCCAGTGTTGACCTGAATGAAACCACCGTCCCGCGCCAAAAACACTAACCCATTGCGCCTCCAATAGTGCAGTGTCTTTCGCCCTCTCTCCACGGGGCATGCTCACGCTGCCACCGTCCCCCCTCTACAACTGGCACCTGGATCATTCCGATGTATGAGGACAGGGCCACTTAACTAGTTCTCTGTGGCAGCGGGCAACTGACATACTTTTTTACTCCCCTGTTAGCGATGCCGCAGAGTCACCGCCAGCCCCGCAGCCATCTGCCGGTTTCTACCAAGCGTCCCTCAATCACTGCCATAAAGAGAATCACTCTAGAAACTACACAGGGTGATTTTTTTAAACCATGAAGCCAGCTTTTCATTTTCTTCTGAAGAGCAAGATTAATGTCAGGGTATTTCAGTGCAGGTTGTTGTGTTTCTAGAAGAATCTGAGATTATACTAGTTAATAGCTTATTTGTTTATAAATGTTTGAGCCTTTCATACCTGAAAGACGTGTAAACAAGTAACTTATCTGAGGGAAGGTTTTGAACACTTAAAGAATTACATATACGTCTCTTTTAGGGCTTCCAGTTACAGCTGTTTCAGGAACTCCAAGTCCCATGGGTATTCCTAATGCTGCTGTGGCAGCTCATGCTGCTGGTCGTGCTGGTATGGGTGGAATGACTCCTGGAGTCTACACAGTACTCTTGGTTAGCAATCTAAATGAAGAGATGGTTTCGCCCCAAAGTCTGTTACCCTCTTCAGTATTTATGGGGATGTGCAGCGTGTGGAGATTTTATACAATAAGAAAGACAGTTCTTTCATACAGATGGCTGATGCAAACCAACCTCAACTTGCAATGAGTCATCTTAAGGGTCAAAAAATGTATGGAAAGATAATTCGAGTAACTCTCTCGAAGCATCAGACAGTGCAGCAGTGCAACTGCTCAAAGCCTTTGGTGTAACTTCAGAGGACTTTTTATACTTTTTCCACAGTCTCGTCATTTCAGAACTGAGGCATTTTCGATATTATATTCAACAAAGCCATAGTTGTTGGTTGTTTATCTTATGCAACTAACAACGATTGACAAAGTCAATAGTCCTGGCATGTTGTAGGTATAAAGTTACTTGTATTATATATCTGGATGCAATGCAATGACAGAGGCAGCACAATAACAGCCGGGTGGCACGCTATGCTAGGCACAGATTATTATCTTACGTGTTTTTAACCCACGCCCTTAATTACATCAGGCACGCCCCTTTGAGAGACCCCCCAGTTTTTTCATCCAACTTAAAGCCCTGAGCAAGCCTAAAACCACCATGTGTGCTTTCAGAATCACTGACATATATTAGTGACTCTGAATGCACACATGCGTATCCAGAAAACCATCTTTAGAGCTGATAAGTAAACTCATGATTATCAGTTTTAAAGAGTGGCGTACCCCGCCTTGGTAGAGCCAGATCTGTACTGCAGAGAGTCTTGCCCTGATGACCTTGAATAATTCTCAAACAGATTATCGCAAATAGCATTTTCCTCCCATTTATTTTTGTTCTGGGTAATGAGTGAGATTGTATTACAGACATTTTATGACAAATGTGTTTTTGTTTCATGCAACATCTATAAAAAATATTATTTTAGATCCAAAAAGGTACTCAGATATGAAAAATGGGAGGATGTCACAGTGATTATTTGCAGTAGAATTAGTGGATTTCTATTGTGTTACAATATTGGAAAAATACATCACTATCCTTAAATATTAACTATAAACACTTTTGGAATTTGAACCAGTGTGTCTGTGCACTGTTTGTGATCTGGTCAAAAGGACAATAGAAAGGTGAAACTGGATTGTAAATTCAAAGCTGATCCGCACAGAGGCCCCCAAAATACATTTGGCCCAGGGCCCTCAAAATCATTAAGATGCCCCTGAGCTGCCGCTGTGTAGTTAGTTAGGAAAGAAGAGGTTCACTGGCACTGTGGAAGGAGGCCTCTTGCCCCGGTTTCCTAATATATATTAGTGTTGCTTTGTCGTGGTTGCAGATGCTCTGCACTGCACTTTCTCATTTCGAACATGATACAACCATTTAACTGCACACTCAAGCAGGAACCCCTGTGTCAGACCCCTGTCGCTGCACCCACACATGTTGGGTTCTTGGCGCACATTGCTGTGGCTGGAGCGCCCAGAGACCTCACACTGCCGCACACAGAGGAAAAAAATTAGAGGGAACATTGCTTGTAAGTGGGGTTGGAAACGCTTTTCAGGCTCAATACTTGGCTCAAAAGATGCAGCCCTGATGTCTCTCATGATAGCAGGTGGTTAAGTAGAAATTCGCTGCTCGGCTGACCCTGCAGGAGCAAACGTATGCTAAAAATGTTCGTAGAATGAGATTTTCAGTGAAGAGCAGCCTGGCACATTTTAGCAAGTTTTACTTGTAAGTGGGGTTGGAAACGCTTTTCAGGCTCAATACTGGGCTCAAAAGATGCAGCCCTGATGTCTCTCATGATAGCAGGTGGTTAAGTAGAAATTCGCTGCTCGGCTGATCCAGCAGGAGCAAACATATGCGAAAAATGTACGTAGAATGAGCTTTTTCAGTGAAGAGCAGCCAGGCACATTTTAGCAAGTTTTACTTGTAAGTGGGGTTGGAAACGCTTTTCAGGCTCAGTACTGGGCTCAAAAGATGCAGCCCTGATGTCTCTCATGATAGCAGGTGGTTAAGTAGAAATTCGCTGCTCGGCTGACCATGCAGGAGCAAACGTATGCTAAAAATGTACGTAGAATGAGATTTTCAGTGAAGAGCAGCCAGGCACATTTAAGCAAGTTTTACTTGTAAGTGGGGTTGGAAACGCTTTTCAGGCTCAATACTGGGCTCAAAAGATGCAGCCCTGATGTCTCTCATGACGCTTTTTAGGCTCAGTACTGGGCTCAAAAGATGCAGCCCTGATGTCTCTCATGATAGCAGGTGGTTAAGTAGAAATTCGCTGCTCGGCTGACCCTGCAGGAGCAAATGTATGCTAAAAATGTTCGTAGAATGAGATTTTCAGTGAAGAGCAGCCTGGCACATTTTAGCAAGTTTTACTTGTAAGTGGGGTTGGAAACGCTTTTCAGGCTCAATACTGGGCTCAAAAGATGCAGCCCTGAAGTCTCTCATGATAGCAGGTGGTTAAGTAGAAATTCGCTGCTCGGCTGATCCAGCAGGAGCAAACATATGCAAAAAATGTACGTAGAATGAGCTTTTTCAGTGAAGAGCAGCCAGGCACATTTTAGCAAGTTTTACTTGTAAGTGGGGTTGGAAACGCTTTTCAGGCTCAATACTGGGCTCAAAAGATGCAGCCCTGATGTCTCTCATGATAGCAGGTGGTTAAGTAGAAATTTGCTGCTCGGCTGACCCTGCAGGAGCAAACGTATGCTAAAAATGTTCGTAGAATGAGATTTTCAGTGAAGAGCAGCCAGGCACATTTTAGCAAGTTTTACTTGTATGTGGGGTTGGAAACGCTTTTCAGGCTCAGTACTATGCTCAAAAGATGCAGCCCTGATGTCTCTCATGATAGCAGGTGGTTAAGTAGAAATTCGCTGCTCGGCTGACCCTGCAGGAGCAAACGTATGCTAAAAATGTTCGTAGAATGAGATTTTCAGTGAAGAGCAGCCTGGCACATTTTAGCGAATTTTACTTGTAAGTGGGGTTGGAAACGCTTTTCAGGCTCAATACTGGGCTCAAAAGATGCAGCCCTGATGTCTCTCATGATAGCAGGTGGTTAAGTAGAAATTCGCTGCTCGGCTGACCCTGCAGGAGCAAACGTATGCTAAAAATGTTCGTAGAATGAGATTTTCAGTGAAGAGCAGCCAGGCACATTTTAGCAAGTTTTACTTGTAAGTGGGGTTGGAAACGCTTTTCAGGCTCAGTACTGGGCTCAAAAGATGCAGCCCTGATGTCTCTTATGATAGCAGGTGGTTAAGTAGAAATTCGCTGCTCGGCTGACCCTGCAGGAGCAAAAGTATGCTAAAAATGTTCGTAGAATGAGCTTTTTCAGTGAAGAGCAGCCAGGCACATTTTAGCAAGTTTTACTTGTAAGTGGGGTTGGAAACGCTTTTCAGGCTCAGTACTGGGCTCAAAAGATGCAGCCCTGATGTCTCTCATGATAGCAGGTGGTTAAGTAGAATTCGCTGCTCGGTTGACCCTGCAGGAGCAAACTTATGCCAAAAATGTTCGTAGAATGAGATTTTCAGTGAAGAGCAGCCTGGCACATTTTAGCAAGTTTTACTTGTAAGGGGGGTTGGAAACGCTTTTCAGGCTCAATACTGGGCTCAAAAGATGCAGCCCTGATGTCTCTCATGACGCTTTTTAGGCTCAGTACTGGGCTCAAAAGATGCAGCCCTGATGTCTCTCATGATAGCAGGTGGTTAAGTTGAAATTCGCTGCTCGGCTGACCCTGCAGGAGCAAATGTATGCTAAAAATGTTCGTAGAATGAGATTTTCAGTGAAGAGCAGCCTGGCACATTTTAGCAAGTTTTACTTGTAAGTGGGGTTGGAAACGCTTTTCAGGCTCAATACTGGGCTCAAAAGATGCAGCCCTGAAGTCTCTCATGATAGTAGGTGGTTAAGTAGAAATTCGCTGCTCGGCTGATCCAGCAGGAGCAAACATATGCGAAAAATGTACGTAGAATGAGCTTTTTCAGTGAAGAGCAGCCAGGCACATTTTAGCAAGTTTTACTTGTAAGTGGGGTTGGAAACGCTTTTCAGGCTCAATACTGGGCTCAAAAGATGCAGCCCTGATGTCTCTCATGATAGCAGGTGGTTAAGTAGAAATTCGCTGCTCGGCTGACCCTGCAGGAGCAAACGTATGCTAAAAATGTTCGTAGAATGAGATTTTCAGTGAAGAGCAGCCAGGCACATTTTAGCAAGTTTTACTTGTAAGTGGGGTTGGAAACGCTTTTCAGGCTCAATACTGGGCTCAAAAGATGCAGCCCTGATGTCTCTCATGATAGCAGGTGGTTAAGTAGAAATTCGCTGCTCGGCTGACCCTGCAGGAGCAAACGTATGCTAAAAATGTTCGTAGAATGAGATTTTCAGTGAAGAGCAGCCAGGCACATTTTAGCAAGTTTTACTTGTAAGTGGGGTTGGAAACGCTTTTCAGGCTCAATACTGGGCTCAAAAGATGCAGCCCTGATGTCTCTTATGATAGCAGGTGGTTAAGTAGAAATTCGCTGCTCAGCTGATCCAGCAGGAGCAAACATATGCGAAAAATGTACGTAGAATGAGCTTTTTCAGTGAAGAGCAGCCAGGCACATTTTAGCAAGTTTTACTTGTAAGTGGGGTTGGAAACGCTTTTCAGGCTCAGTACTGGGCTCAAAAGATGCAGCCCTGATGTCTCTCATGATAGCAGGTGGTTAAGTAGAAATTCGCTGCTCGGCTGACCCTGCAGGATCAAACGTATGCTAAAAATGTTCGTAGAATGAGATTTTCAGTGAAGAGCAGCCAGGCACATTTTAGCAAGTTTTACTTGTAAGTGGGGTAGGAAACGCTTTTCAGGCTCAGTACTGGGCTCAAAAGATGCAGCCCTGATGTCTCTTATGATAGCAGGTGGTTAAGTAGAAATTCGCTGCTCAGCTGATCCAGCAGGAGCAAACATATGCGAAAAATGTACGTAGAATGAGCTTTTTCAGTGAAGAGCAGCCAGGCACATTTTAGCAAGTTTTACTTGTAAGTGGGGTTGGAAACGCTTTTCAGGCTCAGTACTGGGCTCAAAAGATGCAGCCCTGATGTCTCTCATGATAGCAGGTGGTTAAGTAGAAATTCGCTGCTCGGCTGACCCTGCAGGATCAAACGTATGCTAAAAATGTTCGTAGAATGTGATTTCAGTGAAGAGCAGCCAGGCACATTTTAGCAAGTTTTACTTGTAAGTGGGGTAGGAAACGCTTTTCAGGCTCAGTACTGGGCTCAAAAGATGCAGCCCTGATGTCTCTCATGATAGCAGGTGGTTAAGTAGAAATTTGCTGCTCGGCTGACCCAGCAGGACCAAACGTATGCTAAAAATGTTCGTAGAATGAGATTTTCAGTGAAGAGCAGCCAGGCACATTTTAGCAAGTTTTACTTGTAAGGTGGGTTGGAAACGCTTTTCAGGCTCAATACTTGGCTCAAAAGATGCAGCCCTGATGTCTCTCATGATAGCAGGTGGTTAAGTAGAAATTTGCTGCTCGGCTGACCCAGTAGGACCAAACGTATGCTAAAAATGTTTGTAGATTGAGATTTTCAGTGAAGAGCAGCCAGGCACATTTTAGCAAGTTTTACTTGTAAGTGGGGTTGGAAACGCTTTTCAGGCTCAGTACTGGGCTCAAAAGATGCAGCCCTGATGTCTCTCATGATAGCAGGTGGTTAAGTAGAAATTCGCTGCTCGGCTGACCC
This sequence comes from Lissotriton helveticus, assembly GCF_964261635.1. Classification (NCBI taxonomy): domain Eukaryota; kingdom Metazoa; phylum Chordata; class Amphibia; order Caudata; family Salamandridae; genus Lissotriton; species Lissotriton helveticus. Next base: position 1,352,655,315 of record NC_136061.1, on the reverse strand, counting down.
TGCAGGATCAAACGTATGCTAAAAATGTTTGTAGAATGAGATTTTCAGTGAAGAGCAGCCAGGCACATTTTAGCAAGTTTTACTTGTAAGTGGGGTTGGAAACGCTCTTCAGGCTCAATACTGGGCTCAAAAGATGCAGCCCTGATGTCTCTTATGATAGCAGGTGGTTAAGTAGAAATTCGCTGCTCGGCTGATCCAGCAGGAGCAAACGTATGCGAAAAATGTACGTAGAATGAGCTTTTTCAGTGAAGAGCAGCCAGGCACATTTTAGCAAGTTTTACTTGTAAGTGGGGTTGGAAACGCTTTTCAGGCTCAGTACTGGGCTCAAAAGATGCAGCCCTGATGTCTCTCATGATAGCAGGTGGTTAAGTAGAAATTCGCTGCTCGGCTGACCCTGCAGGATCAAACGTATGCTAAAAATGTTCGTAAAATGTGATTTCAGTGAAGAGCAGCCAGGCACATTTTAGCAAGTTTTACTTGTAAGTGGGGTAGGAAACGCTTTTCAGGCTCAGTACTGGGCTCAAAAGATGCAGCCCTGATGTCTCTCATGATAGCAGGTGGTTAAGTAGAAATTCGCTGCTCGGCTGACCCAGCAGGACCAAACGTATGCTAAAAATGTTCGTAGAATGAGATTTTCAGTGAAGAGCAGCCAGGCACATTTTAGCAAGTTTTACTTGTAAGGTGGGTTGGAAACGCTTTTCAGGCTCAATACTTGGCTCAAAAGATGCAGCCCTGATGTCTCTCATGATAGCAGGTGGTTAAGTAGAAATTTGCTGCTCGGCTGACCCTGCAGGAGCAAACGTATGCTAACAATGTTCATAGAATGAGATTTTCAGTGAAGAGCAGCCTGGCACATTTTAGCAAGTTTTACTTGTAAGTGGGGTTGGAAACGCTTTTCAGGCTCAATACTGGGCTCAAAAGATGCAGCCCTGATGTCTCTCATGATAGCAGGTGGTTAAGTAGAAATTCGCTGCTCGGCTGACCCAGCAGGACCAAACGTATGCTAAAAATGTTTGTAGATTGAGATTTTCAGTGAAGAGCAGCCAGGCACATTTTAGCAAGTTTTACTTGTAAGTGGGGTTGGAAACGCTTTTCAGGCTCAGTACTGGGCTCAAAAGATGCAGCCCTGATGTCTCTCATGATAGCAGGTGGTTAAGTAGAAATTCGCTGCTCGGCTGACCCTGCAGGATCAAACGTATGCTAAAAATGTTTGTAGAATGAGATTTTCAGTGAAGAGCAGCCAGGCACATTTTAGCAAGTTTTACTTGTAAGTGGGGTAGGAAACGCTTTTCAGGCTCAGTACTGGGCTCAAAAGATGCAGCCCTGATGTCTCTCATGATAGCAGGTGTTTAAGTAGAAATTCGCTGCTCGGCTGACCCAGCAGGACCAAACGTATGCTAAAAATGTTCGTAGAATGAGATTTTCAGTGAAGAGCAGCCAGGCACATTTTAGCAAGTTTTACTTGTAAGTGGGGTTGGAAACGCTTTTCAGGCTCAATACTTGGCTCAAAAGATGCAGCCCTGATGTCTCTCATGATAGCAGGTGGTTAAGTAGAAATTCGCTGCTCGGCTGACCCTGCAGGAGCAAACGTATGCTAAAAATGTTCGTAGAATGAGATTTTCAGTGAAGAGCAGCCTGGCACATTTTAGCGAATTTTACTTGTAAGTGGGGTTGGAAACGCTTTTCAGGCTCAATACTGGGCTCAAAAGATGCAGCCCTGATGTCTCTCATGATAGCAGGTGGTTAAGTAGAAATTCGCTGCTCGGCTGACCCTGCAAGAGCAAACGTATGCTAAAAATGTTCGTAGAATGAGATTTTCAGTGAAGAGCAGCCAGGCACATTTTAGCAAGTTTTACTTGTAAGTGGGGTTGGAAACGCTTTTCAGGCTCAGTACTGGGCTCAAAAGATGCAGCCCTGATGTCTCTCATGATAGCAGGTGGTTAAGTAGAATTCGCTGCTCGGCTGACCCTGCAGGAGCAAACGTATTCCAAAAATGTTCGTAGAATGAGATTTTCAGTGAAGAGCAGCCTGGCACATTTTAGCAAGTTTTACTTGTAAGGGGGGTTGGAAACGCTTTTCCATACTCAATACTGGGCTCAAAAGATGCAGCCCTGATGTCTCTCATGATAGCAGGTGGTTAAGTAGAAATTCGCTGCTCGGCTGATCCAGCAGGAGCAAACATATGCTAAAAATGTTCGTAGAATGAGCTTTTCAGTGAAGAGCAGCCAGGCACATTTTAGCAAGTTTTACTTGTATGTGGGGTTGGAAACGCTTTTCAGGCTCAGTACTATGCTCAAAAGATGCAGCCCTGATGTCTCTCATGATAGCAGGTGGTTAAGTAGAAATTCGCTGCTCGGCTGACCCAGCAGGACCAAACGTATGCTAAAAATGTTCGTAGAATGAGATTTTCAGTGAAGAGCAGCCAGGCACATATTAGCAAGTTTTACTTGTAAGTGGGGTTGGAAACGCTTTTCAGGCTCAATACTTGGCTCAAAAGATGCAGCCCTGATGTCTCTCATGATAGCAGGTGGTTAAGTAGAAATTCGCTGCTCGGCTGACCCTGCAGGAGCAAGCGTATGCTAAAAATGTTCGTAGAATGAGATTTTCAGTGAAGAGCAGCCTGGCACATTTTAGCAAGTTTTACTTGTAAGTGGGGTTGGAAACGCTTTTCAGGCTCAATACTGGGCTCAAAAGATGCAGCCCTGATGTCTCTCATGATAGCAGGTGGTTAAGTAGAAATTCGCTGCTCGGCTGATCCAGCAGGAGCAAACATATGCGAAAAATGTACGTAGAATGAGGTTTTTCAGTGAAGAGCAGCCAGGCACATTTTAGCAAGTTTTACTTGTAAGTGGGGTTGGAAACGCTTTTCAGGCTCAGTACTGGGCTCAAAAGATGCAGCCCTGATGTCTCTCATGATAGCAGGTGGTTAAGTAGAAATTTGCTGCTCGGCTGACCCTGCAGGAGCAAACGTATGCTAAAAATGTTCGTAGAATGAGATTTTCAGTGAAGAGCAGCCAGGCACATTTTAGCAAGTTTTACTTGTAAGTGGGGGTTGGAAACGCTTTTCCATACTCAATACTGGGCTCAAAAGATGCAGCCCTGATGTCTCTCATGATAGCAGGTGGTTAAGTAGAAATTCGCTGCTCGGCTGACCCTGCAGGAGCAAACGTATGCTAAAAATGTTCGTAGAATGAGATTTTCAGTGAAGAGCAGCCTGGCACATTTTAGCAAGTTTTACTTGTAAGTGGGGTTGGAAACGCTTTTCAGGCTCAATACTGGGCTCAAAAGATGCAGCCCTGATGTCTCTCATGATAGCAGGTGGTTAAGTAGAAATTCGCTGCTCGGCTGACCCTGCAGGAGCAAACGTATGCTAAAAATGTTCGTAGAATGAGATTTTCAGTGAAGAGCAGCCAGGCACATTTTAGCAAGTTTTACTTGTATGTGGGGTTGGAAACGCTTTTCAGGCTCAGTACTGGGCTCAAAAGATGCAGCCCTGATGTCTCTCATGATAGCAGGTGGTTAAGTAGAAATTCGCTGCTCGGCTGACCCAGCAGGACCAAACGTATGCTAAAAATGTTCGTAGAATGAGATTTTCAGTGAAGAGCAGCCAGGCACATTTTAGCAAGTTTTACTTGTAAATGGGGTTGGAAACGCTTTTCAGGCTCAATACTGGGCTCAAAAGATGCAGCCCTGATGTCTCTTATGATAGCAGGTGGTTAAGTAGAAATTCGCTGCTCAGCTGATCCAGCAGGAGCAAACATATGCGAAAAATGTACGTAGAATGAGCTTTTTCAGTGAAGAGCAGCCAGGCACATTTGAGCAAGTTTTACTTGTAAGTGGGGTTGGAAACGCTTTTCAGGCTCAATACTTGGCTCAAAAGATGCAGCCCTGATGTCTCTCATGATAGCAGGTGGTTAAGTAGAAATTCCCTGCTCGGCTGACCCTGCAGGAGCAAACGTATGCTAAAAATGTTCGTAGAATGAGATTTTCAGTGAAGAGCAGCCTGGCACATTTTAGCGAATTTTACTTGTAAGTGGGGTTGGAAACGATTTTCAGGCTCAATACTGGGCTCAAAAGATGCAGCCCTGATGTCTCTCATGATAGCAGGTGGTTAAGTAGAAATTCGCTGCTCGGCTGACCCTGCAAGAGCAAACGTATGCTAAAAATGTTCGTAGAATGAGATTTTCAGTGAAGAGCAGCCAGGCACATTTTAGCAAGTTTTACTTGTAAGTGGGGTTGGAAACGCTTTTCAGGCTCAGTACTGGGCTCAAAAGATGCAGCCCTGATGTCTCTCATGATAGCAGGTGGTTAAGTAGAATTCGCTGCTCGGCTGACCCTGCAGGAGCAAACGTATTCCAAAAATGTTCGTAGAATGAGATTTTCAGTGAAGAGCAGCCTGGCACATTTTAGCAAGTTTTACTTGTAAGGGGGATTGGAAACGCTTTTCCATACTCAATACTGGGCTTAAAAGATGCAGCCCTGATGTCTCTCATGATAGCAGGTGGTTAAGTAGAAATTCGCTGCTCGGCTGATCCAGCAGGAGCAAACGTATGCTAAAAATGTTCGTAGAATGAGCTTTTCAGTGAAGAGCAGCCAGGCACATTTTAGCAAGTTTTACTTGTATGTGGGGTTGGAAACGCTTTTCAGGCTCAGTACTATGCTCAAAAGATGCAGCCCTGATGTCTCTCATGATAGCAGGTGGTTAAGTAGAAATTCGCTGCTCGGCTGACCCAGCAGGACCAAACGTATGCTAAAAATGTTCGTAGAATGAAATTTTCAGTGAAGAGCAGCCAGGCACATTTTAGCAAGTTTTACTTGTAAGTGGGGTTGGAAACGCTTTTCAGGCTCAATACTTGGCTCAAAAGATGCAGCCCTGATGTCTCTCATGATAGCAGGTGGTTAAGTAGAAATTCGCTGCTCGGCTGATCCAGCAGGAGCAAACGTATGCTAAAAATGTTCGTAGAATGAGCTTTTCAGTGAAGAGCAGCCAGGCACATTTTAGCAAGTTTTACTTGTATGTGGGGTTGGAAACGCTTTTCAGGCTCAGTACTATGCTCAAAAGATGCAGCCCTGATGTCTCTCATGATAGCAGGTGGTTAAGTAGAAATTCGCTGCTCGGCTGACCCTGCAGGACCAAACGTATGCTAAAAATGTTCGTAGAATGAGATTTTCAGTGAAGAGCAGCCTGGCACATTTTAGCGAATTTTACTTGTAAGTGGGGTTGGAAACGCTTTTCAGGCTCAATACTGGGCTCAAAAGATGCAGCCCTGATGTCTCTCATGATAGCAGGTGGTTAAGTAGAAATTCGCTGCTCGGCTGACCCTGCAAGAGCAAACGTATGCTAAAAATGTTCGTAGAATGAGATTTTCAGTGAAGAGCAGCCAGGCACATTTTAGCAAGTTTTACTTGTAAGTGGGGTTGGAAACGCTTTTCAGGCTCAGTACTGGGCTCAAAAGATGCAGCCCTGATGTCTCTCATGATAGCAGGTGGTTAAGTAGAATTCGCTGCTCGGCTGACCCTGCAGGAGCAAACGTATTCCAAAAATGTTCGTAGAATGAGATTTTCAGTGAAGAGCAGCCTGGCACATTTTAGCAAGTTTTACTTGTAAGGGGGGTTGGAAACGCTTTTCCATACTCAATACTGGGCTCAAAAGATGCAGCCCTGATGTCTCTCATGATAGCAGGTGGTTAAGTAGAAATTCGCTGCTCGGCTGATCCAGCAGAAGCAAACGTATGCTAAAAATGTTCGTAGAATGAGCTTTTCAGTGAAGAGCAGCCAGGCACATTTTAGCAAGTTTTACTTGTATGTGGGGTTGGAAACGCTTTTCAGGCTCAGTACTATGCTCAAAAGATGCAGCCCTGATGTCTCTCATGATAGCAGGTGGTTAAGTAGAAATTCGCTGCTCGGCTGACCCAGCAGGACCAAACGTATGCTAAAAATGTTCGTAGAATGAGATTTTCAGTGAAGAGCAGCCAGGCACATATTAGCAAGTTTTACTTGTAAGTGGGGTTGGAAACGCTTTTCAGGCTCAATACTTGGCTCAAAAGATGCAGCCCTGATGTCTCTCATGATAGCAGGTGGTTAAGTAGAAATTTGCTGCTCGGCTGACCCTGCAGGAGCAAACGTATGCTAAAAATGTTCGTAGAATGAGATTTTCAGTGAAGAGCAGCCTGGCACATTTTAGCAAGTTTTACTTGTAAGTGGGGTTGGAAACGCTTTTCAGGCTCAATACTGGGCTCAAAAGATGCAGCCCTGATGTCTCTCATGATAGCAGGTGGTTAAGTAGAAATTCGCTGCTCGGCTGATCCAGCAGGAGCAAACATATGCGAAAAATGTACGTAGAATGAGCTTTTTCAGTGAAGAGCAGCCAGGCACATTTTAGCAAGTTTTACTTGTAAGTGGGGTTGGAAACGCTTTTCAGGCTCAGTACTGGGCTCAAAAGATGCAGCCCTGATGTCTCTCATGATAGCAGGTGGTTAAGTAGAAATTTGCTGCTCGGCTGACCCTGCAGGAGCAAACGTATGCTAAAAATGTTCGTAGAATGAGATTTTCAGTGAAGAGCAGCCAGGCACATTTTAGCAAGTTTTACTTGTAAGTGGGGGTTGGAAACGCTTTTCCATACTCAATACTGGGCTCAAAAGATGCAGCCCTGATGTCTCTCATGATAGCAGGTGGTTAAGTAGAAATTCGCTGCTCGGCTGACCCTGCAGGAGCAAACGTATGCTAAAAATGTTCGTAGAATGAGATTTTCAGTGAAGAGCAGCCTGGCACATTTTAGCAAGTTTTACTTGTAAGTGGGGTTGGAAACGCTTTTCAGGCTCAATACTGGGCTCAAAAGATGCAGCCCTGATGTCTCTCATGATAGCAGGTGGTTAAGTAGAAATTCGCTGCTCGGCTGACCCTGCAGGAGCAAACGTATGCTAAAAATGTTCGTAGAATGAGATTTTCAGTGAAGAGCAGCCAGGCACATTTTAGCAAGTTTTACTTGTAAGTGGGGTTGGAAACGCTTTTCAGGCTCAATACTGGGCTCAAAAGATGCAGCCCTGATGTCTCTTATGATAGCAGGTGGTTAAGTAGAAATTCGCTGCTCAGCTGATCCAGCAGGAGCAAACATATGCGAAAAATGTACGTAGAATGAGCTTTTTCAGTGAAGAGCAGCCAGGCACATTTTAGCAAGTTTTACTTGTATGTGGGGTTGGAAACGCTTTTCAGGCTCAGTACTATGCTCAAAAGATGCAGCCCTGATGTCTCTCATGATAGCAGGTGGTTAAGTAGAAATTCGCTGCTCGGCTGACCCAGCAGGACCAAACGTATGCTAAAAATGTTCGTAGAATGAAATTTTCAGTGAAGAGCAGCCAGGCACATTTTAGCAAGTTTTACTTGTAAGTGGGGTTGGAAACGCTTTTCAGGCTCAATACTTGGCTCAAAAGATGCAGCCCTGATGTCTCTCATGATAGCAGGTGGTTAAGTAGAAATTCGCTGCTCGGCTGACCCAGCAGGACCAAACGTATGCTAAAAATGTTCGTAGAATGAGATTTTCAGTGAAGAGCAGCCAGGCACATTTTAGCAAGTTTTACTTGTAAGTGGGGTTGGAAACGCTTTTCAGGCTCAATACTTGGCTCAAAAGATGCAGCCCTGATGTCTCTCATGATAGCAGGTGGTTAAGTAGAAATTCGCTGCTCGGCTGACCCTGCAGGAGCAAACGTATGCTAAAAATGTTCGTAGAATGAGATTTTCAGTGAAGAGCAGCCTGGCACATTTTAGCGAATTTTACTTGTAAGTGGGGTTGGAAACGCTTTTCAGGCTCAATACTGGGCTCAAAAGATGCAGCCCTGATGTCTCTCATGATAGCAGGTGGTTAAGTAGAAATTCGCTGCTCGGCTGACCCTGCAAGAGCAAACGTATGCTAAAAATGTTCGTAGAATGAGATTTTCAGTGAAGAGCAGCCAGGCACATTTTAGCAAGTTTTACTTGTAAGTGGGGTTGGAAACGCTTTTCAGGCTCAGTACTGGGCTCAAAAGATGCAGCCTTGATGTCTCTCATGATAGCAGGTGGTTAAGTAGAATTCGCTGCTCGGCTGACCCTGCAGGAGCAAACGTATTCCAAAAATGTTCGTAGAATGAGATTTTCAGTGAAGAGCAGCCTGGCACATTTTAGCAAGTTTTACTTGTAAGGGGGGTTGGAAATGCTTTTCCATACTCAATACTGGGCTCAAAAGATGCAGCCCTGATGTCTCTCATGATAGCAGGTGGTTAAGTAGAAATTCGCTGCTCGGCTGATCCAGCAGGAGCAAACGTATGCTAAAAATGTTCGTAGAATGAGCTTTTCAGTGAAGAGCAGCCAGGCACATTTTAGCAAGTTTTACTTGTATGTGGGGTTGGAAACGCTTTTCAGGCTCAGTACTATGCTCAAAAGATGCAGCCCTGATGTCTCTCATGATAGCAGGTGGTTAAGTAGAAATTCGCTGCTCGGCTGACCCAGCAGGACCAAACGTATGCTAAAAATGTTCGTAGAATGAGATTTTCAGTGAAGAGCAGCCAGGCACATATTAGCAAGTTTTACTTGTAAGTGGGGTTGGAAACGCTTTTCAGGCTCAATACTTGGCTCAAAAGATGCAGCCCTGATGTCTCTCATGATAGCAGGTGGTTAAGTAGAAATTCGCTGCTCGGCTGACCCTGCAGGAGCAAACGTATGCTAAAAATGTTCGTAGAATGAGATTTTCAGTGAAGAGCAGCCTGGCACATTTTAGCAAGTTTTACTTGTAAGTGGGGTTGGAAACGCTTTTCAGGCTCAATACTGGGCTCAAAAGATGCAGCCCTGATGTCTCTCATGATAGCAGGTGGTTAAGTAGAAATTCGCTGCTCGGCTGATCCAGCAGGAGCAAACATATGCGAAAAATGTACGTAGAATGAGCTTTTTCAGTGAAGAGCAGCCAGGCACATTTTAGCAAGTTTTACTTGTAAGTGGGGTTGGAAACGCTTTTCAGGCTCAGTACTGGGCTCAAAAGATGCAGCCCTGATGTCTCTCATGATAGCAGGTGGTTAAGTAGAAATTTGCTGCTCGGCTGACCCTGCAGGAGCAAACGTATGCTAAAAATGTTCGTAGAATGAGATTTTCAGTGAAGAGCAGCCAGGCACATTTTAGCAAGTTTTACTTGTAAGTGGGGGTTGGAAACGCTTTTCCATACTCAATACTGGGCTCAAAAGATGCAGCCCTGATGTCTCTCATGATAGCAGGTGGTTAAGTAGAAATTCGCTGCTCGGCTGACCCTGCAGGAGCAAACGTATGCTAAAAATGTTCGTAGAATGAGATTTTCAGTGAAGAGCAGCCAGGCACATTTTAGCAAGTTTTACTTGTAAGTGAGGTTGGAAACGCTTTTCAGGCTCAATACTGGGCTCAAAAGATGCAGCCCTGATGTCTCTTATGATAGCAGGTGGTTAAGTAGAAATTCGCTGCTCAGCTGATCCAGCAGGAGCAAACATATGCGAAAAATGTACGTAGAATGAGCTTTTTCAGTGAAGAGCAGCCAGGTATATTTTAGCAAGTTTTACTTGTAAGTGGGGTTGGAAACGCTTTTCAGGCTCAGTACTGGGCTCAAAAGATGCAGCCCTGATGTCTCTCATGATAGCAGGTGGTTAAGTAGAAATTCGCTGCTCGGCTGACCCTGCAGGATCAAACGTATGCTAAAAATGTTTGTAGAATGAGATTTTCAGTGAAGAGCAGCCTGGCACATTTTAGCAAGTTTTACTTGTAAGGGGGATTGGAAACGCTTTTCCATACTCAATACTGGGCTTAAAAGATGCAGCCCTGATGTCTCTCATGATAGCAGGTGGTTAAGTAGAAATTCGCTGCTCGGCTGATCCAGCAGGAGCAAACGTATGCTAAAAATGTTCGTAGAATGAGCTTTTCAGTGAAGAGCAGCCAGGCACATTTTAGCAAGTTTTACTTGTATGTGGGGTTGGAAACGCTTTTCAGGCTCAGTACTATGCTCAAAAGATGCAGCCCTGATGTCTCTCATGATAGCAGGTGGTTAAGTAGAAATTCGCTGCTCGGCTGACCCAGCAGGACCAAACGTATGCTAAAAATGTTCGTAGAATGAAATTTTCAGTGAAGAGCAGCCAGGCACATTTTAGCAAGTTTTACTTGTAAGTGGGGTTGGAAACGCTTTTCAGGCTCAATACTTGGCTCAAAAGATGCAGCCCTGATGTCTCTCATGATAGCAGGTGGTTAAGTAGAAATTCGCTGCTCGGCTGACCCAGCAGGACCAAACGTATGCTAAAAATGTTCGTAGAATGAGATTTTCAGTGAAGAGCAGCCAGGCACATTTTAGCAAGTTTTACTTGTAAGTGGGGGTTGGAAACGCTTTTCCATACTCAATACTGGGCTCAAAAGATGCAGCCCTGATGTCTCTCATGATAGCAGGTGGTTAAGTAGAAATTCGCTGCTCGGCTGACCCTGCAGGAGCAAACGTATGCTAAAAATGTTCGTAGAATGAGATTTTCAGTGAAGAGCAGCCTGGCACATTTTAGCAAGTTTTACTTGTAAGTGGGGTTGGAAACGCTTTTCAGGCTCAATACTGGGCTCAAAAGATGCAGCCCTGATGTCTCTCATGATAGCAGGTGGTTAAGTAGAAATTCGCTGCTCGGCTGACCCTGCAGGAGCAAACGTATGCTAAAAATGTTCGTAGAATGAGATTTTCAGTGAAGAGCAGCCAGGCACATTTTAGCAAGTTTTACTTGTAAGTGGGGTTGGAAACGCTTTTCAGGCTCAATACTGGGCTCAAAAGATGCAGCCCTGATGTCTCTTATGATAGCAGGTGGTTAAGTAGAAATTCGCTGCTCAGCTGATCCAGCAGGAGCAAACATATGCGAAAAATGTACGTAGAATGAGCTTTTTCAGTGAAGAGCAGCCAGGTATATTTTAGCAAGTTTTACTTGTAAGTGGGGTTGGAAACGCTTTTCAGGCTCAGTACTGGGCTCAAAAGATGCAGCCCTGATGTCTCTCATGATAGCAGGTGGTTAAGTAGAAATTCGCTGCTCGGCTGACCCTGCAGGATCAAACGTATGCTAAAAATGTTCGTAGAATGAGATTTTCAGTGAAGAGCAGCCAGGCACATTTTAGCAAGTTTTACTTGTAAGTGGGGTAGGAAACGCTTTTCAGGCTCAGTACTGGGCTCAAAAGATGCAGCCCTGATGTCTCTCATGATAGCAGGTGGTTAAGTAGAAATTCGCTGCTCGGCTGACCCTGCAGGAGCAAACATATGCTAAAAATGTACGTTGAATGAGATTTTCAGTGAAGAGCAGCCAGGCACATTTTAGCAAGTTTTACTTGTAAGTGGGGTTGGAAACGCTTTTCAGGCTCAGTACTGGGCTCAAAAGATGCAGCCCTGATGTCTCTCATGATAGCAGGTGGTTAAGTAGAAATTCGCTGCTCGGCTGACCCGGCAGGAACAAACGTATGCCAAAAATGTACGTAGAATGAGATTTTCAGTGAATAGCAGCCAGGCACATTTTAGCAAGTTTTACTTGTAAGTGGGGATGGAAACGCTTTTTAGGCTCAGTACTGGGCTCAAAAGATGCAGCCCTGATGTCTCTCATGATAGCAGGTGGTTAAGTAGAAATTTGCTGCTCGGCTGACCCGGCAGGAGCAAACGTATGCTAAAAATGTTCGTAGAATGAGCTTTTCAGTGAAGAGCAGCCAGGCACATTTTAGCAAGTTTTACTTGTATGTGGGGTTGGAAACGCTTTTCAGGCTCAGTACTGGGCTCAAAAGATGCAGCCCTGATGTCTCTCATGATAGCAGGTGGTTAAGTAGAAATTCGCTGCTCGGCTGACCCAGCAGGACCAAACGTATGCTAAAAATGTTCGTAGAATGAGATTTTCAGTGAAGAGCAGCCAGGCACATTTTAGCAAGTTTTACTTGTAAGTGGGGTTGGAAACGCTTTTCAGGCTCAATACTGGGCTCAAAAGATGCAGCCCTGATGTCTCTTATGATAGCAGGTGGTTAAGTAGAAATTCGCTGCTCAGCTGATCCAGCAGGAGCAAACATATGCGAAAAATGTACGTAGAATGAGCTTTTTCCGTGAAGAGCAGCCAGGCACATTTGAGCAAGTTTTACTTGTAAGTGGGGTTGGAAACGCTTTTCAGGCTCAATACTTGGCTCAAAAGATGCAGCCCTGATGTCTCTCATGATAGCAGGTGGTTAAGTAGAAATTCGCTGCTCGGCTGACCCAGCAGGACCAAACGTATGCTAAAAATGTTCGTAGAATGAGATTTTCAGTGAAGAGCAGCCAGGCACATTTTAGCAAGTTTTACTTGTAAGTGGGGTTGGAAACGCTTTTCAGGCTCAGTACTGGGCTCAAAAGATGCAGCCCTGATGTCTCTCATGATAGCAGGTGGTTAAGTAGAAATTCGCTGCTCGGCTGACCCTGCAGGATCAAACGTATGCTAAAAATGTTTGTAGAATGAGATTTTCAGTGAAGAGCAGCCAGGCACATTTTAGCAAGTTTTACTTGTAAGTGGGGTAGGAAACGCTTTTCAGGCTCAGTACTGGGCTCAAAAGATGCAGCCCTGATGTCTCTCATGATAGCAGGTGGTTAAGTAGAAATTCGCTGCTCGGCTGACCCAGCAGGACCAAACGTATGCTAAAAATGTTCGTAGAATGAGATTTTCAGTGAAGAGCAGCCAGGCACATTTTAGCAAGTTTTACTTGTAAGTGGGGTTGGAAACGCTTTTCAGGCTCAATACTTGGCTCAAAAGATGCAGCCCTGATGTCTCTCATGATAGCAGGTGGTTAAGTAGAAATTCGCTGCTCGGCTGACCCTGCAGGAGCAAACGTATGCTAAAAATGTTCGTAGAATGAGATTTTCAGTGAAGAGCAGCCTGGCACATTTTAGCGAATTTTACTTGTAAGTGGGGTTGGAAACGATTTTCAGGCTCAATACTGGGCTCAAAAGATGCAGCCCTGATGTCTCTCATGATAGCAGGTGGTTAAGTAGAAATTTGCTGCTCGGCTGACCCTGCAGGAGCAAACGTATGCTAAAAATGTTCGTAGAATGAGATTTTCAGTGAAGAGCAGCCAGGCACATTTTAGCAAGTTTTACTTGTAAGTGGGGGTTGGAAACGCTTTTCCATACTCAATACTGGGCTCAAAAGATGCAGCCCTGATGTCTCTCATGATAGCAGGTGGTTAAGTAGAAATTCGCTGCTCGGCTGACCCTGCAGGAGCAAACGTATGCTAAAAATGTTCGTAGAATGAGATTTTCAGTGAAGAGCAGCCTGGCACATTTTAGCAAGTTTTACTTGTAAGTGGGGTTGGAAACGCTTTTCAGGCTCAATACTGGGCTCAAAAGATGCAGCCCTGATGTCTCTCATGATAGCAGGTGGTTAAGTAGAAATTCGCTGCTCGGCTGACCCTGCAGGAGCAAACGTATGCTAAAAATGTTCGTAGAATGAGATTTTCAGTGAAGAGCAGCCAGGCACATTTTAGCAAGTTTTACTTGTAAGTGGGGTTGGAAACGCTTTTCAGGCTCAATACTGGGCTCAAAAGATGCAGCCCTGATGTCTCTTATGATAGCAGGTGGTTAAGTAGAAATTCGCTGCTCAGCTGATCCAGCAGGAGCAAACATATGCGAAAAATGTACGTAGAATGAGCTTTTTCAGTGAAGAGCAGCCAGGCACATTTTAGCAAGTTTTACTTGTATGTGGGGTTGGAAACGCTTTTCAGGCTCAGTACTATGCTCAAAAGATGCAGCCCTGATGTCTCTCATGATAGCAGGTGGTTAAGTAGAAATTCGCTGCTCGGCTGACCCAGCAGGACCAAACGTATGCTAAAAATGTTCGTAGAATGAAATTTTCAGTGAAGAGCAGCCAGGCACATTTTAGCAAGTTTTACTTGTAAGTGGGGTTGGAAACGCTTTTCAGGCTCAATACTTGGCTCAAAAGATGCAGCCCTGATGTCTCTCATGATAGCAGGTGGTTAAGTAGAAATTCGCTGCTCGGCTGACCCAGCAGGACCAAACGTATGCTAAAAATGTTCGTAGAATGAGATTTTCAGTGAAGAGCAGCCAGGCACATTTTAGCAAGTTTTACTTGTAAGTGGGGTTGGAAACGCTTTTCAGGCTCAGTACTGGGCTCAAAAGATGCAGCCCTGATGTCTCTCATGATAGCAGGTGGTTAAGTAGAATTCGCTGCTCGGTTGACCCTGCAGGAGCAAACTTAGGCCAAAAATGTTCGTAGAATGAGATTTTCAGTGAAGAGCAGCCTGGCACATTTTAGCAAGTTTTACTTGTAAGGGGGGTTGGAAACGCTTTTCAGGCTCAATACTGGGCTCAAAAGATGCAGCCCTGATGTCTCTCATGACGCTTTTTAGGCTCAGTACTGGGCTCAAAAGATGCAGCCCTGATGTCTCTCATGATAGCAGGTGGTTAAGTTGAAATTCGCTGCTCGGCTGACCCTGCAGGAGCAAATGTATGCTAAAAATGTTCGTAGAATGAGATTTTCAGTGAAGAGCAGCCTGGCACATTTTAGCAAGTTTTACTTGTAAGTGGGGTTGGAAACGCTTTTCAGGCTCAATACTGGGCTCAAAAGATGCAGCCCTGAAGTCTCTCATGATAGTAGGTGGTTAAGTAGAAATTCGCTGCTCGGCTGATCCAGCAGGAGCAAACATATGCGAAAAATGTACGTAGAATGAGCTTTTTCAGTGAAGAGCAGCCAGGCACATTTTAGCAAGTTTTACTTGTAAGTGGGGTTGGAAACGCTTTTCAGGCTCAATACTGGGCTCAAAAGATGCAGCCCTGATGTCTCTCATGATAGCAGGTGGTTAAGTAGAAATTCGCTGCTCGGCTGACCCTGCAGGAGCAAACGTATGCTAAAAATGTTCGTAGAATGAGATTTTCAGTGAAGAGCAGCCAGGCACATTTTAGCAAGTTTTACTTGTAAGTGGGGTTGGAAACGCTTTTCAGGCTCAATACTGGGCTCAAAAGATGCAGCCCTGATGTCTCTCATGATAGCAGGTGGTTAAGTAGAAATTCGCTGCTCGGCTGACCCTGCAGGAGCAAACGTATGCTAAAAATGTTCGTAGAATGAGATTTTCAGTGAAGAGCAGCCAGGCACATTTTAGCAAGTTTTACTTGTAAGTGGGGTTGGAAACGCTTTTCAGGCTCAATACTGGGCTCAAAAGATGCAGCCCTGATGTCTCTTATGATAGCAGGTGGTTAAGTAGAAATTCGCTGCTCAGCTGATCCAGCAGGAGCAAACATATGCGAAAAATGTACGTAGAATGAGCTTTTTCAGTGAAGAGCAGCCAGGCACATTTTAGCAAGTTTTACTTGTAAGTGGGGTTGGAAACGCTTTTCAGGCTCAGTACTGGGCTCAAAAGATGCAGCCCTGATGTCTCTCATGATAGCAGGTGGTTAAGTAGAAATTCGCTGCTCGGCTGACCCTGCAGGATCAAACGTATGCTAAAAATGTTCGTAGAATGAGATTTTCAGTGAAGAGCAGCCAGGCACATTTTAGCAAGTTTTACTTGTAAGTGGGGTAGGAAACGCTTTTCAGGCTCAGTACTGGGCTCAAAAGATGCAGCCCTGATGTCTCTTATGATAGCAGGTGGTTAAGTAGAAATTCGCTGCTCAGCTGATCCAGCAGGAGCAAACATATGCGAAAAATGTACGTAGAATGAGCTTTTTCAGTGAAGAGCAGCCAGGCACATTTTAGCAAGTTTTACTTGTAAGTGGGGTTGGAAACGCTTTTCAGGCTCAGTACTGGGCTCAAAAGATGCAGCCCTGATGTCTCTCATGATAGCAGGTGGTTAAGTAGAAATTCGCTGCTCGGCTGACCCTGCAGGATCAAACGTATGCTAAAAATGTTCGTAGAATGTGATTTCAGTGAAGAGCAGCCAGGCACATTTTAGCAAGTTTTACTTGTAAGTGGGGTAGGAAACGCTTTTCAGGCTCAGTACTGGGCTCAAAAGATGCAGCCCTGATGTCTCTCATGATAGCAGGTGGTTAAGTAGAAATTTGCTGCTCGGCTGACCCAGCAGGACCAAACGTATGCTAAAAATGTTCGTAGAATGAGATTTTCAGTGAAGAGCAGCCAGGCACATTTTAGCAAGTTTTACTTGTAAGGTGGGTTGGAAACGCTTTTCAGGCTCAATACTTGGCTCAAAAGATGCAGCCCTGATGTCTCTCATGATAGCAGGTGGTTAAGTAGAAATTTGCTGCTCGGCTGACCCAGTAGGACCAAACGTATGCTAAAAATGTTTGTAGATTGAGATTTTCAGTGAAGAGCAGCCAGGCACATTTTAGCAAGTTTTACTTGTAAGTGGGGTTGGAAACGCTTTTCAGGCTCAGTACTGGGCTCAAAAGATGCAGCCCTGATGTCTCTCATGATAGCAGGTGGTTAAGTAGAAATTCGCTGCTCGGCTGACCCTGCAGGATCAAACGTTTGCTAAAAATGTTTGTAGAATGAGATTTTCAGTGAAGAGCAGCCAGGCACATTTTAGCAAGTTTTACTTGTAAGTGGGGTTGGAAACGCTCTTCAGGCTCAATACTGGGCTCAAAAGATGCAGCCCTGATGTCTCTTATGATAGCAGGTGGTTAAGTAGAAATTCGCTGCTCGGCTGATCCAGCAGGAGCAAACGTATGCGAAAAATGTACGTAGAATGAGCTTTTTCAGTGAAGAGCAGCCAGGCACATTTTAGCAAGTTTTACTTGTAAGTGGGGTTGGAAACGCTTTTCAGGCTCAGTACTGGGCTCAAAAGATGCAGCCCTGATGTCTCTCATGATAGCAGGTGGTTAAGTAGAAATTCGCTGCTCGGCTGACCCTGCAGGATCAAACGTATGCTAAAAATGTTCGTAAAATGTGATTTCAGTGAAGAGCAGCCAGGCACATTTTAGCAAGTTTTACTTGTAAGTGGGGTAGGAAACGCTTTTCAGGCTCAGTACTGGGCTCAAAAGATGCAGCCCTGATGTCTCTCATGATAGCAGGTGGTTAAGTAGAAATTCGCTGCTCGGCTGACCCAGCAGGACCAAACGTATGCTAAAAATGTTCGTAGAATGAGATTTTCAGTGAAGAGCAGCCAGGCACATTTTAGCAAGTTTTACTTGTAAGGTGGGTTGGAAACGCTTTTCAGGCTCAATACTTGGCTCAAAAGATGCAGCCCTGATGTCTCTCATGATAGCAGGTGGTTAAGTAGAAATTTGCTGCTCGGCTGACCCTGCAGGAGCAAACGTATGCTAACAATGTTCATAGAATGAGATTTTCAGTGAAGAGCAGCCTGGCACATTTTAGCAAGTTTTACTTGTAAGTGGGGTTGGAAACGCTTTTCAGGCTCAATACTGGGCTCAAAAGATGCAGCCCTGATGTCTCTCATGATAGCAGGTGGTTAAGTAGAAATTCGCTGCTCGGCTGACCCAGCAGGACCAAACGTATGCTAAAAATGTTTGTAGATTGAGATTTTCAGTGAAGAGCAGCCAGGCACATTTTAGCAAGTTTTACTTGTAAGTGGGGTTGGAAACGCTTTTCAGGCTCAGTACTGGGCTCAAAAGATGCAGCCCTGATGTCTCTCATGATAGCAGGTGGTTAAGTAGAAATTCGCTGCTCGGCTGACCCTGCAGGATCAAACGTATGCTAAAAATGTTTGTAGAATGAGATTTTCAGTGAAGAGCAGCCAGGCACATTTTAGCAAGTTTTACTTGTAAGTGGGGTAGGAAACGCTTTTCAGGCTCAGTACTGGGCTCAAAAGATGCAGCCCTGATGTCTCTCATGATAGCAGGTGTTTAAGTAGAAATTCGCTGCTCGGCTGACCCAGCAGGACCAAACGTATGCTAAAAATGTTCGTAGAATGAGATTTTCAGTGAAGAGCAGCCAGGCACATTTTAGCAAGTTTTACTTGTAAGTGGGGTTGGAAACGCTTTTCAGGCTCAATACTTGGCTCAAAAGATGCAGCCCTGATGTCTCTCATGATAGCAGGTGGTTAAGTAGAAATTCGCTGCTCGGCTGACCCTGCAGGAGCAAACGTATGCTAAAAATGTTCGTAGAATGAGATTTTCAGTGAAGAGCAGCCTGGCACATTTTAGCGAATTTTACTTGTAAGTGGGGTTGGAAACGCTTTTCAGGCTCAATACTGGGCTCAAAAGATGCAGCCCTGATGTCTCTCATGATAGCAGGTGGTTAAGTAGAAATTCGCTGCTCGGCTGACCCTGCAAGAGCAAACGTATGCTAAAAATGTTCGTAGAATGAGATTTTCAGTGAAGAGCAGCCAGGCACATTTTAGCAAGTTTTACTTGTAAGTGGGGTTGGAAACGCTTTTCAGGCTCAGTACTGGGCTCAAAAGATGCAGCCCTGATGTCTCTCATGATAGCAGGTGGTTAAGTAGAATTCGCTGCTCGGCTGACCCTGCAGGAGCAAACGTATTCCAAAAATGTTCGTAGAATGAGATTTTCAGTGAAGAGCAGCCTGGCACATTTTAGCAAGTTTTACTTGTAAGGGGGGTTGGAAACGCTTTTCCATACTCAATACTGGGCTCAAAAGATGCAGCCCTGATGTCTCTCATGATAGCAGGTGGTTAAGTAGAAATTCGCTGCTCGGCTGATCCAGCAGGAGCAAACATATGCTAAAAATGTTCGTAGAATGAGCTTTTCAGTGAAGAGCAGCCAGGCACATTTTAGCAAGTTTTACTTGTATGTGGGGTTGGAAACGCTTTTCAGGCTCAGTACTATGCTCAAAAGATGCAGCCCTGATGTCTCTCATGATAGCAGGTGGTTAAGTAGAAATTCGCTGCTCGGCTGACCCAGCAGGACCAAACGTATGCTAAAAATGTTCGTAGAATGAGATTTTCAGTGAAGAGCAGCCAGGCACATATTAGCAAGTTTTACTTGTAAGTGGGGTTGGAAACGCTTTTCAGGCTCAATACTTGGCTCAAAAGATGCAGCCCTGATGTCTCTCATGATAGCAGGTGGTTAAGTAGAAATTCGCTGCTCGGCTGACCCTGCAGGAGCAAGCGTATGCTAAAAATGTTCGTAGAATGAGATTTTCAGTGAAGAGCAGCCTGGCACATTTTAGCAAGTTTTACTTGTAAGTGGGGTTGGAAACGCTTTTCAGGCTCAATACTGGGCTCAAAAGATGCAGCCCTGATGTCTCTCATGATAGCAGGTGGTTAAGTAGAAATTCGCTGCTCGGCTGATCCAGCAGGAGCAAACATATGCGAAAAATGTACGTAGAATGAGGTTTTTCAGTGAAGAGCAGCCAGGCACATTTTAGCAAGTTTTACTTGTAAGTGGGGTTGGAAACGCTTTTCAGGCTCAGTACTGGGCTCAAAAGATGCAGCCCTGATGTCTCTCATGATAGCAGGTGGTTAAGTAGAAATTTGCTGCTCGGCTGACCCTGCAGGAGCAAACGTATGCTAAAAATGTTCGTAGAATGAGATTTTCAGTGAAGAGCAGCCAGGCACATTTTAGCAAGTTTTACTTGTAAGTGGGGGTTGGAAACGCTTTTCCATACTCAATACTGGGCTCAAAAGATGCAGCCCTGATGTCTCTCATGATAGCAGGTGGTTAAGTAGAAATTCGCTGCTCGGCTGACCCTGCAGGAGCAAACGTATGCTAAAAATGTTCGTAGAATGAGATTTTCAGTGAAGAGCAGCCTGGCACATTTTAGCAAGTTTTACTTGTAAGTGGGGTTGGAAACGCTTTTCAGGCTCAATACTGGGCTCAAAAGATGCAGCCCTGATGTCTCTCATGATAGCAGGTGGTTAAGTAGAAATTCGCTGCTCGGCTGACCCTGCAGGAGCAAACGTATGCTAAAAATGTTCGTAGAATGAGATTTTCAGTGAAGAGCAGCCAGGCACATTTTAGCAAGTTTTACTTGTATGTGGGGTTGGAAACGCTTTTCAGGCTCAGTACTGGGCTCAAAAGATGCAGCCCTGATGTCTCTCATGATAGCAGGTGGTTAAGTAGAAATTCGCTGCTCGGCTGACCCAGCAGGACCAAACGTATGCTAAAAATGTTCGTAGAATGAGATTTTCAGTGAAGAGCAGCCAGGCACATTTTAGCAAGTTTTACTTGTAAATGGGGTTGGAAACGCTTTTCAGGCTCAATACTGGGCTCAAAAGATGCAGCCCTGATGTCTCTTATGATAGCAGGTGGTTAAGTAGAAATTCGCTGCTCAGCTGATCCAGCAGGAGCAAACATATGCGAAAAATGTACGTAGAATGAGCTTTTTCAGTGAAGAGCAGCCAGGCACATTTGAGCAAGTTTTACTTGTAAGTGGGGTTGGAAACGCTTTTCAGGCTCAATACTTGGCTCAAAAGATGCAGCCCTGATGTCTCTCATGATAGCAGGTGGTTAAGTAGAAATTCCCTGCTCGGCTGACCCTGCAGGAGCAAACGTATGCTAAAAATGTTCGTAGAATGAGATTTTCAGTGAAGAGCAGCCTGGCACATTTTAGCGAATTTTACTTGTAAGTGGGGTTGGAAACGATTTTCAGGCTCAATACTGGGCTCAAAAGATGCAGCCCTGATGTCTCTCATGATAGCAGGTGGTTAAGTAGAAATTCGCTGCTCGGCTGACCCTGCAAGAGCAAACGTATGCTAAAAATGTTCGTAGAATGAGATTTTCAGTGAAGAGCAGCCAGGCACATTTTAGCAAGTTTTACTTGTAAGTGGGGTTGGAAACGCTTTTCAGGCTCAGTACTGGGCTCAAAAGATGCAGCCCTGATGTCTCTCATGATAGCAGGTGGTTAAGTAGAATTCGCTGCTCGGCTGACCCTGCAGGAGCAAACGTATTCCAAAAATGTTCGTAGAATGAGATTTTCAGTGAAGAGCAGCCTGGCACATTTTAGCAAGTTTTACTTGTAAGGGGGATTGGAAACGCTTTTCCATACTCAATACTGGGCTTAAAAGATGCAGCCCTGATGTCTCTCATGATAGCAGGTGGTTAAGTAGAAATTCGCTGCTCGGCTGATCCAGCAGGAGCAAACGTATGCTAAAAATGTTCGTAGAATGAGCTTTTCAGTGAAGAGCAGCCAGGCACATTTTAGCAAGTTTTACTTGTATGTGGGGTTGGAAACGCTTTTCAGGCTCAGTACTATGCTCAAAAGATGCAGCCCTGATGTCTCTCATGATAGCAGGTGGTTAAGTAGAAATTCGCTGCTCGGCTGACCCAGCAGGACCAAACGTATGCTAAAAATGTTCGTAGAATGAAATTTTCAGTGAAGAGCAGCCAGGCACATTTTAGCAAGTTTTACTTGTAAGTGGGGTTGGAAACGCTTTTCAGGCTCAATACTTGGCTCAAAAGATGCAGCCCTGATGTCTCTCATGATAGCAGGTGGTTAAGTAGAAATTCGCTGCTCGGCTGATCCAGCAGGAGCAAACGTATGCTAAAAATGTTCGTAGAATGAGCTTTTCAGTGAAGAGCAGCCAGGCACATTTTAGCAAGTTTTACTTGTATGTGGGGTTGGAAACGCTTTTCAGGCTCAGTACTATGCTCAAAAGATGCAGCCCTGATGTCTCTCATGATAGCAGGTGGTTAAGTAGAAATTCGCTGCTCGGCTGACCCTGCAGGACCAAACGTATGCTAAAAATGTTCGTAGAATGAGATTTTCAGTGAAGAGCAGCCTGGCACATTTTAGCGAATTTTACTTGTAAGTGGGGTTGGAAACGCTTTTCAGGCTCAATACTGGGCTCAAAAGATGCAGCCCTGATGTCTCTCATGATAGCAGGTGGTTAAGTAGAAATTCGCTGCTCGGCTGACCCTGCAAGAGCAAACGTATGCTAAAAATGTTCGTAGAATGAGATTTTCAGTGAAGAGCAGCCAGGCACATTTTAGCAAGTTTTACTTGTAAGTGGGGTTGGAAACGCTTTTCAGGCTCAGTACTGGGCTCAAAAGATGCAGCCCTGATGTCTCTCATGATAGCAGGTGGTTAAGTAGAATTCGCTGCTCGGCTGACCCTGCAGGAGCAAACGTATTCCAAAAATGTTCGTAGAATGAGATTTTCAGTGAAGAGCAGCCTGGCACATTTTAGCAAGTTTTACTTGTAAGGGGGGTTGGAAACGCTTTTCCATACTCAATACTGGGCTCAAAAGATGCAGCCCTGATGTCTCTCATGATAGCAGGTGGTTAAGTAGAAATTCGCTGCTCGGCTGATCCAGCAGAAGCAAACGTATGCTAAAAATGTTCGTAGAATGAGCTTTTCAGTGAAGAGCAGCCAGGCACATTTTAGCAAGTTTTACTTGTATGTGGGGTTGGAAACGCTTTTCAGGCTCAGTACTATGCTCAAAAGATGCAGCCCTGATGTCTCTCATGATAGCAGGTGGTTAAGTAGAAATTCGCTGCTCGGCTGACCCAGCAGGACCAAACGTATGCTAAAAATGTTCGTAGAATGAGATTTTCAGTGAAGAGCAGCCAGGCACATATTAGCAAGTTTTACTTGTAAGTGGGGTTGGAAACGCTTTTCAGGCTCAATACTTGGCTCAAAAGATGCAGCCCTGATGTCTCTCATGATAGCAGGTGGTTAAGTAGAAATTTGCTGCTCGGCTGACCCTGCAGGAGCAAACGTATGCTAAAAATGTTCGTAGAATGAGATTTTCAGTGAAGAGCAGCCTGGCACATTTTAGCAAGTTTTACTTGTAAGTGGGGTTGGAAACGCTTTTCAGGCTCAATACTGGGCTCAAAAGATGCAGCCCTGATGTCTCTCATGATAGCAGGTGGTTAAGTAGAAATTCGCTGCTCGGCTGATCCAGCAGGAGCAAACATATGCGAAAAATGTACGTAGAATGAGCTTTTTCAGTGAAGAGCAGCCAGGCACATTTTAGCAAGTTTTACTTGTAAGTGGGGTTGGAAACGCTTTTCAGGCTCAGTACTGGGCTCAAAAGATGCAGCCCTGATGTCTCTCATGATAGCAGGTGGTTAAGTAGAAATTTGCTGCTCGGCTGACCCTGCAGGAGCAAACGTATGCTAAAAATGTTCGTAGAATGAGATTTTCAGTGAAGAGCAGCCAGGCACATTTTAGCAAGTTTTACTTGTAAGTGGGGGTTGGAAACGCTTTTCCATACTCAATACTGGGCTCAAAAGATGCAGCCCTGATGTCTCTCATGATAGCAGGTGGTTAAGTAGAAATTCGCTGCTCGGCTGACCCTGCAGGAGCAAACGTATGCTAAAAATGTTCGTAGAATGAGATTTTCAGTGAAGAGCAGCCTGGCACATTTTAGCAAGTTTTACTTGTAAGTGGGGTTGGAAACGCTTTTCAGGCTCAATACTGGGCTC
Organism: Lissotriton helveticus; assembly: GCF_964261635.1. Classification (NCBI taxonomy): domain Eukaryota; kingdom Metazoa; phylum Chordata; class Amphibia; order Caudata; family Salamandridae; genus Lissotriton; species Lissotriton helveticus. The sequence continues at coordinate 1,352,632,055 of NC_136061.1, read as the reverse complement.
AAAAGATGCAGCCCTGATGTCTCTCATGATAGCAGGTGGTTAAGTAGAAATTCGCTGCTCGGCTGACCCTGCAGGAGCAAACGTATGCTAAAAATGTTCGTAGAATGAGATTTTCAGTGAAGAGCAGCCAGGCACATTTTAGCAAGTTTTACTTGTAAGTGGGGTTGGAAACGCTTTTCAGGCTCAATACTGGGCTCAAAAGATGCAGCCCTGATGTCTCTTATGATAGCAGGTGGTTAAGTAGAAATTCGCTGCTCAGCTGATCCAGCAGGAGCAAACATATGCGAAAAATGTACGTAGAATGAGCTTTTTCAGTGAAGAGCAGCCAGGCACATTTTAGCAAGTTTTACTTGTATGTGGGGTTGGAAACGCTTTTCAGGCTCAGTACTATGCTCAAAAGATGCAGCCCTGATGTCTCTCATGATAGCAGGTGGTTAAGTAGAAATTCGCTGCTCGGCTGACCCAGCAGGACCAAACGTATGCTAAAAATGTTCGTAGAATGAAATTTTCAGTGAAGAGCAGCCAGGCACATTTTAGCAAGTTTTACTTGTAAGTGGGGTTGGAAACGCTTTTCAGGCTCAATACTTGGCTCAAAAGATGCAGCCCTGATGTCTCTCATGATAGCAGGTGGTTAAGTAGAAATTCGCTGCTCGGCTGACCCAGCAGGACCAAACGTATGCTAAAAATGTTCGTAGAATGAGATTTTCAGTGAAGAGCAGCCAGGCACATTTTAGCAAGTTTTACTTGTAAGTGGGGTTGGAAACGCTTTTCAGGCTCAATACTTGGCTCAAAAGATGCAGCCCTGATGTCTCTCATGATAGCAGGTGGTTAAGTAGAAATTCGCTGCTCGGCTGACCCTGCAGGAGCAAACGTATGCTAAAAATGTTCGTAGAATGAGATTTTCAGTGAAGAGCAGCCTGGCACATTTTAGCGAATTTTACTTGTAAGTGGGGTTGGAAACGCTTTTCAGGCTCAATACTGGGCTCAAAAGATGCAGCCCTGATGTCTCTCATGATAGCAGGTGGTTAAGTAGAAATTCGCTGCTCGGCTGACCCTGCAAGAGCAAACGTATGCTAAAAATGTTCGTAGAATGAGATTTTCAGTGAAGAGCAGCCAGGCACATTTTAGCAAGTTTTACTTGTAAGTGGGGTTGGAAACGCTTTTCAGGCTCAGTACTGGGCTCAAAAGATGCAGCCTTGATGTCTCTCATGATAGCAGGTGGTTAAGTAGAATTCGCTGCTCGGCTGACCCTGCAGGAGCAAACGTATTCCAAAAATGTTCGTAGAATGAGATTTTCAGTGAAGAGCAGCCTGGCACATTTTAGCAAGTTTTACTTGTAAGGGGGGTTGGAAATGCTTTTCCATACTCAATACTGGGCTCAAAAGATGCAGCCCTGATGTCTCTCATGATAGCAGGTGGTTAAGTAGAAATTCGCTGCTCGGCTGATCCAGCAGGAGCAAACGTATGCTAAAAATGTTCGTAGAATGAGCTTTTCAGTGAAGAGCAGCCAGGCACATTTTAGCAAGTTTTACTTGTATGTGGGGTTGGAAACGCTTTTCAGGCTCAGTACTATGCTCAAAAGATGCAGCCCTGATGTCTCTCATGATAGCAGGTGGTTAAGTAGAAATTCGCTGCTCGGCTGACCCAGCAGGACCAAACGTATGCTAAAAATGTTCGTAGAATGAGATTTTCAGTGAAGAGCAGCCAGGCACATATTAGCAAGTTTTACTTGTAAGTGGGGTTGGAAACGCTTTTCAGGCTCAATACTTGGCTCAAAAGATGCAGCCCTGATGTCTCTCATGATAGCAGGTGGTTAAGTAGAAATTCGCTGCTCGGCTGACCCTGCAGGAGCAAACGTATGCTAAAAATGTTCGTAGAATGAGATTTTCAGTGAAGAGCAGCCTGGCACATTTTAGCAAGTTTTACTTGTAAGTGGGGTTGGAAACGCTTTTCAGGCTCAATACTGGGCTCAAAAGATGCAGCCCTGATGTCTCTCATGATAGCAGGTGGTTAAGTAGAAATTCGCTGCTCGGCTGATCCAGCAGGAGCAAACATATGCGAAAAATGTACGTAGAATGAGCTTTTTCAGTGAAGAGCAGCCAGGCACATTTTAGCAAGTTTTACTTGTAAGTGGGGTTGGAAACGCTTTTCAGGCTCAGTACTGGGCTCAAAAGATGCAGCCCTGATGTCTCTCATGATAGCAGGTGGTTAAGTAGAAATTTGCTGCTCGGCTGACCCTGCAGGAGCAAACGTATGCTAAAAATGTTCGTAGAATGAGATTTTCAGTGAAGAGCAGCCAGGCACATTTTAGCAAGTTTTACTTGTAAGTGGGGGTTGGAAACGCTTTTCCATACTCAATACTGGGCTCAAAAGATGCAGCCCTGATGTCTCTCATGATAGCAGGTGGTTAAGTAGAAATTCGCTGCTCGGCTGACCCTGCAGGAGCAAACGTATGCTAAAAATGTTCGTAGAATGAGATTTTCAGTGAAGAGCAGCCTGGCACATTTTAGCAAGTTTTACTTGTAAGTGGGGTTGGAAACGCTTTTCAGGCTCAATACTGGGCTCAAAAGATGCAGCCCTGATGTCTCTCATGATAGCAGGTGGTTAAGTAGAAATTCGCTGCTCGGCTGACCCTGCAGGAGCAAACGTATGCTAAAAATGTTCGTAGAATGAGATTTTCAGTGAAGAGCAGCCAGGCACATTTTAGCAAGTTTTACTTGTAAGTGAGGTTGGAAACGCTTTTCAGGCTCAATACTGGGCTCAAAAGATGCAGCCCTGATGTCTCTTATGATAGCAGGTGGTTAAGTAGAAATTCGCTGCTCAGCTGATCCAGCAGGAGCAAACATATGCGAAAAATGTACGTAGAATGAGCTTTTTCAGTGAAGAGCAGCCAGGTATATTTTAGCAAGTTTTACTTGTAAGTGGGGTTGGAAACGCTTTTCAGGCTCAGTACTGGGCTCAAAAGATGCAGCCCTGATGTCTCTCATGATAGCAGGTGGTTAAGTAGAAATTCGCTGCTCGGCTGACCCTGCAGGATCAAACGTATGCTAAAAATGTTTGTAGAATGAGATTTTCAGTGAAGAGCAGCCTGGCACATTTTAGCAAGTTTTACTTGTAAGGGGGATTGGAAACGCTTTTCCATACTCAATACTGGGCTTAAAAGATGCAGCCCTGATGTCTCTCATGATAGCAGGTGGTTAAGTAGAAATTCGCTGCTCGGCTGATCCAGCAGGAGCAAACGTATGCTAAAAATGTTCGTAGAATGAGCTTTTCAGTGAAGAGCAGCCAGGCACATTTTAGCAAGTTTTACTTGTATGTGGGGTTGGAAACGCTTTTCAGGCTCAGTACTATGCTCAAAAGATGCAGCCCTGATGTCTCTCATGATAGCAGGTGGTTAAGTAGAAATTCGCTGCTCGGCTGACCCAGCAGGACCAAACGTATGCTAAAAATGTTCGTAGAATGAAATTTTCAGTGAAGAGCAGCCAGGCACATTTTAGCAAGTTTTACTTGTAAGTGGGGTTGGAAACGCTTTTCAGGCTCAATACTTGGCTCAAAAGATGCAGCCCTGATGTCTCTCATGATAGCAGGTGGTTAAGTAGAAATTCGCTGCTCGGCTGACCCAGCAGGACCAAACGTATGCTAAAAATGTTCGTAGAATGAGATTTTCAGTGAAGAGCAGCCAGGCACATTTTAGCAAGTTTTACTTGTAAGTGGGGGTTGGAAACGCTTTTCCATACTCAATACTGGGCTCAAAAGATGCAGCCCTGATGTCTCTCATGATAGCAGGTGGTTAAGTAGAAATTCGCTGCTCGGCTGACCCTGCAGGAGCAAACGTATGCTAAAAATGTTCGTAGAATGAGATTTTCAGTGAAGAGCAGCCTGGCACATTTTAGCAAGTTTTACTTGTAAGTGGGGTTGGAAACGCTTTTCAGGCTCAATACTGGGCTCAAAAGATGCAGCCCTGATGTCTCTCATGATAGCAGGTGGTTAAGTAGAAATTCGCTGCTCGGCTGACCCTGCAGGAGCAAACGTATGCTAAAAATGTTCGTAGAATGAGATTTTCAGTGAAGAGCAGCCAGGCACATTTTAGCAAGTTTTACTTGTAAGTGGGGTTGGAAACGCTTTTCAGGCTCAATACTGGGCTCAAAAGATGCAGCCCTGATGTCTCTTATGATAGCAGGTGGTTAAGTAGAAATTCGCTGCTCAGCTGATCCAGCAGGAGCAAACATATGCGAAAAATGTACGTAGAATGAGCTTTTTCAGTGAAGAGCAGCCAGGTATATTTTAGCAAGTTTTACTTGTAAGTGGGGTTGGAAACGCTTTTCAGGCTCAGTACTGGGCTCAAAAGATGCAGCCCTGATGTCTCTCATGATAGCAGGTGGTTAAGTAGAAATTCGCTGCTCGGCTGACCCTGCAGGATCAAACGTATGCTAAAAATGTTCGTAGAATGAGATTTTCAGTGAAGAGCAGCCAGGCACATTTTAGCAAGTTTTACTTGTAAGTGGGGTAGGAAACGCTTTTCAGGCTCAGTACTGGGCTCAAAAGATGCAGCCCTGATGTCTCTCATGATAGCAGGTGGTTAAGTAGAAATTCGCTGCTCGGCTGACCCTGCAGGAGCAAACATATGCTAAAAATGTACGTTGAATGAGATTTTCAGTGAAGAGCAGCCAGGCACATTTTAGCAAGTTTTACTTGTAAGTGGGGTTGGAAACGCTTTTCAGGCTCAGTACTGGGCTCAAAAGATGCAGCCCTGATGTCTCTCATGATAGCAGGTGGTTAAGTAGAAATTCGCTGCTCGGCTGACCCGGCAGGAACAAACGTATGCCAAAAATGTACGTAGAATGAGATTTTCAGTGAATAGCAGCCAGGCACATTTTAGCAAGTTTTACTTGTAAGTGGGGATGGAAACGCTTTTTAGGCTCAGTACTGGGCTCAAAAGATGCAGCCCTGATGTCTCTCATGATAGCAGGTGGTTAAGTAGAAATTTGCTGCTCGGCTGACCCGGCAGGAGCAAACGTATGCTAAAAATGTTCGTAGAATGAGCTTTTCAGTGAAGAGCAGCCAGGCACATTTTAGCAAGTTTTACTTGTATGTGGGGTTGGAAACGCTTTTCAGGCTCAGTACTGGGCTCAAAAGATGCAGCCCTGATGTCTCTCATGATAGCAGGTGGTTAAGTAGAAATTCGCTGCTCGGCTGACCCAGCAGGACCAAACGTATGCTAAAAATGTTCGTAGAATGAGATTTTCAGTGAAGAGCAGCCAGGCACATTTTAGCAAGTTTTACTTGTAAGTGGGGTTGGAAACGCTTTTCAGGCTCAATACTGGGCTCAAAAGATGCAGCCCTGATGTCTCTTATGATAGCAGGTGGTTAAGTAGAAATTCGCTGCTCAGCTGATCCAGCAGGAGCAAACATATGCGAAAAATGTACGTAGAATGAGCTTTTTCCGTGAAGAGCAGCCAGGCACATTTGAGCAAGTTTTACTTGTAAGTGGGGTTGGAAACGCTTTTCAGGCTCAATACTTGGCTCAAAAGATGCAGCCCTGATGTCTCTCATGATAGCAGGTGGTTAAGTAGAAATTCGCTGCTCGGCTGACCCAGCAGGACCAAACGTATGCTAAAAATGTTCGTAGAATGAGATTTTCAGTGAAGAGCAGCCAGGCACATTTTAGCAAGTTTTACTTGTAAGTGGGGTTGGAAACGCTTTTCAGGCTCAGTACTGGGCTCAAAAGATGCAGCCCTGATGTCTCTCATGATAGCAGGTGGTTAAGTAGAAATTCGCTGCTCGGCTGACCCTGCAGGATCAAACGTATGCTAAAAATGTTTGTAGAATGAGATTTTCAGTGAAGAGCAGCCAGGCACATTTTAGCAAGTTTTACTTGTAAGTGGGGTAGGAAACGCTTTTCAGGCTCAGTACTGGGCTCAAAAGATGCAGCCCTGATGTCTCTCATGATAGCAGGTGGTTAAGTAGAAATTCGCTGCTCGGCTGACCCAGCAGGACCAAACGTATGCTAAAAATGTTCGTAGAATGAGATTTTCAGTGAAGAGCAGCCAGGCACATTTTAGCAAGTTTTACTTGTAAGTGGGGTTGGAAACGCTTTTCAGGCTCAATACTTGGCTCAAAAGATGCAGCCCTGATGTCTCTCATGATAGCAGGTGGTTAAGTAGAAATTCGCTGCTCGGCTGACCCTGCAGGAGCAAACGTATGCTAAAAATGTTCGTAGAATGAGATTTTCAGTGAAGAGCAGCCTGGCACATTTTAGCGAATTTTACTTGTAAGTGGGGTTGGAAACGATTTTCAGGCTCAATACTGGGCTCAAAAGATGCAGCCCTGATGTCTCTCATGATAGCAGGTGGTTAAGTAGAAATTTGCTGCTCGGCTGACCCTGCAGGAGCAAACGTATGCTAAAAATGTTCGTAGAATGAGATTTTCAGTGAAGAGCAGCCAGGCACATTTTAGCAAGTTTTACTTGTAAGTGGGGGTTGGAAACGCTTTTCCATACTCAATACTGGGCTCAAAAGATGCAGCCCTGATGTCTCTCATGATAGCAGGTGGTTAAGTAGAAATTCGCTGCTCGGCTGACCCTGCAGGAGCAAACGTATGCTAAAAATGTTCGTAGAATGAGATTTTCAGTGAAGAGCAGCCTGGCACATTTTAGCAAGTTTTACTTGTAAGTGGGGTTGGAAACGCTTTTCAGGCTCAATACTGGGCTCAAAAGATGCAGCCCTGATGTCTCTCATGATAGCAGGTGGTTAAGTAGAAATTCGCTGCTCGGCTGACCCTGCAGGAGCAAACGTATGCTAAAAATGTTCGTAGAATGAGATTTTCAGTGAAGAGCAGCCAGGCACATTTTAGCAAGTTTTACTTGTAAGTGGGGTTGGAAACGCTTTTCAGGCTCAATACTGGGCTCAAAAGATGCAGCCCTGATGTCTCTTATGATAGCAGGTGGTTAAGTAGAAATTCGCTGCTCAGCTGATCCAGCAGGAGCAAACATATGCGAAAAATGTACGTAGAATGAGCTTTTTCAGTGAAGAGCAGCCAGGCACATTTTAGCAAGTTTTACTTGTATGTGGGGTTGGAAACGCTTTTCAGGCTCAGTACTATGCTCAAAAGATGCAGCCCTGATGTCTCTCATGATAGCAGGTGGTTAAGTAGAAATTCGCTGCTCGGCTGACCCAGCAGGACCAAACGTATGCTAAAAATGTTCGTAGAATGAAATTTTCAGTGAAGAGCAGCCAGGCACATTTTAGCAAGTTTTACTTGTAAGTGGGGTTGGAAACGCTTTTCAGGCTCAATACTTGGCTCAAAAGATGCAGCCCTGATGTCTCTCATGATAGCAGGTGGTTAAGTAGAAATTCGCTGCTCGGCTGACCCAGCAGGACCAAACGTATGCTAAAAATGTTCGTAGAATGAGATTTTCAGTGAAGAGCAGCCAGGCACATTTTAGCAAGTTTTACTTGTAAGTGGGGTTGGAAACGCTTTTCAGGCTCAATACTTGGCTCAAAAGATGCAGCCCTGATGTCTCTCATGATAGCAGGTGGTTAAGTAGAAATTCGCTGCTCGGCTGACCCTGCAGGAGCAAACGTATGCTAAAAATGTTCGTAGAATGAGATTTTCAGTGAAGAGCAGCCTGGCACATTTTAGCGAATTTTACTTGTAAGTGGGGTTGGAAACGCTTTTCAGGCTCAATACTGGGCTCAAAAGATGCAGCCCTGATGTCTCTCATGATAGCAGGTGGTTAAGTAGAAATTCGCTGCTCGGCTGACCCTGCAAGAGCAAACGTATGCTAAAAATGTTCGTAGAATGAGATTTTCAGTGAAGAGCAGCCAGGCACATTTTAGCAAGTTTTACTTGTAAGTGGGGTTGGAAACGCTTTTCAGGCTCAGTACTGGGCTCAAAAGATGCAGCCTTGATGTCTCTCATGATAGCAGGTGGTTAAGTAGAATTCGCTGCTCGGCTGACCCTGCAGGAGCAAACGTATTCCAAAAATGTTCGTAGAATGAGATTTTCAGTGAAGAGCAGCCTGGCACATTTTAGCAAGTTTTACTTGTAAGGGGGGTTGGAAATGCTTTTCCATACTCAATACTGGGCTCAAAAGATGCAGCCCTGATGTCTCTCATGATAGCAGGTGGTTAAGTAGAAATTCGCTGCTCGGCTGATCCAGCAGGAGCAAACGTATGCTAAAAATGTTCGTAGAATGAGCTTTTCAGTGAAGAGCAGCCAGGCACATTTTAGCAAGTTTTACTTGTATGTGGGGTTGGAAACGCTTTTCAGGCTCAGTACTATGCTCAAAAGATGCAGCCCTGATGTCTCTCATGATAGCAGGTGGTTAAGTAGAAATTCGCTGCTCGGCTGACCCAGCAGGACCAAACGTATGCTAAAAATGTTCGTAGAATGAGATTTTCAGTGAAGAGCAGCCAGGCACATATTAGCAAGTTTTACTTGTAAGTGGGGTTGGAAACGCTTTTCAGGCTCAATACTTGGCTCAAAAGATGCAGCCCTGATGTCTCTCATGATAGCAGGTGGTTAAGTAGAAATTCGCTGCTCGGCTGACCCTGCAGGAGCAAACGTATGCTAAAAATGTTCGTAGAATGAGATTTTCAGTGAAGAGCAGCCTGGCACATTTTAGCAAGTTTTACTTGTAAGTGGGGTTGGAAACGCTTTTCAGGCTCAATACTGGGCTCAAAAGATGCAGCCCTGATGTCTCTCATGATAGCAGGTGGTTAAGTAGAAATTCGCTGCTCGGCTGATCCAGCAGGAGCAAACATATGCGAAAAATGTACGTAGAATGAGCTTTTTCAGTGAAGAGCAGCCAGGCACATTTTAGCAAGTTTTACTTGTAAGTGGGGTTGGAAACGCTTTTCAGGCTCAGTACTGGGCTCAAAAGATGCAGCCCTGATGTCTCTCATGATAGCAGGTGGTTAAGTAGAAATTTGCTGCTCGGCTGACCCTGCAGGAGCAAACGTATGCTAAAAATGTTCGTAGAATGAGATTTTCAGTGAAGAGCAGCCAGGCACATTTTAGCAAGTTTTACTTGTAAGTGGGGGTTGGAAACGCTTTTCCATACTCAATACTGGGCTCAAAAGATGCAGCCCTGATGTCTCTCATGATAGCAGGTGGTTAAGTAGAAATTCGCTGCTCGGCTGACCCTGCAGGAGCAAACGTATGCTAAAAATGTTCGTAGAATGAGATTTTCAGTGAAGAGCAGCCTGGCACATTTTAGCAAGTTTTACTTGTAAGTGGGGTTGGAAACGCTTTTCAGGCTCAATACTGGGCTCAAAAGATGCAGCCCTGATGTCTCTCATGATAGCAGGTGGTTAAGTAGAAATTCGCTGCTCGGCTGACCCTGCAGGAGCAAACGTATGCTAAAAATGTTCGTAGAATGAGATTTTCAGTGAAGAGCAGCCAGGCACATTTTAGCAAGTTTTACTTGTAAGTGAGGTTGGAAACGCTTTTCAGGCTCAATACTGGGCTCAAAAGATGCAGCCCTGATGTCTCTTATGATAGCAGGTGGTTAAGTAGAAATTCGCTGCTCAGCTGATCCAGCAGGAGCAAACATATGCGAAAAATGTACGTAGAATGAGCTTTTTCAGTGAAGAGCAGCCAGGTATATTTTAGCAAGTTTTACTTGTAAGTGGGGTTGGAAACGCTTTTCAGGCTCAGTACTGGGCTCAAAAGATGCAGCCCTGATGTCTCTCATGATAGCAGGTGGTTAAGTAGAAATTCGCTGCTCGGCTGACCCTGCAGGATCAAACGTATGCTAAAAATGTTTGTAGAATGAGATTTTCAGTGAAGAGCAGCCTGGCACATTTTAGCAAGTTTTACTTGTAAGGGGGATTGGAAACGCTTTTCCATACTCAATACTGGGCTTAAAAGATGCAGCCCTGATGTCTCTCATGATAGCAGGTGGTTAAGTAGAAATTCGCTGCTCGGCTGATCCAGCAGGAGCAAACGTATGCTAAAAATGTTCGTAGAATGAGCTTTTCAGTGAAGAGCAGCCAGGCACATTTTAGCAAGTTTTACTTGTATGTGGGGTTGGAAACGCTTTTCAGGCTCAGTACTATGCTCAAAAGATGCAGCCCTGATGTCTCTCATGATAGCAGGTGGTTAAGTAGAAATTCGCTGCTCGGCTGACCCAGCAGGACCAAACGTATGCTAAAAATGTTCGTAGAATGAAATTTTCAGTGAAGAGCAGCCAGGCACATTTTAGCAAGTTTTACTTGTAAGTGGGGTTGGAAACGCTTTTCAGGCTCAATACTTGGCTCAAAAGATGCAGCCCTGATGTCTCTCATGATAGCAGGTGGTTAAGTAGAAATTCGCTGCTCGGCTGACCCAGCAGGACCAAACGTATGCTAAAAATGTTCGTAGAATGAGATTTTCAGTGAAGAGCAGCCAGGCACATTTTAGCAAGTTTTACTTGTAAGTGGGGGTTGGAAACGCTTTTCCATACTCAATACTGGGCTCAAAAGATGCAGCCCTGATGTCTCTCATGATAGCAGGTGGTTAAGTAGAAATTCGCTGCTCGGCTGACCCTGCAGGAGCAAACGTATGCTAAAAATGTTCGTAGAATGAGATTTTCAGTGAAGAGCAGCCTGGCACATTTTAGCAAGTTTTACTTGTAAGTGGGGTTGGAAACGCTTTTCAGGCTCAATACTGGGCTCAAAAGATGCAGCCCTGATGTCTCTCATGATAGCAGGTGGTTAAGTAGAAATTCGCTGCTCGGCTGACCCTGCAGGAGCAAACGTATGCTAAAAATGTTCGTAGAATGAGATTTTCAGTGAAGAGCAGCCAGGCACATTTTAGCAAGTTTTACTTGTAAGTGGGGTTGGAAACGCTTTTCAGGCTCAATACTGGGCTCAAAAGATGCAGCCCTGATGTCTCTTATGATAGCAGGTGGTTAAGTAGAAATTCGCTGCTCAGCTGATCCAGCAGGAGCAAACATATGCGAAAAATGTACGTAGAATGAGCTTTTTCAGTGAAGAGCAGCCAGGTATATTTTAGCAAGTTTTACTTGTAAGTGGGGTTGGAAACGCTTTTCAGGCTCAGTACTGGGCTCAAAAGATGCAGCCCTGATGTCTCTCATGATAGCAGGTGGTTAAGTAGAAATTCGCTGCTCGGCTGACCCTGCAGGATCAAACGTATGCTAAAAATGTTCGTAGAATGAGATTTTCAGTGAAGAGCAGCCAGGCACATTTTAGCAAGTTTTACTTGTAAGTGGGGTAGGAAACGCTTTTCAGGCTCAGTACTGGGCTCAAAAGATGCAGCCCTGATGTCTCTCATGATAGCAGGTGGTTAAGTAGAAATTCGCTGCTCGGCTGACCCTGCAGGAGCAAACATATGCTAAAAATGTACGTTGAATGAGATTTTCAGTGAAGAGCAGCCAGGCACATTTTAGCAAGTTTTACTTGTAAGTGGGGTTGGAAACGCTTTTCAGGCTCAGTACTGGGCTCAAAAGATGCAGCCCTGATGTCTCTCATGATAGCAGGTGGTTAAGTAGAAATTCGCTGCTCGGCTGACCCGGCAGGAACAAACGTATGCCAAAAATGTACGTAGAATGAGATTTTCAGTGAATAGCAGCCAGGCACATTTTAGCAAGTTTTACTTGTAAGTGGGGATGGAAACGCTTTTTAGGCTCAGTACTGGGCTCAAAAGATGCAGCCCTGATGTCTCTCATGATAGCAGGTGGTTAAGTAGAAATTTGCTGCTCGGCTGACCCGGCAGGAGCAAACGTATGCTAAAAATGTTCGTAGAATGAGCTTTTCAGTGAAGAGCAGCCAGGCACATTTTAGCAAGTTTTACTTGTATGTGGGGTTGGAAACGCTTTTCAGGCTCAGTACTGGGCTCAAAAGATGCAGCCCTGATGTCTCTCATGATAGCAGGTGGTTAAGTAGAAATTCGCTGCTCGGCTGACCCAGCAGGACCAAACGTATGCTAAAAATGTTCGTAGAATGAGATTTTCAGTGAAGAGCAGCCAGGCACATTTTAGCAAGTTTTACTTGTAAGTGGGGTTGGAAACGCTTTTCAGGCTCAATACTGGGCTCAAAAGATGCAGCCCTGATGTCTCTTATGATAGCAGGTGGTTAAGTAGAAATTCGCTGCTCAGCTGATCCAGCAGGAGCAAACATATGCGAAAAATGTACGTAGAATGAGCTTTTTCCGTGAAGAGCAGCCAGGCACATTTGAGCAAGTTTTACTTGTAAGTGGGGTTGGAAACGCTTTTCAGGCTCAATACTTGGCTCAAAAGATGCAGCCCTGATGTCTCTCATGATAGCAGGTGGTTAAGTAGAAATTCGCTGCTCGGCTGACCCAGCAGGACCAAACGTATGCTAAAAATGTTCGTAGAATGAGATTTTCAGTGAAGAGCAGCCAGGCACATTTTAGCAAGTTTTACTTGTAAGTGGGGTTGGAAACGCTTTTCAGGCTCAGTACTGGGCTCAAAAGATGCAGCCCTGATGTCTCTCATGATAGCAGGTGGTTAAGTAGAAATTCGCTGCTCGGCTGACCCTGCAGGATCAAACGTATGCTAAAAATGTTTGTAGAATGAGATTTTCAGTGAAGAGCAGCCAGGCACATTTTAGCAAGTTTTACTTGTAAGTGGGGTAGGAAACGCTTTTCAGGCTCAGTACTGGGCTCAAAAGATGCAGCCCTGATGTCTCTCATGATAGCAGGTGGTTAAGTAGAAATTCGCTGCTCGGCTGACCCAGCAGGACCAAACGTATGCTAAAAATGTTCGTAGAATGAGATTTTCAGTGAAGAGCAGCCAGGCACATTTTAGCAAGTTTTACTTGTAAGTGGGGTTGGAAACGCTTTTCAGGCTCAATACTTGGCTCAAAAGATGCAGCCCTGATGTCTCTCATGATAGCAGGTGGTTAAGTAGAAATTCGCTGCTCGGCTGACCCTGCAGGAGCAAACGTATGCTAAAAATGTTCGTAGAATGAGATTTTCAGTGAAGAGCAGCCTGGCACATTTTAGCGAATTTTACTTGTAAGTGGGGTTGGAAACGATTTTCAGGCTCAATACTGGGCTCAAAAGATGCAGCCCTGATGTCTCTCATGATAGCAGGTGGTTAAGTAGAAATTTGCTGCTCGGCTGACCCTGCAGGAGCAAACGTATGCTAAAAATGTTCGTAGAATGAGATTTTCAGTGAAGAGCAGCCAGGCACATTTTAGCAAGTTTTACTTGTAAGTGGGGGTTGGAAACGCTTTTCCATACTCAATACTGGGCTCAAAAGATGCAGCCCTGATGTCTCTCATGATAGCAGGTGGTTAAGTAGAAATTCGCTGCTCGGCTGACCCTGCAGGAGCAAACGTATGCTAAAAATGTTCGTAGAATGAGATTTTCAGTGAAGAGCAGCCTGGCACATTTTAGCAAGTTTTACTTGTAAGTGGGGTTGGAAACGCTTTTCAGGCTCAATACTGGGCTCAAAAGATGCAGCCCTGATGTCTCTCATGATAGCAGGTGGTTAAGTAGAAATTCGCTGCTCGGCTGACCCTGCAGGAGCAAACGTATGCTAAAAATGTTCGTAGAATGAGATTTTCAGTGAAGAGCAGCCAGGCACATTTTAGCAAGTTTTACTTGTAAGTGGGGTTGGAAACGCTTTTCAGGCTCAATACTGGGCTCAAAAGATGCAGCCCTGATGTCTCTTATGATAGCAGGTGGTTAAGTAGAAATTCGCTGCTCAGCTGATCCAGCAGGAGCAAACATATGCGAAAAATGTACGTAGAATGAGCTTTTTCAGTGAAGAGCAGCCAGGCACATTTTAGCAAGTTTTACTTGTATGTGGGGTTGGAAACGCTTTTCAGGCTCAGTACTATGCTCAAAAGATGCAGCCCTGATGTCTCTCATGATAGCAGGTGGTTAAGTAGAAATTCGCTGCTCGGCTGACCCAGCAGGACCAAACGTATGCTAAAAATGTTCGTAGAATGAAATTTTCAGTGAAGAGCAGCCAGGCACATTTTAGCAAGTTTTACTTGTAAGTGGGGTTGGAAACGCTTTTCAGGCTCAATACTTGGCTCAAAAGATGCAGCCCTGATGTCTCTCATGATAGCAGGTGGTTAAGTAGAAATTCGCTGCTCGGCTGACCCAGCAGGACCAAACGTATGCTAAAAATGTTCGTAGAATGAGATTTTCAGTGAAGAGCAGCCAGGCACATTTTAGCAAGTTTTACTTGTAAGTGGGGTTGGAAACGCTTTTCAGGCTCAGTACTGGGCTCAAAAGATGCAGCCCTGATGTCTCTCATGATAGCAGGTGGTTAAGTAGAATTCGCTGCTCGGTTGACCCTGCAGGAGCAAACTTAGGCCAAAAATGTTCGTAGAATGAGATTTTCAGTGAAGAGCAGCCTGGCACATTTTAGCAAGTTTTACTTGTAAGGGGGGTTGGAAACGCTTTTCAGGCTCAATACTGGGCTCAAAAGATGCAGCCCTGATGTCTCTCATGACGCTTTTTAGGCTCAGTACTGGGCTCAAAAGATGCAGCCCTGATGTCTCTCATGATAGCAGGTGGTTAAGTTGAAATTCGCTGCTCGGCTGACCCTGCAGGAGCAAATGTATGCTAAAAATGTTCGTAGAATGAGATTTTCAGTGAAGAGCAGCCTGGCACATTTTAGCAAGTTTTACTTGTAAGTGGGGTTGGAAACGCTTTTCAGGCTCAATACTGGGCTCAAAAGATGCAGCCCTGAAGTCTCTCATGATAGTAGGTGGTTAAGTAGAAATTCGCTGCTCGGCTGATCCAGCAGGAGCAAACATATGCGAAAAATGTACGTAGAATGAGCTTTTTCAGTGAAGAGCAGCCAGGCACATTTTAGCAAGTTTTACTTGTAAGTGGGGTTGGAAACGCTTTTCAGGCTCAATACTGGGCTCAAAAGATGCAGCCCTGATGTCTCTCATGATAGCAGGTGGTTAAGTAGAAATTCGCTGCTCGGCTGACCCTGCAGGAGCAAACGTATGCTAAAAATGTTCGTAGAATGAGATTTTCAGTGAAGAGCAGCCAGGCACATTTTAGCAAGTTTTACTTGTAAGTGGGGTTGGAAACGCTTTTCAGGCTCAATACTGGGCTCAAAAGATGCAGCCCTGATGTCTCTCATGATAGCAGGTGGTTAAGTAGAAATTCGCTGCTCGGCTGACCCTGCAGGAGCAAACGTATGCTAAAAATGTTCGTAGAATGAGATTTTCAGTGAAGAGCAGCCAGGCACATTTTAGCAAGTTTTACTTGTAAGTGGGGTTGGAAACGCTTTTCAGGCTCAATACTGGGCTCAAAAGATGCAGCCCTGATGTCTCTTATGATAGCAGGTGGTTAAGTAGAAATTCGCTGCTCAGCTGATCCAGCAGGAGCAAACATATGCGAAAAATGTACGTAGAATGAGCTTTTTCAGTGAAGAGCAGCCAGGCACATTTTAGCAAGTTTTACTTGTAAGTGGGGTTGGAAACGCTTTTCAGGCTCAGTACTGGGCTCAAAAGATGCAGCCCTGATGTCTCTCATGATAGCAGGTGGTTAAGTAGAAATTCGCTGCTCGGCTGACCCTGCAGGATCAAACGTATGCTAAAAATGTTCGTAGAATGAGATTTTCAGTGAAGAGCAGCCAGGCACATTTTAGCAAGTTTTACTTGTAAGTGGGGTAGGAAACGCTTTTCAGGCTCAGTACTGGGCTCAAAAGATGCAGCCCTGATGTCTCTTATGATAGCAGGTGGTTAAGTAGAAATTCGCTGCTCAGCTGATCCAGCAGGAGCAAACATATGCGAAAAATGTACGTAGAATGAGCTTTTTCAGTGAAGAGCAGCCAGGCACATTTTAGCAAGTTTTACTTGTAAGTGGGGTTGGAAACGCTTTTCAGGCTCAGTACTGGGCTCAAAAGATGCAGCCCTGATGTCTCTCATGATAGCAGGTGGTTAAGTAGAAATTCGCTGCTCGGCTGACCCTGCAGGATCAAACGTATGCTAAAAATGTTCGTAGAATGTGATTTCAGTGAAGAGCAGCCAGGCACATTTTAGCAAGTTTTACTTGTAAGTGGGGTAGGAAACGCTTTTCAGGCTCAGTACTGGGCTCAAAAGATGCAGCCCTGATGTCTCTCATGATAGCAGGTGGTTAAGTAGAAATTTGCTGCTCGGCTGACCCAGCAGGACCAAACGTATGCTAAAAATGTTCGTAGAATGAGATTTTCAGTGAAGAGCAGCCAGGCACATTTTAGCAAGTTTTACTTGTAAGGTGGGTTGGAAACGCTTTTCAGGCTCAATACTTGGCTCAAAAGATGCAGCCCTGATGTCTCTCATGATAGCAGGTGGTTAAGTAGAAATTTGCTGCTCGGCTGACCCAGTAGGACCAAACGTATGCTAAAAATGTTTGTAGATTGAGATTTTCAGTGAAGAGCAGCCAGGCACATTTTAGCAAGTTTTACTTGTAAGTGGGGTTGGAAACGCTTTTCAGGCTCAGTACTGGGCTCAAAAGATGCAGCCCTGATGTCTCTCATGATAGCAGGTGGTTAAGTAGAAATTCGCTGCTCGGCTGACCCTGCAGGATCAAACGTTTGCTAAAAATGTTTGTAGAATGAGATTTTCAGTGAAGAGCAGCCAGGCACATTTTAGCAAGTTTTACTTGTAAGTGGGGTTGGAAACGCTCTTCAGGCTCAATACTGGGCTCAAAAGATGCAGCCCTGATGTCTCTTATGATAGCAGGTGGTTAAGTAGAAATTCGCTGCTCGGCTGATCCAGCAGGAGCAAACGTATGCGAAAAATGTACGTAGAATGAGCTTTTTCAGTGAAGAGCAGCCAGGCACATTTTAGCAAGTTTTACTTGTAAGTGGGGTTGGAAACGCTTTTCAGGCTCAGTACTGGGCTCAAAAGATGCAGCCCTGATGTCTCTCATGATAGCAGGTGGTTAAGTAGAAATTCGCTGCTCGGCTGACCCTGCAGGATCAAACGTATGCTAAAAATGTTCGTAAAATGTGATTTCAGTGAAGAGCAGCCAGGCACATTTTAGCAAGTTTTACTTGTAAGTGGGGTAGGAAACGCTTTTCAGGCTCAGTACTGGGCTCAAAAGATGCAGCCCTGATGTCTCTCATGATAGCAGGTGGTTAAGTAGAAATTCGCTGCTCGGCTGACCCAGCAGGACCAAACGTATGCTAAAAATGTTCGTAGAATGAGATTTTCAGTGAAGAGCAGCCAGGCACATTTTAGCAAGTTTTACTTGTAAGGTGGGTTGGAAACGCTTTTCAGGCTCAATACTTGGCTCAAAAGATGCAGCCCTGATGTCTCTCATGATAGCAGGTGGTTAAGTAGAAATTTGCTGCTCGGCTGACCCTGCAGGAGCAAACGTATGCTAACAATGTTCATAGAATGAGATTTTCAGTGAAGAGCAGCCTGGCACATTTTAGCAAGTTTTACTTGTAAGTGGGGTTGGAAACGCTTTTCAGGCTCAATACTGGGCTCAAAAGATGCAGCCCTGATGTCTCTCATGATAGCAGGTGGTTAAGTAGAAATTCGCTGCTCGGCTGACCCAGCAGGACCAAACGTATGCTAAAAATGTTTGTAGATTGAGATTTTCAGTGAAGAGCAGCCAGGCACATTTTAGCAAGTTTTACTTGTAAGTGGGGTTGGAAACGCTTTTCAGGCTCAGTACTGGGCTCAAAAGATGCAGCCCTGATGTCTCTCATGATAGCAGGTGGTTAAGTAGAAATTCGCTGCTCGGCTGACCCTGCAGGATCAAACGTATGCTAAAAATGTTTGTAGAATGAGATTTTCAGTGAAGAGCAGCCAGGCACATTTTAGCAAGTTTTACTTGTAAGTGGGGTAGGAAACGCTTTTCAGGCTCAGTACTGGGCTCAAAAGATGCAGCCCTGATGTCTCTCATGATAGCAGGTGTTTAAGTAGAAATTCGCTGCTCGGCTGACCCAGCAGGACCAAACGTATGCTAAAAATGTTCGTAGAATGAGATTTTCAGTGAAGAGCAGCCAGGCACATTTTAGCAAGTTTTACTTGTAAGTGGGGTTGGAAACGCTTTTCAGGCTCAATACTTGGCTCAAAAGATGCAGCCCTGATGTCTCTCATGATAGCAGGTGGTTAAGTAGAAATTCGCTGCTCGGCTGACCCTGCAGGAGCAAACGTATGCTAAAAATGTTCGTAGAATGAGATTTTCAGTGAAGAGCAGCCTGGCACATTTTAGCGAATTTTACTTGTAAGTGGGGTTGGAAACGCTTTTCAGGCTCAATACTGGGCTCAAAAGATGCAGCCCTGATGTCTCTCATGATAGCAGGTGGTTAAGTAGAAATTCGCTGCTCGGCTGACCCTGCAAGAGCAAACGTATGCTAAAAATGTTCGTAGAATGAGATTTTCAGTGAAGAGCAGCCAGGCACATTTTAGCAAGTTTTACTTGTAAGTGGGGTTGGAAACGCTTTTCAGGCTCAGTACTGGGCTCAAAAGATGCAGCCCTGATGTCTCTCATGATAGCAGGTGGTTAAGTAGAATTCGCTGCTCGGCTGACCCTGCAGGAGCAAACGTATTCCAAAAATGTTCGTAGAATGAGATTTTCAGTGAAGAGCAGCCTGGCACATTTTAGCAAGTTTTACTTGTAAGGGGGGTTGGAAACGCTTTTCCATACTCAATACTGGGCTCAAAAGATGCAGCCCTGATGTCTCTCATGATAGCAGGTGGTTAAGTAGAAATTCGCTGCTCGGCTGATCCAGCAGGAGCAAACATATGCTAAAAATGTTCGTAGAATGAGCTTTTCAGTGAAGAGCAGCCAGGCACATTTTAGCAAGTTTTACTTGTATGTGGGGTTGGAAACGCTTTTCAGGCTCAGTACTATGCTCAAAAGATGCAGCCCTGATGTCTCTCATGATAGCAGGTGGTTAAGTAGAAATTCGCTGCTCGGCTGACCCAGCAGGACCAAACGTATGCTAAAAATGTTCGTAGAATGAGATTTTCAGTGAAGAGCAGCCAGGCACATATTAGCAAGTTTTACTTGTAAGTGGGGTTGGAAACGCTTTTCAGGCTCAATACTTGGCTCAAAAGATGCAGCCCTGATGTCTCTCATGATAGCAGGTGGTTAAGTAGAAATTCGCTGCTCGGCTGACCCTGCAGGAGCAAGCGTATGCTAAAAATGTTCGTAGAATGAGATTTTCAGTGAAGAGCAGCCTGGCACATTTTAGCAAGTTTTACTTGTAAGTGGGGTTGGAAACGCTTTTCAGGCTCAATACTGGGCTCAAAAGATGCAGCCCTGATGTCTCTCATGATAGCAGGTGGTTAAGTAGAAATTCGCTGCTCGGCTGATCCAGCAGGAGCAAACATATGCGAAAAATGTACGTAGAATGAGGTTTTTCAGTGAAGAGCAGCCAGGCACATTTTAGCAAGTTTTACTTGTAAGTGGGGTTGGAAACGCTTTTCAGGCTCAGTACTGGGCTCAAAAGATGCAGCCCTGATGTCTCTCATGATAGCAGGTGGTTAAGTAGAAATTTGCTGCTCGGCTGACCCTGCAGGAGCAAACGTATGCTAAAAATGTTCGTAGAATGAGATTTTCAGTGAAGAGCAGCCAGGCACATTTTAGCAAGTTTTACTTGTAAGTGGGGGTTGGAAACGCTTTTCCATACTCAATACTGGGCTCAAAAGATGCAGCCCTGATGTCTCTCATGATAGCAGGTGGTTAAGTAGAAATTCGCTGCTCGGCTGACCCTGCAGGAGCAAACGTATGCTAAAAATGTTCGTAGAATGAGATTTTCAGTGAAGAGCAGCCTGGCACATTTTAGCAAGTTTTACTTGTAAGTGGGGTTGGAAACGCTTTTCAGGCTCAATACTGGGCTCAAAAGATGCAGCCCTGATGTCTCTCATGATAGCAGGTGGTTAAGTAGAAATTCGCTGCTCGGCTGACCCTGCAGGAGCAAACGTATGCTAAAAATGTTCGTAGAATGAGATTTTCAGTGAAGAGCAGCCAGGCACATTTTAGCAAGTTTTACTTGTATGTGGGGTTGGAAACGCTTTTCAGGCTCAGTACTGGGCTCAAAAGATGCAGCCCTGATGTCTCTCATGATAGCAGGTGGTTAAGTAGAAATTCGCTGCTCGGCTGACCCAGCAGGACCAAACGTATGCTAAAAATGTTCGTAGAATGAGATTTTCAGTGAAGAGCAGCCAGGCACATTTTAGCAAGTTTTACTTGTAAATGGGGTTGGAAACGCTTTTCAGGCTCAATACTGGGCTCAAAAGATGCAGCCCTGATGTCTCTTATGATAGCAGGTGGTTAAGTAGAAATTCGCTGCTCAGCTGATCCAGCAGGAGCAAACATATGCGAAAAATGTACGTAGAATGAGCTTTTTCAGTGAAGAGCAGCCAGGCACATTTGAGCAAGTTTTACTTGTAAGTGGGGTTGGAAACGCTTTTCAGGCTCAATACTTGGCTCAAAAGATGCAGCCCTGATGTCTCTCATGATAGCAGGTGGTTAAGTAGAAATTCCCTGCTCGGCTGACCCTGCAGGAGCAAACGTATGCTAAAAATGTTCGTAGAATGAGATTTTCAGTGAAGAGCAGCCTGGCACATTTTAGCGAATTTTACTTGTAAGTGGGGTTGGAAACGATTTTCAGGCTCAATACTGGGCTCAAAAGATGCAGCCCTGATGTCTCTCATGATAGCAGGTGGTTAAGTAGAAATTCGCTGCTCGGCTGACCCTGCAAGAGCAAACGTATGCTAAAAATGTTCGTAGAATGAGATTTTCAGTGAAGAGCAGCCAGGCACATTTTAGCAAGTTTTACTTGTAAGTGGGGTTGGAAACGCTTTTCAGGCTCAGTACTGGGCTCAAAAGATGCAGCCCTGATGTCTCTCATGATAGCAGGTGGTTAAGTAGAATTCGCTGCTCGGCTGACCCTGCAGGAGCAAACGTATTCCAAAAATGTTCGTAGAATGAGATTTTCAGTGAAGAGCAGCCTGGCACATTTTAGCAAGTTTTACTTGTAAGGGGGATTGGAAACGCTTTTCCATACTCAATACTGGGCTTAAAAGATGCAGCCCTGATGTCTCTCATGATAGCAGGTGGTTAAGTAGAAATTCGCTGCTCGGCTGATCCAGCAGGAGCAAACGTATGCTAAAAATGTTCGTAGAATGAGCTTTTCAGTGAAGAGCAGCCAGGCACATTTTAGCAAGTTTTACTTGTATGTGGGGTTGGAAACGCTTTTCAGGCTCAGTACTATGCTCAAAAGATGCAGCCCTGATGTCTCTCATGATAGCAGGTGGTTAAGTAGAAATTCGCTGCTCGGCTGACCCAGCAGGACCAAACGTATGCTAAAAATGTTCGTAGAATGAAATTTTCAGTGAAGAGCAGCCAGGCACATTTTAGCAAGTTTTACTTGTAAGTGGGGTTGGAAACGCTTTTCAGGCTCAATACTTGGCTCAAAAGATGCAGCCCTGATGTCTCTCATGATAGCAGGTGGTTAAGTAGAAATTCGCTGCTCGGCTGATCCAGCAGGAGCAAACGTATGCTAAAAATGTTCGTAGAATGAGCTTTTCAGTGAAGAGCAGCCAGGCACATTTTAGCAAGTTTTACTTGTATGTGGGGTTGGAAACGCTTTTCAGGCTCAGTACTATGCTCAAAAGATGCAGCCCTGATGTCTCTCATGATAGCAGGTGGTTAAGTAGAAATTCGCTGCTCGGCTGACCCTGCAGGACCAAACGTATGCTAAAAATGTTCGTAGAATGAGATTTTCAGTGAAGAGCAGCCTGGCACATTTTAGCGAATTTTACTTGTAAGTGGGGTTGGAAACGCTTTTCAGGCTCAATACTGGGCTCAAAAGATGCAGCCCTGATGTCTCTCATGATAGCAGGTGGTTAAGTAGAAATTCGCTGCTCGGCTGACCCTGCAAGAGCAAACGTATGCTAAAAATGTTCGTAGAATGAGATTTTCAGTGAAGAGCAGCCAGGCACATTTTAGCAAGTTTTACTTGTAAGTGGGGTTGGAAACGCTTTTCAGGCTCAGTACTGGGCTCAAAAGATGCAGCCCTGATGTCTCTCATGATAGCAGGTGGTTAAGTAGAATTCGCTGCTCGGCTGACCCTGCAGGAGCAAACGTATTCCAAAAATGTTCGTAGAATGAGATTTTCAGTGAAGAGCAGCCTGGCACATTTTAGCAAGTTTTACTTGTAAGGGGGGTTGGAAACGCTTTTCCATACTCAATACTGGGCTCAAAAGATGCAGCCCTGATGTCTCTCATGATAGCAGGTGGTTAAGTAGAAATTCGCTGCTCGGCTGATCCAGCAGAAGCAAACGTATGCTAAAAATGTTCGTAGAATGAGCTTTTCAGTGAAGAGCAGCCAGGCACATTTTAGCAAGTTTTACTTGTATGTGGGGTTGGAAACGCTTTTCAGGCTCAGTACTATGCTCAAAAGATGCAGCCCTGATGTCTCTCATGATAGCAGGTGGTTAAGTAGAAATTCGCTGCTCGGCTGACCCAGCAGGACCAAACGTATGCTAAAAATGTTCGTAGAATGAGATTTTCAGTGAAGAGCAGCCAGGCACATATTAGCAAGTTTTACTTGTAAGTGGGGTTGGAAACGCTTTTCAGGCTCAATACTTGGCTCAAAAGATGCAGCCCTGATGTCTCTCATGATAGCAGGTGGTTAAGTAGAAATTTGCTGCTCGGCTGACCCTGCAGGAGCAAACGTATGCTAAAAATGTTCGTAGAATGAGATTTTCAGTGAAGAGCAGCCTGGCACATTTTAGCAAGTTTTACTTGTAAGTGGGGTTGGAAACGCTTTTCAGGCTCAATACTGGGCTCAAAAGATGCAGCCCTGATGTCTCTCATGATAGCAGGTGGTTAAGTAGAAATTCGCTGCTCGGCTGATCCAGCAGGAGCAAACATATGCGAAAAATGTACGTAGAATGAGCTTTTTCAGTGAAGAGCAGCCAGGCACATTTTAGCAAGTTTTACTTGTAAGTGGGGTTGGAAACGCTTTTCAGGCTCAGTACTGGGCTCAAAAGATGCAGCCCTGATGTCTCTCATGATAGCAGGTGGTTAAGTAGAAATTTGCTGCTCGGCTGACCCTGCAGGAGCAAACGTATGCTAAAAATGTTCGTAGAATGAGATTTTCAGTGAAGAGCAGCCAGGCACATTTTAGCAAGTTTTACTTGTAAGTGGGGGTTGGAAACGCTTTTCCATACTCAATACTGGGCTCAAAAGATGCAGCCCTGATGTCTCTCATGATAGCAGGTGGTTAAGTAGAAATTCGCTGCTCGGCTGACCCTGCAGGAGCAAACGTATGCTAAAAATGTTCGTAGAATGAGATTTTCAGTGAAGAGCAGCCTGGCACATTTTAGCAAGTTTTACTTGTAAGTGGGGTTGGAAACGCTTTTCAGGCTCAATACTGGGCTCAAAAGATGCAGCCCTGATGTCTCTCATGATAGCAGGTGGTTAAGTAGAAATTCGCTGCTCGGCTGACCCTGCAGGAGCAAACGTATGCTAAAAATGTTCGTAGAATGAGATTTTCAGTGAAGAGCAGCCAGGCACATTTTAGCAAGTTTTACTTGTAAGTGGGGTTGGAAACGCTTTTCAGGCTCAATACTGGGCTCAAAAGATGCAGCCCTGATGTCTCTTATGATAGCAGGTGGTTAAGTAGAAATTCGCTGCTCAGCTGATCCAGCAGGAGCAAACATATGCGAAAAATGTACGTAGAATGAGCTTTTTCAGTGAAGAGCAGCCAGGCACATTTTAGCAAGTTTTACTTGTATGTGGGGTTGGAAACGCTTTTCAGGCTCAGTACTATGCTCAAAAGATGCAGCCCTGATGTCTCTCATGATAGCAGGTGGTTAAGTAGAAATTCGCTGCTCGGCTGACCCAGCAGGACCAAACGTATGCTAAAAATGTTCGTAGAATGAAATTTTCAGTGAAGAGCAGCCAGGCACATTTTAGCAAGTTTTACTTGTAAGTGGGGTTGGAAACGCTTTTCAGGCTCAATACTTGGCTCAAAAGATGCAGCCCTGATGTCTCTCATGATAGCAGGTGGTTAAGTAGAAATTCGCTGCTCGGCTGACCCAGCAGGACCAAACGTATGCTAAAAATGTTCGTAGAATGAGATTTTCAGTGAAGAGCAGCCAGGCACATTTTAGCAAGTTTTACTTGTAAGTGGGGTTGGAAACGCTTTTCAGGCTCAATACTTGGCTCAAAAGATGCAGCCCTGATGTCTCTCATGATAGCAGGTGGTTAAGTAGAAATTCGCTGCTCGGCTGACCCTGCAGGAGCAAACGTATGCTAAAAATGTTCGTAGAATGAGATTTTCAGTGAAGAGCAGCCTGGCACATTTTAGCGAATTTTACTTGTAAGTGGGGTTGGAAACGCTTTTCAGGCTCAATACTGGGCTCAAAAGATGCAGCCCTGATGTCTCTCATGATAGCAGGTGGTTAAGTAGAAATTCGCTGCTCGGCTGACCCTGCAAGAGCAAACGTATGCTAAAAATGTTCGTAGAATGAGATTTTCAGTGAAGAGCAGCCAGGCACATTTTAGCAAGTTTTACTTGTAAGTGGGGTTGGAAACGCTTTTCAGGCTCAGTACTGGGCTCAAAAGATGCAGCCTTGATGTCTCTCATGATAGCAGGTGGTTAAGTAGAATTCGCTGCTCGGCTGACCCTGCAGGAGCAAACGTATTCCAAAAATGTTCGTAGAATGAGATTTTCAGTGAAGAGCAGCCTGGCACATTTTAGCAAGTTTTACTTGTAAGGGGGGTTGGAAATGCTTTTCCATACTCAATACTGGGCTCAAAAGATGCAGCCCTGATGTCTCTCATGATAGCAGGTGGTTAAGTAGAAATTCGCTGCTCGGCTGATCCAGCAGGAGCAAACGTATGCTAAAAATGTTCGTAGAATGAGCTTTTCAGTGAAGAGCAGCCAGGCACATTTTAGCAAGTTTTACTTGTATGTGGGGTTGGAAACGCTTTTCAGGCTCAGTACTATGCTCAAAAGATGCAGCCCTGATGTCTCTCATGATAGCAGGTGGTTAAGTAGAAATTCGCTGCTCGGCTGACCCAGCAGGACCAAACGTATGCTAAAAATGTTCGTAGAATGAGATTTTCAGTGAAGAGCAGCCAGGCACATATTAGCAAGTTTTACTTGTAAGTGGGGTTGGAAACGCTTTTCAGGCTCAATACTTGGCTCAAAAGATGCAGCCCTGATGTCTCTCATGATAGCAGGTGGTTAAGTAGAAATTCGCTGCTCGGCTGACCCTGCAGGAGCAAACGTATGCTAAAAATGTTCGTAGAATGAGATTTTCAGTGAAGAGCAGCCTGGCACATTTTAGCAAGTTTTACTTGTAAGTGGGGTTGGAAACGCTTTTCTGGCTCAATACTGGGCTCAAAAGATGCAGCCCTGATGTCTCTCATGATAGCAGGTGGTTAAGTAGAAATTCGCTGCTCGGCTGATCCAGCAGGAGCAAACATATGCGAAAAATGTACGTAGAATGAGCTTTTTCAGTGAAGAGCAGCCAGGCACATTTTAGCAAGTTTTACTTGTAAGTGGGGTTGGAAACGCTTTTCAGGCTCAGTACTGGGCTCAAAAGATGCAGCCCTGATGTCTCTCATGATAGCAGGTGGTTAAGTAGAAATTTGCTGCTCGGCTGACCCTGCAGGAGCAAACGTATGCTAAAAATGTTCGTAGAATGAGATTTTCAGTGAAGAGCAGCCAGGCACATTTTAGCAAGTTTTACTTGTAAGTGGGGGTTGGAAACGCTTTTCCATACTCAATACTGGGCTCAAAAGATGCAGCCCTGATGTCTCTCATGATAGCAGGTGGTTAAGTAGAAATTCGCTGCTCGGCTGACCCTGCAGGAGCAAACGTATGCTAAAAATGTTCGTAGAATGAGATTTTCAGTGAAGAGCAGCCTGGCACATTTTAGCAAGTTTTACTTGTAAGTGGGGTTGGAAACGCTTTTCAGGCTCAATACTGGGCTCAAAAGATGCAGCCCTGATGTCTCTCATGATAGCAGGTGGTTAAGTAGAAATTCGCTGCTCGGCTGACCCTGCAGGAGCAAACGTATGCTAAAAATGTTCGTAGAATGAGATTTTCAGTGAAGAGCAGCCAGGCACATTTTAGCAAGTTTTACTTGTAAGTGAGGTTGGAAACGCTTTTCAGGCTCAATACTGGGCTCAAAAGATGCAGCCCTGATGTCTCTTATGATAGCAGGTGGTTAAGTAGAAATTCGCTGCTCAGCTGATCCAGCAGGAGCAAACATATGCGAAAAATGTACGTAGAATGAGCTTTTTCAGTGAAGAGCAGCCAGGTATATTTTAGCAAGTTTTACTTGTAAGTGGGGTTGGAAACGCTTTTCAGGCTCAGTACTGGGCTCAAAAGATGCAGCCCTGATGTCTCTCATGATAGCAGGTGGTTAAGTAGAAATTCGCTGCTCGGCTGACCCTGCAGGATCAAACGTATGCTAAAAATGTTTGTAGAATGAGATTTTCAGTGAAGAGCAGCCTGGCACATTTTAGCAAGTTTTACTTGTAAGGGGGATTGGAAACGCTTTTCCATACTCAATACTGGGCTTAAAAGATGCAGCCCTGATGTCTCTCATGATAGCAGGTGGTTAAGTAGAAATTCGCTGCTCGGCTGATCCAGCAGGAGCAAACGTATGCTAAAAATGTTCGTAGAATGAGCTTTTCAGTGAAGAGCAGCCAGGCACATTTTAGCAAGTTTTACTTGTATGTGGGGTTGGAAACGCTTTTCAGGCTCAGTACTATGCTCAAAAGATGCAGCCCTGATGTCTCTCATGATAGCAGGTGGTTAAGTAGAAATTCGCTGCTCGGCTGACCCAGCAGGACCAAACGTATGCTAAAAATGTTCGTAGAATGAAATTTTCAGTGAAGAGCAGCCAGGCACATTTTAGCAAGTTTTACTTGTAAGTGGGGTTGGAAACGCTTTTCAGGCTCAATACTTGGCTCAAAAGATGCAGCCCTGATGTCTCTCATGATAGCAGGTGGTTAAGTAGAAATTCGCTGCTCGGCTGACCCAGCAGGACCAAACGTATGCTAAAAATGTTCGTAGAATGAGATTTTCAGTGAAGAGCAGCCAGGCACATTTTAGCAAGTTTTACTTGTAAGTGGGGGTTGGAAACGCTTTTCCATACTCAATACTGGGCTCAAAAGATGCAGCCCTGATGTCTCTCATGATAGCAGGTGGTTAAGTAGAAATTCGCTGCTCGGCTGACCCTGCAGGAGCAAACGTATGCTAAAAATGTTCGTAGAATGAGATTTTCAGTGAAGAGCAGCCTGGCACATTTTAGCAAGTTTTACTTGTAAGTGGGGTTGGAAACGCTTTTCAGGCTCAATACTGGGCTCAAAAGATGCAGCCCTGATGTCTCTCATGATAGCAGGTGGTTAAGTAGAAATTCGCTGCTCGGCTGACCCTGCAGGAGCAAACGTATGCTAAAAATGTTCGTAGAATGAGATTTTCAGTGAAGAGCAGCCAGGCACATTTTAGCAAGTTTTACTTGTAAGTGGGGTTGGAAACGCTTTTCAGGCTCAATACTGGGCTCAAAAGATGCAGCCCTGATGTCTCTTATGATAGCAGGTGGTTAAGTAGAAATTCGCTGCTCAGCTGATCCAGCAGGAGCAAACATATGCGAAAAATGTACGTAGAATGAGCTTTTTCAGTGAAGAGCAGCCAGGTATATTTTAGCAAGTTTTACTTGTAAGTGGGGTTGGAAACGCTTTTCAGGCTCAGTACTGGGCTCAAAAGATGCAGCCCTGATGTCTCTCATGATAGCAGGTGGTTAAGTAGAAATTCGCTGCTCGGCTGACCCTGCAGGATCAAACGTATGCTAAAAATGTTCGTAGAATGAGATTTTCAGTGAAGAGCAGCCAGGCACATTTTAGCAAGTTTTACTTGTAAGTGGGGTAGGAAACGCTTTTCAGGCTCAGTACTGGGCTCAAAAGATGCAGCCCTGATGTCTCTCATGATAGCAGGTGGTTAAGTAGAAATTCGCTGCTCGGCTGACCCTGCAGGAGCAAACATATGCTAAAAATGTACGTTGAATGAGATTTTCAGTGAAGAGCAGCCAGGCACATTTTAGCAAGTTTTACTTGTAAGTGGGGTTGGAAACGCTTTTCAGGCTCAGTACTGGGCTCAAAAGATGCAGCCCTGATGTCTCTCATGATAGCAGGTGGTTAAGTAGAAATTCGCTGCTCGGCTGACCCGGCAGGAACAAACGTATGCCAAAAATGTACGTAGAATGAGATTTTCAGTGAATAGCAGCCAGGCACATTTTAGCAAGTTTTACTTGTAAGTGGGGATGGAAACGCTTTTTAGGCTCAGTACTGGGCTCAAAAGATGCAGCCCTGATGTCTCTCATGATAGCAGGTGGTTAAGTAGAAATTTGCTGCTCGGCTGACCCGGCAGGAGCAAACGTATGCTAAAAATGTTCGTAGAATGAGCTTTTCAGTGAAGAGCAGCCAGGCACATTTTAGCAAGTTTTACTTGTATGTGGGGTTGGAAACGCTTTTCAGGCTCAGTACTGGGCTCAAAAGATGCAGCCCTGATGTCTCTCATGATAGCAGGTGGTTAAGTAGAAATTCGCTGCTCGGCTGACCCAGCAGGACCAAACGTATGCTAAAAATGTTCGTAGAATGAGATTTTCAGTGAAGAGCAGCCAGGCACATTTTAGCAAGTTTTACTTGTAAGTGGGGTTGGAAACGCTTTTCAGGCTCAATACTGGGCTCAAAAGATGCAGCCCTGATGTCTCTTATGATAGCAGGTGGTTAAGTAGAAATTCGCTGCTCAGCTGATCCAGCAGGAGCAAACATATGCGAAAAATGTACGTAGAATGAGCTTTTTCCGTGAAGAGCAGCCAGGCACATTTGAGCAAGTTTTACTTGTAAGTGGGGTTGGAAACGCTTTTCAGGCTCAATACTTGGCTCAAAAGATGCAGCCCTGATGTCTCTCATGATAGCAGGTGGTTAAGTAGAAATTCGCTGCTCGGCTGACCCAGCAGGACCAAACGTATGCTAAAAATGTTCGTAGAATGAGATTTTCAGTGAAGAGCAGCCAGGCACATTTTAGCAAGTTTTACTTGTAAGTGGGGTTGGAAACGCTTTTCAGGCTCAGTACTGGGCTCAAAAGATGCAGCCCTGATGTCTCTCATGATAGCAGGTGGTTAAGTAGAAATTCGCTGCTCGGCTGACCCTGCAGGATCAAACGTATGCTAAAAATGTTTGTAGAATGAGATTTTCAGTGAAGAGCAGCCAGGCACATTTTAGCAAGTTTTACTTGTAAGTGGGGTAGGAAACGCTTTTCAGGCTCAGTACTGGGCTCAAAAGATGCAGCCCTGATGTCTCTCATGATAGCAGGTGGTTAAGTAGAAATTCGCTGCTCGGCTGACCCAGCAGGACCAAACGTATGCTAAAAATGTTCGTAGAATGAGATTTTCAGTGAAGAGCAGCCAGGCACATTTTAGCAAGTTTTACTTGTAAGTGGGGTTGGAAACGCTTTTCAGGCTCAATACTTGGCTCAAAAGATGCAGCCCTGATGTCTCTCATGATAGCAGGTGGTTAAGTAGAAATTCGCTGCTCGGCTGACCCTGCAGGAGCAAACGTATGCTAAAAATGTTCGTAGAATGAGATTTTCAGTGAAGAGCAGCCTGGCACATTTTAGCGAATTTTACTTGTAAGTGGGGTTGGAAACGATTTTCAGGCTCAATACTGGGCTCAAAAGATGCAGCCCTGATGTCTCTCATGATAGCAGGTGGTTAAGTAGAAATTTGCTGCTCGGCTGACCCTGCAGGAGCAAACGTATGCTAAAAATGTTCGTAGAATGAGATTTTCAGTGAAGAGCAGCCAGGCACATTTTAGCAAGTTTTACTTGTAAGTGGGGGTTGGAAACGCTTTTCCATACTCAATACTGGGCTCAAAAGATGCAGCCCTGATGTCTCTCATGATAGCAGGTGGTTAAGTAGAAATTCGCTGCTCGGCTGACCCTGCAGGAGCAAACGTATGCTAAAAATGTTCGTAGAATGAGATTTTCAGTGAAGAGCAGCCTGGCACATTTTAGCAAGTTTTACTTGTAAGTGGGGTTGGAAACGCTTTTCAGGCTCAATACTGGGCTCAAAAGATGCAGCCCTGATGTCTCTCATGATAGCAGGTGGTTAAGTAGAAATTCGCTGCTCGGCTGACCCTGCAGGAGCAAACGTATGCTAAAAATGTTCGTAGAATGAGATTTTCAGTGAAGAGCAGCCAGGCACATTTTAGCAAGTTTTACTTGTAAGTGGGGTTGGAAACGCTTTTCAGGCTCAATACTGGGCTCAAAAGATGCAGCCCTGATGTCTCTTATGATAGCAGGTGGTTAAGTAGAAATTCGCTGCTCAGCTGATCCAGCAGGAGCAAACATATGCGAAAAATGTACGTAGAATGAGCTTTTTCAGTGAAGAGCAGCCAGGCACATTTTAGCAAGTTTTACTTGTATGTGGGGTTGGAAACGCTTTTCAGGCTCAGTACTATGCTCAAAAGATGCAGCCCTGATGTCTCTCATGATAGCAGGTGGTTAAGTAGAAATTCGCTGCTCGGCTGACCCAGCAGGACCAAACGTATGCTAAAAATGTTCGTAGAATGAAATTTTCAGTGAAGAGCAGCCAGGCACATTTTAGCAAGTTTTACTTGTAAGTGGGGTTGGAAACGCTTTTCAGGCTCAATACTTGGCTCAAAAGATGCAGCCCTGATGTCTCTCATGATAGCAGGTGGTTAAGTAGAAATTCGCTGCTCGGCTGACCCAGCAGGACCAAACGTATGCTAAAAATGTTCGTAGAATGAGATTTTCAGTGAAGAGCAGCCAGGCACATTTTAGCAAGTTTTACTTGTAAGTGGGGTTGGAAACGCTTTTCAGGCTCAATACTTGGCTCAAAAGATGCAGCCCTGATGTCTCTCATGATAGCAGGTGGTTAAGTAGAAATTCGCTGCTCGGCTGACCCTGCAGGAGCAAACGTATGCTAAAAATGTTCGTAGAATGAGATTTTCAGTGAAGAGCAGCCTGGCACATTTTAGCGAATTTTACTTGTAAGTGGGGTTGGAAACGCTTTTCAGGCTCAATACTGGGCTCAAAAGATGCAGCCCTGATGTCTCTCATGATAGCAGGTGGTTAAGTAGAAATTCGCTGCTCGGCTGACCCTGCAAGAGCAAACGTATGCTAAAAATGTTCGTAGAATGAGATTTTCAGTGAAGAGCAGCCAGGCACATTTTAGCAAGTTTTACTTGTAAGTGGGGTTGGAAACGCTTTTCAGGCTCAGTACTGGGCTCAAAAGATGCAGCCTTGATGTCTCTCATGATAGCAGGTGGTTAAGTAGAATTCGCTGCTCGGCTGACCCTGCAGGAGCAAACGTATTCCAAAAATGTTCGTAGAATGAGATTTTCAGTGAAGAGCAGCCTGGCACATTTTAGCAAGTTTTACTTGTAAGGGGAGTTGGAAATGCTTTTCCATACTCAATACTGGGCTCAAAAGATGCAGCCCTGATGTCTCTCATGATAGCAGGTGGTTAAGTAGAAATTCGCTGCTCGGCTGATCCAGCAGGAGCAAACGTATGCTAAAAATGTTCGTAGAATGAGCTTTTCAGTGAAGAGCAGCCAGGCACATTTTAGCAAGTTTTACTTGTATGTGGGGTTGGAAACGCTTTTCAGGCTCAGTACTATGCTCAAAAGATGCAGCCCTGATGTCTCTCATGATAGCAGGTGGTTAAGTAGAAATTCGCTGCTCGGCTGACCCAGCAGGACCAAACGTATGCTAAAAATGTTCGTAGAATGAGATTTTCAGTGAAGAGCAGCCAGGCACATATTAGCAAGTTTTACTTGTAAGTGGGGTTGGAAACGCTTTTCAGGCTCAATACTTGGCTCAAAAGATGCAGCCCTGATGTCTCTCATGATAGCAGGTGGTTAAGTAGAAATTCGCTGCTCGGCTGACCCTGCAGGAGCAAACGTATGCTAAAAATGTTCGTAGAATGAGATTTTCAGTGAAGAGCAGCCTGGCACATTTTAGCAAGTTTTACTTGTAAGTGGGGTTGGAAACGCTTTTCAGGCTCAATACTGGGCTCAAAAGATGCAGCCCTGATGTCTCTCATGATAGCAGGTGGTT
The DNA here is from genome assembly GCF_964261635.1 of Lissotriton helveticus. Lineage (NCBI taxonomy): Eukaryota > Metazoa > Chordata > Amphibia > Caudata > Salamandridae > Lissotriton > Lissotriton helveticus. The sequence continues at coordinate 1,352,599,999 of NC_136061.1, read as the reverse complement.
AAGTAGAAATTCGCTGCTCGGCTGATCCAGCAGGAGCAAACATATGCGAAAAATGTACGTAGAATGAGCTTTTTCAGTGAAGAGCAGCCAGGCACATTTTAGCAAGTTTTACTTGTAAGTGGGGTTGGAAACGCTTTTCAGGCTCAGTACTGGGCTCAAAAGATGCAGCCCTGATGTCTCTCATGATAGCAGGTGGTTAAGTAGAAATTTGCTGCTCGGCTGACCCTGCAGGAGCAAACGTATGCTAAAAATGTTCGTAGAATGAGATTTTCAGTGAAGAGCAGCCAGGCACATTTTAGCAAGTTTTACTTGTAAGTGGGGGTTGGAAACGCTTTTCCATACTCAATACTGGGCTCAAAAGATGCAGCCCTGATGTCTCTCATGATAGCAGGTGGTTAAGTAGAAATTCGCTGCTCGGCTGACCCTGCAGGAGCAAACGTATGCTAAAAATGTTCGTAGAATGAGATTTTCAGTGAAGAGCAGCCTGGCACATTTTAGCAAGTTTTACTTGTAAGTGGGGTTGGAAACGCTTTTCAGGCTCAATACTGGGCTCAAAAGATGCAGCCCTGATGTCTCTCATGATAGCAGGTGGTTAAGTAGAAATTCGCTGCTCGGCTGACCCTGCAGGAGCAAACGTATGCTAAAAATGTTCGTAGAATGAGATTTTCAGTGAAGAGCAGCCAGGCACATTTTAGCAAGTTTTACTTGTAAGTGAGGTTGGAAACGCTTTTCAGGCTCAATACTGGGCTCAAAAGATGCAGCCCTGATGTCTCTTATGATAGCAGGTGGTTAAGTAGAAATTCGCTGCTCAGCTGATCCAGCAGGAGCAAACATATGCGAAAAATGTACGTAGAATGAGCTTTTTCAGTGAAGAGCAGCCAGGTATATTTTAGCAAGTTTTACTTGTAAGTGGGGTTGGAAACGCTTTTCAGGCTCAGTACTGGGCTCAAAAGATGCAGCCCTGATGTCTCTCATGATAGCAGGTGGTTAAGTAGAAATTCGCTGCTCGGCTGACCCTGCAGGATCAAACGTATGCTAAAAATGTTTGTAGAATGAGATTTTCAGTGAAGAGCAGCCTGGCACATTTTAGCAAGTTTTACTTGTAAGGGGGATTGGAAACGCTTTTCCATACTCAATACTGGGCTTAAAAGATGCAGCCCTGATGTCTCTCATGATAGCAGGTGGTTAAGTAGAAATTCGCTGCTCGGCTGATCCAGCAGGAGCAAACGTATGCTAAAAATGTTCGTAGAATGAGCTTTTCAGTGAAGAGCAGCCAGGCACATTTTAGCAAGTTTTACTTGTATGTGGGGTTGGAAACGCTTTTCAGGCTCAGTACTATGCTCAAAAGATGCAGCCCTGATGTCTCTCATGATAGCAGGTGGTTAAGTAGAAATTCGCTGCTCGGCTGACCCAGCAGGACCAAACGTATGCTAAAAATGTTCGTAGAATGAAATTTTCAGTGAAGAGCAGCCAGGCACATTTTAGCAAGTTTTACTTGTAAGTGGGGTTGGAAACGCTTTTCAGGCTCAATACTTGGCTCAAAAGATGCAGCCCTGATGTCTCTCATGATAGCAGGTGGTTAAGTAGAAATTCGCTGCTCGGCTGACCCAGCAGGACCAAACGTATGCTAAAAATGTTCGTAGAATGAGATTTTCAGTGAAGAGCAGCCAGGCACATTTTAGCAAGTTTTACTTGTAAGTGGGGGTTGGAAACGCTTTTCCATACTCAATACTGGGCTCAAAAGATGCAGCCCTGATGTCTCTCATGATAGCAGGTGGTTAAGTAGAAATTCGCTGCTCGGCTGACCCTGCAGGAGCAAACGTATGCTAAAAATGTTCGTAGAATGAGATTTTCAGTGAAGAGCAGCCTGGCACATTTTAGCAAGTTTTACTTGTAAGTGGGGTTGGAAACGCTTTTCAGGCTCAATACTGGGCTCAAAAGATGCAGCCCTGATGTCTCTCATGATAGCAGGTGGTTAAGTAGAAATTCGCTGCTCGGCTGACCCTGCAGGAGCAAACGTATGCTAAAAATGTTCGTAGAATGAGATTTTCAGTGAAGAGCAGCCAGGCACATTTTAGCAAGTTTTACTTGTAAGTGGGGTTGGAAACGCTTTTCAGGCTCAATACTGGGCTCAAAAGATGCAGCCCTGATGTCTCTTATGATAGCAGGTGGTTAAGTAGAAATTCGCTGCTCAGCTGATCCAGCAGGAGCAAACATATGCGAAAAATGTACGTAGAATGAGCTTTTTCAGTGAAGAGCAGCCAGGTATATTTTAGCAAGTTTTACTTGTAAGTGGGGTTGGAAACGCTTTTCAGGCTCAGTACTGGGCTCAAAAGATGCAGCCCTGATGTCTCTCATGATAGCAGGTGGTTAAGTAGAAATTCGCTGCTCGGCTGACCCTGCAGGATCAAACGTATGCTAAAAATGTTCGTAGAATGAGATTTTCAGTGAAGAGCAGCCAGGCACATTTTAGCAAGTTTTACTTGTAAGTGGGGTAGGAAACGCTTTTCAGGCTCAGTACTGGGCTCAAAAGATGCAGCCCTGATGTCTCTCATGATAGCAGGTGGTTAAGTAGAAATTCGCTGCTCGGCTGACCCTGCAGGAGCAAACATATGCTAAAAATGTACGTTGAATGAGATTTTCAGTGAAGAGCAGCCAGGCACATTTTAGCAAGTTTTACTTGTAAGTGGGGTTGGAAACGCTTTTCAGGCTCAGTACTGGGCTCAAAAGATGCAGCCCTGATGTCTCTCATGATAGCAGGTGGTTAAGTAGAAATTCGCTGCTCGGCTGACCCGGCAGGAACAAACGTATGCCAAAAATGTACGTAGAATGAGATTTTCAGTGAATAGCAGCCAGGCACATTTTAGCAAGTTTTACTTGTAAGTGGGGATGGAAACGCTTTTTAGGCTCAGTACTGGGCTCAAAAGATGCAGCCCTGATGTCTCTCATGATAGCAGGTGGTTAAGTAGAAATTTGCTGCTCGGCTGACCCGGCAGGAGCAAACGTATGCTAAAAATGTTCGTAGAATGAGCTTTTCAGTGAAGAGCAGCCAGGCACATTTTAGCAAGTTTTACTTGTATGTGGGGTTGGAAACGCTTTTCAGGCTCAGTACTGGGCTCAAAAGATGCAGCCCTGATGTCTCTCATGATAGCAGGTGGTTAAGTAGAAATTCGCTGCTCGGCTGACCCAGCAGGACCAAACGTATGCTAAAAATGTTCGTAGAATGAGATTTTCAGTGAAGAGCAGCCAGGCACATTTTAGCAAGTTTTACTTGTAAGTGGGGTTGGAAACGCTTTTCAGGCTCAATACTGGGCTCAAAAGATGCAGCCCTGATGTCTCTTATGATAGCAGGTGGTTAAGTAGAAATTCGCTGCTCAGCTGATCCAGCAGGAGCAAACATATGCGAAAAATGTACGTAGAATGAGCTTTTTCCGTGAAGAGCAGCCAGGCACATTTGAGCAAGTTTTACTTGTAAGTGGGGTTGGAAACGCTTTTCAGGCTCAATACTTGGCTCAAAAGATGCAGCCCTGATGTCTCTCATGATAGCAGGTGGTTAAGTAGAAATTCGCTGCTCGGCTGACCCAGCAGGACCAAACGTATGCTAAAAATGTTCGTAGAATGAGATTTTCAGTGAAGAGCAGCCAGGCACATTTTAGCAAGTTTTACTTGTAAGTGGGGTTGGAAACGCTTTTCAGGCTCAGTACTGGGCTCAAAAGATGCAGCCCTGATGTCTCTCATGATAGCAGGTGGTTAAGTAGAAATTCGCTGCTCGGCTGACCCTGCAGGATCAAACGTATGCTAAAAATGTTTGTAGAATGAGATTTTCAGTGAAGAGCAGCCAGGCACATTTTAGCAAGTTTTACTTGTAAGTGGGGTAGGAAACGCTTTTCAGGCTCAGTACTGGGCTCAAAAGATGCAGCCCTGATGTCTCTCATGATAGCAGGTGGTTAAGTAGAAATTCGCTGCTCGGCTGACCCAGCAGGACCAAACGTATGCTAAAAATGTTCGTAGAATGAGATTTTCAGTGAAGAGCAGCCAGGCACATTTTAGCAAGTTTTACTTGTAAGTGGGGTTGGAAACGCTTTTCAGGCTCAATACTTGGCTCAAAAGATGCAGCCCTGATGTCTCTCATGATAGCAGGTGGTTAAGTAGAAATTCGCTGCTCGGCTGACCCTGCAGGAGCAAACGTATGCTAAAAATGTTCGTAGAATGAGATTTTCAGTGAAGAGCAGCCTGGCACATTTTAGCGAATTTTACTTGTAAGTTGGGGTTGGAAACGATTTTCAGGCTCAATACTGGGCTCAAAAGATGCAGCCCTGATGTCTCTCATGATAGCAGGTGGTTAAGTAGAAATTCGCTGCTCGGCTGACCCTGCAAGAGCAAACGTATGCTAAAAATGTTCGTAGAATGAGATTTTCAGTGAAGAGCAGCCAGGCACATTTTAGCAAGTTTTACTTGTAAGTGGGGTAGGAAACGCTTTTCAGGCTCAGTACTGGGCTCAAAAGATGCAGCCCTGATGTCTCTCATGATAGCAGGTGGTTAAGTAGAAATTCGCTGCTCGGCTGACCCTGCAGGAGCAAACATATGCTAAAAATGTACGTCGAATGAGATTTTCAGTGAAGAGCAGCCAGGCACATTTTAGCAAGTTTTACTTGTAAGTGGGGTTGGAAACGCTTTTCAGGCTCAGTACTGGGCTCAAAAGATGCAGCCCTGATGTCTCTCATGATAGCAGGTGGTTAAGTAGAATTCGCTGCTCGGCTGACCCTGCAGGAGCAAACGTATTCCAAAAATGTTCGTAGAATGAGATTTTCAGTGAAGAGCAGCCTGGCACATTTTAGCAAGTTTTACTTGTAAGGGGGGTTGGAAACGCTTTTCCATACTCAATACTGGGCTCAAAAGATGCAGCCCTGATGTCTCTCATGATAGCAGGTGGTTAAGTAGAAATTCGCTGCTCGGCTGATCCAGCAGAAGCAAACGTATGCTAAAAATGTTCGTAGAATGAGCTTTTCAGTGAAGAGCAGCCAGGCACATATTAGCAAGTTTTACTTGTATGTGGGGTTGGAAACGCTTTTCAGGCTCAGTACTATGCTCAAAAGATGCAGCCCTGATGTCTCTCATGATAGCAGGTGGTTAAGTAGAAATTCGCTGCTCGGCTGACCCAGCAGGACCAAACGTATGCTAAAAATGTTCGTAGAATGAGATTTTCAGTGAAGAGCAGCCTGGCACATTTTAGCAAGTTTTACTTGTAAGTGGGGTTGGAAACGCTTTTCAGGCTCAATACTGGGCTCAAAAGATGCAGCCCTGATGTCTCTCATGATAGCAGGTGGTTAAGTAGAAATTCGCTGCTCGGCTGATCCAGCAGGAGCAAACATATGCGAAAAATGTACGTAGAATGAGCTTTTTCAGTGAAGAGCAGCCAGGCACATTTTAGCAAGTTTTACTTGTAAGTGGGGTTGGAAACGCTTTTCAGGCTCAGTACTGGGCTCAAAAGATGCAGCCCTGATGTCTCTCATGATAGCAGGTGGTTAAGTAGAAATTTGCTGCTCGGCTGACCCTGCAGGAGCAAACGTATGCTAAAAATGTTCGTAGAATGAGATTTTCAGTGAAGAGCAGCCAGGCACATTTTAGCAAGTTTTACTTGTAAGTGGGGGTTGGAAACGCTTTTCCATACTCAATACTGGGCTCAAAAGATGCAGCCCTGATGTCTCTCATGATAGCAGGTGGTTAAGTAGAAATTCGCTGCTCGGCTGACCCTGCAGGAGCAAACGTATGCTAAAAATGTTCGTAGAATGAGATTTTCAGTGAAGAGCAGCCTGGCACATTTTAGCAAGTTTTACTTGTAAGTGGGGTTGGAAACGCTTTTCAGGCTCAATACTGGGCTCAAAAGATGCAGCCCTGATGTCTCTCATGATAGCAGGTGGTTAAGTAGAAATTCGCTGCTCGGCTGACCCTGCAGGAGCAAACGTATGCTAAAAATGTTCGTAGAATGAGATTTTCAGTGAAGAGCAGCCAGGCACATTTTAGCAAGTTTTACTTGTAAGTGGGGTTGGAAACGCTTTTCAGGCTCAATACTGGGCTCAAAAGATGCAGCCCTGATGTCTCTTATGATAGCAGGTGGTTAAGTAGAAATTCGCTGCTCAGCTGATCCAGCAGGAGCAAACATATGCGAAAAATGTACGTAGAATGAGCTTTTTCAGTGAAGAGCAGCCAGGTATATTTTAGCAAGTTTTACTTGTAAGTGGGGTTGGAAACGCTTTTCAGGCTCAGTACTGGGCTCAAAAGATGCAGCCCTGATGTCTCTCATGATAGCAGGTGGTTAAGTAGAAATTCGCTGCTCGGCTGACCCTGCAGGATCAAACGTATGCTAAAAATGTTCGTAGAATGAGATTTTCAGTGAAGAGCAGCCAGGCACATTTTAGCAAGTTTTACTTGTAAGTGGGGTAGGAAACGCTTTTCAGGCTCAGTACTGGGCTCAAAAGATGCAGCCCTGATGTCTCTCATGATAGCAGGTGGTTAAGTAGAAATTCGCTGCTCGGCTGACCCTGCAGGAGCAAACATATGCTAAAAATGTACGTTGAATGAGATTTTCAGTGAAGAGCAGCCAGGCACATTTTAGCAAGTTTTACTTGTAAGTGGGGTTGGAAACGCTTTTCAGGCTCAGTACTGGGCTCAAAAGATGCAGCCCTGATGTCTCTCATGATAGCAGGTGGTTAAGTAGAAATTCGCTGCTCGGCTGACCCGGCAGGAACAAACGTATGCCAAAAATGTACGTAGAATGAGATTTTCAGTGAATAGCAGCCAGGCACATTTTAGCAAGTTTTACTTGTAAGTGGGGATGGAAACGCTTTTTAGGCTCAGTACTGGGCTCAAAAGATGCAGCCCTGATGTCTCTCATGATAGCAGGTGGTTAAGTAGAAATTTGCTGCTCGGCTGACCCGGCAGGAGCAAACGTATGCTAAAAATGTTCGTAGAATGAGCTTTTCAGTGAAGAGCAGCCAGGCACATTTTAGCAAGTTTTACTTGTATGTGGGGTTGGAAACGCTTTTCAGGCTCAGTACTGGGCTCAAAAGATGCCGCCCTGATGTCTCTCATGATAGCAGGTGGTTAAGTAGAAATTCGCTGCTCGGCTGACCCAGCAGGACCAAACGTATGCTAAAAATGTTCGTAGAATGAGATTTTCAGTGAAGAGCAGCCAGGCACATTTTAGCAAGTTTTACTTGTAAGTGGGGTTGGAAACGCTTTTCAGGCTCAATACTGGGCTCAAAAGATGCAGCCCTGATGTCTCTTATGATAGCAGGTGGTTAAGTAGAAATTCGCTGCTCAGCTGATCCAGCAGGAGCAAACATATGCGAAAAATGTACGTAGAATGAGCTTTTTCCGTGAAGAGCAGCCAGGCACATTTGAGCAAGTTTTACTTGTAAGTGGGGTTGGAAACGCTTTTCAGGCTCAATACTTGGCTCAAAAGATGCAGCCCTGATGTCTCTCATGATAGCAGGTGGTTAAGTAGAAATTCGCTGCTCGGCTGACCCAGCAGGACCAAACGTATGCTAAAAATGTTCGTAGAATGAGATTTTCAGTGAAGAGCAGCCAGGCACATTTTAGCAAGTTTTACTTGTAAGTGGGGTTGGAAACGCTTTTCAGGCTCAGTACTGGGCTCAAAAGATGCAGCCCTGATGTCTCTCATGATAGCAGGTGGTTAAGTAGAAATTCGCTGCTCGGCTGACCCTGCAGGATCAAACGTATGCTAAAAATGTTTGTAGAATGAGATTTTCAGTGAAGAGCAGCCAGGCACATTTTAGCAAGTTTTACTTGTAAGTGGGGTAGGAAACGCTTTTCAGGCTCAGTACTGGGCTCAAAAGATGCAGCCCTGATGTCTCTCATGATAGCAGGTGGTTAAGTAGAAATTCGCTGCTCGGCTGACCCAGCAGGACCAAACGTATGCTAAAAATGTTCGTAGAATGAGATTTTCAGTGAAGAGCAGCCAGGCACATTTTAGCAAGTTTTACTTGTAAGTGGGGTTGGAAACGCTTTTCAGGCTCAATACTTGGCTCAAAAGATGCAGCCCTGATGTCTCTCATGATAGCAGGTGGTTAAGTAGAAATTCGCTGCTCGGCTGACCCTGCAGGAGCAAACGTATGCTAAAAATGTTCGTAGAATGAGATTTTCAGTGAAGAGCAGCCAGGCACATTTTAGCAAGTTTTACTTGTAAGTGGGGTTGGAAACGCTTTTCAGGCTCAGTACTGGGCTCAAAAGATGCAGCCCTGATGTCTCTCATGATAGCAGGTGGTTAAGTAGAAATTCGCTGCTCGGCTGACCCTGCAAGAGCAAACGTATGCTAAAAATGTTCGTAGAATGAGATTTTCAGTGAAGAGCAGCCAGGCACATTTTAGCAAGTTTTACTTGTAAGTGGGGTTGGAAACGCTTTTCAGGCTCAGTACTGGGCTCAAAAGATGCAGCCCTGATGTCTCTCATGATAGCAGGTGGTTAAGTAGAATTCGCTGCTCGGCTGACCCTGCAGGAGCAAACGTATTCCAAAAATGTTCGTAGAATGAGATTTTCAGTGAAGAGCAGCCTGGCACATTTTAGCAAGTTTTACTTGTAAGGGGGGTTGGAAACGCTTTTCCATACTCAATACTGGGCTCAAAAGATGCAGCCCTGATGTCTCTCATGATAGCAGGTGGTTAAGTAGAAATTCGCTGCTCGGCTGATCCAGCAGGAGCAAACGTATGCTAAAAATGTTCGTAGAATGAGCTTTTCAGTGAAGAGCAGCCAGGCACATTTTAGCAAGTTTTACTTGTATGTGGGGTTGGAAACGCTTTTCAGGCTCAGTACTATGCTCAAAAGATGCAGCCCTGATGTCTCTCATGATAGCAGGTGGTTAAGTAGAAATTCGCTGCTCGGCTGACCCAGCAGGACCAAACGTATGCTAAAAATGTTCGTAGAATGAAATTTTCAGTGAAGAGCAGCCAGGCACATTTTAGCAAGTTTTACTTGTAAGTGGGGTAGGAAACGCTTTTCAGGCTCAGTACTGGGCTCAAAAGATGCAGCCCTGATGTCTCTCATGATAGCAGGTGGTTAAGTAGAAATTCGCTGCTCGGCTGACCCTGCAGGAGCAAACATATGCTAAAAATGTACGTCGAATGAGATTTTCAGTGAAGAGCAGCCAGGCACATTTTAGCAAGTTTTACTTGTAAGTGGGGTTGGAAACGCTTTTCAGGCTCAGTACTGCGCTCAAAAGATGCAGCCCTGATGTCTCTCATGATAGCAGGTGGTTAAGTAGAATTTCGCTGCTCGGCTGACCCGGCAGGAACAAACGTATGCCAAAAATGTACGTAGAATGAGATTTTCAGTGAATAGCAGCCAGGCACATTTTAGCAAGTTTTACTTGTAAGTGGGGATGGAAACGCTTTTTAGGCTCAGTACTGGGCTCAAAAGATGCAGCCCTGATGTCTCTCATGATAGCAGGTGGTTAAGTAGAAATTCGCTGCTCGGCTGACCCGGCAGGAGCAAACATATGCTAAAAATGTTCGTAGAATGAGCTTTTCAGTGAAGAGCAGCCAGGCACATTTTAACAAGTTTTACTTGTATGTGGGGTTGGAAACGCTTTTCAGGCTCAGTACTGGGCTCAAAAGATGCAGCCCTGATGTCTCTCATGATAGCAGGTGGTTAAGTAGAAATTCGCTGCTCGGCTGACCCAGCAGGACCAAACGTATGCTAAAAATGTTCGTAGAATGAGATTTTCAGTGAAGAGCAGCCAGGCACATTTTAGCAAGTTTTACTTGTAAGTGGGGTTGGAAACGCTTTTCAGGCTCAATACTGGGCTCAAAAGATGCAGCCCTGATATCTCTTATGATAGCAGGTGGTTAAGTAGAAATTCGCTGCTCAGCTGATCCAGCAGGAGCAAACATATGCGAAAAATTTACGTAGAATGAGCTTTTTCAGTGAAGAGCAGCCAGGCACATTTGAGCAAGTTTTACTTGTAAGTGGGGTTGGAAACGCTTTTCAGGCTCAATACTTGGCTCAAAAGATGCAGCCCTGATGTCTCTCATGATAGCAGGTGGTTAAGTAGAAATTCGCTGCTCGGCTGACCCAGCAGGACCAAACGTATGCTAAAAATGTTCGTAGAATGAGATTTTCAGTGAAGAGCAGCCAGGCACATTTTAGCAAGTTTTACTTGTAAGTGGGGTTGGAAACGCTTTTCAGGCTCAGTACTGGGCTCAAAAGATGCAGCCCTGATGTCTCTCATGATAGCAGGTGGTTAAGTAGAAATTCGCTGCTCGGCTGACCCTGCAGGATCAAACGTATGCTAAAAATGTATGTAGAATGAGATTTTCAGTGAAGAGCAGCCAGGCACATTTTAGCAAGTTTTACTTGTAAGTGGGGTAGGAAACGCTTTTCAGGCTCAGTACTGGGCTCAAAAGATGCAGCCCTGATGTCTCTCATGATAGCAGGTGGTTAAGTAGAAATTCGCTGCTCGGCTGACCCAGCAGGACCAAACGTATGCTAAAAATGTTCGTAGAATGAGATTTTCAGTGAAGAGCAGCCAGGCACATTTTAGCAAGTTTTACTTGTAAGTGGGGTAGGAAACGCTTTTCAGGCTCAATACTTGGCTCAAAAGATGCAGCCCTGATGTCTCTCATGATAGCAGGTGGTTAAGTAGAAATTCGCTGCTCGGCTGACCCTGCAGGATCAAACGTATGCTAAAAATGTATGTAGAATGAGATTTTCAGTGAAGAGCAGCCAGGCACATTTTAGCAAGTTTTACTTGTAAGTGGGGTAGGAAACGCTTTTCAGGCTCAGTACTGGGCTCAAAAGATGCAGCCCTGATGTCTCTCATGATAGCAGGTGGTTAAGTAGAAATTCGCTGCTCGGCTGACCCAGCAGGACCAAACGTATGCTAAAAATGTTCGTAGAATGAGATTTTCAGTGAAGAGCAGCCAGGCACATTTTAGCAAGTTTTACTTGTAAGTGGGGTTGGAAACGCTTTTCAGGCTCAATACTTGGCTCAAAAGATGCAGCCCTGATGTCTCTCATGATAGCAGGTGGTTAAGTAGAAATTCGCTGCTCGGCTGACCCTGCAGGAGCAAACGTATGCTAAAAATGTTCGTAGAATGAGATTTTCAGTGAAGAGCAGCCTGGCACATTTTAGCGAATTTTACTTGTAAGTGGGGTTGGAAACGATTTTCAGGCTCAATACTGGGCTCAAAAGATGCAGCCCTGATGTCTCTCATGATAGCAGGTGGTTAAGTAGAAATTCGCTGCTCGGCTGACCCTGCAAGAGCAAACGTATGCTAAAAATGTTCGTAGAATGAGATTTTCAGTGAAGAGCAGCCAGGCACATTTCAGCAAGTTTTACTTGTAAGTGGGGTTGGAAACGCTTTTTAGGCTCAGTACTGGGCTCAAAAGATGCAGCCCTGATGTCTCTCATGATAGCAGGTGGTTAAGTAGAATTCGCTGCTCGGCTGACCCTGCAGGAGCAAACGTATTCCAAAAATGTTCGTAGAATGAGATTTTCAGTGAAGAGCAGCCTGGCACATTTTAGCAAGTTTTACTTGTAAGGGGGGTTGGAAACGCTTTTCCATACTCAATACTGGGCTCAAAAGATGCAGCCCTGATGTCTCTCATGATAGCAGGTGGTTAAGTAGAAATTCGCTGCTCGGCTGATCCAGCAGGAGCAAACGTATGCTAAAAATGTTCGTAGAATGAGCTTTTCAGTGAAGAGCAGCCAGGCACATTTTAGCAAGTTTTACTTGTATGTGGGGTTGGAAACGCTTTTCAGGCTCAGTACTATGCTCAAAAGATGCAGCCCTGATGTCTCTCATGATAGCAGGTGGTTAAGTAGAAATTCGCTGCTCGGCTGACCCAGCAGGACCAAACGTATGCTAAAAATGTTCGTAGAATGAAATTTTCAGTGAAGAGCAGCCAGGCACATTTTAGCAAGTTTTACTTGTAAGTGGGGTTGGAAATGCTTTTCAGGCTCAATACTTGGCTCAAAAGATGCAGCCCTGATGTCTCTCATGATAGCAGGTGGTTAAGTAGAAATTCGCTGCTCGGCTGACCCTGCAGGAGCAAACGTATGCTAAAAATGTTCGTAGAATGAGATTTTCAGTGAAGAGCAGCCTGGCACATTTTAGCAAGTTTTACTTGTAAGTGGGGTTGGAAACGCTTTTCAGGCTCAATACTGGGCTCAAAAGATGCAGCCCTGATGTCTCTCATGATAGCAGGTGGTTAAGTAGAAATTCGCTGCTCGGCTGACCCTGCAGGATCAAACGTATGCTAAAAATGTTCGTAGAATGAGATTTTCAGTGAAGAGCAGCCAGGCACATTTTAGCAAGTTTTACTTGTAAGTGGGGTAGGAAACGCTTTTCAGGCTCAGTACTGGGCTCAAAAGATGCAGCCCTGATGTCTCTCATGATAGCAGGTGGTTAAGTAGAAATTCGCTGCTCGGCTGACCCTGCAGGAGCAAACATATGCTAAAAATGTACGTAGAATGAGATTTTCAGTGAAGAGCAGCCAGGCACATTTTAGCAAGTTTTACTTGTAAGTGGGGTTGGAAACGCTTTTCAGGCTCAGTACTGGGCTCAAAAGATGCAGCCCTGATGTCTCTAAAGATAGCAGGTGGTTAAGTAGAAATTCGCTGCTCGGCTGACCCGGCAGGAGCAAACGTATGCTAAAAATGTTCGTAGAATGAGCTTTTCAGTGAAGAGCCGCCAGGCACATTTTAGCAAGTTTTACTTGTATGTGGGGTTGGAAACGCTTTTCAGGCTCAGTACTGGGCTCAAAAGATGCAGCCCTGATGTTTCTCATGATAGCAGGTGGTTAAGTAGAAATTCGCTGCTCGGCTGACCCAGCAGGACCAAACATATGCTAAAAATGTTCGTAGAATGAGATTTTCAGTGAAGAGCAGCCAGGCACATTTTAGCAAGTTTTACTTGTAAGTGGGGTTGGAAACGCTTTTCAGGCTCAATACTGGGCTCAAAAGATGCAGCCCTGATGTCTCTTATGATAGCAGGTGGTTAAGTAGAAATTCGCTGCTCAGCTGATCCAGCAGGAGCAAACATATGCTAAAAATGTTCGTAGAATGAGATTTTCAGTGAAGAGCAGCCAGGCACATTTTAGCAAGTTTTACTTGTAAGTGGGGTTGGAAACGCTTTTCAGGCTCAGTACTGGGCTCAAAAGATGCAGCCCTGATGTCTCTCATGATAGCAGGTGGTTAAGTAGAATTCGCTGCTCGGCTGACCCTGCAGGAGCAAACGTATGCCAAAAATGTTCGTAGAATGAGATTTTCAGTGAAGAGCAGTCTGGCACATTTTAGCAAGTTTTACTTGTAAGGGGGGTTGGAAACGCTTTTCCATACTCAATACTGGGCTCAAAAGATGCAGCCCTGATGTCTCTCATGATAGCAGGTGGTTAAGTAGAAATTTGCTGCTCGGCTGATCCAGCAGGAGCAAACGTATGCTAAAAATGTTCGTAGAATGAGCTATTCAGTGAAGAGCAGCCAGGCACATTTTAGCAAGTTTTACTTGTATGTGGGGTTGGAAATGCTTTTCAGACTCAGTACTATGCTTAAAAGATGCAGCCCTGATGTCTCTCATGATAGCAGGTCGTTAAGTAGAAATTCGCTGCTCGGCTGACCCAGCAGGAGCAAACGTATGCTAAAAATGTACGTAGAATGAGATTTTCAGTGAAGAGCAGCCAGGCACATTTTAGCAAGTTTTACTTGTAAGTGGGGGTTGGAAACGCTTTTCCATACTCAATACTGGGCTCAAAAGATGCAGCCCTGATGTCTCTCATGATAGCAGGTGGTTAAGTAGAAATTCGCTGCTCGGCTGACCCTGCAGGAGCAAACGTATGCTAAAAATGTTCGTAGAATGAGATTTTCAGTGAAGGCAGCCTGGCACATTTTAGCAAGTTTTACTTGTAAGTGGGGTTGGAAACGCTTTTCCATACTCAATACTGGGCTCAAAAGATTCAGCCCTGATGTCTCTCATGATAGCAGGTGGTTAAGTAGAAATTCGCTGCTCGGCTGACCATGCAGGAGCAAATGTATGCTAAAAATGTACGTAGAATGAGATTTTCAGTGAAGAGCAGCCAGGCACATTTTAGCAAGTTTTACTTGTAAGTGGGGTTGGAAACGCTTTTCAGACTCAATACTGGGCTCAAAAGATGCAGCCCTGATGTCTCTCATGACGCTTTTTAGGCTCAGTACTAGGCTCAAAAGATGCAGCCCTGATGTCTCTCATGATAGCAGGTGGTTAAGTAGAAATTCGCTGCTCGGCTGACCCTGCAGGAGCAAACGTATGCTAAAAATGTTCGTAGAATGAGATTTTCAGTGAAGAGCAGCCTGGCACATTTTAGCAAGTTTTACTTGTAAGTAGGGTTGGAAACGCTTTTCAGGCTCAGTACTGGGCTCAAAAGATGCAGCCCTGATGTCTCTCATGATAGCAGGTGGTTAAGTAGAAATTCGCTGCTCGGCTGTTCCAGCAGGAGCAAACATATGCTAAAAATGTACGTAGAATGAGATTTTCAGTGAATAGCAGCCAGGCACATTTTAGCAAGTTTTACTTGTAAGTGGGGATAGAAACGCTTTTTAGGGTCAGTACTGGGCTCAAAAGATGCAGCCCTGATGTCTCTCATGATAGCAGGTGGTTAAGTAGAAATTCGCTGCTCGGCTGACCCTGCAGGAGCAAACGTATGCTAAAAATGTTCGTAGAATGAGCTTTTCAGTGAAGAGCAGCCAGGCACATTTTAGCAAGTTTTACTTGTACGTGGGGTTGGAAACGCTTTTCAGGCTCAGTACTGGGCTCAAAACATGCAGCCCTGATGTCTCTCATGATAGCAGGTGGTTAGGTAGAAATTCGCTGCTCGGCTGACCCAGCAGGACCAAACGTATGCTAAAAATGTTCGTAGAATGAGCTTTTCAGTGAAGAGCAGCCAGGCACATTTTAGCAAGTTTTACTTGTACGTGGGGTTGGAAACGCTTTTCAGGCTCAGTACTTGGCTCAAAAGATGCAGCCCTGATGTCTCTCATGATAGCAGGTGGTTAAGTAGAAATTTGCTGCTCGGCTGATCCAGCAGGAGCAAACATATGCGAAAAATGTACGTAGAAAAAGATTTTCAGTGAAGAGCAGCCAGGCACATTTTAGCAAGTTTTACTTGTAAGTGGGGTAGAAAACGCTTTTCAGGCTCAGTACTGGGCTCAAAAGATGCAGCCCTGATGTCTCTCATGATAGCAGGTGGTTAAGTAGAAATTCGCTGCTCGGCTGACCCTGCAGGAGCAAACATATGATAAAAATGTACGTAGAATGAGATTTTTAGTGAAGAGCAGCCAGGCAAATTTTAGCAAGTTTTACTTGTAAGTGGGGTTGGAAACGCTTTTCAGGCTCAGTACTGGGCTCAAAAGATGCAGCCCTGATGTCTCTCATGATAGCAGGTGGTTAAGTAAAAATTCGCTGCTCGGCTGACCCGGCAGGAACAAACGTATGCCAAAAATGTACGTAGAATGAGATTTTCAGTGAATAGCAGCCAGGCACATTTTAGCAAGTTTTACTTGTAAGTGGGGATGGAAACGCTTTTTAGGCTCAGTACTGGGCTCAAAAGATGCAGCCCTGATGTCTCTCATGATAGCAGGTGGTTAAGTAGAAATTCGCTGCTCGGCTGACCCGGCAGGAGCAAACGTATGCTAAAAATGTTCGTAGAATGAGCTTTTCAGTGAAGAGCAGCCAGGCACATTTTAGCAAGTTTTACTTGTAAGTGGGGTTGGAAACGCTTTTCAGGCTCAATACTTGGCTCAAAAGATGCAGCCCTGATGTCTCTCATGATAGCAGGTGGTTAAGTAGAAATTCGCTGCTCGGCTGACCCTGCAGGAGCAAACGTATGCTAAAAATGTTCGTAGAATGAGATTTTCAGTGAAGAGCAGCCTGGCACATTTTAGCGAATTTTACTTGTAAGTGGGGTTGGAAACGCTTTTCAGGCTCAATACTGGGCTCAAAAGATGCAGCCCTGATGTCTCTCATGATAGCAGGTGGTTAAGTAGAAATTCGCTGCTCGGCTGACCCTGCAGGAGCAAACGTATGCTAAAAATGTTCGTAGAATGAGATTTTCAGTGAAGAGCAGCCAGGCACATTTTAGCAAGTTTTACTTGTAAGTGGGGTTGGAAACGCTTTTCAGGCTCAGTACTGGGCTCAAAAGATGCAGCCCTGATGTCTCTCATGATAGCAGGTGGTTAAGTAGAATTCGCTGCTCGGCTGACCCTGCAGGAGCAAACGTATGCCAAAAATGTTCGTAGAATGAGATTTTCAGTGAAGAGCAGTCTGGCACATTTTAGCAAGTTTTACTTGTAAGGGGGGTTGGAAACGCTTTTCCATACTCAATACTGGGCTCAAAAGATGCAGCCCTGATGTCTCTCATGATAGCAGGTGGTTAAGTAGAAATTTGCTGCTCGGCTGATCCAGCAGGAGCAAACGTATGCTAAAAATGTTCGTAGAATGAGCTATTCAGTGAAGAGCAGCCAGGCACATTTTAGCAAGTTTTACTTGTATGTGGGGTTGGAAACGCTTTTCAGACTCAGTACTATGCTTAAAAGATGCAGCCCTGATGTCTCTC
The DNA here is from genome assembly GCF_964261635.1 of Lissotriton helveticus. Lineage (NCBI taxonomy): Eukaryota > Metazoa > Chordata > Amphibia > Caudata > Salamandridae > Lissotriton > Lissotriton helveticus. The sequence continues at coordinate 1,352,583,394 of NC_136061.1, read as the reverse complement.
ATGATAGCAGGTGGTTAAGTAGAAATTCGCTGCTCGGCTGACCCAGCAGGAGCAAACGTATGCTAAAAATGTACGTAGAATGAGATTTTCAGTGAAGAGCAGCCAGGCACATTTTAGCAAGTTTTACTTGTAAGTGGGGGTTGGAAACGCTTTTCCATACTCAATACTGGGCTCAAAAGATGCAGCCCTGATGTCTCTCATGATAGCAGGTGGTTAAGTAGAAATTCGCTGCTCGGCTGATCCTGCAGGAGCAAACGTATGCTAAAAATGTACGTAGAATGAGATTTTCAGTGAAGAGCAGCCAGGCACATTTTAGCAAGTTTTACTTGTAAGTGGGGGTTGGAAACGCTTTTCCATACTCAATACTGGGCTCAAAAGATGCAGCCCTGATGTCTCTCATGATAGCAGGTGGTTAAGTAGAAATTCGCTGCTCGGCTGACCATGCAGGAGCAAACGTATGCTAAAAATGTACGTAGAATGAGATTTTCAGTGAAGAGCAGCCAGGCACATTTTAGCAAGTTTTACTTGTAAGTGGGGTTGGAAACGCTTTTCAGACTCAATACTGGGCTCAAAAGATGCAGCCCTGATGTCTCTCATGATGCTTTTTAGGCTCAGTACTGGGCTCAAAAGATGCAGCCCTGATGTCTCTCATGATAGCAGGTGGTTAAGTAGAAATTCGCTGCTCGGCTGACCCTGCAGGAGCAAATGTATGCTAAAAATGTTCGTAGAATGAGATTTTCAGTGAAGAGCAGCCTGGCACATTTTAGCAAGTTTTACTTGTAAGTGGGGTTGGAAACGCTTTTCAGGCTCAATACTGGGCTCAAAAGATGCAGCCCTGATGTCTCTCATGATAGCAGGTGGTTAAGTAGAAATTCGCTGCTCGGCTGATCAAGCAGGACCAAACATATGCGAAAAATGTACGTAGAATGAGCTTTTTCAGTGAAGAGCAGCCAGGCACATTTTAGCAAGTTTTACTTGTAAGTGGGGTTGGAAACGCTTTTCAGGCTCAGTACTGTGCTCAAAAGATGCAGCCCTGATGTCTCTCATGATAGCAGGTGGTTAAGTAGAAATTCGCTGCTCGGCTGACCCTGCAGGAGCAAACGTATGCTAAAAATGTACGTAGAATGAGATTTTGAGTGAAGAGCAGCCAGGCACATTTAGCAAGTTTTACTTGTAAGTGGGGTTGGAAACACTTTTCAGGCTCAATACTGGGCTCAAAAGATGCATCCCTGATGTCTCTCACGACGCTTTTTAGGCTCAGTACTGGGCTCAAAAGATGCAGCCCTGATGTCTCTCATGATAGCAGGTGGTTAAGTAGAAATTCGCTGCTCGGCTGACCCTGCAGGAGCAAACGTATGCTAAAAATGTTCGTAGAATATTATTTTCAGTGAAGAGCAGCCTGGCACATTTTAGCAAGTTTGACTTGTAAGTGGGGTTGGAAACGCTTTTCAGGCTCAATACTGGGCTCAAAAGATGCAGCCCTGATGTCTCTCATGATAGCAGGTGGTTAAGTGGAAATTCGCTGCTCGGCTGATCCAGCAGGAGCAAACATATGCGAAAATGTACGTAGAATGAGCTTTTCAGTGAAGAGCAGGCAGGCAAATTTTAGCAAGTTTTACTCGTAAGTGGGGTTGGAAACGCTTTTCAGGCTCAGTACTGGGCTCAAAACATACAGTCCTGATGTCTCTCATGATAGGAGGTGGTAAAGTAGAAATTCGCTGCTCGGCTGACCCTGCAGGAGCAAATGTATGCTAAAAATGTTCGTAGAATGAGATTTTCAGTGAAGAGCAGATAGGCACATTTTAGCAAGTTTTACTTGTAAGTGGGGTTGGAAACGCTTTTCAGGCTCAGTACTGGGCTCAAAACATGCAGCCCTGATGTCTCTCATGATAGCAGGTGGTTAAGTAGAAATTCGCTGCTCGGCTGACCCTGCAGGAGCAAACGTATGCTAAAAATGTTCGTAGAATGAGATTTTCAGTGAAGAACAGCCAGGCACATTTTAACAAGTTTTACTTGTAAGTAGGGTTGGAAACGCTTTTCAGGCTCAGTACTGGGCTCAAAAGATGCAGCCCTGATGTCTCTCATGATAGCAGGTGGTTAAGTAGAAATTCGCTGCTCGGCTGTTCCAGCAGGAGCAAACATATGCTAAAAATGTACGTAGAATGAGATTTTCAGTGAATAGCAGCCAGGCACATTTTAGCAAGTTTTACTTGTAAGTGGGGATAGAAACGCTTTTTAGGGTCAGTACTGGGCTCAAAAGATGCAGCCCTGATGTCTCTCATGATAGCAGGTGGTTAAGTAGAAATTCGCTGCTCAGCTGACCCGGCAGGAGCAAACGTATGCTAAAAATGTTCGTAGAATGAGCTTTTCAGTGAAGAGCAGCCAGGCACATTTTAGCAAGTTTTACTTGTACGTGGGGTTGGAAACGCTTTTCAGGCTCAGTACTGGCCTCAAAACATGCAGCCCTGATGTCTCTCATGATAGCAGGTGGTTAGGTAGAAATTCGCTGCTCGGCTGACCCAGCAGGACCAAACGTATGCTAAAAATGTTCGTAGAATGAGATTTTCAGTGAAGAGCAGCCAGGCACATTTTAGCAAGTTTTACTTGTAAGTGGGGTTGGAAACGCTTTTCAGGCTCAGTACTTGGCTCAAAAGATGCAGCCCTGATGTCTCTCATGATAGCAGGTGGTTAAGTAGAAATTCGCTGCTCGGCTGATCCAGCAGGAGCAAACATATGCGAAAAATGTACGTAGAATGAGATTTTCAGTGAAGAGCAGCCAGGCACATTTTAGCAAGTTTTACTTGTAAGTGGGGATGGAAACGCTTTTCAGGCTCAGTACTGGGCTCAAAAGATGCTGCCCTGATGTCTCTCATGATAGCAGGTGGTTAAGTAGAAATTCGCTGCTCGGCTGACCCTGCAGGAGCAAACGTATGCTAAAAATGTTCGTAGAATGAGATTTTCAGTGAAGAGCAGCCAGGCACATTTTAGCAAGTTTTACTTGTAAGTGGGGTTGGAAACGCTTTTCAGGCTCAATACTGGGCTCAAAAGATGCAGCCCTGATGTCTCTCATGATAGCAGGTGGTTAAGTAGAATTCGCTGCTCGGCTGACCCTGCAGGAGCAAACGTATGCCAAAAATGTTCATAGAATGAGATTTTCAGTGAAGAGCAGCCAGGCACATTTTAGCAAGTTTTACTTGTAAGTGGGGTTGGAAACGCTTTTCAGGCTCAGTACTGGGCTCAAAAGATGCAGCCCTGATGTCTCTCATGATAGCAGCGGGTTAAGTAGAATTCGCTGCTCGGCTGACCCTGCAGGAGCAAACGTATGCTAAAAATGTTCGTAGACTGAGATTTTCAGTGAAGAGCAGCCTGGCACATTTTAGCAAGTTTTACTTGTAAGGGGGGTTGGAAACGCTTTTCCATACTCAATACTGGGCTCAAAAGATGCAGCCCTGATGTCTCTCATGATAGCAGGTGGTTAAGTAGAAATTCGCTGCTCGGCTGACCCTGCAGGAGCAAACGTATGCTAAAAAAGTTCGTAGAATGAGATTTTCAGTGAAGAGCAGCCTGGAACATTTTAGCAAGTTTTACTTGTAAGTGGGGTTGGAAACGCTTTTCAGGCTCAGTACTGGGCTCAAAAGATGCAGCCCTGATGTCTCTCATGATAGCAGGTGGTTAAGTAGAAATTCGCTGCTCGGCTGACCCTGCAGGAGCAAACGTATGCTAAAAATGTTCGTAGAATGAGATTTTCAGTGAAGAGCAGCCAGGCACATTTTAGCAAGTTTTACTTGTAAGTGGGGTTGGAAACGCTTTTCAGGCTCAGTACTGGGCTCAAAAGATGCAGCCCTGATGTCTCTCATGATAGCAGGTGGTTAAGTAGAATTCGCTGCTCGGCTGACCCTGCAGGAGCAAATGTATGCCAAAAATGTTCGTAGAATGAGATTTTCAGTGAAGAGCAGCCTGGCACATTTTAGCAAGTTTTACTTGTAAGGGGGGTTGGAAACGCTTTTCCATACTCAATACTGGGCTCAAAAGATGCAGCCCTGATGTCTCTCATGATAGCAGGTGGTTAAGTAGAAATTCGCTGCTCGGCTGACTCTGCAGGAGCAAACATATGCGAAAAATGTACGTAGAATGAGCTTTTCAGTGAAGAGCAGCCAGGCACATTTTAGCAAGTTTTACTTTTAAGTGGGGTTGGAAACGCTTTTCAGGCTCAGTACTGGGCTCAAAACATGCAGCCCTGATGTCTCTCATGATAGGAGGTGGTAAAGTAGAAATTCGCTGCTCGGCTGACCCTGCAGGAGCAAACTATGCTAAAAATGTTCGTAGAATGAGATTTTCAGTGAAGAGCAGCCAGGCACATTTTAGCAAGTTTTACTTGTAAGTGGGGGTTGGAAACGCTTTTCAGGCTCAGTACTGGGCTCAAAAGATGCAGCCCTGATGTCTCTCATGATAGCAGGTGGTAAGTAGAAATTCGCTGCTCGGCTGACCCTGCAGGAGCAAACGTATGCGAAAAATGTTCGTAGAATGAGATTTTCAGTGAAGAGCAGCCAGGCACATTTTTGCAAGTTTTACTTGTAAGTGGGGATGGAAACGCTTTCCAGGCTCAATACTGGGCTCAAAAGATGCAGCCCTGATGTCTCTCATGATAGCAGGTGGTTAAGTAGAAATTCGCTGCTCGGCTGACCCGGCAGGAACAAATATATGCCAAAAATGTACGTAGAATGAGATTTTCAGTGAATAGCAGCCAGGCACATTTTAGCAAGTTTTACTTGTAAGTGGGGATGGAAATGCTTTTTAGGCTCAGTACTGGGCTCAAAAGATGCAGCCCTGATGTCTCTCATGATAGCAGGTGGTTAAGTAGAAATTCGCTGCTCGGCTGACCCTGCAGGAGCAAACGTATGCTAAAAATGTTCGTAGAATGAGTTTTTCAGTGAAGAGCAGCCTGGCACATTTAGCAAGTTTTACTTGTAAGTGGGGTTGGAAACGCTTTTCAGGCTCAATACTGGGCTCAAAAGATGCAGCCCTGGTGTCTCTCATGATAGCAGGTGGTTAAGTAGAAATTCGCTGCTCGGCTGACCCAGCAGGAACAAATGTATGCCAAAAATGTACGTAGAATGAGATTTTCAGTGAATAGCAGCCAGGCACATTTTAGCAAGTTTTACTTGTAAGTGGGGATGGAAACGCTTTTTAGGCTCAGTACTGGGGTCAAAAGATGCAGCCCTGATGTCTCTCATGATAGCAGGTGGTTAAGTAGAAATTCGCTGCTCGGCTGACCCTGCAGGAGCAAACGTATGCTAAAAATGTTCATAGAATGAGCTTTTCAGTGAAAAGCAGCCAGGCACATTTTAGCAAGTTTTACTTGTAAGTGGGGTTGGAAACGCTTTTCAGGCTCAGTACTGGGCTCAAAGATGCAGTCCTGATGTCTCTCATGATAGGAGGTGGTTAAGTAGAAATTCGCTGCTCAGCTGACCCTGCAGGAGCAAACGTATGCTAAAAATGTTCGTAGAATGAGATTTTCAGTGAAGAGCAGCCAGGCACATTTTAGCAAGTTTTACTTGTAAGTGGGGTTGGAAACGCTTTTCAGGCTCAATACTGGGCTCAAAAGATGCAGCCCTGATGTCTCTCATGATAGCAGGTGGTTAAGTAGAAATTCGCTGCTCGGCTGACCCTGCAGGAGCAAACGTATGCTAAAAATGTTCATAGAATGAGATTTTCAGTGAAGAGCAGCCAGGCACATTTTAGCAAGTTTTACTTGTAAGTGGGGTTGGAAACGCTTTTCAGGCTCAGTACTGGGCTCAAAAGATGCAGCCCTGATGTCTCTCATGATAGCAGGTGGTTAAGTAGAAATTCGCTGCTCGGCTGACCCGGCAGGAGCAAACGTATGCTAAAAATGTTCGTAGAATGAGCTTTTTCAGTGAAGAGCAGCCAGGCACATTTTAGCAAGTTTTACTTGTAAGTGGGGTTGGAAACGCTTTTCAGGCTCAATACTGGGCTCAAAACATGCAGCCCTGATGTCTCTCATGATAGCAGGTGGTTAAGTAGAAATTCGTTGCTCGGCTGATCCAGCAGGAGCAAACGTATGCCAAAAATGTTCGTAGAATGAGATTTTCAGTGAAGAGCAGCCAGGCACATTTTAGCAAGTTTTACTTGTAAGTGGGGTTGGAAACGCTTTTTAGGCTCAGTACTGGGCTCAAAAGATGCAGCCCTGATGTCTCTCATGATAGCAGGTGGTTAAGTAGAAATTCGCTGCTCGGCTGACCCTGCAGGAGCAAACGTATGCTAAAAATGTTCGTAAAATGAGCTTTTCAGTGAAGAGCAGCCAGGCACATTTTATGAAGTTTTACTTGTAAGAGGGGGTGGAAACGCTTTTCAGGCTCAGTACTGGGCTCAAAAGATACAGCCCTGATGTCTCTCATGATAGCAGGTGGTTAAGTAGAAATTCGCTGCTTGGCTGACCCTGCAGGAGCAAACGTATGCTAAAAATGTTCGTAGAATGAGATTTTCAGTGAAGAGCAGCCAGGCACATTTTAGCAAGTTTTACTTGTAAGTGGGGTTGGAAACGCTTTTCAGGCTCAGTACTGGGCTCAAAATATGCAGCCCTGATGTCTTTCATGATAGCAGGTGGTAAGTAGAAATTCGCTGCTCGGCTGACCCTGCAGGAGCAAACGTATGCTAAAAATGTTCGTAGAATGAGATTTTCAGTGAAGAGCAGCCAGGCACATTTTAGCAAGTTTTACTTGTAAGTGGGGTTAGAAACGCTTTTCAGGCTCAATACTGGGCTCAAAACATGCAGCCCTGATGTCTCTCATGATAGCAGGTGGTTAAGTAGAAATTCGCTGCTCGGCTGACCCTGCAGGAGCAAACGTATGCTAAAAATGTTCGTAGAATGAGCTTTTCAGTGAAGAGCAGCCAGGCACATTTTAGCAAGTTTTACTTGTAAGTGGGGTTTGAAATGCTTTTCAGGCTCAGTACTGGGCTCAAAAGATGCAGCCCTGATGTCTCTCATGATAGCAGGTGGTTAAGTAGAATTCGCTGCTCGGCTGACCCTGCAGGAGCAAACGTATGCCAAAAATGTTCGTAGAATGAGATTTTCAGTGAAGAGCAGCCCGGCACATTTTAGCAAGTTTTACTTGTAAGGGGGGTTGGAAACGCTTTTCCATACTCAATACTGGGCTCAAAAGATACAGCCCTGATGTCTCTCATGATAGCAGGTGGTTAAGTAGAAATTCGCTGCTCGGCTGACCCTGCAGGAGCAAACATATGCTAAAAAAGTTCGTAGAATGAGATTTTCAGTGAAGAGCAGCCAGGCACATTTTAGCAAGTTTTACTTGTAAGTGGGGTTGGAAACGCTTTTCAGGCTCAATACTGGGCTCAAAAGATGCAGCCCTGATGTCTCTCATGATAGCAGGTGGTTAAGTAGAAATTCACTGCTCAGCTGACCCGGCAGGAGCAAACGTATGCTAAAAATGTTCGTAGAATGAGCTTTTTCAGTGAAGAGCAGCCAGGCACATTTTAGCAAGTTTTACTTGTAAGTGGGGTTGGAAACGCTTTTCAGGCTCAATACTGGGCTCAAAACATGCAGCCCTGATGTCTCTCATGATAGCAGGTGGTTAAGTAGAAATTCGTTGCTCGGCTGATCCAGCAGGAGCAAACGTATGCCAAAAATGTTCGTAGAATGAGATTTTCAGTGAAGAGCAGCCAGGCACATTTTAGCAAGTTTTACTTGTAAGTGGGGTTGGAAACGCTTTTTAGGCTCAGTACTGGGCTCAAAAGATGCAGCCCTGATGTCTCTCATGATAGCAGGTGGTTAAGTAGAAATTCGCTGCTCGGCTGACCCTGCAGGAGCATACGTATGCTAAAAATGTTCGTAAAATGAGCTTTTCAGTGAAGAGCAGCCAGGCACATTTTAGCAAGTTTTACTTGTAAGAGGGGGTGGAAACGCTTTTCAGGCTCAGTACTGGGCTCAAAAGATGCAGCCCTGATGTCTCTCATGATAGCAGGTGGTTAAGTAGAAATTTGCTGCTCGGCTGACCCTGCAGGAGCAAACGTATGCTAAAAATGTTCGTAGAATGAGATTTTCAGTGAAGAACAGCCAGGCACATTTTAACAAGTTTTACTTGTAAGTAGGGTTGGAAACGCTTTTCAGGCTCAGTACTGGGCTCAAAAGATGCAGCCCTGATGTCTCTCATGATAGCAGGTGGTTAAGTAGAAATTCGCTGCTCGGCTGTTCCAGCAGGAGCAAACATATGCTAAAAATGTACGTAGAATGAGATTTTCAGTGAATAGCAGCCAGGCACATTTTAGCAAGTTTTACTTGTAAGTGGGGATAGAAACGCTTTTTAGGGTCAGTACTGGGCTCAAAAGATGCAGCCCTGATGTCTCTCATGATAGCAGGTGGTTAAGTAGAAATTCGCTGCTCAGCTGACCCGGCAGGAGCAAACGTATGCTAAAAATGTTCGTAGAATGAGCTTTTCAGTGAAGAGCAGCCAGGCACATTTTAGCAAGTTTTACTTGTACGTGGGGTTGGAAACGCTTTTCAGGCTCAGTACTGGCCTCAAAACATGCAGCCCTGATGTCTCTCATGATAGCAGGTGGTTAGGTAGAAATTCGCTGCTCGGCTGACCCAGCAGGACCAAACGTATGCTAAAAATGTTCGTAGAATGAGATTTTCAGTGAAGAGCAGCCAGGCACATTTTAGCAAGTTTTACTTGTAAGTGGGGTTGGAAACGCTTTTCAGGCTCAGTACTTGGCTCAAAAGATGCAGCCCTGATGTCTCTCATGATAGCAGGTGGTTAAGTAGAAATTTGCTGCTCGGCTGATCCAGCAGGAGCAAACATATGCGAAAAATGTACGTAGAATGAGATTTTCAGTGAATAGCAGCCAGGCACATTTTAGCAAGTTTTACTTGTAAGTGGGGATGGAAACGCTTTTTAGGCTCAGTACTGGGCTCAAAAGATGCTGCCCTGATGTCTCTCATGATAGCAGGTGGTTAAGTAGAAATTCGCTGCTCGGCTGACCCTGCAGGAGCAAACGTATGCTAAAAATGTTCGTAGAATGAGATTTTCAGTGAAGAGCAGCCAGGCACATTTTAGCAAGTTTTACTTGTAAGTGGGGTTGGAAACGCTTTTCAGGCTCAGTACTGGGCTCAAAAGATGCAGCCCTGATGTCTCTCATGATAGCAGGTGGTTAAGTAGAATTCGCTGCTCGGCTGACCCTGCAGGAGCAAACGTATGCCAAAAATGTTCGTAGAATGAGATTTTCAGTGAAGAGCAGCCTGGCACATTTTAGCAAGTTTTACTTGTAAGGGGGGTTGGAAACGCTTTTCCATACTCAATACTGGGCTCAAAAGATGCAGCCCTGATGTCTCTCATGATAGCAGGTGGTTAAGTAGAAATTCGCTGCTCGGCTGACCCTGCAGGAGCAAACATATGCGAAAAATGTACGTAGAATGAGCTTTTCAGTGAAGAGCAGCCAGGCACATTTTAGCAAGTTTTACTTGTAAGTGGGGTTGGAAACGCTTTTCAGGCTCAGTACTGGGCTCAAAACATGCAGCCCTGATGTCTCTCATGATAGGAGGTGGTAAAGTAGAAATTCGCTGCTCGGCTGACCCTGCAGGAGCAAACGTATGCTAAAAATGTTCGTAGAATGAGATTTTCAGTGAAGAGCAGCCAGGCACATTTTAGCAAGTTTTACTTGTAAGTGGGGGTTGGAAACGCTTTTCAGGCTCAGTACTGGGCTCAAAAGATGCAGCCCTGATGTCTCTCATGATAGCAGGTGGTAAGTAGAAATTCGCTGCTCGGCTGACCCTGCAGGAGCAAACGTATGCGAAAAATGTTCGTAGAATGAGATTTTCAGTGAAGAGCAGCCAGGCACATTTTTGCAAGTTTTACTTGTAAGTGGGGATGGAAACGCTTTCCAGGCTCAATACTGGGCTCAAAAGATGCAGCCCTGATGTCTCTCATGATAGCAGGTGGTTAAGTAGAAATTCGCTGCTCGGCTGACCCGGCAGGAACAAATGTATGCCAAAAATGTACGTAGAATGAGATTTTCAGTGAATAGCAGCCAGGCACATTTTAGCAAGTTTTACTTGTAAGTGGGGATGGAAATGCTTTTTAGGCTCAGTACTGGGCTCAAAAGATGCAGCCCTGATGTCTCTCATGATAGCAGGTGGTTAAGTAGAAATTCGCTGCTCGGCTGACCCGGCAGGAGCAAACGTATGCTAAAAATGTTCGTAGAATGAGCTTTTTCAGTGAAGAGCAGCCAGGCACATTTTAGCAAGTTTTACTTGTAAGTGGGGTTGGAAACGCTTTTCAGGCTCAATACTGGGCTCAAAACATGCAGCCCTGATGTCTCTCATGATAGCAGGTGGTTAAGTAGAAATTCGTTGCTCGGCTGATCCAGCAGGAGCAAACGTATGCCAAAAATGTTCGTAGAATGAGATTTTCAGTGAAGAGCAGCCAGGCACATTTTAGCAAGTTTTACTTGTAAGTGGGGTTGGAAACGCTTTTTAGGCTCAGTACTGGGCTCAAAAGATGCAGCCCTGATGTCTCTCATGATAGCAGGTGGTTAAGTAGAAATTCGCTGCTCGGCTGACCCTGCAGGAGCAAACGTATGCTAAAAATGTTCGTAGAATGAGTTTTTCAGTGAAGAGCAGCCTGGCACATTTAGCAAGTTTTACTTGTAAGTGGGGTTGGAAACGCTTTTCAGGCTCAATACTGGGCTCAAAAGATGCAGCCCTGGTGTCTCTCATGATAGCAGGTGGTTAAGTAGAAATTCGCTGCTCGGCTGACCCAGCAGGAACAAATGTATGCCAAAAATGTACGTAGAATGAGATTTTCAGTGAATAGCAGCCAGGCACATTTTAGCAAGTTTTACTTGTAAGTGGGGATGGAAACGCTTTTTAGGCTCAGTACTGGGGTCAAAAGATGCAGCCCTGATGTCTCTCATGATAGCAGGTGGTTAAGTAGAAATTCGCTGCTCGGCTGACCCTGCAGGAGCAAACGTATGCTAAAAATGTTCATAGAATGAGCTTTTCAGTGAAGAGCAGCCAGGCACATTTTAGCAAGTTTTACTTGTAAGTGGGGTTGGAAACGCTTTTCAGGCTCAGTACTGGGCTCAAAGATGCAGTCCTGATGTCTCTCATGATAGGAGGTGGTTAAGTAGAAATTCGCTGCTCAGCTGACCCTGCAGGAGCAAACGTATGCTAAAAATGTTCGTAGAATGAGATTTTCAGTGAAGAGCAGCCAGGCACATTTTAGCAAGTTTTACTTGTAAGTGGGGTTGGAAACGCTTTTCAGGCTCAATACTGGGCTCAAAAGATGCAGCCCTGATGTCTCTCATGATAGCAGGTGGTTAAGTAGAAATTCGCTGCTCGGCTGACCCTGCAGGAGCAAACGTATGCTAAAAATGTTCATAGAATGAGATTTTCAGTGAAGAGCAGCCAGGCACATTTTAGCAAGTTTTACTTGTAAGTGGGGTTGGAAACGCTTTTCAGGCTCAGTACTGGGCTCAAAAGATGCAGCCCTGATGTCTCTCATGATAGCAGGTGGTTAAGTAGAAATTCGCTGCTCGGCTGACCCGGCAGGAGCAAACGTATGCTAAAAATGTTCGTAGAATGAGCTTTTTCAGTGAAGAGCAGCCAGGCACATTTTAGCAAGTTTTACTTGTAAGTGGGGTTGGAAACGCTTTTCAGGCTCAATACTGGGCTCAAAACATGCAGCCCTGATGTCTCTCATGATAGCAGGTGGTTAAGTAGAAATTCGTTGCTCGGCTGATCCAGCAGGAGCAAACGTATGCCAAAAATGTTCGTAGAATGAGATTTTCAGTGAAGAGCAGCCAGGCACATTTTAGCAAGTTTTACTTGTAAGTGGGGTTGGAAACGCTTTTTAGGCTCAGTACTGGGCTCAAAAGATGCAGCCCTGATGTCTCTCATGATAGCAGGTGGTTAAGTAGAAATTCGCTGCTCGGCTGACCCTGCAGGAGCAAACGTATGCTAAAAATGTTCGTAAAATGAGCTTTTCAGTGAAGAGCAGCCAGGCACATTTTATGAAGTTTTACTTGTAAGAGGGGGTGGAAACGCTTTTCAGGCTCAGTACTGGGCTCAAAAGATACAGCCCTGATGTCTCTCATGATAGCAGGTGGTTAAGTAGAAATTCGCTGCTTGGCTGACCCTGCAGGAGCAAACGTATGCTAAAAATGTTCGTAGAATGAGATTTTCAGTGAAGAGCAGCCAGGCACATTTTAGCAAGTTTTACTTGTAAGTGGGGTTGGAAACGCTTTTCAGGCTCAGTACTGGGCTCAAAATATGCAGCCCTGATGTCTTTCATGATAGCAGGTGGTAAGTAGAAATTCGCTGCTCGGCTGACCCTGCAGGAGCAAACGTATGCTAAAAATGTTCGTAGAATGAGATTTTCAGTGAAGAGCAGCCAGGCACATTTTAGCAAGTTTTACTTGTAAGTGGGGGTTGGAAACGCTTTTCAGGCTCAGTACTGGGCTCAAAAGATGCAGCCCTGATGTCTCTCATGATAGCAGGTGGTAAGTAGAAATTCGCTGCTCGGCTGACCCTGCAGGAGCAAACGTATGCGAAAAATGTTCGTAGAATGAGATTTTCAGTGAAGAGCAGCCAGGCACATTTTTGCAAGTTTTACTTGTAAGTGGGGATGGAAACGCTTTCCAGGCTCAATACTGGGCTCAAAAGATGCAGCCCTGATGTCTCTCATGATAGCAGGTGGTTAAGTAGAAATTCGCTGCTCGGCTGACCCGGCAGGAACAAATGTATGCCAAAAATGTACGTAGAATGAGATTTTCAGTGAATAGCAGCCAGGCACATTTTAGCAAGTTTTACTTGTAAGTGGGGATGGAAATGCTTTTTAGGCTCAGTACTGGGCTCAAAAGATGCAGCCCTGATGTCTCTCATGATAGCAGGTGGTTAAGTAGAAATTCGCTGCTCGGCTGACCCGGCAGGAGCAAACGTATGCTAAAAATGTTCGTAGAATGAGCTTTTTCAGTGAAGAGCAGCCAGGCACATTTTAGCAAGTTTTACTTGTAAGTGGGGTTGGAAACGCTTTTCAGGCTCAATACTGGGCTCAAAACATGCAGCCCTGATGTCTCTCATGATAGCAGGTGGTTAAGTAGAAATTCGTTGCTCGGCTGATCCAGCAGGAGCAAACGTATGCCAAAAATGTTCGTAGAATGAGATTTTCAGTGAAGAGCAGCCAGGCACATTTTAGCAAGTTTTACTTGTAAGTGGGGTTGGAAACGCTTTTTAGGCTCAGTACTGGGCTCAAAAGATGCAGCCCTGATGTCTCTCATGATAGCAGGTGGTTAAGTAGAAATTCGCTGCTCGGCTGACCCTGCAGGAGCAAACGTATGCTAAAAATGTTCGTAGAATGAGTTTTTCAGTGAAGAGCAGCCTGGCACATTTAGCAAGTTTTACTTGTAAGTGGGGTTGGAAACGCTTTTCAGGCTCAATACTGGGCTCAAAAGATGCAGCCCTGGTGTCTCTCATGATAGCAGGTGGTTAAGTAGAAATTCGCTGCTCGGCTGACCCAGCAGGAACAAATGTATGCCAAAAATGTACGTAGAATGAGATTTTCAGTGAATAGCAGCCAGGCACATTTTAGCAAGTTTTACTTGTAAGTGGGGATGGAAACGCTTTTTAGGCTCAGTACTGGGGTCAAAAGATGCAGCCCTGATGTCTCTCATGATAGCAGGTGGTTAAGTAGAAATTCGCTGCTCGGCTGACCCTGCAGGAGCAAACGTATGCTAAAAATGTTCATAGAATGAGCTTTTCAGTGAAGAGCAGCCAGGCACATTTTAGCAAGTTTTACTTGTAAGTGGGGTTGGAAACGCTTTTCAGGCTCAGTACTGGGCTCAAAGATGCAGTCCTGATGTCTCTCATGATAGGAGGTGGTTAAGTAGAAATTCGCTGCTCAGCTGACCCTGCAGGAGCAAACGTATGCTAAAAATGTTCGTAGAATGAGATTTTCAGTGAAGAGCAGCCAGGCACATTTTAGCAAGTTTTACTTGTAAGTGGGGTTGGAAACGCTTTTCAGGCTCAATACTGGGCTCAAAAGATGCAGCCCTGATGTCTCTCATGATAGCAGGTGGTTAAGTAGAAATTCGCTGCTCGGCTGACCCTGCAGGAGCAAACGTATGCTAAAAATGTTCATAGAATGAGATTTTCAGTGAAGAGCAGCCAGGCACATTTTAGCAAGTTTTACTTGTAAGTGGGGTTGGAAACGCTTTTCAGGCTCAGTACTGGGCTCAAAAGATGCAGCCCTGATGTCTCTCATGATAGCAGGTGGTTAAGTAGAAATTCGCTGCTCGGCTGACCCGGCAGGAGCAAACGTATGCTAAAAATGTTCGTAGAATGAGCTTTTTCAGTGAAGAGCAGCCAGGCACATTTTAGCAAGTTTTACTTGTAAGTGGGGTTGGAAACGCTTTTCAGGCTCAATACTGGGCTCAAAACATGCAGCCCTGATGTCTCTCATGATAGCAGGTGGTTAAGTAGAAATTCGTTGCTCGGCTGATCCAGCAGGAGCAAACGTATGCCAAAAATGTTCGTAGAATGAGATTTTCAGTGAAGAGCAGCCAGGCACATTTTAGCAAGTTTTACTTGTAAGTGGGGTTGGAAACGCTTTTTAGGCTCAGTACTGGGCTCAAAAGATGCAGCCCTGATGTCTCTCATGATAGCAGGTGGTTAAGTAGAAATTCGCTGCTCGGCTGACCCTGCAGGAGCAAACGTATGCTAAAAATGTTCGTAAAATGAGCTTTTCAGTGAAGAGCAGCCAGGCACATTTTATGAAGTTTTACTTGTAAGAGGGGGTGGAAACGCTTTTCAGGCTCAGTACTGGGCTCAAAAGATACAGCCCTGATGTCTCTCATGATAGCAGGTGGTTAAGTAGAAATTCGCTGCTTGGCTGACCCTGCAGGAGCAAACGTATGCTAAAAATGTTCGTAGAATGAGATTTTCAGTGAAGAGCAGCCAGGCACATTTTAGCAAGTTTTACTTGTAAGTGGGGTTGGAAACGCTTTTCAGGCTCAGTACTGGGCTCAAAATATGCAGCCCTGATGTCTTTCATGATAGCAGGTGGTAAGTAGAAATTCGCTGCTCGGCTGACCCTGCAGGAGCAAACGTATGCTAAAAATGTTCGTAGAATGAGATTTTCAGTGAAGAGCAGCCAGGCACATTTTAGCAAGTTTTACTTGTAAGTGGGGTTAGAAACGCTTTTCAGGCTCAATACTGGGCTCAAAACATGCAGCCCTGATGTCTCTCATGATAGCAGGTGGTTAAGTAGAAATTCGCTGCTCGGCTGACCCTGCAGGAGCAAACGTATGCTAAAAATGTTCGTAGAATGAGCTTTTCAGTGAAGAGCAGCCAGGCACATTTTAGCAAGTTTTACTTGTAAGTGGGGTTTGAAATGCTTTTCAGGCTCAGTACTGGGCTCAAAAGATGCAGCCCTGATGTCTCTCATGATAGCAGGTGGTTAAGTAGAATTCGCTGCTCGGCTGACCCTGCAGGAGCAAACGTATGCCAAAAATGTTCGTAGAATGAGATTTTCAGTGAAGAGCAGCCCGGCACATTTTAGCAAGTTTTACTTGTAAGGGGGGTTGGAAACGCTTTTCCATACTCAATACTGGGCTCAAAAGATACAGCCCTGATGTCTCTCATGATAGCAGGTGGTTAAGTAGAAATTCGCTGCTCGGCTGATCCAGCAGGAGCAAACGCATGCTAAAAATGTTCGTAGAATGAGCTTTTCAGTGAAGAGCAGCCAGGCACATTTTAGCAAGTTTTACTTGTATGTGGGGTTGGAAACGCTTTTCAGGCTCAGTACTGGGCTCAAAAGATGCAGCCCTGATGTCTCTCATGATAGCAGGTGGTTAAGTAGAAATTCGCTGCTCGGCTGACCCAGCAGGACCAAACGTATGCTAAAAATGTTCGTAGA
The DNA here is from genome assembly GCF_964261635.1 of Lissotriton helveticus. Lineage (NCBI taxonomy): Eukaryota > Metazoa > Chordata > Amphibia > Caudata > Salamandridae > Lissotriton > Lissotriton helveticus. The sequence continues at coordinate 1,352,567,447 of NC_136061.1, read as the reverse complement.
ATGAGATTTTCAGTGAAGAGCAGCCAGGCACATTTTAGCAAGTTTTACTTGTAAGTGGGGTTGGAAACGCTTTTCAGGATCAATACTTGGCTCAAAAGATGCAGCCCTGATGTCTCTCATGATAGCATGTGGTTAAGTAGAAATTCGCTGCTCGGCTGACCCTGCAGGAGCAAACATATGCTAAAAAAGTTCGTAGAATGAGATTTTCAGTGAAGAGCAGCCAGGCACATTTTAGCAAGTTTTACTTGTAAGTGGGGTTGGAAACGCTTTTCAGGCTCAATACTGGGCTCAAAAGATGCAGCCCTGATGTCTCTCATGATAGCAGGTGGTTAAGTAGAAATTCACTGCTCAGCTGACCCGGCAGGAGCAAACGTATGCTAAAAATGTTCGTAGAATGAGCTTTTTCAGTGAAGAGCAGCCAGGCACATTTTAGCAAGTTTTACTTGTAAGTGGGGTTGGAAACGCTTTTCAGGCTCAATACTGGGCTCAAAACATGCAGCCCTGATGTCTCTCATGATAGCAGGTGGTTAAGTAGAAATTCGTTGCTCGGCTGATCCAGCAGGAGCAAACGTATGCCAAAAATGTTCGTAGAATGAGATTTTCAGTGAAGAGCAGCCAGGCACATTTTAGCAAGTTTTACTTGTAAGTGGGGTTGGAAACGCTTTTTAGGCTCAGTACTGGGCTCAAAAGATGCAGCCCTGATGTCTCTCATGATAGCAGGTGGTTAAGTAGAAATTCGCTGCTCGGCTGACCCTGCAGGAGCATACGTATGCTAAAAATGTTCGTAAAATGAGCTTTTCAGTGAAGAGCAGCCAGGCACATTTTAGCAAGTTTTACTTGTAAGAGGGGGTGGAAACGCTTTTCAGGCTCAGTACTGGGCTCAAAAGATGCAGCCCTGATGTCTCTCATGATAGCAGGTGGTTAAGTAGAAATTCGCTGCTCGGCTGACCCTGCAGGAGCAAACGTATGCTAAAAATGTTCGTAGAATGAGATTTTCAGTGAAGAACAGCCAGGCACATTTTAACAAGTTTTACTTGTAAGTAGGGTTGGAAACGCTTTTCAGGCTCAGTACTGGGCTCAAAAGATGCAGCCCTGATGTCTCTCATGATAGCAGGTGGTTAAGTAGAAATTCGCTGCTCGGCTGTTCCAGCAGGAGCAAACATATGCTAAAAATGTACGTAGAATGAGATTTTCAGTGAATAGCAGCCAGGCACATTTTAGCAAGTTTTACTTGTAAGTGGGGATAGAAACGCTTTTTAGGGTCAGTACTGGGCTCAAAAGATGCAGCCCTGATGTCTCTCATGATAGCAGGTGGTTAAGTAGAAATTCGCTGCTCAGCTGACCCGGCAGGAGCAAACGTATGCTAAAAATGTTCGTAGAATGAGCTTTTCAGTGAAGAGCAGCCAGGCACATTTTAGCAAGTTTTACTTGTACGTGGGGTTGGAAACGCTTTTCAGGCTCAGTACTGGCCTCAAAACATGCAGCCCTGATGTCTCTCATGATAGCAGGTGGTTAGGTAGAAATTCGCTGCTCGGCTGACCCAGCAGGACCAAACGTATGCTAAAAATGTTCGTAGAATGAGATTTTCAGTGAAGAGCAGCCAGGCACATTTTAGCAAGTTTTACTTGTAAGTGGGGTTGGAAACGCTTTTCAGGCTCAGTACTTGGCTCAAAAGATGCAGCCCTGATGTCTCTCATGATAGCAGGTGGTTAAGTAGAAATTTGCTGCTCGGCTGATCCAGCAGGAGCAAACATATGCGAAAAATGTACGTAGAATGAGATTTTCAGTGAATAGCAGCCAGGCACATTTTAGCAAGTTTTACTTGTAAGTGGGGATGGAAACGCTTTTTAGGCTCAGTACTGGGCTCAAAAGATGCTGCCCTGATGTCTCTCATGATAGCAGGTGGTTAAGTAGAAATTCGCTGCTCGGCTGACCCTGCAGGAGCAAACGTATGCTAAAAATGTTCGTAGAATGAGATTTTCAGTGAAGAGCAGCCAGGCACATTTTAGCAAGTTTTACTTGTAAGTGGGGTTGGAAACGCTTTTCAGGCTCAGTACTGGGCTCAAAAGATGCAGCCCTGATGTCTCTCATGATAGCAGGTGGTTAAGTAGAATTCGCTGCTCGGCTGACCCTGCAGGAGCAAACGTATGCCAAAAATGTTCGTAGAATGAGATTTTCAGTGAAGAGCAGCCTGGCACATTTTAGCAAGTTTTACTTGTAAGGGGGGTTGGAAACGCTTTTCCATACTCAATACTGGGCTCAAAAGATGCAGCCCTGATGTCTCTCATGATAGCAGGTGGTTAAGTAGAAATTCGCTGCTCGGCTGACCCTGCAGGAGCAAACATATGCGAAAAATGTACGTAGAATGAGCTTTTCAGTGAAGAGCAGCCAGGCACATTTTAGCAAGTTTTACTTGTAAGTGGGGTTGGAAACGCTTTTCAGGCTCAGTACTGGGCTCAAAACATGCAGCCCTGATGTCTCTCATGATAGGAGGTGGTAAAGTAGAAATTCGCTGCTCGGCTGACCCTGCAGGAGCAAACGTATGCTAAAAATGTTCGTAGAATGAGATTTTCAGTGAAGAGCAGCCAGGCACATTTTAGCAAGTTTTACTTGTAAGTGGGGGTTGGAAACGCTTTTCAGGCTCAGTACTGGGCTCAAAAGATGCAGCCCTGATGTCTCTCATGATAGCAGGTGGTAAGTAGAAATTCGCTGCTCGGCTGACCCTGCAGGAGCAAACGTATGCGAAAAATGTTCGTAGAATGAGATTTTCAGTGAAGAGCAGCCAGGCACATTTTTGCAAGTTTTACTTGTAAGTGGGGATGGAAACGCTTTCCAGGCTCAATACTGGGCTCAAAAGATGCAGCCCTGATGTCTCTCATGATAGCAGGTGGTTAAGTAGAAATTCGCTGCTCGGCTGACCCGGCAGGAACAAATGTATGCCAAAAATGTACGTAGAATGAGATTTTCAGTGAATAGCAGCCAGGCACATTTTAGCAAGTTTTACTTGTAAGTGGGGATGGAAATGCTTTTTAGGCTCAGTACTGGGCTCAAAAGATGCAGCCCTGATGTCTCTCATGATAGCAGGTGGTTAAGTAGAAATTCGCTGCTCGGCTGACCCGGCAGGAGCAAACGTATGCTAAAAATGTTCGTAGAATGAGCTTTTTCAGTGAAGAGCAGCCAGGCACATTTTAGCAAGTTTTACTTGTAAGTGGGGTTGGAAACGCTTTTCAGGCTCAATACTGGGCTCAAAACATGCAGCCCTGATGTCTCTCATGATAGCAGGTGGTTAAGTAGAAATTCGTTGCTCGGCTGATCCAGCAGGAGCAAACGTATGCCAAAAATGTTCGTAGAATGAGATTTTCAGTGAAGAGCAGCCAGGCACATTTTAGCAAGTTTTACTTGTAAGTGGGGTTGGAAACGCTTTTTAGGCTCAGTACTGGGCTCAAAAGATGCAGCCCTGATGTCTCTCATGATAGCAGGTGGTTAAGTAGAAATTCGCTGCTCGGCTGACCCTGCAGGAGCAAACGTATGCTAAAAATGTTCGTAAAATGAGCTTTTCAGTGAAGAGCAGCCAGGCACATTTTATGAAGTTTTACTTGTAAGAGGGGGTGGAAACGCTTTTCAGGCTCAGTACTGGGCTCAAAAGATACAGCCCTGATGTCTCTCATGATAGCAGGTGGTTAAGTAGAAATTCGCTGCTCGGCTGACCCTGCAGGAGCAAACGTATGCTAAAAATGTTCGTAGAATGAGATTTTCAGTGAAGAGCAGCCAGGCACATTTTAGCAAGTTTTACTTGTAAGTAGGGTTGGAAACGCTTTTGTGGCTCAGTACTGGGCTCAAAATATGCAGCCCTGATGTCTCTCATGATAGCAGGTGGTAAGTAGAAATTCGCTGCTCGGCTGACCCTGCAGGAGCAAACGTATGCTAAAAATGTTCGTAGAATGAGATTTTCAGTGAAGAGCAGCCAGGCACATTTTAGCAAGTTTTACTTGTAAGTGGGGTTAGAAACGCTTTTCAGGCTCAATACTGGGCTCAAAACATGCAGCCCTGATGTCTCTCATGATAGCAGGTGGTTAAGTAGAATTCGCTGCTCGGCTGACCCTGCAGGAGCAAACGTATGCCAAAAATGTTCGTAGAATGAGATTTTCAGTGAAGAGCAGCCCGGCACATTTTAGCAAGTTTTACTTGTAAGGGGGGTTGGAAACGCTTTTCCATACTCAATACTGGGCTCAAAAGATACAGCCCTGATGTCTCTCATGATAGCAGGTGGTTAAGTAGAAATTCGCTGCTCGGCTGATCCAGCAGGAGCAAACGTATGCTAAAAATGTTCGTAGAATGAGCTTTTCAGTGAAGAGCAGCCAGGCACATTTTAGCAAGTTTTACTTGTATGTGGGGTTGGAAACGCTTTTCAGGCTCAATACTGGGCTCAAAAGATGCAGCCCTGATGTCTCTCATGATAGCAGGTGGTTAAGTGGAAATTCGCTGCTCGGCTAATCCAGCAGGAGCAAACATATGCGAAAATGTACGTAGAATGAGCTTTTCAGTGAAGAGCAGGCAGGCACATTTTAGCAAGTTTTACTCGTAAGTGGGGTTGGAAACGCTTTTCAGGCTCAGTACTGGGCTCAAAACATGCAGTCCTGATGTCTCTCATGATAGGAGGTGGTAAAGTAGAAATTCGCTGCTCGGCTGACCCTGCAGGAGCAAATGTATGCTAAAAATGTTCGTAGAATGAGATTTTCAGTGAAGAGCAGATAGGCACATTTTAGCAAGTTTTACTTGTAAGTGGGGTTGGAAACGCTTTTCAGGCTCAGTACTGGGCTCAAAACATGCAGGCCTGATGTCTCTCATGATAGCAGGTGGTTAAGTAGAAATTCCCTGCTCGGCTGACCCTGCAGGAGCAAACGTATGCTAAAAATGTTCGTAGAATGAGATTTTCAGTGAAGAACAGCCAGGCACATTTTAACAAGTTTTACTTGTAAGTAGGGTTGGAAACGCTTTTCAGGCTCAGTACTGGGCTCAAAAGATGCAGCCCTGATGTCTCTCATGATAGCAGGTGGTTAAGTAGAAATTCGCTGCTCGGCTGTTCCAGCAGGAGCAAACATATGCTAAAAATGTACGTAGAATGAGATTTTCAGTGAATAGCAGCCAGGCACATTTTAGCAAGTTTTACTTGTACGTGGGGTTGGAAACGCTTTTCAGGCTCAGTACTGGCCTCAAAACATGCAGCCCTGATGTCTCTCATGATAGCAGGTGGTTAGGTAGAAATTCGCTGCTCGGCTGACCCAGCAGGACCAAACGTATGCTAAAAATGTTCGTAGAATGAGATTTTCAGTGAAGAGCAGCCAGGCACATTTTAGCAAGTTTTACTTGTAAGTGGGGTTGGAAACGCTTTTCAGGCTCAGTACTTGGCTCAAAAGATGCAGCCCTGATGTCTCTCATGATAGCAGGTGGTTAAGTAGAAATTTGCTGCTCGGCTGATCCAGCAGGAGCAAACATATGCGAAAAATGTACGTAGAATGAGATTTTCAGTGAATAGCAGCCAGGCACATTTTAGCAAGTTTTACTTGTAAGTGGGGATGGAAACGCTTTTTAGGCTCAGTACTGGGCTCAAAAGATGCTGCCCTGATGTCTCTCATGATAGCAGGTGGTTAAGTAGAAATTCGCTGCTCGGCTGACCCTGCAGGAGCAAACGTATGCTAAAAATGTTCGTAGAATGAGATTTTCAGTGAAGAGCAGCCAGGCACATTTTAGCAAGTTTTACTTGTAAGTGGGGTTGGAAACGCTTTTCAGGCTCAGTACTGGGCTCAAAAGATGCAGCCCTGATGTCTCTCATGATAGCAGGTGGTTAAGTAGAATTCGCTGCTCGGCTGACCCTGCAGGAGCAAATGTATGCCAAAAATGTTCGTAGAATGAGATTTTCAGTGAAGAGCAGCCTGGCACATTTTAGCAAGTTTTACTTGTAAGGGGGGTTGGAAACGCTTTTCCATACTCAATACTGGGCTCAAAAGATGCAGCCCTGATGTCTCTCATGATAGCAGGTGGTTAAGTAGAAATTCGCTGCTCGGCTGACTCTGCAGGAGCAAACATATGCGAAAAATGTACGTAGAATGAGCTTTTCAGTGAAGAGCAGCCAGGCACATTTTAGCAAGTTTTACTTGTAAGTGGGGTTGGAAACGCTTTTCAGGCTCAGTACTGGGCTCAAAACATGCAGCCCTGATGTCTCTCATGATAGGAGGTGGTAAAGTAGAAATTCGCTGCTCGGCTGACCCTGCAGGAGCAAACTATGCTAAAAATGTTCGTAGAATGAGATTTTCAGTGAAGAGCAGCCAGGCACATTTTAGCAAGTTTTACTTGTAAGTGGGGGTTGGAAACGCTTTTCAGGCTCAGTACTGGGCTCAAAAGATGCAGCCCTGATGTCTCTCATGATAGCAGGTGGTAAGTAGAAATTCGCTGCTCGGCTGACCCTGCAGGAGCAAACGTATGCGAAAAATGTTCGTAGAATGAGATTTTCAGTGAAGAGCAGCCAGGCACATTTTTGCAAGTTTTACTTGTAAGTGGGGATGGAAACGCTTTCCAGGCTCAATACTGGGCTCAAAAGATGCAGCCCTGATGTCTCTCATGATAGCAGGTGGTTAAGTAGAAATTCGCTGCTCGGCTGACCCGGCAGGAACAAATATATGCCAAAAATGTACGTAGAATGAGATTTTCAGTGAATAGCAGCCAGGCACATTTTAGCAAGTTTTACTTGTAAGTGGGGATGGAAATGCTTTTTAGGCTCAGTACTGGGCTCAAAAGATGCAGCCCTGATGTCTCTCATGATAGCAGGTGGTTAAGTAGAAATTCGCTGCTCGGCTGACCCTGCAGGAGCAAACGTATGCTAAAAATGTTCGTAGAATGAGTTTTTCAGTGAAGAGCAGCCTGGCACATTTAGCAAGTTTTACTTGTAAGTGGGGTTGGAAACGCTTTTCAGGCTCAATACTGGGCTCAAAAGATGCAGCCCTGGTGTCTCTCATGATAGCAGGTGGTTAAGTAGAAATTCGCTGCTCGGCTGACCCAGCAGGAACAAATGTATGCCAAAAATGTACGTAGAATGAGATTTTCAGTGAATAGCAGCCAGGCACATTTTAGCAAGTTTTACTTGTAAGTGGGGATGGAAACGCTTTTTAGGCTCAGTACTGGGGTCAAAAGATGCAGCCCTGATGTCTCTCATGATAGCAGGTGGTTAAGTAGAAATTCGCTGCTCGGCTGACCCTGCAGGAGCAAACGTATGCTAAAAATGTTCATAGAATGAGCTTTTCAGTGAAGAGCAGCCAGGCACATTTTAGCAAGTTTTACTTGTAAGTGGGGTTGGAAACGCTTTTCAGGCTCAGTACTGGGCTCAAAGATGCAGTCCTGATGTCTCTCATGATAGGAGGTGGTTAAGTAGAAATTCGCTGCTCAGCTGACCCTGCAGGAGCAAACGTATGCTAAAAATGTTCGTAGAATGAGATTTTCAGTGAAGAGCAGCCAGGCACATTTTAGCAAGTTTTACTTGTAAGTGGGGTTGGAAACGCTTTTCAGGCTCAATACTGGGCTCAAAAGATGCAGCCCTGATGTCTCTCATGATAGCAGGTGGTTAAGTAGAAATTCGCTGCTCGGCTGACCCTGCAGGAGCAAACGTATGCTAAAAATGTTCATAGAATGAGATTTTCAGTGAAGAGCAGCCAGGCACATTTTAGCAAGTTTTACTTGTAAGTGGGGTTGGAAACGCTTTTCAGGCTCAGTACTGGGCTCAAAAGATGCAGCCCTGATGTCTCTCATGATAGCAGCGGGTTAAGTAGAATTCGCTGCTCGGCTGACCCTGCAGGAGCAAACGTATGCTAAAAATGTTCGTAGACTGAGATTTTCAGTGAAGAGCAGCCTGGCACATTTTAGCAAGTTTTACTTGTAAGGGGGGTTGGAAACGCTTTTCCATACTCAATACTGGGCTCAAAAGATGCAGCCCTGATGTCTCTCATGATAGCAGGTGGTTAAGTAGAAATTCGCTGCTCGGCTGACCCAGCAGGACCAAACGTATGCTAAAAATGTTCGTAGAATGAGATTTTCAGTGAGGAGCAGCCAGGCACATTTTAGCAAGTTTTACTTGTAAGTGGGGTTGGAAACGCTTTTCAGGCTCAATACTTGGCTCAAAAGATGCAGCCCTGATGTCTCTCATGATAGCAGGTGGTTAAGTAGAAATTCGCTGCTCGGCTGACCCTGCAGGAGCAAACGTATGCTAAAAAAGTTCGTAGAATGAGATTTTCAGTGAAGAGCAGCCTGGAACATTTTAGCAAGTTTTACTTGTAAGTGGGGTTGGAAACGCTTTTCAGGCTCAGTACTGGGCTCAAAAGATGCAGCCCTGATGTCTCTCATGATAGCAGGTGGTTAAGTAGAAATTCGCTGCTCGGCTGACCCTGCAGGAGCAAACGTATGCTAAAAATGTTCGTAGAATGAGATTTTCAGTGCAGAGCAGCCAGGCACATTTTAGCAAGTTTTACTTGTAAGTGGGGTTGGAAACGCTTTTCAGGCTCAGTACTGGGCTCAAAAGATGCAGCCCTGATGTCTCTCATGATAGCAGGTGGTTAAGTAGAAATTCGCTGCTCGGCTGACCCTGCAGGAGCAAACGTATGCTAAAAATGTTCGTAGAATGAGATTTTCAGTGCAGAGCAGCCAGGCACATTTTAGCAAGTTTTACTTGTAAGTGGGGTTGGAAACGCTTTTCAGGCTCAATACTGGGCTCAAAAGATGCAGCCCTGATGTCTCTCATGATAGCAGGTGGTTACTTAGAAATTCGCTGCTCAGCTGACCCGGCAGGAGCAAACGTATGCTAAAAATGTTCGTAGAATGAGCTTTTTCAGTGAAGAGCAGCCAGGCACATTTTAGCAAGTTTTACTTGTAAGTGGGGTTCGAAACGCTTTTCAGGCTCAATACTGGGCTCAAAACATGCAGCCCTGATGTCTCTCATGATAGCAGGTGGTTAAGTAGAAATTCGTTGCTCGGCTGATCCAGCAGGAGCAAACGTATGCCAAAAATGTTCGTAGAATGAGATTTTCAGTGAAGAGCAGCCAGGCACATTTTAGCAAGTTTTACTTGTAAGTGGGGTTGGAAACGCTTTTTAGGCTCAGTACTGGGCTCAAAAGATGCAGCCCTGATGTCTCTCATGATAGCAGGTGGTTAAGTAGAAATTCGCTGCTCGGCTGACCCTGCAGGAGCAAACATATGCTAAAAATGTTCGTAGAATGAGATTTTCAGTGAAGAGCAGCCAGGCACATTTTAGCAAGTTTTACTTGTAAGTGGGGTTGGAAACGCTTTTCAGGCTCAATACTGGGCTCAAAAGATGCAGCCCTGATGTCTCTCATGATAGCAGGTGGTTAAGTAGAAATTCGCTGCTCAGCTGACCCGGCAGGAGCAAACGTATGCTAAAAATGTTCGTAGAATGAGCTTTTTCAGTGAAGAGCAGCCAGGCACATTTTAGCAAGTTTTACTTGTAAGTGGGGTTGGAAACGCTTTTCAGGCTCAATACTGGGCTCAAAACATGCAGCCCTGATGTCTCTCATGATAGCAGGTGGTTAAGTAGAAATTCGTTGCTCGGCTGATCCAGCAGGAGCAAACGTATGCCAAAAATGTTCGTAGAATGAGATTTTCAGTGAAGAGCAGCCAGGCACATTTTAGCAAGTTTTACTTGTAAGTGGGGTTGGAAACGCTTTTTAGGCTCAGTACTGGGCTCAAAAGATGCAGCCCTGATGTCTCTCATGATAGCAGGTGGTTAAGTAGAAATTCGCTGCTCGGCTGACCCTGCAGGAGCAAACGTATGCTAAAAATGTTCGTAAAATGAGCTTTTCAGTGAAGAGCAGCCAGGCACATTTTATGAAGTTTTACTTGTAAGAGGGGGTGGAAACGCTTTTCAGGCTCAGTACTGGGCTCAAAAGATACAGCCCTGATGTCTCTCATGATAGCAGGTGGTTAAGTAGAAATTCGCTGCTCGGCTGACCCTGCAGGAGCAAACGTATGCTAAAAATGTTCGTAGAATGAGATTTTCAGTGAAGAGCAGCCAGGCACATTTTAGCAAGTTTTACTTGTAAGTGGGGTTGGAAACGCTTTTCAGGCTCAGTACTGGGCTCAAAATATGCAGCCCTGATGTCTTTCATGATAGCAGGTGGTAAGTAGAAATTCGCTGCTCGGCTGACCCTGCAGGAGCAAACGTATGCTAAAAATGTTCGTAGAATGAGATTTTCAGTGAAGAGCAGCCAGGCACATTTTAGCAAGTTTTACTTGTAAGTGGGGTTAGAAACGCTTTTCAGGCTCAATACTGGGCTCAAAACATGCAGCCCTGATGTCTCTCATGATAGCAGGTGGTTAAGTAGAAATTCGCTGCTCGGCTGACCCTGCAGGAGCAAACGTATGCTAAAAATGTTCGTAGAATGAGCTTTTCAGTGAAGAGCAGCCAGGCACATTTTAGCAAGTTTTACTTGTAAGTGGGGTTTGAAATGCTTTTCAGGCTCAGTACTGGGCTCAAAAGATGCAGCCCTGATGTCTCTCATGATAGCAGGTGGTTAAGTAGAATTCGCTGCTCGGCTGACCCTGCAGGAGCAAACGTATGCCAAAAATGTTCGTAGAATGAGATTTTCAGTGAAGAGCAGCCCGGCACATTTTAGCAAGTTTTACTTGTAAGGGGGGTTGGAAACGCTTTTCCATACTCAATACTGGGCTCAAAAGATACAGCCCTGATGTCTCTCATGATAGCAGGTGGTTAAGTAGAAATTCGCTGCTCGGCTGATCCAGCAGGAGCAAACGCATGCTAAAAATGTTCGTAGAATGAGCTTTTCAGTGAAGAGCAGCCAGGCACATTTTAGCAAGTTTTACTTGTATGTGGGGTTGGAAACGCTTTTCAGGCTCAGTACTGGGCTCAAAAGATGCAGCCCTGATGTCTCTCATGATAGCAGGTGGTTAAGTAGAAATTCGCTGCTCGGCTGACCCAGCAGGACCAAACGTATGCTAAAAATGTTCGTAGAATGAGATTTTCAGTGAAGAACAGCCAGGCACATTTTAGCAAGTTTTACTTGTAAGTGGGGTTGGAAACGCTTTTCAGGATCAATACTTGGCTCAAAAGATGCAGCCCTGATGTCTCTCATGATAGCATGTGGTTAAGTAGAAATTCGCTGCTCGGCTGACCCTGCAGGAGCAAACATATGCTAAAAAAGTTCGTAGAATGAGATTTTCAGTGAAGAGCAGCCAGGCACATTTTAGCAAGTTTTACTTGTAAGTGGGGTTGGAAACGCTTTTCAGGCTCAATACTGGGCTCAAAAGATGCAGCCCTGATGTCTCTCATGATAGCAGGTGGTTAAGTAGAAATTCACTGCTCAGCTGACCCGGCAGGAGCAAACGTATGCTAAAAATGTTCGTAGAATGAGCTTTTTCAGTGAAGAGCAGCCAGGCACATTTTAGCAAGTTTTACTTGTAAGTGAGGTTGGAAACGCTTTTCAGGCTCAATACTGGGCTCAAAACATGCAGCCCTGATGTCTCTCATGATAGCAGGTGGTTAAGTAGAAATTCGTTGCTCGGCTGATCCAGCAGGAGCAAACGTATGCCAAAAATGTTCGTAGAATGAGATTTTCAGTGAAGAGCAGCCAGGCACATTTTAGCAAGTTTTACTTGTAAGTGGGGTTGGAAACGCTTTTTAGGCTCAGTACTGGGCTCAAAAGATGCAGCCCTGATGTCTCTCATGATAGCAGGTGGTTAAGTAGAAATTCGCTGCTCGGCTGACCCTGCAGGAGCATACGTATGCTAAAAATGTTCGTAAAATGAGCTTTTCAGTGAAGAGCAGCCAGGCACATTTTAGCAAGTTTTACTTGTAAGAGGGGGTGGAAACGCTTTTCAGGCTCAGTACTGGGCTCAAAAGATGCAGCCCTGATGTCTCTCATGATAGCAGGTGGTTAAGTAGAAATTCGCTGCTCGGCTGACCCTGCAGGAGCAAACGTATGCTAAAAATGTTCGTAGAATGAGATTTTCAGTGAAGAACAGCCAGGCACATTTTAACAAGTTTTACTTGTAAGTAGGGTTGGAAACGCTTTTCAGGCTCAGTACTGGGCTCAAAAGATGCAGCCCTGATGTCTCTCATGATAGCAGGTGGTTAAGTAGAAATTCGCTGCTCGGCTGTTCCAGCAGGAGCAAACATATGCTAAAAATGTACGTAGAATGAGATTTTCAGTGAATAGCAGCCAGGCACATTTTAGCAAGTTTTACTTGTAAGTGGGGATAGAAACGCTTTTTAGGGTCAGTACTGGGCTCAAAAGATGCAGCCCTGATGTCTCTCATGATAGCAGGTGGTTAAGTAGAAATTCGCTGCTCAGCTGACCCGGCAGGAGCAAACGTATGCAAAAAATGTTCGTAGAATGAGCTTTTCAGTGAAGAGCAGCCAGGCACATTTTAGCAAGTTTTACTTGTACGTGGGGTTGGAAACGCTTTTCAGGCTCAGTACTGGCCTTAAAACATGCAGCCCTGATGTCTCTCATGATAGCAGGTGGTTAGGTAGAAATTCGCTGCTCGGCTGACCCAGCAGGACCAAACGTATGCTAAAAATGTTCGTAGAATGAGATTTTCAGTGAAGAGCAGCCAGGCACATTTTAGCAAGTTTTACTTGTAAGTGGGGTTGGAAACGCTTTTCAGGCTCAGTACTTGGCTCAAAAGATGCAGCCCTGATGTCTCTCATGATAGCAGGTGGTTAAGTAGAAATTTGCTGCTCGGCTGATCCAGCAGGAGCAAACATATGCGAAAAATGTACGTAGAATGAGATTTTCAGTGAATAGCAGCCAGGCACATTTTAGCAAGTTTTACTTGTAAGTGGGGATGGAAACGCTTTTTAGGCTCAGTACTGGGCTCAAAAGATGCTGCCCTGATGTCTCTCATGATAGCAGGTGGTTAAGTAGAAATTCGCTGCTCGGCTGACCCTGCAGGAGCAAACGTATGCTAAAAATGTTCGTAGAATGAGATTTTCAGTGAAGAGCAGCCAGGCACATTTTAGCAAGTTTTACTTGTAAGTGGGGTTGGAAACGCTTTTCAGGCTCAGTACTGGGCTCAAAAGATGCAGCCCTGATGTCTCTCATGATAGCAGGTGGTTAAGTAGAATTCGCTGCTCGGCTGACCCTGCAGGAGCAAACGTATGCCAAAAATGTTCGTAGAATGAGATTTTCAGTGAAGAGCAGCCTGGCACATTTTAGCAAGTTTTACTTGTAAGGGGGGTTGGAAACGCTTTTCCATACTCAATACTGGGCTCAAAAGATGCAGCCCTGATGTCTCTCATGATAGCAGGTGGTTAAGTAGAAATTCGCTGCTCGGCTGACCCTGCAGGAGCAAACATATGCGAAAAATGTACGTAGAATGAGCTTTTCAGTGAAGAGCAGCCAGGCACATTTTAGCAAGTTTTACTTGTAAGTGGGGTTGGAAACGCTTTTCAGGCTCAGTACTGGGCTCAAAACATGCAGCCCTGATGTCTCTCATGATAGGAGGTGGTAAAGTAGAAATTCGCTGCTCGGCTGACCCTGCAGGAGCAAACGTATGCTAAAAATGTTCGTAGAATGAGATTTTCAGTGAAGAGCAGCCAGGCACATTTTAGCAAGTTTTACTTGTAAGTGGGGTTAGAAACGCTTTTCAGGCTCAATACTGGGCTCAAAACATGCAGCCCTGATGTCTCTCATGATAGCAGGTGGTTAAGTAGAAATTCGCTGCTCGGCTGACCCTGCAGGAGCAAACGTATGCTAAAAATGTTCGTAGAATGAGCTTTTCAGTGAAGAGCAGCCAGGCACATTTTAGCAAGTTTTACTTGTAAGTGGGGTTTGAAATGCTTTTCAGGCTCAGTACTGGGCTCAAAAGATGCAGCCCTGATGTCTCTCATGATAGCAGGTGGTTAAGTAGAATTCGCTGCTCGGCTGACCCTGCAGGAGCAAACGTATGCCAAAAATGTTCGTAGAATGAGATTTTCAGTGAAGAGCAGCCCGGCACATTTTAGCAAGTTTTACTTGTAAGGGGGGTTGGAAACGCTTTTCCATACTCAATACTGGGCTCAAAAGATACAGCCCTGATGTCTCTCATGATAGCAGGTGGTTAAGTAGAAATTCGCTGCTCGGCTGATCCAGCAGGAGCAAACGCATGCTAAAAATGTTCGTAGAATGAGCTTTTCAGTGAAGAGCAGCCAGGCACATTTTAGCAAGTTTTACTTGTATGTGGGGTTGGAAACGCTTTTCAGGCTCAGTACTGGGCTCAAAAGATGCAGCCCTGATGTCTCTCATGATAGCAGGTGGTTAAGTAGAAATTCGCTGCTCGGCTGACCCAGCAGGACCAAACGTATGCTAAAAATGTTCGTAGAATGAGATTTTCAGTGAAGAGCAGCCAGGCACATTTTAGCAAGTTTTACTTGTAAGTGGGGTTGGAAACGCTTTTCAGGATCAATACTTGGCTCAAAAGATGCAGCCCTGATGTCTCTCATGATAGCATGTGGTTAAGTAGAAATTCGCTGCTCGGCTGACCCTGCAGGAGCAAACATATGCTAAAAAAGTTCGTAGAATGAGATTTTCAGTGAAGAGCAGCCAGGCACATTTTAGCAAGTTTTACTTGTAAGTGGGGTTGGAAACGCTTTTCAGGCTCAATACTGGGCTCAAAACATGCAGCCCTGATGTCTCTCATGATAGCAGGTGGTTAAGTAGAAATTCACTGCTCAGCTGACCCGGCAGGAGCAAACGTATGCTAAAAATGTTCGTAGAATGAGCTTTTTCAGTGAAGAGCAGCCAGGCACATTTTTTGCAAGTTTTACTTGTAAGTGGGGTTGGAAACGCTTTTCAGGCTCAATACTGGGCTCAAAAGATGCAGCCCTGGTGTCTCTCATGATAGCAGGTGGTTAAGTAGAAATTCGCTGCTCGGCTGACCCAGCAGGAACAAATGTATGCCAAAAATGTACGTAGAATGAGATTTTCAGTGAATAGCAGCCAGGCACATTTTAGCAAGTTTTACTTGTAAGTGGGGATGGAAACGCTTTTTAGGCTCAGTACTGGGGTCAAAAGATGCAGCCCTGATGTCTCTCATGATAGCAGGTGGTTAAGTAGAAATTCGCTGCTCGGCTGACCCTGCAGGAGCAAACGTATGCTAAAAATGTTCATAGAATGAGCTTTTCAGTGAAGAGCAGCCAGGCACATTTTAGCAAGTTTTACTTGTAAGTGGGGTTGGAAACGCTTTTCAGGCTCAGTACTGGGCTCAAAGATGCAGTCCTGATGTCTCTCATGATAGGAGGTGGTTAAGTAGAAATTCGCTGCTCAGCTGACCCTGCAGGAGCAAACGTATGCTAAAAATGTTCGTAGAATGAGATTTTCAGTGAAGAGCAGCCAGGCACATTTTAGCAAGTTTTACTTGTAAGTGGGGTTGGAAACGCTTTTCAGGCTCAATACTGGGCTCAAAAGATGCAGCCCTGATGTCTCTCATGATAGCAGGTGGTTAAGTAGAAATTCGCTGCTCGGCTGACCCTGCAGGAGCAAACGTATGCTAAAAATGTTCATAGAATGAGATTTTCAGTGAAGAGCAGCCAGGCACATTTTAGCAAGTTTTACTTGTAAGTGGGGTTGGAAACGCTTTTCAGGCTCAGTACTGGGCTCAAAAGATGCAGCCCTGATGTCTCTCATGATAGCAGCGGGTTAAGTAGAATTCGCTGCTCGGCTGACCCTGCAGGAGCAAACGTATGCTAAAAATGTTCGTAGACTGAGATTTTCAGTGAAGAGCAGCCTGGCACATTTTAGCAAGTTTTACTTGTAAGGGGGGTTGGAAACGCTTTTCCATACTCAATACTGGGCTCAAAAGATGCAGCCCTGATGTCTCTCATGATAGCAGGTGGTTAAGTAGAAATTCGCTGCTCGGCTGACCCAGCAGGACCAAACGTATGCTAAAAATGTTCGTAGAATGAGATTTTCAGTGAGGAGCAGCCAGGCACATTTTAGCAAGTTTTACTTGTAAGTGGGGTTGGAAACGCTTTTCAGGCTCAATACTTGGCTCAAAAGATGCAGCCCTGATGTCTCTCATGATAGCAGGTGGTTAAGTAGAAATTCGCTGCTCGGCTGACCCTGCAGGAGCAAACGTATGCTAAAAAAGTTCGTAGAATGAGATTTTCAGTGAAGAGCAGCCTGGAACATTTTAGCAAGTTTTACTTGTAAGTGGGGTTGGAAACGCTTTTCAGGCTCAGTACTGGGCTCAAAAGATGCAGCCCTGATGTCTCTCATGATAGCAGGTGGTTAAGTAGAAATTCGCTGCTCGGCTGACCCTGCAGGAGCAAACGTATGCTAAAAATGTTCGTAGAATGAGATTTTCAGTGCAGAGCAGCCAGGCACATTTTAGCAAGTTTTACTTGTAAGTGGGGTTGGAAACGCTTTTCAGGCTCAGTACTGGGCTCAAAAGATGCAGCCCTGATGTCTCTCATGATAGCAGGTGGTTAAGTAGAAATTTGTTGCTCGGCTGATCCAGCAGGAGCAAACGTATGCCAAAAATGTTCGTAGAATGAGATTTTCAGTGAAGAGCAGCCAGGCACATTTTAGCAAGTTTTACTTGTAAGTGGGGTTGGAAACGCTTTTCAGGCTCAATACTGGGCTCAAAAGATGCAGCCCTGATGTCTCTCATGATAGCAGGTGGTTACTTAGAAATTCGCTGCTCAGCTGACCCGGCAGGAGCAAACGTATGCTAAAAATGTTCGTAGAATGAGCTTTTTCAGTGAAGAGCAGCCAGGCACATTTTAGCAAGTTTTACTTGTAAGTGGGGTTCGAAACGCTTTTCAGGCTCAATACTGGGCTCAAAACATGCAGCCCTGATGTCTCTCATGATAGCAGGTGGTTAAGTAGAAATTCGTTGCTCGGCTGATCCAGCAGGAGCAAACGTATGCCAAAAATGTTCGTAGAATGAGATTTTCAGTGAAGAGCAGCCAGGCACATTTTAGCAAGTTTTACTTGTAAGTGGGGTTGGAAACGCTTTTTAGGCTCAGTACTGGGCTCAAAAGATGCAGCCCTGATGTCTCTCATGATAGCAGGTGGTTAAGTAGAAATTCGCTGCTCGGCTGACCCTGCAGGAGCAAACATATGCTAAAAATGTTCGTAGAATGAGATTTTCAGTGAAGAGCAGCCAGGCACATTTTAGCAAGTTTTACTTGTAAGTGGGGTTGGAAACGCTTTTCAGGCTCAATACTTGGCTCAAAAGATGCAGCCCTGATGTCTCTCATGATAGCAGGTGGTTAAGTAGAATTCGCTGCTCGGCTGACCCTGCAGGAGCAAACGTATGCCAAAAATGTTCGTAGAATGAGATTTTCAGTGAAGAGCAGCCCGGCACATTTTAGCAAGTTTTACTTGTAAGGGGGGTTGGAAACGCTTTTCCATACTCAATACTGGGCTCAAAAGATACAGCCCTGATGTCTCTCATGATAGCAGGTGGTTAAGTAGAAATTCGCTGCTCGGCTGATCCAGCAGGAGCAAACGCATGCTAAAAATGTTCGTAGAATGAGCTTTTCAGTGAAGAGCAGCCAGGCACATTTTAGCAAGTTTTACTTGTATGTGGGGTTGGAAACGCTTTTCAGGCTCAGTACTGGGCTCAAAAGATGCAGCCCTGATGTCTCTCATGATAGCAGGTGGTTAAGTAGAAATTCGCTGCTCGGCTGACCCAGCAGGACCAAACGTATGCTAAAAATGTTCGTAGAATGAGATTTTCAGTGAAGAGCAGCCAGGCACATTTTAGCAAGTTTTACTTGTAAGTGGGGTTGGAAACGCTTTTCAGGATCAATACTTGGCTCAAAAGATGCAGCCCTGATGTCTCTCATGATAGCATGTGGTTAAGTAGAAATTCGCTGCTCGGCTGACCCTGCAGGAGCAAACATATGCTAAAAAAGTTCGTAGAATGAGATTTTCAGTGAAGAGCAGCCAGGCACATTTTAGCAAGTTTTACTTGTAAGTGGGGTTGGAAACGCTTTTCAGGCTCAATACTGGGCTCAAAAGATGCAGCCCTGATGTCTCTCATGATAGCAGGTGGTTAAGTAGAAATTCACTGCTCAGCTGACCCGGCAGGAGCAAACGTATGCTAAAAATGTTCGTAGAATGAGCTTTTTCAGTGAAGAGCAGCCAGGCACATTTTAGCAAGTTTTACTTGTAAGTGAGGTTGGAAACGCTTTTCAGGCTCAATACTGGGCTCAAAACATGCAGCCCTGATGTCTCTCATGATAGCAGGTGGTTAAGTAGAAATTCGTTGCTCGGCTGATCCAGCAGGAGCAAACGTATGCCAAAAATGTTCGTAGAATGAGATTTTCAGTGAAGAGCAGCCAGGCACATTTTAGCAAGTTTTACTTGTAAGTGGGGTTGGAAACGCTTTTTAGGCTCAGTACTGGGCTCAAAAGATGCAGCCCTGATGTCTCTCATGATAGCAGGTGGTTAAGTAGAAATTCGATGCTCGGCTGACCCTGCAGGAGCATACGTATGCTAAAAATGTTCGTAAAATGAGCTTTTCAGTGAAGAGCAGCCAGGCACATTTTAGCAAGTTTTACTTGTAAGAGGGGGTGGAAACGCTTTTCAGGCTCAGTACTGGGCTCAAAAGATGCAGCCCTGATGTCTCTCATGATAGCAGGTGGTTAAGTAGAAATTCGCTGCTCGGCTGACCCTGCAGGAGCAAACGTATGCTAAAAATGTTCGTAGAATGAGATTTTCAGTGAAGAACAGCCAGGCACATTTTAACAAGTTTTACTTGTAAGTAGGGTTGGAAACGCTTTTCAGGCTCAGTACTGGGCTCAAAAGATGCAGCCCTGATGTCTCTCATGATAGCAGGTGGTTAAGTAGAAATTCGCTGCTCGGCTGTTCCAGCAGGAGCAAACATATGCTAAAAATGTACGTAGAATGAGATTTTCAGTGAATAGCAGCCAGGCACATTTTAGCAAGTTTTACTTGTAAGTGGGGATAGAAACGCTTTTTAGGGTCAGTACTGGGCTCAAAAGATGCAGCCCTGATGTCTCTCATGATAGCAGGTGGTTAAGTAGAAATTCGCTGCTCAGCTGACCCGGCAGGAGCAAATGTATGCAAAAAATGTTCGTAGAATGAGCTTTTCAGTGAAGAGCAGCCAGGCACATTTTAGCAAGTTTTACTTGTACGTGGGGTTGGAAACGCTTTTCAGGCTCAGTACTGGCCTCAAAACATGCAGCCCTGATGTCTCTCATGATAGCAGGTGGTTAGGTAGAAATTCGCTGCTCGGCTGACCCAGCAGGACCAAACGTATGCTAAAAATGTTCGTAGAATGAGATTTTCAGTGAAGAGCAGCCAGGCACATTTTAGCAAGTTTTACTTGTAAGTGGGGTTGGAAACGCTTTTCAGGCTCAGTACTTGGCTCAAAAGATGCAGCCCTGATGTCTCTCATGATAGCAGGTGGTTAAGTAGAAATTTGCTGCTCGGCTGATCCAGCAGGAGCAAACATATGCGAAAAATGTACGTAGAATGAGATTTTCAGTGAATAGCAGCCAGGCACATTTTAGCAAGTTTTACTTGTAAGTGGGGATGGAAACGCTTTTTAGGCTCAGTACTGGGCTCAAAAGATGCTGCCCTGATGTCTCTCATGATAGCAGGTGGTTAAGTAGAAATTCGCTGCTCGGCTGACCCTGCAGGAGCAAACGTATGCTAAAAATGTTCGTAGAATGAGATTTTCAGTGAAGAGCAGCCAGGCACATTTTAGCAAGTTTTACTTGTAAGTGGGGTTGGAAACGCTTTTCAGGCTCAGTACTGGGCTCAAAAGATGCAGCCCTGATGTCTCTCATGATAGCAGGTGGTTAAGTAGAATTCGCTGCTCGGCTGACCCTGCAGGAGCAAACGTATGCCAAAAATGTTCGTAGAATGAGATTTTCAGTGAAGAGCAGCCTGGCACATTTTAGCAAGTTTTACTTGTAAGGGGGGTTGGAAACGCTTTTCCATACTCAATACTGGGCTCAAAAGATGCAGCCCTGATGTCTCTCATGATAGCAGGTGGTTAAGTAGAAATTCGCTGCTCGGCTGACCCTGCAGGAGCAAACATATGCGAAAAATGTACGTAGAATGAGCTTTTCAGTGAAGAGCAGCCAGGCACATTTTAGCAAGTTTTACTTGTAAGTGGGGTTGGAAACGCTTTTCAGGCTCAGTACTGGGCTCAAAACATGCAGCCCTGATGTCTCTCATGATAGGAGGTGGTAAAGTAGAAATTCGCTGCTCGGCTGACCCTGCAGGAGCAAACGTATGCTAAAAATGTTCGTAGAATGAGATTTTCAGTGAAGAGCAGCCAGGCACATTTTAGCAAGTTTTACTTGTAAGTGGGGTTAGAAACGCTTTTCAGGCTCAATACTGGGCTCAAAACATGCAGCCCTGATGTCTCTCATGATAGCAGGTGGTTAAGTAGAAATTCGCTGCTCGGCTGACCCTGCAGGAGCAAACGTATGCTAAAAATGTTCGTAGAATGAGCTTTTCAGTGAAGAGCAGCCAGGCACATTTTAGCAAGTTTTACTTGTAAGTGGGGTTTGAAATGCTTTTCAGGCTCAGTACTGGGCTCAAAAGATGCAGCCCTGATGTCTCTCATGATAGCAGGTGGTTAAGTAGAATTCGCTGCTCGGCTGACCCTGCAGGAGCAAACGTATGCCAAAAATGTTCGTAGAATGAGATTTTCAGTGAAGAGCAGCCCGGCACATTTTAGCAAGTTTTACTTGTAAGGGGGGTTGGAAACGCTTTTCCATACTCAATACTGGGCTCAAAAGATACAGCCCTGATGTCTCTCATGATAGCAGGTGGTTAAGTAGAAATTCGCTGCTCGGCTGTTCCAGCAGGAGCAAACGCATGCTAAAAATGTTCGTAGAATGAGCTTTTCAGTGAAGAGCAGCCAGGCACATTTTAGCAAGTTTTACTTGTATGTGGGGTTGGAAACGCTTTTCAGGCTCAGTACTGGGCTCAAAAGATGCAGCCCTGATGTCTCTCATGATAGCAGGTGGTTAAGTAGAAATTCGCTGCTCGGCTGACCCAGCAGGACCAAACGTATGCTAAAAATGTTCGTAGAATGAGATTTTCAGTGAAGAGCAGCCAGGCACATTTTAGCAAGTTTTACTTGTAAGTGGGGTTGGAAACGCTTTTCAGGCTCAATACTTGGCTCAAAAGATGCAGCCCTGATGTCTCTCATGATAGCATGTGGTTAAGTAGAAATTCGCTGCTCGGCTGACCCTGCAGGAGCAAACATATGCTAAAAAAGTTCGTAGAATGAGATTTTCAGTGAAGAGCAGCCAGGCACATTTTAGCAAGTTTTACTTGTAAGTGGGGTTGGAAACGCTTTTCAGGCTCAGTACTTGGCTCAAAAGATGCAGCCCTGATGTCTCTCATGATAGCAGGTGGTTAAGTAGAAATTTGCTGCTCGGCTGATCCAGCAGGAGCAAACATATGCGAAAAATGTACGTAGAATGAGATTTTCAGTGAATAGCAGCCAGGCACATTTTAGCAAGTTTTACTTGTAAGTGGGGATGGAAACGCTTTTTAGGCTCAGTACTGGGCTCAAAAGATGCTGCCCTGATGTCTCTCATGATAGCAGGTGGTTAAGTAGAAATTCGCTGCTCGGCTGACCCTGCAGGAGCAAACGTATGCTAAAAATGTTCGTAGAATGAGATTTTCAGTGAAGAGCAGCCAGGCACATTTTAGCAAGTTTTACTTGTAAGTGGGGTTGGAAACGCTTTTCAGGCTCAGTACTGGGCTCAAAAGATGCAGCCCTGATGTCTCTCATGATAGCAGGTGGTTAAGTAGAATTCGCTGCTCGGCTGACCCTGCAGGAGCAAACGTATGCCAAAAATGTTCGTAGAATGAGATTTTCAGTGAAGAGCAGCCTGGCACATTTTAGCAAGTTTTACTTGTAAGGGGGGTTGGAAACGCTTTTCCATACTCAATACTGGGCTCAAAAGATGCAGCCCTGATGTCTCTCATGATAGCAGGTGGTTAAGTAGAAATTCGCTGCTCGGCTGACCCTGCAGGAGCAAACATATGCGAAAAATGTACGTAGAATGAGCTTTTCAGTGAAGAGCAGCCAGGCACATTTTAGCAAGTTTTACTTGTAAGTGGGGTTGGAAACGCTTTTCAGGCTCAGTACTGGGCTCAAAACATGCAGCCCTGATGTCTCTCATGATAGGAGGTGGTAAAGTAGAAATTCGCTGCTCGGCTGACCCTGCAGGAGCAAACGTATGCTAAAAATGTTCGTAGAATGAGATTTTCAGTGAAGAGCAGCCAGGCACATTTTAGCAAGTTTTACTTGTAAGTGGGGGTTGGAAACGCTTTTCAGGCTCAGTACTGGGCTCAAAAGATGCAGCCCTGATGTCTCTCATGATAGCAGGTGGTAAGTAGAAATTCGCTGCTCGGCTGACCCTGCAGGAGCAAACGTATGCGAAAAATGTTCGTAGAATGAGATTTTCAGTGAAGAGCAGCCAGGCACATTTTTGCAAGTTTTACTTGTAAGTGGGGATGGAAACGCTTTCCAGGCTCAATACTGGGCTCAAAAGATGCAGCCCTGATGTCTCTCATGATAGCAGGTGGTTAAGTAGAAATTCGCTGCTCGGCTGACCCGGCAGGAACAAATGTATGCCAAAAATGTACGTAGAATGAGATTTTCAGTGAATAGCAGCCAGGCACATTTTAGCAAGTTTTACTTGTAAGTGGGGATGGAAATGCTTTTTAGGCTCAGTACTGGGCTCAAAAGATGCAGCCCTGATGTCTCTCATGATAGCAGGTGGTTAAGTAGAAATTCGCTGCTCGGCTGACCCTGCAGGAGCAAACGTATGCTAAAAATGTTCGTAGAATGAGATTTTCAGTGAAGAGCAGCCAGGCACATTTTAGCAAGTTTTACTTGTAAGTGGGGTTGGAAACGCTTTTCAGGCTCAATACTGGGCTCAAAAGATGCAGCCTTGATGTCTCTCATGATAGGAGGTGGTTAAGTAGAAATTCGCTGCTCGGCTGACCCTGCAGGAGCAAACGTATGCTAAAAATGTTCGTAGAATGAGTTTTTCAGTGAAGAGCAGCCTGGCACATTTAGCAAGTTTTACTTGTAAGTGGGGTTGGAAACGCTTTTCAGGCTCAATACTGGGCTCAAAAGATGCAGCCCTGATGTCTCTCATGATAGCAGGTGGTTAAGTAGAATTTCGCTGCTCGGCTGACCCTGCAGGAGCAAACGTATGCTAAAAATGTTCATAGAATGAGCTTTTCAGTGAAGAGCAGCCAGGCACATTTTAGCAAGTTTTACTTGTAAGTGGGGTTGGAAACGCTTTTCAGGCTCAGTACTGGGCTCAAAGATGCAGTCCTGATGTCTCTCATGATAGGAGGTGGTTAAGTAGAAATTCGCTGCTCAGCTGACCCTGCAGGAGCAAACGTATGCTAAAAATGTTCGTAGAATGAGATTTTCAGTGAAGAGCAGCCAGGCACATTTTAGCAAGTTTTACTTGTAAGTGGGGTTGGAAACGCTTTTCAGGCTCAATACTGGGCTCAAAAGATGCAGCCCTGATGTCTCTCATGATAGCAGGTGGTTAAGTAGAAATTCGCTGCTCGGCTGACCCTGCAGGAGCAAACGTATGCTAAAAATGTTCATAGAATGAGATTTTCAGTGAAGAGCAGCCAGGCACATTTTAGCAAGTTTTACTTGTAAGTGGGGTTGGAAACGCTTTTCAGGCTCAGTACTGGGCTCAAAAGATGCAGCCCTGATGTCTCTCATGATAGCAGCGGGTTAAGTAGAATTCGCTGCTCGGCTGACCCTGCAGGAGCAAACGTATGCTAAAAATGTTCGTAGACTGAGATTTTCAGTGAAGAGCAGCCTGGCACATTTTAGCAAGTTTTACTTGTAAGGGGGGTTGGAAACGCTTTTCCATACTCAATACTGGGCTCAAAAGATGCAGCCCTGATGTCTCTCATGATAGCAGGTGGTTAAGTAGAAATTCGCTGCTCGGCTGACCCAGCAGGACCAAACGTATGCTAAAAATGTTCGTAGAATGAGATTTTCAGTGAGGAGCAGCCAGGCACATTTTAGCAAGTTTTACTTGTAAGTGGGGTTGGAAACGCTTTTCAGGCTCAATACTTGGCTCAAAAGATGCAGCCCTGATGTCTCTCATGATAGCAGGTGGTTAAGTAGAAATTCGCTGCTCGGCTGACCCTGCAGGAGCAAACGTATGCTAAAAAAGTTCGTAGAATGAGATTTTCAGTGAAGAGCAGCCTGGAACATTTTAGCAAGTTTTACTTGTAAGTGGGGTTGGAAACGCTTTTCAGGCTCAGTACTGGGCTCAAAAGATGCAGCCCTGATGTCTCTCATGATAGCAGGTGGTTAAGTAGAAATTCGCTGCTCGGCTGACCCTGCAGGAGCAAACGTATGCTAAAAATGTTCGTAGAATGAGATTTTCAGTGAAGAGCAGCCAGGCACATTTTAGCAAGTTTTACTTGTAAGTGGGGTTGGAAACGCTTTTCAGGCTCAATACTGGGCTCAAAAGATGCAGCCCTGATGTCTCTCATGATAGCAGGTGGTTAAGTAGAAATTCGCTGCTCAGCTGACCTGGCAGGAGCAAACGTATGCTAAAAATGTTCGTAGAATGAGCTTTTTCAGTGAAGAGCAGCCAGGCACATTTTAGCAAGTTTTACTTGTAAGTGGGGTTGGAAACGCTTTTCAGGCTCAATACTGGGCTCAAAAGATGCAGCCCTGATGTCTCTCATGATAGCAGGTGGTTAAGTAGAAATTCGCTGCTCGGCTGACCCTGCAGGAGCAAACATATGCTAAAAATGTTCGTAGAATGAGATTTTCAGTGAAGAGCAGCCAGGCACATTTTAGCAAGTTTTACTTGTAAGTGGGGTTGGAAACGCTTTTCAGGCTCAGTACTGGGCTCAAAAGATGCAGCCCTGATGTCTCTCATGATAGAAGGTGGTTAAGTAGAAATTCGCTGCTCGGCTGACCCGGCAGGAGCAAACGTATGCTAAAAATGTTCGTAGAATGAGCTTTTTCAGTGAAGAGCAGCCAGGCACATTTTAGCAAGTTTTACTTGTAAGTGGGGTTGGAAACGCTTTTCAGGCTCAATACTGGGCTCAAAACATGCAGCCCTGATGTCTCTCATGATAGCAGGTGGTTAAGTAGAAATTCGTTGCTCGGCTGATCCAGCAGGAGCAAACGTATGCCAAAAATGTTCGTAGAATGAGATTTTCAGTGAAGAGCAGCCAGGCACATTTTAGCAAGTTTTACTTGTAAGTGGGGTTGGAAACGCTTTTTAGGCTCAGTACTGGGCTCAAAAGATGCAGCCCTGATGTCTCTCATGATAGCAGGTGGTTAAGTAGAAATTCGCTGCTCGGCTGACCCTGCAGGAGCAAACGTATGCTAAAAATGTTCGTAAAATGAGCTTTTCAGTGAAGAGCAGCCAGGCACATTTTATGAAGTTTTACTTGTAAGAGGGGGTGGAAACGCTTTTCAGGCTCAGTACTGGGCTCAAAAGATACAGCCCTGATGTCTCTCATGATAGCAGGTGGTTAAGTAGAAATTCGCTGCTCGGCTGACCCTGCAGGAGCAAACGTATGCTAAAAATGTTCGTAGAATGAGATTTTCAGTGAAGAGCAGCCAGGCACATTTTAGCAAGTTTTACTTGTAAGTGGGGTTGGAAACGCTTTTCAGGCTCAGTACTGGGCTCAAAATATGCAGCCCTGATGTCTCTCATGATAGCAGGTGGTAAGTAGAAATTCGCTGCTCGGCTGACCCTGCAGGAGCAAACGTATGCTAAAAATGTTCGTAGAATGAGATTTTCAGTGAAGAGCAGCCAGGCACATTTTAGCAAGTTTTACTTGTAAGTGGGGTTAGAAACGCTTTTCAGGCTCAATACTGGGCTCAAAACATGCAGCCCTGATGTCTCTCATGATAGCAGGTGGTTAAGTAGAAATTCGCTGCTCGGCTGACCCTGCAGGAGCAAACGTATGCTAAAAATGTTCGTAGAATGAGCTTTTCAGTGAAGAGCAGCCAGGCACATTTTAGCAAGTTTTACTTGTAAGTGGGGTTGGAAATGCTTTTCAGGCTCAGTACTGGGCTCAAAAGATGCAGCCCTGATGTCTCTCATGATAGCAGGTGGTTAAGTAGAATTCGCTGCTCGGCTGACCCTGCAGGAGCAAACGTATGCCCAAAATGTTCGTAGAATGAGATTTTCAGTGAAGAGCAGCCCGGCACATTTTAGCAAGTTTTACTTGTAAGGGGGGTTGGAAACGCTTTTCCATACTCAATACTGGGCTCAAAAGATACAGCCCTGATGTCTCTCATGATAGCAGGTGGTTAAGTGGAAATTCGCTGCTCGGCTGATCCAGCAGGAGCAAACATATGCGAAAATGTACGTAGAATGAGCTTTTCAGTGAAGAGCAGGCAGGCACATTTTAGCAAGTTTTACTCGTAAGTGGGGTTGGAAACGCTTTTCAGGCTCAGTACTTGGCTCAAAAGATGCAGCCCTGATGTCTCTCATGATAGCAGGTGGTTAAGTAGAAATTTGCTGCTCGGCTGATCCAGCAGGAGCAAACATATGCGAAAAATGTACGTAGAATGAGATTTTCAGTGAATAGCAGCCAGGCACATTTTAGCAAGTTTTACTTGTAAGTGGGGATGGAAACGCTTTTTAGGCTCAGTACTGGGCTCAAAAGATGCTGCCCTGATGTCTCTCATGATAGCAGGTGGTTAAGTAGAAATTCGCTGCTCGGCTGACCCTGCAGGAGCAAACGTATGCTAAAAATGTTCGTAGAATGAGATTTTCAGTGAAGAGCAGCCAGGCACATTTTAGCAAGTTTTACTTGTAAGTGGGGTTGGAAACGCTTTTCAGGCTCAGTACTGGGCTCAAAAGATGCAGCCCTGATGTCTCTCATGATAGCAGGTGGTTAAGTAGAATTCGCTGCTCGGCTGACCCTGCAGGAGCAAACGTATGCCAAAAATGTTCGTAGAATGAGATTTTCAGTGAAGAGCAGCCTGGCACATTTTAGCAAGTTTTACTTGTAAGGGGGGTTGGAAACGCTTTTCCATACTCAATACTGGGCTCAAAAGATGCAGCCCTGATGTCTCTCATGATAGCAGGTGGTTAAGTAGAAATTCGCTGCTCGGCTGACCCTGCAGGAGCAAACATATGCGAAAAATGTACGTAGAATGAGCTTTTCAGTGAAGAGCAGCCAGGCACATTTTAGCAAGTTTTACTTGTAAGTGGGGTTGGAAACGCTTTTCAGGCTCAGTACTGGGCTCAAAACATGCAGCCCTGATGTCTCTCATGATAGGAGGTGGTTAAGTAGAAATTCGCTGCTCGGCTGACCCTGCAGGAGCAAACGTATGCTAAAAATGTTCGTAGAATGAGATTTTCAGTGAAGAGCAGCCAGGCACATTTTAGCAAGTTTTACTTGTAAGTGGGGGTTGGAAACGCTTTTCAGGCTCAGTACTGGGCTCAAAAGATGCAGCCCTGATGTCTCTCATGATAGCAGGTGGTAAGTAGAAATTCGCTGCTCGGCTGACCCTGCAGGAGCAAACGTATGCGAAAAATGTTCGTAGAATGAGATTTTCAGTGAAGAGCAGCCAGGCACATTTTTGCAAGTTTTACTTGTAAGTGGGGATGGAAACGCTTTCCAGGCTCAATACTGGGCTCAAAAGATGCAGCCCTGATGTCTCTCATGATAGCAGGTGGTTAAGTAGAAATTCGCTGCTCGGCTGACCCGGCAGGAACAAATGTATGCCAAAAATGTACGTAGAATGAGATTTTCAGTGAAGAGCAGCCAGGCACATTTTAGCAAGTTTTACTTGTAAGTGGGGTTGGAAACGCTTTTCAGGCTCAGTACTGGGCTCAAAAGATGCAGCCCTGATGTCTCTCATGATAGCAGCGGGTTAAGTAGAATTCGCTGCTCGGCTGACCCTGCAGGAGCAAACGTATGCTAAAAATGTTCGTAGACTGAGATTTTCAGTGAAGAGCAGCCTGGCACATTTTAGCAAGTTTTACTTGTAAGGGGGGTTGGAAACGCTTTTCCATACTCAATACTGGGCTCAAAAGATGCAGCCCTGATGTCTCTCATGATAGCAGGTGGTTAAGTAGAAATTCGCTGCTCGGCTGACCCAGCAGGACCAAACGTATGCTAAAAATGTTCGTAGAATGAGATTTTCAGTGAGGAGCAGCCAGGCACATTTTAGCAAGTTTTACTTGTAAGTGGGGTTGGAAACGCTTTTCAGGCTCAATACTTGGCTCAAAAGATGCAGCCCTGATGTCTCTCATGATAGCAGGTGGTTAAGTAGAAATTCGCTGCTCGGCTGACCCTGCAGGAGCAAACGTATGCTAAAAAAGTTCGTAGAATGAGATTTTCAGTGAAGAGCAGCCTGGAACATTTTAGCAAGTTTTACTTGTAAGTGGGGTTGGAAACGCTTTTCAGGCTCAGTACTGGGCTCAAAAGATGCAGCCCTGATGTCTCTCATGATAGCAGGTGGTTAAGTAGAAATTCGCTGCTCGGCTGACCCTGCAGGAGCAAACGTATGCTAAAAATGTTCGTAGAATGAGATTTTCAGTGCAGAGCAGCCAGGCACATTTTAGCAAGTTTTACTTGTAAGTGGGGTTGGAAACGCTTTTCAGGCTCAGTACTGGGCTCAAAAGATGCAGCCCTGATGTCTCTCATGATAGCAGGTGGTTAAGTAGAAATTTGTTGCTCGGCTGATCCAGCAGGAGCAAACGTATGCCAAAAATGTTCGTAGAATGAGATTTTCAGTGAAGAGCAGCCAGGCACATTTTAGCAAGTTTTACTTGTAAGTGGGGTTGGAAACGCTTTTCAGGCTCAATACTGGGCTCAAAAGATGCAGCCCTGATGTCTCTCATGATAGCAGGTGGTTACTTAGAAATTCGCTGCTCAGCTGACCCGGCAGGAGCAAACGTATGCTAAAAATGTTCGTAGAATGAGCTTTTTCAGTGAAGAGCAGCCAGGCACATTTTAGCAAGTTTTACTTGTAAGTGGGGTTCGAAACGCTTTTCAGGCTCAATACTGGGCTCAAAACATGCAGCCCTGATGTCTCTCATGATAGCAGGTGGTTAAGTAGAAATTCGTTGCTCGGCTGATCCAGCAGGAGCAAACGTATGCCAAAAATGTTCGTAGAATGAGATTTTCAGTGAAGAGCAGCCAGGCACATTTTAGCAAGTTTTACTTGTAAGTGGGGTTGGAAACGCTTTTTAGGCTCAGTACTGGGCTCAAAAGATGCAGCCCTGATGTCTCTCATGATAGCAGGTGGTTAAGTAGAAATTCGCTGCTCGGCTGACCCTGCAGGAGCAAACATATGCTAAAAATGTTCGTAGAATGAGATTTTCAGTGAAGAGCAGCCAGGCACATTTTAGCAAGTTTTACTTGTAAGTGGGGTTGGAAACGCTTTTCAGGCTCAATACTTGGCTCAAAAGATGCAGCCCTGATGTCTCTCATGATAGCAGGTGGTTAAGTAGAATTCGCTGCTCGGCTGACCCTGCAGGAGCAAACGTATGCCAAAAATGTTCGTAGAATGAGATTTTCAGTGAAGAGCAGCCCGGCACATTTTAGCAAGTTTTACTTGTAAGGGGGGTTGGAAACGCTTTTCCATACTCAATACTGGGCTCAAAAGATACAGCCCTGATGTCTCTCATGATAGCAGGTGGTTAAGTAGAAATTCGCTGCTCGGCTGATCCAGCAGGAGCAAACGCATGCTAAAAATGTTCGTAGAATGAGCTTTTCAGTGAAGAGCAGCCAGGCACATTTTAGCAAGTTTTACTTGTATGTGGGGTTGGAAACGCTTTTCAGGCTCAGTACTGGGCTCAAAAGATGCAGCCCTGATGTCTCTCATGATAGCAGGTGGTTAAGTAGAAATTCGCTGCTCGGCTGACCCAGCAGGACCAAACGTATGCTAAAAATGTTCGTAGAATGAGATTTTCAGTGAAGAGCAGCCAGGCACATTTTAGCAAGTTTTACTTGTAAGTGGGGTTGGAAACGCTTTTCAGGATCAATACTTGGCTCAAAAGATGCAGCCCTGATGTCTCTCATGATAGCATGTGGTTAAGTAGAAATTCGCTGCTCGGCTGACCCTGCAGGAGCAAACATATGCTAAAAAAGTTCGTAGAATGAGATTTTCAGTGAAGAGCAGCCAGGCACATTTTAGCAAGTTTTACTTGTAAGTGGGGTTGGAAACGCTTTTCAGGCTCAATACTGGGCTCAAAAGATGCAGCCCTGATGTCTCTCATGATAGCAGGTGGTTAAGTAGAAATTCACTGCTCAGCTGACCCGGCAGGAGCAAACGTATGCTAAAAATGTTCGTAGAATGAGCTTTTTCAGTGAAGAGCAGCCAGGCACATTTTAGCAAGTTTTACTTGTAAGTGAGGTTGGAAACGCTTTTCAGGCTCAATACTGGGCTCAAAACATGCAGCCCTGATGTCTCTCATGATAGCAGGTGGTTAAGTAGAAATTCGTTGCTCGGCTGATCCAGCAGGAGCAAACGTATGCCAAAAATGTTCGTAGAATGAGATTTTCAGTGAAGAGCAGCCAGGCACATTTTAGCAAGTTTTACTTGTAAGTGGGGTTGGAAACGCTTTTTAGGCTCAGTACTGGGCTCAAAAGATGCAGCCCTGATGTCTCTCATGATAGCAGGTGGTTAAGTAGAAATTCGATGCTCGGCTGACCCTGCAGGAGCATACGTATGCTAAAAATGTTCGTAAAATGAGCTTTTCAGTGAAGAGCAGCCAGGCACATTTTAGCAAGTTTTACTTGTAAGAGGGGGTGGAAACGCTTTTCAGGCTCAGTACTGGGCTCAAAAGATGCAGCCCTGATGTCTCTCATGATAGCAGGTGGTTAAGTAGAAATTCGCTGCTCGGCTGACCCTGCAGGAGCAAACGTATGCTAAAAATGTTCGTAGAATGAGATTTTCAGTGAAGAACAGCCAGGCACATTTTAACAAGTTTTACTTGTAAGTAGGGTTGGAAACGCTTTTCAGGCTCAGTACTGGGCTCAAAAGATGCAGCCCTGATGTCTCTCATGATAGCAGGTGGTTAAGTAGAAATTCGCTGCTCGGCTGTTCCAGCAGGAGCAAACATATGCTAAAAATGTACGTAGAATGAGATTTTCAGTGAATAGCAGCCAGGCACATTTTAGCAAGTTTTACTTGTAAGTGGGGATAGAAACGCTTTTTAGGGTCAGTACTGGGCTCAAAAGATGCAGCCCTGATGTCTCTCATGATAGCAGGTGGTTAAGTAGAAATTCGCTGCTCAGCTGACCCGGCAGGAGCAAATGTATGCAAAAAATGTTCGTAGAATGAGCTTTTCAGTGAAGAGCAGCCAGGCACATTTTAGCAAGTTTTACTTGTACGTGGGGTTGGAAACGCTTTTCAGGCTCAGTACTGGCCTCAAAACATGCAGCCCTGATGTCTCTCATGATAGCAGGTGGTTAGGTAGAAATTCGCTGCTCGGCTGACCCAGCAGGACCAAACGTATGCTAAAAATGTTCGTAGAATGAGATTTTCAGTGAAGAGCAGCCAGGCACATTTTAGCAAGTTTTACTTGTAAGTGGGGTTGGAAACGCTTTTCAGGCTCAGTACTTGGCTCAAAAGATGCAGCCCTGATGTCTCTCATGATAGCAGGTGGTTAAGTAGAAATTTGCTGCTCGGCTGATCCAGCAGGAGCAAACATATGCGAAAAATGTACGTAGAATGAGATTTTCAGTGAATAGCAGCCAGGCACATTTTAGCAAGTTTTACTTGTAAGTGGGGATGGAAACGCTTTTTAGGCTCAGTACTGGGCTCAAAAGATGCTGCCCTGATGTCTCTCATGATAGCAGGTGGTTAAGTAGAAATTCGCTGCTCGGCTGACCCTGCAGGAGCAAACGTATGCTAAAAATGTTCGTAGAATGAGATTTTCAGTGAAGAGCAGCCAGGCACATTTTAGCAAGTTTTACTTGTAAGTGGGGTTGGAAACGCTTTTCAGGCTCAGTACTGGGCTCAAAAGATGCAGCCCTGATGTCTCTCATGATAGCAGGTGGTTAAGTAGAATTCGCTGCTCGGCTGACCCTGCAGGAGCAAACGTATGCCAAAAATGTTCGTAGAATGAGATTTTCAGTGAAGAGCAGCCTGGCACATTTTAGCAAGTTTTACTTGTAAGGGGGGTTGGAAACGCTTTTCCATACTCAATACTGGGCTCAAAAGATGCAGCCCTGATGTCTCTCATGATAGCAGGTGGTTAAGTAGAAATTCGCTGCTCGGCTGACCCTGCAGGAGCAAACATATGCGAAAAATGTACGTAGAATGAGCTTTTCAGTGAAGAGCAGCCAGGCACATTTTAGCAAGTTTTACTTGTAAGTGGGGTTGGAAACGCTTTTCAGGCTCAGTACTGGGCTCAAAACATGCAGCCCTGATGTCTCTCATGATAGGAGGTGGTAAAGTAGAAATTCGCTGCTCGGCTGACCCTGCAGGAGCAAACGTATGCTAAAAATGTTCGTAGAATGAGATTTTCAGTGAAGAGCAGCCAGGCACATTTTAGCAAGTTTTACTTGTAAGTGGGGTTAGAAACGCTTTTCAGGCTCAATACTGGGCTCAAAACATGCAGCCCTGATGTCTCTCATGATAGCAGGTGGTTAAGTAGAAATTCGCTGCTCGGCTGACCCTGCAGGAGCAAACGTATGCTAAAAATGTTCGTAGAATGAGCTTTTCAGTGAAGAGCAGCCAGGCACATTTTAGCAAGTTTTACTTGTAAGTGGGGTTTGAAATGCTTTTCAGGCTCAGTACTGGGCTCAAAAGATGCAGCCCTGATGTCTCTCATGATAGCAGGTGGTTAAGTAGAATTCGCTGCTCGGCTGACCCTGCAGGAGCAAACGTATGCCAAAAATGTTCGTAGAATGAGATTTTCAGTGAAGAGCAGCCCGGCACATTTTAGCAAGTTTTACTTGTAAGGGGGGTTGGAAACGCTTTTCCATACTCAATACTGGGCTCAAAAGATACAGCCCTGATGTCTCTCATGATAGCAGGTGGTTAAGTAGAAATTCGCTGCTCGGCTGTTCCAGCAGGAGCAAACGCATGCTAAAAATGTTCGTAGAATGAGCTTTTCAGTGAAGAGCAGCCAGGCACATTTTAGCAAGTTTTACTTGTATGTGGGGTTGGAAACGCTTTTCAGGCTCAGTACTGGGCTCAAAAGATGCAGCCCTGATGTCTCTCATGATAGCAGGTGGTTAAGTAGAAATTCGCTGCTCGGCTGACCCAGCAGGACCAAACGTATGCTAAAAATGTTCGTAGAATGAGATTTTCAGTGAAGAGCAGCCAGGCACATTTTAGCAAGTTTTACTTGTAAGTGGGGTTGGAAACGCTTTTCAGGCTCAATACTTGGCTCAAAAGATGCAGCCCTGATGTCTCTCATGATAGCATGTGGTTAAGTAGAAATTCGCTGCTCGGCTGACCCTGCAGGAGCAAACATATGCTAAAAAAGTTCGTAGAATGAGATTTTCAGTGAAGAGCAGCCAGGCACATTTTAGCAAGTTTTACTTGTAAGTGGGGTTGGAAACGCTTTTCAGGCTCAGTACTTGGCTCAAAAGATGCAGCCCTGATGTCTCTCATGATAGCAGGTGGTTAAGTAGAAATTTGCTGCTCGGCTGATCCAGCAGGAGCAAACATATGCGAAAAATGTACGTAGAATGAGATTTTCAGTGAATAGCAGCCAGGCACATTTTAGCAAGTTTTACTTGTAAGTGGGGATGGAAACGCTTTTTAGGCTCAGTACTGGGCTCAAAAGATGCTGCCCTGATGTCTCTCATGATAGCAGGTGGTTAAGTAGAAATTCGCTGCTCGGCTGACCCTGCAGGAGCAAACGTATGCTAAAAATGTTCGTAGAATGAGATTTTCAGTGAAGAGCAGCCAGGCACATTTTAGCAAGTTTTACTTGTAAGTGGGGTTGGAAACGCTTTTCAGGCTCAGTACTGGGCTCAAAAGATGCAGCCCTGATGTCTCTCATGATAGCAGGTGGTTAAGTAGAATTCGCTGCTCGGCTGACCCTGCAGGAGCAAACGTATGCCAAAAATGTTCGTAGAATGAGATTTTCAGTGAAGAGCAGCCTGGCACATTTTAGCAAGTTTTACTTGTAAGGGGGGTTGGAAACGCTTTTCCATACTCAATACTGGGCTCAAAAGATGCAGCCCTGATGTCTCTCATGATAGCAGGTGGTTAAGTAGAAATTCGCTGCTCGGCTGACCCTGCAGGAGCAAACATATGCGAAAAATGTACGTAGAATGAGCTTTTCAGTGAAGAGCAGCCAGGCACATTTTAGCAAGTTTTACTTGTAAGTGGGGTTGGAAACGCTTTTCAGGCTCAGTACTGGGCTCAAAACATGCAGCCCTGATGTCTCTCATGATAGGAGGTGGTAAAGTAGAAATTCGCTGCTCGGCTGACCCTGCAGGAGCAAACGTATGCTAAAAATGTTCGTAGAATGAGATTTTCAGTGAAGAGCAGCCAGGCACATTTTAGCAAGTTTTACTTGTAAGTGGGGGTTGGAAACGCTTTTCAGGCTCAGTACTGGGCTCAAAAGATGCAGCCCTGATGTCTCTCATGATAGCAGGTGGTAAGTAGAAATTCGCTGCTCGGCTGACCCTGCAGGAGCAAACGTATGCGAAAAATGTTCGTAGAATGAGATTTTCAGTGAAGAGCAGCCAGGCACATTTTTGCAAGTTTTACTTGTAAGTGGGGATGGAAACGCTTTCCAGGCTCAATACTGGGCTCAAAAGATGCAGCCCTGATGTCTCTCATGATAGCAGGTGGTTAAGTAGAAATTCGCTGCTCGGCTGACCCGGCAGGAACAAATGTATGCCAAAAATGTACGTAGAATGAGATTTTCAGTGAATAGCAGCCAGGCACATTTTAGCAAGTTTTACTTGTAAGTGGGGATGGAAATGCTTTTTAGGCTCAGTACTGGGCTCAAAAGATGCAGCCCTGATGTCTCTCATGATAGCAGGTGGTTAAGTAGAAATTCGCTGCTCGGCTGACCCTGCAGGAGCAAACGTATGCTAAAAATGTTCGTAGAATGAGATTTTCAGTGAAGAGCAGCCAGGCACATTTTAGCAAGTTTTACTTGTAAGTGGGGTTGGAAACGCTTTTCAGGCTCAATACTGGGCTCAAAAGATGCAGCCTTGATGTCTCTCATGATAGGAGGTGGTTAAGTAGAAATTCGCTGCTCGGCTGACCCTGCAGGAGCAAACGTATGCTAAAAATGTTCGTAGAATGAGTTTTTCAGTGAAGAGCAGCCTGGCACATTTAGCAAGTTTTACTTGTAAGTGGGGTTGGAAACGCTTTTCAGGCTCAATACTGGGCTCAAAAGATGCAGCCCTGATGTCTCTCATGATAGCAGGTGGTTAAGTAGAATTTCGCTGCTCGGCTGACCCTGCAGGAGCAAACGTATGCTAAAAATGTTCATAGAATGAGCTTTTCAGTGAAGAGCAGCCAGGCACATTTTAGCAAGTTTTACTTGTAAGTGGGGTTGGAAACGCTTTTCAGGCTCAGTACTGGGCTCAAAGATGCAGTCCTGATGTCTCTCATGATAGGAGGTGGTTAAGTAGAAATTCGCTGCTCAGCTGACCCTGCAGGAGCAAACGTATGCTAAAAATGTTCGTAGAATGAGATTTTCAGTGAAGAGCAGCCAGGCACATTTTAGCAAGTTTTACTTGTAAGTGGGGTTGGAAACGCTTTTCAGGCTCAATACTGGGCTCAAAAGATGCAGCCCTGATGTCTCTCATGATAGCAGGTGGTTAAGTAGAAATTCGCTGCTCGGCTGACCCTGCAGGAGCAAACGTATGCTAAAAATGTTCATAGAATGAGATTTTCAGTGAAGAGCAGCCAGGCACATTTTAGCAAGTTTTACTTGTAAGTGGGGTTGGAAACGCTTTTCAGGCTCAGTACTGGGCTCAAAAGATGCAGCCCTGATGTCTCTCATGATAGCAGCGGGTTAAGTAGAATTCGCTGCTCGGCTGACCCTGCAGGAGCAAACGTATGCTAAAAATGTTCGTAGACTGAGATTTTCAGTGAAGAGCAGCCTGGCACATTTTAGCAAGTTTTACTTGTAAGGGGGGTTGGAAACGCTTTTCCATACTCAATACTGGGCTCAAAAGATGCAGCCCTGATGTCTCTCATGATAGCAGGTGGTTAAGTAGAAATTCGCTGCTCGGCTGACCCAGCAGGACCAAACGTATGCTAAAAATGTTCGTAGAATGAGATTTTCAGTGAGGAGCAGCCAGGCACATTTTAGCAAGTTTTACTTGTAAGTGGGGTTGGAAACGCTTTTCAGGCTCAATACTTGGCTCAAAAGATGCAGCCCTGATGTCTCTCATGATAGCAGGTGGTTAAGTAGAAATTCGCTGCTCGGCTGACCCTGCAGGAGCAAACGTATGCTAAAAAAGTTCGTAGAATGAGATTTTCAGTGAAGAGCAGCCTGGAACATTTTAGCAAGTTTTACTTGTAAGTGGGGTTGGAAACGCTTTTCAGGCTCAGTACTGGGCTCAAAAGATGCAGCCCTGATGTCTCTCATGATAGCAGGTGGTTAAGTAGAAATTCGCTGCTCGGCTGACCCTGCAGGAGCAAACGTATGCTAAAAATGTTCGTAGAATGAGATTTTCAGTGAAGAGCAGCCAGGCACATTTTAGCAAGTTTTACTTGTAAGTGGGGTTGGAAACGCTTTTCAGGCTCAATACTGGGCTCAAAAGATGCAGCCCTGATGTCTCTCATGATAGCAGGTGGTTAAGTAGAAATTCGCTGCTCAGCTGACCTGGCAGGAGCAAACGTATGCTAAAAATGTTCGTAGAATGAGCTTTTTCAGTGAAGAGCAGCCAGGCACATTTTAGCAAGTTTTACTTGTAAGTGGGGTTGGAAACGCTTTTCAGGCTCAATACTGGGCTCAAAAGATGCAGCCCTGATGTCTCTCATGATAGCAGGTGGTTAAGTAGAAATTCGCTGCTCGGCTGACCCTGCAGGAGCAAACATATGCTAAAAATGTTCGTAGAATGAGATTTTCAGTGAAGAGCAGCCAGGCACATTTTAGCAAGTTTTACTTGTAAGTGGGGTTGGAAACGCTTTTCAGGCTCAGTACTGGGCTCAAAAGATGCAGCCCTGATGTCTCTCATGATAGAAGGTGGTTAAGTAGAAATTCGCTGCTCGGCTGACCCGGCAGGAGCAAACGTATGCTAAAAATGTTCGTAGAATGAGCTTTTTCAGTGAAGAGCAGCCAGGCACATTTTAGCAAGTTTTACTTGTAAGTGGGGTTGGAAACGCTTTTCAGGCTCAATACTGGGCTCAAAACATGCAGCCCTGATGTCTCTCATGATAGCAGGTGGTTAAGTAGAAATTCGTTGCTCGGCTGATCCAGCAGGAGCAAACGTATGCCAAAAATGTTCGTAGAATGAGATTTTCAGTGAAGAGCAGCCAGGCACATTTTAGCAAGTTTTACTTGTAAGTGGGGTTGGAAACGCTTTTTAGGCTCAGTACTGGGCTCAAAAGATGCAGCCCTGATGTCTCTCATGATAGCAGGTGGTTAAGTAGAAATTCGCTGCTCGGCTGACCCTGCAGGAGCAAACGTATGCTAAAAATGTTCGTAAAATGAGCTTTTCAGTGAAGAGCAGCCAGGCACATTTTATGAAGTTTTACTTGTAAGAGGGGGTGGAAACGCTTTTCAGGCTCAGTACTGGGCTCAAAAGATACAGCCCTGATGTCTCTCATGATAGCAGGTGGTTAAGTAGAAATTCGCTGCTCGGCTGACCCTGCAGGAGCAAACGTATGCTAAAAATGTTCGTAGAATGAGATTTTCAGTGAAGAGCAGCCAGGCACATTTTAGCAAGTTTTACTTGTAAGTGGGGTTGGAAACGCTTTTCAGGCTCAGTACTGGGCTCAAAATATGCAGCCCTGATGTCTCTCATGATAGCAGGTGGTAAGTAGAAATTCGCTGCTCGGCTGACCCTGCAGGAGCAAACGTATGCTAAAAATGTTCGTAGAATGAGATTTTCAGTGAAGAGCAGCCAGGCACATTTTAGCAAGTTTTACTTGTAAGTGGGGTTAGAAACGCTTTTCAGGCTCAATACTGGGCTCAAAACATGCAGCCCTGATGTCTCTCATGATAGCAGGTGGTTAAGTAGAAATTCGCTGCTCGGCTGACCCTGCAGGAGCAAACGTATGCTAAAAATGTTCGTAGAATGAGCTTTTCAGTGAAGAGCAGCCAGGCACATTTTAGCAAGTTTTACTTGTAAGTGCGGTTGGAAATGCTTTTCAGGCTCAGTACTGGGCTCAAAAGATGCAGCCCTGATGTCTCTCATGATAGCAGGTGGTTAAGTAGAATTCGCTGCTCGGCTGACCCTGCAGGAGCAAACGTATGCCCAAAATGTTCGTAGAATGAGATTTTCAGTGAAGAGCAGCCCGGCACATTTTAGCAAGTTTTACTTGTAAGGGGGGTTGGAAACGCTTTTCCATACTCAATACTGGGCTCAAAAGATACAGCCCTGATGTCTCTCATGATAGCAGGTGGTTAAGTGGAAATTCGCTGCTCGGCTGATCCAGCAGGAGCAAACATATGCGAAAATGTACGTAGAATGAGCTTTTCAGTGAAGAGCAGGCAGGCACATTTTAGCAAGTTTTACTCGTAAGTGGGGTTGGAAACGCTTTTCAGGCTCAGTACTTGGCTCAAAAGATGCAGCCCTGATGTCTCTCATGATAGCAGGTGGTTAAGTAGAAATTTGCTGCTCGGCTGATCCAGCAGGAGCAAACATATGCGAAAAATGTACGTAGAATGAGATTTTCAGTGAATAGCAGCCAGGCACATTTTAGCAAGTTTTACTTGTAAGTGGGGATGGAAACGCTTTTTAGGCTCAGTACTGGGCTCAAAAGATGCTGCCCTGATGTCTCTCATGATAGCAGGTGGTTAAGTAGAAATTCGCTGCTCGGCTGACCCTGCAGGAGCAAACGTATGCTAAAAATGTTCGTAGAATGAGATTTTCAGTGAAGAGCAGCCAGGCACATTTTAGCAAGTTTTACTTGTAAGTGGGGTTGGAAACGCTTTTCAGGCTCAGTACTGGGCTCAAAAGATGCAGCCCTGATGTCTCTCATGATAGCAGGTGGTTAAGTAGAATTCGCTGCTCGGCTGACCCTGCAGGAGCAAACGTATGCCAAAAATGTTCGTAGAATGAGATTTTCAGTGAAGAGCAGCCTGGCACATTTTAGCAAGTTTTACTTGTAAGGGGGGTTGGAAACGCTTTTCCATACTCAATACTGGGCTCAAAAGATGCAGCCCTGATGTCTCTCATGATAGCAGGTGGTTAAGTAGAAATTCGCTGCTCGGCTGACCCTGCAGGAGCAAACATATGCGAAAAATGTACGTAGAATGAGCTTTTCAGTGAAGAGCAGCCAGGCACATTTTAGCAAGTTTTACTTGTAAGTGGGGTTGGAAACGCTTTTCAGGCTCAGTACTGGGCTCAAAACATGCAGCCCTGATGTCTCTCATGATAGGAGGTGGTTAAGTAGAAATTCGCTGCTCGGCTGACCCTGCAGGAGCAAACGTATGCTAAAAATGTTCGTAGAATGAGATTTTCAGTGAAGAGCAGCCAGGCACATTTTAGCAAGTTTTACTTGTAAGTGGGGGTTGGAAACGCTTTTCAGGCTCAGTACTGGGCTCAAAAGATGCAGCCCTGATGTCTCTCATGATAGCAGGTGGTAAGTAGAAATTCGCTGCTCGGCTGACCCTGCAGGAGCAAACGTATGCGAAAAATGTTCGTAGAATGAGATTTTCAGTGAAGAGCAGCCAGGCACATTTTTGCAAGTTTTACTTGTAAGTGGGGATGGAAACGCTTTCCAGGCTCAATACTGGGCTCAAAAGATGCAGCCCTGATGTCTCTCATGATAGCAGGTGGTTAAGTAGAAATTCGCTGCTCGGCTGACCCGGCAGGAACAAATGTATGCCAAAAATGTACGTAGAATGAGATTTTCAGTGAATAGCAGCCAGGCACATTTTAGCAAGTTTTACTTGTAAGTGGGGATGGAAATGCTTTTTAGGCTCAGTACTGGGCTCAAAAGATGCAGCCTTGATGTCTCTCATGATAGCAGGTGGTTAAGTAGAAATTCGCTGCTCGGCTGACCCTGCAGGAGCAAACGTATGCTAAAAATGTTCGTAGAATGAGTTTTTCAGTGAAGAGCAGCCTGGCACATTTTAGCAAGTTTTACTTGTAAGTGGGGTTGGAAACGCTTTTCAGGCTCAATACTGGGCTCAAAAGATGCAGCCCTGATGTCTCTCCTGATAGCAGGTGGTTAAGTAGAAATTCGCTGCTCGGCTGACCCAGCAGGAGCAAACGTATGCCAAAAATGTACGTAGAATGAGATTTTCAGTGAATAGCAGCCTGGCACATTTTAGCAAGTTTTACTTGTAAGTGGGGATGGAAACGCTTTTTAGGCTCAGTACTGGGGTCAAAAGATGCAGCCCTGATGTCTCTCATGATAGCAGGTGGTTAAGTAGAAATTCGCTGCTCGGCTGACCCTGCAGGAGCAAACGTATGCTAAAAATGTTCATAGAATGAGCTTTTCAGTGAAGAGCAGCCAGGCACATTTTAGCAAGTTTTACTTGTAAGTGGGGTTGGAAACGCTTTTCAGGCTCAGTACTGGGCTCAAAGATGCAGTCCTGATGTCTCTCATGATAGGAGGTGGTTAAGTAGAAATTCGCTGCTCAGCTGACCCTGCAGGAGCAAACGTATGCTAAAAATGTTCGTAGAATGAGATTTTCAGTGAAGAGCAGCCAGGCACATTTTAGCAAGTTTTACTTGTAAGTGGGGTTGGAAACGCTTTTCAGGCTCAATACTGGGCTCAAAAGATGCAGCCCTGATGTCTCTCATGATAGCAGGTGGTTAAGTAGAAATTCGCTGCTCGGCTGACCCTGCAGGAGCAAACGTATGCTAAAAATGTTCATAGAATGAGATTTTCAGTGAAGAGCAGCCAGGCACATTTTAGCAAGTTTTACTTGTAAGTGGGGTTGGAAACGCTTTTCAGGCTCAGTACTGGGCTCAAAAGATGCAGCCCTGATGTCTCTCATGATAGCAGCGGGTTAAGTAGAATTCGCTGCTCGGCTGACCCTGCAGGAGCAAACGTATGCTAAAAATGTTCGTAGACTGAGATTTTCAGTGAAGAGCAGCCTGGCACATTTTAGCAAGTTTTACTTGTAAGGGGGGTTGGAAACGCTTTTCCATACTCAATACTGGGCTCAAAAGATGCAGCCCTGATGTCTCTCATGATAGCAGGTGGTTAAGTAGAAATTCGCTGCTCGGCTGACCCAGCAGGACCAAACGTATGCTAAAAATGTTCGTAGAATGAGATTTTCAGTGAGGAGCAGCCAGGCACATTTTAGCAAGTTTTACTTGTAAGTGGGGTTGGAAACGCTTTTCAGGCTCAATACTTGGCTCAAAAGATGCAGCCCTGATGTCTCTCATGATAGCAGGTGGTTAAGTAGAAATTCGCTGCTCGGCTGACCCTGCAGGAGCAAACGTATGCTAAAAAAGTTCGTAGAATGAGATTTTCAGTGAAGAGCAGCCTGGAACATTTTAGCAAGTTTTACTTGTAAGTGGGGTTGGAAACGCTTTTCAGGCTCAGTACTGGGCTCAAAAGATGCAGCCCTGATGTCTCTCATGATAGCAGGTGGTTAAGTAGAAATTCGCTGCTCGGCTGACCCTGCAGGAGCAAACGTATGCTAAAAATGTTCGTAGAATGAGATTTTCAGTGAAGAGCAGCCAGGCACATTTTAGCAAGTTTTACTTGTAAGTGGG
This sequence comes from Lissotriton helveticus, assembly GCF_964261635.1. Lineage (NCBI taxonomy): Eukaryota > Metazoa > Chordata > Amphibia > Caudata > Salamandridae > Lissotriton > Lissotriton helveticus. The sequence continues at coordinate 1,352,525,625 of NC_136061.1, read as the reverse complement.
GTTGGAAACGCTTTTCAGGCTCAATACTGGGCTCAAAAGATGCAGCCCTGATGTCTCTCATGATAGCAGGTGGTTAAGTAGAAATTCGCTGCTCAGCTGACCCGGCAGGAGCAAACGTATGCTAAAAATGTTCGTAGAATGAGCTTTTTCAGTGAAGAGCAGCCAGGCACATTTTAGCAAGTTTTACTTGTAAGTGGGGTTGGAAACGCTTTTCAGGCTCAATACTGGGCTCAAAACATGCAGCCCTGATGTCTCTCATGATAGCAGGTGGTTAAGTAGAAATTCGTTGCTCGGCTGATCCAGCAGGAGCAAACGTATGCCAAAAATGTTCGTAGAATGAGATTTTCAGTGAAGAGCAGCCAGGCACATTTTAGCAAGTTTTACTTGTAAGTGGGGTTGGAAACGCTTTTTAGGCTCAGTACTGGGCTCAAAAGATGCAGCCCTGATGTCTCTCATGATAGCAGGTGGTTAAGTAGAAATTCGCTGCTCGGCTGACCCTGCAGGAGCAAACATATGCTAAAAATGTTCGTAGAATGAGATTTTCAGTGAAGAGCAGCCAGGCACATTTTAGCAAGTTTTACTTGTAAGTGGGGTTGGAAACGCTTTTCAGGCTCAATACTGGGCTCAAAAGATGCAGCCCTGATGTCTCTCATGATAGAAGGTGGTTAAGTAGAAATTCGCTGCTCAGCTGACCCGGCAGGAGCAAACGTATGCTAAAAATGTTCGTAGAATGAGCTTTTTCAGTGAAGAGCAGCCAGGCACATTTTAGCAAGTTTTACTTGTAAGTGGGGTTGGAAACGCTTTTCAGGCTCAATACTGGGCTCAAAACATGCAGCCCTGATGTCTCTCATGATAGCAGGTGGTTAAGTAGAAATTCGTTGCTCGGCTGATCCAGCAGGAGCAAACGTATGCCAAAAATGTTCGTAGAATGAGATTTTCAGTGAAGAGCAGCCAGGCACATTTTAGCAAGTTTTACTTGTAAGTGGGGTTGGAAACGCTTTTTAGGCTCAGTACTGGGCTCAAAAGATGCAGCCCTGATGTCTCTCATGATAGCAGGTGGTTAAGTAGAAATTCGCTGCTCGGCTGACCCTGCAGGAGCAAACGTATGCTAAAAATGTTCGTAAAATGAGCTTTTCAGTGAAGAGCAGCCAGGCACATTTTATGAAGTTTTACTTGTAAGAGGGGGTGGAAACGCTTTTCAGGCTCAGTACTGGGCTCAAAATATGCAGCCCTGATGTCTCTCATGATAGCAGGTGGTAAGTAGAAATTCGCTGCTCGGCTGACCCTGCAGGAGCAAACGTATGCTAAAAATGTTCGTAGAATGAGATTTTCAGTGAAGAGCAGCCAGGCACATTTTAGCAAGTTTTACTTGTAAGTGGGGTTAGAAACGCTTTTCAGGCTCAATACTGGGCTCAAAACATGCAGCCCTGATGTCTCTCATGATAGCAGGTGGTTAAGTAGAAATTCGCTGCTCGGCTGACCCTGCAGGAGCAAACGTATGCTAAAAATGTTCGTAGAATGAGCTTTTCAGTGAAGAGCAGCCAGGCACATTTTAGCAAGTTTTACTTGTAAGTGGGGTTGGAAATGCTTTTCAGGCTCAGTACTGGGCTCAAAAGATGCAGCCCTGATGTCTCTCATGATAGCAGGTGGTTAAGTAGAATTCGCTGCTCGGCTGACCCTGCAGGAGCAAACGTATGCCAAAAATGTTCGTAGAATGAGATTTTCAGTGAAGAGCAGCCCGGCACATTTTAGCAAGTTTTACTTGTAAGGGGGGTTGGAAACGCTTTTCCATACTCAATACTGGGCTCAAAAGATACAGCCCTGATGTCTCTCATGATAGCAGGTGCTTAAGTAGAAATTCGCTGCTCGGCTGATCCAGCAGGAGCAAACGTATGCTAAAAATGTTCGTAGAATGAGCTTTTCAGTGAAGAGCAGCCAGGCACATTTTAGCAAGTTTTACTTGTATGTGGGGTTGGAAACGCTTTTCAGGCTCAATACTGGGCTCAAAAGATGCAGCCCTGATGTCTCTCATGATAGCAGGTGGTTAAGTGGAAATTCGCTGCTCGGCTGATCCAGCAGGAGCAAACATATGCGAAAATGTACGTAGAATGAGCTTTTCAGTGAAGAGCAGGCAGGCACATTTTAGCAAGTTTTACTCGTAAGTGGGGTTGGAAACGCTTTTCAGGCTCAGTACTTGGCTCAAAAGATGCAGCCCTGATGTCTCTCATGATAGCAGGTGGTTAAGTAGAAATTTGCTGCTCGGCTGATCCAGCAGGAGCAAACATATGCGAAAAATGTACGTAGAATGAGATTTTCAGTGAATAGCAGCCAGGCACATTTTAGCAAGTTTTACTTGTAAGTGGGGATGGAAACGCTTTTTAGGCTCAGTACTGGGCTCAAAAGATGCTGCCCTGATGTCTCTCATGATAGCAGGTGGTTAAGTAGAAATTCGCTGCTCGGCTGACCCTGCAGGAGCAAACGTATGCTAAAAATGTTCGTAGAATGAGATTTTCAGTGAAGAGCAGCCAGGCACATTTTAGCAAGTTTTACTTGTAAGTGGGGTTGGAAACGCTTTTCAGGCTCAGTACTGGGCTCAAAAGATGCAGCCCTGATGTCTCTCATGATAGCAGGTGGTTAAGTAGAATTCGCTGCTCGGCTGACCCTGCAGGAGCAAACGTATGCCAAAAATGTTCGTAGAATGAGATTTTCAGTGAAGAGCAGCCTGGCACATTTTAGCAAGTTTTACTTGTAAGGGGGGTTGGAAACGCTTTTCCATACTCAATACTGGGCTCAAAAGATGCAGCCCTGATGTCTCTCATGATAGCAGGTGGTTAAGTAGAAATTCGCTGCTCGGCTGACCCTGCAGGAGCAAACATATGCGAAAAATGTACGTAGAATGAGCTTTTCAGTGAAGAGCAGCCAGGCACATTTTAGCAAGTTTTACTTGTAAGTGGGGTTGGAAACGCTTTTCAGGCTCAGTACTGGGCTCAAAACATGCAGCCCTGATGTCTCTCCATGATAGGAGGTGGTAAAGTAGAAATTCGCTGCTCGGCTGACCCTGCAGGAGCAAACGTATGCTAAAAATGTTCGTAGAATGAGATTTTCAGTGAAGAGCAGCCAGGCACATTTTAGCAAGTTTTACTTGTAAGTGGGGGTTGGAAACGCTTTTCAGGCTCAGTACTGGGCTCAAAAGATGCAGCCCTGATGTCTCTCATGATAGCAGGTGGTAAGTAGAAATTCGCTGCTCGGCTGACCCTGCAGGAGCAAACGTATGCGAAAAATGTTCGTAGAATGAGATTTTCAGTGAAGAGCAGCCAGGCACATTTTTGCAAGTTTTACTTGTAAGTGGGGATGGAAACGCTTTCCAGGCTCAATACTGGGCTCAAAAGATGCAGCCCTGATGTCTCTCATGATAGCAGGTGGTTAAGTAGAAATTCGCTGCTCGGCTGACCCGGCAGGAACAAATGTATGCCAAAAATGTACGTAGAATGAGATTTTCAGTGAATAGCAGCCAGGCACATTTTAGCAAGTTTTACTTGTAAGTGGGGATGGAAATGCTTTTTAGGCTCAGTACTGGGCTCAAAAGATGCAGCCCTGATGTCTCTCATGATAGCAGGTGGTTAAGTAGAAATTCGCTGCTCGGCTGACCCTGCAGGAGCAAACGTATGCTAAAAATGTTCGTAGAATGAGATTTTCAGTGAAGAGCAGCCAGGCACATTTTAGCAAGTTTTACTTGTAAGTGGGGTTGGAAACGCTTTTCAGGCTCAATACTGGGCTCAAAAGATGCAGCCTTGATGTCTCTCATGATAGGAGGTGGTTAAGTAGAAATTCGCTGCTCGGCTGACCCTGCAGGAGCAAACGTATGCTAAAAATGTTCGTAGAATGAGTTTTTCAGTGAAGAGCAGCCTGGCACATTTAGCAAGTTTTACTTGTAAGTGGGGTTGGAAACGCTTTTCAGGCTCAATACTGGGCTCAAAAGATGCAGCCCTGATGTCTCTCATGATAGCAGGTGGTTAAGTAGAAATTCACTGCTCGGCTGACCCAGCAGGAACAAACGTATGCCAAAAATGTACGTAGAATGAGATTTTCAGTGAATAGCAGCCAGGCACATTTTAGCAAGTTTTACTTGTAAGTGGGGATGGAAACGCTTTTTAGGCTCAGTACTGGGGTCAAAAGATGCAGCCCTGATGTCTCTCATGATAGCAGGTGGTTAAGTAGAAATTCGCTGCTCGGCTGACCCTGCAGGAGCAAACGTATGCTAAAAATGTTCATAGAATGAGCTTTTCAGTGAAGAGCAGCCAGGCACATTTTAGCAAGTTTTACTTGTAAGTGGGGTTGGAAACGCTTTTCAGGCTCAGTACTGGGCTCAAAGATGCAGTCCTGATGTCTCTCATGATAGGAGGTGGTTAAGTAGAAATTCGCTGCTCAGCTGACCCTGCAGGAGCAAACGTATGCTAAAAATGTTCGTAGAATGAGATTTTCAGTGAAGAGCAGCCAGGCACATTTTAGCAAGTTTTACTTGTAAGTGGGGTTGGAAACGCTTTTCAGGCTCAATACTTGGCTCAAAAGATGCAGCCCTGATGTCTCTCATGATAGCAGGTGGTTAAGTAGAAATTTGCTGCTCGGCTGACCCTGCAGGAGCAAACGTATGCTAAAAAAGTTCGTAGAATGAGATTTTCAGTGAAGAGCAGCCTGGAACATTTTAGCAAGTTTTACTTGTAAGTGGGGTTGGAAACGCTTTTCAGGCTCAGTACTGGGCTCAAAAGATGCAGCCCTGATGTCTCTCATGATAGCAGGTGGTTAAGTAGAAATTCGCTGCTCGGCTGACCCTGCAGGAGCAAACGTATGCTAAAAATGTTCGTAGAATGAGATTTTCAGTGAAGAGCAGCCAGGCACATTTTAGCAAGTTTTACTTGTAAGTGGGGTTGGAAACGCTTTTCAGGCTCAATACTGGGCTCAAAAGATGCAGCCCTGATGTCTCTCATGATAGCAGGTGGTTAAGTAGAAATTCGCTGCTCAGCTGACCCGGCAGGAGCAAACGTATGCTAAAAATGTTCGTAGAATGAGCTTTTTCAGTGAAGAGCAGCCAGGCACATTTTAGCAAGTTTTACTTGTAAGTGGGGTTGGAAACGCTTTTCAGGCTCAATACTGGGCTCAAAACATGCAGCCCTGATGTCTCTCATGATAGCAGGTGGTTAAGTAGAAATTCGCTGCTCGGCTGACCCTGCAGGAGCAAACGTATGCTAAAAATGTTCGTAGAATGAGATTTTCAGTGAAGAGCAGCCAGGCACATTTTAGCAAGTTTTACTTGTAAGTGGGGTTGGAAACGCTTTTCAGGCTCAATACTGGGCTCAAAAGATGCAGCCCTGATGTCTCTCATGATAGAAGGTGGTTAAGTAGAAATTCGCTGCTCAGCTGACCCGGCAGGAGCAAACGTATGCTAAAAATGTTCGTAGAATGAGCTTTTCAGTGAAGAGCAGCCAGGCACATTTTATGAAGTTTTACTTGTAAGAGGGGGTGGAAACGCTTTTCAGGCTCAGTACTGGGCTCAAAAGATACAGCCCTGATGTCTCTCATGATAGCAGGTGGTTAAGTAGAAATTCGCTGCTCGGCTGACCCTGCAGGAGCAAACGTATGCTAAAAATGTTCGTAGAATGAGATTTTCAGTGAAGAGCAGCCAGGCACATTTTAGCAAGTTTTACTTGTAAGTGGGGTTGGAAACGCTTTTCAGGCTCAGTACTGGGCTCAAAATATGCAGCCCTGATGTCTCTCATGATAGCAGGTGGTAAGTAGAAATTCGCTGCTCGGCTGACCCTGCAGGAGCAAACGTATGCTAAAAATGTTCGTAGAATGAGCTTTTCAGTGAAGAGCAGCCAGGCACATTTTAGCAAGTTTTACTTGTAAGTGGGGTTGGAAATGCTTTTCAGGCTCAGTACTGGGCTCAAAAGATGCAGCCCTGATGTCTCTCATGATAGCAGGTGGTTAAGTAGAATTCGCTGCTCGGCTGACCCTGCAGGAGCAAACGTATGCCAAAAATGTTCGTAGAATGAGATTTTCAGTGAAGAGCAGCCCGGCACATTTTAGCAAGTTTTACTTGTAAGGGGGGTTGGAAACGCTTTTCCATACTCAATACTGGGCTCAAAAGATACAGCCCTGATGTCTCTCATGATAGCAGGTGGTTAAGTAGAAATTCGCTGCTCGGCTGATCCAGCAGGAGCAAACGTATGCTAAAAATGTTCGTAGAATGAGCTTTTCAGTGAAGAGCAGCCAGGCACATTTTAGCAAGTTTTACTTGTATGTGGGGTTGGAAACGCTTTTCAGGCTCAATACTGGGCTCAAAAGATGCAGCCCTGATGTCTCTCATGATAGCAGGTGGTTAAGTGGAAATTCGCTGCTCGGCTGATCCAGCAGGAGCAAACATATGCGAAAATGTACGTAGAATGAGCTTTTCAGTGAAGAGCAGGCAGGCACATTTTAGCAAGTTTTACTCGTAAGTGGGGTTGGAAACGCTTTTCAGGCTCAGTACTGGGCTCAAAACATGCAGTCCTGATGTCTCTCATGATAGGAGGTGGTAAAGTAGAAATTCGCTGCTCGGCTGACCCTGCAGGAGCAAACGTATGCTAAAAATGTTCGTAAAATGAGCTTTTCAGTGAAGAGCAGCCAGGCACATTTTATGAAGTTTTACTTGTAAGAGGGGGTGGAAACGCTTTTCAGGCTCAGTACTGGGCTCAAAAGATACAGCCCTGATGTCTCTCATGATAGCAGGTGGTTAAGTAGAAATTCGCTGCTCGGCTGACCCTGCAGGAGCAAACGTATGCTAAAAATGTTCGTAGAATGAGATTTTCAGTGAAGAGCAGCCAGGCACATTTTAGCAAGTTTTACTTGTAAGTGGGGTTGGAAACGCTTTTCAGGCTCAGTACTGGGCTCAAAATATGCAGCCCTGATGTCTCTCATGATAGCAGGTGGTAAGTAGAAATTCGCTGCTCGGCTGACCCTGCAGGAGCAAACGTATGCTAAAAATGTTCGTAGAATGAGATTTTCAGTGAAGAGCAGCCAGGCACATTTTAGCAAGTTTTACTTGTAAGTGGGGTTAGAAACGCTTTTCAGGCTCAATACTGGGCTCAAAACATGCAGCCCTGATGTCTCTCATGATAGCAGGTGGTTAAGTAGAAATTCGCTGCTCGGCTGACCCTGCAGGAGCAAACGTATGCTAAAAATGTTCGTAGAATGAGCTTTTCAGTGAAGAGCAGCCAGGCACATTTTAGCAAGTTTTACTTGTAAGTGGGGTTGGAAATGCTTTTCAGGCTCAGTACTGGGCTCAAAAGATGCAGCCCTGATGTCTCTCATGATAGCAGGTGGTTAAGTAGAATTCGCTGCTCGGCTGACCCTGCAGGAGCAAACGTATGCCAAAAATGTTCGTAGAATGAGATTTTCAGTGAAGAGCAGCCCGGCACATTTTAGCAAGTTTTACTTGTAAGGGGGGTTGGAAACGCTTTTCCATACTCAATACTGGGCTCAAAAGATACAGCCCTGATGTCTCTCATGATAGCAGGTGGTTAAGTAGAAATTCGCTGCTCGGCTGATCCAGCAGGAGCAAACGTATGCTAAAAATGTTCGTAGAATGAGCTTTTCAGTGAAGAGCAGCCAGGCACATTTTAGCAAGTTTTACTTGTATGTGGGGTTGGAAACGCTTTTCAGGCTCAATACTGGGCTCAAAAGATGCAGCCCTGATGTCTCTCATGATAGCAGGTGGTTAAGTGGAAATTCGCTGCTCGGCTGATCCAGCAGGAGCAAACATATGCGAAAATGTACGTAGAATGAGCTTTTCAGTGAAGAGCAGGCAGGCACATTTTAGCAAGTTTTACTCGTAAGTGGGGTTGGAAACGCTTTTCAGGCTCAGTACTGGGCTCAAAACATGCAGTCCTGATGTCTCTCATGATAGGAGGTGGTAAAGTAGAAATTCGCTGCTCGGCTGACCCTGCAGGAGCAAATGTATGCTAAAAATGTTCGTAGAATGAGATTTTCAGTGAAGAGCAGATAGGCACATTTTAGCAAGTTTTACTTGTAAGTGGGGTTGGAAACGCTTTTCAGGCTCAGTACTGGGCTCAAAACATGCAGCCCTGATGTCTCTCATGATAGCAGGTGGTTAAGTAGAAATTCCCTGCTCGGCTGACCCTGCAGGAGCAAACGTATGCTAAAAATGTTCGTAGAATGAGATTTTCAGTGAAGAACAGCCAGGCACATTTTAACAAGTTTTACTTGTAAGTAGGGTTGGAAACGCTTTTCAGGCTCAGTACTGGGCTCAAAAGATGCAGCCCTGATGTCTCTCATGATAGCAGGTGGTTAAGTAGAAATTCGCTGCTCGGCTGTTCCAGCAGGAGCAAACATATGCTAAAAATGTACGTAGAATGAGATTTTCAGTGAATAGCAGCCAGGCACATTTTAGCAAGTTTTACTTGTAAGTGGGGATAGAAACGCTTTTTAGGGTCAGTACTGGGCTCAAAAGATGCAGCCCTGATGTCTCTCATGATAGCAGGTGGTTAAGTAGAAATTCGCTGCTCAGCTGACCCGGCAGGAGCAAACGTATGCTAAAAATGTTCGTAGAATGAGCTTTTCAGTGAAGAGCAGCCAGGCACATTTTAGCAAGTTTTACTTGTACGTGGGGTTGGAAACGCTTTTCAGGCTCAGTACTGGCCTCAAAACATGCAGCCCTGATGTCTCTCATGATAGCAGGTGGTTAGGTAGAAATTCGCTGCTCGGCTGACCCAGCAGGACCAAACGTATGCTAAAAATGTTCGTAGAATGAGATTTTCAGTGAAGAGCAGCCAGGCACATTTTAGCAAGTTTTACTTGTAAGTGGGGTTGGAAACGCTTTTCAGGCTCAGTACTTGGCTCAAAAGATGCAGCCCTGATGTCTCTCATGATAGCAGGTGGTTAAGTAGAAATTTGCTGCTCGGCTGATCCAGCAGGAGCAAACATATGCGAAAAATGTACGTAGAATGAGATTTTCAGTGAATAGCAGCCAGGCACATTTTAGCAAGTTTTACTTGTAAGTGGGGATGGAAACGCTTTTTAGGCTCAGTACTGGGCTCAAAAGATGCTGCCCTGATGTCTCTCATGATAGCAGGTGGTTAAGTAGAAATTCGCTGCTCGGCTGACCCTGCAGGAGCAAACGTATGCTAAAAAAGTTCGTAGAATGAGATTTTCAGTGAAGAGCAGCCAGGCACATTTTAGCAAGTTTTACTTGTAAGTGGGGTTGGAAACGCTTTTCAGGCTCAGTACTGGGCTCAAAAGATGCAGCCCTGATGTCTCTCATGATAGCAGGTGGTTAAGTAGAATTCGCTGCTCGGCTGACCCTGCAGGAGCAAACGTATGCCAAAAATGTTCGTAGAATGAGATTTTCAGTGAAGAGCAGCCTGGCACATTTTAGCAAGTTTTACTTGTAAGGGGGGTTGGAAACGCTTTTCCATACTCAATACTGGGCTCAAAAGATGCAGCCCTGATGTCTCTCATGATAGCAGGTGGTTAAGTAGAAATTCGCTGCTCGGCTGACTCTGCAGGAGCAAACATATGCGAAAAATGTACGTAGAATGAGCTTTTCAGTGAAGAGCAGCCAGGCACATTTTAGCAAGTTTTACTTGTAAGTGGGGTTGGAAACGCTTTTCAGGCTCAGTACTGGGCTCAAAACATGCAGCCCTGATGTCTCTCATGATAGGAGGTGGTAAAGTAGAAATTCGCTGCTCGGCTGACCCTGCAGGAGCAAACTATGCTAAAAATGTTCGTAGAATGAGATTTTCAGTGAAGAGCAGCCAGGCACATTTTAGCAAGTTTTACTTGTAAGTGGGGGTTGGAAACGCTTTTCAGGCTCAGTACTGGGCTCAAAAGATGCAGCCCTGATGTCTCTCATGATAGCAGGTGGTAAGTAGAAATTCGCTGCTCGGCTGACCCTGCAGGAGCAAACGTAAGCGAAAAATGTTCGTAGAATGAGATTTTCAGTGAAGAGCAGCCAGGCACATTTTTGCAAGTTTTACTTGTAAGTGGGGATGGAAAGGCTTTCCAGGCTCAATACTGGGCTCAAAAGATGCAGCCCTGATGTCTCTCATGATAGCAGGTGGTTAAGTAGAAATTCGCTGCTCGGCTGACCCGGCAGGAACAAATATATGCCAAAAATGTACGTAGAATGAGATTTTCAGTGAATAGCAGCCAGGCACATTTTAGCAAGTTTTACTTGTAAGTGGGGATGGAAATGCTTTTTAGGCTCAGTACTGGGCTCAAAAGATGCAGCCCTGATGTCTCTCATGATAGCAGGTGGTTAAGTAGAAATTCGCTGCTCGGCTGACCCTGCAGGAGCTAACGTATGCTAAAAATGTTCGTAGAATGAGATTTTCAGTGAAGAGCAGCCAGGCACATTTTAGCAAGTTTTACTTGTAAGTGGGGTTGGAAACGCTTTTCAGGCTCAATACTGGGCTCAAAAGATGCAGCCTTGATGTCTCTCATGATAGGAGGTGGTTAAGTAGAAATTCGCTGCTCGGCTGACCCTGCAGGAGCAAACGTATGCTAAAAATGTTCGTAGAATGAGTTTTTCAGTGAAGAGCAGCCTGGCACATTTAGCAAGTTTTACTTGTAAGTGGGGTTGGAAACGCTTTTCAGGCTCAATACTGGGCTCAAAAGATGCAGCCCTGGTGTCTCTCATGATAGCAGGTGGTTAAGTAGAAATTCGCTGCTCGGCTGACCCAGCAGGAACAAATGTATGCCAAAAATGTACGTAGAATGAGATTTTCAGTGAATAGCAGCCAGGTACATTTTAGCAAGTTTTACTTGTAAGTGGGGATGGAAACGCTTTTTAGGCTCAGTACTGGGGTCAAAAGATGCAGCCCTGATGTCTCTCATGATAGCAGGTGGTTAAGTAGAAATTCGCTGCTCGGCTGACCCTGCAGGAGCAAACGTATGCTAAAAATGTTCATAGAATGAGCTTTTCAGTGAAGAGCAGCCAGGCACATTTTAGCAAGTTTTACTTGTAAGTGGGGTTGGAAACGCTTTTCAGGCTCAGTACTGGGCTCAAAGATGCAGTCCTGATGTCTCTCATGATAGGAGGTGGTTAAGTAGAAATTCGCTGCTCAGCTGACCCTGCAGGAGCAAACGTATGCTAAAAATGTTCGTAGACTGAGATTTTCAGTGAAGAGCAGCCTGGCACATTTTAGCAAGTTTTACTTGTAAGGGGGGTTGGAAACGCTTTTCCATACTCAATACTGGGCTCAAAAGATGCAGCCCTGATGTCTCTCATGATAGCAGGTGGTTAAGTAGAAATTCGCTGCTCGGCTGACCCTGCAGGAGCAAACGTATGCTAAAAAAGTTCGTAGAATGAGATTTTCAGTGAAGAGCAGCCTGGAACATTTTAGCAAGTTTTACTTGTAAGTGGGGTTGGAAACGCTTTTCAGGCTCAGTACTGGGCTCAAAAGATGCAGCCCTGATGTCTCTCATGATAGCAGGTGGTTAAGTAGAAATTCGCTGCTCGGCTGACCCTGCAGGAGCAAACGTATGCTAAAAATGTTCGTAGAATGAGATTTTCAGTGCAGAGCAGCCAGGCACATTTTAGCAAGTTTTACTTGTAAGTGGGGTTGGAAACGCTTTTCAGGCTCAATACTGGGCTCAAAAGATGCAGCCCTGATGTCTCTCATGATAGCAGGTGGTTACTTAGAAATTCGCTGCTCAGCTGACCCGGCAGGAGCAAACGTATGATAAAAATGTTCGTAGAATGAGCTTTTTCAGTGAAGAGCAGCCAGGCACATTTTAGCAAGTTTTACTTGTAAGTGGGGTTCGAAACGCTTTTCAGGCTCAATACTGGGCTCAAAACATGCAGCCCTGATGTCTCTCATGATAGCAGGTGGTTAAGTAGAAATTCGTTGCTCGGCTGATCCAGCAGGAGCAAACGTATGCCAAAAATGTTCGTAGAATGAGATTTTCAGTGAAGAGCAGCCAGGCACATTTTAGCAAGTTTTACTTGTAAGTGGGGTTGGAAACGCTTTTCAGGCTCAATACTGGGCTCAAAAGATGCAGCCCTGATGTCTCTCATGATAGCAGGTGGTTAAGTAGAAATTCGCTGCTCAGCTGACCCGGCAGGAGCAAACGTATGCTAAAAATGTTCGTAGAATGAGCTTTTTCAGTGAAGAGCAGCCAGGCACATTTTAGCAAGTTTTACTTGTAAGTGGGGTTGGAAACGGTTTTCAGGCTCAATACTGGGCTCAAAACATGCAGCCCTGATGTCTCTCATGATAGCAGGTGGTTAAGTAGAAATTCGCTGCTCGGCTGACCCTGCAGGAGCAAACGTATGCCAAAAATGTTCGTAGAATGAGATTTTCAGTGAAGAGCAGCCAGGCACATTTTATGAAGTTTTACTTGTAAGAGGGGGTGGAAACGCTTTTCAGGCTCAGTACTGGGCTCAAAAGATACAGCCCTGATGTCTCTCATGATAGCAGGTGGTTAAGTAGAAATTCGCTGCTCGGCTGACCCTGCAGGAGCAAACGTATGCTAAAAATGTTCGTAGAATGAGATTTTCAGTGAAGAGCAGCCAGGCACATTTTAGCAAGTTTTACTTGTAAGTGGGGTTGGAAACGCTTTTCAGGCTCAGTACTGGGCTCAAAATATGCAGCCCTGATGTCTCTCATGATAGCAGGTGATTAAGTAGAAATTCGCTGCTCGGCTGACCCTGCAGGAGCAAACGTATGCTAAAAATGTTCGTAGAATGAGATTTTCAGTGAAGAGCAGCCAGGCACATTTTAGCAAGTTTTACTTGTAAGTGGGGTTGGAAACGCTTTTCAGGCTCAATACTGGGCTCAAAAGATGCAGCCCTGATGTCTCTTATGATAGCAGGTGGTTAAGAAGAAATTCGCTTTTCAGCTGATCCAGCAGGAGCAAACATATGCGAAAAATGTACGTAGAATGAGCTTTTTCAGTGAAGAGCAGCCAGGCACATTTTAGCAAATTTTACTTGTAAGTGGGGTTGGAAACGCTTTTCAGGCTCAGTACTGGGCTCAAAAGATGCAGCCCTGATGTCTCTCATGATAGCAGGTGGTTAAGTAGAAATTCGCTGCTCGGCTGACCCTGCAGGATCAAAAGTATGCTAAAAATGCTCGTAGAATGAGATTTTCAGTGAAGAGCAGCCAGGCACATTTTAGCAAGTTTTACTTGTAAGTGGGGTTGGAAACGCTTTTCAGGCTCAATACTGGGCTCAAAAGATGCAGCCCTGATGTCCCTCATGATAGCAGGTGGTTACGTAGAAATTCGCTGCTCGGCTGACCCTGCAGGAGCAAACATATGCTAAAAATGTTCGTAGAATGAGATTTTCAGTGAAGAGCAGCCAGGCACATTTTAGCAAGTTTTACTTGTAAGTGGGGTTGGAAACGCTTTTCAGGCTCAATACTGGGCTCAAAAGATGCAGCCCTGATGTCTCTCATGATAGCAGGTGGTTAAGTAGAAATTCGCTGCTCAGCTGACCCGGCAGGAGCAAACGTATGCTAAAAATGTTCGTAGAATGAGCTTTTTCAGTGAAGAGCAGCCAGGCACATTTTAGCAAGTTTTACTTGTAAGTGGGGTTGGAAACGCTTTTCAGGCTCAATACTGGGCTCAAAAGATGCAGCCCTGATGTCTCTCATGATAGCAGGTGGTTAAGTAGAAATTCGCTGCTCGGCTGACCCTGCAGGAGCAAACGTATGCTAAAAATGTTCGTAAAATGAGCTTTTCAGTGAAGAGCAGCCAGGCACATTTTAGCAAGTTTTACTTGTAAGAGGGGGTGGAAACGCTTTTCAGGCTCAGTACTGGGCTCAAAAGATGCAGCCCTGATGTCTCTCATGATAGCAGGTGGTTAAGTAGAAATTCGCTGCTCGGCTGACCCTGCAGGAGCAAACGTATGCTAAAAATGTTCGTAGAATGAGATTTTCAGTGAAGAGCAGCCAGGCACATTTTAGCAAGTTTTACTTGTAAGTGGGGTTGGAAACGCTTTTCAGGCTCAGTACTGGGCTCAAAATATGCAGCCCTAATGTCTCTCATGATAGCAGGTGGTAAGTAGAAATTCGCTGCTCATCTGACCCTGCAGGAGCAAACGTATGCTAAAAATGTTCGTAGAATGAGATTTTCAGTGAAGAGCAGCCAGGCACATTTTAGCAAGTTTTACTTGTAAGTGGGGTTGGAAACGCTTTTCAGGCTCAGTACTGGGCTCAAAAGATGCAGCCCTGATGTCTCTCATGATAGCAGGTGGTTAAGTAGAATTCGCTGCTCGGCTGACCCTGCAGGAGCAAACGTATGCTAAAAATGTTCGTAGAATGAGATTTTCAGTGAAGAGCAGCCAGGCACATTTTAGCAAGTTTTACTTGTAAGTGGGGTTGGAAACGCTTTTCAGGCTCAATACTGGGCTCAAAAGATGCAGCCCTGATGTCTCTCATGATAGCAGGTGGTTAAGTAGAAATTCGCTGCTCAGCTGACCCGGCAGGAGCAAACGTATGCTAAAAATGTTCGTAGAATGAGCTTTTTCAGTGAAGAGCAGCCAGGCACATTTTAGCAAGTTTTACTTGTAAGTGGGGTTGGAAACGCTTTTCAGGCTCAATACTGGGCTCAAAAGATGCAGCCCTGATGTCTCTCATGATAGCAGGTGGTTAAGTAGAAATTCGCTGCTCAGCTGACCCGGCAGGAGCAAACGTATGCTAAAAATGTTCGTAGAATGAGCTTTTTCAGTGAAGAGCAGCCAGGCACATTTTAGCAAGTTTTACTTGTAAGTGGGGTTGGAAACGCTTTTTAGGCTCAGTACTGGGCTCAAAAGATGCAGCCCTGATGTCTCTCATGATAGCAGGTGGTTAAGTAGAAATTCGCTGCTCGGCTGACCCTGCAGGAGCAAACGTATGCTAAAAATGTTCGTAAAATGAGCTTTTCAGTGAAGAGCAGCCAGGCACATTTTAGCAAGTTTTACTTGTAAGAGGGGGTGGAAACGCTTTTCAGGCTCAGTACTGGGCTCAAAAGATGCAGCCCTGATGTCTCTCATGATAGCAGATGGTTAAGTAGAAATTCGCTGCTCGGCTGACCCTGCAGGAGCAAACGTATGCTAAAAATGTTCGTAGAATGAGATTTTCAGTGAAGAGCAGCCAGGCACATTTTAGAAAGTTTTACTTGTAAGTGGGGTTGGAAACGCTTTTCAGGCTCAGTACTGGGCTCAAAATATGCAGCCCTAATGTCTCTCATGATAGCAGGTGGTAAGTAGAAATTCGCTGCTCATCTGACCCTGCAGGAGCAAACGTATGCTAAAAATGTTCGTAGAATGAGATTTTCAGTGAAGAGCAGCCAGGCACATTTTAGCAAGTTTTACTTGTAAGTGGGGTTAGAAACGCTTTTCAGGCTCAATACTGGGCTCAAAACATGCAGCCCTGATGTCTCTCATGATAGCAGGTGGTTAAGTAGAAATTCGCTGCTCGGCTGACCCTGCAGGAGCAAACGTATGCTAAAAATGTTCGTAGAATGAGCTTTTCAGTGAAGAGCAGCCAGGCACATTTTAGCAAGTTTTACTTGTAAGTGGGGTTGGAAATGCTTTTCAGGCTCAGTACTGGGCTCAAAAGATGCAGCCCTGATGTCTCTCATGATAGCAGGTGGTTAAGTAGAATTCGCTGCTCGGCTGACCCTGCAGGAGCAAACGTATGCCAAAAATGTTCGTAGAATGAGATTTTCAGTGAAGAGCAGCCCGGCACATTTTAGCAATTTTTACTTGTAAGGGGGGTTGGAAACGCTTTTCCATACTCAATACTGGGCTCAAAAGATACAGCCCTGATGTCTCTCATGATAGCAGGTGGTTAAGTAGAAATTCACTGCTCGGCTGATCCAGCAGGAGCAAACGTATGCTAAAAATGTTCGTAGAATGAGCTTTTCAGTGAAGAGCAGCCAGGCACATTTTAGCAAGTTTTACTTGTATGTGGGGTTGGAAACGCTTTTCAGGCTCAGTACTGGGCTCAAAAGATGCAGCCCTGATGTCTCTCATGATAGCAGGTGGTTAAGTAGAAATTCGCTGCTCGGCTGACCCAGCAGGACCAAATGTATGCTAAAAATGTTCGTAGAATGAGATTTTCAGTGAAGAGCAGCCAGGCACATTTTAGCAAGTTTTACTTGTAAGTGGGGTTGGAAACGCTTTTCAGGATCAATACTTGGCTCAAAAGATGCAGCCCTGATGTCTCTCATGATAGCATGTGGTTAAGTAGAAATTTGCTGCTCGGCTGACCCTGCAGGAGCAAACATATGCTAAAAAAGTTCGTAGAATGAGATTTTCAGTGAAGAGCAGCCAGGCACATTTTAGCAAGTTTTACTTGTAAGTGGTGTTGGAAATGCTTTTCAGGCTCAATACTGGGCTCAAAAGATGCAGCCCTGATGTCTCTCATGATAGCAGGTGGTTAAGTAGAAATTCGCTGCTTAGCTGACCCGGCAGGAGCAAACGTATGCTAAAAATGTTCGTAGAATGAGCTTTTTCAGTGAAGAGCAGCCAGGCACATTTTAGCAAGTTTTACTTGTAAGTGGGGTTGGAAACGCTTTTCAGGCTCAATACTGGGCTCAAAACATGCAGCCCTGATGTCTCTCATGATAGCAGGTGGTTAAGTAGAAATTCGTTGCTCGGCTGATCCAGCAGGAGCAAACGTATGCCAAAAATGTTCGTAGAATGAGATTTTCAGTGAGAGCAGCCAGGCACATTTTAGCAAGTTTTACTTGTAAGTGGGGTTGGAAACGCTTTTTAGGCTCAGTACTGGGCTCAAAAGATGCAGCCCTGATGTCTCTCATGATAGCAGGTGGTTAAGTAGAAATTCGCTGCTCGGCTGACCCTGCAGGAGCAAACGTATGCTAAAAATGTTCGTAAAATGAGCTTTTCAGTGAAGAGCAGCCAGGCACATTTTAGCAAGTTTTACTTGTAAGAGGGGGTGGAAACGCTTTTCAGGCTCAGTACTGGGCTCAAAAGATGCAGCCCTGATGTCTCTCATGATAGCAGGTGGTTAAGTAGAAATTCGCTGCTCGGCTGACCCTGCAGGAGCAAACGTATGCTAAAAATGTTCGTAGAATGAGATTTTCAGTGAAGAGCAGCCAGGCACATTTTAGCAAGTTTTACTTGTAAGTGGGGTTGGAAACGCTTTTCAGGCTCAATACTGGGCTCAAAAGATGCAGCCCTGATGTCTCTTATGATAGCAGGTGGTTAAGTAGAAATTCGCTGCTCAGCTGATCCAGCAGGAGCAAACATATGCGAAAAATGTACGTAGAATGAGCTTTTTCAGTGAAGAGCAGCCAGGCACATTTTAGCAAATTTTACTTGTAAGTGGGGTTGGAAACGCTTTTCAGGCTCAGTACTGGGCTCAAAAGATGCAGCCCTGATGTCTCTCATGATAGCAGGTGGTTAAGTAGAAATTCGCTGCTCGGCTGACCCTGCAGGATCAAAAGTATGCTAAAAATGCTCGTAGAATGAGATTTTCAGTGAAGAGCAGCCAGACACATTTTAGCAGGTTTTACTTGTAAGTGGGGTAGGAAACGCTTCAGGCTCAGTACTGGGCTCAAAAGATGCAGCCCTGATGTCTCTCATGATAGCAGGTGGTTAAGTAGAAATTCGCTGCTCGGCTGACCCTGCAGGAGCAAACATATGCTAAAAATGTACGTAGAATGAGATTTTCAGTGAAGAGCAGAGAGGCACATTTTAGCAAGTTTTACTTGTAAGAGGGGGTGGAAACGCTTTTCAGGCTCAGTGCTGGGCTCAAAAGATGCAGCCCTGATGTCTCTCATGATAGCAGGTGGTTAAGTAGAAATTCGCTGCTCGGCTGACCCTGCAGGAGCAAACGTATGCTAAAAATGTTTGTAGAATGAGATTTTCAGTGAACAGCAGCCAGGCACATTTTAGCAAGTTTTACTTGTAAGTGGGGTTGGAAACGCTTTTCAGGCTCAGTACTGGGCTCAAAAGATGCAGCCCTGATGTCTCTCATGATAGCAGGTGGTTAAGTAGAAATTCGCTGCTCGGCTGACCCTGCAGGAGCAAACATATGCTAAAAATGTTCGTAGAATGAGATTTTCAGTGAAGAGCAGCCAGGCACATTTTAGCAAGTTTTACTTGTAAGTGGGGTTGGAAACGCTTTTCAGGCTCAATACTGGGCAAAAAAGATGCAGCCCTGATGTCTCTCATGATAGCAGGTGGTTAAGTAGAAATTCGCTGCTCAGCTGACCCGGCAGGAGCAAACGTATGCTAAAAATGTTCGTAGAATGAGGTTTTTCAGTGAAGAGCAGCCAGGCACATTTTAGCAAGTTTTACTTGTAAGTGGGGTTGGAAACGCTTTTCAGGCTCAATACTGGGCTCAAAACATGCAGCCCTGATGTCTCTCATGATAGCAGGTGGTTAAGTAGAAATTCGCTGCTCGGCTGACCCTGCAGGAGCAAACGTATGCTAAAAATGTTCGTAGAATGAGATTTTCAGTGCAGAGCAGCCAGGCACATTTTAGCAAGTTTTACTTGTAAGTGGGGTTGGAAACGCTTTTCAGGCTCAATACTGGGCTCAAAAGATGCAGCCCTGATGTCTCTCATGATAGCAGGTGGTTACTTAGAAATTCGCTGCTCAGCTGACCCGGCAGGAGCAAACGTATGCTAAAAATGTTCGTAGAATGAGCTTTTTCAGTGAAGAGCAGCCAGGCACATTTTAGCAAGTTTTACTTGTAAGTGGGGTTCGAAACGCTTTTCAGGCTCAATACTGGGCTCAAAACATGCAGCCCTGATGTCTCTCATGATAGCAGGTGGTTAAGTAGAAATTCGTTGCTCGGCTGATCCAGCAGGAGCAAACGTATGCCAAAAATGTTCGTAGAATGAGATTTTCAGTGAAGAGCAGCCAGGCACATTTTAGCAAGTTTTACTTGTAAGTGGGGTTGGAAACGCTTTTTAGGCTCAGTACTGGGCTCAAAAGATGCAGCCCTGATGTCTCTCATGATAGCAGGTGGTTAAGTAGAAATTCGCTGCTCGGCTGACCCTGCAGGAGCAAACATATGCTAAAAATGTTCGTAGAATGAGATTTTCAGTGAAGAGCAGCCAGGCACATTTTAGCAAGTTTTACTTGTAAGTGGGGTTGGAAACGCTTTTCAGGCTCAATACTGGGCTCAAAAGATGCAGCCCTGATGTCTCTCATGATAGCAGGTGGTTAAGTAGAAATTCGCTGCTCAGCTGACCCGGCAGGAGCAAACGTATGCTAAAAATGTTCGTAGAATGAGCTTTTTCAGTGAAGAGCAGCCAGGCACATTTTAGCAAGTTTTACTTGTAAGTGGGGTTGGAAACGCTTTTCAGGCTCAATACTGGGCTCAAAACATGCAGCCCTGATGTCTCTCATGATAGCAGGTGGTTAAGTAGAAATTCGTTGCTCGGCTGATCCAGCAGGAGCAAACGTATGCCAAAAATGTTCGTAGAATGAGATTTTCAGTGAAGAGCAGCCAGGCACATTTTAGCAAGTTTTACTTGTAAGTGGGGTTGGAAACGCTTTTTAGGCTCAGTACTGGGCTCAAAAGATGCAGCCCTGATGTCTCTCATGATAGCAGGTGGTTAAGTAGAAATTCGCTGCTCGGCTGACCCTGCAGGAGCAAACGTATGCTAAAAATGTTCGTAAAATGAGCTTTTCAGTGAAGAGCAGCCAGGCACATTTTAGCAAGTTTTACTTGTAAGTGGGGTTGGAAACGCTTTTCAGGCTCAATACTGGGCTCAAAACATGCAGCCCTGATGTCTCTCATGATAGCAGGTGGTTAAGTAGAAATTCGTTGCTCGGCTGATCCAGCAGGAGCAAACGTATGCCAAAAATGTTCGTAGAATGAGATTTTCAGTGAAGAGCAGCCAGGCACATTTTAGCAAGTTTTACTTGTAAGTGGGGTTGGAAACGCTTTTTAGGCTCAGTACTGGGCTCAAAACATGCAGCCCTGATGTCTCTCATGATAGCAGGTGGTTAAGTAGAAATTCGCTGCTCGGCTGACCCTGCAGGAGCAAACGTATGCTAAAAATGTTCGTAGAATGAGCTTTTCAGTGAAGAGCAGCCAGGCACATTTAAGCAAGTTTTACTTGTAAGTGGGGTTTGAAATGCTTTTCAGGCTCAGTACTGGGCTCAAAAGATGCAGCCCTGATGTCTCTCATGATAGCAGGTGGTTAAGTAGAATTCGCTGCTCGGCTGACCCTGCAGGAGCAAACGTATGCCAAAAATGTTCGTAGAATGAGATTTTCAGTGAAGAGCAGGCGGCACATTTTAGCAAGTTTTACTTGTAAGGGGGGTTGGAAACGCTTTTCCATACTCAATACTGGGCTCAAAAGATACAGCCCTGATGTCTCTCATGATAGCAGGTGGTTAAGTAGAAATTCGCTGCTCGGCTGACCCAGCAGGACCAAACGTATGCTAAAAATGTTCGTAGAATGAGATTTTCAGTGAAGAGCAGCCTGGCACATTTTAGCAAGTTTTACTTGTAAGTGGGGTTGGAAACGCTTTTCAGGATCAATACTTGGCTCAAAAGATGCAGCCCTGATGTCTCTCATGATAGCATGTGGTTAAGTAGAAATTCGCTGCTCGGCTGACCCTGCAGGAGCAAACATATGCTAATAAAGTTCGTAGAATGAGATTTTCAGTGAAGAGCAGCCAGGCACATTTTAGCAAGTTTTACTTGTAAGTGGGGTTGGAAACGCTTTTCAGGCTCAATACTGGGCTCAAAAGATGCAGCCCTGATGTCTCTCATGATAGCAGGTGGTTAAGTAGAAATTCGCTGCTCAGCTGACCCGGCAGGAGCAAACGTATGCTAAAAATGTTCGTAGAATGAGCTTTTTCAGTGAAGAGCAGCCAGGCACATTTTAGCAAGTTTTACTTGTAAGTGGGGTTGGAAACGCTTTTCAGGCTCAATACTGGGCTCAAAACATGCAGCCCTGATGTCTCTCATGATAGCAGGTGGTTAAGTAGAAATTCGTTGCTCGGCTGATCCAGCAGGAGCAAACGTATGCCAAAAATGTTCGTAGAATGAGATTTTCAGTGAAGAGCAGCCAGGCACATTTTAGCAAGTTTTACTTGTAAGTGGGGTTGGAAACGCTTTTTAGGCTCAGTACTGGGCTCAAAAGATGCAGCCCTGATGTCTCTCATGATAGCAGGTGGTTAAGTAGAAATTCGCCGCTCGGCTGACCCTGCAGGAGCATACGTATGCTAAAAATGTTCGTAAAATGAGCTTTTCAGTGAAGAGCAGCCAGGCACATTTTAGCAAGTTTTACTTGTAAGAGGGGGTGGAAACGCTTTTCAGGCTCAGTACTGGGCTCAAAAGATGCAGCCCTGATGTCTCTCATGATAGCAGGTGGTTAAGTAGAAATTCGCTGCTCGGCTGACCCTGCAGGAGCAAACGTATGCTAAAAATGTTCGTAGAATGAGATTTTCAGTGAAGAGCAGCCAGGCACATTTTAGCAAGTTTTACTTGTAAGTGGGGTTGGAAACGCTTTTCAGGCTCAGTACTGGGCTCAAAATATGCAGCCCTGATGTCTCTCATGATAGCAGGTGGTTAAGTAGAAATTCGCTGCTCGGCTGACCCTGCAGGAGCAAACGTATGCGAAAAATGTTCGTAGAATGAGTTTTTCAGTGAAGAGCAGCCAGGCACATTTTAGCAAGTTTTACTTGTAAGTGGGGTTGGAAACCCATACTCAATACTGGGCTCAAAAGATGCAGCCCTGATGTCTCTCATGATAGCAGGTGGTTAAGTAGAAATTCGCTGCTCGGCTGATCCAGCAGGAGCAAACATATGCGAAAAATGCACGTAGAATGAGCTTTTCAGTGAAGAGCAGCCAGGCACATTTTAGCAAGTTTTACTTGTAAGTGGGGTTGGAAATGCTTTTCAGGCTCAGTACTGGGCAAAAAAGATGCAGCCCTGATGTCTCTCATGATAGCAGGTGGTTAAGTAGAATTCGCTGCTCGGCTGACCCTGCAGGAGCAAACGTATGCCAAAAATGTTCATAGAATGAGATTTTCAGTGAAGAGCAGCCCGGCACATTTTAGCAAGTTTTACTTGTAAGGGGGGTTGGAAACGCTTTTCCATACTCAATACTGGGCTCAAAAGATACAGCCCTGATGTCTCTCATGATAGCAGGTGGTTAAGTAGAAATTCGCTGCTCGGCTGACCCTGCAGGAGCAAAAGTATGCTAAAAATGTTCGTAGAATGAGATTTTCAGTGAAGAGCAGCCTTGCACATTTTAGCAAGTTTTACTTGTAAGTGGGGTTGGAAACGCTTTTCAGGCTCAATACTGGGCTCAAAAGATGCAGCCCTGATGTCTCTCATGATAGCAGGTGGTTAAGTAGAAATTCGCTGCTCGGCTGACCCTGCAGGAGCAAACGTATGCTAAAAATGTTCGTAGAATGAGATTTTCAGTGAAGAGCAGCCAGGCACATTTTAGCAAGTTTTACTTGTAAGTGGGGTTGGAAACGCTTTTCAGGCTCAATACTGGGCTCAAAAGATGCAGCCCTGATGTCTCTTATGATAGCAGGTGGTTAAGTAGAAATTCGCTTTTCAGCTGATCCAGCAGGAGCAAACATATGCGAAAAATGTACGTAGAATGAGCTTTTTCAGTGAAGAGCAGCCAGGCACATTTTAGCAAATTTTACTTGTAAGTGGGGTTGGAAACGCTTTTCAGGCTCAGTACTGGGCTCAAAAGATGCAGCCCTGATGTCTCTCATGATAGCAGGTGGTTAAGTAGAAATTCGCTGCTCGGCTGACCCTGCAGGATTAAAAGTATGCTAAAAATGCTCGTAGAATGAGATTTTCAGTGAAGAGCAGCCAGGCACATTTTAGCAAGTTTTACTTGTAAGTGGGGTTGGAAACGCTTTTCAGGCTCAATACTGGGCTCAAAAGATGCAGCCCTGATGTCTCTCATGATAGCAGGTGGTTACGTAGAAATTCGCTGCTCGGCTGACCCTGCAGGAGCAAACATATGCTAAAAATGTTCGTAGAATGAGATTTTCAGTGAAGAGCAGCCAGGCACATTTTAGCAAGTTTTACTTGTAAGTGGGGTTGGACACGCTTTTCAGGCTCAATACTGGGCTCAAAAGATGCAGCCCTGATGTCTCTCATGATAGCAGGTGGTTAAGTAGAAATTCGCTGCTCAGCTGACCCGGCAGGAGCAAACGTATGCTAAAAATGTTCGTAGAATGAGCTTTTTCAGTGAAGAGCAGCCAGGCACATTTTAGCAAGTTTTACTTGTAAGTGGGGTTGGAAACGCTTTTCAGGCTCAATACTGGGCTCAAAACATGCAGCCCTGATGTCTCTCATGATAGCAGGTGGTTAAGTAGAAATTCATTGCTCGGCTGATCCAGCAGGAGCAAACGTATGCCAAAAATGTTCGTAGAATGAGATTTTCAGTGAAGAGCAGCCAGGCACATTTTAGCAAGTTTTACTTGTAAGTGGGGTTGGAAACGCTTTTTAGGCTCAGTACTGGGCTCAAAAGATGCAGCCCTGATGTCTCTCATGATAGCAGGTGGTTAAGTAGAAATTCGCTGCTCGGCTGACCCTGCAGGAGCAAACGTATGCTAAAAATGTTCGTAAAATGAGCTTTTCAGTGAAGAGCAGCCAGGCACATTTTAGCAAGTTTTACTTGTAAGAGGGGGTGGAAACGCTTTTCAGGCTCAGTACTGGGCTCAAAACATGCAGCCCTGATGTCTCTCATGATAGCAGGTGGTTAAGTAGAAATTCGCTGCTCGGCTGACCCTGCAGGAGCAAACGTATGCTAAAAATGTTCGTAGAATGAGATTTTCAGTGAAGAGCAGCCAGGCACATTTTAGCAAGTTTTACTTGTAAGTGGGGTTGGAAACGCTTTTCAGGCTCAGTACTGGGCTCAAAATATGCAGCCCTAATGTCTCTCATGATAGCAGGTGGTAAGTAGAAATTCGCTGCTCATCTGACCCTGCAGGAGCAAACGTATGCTAAAAATGTTCGTAGAATGAGATTTTCAGTGAAGAGCAGCCAGGCACATTTTAGCAAGTTTTACTTGTAAGTGGGGTTGGAAACGCTTTTCAGGCTCAGTACTGGGCTCAAAAGATGCAGCCCTGATGTCTCTCATGATAGCAGGTGGTTAAGTAGAAATTCGCTGCTCGGCTGACCCGGCAGGAGCAAACGTATGCTAAAAATGTTCGTAGAATGAGCTTTTTCAGTGAAGAGCAGCCAGGCACATTTTAGCAAGTTTTACTTGTAAGTGGGGTTGGAAACGCTTTTTAGGCTCAGTACTGGGCTCAAAAGATGCAGCCCTGATGTCTCTCATGATAGCAGGTGGTTACGTAGAAATTCGCTGCTCGGCTGACCCTGCAGGAGCAAACGTATGCTAAAAATGTTCGTAGAATGAGATTTTCAGTGAAGAGCAGCCAGGCACATTTTAGCAAGTTTTACTTGTAAGTGGGGTTGGAAACGCTTTTCAGGCTCAATACTGGGCTCAAAAGATGCAGCCCTGATGTCTCTCATGATAGCAGGTGGTTAAGTAGAAATTCGCTGCTCAGCTGACCCGGCAGGAGCAAACGTATGCTAAAAATGTTCGTAGAATGAGCTTTTTCAGTGAAGAGCAGCCAGGCACATTTTAGCAAGTTTTACTTGTAAGTGGGGTTGGAAACGCTTTTCAGGCTCAATACTGGGCTCAAAACATGCAGCCCTGATGTCTCTCATGATAGCAGGTGGTTAAGTAGAAATTCGTTGCTCGGCTGATCCAGCAGGAGCAAACGTATGCCAAAAATGTTCGTAGAATGAGATTTTCAGTGAAGAGCAGCCAGGCACATTTTAGCAAGTTTTACTTGTAAGTGGGGTTGGAAACGCTTTTTAGGCTCAGTACTGGGCTCAAAAGATGCAGCCCTGATGTCTCTCATGATAGCAGGTGGTTAAGTAGAAATTCGCTGCTCGGCTGACCCTGCAGGAGCAAACGTATGCTAAAAATGTTCGTAAAATGAGCTTTTCAGTGAAGAGCAGCCAGGCACATTTTAGCAAGTTTTACTTGTAAGAGGGGGTGGAAACGCTTTTCAGGCTCAGTACTGGGCTCAAAAGATGCAGCCCTGATGTCTCTCATGATAGCAGGTGGTTAAGTAGAAATTCGCTGCTCGGCTGACCCTGCAGGAGCAAACGTATGCTAAAAATTTTCGTAGAATGAGATTTTCAGTGAAGAGCAGCCAGGCACATTTTAGAAAGTTTTACTTGTAAGTGGGGTTGGAAACGCTTTTCAGGCTCAGTACTGGGCTCAAAATATGCAGCCCTAATGTCTCTCATGATAGCAGGTGGTAAGTAGAAATTCGCTGCTCATCTGACCCTGCAGGAGCAAACGTATGCTAAAAATGTTCGTAGAATGAGATTTTCAGTGAAGAGCAGCCAGGCACATTTTAGCAAGTTTTACTTGTAAGTGGGGTTAGAAACGCTTTTCAGGCTCAATACTGGGCTCAAAACATGCAGCCCTGATGTCTCTCATGATAGCAGGTGGTTAAGTAGAAATTCGCTGCTCGGCTGACCCTGCAGGAGCAAACGTATGCTAAAAATGTTCGTAGAATGAGCTTTTCAGTGAAGAGCAGCCAGGCACATTTTAGCAAGTTTTACTTGTAAGTGGGGTTGGAAATGCTTTTCAGGCTCAGTACTGGGCTCAAAAGATGCAGCCCTGATGTCTCTCATGATAGCAGGTGGTTAAGTAGAATTCGCTGCTCGGCTGACCCTGCAGGAGCAAACGTATGCCAAAAATGTTCGTAGAATGAGATTTTCAGTGAAGAGCAGCCCGGCACATTTTAGCAATTTTTACTTGTAAGGGGGGTTGGAAACGCTTTTCCATACTCAATACTGGGCTCAAAAGATACAGCCCTGATGTCTCTCATGATAGCAGGTGGTTAAGTAGAAATTCACTGCTCGGCTGATCCAGCAGGAGCAAACGTATGCTAAAAATGTTCGTAGAATGAGCTTTTCAGTGAAGAGCAGCCAGGCACATTTTAGCAAGTTTTACTTGTATGTGGGGTTGGAAACGCTTTTCAGGCTCAGTACTGGGCTCAAAAGATGCAGCCCTGATGTCTCTCATGATAGCAGGTGGTTAAGTAGAAATTCGCTGCTCGGCTGACCCAGCAGGACCAAATGTATGCTAAAAATGTTCGTAGAATGAGATTTTCAGTGAAGAGCAGCCAGGCACATTTTAGCAAGTTTTACTTGTAAGTGGGGTTGGAAACGCTTTTCAGGATCAATACTTGGCTCAAAAGATGCAGCCCTGATGTCTCTCATGATAGCATGTGGTTAAGTAGAAATTTGCTGCTCGGCTGACCCTGCAGGAGCAAACATATGCTAAAAAAGTTCGTAGAATGAGATTTTCAGTGAAGAGCAGCCAGGCACATTTTAGCAAGTTTTACTTGTAAGTGGTGTTGGAAACGCTTTTCAGGCTCAATACTGGGCTCAAAAGATGCAGCCCTGATGTCTCTCATGATAGCAGGTGGTTAAGTAGAAATTCGCTGCTCGGCTGATCCAGCAGGAGCAAACATATGCGAAAAATGCACGTAGAATGAGCTTTTCAGTGAAGAGCAGCCAGGCACATTTTAGCAAGTTTTACTTGTAAGTGGGGTTGGAAATGCTTTTCAGGCTCAGTACTGGGCTAAAAAGATGCAGCCCTGATGTTTCTCATGATAGCAGGTGGTTAAGTAGAATTCGCTGCTCGGCTGACCCTGCAGGAGCAAACGTATGCCAAAAATGTTCATAGAATGAGATTTTCAGTGAAGAGCAGCCCGGCACATTTTAGCAAGTTTTACTTGTAAGGGGGGTTGGAAACGCTTTTCCATACTCAATACTGGGCTCAAAAGATACAGCCCTGATGTCTCTCATGATAGCAGGTGGTTAAGTAGAAATTCGCTGCTCGGCTGATCCAGCAGGAGCAAACGTATGCTAAAAATGTTCGTAGAATGAGCTTTTCAGGGAAGAGCAGCCAGGCACATTTTAGCAAATTTTACTTGTATGTGGGGTTGGAAACACTTTTCATGCTCAGTACTGGGCTCAAAAGATGCAGCCCTGATGTCTCTCATGATAGCAGGTGGTTAAGTAGAAATTCGCTGCTCGGCTGACCCTGCAGGAGCAAAAGTATGCTAAAAATGTTCGTAGAATGAGATTTTCAGTGAAGAGCAGCCTTGCACATTTTAGCAAGTTTTACTTGTAAGTGGGGTTGGAAACGCTTTTCAGGCTCAATACTGGGCTCAAAAGATGCAGCCCTGATGTCTCTCATGATAGCAGGTGGTTAAGTAGAAATTCGCTGCTCGGCTGACCCTGCAGGAGCAAACGTATGCTAAAAATGTTCGTAGAATGAGATTTTCAGTGAAGAGCAGCCAGGCACATTTTAGCAAGTTTTACTTGTAAGTGGGGTTGGAAACGCTTTTCAGGCTCAATACTGGGCTCAAAAGATGCAGCCCTGATGTCTCTTATGATAGCAGGTGGTTAAGTAGAAATTCGCTTTTCAGCTGATCCAGCAGGAGCAAACATATGCGAAAAATGTACGTAGAATGAGCTTTTTCAGTGAAGAGCAGCCAGGCACATTTTAGCAAATTTTACTTGTAAGTGGGGTTGGAAACGCTTTTCAGGCTCAGTACTGGGCTCAAAAGATGCAGCCCTGATGTCTCTCATGATAGCAGGTGGTTAAGTAGAAATTCGCTGCTCGGCTGACCCTGCAGGATCAAAAGTATGCTAAAAATGCTCGTAGAATGAGATTTTCAGTGAAGAGCAGCCAGGCACATTTTAGCAAGTTTTACTTGTAAGTGGGGTTGGAAACGCTTTTCAGGCTCAATACTGGGCTCAAAAGATGCAGCCCTGATGTCTCTCATGATAGCAGGTGGTTACGTAGAAATTCGCTGCTCGGCTGACCCTGCAGGAGCAAACATATGCTAAAAATGTTCGTAGAATGAGATTTTCAGTGAAGAGCAGCCAGGCACATTTTAGCAAGTTTTACTTGTAAGTGGGGTTGGAAACGCTTTTCAGGCTCAATACTGGGCTCAAAAGATGCAGCCCTGATGTCTCTCATGATAGCAGGTGGTTAAGTAGAAATTCGCTGCTCAGCTGACCCGGCAGGAGCAAACGTATGCTAAAAATGTTCGTAGAATGAGCTTTTTCAGTGAAGAGCAGCCAGGCACATTTTAGCAAGTTTTACTTGTAAGTGGGGTTGGAAACGCTTTTCAGGCTCAATACTGGGCTCAAAATATGCAGCCCTGATGTCTCTCATGATAGCAGGTGGTTAAGTAGAAATTCGCTGCTCGGCTGACCCTGCAGGAGCAAACGTATGCTAAAAATGTTTGTAGAATGAGCTTTTCAGTGAAGAGCAGCCAGGCACATTTTAGCAAGTTTTACTTGTAAGTGGGGTTGGAAACGCTTTTCAGGCTCAGTACTGGGCTCAAAAGATGCAGCCCTGATGTCTCTCATGATAGCAGGTGGTTAAGTAGAAATTCGCTGCTCGGCTGACCCTGCAGGATCAAACGTATGCTAAAAATGTTCGTAGAATGAGATTTTCAGTGAAGAGCAGCCTGGCACATTTGAGCAAGTTTTACTTGTAAGGGGGGTTGGAAACGCTTTTCCATACTCAATACTGGGCTCAAAAGATGCAGCCCTGATGTCTCTCATGATAGCAGGTGGTTAAGTAGAAATTCGCTGCTCGGCTGATCCAGCAGGAGCAAACATATGCCAAAAATGTACGTAGAATGAGCTTTTCAGTGAACAGCAGCCAGGCACATTTTTAGCAAGTTTTACTTGTAAGTGGGGTTGGAAACGCTTTTCAGGCTCAGTACTGGGCTCAAAACATGCAGTCCTGATGTCTCTCATGATAGGAGGTGGTTAAGTAGAAATTCGCTGCTCGGTTGAACCAACAGGAGCAAACGTATGCGAAAAATGTTCTTAGAATGAGTTTTTCAGTGAATAGCAGCCAGGCACATTTTAGCAAGTTTTACTTGTAAGTGGGGTTGGAAACGCTTTTCAGGCTCAATACTGGGCTCAAAAGATGCAGCCCTGATGTCTCTCATGATAGCAGGTGGTTAAGTAGAAATTTGCTGCTCGGCTGATCCAGCAGGAGCAAACATATGCGAAAAATGTACGTAGAATGAGCTTTTCAGTGAAGAGCAGCCAGGCACATTTTTAGCAAGTTTTACTTGTAAGTGGGGTTGGAAATGCTTTTCAGGCTCAGTACTGGGCTCAAAACATGCAGTCCTGATGTCTCTCATGATAGGAGGTGGTTAAGTAGAAATTCGCTGCTCGGTTGAACCAGCAGGAGCAAACGTATGCGAAAAATGTTCGTAGAATGAGTTTTTCAGTGAAGAGCAGCCAGGCACATTTTAGCAAGTTTTACTTGTAAGTGGGGATGGAAACGCTTTTTAGGCTCAGTACTGGGCTCAAAAGATGCAGCCCTGATGTCTCTCATGATAGCAGGTGGTTAAGTAGAAATTCGCTGCTCGGCTGACCCTGCAGGAGCAAACGTATGCTAAAATGTTCGTAGAATGAGATTTTCAGTGAAGAGCAGCCTGGCACATTTTAGCAAGTTTTACTTGTAAGGGGGGTTGGAAACGCTTTCCCATACTCAATACTGGGCTCAAAAGATGCAGCCCTGATGTCTCTCATGATAGCAGGTGGTTAGTAGAAATTCGCTGCTCGGCTGATCCAGCAGGAGCAAACATATGCGAAAAATGTACGTAGAATGAGCTTTTCAGTGAAGAGCAGCCAGGCACATTTTAGCAAGTTTTACTTGTAAGTGGGGTTGCAAACACTTTTCAGGCTCAGTACTGGGCTCAAAACATGCAGCCCTGATGTCTCTCATGATAGCAGGTGGTTAAGTAGAAATTCGCTGCTCGGCTGACCCAGCAGGAACATACGTATGCCAAAAATGTAGGTAGAATGAGATTTTCAGTGAATAGCAGCCAGGCACATTTTAGCAAGTTTTACTTGTAAGTGGGGATGGAAACGCTTTTTAGGCTCAGTACTGGGCTCAAAAGATGCAGCCCTGATGTCTCTCATGATAGCAGGTGGCTAAGTAGAAATTCGCTGCTCGGCTGACCCTGCAGGAGCAAACGTATGCCAAAAATGTACGTAGAATGAGATTTTCAGTGAATAGCAGCCAGGCACATTTTAGCAAGTTTTACTTGTAAGTGGGGTTGGAAACGCTTTTCAGGCTCAATACTGGGCTCAAAAGATGCAGCCCTGATGTCTCTCATGATAGCAGGTGGTTAAGTAGAAATTCGCTGCTCGGCTGACCCTGCAGGAGCAAACGTATGCTAAAAATGTTTGTAGAATGAGCTTTTCAGTGAAGAGCAGCCAGGCACATTTTAGCAAGTTTTACTTGTAAGTGGGGTTGGAAACGCTTTTTAGGCTCAATACTGGGCTCAAAACATGCAGCCCTGATGTCTCTCATGATAGCAGGTGGTTAAGTAGAAATTCGCTGCTCGGCTGACCCTGCAGGAGCAAACGTATGCTAAAAATGTTCGTAGAATGAGATTTTCAGTGAAGAGCAGCCTGGCACATTTTAGCAAGTTTTACTTGTAAGGGGGGTTGGAAACGCTTTTCCATACTCAATACTGGGCTCAAAAGATGCAGCCCTGATGTCTCTCATGATAGCAGGTGGTTAAGTAGAAATTCGCTGCTCGGCTGATCCAGCAGGAGCAAACATATGCGAAAAATGTACGTAGAATGAGCTTTTCAGTGAAGAGCAGCCAGGCACATTTTAGCAAGTTTTACTTGTAAGTGGGGTTGGAAACGCTTTTTAGGCTCAGTACTGGGCTCAAAAGATGCAGCCCTGATGTCTCTCATGATAGCAGGTTGTTAAGTAGAAATTCGCTGCTCGGCTGACCCAGCAGGAACATACGTATGCCAAAAATGTACGTAGAATGAGATTTTCAGTGAATAGCAGCCAGGCACATTTTAGCAAGTTTTACTTGTAAGTGGGGATGGAAACGCTTTTTAGGCTCAGTACTTGGCTCAAAAGATGCAGCCCTGATGTCTCTCATGATAGCAGGTGGTTAAGTAGAAATTCGCTGCTCGGCTGACCCTGCAGGAGCAAACGTATGCTAAAAATGTTTGTAGAATGAGCTTTTCAGTGAAGAGCAGCCAGGCACATTTTAGCAAGTTTTACTTGTAAGTGGGGTTGGAAACGCTTTTCAGGCTCAGTACTGGGCTCAAAAGATGCAGCCCTGATGTCTCTCATGATAGCAGGTGGTTAAGTAGAAATTCGCTGCTCGGCTGACCCTGCAGGATCAAACGTATGCTAAAAATGTTCGTAGAATGAGATTTTCAGTGAAGAGCAGCCTGGCACATTTTAGCAAGTTTTACTGGTAAGGGGGGTTGGAAACGCTTTTCCATACTCAATACTGGGCTCAAAAGATGCAGCCCTGATGTCTCTCATGATATCAGGTGGTTAAGTAGAAATTCGCTGCTCGGCTGACCCAGCAGGAACAAACGTATGCTAAAAATGTTCGTAGAATGAGATTTTCAGTGAAGAGCAGCCTGGCACATTTTAGCAAGTTTTACTTGTAAGTGGGGTTGGAAACGCTTTTTAGGCTCAATACTGGGCTCAAAACATGCAGCCCTGATGTCTCTCATGATAGCAGGTGGTTAAGTAGAAATTCGCTGCTCGGCTGACCCAGCAGGAACAAACGTATGCCAAAAATGTACGTAGAATGAGATTTTCAGTGAATAGCAGCCAGGCACATTTTAGCAAGTTTTACTTGTAAGTGGGGATGGAAACGCTTTTTAGGCTCAGTACTGGGCTCAAAAGATGCAGCCCTGATGTCGGTGGTTAAGTAGAAATTCGCTGCTCGGCTGATCCAGCAGGAGCAAACGTATGCGAAAAATGTACGTAGAATGAGCTTTTCAGTGAAGAGCAGCCAGGCACATTTTAGCAAGTTTTACTTGTAAGTGGGGTTGGAAACGCTTTTCAGGCTCAGTACTGGGCTCAAAAGATGCAGCCCTGATGTCTCTCATGATAGCAGGTGGTTAAGTAGAAATTCGCTGCTCGGCTGACCCTGCAGGATCAAACGTATGCTAAAAATGTTCGTAGAATGAGATTTTCAGTGAAGAGCAGCCTGGCACATTTTAGCAAGTTTTACTTGTAAGTGGGGTTGGAAACGCTTTTTAGGCTCCATACTGGGCTCAAAACATGCAGCCCTGATGTCTCTCATGATAGCAGGTGGTTAAGTAGAAATTCGCTGCTCGGCTGACCCAGCAGGAACAAACGTATGCCAAAAATGTACGTAGAATGAGATTTTCAGTGAATAGCAGCCAGGCACATTTTAGCAAGTTTTACTTGTAAGTGGGGATGGAAACGCTTTTTAGGCTCAGTACTGGGCTCAAAAGATGCAGCCCTGATGTTGGTGGTTAAGTAGAAATTCGCTGCTCGGCTGATCCAGCAGGAGCAAACGTATGTGAAAAATGTACGTAGAATGAGCTTTTCAGTGAAGAGCAGCCAGGCACATTTTAGCAAGTTTTACTTGTAAGGGGGGTTGGAAACGCTTTTCAGGCTCAATACTGGCCTCAAAACATGCAGCCCTGATGTCTCTCATGATAGCAGGTGGTTAAGTAGAAATTCGCTGCTCGGCTGACCCAGCAGGAACAAACGTATGCCAAAAATGTACGTAAAATGAGATTTTCAGTGAATAGCAGCCAGGCACATTTTAGCAAGTTTTACTTGTAAGTGGTGATGGAAACGCTTTTTAGGCTCAGTACTGGGCTCAAAAGATGCAGCCCTGATGTCTCTCATGATAGCAGGTGGTTAAGTAGAAATTCGCTGCTCGGCTGACCCTGCAGGAGCAAACGTATGCTAAAAATGTTCGTAGAATGAGATTTTCAGTGAAGAGCAGCCAGGCACATTTTAGCAAGTTTTACCTGTAAGTGGAGTTGGAAACGCTTTTCAGGCTCAATACTGGGCTCAAAAGATGCAGCCCTGATGTCTCTCATGCTAGCAGGTGGTTAAGTAGAAATTCGCTGCTCGGCTGACCCAGCAGGAGCAAACGTATGCTAAAAATGTTTGTAGAATGAGATTTTCAGTGAAGAGCAGCCAGGCACATTTTAGCAAGTTTTACTTGTAAGTGGGGTTGGAAACGCTTTTTAGGCTCAATACTGGGCTCGAAACATGCAGCTCTGATGTCTCTCATGATAGCAGGTGGTTAAGTAGAAATTCGCTGCTCGGCTGACCCTGCAGGAGCAAACATATGCGAAAAATGTACGTAGAATGAGCTTTTCAGTGAAGAGCAGCCAGGCACATTTTTAGCAAGTTTTACTTGTAAGTGGGGTTGGAAATGCTTTTCAGGCTCAGTACTGGGCTCAAAACATGCAGTCCTGATGTCTCTCATGATAGGAGGTGGTTAAGTAGAAATTCGCTGCTCGGTTGAACCAGCAGGAGCAAACGTATGCGAAAAATGTTCTTAGAATGAGTTTTTCAGTGAATAGCAGCCAGGCACATTTTAGCAAGTTTTACTTGTAAGTGGGGTTGGAAACGCTTTTCAGGCTCAATACTGGGCTCAAAAGATGCAGCCCTGATGTCTCTCATGATAGCAGGTGGTTAAGTAGAAATTTGCTGCTCGGCTGATCCAGCAGGAGCAAACATATGCGAAAAATGTACGTAGAATGAGCTTTTCAGTGAAGAGCAGCCAGGCACATTTTTAGCAAGTTTTACTTGTAAGTGGGGTTGGAAATGCTTTTCAGGCTCAGTACTGGGCTCAAAACATGCAGTCCTGATGTCTCTCATGATAGGAGGTGGTTAAGTAGAAATTCGCTGCTCGGTTGAACCAGCAGGAGCAAACGTATGCGAAAAATGTTCGTAGAATGAGTTTTTCAGTGAAGAGCAGCCAGGCACATTTTAGCAAGTTTTACTTGTAAGTGGGGATGGAAACGCTTTTTAGGCTCAGTACTGGGCTCAAAAGATGCAGCCCTGATGTCTCTCATGATAGCAGGTGGTTAAGTAGAAATTCGCTGCTCGGCTGACCCTGCAGGAGCAAACGTATGCTAAAATGTTCGTAGAATGAGATTTTCAGTGAAGAGCAGCCTGGCACATTTTAGCAAGTTTTACTTGTAAGGGGGGTTGGAAACGCTTTCCCATACTCAATACTGGGCTCAAAAGATGCAGCCCTGATGTCTCTCATGATAGCAGGTGGTTAGTAGAAATTCGCTGCTCGGCTGATCCAGCAGGAGCAAACATATGCGAAAAATGTACGTAGAATGAGCTTTTCAGTGAAGAGCAGCCAGGCACATTTTAGCAAGTTTTACTTGTAAGTGGGGTTGCAAACACTTTTCAGGCTCAGTACTGGGCTCAAAACATGCAGCCCTGATGTCTCTCATGATAGCAGGTGGTTAAGTAGAAATTCGCTGCTCGGCTGACCCAGCAGGAACATACGTATGCCAAAAATGTAGGTAGAATGAGATTTTCAGTGAATAGCAGCCAGGCACATTTTAGCAAGTTTTACTTGTAAGTGGGGATGGAAACGCTTTTCAGGCTCAGTACTGGGCTCAAAAGATGCAGCCCTGATGTCTCTCATGATAGCAGGTGGCTAAGTAGAAATTCGCTGCTCGGCTGACCCTGCAGGAGCAAACGTATGCCAAAAATGTACGTAGAATGAGATTTTCAGTGAATAGCAGCCAGGCACATTTTAGCAAGTTTTACTTGTAAGTGGGGTTGGAAACGCTTTTCAGGCTCAATACTGGGCTCAAAAGATGCAGCCCTGATGTCTCTCATGATAGCAGGTGGTTAAGTAGAAATTCGCTGCTCGGCTGACCCTGCAGGAGCAAACGTATGCTAAAAATGTTCGTAGAATGAGATTTTCAGTGAAGAGCAGCCTGGCACATTTTAGCAAGTTTTACTTGTAAGGGGGGTTGGAAACGCTTTTCCATACTCAATACTGGGCTCAAAAGATGCAGCCCTGATGTCTCTCATGATAGCAGGTGGTTAAGTAGAAATTCGCTGCTCGGCTGATCCAGCAGGAGCAAACATATGCGAAAAATGTACGTAGAATGAGCTTTTCAGTGAAGAGCAGCCAGGCACATTTTAGCAAGTTTTACTTGTAAGTGGGGTTGGAAACGCTTTTCAGGCTCAATACTGGCCTCAAAACATGCAGCCCTGATGTCTCTCATGATAGCAGGTGGTTAAGTAGAAATTCGCTGCTCGGCTGACCCAGCAGGAACAAACGTATGCCAAAAATGTACGTAGAATGAGATTTTCAGTGAATAGCAGCCAGGCACATTTTAGCAAGTTTTACTTGTAAGTGGGGATGGAAACGCTTTTTAGGCTCAGTACTGGGCTCAAAAGATGCAGCCCTGATGTCTCTCATGATAGCAGGTTGTTAAGTAGAAATTCGCTGCTCGGCTGACCCAGCAGGAACATACGTATGCCAAAAATGTACGTAGAATGAGATTTTCAGTGAATAGCAGCCAGGCACATTTTAGCAAGTTTTACTTGTAAGTGGGGATGGAAACGCTTTTTAGGCTCAGTACTTGGCTCAAAAGATGCAGCCCTGATGTCTCTCATGATAGCAGGTGGTTAAGTAGAAATTCGCTGCTCGGCTGACCCTGCAGGAGCAAACGTATGCTAAAAATGTTTGTAGAATGAGCTTTTCAGTGAAGAGCAGCCAGGCACATTTTAGCAAGTTTTACTTGTAAGTGGGGTTGGAAACGCTTTTCAGGCTCAGTACTGGGCTCAAAAGATGCAGCCCTGATGTCTCTCATGATAGCAGGTGGTTAAGTAGAAATTCGCTGCTCGGCTGACCCTGCAGGATCAAACGTATGCTAAAAATGTTCGTAGAATGAGATTTTCAGTGAAGAGCAGCCTGGCACATTTTAGCAAGTTTTACTGGTAAGGGGGGTTGGAAACGCTTTTCCATACTCAATACTGGGCTCAAAAGATGCAGCCCTGATGTCTCTCATGATATCAGGTGGTTAAGTAGAAATTCGCTGCTCGGCTGACCCAGCAGGAACAAACGTATGCTAAAAATGTTCGTAGAATGAGATTTTCAGTGAAGAGCAGCCTGGCACATTTTAGCAAGTTTTACTTGTAAGTGGGGTTGGAAACGCTTTTTAGGCTCAATACTGGGCTCAAAACATGCAGCCCTGATGTCTCTCATGATAGCAGGTGGTTAAGTAGAAATTCGCTGCTCGGCTGACCCAGCAGGAACAAACGTATGCCAAAAATGTACGTAGAATGAGATTTTCAGTGAATAGCAGCCAGGCACATTTTAGCAAGTTTTACTTGTAAGTGGGGATGGAAACGCTTTTTAGGCTCAGTACTGGGCTCAAAAGATGCAGACCTGATGTCGGTGGTTA
This sequence comes from Lissotriton helveticus, assembly GCF_964261635.1. Classification (NCBI taxonomy): domain Eukaryota; kingdom Metazoa; phylum Chordata; class Amphibia; order Caudata; family Salamandridae; genus Lissotriton; species Lissotriton helveticus. The sequence continues at coordinate 1,352,489,335 of NC_136061.1, read as the reverse complement.
AGTAGAAATTCGCTGCTCGGCTGATCCAGCAGGAGCAAACGTATGCGAAAAATGTACGTAGAATGAGCTTTTCAGTGAAGAGCAGCCAGGCACATTTTAGCAAGTTTTACTTGTAAGTGGGGTTGGAAACGCTTTTCAGGCTCAGTACTGGGCTCAAAAGATGCAGCCCTGATGTCTCTCATGATAGCAGGTGGTTAAGTAGAAATTCGCTGCTCGGCTGACCCTGCAGGATCAAACGTATGCTAAAAATGTTCGTAGAATGAGATTTTCAGTGAAGAGCAGCCTGGCACATTTTAGCAAGTTTTACTTGTAAGTGGGGTTGGAAACGCTTTTTAGGCTCCATACTGGGCTCAAAACATGCAGCCCTGATGTCTCTCATGATAGCAGGTGGTTAAGTAGAAATTCGCTGCTCGGCTGACCCAGCAGGAACAAACGTATGCCAAAAATGTACGTAGAATGAGATTTTCAGTGAATAGCAGCCAGGCACATTTTAGCAAGTTTTACTTGTAAGTGGGGATGGAAACGCTTTTTAGGCTCAGTACTGGGCTCAAAAGATGCAGCCCTGATGTTGGTGGTTAAGTAGAAATTCGCTGCTCGGCTGATCCAGCAGGAGCAAACGTATGTGAAAAATGTACGTAGAATGAGCTTTTCAGTGAAGAGCAGCCAGGCACATTTTAGCAAGTTTTACTTGTAAGGGGGGTTGGAAACGCTTTTCAGGCTCAATACTGGCCTCAAAACATGCAGCCCTGATGTCTCTCATGATAGCAGGTGGTTAAGTAGAAATTCGCTGCTCGGCTGACCCAGCAGGAACAAACGTATGCCAAAAATGTACGTAAAATGAGATTTTCAGTGAATAGCAGCCAGGCACATTTTAGCAAGTTTTACTTGTAAGTGGGGATGGAAACGCTTTTTAGGCTCAGTACTGGGCTCAAAAGATGCAGCCCTGATGTCTCTCATGATAGCAGGTGGTTAAGTAGAAATTCGCTGCTCGGCTGACCCTGCAGGAGCAAACGTATGCTAAAAATGTTCGTAGAATGAGATTTTCAGTGAAGAGCAGCCAGGCACATTTTAGCAAGTTTTACTTGTAAGTGGAGTTGGAAACGCTTTTCAGGCTCAATACTGGGCTCAAAAGATGCAGCCCTGATGTCTCTCATGCTAGCAGGTGGTTAAGTAGAAATTCGCTGCTCGGCTGACCCAGCAGGAGCAAACGTATGCTAAAAATGTTTGTAGAATGAGATTTTCAGTGAAGAGCAGCCAGGCACATTTTAGCAAGTTTTACTTGTAAGTGGGGTTGGAAACGCTTTTTAGGCTCAATACTGGGCTCGAAACATGCAGCTCTGATGTCTCTCATGATAGCAGGTGGTTAAGTAGAAATTCGCTGCTCGGCTGACCCTGCAGGAGCAAACGTATGCTAAAAATGTTCGTAGAATGAGATTTTCAGTGAAGAGCAGCCTGGCACATTTTAGCAAGTTTTACTTGTAAGGGGGGTTGGAAACGCTTTTCCATACTCAATACTGGGCTCAAAAGATGCAGCCCTGATGTCTCTCATGATAGCAGGTGGTTAAGTAGAAATTCGCTGCTCGGCTGACCCAGCAGGAACAAACGTATGCCAAAAATGTACGTAGAATGAGATTTTCAGTGAATAGCAGCCAGGCACATTTTAGCAAGTTTTACTTGTAAGTGGGGTTGGAAACGCTTTTCCATACTCAATACTTGGCTCAAAAGATGCAGCCCTGATGTCTCTCATGATAGCAGGTGGTTAAGTAGAAATTCGCTGCTCGGCTGACCCTGCAGGATCAAACGTATGCTAAAAATGTTCGTAGAATGAGATTTTCAGTGAAGAGCAGCCTGGCACATTTTAGCAAGTTTTACTTATAAGGGGGGTTGGAAACGCTATTCCATACTCAATACTGGGCTCAAAAGATGCAGCCCTGATGTCTCTCATGATAGCAGGTGGTTAAGTAGAAATTCGCTGCTCGGCTGATCCAGCAGGAGCAAAGATATGCGAAAAATGTACGTAGAATGAGCTTTTCAGTGAAGAGCAGCCAGGCACATTTTAGCAAGTTTTACTTGTAAGTGGGGTTGGAAACGCTTTTCAGGCTCAATACTGGCCTCAAAACATGCAGCCCTGATGTCTCTCATGATAGCAGGTGGTTAAGTAGAAATTCGCTGCTCGGCTGACCCTGCAGGAGCAAACGTATGCCAAAAATGTTCGTAGAATGAGATTTTCAGTGAAGGGCAGCCAGGCACATTTTAGCAAGTTTTACTTGTAAGTGGGGTTGGAAACGCTTTTCAGGCTCAATACTGGCCTCAAAACATGCAGCCCTGATGTCTCTCATGATAGCAGGTGGTTAAGTAGAAATTCGCTGCTCGGCTGACCCTGCAGGAGCAAACGTATGCCAAAAATGTACGTAGAATGAGATTTTCAGTGAATAGCAGCCAGGCACATTTTAGCAAGTTTTACTTGTAAGTGGGGATGGAAACGCTTTTCAGGCTCAGTACTGGGCTCAAAAGAAGCAGCCCTGATGTCTCCATGATAGCAGGTGGTTAAGTAGAAATTCGCTGCTCGGCTGACCCTGCAGGAGCAAACGTATGCTAAAAATGTTTGTAGAATGAGCTTTTCAGTGAAGAGCAGCCAGGCACATTTTAGCAAGTTTTACTTGTAAGTGGGGTTGGAAACGCTTTTCAGGCTCAGTACTGGGCTCAAAACATGCAGCCCTGATGTCTCTCATGATAGCAGGTGGTTAAGTAGAAATTCGCTGCTCGGCTGACCCAGCAGGAACATACGTATGCCAAAAATGTAGGTAGAATGAGATTTTCAGTGAATAGCAGCCAGGCACATTTTAGCAAGTTTTACTTGTAAGTGGGGATGGAAACGCTTTTTAGGCTCAGTACTGGGCTCAAAAGATGCAGCCCTGATGTCTCTCATGATAGCAGGTGGCTAAGTAGAAATTCGCTGCTCGGCTGACCCTGCAGGAGCAAACGTATGCCAAAAATGTACGTAGAATGAGATTTTCAGTGAATAGCAGCCAGGCACATTTTAGCAAGTTTTACTTGTAAGTGGGGTTGGAAACGCTTTTCAGGCTCAATACTGGGCTCAAAAGATGCAGCCCTGATGTCTCTCATGATAGCAGGTGGTTAAGTAGAAATTCGCTGCTCGGCTGACCCTGCAGGAGCAAACGTATGCTAAAAATGTTCGTAGAATGAGATTTTCAGTGAAGAGCAGCCTGGCACATTTTAGCAAGTTTTACTTGTAAGGGGGGTTGGAAACGCTTTTCCATACTCAATACTGGGCTCAAAAGATGCAGCCCTGATGTCTCTCATGATAGCAGGTGGTTAAGTAGAAATTCGCTGCTCGGCTGATCCAGCAGGAGCAAACATATGCGAAAAATGTACGTAGAATGAGCTTTTCAGTGAAGAGCAGCCAGGCACATTTTAGCAAGTTTTACTTGTAAGTGGGGTTGGAAACGCTTTTCAGGCTCAATACTGGCCTCAAAACATGCAGCCCTGATGTCTCTCATGATAGCAGGTGGTTAAGTAGAAATTCGCTGCTCGGCTGACCCAGCAGGAACAAACGTATGCCAAAAATGTACGTAGAATGAGATTTTCAGTGAATAGCAGCCAGGCACATTTTAGCAAGTTTTACTTGTAAGTGGGGATGGAAACGCTTTTTAGGCTCAGTACTGGGCTCAAAAGATGCAGCCCTGATGTCTCTCATGATAGCAGGTTGTTAAGTAGAAATTCGCTGCTCGGCTGACCCAGCAGGAACATACGTATGCCAAAAATGTACGTAGAATGAGATTTTCAGTGAATAGCAGCCAGGCACATTTTAGCAAGTTTTACTTGTAAGTGGGGATGGAAACGCTTTTTAGGCTCAGTACTTGGCTCAAAAGATGCAGCCCTGATGTCTCTCATGATAGCAGGTGGTTAAGTAGAAATTCGCTGCTCGGCTGACCCTGCAGGAGCAAACGTATGCTAAAAATGTTTGTAGAATGAGCTTTTCAGTGAAGAGCAGCCAGGCACATTTTAGCAAGTTTTACTTGTAAGTGGGGTTGGAAACGCTTTTCAGGCTCAGTACTGGGCTCAAAAGATGCAGCCCTGATGTCTCTCATGATAGCAGGTGGTTAAGTAGAAATTCGCTGCTCGGCTGACCCTGCAGGATCAAACGTATGCTAAAAATGTTCGTAGAATGAGATTTTCAGTGAAGAGCAGCCTGGCACATTTTAGCAAGTTTTACTGGTAAGGGGGGTTGGAAACGCTTTTCCATACTCAATACTGGGCTCAAAAGATGCAGCCCTGATGTCTCTCATGATATCAGGTGGTTAAGTAGAAATTCGCTGCTCGGCTGACCCAGCAGGAACAAACGTATGCTAAAAATGTTCGTAGAATGAGATTTTCAGTGAAGAGCAGCCTGGCACATTTTAGCAAGTTTTACTTGTAAGTGGGGTTGGAAACGCTTTTTAGGCTCAATACTGGGCTCAAAACATGCAGCCCTGATGTCTCTCATGATAGCAGGTGGTTAAGTAGAAATTCGCTGCTCGGCTGACCCAGCAGGAACAAACGTATGCCAAAAATGTACGTAGAATGAGATTTTCAGTGAATAGCAGCCAGGCACATTTTAGCAAGTTTTACTTGTAAGTGGGGATGGAAACGCTTTTTAGGCTCAGTACTGGGCTCAAAAGATGCAGCCCTGATGTCGGTGGTTAAGTAGAAATTCGCTGCTCGGCTGATCCAGCAGGAGCAAACGTATGCGAAAAATGTACGTAGAATGAGCTTTTCAGTGAAGAGCAGCCAGGCACATTTTAGCAAGTTTTACTTGTAAGTGGGGTTGGAAACGCTTTTCAGGCTCAGTACTGGGCTCAAAAGATGCAGCCCTGATGTCTCTCATGATAGCAGGTGGTTAAGTAGAAATTCGCTGCTCGGCTGACCCTGCAGGATCAAACGTATGCTAAAAATGTTCGTAGAATGAGATTTTCAGTGAAGAGCAGCCTGGCACATTTTAGCAAGTTTTACTTGTAAGTGGGGTTGGAAACGCTTTTTAGGCTCCATACTGGGCTCAAAACATGCAGCCCTGATGTCTCTCATGATAGCAGGTGGTTAAGTAGAAATTCGCTGCTCGGCTGACCCAGCAGGAACAAACGTATGCCAAAAATGTACGTAGAATGAGATTTTCAGTGAATAGCAGCCAGGCACATTTTAGCAAGTTTTACTTGTAAGTGGGGATGGAAACGCTTTTTAGGCTCAGTACTGGGCTCAAAAGATGCAGCCCTGATGTTGGTGGTTAAGTAGAAATTCGCTGCTCGGCTGATCCAGCAGGAGCAAACGTATGTGAAAAATGTACGTAGAATGAGCTTTTCAGTGAAGAGCAGCCAGGCACATTTTAGCAAGTTTTACTTGTAAGGGGGGTTGGAAACGCTTTTCAGGCTCAATACTGGCCTCAAAACATGCAGCCCTGATGTCTCTCATGATAGCAGGTGGTTAAGTAGAAATTCGCTGCTCGGCTGACCCAGCAGGAACAAACGTATGCCAAAAATGTACGTAAAATGAGATTTTCAGTGAATAGCAGCCAGGCACATTTTAGCAAGTTTTACTTGTAAGTGGGGATGGAAACGCTTTTTAGGCTCAGTACTGGGCTCAAAAGATGCAGCCCTGATGTCTCTCATGATAGCAGGTGGTTAAGTAGAAATTCGCTGCTCGGCTGACCCTGCAGGAGCAAACGTATGCTAAAAATGTTCGTAGAATGAGATTTTCAGTGAAGAGCAGCCAGGCACATTTTAGCAAGTTTTACTTGTAAGTGGAGTTGGAAACGCTTTTCAGGCTCAATACTGGGCTCAAAAGATGCAGCCCTGATGTCTCTCATGCTAGCAGGTGGTTAAGTAGAAATTCGCTGCTCGGCTGACCCAGCAGGAGCAAACGTATGCTAAAAATGTTTGTAGAATGAGATTTTCAGTGAAGAGCAGCCAGGCACATTTTAGCAAGTTTTACTTGTAAGTGGGGTTGGAAACGCTTTTTAGGCTCAATACTGGGCTCGAAACATGCAGCTCTGATGTCTCTCATGATAGCAGGTGGTTAAGTAGAAATTCGCTGCTCGGCTGACCCTGCAGGAGCAAACGTATGCTAAAAATGTTCGTAGAATGAGATTTTCAGTGAAGAGCAGCCTGGCACATTTTAGCAAGTTTTACTTGTAAGGGGGGTTGGAAACGCTTTTCCATACTCAATACTGGGCTCAAAAGATGCAGCCCTGATGTCTCTCATGATAGCAGGTGGTTAAGTAGAAATTCGCTGCTCGGCTGACCCAGCAGGAACAAACGTATGCCAAAAATGTACGTAGAATGAGATTTTCAGTGAATAGCAGCCAGGCACATTTTAGCAAGTTTTACTTGTAAGTGGGGTTGGAAACGCTTTTCCATACTCAATACTTGGCTCAAAAGATGCAGCCCTGATGTCTCTCATGATAGCAGGTGGTTAAGTAGAAATTCGCTGCTCGGCTGACCCTGCAGGATCAAACGTATGCTAAAAATGTTCGTAGAATGAGATTTTCAGTGAAGAGCAGCCTGGCACATTTTAGCAAGTTTTACTTATAAGGGGGGTTGGAAACGCTATTCCATACTCAATACTGGGCTCAAAAGATGCAGCCCTGATGTCTCTCATGATAGCAGGTGGTTAAGTAGAAATTCGCTGCTCGGCTGATCCAGCAGGAGCAAAGATATGCGAAAAATGTACGTAGAATGAGCTTTTCAGTGAAGAGCAGCCAGGCACATTTTAGCAAGTTTTACTTGTAAGTGGGGTTGGAAACGCTTTTCAGGCTCAATACTGGCCTCAAAACATGCAGCCCTGATGTCTCTCATGATAGCAGGTGGTTAAGTAGAAATTCGCTGCTCGGCTGACCCTGCAGGAGCAAACGTATGCCAAAAATGTTCGTAGAATGAGATTTTCAGTGAAGGGCAGCCAGGCACATTTTAGCAAGTTTTACTTGTAAGTGGGGTTGGAAACGCTTTTCAGGCTCAATACTGGCCTCAAAACATGCAGCCCTGATGTCTCTCATGATAGCAGGTGGTTAAGTAGAAATTCGCTGCTCGGCTGACCCTGCAGGAGCAAACGTATGCCAAAAATGTACGTAGAATGAGATTTTCAGTGAATAGCAGCCAGGCACATTTTAGCAAGTTTTACTTGTAAGTGGGGATGGAAACGCTTTTCAGGCTCAGTACTGGGCTCAAAAGAAGCAGCCCTGATGTCTCCATGATAGCAGGTGGTTAAGTTGAAATTCGCTGCTCGGCTGACCCTGCATGAGCAAACGTATGCTAAAAATGTTCGTAGAATGAGATTTTCAGTGATGAGCAGCCAGACACATTTTAGCAAGTTATACTTGCAGCCCTGGTGTCTCTCATGATAGCAGGTGGTTAAGTAGAAATTCGCTGCTCGGCTGATCCAGCAGGAGCAAACATATGCGAAAAATGTACGTAGAATGAGCTTTTCAGTGAAGAGCAGCCAGGCACATTTTAGCAAGTTTTACTTGTAAGTGGGGATGGAAACGCTTTTTAGGCTCAGTACTGGGCTCAAAAGATGCAGCCCTGATGTCTCTCATGATAGCAGGTGGTTAAGTAAGCAGGAGCAAACGTATGCGTACGTAGAATGAGATTTTCAGTGAAGAGCAGCCAGGCACATTTTAGCAAGTTTTACTTGTAAGTGGGGTTGGAAACGCTTTTCAGGCTCAGTACTGGGCTCAAAAGATGCAGCCCTGATGTCTCTCATGATAGCAGGTGGTTAAGTAGAAATTCGCTGCTCGGCTGAACCAGCAGGAGCAAACGTATGCGAAAAATGTTCGTAGAATGAGTTTTTCAGTGAAGAGCAGCCAGGAACATTTTAGCAAGTTTTACTTGTAAGTGGGGTTGGAAATGCTTTTTAGGCTCAATACTGGGCTCAAAACATGCAGCCCTGATGTCTCTCATGATAGCAGGTGGTTAAGTAGAAATTCGCTGCTCGGCTGACCCTGCAGGAGCAAACGTATGCCAAAAATGTATGTAGAATAATGAGATTTTCAGTGAATAGCAGCCAGGCACATTTTAACTTGTAAGTGGGGATGGAAACGCTTTTTAGGCTCAGTACTGGGCTCAAAAGATGCAGCCCTGATGTCTCTCATGATAGCAGGTGGTTAAATAGAAATTCGCTGCTCGGCTGACCCTGCAGGAGCAAACGTATGCTAAAAATGTTCGTAGAATGAGATTTTCAGTGAAGAGCAGCCAGGCACATTTTAGCAAGTTTTACTTGTAAGTGGGGTTGGAAACGCTTTTCAGGCTCAATACTGGGCTCAAAACATGCAGCCCTGATGTCTCTCATGATAGCAGGTGGTTAAGTAGAAATTCGCTGCTCGGCTGACCCAGCAGGAACAAACGTATGCCAAAAATGTACGTAGAATGAGATTTTCAGTGAATAGCAGCCAGGCACATTTTAGCAAGTTCTACTTGTAAGTGGGGATGGAAACGCTTTTTAGGCTCAATACTGAGCTCAAAACATGCAGCCCTGATGTCTCTCATGTAGCAGGTGGTTAAGTAGAAATTCGCTGCTCGGCTGACCCTGCAGGAGCAAACGTATGCTAAAAATGTTTGTAGAATGAGATTTTCAGTGAATAGCAGCCAGGCACATTTTAGCAAGTTTTACTTGTAAGTGGGGTTGGAAACGCTTTTCAGGCTCAGTACTGGGCTCAAAGATGCAGCCCTGATGTCTCTCATGATAGCAGGTGGTTAAGTGGAAATTCCCTGCTCGGCTGAACCAGCAGGAGCAAACGTATGCGAGAAATTTTCGTAGAATGAGTTTTTCAGTGAAGAGCAGCCAGGCACATTTTAGCAAGTTTTACTTGTAAGTGGGGTTGGAAACCCATACTCAATACTGGGCTCAAAAGATGCAGCCCTGATGTCTCTCATGATAGCAGGTGGTTAAGTAGAAATTCGCTGCTCGGCTGATCCAGCAGGAGCAAACATATGCGAAAAATGCACGTAGAATGAGCTTTTCAGTGAAGAGCAGCCAGGCACATTTTAGCAAGTTTTACTTGTAAGTGGGGTTGGAAATGCTTTTCAGGCTCAATACTGGGCTCAAAACATGCAGCCCTGATGTCTCTCATGATAGCAGGTGGTTAAGTAGAAATTCGCTGCTCGGCTGACCCAGCAGGAACAAACGTATGCCAAAAATGTACGTAGAATGAGATTTTCAGTGAATAGCAGCCAGGCACATTTTAGCAAGTTTTACTTGTAAGTGGGGATGGAAACGCTTTTTAGGCTCAGTACTGGGCTCAAAAGATGCAGCCCTGATGTCTCTCATGATAGCAGGTGGTTAAGTAGAAATTCGCTGCTCGGCTGACCCAGCAGGAACAAACGTATGCCAGAAATGTACGTAGAATGAGATTTTCAGTGAATAGCAGACAGGCACATTTTAGCAAGTTTTACTTGTAAGTGGGGATGGAAACGCTTTTTAGGCTCAGTACTGGGCTCAAAAGATGCAGCTCTGATGTCTCTCATGATAGCAGGTAGTTAAGAAGAAATTCGCTGCTCGGCTGACCCTGCAGGAGCAAACGTATGCTAAAAATGTTCGTGGAATGAGATTTTCAGTGAAGAGCAGCCTGGCACATTTTAGCAAGTTTTACTTGTAAGGGGGGTTGGAAACGCTTATCCATACTCAATACTGGGCTCAAAAGATGCAGCCCTGATGTCTCTCATGATAGCAGGTGGTTAAGTAGAAATTCGCTGCTCGGCTGACCCTGCAGGAGCAAACGTATGCTAAAAATGTTCGTAGAATGAGATTTTCAGTGAAGAGCAGCCAGGCACATTTTAGCAAGTTTTACTTGTAAGTGGGGTTGGAAACGCTTTTCAGGCTCAATACTGGGCCCAAAAGATGCAGCCCTGATGTCTCTCATGATAGCAGGTGGTTAAGTAGAAATTCGCTGCTCGGCTGACCCTGCAGGAGCAAACGTATGCTAAAAATGTTCGTAGAATGAGATTTTCAGTGAAGAGCAGCCAGGCACATTTTAGCAAGTTTTACTTGTAAGTGGGGTTGGAAACGCTTTTCAGGCTCAGTACTGGGCTCAAAGATGCAGCCCTGATGTCTCTCATGATAGCAGGTGGTTAAGTGGAAATTCGCTGCTCGGCTGAACCAGCAGGAGCAAACGTATGCGAAAAATGTTCGTAGAATGAGTTTTTCAGTGAAGAGCAGCCAGGCACATTTTAGCAAGTTTTACTTGTAAGTGGGGTTGGAAACCCATACTCAATACTGGGCTCAAAAGATGCAGCCCTGATGTCTCTCATGATAGCAGGTGGTTAAGTAGAAATTCGCTGCTCGGCTGATCCAGCAGGAGCAAACATATGCGAAAAATGCACGTAGAATGAGCTTTTCTGTGAAGAGCAGCCAGGCACATTTTAGCAAGTTTTACTTGTAAGTGGGGTTGGAAATGCTTTTCAGGCTCAATACTGGGCTCAAAACATGCAGCCCTGATGTCTCTCATGATAGCAGGTGGTTAAGTAGAAATTCGCTGCTCGGCTGATCCAGCAGGCGCAAACATATGCGAAAAATGTACGTAGAATGAGCTTTTCAGTGAAGAGCAGCCAGGCACATTTTAGCAAGTTTTACTTGTAAGTGGGGTTGGAAATGCTTTTCAGGCTCAATACTGGGCTCAAAACATGCAGCCCTGATGTCTCTCATGATAGCAGGTGATTAAGTAGAAATTCGCTGCTCGGCTGACCCAGCAGGAACAAACGTATGCCAAAAATGTACGTAGAATGAGATTTTCAGTGAATAGCAGCCAGGCACATTTTAGCAAGTTTTACTTGTAAGTGGGGATGAAAACGCTTTTTAGGCTCATTACTGAGCTCAAAGATGCAGCCCTGATGTCTCTCATGATAGCAGGTGGTTATGTAGAAATTCGCTGCTCGGCTGACCCTGCAGGAGCAAACATATGCCAAAAATGTACGTAGAATGAGATTTTCAGTGAATAGCAGCCAGGCACATTTTAGCAAGTTTTACTTGTAAGTGGGGTTGGAAACACTTTTCAGGCTCAATACTGGGCTCAAAAGATGCAGCCCTGATGTCTCTCATGATAGCAGGTTGTTAAGTAGAAATTCGCTGCTCGGCTGACCCTGCAGGAGCAAACGTATGCTAAAAATGTTCGTAGAATGAGATTTTCAGTGAAGAGCAGCCAGGCACATTTTAGCAAGTTTTACTTGTAAGTGGGGTTGGAAACGCTTTTCAGGCTCAATACTGGGCTCAATAGATGCAGCCCTGATGTCTCTCATGATAGCAGGTGGTTAAGTAGAAATTAACTGCTCGGCTGATCCAGCAGGAGCAAACGTATGCGAAAAATGTACGTAGAATGAGATTTTCAGTGAAGAGCAGCCAGGCACATTTTAGCAAGTTTTACTTGTAAGTGGGGTTGGAAACGTTTTTCAGGCTCAATACTGGGCTCAAAACATGCAGTCCTGATGTCTCTCATGATAGGAGGTGGTTAAGTAGAAATTCGCTGCTCGGCTGACCCTGCAGGAGCAAATGTATGCTAAAAATGTTCGTAGAATGAGATTTTCAGTGAAGAGCAGCCAGGCACATTTTAGCAAGTTTTACTTGTAAGTGGGGTTGGAAACGCTTTTCAGGCTCAATACTGGGCTCAAAAGATGCAGCCCTGATGTCTCTCATGATAGCAGGTGGTTAAGTAGAAATTCGCTGCTCGGCTGACCCTGCAGGAGCAAACGTATGCTAAAAATATTCGTAGAATGAGATTTTCAGTGAAGAGCAGCCAGGCACATTTTAGCAAGTTTTACTTGTAAGTGGGGTTGGAAACGCTTTTCAGGCTCAGTACTGGGCTCAAAACATGCAGCCCTGATGTCTCTCATGATAGCAGGTGGTTAAGTAGAAATTCGCTGCTCGGCTGACCCTGCAGGAGCAAACGTATGCTAAAAATATTCGTAGAATGAGATTTTCAGTGAAGAGCAGCCAGGCACATTTTAGCAAGTTTTACTTGTAAGTGGGGTTGGAAACGCTTTTCAGGCTCAGTACTGGGCTCAAAACATGCAGCCCTGATGTCTCTCATGATAGCAGGTGGTTAAGTAGAAATTCGCTGCTCGGCTGACCCAGCAGGAACAAACGTATGCCAAAAATGTACGTAGAATGAGATTTTCAGTGAAGAGCAGCCAGGCACATTTTAGCAAGTTTTACTTGTAAGTGGGGTTGGAAACGCTTTTCAGGCTCAGTACTGGTCTCAAAACATGCAGCCCTGATGTCTTTCATGATAGCAGGTGGTTAAGTAGAAATTCGCTGCTCGGCTGACCCTGCAGGAGCAAACGTATGCTAAAAATATTCGTAGAATGAGATTTTCAGTGAAGAGCAGCCAGGCACATTTTAGCAAGTTTTACTTGTAAGTGGGGTTGGAAACGCTTTTCAGGCTCAGTACTGGGCTCAAAACATGCAGCCCTGATGTCTCTCATGATAGCAGGTGGTTAAGTAGAAATTCGCTGCTCGGCTGATCCAGCAGGAGCAAACATATGCGAAAAATGCACGTAGAATGAGCTTTTCAGTGAAGAGCAGCCAGGCACATTTTAGCAAGTTTTACTTGTACGTGGGGTTGGAAATGCTTTTCAGGCTCAATACTGGGCTCAAAACATGCAGCCCTGATGTCTCTCATGATAGCAGGTGGTTAAGTAGAAATTCGCTGCTCGGCTGACCCAGCAGGAACAAACGTATGCCAAAAATGTACGTAGAATGAGATTTTCAGTGAATAGCAGCCAGGCACATTTTAGCAAGTTTTACTTGTAAGTGGGGATGGAAATGCTTTTTAGGCTCAGTACTGGGCTCAAAAGATGCAGCCCTGATGTCTCTCGTGATAGCAGGTGGTTAAGTAGAAATTCGCTGCTCGGCTGACCCAGCAGGAACAAACGTATGCCAGAAATGTACGTAGAATGAGATTTTCAGTGAATAGCAGACAGGCACATTTTAGCAAGTTTTACTTGTAAGTGGGGATGGAAACGCTTTTTAGGCTCAGTACTGGGCTCAAAAGATGCAGCTCTGATGTCTCTCATGATAGCAGGTGGTTAAGAAGAAATTCGCTGCTCGGCTGACCCTGCAGGAGCAAAGGTATGCTAAAAATGTTCGTAGAATGAGATTTTCAGTGAAGAGCAGCCAGGCACATTTTAGCAAGTTTTACTTGTAAGTGGGGTTGGAAACGCTTTTCAGGCTCAGTACTGGGCTCAAAACATGCAGCCCTGATGTCATTCATGATAGCAGGTGGTTAAGTAGAAATTCGCTGCTCGGCTGACCCTGCAGGAGCAAACGTATGCTAAAAATATTCGTAGAATGAGATTTTCAGTGAAGAGCAGCCTGGCACATTTTAGAAAGTTTTACTTGTAAGGGGGGTTGGAAACGCTTATCCATACTCAATACTGGGCTCAAAAGATGCAGCCCTGATGTCTCTCATGATAGCAGGTGGTTAAGTAGAAATTCGCTGCTCGGCTGACCCTGCAGGAGCAAACGTATGCTAAAAATGTTCGTAGAATGAGATTTTCAGTGAAGAGCAGCCAGGCACATTTTAGCAAGTTTTACTTGTAAGTGGGGTTGGAAACGCTTTCAGGCTCAATACTGGGCTCAAAACATGCAGCGCTGATGTCTCTCATGATAGCAGGTGGTTAAGTAGAAATTCGCTGCTCGGCTGACCCAGCAGGAACAAACGTATGCCAAAAATGTACGTAGAATGAGATTTTCAGTGAATAGCAGCCAGGCACATTTTAGTAAGTTTTACTTGTAAGTGGGGTTGGAAACGCTTTTCAGGCTCAATACTGGGCCCAAAAGATGCAGCCCTGATGTCTCTCATGATAGCAGGTGGTTAAGTAGAAATTCGCTGCTCGGCTGACCCTGCAGGAGCAAACGTATGCTAAAAATGTTCGTAGAATGAGATTTTCAGTGAAGAGCAGCCAGGCACATTTTAGCAAGTTTTACTTGTAAGTGGGGTTGGAAACGCTTTTCAGGCTCAGTACTGGGCTCAAAGATGCAGCCCTGATGTCTCTCATGATAGCAGGTGCTTAAGTGGAAATTCGCTGCTCGGCTGAACCAGCAGGAGCAAACGTATGCGAAAAATGTTCGTAGAATGAGTTTTTCAGTGAAGAGCAGCCAGGCACATTTTAGCAAGTTTTACTTGTAAGTGGGGTTGGAAACCCATACTCAATACTGGGCTCAAAAGATGCAGCCCTGATGTCTCTCATGATAGCAGGTGTTTAAGTAGAAATTCGCTGCTCGGCTGATCCAGCAGGAGCAAACATATGCGAAAAATGCACGTAGAATGAGCTTTTCAGTGAAGAGCAGCCAGGCACATTTTAGCAAGTTTTACTTGTAAGTGGGGTTGGAAATGCTTTTCAGGCTCAATACTGGGCTCAAAACATGCAGCCCTGATGTCTCTCATGATAGCAGGTGGTTAAGTAGAAATTCGCTGCTCGGCTGACCCAGCAGGAACAAACGTATGCCAAAAATGTACGTAGAATGAGATTTTCAGTGAATAGCAGCCAGGCACATTTTAGCAAGTTTTACTTGTAAGTGGGGATGGAAACGCTTTTTAGGCTCAGTACTGGGCTCAAAAGATGCAGCCCTGATGTCTCTCATGATAGCAGGTGGTTAAGTAGAAATTCGCTGCTCGGCTGACCCAGCAGGAACAAACGTATGCCAAAAATGTACGTAGAATGAGATTTTCAGTGAATAGCAGACAGGCACATTTTAGCAAGTTTTACTTGTAAGTGGGGATGGAAACGCTTTTTAGGCTCAGTACTGGGCTCAAAAGATGCAGCTCTGATGTCTCTCATGATAGCAGGTGGTTAAGAAGAAATTCGCTGCTCGGCTGACCCTGCAGGAGCAAACGTATGCTAAAAATGTTCGTAGAATGAGATTTTCAGTGAAGAGCAGCCTGGCACATTTTAGCAAGTTTTACTTGTAAGGGGGGTTGGAAACGCTTATCCATACTCAATACTGGGCTCAAAAGATGCAGCCCTGATGTCTCTCATGATAGCAGGTGGTTAAGTAGAAATTCGCTGCTCGGCTGATCCAGCAGGAGCAAACATATGTGAAAAATCTACGTAGAACGAGCTTTTCAGTGAAGAGCAGCCAGGCACATTTTAGCAAGTTTTACTTGTAAGTGGGGTTGGAAACGCTTTTCAGGCTCAATACTGGGCTCAAAACATGCAGCCCTGATGTCTCTCATGATAGCAGGTGGTTAAGTAGAAATTCGCTGCTTGGCTGACCCAGCAGGAACAAACGTATGCCAAAAATGTACGTAGAATGAGATTTTCAGTGAAGAGCAGCCAGGCACATTTTAGCAAGTTTTACTTGTAAGTGGGGTTGGAAACGCTTTTCAGGCTCAATACTGGGCTGAAAACATGCAGCCCTGATGTCTCTCATGATAGCAGGTGGTTATGTAGAAATTCGCTGCTCGGCTGACCCTGCAGGAGCAAACGTATGCTAAAAATGTTCGTAGAATGAGATTTTCAGTGAAGAGCAGCCAGGCACATTTTAGCAAGTTTTACTTGTAAGTGGGGTTGGAAACGCTTTTCAGGCTCATTACTGAGCTCAAAACATGCAGCCCTGATGTCTCTCATGATAGCAGGTGGTTAAGTAGAAATTCGCTGCTCGGCTGACCCTGCAGGAGCAAACATATGCCAAAAATGTACGTAGAATGAGATTTTCAGTGAATAGCAGCCAGGCACATTTTAGCAAGTTTTACTTGTAAGTGGGGTTGGAAACGCTTTTCAGGCTCAATACTGGGCTCAAAAGATGCAGCCCTGATGTCTCTCATGATAGCAGGTGCTTAAGTAGAAATTCGCTGCTCGGCTGACCCTGCAGGAGCAAACGTATGCTAAAAATGTTCGTAGAATGAGATTTTCAGTGAAGAGCAGCCAGGCACATTTTAGCAAGTTTTACTTGTAAGTGGGGTTGGAAACGCTTTTCAGGCTCAATACTGGGCTCAAAACATGCAGTCCTGATGTCTCTCATGATAGGAGGGGGTTAAGTAGAAATTCGCTGCTCGGTTGACCCTGCAGGAGCAAACGTATGCTAAAAATGTTCGTAGAATGAGATTTTCAGTGAAGAGCAGCCTGGCACATTTTAATAATAATAGGGGGTCTTGTAAAGCGCATGGTGACGCACAACGGCGTATCCCCGCGCTCCGATACGAGCGTGGTAAGAGGCGGTACTGAGGGGAGGCCGTTATTTCACATATAGGAGTGTTTTTAGCTTTGCTCTAAATATCGACTCTGTAGGTTCCAAACGCAGCGCAACCGGAAGTTTATTCCAGCTGGATGCGGCAAGATACCTGAAGGACCTGCCGCCCATCCTAGCTTTGGTCACTTTGGGAATGGTAAGGCGCCCTGATCCAGAGGATCTGAGTGCGCGTGTCGGCTCGTAATGAGTCAGGAGACCCTGAAGTGGAAGGGGTGCCCTGCCGTTGATAATCCGATGACAGGTGCAGAGGGCCTTGAATTCCACCCTGCTTCTGACCGGGAGCCAGTGTAAGGCCTGGAGAGCGGCTTTGGAGGCTGATCTTCTCGGCAGTTTGAGCACCAGCCGGGCAGCGGCATTTTGCAAAACCTGTAGACGGCTCAGGTTTTTCTCAAGGGTACCCAAATAGAGCAGGTTGCCGTAGTCCATTTTGGACGTGACTAAAGCGTGCACTAGTGTCCTGCGGGCTTCGGTGGGAAGGAGCTCCAATACCTTCCTGATGGTCTTAAGGATCCCGAAACAGGTGCCAACCACCCTGTTTACCTGGGGACCAAAGGTCAGATCGCAATCGAACCAAATACCTAAATTCCTCGTCTCCCGGCAGGGAGTAGGAGCTGGTCCCAAGCAAGGCGGCCACCACGCTGACGTCCACGCCGCCCGATCACCCCCTACCACCAGCACCTCAGTCTTGTCGCCGTTGAGTTTAAGGCAGTTGGCAGACATCCAGGCAGCAAGTTCTTGCATGCATGCTCTGAAGATGTCTGCCGCAAGACCGGGTGCGCGCGATAGGGAGATGACTAGCTGCGTGTCGTCAGCGTAGGACACCATGCGCAGGCCGTGTCTCTCAACTATGGAGGCGACCGGGGCAACATAAAGGTTAAAAAGCGTCGGGCTTAGGGACGAGCCCTGAGGTACCCCCTGGTCCAGTGCCACTCTCCTGGAGTAGCAGTCGCCCTGCCTGACTTGAAAACCTCGGCCCGACAGAAACGACTGAATCCATTTTAGCGCTGCGTTGCCTACCCCTGCTATGTTCAGACACTGTAGCAGGATGGAATGTGCTACAGTGTCGAACGCAGCGCTGAGATCCAGCAGGATCAGAGCCATGGTGTGGCCCTCGTCGGCCCCCTGTCTGATGGATTCAGATGCCATAAGGAGCGCCGACTCAGTCGAATGTCGAGGTCTGAATCCAAATTGGGTGGGGTGGAGGAGATTTGTCTCTTCCACAAACTGCATTAGCTGCAAATTTGCCACCTTCTCCGCCACTTTCGAAAAGTAGGGTAGGAGGGATATGGGTCGTAGATTTTCCAGCTTTTCGAAGCTGATGTTGGGCTTTTTACGGAGGGGGAGCACAACTGCCTGTTTCCACTCACGAGGCAGGGTGCTGGACCTGAAGGAGATGTCCAACAAGTGCCTGATATATGGTTCTAGTGTCGTCAGGCTGTCGCCCAGCCGTTTAGGAGACGCTGGGCGGGGAGCCTGACTTCACTGACCTGCATATTTTGATCAGGTCTTCTGCTGACGGGGTAGAAAAATTGAGCAGCAAGTTTTGTCCGTTCACCTCCCTATCAGGGGCTACGAACTCTCCTCCGACCATTGGTTGGGCGGGAAAGGCGGAGTAAATTTTGGACACTTTGTCGGCGAAATACTCGGCAATGCGATTACAGGTGGCCGCAGAGCAGTCCTCTGGCCCCGCTGATGAGTTGGGGACAGCCAGAGACTTGTATACACTAAACAGTTCTTTCGCTGAGTTCTCGGCATCCATTATTCTACTGGTATAGTGGGCGGTTTTAATTCTCCTGATCAAATTGTGGTATACTCGTCTGTTGATGAGATATCTCTCTCTCGCCTGACTATCATAGGCTTCCCTCCACTGCCTTTCCGCTCGCTTGCACTCCCTCTTGGCACCACGCAGCTCCTCATTGAACCATGGTGCCGATCTCTGTTTACGCCCGCCCTCCTTAGAATGACCCAGTGGGGCGGTGCGGTCCAATGCAGCCGTGATGCGGTCGTTGAGCAATTTATTTGCCGAATCCGCATCGTCGCCTCCAGGGGGGCCCTCAGCAGTGAGAGCTTCATGGAATTTCGGCAGGGAGAACCTAGCCCATTTGCGTCTAGGATAATTGAGAGGAGTGGAATCGGTCACCTTTTGCTTGGGGAGGTGGATTTCAAAAGGTACCAGAAAATGATCAGTCCACGGGAGAGGCACTGGGGGCGCCACACTTACTTCCTCCCAGTTTGCGAATACTGGATCGAGTAGGTGGCCATGTTGGTGTGTAGGGAGTTGGCTTTTTAACTCTAATTGAAGTGATTGAAGATCCTGCAAGAACTCCCTCGCTCCTATGTCTGATAGATCTTCGAGATGCATGTTAAGATCTCCAAGTAGCAGAAACTTGTCTCTCCGCAGCGCTATCTCCGTGACACATTCTATGAGAGTGCCCTTAAACCTTGCCAGAGGGCCCGGCGGGCGATAAACTAAGTAACCTTTCACAGTGGTACCCCCATTAATTTTTATTGTGAACACCCCCACTTCACCTGCCGCCAGATGGACTGATTCCAGTTGACAGGCCAGGTGATGTTTAAATGCAAGCGCTATGCCTCCTCCTCTGCCCTCAGATCTATCCAATCTAACCATTCGATAATCTTCCGGCAGTGCTTGAATGATTTCCGGGTCGGAGTGCGCATCCAGCCATGTTTCTGTAAGGAACAGTAGGTCCAATTGTCTATCCATGAGTAAGTCATGGATGTCGAGCTTATGGCAGCGCAGCGATCTCACATTAAGTAGGCCGCATGACAGGGAGGGGTTGTTCCCGATGTCTGAAATAGTAGTGCAGAACTGATAATGGCAGTGCTTGCAGTCTATGTCCACCCCTGTGTGCAAGATGTGAAGTCCAGGTCTGCATTTTGCGGAGGACAGATTTAGGAGCTCGTCGCTACTCCATATGATCCGATTCACAGGACCAGGGGTTGAGGCCCTGGGCCGTGTCCGGACGCGGACGGGCGCAGACGGGCTTGGCTTTGGCCCCTTACAAGTTTTACTTGTAAGGGGGGTTGGGAAACGCTTTTCCATACTCAATACAGGGCTCAAAAGATGCAGCCCTGATGTCTCTCATGATAGCAGGTGGTTAAGTAGAAATTCGCTGCTCGGCTGAACCAGCAGGATCAAACGTATGCTAAAAATGTTCGTAGAATGAGATTTTCAGTGAAGAGCAGCCAGGCACATTTTAGCAAGTTTTACTTGTAAGTGGGGTTGGAAACGCTTTTCAGGCTCAATACTGGGCTCAAAAGATGCAGCCCTGATGTCTCTCATGATAGCAGGTGGTTAAGTAGAAATTCGCTGCTCGGCCGACCCTGCAGGAGCAAACGTATGCTAAAAATGTTCGTAGAATGAGATTTTCAGTGAAGAGCAGCCAGGCACATTTTAGCAAGTTTTACTTGTAAGTGGGGTTGGAAACGCTTTTCAGGCTCAATACTGGGCTCAAAAGATGCAGCCCTGATGTCTCTCATGATAGCAGGTGGTTAAGTAGAAATTCGCTGCTCGGCTGATCCTGCAGGAGCAAACGTATGCTAAAAATGTTCGTAGAATGAGATTTTCAGTGAAGAGCAGCCAGGCACATTTTAGCAAGTTTTACTTGTAAGTGGGGTTGGAAACGCTTTTCAGGCTCAATACTGGGCTCAAAAGATGCAGCCTGATGTCTCTCATGATAGCAGGTGGTTAAGTAGAAATTCGCTGCTCGGCTGACCCTGCAGGAGCAAACGTATGCTAAAAATGTTCGTAGAATGAGATTTTCAGTGAAGAGCAGCCAGGCACATTTTAGCAAGTTTTACTTGTAAGTGGGGTTGGAAACGCTTTCAGGCTCAATACTGGGCTCAAAACATGCAGCGCTGATGTCTCTCATGATAGCAGGTGGTTAAGTAGAAATTCGCTGCTCGGCTGACCCAGCAGGAACAAACGTATGCCAAAAATGTACGTAGAATGAGATTTTCAGTGAATAGCAGCCAGGCACATTTTAGCAAGTTTTACTTGTAAGTGGGGTTGGAAACGCTTTTCAGGCTCAATACTGGGCCCAAAAGATGCAGCCCTGATGTCTCTCATGATAGCAGGTGGTTAAGTAGAAATTCGCTGCTCGGCTGACCCTGCAGGAGCAAACGTATGCTAAAAATGTTCGTAGAATGAGATTTTCAGTGAAGAGCAGCCAGGCACATTTTAGCAAGTTTTACTTGTAAGTGGGGTTGGAAACGCTTTTCAGGCTCAGTACTGGGCTCAAAGATGCAGCCCTGATGTCTCTCATGATAGCAGGTGCTTAAGTGGAAATTCGCTGCTCGGCTGAACCAGCAGGAGCAAACGTATGCGAAAAATGTTCGTAGAATGAGTTTTTCAGTGAAGAGCAGCCAGGCACATTTTAGCAAGTTTTACTTGTAATTGGGGTTGGAAACCCATACTCAATACTGGGCTCAAAAGATGCAGCCCTGATGTCTCTCATGATAGCAGGTGGTTAAGTAGAAATTCGCTGCTCGGCTGATCCAGCAGGAGCAAACATATGCGAAAAATGCACGTAGAATGAGCTTTTCAGTGAAGAGCAGCCAGGCACATTTTAGCAAGTTTTACTTGTAAGTGGGGTTGGAAATGCTTTTCAGGCTCAATACTGGGCTCAAAACATGCAGCCCTGATGTCTCTCATGATAGCAGGTGGTTAAGTAGAAATTCGCTGCTCGGCTGACCCTGCAGGAGCAAAGGTATGCTAAAAATGTTCGTAGAATGAGATTTTCAGTGAAGAGCAGCCAGGCACATTTTAGCAAGTTTTACTTGTAAGTGGGGTTGGAAACGCTTTTCAGGCTCAGTACTGGGCTCAAAACATGCAGCCCTGATGTCTTTCATGATAGCAGGTGGTTAAGTAGAAATTCGCTGCTCGGCTGACCCTGCAGGAGCAAACGTATGCTAAAAATGTTCGTAGAATGAGATTTTCAGTGAAGAGCAGCCAGGCACATTTTAGCAAGTTTTACTTGTAAGTGGGGTTGGAAACGCTTTTCAGGCTCAGTACTGGGCTCAAAACATGCAGCCCTGATGTCTCTCATGATAGCAGGTGGTTAAGTAGAAATTCGCTGCTCGGCTGACCCAGCAGGAACAAACGTATGCCAAAAATTTACGTAGAATGAGATTTTCAGTGATAGCAGCCAGGCACATTTTAGCAAGTTTTACTTGTAAGTGGGGATGGAAACGCTTTTTAGGCTCAATACTGAGCTCAAAACATGCAGCCCTGATGTCTCTCATGTAGCAGGTGGTTAAGTAGAAATTCGCTGCTCGGCTGACCCTGCAGGAGCAAACGTATGCTAAAAATGTTCGTAGAATGAGATTTTCAGTGAATAGCAGCCAGGCACATTTTAGCAAGTTTTACTTGTAAGTGGGGTTGGAAACGCTTTTCAGGCTCAATACTGGGCCCAAAAGATGCAGCCCTGATGTCTCTCATGATAGCAGGTGGTTAAGTAGAAATTCGCTGCTCGGCTGACCCTGCAGGAGCAAACGTATGCTAAAAATGTTCGTAGAATGAGATTTTCAGTGAAGAGCAGCTAGGCACATTTTAGCAAGTTTTACTTGTAAGTGGGGTTGGAAACGCTTTTCAGGCTCAGTACTGGGCTCAAAGATGCAGCCCTGATGTCTCTCATGTAGCAGGTGGTTAAGTAGAAATTCGCTGCTCGGCTGACCCTGCAGGAGCAAACGTATGCTAAAAATGTTCGTAGAATGAGATTTTCAGTGAATAGCAGCCAGGCACATTTTAGCAAGTTTTACTTGTAAGTGGGGTTGGAAACGCTTTTCAGGCTCAATACTGGGCCCAAAAGATGCAGCCCTGATGTCTCTCATGATAGCAGGTGGTTAAGTAGAAATTCGCTGCTCGGCTGACCCTGCAGGAGCAAACGTATGCTAAAAATGTTCGTAGAATGAGATTTTCAGTGAAGAGCAGCCAGGCACATTTTAGCAAGTTTTACTTGTAAGTGGGGTTGGAAACGCTTTTCAGGCTCAGTACTGGGCTCAAAGATGCAGCCCTGATGTCTCTCATGATAGCAGGTGGTTAAGTGGAAATTCGCTGCTCGGCTGAACCAACAGGAGCAAACGTATGCGAAAAATGTTCGTAGAATGAGTTTTTCAGTGAAGAGCAGCCAGGCACATTTTAGCAAGTTTTACTTGTAAGTGGGGTTGGAAACGCTTTTCAGGCTCAATACTGGGCTCAAAAGATGCAGCCCTGATGTCTCTCATGATAGCAGGTGGTTAAGTAGAAATTCGCTGCTCGGCTGATCCTGCAGGAGCAAACGTATGCTAAAAATGTTCGTAGAATGAGATTTTCAGTGAAGAGCAGCCAGGCACATTTTAGCAAGTTTTACTTGTAAGTGGGGTTGGAAACGCTTTTCAGGCTCAATACTGGGCCCAAAAGATGCAGCCCTGATGTCTCTCATGATAGCAGGTGGTTAAGTAGAAATTCGCTGCTCGGCTGATCCTGCAGGAGCAAACGTATGCTAAAAATGTTCGTAGAATGAGATTTTCAGTGAAGAGCAGCCAGGCACATTTTAGCAAGTTTTACTTGTAAGTGGGGTTGGAAACGCTTTTCAGGCTCAATACTGGGCTCAAAAGATGCAGCCTGATGTCTCTCATGATAGCAGGTGGTTAAGTAGAAATTCGCTGCTCGGCTGACCCTGCAGGAGCAAACGTATGCTAAAAATGTTCGTAGAATGAGATTTTCAGTGAAGAGCAGCCAGGCACATTTTAGCAAGTTTTACTTGTAAGTGGGGTTGGAAACGCTTTCAGGCTCAATACTGGGCTCAAAACATGCAGCGCTGATGTCTCTCATGATAGCAGGTGGTTAAGTAGAAATTCGCTGCTCGGCTGACCCAGCAGGAACAAACGTATGCCAAAAATGTACGTAGAATGAGATTTTCAGTGAATAGCAGCCAGGCACATTTTAGCAAGTTTTACTTGTAAGTGGGGTTGGAAACGCTTTTCAGGCTCAATACTGGGCCCAAAAGATGCAGCCCTGATGTCTCTCATGATAGCAGGTGGTTAAGTAGAAATTCGCTGCTCGGCTGACCCTGCAGGAGCAAACGTATGCTAAAAATGTTCGTAGAATGAGATTTTCAGTGAAGAGCAGCCAGGCACATTTTAGCAAGTTTTACTTGTAAGTGGGGTTGGAAACGCTTTTCAGGCTCAGTACTGGGCTCAAAGATGCAGCCCTGATGTCTCTCATGATAGCAGGTGCTTAAGTGGAAATTCGCTGCTCGGCTGAACCAGCAGGAGCAAACGTATGCGAAAAATGTTCGTAGAATGAGTTTTTCAGTGAAGAGCAGCCAGGCACATTTTAGCAAGTTTTACTTGTAATTGGGGTTGGAAACCCATACTCAATACTGGGCTCAAAAGATGCAGCCCTGATGTCTCTCATGATAGCAGGTGGTTAAGTAGAAATTCGCTGCTCGGCTGATCCAGCAGGAGCAAACATATGCGAAAAATGCACGTAGAATGAGCTTTTCAGTGAAGAGCAGCCAGGCACATTTTAGCAAGTTTTACTTGTAAGTGGGGTTGGAAATGCTTTTCAGGCTCAATACTGGGCTCAAAACATGCAGCCCTGATGTCTCTCATGATAGCAGGTGGTTAAGTAGAAATTCGCTGCTCGGCTGACCCTGCAGGAGCAAAGGTATGCTAAAAATGTTCGTAGAATGAGATTTTCAGTGAAGAGCAGCCAGGCACATTTTAGCAAGTTTTACTTGTAAGTGGGGTTGGAAACGCTTTTCAGGCTCAGTACTGGGCTCAAAACATGCAGCCCTGATGTCTTTCATGATAGCAGGTGGTTAAGTAGAAATTCGCTGCTCGGCTGACCCTGCAGGAGCAAACGTATGCTAAAAATGTTCGTAGAATGAGATTTTCAGTGAAGAGCAGCCAGGCACATTTTAGCAAGTTTTACTTGTAAGTGGGGTTGGAAACGCTTTTCAGGCTCAGTACTGGGCTCAAAACATGCAGCCCTGATGTCTCTCATGATAGCAGGTGGTTAAGTAGAAATTCGCTGCTCGGCTGACCCAGCAGGAACAAACGTATGCCAAAAATTTACGTAGAATGAGATTTTCAGTGATAGCAGCCAGGCACATTTTAGCAAGTTTTACTTGTAAGTGGGGATGGAAACGCTTTTTAGGCTCAATACTGAGCTCAAAACATGCAGCCCTGATGTCTCTCATGTAGCAGGTGGTTAAGTAGAAATTCGCTGCTCGGCTGACCCTGCAGGAGCAAACGTATGCTAAAAATGTTCGTAGAATGAGATTTTCAGTGAATAGCAGCCAGGCACATTTTAGCAAGTTTTACTTGTAAGTGGGGTTGGAAACGCTTTTCAGGCTCAATACTGGGCCCAAAAGATGCAGCCCTGATGTCTCTCATGATAGCAGGTGGTTAAGTAGAAATTCGCTGCTCGGCTGACCCTGCAGGAGCAAACGTATGCTAAAAATGTTCGTAGAATGAGATTTTCAGTGAAGAGCAGCTAGGCACATTTTAGCAAGTTTTACTTGTAAGTGGGGTTGGAAACGCTTTTCAGGCTCAGTACTGGGCTCAAAGATGCAGCCCTGATGTCTCTCATGTAGCAGGTGGTTAAGTAGAAATTCGCTGCTCGGCTGACCCTGCAGGAGCAAACGTATGCTAAAAATGTTCGTAGAATGAGATTTTCAGTGAATAGCAGCCAGGCACATTTTAGCAAGTTTTACTTGTAAGTGGGGTTGGAAACGCTTTTCAGGCTCAATACTGGGCCCAAAAGATGCAGCCCTGATGTCTCTCATGATAGCAGGTGGTTAAGTAGAAATTCGCTGCTCGGCTGACCCTGCAGGAGCAAACGTATGCTAAAAATGTTCGTAGAATGAGATTTTCAGTGAAGAGCAGCCAGGCACATTTTAGCAAGTTTTACTTGTAAGTGGGGTTGGAAACGCTTTTCAGGCTCAGTACTGGGCTCAAAGATGCAGCCCTGATGTCTCTCATGATAGCAGGTGGTTAAGTGGAAATTCGCTGCTCGGCTGAACCAACAGGAGCAAACGTATGCGAAAAATGTTCGTAGAATGAGTTTTTCAGTGAAGAGCAGCCAGGCACATTTTAGCAAGTTTTACTTGTAAGTGGGGTTGGAAACCCATACTCAATACTGGGCTCAAAAGATGCAGCCCTGATGTCTCTCATGATAGCAGGTGGTTAAGTAGAAATTCGCTGCTCGGCTGATCCAGCAGGAGCAAACATATGCGAAAAATGCATGTAGAATGAGCTTTTCAGTGAAGAGCAGCCAGGCACATTTTAGCAAGTTTTACTTGTAAGTGGGGTTGGAAATGCTTTTCAGGCTCAATACTGGGCTCAAAACATGCAGCCCTGATGTCTCTCATGATAGCAGGTGGTTAAGTAGAAATTCGCTGCTCGGCTGACCCAGCAGGAACAAACGTATGCCAAAAATGTACGTAGAATGAGATTTTCAGTGAATAGCAGCCAGGCACATTTTAGCAAGTTTTACTTGTAAGTGGGGATGGAAACGCTTTTTAGGCTCAGTACTGGGCTCAAAAGATGCAGCCCTGATGTCTCTCATGATAGCAGGTGGTTAAGTAGAAATTCGCTGCTCGGCTGACCCAGCAGGAACAAACGTATGCCAGAAATGTACGTAGAATGAGATTTTCAGTGAATAGCAGACAGGCACATTTTAGCAAGTTTTACTTGTAAGTGGGGATGGAAACGCTTTTTAGGCTCAGTACTGGGCTCAAAAGATGCAGCTCTGATGTCTCTCATGATAGCAGGTGGTTAAGAAGAAATTCGCTGCTCGGCTGACCCTGCAGGAGCAAACGTATGCTAAAAATGTTCGTAGAATGAGATTTTCAGTGAAGTGCAGCCTGGCACATTTTAGCAAGTTTTACTTGTAAGGGGGGTTGGAAACGCTTATCCATACTCAATACTGGGCTCAAAAGATGCAGCCCTGATGTCTCTCATGATAGCAGGTGGTTAAGTAGAAATTCGCTGCTCGGCTGACCCTGCAGGAGCAAACGTATGCTAAAAATGTTCGTAGAATGAGATTTTCAGTGAAGAGCAGCCAGGCACATTTTAGCAAGTTTTACTTGTAAGTGGGGTTGGAAACGCTTTCAGGCTCAATACTGGGCTCAAAACATGCAGCGCTGATGTCTCTCATGATAGCAGGTGGTTAAGTAGAAATTCGCTGCTCGGCTGACCCAGCAGGAACAAACGTATGCCAAAAATGTACGTAGAATGAGATTTTCAGTGAATAGCAGCCAGGCACATTTTAGCAAGTTTTACTTGTAAGTGGGGTTGGAAACGCTTTTCAGGCTCAATACTGGGCCCAAAAGATGCAGCCCTGATGTCTCTCATGATAGCAGATGGTTAAGTAGAAATTCGCTGCTCGGCTGACCCTGCAGGAGCAAACGTATGCTAAAAATGTTCGTAGAATGAGATTTTCAGTGAAGAGCAGCCAGGCACATTTTAGCAAGTTTTACTTGTAAGTGGGGTTGGAAACGCTTTTCAGGCTCAGTACTGGGCTCAAAGATGCAGCCCTGATGTCTCTCATGATAGCAGGTGGTTAAGTGGAAATTCGCTGCTCGGCTGAACCAGCAGGAGCAAACGTATGCTAAAATGTTCGTATAATGAGATTTTCAGTGAATAGCAGCCAGGCACATTTTAGCAAGTTTTACTTGTAAGTGGGGTTGGAAACGCTTTTCAGGCTCAATACTGGGCCCAAAAGATGCAGCCCTGATGTCTCTCATGATAGCAGGTGGTTAAGTAGAAATT
The DNA here is from genome assembly GCF_964261635.1 of Lissotriton helveticus. Classification (NCBI taxonomy): domain Eukaryota; kingdom Metazoa; phylum Chordata; class Amphibia; order Caudata; family Salamandridae; genus Lissotriton; species Lissotriton helveticus. The sequence continues at coordinate 1,352,462,323 of NC_136061.1, read as the reverse complement.
CGCTGCTCGGCTGACCCTGCAGGAGCAAACGTATGCTAAAAATGTTCGTAGAATGAGATTTTCAGTGAAGAGCAGCCAGGCACATTTTAGCAAGTTTTACTTGTAAGTGGGGTTGGAAACGCTTTTCAGGCTCAGTACTGGGCTCAAAGATGCAGCCCTGATGTCTCTCATGATAGCAGGTGGTTAAGTGGAAATTCGCTGCTCGGCTGAACCAACAGGAGCAAACGTATGCGAAAAATGTTCGTAGAATGAGTTTTTCAGTGAAGAGCAGCCAGGCACATTTTAGCAAGTTTTACTTGTAAGTGGGGTTGGAAACCCATACTCAATACTGGGCTCAAAAGATGCAGCCCTGATGTCTCTCATGATAGCAGGTGGTTAAGTAGAAATTCGCTGCTCGGCTGATCCAGCAGGAGCAAACATATGCGAAAAATGCATGTAGAATGAGCTTTTCAGTGAAGAGCAGCCAGGCACATTTTAGCAAGTTTTACTTGTAAGTGGGGATGGAAACGCTTTTTAGGCTCAATACTGAGCTCAAAACATGCAGCCCTGATGTCTCTCATGTAGCAGGTGGTTAAGTAGAAATTCGCTGCTCGGCTGACCCTGCAGGAGCAAACGTATGCTAAAAATGTTCGTAGAATGAGATTTTCAGTGAATAGCAGCCAGGCACATTTTAGCAAGTTTTACTTGTAAGTGGGGTTGGAAACGCTTTTCAGGCTCAATACTGGGCCCAAAAGATGCAGCCCTGATGTCTCTCATGATAGCAGGTGGTTAAGTAGAAATTCGCTGCTCGGCTGACCCTGCAGGAGCAAACGTATGCTAAAAATGTTCGTAGAATGAGATTTTCAGTGAAGAGCAGCTAGGCACATTTTAGCAAGTTTTACTTGTAAGTGGGGTTGGAAACGCTTTTCAGGCTCAGTACTGGGCTCAAAGATGCAGCCCTGATGTCTCTCATGTAGCAGGTGGTTAAGTAGAAATTCGCTGCTCGGCTGACCCTGCAGGAGCAAACGTATGCTAAAAATGTTCGTAGAATGAGATTTTCAGTGAATAGCAGCCAGGCACATTTTAGCAAGTTTTACTTGTAAGTGGGGTTGGAAACGCTTTTCAGGCTCAATACTGGGCCCAAAAGATGCAGCCCTGATGTCTCTCATGATAGCAGGTGGTTAAGTAGAAATTCGCTGCTCGGCTGACCCTGCAGGAGCAAACGTATGCTAAAAATGTTCGTAGAATGAGATTTTCAGTGAAGAGCAGCCAGGCACATTTTAGCAAGTTTTACTTGTAAGTGGGGTTGGAAACGCTTTTCAGGCTCAGTACTGGGCTCAAAGATGCAGCCCTGATGTCTCTCATGATAGCAGGTGGTTAAGTGGAAATTCGCTGCTCGGCTGAACCAACAGGAGCAAACGTATGCGAAAAATGTTCGTAGAATGAGTTTTTCAGTGAAGAGCAGCCAGGCACATTTTAGCAAGTTTTACTTGTAAGTGGGGTTGGAAACCCATACTCAATACTGGGCTCAAAAGATGCAGCCCTGATGTCTCTCATGATAGCAGGTGGTTAAGTAGAAATTCGCTGCTCGGCTGATCCAGCAGGAGCAAACATATGCGAAAAATGCATGTAGAATGAGCTTTTCAGTGAAGAGCAGCCAGGCACATTTTAGCAAGTTTTACTTGTAAGTGGGGTTGGAAATGCTTTTCAGGCTCAATACTGGGCTCAAAACATGCAGCCCTGATGTCTCTCATGATAGCAGGTGGTTAAGTAGAAATTCGCTGCTCGGCTGACCCAGCAGGAACAAACGTATGCCAAAAATGTACGTAGAATGAGATTTTCAGTGAATAGCAGCCAGGCACATTTTAGCAAGTTTTACTTGTAAGTGGGGATGGAAACGCTTTTTAGGCTCAGTACTGGGCTCAAAAGATGCAGCCCTGATGTCTCTCATGATAGCAGGTGGTTAAGTAGAAATTCGCTGCTCGGCTGACCCAGCAGGAACAAACGTATGCCAGAAATGTACGTAGAATGAGATTTTCAGTGAATAGCAGACAGGCACATTTTAGCAAGTTTTACTTGTAAGTGGGGATGGAAACGCTTTTTAGGCTCAGTACTGGGCTCAAAAGATGCAGCTCTGATGTCTCTCATGATAGCAGGTGGTTAAGAAGAAATTCGCTGCTCGGCTGACCCTGCAGGAGCAAACGTATGCTAAAAATGTTCGTAGAATGAGATTTTCAGTGAAGTGCAGCCTGGCACATTTTAGCAAGTTTTACTTGTAAGGGGGGTTGGAAACGCTTATCCATACTCAATACTGGGCTCAAAAGATGCAGCCCTGATGTCTCTCATGATAGCAGGTGGTTAAGTAGAAATTCGCTGCTCGGCTGACCCTGCAGGAGCAAACGTATGCTAAAAATGTTCGTAGAATGAGATTTTCAGTGAAGAGCAGCCAGGCACATTTTAGCAAGTTTTACTTGTAAGTGGGGTTGGAAACGCTTTCAGGCTCAATACTGGGCTCAAAACATGCAGCGCTGATGTCTCTCATGATAGCAGGTGGTTAAGTAGAAATTCGCTGCTCGGCTGACCCAGCAGGAACAAACGTATGCCAAAAATGTACGTAGAATGAGATTTTCAGTGAATAGCAGCCAGGCACATTTTAGCAAGTTTTACTTGTAAGTGGGGTTGGAAACGCTTTTCAGGCTCAATACTGGGCCCAAAAGATGCAGCCCTGATGTCTCTCATGATAGCAGATGGTTAAGTAGAAATTCGCTGCTCGGCTGACCCTGCAGGAGCAAACGTATGCTAAAAATGTTCGTAGAATGAGATTTTCAGTGAAGAGCAGCCAGGCACATTTTAGCAAGTTTTACTTGTAAGTGGGGTTGGAAACGCTTTTCAGGCTCAGTACTGGGCTCAAAGATGCAGCCCTGATGTCTCTCATGATAGCAGGTGGTTAAGTGGAAATTCGCTGCTCGGCTGAACCAGCAGGAGCAAACGTATGCTAAAATGTTCGTATAATGAGATTTTCAGTGAATAGCAGCCAGGCACATTTTAGCAAGTTTTACTTGTAAGTGGGGTTGGAAACGCTTTTCAGGCTCAATACTGGGCCCAAAAGATGCAGCCCTGATGTCTCTCATGATAGCAGGTGGTTAAGTAGAAATTCGCTGCTCGGCTGACCCTGCAGGAGCAAACGTATGCTAAAAATGTTCGTAGAATGAGATTTTCAGTGAAGAGCAGCCAGGCACATTTTAGCAAGTTTTACTTGTAAGTGGGGTTGGAAACGCTTTTCAGGCTCAGTACTGGGCTCAAAGATGCAGCCCTGATGTCTCTCATGATAGCAGGTGGTTAAGTGGAAATTCGCTGCTCGGCTGAACCAACAGGAGCAAACGTATGCGAAAAATGTTCGTAGAATGAGTTTTTCAGTGAAGAGCAGCCAGGCACATTTTAGCAAGTTTTACTTGTAAGTGGGGTTGGAAACCCATACTCAATACTGGGCTCAAAAGATGCAGCCCTGATGTCTCTCATGATAGCAGGTGGTTAAGTAGAAATTCGCTGCTCGGCTGATCCAGCAGGAGCAAACATATGCGAAAAATGCATGTAGAATGAGCTTTTCAGTGAAGAGCAGCCAGGCACATTTTAGCAAGTTTTACTTGTAAGTGGGGTTGGAAATGCTTTTCAGGCTCAATACTGGGCTCAAAACATGCAGCCCTGATGTCTCTCATGATAGAAGGTGGTTAAGTAGAAATTCGCTGCTCGGCTGACCCAGCAGGAACAAACGTATGCCAAAAATGCACGTAGAATGAGATTTTCAGTGAATAGCAGCCAGGCACATTTTAGCAAGTTTTACTTGTAAGTGGGGATGGAAACGCTTTTTAGGCTCAGTACTGGGCTCAAAAGATGCAGCCCTGATGTCTCTCATGATAGCAGGTGGTTAAGTAGAAATTCGCTGCTCGGCTGACCCAGCAGGAACAAACGTATGCCAGAAATGTACGTAGAATGAGATTTTCAGTGAATAGCAGACAGGCACATTTTAGCAAGTTTTACTTGTAAGTGGGGATGGAAACGCTTTTTAGGCTCAGTACTGGGCTCAAAACATGCAGCCCTGATGTCTCTCATGATAGCAGGTGGTTATGTAGAAATTCGCTGCTCGGCTGACCCTGCAGGAGCAAACGTATGCTAAAAATGTTCGTAGAATGAGATTTTCAGTGAAGAGCAGCCAGGCACATTTTAGCAAGTTTTACTTGTAAGTGGGGTTGGAAACGCTTTCAGGCTCAATACTGGGCTCAAAACATGCAGCGCTGATGTCTCTCATGATAGCAGGTGGTTAAGTAGAAATTCGCTGCTCGGCTGACCCAGCAGGAACAAACGTATGCCAAAAATGTACGTAGAATGAGATTTTCAGTGAATAGCAGCCAGGCACATTTTAGCAAGTTTTACTTGTAAGTGGGGTTGGAAACGCTTTTCAGGCTCAATACTGGGCCCAAAAGATGCAGCCCTGATGTCTCTCATGATAGCAGGTGGTTAAGTAGAAATTCGCTGCTCGGCTGACCCTGCAGGAGCAAACGTATGCTAAAAATGTTCGTAGAATGAGATTTTCAGTGAAGAGCAGCCAGGCACATTTTAGCAAGTTTTACTTGTAAGTGGGGTTGGAAACGCTTTTCAGGCTCAGTACTGGGCTCAAAGATGCAGCCCTGATGTCTCTCATGATAGCAGGTGGTTAAGTGGAAATTCGCTGCTCGGCTGAACCAGCAGGAGCAAACGTATGCGAAAAATGTTCGTAGAATGAGCTTTTCAGTGAAGAGCAGCCAGGCACATTTTAGCAAGTTTTACTTGTAAGTGGGGTTGGAAACGCTTTTCAGGCTCAATACTGGGCTCAAAACATGCAGTCCTGATGTCTCTCATGATAGGAGGTGGTTAAGTAGAAATTCGCTGCTCGGTTGACCCTGCAGGAGCAAACGTATGCTAAAAATGTTCGTAGAATGAGATTTTCAGTGAAGAGCAGCCTGGCACATTTTAGCAAGTTTTACTTGTAAGGGGGGTTGGGAAACGCTTTTCCATACTCAATACAGGGCTCAAAAGATGCAGCCCTGATGTCTCTCATGATAGCAGGTGGTTAAGTAGAAATTCGCTGCTCGGCTGAACCAGCAGGATCAAACGTATGCTAAAAATGTTCGTAGAATGAGATTTTCAGTGAAGAGCAGCCAGGCACATTTTAGCAAGTTTTACTTGTAAGTGGGGTTGGAAACGCTTTTCAGGCTCAATACTGGGCTCAAAAGATGCAGCCTTGATGTCTCTCATGATAGCAGGTGGTTAAGTAGAAATTCACTGCTCGGCTGACCCTGCAGGAGCAAACGTATGCTAAAAATGTTCGTAGAATGAGATTTTCAGTGAAGAGCAGCCAGGCACATTTTAGCAAGTTTTACTTGTAAGTGGGGTTGGAAACGCTTTTCAGGCTCAATACTGGGCTCAAAAGATGCAGCCCTGATGTCTCTCATGATAGCAGGTGGTTAAGTAGAAATTCGCTGCTCGGCTGACCCTGCAGGAGCAAACGTATGCTAAAAATGTTCGTAGAATGAGATTTTCAGTGAAGAGCAGCCAGGCACATTTTAGCAAGTTTTACTTGTAAGTGGGGTTGGAAACGCTTTTCAGGCTCAGTACTGGGCTCAAAACATGCAGCCCTGATGTCTCTCATGATAGCAGGTGGTTAAGTAGAAATTCGCTGCTCGGCTGACCCTGCAGGAGCAAACGTATGCTAAAAATGTTCGTAGACTGAGATTTTCAGTGAAGAGCAGCCAGGCACATTTTAGCAAGTTTTACTTGTAAGTGGGGTTGGAAACGCTTTTCAGGCTCAATACTGGGCTCAAAAGATGCAGCCCTGATGTCTCTCATGATAGCAGGTGGTTAAGTAGAAATTCGCTGCTCGGCTGATCCTGCAGGTGCAAACATATGCGAAAAATGTACGTAGAATGAGATTTTCAGTGAAAAGCAGCCAGGCGCATTTTAGCAAGTTTTACTTGTAAGTGGGGATGGAAACGCTTTTTAGGCTCAGTACTGGGTTCAAAAGATGCAGCTCTGATGTCTCTCATGATAGCAGGTGGTTAAGTAGAAATTCGCTGCTCGGCTGACCCTGCAGGAACAAACGTATACTAAAAATGTTCGTAGAATGAGATTTTCAGTGAAGAGCAGCCTGGCACATTTTAGCAAGTTTTACTTGTAAGGGGGGTTGGAAACGCTTATCCATACTCAATACTGGGCTCAAAAGATGCAGCCCTGATGTCTCTCATGATAGCAGGTGGTTAAGTAGAAATTCGCTGCTCGGCTGATCCAGCAGGAGCAAACATATGCGAAAAATGTACGTAGAATGAGATTTTCAGTGAATAGCAGCCAGGCACATTTTAGCAAGTTTTACTTGTAAGTGGGGTTGGAAACGCTTTTCAGGCTCAATACTGGGCTCAAAAGATGCAGCCCTGATGTCTCTCATGATAGCAGGTTGTTAAGTAGAAATTCGCTGCTCGGCTGACCCTGCAGGAGCAAACGTATGCTAAAAATGTTCATAGAATGAGATTTTCAGTGAAGAGCAGCCAGGCACATTTTAGCAAGTTTTACTTGTAAGTGGGGTTGGAAACGCTTTTCAGGCTCAATACTGGTCTCAAAAGATGCAGCCCTGATGTCTCTCATGATAGCAGGTGGTTAAGTAGAAATTCGCTGCTCGGCTGATCCAGCAGGAGCAAACGTATGCGAAAAATGTACGTAGAATGAGCTTTTCAGTGAAGAGCAGCCAGGCACATTTTAGCAAGTTTTACTTGTAAGTGGGGTTGGAAACGCTTTTCAGGCTCAATACTGGGCTCAAAAGATGCAGCCCTGATGTCTCTCATGATAGCAGGTGGTTAAGTAGAAATTTGCTGCTCGGCAGATCCAGCAGGAGCAAACGTATGCGAAAAATGTACGTAGAATGAGCTTTTCAGTGAAGAGCAGCCAGGCACATTTTAGCAAGTTTTACTTGTAAGAGGGGTTGGAAACGCTTTTCAGGCTCAATACTGGGCTCAAAACATGCAGTCCTGATGTCTCTCATGATAGGAGGTGGTTAAGTAGAAATTCGCTGCTCGGCTGACCCTGCAGGATCAAACGTATGCTAAAAATGTTCGTAGAATGAGATTTTCAGTGAAGAGCAGCCTGGCACATTTTAGCAAGTTTTACTTGTAAGGGGGGTTGGAAACGCCTTTCTATACTCAATACTGGGCTCAAAAGATGCAGCCCTGATGTCTCTCATGATAGCAGGTGGTTAAGTAGAAATTCGCTGCTCGGCTGATCCAGCAGGAACAAACGTATGCCAAAAATGTACGTAGAATGAGATTTTCAGTGAATAGCAGCCAGGCACATTTTAGCAAGTTTTACTTGTAAGTGGGGTTGGAAACGCTTTTCAGGCTCAATACTGGGCTCAAAAGATGCAGCCCTGATGTCTCTCATGATAGCAGGTGGTTAAGTAGAAATTCGCTGCTCGGCTGACCCTGCAGGAGCAAACGTATGCTAAAAATGTTCGTAGAATGAGATTTTCAGTGAAGAGCAGCCAGGCACATTTTAGCAAGTTTTACTTGTAAGTGGGGTTGGAAACGCTTTTCAGGCTCAATACTGGGCTCAAAAGATGCAGCCCTGATGTCTCTCATGATAGCAGGTGGTTAAGTAGAAATTCGCTGCTCGGCTGATCCAGCAGGAACAAACGTATGCCAAAAATGTACGTAGAATGAGATTTTCAGTGAATTGCAGCCAGGCACATTTTAGCAAGTTTTACTTGTAAGTGGGGATGGAAACGCTTTTTAGGCTCAGTACTGGGCTCAAAAGATGCAGCCCTGATGTCTCTCATGATAGCAGGTGGTTAAGTAGAAATTCGCTGCTCGGCTGACCCAGCAGGAACAAACGTATGCCAGAAATGTACGTAGAATGAGATTTTCAGTGAATAGCAGACAGGCACATTTTAGCAAGTTTTACTTGTAAGTGGGGATGGAAACACTTTTTAGGCTCAGTACTGGGCTCAAAACATGCAGCCCTGATGTCTCTCATGATAGCAGGTGGTTATGTAGAAATTCGCTGCTCGGCTGACCCTGCAGGAGCAAACGTATGCTAAAAATGTTCGTAGAATGAGATTTTCAGTGAAGAGCAGCCAGGCACATTTTAGCAAGTTTTACTTGTAAGTGGGGTTGGAAACGCTTTCAGGCTCAATACTGGGCTCAAAACATGCAGCGCTGATGTCTCTCATGATAGCAGGTGGTTAAGTAGAAATTCGCTGCTCGGCTGACCCAGCAGGAACAAACGTATGCCAAAAATGTACGTAGAATGAGATTTTCAGTGAATAGCAGCCAGGCACATTTTAGCAAGTTTTACTTGTAAGTGGGGTTGGAAACGCTTTTCAGGCTCAATACTGGGCCCAAAAGATGCAGCCCTGATGTCTCTCATGATAGCAGGTGGTTAAGTAGAAATTCGCTGCTCGGCTGACCCTGCAGGAGCAAACGTATGCTAAAAATGTTCGTAGAATGAGATTTTCAGTGAAGAGCAGCCAGGCACATTTTAGCAAGTTTTACTTGTAAGTGGGGTTGGAAACACTTTTCAGGCTCAGTACTGGGCTCAAAGATGCAGCCCTGATGTCTCTCATGATAGCAGGTGGTTAAGTGGAAATTCGCTGCTCGGCTGAACCAGCAGGAGCAAACGTATGCGAAAAATGTTCGTAGAATGAGCTTTTCAGTGAAGAGCAGCCAGGCACATTTTAGCAAGTTTTACTTGTAAGTGGGGTTGGAAACGCTTTTCAGGCTCAATACTGGGCTCAAAACATGCAGTCCTGATGTCTCTCATGATAGGAGGTGGTTAAGTAGAAATTCGCTGCTCGGTTGACCCTGCAGGAGCAAACGTATGCTAAAAATGTTCGTAGAATGAGATTTTCAGTGAAGAGCAGCCAGGCACATTTTAGCAAGTTTTACTTGTAAGTGGGGTTGGAAACGCTTTTCAGGCTCAATACTGGGCTCAAAAGATGCAGCCCTGATGTCTCTCATGATAGCAGGTGGTTAAGTAGAAATTCGCTGCTCGGCTGATCCAGCAGGAACAAACGTATGCCAAAAATGTACGTAGAATGAGATTTTCAGTGAATTGCAGCCAGGCACATTTTAGCAAGTTTTACTTGTAAGTGGGGATGGAAACGCTTTTTAGGCTCAGTACTGGGCTCAAAAGATGCAGCCCTGATGTCTCTCATGATAGCAGGTGGTTAAGTAGAAATTCGCTGCTCGGCTGACCCAGCAGGAACAAACGTATGCCAGAAATGTACGTAGAATGAGATTTTCAGTGAATAGCAGACAGGCACATTTTAGCAAGTTTTACTTGTAAGTGGGGATGGAAACACTTTTTAGGCTCAGTACTGGGCTCAAAACATGCAGCCCTGATGTCTCTCATGATAGCAGGTGGTTATGTAGAAATTCGCTGCTCGGCTGACCCTGCAGGAGCAAACGTATGCTAAAAATGTTCGTAGAATGAGATTTTCAGTGAAGAGCAGCCAGGCACATTTTAGCAAGTTTTACTTGTAAGTGGGGTTGGAAACGCTTTCAGGCTCAATACTGGGCTCAAAACATGCAGCGCTGATGTCTCTCATGATAGCAGGTGGTTAAGTAGAAATTCGCTGCTCGGCTGACCCAGCAGGAACAAACGTATGCCAAAAATGTACGTAGAATGAGATTTTCAGTGAATAGCAGCCAGGCACATTTTAGCAAGTTTTACTTGTAAGTGGGGTTGGAAACGCTTTTCAGGCTCAATACTGGGCCCAAAAGATGCAGCCCTGATGTCTCTCATGATAGCAGGTGGTTAAGTAGAAATTCGCTGCTCGGCTGACCCTGCAGGAGCAAACGTATGCTAAAAATGTTCGTAGAATGAGATTTTCAGTGAAGAGCAGCCAGGCACATTTTAGCAAGTTTTACTTGTAAGTGGGGTTGGAAACACTTTTCAGGCTCAGTACTGGGCTCAAAGATGCAGCCCTGATGTCTCTCATGATAGCAGGTGGTTAAGTGGAAATTCGCTGCTCGGCTGAACCAGCAGGAGCAAACGTATGCGAAAAATGTTCGTAGAATGAGCTTTTCAGTGAAGAGCAGCCAGGCACATTTTAGCAAGTTTTACTTGTAAGGGGGGTTGGAAACGCTTATCCATACTCAATACTGGGCTCAAAAGATGCAGCCCTGATGTCTCTCATGATAGCAGGTGGTTAAGTAGAAATTCGCTGCTCGGCTGATCCAGCAGGAGCAAACATATGCGAAAAATGTACGTAGAATGAGATTTTCAGTGAATAGCAGCCAGGCACATTTTAGCAAGTTTTACTTGTAAGTGGGGTTGGAAACGCTTTTCAGGCTCAATACTGGGCTCAAAAGATGCAGCCCTGATGTCTCTCATGATAGCAGGTTGTTAAGTAGAAATTCGCTGCTCGGCTGACCCTGCAGGAGCAAACGTATGCTAAAAATGTTCATAGAATGAGATTTTCAGTGAAGAGCAGCCAGGCACATTTTAGCAAGTTTTACTTGTAAGTGGGGTTGGAAACGCTTTTCAGGCTCAATACTGGTCTCAAAAGATGCAGCCCTGATGTCTCTCATGATAGCAGGTGGTTAAGTAGAAATTCGCTGCTCGGCTGATCCAGCAGGAGCAAACGTATGCGAAAAATGTACGTAGAATGAGCTTTTCAGTGAAGAGCAGCCAGGCACATTTTAGCAAGTTTTACTTGTAAGTGGGGTTGGAAACGCTTTTCAGGCTCAATACTGGGCTCAAAAGATGCAGCCCTGATGTCTCTCATGATAGCAGGTGGTTAAGTAGAAATTTGCTGCTCGGCAGATCCAGCAGGAGCAAACGTATGCGAAAAATGTACGTAGAATGAGCTTGTCAGTGAAGAGCAGCCAGGCACATTTTAGCAAGTTTTACTTGTAAGAGGGGTTGGAAACGCTTTTCAGGCTCAATACTGGGCTCAAAACATGCAGTCCTGATGTCTCTCATGATAGGAGGTGGTTAAGTAGAAATTCGCTGCTCGGCTGACCCTGCAGGAGCAAACGTATGCGAAAAATGTACGTAGAATGAGCTTTTCAGTGAAGAGCAGCCAGGCACATTTTAGCAAGTTTTACTTGTAAGTGGGGTTGGAAACGCTTTTCAGGCTCAATACTGGGCTCAAAAGATGCAGCCCTGATGTCTCTCATGATAGCAGGTGGTTAAGTAGAAATTTGCTGCTCGGCAGATCCAGCAGGAGCAAACGTATGCGAAAAATGTACGTAGAATGAGCTTGTCAGTGAAGAGCAGCCAGGCACATTTTAGCAAGTTTTACTTGTAAGAGGGGTTGGAAACGCTTTTCAGGCTCAATACTGGGCTCAAAAGATGCAGCCCTGATGTCTCTCATGATAGCAGGTGGTTAAGTAGAAATTCGCTGCTCGGCTGACCCTGCAGGAGCAAACGTATGCTAAAAATGTTCGTAGAATGAGATTTTCAGTGAAGAGCAGCCAGGCACATTTTAGCAAGTTTTACTTGTAAGTGGGGTTGGAAACGCTTTTCAGGCTCAGTACTGGGCTCAAAACATGCAGCCCTGATGTCTCTCATGATAGCAGGTGGTTAAGTAGAAATTCGCTGCTCGGCTGACCCTGCAGGAGCAAACGTATGCTAAAAATGTTCGTAGACTGAGATTTTCAGTGAAGAGCAGCCAGGCACATTTTAGCAAGTTTTACTTGTAAGTGGGGTTGGAAACGCTTTTCAGGCTCAATACTGGGCTCAAAAGATGCAGCCCTGATGTCTCTCATGATAGCAGGTGGTTAAGTAGAAATTCGCTGCTCGGCTGATCCTGCAGGTGCAAACATATGCAAAAAATGTACGTAGAATGAGATTTTCAGTGAAAAGCAGCCAGGCGCATTTTAGCAAGTTTTACTTGTAAGTGGGGATGGAAACGCTTTTTAGGCTCAGTACTGGGTTCAAAAGATGCAGCTCTGATGTCTCTCATGATAGCAGGTGGTTAAGTAGAAATTCGCTGCTCGGCTGACCCTGCAGGAACAAACGTATACTAAAAATGTTCGTAGAATGAGATTTTCAGTGAAGAGCAGCCTGGCACATTTTAGCAAGTTTTACTTGTAAGGGGGGTTGGAAACGCTTATCCATACTCAATACTGGGCTCAAAAGATGCAGCCCTGATGTCTCTCATGATAGCAGGTGGTTAAGTAGAAATTCGCTGCTCGGCTGATCCAGCAGGAGCAAACATATGCGAAAAATGTACGTAGAATGAGATTTTCAGTGAATAGCAGCCAGGCACATTTTAGCAAGTTTTACTTGTAAGTGGGGTTGGAAACGCTTTTCAGGCTCAATACTGGGCTCAAAAGATGCAGCCCTGATGTCTCTCATGATAGCAGGTTGTTAAGTAGAAATTCGCTGCTCGGCTGACCCTGCAGGAGCAAACGTATGCTAAAAATGTTCATAGAATGAGATTTTCAGTGAAGAGCAGCCAGGCACATTTTAGCAAGTTTTACTTGTAAGTGGGGTTGGAAACGCTTTTCAGGCTCAATACTGGTCTCAAAAGATGCAGCCCTGATGTCTCTCATGATAGCAGGTGGTTAAGTAGAAATTCGCTGCTCGGCTGATCCAGCAGGAGCAAACGTATGCGAAAAATGTACGTAGAATGAGCTTTTCAGTGAAGAGCAGCCAGGCACATTTTAGCAAGTTTTACTTGTAAGTGGGGTTGGAAACGCTTTTCAGGCTCAATACTGGGCTCAAAAGATGCAGCCCTGATGTCTCTCATGATAGCAGGTGGTTAAGTAGAAATTTGCTGCTCGGCAGATCCAGCAGGAGCAAACGTATGCGAAAAATGTACGTAGAATGAGCTTTTCAGTGAAGAGCAGCCAGGCACATTTTAGCAAGTTTTACTTGTAAGAGGGGTTGGAAACGCTTTTCAGGCTCAATACTGGGCTCAAAACATGCAGTCCTGATGTCTCTCATGATAGGAGGTGGTTAAGTAGAAATTCGCTGCTCGGCTGACCCTGCAGGATCAAACGTATGCTAAAAATGTTCGTAGAATGAGATTTTCAGTGAAGAGCAGCCTGGCACATTTTAGCAAGTTTTACTTGTAAGGGGGGTTGGAAACGCCTTTCTATACTCAATACTGGGCTCAAAAGATGCAGCCCTGATGTCTCTCATGATAGCAGGTGGTTAAGTAGAAATTCGCTGCTCGGCTGATCCAGCAGGAACAAACGTATGCCAAAAATGTACGTAGAATGAGATTTTCAGTGAATAGCAGCCAGGCACATTTTAGCAAGTTTTACTTGTAAGTGGGGTTGGAAACGCTTTTCAGGCTCAATACTGGGCTCAAAAGATGCAGCCCTGATGTCTCTCATGATAGCAGGTGGTTAAGTAGAAATTCGCTGCTCGGCTGACCCTGCAGGAGCAAACGTATGCTAAAAATGTTCGTAGAATGAGATTTTCAGTGAAGAGCAGCCAGGCACATTTTAGCAAGTTTTACTTGTAAGTGGGGTTGGAAACGCTTTTCAGGCTCAATACTGGGCTCAAAAGATGCAGCCCTGATGTCTCTCATGATAGCAGGTGGTTAAGTAGAAATTCGCTGCTCGGCTGATCCAGCAGGAACAAACGTATGCCAAAAATGTACGTAGAATGAGATTTTCAGTGAATTGCAGCCAGGCACATTTTAGCAAGTTTTACTTGTAAGTGGGGATGGAAACGCTTTTTAGGCTCAGTACTGGGCTCAAAAGATGCAGCCCTGATGTCTCTCATGATAGCAGGTGGTTAAGTAGAAATTCGCTGCTCGGCTGACCCAGCAGGAACAAACGTATGCCAGAAATGTACGTAGAATGAGATTTTCAGTGAATAGCAGACAGGCACATTTTAGCAAGTTTTACTTGTAAGTGGGGATGGAAACACTTTTTAGGCTCAGTACTGGGCTCAAAACATGCAGCCCTGATGTCTCTCATGATAGCAGGTGGTTATGTAGAAATTCGCTGCTCGGCTGACCCTGCAGGAGCAAACGTATGCTAAAAATGTTCGTAGAATGAGATTTTCAGTGAAGAGCAGCCAGGCACATTTTAGCAAGTTTTACTTGTAAGTGGGGTTGGAAACGCTTTCAGGCTCAATACTGGGCTCAAAACATGCAGCGCTGATGTCTCTCATGATAGCAGGTGGTTAAGTAGAAATTCGCTGCTCGGCTGACCCAGCAGGAACAAACGTATGCCAAAAATGTACGTAGAATGAGATTTTCAGTGAATAGCAGCCAGGCACATTTTAGCAAGTTTTACTTGTAAGTGGGGTTGGAAACGCTTTTCAGGCTCAATACTGGGCCCAAAAGATGCAGCCCTGATGTCTCTCATGATAGCAGGTGGTTAAGTAGAAATTCGCTGCTCGGCTGACCCTGCAGGAGCAAACGTATGCTAAAAATGTTCGTAGAATGAGATTTTCAGTGAAGAGCAGCCAGGCACATTTTAGCAAGTTTTACTTGTAAGTGGGGTTGGAAACACTTTTCAGGCTCAGTACTGGGCTCAAAGATGCAGCCCTGATGTCTCTCATGATAGCAGGTGGTTAAGTGGAAATTCGCTGCTCGGCTGAACCAGCAGGAGCAAACGTATGCGAAAAATGTTCGTAGAATGAGCTTTTCAGTGAAGAGCAGCCAGGCACATTTTAGCAAGTTTTACTTGTAAGTGGGGTTGGAAACGCTTTTCAGGCTCAATACTGGGCTCAAAACATGCAGTCCTGATGTCTCTCATGATAGGAGGTGGTTAAGTAGAAATTCGCTGCTCGGTTGACCCTGCAGGAGCAAACGTATGCTAAAAATGTTCGTAGAATGAGATTTTCAGTGAAGAGCAGCCAGGCACATTTTAGCAAGTTTTACTTGTAAGTGGGGTTGGAAACGCTTTTCAGGCTCAATACTGGGCTCAAAAGATGCAGCCCTGATGTCTCTCATGATAGCAGGTGGTTAAGTAGAAATTCGCTGCTCGGCTGATCCAGCAGGAACAAACGTATGCCAAAAATGTACGTAGAATGAGATTTTCAGTGAATTGCAGCCAGGCACATTTTAGCAAGTTTTACTTGTAAGTGGGGATGGAAACGCTTTTTAGGCTCAGTACTGGGCTCAAAAGATGCAGCCCTGATGTCTCTCATGATAGCAGGTGGTTAAGTAGAAATTCGCTGCTCGGCTGACCCAGCAGGAACAAACGTATGCCAGAAATGTACGTAGAATGAGATTTTCAGTGAATAGCAGACAGGCACATTTTAGCAAGTTTTACTTGTAAGTGGGGATGGAAACACTTTTTAGGCTCAGTACTGGGCTCAAAACATGCAGCCCTGATGTCTCTCATGATAGCAGGTGGTTATGTAGAAATTCGCTGCTCGGCTGACCCTGCAGGAGCAAACGTATGCTAAAAATGTTCGTAGAATGAGATTTTCAGTGAAGAGCAGCCAGGCACATTTTAGCAAGTTTTACTTGTAAGTGGGGTTGGAAACGCTTTCAGGCTCAATACTGGGCTCAAAACATGCAGCGCTGATGTCTCTCATGATAGCAGGTGGTTAAGTAGAAATTCGCTGCTCGGCTGACCCAGCAGGAACAAACGTATGCCAAAAATGTACGTAGAATGAGATTTTCAGTGAATAGCAGCCAGGCACATTTTAGCAAGTTTTACTTGTAAGTGGGGTTGGAAACGCTTTTCAGGCTCAATACTGGGCCCAAAAGATGCAGCCCTGATGTCTCTCATGATAGCAGGTGGTTAAGTAGAAATTCGCTGCTCGGCTGACCCTGCAGGAGCAAACGTATGCTAAAAATGTTCGTAGAATGAGATTTTCAGTGAAGAGCAGCCAGGCACATTTTAGCAAGTTTTACTTGTAAGTGGGGTTGGAAACACTTTTCAGGCTCAGTACTGGGCTCAAAGATGCAGCCCTGATGTCTCTCATGATAGCAGGTGGTTAAGTGGAAATTCGCTGCTCGGCTGAACCAGCAGGAGCAAACGTATGCGAAAAATGTTCGTAGAATGAGCTTTTCAGTGAAGAGCAGCCAGGCACATTTTAGCAAGTTTTACTTGTAAGGGGGGTTGGAAACGCTTATCCATACTCAATACTGGGCTCAAAAGATGCAGCCCTGATGTCTCTCATGATAGCAGGTGGTTAAGTAGAAATTCGCTGCTCGGCTGATCCAGCAGGAGCAAACATATGCGAAAAATGTACGTAGAATGAGATTTTCAGTGAATAGCAGCCAGGCACATTTTAGCAAGTTTTACTTGTAAGTGGGGTTGGAAACGCTTTTCAGGCTCAATACTGGGCTCAAAAGATGCAGCCCTGATGTCTCTCATGATAGCAGGTTGTTAAGTAGAAATTCGCTGCTCGGCTGACCCTGCAGGAGCAAACGTATGCTAAAAATGTTCATAGAATGAGATTTTCAGTGAAGAGCAGCCAGGCACATTTTAGCAAGTTTTACTTGTAAGTGGGGTTGGAAACGCTTTTCAGGCTCAATACTGGTCTCAAAAGATGCAGCCCTGATGTCTCTCATGATAGCAGGTGGTTAAGTAGAAATTCGCTGCTCGGCTGATCCAGCAGGAGCAAACGTATGCGAAAAATGTACGTAGAATGAGCTTTTCAGTGAAGAGCAGCCAGGCACATTTTAGCAAGTTTTACTTGTAAGTGGGGTTGGAAACGCTTTTCAGGCTCAATACTGGGCTCAAAAGATGCAGCCCTGATGTCTCTCATGATAGCAGGTGGTTAAGTAGAAATTTGCTGCTCGGCAGATCCAGCAGGAGCAAACGTATGCGAAAAATGTACGTAGAATGAGCTTGTCAGTGAAGAGCAGCCAGGCACATTTTAGCAAGTTTTACTTGTAAGAGGGGTTGGAAACGCTTTTCAGGCTCAATACTGGGCTCAAAACATGCAGTCCTGATGTCTCTCATGATAGGAGGTGGTTAAGTAGAAATTCGCTGCTCGGCTGACCCTGCAGGAGCAAACGTATGCGAAAAATGTACGTAGAATGAGCTTTTCAGTGAAGAGCAGCCAGGCACATTTTAGCAAGTTTTACTTGTAAGTGGGGTTGGAAACGCTTTTCAGGCTCAATACTGGGCTCAAAAGATGCAGCCCTGATGTCTCTCATGATAGCAGGTGGTTAAGTAGAAATTTGCTGCTCGGCAGATCCAGCAGGAGCAAACGTATGCGAAAAATGTACGTAGAATGAGCTTGTCAGTGAAGAGCAGCCAGGCACATTTTAGCAAGTTTTACTTGTAAGAGGGGTTGGAAACGCTTTTCAGGCTCAATACTGGGCTCAAAACATGCAGTCCTGATGTCTCTCATGATAGGAGGTGGTTAAGTAGAAATTCGCTGCTCGGCTGACCCTGCAGGATCAAACGTATGCTAAAAATGTTCGTAGAATGAGATTTTCAGTGAAGAGCAGCCTGGCACATTTTAGCAAGTTTTACTTGTAAGGGGGGTTGGAAACGCTTTTCTATACTCAATACTGGGCTCAAAAGATGCAGCCCTGATGTCTCTCATGATAGCAGGTGGTTAAGTAGAAATTCGCTGCTCGGCTGATCCAGCAGGAACAAACGTATGCCAAAAATGTACGTAGAATGAGATTTTCAGTGAATAGCAGCCAGGCACATTTTAGCAAGTTTTACTTGTAAGTGGGGTTGGAAACGCTTTTCAGGCTCAATACTGGGCTCAAAAGATGCAGCCCTGATGTCTCTCATGATAGCAGGTGGTTAAGTAGAAATTCGCTGCTCGGCTGACCCTGCAGGAGCAAACGTATGCTAAAAATGTTCGTAGAATGAGATTTTCAGTGAAGAGCAGCCAGGCACATTTTAGCAAGTTTTACTTGTAAGTGGGGTTGGAAACGCTTTTCAGGCTCAATACTGGGCTCAAAAGATGCAGCCCTGATGTCTCTCATGATAGCAGGTGGTTAAGTAGAAATTCGCTGCTCGGCTGATCCAGCAGGAACAAACGTATGCCAAAAATGTACGTAGAATGAGATTTTCAGTGAATTGCAGCCAGGCACATTTTAGCAAGTTTTACTTGTAAGTGGGGATGGAAACGCTTTTTAGGCTCAGTACTGGGCTCAAAAGATGCAGCCCTGATGTCTCTCATGATAGCAGGTGGTTAAGTAGAAATTCGCTGCTCGGCTGACCCAGCAGGAACAAACGTATGCCAGAAATGTACGTAGAATGAGATTTTCAGTGAATAGCAGACAGGCACATTTTAGCAAGTTTTACTTGTAAGTGGGGATGGAAACACTTTTTAGGCTCAGTACTGGGCTCAAAACATGCAGCCCTGATGTCTCTCATGATAGCAGGTGGTTATGTAGAAATTCGCTGCTCGGCTGACCCTGCAGGAGCAAACGTATGCTAAAAATGTTCGTAGAATGAGATTTTCAGTGAAGAGCAGCCAGGCACATTTTAGCAAGTTTTACTTGTAAGTGGGGTTGGAAACGCTTTCAGGCTCAATACTGGGCTCAAAACATGCAGCGCTGATGTCTCTCATGATAGCAGGTGGTTAAGTAGAAATTCGCTGCTCGGCTGACCCAGCAGGAACAAACGTATGCCAAAAATGTACGTAGAATGAGATTTTCAGTGAATAGCAGCCAGGCACATTTTAGCAAGTTTTACTTGTAAGTGGGGTTGGAAACGCTTTTCAGGCTCAATACTGGGCCCAAAAGATGCAGCCCTGATGTCTCTCATGATAGCAGGTGGTTAAGTAGAAATTCGCTGCTCGGCTGACCCTGCAGGAGCAAACGTATGCTAAAAATGTTCGTAGAATGAGATTTTCAGTGAAGAGCAGCCAGGCACATTTTAGCAAGTTTTACTTGTAAGTGGGGTTGGAAACACTTTTCAGGCTCAGTACTGGGCTCAAAGATGCAGCCCTGATGTCTCTCATGATAGCAGGTGGTTAAGTGGAAATTCGCTGCTCGGCTGAACCAGCAGGAGCAAACGTATGCGAAAAATGTTCGTAGAATGAGCTTTTCAGTGAAGAGCAGCCAGGCACATTTTAGCAAGTTTTACTTGTAAGTGGGGTTGGAAACGCTTTTCAGGCTCAATACTGGGCTCAAAACATGCAGTCCTGATGTCTCTCATGATAGGAGGTGGTTAAGTAGAAATTCGCTGCTCGGTTGACCCTGCAGGAGCAAACGTATGCTAAAAATGTTCGTAGAATGAGATTTTCAGTGAAGAGCAGCCAGGCACATTTTAGCAAGTTTTACTTGTAAGTGGGGTTGGAAACGCTTTTCAGGCTCAATACTGGGCTCAAAAGATGCAGCCCTGATGTCTCTCATGATAGCAGGTGGTTAAGTAGAAATTCGCTGCTCGGCTGATCCAGCAGGAACAAACGTATGCCAAAAATGTACGTAGAATGAGATTTTCAGTGAATTGCAGCCAGGCACATTTTAGCAAGTTTTACTTGTAAGTGGGGATGGAAACGCTTTTTAGGCTCAGTACTGGGCTCAAAAGATGCAGCCCTGATGTCTCTCATGATAGCAGGTGGTTAAGTAGAAATTCGCTGCTCGGCTGACCCAGCAGGAACAAACGTATGCCAGAAATGTACGTAGAATGAGATTTTCAGTGAATAGCAGACAGGCACATTTTAGCAAGTTTTACTTGTAAGTGGGGATGGAAACACTTTTTAGGCTCAGTACTGGGCTCAAAACATGCAGCCCTGATGTCTCTCATGATAGCAGGTGGTTATGTAGAAATTCGCTGCTCGGCTGACCCTGCAGGAGCAAACGTATGCTAAAAATGTTCGTAGAATGAGATTTTCAGTGAAGAGCAGCCAGGCACATTTTAGCAAGTTTTACTTGTAAGTGGGGTTGGAAACGCTTTCAGGCTCAATACTGGGCTCAAAACATGCAGCGCTGATGTCTCTCATGATAGCAGGTGGTTAAGTAGAAATTCGCTGCTCGGCTGACCCAGCAGGAACAAACGTATGCCAAAAATGTACGTAGAATGAGATTTTCAGTGAATAGCAGCCAGGCACATTTTAGCAAGTTTTACTTGTAAGTGGGGTTGGAAACGCTTTTCAGGCTCAATACTGGGCCCAAAAGATGCAGCCCTGATGTCTCTCATGATAGCAGGTGGTTAAGTAGAAATTCGCTGCTCGGCTGACCCTGCAGGAGCAAACGTATGCTAAAAATGTTCGTAGAATGAGATTTTCAGTGAAGAGCAGCCAGGCACATTTTAGCAAGTTTTACTTGTAAGTGGGGTTGGAAACACTTTTCAGGCTCAGTACTGGGCTCAAAGATGCAGCCCTGATGTCTCTCATGATAGCAGGTGGTTAAGTGGAAATTCGCTGCTCGGCTGAACCAGCAGGAGCAAACGTATGCGAAAAATGTTTGTAGAATGAGCTTTTCAGTGAAGAGCAGCCAGGCACATTTTAGCAAGTTTTACTTGTAAGTGGGGTTGGAAACGCTTTTCAGGCTCAATACTGGGCTCAAAACATGCAGTCCTGATGTCTCTCATGATAGGAGGTGGTTAAGTAGAAATTCGCTGCTCGGTTGACCCTGCAGGAGCAAACGTATGCTAAAAATGTTCGTAGAATGAGATTTTCAGTGAAGAGCAGCCTGGCACATTTTAGCAAGTTTTATTTGTAAGTGGGGTTGGAAACGCTTTTCAGGCTCAATACTGGGCTCAAAAGATGCAGCCTTGATGTCTCTCATGATAGCAGGTGGTTAAGTAGAAATTCACTGCTCGGCTGACCCTGCAGGAGCAAACGTATGCTAAAAATGTTCGTAGAATGAGATTTTCAGTGAAGAGCAGCCAGGCACATTTTAGCAAGTTTTACTTGTAAGTGGGGTTGGAAACGCTTTTCAGGCTCAATACTGGGCTCAAAAGATGCAGCCCTGATGTCTCTCATGATAGCAGGTGGTTAAGTAGAAATTCGCTGCTCGGCTGACCCTGCAGGAGCAAACGTATGCTAAAAATGTTCGTAGAATGAGATTTTCAGTGAAGAGCAGCCAGGCACATTTTAGCAAGTTTTACTTGTAAGTGGGGTTGGAAACGCTTTTCAGGCTCAGTACTGGGCTCAAAACATGCAGCCCTGATGTCTCTCATGATAGCAGGTGGTTAAGTAGAAATTCGCTGCTCGGCTGACCCTGCAGGAGCAAACGTATGCTAAAAATGTTCGTAGACTGAGATTTTCAGTGAAGAGCAGCCAGGCACATTTTAGCAAGTTTTACTTGTAAGTAAGCATGGGCGTAAAATCCGTTACGCTCGCGGATTTTTCGTATTTTCGGAGAATCCGCAATCCGCGAACTCTCGCGGATGCGGCGAGAATACGCAAAATCCGCGCGAAGCGGATTTTTTGTTTGTGTTCGCACTGCTCGCGGTCCGCGGCGCGGGCAGGAACAATCTCGCACTAGCGAAAGTACAAAAATTACTTAGTAAAGGAAGTGGCCCAGTCTCCAACTTCCTGTTCCTGTCCAGCAAGCTCCTCCCATAGGGGTGGGGTGAAGGAAGTGCCCCAGTCTCCAACTTCCTGTTCCTGTCCAGCAAGCTCCTCCATTTCCTGGCCACTTTGATTTCGATCTTGACTGGGAAGGATTACTTTTTGTGGTTGCTGCTGGATATTTGGATTTGAGGCCTTTTGGATTACTTTTGGATTCGAATTTTGATTTCACAAAGAAGTAAGTTGATGTTGTTTGTTTGTGGTGATTTTTGTGTGTGTTGTTTTTTTTCGACTTTTTTGGGGGGAAAATCTGCAAGTTCGCGAGCTGAGGATGTGTTTTTGCTTGTGTTCGCACTGCTCGTGTCCCGCGCAGCAACAATCTCGCACTCGCGAAATTGTAAAAATTACAATTCTGCTGCACATGAATTGAAAACCACCAGGCTTATTTATGGGTGCATGGATGATACAACTGTTTTGTTGAAATTATTTTTGTTAACATGATTCTGGCCAGGGCATGGATGACATTGGATTGTGCTGATTTTTGTGTGTTTTAGGACTTTTTGGGGTGGTGTTGGGGGCTTGCTATGGGGGTGGGGGCCATTTTATTGTCTGGTCCCGTGTGGGTGGGGGTCTAGGGGCCATTTGTAAGTTGTGTGCTTTGTGCCATAGGCCTGCACCCACTGTGCTCTGATGTCATCCATTATGCCCAGGGGGGCCCAGAATCGGTCTGTTCGCGGATTTTGTGGGTTTTTGCCACGTTCGCGCCGTGAAGCAACAATCTCGCACTCGCGAAATTGTAAAAAATGCAATTTTGCACCGGAAAACCACCAGCAGGCAGCATAAGCCTTCTGAAAATGGATGGATGGCATTGGATTGTGGTGATTTGATTTGTGTTGTGTGTTTTCACTTTTTGGAGTATGGGTTGGGTGCTGGCTATGTTGGTGGTGGCCATTTTGAGGCATGGTCCTGGCCATGTGGATGGGGGGGTCAAGCGGCCATTTTGAAGGCAGGCAGTGAGCTTTGAGACATAGGTGTGCCTTGCTTTCACCCATTGTGCCCAGGCGGAGTCAGGGGTACATGAAAGCACAACCCTCTGTGTGTGTGCTCTCTTGGATCAATGTTAAATTCCTGTTTCCCAAAAATTTAGCAAATCCTAATTTTGAAAATTCCATATTGTGTGGTGTGCACGTGTGTATTCATAAATGCCTACTTGCTAACTGTTTATTCAAGCGCTACATATGCAACATTTATATTTACTGATGTTCCTCTGTCTTCGTTTGCGTTTAGGTGCACAAAACTACGCATCATCATCGTTGAGCATCAGTGCCAGGAAGAAGTGCTGCTGCGGCCTGTTGTTCCGACATCTGAAGAAGATGGCTCCAAAAAGAGGTGCCCGTAGGTCCTCTTCCAAGAAAGATGTCTCTACTAAGGAGAAGAAGAAGCAAGTGGCACCACTTACCAAGGCGACTGGTTGCTCAACCAAGACATTTTTTGGGCAACAACAACCAAAAAAACAAAGGCCCACCATGAGTGCTGCACAGGTAGCCTGTTTAGTTGTTGAATCACCAACGACCAGTGATGTTGGATCATCGCAAGAAAGTAGCAGCACGCCATCAACACAGGTTTTAACTCATCTCACAAGTACTATTCAACAACCAAAGCTGCAACAACAACTGCATGGGCTACTAGTACAAGCAGAAGTACACGCGCAAGGAGCTGTCCGAGAAGGAGCTGTCCGAGAAGGAGCTGTCCGAGAAGGAGCTGTCCGAGAAGGAGCTGTCCGAGAAGGAGCTGTCCGAGAAGGAGAAGGCCGAGAAGGAGCTGTCCGAGAAGGAGAAGGCCGAGAAGGAGCTGTCCGAGAAGGAGCTGTCCGAGAAGGAGCTGTCCGAGAAGGAGAAGGCCGAGAAGGAGAAGGCCGAGAAGGAAAAGGCCGAGAAGGAGAAGGCCGAGAAGGAGCTGTCCGAGAAGGAGAAGGCCGAGAAGGAGAAGGCCGAGAAGGAGAAGGCCGAGAAAGAGAAGGCCGAGAAGGAGAAGGCCGAGAAGGAGCTGTCCGAGAAGGAGAAGGCCGAGAAGGAGCTGTCCGAGAAGGAGAGGGCCGAGAAGGAGCTGTCCGAGAAGGAGAGGTCCATGGAGACTTGCAAGTAGAGGTCAGTGAAGATGGCCATGGAGCGGTGCAAGTGCCCACAATGGTTGTTCTTCCAGAAGTAGGGGCACAGGAGGAAATTGACTTTGGAGCCGGGGTATCATGTCAGGAAGACGAAGCCACTCCTCCTGATGATTCATTTTCTCCCAGCTCCCCAGCAAGGAAAAGATCAAGGAGGGTGTGTAGAAGTTCCTCTTCAAGCCCCGCTCCATCAGATGATGATCTGGATCTGGATTGGCAACCATCTCCGACGTCTGAGAGGGAGGCACACCATGAGCTGCGAATGGTATCAAATCTTAAAAGGAAGGGCCCCGGAAAGCTCATACTTATGGATCCGAACGTCGGACTTGATGAAGTGGTGCATTCTGATGTTGTTGAAGAGGATGACAGCAATGACCTAGTCATCACACATGTCAGTCCAGCCACACCGGCCATGCAGCAGACAGACATTTACACCCTATCCCGACGTCATGCTGAGCGTGACCCTGGCGACGTGCCACTGGTAGCACCACCAACGCAGTCAAGTAGTACCACAAGTTCAACAAAACCTACAGCTCCCATATTTTCTCCCCGGAGGGGGACTCCATCCAGCTCGACTCCCTCAAGTAAGGTTGCTGCAATAATTGCACAACCCAGTAGATGTCTGCAAGGCTCATCCACCACTGCTTCATCTGGCATTGGCAGCAGTATCACCTCGTGCGGCAAAACCAGAAGTTTCCAGTCCCCAGTTTGGAACTTTTTTAGTGTCCATGAAAAATATGATAACATAGCCGTTTGTTGCATTTGTAAGACTAGCGTTAGCCGTGGTAAGACTGGTACCAACTATGGAACCGGAGGCCAGATAGGTCATCTTGAAAGAAAGCACGCTGTCGAATGGTTTCCGCACCTAGCAAACGTCAAGGGAAAGCGATCCCAAAGGGCAAGTGGCCAAAATATACCCATAGTAGGTGTTTCATCTGAAGATGATGGGGAGGTAGAAGAAGCGTCAGACATGTGTCCGGTTGCACCCAGTACCCCTTGCAGCACCACACCCTCCGTAACACATAGCAGGCACACTGAGAGTCTGGGAGACACACCAATGCGGAAAATGTCAACACTGATCAGAAGTGGGTCGAAGAAGGCATCAGCATCATCCCGTAAATTTGTCCAGCGCACCATTTCAGCCATGTTCTCCTCAGATGCGCAATTTCAACGCAACCACCCAACTGTACGCCTCTATAACACTAAGCTGGCAAAAATGCTAGCGGTGGACCTTCTCCCTTTTTCGTTTGTCGAAGGTGTGGGTTTCCTTGAACTCGTGGCAACATTGGCCCCTAAATGGAAGGTTCCTAGCCGGTACTATTTTGCCAGGGTTGCTGTTCCAGCACTACACAAAGAGGTGCTTGATTTGGTGGGGGCAGCTTTGCAGAAGAGTGCTGTTCACACTATACACCTGACAACAGACATGTGGACCAGTTGCGCAGCCACTGATTACATGTGCATCACTGCACACTGGGTCTCTTTTTCAGGGGTTATTAAACAGATAAATGCAGGTGGTGACTTGGTCGAGATTTTTAAGGGTGCTCGTAAACATGCAACATTAGCCATGTTTGGCATGGAGAAAAGTCATACTGCAGTCAACATTTTGGCTGACTTTAACAAAAAGGTCTTGCAATGGCTGCGCCCAAGAAATTGCAAGGTTGGTTATGTTTCTACAGATAATGGCAGGAATGTAGTTAAGGCCATGGAGGACGGTTTCTATTTCAGAGTGCCGTGTTTGGCGCACTGTATCAACCTTGTTGTGCAAAATGTTTTGAAAAAAGAACTTGCAGTCGACAAAACACTGACCATCTGCAGAAGAATATGCACACATTTCAACCATTCTTTTAAGGCCCGGAAGGAGCTGAGGCGCAAGCAAAATGAACGTAGAATGCCAGTGAAAGCACTTATCCAGGAGGTGGCAACACGTTGGAACTCAACCTTCTACATGCTTGAGCGTCTGCATGAGCTGTTTCCAGTAGTCAATGAGTATTTCTACAACCTGGGTGGTGATACGACAGGAATGATACTAGCGGTGGAGCAATGGCAGCTAGTTAAAAGCCTGACAGACATGCTTCGGCCTTTTGAGGTCTTCACGCGTGACGTGAGCAGGGAGGACTGTTCTTTGAGCAAAGCTATCCCACTGTTGCTGAAGCTCGAGCACCAAGTCAAGGTGGTGTCTTCACAATTAAAGGACGTTGGAAAGAACGAAGCACATGAGTTGGCGCAGAGATTATTACAACGCCTAGTTAGCAATGAACGGCTTGTAAATATCAAGAAACAACAGCACTACATTTGTGCTACTATTCTGGATCCACGTTACAAAAAGCCATTGTTTGGCAAAGTAATAATTCCTTTTGAAACATCGGATGTTACAGAGTACAAAGGTTGGCTAGCTCAGTCAGCCATTCGTTTTGAAATAGAACGGAAGGAAACTGTAGGAGAAGACAGTACTACTAGTGAATCAGCAGGCGATCAGGCGTCCCAAAAAAGCACTTCACCATCTGTGCCTGTGGCAGAAGTGAGTGATTTTTCCTCTGAGCCGTTAACCACACCAGCAACCGTATCATCTCCACCAGGCGCATGCGATATGTCTGAAGCGAGTTGGCTAACTCAGCTAGGGTTTCCTGGTCCTAGAAAGGACACAGAAGTGCAAAGTACAGGAATCCGGGAGGACATTCTTTCAATGGTGCAGGCCTATCTGGATGACTCAACAGAGGTCAATATTACTGAGGACCCATTGGCGTATTGGCATGGGAAAAGAAAAATATGGCGAGAGCTCACCAACCTGGCTATCAATTACTTGTCTTGCCCACTCGCAAGCGTGTCTTCAGAATGTGTTTTTAGTTCTGCTGGTGGCATTGTGACTTCCAAAAGGTCCCGCCTCTTGCCCGCAAATGTGGAGCGGCTCACCTTGATAAAGATGAACCAGCACTTCATACCACCAGATTACAGAGTACGAGAATGCACGCAGGAAGAAGAGGACACCGCCCTACCCGAGGAAAGTTCTCCTCAGTTACCAGAAGTAACCCCGACTGATGAGTTAGCAGAGTATGAGGACGAGTTCTGCTTCCCTGACAGCGAGTTCTGAAAATGACTCAATCATTCATTAATTGTAAATAGTCCTCCTTATTCACTTTTATTCCTGTGTGTCTGCCTTTCTTTAGCAAGTGCTTCATCACATTCCCAACAAAACTGTAATCAACCAATAAAACAACAAGCCCATCAACAGAACTATCTTGATTTTGATGCCGCAGCATTCCTCAGGTTCACAACAGTTAGTTGACAAGAACTCAGTCCTGGTCGTCTATCCTGAGTCCTCCTCCTCCAGACTCACCCTATCCATTACCCATAATGCTGATGCCTGGATTCTGCACAATGAAGAAATGAAGGAGCCAGCCCTCAAACACAAATTACAGGTAAGATAAGCTTTTGGATGGGAGGTAGTATAATGGAGTATTCGGAGAGGCGAGAGAGTGACAGTGGTACTAGCAGCAAAGTCCTAGGGCTCTTGAATTAACAAAGTCTGTGACAGGCATTTACTTAGGAAAACATTTGGCCTATTGCACGTGAACGTGTAGGCGTTATATTGCTCGCTTGCCTGTCTCAGGGGTGCTGTCTCTGGGGCTTCTAGGTTTTAGGGTTGTGTCAGCACCGCTACCACATTTCTAATGTTGATTGCTTTTGTTTTGCAGAAAATCCACGCCGGGAAACTCCAGTTGTGGCCCTGCTGCAGAACGCGTTAGGACTCTGTGAATTCCAGGTGGAGCCAGCCCTCAAACACAAATTACAGGTAAGATAAGCTTTTGGATGGGAGGTAGTATAATGGAGTATTCGGAGAGGCGAGAGAGTGACAGTGGTACTAGCAGCAAAGTCCTAGGGCTCTTGAATTAACAAACTCTGTGACAGGCATTTACTTAGGAAAACATTTGGCCTATTGCACGTGAACGTGTAGGCGTTATATTGCTCGCTTGCCTGTCTCAGGGGTGCTGTCTCTGGGGCTTCTAGGTTTTAGGGTTGTGTCAGCACCGCTACCACATTTCTAATGTTGATTGTTTTTGTTTTGCAGAAAATCCACGCCGGGAAACTCCAGTTGTGGCCCTGCTGCAGAACGCGTTAGGACTCTGTGAATTCCAGGTGGAGCCAGCCCTCAAACACAAATTACAGGTAAGATAAGCTTTTGGATGGGAGGTAGTATAATGGAGTATTCGGAGAGGCGAGAGAGTGACAGTGGTACTAGCAGCAAAGTCCTAGGGCTCTTGAATTAACAAACTCTGTGACAGGCATTTACTTAGGAAAACATTTGGCCTATTGCACGTGAACGTGTAGGCGTTATATTGCTCGCTTGCCTGTCTCAGGGGTGCTGTCTCTGGGGCTTCTAGGTTTTAGGGTTGTGTCAGCACCGCTACCACATTTCTAATGTTGATTGTTTTTGTTTTGCAGAAAATCCACGCCGGGAAACTCCAGTTGTGGCCCTGCTGCAGAACGCGTTAGGACTCTGTGAATTCCAGGTGGAGCCAGCCCTCAAACACAAATTACAGGTAAGATAAGCTTTTGGATGGGAGGTAGTATAATGGAGTATTCGGAGAGGCGAGAGAGTGACAGTGGTACTAGCAGCAAAGTCCTAGGGCTCTTGAATTAACAAACTCTGTGACAGGCATTTACTTAGGAAAACATTTGGCCTATTGCACGTGAACCAACACGATGACAGTGTTCAGTTAAATGAAATTACTGCAAAACCACCACCCACCCAGCTCAAAAGTAGTAAAAAAACAGGTATGCTCAGATAAAGTTTGAAAAAGTATATTTATATCCCTAACAAAATAATCTCCCGCAAGACCCTCCCTAACCCCAACAAATAGTCCTCAAAAGTCCCCAAAAAACCCAACTCCCAATTCCCACCCCCCAAAAGTCTCAAAAAAGGGGGCAAGGGACACTCTAGGGATGCAAGCTGGTAAGTTTGGCCTCCAGGGCATCATGCTTTAGGGCCAGGGCATCATATTTTTCTTGGAGGATGGCTTGCTCTAGGCGGAGGCCCTCCACCACATTTTGAAATTTGTGCCATTTCTGGACCTCCGCCTCTAGGTCTGACACTCTGCGGAGTGCACGGCGCAAGCGACCTTTAACAGTGCTGCGAGGTGCAGCTTTTGCTGCTCGGCGGTGGCGTCTTCCGGCACGGCTCCGGTTCGCTGGAGCACTGTGCTTACCGGCAGAACGTGGGGTAACAGAGGAGGATGTAGACGATGTTAAGTTGGATGCACTGGAGTGCGTGTCATCCCCCTCGAGTTCCACCAGTCGCCGATATTCCGCAACAGTTGCTTCCAGCCTCCGTTGCCGGGCCAGTACAGCCAGCATACTCCTCGTTGGTTTGGAGGTTTTAGTATTGCCAACTATATGAAGAAAGAAAGACATAATCTGTAAGCAATGCTCTTTAGGAATATGATTAACACAAAATGATTCAGCAGGAAGTTGTGTCACAGTACAACTAGCAACTAGCCAGGGCAGTACAAAACTATTCAGGCCAGTATCATGGGCGTCCGCAGGGAGGGGCGCTTGAATCACCATTTCCCTTCCCACAACTCTCTTGTATCCTTGGTTTGGTGCTCTTTCATATGAAAGAGATGTGGCAGAAGTGAGTGATTTTTCCTCTGAGCCGTTAACCACACCAGCAACCGTATCATCTGCACCAGGCCCAGGCGATATGTCTGTTTCCCTCCCTCTCTCTCTCTCTCTCTCTCTCTCTCTCTCTGTCTCCCTCTTTCTGTCTCCCTTTGTCTCCCTCTACCTCGCTGTCTCTCTCTCTCTGTCTCCCTCCCTCACCCTCCCTCTGGCTCCCTCCCTCTCTCTCTCTCTCTCCTTCTGTCTTCCTCTCTCTCTGTCTCTGCCTCTATCTGTCTTTCGGTCCCAGCCTGCTGTAATTACCATATTGTAATTTGTCACTGGGCCACCACTGGATACACATCATATCCTATCTAAGAGTCAGATAGTACCATGATCCAGCTTACCTGTACTCGCCACCGCCACTGTCTCCTTCCTCACAGTCTGTACTTCTTCTTGGTCCGACTCCTCTAGCGCCGCCTCCTCCCCAGATTGACCCTCGGACTCCGAGTCAATGATGACCACATCCGAGCTGGCCCCGCCACCAGATGTTCCACCTACAAAGTAGATTTAAGAATGTTAGATTACACCACTCCACTAGTATTTGGTCTATGAATGAAAAAATGTGAAAACAAGTGAAAAAGTAATTGACTGTCTACTCTAGTCTAAAGTAAATGTCCCTCCTTCCAGGGAAAGCTGTTGTCTTGCTTAATTTTTTTGTCACAATTGTTGAATGCTTGCTTAATTTTAACACACATTATTTTTCTCTGAACAGACAGAAACTGGACTTCTAAGGACAAGAGGAACATCAACTTGAAACCAGGTGAAAGCTCGGCTCGACCACAAGAAATTTCTACCAATCCAGTACTCATCAACTCTGCACCAAGCACTTTTCCATTTCCAACTAACTTTATTTTAATATATGTGTTTACTTAAACTTTTAATAAAGCTTTTAAACTTGAATTGACTCTGTAGTTTTTCCTCCAGAGAGTCCAGACTAGAGTGACTGAGCGAAAAGTTTTGCAATTTTTGGAAGGAGGAATCTGTGCTGCTGACACTACCAGGTTTATTTATACAGTGTGCCAAACACGCCACTCTGAAATATTATTACTCTGGTCTTTGGTGTCCATAGTTCGGTTTGTGGAGAAGTGTCCCTGCAACAGTAGTATTATGGATTTTGCTCCTATCTAAACACTATTTCGAAACAATTAAATTAGGAATGCTTGGACAACAATAGGTCCTCTATATTTAAATGAAAACTTACTGGGGCCAGCAAAGGAGCACTCGCCGCCCTGGCCTGCATCCTCCTCCTTTGGAGCCACTGCTGCATCCTCCTTTTCCGCCCGCTTGCCCCTGGGCGGACCTGACGTACAACATGAAAGAAATAACAGAAAACATTGATGATTGCTGCTTGCCGATGTCCTTGTCAACCAAATCAAACATTTAGAAAGAACAAGAACCTACTATTTCAGCCAAAAAGAGGGCTACAATGGAAGGACTGCACCTGAGCCTCTACTCTAGGGGCAGATTTACAAGCCCCTTGCAGCTCTTCTGCTCCATTCTTGCGTCAATTTTGTGACGCAGCGCCACAAGAGAGGCGCCATGGTCTGGCGTATATTAACAACGTGACGCATATGGGAGATGCATCCCATTCTAAAACCCTGCGCCATTAGGGAGCATTCCATCGCAAGGGATGGCGTTCCTGCGCAGGAACGCATGCTAAAAGTGGCTATGGGGAATATATAAAATTTCAATCAGTCATTTAGGACAATGATGCGTCACTGAAACCCTGCGCCTGCATGAAGCAGACTTACGGCTTGACGCAGCATTGCTGGAGCTGCGCCATCGTTGCAACGCAACTCCATCAAAGAGCCGCCTTTACGGCACCGATGCGTAACGCTTCGGTGACGTTTTGGGACCATGGTGTGCCGCATTGTAAATACGGCGCACCATGGGTGGTGCTGCCGTGCCACACACTTTGCAGGGATGCGCAGGTAATTGCTAATCTGACACTTACGGGCATACTTACGAGTTCTGAGCTGGACACCTCCAGATGTGCACCAGAACAAATACGTAACGCAAAACTAACCTTGCGTCACGGCAGATGCGCCGCTATTACAATGCGGCAAACCCTGGCGCAAGGGTAGGCAGATGCGTAACGCATCTCGTGACGAAATAGGGGCGCATCTCTAGAGTCGCTTCGTGGGCGCAATGCAACTATAGCAGTGCTCAGGGCTGCCCAATACTCTACATACCGCATCAGTCCTTACGCCTGCTTCAAGCAAGCAGGCATAAAGAATTGACATAGCAGCGTCGCGGAAGTGCCTGCGCTAAATCTTGTAGATTTTACGCAGGCACTTTTGCGAGGCACACATCTGCCTGACCGGCACCACCCACCCCCCACTCCCCCCCTGCGTGGGAACGCACCCATTGAGGCGCAGGCCCAGGCATTCACGTGGCGCATCTCCTTAGATGCATCACGTTGTACATGACTCGCAGGGATGCGCCACGTTTACGTCGCTGTGCGTCAGGTAAGGCAGTGTAAACGTGGAACAAGGGGCTTGTAAATCTGCCCCTTTGTGTCTAGCATTACGCAGTTCTGTAAAATACACTCATACTCAGCCCAATTAAATGAACACAAAATAGATAACAAATAAGCAGTGGCACCGGCACAGAGAAGGAGAACAGTGCACCTGAAATGCACAGAAGATTTTGAAATATTAATGAAAAAATTGCTACTACTACTCACCAAGACCGGGGACCTCCACTCCCAGCACGTCTAGCAGGTCACGCTCTCGGTCAAGGATGTCGGTCCAGCGGTGGGTGACCTGATTGTAGGTGCGCTGGACCCCCGTGATCTTAAAAAGGGCCCGGCACACCTGCCCCCACCGCTTCCGTCGCTCCTGGCTGTTGGTGTAACCAGCAGCAATCCTGCCGCCTGCCGCGATGGTCCTGGGGAGACGGCGCTGCACGTAAAAAACAAGTGCGCCCACCTCCTCAGGGCTGAAAATCTCCCGGGCACCACCATTTCCGCCCTCAATCGACCACACGGGAGCCGGGCACGGGCTGCGGTGCCCGTCTTGGGCAGCTTGACTGCTGTCTTCACCATGTTCTGGGCAGGTAAGGAGATAAAATGAAAAAGAATAAGAGTAGAGAAGAAGGAAAGTAAAAGTTTAAAAAAGTAGTTCAAAAGTAAACAAAAATAGCCTAAAACACAAAAATATAGATCTAGAAAAATACAGGGATAGAAAATAAGTTAAATAGATCAAAAAAATAGTAAAACAAGCAAAGGATGGCAGAGATATAGAGAGGATAGAAACACCATACCCAGACACATAGGAATGAATGAAAAACAAGATGGCGGCCCGATCACGTGCGCGTAAGTAAGTTCGCACGCGATTTCTCTCGCAAACTCGTGCGAACTTGTATTCGCAAGGCGCGAGTCGGGCGAGATTACACTTAGCGGGCGGAAACGGAAATACGTCACGCAAACAAAATGGCGGCGCCCATACTCAACCTTGAGGTAACTCGCACGAGTTCGCGGCCTCCACGGGCCAGTTCGCACTACGACGCGCCCCGCGAATAGGGCGAAATTACCGAAAAACGAGTTTTGCAAAAGCAAAACGAACGAGCAGGTGCAAAAGTTCGAGCTCATCATTTGTAACCATTTACCTGTAGTGCTTCCTGAAGGGGCCCTCCAGAATCCGGTTGCCTACTTGCAACTATTGTGTGACCCTGCTCTGACAGTCACAGAATAGTTACAAGTATGCCATTGCATCCTGTTAAAAAAATTATTTACTTTGCATTTGCAACAAAAAGGAAAGGGAGCAGACAAGCAGGTGCCAGCCTTCATTAATGTCAGTTGGGGCAGGGCAGGTGTTGTTGTTTGCAAAACTTAAGGCACTTAGCAGGTGTTTGTTCACTCAGTGGTCAATCAGAGGGTGTTGTGATGACACTGAGGGTGGCATGGGTGTGCCAGCCAGAGGGTGGCATGGGTGAACCAGAGTGCCAGTGTTGACAGAGGATGGCAGTGCTTTGCTTTGCCCCAATAATGTACACTGGTGAACTAGAGGGTGATGTGATGACACAGAGGGTGACATGGGTGAGCCAGAGGGTGGCATGGGTGACCAAAGAGAGTGCCAGTGGTGACAGAGGGTGGCAGTGATGAAGAAAGCTTAGCAAACAGGCTGGGCACGTAGAAACAACAAGTTCGCTAAACTGGCGACCCGACAAGTAAGTTCGCAATTTGCGAAATAGTACAAAACTCTCGCGAACTTGCAGAAACCCGTGCGAACATACACACCCCCAAAAAATCCGCTAATCCGCGAGAATTCGCGGATTTCGCGTATTTTCGCAATCCGCGAATACGCAAATCCGCAAATTCGCGGATTTGCGAATCCGCAAAATCCGCCCATGCTTACTTGTAAGTGGGGTTGGAAACGCTTTTCAGGCTCAATACTGGGCTCAAAAGATGCAGCCCTGATGTCTCTCATGATAGCAGGTGGTTAAGTAGAAATTCGCTGCTCGGCTGATCCTGCAGGTGCAAACATATGCGAAAAATGTACGTAGAATGAGATTTTCAGTGAATAGCAGCCAGGCACATTTTAGCAAGTTTTACTTGTAAGTGGGGATGGAAACGCTTTTTAGGCTCAGTACTGGGCTCAAAAGATGCAGCTCTGATGTCTCTCATGATAGCAGGTGGTTAAGTAGAAATTCGCTGCTCGGCTGACCCTGCAGGAACAAACGTATGCTAAAAATGTTCGTAGAATGAGTTTTTCAGTGAAGAGCAGCCTGGCACATTTTAGCAAGTTTTACTTGTAAGGGGGGTTGGAAACGCTTATCCATACTCAATACTGGGCTCAAAAGATGCAGCCCTGATGTCTCTCATGATAGCAGGTGGTTAAGTAGAAATTCGCTGCTCAGCTGATCCAGCAGGAGCAAACATATGCGAAAAATGTACGTAGAATGAGATTTTCAGTGAATAGCAGCCAGGCACATTTTAGCAAGTTTTACTTGTAAGTGGGGTTGGAAACGCTTTTCAGGCTCAATACTGGGCTCAAAAGATGCAGCCCTGATGTCTCTCATGATAGCAGGTTGTTAAGTAGAAATTCGCTGCTCGGCTGACCCTGCAGGAGCAAACGTATGCTAAAAATGTTCATAGAATGAGATTTTCAGTGAAGAGCAGCCAGGCACATTTTAGCAAGTTTTACTTGTAAGTGGGGTTGGAAACGCTTTTCAGGCTCAATACTGGTCTCAAAAGATGCAGCCCTGATGTCTCTCATGATAGCAGGTGGTTAAGTAGAAATTCGCTGCTCGGCTGATCCAGCAGGAGCAAACGTATGCGAAAAATGTACGTAGAATGAGCTTTTCAGTGAAGAGCAGCCAGGCACATTTTAGCAAGTTTTACTTGTAAGTGGGGTTGGAAACGCTTTTCAGGCTCAATACTGGGCTCAAAAGATGCAGCCCTGATGTCTCTCATGATAGCAGGTGGTTAAGTAGAAATTCGCTGCTCGGCTGATCCAGCAGGAGCAAACGTATGCGAAAAATGTACGTAGAATGAGCTTTTCAGTGAAGAGCAGCCAGGCACATTTTAGCAAGTTTTACTTGTAAGTGGGGTTGGAAACGCTTTTCAGGCTCAATACTGGGCTCAAAACATGCAGTCCTGATGTCTCTCATGATAGGAGGTGGTTAAGTAGAAATTCGCTGCTCGGCTGACCCTGCAGGATCAAACGTATGCTAAAAATGTTCGTAGAATGAGATTTTCAGTGAAGAGCAGCCTGGCACATTTTAGCAAGTTTTACTTGTAAGGGGGGTTGGAAACGCTTTTCTATACTCAATACTGGGCTCAAAAGATGCAGCCCTGATGTCTCTCATGATAGCAGGTGGTTAAGTAGAAATTCGCTGCTCGGCTGATCCAGCAGGAACAAACGTATGCCAAAAATGTACGTAGAATGAGATTTTCAGTGAATAGCAGCCAGGCACATTTTAGCAAGTTTTACTTGTAAGTGGGGTTGGAAACGCTTTTCAGGCTCAATACTGGGCTCAAAAGATGCAGCCCTGATGTCTCTCATGATAGCAGGTGGTTAAGTAGAAATTCGCTGCTCGGCTGACCCTGCAGGAGCAAACGTATGCTAAAAATTTTCGTAGAATGAGATTTTCAGTGAAGAGCAGCCAGGCACATTTTAGCAAGTTTTACTTGTAAGTGGGGTTGGAAACGCTTTTCAGGCTCAATACTGGGCTCAAAAGATGCAGCCCTGATGTCTCTCATGATAGCAGGTGGTTAAGTAGAAATTCGCTGCTCGGCTGATCCAGCAGGAGCAAACGTATGCGAAAAATGTACGTAGAATGAGCTTTTCAGTGAAGAGCAGCCAGGCACATTTTAGCAAGTTTTACTTGTAAGTGGGGTTGGAAACGCTTTTCAGGCTCAATACTGGGCTCAAAACATGCAGTCCTGATGTCTCTCATGATAGGAGGTGGTTAAGTAGAAATTCGCTGCTCGGTTGACCCTGCAGGAGCAAACGTATGCTAAAAATGTTCGTAGAATGAGATTTTCAGTGAAGAGCAGCCTGGCACATTTTAGCAAGTTTTACTTGTAAGGGGGGTTGGGAAACGCTTTTCCATACTCAATACTGGGCTCAAAAGATGCAGCCCTGATGTCTCTCATGATAGCAGGTGGTTAAGTAGAAATTCGCTGCTCGGCTGATCCAGCAGGAGCAAACGTATGTGAAAAATGTACGTAGAATGAGCTTTTCAGTGAAGAGCAGCCAGGCACATTTTAGCAAGTTTTACTTGTAAGTGGGGTTGGAAACGCTTTTCAGGCTCAATACTGGGCTCAAAACATGCAGTCCTGATGTCTCTCATGATAGGAGGTGGTTAAGTAGAAATTCGCTGCTCGGCTGACCCTGCAGGAGCAAACGTATGCTAAAAATGTTCGTAGAATGAGATTTTCAGTGAAGAGCAGCCAGGCACATTTTAGCAAGTTTTACTTGTAAGTGGGGTTGGAAACGCTTTTCAGACTCAATACTGGGCTCAAAAGATGCAGCCCTGATGTCTCTCATGATAGCAGGTAGTTAAGTAGAAATTCGCTGCTCGGCTGACCCTGCAGGAGCAAACGTATGCTAAAAATGTTCGTAGAATGAGATTTTCAGTGAAGAGCAGCCAGGCACATTTTAGCAAGTTTTACTTGTAAGTGGGGTTGGAAACGCTTTTCAGGCTCAGTACTGAGCTCAAAACATGCATCCCTGATGTCTCTCATGATAGCAGGTGGTTAAGTAGAAATTCGCTGCTCGGCTGATCCTGCAGGTGCAAACGTATGCCAAAAATGTACGTAGAATGAGATTTTCAGTGATAGCAGCCAGGCACATTTTAGCAAGTTTTACTTGTAAGTGGGGATGGAAACGCTTTTTAGGCTCAATACTGAGCTCAAAACCTGCAGCCCTGATGTCTCTCATGTAGCAGGTGGTTAAGTAGAAATTCGCTGCTCGGCTGACACTGCGGGAGCAAACGTATGCTAAAAATGTTCGTAGAATGAGATTTTCAGTGAAGAGCAGCCAGGCACATTTTAGCAAGTTTTACTTGTAAGTGGGGTTGGAAATGCTTTCAGGCTCAATACTGGGCTCAAAACATGCAGCCCTGATGTCTCTCATGATAGCAGGTGGTTAAGTAGAAATTCGCTGCTCGGCTGACCCAGCAGGAACAAACGTATGCCAAAAATGTACGTAGAATGAGATTTTCAGTGAATAGCAGCCAGGCACATTTTAGCAAGTTTTACTTGTAAGGGGGGTTGGAAACGCTTTTCAGGCTCAATACTGGGCCCAAAAGATGCAGCCCTGATGTCTCTCATGATAGCAGGTGGTTAAGTAGAAATTCGCTGCTCGGCTGACCCTGCAGGAGCAAACGTATGCTAAAAATGTTCGTAGAATGAGATTTTCAGTGAAGAGCAGCCAGGCACATTTTAGCAAGTTTTACTTGTAAGTGGGGTTGGAAACGCTTTTCAGGCTCAGTACTGGGCTCAAAGATGCAGCCCTGATGTCTCTCATGATAGCAGGTGGTTAAGTGGAAATTCGCTGCTCGGCTGAACCAGCAGGAGCAAACGTATGCGAAAAATGTTCGCAGAATGAGTTTTTCAGTGAAGAGCAGCCAGGCACATTTTAGCAAGTTTTACTTGTAAGTGGGGTTGGAAACCCACACTCAATACTGGGCTCAAAAGATGCAGCCCTGATGTCTCTCATGATAGCAGGTGGTTAAGTAGAAATTCGCTGCTCGGCTGATCCAGCAGGAGCAAACATGCGAAAAATGCACGTAGAATGAGCTTTTCAGTGAAGAGCAGCCAGGCACATTTTAGCAAGTTTTACTTGTAAGTGGGGTTGGAAATGCTTTTCAGGCTCAATACTGGGCTCAAAACATGCAGCCCTGATGTCTCTCATGATAGCAGGTGGTTAAGTAGAAATTCGCTGCTCGGCTGACCCAGCAGGAACAAACGTATGCCAAAAATGTACGTAGAATGAGATTTTCAGTGAATAGCAGCCAGGCACATTTTAGCAAGTTTTACTTGTAAGTGGGGATGGAAACGCTTTTTAGGCTCAGTACTGGGCTCAAAAGATGCAGCCCTGATGTCTCTCATGATAGCAGGTGGCTAATTAGAAATTCGCTGCTCGGCTGACCCAGCAGGAACAAACGTATGCCAAAAATGTACGTAGAATGAGATTTTCAGTGAATAGCAGACAGGCACATTTTAACAAGTTTTACTTGTAAGTGGGGATGGAAACGCTTTTTGGGCTCAGTACTGGGCTCAAAAGATGCAGCTCTGATGTCTCTCATGATAGCAGGTGGTTAAGTAGAAATTCGCTGCTCGGCTGACCCTGCAGGAGCAAACGTATGCTAAAAATGTTCGTAGAATGAGATTTTCAGTGAAGAGCAGCCTGGCACATTTTAGCAAGTTTTACTTGTAAGGGGGGTTGGAAACGCTTATCCATACTCAATACTGGGCTCAAAAGATGCAGCCCTGATGTCTCTCATGATAGCAGGTGGTTAAGTAGAAATTTGCTGCTCGGCTGATCCAGCAGGAGCAAACATATGCGAAAAATGTACGTAGAATGAGCTTTTCAGTGAAGAGCAGCCAGGCACATTTTAGCAAGTTTTACTTGTAAGTGGGGTTGGAAACGCTTTTCAGGCTCAATACTGGGCTCAAAACATGCAGCCCTGATGTCTCTCATGATAGCAGGTGGTTAAGTAGAAATTCGCTGCTCGGCTGACCCTGCAGGAGCAAACGTATGCTAAAAATGTTCGTAGAATGAGATTTTCAGTGAAGAGCAGCCAGGCACATTTTAGCAAGTTTTACTTGTAAGTGGGGTTGGAAACGCTTTTCAGGCTCATTACTGAGCTCAAAACATGCAGCCCTGATGTCTCTCATGATAGCAGGTGGTTAAGTAGAAATTCGCTGCTCGGCTGACCCTGCAGGAGCAAACATATGCCAAAAATGTACGTAGAATGAGATTTTCAGTGAATAGCAGCCAGGCACATTTTAGCAAGTTTTACTTGTAAGTGGGGTTGGAAATGCTTTTCAGGCTCAATACTGGGCTCAAAAGATGCAGCCCTGATGTCTCTCATGATAGCAGGTGGTTAAGTAGAAATTCGTTGCTCGGCTGACCCTGCAGGAGCAAACGTATGCTAAAAATGTTCGTAGAATGAGATTTTCAGTGAAGAGCAGCCAGGCACATTTTAGCA
The DNA here is from genome assembly GCF_964261635.1 of Lissotriton helveticus. Classification (NCBI taxonomy): domain Eukaryota; kingdom Metazoa; phylum Chordata; class Amphibia; order Caudata; family Salamandridae; genus Lissotriton; species Lissotriton helveticus. Next base: position 1,352,423,478 of record NC_136061.1, on the reverse strand, counting down.
AGTTTTACTTGTAAGTGGGGTTGGAAACGCTTTTCAGGCTCAATACTGGGCTCAAAAGATGCAGCCCTGATGTCTCTCATGATAGCAGGTGGTTAAGTAGAAATTCGCTGCTCGGCTGATCCAGCAGGAGCAAACGTATGCGAAAAATGTACGTAGAATGAGCTTTTCAGTGAAGAGCAGCCAGGCACATTTTAGCAAGTTTTACTTGTAAGTGGGGTTGGAAACGCTTTTCAGGCTCAATACTGGGCTCAAAACATGCAGTCCTGATGTCTCTCATGATAGGAGGTGGTTAAGTAGAAATTCGCTGCTCGGCTGACCCTGCAGGAGCAAACGTATGCTAAAAATGTTCGTAGAATGAGATTTTCAGTGAAGAGCAGCCAGGCACATTTTAGCAAGTTTTACTTGTAAGTGGGGTTGGAAACGCTTTTCAGACTCAATACTGGGCTCAAAAGATGCAGCCCTGATGTCTCTCATGATAGCAGGTGGTTAAGTAGAAATTCGCTGCTCGGCTGACCCTGCAGGAGCAAACGTATGCTAAAAATGTTCGTAGAATGAGATTTTCAGTGAAGAGCAGCCAGGCACATTTTAGCAAGTTTTACTTGTAAGTGGGGTTGGAAACGCTTTTCAGGCTCAGTACTGGGCTCAAAACATGCAGCCCTGATGTCTCTCATGATAGCAGGTGGTTAAGTAGAAATTCGCTGCTCGGCTGACCCTGCAGGAGCAAACGTATGCTAAAAATGTTCGTAGAATGAGATTTTCAGTGAAGAGCAGCCAGGCACATTTTAGCAAGTTTTACTTGTAAGTGGGGTTGGAAACGCTTTTCAGGCTCAATACTGGGCTCAAAAGATGCAGCCCTGATGTCTCTCATGATAGCAGGTGGTTAAGTAGAAATTCGCTGCTCGGCTGATCCTGCAGGTGCAAACGTATGCCAAAAATGTACGTAGAATGAGATTTTCAGTTATAGCAGCCAGGCACATTTTAGCAAGTTTTACTTGTAAGTGGGGATGGAAACGTTTTTTAGGCACAATACTGAGCTCAAAACATGCAGCCCTGATGTCTCTCATGTAGCAGGTGGTTTGTCGTGTATTTCTATAGGTTCTGAATCGATCCCCCTATTCCTGACCCTATTTTGGTTAAACTTACTAGCTAGTTAACTAACAGTCAGCCCATGAGGCAAGAAATCCCCCATGATGCAGATACCGTTATCTGACGCAGTCACATTACGGCACAGGAACGTGTTATCTGATTAGGTCATAACGCTTGAGATCTAATTAGACAAGCGATATTCCTCCAGCCCCTGATAAGGCATACGACGTTCTCATAACAAATCAAACCTATGACAACCTGGATAATCCGTGCGGCCATTGTTTTGATTTCACAGAGAACTTTAGTAAAGAATGTGCTAACGAGCAAGTCGTATGACATCTTTATTGACGTACCTATGTCCATCCTTACGTCAATCCCGGCACCTTTAAGGTATAAATATTGCCGACCTTGCCCTATGCAAAACACACGCGTGGTGACAAGACGGAGCAGCCATACTTGCCGAAGCAGAGAGCCGAAGCAGACCCCGCAGGCAGCAGCCCCGCCTTCCTGACGCGCTGAGAGACGCGCTGCTATCTCAAGCCGAGAGACCCAGCACCGGCGCTTCTGGGCAGCCCTCGCAGGCAGCCTGGAATATCGAGAGCAGAGAAAGAGATACCATTCCTCATCCATCCTAAATTCCAGGTACAGAACTGAATAACCCCTCACAGAGAATTCTTTAGTTATTCACTTGGCAAAAACAAACTTAACTTAAACTGTAACTTTCTATTCCCGCCCACGCATTAGACTTAGGTCAGGTACACGGGGTAGGCGTATTTAGAAACACCAGTTGAGTACGTTTAGTCAAATGTATATGTGTATGTAAATATATTTTAATCATTTTAAACATCATATGGCTCAGAAACCATATCAATGTTTTTACAGTATTATTTTATACTATTGCTTCTAATGTATGCACTTTACTTAACTATAAGTATTGCAATAATATCGATCCATTTCTCTTGTACGAGAAAAGAGACTGATCAATAAATAACATCTTTTATTGAACACGCCCGTCTCTTCCTTTTCTCTACATTCTGATGAGACTAAGAATGCACGTACTGACTGAGTAAAATAATTGCCTTGTGCTCACACGACTCTTGAGATTGACTCTTGATTAGGGGAGAGCAAAGTTGTCATGTTCTATGGTTGTCAGAAACTAAATCCCTTCTTGTCTAATCAGGGAAGTTAATCCTTCCTTGAACATTCGAGAAAGTTTCTAGCGAACTCTGAGCTTAGCTGGCAAACCCAAAAATTAAGTCTAGTATCGACAGTAGTAGACCTAGTTAACGTCTGGCCTAGGCCTTTACTGCTGTAGGTACTATTCCAATGCGCAGAGCCTATTGGGAAAATAGGAGCTACACTACATGGCGCCCAACGTGTTTGGAAAGGGCGATAAAACTAACGTAAGACATTTAGAGTACCTCAGTCGTGCTTTCTCACTCAGACCCCTTTTTCCAAATACTCCAAAGACGTCTGGAGTGGGTGAAAGGTTATTATATCCTCCAAAACCTCGCAGGAGGGAACTCCTATGTATGGTTTTTGGTCTAGTCAACGTTGAAGGATAAAACAGTTCCAGAATATTGTGCATCTAATCTCTGTTTCCATAAGAAACCTGATCTGCAAATAAAAATAATACCATCCTGTCAGTAAAATGGGAGACAGTGATGGAGAAAGAGAGGCAATTAGATTAGCTACTGAAATAGCAGATGCTGATGCTACCATGCAAGCAGCAGACGCGGATATAATACTCATTCCGGTCGCCAAAAGAAGATCTATAACCTTAAAACTTATAGAAAATGGACTGACACCTAGAGGTGGCACAGTCATATTCGTAATCGAGGCACACGAATATCGGCAGACAGAGGTATACTATACATGGATACATTTTCCAGCAGCAAATGCTGTAACAAAGTACTTCCACTATTACAAAGTAGAGGAACCTCCTAATGAGTACACTCCTTTCGGAAGTACCACTCAAATTCCAAGAGCATTTGCTCTTATTTGATGGCGCCCTAAAACATAATAATCACATTACAAGGCTCGGTCCTTTAGGAAGACCAGGAGCAACGTGGCCGGTCTTAGCCGGATACACACCATATCCAGACATCGAAAGAATGCCTGCAGCAGAGCTGTTAATACAGCTAAAACAACTACTAAAAATTCACAGACAATTAGTTCAGTATGTAATGCGGACTTCAACAATTCAGCCAGCGATTAAACTTCCACAGCTGACCCCTCACCAGGGGAACACAAATAAAATTACACCACAGAACATCCAATCCTGCCTAGGTAAAGTTCCAGCTAAACGGGAACAGATACCATTCTGGTTGGCACAGAAAATTACCCAAATAGAGGCGGTGTTTCCTGACACCACCCCGCTGGAAAAACACAGAATTCTGACTATATGTCTCCCAATGGGAATCGCACCACACATTGAGGACTGTGACACTTGGGGTACAGTCTTTGCTTCCATCTACACAAAAACGCACGGTGTTCCATCCATTTCGGTAATACCAGATGTGCTAAAACAAATTCAAGATGAATATGGTCCAGAACCTGCTTTAACTCTTGGTATGAAATTACTAAAAGACTTCAAGCAGGTCTCGGCTATATTACTAGCCAACATAAAGGGTGAAGCAGCAAACGTGGCGATCCGCCAGAGGTTAAAAGAGACAGATATAGCAGACCAACCAGCTGAAATTGCCAGAATCATAGAAAAATCCTATGAAGAACTAGGCAGAGATAGTCTAGGTGGAATACCAGTAAAACCGCAACTGACTACAAGTCCAGAAAAAATGTTTTTTAATAATAATAATAATTCACCAAAAAAGAACTGGGATGGAAACAAACAATCCAATCCAAAAGAAAAGAAATTCCAGTCCAGAGGAAGGTCTCCTAGGCGAAGAGAGAAATCTCCAAACCCGAGACAAAGGTCACCTCAGAGTGAACCCTCTGGGAATAGATATAACCTTAGAAATAGGGATAATATTAAAAAACCTGATAGATATCAAGACATTGATACACGTCCCTCTCAATCTTTTCAGAATTCCTCGCAGAAATCGGAAAGAAGAGGACGATCAGAAGAGCACGCCAAGTCCAAAGACAAGGAACCTGCTCAACTGAAAAAGAAATCACAATTTCCAAAAAAGAAGGTAGCCAGTATCAAGGTAGTTAACAATGCCGAGAATACTGAGGACACAACTGAAAAACGGAGAATGGGCTCAGACAATGCTAGACAGCGCAGCAGAGGTGAGCATAGCTCGCAAAGTCCTTATGGATCATCTGGAGACAGTGGACACGAATGAATACCTTCAAGTGGAAACTGCAGATACCAGAGTTAGCAAGCCCCACAAAATATACGAGATAACATTACGTATAGAGGGAGATAAGACTAGGAAAATAAGGGGACTATTTTGGGATAACCTCTCAAAGGGTTATGACATACTTCTAGCTGAAAAAGACTGGCCACCAGAGTTTGTCAGGGAGTGCCCTCATGGCGAAGAAGTAATTATGCCTGCCTTCTCGAATCAAATACCGATTCATAAAAAATACACACTTGCTAGAAAGTGGGCAGTGGCCTTAGCACCTGCTTTATATAAAAATCATGTAGGATGGGATGAGGATTCTCCTCCTCACAAAATCCAGTTAAAATCACAACCTACTGCACAAAGGCAGTACCCAATTAAGCAAGAAGCTAAAAAACAAGTAAATGAAATACTAGATCAGCTAGAATACCAGGGGGTGATTGAAACTTGCACCTCACAAATGAACAATCCTTTGTTTCCGGTCTCCAAACCAGACAATTCGTACCGTCTAGTTTTGGATTACCGACACCTTAACACATGTTGCAAAACTTTTGCAGTGCAAAACTCACACAGTGCTGCACTAATGAATAACATAGTGCGCAAAAAATACAAAACAACCTTGGACATCTCCAACGGATTCTTTTGTCAAAACATAGCACCAGAGAGCAGATATTTAACTGCATTCTCAGTAAATGGCACTCAAAAACAATTCTGTCGGTTAGCCCAGGGGTACAAGAACAGCCCGGGGGTATTCTCAGCGAGAGTAACAGAATTACTACAACTATATGATGATGAAGCATTATCTTATGTCGATGACATTTACTTAACAGATGATGACTTGGAAACTCACTTGAAAAGAGTGAACACCATAATACTTGGTTTCGCTGCAGAGGGTTACAAATTCAACTTCAAAAAATCCAGAATTGCCCATCTGAAAATCCAGTACGGAGGATATGAATTATCAAGTATTGCCTGGTTGACAGTCTTTTAAGAACTAGAAGAATTAAAAAATCTAAAATATGAAAAAACGTATCCTCTGCCAATCGACATTCTGCCTCTACGACACTACGCCTGTGTAATCTATACAGACGGACATGCTCAACCCTCCGTTTGGGGAGAACATGCATACAATCCCACATGTGAGATTACAAAAGAAGTGTGGCACGGAGGTAAACTAAGACCTCTATTAACAAAATCACACTCAGTAGAAACTAATTCAGAACTACAAACTGAAATATTAGCTTTGAAAATGGCGCTAGATAATGCGGATCGCGAATTCCCGACACTTATAGTGTCAGATTCATATTTCTGCGTCAAAGCATATAACAAGGATTTGCAGACCTGGATTCAGAACGATTACAAAGATGACACGGATGCACCAATAAAGCAGAGACTGCTCTGGGAACAGGTAGCTCTTTTGAAAAAAGAACTACCAAAGACTCACGTGACACACTCACTGAGTCACCAGCGTGATGGCGTTCACGTTGTAGGGAATTCATTGGCTGAAACAGCCGCAGCGGCAGCCAGTAAACCGGCTCCCGTAGATCGGAAAAAGCGTACATTAAAATACATTGACGGCGAAACATTGCTGGCAGTAAAAACGTCATCAAAAGGCGACTGCTCGGCGTTACCGATCAACTATCCACTCAATTACACATACATCATAGATGCAAACTCCATTCCTTTTGCTCGAATCCCTGGAGTGGGGGATAGAGTGATTCCAAACATGGACAGGAGAAACTTGTTAATCGCAGACGCACACATGGGCGAGGGTCTCAGACACCTTAAATTAAAAGATTCTCTGGAAGAATTACAATCACGGTACTGGTGGCCAGGCATGAGCCTGCACTACACCATGTTTGTAAAAAACTGCCCAAACTGCAACAGAGATTGCAGTGGGGAGAGAAGCAGTTTAATACCTCGTCGTATCAAGGCAGATAATATTACCAGTAAAAAGAATGGCTTGCGATTAACATATACAGGCTAGTTCCCACTTATAATGTAGATCCACAGCACTCGGCTGAAGTCCGGACTGTTATACAAGATTTGCGAGTCTAATTGGCATATACGCTAAGAGCATGCTACGTTCGACCAATTTTTTCTTTCACTCAGGCACACCAGCCTGGGGGGAAACATGGCCAAATGAGCACAGCCCAGCGGGAATCTTCTCACTTCCTTCCTGAGGGTATGGGATGGTGTAAAGAAAAAACCAAGACAGAAAGCAATCTATAATAGAAAGGATATTAGGTTCGGGAGCTGGGTGGGTCAAACATCTAATAAGTGTCCAACGTAGTCTAAATAACTTGCCAAGAAATTCTCTGAAGGGATTCAGTCCGTACGAATTATTATTCGGAACTAGGATGTTGATCTCTGACCTTGATAGTCAGACTTCAGTGGTAACAGAAAAAAGCTTTGATGTCAAAGACCGTTTGGCTATTTTGCAGGACTTAAACAAAACAAGAAAAGACCTGAGCAACATACAGTTGAAAGAACAGCCAACGACCACTGAAGATTCACCACCTGTCCCAGCAAGACCTGTCTGGATTCCAAAAGTCGGGGATCTAGTCAGGGAGAAGATCGCGGTAAAGAAGGAATTTGGGCCTTCTTACAGAAAAGCAGTTCCTGTATTGTCTGTCAACGGGACAAGATCAGTTGTACTACCGCCACTTGCTGGAAAAAAGGAGAACCGAGTTGTATCCATCGACCTGGTAAAACCACAACATGTGGCCGATAACCAACGGTAGGCCAAGTGGACTCCCAATAAGTAGCAGAACACCAAGGTTTGCTACCAGTACAGAGGTCCTAACAAAGAGGCTCATCACATTCGAAACGCCTACAGAAGAACAACAAGGACTATGCAACAATGCAATAGAACTAAGACCTCTGAAAACCCAAATAAAGACATTTAGCAGAGACACACCAATCTATACAGAAGTACCAAGTGAAAATGCAAGAAACAAAAATCCTGAACCAATTGGAACAATTGACAGAACTGCATCCGGTTACTTCATCAACTTCGATGATTCCTCCGACGGTTTCAGCGAACAAAAGACACAGCCATCATCAAAATCCTTTAAAGACAAAGCGAAGGAACTTTTGAAACAACTAAAAGAAACATATCTGATCTCTCCATGGATTGAATTTTGGGTGGGTTTTGGTGCATTTATCCTCATACTTTGGCTCATCATGGTATTTACCTTGGGACGCTTCATTGAGGGAAAATATGCTAAAATGGACACAGCAAGTCAGAACATCAACTTGGTCCTCAAACCACACACATCTTCACACGTCGAGAAACGAGAACTTTCTTCAGAACTTTCTTCAGCCAACTTCACAGCAATTCCAATACCTGGTGGGGTAGCCTGGGACAACACTGACTATGAAATTTATGGTCCGGTCGAGATCCTGAAATATCCACACCAAATTAAGATCTCTTTGAGTGACTTTGCAAAACCAAACTCATTTGCTGATGATTGGGACTTTGAAAGTATTAACAATATGATGTCTGACTTAGTAATGTCTGCTAAATTTACAAAACATGATTATTTGCAGGGTTCTACAAATTATGACAGCATGTACTGCTATAACCATTATGGTAACCATTTCGTGCATAAATCTGCACAACCTAGAAATGTTTTAAGTTATAATCAATGGGAACATTGTGCTACACCTCCAAAAGGGAGCTCTAGAACCGTTTATGACAAATATTCATATTTTTCAGGTTTTAACATAACTAATGCTGAAACATTTTATTACAAATTGTCAAACAAGACAGGGATGAAAACCATGATAACCAACACAAAATTGATATATTCAGATTCTTTCTTTGAAAAAATGAATACCTTTGGATTTGATTATTGGGACAAAAATGTTGATTTGAAAAGTGTTTGGGGTACAAAAGAATGGCAAGTACAGGGTTTAGAAGCTTTGTTTAGAGCCTGCATGATCCCAGAACAAATGATATTTTTAAATGACACCGTTCAACAAACCACCTGTCTTGGCCTAGCAAAAATCAAAGATTTAAATAACCTGTCTATTCCAAAGCCAACAATGTTTAGCAATAACTCTGATATAGACATAAACCATATACTTAACCAAAACAGAACACATCCTGATTGGAAACAATGGTTGATCTGGCCCACAGATACAAATAACTGTCAAGATAGATTCCTGAATAAAACACAGGGTTTCAAAATGAACAGGCCAGACCCTAGATATCCCCAAAGACATCACCCAGGGATAATAACAACCTACAGTGTGGGCAAATTATGCCTTCAATGGCTACAAACTTCCACACTGCCTGAAATTAAGCAACACCTAACTTTACTTACTGATGGTGCTGACTTGCGTGATTTCATACTGGGACCACGCAAACAGCGTCATAAGCGTTTCATAGCAGCCTCTGTATATGCAGCATACAATGAGGCCTGGAAGGTTACTCAAATTGAGACAGCAGAAATAATACGGGAAATTGACCGTATTAATTTGGAAAAATCACTTTCTGTAGTGGACAATGGGTTAATGACTCTGTCCTCCAGAATTTTTTCATTGGACAGCATTGTGTCTTCAGCAATCGATATATTATCGCAAGACTTACTGTTATTACAACATGGTCAGTCACAATTGCGTTCTATTGTACAGCTTGGCTGGACGTTACAAAATCTGCGTTCAGGCTACGTGCCTTGGCGTTTAATCAACACTACGTCACTATTCCAAATCTTTAACCTTACTGATAGACAAATCGGTATGGCGCAGAAGGGTGCTGATTATACAATCTTGAGCATTGAAAAACTAGAAAGATTACCAATGACAATGTCAGAACGACCTGTCAGTGAATGGATAATCCACGGAATCATAAATATTCCAATCTCAACCTTCAGGTTTCAATACTGCCAAAAATATATACAGGCTGGCATGTACGAGAAATTGGGAAAGGGGTACCTTAAAACAACTTGGAACCTGCCCTATTCACATGCATGTGTCAGTAACAAAGGACAGAAAGTGTTTCTTAGTGGCAACAATTGTGCTATGTCACTAAGCGGCACGCTTCTGTGTAACGGTATTAGTTTGAACGGAGCCTGTGAAGGGAATTCATACAACCTTTCATGTCACCAGCAAGGCGCACCTGCAACTGAAATAGAACCATTCTTTCAAAGACTCTATAATGGGAGTTACATTCTTATTGTAGACCGCAGATGCTGTAGTCTTATGCCCGGGACTCCTTATCTCGTCACTACGACGGCGAAGGTCAAGTGCTGTGGACGTTCTTTGTTCCCCAGCTCCTTTCCAGACAGGGAGGCAAGGGCATGGCCCGGTCTGAAAATTACTTCTATTCGAATAGACACTTTAAGCAGAATGAAAACAGTGCTTCTTCAGACGCCTACAAGGCTCACGTCATCTAAAGAAACGTATGATCTACAAGTCGCAAGGACGACTGCAGAGATACATACATTATTATCAACCAATTCCCCCGTACATTTCGCGGAAATCCTGAGCGAAATCTTAAATATTTCTGATACCACTGGGGTCTCAAAGGTATTTAAGACAGTATTTTCGATGGCATTAACACCATTCAAAGCCATACTGGGTATTTTTCCAGATTTCGTCCATTCGATTTTTGGCGGACTTCCCCTGATCCTAGGACTAATTGCAGGAATCCTATTCCTGGTCCTTATTTTTCGTTATGGCAACCCATGTCACAGAGCAAAATCTCACGACAATGGAAGATACGATCCTAGCCATTGGATACCGGGACCGGATATCAAAAATCCTGGGACTCTCCCGGCTTAGAGACCTAAACATGACTTGGTTTCTATCATTTCGACCAATGTGGCAAAGGTGTGTTTTACCTGTACTAAGGTGTCTGCTATGCGGAGAAGAATGCGTGTTAGACACCTGTCTGACGCTACAATCGGATGCGCCGGTGGATGCAGATACACTGTTGGTTCCTACCAAGGTTCACGCACTGTGCTGCCCTCAAAGGCTGCCAATTCTGATGACGGCATTCCTGGAATCTTCACCACTGCGATTGAAGAGTAGTGAAGTTCAAGATGAAAGCAGCATCGAACAGGTACGACCTTCTGTCAGCAATGCAAATCAGAATGTCAATGGAGACAATCATGCGCACAAATGCATGGTTACCCCTATTTCCGACTTAGAGGAACTTTCCCATGAAGCTGTTGACAGTTTTTTCGAAAGCCTGAATGATATGATGTTCTCTCCGGAACAGAAATAGAGACTTTTGAGTAAACTCGCACACGGCGTTCCCTGAATTCGACCTTCAACTTTAAAAATAAAGTCACATGAACAATTACAATCCAGTTCACGGACAGCAACTTTTTTCAGCAAGCCCCTAAAATATTTTTCTATATATTTTTTCCCGGGACACTGATCTTCTGCTTAAAGTAAGAAACTATTCCTAGAGAACTAAGATTTCTATTTTTTTAGATACTTTATAGACTTTATATAGACTTTAGCTGCCCACTGGTATGTTCACAATATATTTTATGTGATGAAATGGTTTCGACTTTTTTTCTGTATAGCCATATTAAGAGCCATTTCATGTGTATTTCTCATATACCAACAAGCAATAATGCATAACAATGCGTGTTTACTTTTGCATTTAATTCATAGCTTAAGTGCATACAATATATATGACTGCAATTTTCCAGTATATTTGAAAATTTCAAAATGCATTTATGTATTTTGGGGTGGTAAGGTATACACTATACTCTATAGTATGTTGTACTATGTTATACTATGCATAGATTAGTAGATATGACCATAGTTAGCGTGGAGTGGGTGTCGTGTATTTCTATAGGTTCTGAATCGATCCCCCTATTCCTGACCCTATTCTGGTTAAACTTACTAGCTAGTTAACTAACAGTCAGCCCATGAGGCAAGAAATCCCCCATGATGCAGATACCGTTATCTGACGCAGTCACACTACGGCACAGGAACGTGTTATCTGATTAGGTCATAACGCTTGAGATCTAATTAGACAAGCGATATTCCTCCAGCCCCTGATAAGGCATACGACGTTCTCATAACAAATCAAACCTATGACAACCTGGATAATCCGTGCGGCCATTGTTTTGATTTCACAGAGAACTTTAGTAAAGAATGTGCTAACGAGCAAGTCGTATGACATCTTTATTGACGTACCTATGTCCATCCTTACGTCAATCCCGGCACCTTTAAGGTATAAATATTGCCGACCTTGCCCTATGCAAAACACACGCGTGGTGACAAGACGGAGCAGCCATACTTGCCGAAGCAGAGAGCCGAAGCAGACCCCGCAGGCAGCAGCCCCGCCTTCCTGACGCGCTGAGAGACGCGCTGCTATCTCAAGCCGAGAGACCCAGCACCGGCGCTTCTGGGCAGCCCTCGCAGGCAGCCTGGAATATCGAGAGCAGAGAAAGAGATACCATTCCTCATCCATCCTAAATTCCAGGTACAGAACTGAATAACCCCTCACAGAGAATTCTTTAGTTATTCACTTGGCAAAAACAAACTTAACTTAAACTGTAACTTTCTATTCCCGCCCACGCATTAGACTTAGGTCAGGTACACGGGGTAGGCGTATTTAGAAACACCAGTTGAGTACGTTTAGTCAAATGTATATGTGTATGTAAATATATTTTAATCATTTTAAACATCATATGGCTCAGAAACCATATCAATGTTTTTACAGTATTATTTTATACTATTGCTTCTAATGTATGCACTTTACTTAACTATAAGTATTGCAATAATATCGATCCATTTCTCTTGTACGAGAAAAGAGACTGATCAATAAATAACATCTTTTATTGAACACGCCCGTCTCTTCCTTTTCTCTACATTCTGATGAGACTAAGAATGGACGTACTGACTGAGTAAAATAATTGCCTTGTGCTCACACGACTCTTGAGATTGACTCTTGATTAGGGGAGAGCAAAGTTGTCATGTTCTATGGTTGTCAGAAACTAAATCCCTTCTTGTCTAATCAGGGAAGTTAATCCTTCCTTGAACATTCGAGAAAGTTTCTAGCGAACTCTGAGCTTAGCTGGCAAACCCAAAAATTAAGTCTAGTATCGACAGTAGTAGACCTAGTTAACGTCTGGCCTAGGCCTTTACTGCTGTAGGTACTATTCCAATGCGCAGAGCCTATTGGGAAAATAGGAGCTACACTACAGGTTAAGTAGAAATTCGCTGCTCGGCTGACCCTGCAGGAGCAAACGTATGCTAAAAATGTTCGTAGAATGAGATTTTCAGTGAAGAGCAGCCAGGCACATTTTAGCAAGTTTTACTTGTAAGTGGGGTTGGAAACGCTTTCAGGCTCAATACTGGGCTCAAAACATGCAGCCCTGATGTCTCTCATGATAGCAGGTGGTTAAGTAGAAATTCGCTGCTCGGCTGACCCAGCAGGAACAAACGTATGCCAAAAATGTACGTAGAATGAGATTTTCAGTGAATAGCAGCCAGGCACATTTTAGCAAGTTTTACTTGTAAGGGGGGTTGGAAACGCTTTTCAGGCTCAATACTGGGCCCAAAAGATGCAGCCCTGATGTCTCTCATGATAGAAGGTGGTTAAGTAGAAATTCGCTGCTCGGCTGACCCTGCAGGAGCAAACTTATGCTAAAAATGTTCGTAGAATGAGATTTTCAGTGAAGAGCAGCCAGGCACATTTTAGCAAGTTTTACTTGTAAGTGGGGTTGGAAATGCTTTTCAGGCTCAATACTGGGCTCAAAACATGCAGCCTTGATGTCTCTCATGATAGCAGGTGGTTAAGTAGAAATTCGCTGCTCGGCTGACCCAGCAGGAACAAACGTATGCCAAAAATGTACGTAGAATGAGATTTTCAGTGAATAGCAGCCAGGCACATTTTAGCAAGTTTTACTTGTAAGTGGGGATGGAAACGCTTTTTAGGCTCAGTACTGGGCTCAAAAGATGCAGCCCTGATGTCTCTCATGATAGCAGGTGGTTAAGTAGAAATTCGCTGCTCGGCTGACCCTGCAGGAGCAAACGTATGCTAAAAATGTTCGTAGAATGAGATTTTCAGTGAAGAGCAGCCAGGCACATTTTAGCAAGTTTTACTTGTAAGTGGGGTTGGAAACGCTTTTCAGGCTCAATACTGGGCTCAAAAGATGCAGCCCTGATGTCTCTCATGATAGCAGGTGGTTAAGTAGAAATTCGCTGCTCGGCTGATCCAGCAGGAGCAAACGTATGCGAAAAATGTACGTAGAATGAGCTTTTCAGTGAAGAGCAGCCAGGCACATTTTAGCAAGTTTTACTTGTAAGTGGGGTTGGAAACGCTTTTCAGGCTCAATACTGGGCTCAAAACATGCAGTCCTGATGTCTCTCATGATAGGAGGTGGTTAAGTAGAAATTCGCTGCTCGGTTGACCCTGCAGGAGCAAACGTATGCTAAAAATGTTCGTAGAATGAGATTTTCAGTGAAGAGCAGCCTGGCACATTTTAGCAAGTTTTACTTGTAAGGGGGGTTGGGAAACGCTTTTCCATACTCAATACTGGGCTCAAAAGATGCAGCCCTGATGTCTCTCATGATAGCAGGTGGTTAAGTAGAAATTCGCTGCTCGGCTGATCCAGCAGGAGCAAACGTATGCGAAAAATGTACGTAGAATGAGCTTTTCAGTGAAGAGCAGCCAGGCACATTTTAGCAAGTTTTACTTGTAAGTGGGGTTGGAAACGCTTTTCAGGCTCAATACTGGGCTCAAAACATGCAGTCCTGATGTCTCTCATGATAGGAGGTGGTTAAGTAGAAATTCGCTGCTCGGCTGACCCTGCAGGAGCAAACGTATGCTAAAAATGTTCGTAGAATGAGATTTTCAGTGAAGAGCAGCCAGGCACATTTTAGCAAGTTTTACTTGTAAGTGGGGTTGGAAACGCTTTTCAGACTCAATACTGGGCTCAAAAGATGCAGCCCTGATGTCTCTCATGATAGCAGGTGGTTAAGTAGAAATTCGCTGCTCGGCTGACCCTGCAGGAGCAAACGTATGCTAAAAATGTTCGTAGAATGAGATTTTCAGTGAAGAGCAGCCAGGCACATTTTAGCAAGTTTTACTTGTAAGTGGGGTTGGAAACGCTTTTCAGGCTCAGTACTGAGCTCAAAACATGCATCCCTGATGTCTCTCATGATAGCAGGTGGTTAAGTAGAAATTCGCTGCTCGGCTGACCCTGCAGGAGCAAACGTATGCTAAAAATGTTCGTAGAATGAGATTTTCAGTGAAGAGCAGCCAGGCACATTTGAGCAAGTTTTACTTGTAAGTGGGGTTGGAAACGCTTTTCAGGCTCAATACTGGGCTCAAAAGATGCAGCCCTGATGTCTCTCATGATAGCAGGTGGTTAAGTAGAAATTCGCTGCTCGGCTGATCCTGCAGGTGCAAACGTATGCCAAAAATGTACGTAGAATGAGATTTTCAGTGATAGCAGCCAGGCACATTTTAGCAAGTTTTACTTGTAAGTGGGGATGGAAACGCTTTTTAGGCTCAATACTGAGCTCAAAACCTGCAGCCCTGATGTCTCTCATGTAGCAGGTGGTTAAGTAGAAATTCGCTGCTCGGCTGACACTGCAGGAGCAAACGTATGCTAAAAATGTTCGTAGAATGAGATTTTCAGTGAAGAGCAGCCAGGCACATTTTAGCAAGTTTTACTTGTAAGTGGGGTTGGAAACGCTTTCAGGCTCAATACTGGGCTCAAAACATGCAGCCCTGATGTCTCTCATGATAGCAGGTGGTTAAGTAGAAATTCGCTGCTCGGCTGACCCAGCAGGAACAAACGTATGCCAAAAATGTACGTAGAATGAGATTTTCAGTGAATAGCAGCCAGGCACATTTTAGCAAGTTTTACTTGTAAGGGGGGTTGGAAACGCTTTTCAGGCTCAATACTGGGCCCAAAAGATGCAGCCCTGATGTCTCTCATGATAGCAGGTGGTTAAGTAGAAATTCGCTGCTCGGCTGACCCTGCAGGAGCAAACGTATGCTAAAAATGTTCGTAGAATGAGATTTTCAGTGAAGAGCAGCCAGGCACATTTTAGCAAGTTTTACTTGTAAGTGGGGTTGGAAACGCTTTTCAGGCTCAGTACTGGGCTCAAAGATGCAGCCCTGATGTCTCTCATGATATCAGGTGGTTAAGTGGAAATTCGCTGCTCGGCTGAACCAGCAGGAGCAAACGTATGCGAAAAATGTTCGTAGAATGAGTTTTTCAGTGAAGAGCAGCCAGGCACATTTTAGCAAGTTTTACTTGTAAGTGGGGTTGGAAACCCACACTCAATACTGGGCTCAAAAGATGCAGCCCTGATGTCTCTCATGATAGCAGGTGGTTAAGTAGAAATTCGCTGCTCGGCTGATCCAGCAGGAGCAAACATATGCGAAAAATGCACGTAGAATGAGCTTTTCAGTGAAGAGCAGCCAGGCACATTTTAGCAAGTTTTACTTGTAAGTGGGGTTGGAAATGCTTTTCAGGCTCAATACTGGGCTCAAAACATGCAGCCCTGATGTCTCTCATGATAGCAGGTGGTTAAGTAGAAATTCGCTGCTCGGCTGACCCAGCAGGAACAAACGTATGCCAAAAATGTACGTAGAATGAGATTTTCAGTGAATAGCAGCCAGGCACATTTTAGCAAGTTTTACTTGTAAGTGGGGATGGAAACGCTTTTTAGGCTCAGTACTGGGCTCAAAAGATGCAGCCCTGATGTCTCTCATGATAGCAGGTGGTTAAGTAGAAATTCGCTGCTCGGCTGACCCAGCAGGAACAAACGTATGCCAAAAATGTACGTAGAATGAGATTTTCAGTGAATAGCAGACATGCACATTTTAACAGGTTTTACTTGTAAGTGGGGATGGAAACGCTTTTTGGGCTCAGTACTGGGCTCAAAAGATGCAGCTCTGATGTCTCTCATGATAGCAGGTGGTTAAGTAGAAATTCGCTGCTCGGCTGACCCTGCAGGAGCAAACGTATGCTAAAAATGTTCGTAGAATGAGATTTTCAGTGAAGAGCAGCCAGGCACATTTTAGCAAGTTTTACTTGTAAGGGGGGTTGGAAACGCTTTTCAGGCTCAATACTGGGCTCAAAACATGCAGCCCTGATGTCTCTCATGATAGCAGGTGGTTAAGTAGAAATTCGCTGCTCGGCTGACCCTGCAGGAGCAAACGTATGCTAAAAATGTTCGTAGAATGAGATTTTCAGTGAAGAGCAGCCAGGCACATTTTAGCAAGTTTTACTTGTAAGTGGGGTTGGAAACGCTTTCAGGCTCAATACTGGGCTCAAAACATGCAGCCCTGATGTCTCTCATGATAGCAGGTGGTTAAGTAGAAATTCGCTGCTCGGCTGACCCAGCAGGAACAAACGTATGCCAAAAATGTACGTAGAATGAGATTTTCAGTGAATAGCAGCCAGGCACATTTTAGCAAGTTTTACTTGTAAGGGGGGTTGGAAACGCTTTTCAGGCTCAATACTGGGCCCAAAAGATGCAGCCCTGATGTCTCTCATGATAGAAGGTGGTTAAGTAGAAATTCGCTGCTCGGCTGACCCTGCAGGAGCAAACTTATGCTAAAAATGTTCGTAGAATGAGATTTTCAGTGAAGAGCAGCCAGGCACATTTTAGCAAGTTTTACTTGTAAGTGGGGTTGGAAATGCTTTTCAGGCTCAATACTGGGCTCAAAACATGCAGCCTTGATGTCTCTCATGATAGCAGGTGGTTAAGTAGAAATTCGCTGCTCGGCTGACCCAGCAGGAACAAACGTATGCCAAAAATGTACGTAGAATGAGATTTTCAGTGAATAGCAGCCAGGCACATTTTAGCAAGTTTTACTTGTAAGTGGGGATGGAAACGCTTTTTAGGCTCAGTACTGGGCTCAAAAGATGCAGCCCTGATGTCTCTCATGATAGCAGGTGGTTAAGTAGAAATTCGCTGCTCGGCTGACCCTGCAGGAGCAAACGTATGCTAAAAATGTTCGTAGAATGAGATTTTCAGTGAAGAGCAGCCAGGCACATTTTAGCAAGTTTTACTTGTAAGTGGGGTTGGAAACGCTTTTCAGGCTCAATACTGGGCTCAAAAGATGCAGCCCTGATGTCTCTCATGATAGCAGGTGGTTAAGTAGAAATTCGCTGCTCGGCTGATCCAGCAGGAGCAAACGTATGCGAAAAATGTACGTAGAATGAGCTTTTCAGTGAAGAGCAGCCAGGCACATTTTAGCAAGTTTTACTTGTAAGTGGGGTTGGAAACGCTTTTCAGGCTCAATACTGGGCTCAAAACATGCAGTCCTGATGTCTCTCATGATAGGAGGTGGTTAAGTAGAAATTCGCTGCTCGGTTGACCCTGCAGGAGCAAACGTATGCTAAAAATGTTCGTAGAATGAGATTTTCAGTGAAGAGCAGCCTGGCACATTTTAGCAAGTTTTACTTGTAAGGGGGGTTGGGAAACGCTTTTCCATACTCAATACTGGGCTCAAAAGATGCAGCCCTGATGTCTCTCATGATAGCAGGTGGTTAAGTAGAAATTCGCTGCTCGGCTGATCCAGCAGGAGCAAACGTATGCGAAAAATGTACGTAGAATGAGCTTTTCAGTGAAGAGCAGCCAGGCACATTTTAGCAAGTTTTACTTGTAAGTGGGGTTGGAAACGCTTTTCAGGCTCAATACTGGGCTCAAAACATGCAGTCCTGATGTCTCTCATGATAGGAGGTGGTTAAGTAGAAATTCGCTGCTCGGCTGACCCTGCAGGAGCAAACGTATGCTAAAAATGTTCGTAGAATGAGATTTTCAGTGAAGAGCAGCCAGGCACATTTTAGCAAGTTTTACTTGTAAGTGGGGTTGGAAACGCTTTTCAGACTCAATACTGGGCTCAAAAGATGCAGCCCTGATGTCTCTCATGATAGCAGGTGGTTAAGTAGAAATTCGCTGCTCGGCTGACCCTGCAGGAGCAAACGTATGCTAAAAATGTTCGTAGAATGAGATTTTCAGTGAAGAGCAGCCAGGCACATTTTAGCAAGTTTTACTTGTAAGTGGGGTTGGAAACGCTTTTCAGGCTCAGTACTGAGCTCAAAACATGCATCCCTGATGTCTCTCATGATAGCAGGTGGTTAAGTAGAAATTCGCTGCTCGGCTGACCCTGCAGGAGCAAACGTATGCTAAAAATGTTCGTAGAATGAGATTTTCAGTGAAGAGCAGCCAGGCACATTTTAGCAAGTTTTACTTGTAAGTGGGGTTGGAAACGCTTTTCAGGCTCAATACTGGGCTCAAAAGATGCAGCCCTGATGTCTCTCATGATAGCAGGTGGTTAAGTAGAAATTCGCTGCTCGGCTGATCCTGCAGGTGCAAACGTATGCCAAAAATGTACGTAGAATGAGATTTTCAGTGATAGCAGCCAGGCACATTTTAGCAAGTTTTACTTGTAAGTGGGGATGGAAACGCTTTTTAGGCTCAATACTGAGCTCAAAACCTGCAGCCCTGATGTCTCTCATGTAGCAGGTGGTTAAGTAGAAATTCGCTGCTCGGCTGACACTGCAGGAGCAAACGTATGCTAAAAATGTTCGTAGAATGAGATTTTCAGTGAAGAGCAGCCAGGCACATTTTAGCAAGTTTTACTTGTAAGTGGGGTTGGAAACGCTTTCAGGCTCAATACTGGGCTCAAAACATGCAGCCCTGATGTCTCTCATGATAGCAGGTGGTTAAGTAGAAATTCGCTGCTCGGCTGACCCAGCAGGAACAAACGTATGCCAAAAATGTACGTAGAATGAGATTTTCAGTGAATAGCAGCCAGGCACATTTTAGCAAGTTTTACTTGTAAGGGGGGTTGGAAACGCTTTTCAGGCTCAATACTGGGCCCAAAAGATGCAGCCCTGATGTCTCTCATGATAGCAGGTGGTTAAGTAGAAATTCGCTGCTCGGCTGACCCTGCAGGAGCAAACGTATGCTAAAAATGTTCGTAGAATGAGATTTTCAGTGAAGAGCAGCCAGGCACATTTTAGCAAGTTTTACTTGTAAGTGGGGTTGGAAACGCTTTTCAGGCTCAGTACTGGGCTCAAAGATGCAGCCCTGATGTCTCTCATGATATCAGGTGGTTAAGTGGAAATTCGCTGCTCGGCTGAACCAGCAGGAGCAAACGTATGCGAAAAATGTTCGTAGAATGAGTTTTTCAGTGAAGAGCAGCCAGGCACATTTTAGCAAGTTTTACTTGTAAGTGGGGTTGGAAACCCACACTCAATACTGGGCTCAAAAGATGCAGCCCTGATGTCTCTCATGATAGCAGGTGGTTAAGTAGAAATTCGCTGCTCGGCTGATCCAGCAGGAGCAAACATATGCGAAAAATGCACGTAGAATGAGCTTTTCAGTGAAGAGCAGCCAGGCACATTTTAGCAAGTTTTACTTGTAAGTGGGGTTGGAAATGCTTTTCAGGCTCAATACTGGGCTCAAAACATGCAGCCCTGATGTCTCTCATGATAGCAGGTGGTTAAGTAGAAATTCGCTGCTCGGCTGACCCAGCAGGAACAAACGTATGCCAAAAATGTACGTAGAATGAGATTTTCAGTGAATAGCAGCCAGGCACATTTTAGCAAGTTTTACTTGTAAGTGGGGATGGAAACGCTTTTTAGGCTCAGTACTGGGCTCAAAAGATGCAGCCCTGATGTCTCTCATGATAGCAGGTGGTTAAGTAGAAATTCGCTGCTCGGCTGACCCAGCAGGAACAAACGTATGCCAAAAATGTACGTAGAATGAGATTTTCAGTGAATAGCAGACATGCACATTTTAACAAGTTTTACTTGTAAGTGGGGATGGAAACGCTTTTTGGGCTCAGTACTGGGCTCAAAAGATGCAGCTCTGATGTCTCTCATGATAGCAGGTGGTTAAGTAGAAATTTGCTGCTCGGCTGACCCTGCAGGAGCAAACGTATGCTAAAAATGTTCGTAGAATGAGATTTTCAGTGAAGAGCAGCCTGGCACATTTTAGCAAGTTTTACTTGTAAGGGGGGTTGGAAACGCTTATCCATACTCAATACTGGGCTCAAAAGATGCAGCCCTGATGTCTCTCATGATAGCAGGTGGTTAAGTAGAAATTCGCTGCTCGGCTGATCCAGCAGGAGCAAACATATGCGAAAAATGTACGTAGAATGAGCTTTTCAGTGAAGAGCAGCCAGGCACATTTTAGCAAGTTTTACTTGTAAGTGGGGTTGGAAACGCTTTTCAGGCTCAATACTGGGCTCAAAACATGCAGCCCTGATGTCTCTCATGATAGCAGGTGGTTAAGTAGAAATTCGTTGCTCGGCTGACCCTGCAGGAGCAAACGTATGCTAAAAATGTTCGTAGAATGAGATTTTCAGTGAAGAGCAGCCAGGCACATTTTAGCAAGTTTTACTTGTAAGTGGGGTTGGAAACGCTTTTCAGGCTCATTACTGAGCTCAAAACATGCAGCCCTGATGTCTCTCATGATAGCAGGTGGTTAAGTAGAAATTCGCTGCTCGGCTGACCCTGCAGGAGCAAACATATGCCAAAAATTTACGTAGAATGAGATTTTCAGTGAATAGCAGCCAGGCACATTTTAGCAAGTTTTACTTGTAAGTGGGGTTGGAAATGCTTTTCAGGCTCAATACTGGGCTCAAAAGATGCAGCCCTGATGTCTCTCATGATAGCAGGTGGTTAAGTAGAAATTCGCTGCTCGGCTGACCCTGCAGGAGCAAACGTATGCTAAAAATGTTCGTAGAATGAGATTTTCAGTGAAGAGCAGCCAGGCACATTTGAGCAAGTTTTACTTGTAAGTGGGGTTGGAAACGCTTTTCAGGCTCAATACTGGGCTCAAAAGATGCAGCCCTGATGTCTCTCATGATAGCAGGTGGTTAAGTAGAAATTCGCTGCTCGGCTGATCCAGCAGGAGCAAACGTATGCGAAAAATGTACGTAGAATGAGCTTTTCAGTGAAGAGCAGCCAGGCACATTTTAGCAAGTTTTACTTGTAAGTGGGGTTGGAAACGCTTTTCAGGCTCAATACTGGGCTCAAAACATGCAGTCCTGATGTCTCTCATGATAGGAGGTGGTTAAGTAGAAATTCGCTGCTCGGCTGACCCTGCAGGAGCAAACGTATGCTAAAAATGTTCGTAGAATGAGATTTTCAGTGAAGAGCAGCCAGGCACATTTTAGCAAGTTTTACTTGTAAGTGGGGTTGGAAACGCTTTTCAGACTCAATACTGGGCTCAAAAGATGCAGCCCTGATGTCTCTCATGATAGCAGGTGGTTAAGTAGAAATTCGCTGCTCGGCTGACCCTGCAGGAGCAAACGTATGCTAAAAATGTTCGTAGAATGAGATTTTCAGTGAAGAGCAGCCAGGCACATTTTAGCAAGTTTTACTTGTAAGTGGGGTTGGAAACGCTTTTCAGGCTCAGTACTGGGCTCAAAACATGCAGCCCTGATGTCTCTCATGATAGCAGGTGGTTAAGTAGAAATTCGCTGCTCGGCTGACCCTGCAGGAGCAAACGTATGCTAAAAATGTTCGTAGAATGAGATTTTCAGTGAAGAGCAGCCAGGCACATTTTAGCAAGTTTTACTTGTAAGTGGGGTTGGAAACGCTTTTCAGGCTCAATACTGGGCTCAAAAGATGCAGCCCTGATGTCTCTCATGATAGCAGGTGGTTAAGTAGAAATTCGCTGCTCGGCTGATCCTGCAGGTGCAAACGTATGCCAAAAATGTACGTAGAATGAGATTTTCAGTTATAGCAGCCAGGCACATTTTAGCAAGTTTTACTTGTAAGTGGGGATGGAAACGTTTTTTAGGCTCAATACTGAGCTCAAAACATGCAGCCCTGATGTCTCTCATGTAGCAGGTGGTTAAGTAGAAATTCGCTGCTCGGCTGACCCTGCAGGAGCAAACGTATGCTAAAAATGTTCGTAGAATGAGATTTTCAGTGAAGAGCAGCCAGGCACATTTTAGCAAGTTTTACTTGTAAGTGGGGTTGGAAACGCTTTCAGGCTCAATACTGGGCTCAAAACATGCAGCCCTGATGTCTCTCATGATAGCAGGTGGTTAAGTAGAAATTCGCTGCTCGGCTGACCCTGCAGGAGCAAACATATGCCAAAAATGTACGTAGAATGAGATTTTCAGTGAATAGCAGCCAGGCACATTTTAGCAAGTTTTACTTGTAAGTGGGGTTGGAAATGCTTTTCAGGCTCAATACTGGGCTCAAAAGATGCAGCCCTGATGTCTCTCATGATAGCAGGTGGTTAAGTAGAAATTCGCTGCTCGGCTGACCCTGCAGGAGCAAACGTATGCTAAAAATGTTCGTAGAATGAGATTTTCAGTGAAGAGCAGCCAGGCACATTTTAGCAAGTTTTACTTGTAAGTGGGGTTGGAAACGCTTTTCAGGCTCAATACTGGGCTCAAAAGATGCAGCCCTGATGTCTCTCATGATAGCAGGTGGTTAAGTAGAAATTCGCTGCTCGGCTGATCCAGCAGGAGCAAACGTATGCAAAAAATGTACGTAGAATGATCTTTTCAGTGAAGAGCAGCCAGGCACATTTTAGCAAGTTTTACTTGTAAGTGGGGTTGGAAACGCTTTTCAGGCTCAATACTGGGCTCAAAAGATGCAGCCCTGATGTCTCTCATGATAGCAGGTGGTTAAGTAGAAATTCGCTGCTCGGCTGACCCTGCAGGAGCAAACGTATGCTAAAAATGTTCGTAGAATGAGATTTTCAGTGAAGAGCAGCCAGGCACATTTTAGCAAGTTTCATTTGTAAGTGGGGTTGGAAACGCTTTTCAGGCTCAATACTGGGCTCAAAAGATGCAGCCCTGATGTCTCTCATGATTGCAGGTGGTTAAGTAGAAATTCGCTGCTCGGCTGACCCTGCAGGAGCAAACGTATGCTAAAAATGTTCGTAGAATGAGATTTTCAGTGAAGAGCAGCCAGGCACATTTTAGCAAGTTTTACTTATAAGTGGGGTTGGAAACGCTTTTCAGGCTCAGTACTGGGCTCAAAGATGCAGCCCTGATGTCTCTCATGATAGCAGGTGGTTAAGTGGAAATTCGCTGCTCGGCTGAACCAGCAGGAGCAAACGTATGCGAAAAATGTTCGTAGAATGAGTTTTTCAGTGAAGAGCAGCCAGGCACATTTTAGCAAGTTTTACTTGTAAGTGGGGTTAGAAACCCATACTCAATACTGGGCTCAAAAGATGCAGCCCTGATGTCTCTCGTGATAGCAGGTGGTTAAGTAGAAATTCGCTGCTCGGCTGACCCAGCAGGAACAAACGTATGCCAAAAATGTACGTAGAATGAGATTTTCAGTGAATAGCAGCCAGGCACATTTTAGCAAGTTTTACTTGTAAGTGGGGTTGGAAATGCTTTTCAGGCTCAATACTGGGCTCAAAACATGCAGCCCTGATGTCTCTCATGATAGCAGGTGGTTAAGTAGAAATTTGCTGCTCGGCTGACCCAGCAGGAACAAACGTATGCCAAAAATGTACGTAGAATGAGATTTTCAGTGAATAGCAGCCAGGCACATTTTAGCAAGTTTTACTTGTAAGTGGGGATGGAAACGCTTTTTAGGCTCAGTACTTGGCTCAAAAGATTCAGCCCTGATGTCTCTCATGATAGCAGGTGGTTAAGTAGAAATTCGCTGCTCGGCTGACCCAGCAGGAACAAACGTATGCCAAAAATGTACGTAGAATGAGATTTTCAGTGAATAGCAGCCAGGCACATTTTAGCAAGTTTTACTTGTAATTGGGGATGGAAACGCTTTTTAGGCTCAGTACTGGGCTCAAAAGATGCAGCCCTGATGTCTCTCATGATAGCAGGTGGTTAAGTAGAAATTCGCTGCTCGGCTGACCCAGCAGGAACAAACGTATGCCAAAAATGTAAGTAGAATGAGATTTTCAGTGAATAGCAGACAGGCACATTTTAACAAGTTTTACTTGTAAGTGGGGATGGAAACGCTTTTTGGGCTCAGTACTGGGCTCAAAAGATGCAGCTCTGATGTCTCTCATGATAGCAGGTGGTTAAGTAGAAATTCGCTGCTCGGCTGACCCTGCAGGAGCAAACGTATGCTAAAAATGTTCGTAGAATGAGATTTTCAGTGAAGAGCGGCCTGGCACATTTTAGCAAGTTTTACTTGTAAGGGGGGTTGGAAACGCTTATCCATACTCAATACTGGGCTCAAAAGATGCAGCCCTGATGTCTCTCATGATAGCAGGTGGTTAAGTAGAAATTCGCTGCTCGGCTGATCCAGCAGGAGCAAACATATGCGAAAAATGTACGTAGAATGAGCTTTTCAGTGAAGAGCAGCCAGGCACATTTTAGCAAGTTTTACTTGTAAGTGGGGTTGGAAACGCTTTTCAGGCTCAATACTGGGCTCAAAACATGCAGCCCTGATGTCTCTCATGATAGCAGGTGGTTAAGTAGAAATTCGCTGCTCGGCTGACCCTGCAGGAGCAAACGTATGCTAAAAATGTTCGTAGAATGAGATTTTCAGTGAAGAGCAGCCAGGCACATTTTAGCAAGTTTTACTTGTAAGTGGGGTTGGAAACGCTTTTCAGGCTCATTACTGAGCTCAAAACATGCAGCCCTGATGTCTCTCATGATAGCAGGTGGTTAAGTAGAAATTCGCTGCTCGGCTGACCCTGCAGGAGCAAACATATGCCAAAAATGTACGTAGAATGAGATTTTCAGTGAATAGCAGCCAGGCACATTTTAGCAAGTTTTACTTGTAAGTGGGGTTGGAAATGCTTTTCAGGCTCAATACTGGGCTCAAAAGATGCAGCCCTGATGTCTCTCATGATAGCAGGTGGTTAAGTAGAAATTCGCTGCTCGGCTGACCCTGCAGGAGCAAACGTATGCTAAAAATGTTCGTAGAATGAGATTTTCAGTGAAGAGCAGCCAGGCACATTTTAGCAAGTTTTACTTGTAAGTGGGGTTGGAAACGCTTTTCAGGCTCAATACTGGGCTCAAAAGATGCAGCCCTGATGTCTCTCATGATAGCAGGTGGTTAAGTAGAAATTCGCTGCTCGGCTGATCCAGCAGGAGCAAACGTATGCGAAAAATGTACGTAGAATGAGCTTTTCAGTGAAGAGCAGCCAGGCACATTTTAGCAAGTTTTACTTGTAAGTGGGGTTGGAAACGCTTTTCAGGCTCAATACTGGGCTCAAAACATGCAGTCCTGATGTCTCTCATGATAGGAGGTGGTTAAGTAGAAATTCGCTGCTCGGCTGACCCTGCAGGAGCAAACGTATGCTAAAAATGTTCGTAGAATGAGATTTTCAGTGAACAGCAGCCAGGCACATTTTAGCAAGTTTTACTTGTAAGTGGGGTTGGAAACGCTTTTCAGACTCAATACTGGGCTCAAAAGATGCAGCCCTGATGTCTCTCATGATAGCAGGTGGTTAAGTAGAAATTCGCTGCTCGGCTGACCCTGCAGGAGCAAACGTATTCTAAAAATGTTCGTAGAATGAGATTTTCAGTGAAGAGCAGCCAGGCACATTTTAGCAAGTTTTACTTGTAAGTGGGGTTGGAAACGCTTTTCAGGCTCAGTACTGGGCTCAAAACATGCAGCCCTGATGTCTCTCATGATAGCAGGTGGTTAAGTAGAAATTCGCTGCTCGACTGACCCTGCAGGAGCAAACGTATGCTAAAAATGTTCGTAGAATGAGATTTTCAGTGAAGAGCAGCCAGGCACATTTTAGCAAGTTTTACTTGTAAGTGGGGTTGGAAACGCTTTTCAGGCTCAATACTGGGCTCAAAAGATGCAGCCCTGATGTCTCTCATGATAGCAGGTGGTTAAGTAGAAATTCGCTGCTCGGCTGATCCTGCAGGTGCAAACGTATGCCAAAAATGTACGTAGAATGAGATTTTCAGTTATAGCAGCCAGGCACATTTTAGCAAGTTTTACTTGTAAGTGGGGATGGAAACGTTTTTTAGGCTCAATACTGAGCTCAAAACATGCAGCCCTGATGTCTCTCATGTAGCAGGTGGTTAAGTAGAAATTCGCTGCTCGGCTGACCCTGCAGGAGCAAACGTATGCTAAAAATGTTCGTAGAATGAGATTTTCAGTGAAGAGCAGCCAGGCACATTTTAGCAAGTTTTACTTGTAAGTGGGGTTGGAAACGCTTTCAGGCTCAATACTGGGCTCAAAACATGCAGCCCTGATGTCTCTCATGATAGCAGGTGGTTAAGTAGAAATTCGCTGCTCGGCTGACCCAGCAGGAACAAACGTATACCAAAAATGTACGTAGAATGAGATTTTCAGTGAATAGCAGCCAGGCACATTTTAGCAAGTTTTACTTGTAAGGGGGGTTGGAAACGCTTTTCAGGCTCAATACTGGGCCCAAAAGATGCAGCCCTGATGTCTCTCATGATAGCAGGTGGTTAAGTAGAAATTCGCTGCTCGGCTGACCCTGCAGGAGCAAACTTATGCTAAAAATGTTCGTAGAATGAGATTTTCAGTGAAGAGCAGCCAGGCACATTTGAGCAAGTTTTACTTGTAAGTGGGGTTGGAAATGCTTTTCAGGCTCAATACTGGGCTCAAAACATGCAGCCCTGATGTCTCTCATGATAGCAGGTGGTTAAGTAGAAATTCGCTGCTCGGCTGACCCAGCAGGAACAAACGTATGCCAAAAATTTACGTAGAATGAGATTTTCAGTGAATAGCAGCCAGGCACATTTTAGCAAGTTTTACTTGTAAGTGGGGATGGAAACGCTTTTTAGGCTCAGTACTGGGCTCAAAAGATGCAGCCCTGATGTCTCTCATGATAGCAGGTGGTTAAGTAGAAATTCGCTGCTCGGCTGACCCAGCAGGAACAAACGTATGCCAAAAATGTACGTAGAATGAGATTTTCAGTGAATAGCAGACAGGCACATTTTAGCAAGTTTTACTTGTAAGTGGGGATGGAAACGCTTTTTGGGCTCAGTACTGGGCTCAAAAGATGCAGCTCTGATGTCTCTCATGATAGCAGGTGGTTAAGTAGAAATTCGCTGCTCGGCTGACCCTGCAGGAGCAAACGTATGCTAAAAATGTTCGTAGAATGAGATTTTCAGTGAAGAGCAGCCTGGCACATTTTAGCAAGTTTTACTTGTAAGGGGGGTTGGAAACGCTTATCCATACTCAATACTGGGCTCAAAAGATGCAGCCCTGATGTCTCTCATGATAGCAGGTGGTTAAGTAGAAATTCGCTGCTCGGCTGATCCAGCAGGAGCAAACATATGCGAAAAATGTACGTAGAATGAGCTTTTCAGTGAAGAGCAGCCAGGCACATTTTAGCAAGTTTTACTTGTAAGTGGGGTTGGAAACGCTTTTCAGGCTCAATACTGGGCTCAAAACATGCAGCCCTGATGTCTCTCATGATAGCAGGTGGTTAAGTAGAAATTCGCTGCTCGGCTGACCCTGCAGGAGCAAACGTATGCTAAAAATGTTCGTAGAATGAGATTTTCAGTGAAGAGCAGCCAGGCACATTTTAGCAAGTTTTACTTGTAAGTGGGGTTGGAAACGCTTTTCAGGCTCATTACTGAGCTCAAAACATGCAGCCCTGATGTCTCT
This sequence comes from Lissotriton helveticus, assembly GCF_964261635.1. NCBI lineage: Eukaryota > Metazoa > Chordata > Amphibia > Caudata > Salamandridae > Lissotriton > Lissotriton helveticus. The sequence continues at coordinate 1,352,395,583 of NC_136061.1, read as the reverse complement.
CATGATAGCAGGTGGTTAAGTAGAAATTCGCTGCTCGGCTGACCCTGCAGGAGCAAACATATGCCAAAAATGTACGTAGAATGAGATTTTCAGTGAATAGCAGCCAGGCACATTTTAGCAAGTTTTACTTGTAAGTGGGGTTGGAAATGCTTTTCAGGCTCAATACTGGGCTCAAAAGATGCAGCCCTGATGTCTCTCATGATAGCAGGTGGTTAAGTAGAAATTCGCTGCTCGGCTGACCCTGCAGGAGCAAACGTATGCTAAAAATGTTCGTAGAATGAGATTTTCAGTGAAGAGCAGCCAGGCACATTTTAGCAAGTTTTACTTGTAAGTGGGGTTGGAAACGCTTTTCAGGCTCAATACTGGGCTCAAAAGATGCAGCCCTGATGTCTCTCATGATAGCAGGTGGTTAAGTAGAAATTCGCTGCTCGGCTGATCCAGCAGGAGCAAACGTATGCGAAAAATGTACGTAGAATGAGCTTTTCAGTGAAGAGCAGCCAGGCACATTTTAGCAAGTTTTACTTGTAAGTGGGGTTGGAAACGCTTTTCAGGCTCAATACTGGGCTCAAAAGATGCAGCCCTGATGTCTCTCATGATAGCAGGTGGTTAAGTAGAAATTCGCTGCTCGGCTGACCCTGCAGGAGCAAACGTATGCTAAAAATGTTCGTAGAATGAGATTTTCAGTGAAGAGCAGCCAGGCACATTTTAGCAAGTTTCACTTGTAAGTGGGGTTGGAAACGCTTTTCAGGCTCAATACTGGGCTCAAAAGATGCAGCCCTGATGTCTCTCATGATAGCAGGTGGTTAAGTAGAAATTCGCTGCTCGGCTGACCCTGCAGGAGCAAACGTATGCTAAAAATGTTCGTAGAATGAGATTTTCAGTGAAGAGCAGCCAGGCACATTTTAGCAAGTTTTACTTGTAAGTGGGGTTGGAAACGCTTTTCAGGCTCAGTACTGGGCTCAAAGATGCAGCCCTGATGTCTCTCATGATAGCAGGTGGTTAAGTGGAAATTCGCTGCTCGGCTGAACCAGCAGGAGCAAACGTATGCGAAAAATGTTCATAGAATGAGTTTTTCAGTGAAGAGCAGCCAGGCACATTTTAGCAAGTTTTACTTGTAAGTGGGGTTGGAAACCCATACTCAATACTGGGCTCAAAAGATGCAGCCCTGATGTCTCTCATGATAGCAGGTGGTTAAGTAGAAATTCGCTGCTCGGCTGACCCAGCAGGAACAAACGTATGCCAAAAATGTACGTAGAATGAGATTTTCAGTGAATAGCAGCCAGGCACATTTTAGCAAGTTTTACTTGTAGGTGGGGTTGGAAATGCTTTTCAGGCTCAATACTGGGCTCAAAACATGCAGCCCTGATGTCTCTCATGATAGCAGGTGGTTAAGTAGAAATTCGCTGCTCAGCTGACCCAGCAGGAACAAACGTATGCCAAAAATGTACGTAGAATGAGATTTTCAGTGAATAGCAGCCAGGCACATTTTAGCAAGTTTTACTTGTAAGTGGGGATGGAAACGCTTTTTAGGCTCAGTACTGGGCTCAAAAGATTCAGCCCTGATGTCTCTCATGATAGCAGGTGGTTAAGTAGAAATTCGCTGCTCGGCTGACCCAGCAGGAACAAACGTATGCCAAAAATGTACGTAGAATGAGATTTTCAGTGAATAGCAGCCAGGCACATTTTAGCAAGTTTTACTTGTAAGTGGGGTTGGAAACGCTTTTCAGGCTCAATACTGGGCTCAAAACATGCAGCCCTGATGTCTCTCATGATAGCAGGTGGTTAAGTAGAAATTCGCTGCTCGGCTGACCCAGCAGGAACAAACGTATGCCAAAAATGTACGTAGAATGAGATTTTCAGTGAATAGCAGCCAGGCACATTTTAGCAAGTTTTACTTGTAAGTGGGGATGAAAACGCTTTTTAGGCTCAGTACTGGGCTCAAAGATGCAGCCCTGATGTCTCTCATGATAGCAGGTGGTTATGTAGAAATTCGCTGCTCGGCTGACCCTGCAGGAGCAAACGTATGCTAAAAATGTTCGTAGAATGAGATTTTCAGTGAAGAGCAGCCAGGCACATTTTAGCAAGTTTTACTTGTAAGTGGGGTTGGAAACGCTTTTCAGGCTCAATACTGGGCTCAAAAGATGCAGCCCTGATGTCTCTCATGATAGCAGGTGGTTAAGTAGAAATTCGCTGCTCGGCTGATCCAGCAGGAGCAAACGTATGCGAAAAATGTACGTAGAATGAGCTTTTCAGTGAAGAGCAGCCAGGCACATTTTAGCAAGTTTTACTTGTAAGTGGGGTTGGAAACGCTTTTCAGGCTCAATACTGGGCTCAAAACATGCAGTCCTGATGTCTCTCATGATAGGAGGTGGTTAAGTAGAAATTCGCTGCTCGGCTGACCCTGCAGGAGCAAACGTATGCTAAAAATGTTCGTAGAATGAGATTTTCAGTGAAGAGCAGCCAGGCACATTTTAGCAAGTTTTACTTGTAAGTGGGGTTGGAAACGCTTTTCAGACTCAATACTGGGCTCAAAAGATGCAGCCCTGATGTCTCTCATGATAGCAGGTGGTTAAGTAGAAATTCGCTGCTCGGCTGACCCTGCAGGAGCAAACGTATTCTAAAAATGTTCGTAGAATGAGATTTTCAGTGAAGAGCAGCCAGGCACATTTTAGCAAGTTTTACTTGTAAGTGGGGTTGGAAACGCTTTTCAGGCTCAGTACTGGGCTCAAAACATGCAGCCCTGATGTCTCTCATGATAGCAGGTGGTTAAGTAGAAATTCGCTGCTCGGCTGACCCTGCAGGAGCAAACGTATGCTAAAAATGTTCGTAGAATGAGATTTTCAGTGAAGAGCAGCCAGGCACATTTTAGCAAGTTTTACTTGTAAGTGGGGTTGGAAACGCTTTTCAGGCTCAATACTGTGCTCAAAAGATGCAGCCCTGATGTCTCTCATGATAGCAGGTGGTTAAGTAGAAATTCGCTGCTCGGCTGATCCTGCAGGTGCAAACGTATGCCAAAAATGTACGTAGAATGAGATTTTCAGTTATAGCAGCCAGGCACATTTTAGCAAGTTTTACTTGTAAGTGGGGATGGAAACGTTTTTTAGGCTCAATACTGAGCTCAAAACATGCAGCCCTGATGTCTCTCATGTAGCAGGTGGTTAAGTAGAAATTCGCTGCTCGGCTGACCCTGCAGGAGCAAACGTATGCTAAAAATGTTCGTAGAATGAGATTTTCAGTGAAGAGCAGCCAGGCACATTTTAGCAAGTTTTACTTGTAAGTGGGGTTGGAAACGCTTTCAGGCTCAATACTGGGCTGAAAACATGCAGCCCTGATGTCTCTCATGATAGCAGGTGGTTAAGTAGAAATTCGCTGCTCGGCTGACCCAGCAGGAACAAACGTATGCCAAAAATGTACGTAGAATGAGATTTTCAGTGAATAGCAGCCAGGCACATTTTAGCAAGTTTTACTTGTAAGGGGGGTTGGAAACGCTTTTCAGGCTCAATACTGGGCCCAAAAGATGCAGCCCTGATGTCTCTCATGATAGCAGGTGGTTAAGTAGAAATTCGCTGCTCGGCTGACCCTGCAGGAGCAAACTTATGCTAAAAATGTTCGTAGAATGAGATTTTCAGTGAAGAGCAGCCAGGCACATTTTAGCAAGTTTTACTTGTAAGTGGGGTTGGAAATGCTTTTCAGGCTCAATACTGGGCTCAAAACATGCAGCCCTGATGTCTCTCATGATAGCAGGTGGTTAAGTAGAAATTCGCTGCTCGGCTGACCCAGCAGGAACAAACGTATGCCAAAAATGTACGTAGAATGAGATTTTAAGTGAATAGCAGCCAGGCACATTTTAGCAAGTTTTACTTGTAAGTGGGGATGGAAACGCTTTTTAGGCTCAGTACTGGGCTCAAAAGATGCAGCCCTGATGTCTCTCATGATAGCAGGTGGTTAAGTAGAAATTCGCTGCTCGGCTGACCCAGCAGGAACAAACGTATGCCAAAAATGTACGTAGAATGAGATTTTCAGTGAATAGCAGACAGGCACATTTTAGCAAGTTTTACTTGTAAGTGGGGATGGAAACGCTTTTTGGGCTCAGTACTGGGCTCAAAAGATGCAGCTCTGATGTCTCTCATGATAGCAGGTGGTTAAGTAGAAATTCGCTGCTCGGCTGACCCTGCAGGAGCAAACGTATGCTAAAAATGTTCGTAGAATGAGATTTTCAGTGAAGAGCAGCCAGGCACATTTTAGCAAGTTTTACTTGTAAGTGGGGTTGGAAACGCTTTTCAGGCTCAATACTGGGCTCAAAAGATGCAGCCCTGATGTCTCTCATGATAGCAGGTGGTTAAGTAGAAATTCGCTGCTCGGCTGATCCAGCAGGAGCAAACGTATGCGAAAAATGTACGTAGAATGAGCTTTTCAGTGAAGAGCAGCCAGGCACATTTTAGCAAGTTTTACTTGTAAGTGGGGTTGGAAACGCTTTTCAGGCTCAATACTGGGCTCAAAAGATGCAGCCCTGATGTCTCTCATGATAGCAGGTGGTTAAGTAGAAATTCGCTGCTCGGCTGACCCTGCAGGAGCAAACGTATGCTAAAAATGTTCGTAGAATGAGATTTTCAGTGAAGAGCAGCCAGGCACATTTTAGCAAGTTTCACTTGTAAGTGGGGTTGGAAACGCTTTTCAGGCTCAATACTGGGCTCAAAAGATGCAGCCCTGATGTCTCCCATGATAGCAGGTGGTTAAGTGGAAATTCGCTGCTCGGCTGAACCAGCAGGAGCAAACGTATGCGAAAAATGTTCGTAGAATGAGTTTTTCAGTGAAGAGCAGCCAGGCACATTTTAGCAAGTTTTACTTGTAAGTGGGGTTGGAAACCCATACTCAATACTGGGCTCAAAAGATGCAGCCCTGATGTCTCTCATGATAGCAGGTGGTTAAGTAGAAATTCGCTGCTCGGCTGACCCAGCAGGAACAAACGTATGCCAAAAATGTACGTAGAATGAGATTTTCAGTGAATAGCAGCCAGGCACATTTTAGCAAGTTTTACTTGTAAGTGGGGTTGGAAATGCTTTTCAGGCTCAATACTGGGCTCAAAACATGCAGCCCTGATGTCTCTCATGATAGCAGGTGGTTAAGTAGAAATTCGCTGCTCGGCTGACCCAGCAGGAACAAACGTATGCCAAAAATGTACGTAGAATGAGATTTTCAGTGAATAGCAGCCAGGCACATTTTAGCAAGTTTTACTTGTAAGTGGGGATGGAAACGCTTTTTAGGCTCAGTACTGGGCTCAAAAGATTCAGCCCTGATGTCTCTCATGATAGCAGGTGGTTAAGTAGAAATTCGCTGCTCGGCTGACCCAGCAGGAACAAACGTATGCCAAAAATGTACGTAGAATGAGATTTTCAGTGAATAGCAGACAGGCACATTTAGCAAGTTTTACTTGTAAGTGGGGATGGAAACGCTTTTTAGGCTCAGTACTGGGCTCAAAAGATGCAGCTCTGATGTCTCTCATGATAGCAGGTGGTTAAGTAGAAATTCGCTGCTCGGCTGACCCTGCAGGAGCAAACGTATGCTAAAAATGTTCGTAGAATGAGATTTTCAGTGAAGAGCAGCCTGGCACATTTTAGCAAGTTTTACTTGTAAGGGGGGTTGGAAACGCTTATCCATACTCAATACTGGGCTCAAAAGATGCAGCCCTGATGTCTCTCATGATAGCAGGTGGTTAAGTAGAAATTCGCTGCTCGGCTGATCCAGCAGGAGCAAACATATGCGAAAAATGTACGTAGAATGAGCTTTTCAGTGAAGAGCAGCCAGGCACATTTTAGCAAGTTTTACTTGTAAGTGGGGTTGGAAACGCTTTTCAGGCTCAATACTGGGCTCAAAACATGCAGCCCTGATGTCTCTCATGATAGCAGGTGGTTAAGTAGAAATTCGCTGCTCGGCTGACCCAGCAGGAACAAACGTATGCCAAAAATGTACGTAGAATGAGATTTTCAGTGAATAGCAGCCAGGCACATTTTAGCAAGTTTTACTTGTAAGTGGGGATGAAAACGCTTTTTAGGCTCAGTACTAGGCTCAAAGATGCAGCCCTGATGTCTCTCATGATAGCAGGTGGTTATGTAGAAATTCGCTGCTCGGCTGACCCTGCAGGAGCAAACGTATGCTAAAAATGTTCGTAGAATGAGATTTTCAGTGAAGAGCAGCCAGGCACATTTTAGCAAGTTTTACTTGTAAGTGGGGTTGGAAATGCTTTTCAGGCTCAATACTGGGCTCAAAACATGCAGCCCTGATGTCTCTCATGATAGCAGGTGGTTAAGTAGAAATTCGCTGCTCAGCTGACCCAGCAGGAACAAACGTATGCCAAAAATGTACGTAGAATGAGATTTTCAGTGAATAGCAGACAGGCACATTTTAGCAAGTTTTACTTGTAAGTGGGGATGGAAACGCTTTTTAGGCTCAGTACTGGGCTCAAAAGATGCAGCTCTGATGTCTCTCATGATAGCAGGTGGTTAAGTAGAAATTCGCTGCTCGGCTGACCCTGCAGGAGCAAACGTATGCTAAAAATGTTCGTAGAATGAGATTTTCAGTGAAGAGCAGCCTGGCACATTTTAGCAAGTTTTACTTGTAAGGGGGGTTGGAAACGCTTATCCATACTCAATACTGGGCTCAAAAGATGCAGCCCTAATGTCTCTCATGATAGCAGGTGGTTAAGTAGAAATTCGCTGCTCGGCTGATCCAGCAGGAGCAAACATATGCGAAAAATGTACGTAGAATGAGCTTTTCAGTGAAGAGCAGCCAGGCACATTTTAGCAAGTTTTACTTGTAAGTGGGGTTGGAAACGCTTTTCAGGCTCAATACTGGGCTCAAAACATGCAGCCCTGATGTCTCTCATGATAGCAGGTGGTTATGTAGAAATTCGCTGCTCGGCTGACCCTGCAGGAGCAAACGTATGCTAAAAATGTTCGTAGAATGAAATTTTCAGTGAAGAGCAGCCAGGCACATTTTAGCAAGTTTTACTTGTAGGTGGGGTTGGAAACGCTTTTCAGGCTCAATACTGGGCTCAAAACATGCAGCCCTGATGTCTCTCATGATAGCAGGTGGTTATGTAGAAATTCGCTGCTCGGCTGACCCTGCAGGAGCAAACGTATGCTAAAAATGTTCGTAGAATGAGATTTTCAGTTAAGAGCAGCCAGGCACATTTTAGCAAGTTTTACTTGTAAGTGGGGTTGGAAACGCTTTTCAGGCTCATTACTGAGCTCAAAACATGCAGCCCTGATGTCTCTCATGATAGCAAGTGGTTAAGTAGAAATTCGCTGCTCGGCTGACCCTGCAGGAGCAAACATATGCCAAAAATGTACGTAGAATGAGATTTTCAGTGAATAGCAGCCAGGCACATTTTAGCAAGTTTTACTTGTAAGTGGGGTTGGAAACGCTTTTCAGGCTCAATACTGGGCTCAAAAGATGCAGCCCTGATGTCTCTCATGATAGCAGGTGGTTAAGTAGAAATTCGCTGCTCGGCTGACCCTGCAGGAGCAAACGTATGCTAAAAATGTTTGTAGAATGAGATTTTCAGTGAAGAGCAGCCTGGCACATTTTAGCAAGTTTTACTTGTAAGGGGGGTTGGAAACGCTTATCCATACTCAATACTGGGCTCAAAAGATGCAGCCCTGATGTCTCTCATGATAGCAGTTGGTTAAGTAGAAATTCGCTGCTCGGCTGATCCAGCAGGAGCAAACATATGCGAAAAATGTACGTAGAATGAGCTTTTCAGTGAAGAGCAGCCAGGCACATTTTAGCAAGTTTTACTTGTAAGTGGGGTTGGAAACGCTTTTCAGGCTCAATACTGGGCTCAAAACATGCAGCCCTGATGTCTCTCATGATAGCAGGTGGTTATGTAGAAATTCGCTGCTCGGCTGACCCTGCAGGAGCAAACGTATGCTGAAAATGTTCGTAGAATGAGATTTTCAGTGAAGAGCAGCCTGGCACATTTTAGCAAGTTTTACTTGTAAGGGGGGTTGGAAACGCTTATCCATACTCAATACTGGGCTCAAAAGATGCAGCCCTAATGTCTCTCATGATAGCAGGTGGTTAAGTAGAAATTCGCTGCTCGGCTGATCCAGCAGGAGCAAACATATGCGAAAAATGTACGTAGAATGAGCTTTTCAGTGAAGAGCAGCCAGGCACATTTTAGCAAGTTTTACTTGTAAGTGGGGTTGGAAACGCTTTTCAGGCTCAATACTGCGCTCAAAACATGCAGCCCTGATGTCTCTCATGATAGCAGGTGGTTATGTAGAAATTCGCTGCTCGGCTGACCCTGCAGGAGCAAACGTATGCTAAAAATGTTCGTAAAATGAGATTTTCAGTGAAGAGCAGCCAGGCACATTTTAGCAAGTTTTACTTGTAGGTGGGGTTGGAAACGCTTTTCAGGCTCAATACTGGGCTCAAAACATGCAGCCCTGATGTCTCTCATGATAGCAGGTGGTTATGTAGAAATTCGCTGCTCGGCTGACCCTGCAGGAGCAAACGTATGCTAAAAATGTTCGTAGAATGAGATTTTCAGTGAAGAGCAGCCAGGCACATTTTAGCAAGTTTTACTTGTAAGTGGGGTTGGAAACGCTTTTCAGGCTCATTACTGAGCTCAAAACATGCAGCCCTGATGTCTCTCATGATAGCAAGTGGTTAAGTAGAAATTCGCTGCTCGGCTGACCCTGCAGGAGCAAACATATGCCAAAAATGTACGTAGAATGAGATTTTCAGTGAATAGCAGCCAGGCACATTTTAGCAAGTTTTACTTGTAAGTGGGGTTGGAAACGCTTTTCAGGCTCAATACTGGGCTCAAAAGATGCAGCCCTGATGTCTCTCATGATAGCAGGTGGTTAAGTAGAAATTCGCTGCTCGGCTGACCCTGCAGGAGCAAACGTATGCTAAAAATGTTTGTAGAATGAGATTTTCAGTGAAGAGCAGCCTGGCACATTTTAGCAAGTTTTACTTGTAAGGGGGGTTGGAAACGCTTATCCATACTCAATACTGGGCTCAAAAGATGCAGCCCTGATGTCTCTCATGATAGCAGGTGGTTAAGTAGAAATTCGCTGCTCGGCTGACCCTGCAGGAGCAAACGTATGCTAAAAATGTTCGTAGAATGAGATTTTCAGTGAAGAGCAGCCAGGCACATTTTAGCAAGTTTTACTGTAAGTGGGGTTGGAAACGCTTTTCAGGCTCAATACTGGACTCAAAACATGCAGCCCTGATGTCTCTCATGATAGCAGGTGGTTATGTAGAAATTCGCTGCTCGGCTGACCCTGCAGGAGCAAACGTATGCTAAAAATGTTCGTAGAATGAGATTTTCAGTGAAGAGCAGCCAGGCACATTTTAGCAAGTTTTACTTGTAAGTGGGGTTGGAAACGCTTTTCAGGCTCATTACTGAGCTCAAAACATGCAGCCCTGATGTCTCTCATGATAGCAGGTGGTTAAGTAGAAATTCGCAGCTCGGCTGACCCTGCAGGAGCAAACATATGCCAAAAATGTACGTAGAATGAGATTTTCAGTGAATAGCAGCCAGGCACATTTTAGCAAGTTTTACTTGTAAGTGGGGTTGGAAACGCTTTTCAGGCTCAATACTGGGCTCAAAAGATGCAGCCCTGATGTCTCTCATGATAGCAGGTGGTTAAGTAGAAATTCGCTGCTCGGCTGATCTAGCAGGAGCAAACGTATGCGAAAAATTTACGTAGAATGAGCTTTTCAGTGAAGAGCAGCCAGGCACATTTTAGCAAGTTTTACTTGTAAGTGGGGTTGGAAACGCTTTTCAGGCTCAATACTGGGCTCAAAACATGCAGTCCTGATGTCTCTCATGATAGGAGGTGGTTAAGTAGAAATTCGCTGCTCGGCTGACCCTGCAGGAGCAAACGTATGCTAAAAATGTTCGTAGAATGAGATTTTCAGTGAAGAGCAGCCAGGCACATTTTAGCAAGTTTTACTTGTAAGTGGGGTTGGAAACGCTTTTCAGGCTCAATACTGGGCTCAAAAGATGCAGCCCTGATGTCTCTCATGATAGCAGGTGGTTAAGTAGAAATTCGCTGCTCGGCTGATCCTGCAGGTGCAAACATATGCGAAAAATGTACATAGAATGAGATTTTCAGTGAATAGCAGCCAGGCACATTTTAGCAAGTTTTACTTGTAAGTGGGGATGGAAACGCTTTTTAGGCTCAGTACTGGGCTCAAAAGATGCAGCCCTGATGTCTCTCATGATAGCAGGTGGTTAAGTAGAAATTCGCTGCTCGTCTGACCCAACAGGAACAAACGTATGCCAAAAATGTACGTAGAATGAGATTTTCAGTGAATAGCAGACAGGCACATTTTAGCAAGTTTTACTTGTAAGTGGGGATGGAAACACTTTTTAGGCTCAGTACTGGGCTCAAAAGATGCAGCTCTGATGTCTCTCATGATAGCAGGTGGTTAAGTAGAAATTTGCTGCTCGGCTGACCCTGCAGGAGCAAACGTATGCTAAAAATGTTCGTAGAATGAGATTTTCAGTGAAGAGCAGCCTGGCACATTTTAGCAAGTTTTACTTGTAAGGGGTGTTGGAAACGCTTATCCATACTCAATACTGGGCTCAAAAGATGCAGCCCTGATGTCTCTCATGATAGTAGGTGGTTAAGTAGAAATTCGCTGCTCGGCTGATCCAGCAGGAGCAAACATATGCGAAAAATGTACGTAGAATGAGCTTTTCAGTGAAGAGCAGCCAGGCACATTTTAGCAAGTTTTACTTGTAAGTGGGGTTGGAAACGCTTTTCAGGCTCAATACTGGGCTCAAAACATGCAGCCCTGATGTCTCTCATGATAGCAGGTGGTTAAGTAGAAATTCGCTGCTCGGCTGACCCTGCAGGAGCAAACGTATGCTAAAAATGTTCGTAGAATGAGATTTTCAGTGAAGAGCAGCCAGGCACATTTTAGCAAGTTTTACTTGTAAGTGGGGTTGGAAACGCTTTTCAGGCTCATTACTGAGCTCAAAACATGCAGCCCTGATGTCTCTCATGATAGCAGGTGGTTAAGTAGAAATTCGCTGCTCGGCTGACCCTGCAGGAGCAAACATATGCCAAAAATGTACGTAGAATGAGATTTTCAGTGAATAGCAGCCAGGCACATTTTAGCAAGTTTTACTTGTAAGTGGGGTTGGAAACGCTTTTCAGGCTCAATACTGGGCTCAAAAGATGCAGCCCTGATGTCTCTCATGATAGCAGGTGGTTAAGTAGAAATTCGCTGCTCGGCTGATCCAGCAGGAGCAAACGTATGGGAAAAATGTACGTAGAATGAGCTTTTCAGTGAAGAGCAGCCAGGCACATTTTAGCAAGTTTTACTTGTAAGTGGGGTTGGAAACGCTTTTCAGGCTCAATACTGGGCTCAAAACATGCAGTCCTGATGTCTCTCATGATAGGAGGTGGTTAAGTAGAAATTCGCTGCTCGGCTGACCCTGCAGGAGCAAACGTATGCTAAAAATGTTCGTAGAATGAGATTTTCAGTGAAGAGCAGCCTGGCACATTTTAGCAAGTTTTACTTGTAAGGGGGGTTGGGAAACGCTTTTCCATACTCAATACTGGGCTTAAAAGATGCAGCCCTGATGTCTCTCATGATAGCAGGTGGTTAAGTAGAAATTCGCTGCTCGGCTGAACCAGCAGGAGCAAACGTATGCGAAAAATGTTCGTAGAATGAGTTTTCAGTGAAGAGCAGCCAGGCACATTTTAGCAAGTTTTACTTGTAAGTGGGGTTGGAAACCCATACTCAATACTGGGCTCAAAAGATGCAGCCCTGATGTCTCTCATGTTAGCAGGTGGTTAATTAGAAATTCGCTGCTCGGCTGATCCAGCAGGAGCAAACATGCGAAAAATGCACGTAGAATGAGCTTTTCAGTGAAGAGCAGCCAGGCACATTTTAGCAAGTTTTACTTGTAAGTGGGGTTGGAAATGCTTTTCAGGCTCAATACTGGGCTCAAAACATGCAGCCCTGATGTCTCTCATGATAGCAAGTGGTTAAGTAGAAATTCGCTGCTCGGCTGACCCTGCAGGAGCAAACGTATGCTAAAAATGTTCGTAGAATGAGATTTTCAGTTAAGAGCAGCCAGGCACATTTTAGCAAGTTTTACTTGTAAGTGGGGTTGGAAACGCTTTTCAGGCTCATTACTGAGCTCAAAACATGCAGCCCTGATGTCTCTCATGATAGCAAGTGGTTAAGTAGAAATTCGCTGCTCGGCTGACCCTGCAGGAGCAAACATATGCCAAAAATGTACGTAGAATGAGATTTTCAGTGAATAGCAGCCAGGCACATTTTAGCAAGTTTTACTTGTAAGTGGGGTTGGAAACGCTTTTCAGGCTCAATACTGGGCTCAAAAGATGCAGCCCTGATGTCTCTCATGATAGCAGGTGGTTAAGTAGAAATTCGCTGCTCGGCTGACCCTGCAGGAGCAAACGTATGCTAAAAATGTTTGTAGAATGAGATTTTCAGTGAAGAGCAGCCTGGCACATTTTAGCAAGTTTTACTTGTAAGGGGGGTTGGAAACGCTTATCCATACTCAATACTGGGCTCAAAAGATGCAGCCCTGATGTCTCTCATGATAGCAGTTGGTTAAGTAGAAATTCGCTGCTCGGCTGATCCAGCAGGAGCAAACATATGCGAAAAATGTACGTAGAATGAGCTTTTCAGTGAAGAGCAGCCAGGCACATTTTAGCAAGTTTTACTTGTAAGTGGGGTTGGAAACGCTTTTCAGGCTCAATACTGGGCTCAAAACATGCAGCCCTGATGTCTCTCATGATAGCAGGTGGTTATGTAGAAATTCGCTGCTCGGCTGACCCTGCAGGAGCAAACGTATGCTAAAAATGTTCGTAGAATGAGATTTTCAGTGAAGAGCAGCCTGGCACATTTTAGCAAGTTTTACTTGTAAGGGGGGTTGGAAACGCTTATCCATACTCAATACTGGGCTCAAAAGATGCAGCCCTAATGTCTCTCATGATAGCAGGTGGTTAAGTAGAAATTCGCTGCTCGGCTGATCCAGCAGGAGCAAACATATGCGAAAAATGTACGTAGAATGAGCTTTTCAGTGAAGAGCAGCCAGGCACATTTTAGCAAGTTTTACTTGTAAGTGGGGTTGGAAACGCTTTTCAGGCTCAATACTGCGCTCAAAACATGCAGCCCTGATGTCTCTCATGATAGCAGGTGGTTATGTAGAAATTCGCTGCTCGGCTGACCCTGCAGGAGCAAACGTATGCTAAAAATGTTCGTAAAATGAGATTTTCAGTGAAGAGCAGCCAGGCACATTTTAGCAAGTTTTACTTGTAGGTGGGGTTGGAAACGCTTTTCAGGCTCAATACTGGGCTCAAAACATGCAGCCCTGATGTCTCTCATGATAGCAGGTGGTTATGTAGAAATTCGCTGCTCGGCTGACCCTGCAGGAGCAAACGTATGCTAAAAATGTTCGTAGAATGAGATTTTCAGTGAAGAGCAGCCAGGCACATTTTAGCAAGTTTTACTTGTAAGTGGGGTTGGAAACGCTTTTCAGGCTCATTACTGAGCTCAAAACATGCAGCCCTGATGTCTCTCATGATAGCAAGTGGTTAAGTAGAAATTCGCTGCTCGGCTGACCCTGCAGGAGCAAACATATGCCAAAAATGTACGTAGAATGAGATTTTCAGTGAATAGCAGCCAGGCACATTTTAGCAAGTTTTACTTGTAAGTGGGGTTGGAAACGCTTTTCAGGCTCAATACTGGGCTCAAAAGATGCAGCCCTGATGTCTCTCATGATAGCAGGTGGTTAAGTAGAAATTCGCTGCTCGGCTGACCCTGCAGGAGCAAACGTATGCTAAAAATGTTTGTAGAATGAGATTTTCAGTGAAGAGCAGCCTGGCACATTTTAGCAAGTTTTACTTGTAAGGGGGGTTGGAAACGCTTATCCATACTCAATACTGGGCTCAAAAGATGCAGCCCTGATGTCTCTCATGATAGCAGGTGGTTAAGTAGAAATTCGCTGCTCGGCTGACCCTGCAGGAGCAAACGTATGCTAAAAATGTTCGTAGAATGAGATTTTCAGTGAAGAGCAGCCAGGCACATTTTAGCAAGTTTTACTGTAAGTGGGGTTGGAAACGCTTTTCAGGCTCAATACTGGACTCAAAACATGCAGCCCTGATGTCTCTCATGATAGCAGGTGGTTATGTAGAAATTCGCTGCTCGGCTGACCCTGCAGGAGCAAACGTATGCTAAAAATGTTCGTAGAATGAGATTTTCAGTGAAGAGCAGCCAGGCACATTTTAGCAAGTTTTACTTGTAAGTGGGGTTGGAAACGCTTTTCAGGCTCATTACTGAGCTCAAAACATGCAGCCCTGATGTCTCTCATGATAGCAGGTGGTTAAGTAGAAATTCGCAGCTCGGCTGACCCTGCAGGAGCAAACATATGCCAAAAATGTACGTAGAATGAGATTTTCAGTGAATAGCAGCCAGGCACATTTTAGCAAGTTTTACTTGTAAGTGGGGTTGGAAACGCTTTTCAGGCTCAATACTGGGCTCAAAAGATGCAGCCCTGATGTCTCTCATGATAGCAGGTGGTTAAGTAGAAATTCGCTGCTCGGCTGATCCAGCAGGAGCAAACGTATGCGAAAAATTTACGTAGAATGAGCTTTTCAGTGAAGAGCAGCCAGGCACATTTTAGCAAGTTTTACTTGTAAGTGGGGTTGGAAACGCTTTTCAGGCTCAATACTGGGCTCAAAACATGCAGTCCTGATGTCTCTCATGATAGGAGGTGGTTAAGTAGAAATTCGCTGCTCGGCTGACCCTGCAGGAGCAAACGTATGCTAAAAATGTTCGTAGAATGAGATTTTCAGTGAAGAGCAGCCAGGCACATTTTAGCAAGTTTTACTTGTAAGTGGGGTTGGAAACGCTTTTCAGGCTCAATACTGGGCTCAAAAGATGCAGCCCTGATGTCTCTCATGATAGCAGGTGGTTAAGTAGAAATTCGCTGCTCGGCTGATCCTGCAGGTGCAAACATATGCGAAAAATGTACATAGAATGAGATTTTCAGTGAATAGCAGCCAGGCACATTTTAGCAAGTTTTACTTGTAAGTGGGGATGGAAACGCTTTTTAGGCTCAGTACTGGGCTCAAAAGATGCAGCCCTGATGTCTCTCATGATAGCAGGTGGTTAAGTAGAAATTCGCTGCTCGTCTGACCCAACAGGAACAAACGTATGCCAAAAATGTACGTAGAATGAGATTTTCAGTGAATAGCAGACAGGCACATTTTAGCAAGTTTTACTTGTAAGTGGGGATGGAAACACTTTTTAGGCTCAGTACTGGGCTCAAAAGATGCAGCTCTGATGTCTCTCATGATAGCAGGTGGTTAAGTAGAAATTTGCTGCTCGGCTGACCCTGCAGGAGCAAACGTATGCTAAAAATGTTCGTAGAATGAGATTTTCAGTGAAGAGCAGCCTGGCACATTTTAGCAAGTTTTACTTGTAAGGGGTGTTGGAAACGCTTATCCATACTCAATACTGGGCTCAAAAGATGCAGCCCTGATGTCTCTCATGATAGTAGGTGGTTAAGTAGAAATTCGCTGCTCGGCTGATCCAGCAGGAGCAAACATATGCGAAAAATGTACGTAGAATGAGCTTTTCAGTGAAGAGCAGCCAGGCACATTTTAGCAAGTTTTACTTGTAAGTGGGGTTGGAAACGCTTTTCAGGCTCAATACTGGGCTCAAAACATGCAGCCCTGATGTCTCTCATGATAGCAGGTGGTTAAGTAGAAATTCGCTGCTCGGCTGACCCTGCAGGAGCAAACGTATGCTAAAAATGTTCGTAGAATGAGATTTTCAGTGAAGAGCAGCCAGGCACATTTTAGCAAGTTTTACTTGTAAGTGGGGTTGGAAACGCTTTTCAGGCTCATTACTGAGCTCAAAACATGCAGCCCTGATGTCTCTCATGATAGCAGGTGGTTAAGTAGAAATTCGCTGCTCGGCTGACCCTGCAGGAGCAAACATATGCCAAAAATGTACGTAGAATGAGATTTTCAGTGAATAGCAGCCAGGCACATTTTAGCAAGTTTTACTTGTAAGTGGGGTTGGAAACGCTTTTCAGGCTCAATACTGGGCTCAAAAGATGCAGCCCTGATGTCTCTCATGATAGCAGGTGGTTAAGTAGAAATTCGCTGCTCGGCTGATCCAGCAGGAGCAAACGTATGGGAAAAATGTACGTAGAATGAGCTTTTCAGTGAAGAGCAGCCAGGCACATTTTAGCAAGTTTTACTTGTAAGTGGGGTTGGAAACGCTTTTCAGGCTCAATACTGGGCTCAAAACATGCAGTCCTGATGTCTCTCATGATAGGAGGTGGTTAAGTAGAAATTCGCTGCTCGGCTGACCCTGCAGGAGCAAACGTATGCTAAAAATGTTCGTAGAATGAGATTTTCAGTGAAGAGCAGCCTGGCACATTTTAGCAAGTTTTACTTGTAAGGGGGGTTGGGAAACGCTTTTCCATACTCAATACTGGGCTTAAAAGATGCAGCCCTGATGTCTCTCATGATAGCAGGTGGTTAAGTAGAAATTCGCTGCTCGGCTGAACCAGCAGGAGCAAACGTATGCGAAAAATGTTCGTAGAATGAGTTTTCAGTGAAGAGCAGCCAGGCACATTTTAGCAAGTTTTACTTGTAAGTGGGGTTGGAAACCCATACTCAATACTGGGCTCAAAAGATGCAGCCCTGATGTCTCTCATGTTAGCAGGTGGTTAATTAGAAATTCGCTGCTCGGCTGATCCAGCAGGAGCAAACATGCGAAAAATGCACGTAGAATGAGCTTTTCAGTGAAGAGCAGCCAGGCACATTTTAGCAAGTTTTACTTGTAAGTGGGGTTGGAAATGCTTTTCAGGCTCAATACTGGGCTCAAAACATGCAGCCCTGATGTCTCTCATGATAGCAAGTGGTTAAGTAGAAATTCGCTGCTCGGCTGACCCAGCAGGAACAAACGTATGCCAAAAATGTACGTAGAATGAGATTTTCAGTGAAGAGCAGCCAGGCACTTTTAGCAAGTTTTACTTGTAAGGGGGGTTGGAAACGCTTATCCATACTCAATACTGGGCTCAAAAGATGCAGCCCTGATGTCTCTCATGATACCAGGTGGTTAAGTAGAAATTCGCTGCTCGGCTGATCCAGCAGGAGCAAACATATGCGAAAAATGTACGTAGAATGAGCTTTTCAGTGAAGAGCAGCCAGGCACTTTTAGCAAGTTTTACTTGTAAGTGGGGTTGGAAACGCTTTTCAGGCTCATTACTGAGCTCAAAACATGCAGCCCTGATGTCTCTCATGATAGCAGGTGGTTAAGTAGAAATTCGCTGCTCGGCTGACCCTGCAGGAGCAAACATATGCCAAAAATGTACGTAGAATGAGATTTTCAGTGAAGAGCAGCCTGGCACATTTTAGCAAGTTTTACTTGTAAGTGGGGTTGGAAACGCTTTTCAGGCTCAATACTGGGCTCAAAAGATGCAGCCCTGATGTCTCTCATGATAGCAGGTGGTTAAGTAGAAATTCGCTGGTCGGCTGACCCTGCAGGAGCAAACGTATGCTAAAAATGTTCGTAGAATGAGATTTTCAGTGAAGAGCAGCCTGGCACATTTTAGCAAGTTTTACTTGTAAGGGGGGTTGGAAACGCTTATCCATACTCAATACTGGGCTCAAAAGATGCAGCCCTGATGTCTCTCATGATAGTAGGTGGTTAAGTAGAAATTCGCTGCTCGGCTGATCCAGCAGGAGCAAACATATGCGAAAAATGTACGTAGAATGAGCTTTTCAGTGAAGAGCAGCCAGGCACATTTTAGCAAGTTTTACTTGTAAGTGGGGTTGGAAACGCTTTTCAGGCTCAATACTGGGCTCAAAACATGCAGCCCTGATGTCTCTCATGATAGCAGGTGGTTAAGTAGAAATTCGCTGCTCGGCTGACCCTGCAGGAGCAAACGTATGCTAAAAATGTTCGTAGAATGAGATTTTCAGTGAAGAGCAGCCAGGCACATTTTAGCAAGTTTTACTTGTAAGTGGGGTTGGAAACGCTTTTCAGGCTCATTACTGAGCTCAAAACATGCAGCCCTGATGTCTCTCATGATAGCAGGTGGTTAAGTAGAAATTCGCTGCTCGGCTGACCCTGCAGGAGCAAACATATGCCAAAAATGTACGTAGAATGAGATTTTCAGTGAATAGCAGCCAGGCACATTTTAGCAAGTTTTACTTGTAAGTGGGGTTGGAAACGCTTTTCAGGCTCAATACTGGGCTCAAAAGATGCAGCCCTGATGTCTCTCATGATAGCAGGTGGTTAAGTAGAAATTCGCTGCTCGGCTGACCCTGCAGGAGCAAACGTATGCTAAAAATGTTCGTAGAATGAGATTTTCAGTGAAGAGCAGCCAGGCACATTTTAGCAAGTTTTACTTGTAAGTGGGGTTGGAAACGCTTTTCAGGCTCAATACTGGGCTCAAAAGATGCAGCCCTGATGTCTCTCATGATAGCAGGTGGTTAAGTAGAAATTCGCTGCTCGGCTGATCCAGCAGGAGCAAACGTATGCGAAAAATGTACGTAGAATGAGCTTTTCAGTGAAGAGCAGCCAGGCACATTTTAGCAAGTTTTACTTGTAAGTGGGGTTGGAAACGCTTTTCAGGCTCAATACTGGGCTCAAAACATGCAGTCCTGATGTCTCTCATGATAGGAGGTGGTTAAGTAGAAATTCGCTGCTCGGCTGACCCTGCAGGAGCAAACGTATGCTAAAAATGTTCGTAGAATGAGATTTTCAGTGAAGAGCAGCCTGGCACATTTTAGCAAGTTTTACTTGTAAGGGGGGTTGGGAAACGCTTTTCCATACTCAATACTGGGCTTAAAAGATGCAGCCCTGATGTCTCTCATGATAGCAGGTGGTTAAGTAGAAATTCGCTGCTCGGCTGATCCAGCAGGAGCAAACGTATGGGAAAAATGTACGTAGAATGAGCTTTTCAGTGAAGAGCAGCCAGGCACATTTTAGCAAGTTTTACTTGTAAGTGGGGTTGGAAACGCTTTTCAGGCTCAATACTGGGCTCAAAACATGCAGTCCTGATGTCTCTCATGATAGGAGGTGGTTAAGTAGAAATTCGCTGCTCGGCTGACCCTGCAAGCAAACGTATGCTAAAAATGTTCGTAGAATGAGATTTTCAGTGAAGAGCAGCCTGGCACATTTTAGCAAGTTTTACTTGTAAGGGGGGTTGGGAAACGCTTTTCCATACTCAATACTGGGCTTAAAAGATGCAGCCCTAATGTCTCTCATGATAGCAGGTGGTTAAGTAGAAATTCGCTGCTCGGCTGAACCAGCAGGAGCAAACGTATGCAAAAAATGTTCGTAGAATGAGTTTTCAGTGAAGAGCAGCCAGGCACATTTTAGCAAGTTTTACTTGTAAGTGGGGTTGGAAACCCATACTCAATACTGGGCTCAAAAGATGCAGCCCTGATGTCTCTCATGTTAGCAGGTGGTTAATTAGAAATTCGCTGCTCGGCTGATCCAGCAGGAGCAAACATATGCGAAAAATGCACGTAGAATGAGCTTTTCAGTGAAGAGCAGCCAGGCACATTTTAGCAAGTTTTACTTGTAAGTGGGGTTGGAAATGCTTTTCAGGCTCAATACTGGGCTCAAAACATGCAGCCCTGATGTCTCTCATGATAGCAAGTGGTTAAGTAGAAATTCGCTGCTCGGCTGACCCAGCAGGAACAAACGTATGCCAAAAATGTACGTAGAATGAGATTTTCAGTGAATAGCAGACAGGCACATTTTAGCAAGTTTTACTTGTAAGTGGGGATGGAAACGCTTTTTAGGCTCAGTACTGGGCTCAAAAGATGCAGCTCTGATGTCTCTCATGATAGCAGGTGGTTAAGTAGAAATTCGCTGCTCGGCTGACCCTGCAGGAGCAAACGTATGCTAAAAATGTTCGTAGAATGAGATTTTCAGTGAAGAGCAGCCTGGCACATTTTAGCAAGTTTTACTTGTAAGGGGGGTTGGAAACGCTTATCCATACTCAATACTGGGCTCAAAAGATGCAGCCCTGATGTCTCTCATGATACCAGGTGGTTAAGTAGAAATTCGCTGCTCGGCTGATCCAGCAGGAGCAAACATATGTGAAAAATGTACGTAGAATGAGCTTTTCAGTGAAGAGCAGCCAGGCACTTTTAGCAAGTTTTACTTGTAAGTGGGGTTGGAAACGCTTTTCAGGCTCATTACTGAGCTCAAAACATGCAGCCCTGATGTCTCTCATGATAGCAGGTGGTTAAGTAGAAATTCGCTGCTCGGCTGACAATGCAGGAGCAAACATATGCCAAAAATGTACGTAGAATGAGATTTTCAGTGAATAGCAGCCAGGCACATTTTAGCAAGTTTTACTTGTAAGTGGGGTTGGAAACGCTTTTCAGGCTCAATACTGGGCTCAAAAGATGCAGCCCTGATGTCTCTCATGATAGCAGGTGGTTAAGTAGAAATTCGCTGCTCGGCGGATCCAGCAGGAGCAAACGTATGCGAAAAATGTACGTAGAATGAGCTTTTCAGTGAAGAGCAGACAGGCACATTTTAGCAAGTTTTACTTGTAAGTGGGGATGGAAACACTTTTCAGGCTCAGTACTGGGCTCAAAAGATGCAGCCCTGATGTCTCTCATGATAGCAGGTGGTTAAGTAGAAATTCGCTGCTCGGCTGACCCTGCAGGAGCAAACGTATGCTAAAAATGTTCGTAGAATGAGATTTTCAGTGAAGAGCAGCCAGGCACATTTTAGCAAGTTTTACTTGTAAGTGGGGATGGAAACACTTTTCAGGCTCAGTACTGGGCTCAAAAGATGCAGCCCTGATGTCTCTCATGATAGCAGGTGGTTAAGTAGAAATTCGCTGCTCGGCTGACCCTGCAGGAGCAAACGTATGCTAAAAATGTTCGTAGAATGAGATTTTCAGTGAAGAGCAGCCAGGCACATTTTAGCAAGTTTTACTTGTAAGTGGGGTTGGAAACGCTTTTCAGGCTCATTACTGAGCTCAAAACATGCAGCCCTGATGTCTCTCATGATAGCAGGTGGTTAAGTAGAAATTCGCTGCTCGGCTGACCCTGCAGGAGCAAACATATGCCAAAAATGTACGTAGAATGAGATTTTCAGTGAATAGCAGCCAGGCACATTTTAGCAAGTTTTACTTGTAAGTGGGGTTGGAAACGCTTTTCAGGCTCAATACTGGGCTCAAAAGATGCAGCCCTGATGTCTCTCATGATAGCAGGTGGTTAAGTAGAAATTCGCTGCTCGGCTGATCCAGCAGGAGCAAACGTATGCGAAAAATGTACGTAGAATGAGCTTTTCAGTGAAGAGCAGACAGGCACATTTTAGCAAGTTTTACTTGTAAGTGGGGATGGAAACACTTTTCAGGCTCAGTACTGGGCTCAAAAGATGCAGCCCTGATGTCTCTCATGATAGCAGGTGGTTAAGTAGAAATTCGCTGCTCGGCTGACCCTGCAGGAGCAAACGTATGCTAAAAATGTTCGTAGAATGAGATTTTCAGTGAAGAGCAGCCAGGCACATTTTAGCAAGTTTTACTTGTAAGTGGGGTTGGAAACGCTTTTCAGGCTCATTACTGAGCTCAAAACATGCAGCCCTGATGTCTCTCATGATAGCAGGTGGTTAAGTAGAAATTCGCTGCTCGGCTGACCCTGCAGGTGCAAACATATGCGAAAAATGTACATAGAATGAGATTTTCAGTGAATAGCAGCCAGGCACATTTTAGCAAGTTTTACTTGTAAGTGGGGTTGGAAACGCTTTTCAGGCTCAATACTGGGCTCAAAAGATGCAGCCCTGATGTCTCTCATGATAGCAGGTGGTTAAGTAGAAATTCTCTGCTCGGCTGACCCTGCAGGAGCAAACGTATGCTAAAAATGTTCGTAGAATGAGATTTTCAGTGAAGAGCAGCCAGGCACATTTTAGCAAGTTTTACTTGTAAGTGGGGTTGGAAACGCTTTTCAGGCTCAATACTGGGCTCAAAAGATGCAGCACTGATGTCTCTCATGATAGCAGGTGGTTAAGTAGAAATTCGCTGCTCGGCTGATCCAGCAGGAGCAAACGTATGCGAAAAATGTACGTAGAATGAGCTTTTCAGTGAAGAGCAGCCAGGCACATTTTAGCAAGTTTTACTTGTAAGTGGGGTTGGAAACGCTTTTCAGGCTCAATACTGGGCTCAAAACATGCAGTCCTGATGTCTCTCATGATAGGAGGTGGTTAAGTAGAAATTCGCTGCTCGGCTGACCCTGCAGGAGCAAATGTATGCTAAAAATGTTCGTAGAATGAGATTTTCAGTGAAGAGCAGCCTGGCACATTTTAGCAAGTTTTACTTGTAAGGGGGGTTGGGAAACGCTTTTCCATACTCAATACTGGGCTTAAAAGATGCAGCCCTGATGTCTCTCATGATAGCAGGTGGTTAAGTAGAAATTCGCTGCTCGGCTGATCCAGCAGGAGCAAACGTATGGGAAAAATGTACGTAGAATGAGCTTTTCAGTGAAGAGCAGCCAGGCACATTTTAGCAAGTTTTACTTGTAAGTGGGGTTGGAAACGCTTTTCAGGCTCAATACTGGGCTCAAAACATGCAGTCCTGATGTCTCTCATGATAGGAGGTGGTTAGGTAGAAATTCGCTGCTCGGCTGACCCTGCAGGAGCAAACGTATTCTAAAAATGTTCGTAGAATGAGATTTTCAGTGAAGAGCAGCCTGGCACATTTTAGCAAGTTTTACTTGTAAGTGGGGTTGGAAACGCTTTTCAGGCTCAATACTGGGCTCAAAACATGCAGTCCTGATGTCTCTCATGATAGGAGGTGGTTAAGTAGAAATTCGCTGCTCGGCTGATCCAGCAGGAGCAAACATATGCGAAAAATGTACGTAGAATGAGCTTTTCAGTGAAGAGCAGCCAGGCACATTTTAGCAAGTTTTACTTGTAAGTGGGGTTGGAAATGCTTTTCAGGCTCAATACTGGGCTCAAAACATGCAGCCCTGATGTCTCTCATGATAGCAGGTGGTTAAGTAGAAATTCGCTGCTCGGCTGACCCTGCAGGAGCAAACGTATGCTAAAAATGTACGTAGAATGAGATTTTCAGTGAAGAGCAGCCGGGCACATTTTAGCAAGTTTTACTTGTAAGTGGGGTTGGAAACGCTTTTCAGGCTCATTACTGAGCTCAAAACATGCAGCCCTGATGTCTCTCATGATAGCAGGTGGTTAAGTAGAAATTCGCTGCTCGGCTGACCCTGCAGGAGCAAACATATGCCAAAAATGTACGTAGAATGAGATTTTCAGTGAATAGCAGCCAGGCACATTTTAGCAAGTTTTACTTGTAAGTGGGGTTGGAAACGCTTTTCAGGCTCAATACTGGGCTCAAAAGATGCAGCCCTGATGTCTCTCATGATAGCAGGTGGTTAAGTAGAAATTCGCTGCTCGGCTGACCCTGCAGGAGCAAACGTATGCTAAAAATGTTCGTAGAATGAGATTTTCAGTGAAGAGCAGCCAGGCACATTTTAGCAAGTTTTACTTGTAAGTGGGGTTGGAAACGCTTTTCAGGCTCAATACTGGGCTCAAAAGATGCAGCCCTGATGTCTCTCATGATAGCAGGTGGTTAAGTAGAAATTCGCTGCTCGGCTGATCCAGCAGGAGCAAACGTATGCGAAAAATGCACGTAGAATGAGCTTTTCAGTGAAGAGCAGCCAGGCACATTTTAGCAAGTTTTACTTGTAAGTGGGGTTGGAAACGCTTTTCAGGCTCAATACTGGGCTCAAAACATGCAGTCCTGATGTCTCTCATGATAGGAGGTGGTTAAGTAGAAATTCGCTGCTCGGCTGACCCTGCAGGAGCAAACGTATGCTAAAAATGTTCGTAGAATGAGATTTTCAGTGAAGAGCAGCCTGGCACATTTTAGCAAGTTTTACTTGTAAGGGGGGTTGGGAAACGCTTTTCCATACTCAATACTGGGCTTAAAAGATGCAGCCCTGATGTCTCTCATGATAGCAGGTGGTTAAGTAGAAATTCGCTGCTCGGCTGATCCAGCAGGAGCAAACGTATGGGAAAAATGTACGTAGAATGAGCTTTTCAGTGAAGAGCAGCCAGGCACATTTTAGCAAGTTTTACTTGTAAGTGGGGTTGGAAACGCTTTTCAGGCTCAATACTGGGCTCAAAACATGCAGTCCTGATGTCTCTCATGATAGGAGGTGGTTAAGTAGAAATTCGCTGCTCTGCTGACCCTGCAGGAGCAAACGTATGCTAAAAATGTTCGTAGAATGAGATTTTCAGTGAAGAGCAGCCTGGCACATTTTAGCAAGTTTTACTTGTAAGGGGGGTTGGGAAACGCTTTTCCATACTCAATACTGGGCTTAAAAGATGCAGCCCTGATGTCTCTCATGATAGCAGGTGGTTAAGTAGAAATTCGCTGCTCGGCTGAACCAGCAGGAGCAAACGTATGCGAAAAATGTTCGTAGAATGAGTTTTCAGTGAAGAGCAGCCAGGCACATTTTAGCAAGTTTTACTTGTAAGTGGGGTTGGAAACCCATACTCAATACTGGGCTCAAAAGATGCAGCCCTGATGTCTCTCATGTTAGCAGGTGGTTAATTAGAAATTCGCTGCTCGGCTGATCCAGCAGGAGCAAACATATGCGAAAAATGCACGTAGAATGAGCTTTTCAGTGAAGAGCAGCCAGGCACATTTTAGCAAGTTTTACTTGTAAGTGGGGTTGGGAATGCTTTTCAGGCTCAATACTGGGCTCAAAACATGCAGCCCTGATGTCTCTCATGATAGCAAGTGGTTAAGTAGAAATTCGCTGCTCGGCTGACCCAGCAGGAACAAACGTATGCCAAAAATGTACGTAGAATGAGATTTTCAGTGAATAGCAGACAGGCACATTTTAGCAAGTTTTACTTGTAAGTGGGGATGGAAACGCTTTTTAGGCTCAGTACTGGGCTCAAAAGATGCAGCTCTGATGTCTCTCATGATAGCAGGTGGTTAAGTAGAAATTCGCTGCTCGGCTGACCCTGCAGGAGCAAACGTATGCTAAAAATGTTCGTAGAATGAGATTTTCAGTGAAGAGCAGCCTGGCACATTTTAGCAAGTTTTACTTGTAAGGGGGGTTGGAAACGCTTATCCATACTCAATACTGGGCTCAAAAGATGCAGCCCTGATGTCTCTCATGATACCAGGTGGTTAAGTAGAAATTCGCTGCTCGGCTGATCCAGCAGGAGCAAACATATGCGAAAAATGTACGTAGAATGAGCTTTTCAGTGAAGAGCAGCCAGGCACTTTTAGCAAGTTTTACTTGTAAGTGGGGTTGGAAACGCTTTTCAGGCTCAATACTGAGCTCAAAACATGCAGCCCTGATGTCTCTCATGATAGCAGGTGGTTAAGTAGAAATTCGCTGCTCGGCTGACCCAGCAGGAACAAACGTATGCCAAAAATGTACGTAGAATGAGATTTTCAGTGAATAGCAGCCAGGCACATTTTAGCAAGTTTTACTTGTAAGTGGGGATGAAAACGCTTTTTAGGCTCAGTACTGGGCTCAAAGATGCAGCCCTGATGTCTCTCATGATAGCAGGTGGTTATGTAGAAATTCGCTGCTCGGCTGACCCTGCAGGAGCAAACGTATGCTAAAAATGTTCGTAGAATGAGATTTTCAGTGAAGAGCAGCCAGGCACATTTTAGCAAGTTTTACTTGTAAGTGGGGTTGGAAACGCTTTTCAGGCTCATTACTGAGCTCAAAACATGCAGCCCCGATGTCGCTCATGATAGCAGGTGGTTAAGTAGAAATTCGCTGCTCGGCTGACCCTGCAGGAGCAAACATATGCCAAAAATGTACGTAGAATGAGATTTTCAGTGAATAGCAGCCAGGCACATTTTAGCAAGTTTTACTTGTAAGTGGGGTTGGAAACGCTTTTCAGGCTCAATACTGGGCTCAAAACATGCAGCCCTGATGTCTCTCATGATAGCAGGTGGTTAAGTAGAAATTCGCTGCTCGGCTGACCCAGCAGGAACAAATGTATGCCAAAAATGTACGTAGAATGAGATTTTCAGTGAATAGCAGCCAGGCACATTTTAGCAAGTTTTACTGTAAGTGGGGTTGGAAACGCTTTTCAGGCTCAATACTGGGCTCAAAAGATGCAGCCCTGATGTCTCTCATGATAGCAGGTGGTTAAGTAGAAATGCGCTGCTCGGCTGATCCAGCAGGAGCAAACATATGCGAAAAATGTACGTAGAATGAGCTTTTCAGTGAAGAGCAGCCAGGCACATTTTAGCAAGTTTTACTTGTAAGTGGGGTTGGAAACGCTTTTCAGGCTCAATACTGGGCTCAAAACATGCAGTCCTGATGTCTCTCATGATAGGAGGTGGTTAAGTAGAAATTCGCTGCTCGGCTGACCCTGCAGGAGCAAACGTATGCTAAAAATGTTCGTAGAATGAGATTTTCAGTGAAGAGCAGCCAGGCACATTTTAGCAAGTTTTACTTGTAAGTGGGGTTGGAAACGCTTTTCAGGCTCAATACTGGGCTCAAAAGATGCAGCCCTGATGTCTCTCATGATAGCAGGTGGTTAAGTAGAAATTCGCTGCTCGGCTGATCCTGCAGGTGCAAACATATGCGAAAAATGTACGTAGAATGAGATTTTCAGTGAATAGCAGCCAGGCACATTTTAGCAAGTTTTACTTGTAAGTGGGGATGGAAACGCTTTTTAGGCTCAGTACTGGGCTCAAAAGATGCAGCCCTGATGTCTCTCATGATAGCAGGTGGTTAAGTAGAAATTCGCTGCTCGTCTGACCCAGCAGGAACAAACGTATGCCAAAAATGTACGTAGAATGAGATTTTCAGTGAATAGCAGACAGGCACATTTTAGCAAGTTTTACTTGTAAGTGGGGATGGAAACGCTTTTTAGGCTCAGTACTGGGCTCAAAAGATGCAGCTCTGATGTCTCTCATGATAGCAGGTGGTTAAGTAGAAATTCGCTGCTCGGCTGACCCTGCAGGAGCAAACGTATGCTAAAAATGTTCGTAGAATGAGATTTTCAGTGAAGAGCAGCCTGGCACATTTTAGCAAGTTTTACTTGTAAGGGGGGTTGGAAACGCTTATCCATACTCAATACTGGGCTCAAAAGATGCAGCCCTGATGTCTCTCATGATAGCAGGTGGTTAAGTAGAAATTCGCTGCTCGGCTGATCCAGCAGGAGCAAACATATGCGAAAAATGTACGTAGAATGAGCTTTTCAGTGAAGAGCAGCCAGGCACATTTTAGCAAGTTTTACTTGTAAGTGGGGTTGGAAACGCTTTTCAGGCTCAATACTGGGCTCAAAACATGCAGCCCTGATGTCTCTCATGATAGCAGGTGATTAAGTAGAAATTCGCTGCTCGGCTGACCCAGCAGGAACAAACGTATGCCAAAAATGTATGTAGAATGAGATTTTCAGTGAATAGCAGCCAGGCACATTTTAGCAAGTTTTACTTGTAAGTGGGGATGAAAACGCTTTTTAGGCTCATTACTGAGCTCAAAGATGCAGCCCTGATGTCTCTCATGATAGCAGGTGGTTATGTAGAAATTCGCTGCTCGGCTGACCCTGCAGGAGCAAACATATGCCAAAAATGTACGTGGAATGAGATTTTCAGTGAATAGCAGCCAGGCACATTTTAGCAAGTTTTACTTGTAAGTGGGGTTGGAAACGCTTTTCAGGCTCAATACTGGGCTCAAAAGATGCAGCCCTGATGTCTCTCATGATAGCAGGTTGTTAAGTAGAAATTCGCTGCTCGGCTGACCCTGCAGGAGCAAACGTATGCTAAAAATTTTCGTACAATGATATTTTCAGTGAAGAGCAGCCAGGCACATTTTAGCAAGTTTTACTTGTAAGTGGGGTTGGAAATGCTTTTCAGGCTCAATACTGGGCTCAAAAGATGCAGCCCTGATGTCTCTCATGATAGCAGGTGGTTAAGTAGAAATTCGCTGCTCGGCTGATCCAGCAGGAGCAAACGTATGCGAAAAAATGTACGTAGAATGAGCTTTTCAGTGAAGAGCAGCCAGGCACATTTTAGCAAGTTTTACTTGTAAGTGGGGTTGGAAACGCTTTTCAGGCTCAATACTGGGCTCAAAACATGCAGTCCTGATGTCTCTCATGATAGGAGGTGGTTAAGTAGAAATTCGCTGCTCGGCTGACCCTGCAGGAGCAAACGTATGTTAAAAATGTTCGTAGAATGAGATTTTCAGTGAAGAGCAGCCAGGCACATTTTAGCAAGTTTTACTTGTAAGTGGGGTTGGAAACGCTTTTCAGGCTCAATACTGGGCTCAAAAGATGCAGCCCTGATGTCTCTCATGATAGCAGGTGGTTAAGTAGAAATTCGCTGCTCGGCTGACCCTGCAGGAGCAAACGTATGCGAAAAATGTTCGTAGAATGAGTTTTTCAGTGAAGAGCAGCCAGGCACATTTTAGCAAGTTTTACTTGTAAGTGGGGATGGAAATGCTTTTTAGGCTCAGTACTGGGCTCAAAAGATGCAGCCCTGATGTCTCTCATGATAGCAGGTGGTTAAGTAGAAATTCGCTGCTCGGCTGATCCAGCAGGAGCAAACATATGCGAAAAATGCACGTAGAATGAGCTTTTCAGTGAAGAGCAGCCAGGCACATTTTAGCAAGTTTTACTTGTAAGTGGGGTTGGAAATGCTTTTCAGGCTCAATACTGGGCTCAAAACATGCAGCCCTGATGTCTCTCATGATAGCAGGTGGTTAAGTAGAAATTCGCTGCTCGGCTGACCCAGCAGGAACAAACGTATGCCAAAAATGTACGTAGAATGAGATTTTCAGTGAATAGCAGCCAGGCACATTTTAGCAAGTTTTACTTGTAAGTGGGGATGGAAACGCTTTTTAGGCTCAGTACTGGGCTCAAAAGATGCAGCCCTGATGTCTCTCATGATAGCAGGTGGTTAAGTAGAAATTCGCTGCTCGGCTGATCCAGCAGGAGCAAACGTATGCGAAGAATGTACGTAGAATGAGCTTTTCAGTGAAGAGCAGCCAGGCACATTTTAGCAAGTTTTACTTGTAAGTGGGGTTGGAAACGCTTTTCAGGCTCAATACTGGGCTCAAAACATGCAGTCCTGATGTCTCTCATGATAGGAGGTGGTTAAGTAGAAATTCGCTGCTCGGCTGACCCTGCAGGAGCAAACGTATGCTAAAAATGTTCGTAGAATGAGATTTTCAGTGAAGAGCAGCCTGGCACATTTTAGCAAGTTTTACTTGTAAGGGGGGTTGGGAAACGCGTTTCCATACTCAATACTGGGCTCAAAAGATGCAGCCCTGATGTCTCTCATGATAGCAGGTGGTTAAGTAGAAATTCGCTGCTCGGCTGAACCAGCAGGATCAAACGTATGCTAAAAATGTTCGTAGAATGAGATTTTCAGTGAAGAGCAGCCAGGCACATTTTAGCAAGTTTTACTTGTAAGTGGGGTTGGAAACGCTTTTCAGGCTCAATACTGGGCTCAAAAGATGCAGCCCTGATGTCTCTCATGATAGCAGGTGGTTAAGTAGAAATTCGCTGCTCGGCTGACCCTGCAGGAGCAAACGTATGCTAAAAATGTTCGTAGAATGAGATTTTCAGTGAAGAGCTGCCAGGCACATTTTAGCAAGTTTTACTTGTAAGTGGGGTTGGAAACGCTTTTCAGGCTCAGTACTGGGCTCAAAACATGCAGCCCTGATGTCTCTCATGATAGCAGGTGGTTAAGTAGAAATTCGCTGCTCGGCTGACCCTGCAGGAGCAAACATATGCTAAAAATGTTCGTAGAATGAGATTTTCAGTGAAGAGCAGCCAGGCACATTTTAGCAAGTTTTACTTGTAAGTGGGGTTGGAAACGCTTTTCAGGCTCAGTACTGGCCTCAAAAGATGCAGCCCTGATGTCTCTCATGATAGCAGGTGGTTAAGTAGAAATTCGCTGCTCGGTTGACCCTGCAGGATCAAACGTATGCTAAAAATGTTCGTAGAATGAGCTTTTCATTGAAGAGCAGCCAGGCACATTTTAGCAAGTTTTACTTGTAAGTGGGGATGGAAACGCTTTTTAGGCTCAGTACTGGGCTCAAAAGATGCAGCCCTGATGTCTCTCATGATAGCAGGTGGTTAAGTAGAATTTCGCTGCTCGGCTGACCCTGCAGGAGCAAACGTATGCTAAAAATGTTCGTAGAATGAGATTTTCAGTGAAGATCAGCCAGGCACAATTTAGCAAGTTTTACTTGTAAGTGGGGTTGGAAACGCTTTTCAGGCTCAATACTGGGCTCAAAAGATGCAGCCCTGATGTCTTTCATGATAGCAGGTGGTTAAGTAGAAATTTGCTGCTCGGCTGACCCTGCAGGAGCAAACGTATGCTAAAAATGTTCGTAGAATGAGATTTTCATTGAAGAGCAGCCTGGCACATTTTAGCAAGTTTTACTTGTAAGGGAGGTTGGAAACGCTTTTCCATACTCAATACTGGGCTCAAAAGATGCAGCCCTGATGTCTCTCATGATAGCAGGTGGTTAAATAGAAATTCGCTGCTCGGCTGATCCAGCAGGAGCAAACATATGCGAAAAATGCACGTAGAATGAGCTTTACAGTGAAGAGCAGCCAGGCACATTTTAGCAAGTTTTACTTGTAAGTGGGGTTGGAAATGCTTTTCAGGCTCAATACTGGGCTCAAAACATGCAGCCCTGATGTCTCTCATGATAGCAGGTGGTTAAGTAGAAATTCGCTGCTCGGCTGACCCAGCAGGAACAAACGTATGCCAAAAATGTACGTAGAATGAGATTTTCAGTGAATAGCAGCCAGGCACATTTTAGCAAGTTTTACTTGTAAGTGGGGATGGAAACGCTTTTTAGGCTCAGTACTGGGCTCAAAAGATGCAGCCCTGATGTCTCTCATGATAGCAGGTGGTTAAGTAGAAATTCGCTGCTCGGCTGATCCAGCAGGAGCAAACGTATGCGAAGAATGTACGTAGAATGAGCTTTTCAGTGAAGAGCAGCCAGGCACATTTTAGCAAGTTTTACTTGTAAGTGGGGTTGGAAACGCTTTTCAGGCTCAATACTGGGCTCAAAACATGCAGTCCTGATGTCTCTCATGATAGGAGGTGGTTAAGTAGAAATTCGCTGCTCGGCTGACCCTGCAGGAGCAAACGTATGCTAAAAATGTTCGTAGAATGAGATTTTCAGTGAAGAGCAGCCTGGCACATTTTAGCAAGTTTTACTTGTAAGGGGGGTTGGGAAACGCTTTTCCATACTCAATACTGGGCTCAAAAGATGCAGCCCTGATGTCTCTCATGATAGCAGGTGGTTAAGTAGAAATTCGCTGCTCGGCTGAACCAGCAGGATCAAACGTATGCTAAAAATGTTCGTAGAATGAGATTTTCAGTGAAGAGCAGCCAGGCACATTTTAGCAAGTTTTACTTGTAAGTGGGGTTGGAAACGCTTTTCAGGCTCAATACTGGGCTCAAAAGATGCAGCCCTGATGTCTCTCATGATAGCAGGTGGTTAAGTAGAAATTCGCTGCTCGGCTGACCCTGCAGGAGCAAACGTATGCTAAAAATGTTCGTAGAATGAGATTTTCAGTGAAGAGCTGCCAGGCACATTTTAGCAAGTTTTACTTGTAAGTGGGGTTGGAAACGCTTTTCAGGCTCAGTACTGGGCTCAAAACATGCAGCCCTGATGTCTCTCATGATAGCAGGTGGTTAAGTAGAAATTCGCTGCTCGGCTGACCCTGCAGGAGCAAACATATGCTAAAAATGTTCGTAGAATGAGATTTTCAGTGAAGAGCAGCCAGGCACATTTTAGCAAGTTTTACTTGTAAGTGGGGTTGGAAACGCTTTTCAGGCTCAGTACTGGCCTCAAAAGATGCAGCCCTGATGTCTCTCATGATAGCAGGTGGTTAAGTAGAAATTCGCTGCTCGGTTGACCCTGCAGGATCAAACGTATGCTAAAAATGTTCGTAGAATGAGCTTTTCATTGAAGAGCAGCCAGGCACATTTTAGCAAGTTTTACTTGTAAGTGGGGATGGAAACGCTTTTTAGGCTCAGTACTGGGCTCAAAAGATGCAGCCCTGATGTCTCTCATGATAGCAGGTGGTTAAGTAGAATTTCGCTGCTCGGCTGACCCTGCAGGAGCAAACGTATGCTAAAAATGTTCGTAGAATGAGATTTTCAGTGAAGATCAGCCAGGCACAATTTAGCAAGTTTTACTTGTAAGTGGGGTTGGAAACGCTTTTCAGGCTCAATACTGGGCTCAAAAGATGCAGCCCTGATGTCTCTCATGATAGCAGGTGGTTAAGTAGAAATTTGCTGCTCGGCTGACCCTGCAGGAGCAAACGTATGCTAAAAATGTTCGTAGAATGAGATTTTCAGTGAAGAGCAGCCTGGCACATTTTAGCAAGTTTTACTTGTAAGGGAGGTTGGAAACGCTTTTCCATACTCAATACTGGGCTCAAAAGATGCAGCCCTGATGTCTCTCATGATAGCAGGTGGTTAAATAGAAATTCGCTGCTCGGCTGATCCAGCAGGAGCAAACATATGCGAAAAATGCACGTAGAATGAGCTTTACAGTGAAGAGCAGCCAGGCACATTTTAGCAAGTTTTACTTGTAAGTGGGGATGGAAACGCTTTTTAGGCTCAGTACTGGGCTCAAAAGATGCAGCCCTGATGTCTCTCATGATAGCAGGTGGTTAAGTAGAAATTCGCTGCTCGGCTGACCCTGCAGGAGCAAACGTATGCTAAAAATGTTCGTAGAATGAGATTGTCAGTGAAGAGCAGCCTGGCACATTTTAGCAAGTTTTACTTGTAAGGGGGGTTGGAAACGCTTTTCAGGCTCAATACTGGGCTCAAAAGATGCAGCCCTGATGTCTCTCATGATAGCAGGTGGTTAAGTAGAAATTCGCTGCTCGGCTGACCCTGCAGGAGCAAACGTATGCTAAAAATGTTCGTAGAATGAGATTTTCAGTGAAGAGCAGCCAGGCACATTTTAGCAAGTTTTACTTATAAGTGGGGTTGGAAACGCTTTTCAGGCTCAGTACTGGGCTCAAAACATGCAGTCCTGATGTCTCTCATGATAGGAGGTGGTTAAGTAGAAATTCGCTGCTCGGCTGACCCTGCAGGAGCAAACGTATGCTAAAAATGTTCGTAGAATGAGATTTTCAGTGAAGAGCAGCCTGGCACATTTTAGCAAGTTTTACTTGTAAGGGGGGTTGGGAAACGCTTTTCCATACTCAATACTGGGCTCAAAAGATGCAGCCCTGATGTCTCTCATGATAGCAGGTGGTTAAGTAGAAATTCGCTGCTCGGCTGAACCAGCAGGATCAAACGTATGCTAAAAATGTTCGTAGAATGAGATTTTCAGTGAAGAGCAGCCAGGCACATTTTAGCAAGTTTTACTTGTAAGTGGGGTTGGAAACACTTTTCAGGCTCAATACTGGGCTCAAAAGATGCAGCCCTGATGTCTCTCATGATTTCAGGTGGTTAAGTAGAAATTCGCTGCTCGGCTGACCCTGCAGGAGCAAACGTATGCTAAAAATGTTCGTAGAATGAGATTTTCAGTGAAGAGCTGCCAGGCACATTTTAGCAAGTTTTACTTGTAAGTGGGGTTGGAAACGCTTTTCAGGCTCAGTACTGGGCTCAAAACATGCAGCCCTGATGTCTCTCATGATAGCAGGTGGTTAAGTAGAAATTCGCTGCTCGGCTGACCCTGCAGGAGCAAACGTATGCTAAAAATGTTCGTAGAATGAGATTTTCAGTGAAGAGCAGCCAGGCACATTTTAGCAAGTTTTACTTGTAAGTGGGGTTGGAAACGCTTTTCAGGCTCAGTACTGGCCTCAAAAGATGCAGCCCTGATGTCTCTCATGATAGCAGGTGGTTAAGTAGAAATTCGCTGCTCGGTTGACCCTGCAGGATCAAACGTATGCTAAAAATGTTCGTAGAATGAGCTTTTCATTGAAGAGCAGCCAGGCACATTTGAGCAAGTTTTACTTGTAAGTGGGGATGGAAACGCTTTTTAGGCTCAGTACTGGGCTCAAAAGATGCAGCCCTGATGTCTCTCATGATAGCAGGTGGTTAAGTAGAAATTCGCTGCTCGGCTGACCCTGCAGGAGCAAACGTATGCTAAAAATGTTCGTAGAATGATATTTTCAGTGAAGATCAGCCAGGCACAATTTAGCAAGTTTTACTTGTAAGTGGGGTTGGAAACGCTTTTCAGGCTCAATACTGGGCTCAAAAGATGCAGCTCTGATGTCTCTCATGATAGCAGGTGGTTAAGTAGAAATTCGCTGCTCGGCTGACCCTGCAGGAGCAAACGTATGCTAAAAATGTTCGTAGAATGAGATTTTCAGGGAAGAGCAGCCTGGCACATTTTAGCAAGTTTTACTTGTAAGGGAGGTTGGAAACGCTTTTCCATACTCAATACTGGGCTCAAAAGATGCAGCCCTGATGTCTCTCATGATAGCAGGTGGTTAAATAGAAATTCGCTGCTCGGCTGATCCAGCAGGAGCAAACATATGCGAAAAATGCACGTAGAATGAGCTTTTCAGTGAAGAGCAGCCAGGCACATTTTAGCAAGTTTTACTTGTAAGTGGGGATGGAAACGCTTTTTAGGCTCAGTACTGGGCTCAAAAGATGCAGCCCTGATGTCTCTCATGATAGCAGGTGGTTAAGTAGAAATTCGCTGCTCGGCTGACCCTGCAGGAGCAAACGTATACTAAAAATGTTCGTAGAATGAGATTTTCAGTGAAGAGCAGCCTGGCACATTTTAGCAAGTTTTACTTGTAAGGGGGGTTGGAAACGCTTTTCAGGCTCAATACTGGGCTCAAAAGATGCAGCCCTGATGTCTCTCATGATAGCAGGTGGTTAAGTAGAAATTCGCTGCTCGGCTGACCCTGCAAGAGCAAACGTATGCTAAAAATGTTCGTAGAATGAGATTTTCAGTGAAGAGCAGCCAGGCACATTTTAGCAAGTTTTACTTGTAAGTGGGGTTGGAAACGCTTTTCAGGCTCAGTACTGGCCTCAGAAGATGCAGCCCTGATGTCTCTCATGATAGCAGGTGGTTAAGTAGAAATTCGCTGCTCGGTTGACCCTGCAGGATCAAACGTATGCTAAAAATGTTCGTAGAATAAGCTTTTCATTGAAGAGCAGCCAGGCACATTTTAGCAAGTTTTACTTGTAAGTGGGGATGGAAACGCTTTTTAGGCTCAGTACTGGGCTCAAAAGATGCAGCCCTGATGTCTCTCATGATAGCAGGTGGTTACGTAGAAATTCGCTGCTCGGCTGACCCTGCAGGAGCAAACGTATGCTAAAAATGTTCGTAGAATGAGATTTTCAGTGAAGAGCAGCCAGGCACATTTTAGCAAGTTTTACTTGTAAGTGGGGTTGGAAACGCTTTTCAGGCTCAATACTGGGCTCAAAAGATGCAGCCCTGATGTCTCTCATGATAGCAGGTGGTTAAGTAGAAATTCGCTGCTCGGCTGACCCTGCAGGAGCAAACGTATGCTAAAAATGTTCGTAGAATGAGATTTTCAGTGAAGAGCAGCCTGGCACATTTTAGCAAGTTTTACTTGTAAGGGGGGTTGGAAACGCTTTTCCATACTCAATACTGGGCTCAAAAGATGCAGCCCTGATGTCTCTCATGATAGCAGGTGGTTAAATAGAAATTCGCTGCTCGGCTGATCCAGCAGGAGCAAACATATGCAAAAAATGCACGTAGAATGAGCTTTTCAGTGAAGAGCAGCCAGGCACATTTTAGCAAGTTTTACTTGTAAGTGGGGATGGAAACGCTTTTTAGGCTCAGTACTGGGCTCAAAAAATGCAGCCCTGATGTCTCTCATGATAGCAGGTGGTTAAGTAGAAATTCGCTGCTCGGCTGACCCTGCAGGAGCAAACGTATGCTAAAAATGTTCGTAGAATGAGATTTTCAGTGAAGAGCAGCCTGGCACATTTTAGCAAGTTTTACTTGTAAGGGGGGTTGGAAACGCTTTTCCATACTCAATACTGGGCTCAAAAGATGCAGCCCTGATGTCTCTCATGATAGCAGGTGGTTAAGTAGAAATTCGCTGCTCGGCTGATCCAGCAGGAGCAAACATATGCGAAAAATGTACGTAGAATGAGCTTTTCAGTGAAGAGCAGCCAGGCACATTTTAGCAAGTTTTACTTGTAAGTGGGGTTGGAAATGCTTTTCAGGCTCAATACTGGGCTCAAAACATGCAGCCCTGATGTCTCTCATGATAGCAGGTGGTTAAGTAGAAATTCGCTGCTCGGCTGACCCAGCAGGAACAAACGTATGCCAAAAATGTACGTAGAATGAGATTTTCAGTGAATAGCAGCCAGGCACTGAGGTACTGGGTTTTTAAGAACCGGTACAGAACCGGTAACCCAGCGGTGCCAGGGGATCAACACCCAGAGACCTCGGGTTCTCCTGAGTCAGACCTACAGAAACTTCAGAGTCTTCTAGGTGAAGTCAAAGATTAGTTTATTGGCTGCAACCAAGGTGACAGGGTCCTCGAAGTACAATTCGAGTATATTCAGGAGACTGCACACTTTCACGAAGTTAGGCTTCTCTTCTTATACATAATATTCAGCCTTGGGCAAAACATTCCTTGGATTCGTGGTATTTCATTTATGGTTACTGATTACAAAAGAAAAGCAGAGTCATGATGACAAGCACATATTTCACGTTGTGCTGCCCATAACAAATCATCCGGCAAGGCCCAACATTTCATCAGATATCGCTGGACCCCTAATAAAAACGGTCACCTCCCCTTCATAAAGCAAGTGAAGAAAAGGAGTGGAGAAAGATATGAGCGAGATATGGCAGGTGTGCGCGCTGAAATGGTTTTATGGCTGGTTGAGCCTAGATGCTATCTTGCTCGGCCACTGGGAGGGAACTGACCTAACGAGTTCGGCCTGGGGCAATGGTTCTAACTTGTACTGGGGTCAGGGAGAAGTCGATTAAGGAGTATGTGTCCTTGTGGAATCAAATTCAACTGGATTAAGGCCTATGTAAAGGGCAACATGTAGCTAAGGGTAGAGAATGCAAATGGCGATTTCGAGGTGAAATCGTCACTCGAATACGCCGAAAATACATGTACTTGATGTACTCGTCATTCTCGGTCTTTTGATACCAAATTCGTCCTATTTCGACAAAGTTTTTATTCTCGAGTTCAGTACTTTATATGGATCCAGATTTTTCAGAACCACAGACCCTCTTTTTGCCCTTACATAGGCAATTAATCTATCCTCATGTTAATCTGAGTCCAGATCTATATTTCTAAAGTCATTGAGATGTTGCTGCAACATCATTCTAGTGCTGAGCGCATGTCTTGACACAGGCTTCCTTACACATGATGTAACACAGAGGCCACATATTGCAGGAGCACACTGTATGCATAGACAGAACAGGAAAAGAATGGCTAAGACCATCCCATTGACCATCAGAATTTTCCATCCCCAGTCAGATATTAGTTCCCAGAACCATCCCATTAACGACCAATCTCCTTTATCCACAGGAATAGATTCGGAATTCTTATGTAGTTTGGAGATGGCCCCGTACACTGTCGGAGCATTATCTGGAATAAAAAATGCAACAACTGGACTGGATCAATTTGCATACTCCACCTCGGTCCGCAAGTATTACATCCAAAGCGACCCGGTTCTGAAGGGTCATCAGTCGATCCGACTGGAGCTCAGCAGTCAGGTTACTAAGGGCACCAGCAGTTTCAATCACGGTGGATTCAACTACCCTTGTCAATTGCCTTATGTTTCTGCTGTTAGCCATGGCTCCCCAGAACGGCAGGAAACCCATTGCAAAGTCACCAAATTCTTGACCTGCAGTGTCTTCTTTACTCAAAACACCTCTAACTACCCTTGTCCGATGGTAATCCGCCGCTGCTGTGTAGGTGGGAGGTAACAGGAATGAAACAAAACATGAGCCCGAGAAGTCAGGGGGCAACCATGTATAGGCTCTATCATGGCAGATGAAATAAGTACCCTTAGCGGCTAAAAAGGCAGGGGAAGTCTGAGATCCAAAAACATACGTTTCTGTACAGACACTCTTCCCTAGCTGAGATCTGGGATTCCTGCCAATACCTTGCAGACACAGGTGACCTTGATGGGGTACGATCCAGATAGGGGACGATCTTTTGGCTTGCTGTTTCTCACTTAATGTAGTGCCATATCCGGTCACATTCCAACCTACATATGCAAGTATCTCATCATCCGGGGTATCTTCGTAAGAAGTTACTTCCTTGATCATGTCAACTATACCCTTGACTAGGGCGCTAGTCTTGAGGTTGTCTTTTACAGAACGTAGGGGTTGGATTTCTCGTGCATATATGAACATTGTCCTATATGCCCATACTGACCCATTGCGACTAAATGGCAGGACCAAATAGGGGATACCTCTATCCGTGGTGTGGGGCATGAGACCGCACACCCAACAGTTGGTTGTGTTCATTACAAGTTGGTGTTGGTGTAATAACTGAACGAAGGAGTTATTAATGAACTCTAATCTCCTATTTGATTCGTGGTCAGGCAAAGGGTGGAAAGAATGAGAGGAAACAGTAGGGGGAGGTATGGGTGATGTAGTGGGCGCAAATGTCACATGAAAAGAGAATAAAACATAGCTTATCAAAAAGACCATTACGCTAAATAGCATAAAAATACACATTATTATAAAGTTTTTCTTCGTCATTGTTTTCAAAAGTCTCTGCTTAAAGTTCATTTGTTTGGCAGGCCTCTCCACATCAGGAAACTCCATCCTCTCTAAGGTGCTGCCCGCGGCGGTAGGTTGTTTCTGCTAAAGGATACTTCCGTCAGTCTAGGGCAGCTCCCTTGGACTAACCGGAACCAGCGACCTATCGTCGTCAGCTGCACCCAAAAGTCTTTAATCAACCGCGACCCTAGCAGCGGAACCCGGATGGCGGTTCAAAAAAACAAAAAGAAGCAAGTTACCTAGATGGGAGAATCTGCACTTTAAAAAATAGTATTTGGGAAAAACGCATTTTTTATTAGTCCACAGGTTTTTCTCTCGGATCATAAAATAAATCACTTTTACTTTAGTCTGTTTTTCTTGGTCGTAAATTGTAGCGTCTTTTCCCGGGTACTGTCTGGTCCAGAAATAGTAGTTCAGGTTCCACAGAGTTCAATTGTTCTGGTGGTGGCACAGTTTCTTGGAAAATGTTCTCACTCTTACAATCACGTTTAGCTTCTTTTACACGTTCATCAGTTGTGCGCTCTGAGTCAGTGCCTCCTTTCCGGACCCATTGGTCATGTGGCAGAGGGAAGGGTATCTTCTTACAATGGATCCCGTGGACCCAATTGGTCTTCCCTTCCACCCTAACAGTCGACCTTGTAGACAGGAGGACGAGGTGAGGCCCGGTCCATCTGGGCTGGTCGTTTCTTGTCCTCTGGAAGTTTCGGACAAGCACCCAGGAACCGGGGTCAATGGAGTGACCCGGTGTCTCAGAGACCGGAGGCAAGGTGTTGTGAACCTGTTGATATAAAACACGCAATTTAGCCGTCAATTCATACAAATAGTCAAGCAAAATGGGGTGTTGCAGCTCGCTAAACTTCGTGGGTCTAGGCACTCCCCATATGTTGGCTGGCCGACCAAAGATTATTTCATAGGGGCTGAGTTTCATTCGAGAATGCACAGTCATTCTGGTGGATAGGAGTGCTAAGGGTAGAGCGTCAGGCCATTTAAGACCTGTGCTCGCTTGGATTTTGGCCAATTTAAGTTTAAGCGTGCCATTGTAACATTCCACTAATCCAGCTGATTGGGGGTGATTTGCAGCGTGGAACTTCTGCCTAATGCCTAGCCCTTCACACACTCTTTTCATCACACAACCCACAAATTCACTTCCGTTGTCGGACCAGACCATTCTAGGCATTCCGAACCTGGGGAAGAACTCTTTCACAAGGGCTTTCGCTGTGGACAAGGCAGTATTGTCCCTTAGAGGATAGGCTTCTACCCATCTTGAGAAGGCACAAACAACCACGAGCACGTATTTTAAGTTGTTGCACCTCTCCATGTGTATGAAATCTAGCTGCAAAACCTCGAACGGATACGTAGGAGGTGCAAAATGACCAGCTGGAGTTGGGGTTCCCCTACCAGGATTGTGCTTCAGACATACCATGCAATTCTTGACAACATTCTATGCACACTTGGGAATCCCTGAATTCTTCCACACTGGCGCCAACAACTCGCAAATCCCTTTCGCGCTGATATGGGCCATCCCATGAGCCATTGTAACCACTGCAGGCACATATGCATCGGGTAACAACCATCTCTGTTGCTCTGTCGATTCAATCCAACAACCATTTGCATCCATTCTCCCTGTACTTTCTCTCCACATGCTTAACTCTTTCTCCGTGGCCTCAGCTTGGATGGACTTCACACTTTCTATCGTGTCTTCACATATTCCAACATCACCAGTCCATCTTTCTGGGCTCGCAACATACATTCGGCTCATCATATTCTTTGCAGTGTCCTTAGCAGTTTCATCAGCGAATGCATTTCCACGACCAACATCATCAGTCACTTTCTTGTGTGCACTACATTTCACGATCGCTACTTTCAGGGGCAACGTCAGTGATTCAAGAAGCTCATTCACCAACTGACCATGCTGAATCTTGGCTCCATGCGAAGTCAGGAACCCACGTTCTCTCCACAATCGTCCAAAACTGTGAGCCACTCCAAAAGCATACTGGCTGTCGGTATAGACAGTCACTTTCATTCCTTTAGATAACACACATGCTCTCGTCAGTGCCACGAGTTCAGCGGCTTGAGCTGAACCATGTGGTATTCGCGCAGTTTCAATGATTGTGTGCAAAGTTGTGACAGCATATGCTGTAGTCACGTTACCATTTGGGAGTTTAAAGCAGGAAACATCCACCCACAATGTACCATCACATTCAGCAAGAGGAGTGTCGAATAAATCAACTCTCCCTTTCGTCTCTTCCTCTGTTCTGAGGAAACAATCGTGCTGTTCTGAAGCATCCGATTCCTCTGTAATTGGTAACAATGTGGCTATGTTCAAGGTACTGCACCTTTTTATGTGCACATGGCTTGCTAGTAGCGTCAATTCATAACTGGACAGTCGAGCACTAGTTAAGTGCTGTGTCTTGGTCCTATTTAACAACGTGTCTACTGCATGCGGGACCATCACGATTAGTGTATTATTCATTACTAGACCTGCAGACTGTCGAATAGAAACAGCTGCTGCTGCTGTGGCCCTTAAACAACTTGGCAATGCTCGTGCTACCGGATCCAAAGTTGACGAAAAATAGGCGCATGGCCGCTGTCTATCTCCGTATAACTGAGTCAGTACAGACAATGCACAGCCCTCCTTCTCGTGGACGTATAATGTGAAAGGCTTACTGTAGTTGGGGTTGCCTAACACAGGGGCCGAACATAATGCTGTGCGTAATTCGAGAACACTTTTCTGACACTCATCAGACCAAGGAATGGGATTGGGTGTATTTGTACACGTTAGTGCCAATAAGGGTTTGGCTAATAACGAAAAATTTGGAATCCACTGTCTACAGTACGATGTGATGCCCAAGAAAGCGCGTACTTCTCTCTGCGTTCTTGGCACATTCAATTTCGCTATTGCCTGAATTCTTTCTGGGGTCAGTTTCCTTCCCTCCTTCGATAAGAGATGACCTAAGTAGGTCACTTCTTGTCGGCAATATTGAAGCTTGGAAAGTGACACCTTGTGATGCAGATCACATAGATGACGCAGTAATGTCAACGTGGCCATTTTACATATTTTCTCAGTATCCGCAGCGATGAGCAAATCGTCCACGTACTGTACGAGAGTGGCACCTTTGGGCAAAACCATTGTGTCAAGCTGACATTTCAGAGCTTGACTATATATTGAGGGGCTTTCACAGTAGCCTTGAGGAGCGCGTTTAAAGCGGAAACTGCGACCTCCTAAACTAAAGGAAAAAATATCCCTGCTTTCCTCAGCAATCGGGATACTGAAGAAAGCATTCTTCAGATCAATCACCGAAAACCAGGATGCAGATGCTGGAATCATAGTCAATAATGTTGTAATGTCGGGGACAACTGGGAATTGTGGCACCACTATCTTATTTACTTCCCTAAGATCAATCACAAATCTATACACAGGTGGCTGAGAAGGGTCAGTTCGTTTTAAAACAGGCAGAACAGGACTATTGCAAACATTGCCTCGTGTTTCTTCAATTACGTCTTTTTCAATCAACTCGCAAACAATCGCTAGCAAAGCTTTTTCGCCCTCATTGGATATCCTGTATTGGGGAATTCGTGGCATTTTGACATTCGGCTTCAATGTTACAACATACGGTGGAATTTCTAAAAGACCTACATCATTCGGACCAGTAGCTCAAAGAATATCTGGTAGAAGTGCCAATTCTGCTGGAAGTGTATTTCTCGACAAATACATGGGAGAAACCACTTTCTTACCTAAAGTAAGTTGTACTCCTGAGGGAGAACAGTACAAAGTCGCATATAATCTTTTTAGCAAATCTAATCCTAGCAGATTTTCACA
Source organism: Lissotriton helveticus (assembly GCF_964261635.1). Taxonomy (NCBI): domain Eukaryota; kingdom Metazoa; phylum Chordata; class Amphibia; order Caudata; family Salamandridae; genus Lissotriton; species Lissotriton helveticus. Next base: position 1,352,353,040 of record NC_136061.1, on the reverse strand, counting down.
ACAACCTGTTGTCAAAATAAGGGGTGCTTCGAATTCACAAGGACCAACAGAAAGAGATAAAGGGTCAGAAATTGGATTTCTAACCGGGGCGCCAGAAAAACCTACGGAAACGTTCATTTTGCCAGACAAAGGTGCGCCAGGGAGTTTGGAGTGCATAATAGAACTCTTTGTAGCACCAGTATCCAACAGAAAAGGTTCTGACACACCCGATGTAATCACCTCAACGTAAGGTCCACTCTGATCTACTGGAACTGAAACAACTCCCTCTCCTTGTCTTAGGCTGTCCTAGCAATCATTACTCTCCCACTGCTCATTTTCTGTGTAATACTCGTCAACGTAGTATTGAGCTGTCCTGTCAGATACGTTATTTTGCTGGTCAAACCTGTTCATAGAGTTTTGTGGTGGAAGGGGACGTGTGTCCTGAGGGGCGTTTCCACGCCCTCTACCTCTAGGCGCTTGCTGACTACTACGACCTCTTACGCCAGAAATTCCATTTGCACGTTGTGGTAGGGCAGGACAGTCATATTTGTAATGACCCTCTTGTTTGCAGTATAGACACTGGTTGGGACCTACGCGGTTTTGATTGTAATCGAATCTTTGCAAGTTTCTCTGAGGCTGCTGAAAAGTGTTCTGGTAATGATTCGGACCATTATTATTTTTATTACCACCACCACGTGGCGGATAGGCTTGCTGTAGCAAAACCTTCGTTTTGAGTTCTCTAGTTTTCTTCTCTACTTTATCTTTCTCATCTTTGTCTCTATTCTCGTAGTACTGTGCGGTAGCTAATATCCGAATCTTTTAATTTCCTACACAAATCTGGAAGAAGATTGTGCACAAATTTATCGACAAACAATCTCTGACCACCTTCTGTGGTCATATCTTGACCGCTATGGTCAATGAATGTTTCTTCAAATCTGGTGAAGAAATCTGACACAGTTTCTTCTTTCTTTTGCTTGCATGCAGATAACTTATCCCAATTTACGCGTATTGCAGGCATTATCGTTTTCATGTAATCTACTATTCTACCAGGTAGTTCCGCTATCAAAGGCTCAGGCTTGGCACCACCGACTTGTCGCGCGTCTGCAGTAGTAATATTAGCCCACGTGTCACCTAATTCCTGGTCATGATCTACATGACGAATTTTTCCCCATAACGGCTGTGGAACAACGTTCCCGAATAACATATCGATATCGGCCAAATTCATTATACATGACCCAGCAGTTTGCGACAATTCTTTATAGTACCCTGCAGGATTTTTACGCGGATCTGGTAGTGTTTGTTTGAGTGCTAAAACTTCAGCTCGCTTCCATGGGACATGTACCCATACGCGGTGAAAGTGCGGCAGGACAGGTGGGACAGCTGTCGCGTCACCCTCTCTCCATTGTGGGGGAACTTCTCTCATAGGGTATTGTCGTGCCTTTTTTCTACCAGATGCACTAGATTCCGGTGGTGACCCAGAACTGCTTCCCTTACTTCGATATGAAAATAGCATCTCAACTGCTTTTTCCACATCGGGACCTACAATCATACCCTCTCCAAATTTAAATCGTACACGACACATCTCTTGTGGGATGCATTCTTGATCATTGTCTTCTAAATCTTCGCCAAGAAAGACGCACATCTGTTCGAACACATATCTCTGCTTCGCTGCTTCCCATTGGTGGAAGACTTCCATGACAGACTGTACATCATATTTTGCAGTGTCCAGGACCCATTTCCGAGCTAAACTATTCAGGGAATCTCTCTCTTGATAATCAGGCAGTTGACTTCGCAACTGTCTTCTTCCTATGTTAGGGGTCGTAGCAGGCGACCCAAAAAGAGGTAAAAGAAGATTAGTAACAGTGCTGGCCATTTTCTGCCGAATGGAAGGTGAAACTGAAGGACAAGCAGATGAAAAAACGGGGTGAGGTAAGGCGGGGGTAGAGATGGCAGAAGAGGTATCAGGAATAATGGATGTGGTACTAGGCAAAATCATAGAGGGGGCATTAGGAGATGTAGAAAACACTGTAGGCAAAATCGTAGAAAACACAGGTGAAACAGAAGTGGTCGGTGGGCCTGGAGGAGGCTGCACCGAAGAAGTAGGAGCCAGCTGAAGAGCAGCTGGTGGGTGCTGTGGAAGAGCCAGAGGCGCAGCTTGTGCAACTAAAGGTTGCGGGGGTGCTGTGGCATTCTGCGCATAGGGGGGTGGTGAAGTTAATAATTGCGACATTAATTGGTCTTTTTCACGCTCTTTTGCTGTCCCTTGCTGAAGAGACGGCAAAACTGGATAACATTTATCTATTGCCATTTTACGTTGCCTGTGCAACTGCTCATTTATCTGCTCTTCCTCATTATCTTTAAACTGCACGGCAGCTTGCATTACTGAAAGTCCCCCTTCTCTCTTATTTTTCTTAGCTAATTTAATTTCTTTTTGTTTGGCTTCTTTGCGCCATAAGCGGAAAGAGTCAAACATCGCCGGCCGGGCTTTCTTTTTGAAGAGTTTAACTTCAAGGTTGTCTAAGATTTCAGAATCAAAGCTACCATATTGGGGCCATTTTAAAACACCATCTTTCCTAGTGTATTTAATCCATACCTCGTTGTAAACGATGGGGCCTACCCCATGTTTAGCGTATAGCTCGTAAGTCGGAGTTCCAACTGGAGGAACCGGACATGAGTCCTCCAATCGGGAGTCCCTATTGTTACTACCAAGACAAAACCAATTCCCGAGTCTAAGACTAGGCATCCTCGCTCTCTAGTCTAGTTCCAAAACTTCAAAGGATTTATCGTTTACGATATTTCTCGTGAAAACACGAGTCCTTCGGTTATGGTGCTTGCAAGAACCAATAAAATCCTTTTGTATCTCTAAGATACCACAAAGTAAGTCCAACTAAGGACTGGGAGACGCTCCACTTATACTTAACTGAAAATATCGATGGCTTCACCAGAAGACTCGTCTCAGCGTTTCGCTCTACCGAAAATTTCAAGGGTCCAACATCAGGGCGATAGCCAGGGCAGCAGTCCTTGTAGCCGTCGGGAAGCGGGGAACCTCGCAGTAAAGACCTTCGGACCACGTCGACATGCAGGGGTCGATGAGGTGGTGGGCCCTCCTCCGGAATTTTCACACGAAGCTCCTCATGATCTTCAGGCTGATTGGTACCACTGGAATCGCCCCAAACGCTGGGCGCCAACTGAGGTACTGGGTTTTTAAGAACCGATACAGAACCGGTAACCCAGCGGTGCCAGGGGATCAACACCCAGAGACCTCGGGTTCTCCTGAGTCAGACCTACAGAAACTTCAGAGTCTTCAAGGTGAAGTCAAAGATTAGTTTATTGGCTGCAACCAAGGTGACAGGGTCCTCGAAGTACAATTCGAGTATATTCAGGAGACTGCACACTTTCACGAAGTTAGGCTTCTCTTCTTATACATAATATTCAGCCTTGGGCAAAACATTCCTTGGATTCGTGGTATTTCATTTATGGTTACTGATTACAAAAGAAAAGCAGAGTAATGATGACATGCACATATTTCACGTCGTGCTGCCCATAACAAATCATCCGGCAAGGCCCAACATTTCATCAGATATCGCTGGACCCCTAATAAAAACGGTCACCTCCCCTTCATAAAGCAAGTGAAGAAAAGGAGTGGAGAAAGATGTGAGCGAGATATGGCAGGTGTGCGCGCTGAAATGGTTTTATGGCTGGTTGAGCCTAGATGCTATCTTGCTCGGCCACTGGGAGGGAACTGACCTAACGAGTTCGGCCTGGGGCAATGGTTCTAACTTGTAATGGGGTCAGGGAGAAGTCGATTAAGGAGTATGTGTCCTTGTGGAATCAAATTCAACTGGATTAAGGCCTATGTAAAGGGCAACATGTAGCTAAGGGTAGAGAATGCAAATGGCGATTTCGAGGTGAAATCGTCACTCGAATACGCCGAAAATACATGTACTTGATGTACTCGTCATTCTCGGTCTTTTGATACCAAATTCGTCCTATTTCGACAAAGTTTTTATTCTCGAGTTCAGTACTTTATATGGATCCAGATTTTTCAGAACCACAATTGCAGCCAGGCACATTTTAGCAAGTTTTACTTGTAAGTGGGGATGGAAACGCTTTTTAGGCTCAGTACTGGGCTCAAAACATGCAGCCCTGATGTCTCTCATGTAGCAGGTGGTTAAGTAGAAATTCGCTGCTCGGCTGACCCTGCAGGAGCAAACGTATGCTAAAAATTTTCGTAGAATGAGATTTTCAGTGAAGAGCAGCCAGGCACATTTTAGCAAGTTTTACTTGTAAGTGGGGTTGGAAACGCTTTTCAGGCTCAATACTGGGCTCAAAACATGCAGCCCTGATGTCTCTCATGATAGCAGGTGGTTAAGTAGAAATTCGCTGCTCGGCTGACCCAGCAGGAACAAACGTATGCCAAAAATATACGTAGAATGAGATTTTCAGTGAATAGCAGCCAGGCACATTTTAGCAAGTTTTACTTGTAAGTGGGGATGGAAACGCTTTTTAGGCTCAATACTGAGCTCAAAACATGCAGCCCTGATGTCTCCCATGTAGCAGGTGGTTAAGTAGAAATTCGCTGCTCGGCTGACCCTGCAGGAGCAAACGTATGCTAAAAATGTTCGTAGAATGAGATTTTCAGTGAAGAGCAGCCAGGCACATTTTAGCAAGTTTTACTTGTAAGTGGGGTTGGAAACACTTTTCCATACTCAATACTGGGCTCAAAAGATGCAGCCCTGATGTCTCTCATGATAGCAGGTGGTTAAGTAGAAATTCGCTGCTCGGCTGAACCAGCAGGAGCAAACGTATGCGAAAAATGTTCGTAGAATGAGTTTTTCAGTGAAGAGCAGCCAGGCACATTTTAGCAAGTTTTACTTGTAAGTGGGGTTGGAAACGCTTTTCAGGCTCAATACTGAGCTCAAAACATGCAGCCCTGATGTCTCTCATGATAGCAGGTGGTTAGGTAGAAATTCGCTGCTCTGCTGACCCAGCAGGAACAAACGTATGCCAAAAATGTACGTAGAATGAGATTGTCAGTGAATAGCAGCCAGGCACATTTTAGCAAGTTTTACTTGTAAGTGGGGTTGGAAACGCTTTTCAGGCTCAGTACTGGGCTCAAAACATGCAGTCCTGATGTCTCTCATGATAGGAGGTGGTTAAGTAGAAATTCGCTGCTCGGCTGACCCTGCAGGAGCAAACGTATGCTAAAAATGTTCGTAGAATGAGATTTTCAGTGAATAGCAGCCAGGCACATTTTAGCAAGTTTTACTTGTAAGTGGGGTTGGAAACGCTTTTCAGGCTCAGTACTGGGCTCAAAACATGCAGTCCTGATGTCTCTCATGATAGGAGGTGGTTAAGTAGAAATTTGCTGCTCGGCTGACCCTGCAGGAGCAAACGTATGCTAAAAATGTTCGTAGAATGAGATTTTCAGTGAAGAGCAGCCTGGCACATTTTAGCAAGTTTTACTTGTAAGGGGGGTTGGAAACGCTTTTCAGGCTCAATACTGGGCTCAAAAGATGCAGCCCTGATGTCTCTCATGATAGCAGGTGGTTAAGTAGAAATTCGCTGCTCGGCTGAACCAGCAGGATCAAACGTATGCTAAAAATGTTCGTAGAATGAGATTTTCAGTGAAGAGCAGCCAGGCACATTTTAGCAAGTTTTACTTGTAAGTGGGGTTGGAAACGCTTTTCAGGCTCAATACTGGGCTCAAAAGATGCAGCCCTGATGTCTCTCATGATAGCAGGTAGTTAAGTAGAAATTCGCTGCTCGGCTGATCCAGCAGGAGCAAACATATGCGAAAAATGCACGTAGAATGAGCTTTTCAGTGAAGAGCAGCCAGGCACATTTTATCAAGTTTTACTTGTAAGTGGGGTTGGAAATGCTTTTCAGGCTCAATACTGGGCTCAAATGATGTCTCTCATGATAGCAGGTGGTTAAGTAGAAATTCGCTGCTCGGCTGACCCAGCAGGAACAAACGTATGCCAAAAATGTACGTAGAATGAGATTTTCAGTGAATAGCAGCCAGGCACATTTTAGCAAGTTTTACTTGTAAGTGGGGTTGGAAATGCTTTTCAGGCTCAATACTGGGCTCAAAACATGCAGCCCTGATGTCTCTCATGATAGCAGGTGGTTAAGTAGAAATTCGCTGCTCGGCTGACCCAGCAGGAACAAACGTATGCCAAAAATGTACGTAGAATGAGATTTTCAGTGAATAGCAGCCAGGCACATTTTAGCAAGTTTTACTTGTAAGTGGGGATGGAAACGCTTTTTAGGCTCAGTACTGGGCTCAAAAGATTCAGCCCTGATGTCTCTCATGATAGCAGGTGGTTAAGTAGAAATTCGCTGCTCGGCTGACCCAGCAGGAACAAACGTATGCCAAAAATGTACGTAGAATGAGATTTTCAGTGAATAGCAGCCAGGCACATTTTAGCAAGTTTTACTTGTAAGTGGGGATGGAAACGCTTTTTAGGCTCAGTACTGGGCTCAAAAGATGCAGCCCTGATGTCTCTCATGATAGCAGGTGGTTAAGTAGAAATTCGCTGCTCGGCTGACCCAGCAGGAACAAACGTATGCCAAAAATGTACGTAGAATGAGATTTTCAGTGAATAGCAGACAGGCACATTTTAACAAGTTTTACTTGTAAGTGGGGATGGAAACGCTTTTTGGGCTCAGTACTGGGCTCAAAAGATGCAGCTCTGATGTCTCTCATGATAGCAGGTGGTTAAGTAGAAATTCGCTGCTCGGCTGACCCTGCAGGAGCAAACGTATGCTAAAAATGTTCGTAGAATGAGATTTTCAGTGAAGAGCAGCCAGGCACATTTTAGCAAGTTTTACTTGTAAGTGGGGTTGGAAACGCTTTTCAGGCTCATTACTGAGCTCAAAACATGCAGCCCTGATGTCTCTCATGATAGCAGGTGGTTAAGTAGAAATTCGCTGCTCGGCTGACCCTGCAGGAGCAAACATATGCCAAAAATGTACGTAGAATGAGATTTTCAGTGAATAGCAGCCAGGCACATTTTAGCAAGTTTTACTTGTAAGTGGGGTTGGAAATGCTTTTCAGGCTCAATACTGGGCTCAAAAGATGCAGCCCTGATGTCTCTCATGATAGCAGGTGGTTAAGTAGAAATTCGCTGCTCGGCTGACCCTGCAGGAGCAAACGTATGCTAAAAATGTTCGTAGAATGAGATTTTCAGTGAAGAGCAGCCAGGCACATTTTAGCAAGTTTTACTTGTAAGTGGGGTTGGAAACGCTTTTCAGGCTCAATACTGGGCTCAAAAGATGCAGCCCTGATGTCTCTCATGATAGCAGGTGGTTAAGTAGAAATTCGCTGCTCGGCTGATCCAGCAGGAGCAAACGTATGCGAAAAATGTACGTAGAATGAGCTTTTCAGTGAAGAGCAGCCAGGCACATTTTAGCAAGTTTTACTTGTAAGTGGGGTTGGAAACGCTTTTCAGGCTCAATACTGGGCTCAAAACATGCAGTCCTGATGTCTCTCATGATAGGAGGTGGTTAAGTAGAAATTCGCTGCTCGGCTGACCCTGCAGGAGCAAACGTATGCTAAAAATGTTCGTAGAATGAGATTTTCAGTGAAGAGCAGCCAGGCACATTTTAGCACGTTTTACTTGTAAGTGGGGTTGGAAACGCTTTTCAGACTCAATACTGGGCTCAAAACATGCAGCCCTGATGTCTCTCATGATAGCAGGTGGTTAAGTAGAAATTCGCTGCTCGGCTGACCCTGCAGGAGCAAACGTATTCTAAAAATGTTCGTAGAATGAGATTTTCAGTGAAGAGCAGCCAGGCACATTTTAGCAAGTTTTACTTGTAAGTGGGGTTGGAAACGCTTTTCAGGCTCAGTACTGGGCTCAAAACATGCAGCCCTGATGTCTCTCATGATAGCAGGTGGTTAAGTAGAAATTCGCTGCTCGGCTGACCCTGCAGGAGCAAACGTATGCTAAAAATGTTCGTAGAATGAGATTTTCAGTGAAGAGCAGCCAGGCACATTTTAGCAAGTTTTACTTGTAAGTGGGGTTGGAAACGCTTTTCAGGCTCAATACTGTGCTCAAAAGATGCAGCCCTGATGTCTCTCATGATAGCAGGTGGTTAAGTAGAAATTCGCTGCTCGGCTGATCCAGCAGGAGCAAACGTATGCGAAAAATGTACGTAGAATGAGCTTTTCAGTGAAGAGCAGCCAGGCACATTTTAGCAAGTTTTACTTGTAAGTGGGGTTGGAAACGCTTTTCAGGCTCAATACTGGGCTCAAAACATGCAGTCCTGATGTCTCTCATGATAGGAGGTGGTTAAGTAGAAATTCGCTGCTCGGCTGACCCTGCAGGAGCAAACGTATGCTAAAAATGTTCGTAGAATGAGATTTTCAGTGAAGAGCAGCCAGGCACATTTTAGCACGTTTTACTTGTAAGTGGGGTTGGAAACGCTTTTCAGACTCAATACTGGGCTCAAAACATGCAGCCCTGATGTCTCTCATGATAGCAGGTGGTTAAGTAGAAATTCGCTGCTCGGCTGACCCTGCAGGAGCAAACGTATTCTAAAAATGTTCGTAGAATGAGATTTTCAGTGAAGAGCAGCCAGGCACATTTTAGCAAGTTTTACTTGTAAGTGGGATTGGAAACGCTTTTCAGGCTCAGTACTGGGCTCAAAACATGCAGCCCTGATGTCTCTCATGATAGCAGGTGGTTAAGTAGAAATTCGCTGCTCGGCTGACCCTGCAGGAGCAAACGTATGCTAAAAATGTTCGTAGAATGAGATTTTCAGTGAAGAGCAGCCAGGCACATTTTAGCAAGTTTTACTTGTAAGTGGGGTTGGAAACGCTTTTCAGGCTCAATACTGGGCTCAAAAGATGCAGCCCTGATGTCTCTCATGATAGCAGGTGGTTAAGTAGAAATTCGCTGCTCGGCTGATCCTGCAGGTGCAAACGTATGCCAAAAATGTACGTAGAATGAGATTTTCAGTTATAGCAGCCAGGCACATTTTAGCAAGTTTTACTTGTAAGTGGAGATGGAAACGTTTTTTAGGCTCAATACTGAGCTCAAAACATGCAGCCCTGATGTCTCTCATGTAGCAGGTGGTTAAGTAGAAATTCGCTGCTCGGCTGACCCTGCAGGAGCAAACGTATGCTAAAAATGTTCGTAGAATGAGATTTTCAGTGAAGAGCAGCCAGGCACATTTTAGCAAGTTTTACTTGTAAGTGGGGTTGGAAACGCTTTCAGGCTCAATACTGGGCTCAAAACATGCAGCCCTGATGTCTCTCATGATAGCAGGTGGTTAAGTAGAAATTCGCTGCTCGGCTGACCCAGCAGGAACAAACGTATGCCAAAAATGTACGTAGAATGAGATTTTCAGTGAATAGCAGCCAGGCACATTTTAGCAAGTTTTACTTGTAAGGGGGGTTGGAAACGCTTTTCAGGCTCAATACTGGGCCCAAAAGATGCAGCCCTGATGTCTCTCATGATAGCAGGTGGTTAAGTAGAAATTCGCTGCTCGGCTGACCCTGCAGGAGCAAACTTATGCTAAAAATGTTCGTAGAATGAGATTTTCAGTGAAGAGCAGCCAGGCACATTTTAGCAAGTTTTACTTGTAAGTGGGGTTGGAAATGCTTTTCAGGCTCAATACTGGGCTCAAAACATGCAGCCCTGATGTCTCTCATGATAGCAGGTGGTTAAGTAGAAATTCGCTGCTCGGCTGACCCAGCAGGAACAAACGTATGCCAAAAATGTACGTAGAATGAGATTTTCAGTGAATAGCAGCCAGGCACATTTTAGCAAGTTTTACTTGTAAGTGGGGATGGAAACGCTTTTTAGGCTCAGTACTGGGCTCAAAAGATGCAGCCCTGATGTCTCTCATGATAGCAGGTGGTTAAGTAGAAATTCGCTGCTCGGCTGACCCAGCAGGAACAAACGTATGCCAAAAATGTACGTAGAATGAGATTTTCAGTGAATAGCAGACAGGCACATTTTAGCAAGTTTTACTTGTAAGTGGGGATGGAAACGCTTTTTGGGCTCAGTACTGGGCTCAAAAGATGCAGCTCTGATGTCTCTCATGATAGCAGGTGGTTAAGTAGAAATTCGCTGCTCGGCTGACCCTGCAGGAGCAAACGTATGCTAAAAATGTTTGTAGAATGAGATTTTCAGTGAAGAGCAGCCTGGCACATTTTAGCAAGTTTTACTTGTAAGGGGGGTTGGAAACGCTTATCCATACTCAATACTGGGCTCAAAAGATGCAGCCCTGATGTCTCTCATGATAGCAGGTGGTTAAGTAGAAATTCGCTGCTCGGCTGATCCAGCGGGAGCAAACATATGCGAAAAATGTACGTAGAATGAGCTTTTCAGTGAAGAGCAGCCAGGCACATTTTAGCAAGTTTTACTTGTAAGTGGGGTTGGAAACGCTTTTCAGGCTCAATACTGGGCTCAAAACATGCAGCCCTGATGTCTCTCATGATAGCAGGTGGTTAAGTAGAAATTCGCTGCTCGGCTGACCCTGCAGGAGCAAACGTATGCTAAAAATGTTCGTAGAATGAGATTTTCAGTGAAGAGCAGCCAGGCACATTTTAGCAAGTTTTACTTTTAAGTGGGGTTGGAAACGCTTTTCAGGCTCATTACTGAGCTCAAAACATGCAGCCCTGATGTCTCTCATGATAGCAGGTGGTTAAGTAGAAATTCGCTGCTCGGCTGACCCTGCAGGAGCAAACATATGCCAAAAATGTACGTAGAATGAGATTTTCAGTGAATAGCAGCCAGGCACATTTTAGCAAGTTTTACTTGTAAGTGGGGTTGGAAATGCTTTTCAGGCTCAATACTGGGCTCAAAAGATGCAGCCCTGATGTCTCTCATGATAGCAGGTGGTTAAGTAGAAATTCGCTGCTCGGCTGACCCTGCAGGAGCAAACGTATGCTAAAAATGTTCGTAGAATGAGATTTTCAGTGAAGAGCAGCCAGGCACATTTTAGCAAGTTTTACTTGTAAGTGGGGTTGGAAACGCTTTTCAGGCTCAATACTGGGCTCAAAAGATGCAGCCCTGATGTCTCTCATGATAGCAGGTGGTTAAGTAGAAATTCGCTGCTCGGCTGATCCAGCAGGAGCAAACGTATGCGAAAAATGTACGTAGAATGAGCTTTTCAGTGAAGAGCAGCCAGGCACATTTTAGCAAGTTTTACTTGTAAGTGGGGTTGGAAACGCTTTTCAGGCTCAATACTGGGCTCAAAAGATGCAGCCCTGATGTCTCTCATGATAGCAGGTGGTTAAGTAGAAATTCGCTGCTCGGCTGACCCTGCAGGAGCAAACGTATGCTAAAAATGTTCGTAGAATAAGATTTTCAGTGAAGAGCAGCCAGGCACATTTTAGCAAGTCTCACTTGTAAGTGGGGTTGGAAACGCTTTTCAGGCTCAATACTGGGCTCAAAAGATGCAGCCCTGATGTCTCTCATGATAGCAGGTGGTTAAGTAGAAATTCGCTGCTCGGCTGACCCTGCAGGAGCAAACGTATGCTAAAAATGTTCGTAGAATGAGATTTTCAGTGAAGAGCAGCCAGGCACATTTTAGCAAGTTTTACTTGTAAGTGGGGTTGGAAACGCTTTTCAGGCTCAGTACTGGGCTCAAAGATGCAGCCCTGATGTCTCTCATGATAGCAGGTGGTTAAGTGGAAATTCGCTGCTCGGCTGAACCAGCAGGAGCAAACGTATGCGAAAAATGTTCGTAGAATTAGTTTTTCAGTGAAGAGCAGCCAGGCACATTTTAGCAAGTTTTACTTGTAAGTGGGGTTGGAAACCCATACTCAATACTGGGCTCAAAAGATGCAGCCCTGATGTCTCTCATGATAGCAGGTGGTTAAGTAGAAATTCGCTGCTCGGCTGACCCAGCAGGAACAAACGTATGCCAAAAATGTACGTAGAATGAGATTTTCAGTGAATAGCAGCCAGGCACATTTTAGCAAGTTTTACTTGTAAGTGGGGTTGGAAATGCTTTTCAGGCTCAATACTGGGCTCAAAACATGCAGCCCTGATGTCTCTCATGATAGCAGGTGGTTAAGTAGAAATTCGCTGCTCGGCTGACCCAGCAGGAACAAACGTATGCCAAAAATGTACGTAGAATGAGATTTTCAGTGAATAGCAGCCAGGCACATTTTAGCAAGTTTTACTTGTAAGTGGGGATGGAAACGCTTTTTAGGCTCAGTACTGGGCTCAAAAGATTCAGCCCTGATGTCCCTCATGATAGCAGGTGGTTAAGTAGAAATTCGCTGCTCGGCTGACCCAGCAGGAACAAACGTATGCCAAAAATGTACGTAGAATGAGATTTTCAGTGAATAGCAGACAGGCACATTTAGCAAGTTTTACTTGTAAGTGGGGATGGAAACGCTTTTTAGGCTCAGTACTGGGCTCAAAAGATGCAGCTCTGATGTCTCTCATGATAGCAGGTGGTTAAGTAGAAATTCGCTGCTCGGCTGACCCTGCAGGAGCAAACGTATGCTAAAAATGTTCGTAGAATGAGATTTTCAGTGAAGAGCAGCCAGGCACATTTTAGCAAGTTTTACTTGTAAGTGGGGTTGGAAACGCTTTTCAGGCTCAATACTGGGCTCAAAACATGCAGCCCTGATGTCTCTCATGATAGCAGGTGGTTAAGTAGAAATTCGCTGCTCAGCTGACCCAGCAGGAACAAACGTATGCCAAAAATGTACGTAGAATGAGATTTTCAGTGAATAGCAGACAGGCACATTTTAGCAAGTTTTACTTGTAAGTGGGGATGGAAACACTTTTTAGGCTCAGTACTGGGCTCAAAAGATGCAGCTCTGATGTCTCTCATGATAGCAGGTGGTTAAGTAGAAATTCGCTGCTCGGCTGACCCTGCAGGAGCAAACGTATGCTAAAAATGTTCGTAGAATGAGATTTTCAGTGAAGAGCAGCCTGGCACATTTTAGCAAGTTTTACTTGTAAGGGGGGTTGGAAACACTTATCCATACTCAATACTGGGCTCAAAAGATGCAGCCCTAATGTCTCTCATGATAGCAGGTGGTTAAGTAGAAATTCGCTGCTCGGCTGATCCAGCAGGAGCAAACATATGCGAAAAATGTACGTAGAATGAGCTTTTCAGTGAAGAGCAGCCAGGCACATTTTAGCAAGTTTTACTTGTAAGTGGGGTTGGAAACGCTTTTCAGGCTCAATACTGGGCTCAAAACATGCAGCCCTGATGTCTCTCATGATAGCAGGTGGTTATGTAGAAATTCGCTGCTCGGCTGACCCTGCAGGAGCAAACGTATGCTAAAAATGTTCGTAGTATGAGATTTTCAGTGAAGAGCAGCCAGGCACATTTTAGCAAGTTTTACTTGTAGGTGGGGTTGGAAACGCTTTTCATGCTCAATACTGGGCTCAAAACATGCAGCCCTGATGTCTCTCATGATAGCAGGTGGTTATGTAGAAATTCGCTGCTCGGCTGACCCTGCAGCAGCAAACGTATGCTAAAAATGTTCGTAGAATGAGATTTTCAGTGAAGAGCAGCCAGGCACATTTTAGCAAGTTTTACTTGTAAGTGGGGTTGGAAATGCTTTTCAGGCTCATTACTGAGCTCAAAACATGCAGCCCTGATGTCTCTCATGATAGCAAGTGGTTAAGTAGAAATTCGCTGCTCGGCTGACCCTGCAGGAGCAAACATATGCCAAAAATGTACGTAGAATGAGATTTTCAGTGAATAGCAGCCAGGCACATTTTAGCAAGTTTTACTTGTAAGTGGGGTTGGAAACGCTTTTCAGGCTCAATACTGGGCTCAAAAGATGCAGCCCTGATGTCTCTCATGATAGCAGGTGGTTAAGTAGAAATTCGCTGCTCGGCTGACCCTGCAGGAGCAAACGTATGCTAAAAATGTTTGTAGAATGAGATTTTCAGTGAAGAGCAGCCTGGCACATTTTAGCAAGTTTTACTTGTAAGGGGGGTTGGAAACGCTTATCCATACTCAATACTGGGCTCAAAAGATGCAGCCCTGATGTCTCTCATGATAGCAGGTGGTTAAGTAGAAATTCGCTGCTCGGCTGATCCAGCAGGAGCAAACATATGCGAAAAATGTACGTAGAATGAGCTTTTCAGTGAAGAGCAGCCAGGCACATTTTAGCAAGTTTTACTTGTAAGTGGGGTTGGAAACGCTTTTCAGGCTCAATATTGGGCTCAAAACATGCAGCCCTGATGTCTCTCATGATAGCAGGTGGTTAAGTAGAAATTCGCTGCTCGGCTGACCCAGCAGGAACAAACGTATGCCAAAAATGTACGTAGAATGAGATTTTCAGTGAATAGCAGCCAGGCACATTTTAGCAAGTTTTACTTGTAAGTGGGGATGAAAACGCTTTTTAGGCTCAGTACTGGGCTCCAAGATGCAGCCCTGATTTCTCTCATGATAGCAGGTGGTTATGTAGAAATTCGCTGCTCGGCTGACCCTGCAGGAGCAAACGTATGCTAAAAATGTTCGTAGAATGAGATTTTCAGTGAAGAGCAGCCAGGCACATTTTAGCAAGTTTTACTTGTAAGTGGGGTTGGAAACGCTTTTCAGGCTCAATACTGGGCTCAAAACATGCAGCCCTGATGTCTCTCATGATAGCAGGTGGTTAAGTAGAAATTCGCTGCTCAGCTGACCCAGCAGGAACAAACGTATGCCAAAAATGTACGTAGAATGAGATTTTCAGTGAATAGCAGACAGGCACATTTTAGCAAGTTTTACTTGTAAGTGGGGATGGAAACACTTTTTAGGCTCAGTACTGGGCTCAAAAGATGCAGCTCTGATGTCTCTCATGATAGCAGGTGGTTAAGTAGAAATTCGCTGCTCGGCTGACCCTGCAGGAGCAAACGTATGCTAAAAATGTTCGTAGAATGAGATTTTCAGTGAAGAGCAGCCTGGCACATTTTAGCAAGTTTTACTTGTAAGGGGGGTTGGAAACACTTATCCATACTCAATACTGGGCTCAAAAGATGCAGCCCTAATGTCTCTCATGATAGCAGGTGGTTAAGTAGAAATTCGCTGCTCGGCTGATCCAGCAGGAGCAAACATATGCGAAAAATGTACGTAGAATGAGCTTTTCAGTGAAGAGCAGCCAGGCACATTTTAGCAAGTTTTACTTGTAAGTGGGGTTGGAAACGCTTTTCAGGCTCAATACTGGGCTCAAAACATGCAGCCCTGATGTCTCTCATGATAGCAGGTGGTTATGTAGAAATTCGCTGCTCGGCTGACCCTGCAGGAGCAAACGTATGCTAAAAATGTTCGTAGTATGAGATTTTCAGTGAAGAGCAGCCAGGCACATTTTAGCAAGTTTTACTTGTAGGTGGGGTTGGAAACGCTTTTCATGCTCAATACTGGGCTCAAAACATGCAGCCCTGATGTCTCTCATGATAGCAGGTGGTTATGTAGAAATTCGCTGCTCGGCTGACCCTGCAGCAGCAAACGTATGCTAAAAATGTTCGTAGAATGAGATTTTCAGTGAAGAGCAGCCAGGCACATTTTAGCAAGTTTTACTTGTAAGTGGGGTTGGAAATGCTTTTCAGGCTCATTACTGAGCTCAAAACATGCAGCCCTGATGTCTCTCATGATAGCAAGTGGTTAAGTAGAAATTCGCTGCTCGGCTGACCCTGCAGGAGCAAACATATGCCAAAAATGTACGTAGAATGAGATTTTCAGTGAATAGCAGCCAGGCACATTTTAGCAAGTTTTACTTGTAAGTGGGGTTGGAAACGCTTTTCAGGCTCAATACTGGGCTCAAAAGATGCAGCCCTGATGTCTCTCATGATAGCAGGTGGTTAAGTAGAAATTCGCTGCTCGGCTGACCCTGCAGGAGCAAACGTATGCTAAAAATGTTTGTAGAATGAGATTTTCAGTGAAGAGCAGCCTGGCACATTTTAGCAAGTTTTACTTGTAAGGGGGGTTGGAAACGCTTATCCATACTCAATACTGGGCTCAAAAGATGCAGCCCTGATGTCTCTCATGATAGCAGGTGGTTAAGTAGAAATTCGCTGCTCGGCTGATCCAGCAGGAGCAAACATATGCGAAAAATGTACGTAGAATGAGCTTTTCAGTGAAGAGCAGCCAGGCACATTTTAGCAAGTTTTACTTGTAAGTGGGGTTGGAAACGCTTTTCAGGCTCAATACTGGGCTCAAAACATGCAGCCCTGATGTCTCTCATGATAGCAGGTGGTTATGTAGAAATTCGCTGCTCGGCTGACCCTGCAGGAGCAAACGTATGCTAAAAATGTTCGTAGAATGAGATTTTCAGTGAAGAGCAGCCAGGCACATTTTAGCAAGTTTTACTTGTAAGTGGGGTTGGAAACGCTTTTCAGGCTCATTACTGAGCTCAAAACATGCAGCCCTGATGTCTCTCATGATAGCAGGTGGTTAAGTAGAAATTCGCTGCTCGGCTGACCCTGCAGGAGCAAACATATGCCAAAAATGTACGTAGAATGAGATTTTCAGTGAATAGCAGCCAGGCACATTTTAGCAAGTTTTACTTGTAAGTGGGGTTGGAAACGCTTTTCAGGCTCAATACTGGGCTCAAAAGATGCAGCCCTGATGTCTCTCATGATAGCAGGTGGTTAAGTAGAAATTCGCTGCTCGGCTGACCCTGCAGGAGCAAACGTATGCTAAAAATGTTCGTAGAATGAGATTTTCAGTGAAGAGCAGCCAGGCACATTTTAGCAAGTTTTACTGTAAGTGGGGTTGGAAACGCTTTTCAGGCTCAATACTGGACTCAAAACATGCAGCCCTGATGTCTCTCATGATAGCAGGTGGTTATGTAGAAATTCGCTGCTCGGCTGACCCTGCAGGAGCAAACGTATGCTAAAAATGTTCGTAGAATGAGATTTTCAGTGAAGAGCAGCCAGGCACATTTTAGCAAGTTTTACTTGTAAGTGGGGTTGGAAACGCTTTTCAGGCTCATTACTGAGCTCAAAACATGCAGCCCTGATGTCTCTCATGATAGCAGGTGGTTAAGTAGAAATTCGCTGCTCGGCTGACCCTGCAGGAGCAAACATATGCCAAAAATGTACGTAGAATGAGATTTTCAGTGAAGAGCAGCCAGGCACATTTTAGCAAGTTTTACTTGTAAGTGGGGTTGGAAACGCTTTTCAGGCTCAATACTGGGCTCAAAACATGCAGTCCTGATGTCTCTCATGATAGGAGGTGGTTAAGTAGAAATTCGCTGCTCGGCTGACCCTGCAGGAGCAAACGTATGCTAAAAATGTTCGTAGAATGAGATTTTCAGTGAAGAGCAGCCAGGCACATTTTAGCAAGTTTTACTTGTAAGTGGGGTTGGAAACGCTTTTCAGGCTCAATACTGGGCTCAAAAGATGCAGCCCTGATGTCTCTCATGATAGCAGGTGGTTAAGTAGAAATTCGCTGCTCGGCTGATCCTGCAGGTGCAAACATATGCGAAAAATGTACATAGAATGAGATTTTCAGTGAATAGCAGCCAGGCACATTTTAGCAAGTTTTACTTGTAAGTGGGGATGGAAACGCTTTTTAGGCTCAGTACTGGGCTCAATAGATGCAGCCCTGATGTCTCTCATGATAGCAGGTGGTTAAGTAGAAATTCGCTGCTCGTCTGACCCAGCAGGAACAAACGTATGCCAAAAATGTACGTAGAATGAGATTTTCAGTGAATAGCAGACAGGCACATTTTAGCAAGTTTTACTTGTAAGTGGGGATGGAAACACTTTTTAGGCTCAGTACTGGGCTCAAAAGATGCAACTCTGATGTCTCTCATGATAGCAGGTGGTTAAGTAGAAATTTGCTGCTCGGCTGACCCTGCAGGAGCAAACGTATGCTAAAAATTGTTCGTAGAATGAGATTTTCAGTGAAGAGCAGCCTGGCACATTTTAGCAAGTTTTACTTGTAAGGGGGGTTGGAAACGCTTATCCATACTCAATACTGGGCTCAAAAGATGCAGCCCTGATGTCTCTCATGATAGTAGGTGGTTAAGTAGAAATTCGCTGCTCGGCTGATCCAGCAGGAGCAAACATATGCGAAAAATGTACGTAGAATGAGCTTTTCAGTGAAGAGCAGCCAGGCACATTTTAGCAAGTTTTACTTGTAAGTGGGGTTGGAAACGCTTTTCAGGCTCAATACTGGGCTCAAAACATGCAGCCCTGATGTCTCTCATGATAGCAGGTGGTTAAGTAGAAATTCGCTGCTCGGCTGACCCTGCAGGAGCAAACATATGCTAAAAATGTTCGTAGAATGAGATTTTCAGTGAAGAGCAGCCAGGCACATTTTAGCAAGTTTTACTTGTAAGTGGGGTTGGAAACGCTTTTCAGGCTCATTACTGAGCTCAAAACATGCAGCCCTGATGTCTCTCATGATAGCAGGTGGTTAAGTAGAAATTCGCTGCTCGGCTGACCCTGCAGGAGCAAACATATGCCAAAAATGTACGTAGAATGAGATTTTCAGTGAATAGCAGCCAGGCACATTTTAGCAAGTTTTACTTGTAAGTGGGGTTGAAACGCTTTTCAGGCTCAATACTGGGCTCAAAAGATGCAGCCCTGATGTCTCTCATGATAGCAGGTGGTTAAGTAGAAATTCGCTGCTCGGCTGACCCTGCAGGAGCAAACGTATGCTAAAAATGTTCGTAGAATGAGATTTTCAGTGAAGAGCAGCCAGGCACATTTTAGCAAGTTTTACTTGTAAGTGGGGTTGGAAACGCTTTTCAGGCTCAATACTGGGCTCAAAAGATGCAGCCCTGATGTCTCTCATGATAGCAGGTGGTTAAGTAGAAATTCGCTGCTCGGCTGATCCAGCAGGAGCAAACGTATGCGAAAAATGTACGTAGAATGAGCTTTTCAGTGAAGAGCAGCCAGGCACATTTTAGCAAGTTTTACTTGTAAGTGGGGTTGGAAACGCTTTTCAGGCTCAATACTGGGCTCAAAACATGCAGTCCTGATGTCTCTCATGATAGGAGGTGGTTAAGTAGAAATTCGCTGCTCGGCTGACCCTGCAGGAGCAAACGTATGCTAAAAATGTTCGTAGAATGAGATTTTCAGTGAAGAGCAGCCTGGCACATTTTAGCAAGTTTTACTTGTAAGGGGGGTTGGGAAACGCTTTTCCATACTCAATACTGGGCTTAAAAGATGCAGCCCTGATGTCTCTCATGATAGCAGGTGGTTAAGTAGAAATTCGCTGCTCGGCTGATCCAGCAGGAGCAAACGTATGGGAAAAATGTACGTAGAATGAGCTTTTCAGTGAAGAGCAGCCAGGCACATTTTAGCAAGTTTTACTTGTAAGTGGGGTTGGAAACGCTTTTCAGGCTCAATACTGGGCTCAAAACATGCAGTCCTGATGTCTCTCATGATAGGAGGTGGTTAAGTAGAAATTCGCTGCTCGGCTGACCCTGCAGGAGCAAACGTATGCTAAAAATGTTCGTAGAATGAGATTTTCAGTGAAGAGCAGCCTGGCACATTTTAGCAAGTTTTACTTGTAAGGGGGGTTGGGAAACGCTTTTCCATACTCAATACTGGGCTTAAAAGATGCAGCCCTGATGTCTCTCATGATAGCAGGTGGTTAAGTAGAAATTCGCTGCTCGGCTGAACCAGCAGGAGCAAACGTATGCGAAAAATGTTCGTAGAATGAGTTTTCAGTGAAGAGCAGCCAGGCACATTTTAGCAAGTTTTACTTGTAAGTGGGGTTGGAAACCCATACTCAATACTGGGCTCAAAAGATGCAGCCCTGATGTCTCTCATGTTAGCAGGTGGTTAATTAGAAATTCGCTGCTCGGCTGATCCAGCAGGAGCAAACATATGCGAAAAATGCACGTAGAATGAGCTTTTCAGTGAAGAGCAGCCAGGCACATTTTAGCAAGTTTTACTTGTAAGTGGGGTTGGAAATGCTTTTCAGGCTCAATACTGGGCTCAAAACATGCAGCCCTGATGTCTCTCATGATAGCAAGTGGTTAAGTAGAAATTCGCTGCTCGGCTGACCCAGCAGGAACAAACGTATGCCAAAAATGTACGTAGAATGAGATTTTCAGTGAATAGCAGACAGGCACATTTTAGCAAGTTTTACTTGTAAGTGGGGATGGAAACGCTTTTTAGGCTCAGTACTGGGCTCAAAAGATGCAGCTCTGATGTCTCTCATGATAGCAGGTGGTTAAGTAGAAATTCGCTGCTCGGCTGACCCTGCAGGAGCAAACGTATGCTAAAAATGTTCGTAGAATGAGATTTTCAGTGAAGAGCAGCCTGGCACATTTTAGCAAGTTTTACTTGTAAGGGGGGTTGGAAACGCTTATCCATACTCAATACTGGGCTCAAAAGATGCAGCCCTGATGTCTCTCATGATAGCAGGTGGTTAAGTAGAAATTCGCTGCTCGGCTGATCCAGCAGGAGCAAACATATGCGAAAAATGTACGTAGAATGAGCTTTTCAGTGAAGAGCAGCCAGGCACTTTTAGCAAGTTTTACTTGTAAGTGGGGTTGGAAACGCTTTTCAGGCTCAATACTGGGCTCAAAACATGCAGCCCTGATGTCTCTCATGATAGCAGGTGGTTATGTAGAAATTCGCTGCTCGGCTGACCCTGCAGGAGCAAACGTATGCTAAAAATGTTCGTAGAATGAGATTTTCAGTGAAGAGCAGCCAGGCACATTTTAGCAAGTTTTACTTGTAAGTGGGGTTGGAAACGCTTTTCAGGCTCATTACTGAGCTCAAAACATGCAGCCCTGATGTCTCTCATGATAGCAGGTGGTTAAGTAGAAATTCGCTGCTCGGCTGACCCTGCAGGAGCAAACATATGCCAAAAATGTACGTAGAATGAGATTTTCAGTGAATAGCAGCCAGGCACATTTTAGCAAGTTTTACTTGTAAGTGGGGTTGGAAACGCTTTTCAGGCTCAATACTGGGCTCAAAAGATGCAGCCCTGATGTCTCTCATGATAGCAGGTGGTTAAGTAGAAATTCGCTGCTCGGCTGACCCTGCAGGAGCAAACGTATGCTAAAAATGTTCGTAGAATGAGATTTTCAGTGAAGAGCAGCCAGGCACATTTTAGCAAGTTTTACTGTAAGTGGGGTTGGAAACGCTTTTCAGGCTCAATACTGGACTCAAAACATGCAGCCCTGATGTCTCTCATGATAGCAGGTGGTTATGTAGAAATTCGCTGCTCGGCTGACCCTGCAGGAGCAAACATATGCTAAAAATGTTCGTAGAATGAGATTTTCAGTGAAGAGCAGCCAGGCACATTTTAGCAAGTTTTACTTGTAAGTGGGGTTGGAAACGCTTTTCAGGCTCATTACTGAGCTCAAAACATGCAGCCCTGATGTCTCTCATGATAGCAGGTGGTTAAGTAGAAATTCGCTGCTCGGCTGACCCTGCAGGAGCAAACATATGCCAAAAATGTACGTAGAATGAGATTTTCAGTGAATAGCAGCCAGGCACATTTTAGCAAGTTTTACTTGTAAGTGGGGTTGGAAACGCTTTTCAGGCTCAATACTGGGCTCAAAAGATGCAGCCCTGATGTCTCTCATGATAGCAGGTGGTTAAGTAGAAATTCGCTGCTCGGCTGATCCAGCAGGAGCAAACGTATGCGAAAAATGTACGTAGAATGAGCTTTTCAGTGAAGAGCAGCCAGGCACATTTTAGCAAGTTTTACTTGTAAGTGGGGTTGGAAACGCTTTTCAGGCTCAATACTGGGCTCAAAACATGCAGTCCTGATGTCTCTCATGATAGGAGGTGGTTAAGTAGAAATTCGCTGCTCGGCTGACCCTGCAGGAGCAAACGTATGCTAAAAATGTTCGTAGAATGAGATTTTCAGTGAAGAGCAGCCAGGCACATTTTAGCAAGTTTTACTTGTAAGTGGGGTTGGAAACGCTTTTCAGGCTCAATACTGGGCTCAAAAGATGCAGCCCTGATGTCTCTCATGATAGCAGGTGGTTAAGTAGAAATTCGCTGCTCGGCTGATCCTGCAGGTGCAAACATATGCGAAAAATGTACATAGAATGAGATTTTCAGTGAATAGCAGCCAGGCACATTTTAGCAAGTTTTACTTGTAAGTGGGGATGGAAACGCTTTTTAGGCTCAGTACTGGGCTCAAAAGATGCAGCCCTGATGTCTCTCATGATAGCAGGTGGTTAAGTAGAAATTCGCTGCTCGTCTGACCCAGCAGGAACAAACGTATGCCAAAAATGTACGTAGAATGAGATTTTCAGTGAATAGCAGACAGGCACATTTTAGCAAGTTTTACTTGTAAGTGGGGATGGAAACACTTTTTAGGCTCAGTACTGGGCTCAAAAGATGCAGCTCTGATGTCTCTCATGATAGCAGGTGGTTAAGTAGAAATTTGCTGCTCGGCTGACCCTGCAGGAGCAAACGTATGCTAAAAATGTTCGTAGAATGAGATTTTCAGTGAAGAGCAGCCTGGCACATTTTAGCAAGTTTTACTTGTAAGGGGGGTTGGAAACGCTTATCCATACTCAATACTGGGCTCAAAAGATGCAGCCCTGATGTCTCTCATGATAGTAGGTGGTTAAGTAGAAATTCGCTGCTCGGCTGATCCAGCAGGAGCAAACATATGCGAAAAATGTACGTAGAATGAGCTTTTCAGTGAAGAGCAGCCAGGCACATTTTAGCAAGTTTTACTTGTAAGTGGGGTTGGAAACGCTTTTCAGGCTCAATACTGGGCTCAAAACATGCAGCCCTGATGTCTCTCATGATAGCAGGTGGTTAAGTAGAAATTCGCTGCTCGGCTGACCCTGCAGGAGCAAACATATGCTAAAAATGTTCGTAGAATGAGATTTTCAGTGAAGAGCAGCCAGGCACATTTTAGCAAGTTTTACTTGTAAGTGGGGTTGGAAACGCTTTTCAGGCTCATTACTGAGCTCAAAACATGCAGCCCTGATGTCTCTCATGATAGCAGGTGGTTAAGTAGAAATTCGCTGCTCGGCAGATCCAGCAGGAGCAAACGTATGGGAAAAATGTACGTAGAATGAGCTTTTCAGTGAAGAGCAGCCAGGCACATTTTAGCAAGTTTTACTTGTAAGTGGGGTTGGAAACGCTTTTTAGGCTCAATACTGGGCTCAAAACATGCAGTCCTGATGTCTCTCATGATAGGAGGTGGTTAAGTAGAAATTCGCTGCTCGGCTGACCCTGCAGGAGCAAACGTATGCTAAAAATGTTCGTAGAATGAGATTTTCAGTGAAGAGCAGCCTGGCACATTTTAGCAAGTTTTACTTGTAAGGGGGGTTGGGAAACGCTTTTCCATACTCAATACTGGGCTTAAAAGATGCAGCCCTGATGTCTCTCATGATAGCAGGTGGTTAAGTAGAAATTCGCTGCTCGGCTGAACCAGCAGGAGCAAACGTATGCGAAAAATGTTCGTAGAATGAGATTTTCAGTGAAGAGCAGCCAGGCACATTTTAGCAAGTTTTACTTGTAAGTGAGGTTGGAAACGCTTTTCAGGCTCATTACTGAGCTCAAAACATGCAGCCCCGATGTCGCTCATGATAGCAGGTGGTTAAGTAGAAATTCGCTGCTCGGCTGACCCTGCAGGAGCAAACATATGCCAAAAATGTACGTAGAATGAGATTTTCAGTGAATAGCAGCCAGGCACATTTTAGCAAGTTTTACTTGTAAGTGGGGTTGGAAACGCTTTTCAGGCTCAATACTGGGCTCAAAAGATGCAGCCCTGATGTCTCTCATGATAGCAGGTGGTTAAGTAGAAATTCGCTGCTCGGCTGACCCTGCAGGAGCAAACATATGCTAAAAATGTTCGTAGAATGAGATTTTCAGTGAAGAGCAGCCAGGCACATTTTAGCAAGTTTTACTGTAAGTGGGGTTGGAAACGCTTTTCAGGCTCAATACTGGGCTCAAAACATGCAGCCCTGATGTCTCTCATGATAGCAGGTGGTTATGTAGAAATTCGCTGCTCGGCTGACCCTGCAGGAGCAAACGTATGCTAAAAATGTTCGTAGAATGAGATTTTCAGTGAAGAGCAGCCAGGCACATTTTGGCAAGTTTTACTTGTAAGTGGGGTTGGAAACGCTTTTCAGGCTCATTACTGAGCTCAAAACATGCAGCCCTGATGTCTCTCATGATAGCAGGTGGTTAAGTAGAAATTCGCTGCTCGGCTGACCCTGCAGGAGCAAACATATGCCAAAAATGTACGTAGAATGAGATTTTCAGTGAATAGCAGCCAGGCACATTTTAGCAAGTTTTACTTGTAAGTGGGGTTGGAAACGCTTTTCAGGCTCAATACTGGGCTCAAAAGATGCAGCCCTGATGTCTCTCATGATAGCAGGTGGTTAAGTAGAAATTCGCTGCTCGGCTGATCCAGCAGGAGCAAACGTATGCGAAAAATGTACGTAGAATGAGCTTTTCAGTGAAGAGCAGCCAGGCACATTTTAGCAAGTTTTACTTGTAAGTGGGGTTGGAAACGCTTTTCAGGCTCAATACTGGGCTCAAAACATGCAGTCCTGATGTCTCTCATGATAGGAGGTGGTTAAGTAGAAATTCGCTGCTCGGCTGACCCTGCAGGAGCAAACGTATGCTAAAAATGTTCGTAGAATGAGATTTTCAGTGAAGAGCAGCCAGGCACATTTTAGCAAGTTTTACTTGTAAGTGGGGTTGGAAACGCTTTTCAGGCTCAATACTGGGCTCAAAAGATGCAGCCCTGATGTCTCTCATGATAGCAGGTGGTTAAGTAGAAATTCGCTGCTCGGCTGATCCTGCAGGTGCAAACATATGCGAAAAATGTACATAGAATGAGATTTTCAGTGAATAGCAGCCAGGCACATTTTAGCAAGTTTTACTTGTAAGTGGGGATGGAAACGCTTTTTAGGCTCAGTACTGGGCTCAAAAGATGCAGCCCTGATGTCTCTCATGATAGCAGGTGGTTAAGTAGAAATTCGCTGCTCGTCTGACCCAGCAGGAACAAACGTATGCCAAAAATGTACGTAGAATGAGATTTTCAGTGAATAGCAGACAGGCACATTTTAGCAAGTTTTACTTGTAAGTGGGGATGGAAACACTTTTTAGGCTCAGTACTGGGCTCAAAAGATGCAGCTCTGATGTCTCTCATGATAGCAGGTGGTTAAGTAGAAATTTGCTGCTCGGCTGACCCTGCAGGAGCAAACGTATGCTAAAAATGTTCGTAGAATGAGATTTTCAGTGAAGAGCAGCCTGGCACATTTTAGCAAGTTTTACTTGTAAGGGGGGTTGGAAACGCTTATCCATACTCAATACTGGGCTCAAAAGATGCAGCCCTGATGTCTCTCATGATAGTAGGTGGTTAAGTAGAAATTCGCTGCTCGGCTGATCCAGCAGGAGCAAACATATGCGAAAAATGTACGTAGAATGAGCTTTTCAGTGAAGAGCAGCCAGGCACATTTTAGCAAGTTTTACTTGTAAGTGGGGTTGGAAACGCTTTTCAGGCTCAATACTGGGCTCAAAACATGCAGCCCTGATGTCTCTCATGATAGCAGGTGGTTAAGTAGAAATTCGCTGCTCGGCTGACCCTGCAGGAGCAAACATATGCTAAAAATGTTCGTAGAATGAGATTTTCAGTGAAGAGCAGCCAGGCACATTTTAGCAAGTTTTACTTGTAAGTGGGGTTGGAAACGCTTTTCAGGCTCATTACTGAGCTCAAAACATGCAGCCCTGATGTCTCTCATGATAGCAGGTGGTTAAGTAGAAATTCGCTGCTCGGCAGATCCAGCAGGAGCAAACGTATGGGAAAAATGTACGTAGAATGAGCTTTTCAGTGAAGAGCAGCCAGGCACATTTTAGCAAGTTTTACTTGTAAGTGGGGTTGGAAACGCTTTTTAGGCTCAATACTGGGCTCAAAACATGCAGTCCTGATGTCTCTCATGATAGGAGGTGGTTAAGTAGAAATTCGCTGCTCGGCTGACCCTGCAGGAGCAAACGTATGCTAAAAATGTTCGTAGAATGAGATTTTCAGTGAAGAGCAGCCTGGCACATTTTAGCAAGTTTTACTTGTAAGGGGGGTTGGGAAACGCTTTTCCATACTCAATACTGGGCTTAAAAGATGCAGCCCTGATGTCTCTCATGATAGCAGGTGGTTAAGTAGAAATTCGCTGCTCGGCTGAACCAGCAGGAGCAAACGTATGCGAAAAATGTTCGTAGAATGAGATTTTCAGTGAAGAGCAGCCAGGCACATTTTAGCAAGTTTTACTTGTAAGTGAGGTTGGAAACGCTTTTCAGGCTCATTACTGAGCTCAAAACATGCAGCCCCGATGTCGCTCATGATAGCAGGTGGTTAAGTAGAAATTCGCTGCTCGGCTGACCCTGCAGGAGCAAACATATGCCAAAAATGTACGTAGAATGAGATTTTCAGTGAATAGCAGCCAGGCACATTTTAGCAAGTTTTACTTGTAAGTGGGGTTGGAAACGCTTTTCAGGCTCAATACTGGGCTCAAAAGATGCAGCCCTGATGTCTCTCATGATAGCAGGTGGTTAAGTAGAAATTCGCTGCTCGGCTGACCCTGCAGGAGCAAACATATGCTAAAAATGTTCGTAGAATGAGATTTTCAGTGAAGAGCAGCCAGGCACATTTTAGCAAGTTTTACTGTAAGTGGGGTTGGAAACGCTTTTCAGGCTCAATACTGGGCTCAAAACATGCAGCCCTGATGTCTCTCATGATAGCAGGTGGTTATGTAGAAATTCGCTGCTCGGCTGACCCTGCAGGAGCAAACGTATGCTAAAAATGTTCGTAGAATGAGATTTTCAGTGAAGAGCAGCCAGGCACATTTTGGCAAGTTTTACTTGTAAGTGGGGTTGGAAACGCTTTTCAGGCTCATTACTGAGCTCAAAACATGCAGCCCTGATGTCTCTCATGATAGCAGGTGGTTAAGTAGAAATTCGCTGCTCGGCTGACCCTGCAGGAGCAAACATATGCCAAAAATGTACGTAGAATGAGATTTTCAGTGAATAGCAGCCAGGCACATTTTAGCAAGTTTTACTTGTAAGTGGGGTTGAAACGCTTTTCAGGCTCAATACTGGGCTCAAAAGATGCAGCCCTGATGTCTCTCATGATAGCAGGTGGTTAAGTAGAAATTCGTTGCTCGGCTGACCCTGCAGGAGCAAACGTATGCTAAAAATGTTCGTAGAATGAGATTTTCAGTGAAGAGCAGCCAGGCACATTTTAGCAAGTTTTACTTGTAAGTGGGGTTGGAAACGCTTTTCAGGCTCAATACTGGGCTCAAAAGATGCAGCCCTGATGTCTCTCATGATAGCAGGTGGTTAAGTAGAAATTCGCTGCTCGGCTGATCCAGCAGGAGCAAACGTATGCGAAAAATGTACGTAGAATGAGCTTTTCAGTGAAGAGCAGCCAGGCACATTTTAGCAAGTTTTACTTGTAAGTGGGGTTGGAAACGCTTTTCAGGCTCAATACTGGGCTCAAAACATGCAGTCCTGATGTCTCTCATGATAGGAGGTGGTTAAGTAGAAATTCGCTGCTCGGCTGACCCTGCAGGAGCAAACGTATGCTAAAAATGTTCGTAGAATGAGATTTTCAGTGAAGAGCAGCCTGGCACATTTTAGCAAGTTTTACTTGTAAGGGGGGTTGGGAAACGCTTTTCCATACTCAATACTGGGCTTAAAAGATGCAGCCCTGATGTCTCTCATGATAGCAGGTGGTTAAGTAGAAATTCGCTGCTCGGCAGATCCAGCAGGAGCAAACGTATGGGAAAAATGTACGTAGAATGAGCTTTTCAGTGAAGAGCAGCCAGGCACATTTTAGCAAGTTTTACTTGTAAGTGGGGTTGGAAACGCTTTTTAGGCTCAATACTGGGCTCAAAACATGCAGTCCTGATGTCTCTCATGATAGGAGGTGGTTAAGTAGAAATTCGCTGCTCGGCTGACCCTGCAGGAGCAAACGTATGCTAAAAATGTTCGTAGAATGAGATTTTCAGTGAAGAGCAGCCTGGCACATTTTAGCAAGTTTTACTTGTAAGGGGGGTTGGGAAACGCTTTTCCATACTCAATACTGGGCTTAAAAGATGCAGCCCTGATGTCTCTCATGATAGCAGGTGGTTAAGTAGAAATTCGCTGCTCGGCTGAACCAGCAGGAGCAAACGTATGCGAAAAATGTTCGTAGAATGAGTTTTCAGTGAAGAGCAGCCAGGCACATTTTAGCAAGTTTTACTTGTAAGTGGGGTTGGAAACCCATACTCAATACTGGGCTCAAAAGATGCAGCCCTGATGTCTCTTATGTTAGCAGGTGGTTAATTAGAAATTCGCTGCTCGGCTGATCCAGCAGGAGCAAAACATATGCGAAAAATGCACGTAGAATGAGCTTTTCAGTGAAGAGCAGCCAGGCACATTTTAGCAAGTTTTACTTGTAAGTGGGGTTGGAAATGCTTTTCAGGCTCAATACTGGGCTCAAAACATGCAGCCCTGATGTCTCTCATGATAGCAAGTGGTTAAGTAGAAATTCGCTGCTCGGCTGACCCAGCAGGAACAAACGTATGCCAAAAATGTACGTAGAATGAGATTTTCAGTGAATAGCAGACAGGCACATTTTAGCAAGTTTTACTTGTAAGTGGGGATGGAAACGCTTTTTAGGCTCAGTACTGGGCTCAAAAGATGCAGCTCCGATGTCTCTCATGATAGCAGGTGGTTAAGTAGAAATTCGCTGCTCGGCTGACCCTGCAGGAGCAAACGTATGCTAAAAATGTTCGTAGAATGAGATTTTCAGTGAAGAGCAGCCTGGCACATTTTAGCAAGTTTTACTTGTAAGGGGGGTTGGAAACGCTTATCCATACTCAATACTGGGCTCAAAAGATGCAGCCCTGATGTCTCTCATGATAGCAGGTGGTTAAGTAGAAATTCGCTGCTCGGCTGATCCAGCAGGAGCAAACATATGCGAAAAATGTACGTAGAATGAGCTTTTCAGTGAAGAGCAGCCAGGCACTTTTAGCAAGTTTTACTTGTAAGTGGGGTTGGAAACGCTTTTCAGGCTCAATACTGGGCTCAAAACATGCAGCCCTGATGTCTCTCATGATAGCAGGTGGTTAAGTAGAAATTCGCTGCTCGGCTGACGCAGCAGGAACAAACATATGCCAAAAATGTACGTAGAATGAGATTTTCAGTGAATAGCAGCCATGCACATTTTAGCAAGTTTTACTTGTAAGGGGGGTTGGAAACGCTTATCCATACTCAATACTGGGCTCAAAAGATGCAGCCCTGATGTCTCTCATGATAGCAGGTGGTTAAGTAGAAATTCGCTGCTCGGCTGATCCAGCAGGAGCAAACATATGCGAAAAATGTACGTAGAATGAGCTTTTCAGTGAAGAGCAGCCAGGCACTTTTAGCAAGTTTTACTTGTAAGTGGGGTTGGAAACGCTTTTCAGGCTCAATACTGGGCTCAAAACATGCAGCCCTGATGTCTCTCATGATAGCAGGTGGTTAAGTAGAAATTCGCTGCTCGGCTGACGCAGCAGGAACAAACATATGCCAAAAATGTACGTAGAATGAGATTTTCAGTGAATAGCAGCCAGGCACATTTTAGCAAGTTTTACTTGTAAGTGGGGATGAAAACGCTTTTTAGGCTCAGTACTGGGCTCAAAGATGCAGCCCTGATGTCTCTCATGATAGCAGGTGGTTATGTAGAAATTCGCTGCTCGGCTGACCCTGCAGGAGCAAACGTATGCTAAAAATGTTCGTAGAATGAGATTTTCAGTGAAGAGCAGCCAGGCACATTTTAGCAAGTTTTACTTGTAAGTGGGGTTGGAAACGCTTTTCAGGCTCATTACTGAGCTCAAAACATGCAGCCCCGATGTCGCTCATGATAGCAGGTGGTTAAGTAGAAATTCGCTGCTCGGCTGACCCTGCAGGAGCAAACATATGCCAAAAATGTACGTAGAATGAGATTTTCAGTGAATAGCAGCCAGGCACATTTTAGCAAGTTTTACTTGTAAGTGGGGTTGGAAACGCTTTTCAGGCTCAATACTGGGCTCAAAAGATGCAGCCCTGATGTCTCTCATGATAGCAGGTGGTTAAGTAGAAATTCGCTGCTCGGCTGACCCTGCAGGAGCAAACATATGCTAAAAATGTTCGTAGAATGAGATTTTCAGTGAAGAGCAGCCAGGCACATTTTAGCAAGTTTTACTGTAAGTGGGGTTGGAAACGCTTTTCAGGCTCAATACTGGGCTCAAAACATGCAGCCCTGATGTCTCTCATGATAGCAGGTGGTTATGTAGAAATTCGCTGCTCGGCTGACCCTGCAGGAGCAAACGTATGCTAAAAATGTTCGTAGAATGAGATTTTCAGTGAAGAGCAGCCAGGCACATTTTGGCAAGTTTTACTTGTAAGTGGGGTTGGAAACGCTTTTCAGGCTCATTACTGAGCTCAAAACATGCAGCCCTGATGTCTCTCATGATAGCAGGTGGTTAAGTAGAAATTCGCTGCTCGGCTGACCCTGCAGGAGCAAACATATGCCAAAAATGTACGTAGAATGAGATTTTCAGTGAATAGCAGCCAGGCACATTTTAGCAAGTTTTACTTGTAAGTGGGGTTGGAAACGCTTTTCAGGCTCAATACTGGGCTCAAAAGATGCAGCCCTGATGTCTCTCATGATAGCAGGTGGTTAAGTAGAAATTCGCTGCTCGGCTGATCCAGCAGGAGCAAACGTATGCGAAAAATGTACGTAGAATGAGCTTTTCAGTGAAGAGCAGCCAGGCACATTTTAGCAAGTTTTACTTGTAAGTGGGGTTGGAAACGCTTTTCAGGCTCAATACTGGGCTCAAAACATGCAGTCCTGATGTCTCTCATGATAGGAGGTGGTTAAGTAGAAATTCGCTGCTCGGCTGACCCTGCAGGAGCAAACGTATGCTAAAAATGTTCGTAGAATGAGATTTTCAGTGAAGAGCAGCCAGGCACATTTTAGCAAGTTTTACTTGTAAGTGGGGTTGGAAACGCTTTTCAGGCTCAATACTGGGCTCAAAAGATGCAGCCCTGATGTCTCTCATGATAGCAGGTGGTTAAGTAGAAATTCGCTGCTCGGCTGATCCTGCAGGTGCAAACATATGCGAAAAATGTACGTAGAATGAGATTTTCAGTGAATAGCAGCCAGGCACATTTTAGCAAGTTTTACTTGTAAGTGGGGATGGAAACGCTTTTTAGGCTCAGTACTGGGCTCAAAAGATGCAGCCCTGATGTCTCTCATGATAGCAGGTGGTTAAGTAGAAATTCGCTGCTCGTCTGACCCAGCAGGAACAAACGTATGCCAAAAATGTACGTAGAATGAGATTTTCAGTGAATAGCAGACAGGCAAATTTTAGCAAGTTTTACTTGTAAGTGGGGATGGAAACGCTTTTTAGGCTCAGTACTGGGCTCAAAAGATGCAGCTCTGATGTCTCTCATGATAGCAGGTGGTTAAGTAGAAATTCGCTGCTCGGCTGACCCTGCAGGAGCAAACGTATGCTAAAAATGTTCGTAGAATGAGATTTTCAGTGAAGAGCAGCCTGGCACATTTTAGCAAGTTTTACTTGTAAGGGGGGTTGGAAACGCTTATCCATACTCAATACTGGGCTCAAAAGATGCAGCCCTGATGTCTCTCATGATAGCAGGTGGTTAAGTAGAAATTCGCTGCTCGGCTGATCCAGCAGGAGCAAACATATGCGAAAAATGTACGTAGAATGAGCTTTTCAGTGAAGAGCAGCCAGGCACATTTTAGCAAGTTTTACTTGTAAGTGGGGTTGGAAACGCTTTTCAGGCTCAATACTGGGCTCAAAACATGCAGCCCTGATGTCTCTCATGATAGCAGGTGATTAAGTAGAAATTCGCTGCTCGGCTGACCCAGCAGGAACAAACGTATGCCAAAAATGTATGTAGAATGAGATTTTCAGTGAATAGCAGCCAGGCACATTTTAGCAAGTTTTACTTGTAAGTGGGGATGAAAACGCTTTTTAGGCTCATTACTGAGCTCAAAGATGCAGCCCTGATGTCTCTCATGATAGCAGGTGGTTATGTAGAAATTCGCTGCTCGGCTGACCCTGCAGGAGCAAACATATGCCAAAAATGTACGTGGAATGAGATTTTCAGTGAATAGCAGCCAGGCACATTTTAGCAAGTTTTACTTGTAAGTGGGGTTGGAAACGCTTTTCAGGCTCAATACTGGGCTCAAAAGATGCAGCCCTGATGTCTCTCATGATAGCAGGTTGTTAAGTAGAAACTCGCTGCTCGGCTGACCCTGCAGGAGCAAACGTATGCTAAAAATTTTCGTACAATGAGATTTTCAGTGAAGAGCAGCCAGGCACATTTTAGCAAGTTTTACTTGTAAGTGGGGTTGGAAATGCTTTTCAGGCTCAATACTGGGCTCAAAAGATGCAGCCCTGATGTCTCTCATGATAGCAGGTGGTTAAGTAGAAATTCGCTGCTCGGCTGATCCAGCAGGAGCAAACGTATGCGAAAAATGTACGTAGAATGAGCTTTTCAGTGAAGAGCAGCCAGGCACATTTTAGCAAGTTTTACTTGTAAGTGGGGTTGGAAACGCTTTTCAGGCTCAATACTGGGCTCAAAACATGCAGTCCTGATGTCTCTCATGATAGGAGGTGGTTAAGTAGAAATTCGCTGCTCGGCTGACCCTGCAGGAGCAAACGTATGTTAAAAATGTTCGTAGAATGAGATTTTCAGTGAAGAGCAGCCAGGCACATTTTAGCAAGTTTTACTTGTAAGTGGGGTTGGAAACGCTTTTCAGGCTCAATACTGGGCTCAAAAGATGCAGCCCTGATGTCTCTCATGATAGCAGGTGGTTAAGTAGAAATTCGCTGCTCGGCTGACCCTGCAGGAGCAAACGTATGCGAAAAATGTTCGTAGAATGAGTTTTTCAGTGAAGAGCAGCCAGGCACATTTTAGCAAGTTTTACTTGTAAGTGGGGTTGGAAACCCATACTCAATACTGGGCTCAAAAGATGCAGCCCTGATGTCTCTCATGATAGCAGGTGGTTAAGTAGAAATTCGCTGCTCGGCTGATCCAGCAGGAGCAAACATATGCGAAAAATGCACGTAGAATGAGCTTTTCAGTGAAGAGCAGCCAGGCACATTTTAGCAAGTTTTACTTGTAAGTGGGGTTGGAAATGCTTTTCAGGCTCAATACTGGGCTCAAAACATGCAGCCCTGATGTCTCTCATGATAGCAGGTGGTTAAGTAGAAATTCGCTGCTCGGCTGACCCAGCAGGAACAAACGTATGCCAAAAATGTACGTAGAATGAGATTTTCAGTGAATAGCAGCCAGGCACATTTTAGCAAGTTTTACTTGTAAGTGGGGATGGAAACGCTTTTTAGGCTCAGTACTGGGCTCAAAAGATGCAGCCCTGATGTCTCTCATGATAGCAGGTGGTTAAGTAGAAATTCGCTGCTCGGCTGACCCAGCAGGAACAAACGTATGCCAAAAATGTACGTAGAATGAGATTTTCAGTGAATAGCAGACAGGCACATTTTAGCAAGTTTTACTTGTAAGTGGGGATGGAAATGCTTTTTAGGCTCAGTACTGGGCTCAAAAGATGCAGCTCTGATGTCTCTCATGATAGCAGGTGGTTAAGTAGAAATTTGCTGCTCGGCTGATCCAGCAGGAGCAAACATATGCGAAAAATGTACGTAGAATGAGCTTTTCAGTGAAGAGCAGCCTGGCACATTTTAGCAAGTTTTACTTGTAAGGGGGGTTGGAAACGCTTATCCATACTCAATACTGGGCTCAAAAGATGCAGCCCTGATGTCTCTCATGATAGCAGGTGGTTAAGTAGAAATTCGCTGCTCGGCTGATCCAGCAGGAGCAAACATATGCGAAAAATGTACGTAGAATGAGCTTTTCAGTGAAGAGCAGCCAGGCACATTTTAGCAAGTTTTACTTGTAAGTGGGGTTGGAAACGCTTTTCAGGCTCAATACTGGGCTCAAAACATGCAGCCCTGATGTCTCACATGATAGCAGGTGGTTAAGTAGAAATTCGCTGCTCGGCTGACCCTGCAGGAGCAAACGTATGCTAAAAATGTTCGTAGAATGAGATTTTCAGTGAAGAGCAGCCAGGCACATTTTAGCAAGTTGTACTTGTAAGTGGGGTTGGAAACGCTTTTCAGGCTCATTACTGAGCTCAAAACATGCAGCCCTGATGTCTCTCATGATAGCAGGTGGTTAAGTAGAAATTCGCTGCTCGGCTGACCCTGCAGGAGCAAACATATGCCAAAAATGTACGTAGAATGAGATTTTCAGTGAATAGCAGCCAGGCACATTTTAGCAAGTTTTACTTGTAAGTGGGGTTGGAAACGCTTTTCAGGCTCAATACTGGGCTCAAAAGATGCAGCCCTGATCTCTCATGATAGCAGGTGGTTAAGTAGAAATTCGCTGCTCGGCTGACCCTGCAGGAGCAAACGTATGCTAACAATGTTCGTAGAATGAGATTTTCAGTGAAGAGCAGCCAGGCACATTTTAGCAAGTTTTACTTGTAAGTGGGGTTGGAAACGCTTTTCAGGCTCAATACTGGGCTCAAAAGATGCAGCCCTGATGTCTCTCATGATAGCAGGTGGTTAAGTAGAAATTCGCTGCTCGGCTGATCCAGCAGGAGCAAACGTATGCGAAAAATGTACGTAGAATCAGCTTTTCAGTGAAGAGCAGCCAGGCACATTTTAGCAAGTTTTACTTGTAAGTGGGGTTGGAAACGCTTTTCAGGCTCAATACTGGGCTCAAAACATGCAGTCCTGATGTCTCTCATGATAGGAGGTGGTTAAGTAGAAATTCGCTGCTCGGCTGACCCTGCAGGAGCAAACGTATGCTAAAAATGTTCGTAGAATGAGATTTTCAGTGAAGAGCAGCCTGGCACATTTTAGCAAGTTTTACTTGTAAGGGGGGTTGGGAAACGCTTTTCCATACTCAATACTGGGCTCAAAAGATGCAGCCCTGATGTCTCTCATGATAGCAGGTGGTTAAGTAGAAATTCGCTGCTCGGCTGAACCAGCAGGATCAAACGTATGCTAAAAATGTTCGTAGAATGAGATTTTCAGTGAAGAGCAGCCAGGCACATTTTAGCAAGTTTTACTTGTAAGTGGGGTTGGAAACGCTTTTCAGGCTCAATACTGGGCTCAAAAGATGCAGCCCTGATGTCTCTCATGATAGCAGGTGGTTAAGTAGAAATTCGCTGCTCGGCTGACCCTGCAGGAGCAAACGTATGCTAAAAATGTTCGTAGAATGAGATTTTCAGTGAAGAGCTGCCAGGCACATTTTAGCAAGTTTTACTTGTAAGTGGGGTTGGAAACGCTTTTCAGGCTCAGTACTGGGCTCAAAACATGCAGCCCTGATGTCTCTCATGATAGCAGGTGGTTAAGTAGAAATTCGCTGCTCGGCTGACCCTGCAGGAGCAAACATATGCTAAAAATGTTCGTAGAATGAGATTTTCAGTGAAGAGCAGCCAGGCACATTTTAGCAAGTTTTACTTGTAAGTGGGGTTGGAAACGCTTTTCAGGCTCAGTACTGGCCTCAAAAGATGCAGCCCTGATGTCTCTCATGATAGCAGGTGGTTAAGTAGAAATTCGCTGCTCGGTTGACCCTGCAGGATCAAACGTATGCTAAAAATGTTCGTAGAATGAGCTTTTCATTGAAGAGCAGCCAGGCACATTTTAGCAAGTTTTACTTGTAAGTGGGGATGGAAACGCTTTTTAGGCTCAGGACTGGGCTCAAAAGATGCAGCCCTGATGTCTCTCATGATAGCAGGTGGTTAAGTAGAAATTTGCTGCTCGGCTGACCCTGCAGGAGCAAACGTATGCTAAAAATGTTCGTACAATGAGATTTTCAGTGAAGAGCAGCCAGGCACATTTTAGCAAGTTTTACTTGTAAGTGGGGTTGGAAATGCTTTTCAGGCTCAATACTGGGCTCAAAAGATGCAGCCCTGATGTCTCTCATGATAGCAGGTGGTTAAGTAGAAATTCGCTGCTCGGCTGATCCAGCAGGAGCAAACGTATGCGAAAAATGTACGTAGAATGAGCTTTTCAGTGAAGAGCAGCCAGGCACATTTTAGCAAGTTTTACTTGTAAGTGGGGTTGGAAACGCTTTTCAGGCTCAATACTGGGCTCAAAACATGCAGTCCTGATGTCTCTCATGATAGGAGGTGGTTAAGTAGAAATTCGCTGCTCGGCTGACCCTGCAGGAGCAAACGTATGTTAAAAATGTTCGTAGAATGAGATTTTCAGTGAAGAGCAGCCAGGCACATTTTAGCAAGTTTTACTTGTAAGTGGGGTTGGAAACGCTTTTCAGGCTCAATACTGGGCTCAAAAGATGCAGCCCTGATGTCTCTCATGATAGCAGGTGGTTAAGTAGAAATTCGCTGCTCGGCTGACCCTGCAGGAGCAAACGTATGCGAAAAATGTTCGTAGAATGAGTTTTTCAGTGAAGAGCAGCCAGGCACATTTTAGCAAGTTTTACTTGTAAGTGGGGTTGGAAACCCATACTCAATACTGGGCTCAAAAGATGCAGCCCTGATGTCTCTCATGATAGCAGGTGGTTAAGTAGAAATTCGCTGCTCGGCTGATCCAGCAGGAGCAAACATATGCGAAAAATGCACGTAGAATGAGCTTTTCAGTGAAGAGCAGCCAGGCACATTTTAGCAAGTTTTACTTGTAAGTGGGGTTGGAAACCCATACTCAATACTGGGCTCAAAAGATGCAGCCCTGATGTCTCTCATGATAGCAGGTGGTTAAGTAGAAATTCGCTGCTCGGCTGATCCAGCAGGAGCAAACATATGCGAAAAATGTACGTAGAATGAGCTTTTCAGTGAAGAGCAGCCTGGCACATTTTAGCAAGTTTTACTTGTAAGGGGGGTTGGAAACGCTTATCCATACTCAATACTGGGCTCAAAAGATGCAGCCCTGATGTCTCTCATGATAGCAGGTGGTTAAGTAGAAATTCGCTGCTCGGCTGACCCTGCAGGAGCAAACATATGCCAAAAATGTACGTAGAATGAGATTTTCAGTGAATAGCAGCCAGGCACATTTTAGCAAGTTTTACTTGTAAGTGGGGTTGGAAACGCTTTTCAGGCTCAATACTGGGCTCAAAAGATGCAGCCCTGATCTCTCATGATAGCAGGTGGTTAAGTAGAAATTTGCTGCTCGGCTGACCCTGCAGGAGCAAACGTATGCTAACAATGTTCGTAGAATGAGATTTTCAGTGAAGAGCAGCCAGGCACATTTTAGCAAGTTTTACTTGTAAGTGGGGTTGGAAACGCTTTTCAGGCTCAATACTGGGCTCAAAAGATGCAGCCCTGATGTCTCTCATGATAGCAGGTGGTTAAGTAGAAATTCGCTGCTCGGCTGATCCAGCAGGAGCAAACGTATGCGAAAAATGTACGTAGAATGAGCTTTTCAGTGAAGAGCAGCCAGGCACATTTTAGCAAGTTTTACTTGTAAGTGGGGTTGGAAACGCTTTTCAGGCTCAATACTGGGCTCAAAACATGCAGTCCTGATGTCTCTCATGATAGGAGGTGGTTAAGTAGAAATTCGCTGCTCGGCTGACCCTGCAGGAGCAAACGTATGCTAAAAATGTTCGTAGAATGAGATTTTCAGTGAAGAGCAGCCTGGCACATTTTAGCAAGTTTTACTTGTAAGGGGGGTTGGGAAACGCTTTTCCATACTCAATACTGGGCTCAAAAGATGCAGCCCTGATGTCTCTCATGATAGCAGGTGGTTAAGTAGAAATTCGCTGCTCGGCTGAACCAGCAGGATCAAACGTATGCTAAAAATGTTCGTAGAATGAGATTTTCAGTGAAGAGCAGCCAGGCACATTTTAGCAAGTTTTACTTGTAAGTGGGGTTGGAAACGCTTTTCAGGCTCAATACTGGGCTCAAAAGATGCAGCCCTGATGTCTCTCATGATAGCAGGTGGTTAAGTAGAAATTCGCTGCTCGGCTGACCCTGCAGGAGCAAACGTATGCTAAAAATGTTCGTAGAATGAGATTTTCAGTGAAGAGCTGCCAGGCACATTTTAGCAAGTTTTACTTGTAAGTGGGGTTGGAAACGCTTTTCAGGCTCAGTACTGGGCTCAAAACATGCAGCCTTGATGTCTCTCATGATAGCAGGTGGTTAAGTAGAAATTCGCTGCTCGGCTGACCCTGCAGGAGCAAACGTATGCTAAAAATGTTCGTAGAATGAGCTTTTCATTGAAGAGCAGCCAGGCACATTTTAGCAAGTTTTACTTGTAAGTGGGGATGGAAACGCTTTTTAGGCTCAGTACTGGGCTCAAAAGATGCAGCCCTGATGTCTCTCATGATAGCAGGTGGTTAAGTAGAAATTTGCTGCTCGGCTGACCCTGCAGGAGCAAACGTATGCTAAAAATGTTCGTAGAATGAGATTTTCAGTGAAGATCAGCCAGGCACAATTTAGCAAGTTTTACTTGTAAGTGGGGTTGGAAACGCTTTTCAGGCTCAATACTGGGCTCAAAAGATGCAGCCCTGATGTCTCTCATGATAGCAGGTGGTTAAGTAGAAATTTGCTGCTCGGCTGACCCTGCAGGAGCAAACGTATGCTAAAAATGTTCGTAGAATGAGATTTTCAGTGAAGAGCAGCCTGGCACATTTTAGCAAGTTTTACTTGTAAGGGAGGTTGGAAACGCTTTTCCATACTCAATACTGGGCTCAAAAGATGCAGCCCTGATGTCTCTCATGATAGCAGGTGGTTAAATAGAAATTCGCTGCTCGGCTGATCCAGCAGGAGCAAACATATGCGAAAAATGCACGTAGAATTAGCTTTTCAGTGAAGAGCAGCCAGGCACATTTTAGCAAGTTTTACTTGTAAGTGGGGATGGAAACGCTTTTTAGGCTCAGTACTGGGCTCAAAAGATGCAGCCCTGATGTCTCTCATGATAGCAGGTGGTTAAGTAGAAATTCGCTGCTCGGCTGACCCTGCAGGAGCAAACGTATGCTAAAAATGTTCGTAGAATGAGATTTTCAGTGAAGAGCAGCCTGGCACATTTTAGCAAGTTTTACTTGTAAGGGGGGTTGGAAACGCTTTTCAGGCTCAATACTGGGCTCAAAAGATGCAGCCCTGATGTCTCTCATGATAGCAGGTGGTTAAGTAGAAATTCGCTGCTCGGCTGACCCTGCAGGAGCAAATGTATGCTAAAAATGTTCGTAGAATGAGATTTTCAGTGAAGAGCAGCCAGGCACATTTTAGCAAGTTTTACTTATAAGTGGGGTTGGAAACGCTTTTCAGGCTCAGTACTGGGCTCAAAACATGCAGTCCTGATGTCTCTCATGATAGGAGGTGGTTAAGTAGAAATTCGCTGCTCGGCTGACCCTGCAGGAGCAAACGTATGCTAAAAATGTTCGTAGAATGAGATTTTCAGTGAAGAGCAGCCTGGCACATTTTAGCAAGTTTTACTTGTAAGGGGGGTTGGGAAACGCTTTTCCATACTCAATACTGGGCTCAAAAGATGCAGCCCTGATGTCTCTCATGATAGCAGGTGGTTAAGTAGAAATTCGCTGCTCGGCTGAACCAGCAGGATCAAACGTATGCTAAAAATGTTCGTAGAATGAGATTTTCAGTGAAGAGCAGCCAGGCACATTTTAGCAAGTTTTACTTGTAAGTGGGGTTGGAAACGCTTTTCAGGCTCAATACTGGGCTCAAAAGATGCAGCCCTGATGTCTCTCATGATTTCAGGTGGTTAAGTAGAAATTCGCTGCTCGGCTGACCCTGCAGGAGCAAACGTATGCTAAAAATGTTCGTAGAATGAGATTTTCAGTGAAGAGCTGCCAGGCACATTTTAGCAAGTTTTACTTGTAAGTGGGGTTGGAAACGCTTTTCAGGCTCAGTACTGGGCTCAAAACATGCAGCCCTGATGTCTCTCATGATAGCAGGTGGTTAAGTAGAAATTCGCTGCTCGGCTGACCCTGCAGGAGCAAACGTATGCTAAAAATGTTCGTAGAATGAGATTTTCAGTGAAGAGCAGCCAGGCACATTTTAGCAAGTTTTACTTGTAAGTGGGGTTGGAAACGCTTTTCAGGCTCAGTACTGGCCTCAAAAGATGCAGCCCTGATGTCTCTCATGATAGCAGGTGGTTAAGTAGAAATTCGCTGCTCGGTTGACCCTGCAGGATCAAACGTATGCTAAAAATGTTCGTAGAATGAGCTTTTCATTGAAGAGCAGCCAGGCACATTTGAGCAAGTTTTACTTGTAAGTGGGGATGGAAACGCTTTTTAGGCTCAGTACTGGGCTCAAAAGATGCAGCCCTGATGTCTCTCATGATAGCAGGTGGTTAAGTAGAAATTCGCTGCTCGGCTGACCCTGCAGGAGCAAACGTATGCTAAAAATGTTCGTAGAATGAGATTTTCAGTGAAGATCAGCCAGGCACAATTTAGCAAGTTTTACTTGTAAGTGGGGTTGGAAACGCTTTTCAGGCTCAATACTGGGCTCAAAAGATGCAGCTCTGATGTCTCTCATGATAGCAGGTGGTTAAGTAGAAATTCGCTGCTCGGCTGACCCTGCAGGAGCAAACGTATGCTAAAAATGTTCGTAGAATGAGATTTTCAGGGAAGAGCAGCCTGGCACATTTTAGCAAGTTTTACTTGTAAGGGAGGTTGGAAACGCTTTTCCATACTCAATACTGGGCTCAAAAGATGCAGCCCTGATGTCTCTCATGATAGCAGGTGGTTAAATAGAAATTCGCTGCTCGGCTGATCCAGCAGGAGCAAACATATGCGAAAAATGCACGTAGAATGAGCTTTTCAGTGAAGAGCAGCCAGGCACATTTTAGCAAGTTTTACTTGTAAGTGGGGATGGAAACGCTTTTTAGGCTCAGTACTGGGCTCAAAAGATGCAGCCCTGATGTCTCTCATGATAGCAGGTGGTTAAGTAGAAATTCGCTGCTCGGCTGACCCTGCAGGAGCAAACGTATGCTAAAAATGTTCGTAGAATGAGATTTTCAGTGAAGAGCAGCCTGGCACATTTTAGCAAGTTTTACTTGTAAGGGGGGTTGGAAACGCTTTTCAGGCTCAATACTGGGCTCAAAAGATGCAGCCCTGATGTCTCTCATGATAGCAGGTGGTTAAGTAGAAATTTGCTGCTCGGCTGACCCTGCAGGAGCAAACGTATGCTAAAAATGTTCGTAGAATGAGATTTTCAGTGAAGAGCAGCCTGGCACATTTTAGCAAGTTTTACTTGTAAGGGAGGTTGGAAACGCTTTTCCATACTCAATACTGGGCTCAAAAGATGCAGCCCTGATGTCTCTCATGATAGCAGGTGGTTAAATAGAAATTCGCTGCTCGGCTGATCCAGCAGGAGCAAACATATGCGAAAAATGCACGTAGAATGAGCTTTTCAGTGAAGAGCAGCCAGGCACATTTTAGCAAGTTTTACTTGTAAGTGGGGATGGAAACGCTTTTTAGGCTCAGTACTGGGCTCAAAAGATGCAGCCCTGATGTCTCTCATGATAGCAGGTGGTTAAGTAGAAATTCGCTGCTCGGCTGACCCTGCAGGAGCAAACGTATGCTAAAAATGTTCGTAGAATGAGATTTTCAGTGAAGAGCAGCCTGGCACATTTTAGCAAGTTTTACTTGTAAGGGGGGTTGGAAACGCTTTTCAGGCTCAATACTGGGCTCAAAAGATGCAGCCCTGATGTCTCTCATGATAGCAGGTGGTTAAGTAGAAATTTGCTGCTCGGCTGACCCTGCAGGAGCAAACGTATGCTAAAAATGTTCGTAGAATGAGATTTTCAGTGAAGAGCAGCCTGGCACATTTTAGCAAGTTTTACTTGTAAGGGAGGTTGGAAACGCTTTTCCATACTCAATACTGGGCTCAAAAGATGCAGCCCTGATGTCTCTCATGATAGCAGGTGGTTAAATAGA
Organism: Lissotriton helveticus; assembly: GCF_964261635.1. Lineage (NCBI taxonomy): Eukaryota > Metazoa > Chordata > Amphibia > Caudata > Salamandridae > Lissotriton > Lissotriton helveticus. The sequence goes on along the minus strand of NC_136061.1, from coordinate 1,352,311,281 downwards.
AATTCGCTGCTCGGCTGATCCAGCAGGAGCAAACATATGCGAAAAATGCACGTAGAATTAGCTTTTCAGTGAAGAGCAGCCAGGCACATTTTAGCAAGTTTTACTTGTAAGTGGGGTTGGAAACGCTTTTCAGGCTCAGTACTGGCCTCAGAAGATGCAGCCCTGATGTCTCTCATGATAGCAGGTGGTTAAGTAGAAATTCGCTGCTCGGTTGACCCTGCAGGATCAAACGTATGCTAAAAATGTTCGTAGAATGAGCTTTTCATTGAAGAGCAGCCAGGCACATTTTAGCAAGTTTTACTTGTAAGTGGGGATGGAAACGCTTTTTAGGCTCAGTACTGGGCTCAAAAGATGCAGCCCTGATGTCTCTCAAGATAGCAGGTGGTTAAGTAGAAATTCGCTGCTCGGCTGACCCTGCAGGAGCAAACGTATGCTAAAAATGTTCGTAGAATGAGATTTTCAGTGAAGAGCAGCCTGGCACATTTTAGCAAGTTTTACTTGTAAGGGGGGTTGGAAACGCTTTTCCATACTCAATACTGGGCTCAAAAGATGCAGCCCTGATGTCTCTCATGATAGCAGGTGGTTAAGTAGAAATTTGCTGCTCGGCTGATCCAGCAGGAGCAAACATATGCGAAAAATGTACGTAGAATGAGCTTTTCAGTGAAGAGCAGCCAGGCACATTTTAGCAAGTTTTACTTGTAAGTGGGGTTGGAAATGCTTTTCAGGCTCAATACTGGGCTCAAAACATGCAGCCCTGATGTCTCTCATGATAGCAGGTGGTTAAGTAGAAATTCGCTGCTCGGCTGACCCAGCAGGAACAAACGTATGCCAAAAATGTACGTAGAATGAGATTTTCAGTGAATAGCAGCCAGGCACTGAGGTACTGGGTTTTTAAGAACCGGTACAGAACCGGTAACCCAGCGGTGCCAGGGGATCAACACCCAGAGACCTCGGGTTCTCCTGAGTCAGACCTACAGAAACTTCAGAGTCTTCTAGGTGAAGTCAAAGATTAGTTTATTGGCTGCAACCAAGGTGACAGGGTCCTCGAAGTACAATTCGAGTATATTCAGGAGACTGCACACTTTCACGAAGTTAGGCTTCTCTTCTTATACATAATATTCAGCCTTGGGCAAAACATTTCTTGGATTCGTGGTATTTCATTTATGGTTACTGATTACAAAAGAAAAGCAGAGTCATGATGACAAGCACATATTTCACGTCGTGCTGCCCATAACAAATCATCCGGCAAGGCCCAACATTTCATCAGATATCGCTGGACCCCTAATAAAAACGGTCACCTCCCCTTCATAAAGCAAGTGAAGAAAAGGAGTGGAGAAAGATGTGAGCGAGATATGGCAGGTGTGCGCGCTGAAATGGTTTTATGGCTGGTTGAGCCTAGATGCTATCTTGCTCGGCCACTGGGAGGGAACTGACCTAACGAGTTCGGCCTGGGGCAATGGTTCTAACTTGTACTGGGGTCAGGGAGAAGTCGATTAAGGAGTATGTGTCCTTGTGGAATCAAATTCAACTGGATTAAGGCCTATGTAAAGGGCAACATGTAGCTAAGGGTAGAGAATGCAAATGGTGATTTCGAGGTGAAATCGTCACTCGAATACGCCGAAAATACATGTACTTGATGTACTCGTCATTCTCGGTCTTTTGATACCAAATTCGTCCTATTTCGACAAAGTTTTTATTCTCGAGTTCAGTACTTTATATGGATCCAGATTTTTCAGAACCACAGACCCTCCTTTTGCCCTTACATAGGCAATTAATCTATCCTCATGTTAATCTGAGTCCAGATCTATATTCCTAAAGTCATTGAGATGTTGCTGCAACATCATTCTAGTGCTGAGAGCATGTCTTGACACAGGCTTCCTTACACATGATGTAACACAGAGGCCACATATTGCAGGAGCACACTGTATGCATAGACAGAACAGGAAAAGAATGGCTAAGACCATCCCATTGACCATCAGAATTTTCCATCCCCAGTCAGATATTAGTTCCCAGAACCATCCCATTAACGACCAATCTCCTTTATCCACATGAATAGATTCGGAAATCTTATGTAGTTTGGAGATGGCCCCGTACACTGTCGGAGCATTATCTGGAATAAAAAATGCAACAACTGGACTGGATCAATTTGCATACTCCACCTCGGTCCGCAAGTATTACATCCAAAGCGACCCGGTTCTGAAGGGTCATCAGTCGATCCGACTGGAGCTCAGCAGTCAGGTTACTAAGGGCACCAGCAGTTTCAATCACGGTGGATTCAACTACCCTTGTCAATTGCCTTATGTTTCTGCTGTTAGCCATGGCTCCCCAGAACGGCAGGAAACCCATTGCAAAGTCACCAAATTCTTGACCTGCAGTGTCTTCTTTACTCAAAACACCTCTAACTACCCTTGTCCGATGGTAATCCGCCGCTGCTGTGTAGGTGGGAGGTAACAGGAATGAAACAAAACATGAGCCCGAGAAGTCAGGGGGCAACCATGTATAGGCTCTATCATGGCAGATGAAATAAGTACCCTTAGCGGCTAAAAAGGCAGGGGAAGTCTGAGATCCAAAAACATACGTTTCTGTACAGACACTCTTCCCTAGCTGAGCTCTGGGATTCCTGCCAATACCTTGCAGACACAGGTGACCTTGATGGGGTACGATCCAGATAGGGGACGATCTTTTGGCTTGCTGTTTCTCACTTAATGTAGTGCCATATCCGGTCACATTCCAACCTACATATGCAAGTATCTCATCATCCGGGGTATCTTCGTAAGAAGTTACTTCCTTGATCATGTCAACTATACCCTTGACTAGGGCGCTAGTCTTGAGGTTGTCTTTTACAGAACGTAGGGGTTGGATTTCTCGTGCATATATGAACATTGTCCTATATGCCCATACTGACCCATTGCGACTAAATGGCAGGACCAAATAGGGGATACCTCTATCCGTGGTGTGGGGCATGAGACCGCACACCCAACAGTTGGTTGTGTTCATTACAAGTTGGTGTTGGTGTAATAACTGAACGAAGGAGTTATTAATGAACTCTAATCTCCTATTTGATTCGTGGTCAGGCAAAGGGTGGAAAGAATGAGAGGAAACAGTAGGGGGAGGTATGGGTGATGTAGTGGGCGCAATTGTCACGTGAAAAGAGAATAAAACATAGCTTATCAAAAAGACCATTACGCTAAATAGCATAAAAATACACATTATTATAAAGTTTTTCTTCGTCATTGTTTTCAAAAGTCTCTGCTTAAAGTTCATTTGTTTGGCAGGCCTCTCCACATCAGGAAACTCCATCCTCTCTAAGGTGCTGCCCGCGGCGGTAGGTTGTTTCTGCTAAAGGATACTTCCGTCAGTCTAGGGCAGCTCCCTTGGACTAACCGGAACCAGCGACCTATCGTCGTCAGCTGCACCCAAAAGTCTTTAATCAACCGCGACCCTAGCAGCGGAACCCGGATGGCGGTTCAAAAAAACAAAAAGAAGCAAGTTATCTAGATGGGAGAATCTGCACTTTAAAAAATAGTATTTGGGAAAAACGCATTTTTTATTAGTCCACAGGTTTTTCTCTCGGATCATAAAATAAATCACTTTTACTTTAGTCTGTTTTTCTTGGTCGTAAATTGTAGCGTCTTTTCCCGGGTACTGTCTGGTCCAGAAATAGTAGTTCAGGTTCCACAGAGTTCAATTGTTCTGGTGGTGGCACAGTTTCTTGGAAAATGTTCTCACTCTTACAATCACGTTTAGCTTCTTTTACACGTTCATCAGTTGTGCGCTCTGAGTCAGTGCCTCCTTTCCGGACCCATTGGTCATGTGGCAGAGGGAAGGGTATCTTCTTACAATGGATCCCGTGGACCCAATTGGTCTTTCCTTCCACCCTAACAGTCGACCTTGTAGACAGGAGGACGAGGTGAGGCCCGGTCCATCTGGGCTGGTCGTTTCTTGTCCTCTGGAAGTTTCGGACAAGCACCCAGGAACCGGGGTCAATGGAGTGACCCGGTGTCTCAGAGACCGGAGGCAAGGTGTTGTGAACCTGTTGATATAAAACACGCAATTTAGCCGTCAATTCATACAAATAGTCAAGCAAAATGGGGTGTTGCAGCTCGCTAAACTTCGTGGGTCTAGGCACTCCCCATATGTTGGCTGGCCGACCAAAGATTATTTCATAGGGGCTGAGTTTCATTCGAGAATGCACAGTCATTCTGGTGGATAGGAGTGCTAAGGGTAGAGCGTCAGGCCATTTAAGACCTGTGCTCGCTTGGATTTTGGCCAATTTAAGTTTAAGCGTCCCATTGTAACATTCCACTAATCCAGCTGATTGGGGGTGATTTGCAGCGTGGAACTTCTGCCTAATGCCTAGCCCTTCACACACTCTTTTGATCACACAACCCACAAATTCACTTCCGTTGTCGGACCAGACCATTCTAGGCATTCCGAACCTGGGGAAGAACTCTTTCACAAGGGCTTTCGCTGTGGACAAGGCAGTATTGTCCCTTAGAGGATAGGCTTCTACCCATCTTGAGAAGGCACAAACAACCACGAGCACGTATTTTAAGTTGTTGCACCTCTCCATGTGTATGAAATCTAGCTGCAAAACCTCGAACGGATACGTAGGAGGTGCAAAATGACCAGCTGGAGTTGGGGTTCCCCTACCAGGATTGTGCTTCAGACATACCATGCAATTCTTGACAACATTCTCTGCACACTTGGGAATCCCTGAATTCTTCCACACTGGCGCCAACAACTCGCAAATCCCTTTCGCGCTGATATGGGCCATCCCATGAGCCATTGTAACCACTGCAGGCACATATGCATCGGGTAACAACCATCTCTGTTGCTCTGTCGATTCAATCCAACAACCATTTGCATCCATTCTCCCTGTACTTTCTCTCCACATGCTTAACTCTTTCTCCGTGGCCTCAGCTTGGATGGACTTCACACTTTCTATCGTGTCTTCACATATTCCAACATCACCAGTCCATCTTTCTGGGCTCGCAACATACATTCGGCTCATCATATTCTTTGCAGTGTCCTTAGCAGTTTCATCAGCGAATGCATTTCCACGACCAACATCATCAGTCACTTTCTTGTGTGCACTACATTTCACGATCGCTACTTTCAGGGGCAACGTCAGTGATTCAAGAAGCTCATTCACCAACTGACCATGCTGAATCTTGGCTCCATGCGAAGTCAGGAACCCACGTTCTCTCCACAATCGTCCAAAACTGTGAGCCACTCCAAAAGCATACTGGCTGTCGGTATAGACAGTCACTTTCATTCCTTTAGATAACACACATGCTCTCGTCAGTGCCACGAGTTCAGCGGCTTGAGCTGAACCATGTGGTATTCGCGCAGTTTCAATGATTGTGTGCAAAGTTGTGACAGCATATGCTGTAGTCACGTTACCATTTGGGAGTTTAAAGCAGGAACCATCCACCCACAATGTACCATCACATTCAGCAAGAGGAGTGTCGAATAAATCAACTCTCCCTTTCGTCTCTTCCTCTGTTCTGTTCAATTACGTCTTTTTCAATCAACTCGCAAACAATCGCTAGCAAAGCTTTTTCGCCTTCATTGGATATCCTGTATTGGGGAATTCGTGGCATTTTGACATTCGGCTTCAATGTTACAACATACGGTGGAATTTCTAAAAGACCTACATCATTCGGACCAGTAGCCCAAAGAATATCTGGTAGAAGTGCCAATTCTGCTGGAAGTGTATTTCTCGACAAATACATGGGAGAAACCACTTTCTTACCTAAAGTAAGTTGTACTCCTGAGGGAGAACAGTACAAAGTCGCATATAATCTTTTTAGCAAATCTAATCCTAGCAGATTTTCACCACAACCTGTTGTCAAAATAAGGGGTGCTTCGAATTCACAAGGACCAACAGAAAGAGATAAAGGGTCAGAAATTGGATTTTTAACCGGGGCGCCAGAAAAACCTACGGAAACGTTCATTTTGCCAGACAAAGGTGCGCCAGGGAGTTTGGAGTGCATAATAGAACTCTTTGTAGCACCAGTATCCAACAGAAAAGGTTCTGACACACCCGATGTAATCACCTCAACGTAAGGTCCACTCTGATCTACTGGAACTGAAACAACTCCCTCTCCTTGTCTTAGGCTGTCCTAGCAATCATTACTCTCCCACTGCTCATTTTCTGTGTAATACTCGTCAACGTAGTATTGAGCTGTCCTGTCAGATACGTTATTTTGCTGGTCAAACCTGTTCATAGAGTTTTGTGGTGGAAGGGGACGTGTGTCCTGAGGGGCGTTTCCACGCCCTCTACCTCTAGGCGCTTGCTGACTACTACGACCTCTTACGCCAGAAATTCCATTTGCACGTTGTGGTAGGGCAGGACAGTCATATTTGTAATGACCCTCTTGTTTGCAGTATAGACACTGGTTGGGACCTACGCGGTTTTGATTGTAATCGAATCTTTGCAAGTTTCTCTGAGGCTGCTGAAAAGTGTTCTGGTAATGATTCGGACCATTATTATTTTTATTACCACCACCACGTGGCGGATAGGCTTGCTGTAGCAAAACCTTCGTTTTGAGTTCTCTAGTTTTCTTCTCTACTTTATCTTTCTCATCTTTGTCTCTATTCTCGTAGTACTGTGCGGTAGCTAATATCCGAATCTTTTAATTTCCTACACAAATCTGGAAGAAGATTGTGCACAAATTTATCGACAAACAATCTCTGACCACCTTCTGTGGTCATATCTTGACCGCTATGGTCAATGAATGTTTCTTCAAATCTGGTGAAGAAATCTGACACAGTTTCTTCTTTCTTTTGCTTGCATGCAGATAACTTATCCCAATTTACGCGTATTGCAGGCATTATCGTTTTCATGTAATCTACTATTCTACCAGGTAGTTCCGCTATCAAAGGCTCAGGCTTGGCACCACCGACTTGTCGCGCGTCTGCAGTAGTAATATTAGCCCACGTGTCACCTAATTCCTGGTCATGATCTACATGACGAATTTTTCCCCATAACGGCTGTGGAACAACGTTCCCGAATAACATATCGATATCGGCCAAATTCATTATACATGACCCAGCAGTTTGCGACAATTCTTTATAGTACCCTGCAGGATTTTCACGCGGATCTGGTAGTGTTTGTTTGAGTGCTAAAACTTCAGCTCGCTTCCATGGGACATGTACCCATACGCGGTGAAAGTGCGGCAGGACAGGTGGGACAGCTGTCGCGTCACCCTCTCTCCATTGTGGGGGAACTTCTCTCATAGGGTATTGTCGTGCCTTTTTTCTACCAGATGCACTAGATTCCGGTGGTGACCCAGAACTGCTTCCCTTACTTCGATATGAAAATAGCATCTCAACTGCTTTTTCCACATCGGGACCTACAATCATACCCTCTCCAAATTTAAATCGTACACGACACATCTCTTGTGGGATGCATTCTTGATCATTGTCTTCTAAATATTCGCCAAGAAAGACGCACATCTGTTCGAACACATATCTCTGCGTCGCTGCTTCCCATTGGTGGAAGACTTCCATGACAGACTGTACATCATATTTTGCAGTGTCCAGGACCCATTTCCGAGCTAAACTATTCAGGGAATCTCTCTCTTGATAATCAGGCAGTTGACTTCGCAACTGTCTTCTTCCTATGTTAGGGGTCGTAGCAGGCGACCCAAAAAGAGGTAAAAGAAGATTAGTAACAGTGCTGGCCATTTTCTGCCGAATGGAAGGTGAAACTGAAGGACAAGCAGATGAAAAAACGGGGTGAGGTAAGGCGGGGGTAGAGATGGCAGAAGAGGTATCAGGAATAATGGATGTGGTACTAGGCAAAATCATAGAGGGGGCATTAGGAGATGTAGAAAACACTGTAGGCAAAATCGTAGAAAACACAGGTGAAACAGAAGTGGTCGGTGGGCCTGGAGGAGGCTGCACCGAAGAAGTAGGAGCCAGCTGAAGAGCAGCTGGTGGGTGCTGTGGAAGAGCCAGAGGCGCAGCTTGTGCAACTAAAGGTTGCGGGGGTGCTGTGGCATTCTGCGCATAGGGGGGTGGTGAAGTTAATAATTGCGACATTAATTGGTCTTTTTCACGCTCTTTTGCTGTCCCTTGCTGAAGAGACGGCAAAACTGGATAACATTTATCTATTGCCATTTTACGTTGCCTGTGCAACTGCTCATTTATCTGCTCTTCCTCATTATCTTTAAACTGCACGGCAGCTTGCATTACTGAAAGTCCCCCTTCTCTCTTATTTTTCTTAGCTAATTTAATTTCTTTTTGTTTGGCTTCTTTGCGCCATAAGCGGAAAGAGTCAAACATCGCCGGCCGGGCTTTCTTTTTGAAGAGTTTAACTTCAAGGTTGTCTAAGATTTCAGAATCAAAGCTACCATATTGGGGCCATTTTAAAACACCATCTTTCCTAGTGTATTTAATCCATACCTCGTTGTAAACGATGGGGCCTACCCCATGTTTAGCGTATAGCTCGTAAGTCGGAGTTCCAACTGGAGGAACCGGACATGAGTCCTCCAATCGGGAGTCCCTATTGTTACTACCAAGACAAAACCAATTCCCGAGTCTAAGACTAGGCATCCTCGCTCTCTAGTCTAGTTCCAAAACTTCAAAGGATTTATCGTTTACGATATTTCTCGTGAAAACACGAGTCCTTCGGTTAAGGTGCTTGCAAGAACCAATAAAATCCTTTTGTATCTCTAAGATACCACAAAGTAAGTCCAACTAAGGACTGGGAGACGCTCCACTTATACTTAACTGAAAATATCGATGGCTTCACCAGAAGACTCGTCTCAGCGTTTCGCTCTACCGAAAATTTCAAGGGTCCAACATCAGGGCGATAGCCAGGGCAGCAGTCCTTGTAGCCGTCGGGAAGCGGGGAACCTCGCAGTAAAGACCTTCGGACCACGTCGACATGCAGGGGTCGATGAGGTGGTGGGCCCTCCTCCGGAATTTTCACACGAAGCTCCTCACGATCTTCAGGCTGATTGGTACCACAGGAATCGCCCCAAACGCTGGGCGCCAACTGAGGTACTGGGTTTTTAAGAACCGATACAGAACCGGTAACCCAGCGGTGCCAGGGGATCAACACCCAGAGACCTCGGGTTCTCCTGAGTCAGACCTACAGAAACTTCAGAGTCTTCTAGGTGAAGTCAAAGATTAGTTTATTGGCTGCAACCAAGGTGACAGGGTCCTCGAAGTACAATTCGAGTATATTCAGGAGACTGCACACTTTCACGAAGTTAGGCTTCTCTTCTTATACATAATATTCAGCCTTGGGCAAAACATTCCTTGGATTCGTGGTATTTCATTTATGGTTACTGATTACAAAAGAAAAGCAGAGTCATGATGACATGCACATATTTCACGTCGTGCTGCCCATAACAAATCATCCGGCAAGGCCCAACATTTCATCAGATATCGCTGGACCCCTAATAAAAACGGTCACCTCCCCTTCATAAAGCAAGTGAAGAAAAGGAGTGGAGAAAGATGTGAGCGAGATATGGCAGGTGTGCGCGCTGAAATGGTTTTATGGCTGGTTGAGCCTAGATGCTATCTTGCTCGGCCACTGGGAGGGAACTGACCTAACGAGTTCGGCCTGGGGCAATGGTTCTAACTTGTACTGGGGTCAGGGAGAAGTCGATTAAGGAGTATGTGTCCTTGTGGAATCAAATTCAACTGGATTAAGGCCTATGTAAAGGGCAACATGTAGCTAAGGGTAGAGAATGCAAATGGCGATTTCGAGGTGAAATCGTCACTCGAATACGCCGAAAATACATGTACTTGATGTACTCGTCATTCTCGGTCTTCTGATACCAAATTCGTCCTATTTCGACAAAGTTTTTATTCTCGAGTTCAGTACTTTATATGGATCCAGATTTTTCAGAACCACAATTGCAGCCAGGCACATTTTAGCAAGTTTTACTTGTAAGTGGGGATGGAAACGCTTTTTAGGCTCAGTACTGGGCTCAAAACATGCAGCCCTGATGTCTCTCATGTAGCAGGTGGTTAAGTAGAAATTCGCTGCTCGGCTGACCCTGCAGGAGCAAACGTATGCTAAAAATGTTCGTAGAATGAGATTTTCAGTGAAGAGCAGACAGGCACATTTTAGCAAGTTTTACTTGTAAGTGGGGTTGGAAACGCTTTTCAGGCTCAATACTGGGCTCAAAACATGCAGCCCTGATGTCTCTCATGATAGCAGGTGGTTAAGTAGAAATTCGCTGCTCGGCTGACCCAGCAGGAACAAACGTATGCCAAAAATATACGTAGAATGAGATTTTCAGTGAATAGCAGCCAGGCACATTTTAGCAAGTTTTACTTGTAAGTGGGGATGGAAACGCTTTTTAGGCTCAATACTGAGCTCAAAACATGCAGCCCTGATGTCTCCCATGTAGCAGGTGGTTAAGTAGAAATTCGCTGCTCGGCTGACCCTGCAGGAGCAAACGTATGCTAAAAATGTTCGTAGAATGAGATTTTCAGTGAAGAGCAGCCAGGCACATTTTAGCAAGTTTTACTTGTAAGTGGGGTTGGAAACGCTTTTCCATACTCAATACTGGGCTCAAAAGATGCAGCCCTGATGTCTCTCATGATAGCAGGTGGTTAAGTAGAAATTCGCTGCTCGGCTGAACCAGCAGGAGCAAACGTATGCGAAAAATGTTCGTAGAATGAGTTTTTCAGTGAAGAGCAGCCAGGCACATTTTAGCAAGTTTTACTTGTAAGTGGGGTTGGAAACGCTTTTCAGGCTCAATACTGAGCTCAAAACATGCAGCCCTGATGTCTCTCATGATAGCAGGTGGTTAGGTAGAAATTCGCTGCTCGGCTGACCCAGCAGGAACAAACGTATGCCAAAAATGTACGTAGAATGAGATTTTCAGTGAATAGCAGCCAGGCACATTTTAGCAAGTTTTACTTGTAAGTGGGGTTGGAAACGCTTTTCAGGCTCAGTACTGGGCTCAAAACATGCAGTCCTGATGTCTCTCATGATAGGAGGTGGTTAAGTAGAAATTCGCTGCTCGGCTGACCCTGCAGGAGCAAACGTATGCTAAAAATGTTCGTAGAATGAGATTTTCAGTGAATAGCAGCCAGGCACATTTTAGCAAGTTTTACTTGTAAGTGGGGTTGGAAACGCTTTTCAGGCTCAGTACTGGGCTCAAAACATGCAGTCCTGATGTCTCTCATGATAGGAGGTGGTTAAGTAGAAATTTGCTGCTCGGCTGACCCTGCAGGAGCAAACGTATGCTAAAAATGTTCGTAGAATGAGATTTTCAGTGAAGAGCAGCCTGGCACATTTTAGCAAGTTTTACTTGTAAGGGGGGTTGGAAACGCTTTTCAGGCTCAATACTGGGCTCAAAAGATGCAGCCCTGATGTCTCTCATGATAGCAGGTGGTTAAGTAGAAATTCGCTGCTCGGCTGAACCAGCAGGATCAAACGTATGCTAAAAATGTTCGTAGAATGAGATTTTCAGTGAAGAGCAGCCAGGCACATTTTAGCAAGTTTTACTTGTAAGTGGGGTTGGAAACGCTTTTCAGGCTCAATACTGGGCTCAAAAGATGCAGCCCTGATGTCTCTCATGATAGCAGGTAGTTAAGTAGAAATTCGCTGCTCGGCTGATCCAGCAGGAGCAAACATATGCGAAAAATGCACGTAGAATGAGCTTTTCAGTGAAGAGCAGCCAGGCACATTTTATCAAGTTTTACTTGTAAGTGGGGTTGGAAATGCTTTTCAGGCTCAATACTGGGCTCAAATGATGTCTCTCATGATAGCAGGTGGTTAAGTAGAAATTCGCTGCTCGGCCGACCCAGCAGGAGCAAACGTATGCGAAAAATGTACGTAGAATGAGCTTTTCAGTGAAGAGCAGCCAGGCACATTTTAGCAAGTTTTACTTGTAAGTGGGGTTGGAAACGCTTTTCAGGCTCAATACTGGGCTCAAAACATGCAGCCCTGATGTCTCTCATGATAGCAGGTGGTTAAGTAGAAATTCGCTGCTCGGCTGACCCAGCAGGAACAAACGTATGCCAAAAATGTACGTAGAATGAGATTTTCAGTGAATAGCAGCCAGGCACATTTTAGCAAGTTTTACTTGTAAGTGGGGATGGAAACGCTTTTTAGGCTCAATACTGAGCTCAAAACATGCAGCCCTGATGTCTCTCATGATAGCAGGTGGTTAAGTAGAAATTCGCTGCTCGGCTGACCCTGCAGGAGCAAACGTATGCTAAAAATGTACGTAGAATGAGATTTTCAGTGAAGAGCAGCCAGGCACATTTTAGCAAGTTTTACTTGTAAGTGGGGTTGGAAACGCTTTTCAGGCTCAATACTGGGCTCAAAAGATGCAGCCCTGATGTCTCTCATGATAGCAGGTGGTTAAGTAGAAATTCGCTGCTCGGCTGACCCAGCAGGAGCAAACGTATGCGAAAAATGTACGTAGAATGAGCTTTTCAGTGAAGAGCAGCCAGGCACATTTTAGCAAGTTTTACTTGTAAGTGGGGTTGGAAACGCTTTTCAGGCTCAATACTGGGCTCAAAACATGCAGCCCTGATGTCTCTCATGATAGCAGGTGGTTAAGTAGAAATTCGCTGCTCGGCTGACCCAGCAGGAACAAACGTATGCCAAAAATGTACGTAGAATGAGCTTTTCAGTGAAGAGCAGCCAGGCACATTTTAGCAAGTTTTACTTGTAAGTGGGGTTGGAAACGCTTTTCAGGCTCAGTACTGGGCTCAAAACATGCAGTCCTGATGTCTCTCATGATAGGAGGTGGTTAAGTAGAAATTCGCTGCTCGGCTGACCCTGCAGGAGCAAAAGTATCCTAAAAATGTTCGTAGAATGAGATTTTCAGTGAAGAGCAGCCTGGCACATTTTAGCAAGTTTTACTTGTAAGGGGGGTTGGAAACGCTTTTCCATACTCAATACTGGGCTCAAAAGATGCAGCCCTGATGTCTCTCATGATAGCAGGTGGTTAAGTAGAAATTCGCTGCTCGGCTGAACCAGCAGGAGCAAACGTATGCGAAAAATGTTCGTAGAATGAGTTTTTCAGTGAAGAGCAGCCAGGCACATTTTAGCAAGTTTTACTTGTAAGTGGGGTTGGAAACGCTTTTCAGGCTCAATACTGAGCTCAAAACATGCAGCCCTGATGTCTCTCATGATAGCAGTTGGTTAAGTAGAAATTCGCTGCTCGGCTGACCCTGCAGGAGCAAACGTATGCCAAAAATGTACGTAGAATGAGATTTTCAGTGAAGAGCAGCCAGGCACATTTTAGCAAGTTTTACTTGTAAGTGGGGTTGGAAACGCTTTTCAGGCTCAATACTGGGCTCAAAAGATGCAGCCCTGATGTCTCTCATGATAGCAGGTGGTTAAGTAGAAATTCGCTGCTCGGCTGACCCAGCAGGAGCAAACGTATGCGAAAAATGTACGTAGAATGAGCTTTTCAGTGAAGAGCAGCCAGGCACATTTTAGCAAGTTTTACTTGTAAGTGGGGTTGGAAACGCTTTTCAGGCTCAGTACTGGGCTCAAAACATGCAGTCCTGATGTCTCTCATGATAGGAGGTGGTTAAGTAGAAATTCGCTGCTCGGCTGACCCTGCAGGAGCAAAAGTATGCTAAAAATGTTCGTAGAATGAGATTTTCAGTGAAGAGCAGCCTGGCACATTTTAGCAAGTTTTACTTGTAAGGGGGGTTGGAAACGCTTTTCCATACTCAATACTGGGCTCAAAAGATGCAGCCCTGATGTCTCTCATGATAGCAGGTGGTTAAGTAGAAATTCGCTGCTCGGCTGAACCAGCAGGAGCAAACGTATGCGAAAAATGTTCGTAGAATGAGTTTTTCAGTGAAGAGCAGCCAGGCACATTTTAGCAAGTTTTACTTGTAAGTGGGGTTGGAAACGCTTTTCAGGCTCAATACTGAGCTCAAAACATGCAGCCCTGATGTCTCTCATGATAGCAGTTGGTTAAGTAGAAATTCGCTGCTCGGCTGACCCTGCAGGAGCAAACGTATTCCAAAAATGTACGTAGAATGAGATTTTCAGTGAAGAGCAGCCAGGCACATTTTAGCAAGTTTTACTTGTAAGTGGGGTTGGAAACGCTTTTCAGGCTCAATACTGGGCTCAAAAGATGCAGCCCTGATGTCTCTCATGATAGCAGGTGGTTAAGTAGAAATTCGCTGCTCGGCTGACCCAGCAGGAGCAAACGTATGCGAAAAATGTACGTAGAATGAGCTTTTCAGTGAAGAGCAGCCAGGCACATTTTAGCAAGTTTTACTTGTAAGTGGGATTGGAAATGCTTTTCAGGCTCAATACTGGGCTCAAAAGATGCAGCCCTGATGTCTCTCATGATAGCAGGTGGTTAAGTAGAAATTCGCTGCTCGGCTGACCCAGCAGGAGCAAACGTATGCGAAAAATGTACGTAGAATGAGCTTTTCAGTGAAGAGCAGCCAGGCACATTTTAGCAAGTTTTACTTGTAAGTGGGGTTGGAAATGCTTTTCAGGCTCAGTACTGAGCTCAAAACATGCAGTCCTGATGTCTCTCATGATAGGAGGTGGTTAAGTAGAAATTCGCTGCTCGGCTGACCCTGCAGGAGCAAAAGTATGCTAAAAATGTTCGTAGAATGAGATTTTCAGTGAAGAGCAGCCTGGCACATTTTAGCAAGTTTTACTTGTAAGGGGGGTTGGAAACGCTTTTCCATACTCAATACGGGGCTCAAAAGATGCAGCCCTGATGTCTCTCATGATAGCAGGTGGTTAAGTAGAAATTCGCTGCTCGGCTGAACCAGCAGGAGCAAACGTATGCGAAAAATGTTCGTAGAATGAGTTTTTCAGTGAAGAGCAGCCAGGCACATTTTAGCAAGTTTTACTTGTAAGTGGGGTTGGAAACGCTTTTCAGGCTCAATACTGAGCTCAAAACATGCAGCCCTGATGTCTCTCATGATAGCAGTTGGTTAAGTAGAAATTCGCTGCTCGGCTGACCCTGCAGGAGCAAACGTATTCCAAAAATGTACGTAGAATGAGATTTTCAGTGAAGAGCAGCCAGGCACATTTTAGCAAGTTTTACTTGTAAGTGGGGTTGGAAACGCTTTTCAGGCTCAATACTGGGCTCAAAAGATGCAGCCCTGATGTCTCTCATGATAGCAGGTGGTTAAGTAGAAATTCGCTGCTCGGCTGACCCAGCAGGAGCAAACGTATGCGAAAAATGTACGTAGAATGAGCTTTTCAGTGAAGAGCAGCCAGGCACATTTTAGCAAGTTTTACTTGTAAGTGGGGTTGGAAACGCTTTTCAGGCTCAATACTGGGCTCAAAACATGCAGCCCTGATGTCTCTCATGATAGCAGGTGGTTAAGTAGAAATTCGCTGCTCGGCTGACCCAGCAGGAACAAACGTATGCCAAAAATATACGTAGAATGAGATTTTAAGTGAATAGCAGCCAGGCACATTTTAGCAAGTTTTACTTGTAAGTGGGGATGGAAACGCTTTTTAGGCCCAATACTGAGCTCAAAACATGCAGCCCTGATGTCTCTCATGTAGCAGGTGGTTAAGTAGAAATTCGCTGCTCGGCTGACCCTGCAGGAGCAAACGTATGCTAAAAATGTTCGTAGAATGAGATTTTCAGTGAAGAGCAGCCAGGCACATTTTAGCAAGTTTTACTTGTAATTGGGGTTGGAAACGCTTTTCAGGCTCAGTACTGGGCTCAAAAGATGCAGCCCTGATGTCTCTCATGATAGGAGGTGGTTAAGTAGAAATTCGCTGCTCGGTTGACCCTGCAGGATCAAACGTATGCTAAAAATGTTCGTAGAATGAGCTTTTCAGTGAAGAGCAGCCAGGCACATTTTAGCAAGTTTTACTTGTAAGTGGGGTTGGAAACGCTTTTCAGGCTCAGTACTGGGCAACATGCAGTCCTGATGTCTCTCATGATAGGAGGTGGTTAAGTAGAAATTCGCTGCTCGGCTGACCCTGCAGGAGCAAAAGTATGCTAAAAATGTTCGTAGAATAAGATTTTCAGTGAAGAGCAGCCAGGCACATTTTAGCAAGTTTTACTTGTAAGTGGGGTTGGAAACGCTTTTCAGGCTCAGTACTGGGCTCAAAACATGCAGTCCTGATGTCTCTCATGATAGGAGGTGGTTAAGTAGAAATTCGCTGCTCGGCTGACCCTGCAGGAGCAAAAGTATCCTAAAAATGTTCGTAGAATGAGATTTTCAGTGAAGAGCAGCCTGGCACATTTTAGCAAGTTTTACTTGTAAGGGGGGTTGGAAACGCTTTTCCATACTCAATACTGGGCTCAAAAGATGCAGCCCTGATGTCTCTCATGATAGCAGGTGGTTAAGTAGAAATTCGCTGCTCGGCTGAACCAGCAGGAGCAAACGTATGCGAAAAATGTTCGTAGAATGAGTTTTTCAGTGAAGAGCAGCCAGGCACATTTTAGCAAGTTTTACTTGTAAGTGGGGTTGGAAACGCTTTTCAGGCTCAATACTGAGCTCAAAACATGCAGCCCTGATGTCTCTCATGATAGCAGTTGGTTAAGTAGAAATTCGCTGCTCGGCTGACCCTGCAGGAGCAAACGTATGCCAAAAATGTACGTAGAATGAGATTTTCAGTGAAGAGCAGCCAGGCACATTTTAGCAAGTTTTACTTGTAAGTGGGGTTGGAAACGCTTTTCAGGCTCAATACTGGGCTCAAAAGATGCAGCCCTGATGTCTCTCATGATAGCAGGTGGTTACGTAGAAATTCGCTGCTCGGCTGACCCAGCAGGAGCAAACGTATGCGAAAAATGTACGTAGAATGAGCTTTTCAGTGAAGAGCAGCCAGGCACATTTTAGCAAGTTTTACTTGTAAGTGGGGTTGGAAACGCTTTTCAGGCTCAGTACTGGGCTCAAAACATGCAGTCCTGATGTCTCTCATGATAGGAGGTGGTTAAGTAGAAATTCGCTGCTCGGCTGACCCTGCAGGAGCAAAAGTATGCTAAAAATGTTCGTAGAATGAGATTTTCAGTGAAGAGCAGCCTGGCACATTTTAGCAAGTTTTACTTGTAAGGGGGGTTGGAAACGCTTTTCCATACTCAATACTGGGCTCAAAAGATGCAGCCCTGATGTCTCTCATGATAGCAGGTGGTTAAGTAGAAATTCGCTGCTCGGCTGAACCAGCAGGAGCAAACGTATGCGAAAAATGTTCGTAGAATGAGTTTTTCAGTGAAGAGCAGCCAGGCACATTTTAGCAAGTTTTACTTGTAAGTGGGGTTGGAAACGCTTTTCAGGCTCAATACTGAGCTCAAAACATGCAGCCCTGATGTCTCTCATGATAGCAGTTGGTTAAGTAGAAATTCGCTGCTCGGCTGACCCTGCAGGAGCAAACGTATTCCAAAAATGTACGTAGAATGAGATTTTCAGTGAAGAGCAGCCAGGCACATTTTAGCAAGTTTTACTTGTAAGTGGGGTTGGAAACGCTTTTCAGGCTCAATACTGGGCTCAAAAGATGCAGCCCTGATGTCTCTCATGATAGCAGGTGGTTAAGTAGAAATTCGCTGCTCGGCTGACCCAGCAGGAGCAAACGTATGCGAAAAATGTACGTAGAATGAGCTTTTCAGTGAAGAGCAGCCAGGCACATTTTAGCAAGTTTTACTTGTAAGTGGGATTGGAAATGCTTTTCAGGCTCAATACTGGGCTCAAAAGATGCAGCCCTGATGTCTCTCATGATAGCAGGTGGTTAAGTAGAAATTCGCTGCTCGGCTGACCCAGCAGGAGCAAACGTATGCGAAAAATGTACGTAGAATGAGCTTTTCAGTGAAGAGCAGCCAGGCACATTTTAGCAAGTTTTACTTGTAAGTGGGGTTGGAAATGCTTTTCAGGCTCAGTACTGAGCTCAAAACATGCAGTCCTGATGTCTCTCATGATAGGAGGTGGTTAAGTAGAAATTCGCTGCTCGGCTGACCCTGCAGGAGCAAAAGTATGCTAAAAATGTTCGTAGAATGAGATTTTCAGTGAAGAGCAGCCTGGCACATTTTAGCAAGTTTTACTTGTAAGGGGGGTTGGAAACGCTTTTCCATACTCAATACGGGGCTCAAAAGATGCAGCCCTGATGTCTCTCATGATAGCAGGTGGTTAAGTAGAAATTCGCTGCTCGGCTGAACCAGCAGGAGCAAACGTATGCGAAAAATGTTCGTAGAATGAGTTTTTCAGTGAAGAGCAGCCAGGCACATTTTAGCAAGTTTTACTTGTAAGTGGGGTTGGAAACGCTTTTCAGGCTCAATACTGAGCTCAAAACATGCAGCCCTGATGTCTCTCATGATAGCAGTTGGTTAAGTAGAAATTCGCTGCTCGGCTGACCCTGCAGGAGCAAACGTATTCCAAAAATGTACGTAGAATGAGATTTTCAGTGAAGAGCAGCCAGGCACATTTTAGCAAGTTTTACTTGTAAGTGGGGTTGGAAACGCTTTTCAGGCTCAATACTGGGCTCAAAAGATGCAGCCCTGATGTCTCTCATGATAGCAGGTGGTTAAGTAGAAATTCGCTGCTCGGCTGACCCAGCAGGAGCAAACGTATGCGAAAAATGTACGTAGAATGAGCTTTTCAGTGAAGAGCAGCCAGGCACATTTTAGCAAGTTTTACTTGTAAGTGGGGTTGGAAACGCTTTTCAGGCTCAATACTGGGCTCAAAACATGCAGCCCTGATGTCTCTCATGATAGCAGGTGGTTAAGTAGAAATTCGCTGCTCGGCTGACCCAGCAGGAACAAACGTATGCCAAAAATATACGTAGAATGAGATTTTAAGTGAATAGCAGCCAGGCACATTTTAGCAAGTTTTACTTGTAAGTGGGGATGGAAACGCTTTTTAGGCCCAATACTGAGCTCAAAACATGCAGCCCTGATGTCTCTCATGTAGCAGGTGGTTAAGTAGAAATTCGCTGCTCGGCTGACCCTGCAGGAGCAAACGTATGCTAAAAATGTTCGTAGAATGAGATTTTCAGTGAAGAGCAGCCAGGCACATTTTAGCAAGTTTTACTTGTAATTGGGGTTGGAAACGCTTTTCAGGCTCAGTACTGGGCTCAAAAGATGCAGCCCTGATGTCTCTCATGATAGGAGGTGGTTAAGTAGAAATTCGCTGCTCGGTTGACCCTGCAGGATCAAACGTATGCTAAAAATGTTCGTAGAATGAGCTTTTCAGTGAAGAGCAGCCAGGCACATTTTAGCAAGTTTTACTTGTAAGTGGGGTTGGAAACGCTTTTCAGGCTCAGTACTGGGCTCAAAACATGCAGTCCTGATGTCTCTCATGATAGGAGGTGGTTAAGTAGAAATTCGCTGCTCGGCTGACCCTGCAGGAGCAAAAGTATGCTAAAAATGTTCGTAGAATAAGATTTTCAGTGAAGAGCAGCCTGGCACATTTTAGCAAGTTTTACTTGTAAGGGTTGTTGGAAACGCTTTTCCATACTCAATACTGGGCTCAAAAGATGCAGCCCTGATGTCTCTCATGATAGCAGGTGGTTAAGTAGAAATTCGCTGCTCGGCTGAACCAGCAGAAGCAAACGTATGCGAAAAATGTTCGTAGAATGAGTTTTTCAGTGAAGAGCAGCCAGGCACATTTTAGCAAGTTTTACTTGTAAGTGGGGTTGGAAACGCTTTTCAGGCTCAATACTGAGCTCAAAACATGCAGCCCTGATGTCTCCCATGATAGCAGTTGGTTAAGTAGAAATTCGCTGCTCGGCTGACCCTGCAGGAGCAAACGTATGCCAAAAATGTACGTAGAATGAGATTTTCAGTGAAGAGCAGCCAGGCACATTTTAGCAAGTTTTACTTGTAAGTGGGGTTGGAAACGCTTTTCAGGCTCAATACTGGGCTCAAAAGATGCAGCCCTGATGTCTCTCATGATAGCAGGTGGTTAAGTAGAAATTCGCTGCTCGGCTGACCCAGCAGGAGCAAACGTATGCGAAAAATGTACGTAGAATGAGCTTTTCAGTGAAAAGCAGCCAGGCACATTTTAGCAAGTTTTACTTGTAAGTGGGGTTGGAAACGCTTTTCAGGCTCAGTACTGGGCTCAAAAGATGCAGCCCTGATGTCTCTCATGATAGCAGGTGGTTAAGTAGAAATTCACTGCTCGGCTGACCCTGCAGGAGCAAACGTATGCCAAAAATGTACGTAGAATGAGATTTTCAGTGAATAGCAGCCAGGCACATTTTAGCAAGTTTTACTTGTAAGTGGGGATGGTAACGCTTTTCAGGCTCAGTACTGGGCTCAAAAGATGCAGCCCTGATGTCTCTCATGATAGCAGGTGGTTAAGTAGAAATTTGCTGCTCGGCTGACCCTGCAGGAGCAAACGTATGCTAAAAATGTTCGTAGAATGAGATTTTCAGTGAAGAGCAGCCAGGCACATTTTAGCAAGTTTTACTTGTAAGGGGGGTTGGAAACCCATACTCAATACTGGGCTCAAAAGATGCAGCCCTGATGTCTCTCATGATAGCAGGTGGTTAAGTAGAAATTCGCTGCTCGGCTGATCCAGCAGGAGCAAACATATGCGAAAAATGCACGTAGAATGAGCTTTTCAGTGAAGAGCAGCCAGGCACATTTTAGCAAGTTTTACTTGTAAGTGGGATTGGAAATGCTTTTCAGGCTCAATACTGGGCTCAAAAGATGCAGCCCTGATGTCTCTCATGATAGCAGGTGGTTAAGTAGAAATTCGCTGCTCGGCTGACCCAGCAGGAGCAAACGTATGCGAAAAATGTACGTAGAATGAGCTTTTCAGTGAAGAGCAGCCAGGCACATTTTAGCAAGTTTTACTTGTAAGTGGGGTTGGAAATGCTTTTCAGGCTCAGTACTGAGCTCAAAACATGCAGTCCTGATGTCTCTCATGATAGGAGGTGGTTAAGTAGAAATTCGCTGCTCGGCTGACCCTGCAGGAGCAAAAGTATGCTAAAAATGTTCGTAGAATGAGATTTTCAGTGAAGAGCAGCCTGGCACATTTTAGCAAGTTTTACTTGTAAGGGGGGTTGGAAACGCTTTTCCATACTCAATACGGGGCTCAAAAGATGCAGCCCTGATGTCTCTCATGATAGCAGGTGGTTAAGTAGAAATTCGCTGCTCGGCTGAACCAGCAGGAGCAAACGTATGCGAAAAATGTTCGTAGAATGAGTTTTTCAGTGAAGAGCAGCCAGGCACATTTTAGCAAGTTTTACTTGTAAGTGGGGTTGGAAACGCTTTTCAGGCTCAATACTGAGCTCAAAACATGCAGCCCTGATGTCTCTCATGATAGCAGTTGGTTAAGTAGAAATTCGCTGCTCGGCTGACCCTGCAGGAGCAAACGTATTCCAAAAATGTACGTAGAATGAGATTTTCAGTGAAGAGCAGCCAGGCACATTTTAGCAAGTTTTACTTGTAAGTGGGGTTGGAAACGCTTTTCAGGCTCAATACTGGGCTCAAAAGATGCAGCCCTGATGTCTCTCATGATAGCAGGTGGTTAAGTAGAAATTCGCTGCTCGGCTGACCCAGCAGGAGCAAACGTATGCGAAAAATGTACGTAGAATGAGCTTTTCAGTGAAGAGCAGCCAGGCACATTTTAGCAAGTTTTACTTGTAAGTGGGGTTGGAAACGCTTTTCAGGCTCAATACTGGGCTCAAAACATGCAGCCCTGATGTCTCTCATGATAGCAGGTGGTTAAGTAGAAATTCGCTGCTCGGCTGACCCAGCAGGAACAAACGTATGCCAAAAATATACGTAGAATGAGATTTTCAGTGAATAGCAGCCAGGCACATTTTAGCAAGTTTTACTTGTAAGTGGGGATGGAAACGCTTTTTAGGCTCAATACTGAGCTCAAAACATGCAGCCCTGATGTCTCTCATGTAGCAGGTGGTTAAGTAGAAATTCGCTGCTCGGCTGACCCTGCAGGAGCAAACGTATGCTAAAAATGTTCGTAGAATGAGATTTTCAGTGAAGAGCAGCCAGGCACATTTTAGCAAGTTTTACTTGTAATTGGGGTTGGAAACGCTTTTCAGGCTCAGTACTGGGCTCAAAAGATGCAGCCCTGATGTCTCTCATGATAGGAGGTGGTTAAGTAGAAATTCGCTGCTCGGTTGACCCTGCAGGATCAAACGTATGCTAAAAATGTTCGTAGAATGAGCTTTTCAGTGAAGAGCAGCCAGGCACATTTTAGCAAGTTTTACTTGTAAGTGGGGTTGGAAACGCTTTTCAGGCTCAGTACTGGGCTCAAAACATGCAGTCCTGATGTCTCTCATGATAGGAGGTGGTTAAGTAGAAATTCGCTGCTCGGCTGACCCTGCAGGAGCAAAAGTATGCTAAAAATGTTCGTAGAATAAGATTTTCAGTGAAGAGCAGCCTGGCACATTTTAGCAAGTTTTACTTGTAAGGGTTGTTGGAAACGCTTTTCCATACTCAATACTGGGCTCAAAAGATGCAGCCCTGATGTCTCTCATGATAGCAGGTGGTTAAGTAGAAATTCGCTGCTCGGCTGAACCAGCAGAAGCAAACGTATGCGAAAAATGTTCGTAGAATGAGTTTTTCAGTGAAGAGCAGCCAGGCACATTTTAGCAAGTTTTACTTGTAAGTGGGGTTGGAAACGCTTTTCAGGCTCAATACTGAGCTCAAACATGCAGCCCTGATGTCTCTCATGATAGCAGTTGGTTAAGTAGAAATTCGCTGCTCCGCTGACCCTGCAGGAGCAAACGTATGCCAAAAATGTACGTAGAATGAGATTTTCAGTGAAGAGCAGCCAGGCACATTTTAGCAAGTTTTACTTGTAAGTGGGGTTGGAAACGCTTTTCAGGCTCAATACTGGGCTCAAAAGATGCAGCCCTGATGTCTCTCATGATAGCAGGTGGTTAAGTAGAAATTCGCTGCTCGGCTGACCCAGCAGGAGCAAACGTATGCGAAAAATGTACGTAGAATGAGCTTTTCAGTGAAAAGCAGCCAGGCACATTTTAGCAAGTTTTACTTGTAAGTGGGGTTGGAAACGCTTTTCAGGCTCAGTACTGGGCTCAAAAGATGCAGCCCTGATGTCTCTCATGATAGCAGGTGGTTAAGTAGAAATTCACTGCTCGGCTGACCCTGCAGGAGCAAACGTATGCCAAAAATGTACGTAGAATGAGATTTTCAGTGAATAGCAGCCAGGCACATTTTAGCAAGTTTTACTTGTAAGTGGGGATGGTAACGCTTTTCAGGCTCAGTACTGGGCTCAAAAGATGCAGCCCTGATGTCTCTCATGATAGCAGGTGGTTAAGTAGAAATTTGCTGCTCGGCTGACCCTGCAGGAGCAAACGTATGCTAAAAATGTTCGTAGAATGAGATTTTCAGTGAAGAGCAGCCAGGCACATTTTAGCAAGTTTTACTTGTAAGGGGGGTTGGAAACCCATACTCAATACTGGGCTCAAAAGATGCAGCCCTGATGTCTCTCATGATAGCAGGTGGTTAAGTAGAAATTCGCTGCTCGGCTGATCCAGCAGGAGCAAACATATGCGAAAAATGCACGTAGAATGAGCTTTTCAGTGAAGAGCAGCCAGGCACATTTTAGCAAGTTTTACTTGTAAGGGGGGTTGGAAATGCTTTTCAGGCTCAATAGTGAGGTACTGGGTTTTTAAGAACCGGTACAGAACCGGTAACCCAGCGGTGCCAGGGGATCAACACCCAGAGACCTCGGGTTCTCCTGAGTCAGACCTACAGAAACTTCAGAGTCTTCTAGGTGAAGTCAAAGATTAGTTTATTGGCTGCAACCAAGGTGACAGGGTCCTCGAAGTACAATTCGAGTATATTCAGGAGACTGCACACTTTCACGAAGTTAGGCTTCTCTTCTTATACATAATATTCAGCCTTGGGCAAAACATTCCTTGGATTCGTGGTATTTCATTTATGGTTACTGATTACAAAAGAAAAGCAGAGTCATGATGACATGCACATATTTCACGTCGTGCTGCCCATAACAAATCATCCGGCAAGGCCCAACATTTCATCAGATATCGCTGGACCCCTAATAAAAACGGTCACCTCCCCTTCATAAAGCAAGTGAAGAAAAGGAGTGGAGAAAGATGTGAGCGAGATATGGCAGGTGTGCGCGCTGAAATGGTTTTATGGCTGGTTGAGCCTAGATGCTATCTTGCTCGGCCACTGGGAGGGAACTGACCTAACGAGTTCGGCCTGGGGCAATGGTTCTAACTTGTACTGGGGTCAGGGAGAAGTCGATTAAGGAGTATGTGTCCTTGTGGAATCAAATTCAACTGGATTAAGGCCTATGTAAAGGGCAACATGTAGCTAAGGGTAGAGAATGCAAATGGCGATTTCGAGGTGAAATCGTCTTTCGAATACGCCGAAAATACATGTACTTGATGTACTCGTCATTCTCGGTCTTTTGATACCAAATTCGTCCTATTTCGACAAAGTTTTTATTCTCCAGTTCAGTACTTTATATGGATCCAGATTTTTCAGAACCACAGCACATTTTAGCAAGTTTTACTTGTAAGTGGGGATGGAAACGCTTTTTAGGCTCAGTACTGGGCTCAAAACATGCAGCCCTGATGTCTCTCATATAGCAGGTGGTTAAGTAGAAATTCGCTGCTCGGCTGACCCTGCAGGAGCAAACGTATGCCAAAAATGTACGTAGAATGAGAATTTCAGTGAATAGCAGCCAGGCACATTTTAGCAAGTTTTACTTGAAAGTGGGGATGGAAACGCTTTTTAGGCTCAGTACTGGGCTCAAAAGATGCAGCCCTGATGTCTCTCATGATAGCAGGTGGTTAAGTAGAAATTCGCTGCTCGGCTGACCCTGCAGGAGCAAACGTATGCTAAAAATGTTCGTAGAATGAGATTTTCAGTGAAGAGCAGCCAGGCACATTTTAGCAAGTTTTACTTGTAAGTGGGGTTGGAAACGCTTTTCAGGCTCAGTACTGGGCTCAAAACATGCAGCCCTGATGTCTCTCATATAGCAGGTGGTTAAGTAGAAATTCGCTGCTCGGCTGACCCTGCAGGAGCAAACGTATGCTAAAAAATGTTCGTAGAATGAGATTTTCAGTGAAGAGCAGCCAGGCACATTTTAGCAAGTTTTACTTGTAAGTGGGGTTGGAAACGCTTTTCAGGCTCAGTACTGGCCTCAGAAGATGCAGCCCTGATGTCTCTCATGATAGCAGGTGGTTAAGTAGAAATTCGCTGCTCGGTTGACCCTGCAGGATCAAACGTATGCTAAAAATGTTCGTAGAATGAGCTTTTCATTGAAGAGCAGCCAGGCACATTTTAGCAAGTTTTACTTGTAAGTGGGGATGGAAACGCTTTTTAGGCTCAGTACTGGGCTCAAAAGATGCAGCCCTGATGTCTCTCATGATAGCAGGTGGTTAAGTAGAAATTCGCTGCTCGGCTGACCCTGCAGGAGCAAACGTATGCTAAAAATGTTCGTAGAATGAGATTTTCAGTGAAGAGCAGCCAGGCACATTTTAGCAAGTTTTACTTGTAAGTGGCGTTGGAAACGCTTTTCAGGCTCAATACTGGGCTCAAAAGATGCAGCCCTGATGTCTCTCATGATAGCAGGTGGTTAAGTAGAAATTCGCTGCTCGGCTGACCCTGCAGGAGCAAACGTATGCTAAAAATGTTCGTAGAATGAGATTTTCAGTGAAGAGCAGCCTGGCACATTTTAGCAAGTTTTACTTGTAAGGGGGGTTGGAAACGCTTTTCCATACTCAATACTGGGCTCAAAAGATGCAGCCCTGATGTCTCTCATGATAGCAGGTGGTTAAATAGAAATTCGCTGCTCGGCTGATCCAGCAGGAGCAAACATATGCGAAAAATGCACGTAGAATGAGCTTTTCAGTGAAGAGCAGCCAGGCACATTTTAGCAAGTTTTACTTGTAAGTGGGGATGGAAACGCTTTTTAGGCACAGTACTGGGCTCAAAAGATGCAGCCCTGATGTCTCTCATGATAGCAGGTGGTTAAGTAGAAATTCGCTGCTCGGCTGACCCTGCAGGAGCAAACGTATGCTAAAAATGTTCGTAGAATGAGATTTTCAGTGAAGAGCAGCCTGGCACATTTTAGCAAGTTTTACTTGTAAGGGGGGTTGGAAACGCTTTTCCATACTCAATACTGGGCTCAAAAGATGCAGCCCTGATGTCTCTCATGATAGCAGGTGGTTAAGTAGAAATTCGCTGCTCGGCTGATCCAGCAGGAGCAAACATATGCGAAAAATGTACGTAGAATGAGCTTTTCAGTGAAGAGCAGCCAGGCACATTTTAGCAAGTTTTACTTGTAAGTGGGGTTGGAAACGCTTTTCAGGCTCAATACTGGGCTCAAAACATGCAGCCCTGATGTCTCTCATGATAGCAGGTGGTTAAGTAGAAATTCGCTGCTCGGCTGACCCAGCAGGAACAAACGTATGCCAAAAATGTACGTAGAATGAGATTTTCAGTGAATAGCAGCCAGGCACATTTTAGCAAGTTTTACTTGTAAGTGGGGATGGAAACGCTTTTTAGGCTCAGTACTGGGCTCAAAACATGCAGCCCTGATGTCTCTCATGTAGCAGGTGGTTAAGTAGAAATTCGCTGCTCGGCTGACCCTGCAGGAGCAAACGTATGCTAAAAATGTTCGTAGAATGAGATTTTCAGTGAAGAGCAGCCAGGCACATTTTAGCAAGTTTTACTTGTAAGTGGGGTTGGAAACGCTTTTCAGGCTCAATACTGAGCTCAAAACATGCAGCCCTGATGTCTCTCATGATAGCAGGTGGTTAAGTAGAAGTTCGCTGCTCGGCTGACCCTGCAGGAGCAAACGTATGCCAAAAATGTACGTAGAATGAGATTTTCAGTGAATAGCAGCCAGGCACATTTTAGCAAGTTTTACTTGTAAGTGGGGATGGAAACGCTTTTTAGGCTCAGTACTGGGCTCAAAAGATGCAGCCCTGATGTCTCTCATGATAGCAGGTGGTTAAGTAGAAATTCGCTGCTCGGCTGACCCTGCAGGAGCAAACGTATGCTAAAAATGTTCGTAGAATGAGATTTTCAGTGAAGAGCAGCCAGGCACATTTTAGCAAGTTTTACTTGTAAGTGGGGTTGGAAACGCTTTTCAGGCTCAATTCTGGGCTCAAAAGATGCAGCCCTGATGTCTCTCATGATAGCAGGTGGTTAAGTAGAAATTCGCTGCTCGGCTGATCCAGCAGGAGCAAACATATGCGAAAAATGCACGTAGAATGAGATTTTCAGTGAATAGCAGCCAGGCACATTTTAGCAAGTTTTACTTGTAAGTGGGGATGGAAACGCTTTTTAGGCTCAGTACTGGGCTCAAAAGATGCAGCCCTGATGTCTCTCATGATAGCAGGTGGTTAAGTAGAAATTCGCTGCATGGCTGACCCTGCAGGAGCAAACGTATGCTAAAAATGTTCGTAGAATGAGATTTTCAGTGAAGAGCAGCCTGGCACATTTTAGCAAGTTTTACTTGTAAGGGGGGTTGGAAACACTTATCCATACTCAATACTGGGCTCAAAAGATGCAGCCCTGATGTCTCTCATGATAGCAGGTGGTTAAGTAGAAATTCGCTGCTCGGCTGACCCTGCAGGAGCAAACGTATGCTAAAAATGTTCGTAGAATGAGATTTTCAGTGAAGAGCAGCCTGGCACATTTTAGCAAGTTTTACTTGTAAGTGGGGTTGGAAACGCTTTTCAGGCTCAATACTTGGCTCAAAACATGCAGCCCTGATGTCTCTCATGATAGCAGGTGGTTAAGTAGAAATTCGCTGCTCGGCTGACCCTGCAGGAGCAAACGTATACTAAAAATGTTCGTAGAATGAGATTTTCAGTGAAGAGCAGCCAGGCACATTTTAGCAAGTTTTACTTGTAAGTGGGGTTGGAAACGCTTTTCAGGCTCAATACTGGGCTCAAAAGATGCAGCCCTGATGTCTCTCATGATAGCAGGTGGTTAAGTAGAAATTCGCTGCTCGGCTGACCCTGCAGGATCAAACGTATGCTAAAAATGTTCGTAGAATGAGCTTTTCATTGAAGAGCAGCCAGGCACATTTTAGCAAGTTTTACTTGTAAGTGGGGTTGGAAACGCTTTTCAGGCTCAGTACTGGACTCAAAAGATGCAGCCCTGATGTCTCTCATGATAGCAGGTGGTTAAGTAGAAATTCGCTGCTCGGCTGACCCTGCAGGAGCAAACGTATGCTAAAAATGTTCGTAGAATGAGATTTTCAGTGAAGAGCAGCCAGGCACATTTTAGCAAGTTTTACTTGTAAGTGGGGTTGGAAACGCTTTTCAGGCTCAATACTGGGCTCAAAAGATGCAGCCCTGATGTCTCTCATGATGCTTTTTGGGATCAGTACTGGGCTCAAAAGATGCAGCCCTGATGTCTCTCATAATAGCAGGTGGTTAAGTAGAAATTCGCTGCTCGGCTGACCCTGCAGGAGCAAACGTATGCTAAAAATGTTCGTAGAATGAGATTTTCAGTGAAGAGCAGCCTGGCACATTTTAGCAAGTTTTACTTGTAAGTGGGGTTGGAAACGCTTTTCAGGCTCAATACTGGGCTCAAAACATGCAGCCCTGATGTCTCTCATGATAGGAGGTGGTTACGTAGAAATTCGCTTCTCGGCTGACCCTGCAGGAGCAAACATATGCGAAAAATGTACGTAGAATGAGCTTTTCAGTGAAGAGCAGCCAGGCACATTTTAGCAAGTTTTATTTGTAAGTGGGGTTGGAAACGCTTTTCAGGCTCAGTACTGGGCTCAAAACATGCAGTCCTGATGTCTCTCATGATAGGAGGTGGTTAAGTAGAAATTCGCTGCTCGGCTGACCCTGCAGGAGCAAACGTATGCTAAAAATGTTCGTAGAATGAGATTTTCAGTGAAGAGCAGCCAGGCACATTTTAGCAAGTTTTACTTGTAAGTGGGGTTGGAAACGCTTTTCAGGCTCAGTACTGGCCTCAAAAGATGCAGCCCTGATGTCTCTCATGATAGCAGGTGGTTAAGTAGAAATTCGCTGCTCGGCTGACCCTGCAGGAGCAAACGTATGCTAAAAATGTTCGTAGAATGATCTTTTCAGTGAAGAGCATCCAGGCACATTTTAGCAAGTTTTACTTGAGGGGGTGGAAACGCTTTTCAGGCTCAGTACTGGGCTCAAAAGTAGCAGCCCTGATGTCTCTCATGATAGCAGGTGGTTAAGTAGAAATTCGCTGCTCGGCTGACCCGGTAGGAACAAACGTATGCCAAAAATGTACGTAGAATGAGATTTTCAGTGAATAGCAGCCAGGCACATTTTAGCAAGTTTTACTTGTACGTGGGGTTGGAAACGCTTTTCAGGCTCAGTACTGGGCTCAAAAGATGCAGCCCTGATGTCTCTCATGATAGCAGGTGGTTAAGTAGAAATTCGCTGCTCGGCTGACCCTGCAGGAGCAAACGTATGCTAAAAATGTTCGTAGAATGAGATTTTCAGTGAAGAGCAGCCAGGCACATTTTAGCAAGTTTTACTTGTAAGTGGGGTTGGAAACGCTTTTCAGGCTCAATACTGGGCTCAAAAGATGCAGCCCTGATGTCTCTCATGATAGCAGGTGGTTAAGTAGAAATTCGCTGCTCGGCTGACCCTGCAGGATCAAACGTATGCTAAAAATTTTCGTAGAATGAGCTTTTCATTGAAGAGCAGCCAGGCACATTTTAGCAAGTTTTACTTGTAAGTGGGGTTGGAAACGCTTTTCAGGCTCAGTACTGGGCTCAAAAGATGCAGCCCTGATGTCTCTCATGATAGCAGGTGGTTAAGTAGAAATTCGCTGCTCGGCTGACCCTGCAGGATCAAACGTATGCTAAAAATGTTCGTAGAATGAGATTTTCAGTGAAGAGCAGCCAGGCACATTTTAGCAAGTTTTACTTGTAAGTGGGGTTGGAAACGCTTTTCAGGCTCAATACTGGGCTCAAAAGATGCAGCCCTGATGTCTCTCATGATGCTTTTTAGGCTCAGTACTGGGCTCAAAAGATGCAGCTCTGATGTCTCTCATGATAGCAGGTGGTTAAGTAGAAATTCGCTGCTCGGCTGACCCTGCAGGAGCAAACGTATGCTAAAAATGTTCGTAGAATGAGATTTTCAGTGAAGAGCAGCCTGGCACATTTTAGCAAGTTTTACTTGTAAGTGGGGTTGGAAACGCTTTTCAGGCTCAATACTGGGCTCAAAACATGCAGCCCTGATGTCTCTCATGATAGGAGGTGGTTACGTAGAAATTCGCTGCTCGGCTGACCCTGCAGGAGCAAACATATGCGAAAAATGTACGTAGAATGAGCTTTTCAGTGAAGAGCAGCCAGGCACATTTTAGCAAGTTTTATTTGTAAGTGGGGTTGGAAACGCTTTTCAGGCTCAGTACTGGGCTCAAAACATGCAGTCCTGATGTCTCTCATGATAGGAGGTGGTTAAGTAGAAATTCGCTGCTCGGCTGACCCTGCAGGAGCAAACGTATGCTAAAAATGTTTGTAGAATGAGATTTTCAGTGAAGAGCAGCCAGGCACATTTTAGCAAGTTTTACTTGTAAGTGGGGTTGGAAACGCTTTTCAGGCTCAGTACTGGCCTCAAAAGATGCAGCCCTGATGTCTCTCATGATAGCAGGTGGTTAAGTAGAAATTCGCTGCTCGGCTGACCCTGCAGGAGCAAACGTATGCTAAAAATGTTCGTAGAATGAGCTTTTCAGTGAAGAGCATCCAGGCACATTTTAGCAAGTTTTACTTGAGGGGGTGGAAACGCTTTTCAGGCTCAGTACTGGGCTCAAAAGTAGCAGCCCTGATGTCTCTCATGATAGCAGGTGGTTAAGTAGAAATTCGCTGCTCGGCTGACCCGGCAGGAACAAACGTATGCTAAAAATGTTCGTAGAATGAGCTTTTCAGTGAAGAGCAGCCTGGCGCATTTTAGCAAGTTTTACTTGTAAGGGGGGTTGGAAACGCTTTTCCATACTCAATACTGGGCTCAAAAGATGCAGCCCTGATGTCTCTCATGATAGCAGGTGGTTAAGTAGAAATTCGCTGCTCGGCTGAACCAGCAGGAGCAAACGCATGCGAAAAATGTTCGTAGAATGAGTTTTTCAGTGAAGAGCAGCCAGGCACATTTTAGCAAGTTTTTTGTAAGTGGGGATGGAAACGCTTTTCAGGCTCAGTACTGGGCTCAAAAGAAGCAGCCCTGATGTCTCTCATGATAGCAGGTGGTTAAGTAGAAATTCGCTGCTCGGCTGACCCGGCAGGAACAAACGTATGCCAAAAATGTACGTAGAATGAGATTTTCAGTGAATAGTAGCCAGGCACATTTTAGCAAGTTTTACTTGTAAGTGGGGATAGAAGCGCATTTTAGGCTCAGTACTGGGCTCAAAAGATGCAGCCCTGATGTCTCTCATGATAGCAGGTGGTTAAGTAGAAATTCGCTGCTCGGCTGACCTTGCAGGAGCAAACGTATGCTAAAAATGTTCGTAGAATGAGATTTTCAGTGAAGAGCAGCCAGGCACATTTTAGCAAGTTTTACTTGTATGTGGGGTTGGAAACGCTTTTCAGGCTCAGTACTGGGCTCAAAAGATGCAGCCCTGATGTCTCCCATGATAGCAGGTGGTTAAATAGAAATTCGCTGCTCGGCTGATTCAGCAGGAGCAAACATATGCGAAAAATGCACATAGAATGAGCTTTTCAGTGAAGAGCAGCCAGGCACATTTTAGCAAGTTTTACTTGTAAGTGGGGATGGAAATGCTTTTTAGGCTCAGTACTGGGCTCAAAAGATGCAGCCCTGATGTCTCTCATGATAGCAGGTGGTTAAGTAGAAATTCGCTGCTCGGCTGACCCTGCAGGAGCAAACGTATGCTAAAAATGTTCTTAGAATGAGATTTTCAGTGAAGAGCAGCCTGGCACATTTTAGCAAGTTTTACTTGTAAGGGGGGTTGGAAACGCTTTTCCATACAAAATACTGGGCTCAAAAGATGCAGCCCTGATGTCTCTCATGATAGCAGGTGGTTAAGTAGAAATTCGCCGCTCGGCTGATCCAGCAGGAGCAAACATATGCGAAAAATGTACGTAGAATGAGCTTTTCAGTGAAGAGCAGCCAGGCACATTTTAGCAAGTTTTACTTGTAAGTGGGGATGGAAACGCTTTTTAGGCTCAGTACTGGGCTCAAAACATGCAGCCCTGATGTCTCTCATGTAGCAGGTGGTTAAGTAGAAATTCGCTGCTCGGCTGACCCTGCAGGAGCAAACGTATGCTAAAAATGTTCGTAGAATGAGATTTTCAGTGAAGAGCAGCCAGGCACATTTTAGCAAGTTTTACTTGTAAGTGGGGTTGGAAACGCTTTTCAAGCTCAATACTGAGCTCAAAACATGCAGCCCTGATGTCTCTCATGATAGCAGGTGGTTAAGTAGAAATTCGCTGCTCGGCTGACCCTGCAGGAGCAAACGTATGCCAAAAATGTACGTAGAATGAGATTTTCAGTGAATAGCAGCCAGGTACATTTTAGCAAGTTTTACTTGTAAGTGGGGATGGAAACGCTTTTTAGGCTCAGTACTGGGCTCAAAAGATGCAGCCCTGATGTCTCTCATGATAGCAGGTGGTTAAGTAGAAATTCGCTGCTCGGCTGACCCTGCAGGAGCAAACGTATGCTAAAAATGTTCGTAGAATGAGATTTTCAGTGAAGAGCAGCCAGGCACATTTTAGCAAGTTTTACTTGTAAGTGGGGTTGGAAACGCTTTTCAGGCTCAATACTGGGCTCAAAAGATGCAGCCCTGATGTCTCTCATGATGCTTTTTAGGCTCAGTACTGGGCTCAAAACATGCAGCCCTGATGTCTCTCATGATAGCAGGTGGTTAAGTAGAAATTCGCTGCTCGGCTGACCCTGCAGGAGCAAACGTATGCTAAAAATGTTTGTAGAATGAGATTTTCAGTGAAGAGCAGCCTGGCACATTTTAGCAAGTTTTACTTGTAAGTGGGGTTGGAAACGCTTTTCAGGCTCAATACTGGGCTCAAAACATGCAGCCCTGATGTCTCTCATGATAGGAGGTGGTTACGTAGAAATTCGCTGCTCGGCTGACCCTGCAGGAGCAAACATATGCGAAAAATGTACGTAGAATGAGCTTTTCAGTGAAGAGCAGCCAGGCACATTTTAGCAAGTTTTATTTGTAAGTGGGGTTGGAAACGCTTTTCAGGCTCAGTACTGGGCTCAAAACATGCAGTCCTGATGTCTCTCATGATAGGAGGTGGTTAAGTAGAAATTCGCTGCTCGGCTGACCCTGCAGGAGCAAACGTATGCTAAAAATGTTCGTAGAATGAGATTTTCAGTGAAGAGCAGCCAGGCACATTTTAGCAAGTTTTACTTGTAAGTGGGGTTGGAAACGCTTTTCAGGCTCAGTACTGGCCTCAAAAGATGCAGCCCTGATGTCTCTCATGATAGCAGGTGGTTAAGTAGAAATTCGCTGCTCGGCTGACCCTGCAGGAGCAAACGTATGCTAAAAATGTTCGTAGAATGAGCTTTTCAGTGAAGAGCATCCAGGCACATTTTAGCAAGTTTTACTTGAGGGGGTGGAAACGCTTTTCAGGCTCAGTACTGGGCTCAAAAGTAGCAGCCCTGATGTCTCTCATGATAGCAGGTGGTTAAGTAGAAATTCGCTGCTCGGCTGACCCGGCAGGAACAAACGTATGCCAAAAATGTACGTAGAATGAGATTTTCAGTGAATAGCAGCCAGGCACATTTTAGCAAGTTTTACTTGTACGTGGGGTTGGAAACGCTTTTCAGGCTCAGTACTGGGCTCAAAAGATGCAGCCCTGATGTCTCTCATGATAGCAGGTGGTTAAGTAGAAATTCGCTGCTCGGCTGACCCTGCAGGAGCAAACGTATGCTAAAAATGTTCGTAGAATGAGCTTTTCAGTGAAGAGCAGCCTGGCGCATTTTAGCAAGTTTTACTTGTAAGGGGGGTTGGAAACGCTTTTCCATACTCAATACTGGGCTCAAAAGATGCAGCCCTGATGTCTCTCATGACAGCAGGTGGTTAAGTAGAAATTCGCTGCTCGGCTGAACCAGCAGGAGCAAACGCATGCCAAAAATGTTCGTAGAATGAGTTTTTCAGTGAAGAGCAGCCAGGCACATTTTAGCAAGTTTTTTGTAAGTGGGGATGGAAACGCTTTTCAGGCTCAGTACTGGGCTCAAAAGAAGCAGCCCTGATGTCTCTCATGATAGCAGGTGGTTAAGTAGAAATTCGCTGCTCGGCTGACCCGGCAGGAACAAACGTATGCCAAAAATGTACGTAGAATGAGATTTTCAGTGAATAGTAGCCAGGCACATTTTAGCAAGTTTTACTTGTAAGTGGGGATAGAAACGCTTTTTAGGCTCAGTACTGGGCTCAAAAGATGCAGCCCTGATGTCTCTCATGATAGCAGGTGGTTAAGTAGAAATTCGCTGCTCGGCTGACCTTGCAGGAGCAAACGTATGCTAAAAATGTTCGTAGAATGAGCTTTTCAGTGAAGAGCAGCCAGGCACATTTTAGCAAGTTTTACTTGTAAGTGGGGATGGAAACGCTTTTTAGGCTCAGTACTGGGCTCAAAAGATGCAGCCCTGATGTCTCTCATGATAGCAGGTGGTTAAGTAGAAATTCGCTGCTCGGCTGATCCAGCAGGAGCAAACATATGCGAAAAATGTACGTAGAATGAGCTTTTCAGTGAAGAGCAGCCAGGCACATTTTAGCAAGTTTTACTTGTAAGTGGGGATGGAAACGCTTTTTAGGCTCAGTACTGGGCTCAAAACATGCAGCCCTGATGTCTCTCATGTAGCAGGTGGTTAAGTAGAAATTCGCTGCTCGGCTGACCCTGCAGGAGCAAACGTATGCTAAAAATTTTCGTAGAATGAGATTTTCAGTGAAGAGCAGCCTGGCACATTTTAGCAAGTTTTACTTGTAAGGGGGGTTGGAAACGCTTTTCCATACTCAATACTGGGCTCAAAAGATGCAGCCCTGATGTCTCTCATGATAGCAGGTGGTTAAGTAGAAATTCGCTGCTCGGCTGACCCTGCAGGAGCAAACGTATGCTAAAAATGTTCGTAGAATGAGATTTTCAGTGAAGAGCAGCCAGGCACATTTTAGCAAGTTTTACTTGTAAGTGGGGTTGGAAACGCTTTTCAGGCTCAATACTGAGCTCAAAACATGCAGCCCTGATGTCTCTCATGATAGCTGGTGGTTAAGTAGAAATTCGCTGCTCGGCTGACCCTGCAGGAGCAAACGTATGCCAAAAATGTACGTAGAATGAGATTTTCAGTGAATAGCAGCCAGGCACATTTTAGCAAGTTTTACTTGTAAGTGGGGATGGAAACGCTTTTTAGGCTCAGTACTGGGCTCAAAAGATGCAGCCCTGATGTCTCTCATGATAGCAGGTGGTTAAGTAGAAATTCGCTGCTCGGCTGACCCTGCAGGAGCAAACGTATGCTAAAAATTTTCGTAGAATGAGATTTTCAGTGAAGAGCAGCCAGGCACATTTTAGCAAGTTTTACTTGTAAGTGGGGTTGGAAACGCTTTTCAGGCTCAATTCTGGGCTCAAAAGATGCAGCCCTGATGTCTCTCATGATAGCAGGTGGTTAAGTAGAAATTCGCTGCTCGGTTGATCCAGCAGGAGCAAACATATGCGAAAAATGCACGTAGAATGAGATTTTCAGTGAAGAGCAGCCTGGCGCATTTTAGCAAGTTTTACTTGTAAGGGGGGTTGGAAACGCTTTTCCATACTCAATACTGGGCTCAAAAGATGCAGCCCTGATGTCTCTCATGACAGCAGGTGGTTAAGTAGAAATTCGCTGCTCGGCTGAACCAGCAGGAGCAAACGCATGCCAAAAATGTTCGTAGAATGAGTTTTTCAGTGAAGAGCAGCCAGGCACATTTTAGCAAGTTTTTTGTAAGTGGGGATGGAAACGCTTTTCAGGCTCAGTACTGGGCTCAAAAGAAGCAGCCCTGATGTCTCTCATGATAGCAGGTGGTTAAGTAGAAATTCGCTGCTCGGCTGACCCGGCAGGAACAAACGTATGCCAAAAATGTACGTAGAATGAGATTTTCAGTGAATAGTAGCCAGGCACATTTTAGCAAGTTTTACTTGTAAGTGGGGATAGAAACGCTTTTTAGGCTCAGTACTGGGCTCAAAAGATGCAGCCCTGATGTCTCTCATGATAGCAGGTGGTTAAGTAGAAATTCGCTGCTCGGCTGACCTTGCAGGAGCAAACGTATGCTAAAAATGTTCGTAGAATGAGCTTTTCAGTGAAGAGCAGCCAGGCACATTTTAGCAAGTTTTACTTGTAAGTGGGGATGGAAACGCTTTTTAGGCTCAGTACTGGGCTCAAAAGATGCAGCCCTGATGTCTCTCATGATAGCAGGTGGTTAAGTAGAAATTCGCTGCTCGGCTGATCCAGCAGGAGCAAACATATGCGAAAAATGTACGTAGAATGAGCTTTTCAGTGAAGAGCAGCCAGGCACATTTTAGCAAGTTTTACTTGTAAGTGGGGATGGAAACGCTTTTTAGGCTCAGTACTGGGCTCAAAACATGCAGCCCTGATGTCTCTCATGTAGCAGGTGGTTAAGTAGAAATTCGCTGCTCGGCTGACCCTGCAGGAGCAAACGTATGCTAAAAATTTTCGTAGAATGAGATTTTCAGTGAAGAGCAGCCTGGCACATTTTAGCAAGTTTTACTTGTAAGGGGGGTTGGAAACGCTTTTCCATACTCAATACTGGGCTCAAAAGATGCAGCCCTGATGTCTCTCATGATAGCAGGTGGTTAAGTAGAAATTCGCTGCTCGGCTGACCCTGCAGGAGCAAACGTATGCTAAAAATGTTCGTAGAATGAGATTTTCAGTGAAGAGCAGCCAGGCACATTTTAGCAAGTTTTACTTGTAAGTGGGGTTGGAAACGCTTTTCAGGCTCAATACTGAGCTCAAAACATGCAGCCCTGATGTCTCTCATGATAGCTGGTGGTTAAGTAGAAATTCGCTGCTCGGCTGACCCTGCAGGAGCAAACGTATGCCAAAAATGTACGTAGAATGAGATTTTCAGTGAATAGCAGCCAGGCACATTTTAGCAAGTTTTACTTGTAAGTGGGGATGGAAACGCTTTTTAGGCTCAGTACTGGGCTCAAAAGATGCAGCCCTGATGTCTCTCATGATAGCAGGTGGTTAAGTAGAAATTCGCTGCTCGGCTGACCCTGCAGGAGCAAACGTATGCTAAAAATTTTCGTAGAATGAGATTTTCAGTGAAGAGCAGCCAGGCACATTTTAGCAAGTTTTACTTGTAAGTGGGGTTGGAAACGCTTTTCAGGCTCAATTCTGGGCTCAAAAGATGCAGCCCTGATGTCTCTCATGATAGCAGGTGGTTAAGTAGAAATTCGCTGCTCGGTTGATCCAGCAGGAGCAAACATATGCGAAAAATGCACGTAGAATGAGATTTTCAGTGAATAGCAGCCAGGCACATTTTAGCAAGTTTTACTTGTAAGTGGTGATGGAAACGCTTTTTAGGCTCAGTACTGGGCTCAAAAGATGCAGCCCGGATGTCTCTCATGATAGCAGGTGGTTAAGTAGAAATTCGCTGCATGGCTGACCCTGCAGGAGCAAACGTATGCTAAAAATGTTCGTAGAATGAGATTTTCAGTGAAGAGCAGCCTGGCACATTTTAGCAAGTTTTACTTGTAAGGGGGGTTGGAAACGCTTATCCATACTCAATACTGGGCTCAAAAGATGCAGCCCTGATGTCTCTCATGATAGCAGGTGGTTAAGTAGAAATTCGCTGCTCGGCTGACCCTGCAGGAGCAAACGTATGCTAAAAATGTTCGTAGAATGAGATTTTCAGTGAAGAGCAGCCTGGCACATTTTAGCAAGTTTTACTTGTAAGTGGGGTTGGAAACGCTTTTTAGGCTCAATACTGGGCTCAAAACATGCAGCCCTGATGTCTCTCATGATAGCAGGTGGTTAAGTAGAAATTCGCTGCTCGGCTGACCCTGCAGGAGCAAACGTATGCTAAAAATGTTCGTAGAATGAGATTTTCAGTGAAGAGCAGCCAGGCACATTTTAGCAAGTTTTACTTGTAAGTGGGGTTGGAAACGCTTTTCAGGCTCAATACTGGGCTCAAAAGATGCAGCCCTGATGTCTCTCATGATAGCAGGTGGTTAAGTAGAAATTCGCTGCTCGGCTGACCCTGCAGGATCAAACGTATGCTAAAAATGTTCGTAGAATGAGCTTTTCATTGAAGAGCAGCCAGGCACATTTTAGCAAGTTTTACTTGTAAGTGGGGTTGGAAACGCTTTTCAGGCTCAGTACTGGGCTCAAAAGATGCAGCCCTGATGTCTCTCATGATAGCAGGTGGTTAAGTAGAAATTCGCTGCTCGGCTGACCCTGCAGGAGCAAACGTATGCTAAAAATGTTCGTAGAATGAGATTTTCAGTGAAGAGCAGCCAGGCACATTTTAGCAAGTTTTACTTGTAAGTGGGGTTGGAAACGCTTTTCAGGCTCAATACTGGGCTCAAAAGATGCAGCCCTGATGTCTCTCATGACGCTTTTTAGGCTCAGTACTGGGCTCAAAAGATGCAGCCCTGATGTCTCTCATGATAGCAGGTGGTTAAGTAGAAATTCGCTGCTCGGCTGACCCTGCAGGAGCAAACGTATGCTAAAAATGTTCGTAGAATGAGATTTTCAGTGAAGAGCAGCCTGGCACATTTTAGCAAGTTTTACTTGTAAGTGGGGTTGGAAACGCTTTTCAGGCTCAATACTGGGCTCAAAACATGCAGCCCTGATGTCTCTCATGATAGGAGGTGGTTACGTAGAAATTCGCTGCTCGGCTGACCCTGCAGGAGCAAACATATGCGAAAAATGTACGTAGAATGAGCTTTTCAGTGAAGAGCAGCCAGGCACATTTTAGCAAGTTTTATTTGTAAGTGGGGTTGGAAACGCTTTTCAGGCTCAGTACTGGGCTCAAAACATGCAGTCCTGATGTCTCTCATGATAGGAGGTGGTTAAGTAGAAATTCGCTGCTCGGCTGACCCTGCAGGAGCAAACGTATGCTAAAAATTTTCGTAGAATGAGATTTTCAGTGAAGAGCAGCCAGGCACATTTTAGCAAGTTTTACTTGTAAGTGGGGTTGGAAACGCTTTTCAGGCTCAGTACTGGCCTCAAAAGATGCAGCCCTGATGTCTCTCATGATAGCAGGTGGTTAAGTAGAAATTCGCTGCTCGGCTGACCCTGCAGGAGCAAACGTATGCTAAAAATGTTCGTAGAATGAGCTTTTCAGTGAAGAGCATCCAGGCACATTTTAGCAAGTTTTACTTGAGGCGGTGGAAACGCTTTTCAGGCTCAGTACTGGGCTCAAAAGTAGCAGCCCTGATGTCTCTCATGATAGCAGGTGGTTAAGTAGAAATTCGCTGCTCGGCTGACCCGGCAGGAACAAACGTATGCCAAAAATGTACGTAGAATGAGATTTTCAGTGAATAGCAGCCAGGCACATTTTAGCAAGTTTTACTTGTACGTGGGGTTGGAAACGCTTTTCAGGCTCAGTACTGGGCTCAAAAGATGCAGCCCTGATGTCTCTCATGATAGCAGGTGGTTAAGTAGAAATTCGCTGCTCGGCTGACCCTGCAGGAGCAAACGTATGCTAAAAATGTTCGTAGAATGAGCTTTTCAGTGAAGAGCAGCCTGGCGCATTTTAGCAAGTTTTACTTGTAAGGGGGGTTGGAAACGCTTTTCCATACTCAATACTGGGCTCAAAAGATGCAGCCCTGATGTCTCTCATGATAGCAGGTGGTTAAATAGAAATTCGCTGCTCGGCTGATCCAGCAGGAGCAAACATATGCGAAAAATGCACGTAGAATGAGCTTTTCAGTGAAGAGCAGCCAGGCACATTTTAGCAAGTTTTACTTGTAAGTGGGGTTGGAAACGCTTTTCAGGCTCAATACTGGGCTCAAAACATGCAGCCCTGATGTCTCTCATGATAGCAGGTGGTTAAGTAGAAATTCGCTGCTCGGCTGACCCTGCAGGAGCAAACGTATGCTAAAAATGTTCGTAGAATGAGTTTTTCATTGAAGAGCATCCAGGCACATTTTAGCAAGTTTTACTTGAGGGGGTGGAAACGCTTTTCAGGCTCAGTACTGG
This sequence comes from Lissotriton helveticus, assembly GCF_964261635.1. Classification (NCBI taxonomy): domain Eukaryota; kingdom Metazoa; phylum Chordata; class Amphibia; order Caudata; family Salamandridae; genus Lissotriton; species Lissotriton helveticus. The sequence continues at coordinate 1,352,271,266 of NC_136061.1, read as the reverse complement.
GCTCAAAAGTAGCAGCCCTGATGTCTCTCATGATAGCAGGTGGTTAAGTAGAAATTCGCTGCTCGGCTGACCCGGCAGGAACAAACGTATGCTAAAAATGTTCGTAGAATGAGCTTTTCAGTGAAGAGCAGCCTGGCGCATTTTAGCAAGTTTTACTTGTAAGGGGGGTTGGAAACGCTTTTCCATACTCAATACTGGGCTCAAAAGATGCAGCCCTGATGTCTCTCATGATAGCAGGTGGTTAAGTAGAAATTCGCTGCTCGGCTGAACCAGCAGGAGCAAACGCATGCGAAAAATGTTCGTAGAATGAGTTTTTCAGTGAAGAGCAGCCAGGCACATTTTAGCAAGTTTTTTGTAAGTGGGGATGGAAACGCTTTTCAGGCTCAGTACTGGGCTCAAAAGAAGCAGCCCTGATGTCTCTCATGATAGCAGGTGGTTAAGTAGAAATTCGCTGCTCGGCTGACCCGGCAGGAACAAACGTATGCCAAAAATGTACGTAGAATGAGATTTTCAGTGAATAGTAGCCAGGCACATTTTAGCAAGTTTTACTTGTAAGTGGGGATAGAAACGCTTTTTAGGCTCAGTACTGGGCTCAAAAGATGCAGCCCTGATGTCTCTCATGATAGCAGGTGGTTAAGTAGAAATTCGCTGCTCGGCTGACCTTGCAGGAGCAAACGTATGCTAAAAATGTTCGTAGAATGAGATTTTCAGTGAAGAGCAGCCAGGCACATTTTAGCAAGTTTTACTTGTATGTGGGGTTGGAAACGCTTTTCAGGCTCAGTACTGGGCTCAAAAGATGCAGCCCTGATGTCTCTCATGATAGCAGGTGGTTAAATAGAAATTCGCTGCTCGGCTGATTCAGCAGGAGCAAACATATGCGAAAAATGCACGTAGAATGAGCTTTTCAGTGAAGAGCAGCCAGGCACATTTTAGCAAGTTTTACTTGTAAGTGGGGATGGAAACGCTTTTTAGGCTCAGTACTGGGCTCAAAAGATGCAGCCCTGATGTCTCTCATGATAGCAGGTGGTTAAGTAGAAATTCGCTGCTCGGCTGACCCTGCAGGAGCAAACGTATGCTAAAAATGTTCTTAGAATGAGATTTTCAGTGAAGAGCAGCCTGGCACATTTTAGCAAGTTTTACTTGTAAGGGGGGTTGAAAACGCTTTTCCATACAAAATACTGGGCTCAAAAGATGCAGCCCTGATGTCTCTCATGATAGCAGGTGGTTAAGTAGAAATTCGCTGCTCGGCTGATCCAGCAGGAGCAAACATATGCGAAAAATGTACGTAGAATGAGCTTTTCAGTGAAGAGCAGCCAGGCACATTTTAGCAAGTTTTACTTGTAAGTGGGGATGGAAACGCTTTTTAGGCTCAGTACTGGGCTCAAAACATGCAGCCCTGATGTCTCTCATGTAGCAGGTGGTTAAGTAGAAATTCGCTGCTCGGCTGACCCTGCAGGAGCAAACGTATGCTAAAAATGTTCGTAGAATGAGATTTTCAGTGAAGAGCAGCCAGGCACATTTTAGCAAGTTTTACTTGTAAGTGGGGTTGGAAACGCTTTTCAGGCTCAATACTGAGCTCAAAACATGCAGCCCTGATGTCTCTCATGATAGCAGGTGGTTAAGTAGAAATTCGCTGCTCGGCTGACCCTGCAGGAGCAAACGTATGCCAAAAATGTACGTAGAATGAGATTTTCAGTGAATAGCAGCCAGGCACATTTTAGCAAGTTTTACTTGTAAGTGGGGATGGAAACGCTTTTTAGGCTCAGTACTGGGCTCAAAAGATGCAGCCCTGATGTCTCTCATGATAGCAGGTGGTTAAGTAGAAATTCGCTGCTCGGCTGACCCTGCAGGAGCAAACGTATGCTAAAAATGTTCGTAGAATGAGATTTTCAGTGAAGAGCAGCCAGGCACATTTTAGCAAGTTTTACTTGTAAGTGGGGTTGGAAACGCTTTTCAGGCTCAATACTGGGCTCAAAAGATGCAGCCCTGATGTCTCTCATGATGCTTTTTAGGCTCAGTACTGGGCTCAAAACATGCAGCCCTGATGTCTCTCATGATAGCAGGTGGTTAAGTAGAAATTCGCTGCTCGGCTGACCCTGCAGGAGCAAACGTATGCTAAAAATGTTTGTAGAATGAGATTTTCAGTGAAGAGCAGCCTGGCACATTTTAGCAAGTTTTACTTGTAAGTGGGGTTGGAAACGCTTTTCAGGCTCAATACTGGGCTCAAAACATGCAGCCCTGATGTCTCTCATGATAGGAGGTGGTTACGTAGAAATTCGCTGCTCGGCTGACCCTGCAGGAGCAAACATATGTGAAAAATGTACGTAGAATGAGCTTTTCAGTGAAGAGCAGCCAGGCACATTTTAGCAAGTTTTATTTGTAAGTGGGGTTGGAAACGCTTTTCAGGCTCAGTACTGGGCTCAAAACATGCAGTCCTGATGTCTCTCATGATAGGAGGTGGTTAAGTAGAAATTCGCTGCTCGGCTGACCCTGCAGGAGCAAACGTATGCTAAAAATGTTCGTAGAATGAGATTTTCAGTGAAGAGCAGCCAGGCACATTTTAGCAAGTTTTACTTGTAAGTGGGGTTGGAAACGCTTTTCAGGCTCAGTACTGGCCTCAAAAGATGCAGCCCTGATGTCTCTCATGATAGCAGGTGGTTAAGTAGAAATTCGCTGCTCGGCTGACCCTGCAGGAGCAAACGTATGCTAAAAATGTTCGTAGAATGAGCTTTTCAGTGAAGAGCATCCAGGCACATTTTAGCAAGTTTTACTTGAGGGGGTGGAAACGCTTTTCAGGCTCAGTACTGGGCTCAAAAGTAGCAGCCCTGATGTCTCTCATGATAGCAGGTGGTTAAGTAGAAATTCGCTGCTCGGCTGACCCGGCAGGAACAAACGTATGCCAAAAATGTACGTAGAATGAGATTTTCAGTGAATAGCAGCCAGGCACATTTTAGCAAGTTTTACTTGTACGTGGGGTTGGAAACGCTTTTCAGGCTCAGTACTGGGCTCAAAAGATGCAGCCCTGATGTCTCTCATGATAGCAGGTGGTTAAGTAGAAATTCGCTGCTCGGCTGACCCTGCAGGAGCAAACGTATGCTAAAAATGTTCGTAGAATGAGCTTTTCAGTGAAGAGCAGCCTGGCGCATTTTAGCAAGTTTTACTTGTAAGGGGGGTTGGAAACGCTTTTCCATACTCAATACTGGGCTCAAAAGATGCAGCCCTGATGTCTCTCATGATAGCAGGTGGTTAAGTAGAAATTCGCTGCTCGGCTGAACCAGCAGGAGCAAACGCATGCGAAAAATGTTCGTAGAATGAGTTTTTCAGTGAAGAGCAGCCAGGCACATTTTAGCAAGTTTTTTGTAAGTGGGGATAGAAACGCTTTTCAGGCTCAGTACTGGGCTCAAAAGAAGCAGCCCTGATGTCTCTCATGATAGCAGGTGGTTAAGTAGAAATTCGCTGCTCGGCTGACCCGGCAGGAACAAACGTATGCCAAAAATGTACGTAGAATGAGATTTTCAGTGAATAGTAGCCAGGTACATTTTAGCAAGTTTTACTTGTAAGTGGGGATAGAAACGCTTTTTAGGCTCAGTACTGGGCTCAAAAGATGCAGCCCTGATGTCTCTCATGATAGCAGGTGGTTAAGTAGAAATTCGCTGCTCGGCTGACCTTGCAGGAGCAAACGTATGCTAAAAATGTTCGTAGAATGAGATTTTCAGTGAAGAGCAGCCAGGCACATTTTAGCAAGTTTTACTTGTATGTGGGGTTGGAAACGCTTTTCAGGCTCAGTACTGGGCTCAAAAGATGCAGCCCTGATGTCTCTCATGATAGCAGGTGGTTAAATAGAAATTCGCTGCTCGGCTGATCCAGCAGGAGCAAACATATGCGAAAAATGCACGTAGAATGAGCTTTTCAGTGAAGAGCAGCCAGGCACATTTTAGCAAGTTTTACTTGTAAGTGGGGATGGAAACGCTTTTTAGGCTCAGTACTGGGCTCAAAAGATGCAGCCCTGATGTCTCTCATGATAGCAGGTGGTTAAGTAGAAATTCGCTGCTCGGCTGACCCTGCAGGAGCAAACGTATGCTAAAAATTTTCGTAGAATGAGATTTTCAGTGAAGAGCAGCCTGGCACATTTTAGCAAGTTTTACTTGTAAGGGGGGTTGGAAACACTTTTCCATACTCAATACTGGGCTCAAAAGATGCAGCCCTGATGTCTCTCATGATAGCAGGTGGTTAAGTAGAAATTCGCTGCTCGGCTGATCCAGCAGGAGCAAACATATGCGAAAAATGTACGTAGAATGAGCTTTTCAGTGAAGAGCAGCCAGGCACATTTTAGCAAGTTTTACTTGTAAGTGGGGATGGAAACGCTTTTTAGGCTCAGTACTGGGCTCAAAACATGCAGCCCTGATGTCTCTCATGTAGCAGGTGGTTAAGTAGAAATTCGCTGCTCGGCTGACCCTGCAGGAGCAAACGTATGCTAAAAATGTTCGTAGAATGAGATTTTCAGTGAAGAGCAGCCAGGCACATTTTAGCAAGTTTTACTTGTAAGTGGGGTTGGAAACGCTTTTCAGGCTCAATACTGAGCTCAAAATATGCAGCCCTGATGTCTCTCATGATAGCTGGTGGTTAAGTAGAAATTCGCTGCTCGGCTGACCCTGCAGGAGCAAACGTATGCCAAAAATGTACGTAGAATGAGATTTTCAGTGAATAGCAGCCAGGCACATTTTAGCAAGTTTTACTTGTAAGTGGGGATGGAAACGCTTTTTAGGCTCAGTACTGGGCTCAAAAGATGCAGCCCTGATGTCTCTCATGATAGCAGGTGGTTAAGTAGAAATTCGCTGCTCGGCTGACCCTGCAGGAGCAAACGTATGCTAAAAATTTTCGTAGAATGAGATTTTCAGTGAAGAGCAGCCAGGCACATTTTAGCAAGTTTTACTTGTAAGTGGGGTTGGAAACGCTTTTCAGGCTCAATTCTGGGCTCAAAAGATGCAGCCCTGATGTCTCTCATGATAGCAGGTGGTTAAGTAGAAATTCGCTGCTCGGTTGATCCAGCAGGAGCAAACATATGCGAAAAATGCACGTAGAATGAGATTTTCAGTGAATAGCAGCCAGGCACATTTTAGCAAGTTTTACTTGTAAGTGGGGATGGAAACGCTTTTTAGGCTCAGTACTGGGCTCAAAAGATGCAGCCCGGATGTCTCTCATGATAGCAGGTGGTTAAGTAGAAATTCGCTGCATGGCTGACCCTGCAGGAGCAAACGTATGCTAAAAATGTTCGTAGAATGAGATTTTCAGTGAAGAGCAGCCTGGCACATTTTAGCAAGTTTTACTTGTAAGGGGGGTTGGAAACGCTTATCCATACTCAATACTGGGCTCAAAAGATGCAGCCCTGATGTCTCTCATGATAGCAGGTGGTTAAGTAGAAATTCGCTGCTCGGCTGACCCTGCAGGAGCAAACGTATGCTAAAAATGTTCGTAGAATGAGATTTTCAGTGAAGAGCAGCCTGGCACATTTTAGCAAGTTTTACTTGTAAGTGGGGTTGGAAACGCTTTTTAGGCTCAATACTGGGCTCAAAACATGCAGCCCTGATGTCTCTCATGATAGCAGGTGGTTAAGTAGAAATTCGCTGCTCGGCTGACCCTGCAGGAGCAAACGTATGCTAAAAATGTTCGTAGAATGAGATTTTCAGTGAAGAGCAGCCAGGCACATTTTAGCAAGTTTTACTTGTAAGTGGGGTTGGAAACGCTTTTCAGGCTCAATACTGGGCTCAAAAGATGCAGCCCTGATGTCTCTCATGATAGCAGGTGGTTAAGTAGAAATTCGCTGCTCGGCTGACCCTGCAGGATCAAACGTATGCTAAAAATGTTCGTAGAATGAGCTTTTCATTGAAGAGCAGCCAGGCACATTTTAGCAAGTTTTACTTGTGAGTGGGGTTGGAAACGCTTTTCAGGCTCAGTACTGGGCTCAAAAGATGCAGCCCTGATGTTTCTCATGATAGCAGGTGGTTAAGTAGAAATTCGCTGCTCGGCTGACCCTGCAGGAGCAAACGTATGCTAAAAATGTTCGTAGAATGAGATTTTCAGTGAAGAGCAGCCAGGCACATTTTAGCAAGTTTTACTTGTAAGTGGGGTTGGAAACGCTTTTCAGGCTCAATACTGGGCTCAAAAGATGCAGCCCTGATGTCTCTCATGACGCTTTTTAGGCTCAGTACTGGGCTCAAAAGATGCAGCCCTGATGTCTCTCATGATAGCAGGTGGTTAAGTAGAAATTCGCTGCTCGGCTGACCCTGCAGGAGCAAACGTATGCTAAAAATGTTCGTAGAATGAGATTTTCAGTGAAGAGCAGCCTGGCACATTTTAGCAAGTTTTACTTGTAAGTGGGGTTGGAAACGCTTTTCAGGCTCAATACTGGGCTCAAAACATGCAGCCCTGATGTCTCTCATGATAGGAGGTGGTTACGTAGAAATTCGCTGCTCGGCTGACCCTGCAGGAGCAAACATATGCGAAAAATGTACGTAGAATGAGCTTTTCAGTGAAGAGCAGCCAGGCACATTTTAGCAAGTTTTATTTGTAAGTGGGGTTGGAAACGCTTTTCAGGCTCAGTACTGGGCTCAAAACATGCAGTCCTGATGTCTCTCATGATAGGAGGTGGTTAAGTAGAAATTCGCTGCTCGGCTGACCCTGCAGGAGCAAACGTATGCTAAAAATTTTCGTACAATGAGATTTTCAGTGAAGAGCAGCCAGGCACATTTTAGCAAGTTTTACTTGTAAGTGGGGTTGGAAACGCTTTTCAGGCTCAGTACTGGCCTCAAAAGATGCAGCCCTGATGTCTCTCATGATAGCAGGTGGTTAAGTAGAAATTCGCTGCTCGGCTGACCCTGCAGGAGCAAACGTATGCTAAAAATGTTCGTAGAATGAGCTTTTCAGTGAAGAGCATCCAGGCACATTTTAGCAAGTTTTACTTGAGGGGGTGGAAACGCTTTTCAGGCTCAGTACTGGGCTCAAAAGTAGCAGCCCTGATGTCTCTCATGATAGCAGGTGGTTAAGTAGAAATTCGCTGCTCGGCTGACCCGGCAGGAACAAACGTATGCCAAAAATGTACGTAGAATGAGATTTTCAGTGAATAGCAGCCAGGCACATTTTAGCAAGTTTTACTTGTACGTGGGGTTGGAAACGCTTTTCAGGCTCAGTACTGGGCTCAAAAGATGCAGCCCTGATGTCTCTCATGATAGCAGGTGGTTAAGTAGAAATTCGCTGCTCGGCTGACCCTGCAGGAGCAAACGTATGCTAAAAATGTTCGTAGAATGAGCTTTTCAGTGAAGAGCAGCCTGGCGCATTTTAGCAAGTTTTACTTGTAAGGGGGGTTGGAAACGCTTTTCCATACTCAATACTGGGCTCAAAAGATGCAGCCCTGATGTCTCTCATGATAGCAGGTGGTTAAGTAGAAATTCGCTGCTCGGCTGAACCAGCAGGAGCAAACGTATGCGAAAAATGTTCGTAGAATGAGTTTTTCAGTGAAGAGCAGCCAGGCACATTTTAGCAAGTTTTTTGTAAGTGGGGATGGAAACGCTTTTCAGGCTCAGTACTGGGCTCAAAAGAAGCAGCCCTGATGTCTCTCATGATAGCAGGTGGTTAAGTAGAAATTCGCTGCTCGGCTGACCCGGCAGGAACAAACGTATGCCAAAAATGTACGTAGAATGAGATTTTCAGTGAATAGTAGCCAGGCACATTTTAGCAAGTTTTACTTGTAAGTGGGGATAGAAACGCTTTTTAGGCTCAGTACTGGGCTCAAAAGATGCAGCCCTGATGTCTCTCATGATAGCAGGTGGTTAAGTAGAAATTCGCTGCTCGGCTGACCTTGCAGGAGCAAACGTATGCTAAAAATGTTCGTAGAATGAGATTTTCAGTGAAGAGCAGCCAGGCACATTTTAGCAAGTTTTACTTGTATGTGGGGTTGGAAACGCTTTTCAGGCTCAGTACTGGGCTCAAAAGATGCAGCCCTGATGTCTCTCATGATAGCAGGTGGTTAAGTAGAAATTCGCTGCTCGGCTGTCCCTGCAGGAGCAAACGTATGCTAAAAATGTTCGTAGAATGAGATTTTCAGTGAAGAGCAGCCTGGCACATTTTAGCAAGTTTTACTTGTACGTGGAGTTGGAAACGCTTTTCAGGCTCAGTACTGGGCTCAAAAGATGCAGCCCTGATGTCTCTCATGATAGCAGGTGGTTAAGTAGAAATTCGCTGCTTGGCTGACCCTGCAGGAGCAAACATTTGCTAAAAATGTTCGTAGAATGAGATTTTCAGTGAAGAGCAGCCTGGCACATTTTAGCAAGTTTTACTTGTAAGGGGGGTTGGAAACGCTTTTCCATACTCAATACTGGGCTCAAAAGATGCAGCCCTGATGTCTCTCATGATAGCAGGTGGTTAAGTAGAAATTCGCTGCTCGGCTGACCCTGCAGGAGCAAACGTATGCTAAAAATGTTCATAGAATGAGATTTTCAGTGAAGAGCAGCCAGGCACATTTTAGCAAGTTTTACTTGTATGTGGGGTTGGAAATGCTTTTCAGGCTCAGTACTGGGCTCAAAAGATGCAGCCTTAATGTCTCTCATGATAGCAGGTGGTTAAGTAGAAATTCGCTGCTCGGCTGACCCTGCAGGAGCAAACGTATGCTAAAAATGTTCGTAGAATGAGATTTTCAGTGAAGATCAGCCAGGCACATTTTAGCAAGTTTTACTTGTAAGTGGGGTTGGAAACGCTTTTCAGGCTCAATACTGGGCTCAAAAGATGCAGCCCTGATGTCTCTCATGATAGCAGGTGGTTAAGTAGAAATTCGCTGCTCGGCTGATCCTGCAGGAGCAAACATATGCGAAAAATGTACATAGAATGAGATTTTCAGTGATTGGCAGCCAGGCACATTTGAGCAAGTTTTACTTGTAAGTGGGGATGGAAACGCTTTTTAGGTTCAGTACTGGGCTCAAAAGATGCAGCCCTGATGTCTCTCATGATAGCAGGTGGTTAAGTAGAAATTCGCTGCTCGGCTGACCCTGCAGGAGCAAACGTATGCGAAAAATGTTCGTAGAATGAGTTTTTCAGTGAAGAGCAGCCAGGCACATTTTAGCAAGTTTTACTTGTAAGTGGGGATGGAAACGCTTTTCAGGCTCAGTACTAGGCTCAAAAGAAGCAGCCCTGATGTCTCTCATGATAGCAGGTGGTTAAGTAGAAATTCGCTGCTAGGCTGACCCGGCAGGAACAAACGTGTGCCAAAAATGTACGTAGAATGAGATTTTCAGTGAATAAATAGCCAGGCACATTTTAGCAAGTTTTACTTGTAAGTGGGGATAGAAACGCTTTTCAGGCTCAGTACTGGGCTCAAAAGATGCAGCCCTGATGTCTCTCATGATAGCAGGTGGTTAAGTAGAAATTCGCTGCTCGGCTGACCCTGCAGGAGCAAACGTATGCTAAAAATGTTCGTAGAATGAGATTTTCAGTGAAGAGCAGCCAGGCACATTTGAGCAAGTTTTACTTGTAAGTGGGGTTGGAAACGCTTTTCAGGCTCAATACTGGGCTCAAAAGATGCAGCCCTGATGTCTCTCATGATAGCAGGTGGTTAAGTAGAAATTCGCAGCTCGGCTGATCCAGCAGGAGCAAACATATGCGAAAAATGTACGTAGAATGAGCTTTTTAGTGAAGAGCAGCCAGGCACATTTTAGCAAGTTTTACTTGTAAGTGGGGTTGGAAACGCTTTTCAGGCTCAATACTGGGCTCAAAACAGGCAGCCCTGATGTCTCTCATGATAGCAGGTGGTTAAGTAGAAATTCGCTGCTCGGCTGATCCAGCAGGAGCAAACATATGCGAAAAATGTACGTAGAATGAGCTTTTCAGTGAAGAGCAGCCAGGCACATTTTAGCAAGTTTTACTTGTAAGTGAAATGAAATGAAATGAAATGAAAAAGAAACTTATAAAGCGCTCTGTGGCCAAGCGGCTTCCTGGCGCTGAGGAACACATCAATATCTGCCTACCATGTGCGGGAGAGATTTAGCCCGGGAATGCCTGAAGAAAGAAGAAAGTTTTGAGGGCTTTCCGAAAATGAGAACAAATGGGAATGGAGCGGATAGAGAGGGGAAGGGAATTCCAGATCTGCGGAGCGCGCACAGAAAAGCGGGTGCCCCCTGTGCGGGACTTACGGTAGCGGGGGACGTGAAGGAGAGAAAGGGAGGAAGAACGGAGGGTGCGGGGAGGGGCATGAGAGGAGATCAAAGAGTTGATGAAGAGAGGAGCGGGCCGGGCCTGTGCCCGAAAGGCCAGGCAGGCAAGTTTGAACTGAGACCTGAACTGGACGGGGAGCCAGTGAAGGGTTTTAAGGGCGGGAGTGATGTGGGAAAACTTCGGAAGACGGAGGACAAGACGGGCCGCCTGGTTCTGGATGGCCTGGAGACGACGGGTCTCGTAGGCAGGAATGCCTACATACAGGCCATTACCGTAATCCAGGCGAGATGTAATGAGGGCAGTGATGATAACTTTAAGGGCATCAACAGAAAAAAAACGGGAAATCTTACGAATGAGGCGGAGGGAAAGAAAGCAAGAGGATACAACAGAGCTAATGTGCGCATGCATCGAGAGATCATTGCTGACCTTGATGCCCAAGGTACGAACAGAGGGAGCCGGGAAAGGTGGAGGACCAAAAGAAAGGGGCCAATGGACTGGGGACCAGGGGTTGGAGGGGCCACCAGTGAGGACAAGCTCAGTCTTGTCAGGGTTGAGCTTCAAATGATTGAAGCTCATCCACTGGGAAATAAAGGCAAGAGTCGACGTGAGCTTGAGAAGAAAATGAGTGGGGGAAGATAGATCGAAGATGAGCTGGAGGTCATCAGCGTAGTTATACACCGAGACCCCCAGCTCAAGAAGCGATAGAATGAGGGGACGGATATAGAGGTTGAAGAGAAGGGGGGAAAGGGAAGAACCTTGGGGTACCCCACACGTGACCGGAAGGGGAGGAGCAGAGAAGGTAGAGAGGTGGACTGCCTGTGATCGTCCCTGTAGAAAGGACGCGATCCAAGAGAGGGCAACGCCCTGGATGCCCGCTGCGCTGACACGGTCAAGAAGAATAGCATGATCGACCGTGTCAAACGCAGCGGACAGATCCAGAAGGACTAAGGCCTGAGGAAGGTTGCCATCGGCCTTGTCCTTCAGTTCATCAAGGACCGCAAGGACCACGCCCTCAGTGGAGTGGCCCGGTCGAAAGCCAGCCTGGTGGGAGGCCAGGATGTTATTCTCCTCGATGTAGGATGAGAGACAAGATGTTACGTGGCTCTCAAGAATCTTCCCTAGATAGGGGAGGAGGGAAATCGGCCTAAAATTCGATGGAAGGGAGGGGTCCAGGCCAGCTTTTTTCAGGATAGGAAGCACAATGGCAGACTTAAAGAAAGAGGGGACAGAACCCAGAACCAGGCAGGAGTTAAGGAAGGTTAGGGGGGGTAGGACAGCTAGTGAATAAAGTTCTAAGGATGCGAGCAGGTGCACAGTCCACCGGGGATCCAGACTTGACCTTAACAAGGAGGCCGAGAAAAAGCTCAGGTGAGATGGGTGTGAAGTGATCAAAAACAGGGGCAGAGAGAGGGGGGTGGTCCGGTAGATCGAGGTAAGGCACAGTCGGAATGTTGGCCTTAATGGTGATTATTTTGTTAATAAAATAGGTATTCAACGAGTGGCAGAGAGATTGCGAAGGAGCAGGGGAAAGACCCGCACGGTCAGAAGTGGCAAGGCTACGGACCAGAGAAAAGATCTCACGAGTTTTGTTAGCTGAAAGGGCAACGCGGTCGGAGAAGTATTTGGATTTGGCCGCTAAGATGGCCGATTTATAATTGTTGAGAAGAGCCCTATATTTCAGGCGGAGAGCGGGGCAATAGGTGCGACGCCAGCGACGTTCCGACCGTCTAAGCTCGAGCTTCAGGGATCTGAGGTCATTGGAGAACCACCTGTGGGCGTCGTGAAGTCGGGCCGGTCTAATCTTTTTAAGAGGAGCGGCCTGGTCACAAGCCGAAAAAAGCCAAGTGTGAATGGCATCCGCCTGATTTTCCACAGAGAGGTCGGTCAGAACGGGTGCCGATAGAGATAGAGAGGAGGAGAGATCATTGAGATCAGCCTTATTCCAGCACCGAGCCTAGATGTTCTTGGGCAAGGTAGCTTTCTCGGGCTGACCTAAGGGGATGGAGAAGGAGATCAAACAATGATCGGACCAGCCACAGGGGGAGATGGAAGACACCAGGGGGTTGCAACGGAGAGACCAGATCTGGTCAAGAATATGACCATGGGTGTGGGTAGGGGTCAAAACGTGGGACGAGAAATTGAGACAGCGGAGAGTAGCGGAAAAGTCTTTCGAGAGGGGGTCCTCCTGCGGATCGCCCGGCCAAAAATTAAAATCCCCCAGCAGAATTAGCGAAGAATTATCTACAGCCAGGGTGGCCAAGAGATCCTGCAGAGAGGACACAAAAGAAGACATGTACTGAGGGGGGCGGTACAGAAGAATCACCGTGAGGGGAATCGGGAAGTTGAGAGAGCGGGCCACCAAGAAATCTACATTGGTGATGCCAGGGTGCGAGAGGAGCTGGAATTGCAGGGATCGGCGGACTATCATCGCCACGCCACCCCCAGATCTTCCATCTGGACGGTCGGCTCGGAGGGCGTAGTGAGTTGCAGGAAGAATCGCGAGAAGGTCAGGAAGAGAATGGGAGGAAAACCAAGTCTCAGTGAGGAAAAGAAAGTCCGGGGGGTCAGTGTCCAGTAGGTTGAAAAGAGCGGTTTGATTTTTTACGGCCGAGCGTGTATTCAAGAGAATAGCAGAGGCGTCAAGGGAAGCAAGGGAAGCACCTGGGAGGGAGGGCGGAGAGGGAATTGGGGAAGGAGAAGGCAAGACGACACCGGGAAGAGGGGGGGCATAGATGCCATGCAATGATAAATGTAGAGCTACAGATGGGGAGAGAGGGGTTGAAGCAGAGAGAGATGAGAGTTGGGCCGAGGAGTACGCCAGACGAGGGGCAGAGTCTGTGGCCCCTGGTCCCGGTCGGTCACGGACGGGCGCAGACGGGCTTGCCTTAGGCGCGCCATCGGCGCGCAAACGGCGCACCCGCTGCGCCCGTCCGCTGCGCGAACGGTAAAGGCACATGTTAAATAGTGAGGCTAGGAGGCAAGATCAGGGGGCGTGGCCAAAAAGTGGGCGTGGCCGGGAAGGAGCCCGCTGAAGGCGGGAAGTGAGTGCAAGAGATCCCGCTGCAGCGTCCAACTCGGCTGCGCGGAAGGGAGGGAACGAGGGCAAGGTCCCTGAACAGGTGAGGAGAGGGTGGGTTTAAAAGGCGCACTCGAGCGCTGTAAAATCTAGACAAAGAATGAGGGCTGAACTGAAAATACAACTAAAAGCTCCCGCGGATGGCAGGGAGTGATCCTGGTGTCAGTCAGCTTGTATTCAGCTGCTAAATAGCGTCCTGGGGGGCGTGGCCAAAAAGGGGCGTGGCCGGGAAGGCGCCCGCTGAAGGCGGGAAGCGAGTGCAAGAGATCCCTCTGCAGCGTCCAACTCGGCTGCGCAGAGGGGAGGGAACGAGGGCAAGGTCCCTGAACAGGTGAGGAGAGGGTGGGTTTAAAAGGCGCACTCGAGCGCTGTAAAATCTAGACAAACAATGAGGGCTGAACTGAAAATACAACTAAAAGCTCCCGCGGATGGCAGGGAGTGTAAGTGGGGTTGGAAACGCTTTTCAGGCTCAATACTGGGCTCAAAAGATGCAGCCCTGATGTCTCTCATGATAGCAGGTGGTTAAGTAGAAATTCGCTGCTAGGCTGACCCTGCAGGAGCAAACGTATGCTAAAAATGTTCGTAGAATGAGATTTTCAGTGAAGAGCAGCCAGGCACATTTTAGCAAGTTTTACTTGTATGTGGGGTTGGAAACGCTTTTCAGGCTCAGTACTGGGCTCAAAAGATGCAGCCCTGATGTCTCTCATGATAGCAGGTGGTTAAGTAGAAATTCGCTGCTCGGTTGACCCTGCAGGATCAAACGTATGCTAAAAATGTTCGTAGAATGAGCTTTTCAGTGAAGAGCAGCCAGGCACATTTTAGCAAGTTTTACTTGTAAGTGGGGTTGGAAACGCTTTTCAGGCTCCAATACTGGGCTCAAAATATGCAGCCCTGATGTCTCTCATGATAGCAGGTGGTTAAGTAGAAATTCGCTGCTCGGCTGATCCTGCAGGAGCAAACATATAAGAAAAATTTACGTAGAATGAGATTTTCAGTGAATAGCAGCCAGGCACATTTTAGCAAGTTTTACTTGTAAGTGGGGATGGAAACGCTTTTTAGGTTCAGTACTGGGCTCAAAAGATGCAGCCCTGATGTCTCTCATGATAGCAGGTGGTTAAGTAGAAATTCGCTGCTCGGCTGACCCTGCAGGAGCAAACGTATGCGAAAAATGTTCGTAGAATGAGTTTTTCAGTGAAGAGCAGCCAGGCACATTTTAGCAAGTTTTACTTGTAAGTGGGGATGGAAACGCTTTTCAGGCTCAGTACTAGGCTCAAAAGAAGCAGCCCTGATGTCTCTCATGATAGCAGGTGGTTAAGTAGAAATTCGCTGCTAGGCTGACCCGGCAGGAACAAACGTATGCCAAAAATGTACGTAGAATGAGATTTTCAGTGAATAAATAGCCAGGCACATTTTAGCAAGTTTTACTTGTAAGTGGGGATAGAAACGCGTTTCAGGCTCAGTACTGGGCTCAAAAGATGCAGCCCTGATGTCTCTCATGATAGCAGGTGGTTAAGTAGAAATTCGCTGCTCGGCTGACCCTGCAGGAGCAAACGTATGCTAAAAATGTTCGTAGAATGAGATTTTCAGTGAAGAGCAGCCAGGCACATTTGAGCAAGTTTTACTTGTAAGTGGGGTTGGAAACGCTTTTCAGGCTCAATACTGGGCTCAAAAGATGCAGCCCTGATGTCTCTCATGATAGCAGGTGGTTAAGTAGAAATTCGCTGCTCGGCTGATCCAGCAGGAGCAAACATATGCGAAATATGTACGTAGAATGAGCTTTTTAGTGAAGAGCAGCCAGGCACATTTTAGCAAGTTTTACTTGTAAGTGGGGTTGGAAACGCTTTTCAGGCTCAATACTGGGCTCAAAACATGCAGCCCTGATGTCTCTCATGATAGCAGGTGGTTAAGTAGAAATTCGCTGCTCGGCTGATCCAGCAGGAGCAAACATATGCGAAAAATGTACGTAGAATGAGATTTTCAGTGAAGAGCAGCCAGGCACATTTTAGCAAGTTTTACTTGTAAGTGGGGATGGAAACGCTTTTCAGGCTCAGTACTGGGCTCAAAAGAAGCAGCCCTGATGTCTCTCATGATAGCAGGTGGTTAAGTAGAAATTCGCTGCTCGGCTGACCCGGCAGGAACAAACGTATGCCAAAAAAGTACGTAGAATGAGATTTTCAGTGAATAGTAGCCAGGCACATTTTAGCAAGTTTTACTTGTAAGTGGGGATAGAAACGCTTTTCGGGCTCAGTACTGGGCTCAAAAGATGCAGCCCTCATGTCTCTCATGATGGCAGGTGGTTAAGTAGAAATTCGCTGCTCGGCTGAACCAGCAGGAGCAAACGTATGCTAAAAATGTTCGTAGAATGAGCTTTTCAGTGAAGAGCAGCCAGGCACATTTTAGCAAGTTTTACTTGTAAGTGGGGATGGAAACGCTTTTCAGGCTCAGTACTGGGCTCAAAAGATGCAGCCCTGATGTCTCTCATGATAGCAGGTGGTTAAGTAGAAATTCGCTGCTCGGCTGACCCTGCAGGAGCAAACGTATGCTAAAAATGTTCGTAGAATGAGATTTTCAGTGAAGAGTGGCCAGCACATTTTAGCAAGTTTTACTTGTAAGTGGGGAAACGCTTTTCAGGCTCAATATTGGGCTCAAAAGATGCAGCCCTGATGTCTCTCATGATAGCAGGTGGTTAAGTAGAAATTCGCTGCTCGGCTGACCCTGCAGGAGCATAACGTATGCCAAAAATGTACGTAGAATGAGATTTTCAGTGAATAGCAGCCAGGCACATTTTAACTTGTAAGTGGGGATGGAAACGCTTTTTAGGCTCAGTACTGGGCTCAAAAGATGCAGCCCTGATGTCTCTCATGATAGCAGGTGGTTAAGTAGAAATTCGCTGCTCGGCTGACCCAGCAGGAACAAACGTATGCCAAAAATGTACGTAGAATGAGATTTTCAGTGAATAGCAGCCAGGCACATTTTAGCAAGTTTAACTTGTAAGTGGGGATGGAAACGCTTTTCAGGATCAGTACTGGGCTCAAAAGATGCAGCCCTGATGTCTCTCATGATAGCAGGTGGTTAAGTAGAAATTCGCTGCTCGGCTGACCCTGCAGGAGCAAACGTATGCTAAAAATGTTCGTAGAATGAGATTTTCAGTGAAGAGCAGCCTGCCACATTTTAGCAAGTTTTACTTGTAAGTGGGGTTGGAAACGCTTTTCAGGCTCAATACTGGGCTCAAAAGATGCAGCCCTGATGTCTCTCATGATAGCAGGTGGTTAAGTAGAAATTTGCTGCTCGGCTGATCCAGCAGGAGCAAACGTATGCGAAAAATGTTCGTAGAATGAGATTTTCAGTGAAGAGCAGCCAGGCACATTTTAGCAAGTTTTACTTGTAAGTGGGGTTGGAAACGCTTTTCAGGCTCAATACTGGGCTCAAAACATGCAGCCCTGATGTCTCTCATGATAGCAGGTGGTTAAGTAGAAATTCGCTGCTCGGCTGACCCTGCAGGAGCAAACGTATGCTAAAAATGTTCGTAGAATGAGATTTTCAGTGAAGAGCAGCCAGGCACATTTTAGCAAGTTTTACTTGTAAGTGGGTTGGAAACACTTTTCAGGCTCAGTACTGGGCTCAAAAGATGCAGCCCTGATGTCTCTCATGATAGCAGGTGGTTAAGTAGAAATTCGCTGCTCGGCTGACCCTGCAGGAGCAAACGTATGCTAAAAATGTTCGTGGAATGAGATTTTCAGTGAAGAGCAGCCAGGCACATTTTAGCAAGTTCTACTTGTAAGTGGGGTTGGAAACGCTTTTCAGGCTCAATACTGGGCTCAAAAGATGCAGCCCTGATGTCTCTCATGACGCTTTTTAGGCTCAGTACTGGGCTCAAAAGATGCAGCCCTGATGTCTCTCATGATAGCAGGTGGTTAAGTAGAAATTCGCTGCTCGGCTGACCCTGCAGGAGCAAACGTATGCTAAAAATGTTCGTAGAATGAGATTTTCAGTGAAGAGCAGCCTGGCACATTTTAGCAAGTTTTACTTGTAAGTGGGGTTGGACACGCTTTTCAGGCTCAATACTGGGCTCAAAAGATGCAGCCCTGATGTCTCTCATGATAGCAGGTGGTTAAGTAGAAATTCGCTGCTCGGCTGATCCAGCAGGAGCAAACATATGCGAAAAATGTACGTAGAATGAGCTTTTCAGTGAAGAGCAGCCAGGCACATTTTAGCAAAGTTTTACTTGTAAGTGGGGTTGGAAACGCTTTTCAGGCTCAATACTGGGCTCAAAACATGCAGCCCTGATGTCTCTCATGATAGCAGGTGGTTAAGTAGAAATTCGCTGCTCGGCTGACCCAGCAGGAACAAACGTATGCCAAAAATGTACGTAGAATGAGATTTTCAGTGAAGAGCAGCCAGGCACATTTTAGCAAGTTTTATTTGTAATTGGGTTGGAAACGCTTTTCAGGCTCAGTACTGGGCTCAAAACATGCAGTCCTGATGTCTCTCATGATAGGAGGTGGTTAAGTAGAAATTCGCTGCTCGGCTGACCCTGCAGGAGCAAACGTATGCTAAAAATGTTCGTAGAATGAGATTTTCAGTGAAGAGCAGCCAGGCACATTTTAGCAAGTTTTACTTGTAAGTGGGGTTGGAAACGCTTTTCAGGCTCAGTACTGGCCTCAAAAGATGCAGCCCTGATGTCTCTCATGATAGCAGGTGGTTAAGTAGAAATTCGCTGCTCGGCTGACCCTGCAGGAGCAAACGTATGCTAAAAATGTTCGTAGAATGAGCTTTTCAGTGAAGAGCATCCAGGCACATTTTAGCAAGTTTTACTTGAGGTGGTGGAAACGCTTTTCAGGCTCAGTACTGGGCTCAAAAGAAGCAGCCCTGATGTCTCTCATGATAGCAGGTGGTTAAGTAGAAATTCGCTGCTTGGCTGACCCGGCAGGAACAAACGTATGCCAAAAATGTATGTAGAATGAGATTTTCAGTGAATAGCAGCCAGGCACATTTTAGCAAGTTTTACTTGTACGTGGGGTTGGAAACGCTTTTCAGGCTCAGTACTGGGCTAAAAAGTTGCAACCCTGATGTCTCTCATGATAGCAGGTGGTTAAGTAGAAATTCGCTGCTCGGCTGACCCTGCAGGAGCAAACGTATGCTAAAAATGTTCGTAGAATGAGCTTTTCAGTGAAGAGCAGCCTGGCGCATTTTAGCAAGTTTTACTTGTAAGGGGGGTTGGAAATGCTTTTCCACACTCAATACAGGGCTCAAAAGATGCAGCCCTGATGTCTCTCATGATAGCAGGTGGTTAAGTAGAAATTCGCTGCTCGGCTGAACCAGCAGGAGCAAACGTATGCGAAAAATGTTCATAGAATGAGTTTTTCAGTGAAGAGCAGCCAGGCACATTTTAGCAAGTTTTACTTGTAAGTGGGGATGGAAACGCTTTTCAGGCTCAGTACTGGGCTCAAAAGAAGCAGCCCTGATGTCTCTCATGATAGCAGGTGGTTAAGTAGAAATTCGCTGCTCGGCTGACCCAGCAGGAACAAACGTATGCCAAAAATGTACGTAGAATGAGATTTTCAGTGAATAGTAGCCAGGCACATTTTAGCAAGTTTTACTTGTAAGTGGGGATAGAAACGCTTTTTAGGCTCAGTACTGGGCTCAAAAGATGCAGCCCTGATGTCTCTCATGATAGCAGGTGGTTAAGTAGAAATTCGCTGCTCGGCTGACCTTGCAGGAGCAAACGTATGCTAAAAATGTTCGTAGAATGAGATTTTCAGTGAAGAGCAGCCAGGCACATTTTAGCAAGTTTTACTTGTATGTGGGGTTGGAAACGCTTTTCAGGCTCAGTACTGGGCTCAAAAGATGCAGCCCTGATGTCTCTCATGATAGCAGGTGGTTACGTAGAAATTCGCTGCTCGGCTGACCCTGCAGGAGCAAACGTATGCTAAAAATGTTCGTAGAATGAGATTTTCAGTGAAGAGCAGCCTGGCACATTTTAGCAAGTTTTACTTGTACGTGGAGTTGGAAACGCTTTTCAGGCTCAGTACTGGGCTCAAAAGATGCAGCCCTGATGTCTCTCATGATAGCAGGTGGTTAAGTAGAAATTCACTGCTCGGCTGACCCTGCAGGAGCAAACGTATGCTAAAAATGTTCGTAGAATGAGATTTTCAGTGAAGAGCAGCCTGGCACATTTTAGCAAGTTTTACTTGTAAGGGGGGTTGGAAACGCTTTTCCATACTCAATACTGGGCTCAAAAGATGCAGCCCTGATGTCTCTCATGATAGCAGGTGGTTAAGTAGAAATTCGCTGCTCGGCTGACCCTGCAGGAGCAAACGTATGCTAAAAATGTTCGTAGAATGAGATTTTCAGTGAAGAGCAGCCAGGCACATTTTAGCAAGTTTTACTTGTATGTGGGGTTGGAAACGCTTTTCAGGCTCAGTACTGGGCTCAAAAGATGCAGCCCTGATGTCTCTCATGATAGTAGGTGGTTAAGTAGAAATTCGCTGCTCGGTTGACCCTGCAGGATCAAACGTATGCTAAAAATGTTCGTAGAATGAGCTTTTCAGTGAAGAGCAGCCAGGCACATTTTAGCAAGTTTTACTTGTACGTGGAGTTGGAAACGCTTTTCAGGCTCAGTAGTGGGCTCAAAAGATGCAGCCCTGATGTTTCTCATGATAGCAGGTGGTTAAGTAGAAATTCCCTGCTCGGCTGACCCTGCAGGAGCAAACGTATGCAAAAAATGTTCGTAGAATGAGATTTTCAGTGAAGAGCAGCCAGGCACATTTTAGCAAGTTTTACTTGTAAGTGGGGATGGAAACGCTTTTTAGGTTCAGTACTGGGCTCAAAAGATGCAGCCCTGATGTCTCTCATGATAGCAGGTGGTTAAGTAGAAATTCGCTGCTCGGCTGACCCTGCAGGAGCAAACGTATGCGAAAAATGTTCGTAGAATGAGTTTTTCAGTGAAGAGCAGCCAGGCACATTTTAGCAAGTTTTACTTGTAAGTGGGGATGGAAACGCTTTTCAGGCTCAGTACTAGGCTCAAAAGAAGCAGCCCTGATGTCTCTCATGATAGCAGGTGGTTAAGTAGAAATTCACTGCTAGGCTGACCCGGCAGGAACAAACGTATGCCAAAAATGTACGTAGAATGAGATTTTCAGTGAATAAATAGCCAGGCACATTTTAGCAAGTTTTACTTGTAAGTGGGGATAGAAACGCTTTTCAGGCTCAGTACTGGGCTCAAAAGATGCAGCCCTGATGTCTCTCATGATAGCAGGTGGTTAGTAGAAATTCGCTGCTCGGCTGACCCTGCAGGAGCAAACGTATGCTAAAAATGTTCGTAGAATGAGATTTTCAGTGAAGAGCAGCCAGGCACATTTGAGCAAGTTTTACTTGTAAGTGGGGTTGGAAACGCTTTTCAGGCTCAATACTGGGCTCAAAAGATGCAGCCCTGATGTCTCTCATGATAGCAGGTGGTTAAGTAGAAATTCGCTGCTCGGCTGATCCAGCAGGAGCAAACATATGCGAAAAATGTACGTAGAATGAGCTTTTTAGTGAAGAGCAGCCAGGCACATTTTAGCAAGTTTTACTTGTAAGTGGGGTTGGAAACGCTTTTCAGGCTCAATACTGGGCTCAAAACATGCAGCCCTGATGTCTCTCATGATAGCAGGTGGTTAAGTAGAAATTCACTGCTAGGCTGACCCGGCAGGAACAAACGTATGCCAAAAATGTACGTAGAATGAGATTTTCAGTGAATAAATAGCCAGGCACATTTTAGCAAGTTTTACTTGTAAGTGGGGATAGAAACGCTTTTCGGGCTCAGTACTGGGCTCAAAAGATGCAGCCCTCATGTCTCTCATGATGGCAGGTGGTTAAGTAGAAATTCGCTGCTCGGCTGAACCAGCAGGAGCAAACGTATGCTAAAAATGTTCGTAGAATGAGCTTTTCAGTGAAGAGCAGCCAGGCACATTTTAGCAAGTTTTACTTGTAAGTGGGGATGGAAACGCTTTTCAGGCTCAGTACTGGGCTCAAAAGATGCAGCCCTGATGTCTCTCATGATAGCAGGTGGTTAAGTAGAAATTCGCTGCTCGGCTGACCCTGCAGGAGCAAACGTATGCTAAAAATGTTCGTAGAATGAGATTTTCAGTGAAGAGTGGCCAGCACATTTTAGCAAGTTTTACTTGTAAGTGGGGAAACGCTTTTCAGGCTCAATATTGGGCTCAAAAGATGCAGCCCTGATGTCTCTCATGATAGCAGGTGGTTAAGTAGAAATTCGCTGCTCGGCTGACCCTGCAGGAGCATAACGTATGCCAAAAATGTACGTAGAATGAGATTTTCAGTGAATAGCAGCCAGGCACATTTTAACTTGTAAGTGGGGATGGAAACGCTTTTTAGGCTCAGTACTGGGCTCAAAAGATGCAGCCCTGATGTCTCTCATGATAGCAGGTGGTTAAGTAGAAATTCGCTGCTCGGCTGACCCAGCAGGAACAAACGTATGCCAAAAATGTACGTAGAATGAGATTTTCAGTGAATAGCAGCCAGGCACATTTTAGCAAGTTTAACTTGTAAGTGGGGATGGAAACGCTTTCAGGATCAGTACTGGGCTCAAAAGATGCAGCCCTGATGTCTCTCATGATAGCAGGTGGTTAAGTAGAAATTCGCTGCTCGGCTGACCCTGCAGGAGCAAACGTATGCTAAAAATGTTCGTAGAATGAGATTTTCAGTGAAGAGCAGCCTGCCACATTTTAGCAAGTTTTACTTGTAAGTGGGGTTGGAAACGCTTTTCAGGCTCAATACTGGGCTCAAAAGATGCAGCCCTGATGTCTCTCATGATAGCAGGTGGTTAAGTAGAAATTCGCTGCTCGGCTGATCCAGCAGGAGCAAACGTATGCGAAAAATGTTCGTAGAATGAGATTTTCAGTGAAGAGCAGCCAGGCACATTTTAGCAAGTTTTACTTGTAAGTGGGGTTGGAAACGCTTTTCAGGCTCAATACTGGGCTCAAAACATGCAGCCCTGATGTCTCTCATGATAGCAGGTGGTTAAGTAGAAATTCGCTGCTCGGCTGACCCTGCAGGAGCAAACGTATGCTAAAAATGTTCGTAGAATGAGATTTTCAGTGAAGAGCAGCCAGGCACATTTTAGCAAGTTTTACTTGTAAGTGGGGTTGGAAACGCTTTTCAGGCTCAATACTGGGCTCAAAAGATGCAGCCCTGATGTCTCTCATGATAGCAGGTGGTTAAGTAGAAATTCGCTGCTCGGCTGACCCTGCAGGATCAAACGTATGCTAAAAATGTTCGTAGAATGAGCTTTTCATTGAAGAGCAGCCAGGCACATTTTAGCAAGTTTTACTTGTAAGTGGGTTGGAAACACTTTTCAGGCTCAGTACTGGGCTCAAAAGATGCAGCCCTGATGTCTCTCATGATAGCAGGTGGTTAAGTAGAAATTCGCTGCTCGGCTGACCCTGCAGGAGCAAACGTATGCTAAAAATGTTCGTAGAATGAGATTTTCAGTGAAGAGCAGCCAGGCACATTTTAGCAAGTTCTACTTGTAAGTGGGGTTGGAAACGCTTTTCAGGCTCAATACTGGGCTCAAAAGATGCAGCCCTGATGTCTCTCATGACGCTTTTTAGGCTCAGTACTGGGCTCAAAAGATGCAGCCCTGATGTCTCTCATGATAGCAGGTGGTTAAGTAGAAATTCGCTGCTCGGCTGACCCTGCAGGAGCAAACGTATGCTAAAAATGTTCGTAGAATGAGATTTTCAGTGAAGAGCAGCCTGGCACATTTTAGCAAGTTTTACTTGTAAGTGGGGTTGGACACGCTTTTCAGGCTCAATACTGGGCTCAAAAGATGCAGCCCTGATGTCTCTCATGATAGCAGGTGGTTAAGTAGAAATTCGCTGCTCGGCTGATCCAGCAGGAGCAAACATATGCGAAAAATGTACGTAGAATGAGCTTTTCAGTGAAGAGCAGCCAGGCACATTTTAGCAAAGTTTTACTTGTAAGTGGGGTTGGAAACGCTTTTCAGGCTCAATACTGGGCTCAAAACATGCAGCCCTGATGTCTCTCATGATAGCAGGTGGTTAAGTAGAAATTCGCTGCTCGGCTGACCCAGCAGGAACAAACGTATGCCAAAAATGTACGTAGAATGAGATTTTCAGTGAAGAGCAGCCAGGCACATTTTAGCAAGTTTTATTTGTAATTGGGTTGGAAACGCTTTTCAGGCTCAGTACTGGGCTCAAAACATGCAGTCCTGATGTCTCTCATGATAGGAGGTGGTTAAGTAGAAATTCGCTGCTCGGCTGACCCTGCAGGAGCAAACGTATGCTAAAAATGTTCGTAGAATGAGATTTTCAGTGAAGAGCAGCCAGGCACATTTTAGCAAGTTTTACTTGTAAGTGGGGTTGGAAACGCTTTTCAGGCTCAGTACTGGCCTCAAAAGATGCAGCCCTGATGTCTCTCATGATAGCAGGTGGTTAAGTAGAAATTCGCTGCTCGGCTGACCCTGCAGGAGCAAACGTATGCTAAAAATGTTCGTAGAATGAGCTTTTCAGTGAAGAGCATCCAGGCACATTTTAGCAAGTTTTACTTGAGGTGGTGGAAACGCTTTTCAGGCTCAGTACTGGGCTCAAAAGAAGCAGCCCTGATGTCTCTCATGATAGCAGGTGGTTAAGTAGAAATTCGCTGCTTGGCTGACCCGGCAGGAACAAACGTATGCCAAAAATGTATGTAGAATGAGATTTTCAGTGAATAGCAGCCAGGCACATTTTAGCAAGTTTTACTTGTACGTGGGGTTGGAAACGCTTTTCAGGCTCAGTACTGGGCTAAAAAGTTGCAACCCTGATGTCTCTCATGATAGCAGGTGGTTAAGTAGAAATTCGCTGCTCGGCTGACCCTGCAGGAGCAAACGTATGCTAAAAATGTTCGTAGAATGAGCTTTTCAGTGAAGAGCAGCCTGGCGCATTTTAGCAAGTTTTACTTGTAAGGGGGGTTGGAAATGCTTTTCCACACTCAATACAGGGCTCAAAAGATGCAGCCCTGATGTCTCTCATGATAGCAGGTGGTTAAGTAGAAATTCGCTGCTCGGCTGAACCAGCAGGAGCAAACGTATGCGAAAAATGTTCATAGAATGAGTTTTTCAGTGAAGAGCAGCCAGGCACATTTTAGCAAGTTTTACTTGTAAGTGGGGATGGAAACGCTTTTCAGGCTCAGTACTGGGCTCAAAAGAAGCAGCCCTGATGTCTCTCATGATAGCAGGTGGTTAAGTAGAAATTCGCTGCTCGGCTGACCCAGCAGGAACAAACGTATGCCAAAAATGTACGTAGAATGAGATTTTCAGTGAATAGTAGCCAGGCACATTTTAGCAAGTTTTACTTGTAAGTGGGGATAGAAACGCTTTTTAGGCTCAGTACTGGGCTCAAAAGATGCAGCCCTGATGTCTCTCATGATAGCAGGTGGTTAAGTAGAAATTCGCTGCTCGGCTGACCTTGCAGGAGCAAACGTATGCTAAAAATGTTCGTAGAATGAGATTTTCAGTGAAGAGCAGCCAGGCACATTTTAGCAAGTTTTACTTGTATGTGGGGTTGGAAACGCTTTTCAGGCTCAGTACTGGGCTCAAAAGATGCAGCCCTGATGTCTCTCATGATAGCAGGTGGTTACGTAGAAATTCGCTGCTCGGCTGACCCTGCAGGAGCAAACGTATGCTAAAAATGTTCGTAGAATGAGATTTTCAGTGAAGAGCAGCCTGGCACATTTTAGCAAGTTTTACTTGTACGTGGAGTTGGAAACGCTTTTCAGGCTCAGTACTGGGCTCAAAAGATGCAGCCCTGATGTCTCTCATGATAGCAGGTGGTTAAGTAGAAATTCACTGCTCGGCTGACCCTGCAGGAGCAAACGTATGCTAAAAATGTTCGTAGAATGAGATTTTCAGTGAAGAGCAGCCTGGCACATTTTAGCAAGTTTTACTTGTAAGGGGGGTTGGAAACGCTTTTCCATACTCAATACTGGGCTCAAAAGATGCAGCCCTGATGTCTCTCATGATAGCAGGTGGTTAAGTAGAAATTCGCTGCTCGGCTGACCCTGCAGGAGCAAACGTATGCTAAAAATGTTCGTAGAATGAGATTTTCAGTGAAGAGCAGCCAGGCACATTTTAGCAAGTTTTACTTGTATGTGGGGTTGGAAACGCTTTTCAGGCTCAGTACTGGGCTCAAAAGATGCAGCCCTGATGTCTCTCATGATAGCAGGTGGTTAAGTAGAAATTCGCTGCTCGGTTGACCCTGCAGGATCAAACGTATGCTAAAAATGTTCGTAGAATGAGCTTTTCAGTGAAGAGCAGCCAGGCACATTTTAGCAAGTTTTACTTGTACGTGGAGTTGGAAACGCTTTTCAGGCTCAGTAGTGGGCTCAAAAGATGCAGCCCTGATGTCTCTCATGATAGCAGGTGGTTAAGTAGAAATTCCCTGCTCGGCTGACCCTGCAGGAGCAAACGTATGCAAAAAATGTTCGTAGAATGAGATTTTCAGTGAAGAGCAGCCAGGCACATTTTAGCAAGTTTTACTTGTAAGTGGGGATGGAAACGCTTTTTAGGTTCAGTACTGGGCTCAAAAGATGCAGCCCTGATGTCTCTCATGATAGCAGGTGGTTAAGTAGAAATTCGCTGCTCGGCTGACCCTGCAGGAGCAAACGTATGCGAAAAATGTTCGTAGAATGAGTTTTTCAGTGAAGAGCAGCCAGGCACATTTTAGCAAGTTTTACTTGTAAGTGGGGATGGAAACGCTTTTCAGGCTCAGTACTAGGCTCAAAAGAAGCAGCCCTGATGTCTCTCATGATAGCAGGTGGTTAAGTAGAAATTCACTGCTAGGCTGACCCGGCAGGAACAAACGTATGCCAAAAATGTACGTAGAATGAGATTTTCAGTGAATAAATAGCCAGGCACATTTTAGCAAGTTTTACTTGTAAGTGGGGATAGAAACGCTTTTCAGGCTCAGTACTGGGCTCAAAAGATGCAGCCCTGATGTCTCTCATGATAGCAGGTGGTTAGTAGAAATTCGCTGCTCGGCTGACCCTGCAGGAGCAAACGTATGCTAAAAATGTTCGTAGAATGAGATTTTCAGTGAAGAGCAGCCAGGCACATTTGAGCAAGTTTTACTTGTAAGTGGGGTTGGAAACGCTTTTCAGGCTCAATACTGGGCTCAAAAGATGCAGCCCTGATGTCTCTCATGATAGCAGGTGGTTAAGTAGAAATTCGCTGCTCGGCTGATCCAGCAGGAGCAAACATATGCGAAAAATGTACGTAGAATGAGCTTTTTAGTGAAGAGCAGCCAGGCACATTTTAGCAAGTTTTACTTGTAAGTGGGGTTGGAAACGCTTTTCAGGCTCAATACTGGGCTCAAAACATGCAGCCCTGATGTCTCTCATGATAGCAGGTGGTTAAGTAGAAATTCGCTGCTCGGCTGATCCAGCAGGAGCAAACATATGCGAAAAATGTCCGTAGAATGAGCTTTTCAGTGAAGAGCAGCCAGGCACATTTTAGCAAGTTTTACTTGTAAGTGGGGTTGGAAACGCTTTTCAGGCTCAATACTGGGCTCAAAAGATGCAGCCCTGATGTCTCTCATGATAGTAGGTGGTTAAGTGTATAAATTCGCTGCTCGGCTGACCCTGCAGGAGCGTATGCGAAAAATGTTCGTAGAATGAGTTTTTCAGTGAAGAGCAGCCAGGCACATTTTAGCAAGTTTTACTTGTAAGTGGGGATGGAAACGCTTTTCAGGCTCAGTACTGGGCTCAAAAGAAGCAGCCCTGATGTCTCTCATGATAGCAGGTGGTTAAGTAGAAATTCGCTGCTCGGCTGAACCAGCAGGAGCAAACGTATGCTAAAAATGTTCGTAGAATGAGCTTTTCAGTGAAGAGCAGCCAGGCACATTTTAGCAAGTTTTACTTGTATGTGGGGTTGGAAACGCTTTTCAGGCTCAGTACTGGGCTCAAAAGATGCAGCCCTGATGTCTCTCATGATAGCAGGTGGTTAAGTAGAAATTCGCTGCTCGGTTGACCCTGCAGGATCAAACGTATGCTAAAAATGTTCGTAGAATGAGCTTTTCAGTGAAGAGCAGCCAGGCACATTTTAGCAAGTTTTACTTGTACGTGGAGTTGGAAACGCTTTTCAGGCTCAGTAGTGGGCTCAAAAGATGCAGCCCTGATGTCTCTCATGATAGCAGGTGGTTAAGTAGAAATTCCCTGCTCGGCTGACCCTGCAGGAGCAAACGTATGCAAAAAATGTTCGTAGAATGAGATTTTCAGTGAAGAGCAGCCAGGCACATTTTAGCAAGTTTTACTTGTAAGTGGGGATGGAAACGCTTTTTAGGTTCAGTACTGGGCTCAAAAGATGCAGCCCTGATGTCTCTCATGATAGCAGGTGGTTAAGTAGAAATTCGCTGCTCGGCTGACCCTGCAGGAGCAAACGTATGCGAAAAATGTTCGTAGAATGAGTTTTTCAGTGAAGAGCAGCCAGGCACATTTTAGCAAGTTTTACTTGTAAGTGGGGATGGAAACGCTTTTCAGGCTCAGTACTAGGCTCAAAAGAAGCAGCCCTGATGTCTCTCATGATAGCAGGTGGTTAAGTAGAAATTCACTGCTAGGCTGACCCGGCAGGAACAAACGTATGCCAAAAATGTACGTAGAATGAGATTTTCAGTGAATAAATAGCCAGGCACATTTTAGCAAGTTTTACTTGTAAGTGGGGATAGAAACGCTTTTCAGGCTCAGTACTGGGCTCAAAAGACGCAGCCCTGATGTCTCTCATGATAGCAGGTGGTTAGTAGAAATTCGCTGCTCGGCTGACCCTGCAGGAGCAAACGTATGCTAAAAATGTTCGTAGAATGAGATTTTCAGTGAAGAGCAGCCAGGCACATTTGAGCAAGTTTTACTTGTAAGTGGGGTTGGAAACGCTTTTCAGGCTCAATACTGGGCTCAAAAGATGCAGCCCTGATGTCTCTCATGATAGCAGGTGGTTAAGTAGAAATTCGCTGCTCGGCTGATCCAGCAGGAGCAAACATATGCGAAAAATGTACGTAGAATGAGCTTTTTAGTGAAGAGCAGCCAGGCACATTTTAGCAAGTTTTACTTGTAAGTGGGGTTGGAAACGCTTTTCAGGCTCAATACTGGGCTCAAAACATGCAGCCCTGATGTCTCTCATGATAGCAGGTGGTTAAGTAGAAATTCGCTGCTCGGCTGATCCAGCAGGAGCAAACATATGCGAAAAATGTCCGTAGAATGAGCTTTTCAGTGAAGAGCAGCCAGGCACATTTTAGCAAGTTTTACTTGTAAGTGGGGTTGGAAACGCTTTTCAGGCTCAATACTGGGCTCAAAAGATGCAGCCCTGATGTCTCTCATGATAGCAGGTGGTTAAGTGTAGAAATTCGCTGCTCGGCTGACCCTGCAGGAGCGTATGCGAAAAATGTTCGTAGAATGAGTTTTTCAGTGAAGAGCAGCCAGGCACATTTTAGCAAGTTTTACTTGTAAGTGGGGATGGAAACGCTTTTCAGGCTCAGTACTGGGCTCAAAAGAAGCAGCCCTGATGTCTCTCATGATAGCAGGTGGTTAAGTAGAAATTCGCTGCTCGGCTGAACCAGCAGGAGCAAACGTATGCTAAAAATGTTCGTAGAATGAGCTTTTCAGTGAAGAGCAGCCAGGCACATTTTAGCAAGTTTTACTTGTATGTGGGGTTGGAAACGCTTTTCAGGCTCAGTACTGGGCTCAAAAGATGCAGCCCTGATGTCTCTCATGATAGCAGTGGGTAAGTAGAAATTCGCTGCTCGGTTGACCCTGCAGGATCAAACGTATGCTAAAAATGTTCGTAGAATGAGCTTTTCAGTGAAGAGCAGCCAGGCACATTTTAGCAAGTTTTACTTGTACGTGGAGTTGGAAACGCTTTTCAGGCTCAGTAGTGGGCTCAAAAGATGCAGCCCTGATGTCTCTCATGATAGCAGGTGGTTAAGTAGAAATTCCCTGCTCGGCTGACCCTGCAGGAGCAAACGTATGCAAAAAATGTTCGTAGAATGAGATTTTCAGTGAAGAGCAGCCAGGCACATTTTAGCAAGTTTTACTTGTAAGTGGGGATGGAAACGCTTTTTAGGTTCAGTACTGGGCTCAAAAGATGCAGCCCTGATGTCTCTCATGATAGCAGGTGGTTAAGTAGAAATTCGCTGCTCGGCTGACCCTGCAGGAGCAAACGTATGCGAAAAATGTTCGTAGAATGAGTTTTTCAGTGAAGAGCAGCCAGGCACATTTTAGCAAGTTTTACTTGTAAGTGGGGATGGAAACGCTTTTCAGGCTCAGTACTAGGCTCAAAAGAAGCAGCCCTGATGTCTCTCATGATAGCAGGTGGTTAAGTAGAAATTCACTGCTAGGCTGACCCGGCAGGAACAAACGTATGCCAAAAATGTACGTAGAATGAGATTTTCAGTGAATAAATAGCCAGGCACATTTTAGCAAGTTTTACTTGTAAGTGGGGATAGAAACGCTTTTCAGGCTCAGTACTGGGCTCAAAAGATGCAGCCCTGATGTCTCTCATGATAGCAGGTGGTTAGTAGAAATTCGCTGCTCGGCTGACCCTGCAGGAGCAAACGTATGCTAAAAATGTTCGTAGAATGAGATTTTCAGTGAAGAGCAGCCAGGCACATTTGAGCAAGTTTTACTTGTAAGTGGGGTTGGAAACGCTTTTCAGGCTCAATACTGGGCTCAAAAGATGCAGCCCTGATGTCTCTCATGATAGCAGGTGGTTAAGTAGAAATTCGCTGCTCGGCTGATCCAGCAGGAGCAAACATATGCGAAAAATGTACGTAGAATGAGCTTTTTAGTGAAGAGCAGCCAGGCACATTTTAGCAAGTTTTACTTGTAAGTGGGGTTGGAAACGCTTTTCAGGCTCAATACTGGGCTCAAAACATGCAGCCCTGATGTCTCTCATGATAGCAGGTGGTTAAGTAGAAATTCGCTGCTCGGCTGATCCAGCAGGAGCAAACATATGCGAAAAATGTCCGTAGAATGAGCTTTTCAGTGAAGAGCAGCCAGGCACATTTTAGCAAGTTTTACTTGTAAGTGGGGTTGGAAACGCTTTTCAGGCTCAATACTGGGCTCAAAAGATGCAGCCCTGATGTCTCTCATGATAGCAGGTGGTTAAGTGTAGAAATTCGCTGCTCGGCTGACCCTGCAGGAGCGTATGCGAAAAATGTTCGTAGAATGAGTTTTTCAGTGAAGAGCAGCCAGGCACATTTTAGCAAGTTTTACTTGTAAGTGGGGATGGAAACGCTTTTCAGGCTCAGTACTGGGCTCAAAAGAAGCAGCCCTGATGTCTCTCATGATAGCAGGTGGTTAAGTAGAAATTCGCTGCTCGGCTGAACCAGCAGGAGCAAACGTATGCTAAAAATGTTCGTAGAATGAGCTTTTCAGTGAAGAGCAGCCAGGCACATTTTAGCAAGTTTTACTTGTAAGTGGGGATGGAAACGCTTTTCAGGCTCAGTACTGGGCTCAAAAGATGCAGCCCTGATGTCTCTCATGATAGCAGGTGGTTAAGTAGAAATTCGCTGCTCGGCTGACCCTGCAGGAGCAAACATATGCTAAAAATGTTCGTAGAATGAGATTTTCAGTGAAGAGTGGCCAGCACATTTTAGCAAGTTTTACTTGTAAGTGGGGAAACGCTTTTCAGGCTCAATACTGGGCTCAAAAGATGCAGCCCTGATGTCTCTCATGATAGCAGGTGGTTAAGTAGAAATTCGCTGCTCGGCTGACCCTGCAGGAGCAAACGTATGCCAAAAATGTACGTAGAATCAGATTTTCAGTGAATAGCAGCCAGGCACATTTTAACTTGTAAGTGGGGATGGAAACGCTTTTTAGGCTCAGTACTGGGCTCAAAAGATGCAGCCCTGATGTCTCTCATGATAGCAGGTGGTTAAGTAGAAATTCGCTGCTCGGCTGACCCAGCAGGAACAAACGTATGCCAAAAATGTACGTACAATGATATTTTCAGTGAATAGCAGCCAGGCACATTTTAGCAAGTTTAACTTGTAAGTGGGGATGGAAACGCTTTTCAGGATCAGTACTGGGCTCAAAAGATGCAGCCCTGAAGTCTCTCATGATAGCAGGTGGTTAAGTAGAAATTCGCTGCTCGGCTGACCCTGCAGGAGCAAACGTATGCGAAAAATGTTCGTAGAATGAGTTTTTCAGTGAAGAGCAGCCAGGCACATTTTAGCAAGTTTTACTTGTAAGTGGGGATGGAAACGCTTTTCAGGCTCAGTACTAGGCTCAAAAGAAGCAGCCCTGATGTCTCTCATGATAGCAGGGGGTTAAGTAGAAATTCGCTGCTAGGCTGACCCGGCAGGAACAAACGTATGCCAAAAATGTACGTAGAATGAGATTTTCAGTGAATAAATAGCCAGGCACATTTTAGCAAGTTTTACTTGTAAGTGGGGATAGAAACGCTTTTCAGGCTCAGTACTGGGCTCAAAAGATGCAGCCCTGATGTCTCTCATGATAGCAGGTGGTTAGTAGAAATTCGCTGCTCTGCTGACCCTGCAGGAGCAAACGTATGCTAAAAATGTTCGTAGAATGAGATTTTCAGTGAAGAGCAGCCAGGCACATTTGAGCAAGTTTTACTTGTAAGTGGGGTTGGAAACGCTTTTCAGGCTCAATACTGGGCTCAAAAGATGCAGCCCTGATGTCTCTCATGATAGCAGGTGGTTAAGTAGAAATTCGCTGCTCGGCTGATCCAGCAGGAGCAAACATATGCGAAAAATGTACGTAGAATGAGCTTTTTAGTGAAGAGCAGCCAGGCACATTTTAGCAAGTTTTACTTGTAAGTGGGGTTGGAAACGCTTTTCAGGCTCAATACTGGGCTCAAAACATGCAGCCCTGATGTCTCTCATGATAGCAGGTGGTTAAGTAGAAATTCGCTGCTCGGCTGATCCAGCAGGAGCAAACATATGCGAAAAATGTACGTAGAATGAGCTTTTCAGTGAAGAGCAGCCAGGCACATTTTAGCAAGTTTTACTTGTAAGTGGGGTTGGAAACGCTTTTCAGGCTCAATACTGGGCTCAAAAGATGCAGCCCTGATGTCTCTCATGATAGCAGGTGGTTAAGTGTAGAAATTCGCTGCTCGGCTGACCCTGCAGGAGCGTATGCGAAAAATGTTCGTAGAATGAGTTTTTCAGTGAAGAGCAGCCAGGCACATTTTAGCAAGTTTTACTTGTAAGTGGGGATGGAAACACTTTTCAGGCTCAGTACTGGGCTCAAAAGAAGCAGCCCTGATGTCTCTCATGATAGCAGGTGGTTAAGTAGAAATTCGCTGCTCGGCTGAACCAGCAGGAGCAAACGTATGCTAAAAATGTTCGTAGAATGAGCTTTTCAGTGAAGAGCAGCCAGGCACATTTTAGCAAGTTTTACTTGTAAGTGGGGATGGAAACGCTTTTCAGGCTCAGTACTGGGCTCAAAAGATGCAGCCCTGATGTCTCTCATGATAGCAGGTGGTTAAGTAGAAATTCACTGCTCGGCTGACCCTGCAGGAGCAAACGTATGCTAAAAATGTTCGTAGAATGGGATTTTCAGTGAAGAGTGGCCAGCACATTTTAGCAAGTTTTACTTGTAAGTGGGGAAACGCTTTTCAGGCTCAGTACTGGGCTCAAAAGATGCAGCCCTGATGTCTCTCATGATAGCAGGTGGTTAAGTAGAAATTCGCTGCTCGGCTGACTCAGCAGGAACAAACGTATGCCAAAAATGTACGTAGAATGAGATTTTCAGTGAATAGCAGCCAGGCACATTTTAGCAAGTTTTACTTGTAAGTGGGGATGGAAACGCTTTTTAGGCTCAGTACTGGGCTCAAAACATTCAGCCCTGATGTCTCTCATGTAGCAGGTGGTTAAGTAGAAATTCGCTGCTCGGCTGACCCTGCAGGAGCTATGTTCGTAGAATGAGATTTTCAGTGAAGAGCAGCCAGGCACATTTTAGCAAGTTTTACTTGTAAGTGGGGTTGGAAACGCTTTTCAGGCTCAATACTGAGCTCAAAACATGCAGCCCTGATGTCTCTCATGATAGCAGGTGGTTAAGTAGAAATTCGCTGCTCGGCTGACCCTGCAGGAGCAAACGTATGCTAAAAATGTTCGTAGAATGAGATTTTCAGTGAAGAGCAGCCCGGCACATTTTAGCAAGTTTTACTTGTAAGTGGGGTTGGAAACGCTTTTCGGGCTCAATACTGGGCTCAAAAGATGCAGCCCTGATGTCTCTCATGATAGCAGGTGGTTAAGTAGAAATTCGCTGCTCGGCTGATCCAGCAGGAGCAAACATATGCGAAAAATGCACGTAGAATAAGCTTTTCAGTGAAGAGCAGCCAGGCACATTTTAGCAAGTTTTACTTGTAAGTGGGGTTGGAAACGCTTTTCAGGCTCAATACTGGGCTCAAAACATGCAGCCCTGATGTCTCTCATGATAGCAGGTGGTTAAGTAGAAATTCGCTGCTCGGCTGACCCAGCAGGAACAAACGTATGCTAAAAATGTTCGTAGAATGAGATTTTCAGTGAAGAGCAGCCTGGCACATTTTAGCAAGTTTTACTTGTAAGTGGGGTTGGAAACGCTTTTCAGGCTCAATACTGGGCTCAAAACATGCAGCCCTGATGTCTCTCATGATAGCAGGTGGTTAAGTAGAAATTCGCTGCTCGGCTGACCCTGCAGGAGCAAACGTATGCTAAAAATGTTCGTAGAATGAGATTTTCAGTGAAGAGCAGCCAGGCACATTTTAGCAAGTTTTACTTGTAAGTGGGGTTGGAAACGCTTTTCAGGCTCAATACTGGGCTCAAAAGATGCAGCCCTGATGTCTCTCATGATAGCAGGTGGTTAAGTAGAAATTCGCTGCTCGGCTGACACTGCAGGAGCAAACGTATGCTAAAAATGTTCGTAGAATGAGATTTTCAGTGAAGAGCAGCCAGGCACATTTTAGCAAGTTTTACTTGTAAGTGGGGTTGGAAACGCTTTTCAGGCTCAGTACTGGGCTCAAAAGATGCAGCCCTGATGTCTCTCATGATAGCAGGTGGTTAAGTAGAAATTCGCTGCTCGGCTGACCCTGCAGGAGCAAACGTATGCTAAAAATGTACATAGAATGAGATTTTCAGTGAAGAGCAGCCAGGCACATTTAAGCAAGTTTTACTTGTAAGTGGGGTTGGAAACGCTTTTCAGGCTCAATACTGGGCTCAAAAGATGCAGCCCTGATGTCTCTCATGACGCTTTTTAGGCTCAGTACTGGGCTCAAAAGATGCAGCCCTGATGTCTCTCATGATAGCAGGTGGTTAAGTAGAAATTCGCTGCTCGGCTGACCCTGCAGGAGCAAACGTATGCTAAAAATGTTCGTAGAATGAGATTTTCAGTGAAGAGCAGCCAGGCACATTTTAGCAAGTTTTACTTGTAAGTGGGGTTGGAAACTCTTTTCAGGCTCAATACTGGGCTCAAAAGATGCAGCCCTGATGTCTCTCATGATAGCAGGTGGTTAAGTAGAACATCGCGGCTCGGCTGATCCAGCAGGAACAAACATATGCGAAAAATGTACGTAGAATGAGCTTTTCAGTGAAGAGCAGCCAAGCACATTTTAGCAAAGTTTTACTTGTAAGTGGGGTTGGAAACACTTTTCAGGCTCAATACTGGGCTCAAAACATGCAGCCCTGATGTCTCTCATGATAGCAGGTGGTTAAGTAGAAATTCGCTGCTCGGCTGACCCAGCAGGAACAAACGTATGCCAAAAATGTACGTAGAATGAGATTTTCAGTGAAGAGCAGCCTGGCTCATTTTAGCAAGTTTTACTTGTAAGTGGGGTTGGAAACGCTTTTCAGGCTCAATACTGGGCTCAAAACATGCAGCCCTGATGTCTCTCATGATAGGAGGTGGTTAAGTAGAAATTCCCTGCTCGGCTGACCCTGCAGGAGCAAACATATGCGAAAAATGTACGTAAAATGAGCTTTTCAGTGAAGAGCAGCCAGGCACATTTTAGCAAGTTTTATTTGTAAGTGGGGTTGGAAACGCTTTTCAGGCTCAGTACTGGGCTCAAAACATGCAGTCCTGATGTCTCTCATGATAGGAGGTGGTTAAGTAGAAATTCGCTGCTCGGCTGACCCTGCAGGAGCAAACGTATGCTAAAAATGTTCGTAGAATGAGATTTTCAGTGAAGAGCAGCCAGGCACATTTTAGCAAGTTTTACTTGTAAGTGGGGTTGGAAACGCTTTTCAGGCTCAGTACTGGCCTCAAAAGATGCAGCCCTGATGTCTCTCATGATAGCAGGTAGTTAAGTAGAAATTCGCTGCTCGGCTGACCCTGCAGGAGCAAACGTATGCTAAAAATGTTCGTAGAATGAGCTTTTCAGTGAAGAGCATCCAGGCACATTTTAGCAAGTTTTACTTGAGGGGGTGGAAACGCTTTTCAGGCTCAGTACTGGGCTCAAAAGAAGCAGCCCTGATGTCTCTCATGATAGCAGGTGGTTAAGTAGAAATTCGCTGCTCGTCTGACACGGCAGGAACAAACGTATGCCAAAAATGTACGTAGAATGAGATTTTCAGTGAATAGCAGCCAGGCACATTTTTAGCAAGTTTTACTTGTACGTGGGGTTGGAAACGCTTTTCAGGCTCAGTACTGGGCTCAAAAGATGCAGCCCTGATGTCTCTCATGATAGCAGATGGTTAAGTAGAAATTCGCTGCTCGGCTGACCCTGCAGGAGCAAACGTATGCTAAAAATGTTCGTAGAATGAGCTTTTCAGTGAAGAGCAGCCTGGCACATTTTAGCATGTTTTACTTGTAAGGGGGATTGGAAACGCTTTTCCATACTCAATACTGGGCTCAAAAGATGCAGCCCTGATGTCTCTCATGATAGCAGGTGGTTAAGTAGAAATTCGCTGCTCGGCTGAACCAGCAGGAGCAAACGTATGCGAAAAATGTTCGTAGAATGAGTTTTTCAGTGAAGAGCAGCCAGGCACATTTTAGCAAGTTTTACTTGTAAGTGGGGATGGAAACGCTTTTCAGGCTCAGTACTGGGCTCAAAAGAAGCAGCCCTGATGTCTCTCATGATAGCAGGTGGTTAAGTAGAAATTCGCTGCTCGGCTGACCCGGCAGGAACAAACGTATGCCAAAAATGTACGTAGAATGAGATTTTCAGTGAATAGTAGCCAGGCACATTTTAGCAAGTTTTACTTGTAAGTGGGGATAGAAACGCTTTTTAGGCTCAGTACTGGGCTCAAAAGATGCAGCCCTGATGTCTCTCATGATAGCAGGTGGTTAAGTAGAAATTCGCTGCTCGGCTGACCCTGCAGGAGCAAACGTATGCTAAAAATGTTCGTAGAATGAGATTTTCAGTGAAGAGCAGCCCGGCACATTTTAGCAAGTTTTACTTGTATGTGGGGTTGGAAACGCTTTTCAGGCTCAGTACTGGGCTCAAAAGATACAGCCCTGATGTCTCTCATGATAGCAGGTGGTTAAGTAGAAATTCGCTGCTCGGCTGACCCTGCAGGAGCAAACGTATGCTAAAAATGTTCGTAGAATGAGATTTTCAGTGAAGAGCAGCCTGGCACATTTTAGCAAGTTTTACTTGTAAGGGGGGTTGGAAACGCTTTTCCATACTCAATACTGGGCTCAAAAGATGCAGCCCTGATGTCTCTCATGATAGCAGGTGGTTAAGTAGAAATTCGCTGCTCGGCTGACCCTGCAGGAGCAAACGTATGCTAAAAATGTTCGTAGAATGAGATTTTCAGTGAAGAGCAGCCAGGCACATTTTAGCAAGTTTTACTTGTAAGTGGGGTTGGAAACGCTTTTCAGGCTCAGTACTGGGCTCAAAAGATGCAGCCCTGATGTCTCTCATGATAGCAGGTGATTAAGTAGAAATTCGCTGCTCGGTTGACCCTGCAGGATCAAACGTATGCTAAAAATGTTCGTAGAATGAGCTTTTCAGTGAAGAGCAGCCAGGCACATTTTAGCAAGTTTTACTTGTACGTGGAGTTGGAAACGCTTTTCAGGCTCAGTACTGGGCTCAAAAGATGCAGCCCTGATGTCTCTCATGATAGCAGGTGGTTAAGTAGAAATTCGCTGCTCGGCTGACCCTGCAGGAGCAAACGTATGCTAAAAATGTTCGTAGAATGAGATTTTCAGTGAAGAGAAGCCAGGCACATTTTGGCAAGTTTTACTTGTAAGTGGGGTTGGAAACGCTTTTCAGGCTCAATACTGGGCTCAAAAGATGCAGCCCTGATGTCTCTCATGATAGCAGGCGGTTAAGTAGAAATTCGCTGCTCGGCTGATCCAGCAGGAGCAAACATATGCGAAAAATGTACGTAGAATGAGCTTTTCAGTGAAGAGCAGCCAGGCACATTTTAGCAAGTTTTACTTGTAAGTGGGGTTGGAAATGCTTTTCAGGCTCAATACTGGGCTCAAAACATGCAGCCCTGATGTCTCTCATGATAGCAGGTGGTTAAGTAGAAATTCGCTGCTCGGCTGACCCAGCAGGAACAAACGTATGCCAAAAATGTACGTAGAATGAGATTTTCAGTGAATAGCAGCCAGGCACATTTTAGCAAGTTTTACTTGTAAGTGGGGATGGAAACGCTTTTTAGGTTCAGTACTGGGCTCAAAAGATGCAGCCCTGATGTCTCTCATGATAGCAGGTGGTTAAGTAGAAATTCGCTGCTCGGCTGACCCTGCAGGAACAAACGTATGCGAAAAATGTTTCGTAGAATGAGTTTTTCAGTGAAGAGCAGCCAGGCACATTTTAGCAAGTTTTACTTGTAAGTGGGGATGGAAACGCTTTTCAGGCTCAGTACTGGGCTCAAAAGAAGCAGCCCTGATGTCTCTCATGATAGCAGGTGGTTAAGTAGAAATTCGCTGCTAGGCTGACCCGGCAGGAACAAACGTATGCCAAAAATGTACGTAGAATGAGATTTTCAGTGAATAAATAGCCAGGCACATTTTAGCAAGTTTTACTTGTAAGTGGGGATAGAAACGCTTTTCAGGCTCAGTACTGGGCTCAAAAGATGCAGCCCTGATGTCTCTCATGATAGCAGGTGGTTAAGTAGAAATTCGCTGCTCGGCTGACCCTGCAGGAGCAAACGTATGCTAAAAATGTTCGTAGAATGAGATTTTCAGTGAAGAGCAGCCAGGCACATTTGAGCAAGTTTTACTTGTAAGTGGGGTTGGAAACGCTCTTCAGGCTCAATACTGGGCTCAAAAGATGCAGCCCTGATGTCTCTCATGATAGCAGGTGGTTAAGTAGAAATTCGCTGCTCGGCTGATCCAGCAGGAGCAAACATATGCGAAAAATGTACGTAGAATGAGCTTTTCAGTGAAGAGCAGCCAGGCACATTTTAGCAAGTTTTACTTGTAAGTGGGGTTGGAAACGCTTTTCAGGCTCAATACTGGGCTCAAAAGATGCAGCCCTGATGTCTCTCATGATAGCAGGTGGTTAAGTAGAAATTTGCTGCTCGGC
The DNA here is from genome assembly GCF_964261635.1 of Lissotriton helveticus. Classification (NCBI taxonomy): domain Eukaryota; kingdom Metazoa; phylum Chordata; class Amphibia; order Caudata; family Salamandridae; genus Lissotriton; species Lissotriton helveticus. The sequence goes on along the minus strand of NC_136061.1, from coordinate 1,352,232,528 downwards.
TGACCCTGCAGGAGCAAACGTATGCGAAAAATGTTCGTAGAATGAGTTTTTCAGTGAAGAGCAGCCAGGCACATTTTAGCAAGTTTTACTTGTAAGTGGGAATGGAAACACTTTTCAGGCTCAGTACTGGGCTCAAAAGAAGCAGCCCTGATGTCTCTCATGATAGCAGGTGGTTAAGTAGAAATTCGCTGCTCGGCTGACCCGGCAGGAACAAACGTATGCCAAAAATGTACGTAGAATGAGATTTTCAGTGAATAGTAGCCAGGCACATTTTAGCAAGTTTTACTTGTAAGTGGGGATAGAAATGCTTTTCAGGCTCAGTACTGGGCTCAAAAGATGCAGCCCTGATGTCTCTCATGATAGCAGGTGGTTAAGTAGAAATTCGCTGCTCGGCTGAACCAGCAGGAGCAAACGTATGCTAAAAATTTTCGTAGAATGAGCTTTTCAGTGAAGAGCAGCCAGGCACATTTTAGCAAGTTTTACTTGTAAGTGGGGATGGAAACGCTTTTCAGGCTCAGTACTGGGCTCAAAAGATGCAGCCCTGATGTCTCTCATGATAGCAGGTGGTTAAGTAGAAATTCGCTGCTCGGCTGACCCTGCAGGAGCAAACGTATGCTAAAAATGTTCGTAGAATGAGATTTTCAGTGAAGAGTGGCCAGCACATTTTAGCAAGTTTTACTTGTAAGTGGGGTTGGAAACGCTTTTCAGGCTCAATACTGGGCTCAAAAGATGCAGCCCTGATGTCACTCATGATAGCAGGTGGTTAAGTAGAAATTCGCTGCTCGGCTGACCCTGCAGGAGCAAACGTATGCCAAAAATGTACGTAGAATGAGATTTTCAGTGAATAGCAGCCAGGCACATTTTAACTTGTAAGTGGGGATGGAAACGCTTTTTAGGCTCAGTACTGGGCTCAAAAGATGCAGCCCTGATGTCTCTCATGATAGCAGGTGGTTAAGTAGAAATTCGCTGCTCGGCTGACCCAGCAGGAACAAACGTATGCCAAAAATGTACGTAGAATGAGATTTTCAGTGAATAGCAGCCAGGCACATTTTAGCAAGTTTAACTTGTAAGTGGGGATGGAAACGCTTTTCAGGATCAGTACTGGGCTCAAAAGATGCAGCCCTGATGTCTCTCATGATAGCAGGTGATTAAGTAGAAATTCGCTGCTCGGCTGACCCTGCAGGAGCAAACGTATGCTAAAAATGTTCGTAAAATGAGATTTTCAGTGAAGAGCAGCCTGGCACATTTTAACAAGTTTTACTTGTACGTGGGGTTGGAAACCCTTTTCAGGCACAGTACTGGTCTCAAAACATGCAGCCCTGATGTCTCCCATGATAGCAGGTGGTTAAGTAGAAATTCGCTGCTCGGCTGAACCAGCAGGAGCAAACGTATGCGAAAAATGTTCGCAGAATGAGTTTTTCAGTGAAGAGCAGCCAGGCACATTTTAGCAAGTTTTACTTGTAAGTGGGGTTGGAAACGCTTTTCAGGCTCAATACTGGGCTCAAAAGATGCAGCCCTGATGTCTCTCATGATAGCAGGTGGTTAAGTAGAAATTCGCTGCTCGGCTGACCCTGCAGGATCAAACGTATGCTAAAAATGTTCGTAGAATGAGATTTTCAGTGAAGAGCAGCCAGGCACATTTTAACAAGTTTTACTTGTACGTGGGGTTGGAAACCCTTTTCAGGCACAGTACTGGGTTCAAAACATGCAGCCCTGATGTCTCCCATGATAGCAGGTGGTTAAGTAGAAATTTGCTGCTCGGCTGAACCAGCAGGAGCAAACGTATGCCAAAAATGTACGTAGAATGAGATTTTCAGTGAATAGCAGCCAGGCACATTTTAGCAAGTTTTACTTGTAAGTGGGGATGGAAATGCTTTTTAGGCTCAGTACTGGGCTCAAAAGATGCAGCCCTGATGTCTCTCATGATAGCAGGTGGTTAAGTAGAAATTCGCTGCTCGGCTGACCCTGCAGGAGCAAACGTATGCTAAAAATGTACGTAGAATGAGATTTTCAGTGAAGAGCAGCCTGGCACATTTTAGCAAGTTTTACTTGTAAGTGGGGTTGGAAACGCTTTTCAGGCTCAATACTGGGCTCAAAAGATGCAGCCCTGATGTCTCTCATGATAGCAGGTGGTTAAAATTCGCTGCTCGGCTGATCCAGCAGGAGCAAACATATGCGAAAAATGTACGTAGAATGAGCTTTTCATTGAAGAGCAGCCAGGCACATTTTAGCAAGTTTTACTTGTAAGTGGGGTTGGAAACGCTTTTCAGGCTCAATAATGGGCTCAAAACATGCAGCCCTGATGTCTCTCATGATAGCAGGTGGTTAAGTAGAAATTCGCTGCTCGGATGACCCAGCAGGAACAAACGTATGCCAAAAATGTACGTAGAATGAGATTTTCAGTGAATAGCAGCCAGGCACATTTTAGCAAGTTTAACTTGTAAGTGGGGATGGAAATGCTTTTCAGGGTCAGTACTGGGCTCAAAAGATGCAGCCCTGATGTCTCTCATGATAGCAGGTGGTTAAGTAGAAATTCGCTGCTCGGCTGACCCTGCAGGAGCAAACGTATGCTAAAAATGTTCGTAGAATGAGATTTTCAGTGAAGAGTAGCCTGGCACATTTAGCAAGTTTTACTTGTAATTGGGGTTGGAAACGCTTTTCAGGCTCAGTACTGGGCTCAAAGATGCAGCCCTGATGTCTCCCATGATAGCAGGTGGTTAAGTAGAAATTTGCTGCTCGGCTGAACCAGCAGGAGCAAACGTATGCGAAAAATGTTCGCAGAATGAGTTTTTCAGTGAAGAGCAGCCAGGCACATTTTAGCAAGTTTTACTTGTAAGTGGGGTTGGAAACGCTTTTCAGGCTCAGTACTGGGCTCAAAGATGCAGCCCTGATGTCTCTCATGATAGCAGGTGGTTAAGTAGAAATTTGCTGCTCGGCTGACCCGGCAGGAACAAACGTATGCCAAAAATGTACGTAGAATGAGATTTTCAGTGAATAGCAGCCAGGCACATTTTAGCAAGTTTTACTTGTAAGTGGGGATGGAAACGATTTTTAGGCTCAGTACTGGGCTCAAAAGATGCAGCCCTGATGTCTCTCATGATAGCAGGTGGTTAAGTAGAAATTCGCTGCTCGGCTGACCCTGCAGGAGCAAACGTATGCTAAAAATGTACGTAGAATGAGATTTTCAGTGAAGAGCAGCCTGGCACATTTTAGCAAGTTTTACTTGTAAGTGGGGTTGGAAACGCTTTTCAGGCTCAATACTGGGCTCAAAAGATGCAGCCCTGATGTCTCTCATGATAGCAGGTGGTTAAGTAGAAATTCGCTGCTCGGCTGACCCTGCAGGAGCAAACGTATGCTAAAAATGTACGTAGAATGAGATTTTCAGTGAAGAGCAGCCTGGCACATTTTAGCTAGTTTTACTTGTAAGTGGGGTTGGAAACGCTTTTCAGGCTCAATACTGGGCTCAAAAGATGCAGCCCTGATGTCTCTCATGATAGCAGGTGGTTAAAATTCGCTGCTCGGCTGATCCAGCAGGAGCAAACATATGCGAAAAATGTACGTAGAATGAGCTTTTCAGTGAAGAACAGCCAGGCACATTTTAGCAAGTTTTACTTGTAAGTGGGGTTGGAAACGCTTTTCAGGCTCAATACTGGGCTCAAAACATGCAGCCCTGATGTCTCTCATGATAGCAGGTGGTTAAGTAGAAATTCGCTGCTCGGCTGACCCAGCAGGAACAAACGTATGCCAAAAATGTACGTAGAATGAGTTTTTCAGTGAAGAGCAGCCAGGCACATTTTAGCAAGTTTTACTTGTAAGTGGGGTTGGAAACGCTTTTCAGGCTCAGTACTGGGCTCAAAGATGCAGCCCTGATGTCTCTCATGATAGCAGGTGGTTAAGTAGAAATTCGCTGCTCGGTTGACCCTGCAGGATCAAACGTATGCTAAAAATGTTCATAGAATGAGCTTTTCAGTGAAGAGCAGCCAGGCACATTTTAGCAAGTTTTACTTGTACGTGGGGTTGGAAACGCTTTTCAGGCTCAATAATGGGCTCAAAACATGCAGCCCTGATGTCTCTCATGATAGCAGGTGGTTAAGTAGAAATTCGCTGCTCGGATGACCCAGCAGGAACAAACGTATGCCAAAAATGTACGTAGAATGAGATTTTCAGTGAATAGCAGCCAGGCACATTTTAGCAAGTTTAACTTGTAAGTGGGGATGGAAATGCTTTTCAGGGTCAGTACTGGGCTCAAAAGATGCAGCCCTGATGTCTCTCATGATAGCAGGTGGTTAAGTAGAAATTCGCTGCTCGGCTGACCCTGCAGGAGCAAACGTATGCTAAAAATGTTCGTAGAATGAGATTTTCAGTGAAGAGTAGCCTGGCACATTTAGCAAGTTTTACTTGTAAGTGGGGTTGGAAACGCTTTTCAGGCTCAGTACTGGGCTCAAAGATGCAGCCCTGATGTCTCCCATGATAGCAGGTGGTTAAGTAGAAATTTGCTGCTCGGCTGAACCAGCAGGAGCAAACGTATGCGAAAAATGTTCGCAGAATGAGTTTTTCAGTGAAGAGCAGCCAATCACATTTTAGCAAGTTTTACTTGTAAGTGGGGTTGGAAACGCTTTTCAGGCTCAGTACTGGGCTCAAAGATGCAGCCCTGATGTCTCTCATGATAGCAGGTGGTTAAGTAGAAATTTGCTGCTCGGCTGACCCGGCAGGAACAAACGTATGCCAAAAATGTACGTAGAATGAGATTTTCAGTGAATAGCAGCCAGGCACATTTTAGCAAGTTTTACTTGTAAGTGGGGATGGAAACGATTTTTAGGCTCAGTACTGGGCTCAAAAGATGCATCCCTGATGTCTCTCATGATAGCAGGTGGTTAAGTAGAAATTCGCTGCTCGGCTGACCCTGCAGGAGCAAACGTATGCTAAAAATGTACGTAGAATGAGATTTTCAGTGAAGAGCAGCCTGGCACATTTTAGCAAGTTTTACTTGTAAGTGGGGTTGGAAACGCTTTTCAGGCTCAATACTGGGCTCAAAAGATGCAGCCCTGATGTCTCTCATGATAGCAGGTGGTTAAGTAGAAATTCGCTGCTCGGCTGACCCTGCAGGAGCAAACGTATGCTAAAAATGTACGTAGAATGAGATTTTCAGTGAAGAGCAGCCTGGCACATTTTAGCAAGTTTTACTTGTAAGTGGGGTTGGAAACGCTATTCAGGCTCAATACTGGGCTCAAAAGATGCAGCCCTGATGTCTCTCATGATAGCAGGTGGTTAAAATTCGCTGCTCGGCTGATCCAGCAGGAGCAAACATATGCGAAAAATGTACGTAGAATGAGCTTTTCAGTGAAGAACAGCCAGGCACATTTTAGCAAGTTTTACTTGTAAGTGGGGTTGGAAACGCTTTTCAGGCTCAATACTGGGCTCAAAACATGCAGCCCTGATGTCTCTCATGATAGCAGGTGGTTAAGTAGAAATTCGCTGCTCGGCTGACCCAGCAGGAACAAACGTATGCCAAAAATGTACGTAGAATGAGTTTTTCAGTGAAGAGCAGCCAGGCACATTTTAGCAAGTTTTACTTGTAAGTGGGGTTGGAAACGCTTTTCAGGCTCAGTACTGGGCTCAAAGATGCAGCCCTGATGTCTCTCATGATAGCAGGTGGTTAAGTAGAAATTCGCTGCTCGGTTGACCCTGCAGGATCAAACGTATGCTAAAAATGTTCATAGAATGAGCTTTTCAGTGAAGAGCAGCCAGGCACATTTTAGCAAGTTTTACTTGTACGTGGGGTTGAAAACGCTTTTCAGGCTCAGTACTGGGCTCAAAAGATGCAGCCCTGATGTCTCTCATGATAGCAGGTGGTTAAGTAGAAATTCGCTGCTCGGCTGAACCAGCAGGAGCAAACGTATGCTAAAAATGTTCGTAGAATGAGCTTTTCAGTGAAGAGCAGCCAGGCACATTTTAGCAAGTTTTACTTGTAAGTGGGGATGGAAACGCTTTTCAGGCTCAGTACTGGGCTCAAAAGATGCAGCCCTGATGTCTCTCATGATAGCAGGTGGTTAAGTAGAAATTCGCTGCTCGGCTGACCCGGCAGGAACAAACGTATGCCAAAAATGTACGTAGAATGAGATTTTCAGTGAATAGCAGCCAGGCACATTTTAGCAAGTTTTACTTGTAAGTGGGGATGGAAACGCTTTTTAGGCTCAGTACTGGGCTCAAAAGATGCAGCCCTGATGTCTCTCATGATAGCAGGTAGTTAAGTAGAAATTCGCTGCTCGGCTGACCCAGCAGGAACAAACGTATGCCAAAAATGTACGTAGAATGAGATTTTCAGTGAATAGCAGCCAGGCACATTTTAGCAAGTTTTACTTGTAAGTGGGGATGGAAATGCTTTTTAGGCTCAGTACTGGGCTCAAAAGATGCAGCCCTGATGTCTCTCATGATAGCAGGTGGTTAAGTAGAAATTCGCTGCTCGGCTGACCCTGCAGGAGCAAACGTATGCTAAAAATGTTCATAGAATGAGATTTTCAGTGAAGAGCAGCCAGGCACATTTTAGCAAGTTTTACTTGTAAGTGGGGTTGGAAACGCTTTTCAGGCTCAATACTGGGCTCAAAACATGCAGCCCTGATGTCTCTCATGATAGCAGGTGGTTAAGTAGAAATTCGCTGCTCGGCTGACCCAGCAGGAACAAACGTATGCCAAAAATGTACGTAGAATGAGATTTTCAGTGAATAGCAGCCAGGCACATTTTAGCAAGTTTAACTTGTAAGTGGGGATGGAAATGCTTTTCAGGGTCAGTACTGGGCTCAAAAGATGCAGCCCTGATGTCTCTCATGATAGCAGGTGGTTAAGTAGAAATTCGCTGCTCGGCTGACCCTGCAGGAGCAAACGTATTCTAAAAATGTTCGTAGAATGAGATTTTCAGTGAAGAGTAGCCTGGCACATTTTAGCAAGTTTTACTTGTAAGTGGGGTTGGAAACGCTTTTCAGGCTCAGTACTGGGCTCAAAGATGCAGCCCTGATGTCTCTCATGATAGCAGGTGGTTAAGTAGAAATTCGCTGCTCGGCTGACCCGGCAGGAACAAACGTATGCCAAAAATGTACGTAGAATGAGATTTTCAGTGAATAGCAGCCAGGCACATTTTAGCAAGTTTTACTTGTAAGTGGGGATGGAAATGCTTTTTAGGCTCAGTACTGGGCTCAAAAGATGCAGCCCTGATGTCTCTCATGATAGCAGGTGGTTAAGTAGAAATTCGCTGCTCGGCTAACCCAGCAGGAACAAACCTATGCCTAGGTATGATCCTGCTCTGCCCTCATACCTGCACCTTAATTTGAGCCCCCCACCGCGCTTTTCGCGGATCTGTCTCACCTTTCATCCTGCCTTCGTGTTTGGCGCCTGGTCGCCATCTTGGGGGTGGCGAGTAGCGAGTGTCCACTTGTTTGAGCGTTCTAGCGCTCACTAGGACCACAGGTGAGCCCTACTTAAGGTGAGCTTGGCAGTAGCTCGACCTTGGAGAAGGCTATAGCACGCACGCGCGCTATGCTGCTGATATTACTATCTACAGCGCTGCTCATATTTTAAAATACCGCTTTTGTATTTTATTTCGCTTTAAATTGCATTATCCCCTGATTTTAACTTGATCCTGCTCTGCCCTCATACCTGCACCTTAATTTGAGCCCCCCACCGCGCTTTTCGCGGATCTGTCTCACCTTTCATCCTGCCTTCGTGTTTGGCGCCTGGTCGCCATCTTGGGGGTGGCGAGTAGCGAGTTGCCACTTGTTTGAGCGTTCTAGCGCTCACTAGGAACACAGGTGAGCCCTACTTAAGGTGAGCTTGGCAGTAGCTCGACCTTGGAGAAGGCTATAGCACGCACGCGCGCTATGCTGCTGATATTACTATCTACAGCGCTGCTCATATTTTAAAATACCGCTTTTGTATTTTATTTCGCTTTAAATTGCATTATGCCCTGATTTTAACTTGATCCTGCTCTGCCCTCATACCTGCACCTTAATTTGAGCCCCCCACCGCGCTTTTCGCGGATCTGTCTCACCTTTCATCCTGCCTTCGTGTTTGGCGCCTGGTCGCCATCTTGGGGGTGGCGAGTAGCGAGTTGCCACTTGTTTGAGCGTTCTAGCGCTCACTAGGACCACAGGTGAGCCCTACTTAATGCTCGCTTTCCACGCGCAGCGGTGATGCGCAGCGGTAGTGCCGGACTCGCGCCGGAGTCAAGCCAGAGTCCTGCCCGTCTGCGCCCGTCAGCATCCCGGAGGCGATCGGAGCGGCGGGTGGGGCTCTTCCACTAGGGATGTGTCCTCCTGGGGTACCGGTGCTGCACTACTCCCCTGCGGAACTTCGCTCTTTTGACACTCTGGTCACAGGCTGCCGCACTGTCTTTCCCGGACGTCATCGCGGGAAATCCTGTTGCCCGGGCTGTGGCTGGCGCCCTAACCGCTCTCAGCTCTCACGCCCCAACTATAATACTCTTAGTGTGGGCTACCGCTGTTTGCTACTTAACACCAGGTCAGCGGGTAAACATGCGCAGGACATTTTTGAGCTCCTAGATACTGTGAAGCCACTATGTCTTATGCTAACTGAGACGTGGTGGGGTGATTTTTCCAACCCTGATGTCGTTACGGCAATCCCGCCCGATTACAACATCTTCAGGAAGGATAGAGCAAAGGGCAGGGGAGGTGGAGTGGCTTTGGTGGTCAGGAAGGGCACCCCGTGTGTGATTTTACCAGTGAAGGACATTCGAGGTTCGGAGACCCTTGCTTTTTCTATTACTCTGTCTCCACATCAATCTGTTAAGGGATTGCTCGTGTATAGACCCCCTGGCTCACCCGGCACGTTCTTTGAAGATCTGGACTCCGTGCTGTTGGGGCTGGCCCTGAAAGCGGAACATTGCATCGTGGCAGGGGACTTTAACTTCCGGATGGATGATCCATCCGACCCTGCTGCCATTAAACTTTCCGAGGCTATGACCCCGCTGGGACTGATCCCTTATTTGCAGGAGCCTACGCACGAGAAGGGGCACACTCTTGACCAGGTATTCTCGTCTTCCCCTCTTGAGGAGATTGAGATTACACCTGTACTCTGGTCAGACCATCTGCTTGCCAAATACACGATCAAAGGCATAGCTAAACCGATGGTTGCCCTGGCACAGCAACAGGGCCGTGTCCATAGAGCATATCATCGAGTGACCCCAGAGGTGCTGGCCCAGGCCGCTGTGGATCACCCGTGTTCCCTCTCGGGCGAGTTGGACAGGGATCTGGAGACCTTGCAAGATTGGCTTCTAGACAGGCTAAATGATCTGGCCCCGGAACTGACACCACGCCTGACACCGAAACGGGTCTCTGTGCCTTGGTTTACCGCTGCACTGTCGGCTTCGCGGCAGCAGTGTAAGGTAGCCGAAAGAGCTTGGCGGGCACAATATGATACGGTAGCCAAGCTGACCTATCAGACGGTGGTCAAGGCCTATCACCGGGACATTCGCCTGGAAAAGAAAGCATATCTTGCTAGGAGAATAGAAGCCGCTTCTAACTCCTGCAAGGAGATTTTCTCCATTGTGAGAGAATTTATCTCCCCATGGTCTAACACCTCGGACGATAAACCTTCTGGCACCTGGGCTTCGGACCTTGCTGATTTCTTTACAAGCAAGATTCAACGCATACAGGATTCTTTTCCATCGCCTGGGCCTACGGTCCAGACTAATCCTGAGATCACCTTATCCCCGCGGGCTTGGCCAGCTGTGACGCTGAATGTGTTTCCACCGATTTCTGCCCCTGACTCTTTAGCGATAATGGGCAATCTTAAATCGGGGTCGCCCCACGACCCTTGCCCCGCTAAATTTTTAGCGAAAGTTGCGGAGGTGATCAACCCTCTGGCAAACCCGCTGTTAAATCTCTCGCTGAGTCGGGGAGTGGTCCCGCAAGCCTGGAAACAGGCGATGGTGATTCCATTGCTAAAAAAATCTGGCCTGGATCCGAAGGCCCCGGTCAATTACAGGCCTATTTCTCTGCTGCCGGCTTTCTCGAAGATTGTGGAAAAGCACGTTCAGGCTGTGCTTTCCAATTTTCTTGAAACCAACGAGATCTTGCATGCCACCCAGTCGGGTTTTCGTCCCCATCTAAGCACAGAGACTGCGCTCCTTGAGGTCTCAGAAACCATTAAAGGTGTTCTGGACTCTGGGGGCAAAGTCATGCTGGTGATGCTGGACTTGTCGGTGGCATTCGACACCGTCCCCCATGATGGCCTTCTCGCAAGACTCTTTGAGATAGGTCTGCGGGGGACGGTGCTCGATTGGTTTTCTTCCTTTCTAGCCGGCCGCCGGCAAACGGTCTGGGCGTCGCCAGACTCCGCCGTGATGCCGCCTCTGGGAGTCGGGGTCCCACAGGGCTCTATTTTGAGCCCAACCCTTTTTAACATCTTCATGACCCCATTGGCGGCGTTGGCGGAGTCGTATGGCGCCCGGATCGTGTCTTACGCTGATGACACCCAGCTCCTCTTCTCTTGTCAGAGGGGAGGAGACTTTGATGAGGAGAGTATCCGGGATTGCCTTGGGGCTGTTTTCCATTGGTTCCATCTGAACAGCCTCAAGTGCAATTCCGATAAGTCCGAGGTACTCTTCTTCGGGTGTGACACAGAGCCAGACTGGCAGGCCTGGTGGCCGATTAATATGTTTCCTCCATCCTGCTCTTCCCATGTCTCTAAAAATCTGGGGGTCAAGATGGACAAAGGATTAACATTGAAATCCCAGATCCTTGGGGTGGCGGGCACCTGCTTCGGCATCCTCAGGATGCTGCGGAGGTTCCTTCCCCTGCTGTCTGAGGAGCACAGGAAAGTGACAGTGCAGGCTCTGATTGGGTCCAGGTTGGATTATTCCAACATTCTTTACCTGGGCCTTCCAGAGTACTTGCTGCAGCGGCTTCAAGTGGTGCAGAACGCTGCCGCGAGAGCAATCTTTGGATTAAACAAGCGGGCCAGTGCATCGGGCCTGTTGAAAACTCTGCACTGGCTTCCCATCCGGAAACGGATTGCCTTCAAGGCTTTGACGCTGGCCTACAAAGCTCTCCACATGGTGGGAGCAAAATACCTTTCAAAGAGACTGGTCTTTTATCAACCGACTAGGTCCTTGAGGTCGGAATCTCTGTTCTTGGCGGTCGTCCCGCATGTGCAGAGAGCGCGCCTGGGAGGCCGCTCTTTTGGATTTGGAATTGTTTGCCGCTTGCCCTGCGGGGAGCTTCTAGTCTCCTTGCTTTTAGAAAAGGTTTGAAAACCTGGTTGTTCACTCAGTAGCCGGTTTTCCTGTTTGTTCTTGTTCTGTATTTCTGTTCTTTCTTTTATTGGTGTTATGTTATTGTGTGGCAGCCTTCCTTCTCCAATAAAGCGACGGGACACTCTTTTTGAGTAGCCGTGCGCTATATAAAAGAATAAATAACATAACATAACATAACAAAAATGTACGTAGAATGAGATTTTCAGTGAATAGCAGCCAGGCACATTTTAGCAAGTTTTACTTGTAAGTGGGGATGGAAACGCTTTTTAGGCTCAGTACTGGGCTCAAAAGATGCAGCCCTGATGTCTCTCATGATAGCAGGTGGTTAAGTAGAAATTCGCTGCTCGGCTGACCCTGCAGGAGCAAACGTATGCTAAAAATGTACGTAGAATGAGATTTTCAGTGAAGAGCAGCCTGGCACATTTTAGCAAGTTTTACTTGTAAGTGGGGTTGGAAACGCTTTTCAGGCTCAATACTGGGCTCAAAAGATGCAGCCCTGATGTCTCTCATGATAGCAGGTGGTTAAAATTCGCTGCTCGGCTGATCCAGCAGGAGCAAACATATGCGAAAAATGTACGTAGAATGAGCTTTTCAGTGAAGAACAGCCAGGCACATTTTAGCAAGTTTTACTTGTAAGTGGGGTTGGAAACGCTTTTCAGGCTCAATACTGGGCTCAAAACATGCAGCCCTGATGTCTCTCATGATAGCAGGTGGTTAAGTAGAAATTCGCTGCTCGGCTGACCCAGCAGGAACAAACGTATGCCAAAAATGTACGTAGAATGAGTTTTTCAGTGAAGAGCAGCCAGGCACATTTTAGCAAGTTTTACTTGTAAGTGGGGTTGGAAACGCTTTTCAGGCTCAGTACTGGGCTCAAAGATGCAGCCCTGATGTCTCTCATGATAGCAGGTGGTTAAGTAGAAATTCGCTGCTCGGTTGACCCTGCAGGATCAAACGTATGCTAAAAATGTTCATAGAATGAGCTTTTCAGTGAAGAGCAGCCAGGCACATTTTAGCAAGTTTTACTTGTACGTGGGGTTGGAAACGCTTTTCAGGCTCAATAATGGGCTCAAAACATGCAGCCCTGATGTCTCTCATGATAGCAGGTGGTTAAGTAGAAATTCGCTGCTCGGATGACCCAGCAGGAACAAACGTATGCCAAAAATGTACGTAGAATGAGATTTTCAGTGAATAGCAGCCAGGCACATTTTAGCAAGTTTAACTTGTAAGTGGGGATGGAAATGCTTTTCAGGGTCAGTACTGGGCTCAAAAGATGCAGCCCTGATGTCTCTCATGATAGCAGGTGGTTAAGTAGAAATTCGCTGCTCGGCTGACCCTGCAGGAGCAAACGTATGCTAAAAATGTTCGTAGAATGAGATTTTCAGTGAAGAGTAGCCTGGCACATTTAGCAAGTTTTACTTGTAAGTGGGGTTGGAAACGCTTTTCAGGCTCAGTACTGGGCTCAAAGATGCAGCCCTGATGTCTCCCATGATAGCAGGTGGTTAAGTAGAAATTTGCTGCTCGGCTGAACCAGCAGGAGCAAACGTATGCGAAAAATGTTCGCAGAATGAGTTTTTCAGTGAAGAGCAGCCAGGCACATTTTAGCAAGTTTTACTTGTAAGTGGGGTTGGAAACGCTTTTCAGGCTCAGTACTGGGCTCAAAGATGCAGCCCTGATGTCTCTCATGATAGCAGGTGGTTAAGTAGAAATTTGCTGCTCGGCTGACCCGGCAGGAACAAACGTATGCCAAAAATGTACGTAGAATGAGATTTTCAGTGAATAGCAGCCAGGCACATTTTAGCAAGTTTTACTTGTAAGTGGGGATGGAAACGATTTTTAGGCTCAGTACTGGGCTCAAAAGATGCATCCCTGATGTCTCTCATGATAGCAGGTGGTTAAGTAGAAATTCGCTGCTCGGCTGACCCTGCAGGAGCAAACGTATGCTAAAAATGTACGTAGAATGAGATTTTCAGTGAAGAGCAGCCTGGCACATTTTAGCAAGTTTTACTTGTAAGTGGGGTTGGAAACGCTTTTCAGGCTCAATACTGGGCTCAAAAGATGCAGCCCTGATGTCTCTCATGATAGCAGGTGGTTAAGTAGAAATTCGCTGCTCGGCTGACCCTGCAGGAGCAAACGTATGCTAAAAATGTACGTAGAATGAGATTTTCAGTGAAGAGCAGCCTGGCACATTTTAGCAAGTTTTACTTGTAAGTGGGGTTGGAAACGCTATTCAGGCTCAATACTGGGCTCAAAAGATGCAGCCCTGATGTCTCTCATGATAGCAGGTGGTTAAAATTCGCTGCTCGGCTGATCCAGCAGGAGCAAACATATGCGAAAAATGTACGTAGAATGAGCTTTTCAGTGAAGAACAGCCAGGCACATTTTAGCAAGTTTTACTTGTAAGTGGGGTTGGAAACGCTTTTCAGGCTCAATACTGGGCTCAAAACATGCAGCCCTGATGTCTCTCATGATAGCAGGTGGTTAAGTAGAAATTCGCTGCTCGGCTGACCCAGCAGGAACAAACGTATGCCAAAAATGTACGTAGAATGAGTTTTTCAGTGAAGAGCAGCCAGGCATATTTTAGCAAGTTTTACTTGTAAGTGGGGTTGGAAACGCTTTTCAGGCTCAGTACTGGGCTCAAAGATGCAGCCCTGATGTCTCTCATGATAGCAGGTGGTTAAGTAGAAATTCGCTGCTCGGTTGACCCTGCAGGATCAAACGTATGCTAAAAATGTTCATAGAATGAGCTTTTCAGTGAAGAGCAGCCAGGCACATTTTAGCAAGTTTTACTTGTACGTGGGGTTGAAAACGCTTTTCAGGCTCAGTACTGGGCTCAAAAGATGCAGCCCTGATGTCTCTCATGATAGCAGGTGGTTAAGTAGAAATTCGCTGCTCGGCTGAACCAGCAGGAGCAAACGTATGCTAAAAATGTTCGTAGAATGAGCTTTTCAGTGAAGAGCAGCCAGGCACATTTTAGCAAGTTTTACTTGTAAGTGGGGATGGGAACGCTTTTCAGGCTCAGTACTGGGCTCAAAAGATGCAGCCCTGATGTCTCTCATGATAGCAGGTGGTTAAGTAGAAATTCGCTGCTCGGCTGACCCGGCAGGAACAAACGTATGCCAAAAATGTACGTAGAATGAGATTTTCAGTGAATAGCAGCCAGGCACATTTTAGCAAGTTTTACTTGTAAGTGGGGATGGAAACGCTTTTTAGGCTCAGTACTGGGCTCAAAAGATGCAGCCCTGATGTCTCTCATGATAGCAGGTGGTTAAGTAGAAATTCGCTGCTCGGCTGACCCAGCAGGAACAAACGTATGCCAAAAATGTACGTAGAATGAGATTTTCAGTGAATAGCAGCCAGGCACATTTTAGCAAGTTTTACTTGTAAGTGGGGATGGAAATGCTTTTTAGGCTCAGTACTGGGCTCAAAAGATGCAGCCCTGATGTCTCTCATGATAGCAGGTGGTTAAGTAGAAATTCGCTGCTCGGCTGACCCTGCAGGAGCAAACATATGCTAAAAATGTTCATAGAATGAGATTTTCAGTGAAGAGCAGCCAGGCACATTTTAGCAAGTTTTACTTGTAAGTGGGGTTGGAAACGCTTTTCAGGCTCAATACTGGGCTCAAAACATGCAGCCCTGATGTCTCTCATGATAGCAGGTGGTTAAGTAGAAATTCGCTGCTCGGCTGACCCAGCAGGAACAAACGTATGCCAAAAATGTACGTAGAATGAGATTTTCAGTGAATAGCAGCCAGGCACATTTTAGCAAGTTTAACTTGTAAGTGGGGATGGAAATGCTTTTCAGGGTCAGTACTGGGCTCAAAAGATGCAGCCCTGATGTCTCTCATGATAGCAGGTGGTTAAGTAGAAATTCGCTGCTCGGCTGACCCTGCAGGAGCAAACGTATTCTAAAAATGTTCGTAGAATGAGATTTTCAGTGAAGAGTAGCCTGGCACATTTTAGCAAGTTTTACTTGTAAGTGGGGTTGGAAACGCTTTTCAGGCTCAGTACTGGGCTCAAAGATGCAGCCCTGATGTCTCTCATGATAGCAGGTGGTTAAGTAGAAATTCGCTGCTCGGCTGACCCGGCAGGAACAAACGTATGCCAAAAATGTACGTAGAATGAGATTTTCAGTGAATAGCAGCCAGGCACATTTTAGCAAGTTTTACTTGTAAGTGGGGATGGAAATGCTTTTTAGGCTCAGTACTGGGCTCAAAAGATGCAGCCCTGATGTCTCTCATGATAGCAGGTGGTTAAGTAGAAATTCGCTGCTCGGCTAACCCAGCAGGAACAAACCTATGCCTAGGTATGATCCTGCTCTGCCCTCATACCTGCACCTTAATTTGAGCCCCCCACCGCGCTTTTCGCGGATCTGTCTCACCTTTCATCCTGCCTTCGTGTTTGGCGCCTGGTCGCCATCTTGGGGGTGGCGAGTAGCGAGTGTCCACTTGTTTGAGCGTTCTAGCGCTCACTAGGACCACAGGTGAGCCCTACTTAAGGTGAGCTTGGCAGTAGCTCGACCTTGGAGAAGGCTATAGCACGCACGCGCGCTATGCTGCTGATATTACTATCTACAGCGCTGCTCATATTTTAAAATACCGCTTTTGTATTTTATTTCGCTTTAAATTGCATTATCCCCTGATTTTAACTTGATCCTGCTCTGCCCTCATACCTGCACCTTAATTTGAGCCCCCCACCGCGCTTTTCGCGGATCTGTCTCACCTTTCATCCTGCCTTCGTGTTTGGCACCTGGTCGCCATCTTGGGGGTGGCGAGTAGCGAGTTGCCACTTGTTTGAGCGTTCTAGCGCTCACTAGGACCACAGGTGAGCCCTACTTAAGGTGAGCTTGGCAGTAGCTCGACCTTGGAGAAGGCTATAGCACGCACGCGCGCTATGCTGCTGATATTACTATCTACAGCGCTGCTCATATTTTAAAATACCGCTTTTGTATTTTATTTCGCTTTAAATTGCATTATGCCCTGATTTTAACTTGATCCTGCTCTGCCCTCATACCTGCACCTTAATTTGAGCCCCCCACCGCGCTTTTCGCGGATCTGTCTCACCTTTCATCCTGCCTTCGTGTTTGGCGCCTGGTCGCCATCTTGGGGGTGGCGAGTAGCGAGTTGCCACTTGTTTGAGCGTTCTAGCGCTCACTAGGACCACAGGTGAGCCCTACTTAATGCTCGCTTTCCACGCGCAGCGGTGATGCGCAGCGGTAGTGCCGGACTCGCGCCGGAGTCAAGCCAGAGTCCTGCCCGTCTGCGCCCGTCAGCATCCCGGAGGCGATCGGAGCGGCGGGTGGGGCTCTTCCACTAGGGATGTGTCCTCCTGGGGCACCGGTGCTGCACTACTCCCCTGCGGAACTTCGCTCTTTTGACACTCTGGTCACAGGCTGCCGCACTGTCTTTCCCGGACGTCATCGCGGGAAATCCTGTTGCCCGGGCTGTGGCTGGCGCCCTAACCGCTCTCAGCTCTCACGCCCCAACTATAATACTCTTAGTGTGGGCTACCGCTGTTTGCTACTTAACACCAGGTCAGCGGGTAAACATGCGCAGGACATTTTTGAGCTCCTAGATACTGTGAAGCCACTATGTCTTATGCTAACTGAGACGTGGTGGGGTGATTTTTCCAACCCTGATGTCGTTACGGCAATCCCGCCCGATTACAACATCTTCAGGAAGGATAGAGCAAAGGGCAGGGGAGGTGGAGTGGCTTTGGTGGTCAGGAAGGGCACCCCGTGTGTGATTTTACCAGTGAAGGACATTCGAGGTTCGGAGACCCTTGCTTTTTCTATTACTCTGTCTCCACATCAATCTGTTAAGGGATTGCTCGTGTATAGACCCCCTGGCTCACCCGGCACGTTCTTTGAAGATCTGGACTCCGTGCTGTTGGGGCTGGCCCTGAAAGCGGAACATTGCATCGTGGCAGGGGACTTTAACTTCCGGATGGATGATCCATCCGACCCTGCTGCCATTAAACTTTCCGAGGCTATGACCCCGCTGGGACTGATCCCTTATTTGCAGGAGCCTACGCACGAGAAGGGGCACACTCTTGACCAGGTATTCTCGTCTTCCCCTCTTGAGGAGATTGAGATTACACCTGTACTCTGGTCAGACCATCTGCTTGCCAAATACACGATCAAAGGCATAGCTAAACCGATGGTTGCCCTGGCACAGCAACAGGGCCGTGTCCATAGAGCATATCATCGAGTGACCCCAGAGGTGCTGGCCCAGGCCGCTGTGGATCACCCGTGTTCCCTCTCGGGCGAGTTGGACAGGGATCTGGAGACCTTGCAAGATTGGCTTCTAGACAGGCTAAATGATCTGGCCCCGGAACTGACACCACGCCTGACACCGAAACGGGTCTCTGCGCCTTGGTTTACCGCTGCACTGTCGGCTTCGCGGCAGCAGTGTAAGGTAGCCGAAAGAGCTTGGCGGGCACAATATGATACGGTAGCCAAGCTGACCTATCAGACGGTGGTCAAGGCCTATCACCGGGACATTCGCCTGGAAAAGAAAGCATATCTTGCTAGGAGAATAGAAGCCGCTTCTAACTCCTGCAAGGAGATTTTCTCCATTGTGAGAGAATTTATCTCCCCATGGTCTAACACCTCGGACGATAAACCTTCTGGCACCTGGGCTTCGGACCTTGCTGATTTCTTTACAAGCAAGATTCAACGCATACAGGATTCTTTTCCATCGCCTGGGCCTACGGTCCAGACTAATCCTGAGATCACCTTATCCCCGCGGGCTTGGCCAGCTGTGACGCTGAATGTGTTTCCACCGATTTCTGCCCCTGACTCTTTAGCGATAATGGGCAATCTTAAATCGGGGTCGCCCCACGACCCTTGCCCCGCTAAATTTTTAGCGAAAGTTGCGGAGGTGATCAACCCTCTGGCAAACCCGCTGTTAAATCTCTCGCTGAGTCGGGGAGTGGTCCCGCAAGCCTGGAAACAGGCGATGGTGATTCCATTGCTAAAAAAATCTGGCCTGGATCCGAAGGCCCCGGTCAATTACAGGCCTATTTCTCTGCTGCCGGCTTTCTCGAAGATTGTGGAAAAGCACGTTCAGGCTGTGCTTTCCAATTTTCTTGAAACCAACGAGATCTTGCATGCCACCCAGTCGGGTTTTCGTCCCCATCTAAGCACAGAGACTGCGCTCCTTGAGGTCTCAGAAACCATTAAAGGTGTTCTGGACTCTGGGGGCAAAGTCATGCTGGTGATGCTGGACTTGTCGGTGGCATTCGACACCGTCCCCCATGATGGCCTTCTCGCAAGACTCTTTGAGATAGGTCTGCGGGGGACGGTGCTCGATTGGTTTTCTTCCTTTCTAGCCGGCCGCCGGCAAACGGTCTGGGCGTCGCCAGACTCCGCCGTGATGCCGCCTCTGGGAGTCGGGGTCCCACAGGGCTCTATTTTGAGCCCAACCCTTTTTAACATCTTCATGACCCCATTGGCGGCGTTGGCGGAGTCGTATGGCGCCCGGATCGTGTCTTACGCTGATGACACCCAGCTCCTCTTCTCTTGTCAGAGGGGAGGAGACTTTGATGAGGAGAGTATCCGGGATTGCCTTGGGGCTGTTTTCCATTGGTTCCATCTGAACAGCCTCAAGTGCAATTCCGATAAGTCCGAGGTACTCTTCTTCGGGTGTGACACAGAGCCAGACTGGCAGGCCTGGTGGCCGATTAATATGTTTCCTCCATCCTGCTCTTCCCATGTCTCTAAAAATCTGGGGGTCAAGATGGACAAAGGATTAACATTGAAATCCCAGATCCTTGGGGTGGCGGGCACCTGCTTCGGCATCCTCAGGATGCTGCGGAGGTTCCTTCCCCTGCTGTCTGAGGAGCACAGGAAAGTGACAGTGCAGGCTCTGATTGGGTCCAGGTTGGATTATTCCAACATTCTTTACCTGGGCCTTCCAGAGTACTTGCTGCAGCGGCTTCAAGTGGTGCAGAACGCTGCCGCGAGAGCAATCTTCGGATTAAACAAGCGGGCCAGTGCATCGGGCCTGTTGAAAACTCTGCACTGGCTTCCCATCCGGAAACGGATTGCCTTCAAGGCTTTGACGCTGGCCTACAAAGCTCTCCACATGGTGGGAGCAAAATACCTTTCAAAGAGACTGGTCTTTTATCAACCGACTAGGTCCTTGAGGTCGGAATCTCTGTTCTTGGCGGTCGTCCCGCATGTGCAGAGAGCGCGCCTGGGAGGCCGCTCTTTTGGATTTGGAATTGTTTGCCGCTTGCCCTGCGGGGAGCTTCTAGTCTCCTTGCTTTTAGAAAAGGTTTGAAAACCTGGTTGTTCACTCAGTAGCCGGTTTTCCTGTTTGTTCTTGTTCTGTATTTCTGTTCTTTCTTTTATTGGTGTTATGTTATTGTGTGGCAGCCTTCCTTCTCCAATAAAGCGCCGGGACACTCTTTTTGAGTAGCCGTGCGCTATATAAAAGAATAAATAACATAACATAACATAACAAAAATGTACGTAGAATGAGATTTTCAGTGAATAGCAGCCAGGCACATTTTAGCAAGTTTTACTTGTAAGTGGGGATGGAAACGCTTTTTAGGCTCAGTACTGGGCTCAAAAGATGCAGCCCTGATGTCTCTCATGATAGCAGGTGGTTAAGTAGAAATTCGCTGCTCGGCTGACCCTGCAGGAGCAAACGTATGCTAAAAATGTTCGTAGAATGAGATTTTCAGTGAAGAGCAGCCTGGCACATTTTAGCAAGTTTTACTTGTAAGTGGGGTTGGAAACGCTTTTCAGGCTCAATACTGGGCTCAAAAGATGCAGCCCTGATGTCTCTCATGATAGCAGGTGGTTAAGTAGAAATTCGCTGCTCGGCTGACCCTGCAGGAGCAAACGTATGCTAAAAATGTTCGTAGAATGAGATTTTCAGTGAAGAGCAGCCTGGCACATTTTAGCAAGTTTTACTTGTAAGTGGGGTTGGAAACGCTTTTCAGGCTCAGTACTGGGCTCAAAACATGCAGCCCTGATGTCTCTCATGATAGCAGGTGGTTAAGTAGAACTTCGCTGCTCGGCTGACCCTGCAGGAGCAAACATATGCTAAAAATGTACGTAGAATGAGATTTTCAGTGAATAGCAGCCAGGCACATTTTAGCAAGTTTTTCTTGTAAGTGGGGTTGGAAACGCTTTTCAGGCTCAGTACTGGGCTCAAAAGATGCAGCCCTGATGTCTCTCATGATAGCAGGTGGTTTAAGTAGAACTTCGCTGCTCGGCTGACCCTGCAGGAGCAAACATATGCTAAAAAT
The DNA here is from genome assembly GCF_964261635.1 of Lissotriton helveticus. NCBI lineage: Eukaryota > Metazoa > Chordata > Amphibia > Caudata > Salamandridae > Lissotriton > Lissotriton helveticus. The sequence continues at coordinate 1,352,212,005 of NC_136061.1, read as the reverse complement.
GTACGTAGAATGAGATTTTCAGTGAAGAGCAGCCAGGCACATTTTAGCAAGTTTTACTTGTAAGTGGGGTTGGAAACGCTTTTCAGGCTAAATACTGGGCTCAAAAGATGCAGTGATGTCTCTCGATAGGAGGTGGTTAAGTAGAAATTCGCTGCTCGGCTGAACCAGCAGGAGCAAACGTATGCAAAAAATGTTCGTAGAATGAGTTTTTCAGTGAAGAGCAGCCAGGCACATTTTAGCAAGTTTTACTTGTAAGTGGGGTTGGAAACGCTTTTCAGGCTCAATACTGGGCTCAAAAGATGCAGCCCTGATGTCTCTCATGATAGCAGGTGGTTAAGTAGAAATTCGCTGCTCGGCTGATCCAGCAGGAGCAAACATATGCGAAAAATGTTCGTAGAATGAGTTTTTCAGTGAAGAGCAGCCAGGCACATTTTAGCAAGTTTTACTTGTAAGTGGGGTTGGAAACGCTTTTCAGTAGAAATTCGCTGCTCGGCTGACCCTGCAGGAGCAAATGTATGCTAAAAATGTTCGTAGAATGAGATTGTCAGTGAAGAGCAGCCAGGCACATTTTAGCAAGTTTTACTTGTAAGTGGGGTTGGAAACGCTTTTCAGGCTCAGTACTGGGCTCAAAACATGCAGTCCTGATGTCTCTCATGATAGCAGGTGGTTAAGTAGAAATTCTGCAGGATCAAACGTATGCTAAAAATGTTCGTAGAATGAGATTGTCAGTGAAGAGCAGCCAGGCACATTTTAGCAAGTTTTACTTGTAAGTGGGGTTGGAAACGCTTTTCAGGCTCAGTACTGGGCTCAAAACATGCAGTCCTGATGTCTCTCATGATAGCAGGTGGTAAAGTAGAAATTCGCTGCTCGGCTGACCCTGCAGGAGCAAATGTATGCTAAAAATGTTCTTAGAATGAGATTTTCAGTGAAGAGCAGCCAGGCACATTTTAGCAAGTTTTACTTGTAAGTGGGGTTGGAAACGCTTTTCAGGCTCAGTACTGGGCTCAAAACATGCAGCCCTGATGTCTCTCATGATAGCAGGTGGTTAAGTAGAAATTCGCTGCATGGCTGACCCTGCAGGAGCAAACGTATGCTAAAAATGTTCGTAGAATGAGATTTTCAGTGAAGAGCAGCCAGGCACATTTTAGCAAGTTTTACTTGTAAGTGGGGTTGGAAACGCTTTTCAGGCTCAATACTTGGCTCAAAAGATGCAGCCCTGATGTCTCTCATGATAGCAGGTGGTTAAGTAGAAATTCGCTGCTCGGCTGACCGTGCAGGAGCAAACGTATGCTAAAAATGTTCGTAGAATGAGATTTTCAGTGAAGAGCAGCCAGGCACATTTTAGCAAGTTTTACTTGTAAGTGGTGTTGGAAACGCTTTTCAGGCTCAATACTGGGCTCAAAAGATGCAGCCCTGATGTCTCTCATGATAGCAGGTGGTTAAGTAGAAATTCGCTGCTCTGCTGAACCAGCAGGAGCAAACGTATGCAAAAAATGTTCGTAGAATGAGTTTTTCAGTGAAGAGCAGCCAGGCACATTTTAGCAAGTTTTACTTGTAAATGGGGTTGGAAACGCTTTTCAGGCTCAGTACTGTGCTCAAAGATGCAGCCCTGATGTCTCTCATGATAGCAGGTGGTTAAGTAGAAATTCGCTGCTCGGCTGACCCGGCAGGAACAAACGTATGCCAAAAATTGTACGTAGAATGAGATTTTCAGTGAATAGCAGCCAGGCACATTTTAGCAAGTTTTACTTGTAAGTGGGGATAGAAACGCTTTTTAGGCTCAGTACTGGGCTCAAAAGATGCAGCCCTGATGTCTCTCATGATAGAAGGTGTTTAAGTAGAAATACGCTGCTCGGCTGACCCTGCAGGAGCAAACGTATGCTAAAAATGTTCGTAGAATCAGATTTTCAGTGAAGAGCAGCCTGGCATATTTTAGCAAGTTTTACTTGTAAGGGGGGTTAGAAACGCTTTTCCATACTCAATACTGGGCTCAAAAGATGAAGCCCTGATGTCTCTCATGATAGCAGGTGGTTAAGTATAAATTCGCTGCTCGGCTGATCCAGCAGGAGCAAACATATGCGAAAAATGTACGTAGAATGAGCTTTTCAGTGAAGAGCAGCCTGGCACATTTTAGCAAGTTTTACTTGTAAGTGGGGTTGGAAACGCTTTTCAGGCTCAATACTGGGCTCAAAAGATGCAGCCCTGATGTCTCTCATGATAGCAGGTGGTTAAGTAGAAATTCGCTGCTCGGCTGACCCTGCAGGAGCAAACGTATGCGAAAAATTTACGTAGAATGAGCTTTTCCGTGAAGAGCAGCCAGGCACATTTTAGCAAGTTTTACTTGTAAGTGGGGTTGGAAACGCTTTTCAGGCTCAGTACTGGGCTTAAAACATGCAGCCCTGATGTCTCTCATGATAGCAGGTGGTTAAGTAGAAATTCGCTGCTCGGCTGACCCTGCAGGAGCAAACGTATGCTAAAAATGTTCGTAGAATGAGATTTTCAGTGAAGAGCAGCCAGGCACATTTTAGCAAGTTTTACTTGTAAGTGGGGTTGGAAACGCTTTTCAGGCTCAATACTGGGCTCAAAACATGCAGCCCTGATGTCTCTTATGATAGCAGGTGGTTAAGTAGAAATTCGCTGCTCGGCTGACCCTGCAGGAGCAAACATATGCTAAAAATGTTTGTAGAATGAGATTTTCAGTGAAGAGCAGCCAGCACATTTTAGCAAGTTTTACTTGTAAGTGGGGTTGGAAACGCTTTTCAGGCTCAATACTGGGCTCAAAAGATGCAGCCCTGATGTCTCTCATGATAGCAGGTGGTTAAGTAGAAATTCGCTGCTCGGCTGACCCTGCAGGAGCAAACGTATGCTAAAAATGTTCGTAGAATGAGATTTTCAGTGAAGAGCAGCCAGGCACATTTTAGCAAGTTTTACTTGTAAGTGGGGTTGGAAACGCTTTTCAGGCTCAATACTGGGCTCAAAACATGCAGCCCTGATGTCTCTCATGATAGCAGGTGGTTAAGTAGAAATTCGCTGCTCGGCTGACCCAGCAGGAACAAACGTATGCCAAAAATGTACGTAGAATGAGATTTTCAGTGAATAGCAGCCATGCACATTTTAGCAAGATTTACTTGTAAGTGGGGATGGAAACGCTTTTTAGGCTCAGTACTGGGCTCAAAAGATGCAGCCCTGATGTCTCTCATGATAGCAGGTGGTTAAGTTGAAATTCGCTGCTCGGCTGACCCTGCAGGAGCAAACGTATGCTAAAAATGTTCGTAGAATGAGATTTTCAGTGAAGAGCAGCCTGGCACATTTTAGCAAGTTTTACTTGTAAGTGGGGTTGGAAACGCTTTTCAGGCTCAATACTGGGCTCTAAAGATGCAGCCCTGATGTCTCTCATGATAGCAGGTGGTTAAGTAGAAATTCGCTGCTCGGCTGACCCTGCAGGAGCAAACGTATGCTAAAAATGTTCATAGAATGAGATTTTCAGTGAAGAGCAGCCAGGCACATTTTAGCAAGTTTTACTTGTAAGTGGGGTTGGAAACGCTTTTCAGGCTCAATACTGGGCTCAAAAGATGCAGCCCTGATGTCTCTCATGATAGCAGGTGGTTAAGTAGAAATTCGCTGCTCGGCTGATCCAGCAGGAGCAAACCTATGCGAAAAATGTACGTAGAAGGAGCTTTTCAGTGAAGAGCAGCCAGGCACATTTTAGCAAGTTTTACTTTTAAGTGGGGATGGAAACGCTTTTTAGGCTCAGTACTGGGCTCAAAAGATGCAGCCCTGATGTCTCTCATGATAGCAGGTGGTTAAGTAGAAATTCGCTGCTCGGCTGACCCTGCAGGATCAAACGTATGCTAAAAATGTTCGTAGAATGAGCTTTTCAGTGAAGAGCAGCCAGGCACATTTTAACAAGTTTTACTTGTAAGTGGGGTTGGAAACGCTTTTCAGGCTCAGTACTGGGTTCAAAAGATGCAGCCCTGATGTCTCTCATGATAGCAGGTGGTTAAGTAGAAATTCGCTGCTCGGCTGACCCTGCAGGAGCAAACGTATGCTAAAAATGTTCGTAGAATGAGATTTTCAGTGAAGAGCAGCCTGGCACATTTTAGCAAGTTTTACTTGTAAGGGGGGTTGGAAACGCTTTTCCATACTCAATACTGGGCTCAAAAGATGCAGCCCTGATGTCTCTCATGATAGCAGGTGGTTAAGTAGAAATTCGCTGCTCGGCTGATCCAGCAGGAGCAAACATATGCGAAAAATGTACATAAATGAGCTTTTCATTGAAGAGCAGCCAGGCACATTTTAGCAAGTTTTACTTGTAAGTGGGGTTGGAAACGCTTTTCAGGCTCAGTACTGGCCTCAAAGGACGCAGCCCTGATGTCTCTCATGATAGCAGGTGGTTAAGTAGAAATTCGCTGCTCGGCTGACCCTGCAGGATCAAACGTATGCTAAAAATGTTCGTAGAATGAGATTTTCAGTGAAGAGCAGCCAGGCACATTTTAGCAAGTTTTACTTGTAAGTTTGGTTGGAAACGCTTTTCAGGCTCAATACTGGGCTCAAAATATGCAGCCCTGATGTCTCTCATGATAGCAGGTGGTTAAGTAAAAATTCGCTGCTTGGCTGACCCTGCAGGATCAAACGTATGCTAAAAATGTTCGTAGAATGAGCTTTTCAGTGAAGAGCAGCCAGGCACATTTTAACAAGTTTTACTTGTAAGGGGGGTTGGAAACGCTTTTCAGGCTCAATACTGGGCTCAAAAGATGCTGCCCTGATGTCTCTCATGATAGCAGGTGGTTAAGTAGAAATTCGCTGCTCGGCTGATCCAGCAGGAGCAAACATATGCGAAAAATTTACGTAGAATGAGCTTTTCAGTGAAGAGCAGCCAGGCACATTTTAGCAAGTTTTACTTGTAAGTGGGGTTGGAAACGCTTTTCAGGCTCAATACTGAGCTCAAAACATGCAGCCCTGATGTCTCTCATGATAGCAGGTGGTTAAGTAGAAATTTGCTGCTCGGCTGACCCTGCAGGAGCAAACGTATGCTAAAAATGTTCGTAGAATGAGATTTTCAGTGAAGAGCAGCCAGGCACATTTTAGCAAGTTTTACTTGTAAGGGGGGTTGGAAACGCTTTTCCATACTCAATACTGGGCTCAAAAGATGCAGCCCTGATGTCTCTCATGATAGCAGGTGGTTAAGTAGAAATTCGCTGCTCGGCTGATCCAGCAGGAGCAAACATATGCGAAAAATGTACATAGAATGAGCTTTTCAGTGAAGAGCAGCCAGGCACATTTGAGCAAGTTTTACTTGTAAGTGGGGTTGGAAACGCTTTTCAGGCTCAGTACTGGCCTCAAAGGATGCAGCCCTGATGTCTCTCATGATAGCAGGTGGTTAAGTAGAAATTCGCTGCTCGGCTGACCCTGCAGGATCAAACGTATGCTAAAAATGTTCGTAGAATGAGATTTTCAGTGAAGAGCAGCCAGGCACATTTTAGCAAGTTTTACTTGTAAGTTTGGTTGGAAACGCTTTTCAGGCTCAATACTGGGCTCAAAATATGCAGCCCTGATGTCTCTCATGATAGCAGGTGGTTAAGTAAAAATTCGCTGCTCGGCTGACCCTGCAGGATCAAACGTATGCTAAAAATGTTCGTAGAATGAGCTTTTCAGTGAAGAGCAGCCAGGCACATTTTAACAAGTTTTACTTGTAAGGGGGGTTGGAAACGCTTTTCCATACTCAATACTGGGCTCAAAAGATGCAGCCCTGATGTCTCTCATGATAGCAGGTGGTTAAGTAGAAATTCGCTGCTCGGCTGATCCAGCAGGAGCAAACATATGCGAAAAATGTACGTAGAATGAGCTTTTCAGTGAAGAGCAGCCAGGCACATTTTAGCAAGTTTTACTTGTAAGTGGGGTTGGAAACGCTTTTCAGGCTCAGTACTGGCCTCAAAAGATGCAGCCCTGATGTCTCTCATGATAGCAGGTGGTTAAGTAGAAATTCGCTGCTCGGCTGACCCTGCAGGAGCAAAAGTATGCTAAAAATGTTCGTAGAATGAGATTTTCAGTGAAGAGCAGCCAGGCACATTTTAGCAAGTTTTACTTGTAAGGGGGGTTGGAAACGCTTTTCCATACTCAATACTGGGCTCAAAAGATGCAGCCCTGATGTCTCTCATGATAGCAGGTGGTTAATTAGAAATTCGCTGCTCGGCTGAACCAGCAGGAGCAAACGTATGCGAAAAATGTTCGTAGAATGAGTTTTTCAGTGAAGAGCAACCAGGCACATTTTAGCAAGTTTTACTTGTAAGTGAGGATGGAAACGCTTTTTAGGCTCAGTACTGGGCTCAAAAGATGCAGCCCTGATGTCTCTCATGATAGCAGGTGGGTAAGTAGAAATTCGCTGCTCGGCTGACCCTGCAGGAGCAAACGTATGCTAAAAATGTTCGTAGAATGAGATTTTCAGTCAGAGCAGCCAGGCACATTTTAGCAAGTTTTACTTGTAAGTGGGGTTGGAAACGCTTTTCAGGCTCAATACTGGGCTCAAAACATGCAGCCCTGATGTCTCTCATGATAGCAGGTGGTTAAGTAGAAATTCGCTGCTCGGCTGACCCTGCAGGAGCAAACGTATGCCAAAAATGTACGTAGAATGAGATTTTCAGTGAGTAGCAGCCAGGCACATTTTAGCAAGTTTTACTTGTAAGTGGGGTTGGAAACACTTTTCAGGCTCAATACTGGGCTCAAAAGATGCAGCCCTGATGTCTCTCATGATAGCAGGTGGTTAAGTAGAAATTCGCTGCTCGGCTGACCCTGCAGGAGCAAACGTATGCTAAAAATGTTCGTAGAATGCGATTTTCAGTGAAGAGCAGCCAGGCACATTTTAGCAAGTTTTATTCGTAAGTGGGGTTGGAAACGCTTTTCAGGCTCAATACTGGGCTCAAAAGATGCAGCCCTGATGTCTCTCATGATAGCAGGTGGTTAAGTAGAAATTCGCTGCTCGGCTGACCCTGCAGGAGCAAACGTATGCTAAAAATTTTCGTAGAATGAGATTTTCAGTGAAGAGCAGCAGGCACATTTTAGCAAGTTTTACTTGTAAGTGGGGTTGGAAATGCTTTACAGGCTCAATACTGGGCTCAAAAGATGCAGCCCTGATGTCTCTCATGATAGCAGGTGGTTAAGTAGAAATTCGCTGCTTGGCTGATCCAGCAGGAGCAAACATATGCGAAAAATGTACGTAGAATGAGCTTTTCAGTGAAGAGTAGCCAGGCACATTTTAGCAAGTTTTACTTGTAAGTGGGGTTGGAAACGCTTTTCAGGCTCAATACTGGGCTCAAAACATGCAGCCCTGATGTCTCTCATGATAGCAGGTGGTTAAGTAGAAATTCGCTGCTCGGCTGACCCAGCAGGAACAAACGTATGCCAAAAATGTACGTAGAATGAGATTTTCAGTGAATAACAGCCAGGCACATTTTAGCAAGTTGTACTTGTAAGTGGGGATGGAAACGCTTTTTAGGTTCAGTACTGGGCTCAAAAGATGCAGCCCTGATGTCTCTCATGATAGCAGGTGGTTAAGTAGAAATTCGCTGCTCGGCTGACCCTGCAGGAGCAAACGTATGCTAAAAATGTTCGTAGAATGAGATTTTCAGTGAAGAGCAGCCAGGCACATTTTAGCAAGTTTTACTTGTAAGTGGGGTTGGAAACGCTTTTCAGGTTCAATACTGGGCTCAAAACATGCAGCCCTGATGTCTCTCATGATAGCAGGTGGTTAAGTAGAAATTCGCTGCTCGGCTGACCCTGCAGGAGCAAACGTATGCTAAAAATGTTCGTAGAATGAGATTTTCAGTGAAGAGCAGCCTGGCACATTTTAGCAAGTTTTACTTGTAAGTGGGGTTGGAAACGCTTTTCAGGCCCAATACTGGGCTCAAAAGATGCAGCCCTGATGTCTCTCATGATAGCAGGTGGTTAAGTAGAAATTCGCTGCTCGGCTGATCCAGCAGGAGCAAACATATGCGAAAAATGTACGTAGAATGAGCTTTTCAGTGAAGAGCAGCCAGGCACATTTTAGCAAGTTTTACTTGTAAGTGGGGTTGGAAACGCTTTTCAGGCTCAATACTGGACTCAAAACATACAGCCCTGATGTCTCTCATGATAGCAGGTGGTTAAGTAGAAATTCGCTGCTCGGCTGACCCAGCAGGAACAAACGTATGCCAAAAATGTACGTAGAATGAGATTTTCAGTGAATAGCAGCCAGGCACATTTTAGCAAGTTTTACTTGTAAGTGGGGATGGAAACGCTTTTTAGGTTCAGTACCGGGCTCAAATGATGCAGCCCTGATGTCTCTCATGATAGCAGGTGGTTAAGTAGAAATTCGCTGCTCGGCTGACCCTGCAGGAGCAAACGTATGCTAAAAATGGTCGTAGAATGAGATTTTCAGTGAAGAGCAGCCAGGCACATTTTAGCAAGTTTTACTTGTAAGTGGGGTTGGAAACGCTTTTCAGGCTCAATACTGGGCTCAAAAGATGCAGCCCTGATGTCTCTCATGATAGCAGGTGGTTAAGTAGAAATTCGCTGCTCGGCTGACCCTGCAGGAGCAAACGTATGCTAAAAATGTTCGTAGAATGAGATTTTCAGTGAAGAGCAGCCTGGCACATTTTAGCAAGTTTTACTTGTACGTGGGGTTGGAAACCCTTTTCAGGCTCAGTACTGGGCTCAAAACATGCAGCCCTGATGTCTCCCATGATAGCAGGTGGTTAAGTAGAAATTCGCTGCTCGGCTGAACCAGCAGGAGCAAACGTATGCGAAAAATGTTCGTAGAATGAGTTTTTCAGTGAAGAGCAGCCAGGCACATTTTAGCAAGTTTTACTTGTAAGTGGGGTTGGAAACGCTTTTCAGGCTCAGTACTGGGCTCAAAGATGCAGCCCTGATGTCTCTCATGATAGCAGGTGGTTAAGTAGAAATTCGCTGCTCGGCTGACCCGGCAGGAACAAACGTATGCCAAAAATGTACGTAGAATGAGATTTTCAGTGAATAGCAGCCAGGCACATTTTAGCAAGTTTTACTTGTAAGTGGGGATGGAAACGCTTTTTAGGCTCAGTACTGGGCTGAAAAGATGCAGCCCTGATGTCTCTCATGATAGCAAGTGGTTAAGTAGAAATTCGCTGCTCGGCTGACCCAGCAGGAACAAACCTATGCCAAAAATGTACGTAGAATGAGATTTTCAGTGAATAGCAGCCAGGCACATTTTAGCAAGTTTTACTTGTAAGTGGGGATGGAAACGCTTTTTAGGCTCAGTACTGGGCTCAAAAGATGCAGCCCTGATGTCTCTCATGATAGCAGGTGGTTAAGTATAAATTCGCTGCTCGGCTGACCCTGCAGGAGCAAACGTATGCTAAAAATGTTCGTAGAATGAGATTTTCAGTGAAGAGCAGCCTGGCACATTTTAGCAAGTTTTACTTGTAAGTGGGGTTGGAAACGCTTTTCAGGCTCAATACTGGGCTCAAAAGATGCAGCCCTGATGTCTCTCATGATAGCAGGTGGTTAAGTAGAAATTCGCTGCTCGGCTGACCCTGCAGGAGCAAACGTATGCTAAAAATGTTCGTAGAATGAGATTTTCAGTGAAGAGCAGCCAGGCACATTTTAGCAAGTTTTACTTGTAAGTGGGGTTGGAAACGCTTTTCAGGCTCAGTACTTGGCTCAAAAGATGCAGCCCTGATGTCTCTCATGATAGCAGGTGGTTAAGTAGAAATTCGCTGCTCGGCTGACCCTGCAGGAGCAAACGTATGCTAAAAATGTTCGTAGAATGAGATTTTCAGTGAAGAGCAGCCAGGCACATTTTAGCAAGTTTTACTTGTAAGTGGGGTTGGAAAAGCTTTTCAGGCTCAATACTGGGCTCAAAAGATGCAGCCCTGATGTCTCTCATGATTAGCAGGTGGTTAAGTAGAAATTCGCTGCTCGGCTGACCCTGCAGGAGCAAACGTATGCCAAAAATGTACGTAGAATGAGATTTTCAGTGAGTAGCAGCCAGGCACATTTTAGCAAGTTTTACTTGTAAGTGGGGTTGGAAACGCTTTTCAGGCTCAATACTGGGCTCAAAAGATGCAGCCCTGATGTCTCTCATGATAGCAGGTGGTTAAGTAGAAATTCGCAGCTCGGCTGACCCTGCAGGAGCAAACGTATGCTAAAAATGTTCGTAGAATGCGATTTTCAGTGAAGAGCAGCCAGGCACATTTTAGCAAGTTTTATTCGTAAGTGGGGTTGGAAACACTTTTCAGGCTCAATACTGGGCTCAAAAGATGCAGCCCTGATGTCTCTCATGATAGCAGGTGGTTAAGTAGAAATTCGCTGCTCGGCTGACCCTGCAGGAGCAAACGTATGCTAAAAATGTTCGTAGAATGAGATTTTCAGTGAAGAGCAGCAGGCACATTTTAGCAAGTTTTACTTGTAAGTGGGGTTGGAAACGCTTTTCAGGCTCAATACTGGGCTCAAAAGATGCAGCCCTGATGTCTCTCATGATAGCAGGTGGTTAAGTAGAAATTCGCTGCTTGGCTGATACAGCAGGAGCAAACGTATGCGAAAAATGTACGTAGAATGAGCTTTTCAGTGAAGAGTAGCCAGGCACATTTTAGCAAGTTTTACTTGTAAGTGGGGTTGGAAACGCTTTTCAGGCTCAATACTGGGCTCAAAACATGCAGCCCTGATGTCTCTCATGATAGCAGGTGGTTAAGTAGAAATTCGCTGCTCGGCTGACCCAGCAGGAACAAACGTATGCCAAAAATGTACGTAGAATGAGATTTTCAGTGAATAGCAGCCAGGCACATTTTAGCAAGTTGTACTTGTAAGTGGGGATGGAAACGCTTTTTAGGTTCAGTACTGGGCTCAAAAGATGCAGCCCTGATGTCTCTCATGATAGCAGGTGGTTAAGTAGAAATTCGCTGCTCGGCTGACCCGGCAGGAGCAAACGTATGCTAAAAATGTTCGTAGAATGAGATTTTCAGTGAAGAGCAGCCAGGCACATTTTAGCAAGTTTTACTTGTAAGTGGGGTTGGAAACGCTTTTCAGGCTCAATACTGGGCTCAAAACATGCAGCCCTGATGTCTCTCATGATAGCAGGTGGTTAAGTAGAAATTCGCTGCTCGGCTGACCCTGCAGGAGCAAACGTATGCTAAAAATGTTCGTAGAATGAGATTTTCAGCGAAGAGCAGCCTGGCACATTTTAGCAAGTTTTACTTGTAAGTGGGGTTGGAAACGCTTTTCAGGCTCAATACTGGGCTCAAAAGATGCAGCCCTGATGTCTCTCATGATAGCAGGTGGTTAAGTAGAAATTCGCTGCTCGGCTGATCCAGCAGGATCAAACATATGCGAAAAATGTTCGTAGAATGAGATTTTCAGTGAAGAGCAGCCAGGCACATTTTAGCAAGTTTTACTTGTAAGTGGGGTTGGAAACGCTTTTCAGGCTCAATACTGGGCTCAAAACATGCAGCCCTGATGTCTCTCATGATAGCAGGTGGTTAAGTAGAAATTCGCTGCTCGGCTGACCCTGCAGGAGCAAACGTATGCTAAAAATGTTCGTAGAATGAGATTTTCAGCGAAGAGCAGCCTGGCACATTTTAGCAAGTTTTACTTGTAAGTGGGGTTGGAAACGCTTTTCAGGCTCAATACTGGGCTCAAAAGATGCAGCCCTGATGTCTCTCATGATAGCAGGTGGTTAAGTAGAAATTCGCTGCTCGGCTGATCCAGCAGGAGCAAACATATGCGAAAAATGTACGCAGAATGAGCTTTTCAGTGAAGAGCAGCCAGGCACATTTTAGCAAGTTTTACTTGTAAGTGGGGTTGGAAACGCTTTTCAGGCTCAATACTGGACTCAAAACATACAGCCCTGATGTCTCTCATGATAGCAGGTGGTTAAGTAGAAATTCGCTGCTCGGCTGACCCAGCAGGAACAAACGTATGCCAAACATGTACGTAGAATGAGATTTTCAGTGAATAGCAGCCAGGCACATTTTAGCAAGTTTTACTTGTAAGTGGGGATGGAAACGCTTTTTAGGTTCAGTACTAGGCTCAAATGATGCAGCCCTGATGTCTCTCATGATAGCAGGTGGTTAAGTAGAAATTCGCTGCTCGGCTGACCCTGCAGGAGCAAACGTATGCTAAAAATGGTCGTAGAATGAGATTTTCAGTGAAGAGCAGCCAGGCACATTTTAGCAAGTTTTACTTGTAAGTGGGGTTGGAAACGCTTTTCAGGCTCAATACTGGGCTCAAAAGATGCAGCCCTGATGTCTCTCATGATAGCAGGTGGTTAAGTAGAAATTCGCTGCTCGGCTGACCCTGCAGGAGCAAACGTATGCTAAAAATGTTCGTAGAATGAGATTTTCAGTGAAGAGCAGCCTGGCATATTTTAGCAAGTTTTACTTGTACGTGGGGTTGGAAACCCTTTTCAGGCTCAGTACTGGGCTCAAAAAATGCAGCCCTGATGTCTCCCATGATAGCAGGTGGTTAAGTAGAAATTCGCTGCTCGGCTGAACCAGCAGGAGCAAACGTATGCGAAAATTTTTCGTAGAATGAGTTTTTCAGTGAAGAGCAGCCAGGCACATTTTAGCAAGTTTTACTTGTAAGTGGGGTTGGAAATGCTTTTCAGGCTCAGTACTGGGCTCAAAGATGCAGCCCTGATGTCTCTCATGATAGCAGGTGGTTAAGTAGAAATTCGCTGCTCGGCTGACCCTGCAGGAGCAAACGTATGCTAAAAATGTTCGTAGAATGAAATTTTCAGTGAAGAGCAGCCAGGCACATTTTAGCAAGTTTTACTTGTAAGTGGGGTTGGAAACATTTTTCAGGCTCAGTACTTGGCTCAAAAGATGCAGCCCTGATGTCTCTCATGATAGCAGGTGGTTAAGTAGAAATTCGCTGCTCGGCTGACCCTGCAGGAGCAAACGTATGCTAAAAATGTTCGTAGAATGAGATTTTCAGTGAAGAGCAGCCAGGCACATTTTAGCAAGTTTTACTTGTAAGTGGGATTGGAAAAGCTTTTCAGGCTCAATACTGGGCTCAAAAGATGCAGCCCTGATGTCTCTCATGATTAGCAGGTGGTTAAGTAGAAATTCGGCTGAACCAGCAGGAGCAAACATATGCGAAAAATGTACATAGAATGAGCTTTTCAGTGAAGAGCAGCCAGGCACATTTTAGCAAGTTTTACTTGTAAGTGGGGTTGGAAACGCTTTTCAGGCTCAGTACTGGGCTCAAAACATGCAGCCCTGATGTCTCTCATGATAGGAGGTGGTTAAGTAGAAATTCGCTGCTCGGCCGATCCAGCAGGAGCAAACATATGCAAAAAATGTACGTAGAATGAGCTTTTCAGTGAAGAGCAGCCAGGCACATTTTAGCAAGTTTTACTTGTAAGTGGGGTTGGAAACGCTTTTCAGGCTCAATACTGGGCTCAAAAGATGCAGCCCTGATGTCTCTCATGATAGCAGGTGGTTAAGTAGAAATTCGCTGCTCGGCTGACCCTGCAGGAGCAAACGTATGCTAAAAATGTTCGTAGAATGAGATTTTCAGTGAAGAGGAGCCAGGCACATTTTAGCAAGTTTTACTTGTAAGTGGGGTTGGAAACGCTTTTCAGGCTCAGTACTTGGCTCAAAAGATGCAGCCCTGATGTCTCTCATGATAGCAGGTGGTTAAGTAGAAATTCGCTGCTCGGCTGACCCTGCAGGAGCAAACGTATGCTAAAAATGTTCGTAGAATGAGATTTTCAGTGAAGAGCAGCCAGGCACATTTTAGCAAGTTTTACTTGTAAGTGGGGTTGGAAAAGCTTTTCAGGCTCAATACTGGGCTCAAAAGATGCAGCCCTGATGTCTCTCATGATTAGCAGGTGGTTAAGTAGAAATTCGCTGCTCGGCTGACCCTGCAGGAGCAAACGTATGCCAAAAATGTACGTAGAATGAGATTTTCAGTGAGTAGCAGCCAGGCACATTTTAGCAAGTTTTACTTGTAAGTGGGGTTGGAAACGCTTTTCAGGCTCAATACTGGGCTCAAAAGATGCAGCCCTGATGTCTCTCATGATAGCAGGTGGTTAAGTAGAAATTCGCTGCTCGGCTGACCCTGCAGGAGCAAACGTATGCTAAAAATGTTCGTAGAATGCGATTTTCAGTGAAGAGCAGCCAGGCACATTTTAGCAAGTTTTATTCGTAAGTGGGGTTGGAAACGCTTTTCAGGCTCAATACTGGGCTCAAAAGATGCAGCCCTGATGTCTCTCATGATAGCAGGTGGTTAAGTAGAAATTTGCTGCTCGGCTGACCCTGCAGGAGCAAACGTATGCTAAAAATGTTCGTAGAATGAGATTTTCAGTGAAGAGCAGCAGGCACATTTTAGCAAGTTTTACTTGTAAGTGGGGTTGGAAACGCTTTTCAGGCTCAATACTGGGCTTAAAAGATGCAGCCCTGATGTCTCTCATGATAGCAGGTGGTTAAGTAGAAATTCGCTGCTTGGCTGATCCAGCAGGAGCAAACATATGCGAAAAATGTACGTAGAATGAGCTTTTCAGTGAAGAGTAGCCAGGCACATTTTAGCAAGTTTTACTTGTAAGTGGGGTTGGAAACGCTTTTCAGGCTCAATACTGGGCTCAAAACATGCAGCCCTGATGTCTCTCATGATAGCAGGTGGTTAAGTAGAAATTCGCTGCTCGGCTGACCCAGCAGGAACAAACGTATGCCAAAAATGTACGTAGAATGAGATTTTCAGTGAATAGCAGCCAGGCACATTTTAGCAAGTTGTACTTGTAAGTGGGGATGGAAACGCTTTTTAGGTTCAGTACTGGGCTCAAAAGATGCAGCCCTGATGTCTCTCATGATAGCAGGGGGTTAAGTAGAAATTCGCTGCTCGGCTGACCCTGCAGGAGCAAACGTATGCTAAAAATGTTCGTAGAATGAGATTTTCAGTGAAGAGCAGCCAGGCACATTTTAGCAAGTTTTACTTGTAAGTGGGGTTGGAAACGCTTTTCAGGCTCAATACTGGGCTCAAAACATGCAGCCCTGATGTCTCTCATGATAGCAGGTGGTTAAGTAGAAATTCGCTGCTCGGCTGACCCTGCAGGAGCAAACGTATGCTAAAAATGTTCGTAGAATGAGATTTTCAGCGAAGAGCAGCCTGGCACATTTTAGCAAGTTTTACTTGTAAGTGGGGTTGGAAACGCTTTTCAGGCTCAATACTGGGCTCAAAAGATGCAGCCCTGATGTCTCTCATGATAGCAGGTGGTTAAGTAGAAATTCGCTGCTCGGCTGATCCAGCAGGAGCAAACATATGCGAAAAATATTCGTAGAATGAGATTTTCAGTGAAGAGCAGCCAGGCACATTTTAGCAAGTTTTACTTGTAAGTGGGGTTGGAAACGCTTTTCAGGCTCAATACTGGGCTCAAAACATGCAGCCCTGATGTCTCTCATGATAGCAGGTGGTTAAGTAGAAATTCGCTGCTCGGCTGACCCTGCAGGAGCAAACGTATGCTAAAAATGTTCGTAGAATGAGATTTTCAGCGAAGAGCAGCCTGGCACATTTTAGCAAGTTTTACTTGTAAGTGGGGTTGGAAACGCTTTTCAGGCTCAATACTGGGCTCAAAAGATGCAGCCCTGATGTCTCTCATGATAGCAGGTGGTTAAGTAGAAATTCGCTGCTCGGCTGATCCAGCAGGAGCAAACATATGCGAAAAATGTACGTAGAATGAGCTTTTCAGTGAAGAGCAGCCAGGCACATTTTAGCAAGTTTTACTTGTAAGTGGGGTTGGAAACGCTTTTCAGGCTCAATACTGGACTCAAAATATACAGCCCTGATGTCTCTCATGATAGCAGGTGGTTAAGTAGAAATTCGCTGCTCGGCTGACCCAGCAGGAACAAACGTATGCCAAACATGTACGTAGAATGAGATTTTCAGTGAAGAGCAGCCTGGCATATTTTAGCAAGTTTTACTTGTACGTGGGGTTGGAAACCCTTTTCAGGCTCAGTACTGGGCTCAAAAAATGCAGCCCTGATGTCTCCCATGATAGCAGGTGGTTAAGTAGAAATTCGCTGCTCGGCTGAACCAGCAGGAGCAAACGTATGCGAAAAATGTTCGTAGAATGAGTTTTTCAGTGAAGAGCAGCCAGGCACATTTTAGCAAGTTTTACTTGTAAGTGGGGTTGGAAATGCTTTTCAGGCTCAGTACTGGGCTCAAAGATGCAGCCCTGATGTCTCTCATGATAGCAGGTGGTTAAGTAGAAATTCGCTGCTCGGCTGACCCTGCAGGAGCAGACGTATGCTAAAAATGTTCGTAGAATGAGATTTTCAGTGAAGAGCAGCCAGGCACATTTTAGCAAGTTTTACTTGTAAGTGGGGTTGGAAACGTTTTTCAGGCTCAGTACTTGGCTCAAAAGATGCAGCCCTGATGTCTCTCATGATAGCAGGTGGTTAAGTAGAAATTCGCTGCTCGGCTGACCCTGCAGGAGCAAACG
This sequence comes from Lissotriton helveticus, assembly GCF_964261635.1. Taxonomy (NCBI): domain Eukaryota; kingdom Metazoa; phylum Chordata; class Amphibia; order Caudata; family Salamandridae; genus Lissotriton; species Lissotriton helveticus. The sequence goes on along the minus strand of NC_136061.1, from coordinate 1,352,195,558 downwards.
TATGCTAAAAATGTTCGTAGAATGAGATTTTCAGTGAAGAGCAGCCAGGCACATGTTAGCAAGTTTTACTTGTAAGTGGGGTTGGAAAAGCTTTTCAGGCTCAATACTGGGCTCAAAAGATGCAGCCCTGATGTCTCTCATGATTAGCAGGTGGTTAAGTAGAAATTCGGCTGAACCAGCAGGAGCAAACATGTGCGAAAAATGTACGTAGAATGAGCTTTTCAGTGAAGAGCAGCCAGGCACATTTTAGCAAGTTTTACTTGTAAGTGGGGTTGGAAACGCTTTTCAGGCTCAGTACTGGGCTCAAAACATGCAGCCCTGATGTCTCTCATGATAGGAGGTGGTTAAGTAGAAATTCGCTGCTCGGCCGATCCAGCAGGAGCAAACATATGCAAAAAATGTACGTAGAATGAGCTTTTCAGTGAAGAGCAGCCAGGCACATTTTAGCAAGTTTTACTTGTAAGTGGGGATGGAAACGCTTTTTAGGCTCAGTACTGGGCTCAAAAGATGCAGCCCTGATGTCTCTCATGATAGCAGGTGCTTAAGTAGAAATTCGCTGCTCGGCTGACCCGGCAGGAACAAATGTATGCCAAAAATGTACGTAAAATGAGATTTTCAGTGAATAGCAGCCAGGCACATTTTAGCAAGTTTTACTTGTAAGTGGGGTTGGAAACGCTTTTCAGGCTCAATACTGGGCTCAAAAGATGCAGCCCTGATATCTCTCATGATAGCAGGTGGTTAAGTAGAAATTCGCTGCTCGGCTGACCCAGCAGGAACAAACGTATGCCAAAAATGTACGTAGAATGAGATTTTCAGTGAAGAGCAGCCAGGCACATTTTAGCAAGTTTTACTTGTAAGTGGGGTTAGAAACGCTTTTCAGGCTCAATACTGGGCTCAAAAGATGCAGCCCTGATGTCTCTCATGATAGCAGGTGGTTAAGTAGAAATTCGCTGCTTGGCTGATCCATCAGGAGCAAACATATGCGAAAAATGTACGTAGAATGAGCTTTTCCGTGAAGAGCAGCCAGGCACATTTTAGCAAGTTTTACTTGTAAGTGGGGTTGGAAACGCTTTTCAGGCTCAGTACTGGGCTCAAAACATGAAGTCCTGATGTCTCTCATGATAGGAGGTGGTAAAGTAGAAATTCGCTGCTCGGCTGACCCTGCAGGAGCAAATGTCTGCTAAAAATGTTCGTAGAATGAGATTTTCAGTGAAGAGCAGCCAGGCACATTTTAACAAGTTTTACTTGTAAGTGGGGTTGGAAACGCTTTTCAGGCTCAGTACTTGGCTCAAAAGATGCAGCCCTGATGTCTCTCATGATAGCAGGTGGTTAAGTAGAAATTCGCTGCTCGGCTGACCCTGCAGGAGCAAACGTATGCTAAAAATGTTCGTAGAATGAGATTTTCAGTGAAGAGCAGCCAGGCACATTTTAGCAAGTTTTACTTGTAAGTGGGGTTGGAAAAGCTTTTCAGGCTCAATACTGGGCTCAAAAGATGCAGCCCTGATGTCTCTCATGATTAGCAGGTGGTTAAGTAGAAATTCGGCTGAACCAGCAGGAGCAAACATATGCGAAAAATGTACGTAGAATGAGCTTTTCAGTGAAGAGCAGCCAGGCACATTTTAGCAAGTTTTACTTGTAAGTGGGGTTGGAAACGCTTTTCAGGCTCAGTACTGGGCTCAAAACATGCAGCCCTGATGTCTCTCATGATAGGAGGTGGTTAAGTAGAAATTCGCTGCTCGGCTGATCCAGCAGGAGCAAACATATGCAAAAAATGTACGTAGAATGAGCTTTTCAGTGAAGAGCAGCCAGGCACATTTTAGCAAGTTTTACTTGTAAGTGGGGATGGAAACGCTTTTTAGGTTCAGTACTGGGCTCAAAAGATGCAGCCCTGATGTCTCTCATGATAGCAGGTGCTTAAGTAGAAATTCGCTGCTCGGCTGACCCGGCAGGAACAAATGTATGCCAAAAATGTACGTAGAATGAGATTTTCAGTGAATAGCAGCCAGGCACATTTTAGCAAGTTTTACTTGTAAGTGGGGATGGAAACGCTTTTCAGGCTCAGTACTGGGCTCAAAACATGCAGTCCTGATGTCTCTCATGATAGGAGGTGGTAAAGTAGAAATTCGCTGCTCGGCTGACCCTGCAGGAGCAAATGTATGCTAAAAATGTTCGTAGAATGAGATTTTCAGTGAAGAGCAGCCAGGCACATTTTAGCAAGTTTTACTTGTAAGTGGGGTTGGAAACGCTTTTCAGGCTCAATACTGGGCTCAAAAGATGCAGCCCTGATATCTCTCATGATAGCAGGAGGTTAAGTAGAAATTCGCTGCTCGGCTGACCCTGCAGGAGCAAACGTATGCTAAAAATGTTCGTAGAATGAGATTTTCAGTGAAGAGCAGCCAGGCACATTTTAGCAAGTTTTACTTGTAAGTGGGGTTGGAAACGCTTTTCAGGCTCAATACTGGGCATAAAAGATGCAGCCCTGATGTCTCTCATGATAGCAGGTGGTTAAGTAGAAATTCGCTGCTCGGCTGATCCAGCAGGAGCAAACATATGCGAAAAATGTACGTAGAATGAGCTTTTCAGTGAAGAGCAGCCAGGCACATTTTAGCAAGTTTTACTTGTAAGTGGGGATGGAAACGCTTTTAGGCTCAGTACTGGGCTCAAAAGATGCAGCCCTGATGTCTCTCATGATAGCAGGTGGTTAAGTAGAAATTCGCTGCTCGGCTGACCCTGCAGGAGCAAACGTATGCTAAAAATGTTCGTAGAATGAGATTTTCAGTGAAGAGCAGCCAGGCACATTTTAGCAAGTTTTACTTGTAAGTGGGGTTGGAAATGCTTTTCAGGCTCAATACTGGGCTCAAAACATGCAGCCCTGATGTCTCTCATGATAGCAGGTGGTTAAGTAGAAATTCGCTGCTCGGCTGACCCTGCAGGATCAAACGTATGCTAAAAATGTTCGTAGAATGAGCTTTTCAGTGAAGAGCAGCCAGGCACATTTTAACAAGTTTTACTTGTAAGTGGGGTTGGAAACGCTTTTCAGGCTCAGTACTGGGCTCAAAAGATGCAGCCCTGATGTCTCTCATGATAGCAGGTGGTTAAGTAGAAATTCGCTGCTCGGCTGACCCTGCAGGAGCAAACATATGCTAAAAATGTTCGTAGAATGAGATTTTCAGTGAAGAGCAGCCTGGCACATTTTAGCAAGTTTTACTTGTAAGTGGGGTGGAAACGCTTTTCCATACTCAATACTGGGCTCAAAAGATGCAGCCCTGATGTCTCTCATGATAGCAGGTGGTTAAGTAGAAATTCGCTGCTCGGCTGACCCTGCAGGAGCAAATGTATGCTAAAAATGTTCGTAGAATGAGATTTTCAGTGAAGAGCGGCCAGGCACATTTTAGCAAGTTTTACTTGTAAGTGGGGTTGAAAACGCTTTTCAGGCTCAATACTGGGCATAAAAGATGCAGCCCTGATATCTCTCATGATAGCAGGAGGTTAAGTAGAAATTCGCTGCTCGGCTGACCCTGCAGGAGCAAACGTATGCTAAAAATGTTCGTAGAATGAGATTTTCAGTGAAGAGCAGCCAGGCACATTTTAGCAAGTTTTACTTGTAAGTGGGGTTGGAAACGCTTTTCAGGCTCAATACTGGGCATAAAAGATGCAGCCCTGATGTCTCTCATGATAGCAGGTGGTTAAGTAGAAATTCGCTGCTCGGCTGATCCAGCAGGAGCAAACATATGCGAAAAATGTACGTAGAATGAGCTTTTCAGTGAAGAGCAGCCAGGCACATTTTAGCAAGTTTTACTTGTAAGTGGGGATGGAAACGCTTTTAGGCTCAGTACTGGGCTCAAAAGATGCAGCCCTGATGTCTCTCATGATAGCAGGTGGTTAAGTAGAAATTCGCTGCTCGGCTGACCCTGCAGGAGCAAACGTATGCTAAAAATGTTCGTAGAATGAGATTTTCAGTGAAGAGCAGCCAGGCACATTTTAGCAAGTTTTACTTGTAAGTGGGGTTGGAAACGCTTTTCAGGCTCAATACTGGGCTCAAAACATGCAGCCCTGATGTCTCTCATGATAGCAGGTGGTTAAGTAGAAATTCGCTGCTCGGCTGACCCTGCAGGATCAAACGTATGCTAAAAATGTTCGTAGAATGAGCTTTTCAGTGAAGAGCAGCCAGGCACATTTTAACAAGTTTTACTTGTAAGTGGGGTTGGAAACGCTTTTCAGGCTCAGTACTGGGCTCAAAAGATGCAGCCCTGATGTCTCTCATGATAGCAGGTGGTTAAGTAGAAATTCGCTGCTCGGCTGACCCTGCAGGAGCAAACATATGCTAAAAATGTTCGTAGAATGAGATTTTCAGTGAAGAGCAGCCTGGCACATTTTAGCAAGTTTTACTTGTAAGTGGGGTGGAAACGCTTTTCCATACTCAATACTGGGCTCAAAAGATGCAGCCCTGATGTCTCTCATGATAGCAGGTGGTTAAGTAGAAATTCGCTGCTCGGCTGACCCTGCAGGAGCAAATGTATGCTAAAAATATTCGTAGAATGAGATTTTCAGTGAAGAGCGGCCAGGCACATTTTAGCAAGTTTTACTTGTAAGTGGGGTTGGAAACGCTTTTCAGGCTCAATACTGGGCTCAAAACATGCAGCCCTGATGTCTCTCATGATAGCAGGTGGTTAAGTAGAAATTCGCTGCTCGGCTGACCCAGCAGGAACAAACGTATGCCAAAAATGTACGTAGAATGAGATTTTCAGTGAATAGCAGCCAGGCACATTTTAGCAAGTTTTTCTTGTAAGTGGGGTTGGAAACGCTTTTCAGGCTCAATACTGGGCTCAAAACATGCAGCCCTGATGTCTCTCATGATAGCAGGTGGTTAAGTAGAAATTCGCTGCTCGGCTGACCCTGCAGGATCAAACGTATGCTAAAAATGTTCGTAGAATGAGATTTTCAGTGAAGAGCAGCCAGGCACATTTTAGCAAGTTTTACTTGTAAGTTTGGTTGGAAACGCTTTTCAGGCTCAATACTGGGCTCAAAATATGCAGCCCTGATGTCTCTCATGATAGCAGGTGGTTAAGTAAAAATTCGCTGCTCGGCTGACCCTGCAGGATCAAACGTATGCTAAAAATGTTCGTAGAATGAGCTTTTCAGTGAAGAGCAGCCAGGCACATTTTAACAAGTTTTACTTGTAAGGGGGGTTGGAAACGCTTTTCCATACTCAATACTGGGCTCAAAAGATGCAGCCCTGATGTCTCTCATGATAGCAGGTGGTTAAGTAGAAATTCGCTGCTCGGCTGATCCAGCAGGAGCAAACATATGCGAAAAATGTACGTAGAATGAGCTTTTCAGTGAAGAGCAGCCAGGCACATTTTAGCAAGTTTTACTTGTAAGTGAGGTTGGAAACGCTTTTCAGGCTCAGTACTGGCCTCAAAAGATGCAGCCCTGATGTCTCTCATGATAGCAGGTGGTTAAGTAGAAATTCGCTGCTCGGCTGACCCTGCAGGAGCAAAAGTATGCTAAAAATGTTCGTAGAATGAGATTTTCAGTGAAGAGCAGCCAGGCACATTTTAGCAAGTTTTACTTGTAAGGGGGGTTGGAAACGCTTTTCCATACTCAATACTGGGCTCAAAAGATGCAGCCCTGATGTCTCTCATGATAGCAGGTGGTTAATTAGAAATTCGCTGCTCGGCTGAACCAGCAGGAGCAAACGTATGCGAAAAATGTTCGTAGAATGAGTTTTTCAGTGAAGAGCAACCAGGCACATTTTAGCAAGTTTTACTTGTAAGTGAGGATGGAAACGCTTTTTAGGCTCAGTACTGGGCTCAAAAGATGCAGCCCTGATGTCTCTCATGATAGCAGGTGGGTAAGTAGAAATTCGCTGCTCGGCTGACCCTGCAGGAGCAAACGTATGCTAAAAATGTTCGTAGAATGAGATTTTCAGTCAGAGCAGCCAGGCACATTTTAGCAAGGTTTACTTGTAAGTGGGGTTGGAAACGCTTTTCAGGCTCAATACTGGGCTCAAAACATGCAGCCCTGATGTCTCTCATGATAGCAGGTGGTTAAGTAGAAATTCGCTGCTCGGCTGACCCTGCAGGAGCAAACGTATGCCAAAAATGTACGTAGAATGAGATTTTCAGTGAGTAGCAGCCAGGCACATTTTAGCAAGTTTTACTTGTAAGTGGGGTTGGAAACGCTTTTCAGGCTCAATACTGGGCTCAAAAGATGCAGCCCTGATGTCTCTCATGATAGCAGGTGGTTAAGTAGAAATTCGCTGCTCGGCTGACCCTGCAGGAGCAAACGTATGCTAAAAATGTTCGTAGAATGCGATTTTCAGTGAAGAGCAGCCAGGCACATTTTAGCAAGTTTTATTCGTAAGTGGGGTTGGAAACGCTTTTCAGGCTCAATACTGGGCTCAAAAGATGCAGCCCTGATGTCTCTCATGATAGCAGGTGGTTAAGTAGAAATTTGCTGCTCGGCTGACCCTGCAGGAGCAAACGTATGCTAAAAATGTTCGTAGAATGAGATTTTCAGTGAAGAGCAGCCTGGCACATTTTAGCAAGTTTTACTTGTAAGTGGGGTTGGAAACGCTTTTCAGGCCCAATACTGGGCTCAAAAGATGCAGCCCTGATGTCTCTCATGATAGCAGGTGGTTAAGTAGAAATTCGCTGCTCGGCTGATCCAGCAGGAGCAAACATATGCGAAAAATGTACGTAGAATGAGCTTTTCAGTGAAGAGCAGCCAGGCACATTTTAGCAATTTTTTCTTGTAAGTGGGGTTGGAAACGCTTTTCAGGCTCAATACTGGACTCAAAACATACAGCCCTGATGTCTCTCATGATAGCAGGTGGTTAAGTAGAAATTCGCTGCTCGGCTGACCCAGCAGGAACAAACGTATGCCAAAAATGTACGTAGAATGAGATTTTCAGTGAATAGCAGCCAAGCACATTTTAGCAAGTTTTACTTGTAAGTGGGGATGGAAACGCTTCTTAGGTTCAGTACCGGGCTCAAATGATGCAGCCCTGATGTCTCTCATGATAGCAGGTGGTTAAGTAGAAATTCGCTGCTCGGCTGACCCTGCAGGAGCAAACGTATGCTAAAAATGTTCGTAGAATGAGATTTTCAGTGAAGAGCAGCCAGGCACATTTTAGCAAGTTTTACTTGTAAGTGGGGTTGGAAACGCTTTTCAGGCTCAGTACTTGGCTCAAAAGATGCAGCCCTGATGTCTCTCATGATAGCAGGTGGTTAAGTAGAAATTCGCTGCTCGGCTGACCCTGCAGGAGCAAACGTATGCTAAAAATGTTCGTAGAATGAGATTTTCAGTGAAGAGCAGCCAGGCACATTTTAGCAAGTTTTACTTGTAAGTGGGGTTGGAAACGCTTTTCAGGCTCAATACTGGGCTCAAAAGATGCAGCCCTGATGTCTCTCATGATAGCAGGTGGTTAAGTAGAAATTCGCTGCTCGGCTGACCCTGCAGGAGCAAACGTATGCTAAAAATGTTCGTAGAATGAGATTTTCAGTGAAGAGCAGCAGGCACATTTTAGCAAGTTTTACTTGTAAGTGGGGTTGGAAATGCTTTTCAGGCTCAATACTGGGCTCAAAAGATGCAGCCCTGATGTCTCTCATGATAGCAGGTGGTTAAGTAGAAATTCGCTGCTTGGCTGATCCAGCAGGAGCAAACATATGCGAAAAATGTACGTAGAATGAGCTTTTCAGTGAAGAGTAGCCAGGCACATTTTAGCAAGTTTTACTTGTAAGTGGGGTTGGAAACGCTTTTCAGGCTCAATACTGGGCTCAAAACATGCAGCCCTGATGTCTCTCATGATAGCAGGTGGTTAAGTAGAAATTCGCTGCTCGGCTGACCCAGCAGGAACAAACGTATGCCAAAAATGTACGTAGAATGAGATTTTCAGTGAATAACAGCCAGGCACATTTTAGCAAGTTGTACTTGTAAGTGGGGATGGAAACGCTTTTTAGGTTCAGTACTGGGCTCAAAAGATGCAGCCCTGATGTCTCTCATGATAGCAGGTGGTTAAGTAGAAATTCGCTGCTCGGCTGACCCTGCAGGAGCAAACGTATGCTAAAAATGTTCGTAGAATGAGATTTTCAGTGAAGAGCAGCCAGGCACATTTTAGCAAGTTTTACTTGTAAGTGGGGTTGGAAACGCTTTTCAGGTTCAATACTGGGCTCAAAACATGCAGCCCTGATGTCTCTCATGATAGCAGGTGGTTAAGTAGAAATTCGCTGCTCGGCTGACCCTGCAGGAGCAAACGTATGCTAAAAATGTTCATAGAATGAGATTTTCAGTGAAGAGCAGCCTGGCACATTTTAGCAAGTTTTACTTGTAAGTGGGGTTGGAAACGCTTTTCAGGCCCAATACTGGGCTCAAAAGATGCAGCCCTGATGTCTCTCATGATAGCAGGTGGTTAAGTAGAAATTCGCTGCTCGGCTGATCCAGCAGGAGCAAACATATGCGAAAAATGTACGTAGAATGAGCTTTTCAGTGAAGAGCAGCCAGGCACATTTTAGCGTTTTTTTCTTGTAAGTGGGGTTGGAAACGCTTTTCAGGCTCAATACTGGACTCAAAACATACAGCCCTGATGTCTCTCATGATAGCAGGTGGTTAAGTAGAAATTCGCTGCTCGGCTGACCCAGCAGGAACAAACGTATGCCAAAAATGTACGTAGAATGAGATTTTCAGTGAATAGCAGCCAGGCACATTTTAGCAAGTTTTACTTGTAAGTGGGGATGGAAACGCTTTTTAGGTTCAGTACCGGGCTCAAATGATGCAGCCCTGATGTCTCTCATGATAGCAGGTGGTTAAGTAGAAATTCGCTGCTCGGCTGACCCTGCAGGAGCAAACGTATGCTAAAAATGGTCGTAGAATGAGATTTTCAGTGAAGAGCAGCCAGGCACATTTTAGCAAGTTTTACTTGTAAGTGGGGTTGGAAACGCTTTTCAGGCTCAATACTGGGCTCAAAAGATGCAGCCCTGATGTCTCTCATGATAGCAGGTGGTTAAGTAGAAATTCGCTGCTCGGCTGACCCTGCAGGAGCAAACGTATGCTAAAAATGTTCGTAGAATGAGATTTTCAGTGAAGAGCAGCCTGGCACATTTTAGCAAGTTTTACTTGTACGTGGGGTTGGAAACCCTTTTCAGGCTCAGTACTGGGCTCAAAACATGCAGCCCTGATGTCTCCCATGATAGCAGGTGGTTAAGTAGAAATTCGCTGCTCGGCTGAACCAGCAGGAGCAAACGTATGCGAAAAATGTTCGTAGAATGAGTTTTTCAGTGAAGAGCAGCCAGGCACATTTTAGCAAGTTTTACTTGTAAGTGGGGTTGGAAACGCTTTTCAGGCTCAGTACTGGGCTCAAAGATGCAGCCCTGATATCTCTCATGATAGCAGGTGGTTAAGTAGAAATTCGCTGCTCGGCTGACCCGGCAGGAACAAACGTATGCCAAAAATGTACGTAGAATGAGATTTTCAGTGAATAGCAGCCAGGCACATTTTAGCAAGTTTTACTTGTAAGTGGGGATGGAAACGCTTTTTAGGCTCAGTACTGGGCTGAAAAGATGCAGCCCTGATGTCTCTCATGATAGCAAGTGGTTAAGTAGAAATTCGCTGCTCGGCTGACCCAGCAGGAACAAACCTATGCCAAAAATGTACGTAGAATGAGATTTTCAGTGAATAGCAGCCAGGCACATTTTAGCAAGTTTTACTTGTAAGTGGGGATGGAAACGCTTTTTAGGCTCAGTACTGGGCTCAAAAGATGCAGCCCTGATGTCTCTCATGATAGCAGGTGGTTAAGTATAAATTCGCTGCTCGGCTGACCCTGCAGGAGCAAACGTATGCTAAAAATGTTCGTAGAATGAGATTTTCAGTGAAGAGCAGCCAGGCGCATTTTAGCAAGTTTTACTTGTAAGTGGGGTTGGAAACGCTTTTCAGGCTCAGTACTTGGCTCAAAAGATGCAGCCCTGATGTCTCTCATGATAGCAGGTGGTTAAGTAGAAATTCGCTGCTCGGCTGACCCTGCAGGAGCAAACGTATGCTAAAAATGTTCGTAGAATGAGATTTTCAGTGAAGAGCAGCCAGGCACATTTTAGCAAGTTTTACTTGTAAGTGGGGTTGGAAACGCTTTTCAGGCTCAGTACTTGGCTCAAAAGATGCAGCCCTGATGTCTCTCATGATAGCAGGTGGTTAAGTAGAAATTCGCTGCTCGGCTGACCCTGCAGGAGCAAACGTATGCTAAAAATTTTCGTAGAATGAGATTTTCAGTGAAGAGCAGCCAGGCACATTTTAGCAAGTTTTACTTGTAAGTGGGGTTGGAAAAGCTTTTCAGGCTCAATACTGGGCTCAAAAGATGCAGCCCTGATGTCTCTCATGATTAGCAGGTGGTTAAGTAGAAATTCGCTGCTCGGCTGACCCTGCAGGAGCAAACGTATGCCAAAAATGTACGTAGAATGAGATTTTCAGTGAGTAGTAGCCAGGGACATTTTAGCAAGTTTTACTTGTAAGTGGGGTTGGAAACGCTTTTCAGGCTCAATACTGGGCTCAAAAGATGCAGCCCTGATGTCTCTCATGATAGCAGGTGGTTAAGTAGAAATTCGCTGCTCGGCTGACCCTGCAGGAGCAAACGTATGCTAAAAATGTTCGTAGAATGCGATTTTCAGTGAAGAGCAGCCAGGCACATTTTAGCAAGTTTTATTCGTAAGTGGGGTTGGAAACGCTTTTCAGGCTCAATACTGGGCTCAAAAGATGCAGCCCTGATGTCTCTCATGATAGCAGGTGGTTAAGTAGAAATTCGCTGCTCGGCTGACCCTGCAGGAGCAAACGTATGCTAAAAATGTTCGTAGAATGAGATTTTCAGTGAAGAGCAGCAGGCACATTTTAGCAAGTTTTACTTGTAAGTGGGGTTGGAAACGCTTTTCAGGCTCAATACTGGGCTCAAAAGATGCAGCCCTGATGTCTCTCATGATAGCAGGTGGTTAAGTAGAAATTCGCTGCTTGGCTGATCCAGCAGGAGCAAACATATGCGAAAAATGTACGTAGAATGAGCTTTTCAGTGAAGAGTAGCCAGGCACATTTTAGCAAGTTTTACTTGTAAGTGGGGTTGGAAACGCTTTTCAGGCTCAATACTGGGCTCAAAACATGCAGCCCTGATGTCTCTCATGATAGCAGGTGGTTAAGTAGAAATTCGCTGCTCGGCTGACCCAGCAGGAACAAACGTATGCCAAAAATGTACGTAGAATGAGATTTTCAGTGAATAGCAGCCAGGCACATTTTAGCAAGTTGTACTTGTAAGTGGGGATGGAAACGCTTTTTAGGTTCAGTACTGGGCTCAAAAGATGCAGCCCTGATGTCTCTCATGATAGCAGGTGGTTAAGTAGAAATTCGCTGCTCGGCTGACCCTGCAGGAGCAAACGTATGCTAAAAATGTTCGTAGAATGAGATTTTCAGTGAAGAGCAGCCAGGCACATTTTAGCAAGTTTTACTTGTAAGTGGGGTTGGAAACGCTTTTCAGGCTCAATACTGGGCTCAAAACATGCAGCCCTGATGTCTCTCATGATAGCAGGTGGTTAAGTAGAAATTCGCTGCTCGGCTGACCCTGCAGGAGCAAACGTATGCTAAAAATGTTCGTAGAATGAGATTTTCAGCGAAGAGCAGCCTGGCACATTTTAGCAAGTTTTACTTGTAAGTGGGGTTGGAAACGCTTTTCAGGCTCAATACTGGGCTCAAAAGATGCAGCCCTGATGTCTCTCATGATAGCAGGTGGTTAAGTAGAAATTTGCTGCTCGGCTGATCCAGCAGGAGCAAACATATGCGAAAAATGTTCATAGAATGAGATTTTCAGTGAAGAGCAGCCAGGCACATTTTAGCAAGTTTTACTTGTAAGTGGGGTTGGAAACGCTTTTCAGGCTCAATACTGGGCTCAAAACATGCAGCCCTGATGTCTCTCATGATAGCAGGTGGTTAAGTAGAAATTCGCTGCTCGGCTGACCCTGCAGGAGCAAATGTATGCTAAAAATATTCGTAGAATGAGATTTTCAGTGAAGAGCGGCCAGGCACATTTTAGCAAGTTTTACTTGTAAGTGGGGTTGGAAACGCTTTTCAGGCTCAATACTGGGCTCAAAACATGCAGCCCTGATGTCTCTCATGATAGCAGGTGGTTAAGTAGAAATTCGCTGCTCGGCTGACCCAGCAGGAACAAACGTATGCCAAAAATGTACGTAGAATGAGATTTTCAGTGAATAGCAGCCAGGCACATTTTAGCAAGTTTTTCTTGTAAGTGGGGTTGGAAACGCTTTTCAGGCTCAATACTGGGCTCAAAACATGCAGCCCTGATGTCTCTCATGATAGCAGGTGGTTAAGTAGAAATTCGCTGCTCGGCTGACCCTGCAGGATCAAACGTATGCTAAAAATGTTCGTAGAATGAGATTTTCAGTGAAGAGCAGCCAGGCACATTTTAGCAAGTTTTACTTGTAAGTTTGGTTGGAAACGCTTTTCAGGCTCAATACTGGGCTCAAAATATGCAGCCCTGATGTCTCTCATGATAGCAGGTGGTTAAGTAAAAATTCGCTGCTCGGCTGACCCTGCAGGATCAAACGTATGCTAAAAATGTTCGTAGAATGAGCTTTTCAGTGAAGAGCAGCCAGGCACATTTTAACAAGTTTTACTTGTAAGGGGGGTTGGAAACGCTTTTCCATACTCAATACTGGGCTCAAAAGATGCAGCCCTGATGTCTCTCATGATAGCAGGTGGTTAAGTAGAAATTCGCTGCTCGGCTGATCCAGCAGGAGCAAACATATGCGAAAAATGTACGTAGAATGAGCTTTTCAGTGAAGAGCAGCCAGGCACATTTTAGCAAGTTTTACTTGTAAGTGAGGTTGGAAACGCTTTTCAGGCTCAGTACTGGCCTCAAAAGATGCAGCCCTGATGTCTCTCATGATAGCAGGTGGTTAAGTAGAAATTCGCTGCTCGGCTGACCCTGCAGGAGCAAAAGTATGCTAAAAATGTTCGTAGAATGAGATTTTCAGTGAAGAGCAGCCAGGCACATTTTAGCAAGTTTTACTTGTAAGGGGGGTTGGAAACGCTTTTCCATACTCAATACTGGGCTCAAAAGATGCAGCCCTGATGTCTCTCATGATAGCAGGTGGTTAATTAGAAATTCGCTGCTCGGCTGAACCAGCAGGAGCAAACGTATGCGAAAAATGTTCGTAGAATGAGTTTTTCAGTGAAGAGCAACCAGGCACATTTTAGCAAGTTTTACTTGTAAGTGAGGATGGAAACGCTTTTTAGGCTCAGTACTGGGCTCAAAAGATGCAGCCCTGATGTCTCTCATGATAGCAGGTGGGTAAGTAGAAATTCGCTGCTCGGCTGACCCTGCAGGAGCAAACGTATGCTAAAAATGTTCGTAGAATGAGATTTTCAGTCAGAGCAGCCAGGCACATTTTAGCAAGGTTTACTTGTAAGTGGGGTTGGAAACGCTTTTCAGGCTCAATACTGGGCTCAAAACATGCAGCCCTGATGTCTCTCATGATAGCAGGTGGTTAAGTAGAAATTCGCTGCTCGGCTGACCCTGCAGGAGCAAACGTATGCCAAAAATGTACGTAGAATGAGATTTTCAGTGAGTAGCAGCCAGGCACATTTTAGCAAGTTTTACTTGTAAGTGGGGTTGGAAACGCTTTTCAGGCTCAATACTGGGCTCAAAAGATGCAGCCCTGATGTCTCTCATGATAGCAGGTGGTTAAGTAGAAATTCGCTGCTCGGCTGACCCTGCAGGAGCAAACGTATGCTAAAAATGTTCGTAGAATGCGATTTTCAGTGAAGAGCAGCCAGGCACATTTTAGCAAGTTTTATTCGTAAGTGGGGTTGGAAACGCTTTTCAGGCTCAATACTGGGCTCAAAAGATGCAGCCCTGATGTCTCTCATGATAGCAGGTGGTTAAGTAGAAATTTGCTGCTCGGCTGACCCTGCAGGAGCAAACGTATGCTAAAAATGTTCGTAGAATGAGATTTTCAGTGAAGAGCAGCCTGGCACATTTTAGCAAGTTTTACTTGTAAGTGGGGTTGAAAACGCTTTTCAGGCCCAATACTGGGCTCAAAAGATGCAGCCCTGATGTCTCTCATGATAGCAGGTGGTTAAGTAGAAATTCGCTGCTCGGCTGATCCAGCAGGAGCAAACATATGCGAAAAATGTACGTAGAATGAGCTTTTCAGTGAAGAGCAGCCAGGCACATTTTAGCAATTTTTTCTTGTAAGTGGGGTTGGAAACGCTTTTCAGGCTCAATACTGGACTCAAAACATACAGCCCTGATGTCTCTCATGATAGCAGGTGGTTAAGTAGAAATTCGCTGCTCGGCTGACCCAGCAGGAACAAACGTATGCCAAAAATGTACGTAGAATGAGATTTTCAGTGAATAGCAGCCAAGCACATTTTAGCAAGTTTTACTTGTAAGTGGGGATGGAAACGCTTCTTAGGTTCAGTACCGGGCTCAAATGATGCAGCCCTGATGTCTCTCATGATAGCAGGTGGTTAAGTAGAAATTCGCTGCTCGGCTGACCCTGCAGGAGCAAACGTATGCTAAAAATGTTCGTAGAATGAGATTTTCAGTGAAGAGCAGCCAGGCACATTTTAGCAAGTTTTACTTGTAAGTGGGGTTGGAAACGCTTTTCAGGCTCAGTACTTGGCTCAAAAGATGCAGCCCTGATGTCTCTCATGATAGCAGGTGGTTAAGTAGAAATTCGCTGCTCGGCTGACCCTGCAGGAGCAAACGTATGCTAAAAATGTTCGTAGAATGAGATTTTCAGTGAAGAGCAGCCAGGCACATTTTAGCAAGTTTTACTTGTAAGTGGGGTTGGAAACGCTTTTCAGGCTCAATACTGGGCTCAAAAGATGCAGCCCTGATGTCTCTCATGATAGCAGGTGGTTAAGTAGAAATTCGCTGCTCGGCTGACCCTGCAGGAGCAAACGTATGCTAAAAATGTTCGTAGAATGAGATTTTCAGTGAAGAGCAGCAGGCACATTTTAGCAAGTTTTACTTGTAAGTGGGGTTGGAAATGCTTTTCAGGCTCAATACTGGGCTCAAAAGATGCAGCCCTGATGTCTCTCATGATAGCAGGTGGTTAAGTAGAAATTCGCTGCTTGGCTGATCCAGCAGGAGCAAACATATGCGAAAAATGTACGTAGAATGAGCTTTTCAGTGAAGAGTAGCCAGGCACATTTTAGCAAGTTTTACTTGTAAGTGGGGTTGGAAACGCTTTTCAGGCTCAATACTGGGCTCAAAACATGCAGCCCTGATGTCTCTCATGATAGCAGGTGGTTAAGTAGAAATTCGCTGCTCGGCTGACCCAGCAGGAACAAACGTATGCCAAAAATGTACGTAGAATGAGATTTTCAGTGAATAACAGCCAGGCACATTTTAGCAAGTTGTACTTGTAAGTGGGGATGGAAACGCTTTTTAGGTTCAGTACTGGGCTCAAAAGATGCAGCCCTGATGTCTCTCATGATAGCAGGTGGTTAAGTAGAAATTCGCTGCTCGGCTGACCCTGCAGGAGCAAACGTATGCTAAAAATGTTCGTAGAATGAGATTTTCAGTGAAGAGCAGCCAGGCACATTTTAGCAAGTTTTACTTGTAAGTGGGGTTGGAAACGCTTTTCAGGTTCAATACTGGGCTCAAAACATGCAGCCCTGATGTCTCTCATGATAGCAGGTGGTTAAGTAGAAATTCGCTGCTCGGCTGACCCTGCAGGAGCAAACGTATGCTAAAAATGTTCATAGAATGAGATTTTCAGTGAAGAGCAGCCTGGCACATTTTAGCAAGTTTTACTTGTAAGTGGGGTTGGAAACGCTTTTCAGGCCCAATACTGGGCTCAAAAGATGCAGCCCTGATGTCTCTCATGATAGCAGGTGGTTAAGTAGAAATTCGCTGCTCGGCTGATCCAGCAGGAGCAAACATATGCGAAAAATGTACGTAGAATGAGCTTTTCAGTGAAGAGCAGCCAGGCACATTTTAGCGTTTTTTTCTTGTAAGTGGGGTTGGAAACGCTTTTCAGGCTCAATACTGGACTCAAAACATACAGCCCTGATGTCTCTCATGATAGCAGGTGGTTAAGTAGAAATTCGCTGCTCGGCTGACCCAGCAGGAACAAACGTATGCCAAAAATGTACGTAGAATGAGATTTTCAGTGAATAGCAGCCAGGCACATTTTAGCAAGTTTTACTTGTAAGTGGGGATGGAAACGCTTTTTAGGTTCAGTACCGGGCTCAAATGATGCAGCCCTGATGTCTCTCATGATAGCAGGTGGTTAAGTAGAAATTCGCTGCTCGGCTGACCCTGCAGGAGCAAACGTATGCTAAAAATGGTCGTAGAATGAGATTTTCAGTGAAGAGCAGCCAGGCACATTTTAGCAAGTTTTACTTGTAAGTGGGGTTGGAAACGCTTTTCAGGCTCAATACTGGGCTCAAAAGATGCAGCCCTGATGTCTCTCATGATAGCAGGTGGTTAAGTAGAAATTCGCTGCTCGGCTGACCCTGCAGGAGCAAACGTATGCTAAAAATGTTCGTAGAATGAGATTTTCAGTGAAGAGCAGCCTGGCACATTTTAGCAAGTTTTACTTGTACGTGGGGTTGGAAACCCTTTTCAGGCTCAGTACTGGGCTCAAAACATGCAGCCCTGATGTCTCCCATGATAGCAGGTGGTTAAGTAGAAATTCGCTGCTCGGCTGAACCAGCAGGAGCAAACGTATGCGAAAAATGTTCGTAGAATGAGTTTTTCAGTGAAGAGCAGCCAGGCACATTTTAGCAAGTTTTACTTGTAAGTGGGGTTGGAAACGCTTTTCAGGCTCAGTACTGGGCTCAAAGATGCAGCCCTGATATCTCTCATGATAGCAGGTGGTTAAGTAGAAATTCGCTGCTCGGCTGACCCGGCAGGAACAAACGTATGCCAAAAATGTACGTAGAATGAGATTTTCAGTGAATAGCAGCCAGGCACATTTTAGCAAGTTTTACTTGTAAGTGGGGATGGAAACGCTTTTTAGGCTCAGTACTGGGCTGAAAAGATGCAGCCCTGATGTCTCTCATGATAGCAAGTGGTTAAGTAGAAATTCGCTGCTTGGCTGACCCAGCAGGAACAAACCTATGCCAAAAATGTACGTAGAATGAGATTTTCAGTGAATAGCAGCCAGGCACATTTTAGCAAGTTTTACTTGTAAGTGGGGATGGAAACGCTTTTTAGGCTCAGTACTGGGCTCAAAAGATGCAGCCCTGATGTCTCTCATGATAGCAGGTGGTTAAGTATAAATTCGCTGCTCGGCTGACCCTGCAGGAGCAAACGTATGCTAAAAATGTTCGTAGAATGAGATTTTCAGTGAAGAGCAGCCAGGCGCATTTTAGCAAGTTTTACTTGTAAGTGGGGTTGGAAACGCTTTTCAGGCTCAGTACTTGGCTCAAAAGATGCAGCCCTGATGTCTCTCATGATAGCAGGTGGTTAAGTAGAAATTCGCTGCTCGGCTGACCCTGCAGGAGCAAACGTATGCTAAAAATGTTCGTAGAATGAGATTTTCAGTGAAGAGCAGCCAGGCACATTTTAGCAAGTTTTACTTGTAAGTGGGGTTGGAAACGCTTTTCAGGCTCAGTACTTGGCTCAAAAGATGCAGCCCTGATGTCTCTCATGATAGCAGGTGGTTAAGTAGAAATTCGCTGCTCGGCTGACCCTGCAGGAGCAAACGTATGCTAAAAATTTTCGTAGAATGAGATTTTCAGTGAAGAGCAGCCAGGCACATTTTAGCAAGTTTTACTTGTAAGTGGGGTTGGAAAAGCTTTTCAGGCTCAATACTGGGCTCAAAAGATGCAGCCCTGATGTCTCTCATGATTAGCAGGTGGTTAAGTAGAAATTCGCTGCTCGGCTGACCCTGCAGGAGCAAACGTATGCCAAAAATGTACGTAGAATGAGATTTTCAGTGAGTAGTAGCCAGGGACATTTTAGCAAGTTTTACTTGTAAGTGGGGTTGGAAACGCTTTTCAGGCTCAATACTGGGCTCAAAAGATGCAGCCCTGATGTCTCTCATGATAGCAGGTGGTTAAGTAGAAATTCGCTGCTCGGCTGACCCTGCAGGAGCAAACGTATGCTAAAAATGTTCGTAGAATGCGATTTTCAGTGAAGAGCAGCCAGGCACATTTTAGCAAGTTTTATTCGTAAGTGGGGTTGGAAACGCTTTTCAGGCTCAATACTGGGCTCAAAAGATGCAGCCCTGATGTCTCTCATGATAGCAGGTGGTTAAGTAGAAATTCGCTGCTCGGCTGACCCTGCAGGAGCAAACGTATGCTAAAAATGTTCGTAGAATGAGATTTTCAGTGAAGAGCAGCAGGCACATTTTAGCAAGTTTTACTTGTAAGTGGGGTTGGAAACGCTTTTCAGGCTCAATACTGGGCTCAAAAGATGCAGCCCTGATGTCTCTCATGATAGCAGGTGGTTAAGTAGAAATTCGCTGCTTGGCTGATCCAGCAGGAGCAAACATATGCGAAAAATGTACGTAGAATGAGCTTTTCAGTGAAGAGTAGCCAGGCACATTTTAGCAAGTTTTACTTGTAAGTGGGGTTGGAAACGCTTTTCAGGCTCAATACTGGGCTCAAAACATGCAGCCCTGATGTCTCTCATGATAGCAGGTGGTTAAGTAGAAATTCGCTGCTCGGCTGACCCAGCAGGAACAAACGTATGCCAAAAATGTACGTAGAATGAGATTTTCAGTGAATAGCAGCCAGGCACATTTTAGCAAGTTGTACTTGTAAGTGGGGATGGAAACGCTTTTTAGGTTCAGTACTGGGCTCAAAAGATGCAGCCCTGATGTCTCTCATGATAGCAGGTGGTTAAGTAGAAATTCGCTGCTCGGCTGACCCTGCAGGAGCAAACGTATGCTAAAAATGTTCGTAGAATGAGATTTTCAGTGAAGAGCAGCCAGGCACATTTTAGCAAGTTTTACTTGTAAGTGGGGTTGGAAACGCTTTTCAGGCTCAATACTGGGCTCAAAACATGCAGCCCTGATGTCTCTCATGATAGCAGGTGGTTAAGTAGAAATTCGCTGCTCGGCTGACCCTGCAGGAGCAAACGTATGCTAAAAATGTTCGTAGAATGAGATTTTCAGCGAAGAGCAGCCTGGCACATTTTAGCAAGTTTTACTTGTAAGTGGGGTTGGAAACGCTTTTCAGGCTCAATACTGGGCTCAAAAGATGCAGCCCTGATGTCTCTCATGATAGCAGGTGGTTAAGTAGAAATTTGCTGCTCGGCTGATCCAGCAGGAGCAAACATATGCGAAAAATGTTCATAGAATGAGATTTTCAGTGAAGAGCAGCCAGGCACATTTTAGCAAGTTTTACTTGTAAGTGGGGTTGGAAACGCTTTTCAGGCTCAATACTGGGCTCAAAACATGCAGCCCTGATGTCTCTCATGATAGCAGGTGGTTAAGTAGAAATTCGCTGCTCGGCTGACCCTGCAGGAGCAAACGTATGCTAAAAATGTTCGTAGAATGAGATTTTCAGCGAAGAGCAGCCTGGCACATTTTAGCAAGTTTTACTTGTAAGTGGGGTTGGAAACGCTTTTCAGGCTCAATACTGGGCTCAAAAGATGCAGCCCTGATGTCTCTCATGATAGCAGGTGGTTAAGTAGAAATTCGCTGCTCGGCTGATCCAGCAGGAGCAAACATATGCGAAAAATGTACGTAGAATGAGCTTTTCAGTGAAGAGCAGCCAGGCACATTTTAGCAAGTTTTACTTGTAAGTGGGGTTGGAAACGCTTTTCAGGCTCAATACTGGACTCAAAACATACAGCCCTGATGTCTCTCATGATAGCAGGTGGTTAAGTAGAAATTCGCTGCTCGGCTGACCCAGCAGGAACAAACGTATGCCAAACATGTATGTAGAATGAGATTTTCAGTGAATAGCAGCCAGGCACATTTTAGCAAGTTTTACTTGTAAGTGGGGATGGAAACGCTTTTTAGGTTCAGTACTGGGCTCAAATGATGCAGCCCTGATGTCTCTCATGATAGCAGGTGGTTAAGTAGAAATTCGCTGCTCGGCTGACCCTGCAGGAGCAAACGTATGCTAAAAATGGTCGTAGAATGAGATTTTCAGTGAAGAGCAGCCAGGCACATTTTAGCAAGTTTTACTTGTAAGTGGGGTTGGAAACGCTTTTCAGGCTCAATACTGGGCTCAAAAGATGCAGCCCTGATGTCTCTCATGATAGCAGGTGGTTAAGTAGAAATTCGCTGCTCGGCTGACCCTGCAGGAGCAAACGTATGCTAAAAATGTTCGTAGAATGAGATTTTCAGTGAAGAGCAGCCTGGCATATTTTAGCAAGTTTTACTTGTACGTGGGGTTGGAAACCCTTTTCAGGCTCAGTACTGGGCTCAAAAAATGCAGCCCTGATGTCTCCCATGATAGCAGGTGGTTAAGTAGAAAATTCGCTGCTCGGCTGAACCAGCAGGAGCAAACGTATGCGAAAAATGTTCGTAGAATGAGTTTTTCAGTGAAGAGCAGCCAGGCACATTTTAGCAAGTTTTACTTGTAAGTGGGGTTGGAAATGCTTTTCAGGCTCAGTACTGGGCTCAAAGATGCAGCCCTGATGTCTCTCATGATAGCAGGTGGTTAAGTAGAAATTCGCTGCTCGGCTGACCCTGCAGGAGCAAACGTATGCTAAAAATGTTCGTAGAATGAGATTTTCAGTGAAGAGCAGCCTGGCACATTTTAGCAAGTTTTACTTGTAAGGGGGGTTAGAAACGCTTTTCCATACTCAATACTGGGCTCAAAAGATGCAGCCCTGATGTCTCTCATGATAGCAGGTGGTTAAGTATAAATTCGCTGCTCGGCTGATCCAGCAGGAGCAAACATATGCGAAAAATGTACGTAGAATGAGCTTTTCAGTGAAGAGCAGCCTGGCACATTTTAGCAAGTTTTACTTGTACGTGGGGTTGGAAACGCTTTTCAGGCTCAATACTGGGCTCAAAAGATGCAGCCCTGATGTCTCTCATGATAGCAGGTGGTTAAGTAGAAATTCGCTGCTCGGCTGACCCTGCAGGAGCAAACGTATGCGAAAAATGTACGTAGAATGAGCTTTTCCGTGAAGAGCAGCCAGGCACATTTTAGCAAGTTTTACTTGTAAGTGGGGTTGGAAACGCTTTTCAGGCTCAGTACTGGGCTCAAAACATGCAGTCCTGATGTCTCTCATGATAGGAGGTGGTAAAGTAGAAATTCGCTGCTCGGCTGACCCTGCAGGAGCAAATGTATGCTAAAAATGTTCGTAGAATGAGATTTTCAGTGAAGAGCAGCCAGGCACATTTTAGCAAGTTTTACTTGTAAGTGGGGTTGGAAACGCTTTTCAGGCTCAATACTGGGCTCAAAAGATGCAGCCCTGATGTCTCTCATGATAGCAGGTGGTTAAGTAGAAATTCGCTGCTCGGCTGATCCAGCAGGAGCAAACATATGCGAAAAATGTACGTAGAATGAGCTTTTCCGTGAAGAGCAGCCAGGCACATTTTAGCAAGTTTTACTTGTAAGTGGGGTTGGAAACGCTTTTCAGGCTCAGTACTTGGCTCAAAAGATGCAGCCCTGATGTCTCTCATGATAGCAGGTGGTTAAGTAGAAATTCGCTGCTCGGCTGACCCTGCAGGAGCAAACGTATGCTAAAAATGTTCGTAGAATGAGATTTTCAGTGAAGAGCAGCCAGGCACATTTTAGCAAGTTTTACTTGTAAGTGGGGTTGGAAACGCTTTTCAGGCTCAATACTGGGCTCATAAGATGCAGCCCTGATGTCTCTCATGATAGGAGGTGGTTAAGTAGAAATTCGCTGCTCGGCTGAACCAGCAGGAGCAAACATATGCTAAAAATGTTCGTAGAATGAGTTTTTCAGTGAAGAGCAGCCAGGCACATTTTAGCAAGTTTTACTTGTAAATGGGGTTGGAAACGCTTTTCAGGCTCAGTACTGGGCTCAAAGATGCAGCCCTGATGTCTCTCATGATAGCAGGTGGTTAAGTAGAAATTCGCTGCTCGGCTGACCCGGCAGGAACAAACGTATGCCAAAAATGTACGTAGAATGAGATTTTCAGTGAATAGCAGCCAGGCACATTTTAGCAAGTTTTACTTGTAAGGGGGGTTAGAAACGCTTTTCCATACTCAATACTGGGCTCAAAAGATGCAGCCCTGATGTCTCTCATGATAGCAGGTGGTTAAGTATAAATTCGCTGCTCGGCTGACCCTGCAGGAGCAAATGTATGCTAAAAATGTTCATAGAATGAGATTTTCAGTGAAGAGCAGCCAGGCACATTTTAGCAAGTTTTACTTGTAAGGGGGGTTAGAAACGCTTTTCCATACTCAATACTGTGCTCAAAAGATGCAGCCCTGATGTCTCTCATGATAGCAGGTGGTTAAGTATAAATTCGCTGCTCGGCTGACCCTGCAGGAGCAAATGTATGCTAAAAATTTTCGTAGAATGAGATTTTCAGTGAAGAGCAGCCAGGCACATTTTAGCAAGTTTTACTTGTAAGTGGGGTTGGAAATGCTTTTCAGGCTCAATACTGGGCTCAAAAGATGCAGCCCTGATATCTCTCATGATAGCAGGTGGTTAAGTAGAAATTCGCTGCTCGGCTGACCCTGCAGGAGCAAACGTATGCTAAAAATGTTCGTAGAATGAGATTTTCAGTGAAGAGCAGCCAGGCACATTTTAGCAAGTTTTACTTGTAAGTGGGGTTGGAAACGCTTTTCAGGCTCAATACTGGGCATAAAAGATGCAGCCCTGATGTCTCTCATGATAGCAGGTGGTTAAGTATAAATTCGCTGCTCGGCTGACCCTGCAGGAGCAAACGTATGCTAAAAATGTTCGTAGAATGAGATTTTCAGAGAAGAGCAGCCTGGCACATTTTAGCAAGTTTTACTTGTAAGTGGGGTTGGAAACGCTTTTCAGGCTCAATACTGGGCTCAAAAGATGCAGCCCTGATGTCTCTCATGATAGCAGGTGGTTAAGTAGAAATTCGCTGCTCGGCTGACCCTGCAGGAGCAAACGTATGCTAAAAATGTTCGTAGAATGAGATTTTCAGTGAAGAGCAGCCAGGCACATTTTAGCAAGTTTTACTTGTAAGTGGGGTTGGAAACGCTTTTCAGGCTCAGTACTTGGCTCAAAAGATGCAGCCCTGATGTCTCTCATGATAGCAGGTGGTTAAGTAGAAATTCGCTGCTCGGCTGACCCTGCAGGAGCAAACGTATGCTAAAAATGTTCGTAGAATGAGATTTTCAGTGAAGAGCAGCCAGGCACATTTTAGCAAGTTTTACTTGTAAGTGGGGTTGGAAAAGCTTTTCAGGCTCAATACTGGGCTCAAAAGATGCAGCCCTGATGTCTCTCATGATTAGCAGGTGGTTAAGTAGAAATTCGCTGCTCGGCTGACCCTGCAGGAGCAAACGTATGCCAAAAATGTACGTAGAATGAGATTTTCAGTGAGTAGTAGCCAGGCACATTTTAGCAAGTTTTACTTGTAAGTGGGGTTGGAAACGCTTTTCAGGCTCAATACTGGGCTCAAAAGATGCAGCCCTGATGTCTCTCATGATAGCAGGTGGTTAAGTAGAAATTCGCTGCTCGGCTGACCCTGCAGGAGCAAACGTATGCTAAAAATGTTCGTAGAATGCGATTTTCAGTGAAGAGCAGCCAGGCACATTTTAGCAAGTTTTATTCGTAAGTGGGGTTGGAAACGCTTTTCAGGCTCAATACTGGGCTCAAAAGATGCAGCCCTGATGTCTCTCATGATAGCAGGTGGTTAAGTAGAAATTCGCTGCTCGGCTGACCCTGCAGGAGCAAACGTATGCTAAAAATGTTCGTAGAATGAGATTTTCAGTGAAGAGCAGCAGGCACATTTTAGCAAGTTTTACTTGTAAGTGGGGTTGGAAACGCTTTTCAGGCTCAATACTGGGCTCAAAAGATGCAGCCCTGATGTCTCTCATGATAGCAGGTGGTTAAGTAGAAATTCGCTGCTTGGCTGATCCAGCAGGAGCAAACATATGCGAAAAATGTACGTAGAATGAGCTTTTCAGTGAAGAGTAGCCAGGCACATTTTAGCAAGTTTTACTTGTAAGTGGGGTTGGAAACGCTTTTCAGGCTCAATACTGGGCTCAAAACATGCAGCCCTGATGTCTCTCATGATAGCAGGTGGTTAAGTAGAAATTCGCTGCTCGGCTGACCCAGCAGGAACAAACGTATGCCAAAAATGTACGTAGAATGAGATTTTCAGTGAATAGCAGCCAGGCACATTTTAGCAAGTTGTACTTGTAAGTGGGGATGGAAACGCTTTTTAGGTTCAGTACTGGGCTCAAAAGATGCAGCCCTGATGTCTCTCATGATAGCAGGTGGTTAAGTAGAAATTCGCTGCTCGGCTGACCCTGCAGGAGCAAACGTATGCTAAAAATGTTCGTAGAATGAGATTTTCAGTGAAGAGCAGCCAGGCACATTTTAGCAAGTTTTACTTGTAAGTGGGGTTGGAAACGCTTTTCAGGCTCAATACTGGGCTCAAAACATGCAGCCCTGATGTCTCTCATGATAGCAGGTGGTTAAGTAGAAATTCACTGCTCGGCTGACCCTGCAGGAGCAAACGTATGCTAAAAATGTTCGTAGAATGAGATTTTCAGCGAAGAGCAGCCTGGCACATTTTAGCAAGTTTTACTTGTAAGTGGGGTTGGAAACGCTTTTCAGGCTCAATACTGGGCTCAAAAGATGCAGCCCTGATGTCTCTCATGATAGCAGGTGGTTAAGTAGAAATTTGCTGCTCGGCTGATCCAGCAGGAGCAAACATATGCGAAAAATGTTCATAGAATGAGATTTTCAGTGAAGAGCAGCCAGGCACATTTTAGCAAGTTTTACTTGTAAGTGGGGTTGGAAACGCTTTTCAGGCTCAATACTGGGCTCAAAACATGCAGCCCTGATGTCTCTCATGATAGCAGGTGGTTAAGTAGAAATTCGCTGCTCGGCTGACCCTGCAGGAGCAAACGTATGCTAAAAATGTTCGTAGAATGAGATTTTCAGCGAAGAGCAGCCTGGCACATTTTAGCAAGTTTTACTTGTAAGTGGGGTTGGAAACGCTTTTCAGGCTCAATACTGGGCTCAAAAGATGCAGCCCTGATGTCTCTCATGATAGCAGGTGGTTAAGTAGAAATTCGCTGCTCGGCTGATCCAGCAGGAGCAAACATATGCGAAAAATGTACGTAGAATGAGCTTTTCAGTGAAGAGCAGCCAGGCACATTTTAGCAAGTTTTACTTGTAAGTGGGGTTGGAAACGCTTTTCAGGCTCAATACTGGACTCAAAACATACAGCCCTGATGTCTCTCATGATAGCAGGTGGTTAAGTAGAAATTCGCTGCTCGGCTGACCCAGCAGGAACAAACGTATGCCAAACATGTACGTAGAATGAGATTTTCAGTGAATAGCAGCCAGGCACATTTTAGCAAGTTTTACTTGTAAGTGGGGATGGAAACGCTTTTTAGGTTCAGTACTGGGCTCAAATGATGCAGCCCTGATGTCTCTCATGATAGCAGGTGGTTAAGTAGAAATTCGCTGCTCGGCTGACCCTGCAGGAGCAAACGTATGCTAAAAATGGTCGTAGAATGAGATTTTCAGTGAAGAGCAGCCAGGCACATTTTAGCAAGTTTTACTTGTAAGTGGGGTTGGAAACGCTTTTCAGGCTCAATACTGGGCTCAAAAGATGCAGCCCTGATGTCTCTCATGATAGCAGGTGGTTAAGTAGAAATTCGCTGCTCGGCTGACCCTGCAGGAGCAAACGTATGCTAAAAATGTTCGTAGAATGAGATTTTCAGTGAAGAGCAGCCTGGCATATTTTAGCAAGTTTTACTTGTACGTGGGGTTGGAAACCCTTTTCAGGCTCAGTACTGGGCTCAAAAAATGCAGCCCTGATGTCTCCCATGATAGCAGGTGGTTAAGTAGAAAATTCGCTGCTCGGCTGAACCAGCAGGAGCAAACGTATGCGAAAAATGTTCGTAGAATGAGTTTTTAGTGAAGAGCAGCCAGGCACATTTTAGCAAGTTTTACTTGTAAGTGGGGTTGGAAATGCTTTTCAGGCTCAGTACTGGGCTCAAAGATGCAGCCCTGATGTCTCTCATGATAGCAGGTGGTTAAGTAGAAATTCGCTGCTCGGCTGACCCTGCAGGAGCAAACGTATGCTAAAAATGTTCGTAGAATGAGATTTTCAGTGAAGAGCAGCCAGGCACATTTTAGCAAGTTTTACTTGTAAGTGGGGTTGGAAACGTTTTTCAGGCTCAGTACTTGGCTCAAAAGATGCAGCCCTGATGTCTCTCATGATAGCAGGTGGTTAAGTAGAAATTCGCTGCTCGGCTGACCCTGCAGGAGCAAACGTATGCTAAAAATGTTCGTAGAATGAGATTTTCAGTGAAGAGCAGCCAGGCACATTTTAGCAAGTTTTACTTGTAAGTGGGGTTGGAAAAGCTTTTCAGGCTCAATACTGGGCTCAAAAGATGCAGCCCTGATGTCTCTCATGATTAGCAGGTGGTTAAGTAGAAATTCGCTGCTCGGCTGACCCTGCAGGAGCAAACGTATGCCAAAAATGTACGTAGAATGAGATTTTCAGTGAGTAGCAGCCAGGCACATTTTAGCAAGTTTTACTTGTAAGTGGGGTTGGAAACGCTTTTCAGGCTCAATACTGGGCTCAAAAGATGCAGCCCTGATGTCTCTCATGATAGCAGGTGGTTAAGTAGAAATTCGCTGCTCGGCTGACCCTGCAGGAGCAAACGTATGCTAAAAATTTTCGTAGAATGCGATTTTCAGTGAAGAGCAGCCAGGCACATTTTAGCAAGTTTTATTCGTAAGTGGGGTTGGAAACGCTTTTCAGGCTCAATACTGGGCTCAAAAGATGCAGCCCTGATGTCTCTCATGATAGCAGGTGGTTAAGTAGAAATTCGCTGCTCGGCTGACCCTGCAGGAGCAAACGTATGCTAAAAATGTTCGTAGAATGAGATTTTCAGTGAAGAGCATCAGGCACATTTTAGCAAGTTTTACTTGTAAGTGGGGTTGGAAATGCTTTTCAGGCTCAATACTGGGCTCAAAAGATGCAGCCCTGATGTCTCTCATGATAGCAGGTGGTTAAGTAGAAATTCGCTGCTTGGCTGATCCAGTAGGAGCAAACATATGCGAAAAATGTACGTAGAATGAGCTTTTCAGTGAAGAGTAGCCAGGCACATTTTAGCAAGTTTTACTTGTAAGTGGGGTTGGAAACGCTTTTCAGGCTCAATACTGGGCTCAAAACATGCAGCCCTGATGTCTCTCATGATAGCAGGTGGTTAAGTAGAAATTCGCTGCTCGGCTGACCCAGCAGGAACAAACGTATGCCAAAAATGTACGTAGAATGAGATTTTCAGTGAATAGCAGCCAGGCACATTTTAGCAAGTTGTACTTGTAAGTGGGGATGGAAACGCTTTTTAGGTTCAGTACTGGGCTCAAAAGATGCAGCCCTGATGTCTCTCATGATAGCAGGTGGTTAAGTAGAAATTCGCTGCTCGGCTGACCCTGCAGGAGCAAACGTATGCTAAAAATGTTCGTAGAATGAGATTTTCAGTGAAGAGCAGCCAGGCACATTTTAGCAAGTTTTACTTGTAAGTGGGGTTGGAAACGCTTTTCAGGCTCAATACTGGGCTCAAAACATGCAGCCCTGATGTCTCTCATGATAGCAGGTGGTTAAGTAGAAATTCGCTGCTCGGCTGACCCTGCAGGAGCAAACGTATGCTAAAAATGTTCGTAGAATGAGATTTTCAGCGAAGAGCAGCCTGGCACATTTGAGCAAGTTTTACTTGTAAGTGGGGTTGGAAACGCTTTTCAGGCTCAATACTGGGCTCAAAAGATGCAGCCCTGATGTCTCTCATGATAGCAGGTGGTTAAGTAGAAATTCGCTGCTCGGCTGATCCAGCAGGAGCAAACATATGCGAAAAATGTTCGTAGAATGAGATTTTCAGTGAAGAGCAGCCAGGCACATTTTAGCAAGTTTTACTTGTAAGTGGGGTTGGAAACGCTTTTCAGGCTCAATACTGGGCTCAAAACATGCAGCCCTGATGTCTCTCATGATAGCAGGTGGTTAAGTAGAAATTCGCTGCTCGGCTGACCCTGCAGGAGCAAACGTATGCTAAAAATGTTCGTAGAATGAGATTTTCAGCGAAGAGCAGCCTGGCACATTTTTGCAAGTTTTACTTGTAAGTGGGGTTGGAAACGCTTTTAAGGCTCAATACTGGGCTCAAAAGATGCAGCCCTGATGTCTCTCATGATAGCAGGTGGTTAAGTAGAAATTCGCTGCTCGGCTGATCCAGCAGGAGCAAACATATGCGAAAAATGTACGTAGAATGAGCTTTTCAGTGAAGAGCAGCCAGGCACATTTTAGCAAGTTTTACTTGTAAGTGGGGTTGGAAACGCTTTTCAGGCTCAATACTGGACTCAAAACATACAGCCCTGATGTCTCTCATGATAGCAGGTGGTTAAGTAGAAATTCGCTGCTCGGCTGACCCAGCAGGAACAAACGTATGCCAAACATGTACGTAGAATGAGATTTTCAGTGAATAGCAGCCAGGCACATTTTAGCAAGTTTTACTTGTAAGTGGGGATGGAAACGCTTTTTAGGTTCAGTACTGGGCTCAAATGATGCAGCCCTGATGTCTCTCATGATAGCAGGTGGTTAAGTAGAAATTCGCTGCTCGGCTGACCCTGCAGGAGCAAACGTATGCTAAAAATGGTCGTAGAATGAGATTTTCAGTGAAGAGCAGCCAGGCACATTTTAGCAAGTTTTACTTGTAAGTGGGGTTGGAAACGCTTTTCAGGCTCAATACTGGGCTCAAAAGATGCAGCCCTGATGTCTCTCATGATAGCAGGTGGTTAAGTAGAAATTCGCTGCTCGGCTGACCCTGCAGGAGCAAACGTATGCTAAAAATGTTCGTAGAATGAGATTTTCAGTGAAGAGCAGCCTGGCATATTTTAGCAAGTTTTACTTGTACGTGGGTTTGGAAACCCTTTTCAGGCTCAGTACTGGGCTCAAAAAATGCAGCCCTGATGTCTCCCATGATAGCAGGTGGTTAAGTAGAAATTCGCTGCTCGGCTGAACCAGCAGGAGCAAACGTATGCGAAAAATGTTCGTAGAATGAGTTTTTCAGTGAAGAGCAGCCAGGCACATTTTAGCAAGTTTTACTTGTAAGTGGGGTTGGAAAAGCTTTTCAGGCTCAATACTGGGCTCAAAAGATGCAGCCCTGATGTCTCTCATGATTAGCAGGTGGTTAAGTAGAAATTCGGCTGAACCAGCAGGAGCAAACATATGCGAAAAATGTACGTAGAATGAGCTTTTCAGTGAAGAGCAGCCAGGCACATTTTAGCAAGTTTTACTTGTAAGTGGGGTTGGAAACGCTTTTCAGGCTCAGTACTGGGCTCAAAACATGCAGCCCTGATGTCTCTCATGATAGGAGGTGGTTAAGTATAAATTCGCTGCTCGGCCGATCCAGCAGGAGCAAACATATGCAAAAAATGTACGTAGAATGAGCTTTTCAGTGAAGAGCAGCCAGGCACATTTTAGCAAGTTTTACTTGTAAGTGGGGATGGAAACGCTTTTTAGGCTCAGTACTGGGCTCAAAAGATGCAGCCCTGATGTCTCTCATGATAGCAGGTGCTTAAGTAGAAATTCGCTGCTCGGCTGACCCGGCAGGAACAAATGTATGCCAAAAATGTACGTAAAATGAGATTTTCAGTGAATAGCAGCCATGCACATTTTAGCAAGTTTTACTTGTAAGTGGGGATGGAAACGCTTTTCAGGCTCAGTACTGGGCTCAAAAGATGCAGCCCTGATGTCTCTCATGATAGCAGGTGGTTAAGTATAAATTCGCTGCTCGGCTGATCCAGCAGGAGCAAACATATGCGAAAAATGTACGTAGAATGAGCTTTTCAGTGAAGAGCAGCCTGGCACATTTTAGCAAGTTTTACTTGTAAGTGGGGTTGGAAACGCTTTTCAGGCTCAATACTGGGCTCAAAAGATGCAGCCCTGATATCTCTCATGATAGCAGGTGGTTAAGTAGAAATTCGCTGCTCGGCTGACCCAGCAGGAACAAACGTATGCCAAAAATGTACGTAGAATGAGATTTTCAGTGAAGAGCAGCCAGGCACATTTTAGCAAGTTTTACTTGTAAGTGGGGTTAGAAACGCTTTTCAGGCTCAATACTGGGCTCAAAAGATGCAGCCCTGATGTCTCTCATGATAGCAGGTGGTTAAGTAGAAATTCGCTGCTTGGCTGATCCATCAGGAGCAAACATATGCGAAAAATGTACGTAGAATGAGCTTTTCCGTGAAGAGCAGCCAGGCACATTTTAGCAAGTTTTACTTGTAAGTGGGGTTGGAAACGCTTTTCAGGCTCAGTACTGGGCTCAAAACATGACGTCCTGATGTCTCTCATGATAGGAGGTGGTAAAGTAGAAATTCGCTGCTCGGCTGACCCTGCAGGAGCAAATGTCTGCTAAAAATGTTCGTAGAATGAGATTTTCAGTGAAGAGCAGCCAGGCACATTTTAGCAAGTTTTACTTGTAAGTGGGGTTGGAAACGCTTTTCAGGCTCAGTACTTGGCTCAAAAGATGCAGCCCTGATGTCTCTCATGATAGCAGGTGGTTAAGTAGAAATTCGCTGCTCGGCTGACCCTGCAGGAGCAAACGTATGCTAAAAATGTTCGTAGAATGAGATTTTCAGTGAAGAGCAGCCAGGCACATTTTAGCAAGTTTTACTTGTAAGTGGGGTTGGAAAAGCTTTTCAGGCTCAATACTGGGCTCAAAAGATGCAGCCCTGATGTCTCTCATGATTAGCAGGTGGTTAAGTAGAAATTCGGCTGAACCAGCAGGAGCAAACATATGCGAAAAATGTACGTAGAATGAGCTTTTCAGTGAAGAGCAGCCAGGCACATTTTAGCAAGTTTTACTTGTAAGTGGGGTTGGAAACGCTTTTCAGGCTCAGTACTGGGCTCAAAACATGCAGCCCTGATGTCTCTCATGATAGGAGGTGGTTAAGTAGAAATTCGCTGCTCGGCTGATCCAGCAGGAGCAAACATATGCAAAAAATGTACGTAGAATGAGCTTTTCAGTGAAGAGCAGCCAGGCACATTTTAGCAAGTTTTACTTGTAAGTGGGGATGGAAACGCTTTTTAGGCTCAGTACTGGGCTCAAAAGATGCAGCCCTGATGTCTCTCATGATAGCAGGTGCTTAAGTAGAAATTCGCTGCTCGGCTGACCCGGCAGGAACAAATGTATGCCAAAAATGTACGTAGAATGAGATTTTCAGTGAATAGCAGCCAGGCACATTTTAGCAAGTTTTACTTGTAAGTGGGGATGGAAACGCTTTTCAGGCTCAGTACTGGGCTCAAAACATGCAGTCCTGATGTCTCTCATGATAGGAGGTGGTAAAGTAGAAATTCGCTGCTCGGCTGACCCTGCAGGAGCAAATGTATGCTAAAAATGTTCGTAGAATGAGATTTTCAGTGAAGAGCAGCCAGGCACATTTTAGCAAGTTTTACTTGTAAGTGGGGTTGGAAACGCTTTTCAGGCTCAATACTGGGCTCAAAAGATGCAGCCCTGATATCTCTCATGATAGCAGGAGGTTAAGTAGAAATTCGCTGCTCGGCTGACCCTGCAGGAGCAAACGTATGCTAAAAATGTTCGTAGAATGAGATTTTCAGTGAAGAGCAGCCAGGCACATTTTAGCAAGTTTTACTTGTAAGTGGGGTTGGAAACGCTTTTCAGGCTCAATACTGGGCATAAAAGATGCAGCCCTGATGTCTCTCATGATAGCAGGTGGTTAAGTAGAAATTCGCTGCTCGGCTGATCCAGCAGGAGCAAACATATGCGAAAAATGTACGTAGAATGAGCTTTTCAGTGAAGAGCAGCCAGGCACATTTTAGCAAGTTTTACTTGTAAGTGGGGATGGAAACGCTTTTTAGGCTCAGTACTGGGCTCAAAAGATGCAGCCCTGATGTCTCTCATGATAGCAGGTGGTTAAGTAGAAATTCGCTGCTCGGCTGACCCTGCAGGAGCAAACGTATGCTAAAAATGTTCGTAGAATGAGATTTTCAGTGAAGAGCAGCCAGGCACATTTTAGCAAGTTTTACTTGTAAGTGGGGTTGGAAACGCTTTTCAGGCTCAATGCTGGGCTCAAAACATGCAGCCCTGATGTCTCTCATGATAGCAGGTGGTTAAGTAGAAATTCGCTGCTCGGCTGACCCTGCAGGATCAAACGTATGCTAAAAATGTTCGTAGAATGAGCTTTTCAGTGAAGAGCAGCCAGGCACATTTTAACAAGTTTTACTTGTAAGTGGGGTTGGAAACGCTTTTCAGGCTCAGTACTGGGCTCAAAAGATGCAGCCCTGATGTCTCTCATGATAGCAGGTGGTTAAGTAGAAATTCGCTGCTCGGCTGACCCTGCAGGAGCAAACATATGCTAAAAATTTTCGTAGAATGAGATTTTCAGTGAAGAGCAGCCTGGCACATTTTAGCAAGTTTTACTTGTAAGTGGGGTGGAAACGCTTTTCCATACTCAATACTGGGCTCAAAAGATGCAGCCCTGATGTCTATCATGATAGCAGGTGGTTAAGTAGAAATTCGCTGCTCGGCTGACCCTGCAGGAGCAAATGTATGCTAAAAATGTTTGTAGAATGAGATTTTCAGTGAAGAGCGGCCAGGCACATTTTAGAAAGTTTTACTTGTAAGTGGGGTTGGAAACGCTTTTCAGGCTCAATACTGGGCTCAAAACATGCAGCCCTGATGTCTCTCATGATAGCAGGTGGTTAAGTAGAAATTCGCTGCTCGGCTGACCCAGCAGGAACAAACGTATGCTAAAAATGTACGTAGAATGAGATTTTCAGTGAATAGCAGCCAGGCACATTTTAGCAAGTTTTACTTGTAAGTGGGGTTGGAAACGCTTTTCAGGCTCAATACTGGGCTCAAAACATGCAGCCCTGATGTCTCTCATGATAGCAGGTGGTTAAGTAGAAATTCGCTGCTCGGCTGACCCTGCAGGAGCAAACGTATGCTAAAAATGTTCGTAGAATGAGCTTTTCAGTGAAGAGCAGCCAGGCACATTTTAGCAAGTTTTACTTGTAAGTGGGGTTGGAAACGCTTTTCAGGCTCAATACTGGACTCAAAACATGCAGCCCTGATGTCTCTCATGATAGCAGGTGGTAAGTAGAAATTCGCTGCTCGGCTGACCCTGCAGGAGCAAACGTATGCTAAAAATGTTCGTAGAATGAGATTTTCAGTGAAGAGCAGCCAGGCACATTTTAGCAAGTTTTACTTGTAAGTGGGGTTGGAAACGCTTTTCAGGCTCAGTACTGGGCTCAAAAGATGCAGCCCTGATGTCTCTCATGATAGCAGGTGGTTAAGTAGAAATTCGCTGCTCGGCTGACCCTGCAGGAGCAAACGTATGCTAAAAATGTTCGTAGAATGAGATTTTCAGTGAAGAGCAGCCAGGCACATTTTAGCAGGTTTTACTTGTAGTGGGGTTGGAAACACTTTTCAGGCTCAATACTGGGCTCAAAACATGCAGCCCTGATGTCTCTCATGATAGCAGGTGGTTAAGTAGAAATTCGCTGCTCGGCTGACCCTGCAGGAGCAAACGTATGCTAAAAATGTTCGTAGAATGAGATTTTCAGTGAAGAGCAGCCTGGCACATTTTAGCAAATTTTACTTGTAATGGGGGTTGGAAACGCTTTTCCATACTCAATACTGGGCTCAAAAGATGCAGCCCTGATGTCTCTCATGATAGCAGGTGGTTAAGTAGAAATTCGCTGCTCGGCTGACCCTGTAGGATCAAACGTATGCTAAAAATGTTCGTAGAATGAGATTTTCAGTGAAGAGCAGCCAGGCACATTTTAGCAAGTTTTACTTGTAAGTGGGGTTGGAAACGCTTTTCAGGCTCAATACTGGGCTCAAAACATGCAGCCCTGATGTCTCTCATGATAGCAGGTGGTTAAGTAGAAATTCGCTGCTCGGCTGACCCTGCAGGATCAAACGTATGCTAAAAATGTTCGTAGAATGAGCTTTTCAGTGAAGAGCAGCCAGGCACATTTTAACAAGTTTTACTTGTAAGTGGGGTTGGAAACGCTTTTCAGGCTCAGTACTGGGCTCAAAAGATGCAGCCCTGATGTCTCTCATGATAGCAGGTGGGTAAGTAGAAATTCGCTGCTCGGCTGACCCTGCAGGAGCAAACGTATGCTAAAAATGTTCTTAGAATGAGATTTTCAGTGAAGAGCAGCCTGGCACATTTTAGCAAGTTTTACTTGTAAGGGGGGTTGGAAACGCTTTTCCATACTCAATACTGGGCTCAAAAGATGCAGCCCTGATGTATCTCATGATAGCAGGTGGTTAAGTAGAAATTCGCTGCTCAGCTGACCCTGCAGGAGCAAACGTATGCTAAAAATGTTCGTAGAATGAGCTTTTCAGTGAAGAGCAGCCAGGCACATTTTAGCAAGTTTTACTTGAGGGGGTGGAAACGCTTTTCAGGCTCAGTACTGGGCTCAAAAGAAGCAGCCCTGATGCCTCTCATGATAGCAGGTGGTTAAGTAGAAATTCGCTGCTCGGCTGACCCAGCAGGAACAAACGTATGCCAAAAATGTACGTAGAATGAGATTTTCAGTGAAGAGCAGCCAGGCACATTTTAGCAAGTTTTACTTGTAAGTGGGGTTGGAAACGCTTTTCAGGCTCAATACTGGGCTCAAAAGATGCAGCCCTGATGTCTCTCATGATAGCAGGTGGTTAAGTAGAAATTCGCTGCTCGGCTGATCCAGCAGGAGCAAACATATGCGAAAAATGTACGTAGAATTAGATTTTCAGTGAAGAGCAGCCAGGCACATTTTAGCAAGTTTTACTTGTAAGTGGGGTTGGAAACGCTTTTCAGGCTCAGTACTGGGCTTAAAGATGCAGCCCTGATGTCTCTCATGATAGCAGGTGGTTAAGTAGAAATTCGCTGCTCGGCTGACCCGGCAGGAACAAACGTATGCCAAAAATGTACGTAGAATGAGATTTTCAGTGAATAGCAGCCAGGCACATTTTAGCAAGTTTTACTTGTAAGTGGGGATGGAAACGCTTTTTAGGCTCAGTACTGGGCTCAAAAGATGCAGCCCTGATGTCTCTCATGATAGAAGGTGTTTAAGTAGAAATACGCTGCTCGGCTGACCCTGCAGGAGCAAACGTATGCTAAAAATGTTCGTAGAATGAGATTTTCAGTGAAGAGCAGCCTGGCACATTTTAGCAAGTTTTACTTGTAAGGGGGGTTAGAAACGCTTTTCCATACTCAATACTGGGCTCAAAAGATGCAGCCCTGATGTCTCTCATGATAGCAGGTGGTTAAGTATAAATTCGCTGCTCGGCTGATCCAGCAGGAGCAAACATATGCGAAAAATGTACGTAGAATGAGCTTTTCAGTGAAGAGCAGCCTGGCACATTTTAGCAAGTTTTACTTGTACGTGGGGTTGGAAACGCTTTTCAGGCTCAATACTGGGCTCAAAAGATGCAGCCCTGATGTCTCTCATGATAGCAGGTGGTTAAGTAGAAATTCGCTGCTCGGCTGACCCTGCAGGAGCAAACGTATGCGAAAAATGTACGTAGAATGAGCTTTTCCGTGAAGAGCAGCCAGGCACATTTTAGCAAGTTTTACTTGTAAGTGGGGTTGGAAACGCTTTTCAGGCTCAGTACTGGGCTCAAAACATGCAGTCCTGATGTCTCTCATGATAGGAGGTGGTAAAGTAGAAATTCGCTGCTCGGCTGACCCTGCAGGAGCAAATGTATGCTAAAAATGTTCGTAGAATGAGATTTTCAGTGAAGAGCAGCCAGGCACATTTTAGCAAGTTTTACTTGTAAGTGGGGTTGGAAACGCTTTTCAGGCTCAATACTGGGCTCAAAAGATGCAGCCCTGATGTCTCTCATGATAGCAGGTGGTTAAGTAGAAATTCGCTGCTCGGCTGACCCTGCAGGAGCAAACGTATGCTAAAAATGTTCGTAGAATGAGATTTTCAGTGAAGAGCAGCCAGGCACATTTTAGCAAGTTTTACTTGTAAGTGGGGTTGGAAACGCTTTTCAGGCTCAATACTGGGCTCAAAAGATGCAGCCCTGATGTCTCTCATGATAGCAGGTGGTTAAGTAGAAATTCGCTGCTCGGCTGATCCAGCAGGAGCAAACATATGCGAAAAATGTACGTAGAATGAGCTTTTCCGTGAAGAGCAGCCAGGCACATTTTAGCAAGTTTTACTTGTAAGTGGGGTTGGAAACGCTTTTCAGGCTCAGTACTTGGCTCAAAAGATGCAGCCCTGATGTCTCTCATGATAGCAGGTGGTTAAGTAGAAATTCGCTGCTCGGCTGACCCTGCAGGAGCAAACGTATGCTAAAAATGTTCGTAGAATGAGATTTTCAGTGAAGAGCAGCCAGGCACATTTTAGCAAGTTTTACTTGTAAGTGGGGTTGGAAACGCTTTTCAGGCTCAATACTGGGCTCATAAGATGCAGCCCTGATGTCTCTCATGATAGGAGGTGGTTAAGTAGAAATTCGCTGCTCGGCTGAACCAGCAGGAGCAAACATATGCTAAAAATGTTCGTAGAAAGGATTTTTTCAGTGAAGAGCAGCCAGGCACATTTTAGCAAGTTTTACTTGTAAATGGGGTTGGAAACGCTTTTCAGGCTCAGTACTGGGCTCAAAGATGCAGCCCTGATGTCTGTCATGATAGCAGGTGGTTAAGTAGAAATTCGCTGCTCGGCTGATCCAGCAGGAGCAAACATATGCGAAAAATGTACGTAGAATTAGATTTTCAGTGAAGAGCAGCCAGGCACATTTTAGCAAGTTTTACTTGTAAGTGGGGTTGGAAACGCTTTTCAGGCTCAGTACTGGGCTTAAAGATGCAGCCCTGATGTCTCTCATGATAGCAGGTGGTTAAGTAGAAATTCGCTGCTCGGCTGACCCGGCAGGAACAAACGTATGCCAAAAATGTACGTAGAATGAGATTTTCAGTGAATAGCAGCCAGGCACATTTTAGCAAGTTTTACTTGTAAGTGGGGATGGAAACGCTTTTTAGGCTCAGTACTGGGCTCAAAAGATGCAGCCCTGATGTCTCTCATGATAGAAGGTGTTTAAGTAGAAATACGCTGCTCGGCTGACCCTGCAGGAGCAAACGTATGCTAAAAATGTTCGTAGAATGAGATTTTCAGTGAAGAGCAGCCTGGCACATTTTAGCAAGTTTTACTTGTAAGGGGGGTTAGAAACGCTTTTCCATACTCAATACTGGGCTCAAAAGATGCAGCCCTGATGTCTCTCATGATAGCAGGTGGTTAAGTATAAATTCGCTGCTCGGCTGATCCAGCAGGAGCAAACATATGCGAAAAATGTACGTAGAATGAGCTTTTCAGTGAAGAGCAGCCTGGCACATTTTAGCAAGTTTTACTTGTACGTGGGGTTGGAAACGCTTTTCAGGCTCAATACTGGGCTCAAAAGATGCAGCCCTGATGTCTCTCATGATAGCAGGTGGTTAAGTAGAAATTCGCTGCTCGGCTGACCCTGCAGGAGCAAACGTATGCGAAAAATGTACGTAGAATGAGCTTTTCCGTGAAGAGCAGCCAGGCACATTTTAGCAAGTTTTACTTGTAAGTGGGGTTGGAAACGCTTTTCAGGCTCAGTACTGGGCTCAAAACATGCAGTCCTGATGTCTCTCATGATAGGAGGTGGTAAAGTAGAAATTCGCTGCTCGGCTGACCCTGCAGGAGCAAATGTATGCTAAAAATGTTCGTAGAATGAGATTTTCAGTGAAGAGCAGCCAGGCACATTTTAGCAAGTTTTACTTGTAAGTGGGGTTGGAAACGCTTTTCAGGCTCAATACTGGGCTCAAAAGATGCAGCCCTGATGTCTCTCATGATAGCAGGTGGTTAAGTAGAAATTCGCTGCTCGGCTGACCCTGCAGGAGCAAACGTATGCTAAAAATGTTCGTAGAATGAGATTTTCAGTGAAGAGCAGCCAGGCACATTTTAGCAAGTTTTACTTGTAAGTGGGGTTGGAAACGCTTTTCAGGCTCAATACTGGGCTCAAAAGATGCAGCCCTGATGTCTCTCATGATAGCAGGTGGTTAAGTAGAAATTCGCTGCTCGGCTGATCCAGCAGGAGCAAACATATGCGAAAAATGTACGTAGAATGAGCTTTTCCGTGAAGAGCAGCCAGGCACATTTTAGCAAGTTTTACTTGTAAGTGGGGTTGGAAACGCTTTTCAGGCTCAGTACTTGGCTCAAAAGATGCAGCCCTGATGTCTCTCATGATAGCAGGTGGTTAAGTAGAAATTCGCTGCTCGGCTGACCCTGCAGGAGCAAACGTATGCTAAAAATGTTCGTAGAATGAGATTTTCAGTGAAGAGCAGCCAGGCACATTTTAGCAAGTTTTACTTGTAAGTGGGGTTGGAAACGCTTTTCAGGCTCAATACTGGGCTCATAAGATGCAGCCCTGATGTCTCTCATGATAGGAGGTGGTTAAGTAGAAATTCGCTGCTCGGCTGAACCAGCAGGAGCAAACATATGCTAAAAATGTTCGTAGAAAGGATTTTTTCAGTGAAGAGCAGCCAGGCACATTTTAGCAAGTTTTACTTGTAAATGGGGTTGGAAACGCTTTTCAGGCTCAGTACTGGGCTCAAAGATGCAGCCCTGATGTCTGTCATGATAGCAGGTGGTTAAGTAGAAATTCGCTGCTCGGCTGACCCGGCAGGAACAAACGTATGCCAAAAATGTACGTAGAATGAGATTTTCAGTGAATAGCAGCCAGGCACATTTTAGCAAGTTTTACTTGTAAGGGGGGTTAGAAACGCTTTTCCATACTCAATACTGGGCTCAAAAGATGCAGCCCTGATGTCTCTCATGATAGCAGGTGGTTAAGTATAAATTCGCTGCTCGGCTGACCCTGCAGGAGCAAATGTATGCTAAAAATGTTCGTAGAATGAGATTTTCAGTGAAGAGCAGCCAGGCACATTTTAGCAAGTTTTACTTGTAAGGGGGGTTAGAAACGCTTTTCCATACTCAATACTGGGCTCAAAAGATGCAGCCCTGATGTCTCTCATGATAGCAGGTGGTTAAGTATAAATTCGCTGCTCGGCTGACCCTGCAGGAGCAAATGTATGCTAAAAATTTTCGTAGAATGAGATTTTCAGTGAAGAGCAGCCAGGCACATTTTAGCAAGTTTTACTTGTAAGTGGGGTTGGAAATGCTTTTCAGGCTCAATACTGGGCTCAAAAGATGCAGCCCTGATATCTCTCATGATAGCAGGTGGTTAAGTAGAAATTCGCTGCTCGGCTGACCCTGCAGGAGCAAACGTATGCTAAAAATGTTCGTAGAATGAGATTTTCAGTGAAGAGCAGCAGGCACATTTTAGCAAGTTTTACTTGTAAGTGGGGTTGGAAACGCTTTTCAGGCTCAATACTGGGCTCAAAAGATGCAGCCCTGATGTCTCTCATGATAGCAGGTGGTTAAGTAGAAATTCGCTGCTTGGCTGATCCAGTAGGAGCAAACATATGCGAAAAATGTACGTAGAATGAGCTTTTCAGTGAAGAGTAGCCAGGCACATTTTAGCAAGTTTTACTTGTAAGTGGGGTTGGAAACGCTTTTCAGGCTCAATACTGGGCTCAAAACATGCAGCCCTGATGTCTCTCATGATAGCAGGTGGTTAAGTAGAAATTCGCTGCTCGGCTGACCCAGCAGGAACAAACGTATGCCAAAAATGTACGTAGAATGATATTTTCAGTGAATAGCAGCCAGGCACATTTTAGCAAGTTGTACTTGTAAGTGGGGATGGAAACGCTTTTTAGGTTCAGTACTGGGCTCAAAAGATGCAGCCCTGATGTCTCTCATGATAGCAGGTGGTTAAGTAGAAATTCGCTGCTCGGCTGACCCTGCAGGAGCAAACGTATGCTAAAAATGTTCGTAGAATGAGATTTTCAGTGAAGAGCAGCCAGGCACATTTTAGCAAGTTTTACTTGTAAGTGGGGTTGGAAACGCTTTTCAGGCTCAATACTGGGCTCAAAACATGCAGCCCTGATATCTCTCATGATAGCAGGTGGTTAAGTAGAAATTCGCTGCTCGGCTGACCCTGCAGGAGCAAACGTATGCTAAAAATGTTCGTAGAATGAGATTTTCAGCGAAGAGCAGCCTGGCACATTTTAGCAAGTTTTACTTGTAAGTGGGGTTGGAAACGCTTTTCAGGCTCAATACTGGGCTCAAAAGATGCAGCCCTGATGTCTCTCATGATAGCAGGTGGTTAAGTAGAAATTCGCTGCTCGGCTGATCCAGCAGGAGCAAACATATGCGAAAAATGTTCGTAGAATGAGATTTTCAGTGAAGAGCAGCCAGGCACATTTTAGCAAGTTTTACTTGTAAGTGGGGTTGGAAACGCTTTTCAGGCTCAATACTGGGCTCAAAACATGCAGCCCTGATGTCTCTCATGATAGCAGGTGGTTAAGTAGAAATTCGCTGCTCGGCTGACCCTGCAGGAGCAAACGTATGCTAAAAATGTTCGTAGAATGAGATTTTCAGCGAAAAGCAGCCTGGCACATTTTAGCAAGTTTTACTTGTAAGTGGGGTTGGAAACGCTTTTCAGGCTCAATACTGGGCTCAAAAGATGCAGCCCTGATGTCTCTCATGATAGCAGGTGGTTAAGTAGAAATTCGCTGCTCGGCTGATCCAGCAGGAGCAAACATATGCGAAAAATGTACGTAGAATGAGCTTTTCAGTGAAGAGCAGCCAGGCACATTTTAGCAAGTTTTACTTGTAAGTGGGGTTGGAAACGCTTTTCAGGCTCAATACTGGACTCAAAACATACAGCCCTGATGTCTCTCATGATAGCAGGTGGTTAAGTAGAAATTCGCTGCTCGGCTGACCCAGCAGGAACAAACGTATGCCAAACATGTACGTAGAATGAGATTTTCAGTGAATAGCAGCCAGGCACATTTTAGCAAGTTTTACTTGTAAGTGGGGATGGAAACGCTTTTTAGGTTCAGTACTGGGCTCAAATGATGCAGCCCTGATGTCTCTCATGATAGCAGGTGGTTAAGTAGAAATTCGCTGCTCGGCTGACCCTGCAGGAGCAAACGTATGCTAAAAATGGTCGTAGAATGAGATTTTCAGTGAAGAGCAGCCAGGCACATTTTAGCAAGTTTTACTTGTAAGTGGGGTTGGAAACGCTTTTCAGGCTCAATACTGGGCTCAAAAGATGCAGCCCTGATGTCTCTCATGATAGCAGGTGGTTAAGTAGAAATTCGCTGCTCGGCTGACCCTGCAGGAGCAAACGTATGCTAAAAATGTTCGTAGAATGAGATTTTCAGTGAAGAGCAGCCTGGCATATTTTAGCAAGTTTTACTTGTACGTGGGGTTGGAAACCCTTTTCAGGCTCAGTACTGGGCTCAAAAAATGCAGCCCTGATGTCTCCCATGATAGCAGGTGGTTAAGTAGAAATTCGCTGCTCGGCTGAACCAGCAGGAGCAAACGTATGCGAAAAATGTTCGTAGAATGAGTTTTTCAGTGAAGAGCAGCCAGGCACATTTTAGCAAGTTTTACTTGTAAGTGGGGTTGGAAATGCTTTTCAGGCTCAGTACTGGGCTCAAAGATGCAGCCCTGATGTCTCTCATGATAGCAGGTGGTTAAGTAGAAATTCGCTGCTCGGCTGACCCTGCAGGAGCAAACGTATGCTAAAAATGTTCGTAGAATGAGATTTTCAGTGAAGAGCAGCCAGGCACATTTTAGCAAGTTTTACTTGTAAGTGGGGTTGGAAACGTTTTTCAGGCTCAGTACTTGGCTCAAAAGATGCAGCCCTGATGTCTCTCATGATAGCAGGTGGTTAAGTAGAAATTCGCTGCTCGGCTGACCCTGCAGGAGCAAACGTATGCTAAAAATGTTCGTAGAATGAGATTTTCAGTGAAGAGCAGCCAGGCACATTTTAGCAAGTTTTACTTGTAAGTGGGGTTGGAAAAGCTTTTCAGGCTCAATACTGGGCTCAAAAGATGCAGCCCTGATGTCTCTCATGATTAGCAGGTGGTTAAGTAGAAATTCGGCTGAACCAGCAGGAGCAAACATATGCGAAAAATGTACGTAGAATGAGCTTTTCAGTGAAGAGCAGCCAGGCACATTTTAGCAAGTTTTACTTGTAAGTGGGGTTGGAAACGCTTTTCAGGCTCAGTACTGGGCTCAAAACATGCAGCCCTGATGTCTCTCATGATAGGAGGTGGTTAAGTAGAAATTCGCTGCTCGGCCGATCCAGCAGGAGCAAACATATGCAAAAAATGTACGTAGAATGAGCTTTTCAGTGAAGAGCAGCCAGGCACATTTTAGCAAGTTTTACTTGTAAGTGGGGATGGAAACGCTTTTTAGGCTCAGTACTGGGCTCAAAAGATGCAGCCCTGATGTCTCTCATGATAGCAGGTGCTTAAGTAGAAATTCGCTGCTCGGCTGACCCGGCAGGAACAAATGTATGCCAAAAATGTACGTAAAATGAGATTTTCAGTGAATAGCAGCCAGGCACATTTTAGCAAGTTTTACTTGTAAGTGGGGATGGAAACGCTTTTCAGGCTCAGTACTGGGCTCAAAAGATGCAGCCCTGATGTCTCTCATGATAGCAGGTGGTTAAGTATAAATTCGCTGCTCGGCTGATCCAGCAGGAGCAAACATATGCGAAAAATGTACGTAGAATGAGCTTTTCAGTGAAGAGCAGCCTGGCACATTTTAGCAAGTTTTACTTGTAAGTGGGGTTGGAAACGCTTTTCAGGCTCAATACTGGGCTCAAAAGATGCAGCCCTGATATCTCTCATGATAGCAGGTGGTTAAGTAGAAATTCGCTGCTCGGCTGACCCAGCAGGAACAAACGTATGCCAAAAATGTACGTAGAATGAGATTTTCAGTGAAGAGCAGCCAGGCACATTTTAGCAAGTTTTACTTGTAAGTGGGGTTAGAAACGCTTTTCAGGCTCAATACTGGGCTCAAAAGATGCAGCCCTGATGTCTCTCATGATAGCAGGTGGTTAAGTAGAAATTCGCTGCTTGGCTGATCCATCAGGAGCAAACATATGCGAAAAATGTACATAGAATGAGCTTTTCCGTGAAGAGCAGCCAGGCACATTTTAGCAAGTTTTACTTGTAAGTGGGGTTGGAAACGCTTTTCAGGCTCAGTACTGGGCTCAAAACATGAAGTCCTGATGTCTCTCATGATAGGAGGTGGTAAAGTAGAAATTCGCTGCTCGGCTGACCCTGCAGGAGCAAATGTCTGCTAAAAATGTTCGTAGAATGAGATTTTCAGTGAAGAGCAGCCAGGCACATTTTAGCAAGTTTTACTTGTAAGTGGGGTTGGAAACGCTTTTCAGGCTCAGTACTTGGCTCAAAAGATGCAGCCCTGATGTCTCTCATGATAGCAGGTGGTTAAGTAGAAATTCGCTGCTCGGCTGACCCTGCAGGAGCAAACGTATGCTAAAAATGTTCGTAGAATGAGATTTTCAGTGAAGAGCAGCCAGGCACATTTTAGCAAGTTTTACTTGTAAGTGGGGTTGGAAAAGCTTTTCAGGCTCAATACTGGGCTCAAAAGATGCAGCCCTGATGTCTCTCATGATTAGCAGGTGGTTAAGTAGAAATTCGGCTGAACCAGCAGGAGCAAACATATGCGAAAAATGTACGTAGAATGAGCTTTTTAGTGAAGAGCAGCCAGGCACATTTTAGCAAGTTTTACTTGTAAGTGGGGTTGGAAACGCTTTTCAGGCTCAGTACTGGGCTCAAAACATGCAGCCCTGATGTCTCTCATGATAGGAGGTGGTTAAGTAGAAATTCGCTGCTCGGCTGATCCAGCAGGAGCAAACATATGCAAAAAATGTACGTAGAATGAGCTTTTCAGTGAAGAGCAGCCAGGCACATTTTAGCAAGTTTTACTTGTAAGTGGGGATGGAAACGCTTTTTAGGCTCAGTACTGGGCTCAAAAGATGCAGCCCTGATGTCTCTCATGATAGCAGGTGCTTAAGTAGAAATTCGCTGCTCGGCTGACCCGGCAGGAACAAATGTATGCCAAAAATGTACGTAGAATGAGATTTTCAGTGAATAGCAGCCAGGCACATTTTAGCAAGTTTTACTTGTAAGTGGGGATGGAAACGCTTTTCAGGCTCAGTACTGGGCTCAAAACATGCAGTCCTGATGTCTCTCATGATAGGAGGTGGTAAAGTAGAAATTCGCTGCTCGGCTGACCCTGCAGGAGCAAATGTATGCTAAAAATGTTCGT
The DNA here is from genome assembly GCF_964261635.1 of Lissotriton helveticus. Lineage (NCBI taxonomy): Eukaryota > Metazoa > Chordata > Amphibia > Caudata > Salamandridae > Lissotriton > Lissotriton helveticus. The sequence continues at coordinate 1,352,151,258 of NC_136061.1, read as the reverse complement.
AGAATGAGATTTTCAGTGAAGAGCAGCCAGGCACATTTTAGCAAGTTTTACTTGTAAGTGGGGTTGGAAACGCTTTTCAGGCTCAATACTGGGCTCAAAAGATGCAGCCCTGATATCTCTCATGATAGCAGGAGGTTAAGTAGAAATTCGCTGCTCGGCTGACCCTGCAGGAGCAAACGTATGCTAAAAATGTTCGTAGAATGAGATTTTCAGTGAAGAGCAGCCAGGCACATTTTAGCAAGTTTTACTTGTAAGTGGGGTTGGAAACGCTTTTCAGGCTCAATACTGGGCATAAAAGATGCAGCCCTGATGTCTCTCATGATAGCAGGTGGTTAAGTAGAAATTCGCTGCTCGGCTGATCCAGCAGGAGCAAACATATGCGAAAAATGTACGTAGAATGAGCTTTTCAGTGAAGAGCAGCCAGGCACATTTTAGCAAGTTTTACTTGTAAGTGGGGATGGAAACGCTTTTTAGGCTCAGTACTGGGCTCAAAAGATGCAGCCCTGATGTCTCTCATGATAGCAGGTGGTTAAGTAGAAATTCGCTGCTCGGCTGACCCTGCAGGAGCAAACGTATGCTAAAAATGTTCGTAGAATGAGATTTTCAGTGAAGAGCAGCCAGGCACATTTTAGCAAGTTTTACTTGTAAGTGGGGTTGGAAACGCTTTTCAGGCTCAATACTGGGCTCAAAACATGCAGCCCTGATGTCTCTCATGATAGCAGGTGGTTAAGTAGAAATTCGCTGCTCGGCTGACCCTGCAGGATCAAACGTATGCTAAAAATGTTCGTAGAATGAGCTTTTCAGTGAAGAGCAGCCAGGCACATTTTAACAAGTTTTACTTGTAAGTGGGGTTGGAAACGCTTTTCAGGCTCAGTACTGGGCTCAAAAGATGCAGCCCTGATGTCTCTCATGATAGCAGGTGGTTAAGTAGAAATTCGCTGCTCGGCTGACCCTGCAGGAGCAAACATATGCTAAAAATTTTCGTAGAATGAGATTTTCAGTGAAGAGCAGCCTGGCACATTTTAGCAAGTTTTACTTGTAAGTGGGGTGGAAACGCTTTTCCATACTCAATACTGGGCTCAAAAGATGCAGCCCTGATGTCTCTCATGATAGCAGGTGGTTAAGTAGAAATTTGCTGCTCGGCTGACCCTGCAGGAGCAAATGTATGCTAAAAATGTTCGTAGAATGAGATTTTCAGTGAAGAGCGGCCAGGCACATTTTAGAAAGTTTTACTTGTAAGTGGGGTTGGAAACGCTTTTCAGGCTCAATACTGGGCTCAAAACATGCAGCCCTGATGTCTCTCATGATAGCAGGTGGTTAAGTAGAAATTCGCTGCTCGGCTGACCCAGCAGGAACAAACGTATGCCAAAAATGTACGTAGAATGAGATTTTCAGTGAATAGCAGCCAGGCACATTTTAGCAAGTTTTACTTGTAAGTGGGGTTGGAAACGCTTTTCAGGCTCAATACTGGGCTCAAAACATGCAGCCCTGATGTCTCTCATGATAGCAGGTGGTTAAGTAGAAATTCGCTGCTCGGCTGACCCTGCAGGAGCAAACGTATGCTAAAAATGTTCGTAGAATGAGCTTTTCAGTGAAGAGCAGCCAGGCACATTTTAGCAAGTTTTACTTGTAAGTGGGGTTGGAAACGCTTTTCAGGCTCAATACTGGACTCAAAACATGCAGCCCTGATGTCTCTCATGATAGCAGGTGGTAAGTAGAAATTCGCTGCTCGGCTGACCCTGCAGGAGCAAACGTATGCTAAAAATGTTCGTAGAATGAGATTTTCAGTGAAGAGCAGCCAGGCACATTTTAGCAAGTTTTACTTGTAAGTGGGGTTGGAAACGCTTTTCAGGCTCAGTACTGGGCTCAAAAGATGCAGCCCTGATGTCTCTCATGATAGCAGGTGGTTAAGTAGAAATTCGCTGCTCGGCTGACCCTGCAGGAGCAAACGTATGCTAAAAATGTTCGTAGAATGAGATTTTCAGTGAAGAGCAGCCAGGCACATTTTAGCAGGTTTTACTTGTAGTGGGGTTGGAAACACTTTTCAGGCTCAATACTGGGCTCAAAACATGCAGCCCTGATGTCTCTCATGATAGCAGGTGGTTAAGTAGAAATTCGCTGCTCGGCTGACCCTGCAGGAGCAAACGTATGCTAAAAATGTTCGTAGAATGAGATTTTCAGTGAAGAGCAGCCTGGCACATTTTAGCAAATTTTACTTGTAATGGGGGTTGGAAACGCTTTTCCATACTCAATACTGGGCTCAAAAGATGCAGCCCTGATGTCTCTCATGATAGCAGGTGGTTAAGTAGAAATTCGCTGCTCGGCTGACCCTGCAGGAGCAAACGTATGCTAAAAATGTTCGTAGAATGAGATTTTCAGTGAAGAGCAGCCAGGCACATTTTAGCAGGTTTTACTTGTAGTGGGGTTGGAAACACTTTTCAGGCTCAATACTGGGCTCAAAACATGCAGCCCTGATGTCTCTCATGATAGCAGGTGGTTAAGTAGAAATTCGCTGCTCGGCTGACCCAGCAGGAACAAACGTATGCCAAAAATGTACGTAGAATGAGATTTTCAGTGAATAGCAGCCAGGCACATTTTAGCAAGTTTTACTTGTAAGTGGGGTTGGAAACGCTTTTCAGGCTCAATACTGGGCTCAAAACATGCAGCCCTGATGTCTCTCATGATAGCAGGTGGTTAAGTAGAAATTCGCTGCTCGGCTGACCCTGCAGGAGCAAACGTATGCTAAAAATGTTCGTAGAATGAGCTTTTCAGTGAAGAGCAGCCAGGCACATTTTAGCAAGTTTTACTTGTAAGTGGGGTTGGAAACGCTTTTCAGGCTCAATACTGGACTCAAAACATGCAGCCCTGATGTCTCTCATGATAGCAGGTGGTAAGTAGAAATTCGCTGCTCGGCTGACCCTGCAGGAGCAAACGTATGCTAAAAATGTTCGTAGAATGAGATTTTCAGTGAAGAGCAGCCAGGCACATTTTAGCAAGTTTTACTTGTAAGTGGGGTTGGAAACGCTTTTCAGGCTCAGTACTGGGCTCAAAAGATGCAGCCCTGATGTCTCTCATGATAGCAGGTGGTTAAGTAGAAATTCGCTGCTCGGCTGACCCTGCAGGAGCAAACGTATGCTAAAAATGTTCGTAGAATGAGATTTTCAGTGAAGAGCAGCCAGGCACATTTTAGCAGGTTTTACTTGTAGTGGGGTTGGAAACACTTTTCAGGCTCAATACTGGGCTCAAAACATGCAGCCCTGATGTCTCTCATGATAGCAGGTGGTTAAGTAGAAATTCGCTGCTCGGCTGACCCTGCAGGAGCAAACGTATGCTAAAAATGTTCGTAGAATGAGATTTTCAGTGAAGAGCAGCCTGGCACATTTTAGCAAATTTTACTTGTAATGGGGGTTGGAAACGCTTTTCCATACTCAATACTGGGCTCAAAAGATGCAGCCCTGATGTCTCTCATGATAGCAGGTGGTTAAGTAGAAATTCGCTGCTCGGCTGACCCTGTAGGATCAAACGTATGCTAAAAATGTTCGTAGAATGAGATTTTCAGTGAAGAGCAGCCAGGCACATTTTAGCAAGTTTTACTTGTAAGTGGGGTTGGAAACGCTTTTCAGGCTCAATACTGGGCTCAAAACATGCAGCCCTGATGTCTCTCATGATAGCAGGTGGTTAAGTAGAAATTCGCTGCTCGGCTGACCCTGCAGGATCAAACGTATGCTAAAAATGTTCGTAGAATGAGCTTTTCAGTGAAGAGCAGCCAGGCACATTTTAACAAGTTTTACTTGTAAGTGGGGTTGGAAACGCTTTTCAGGCTCAGTACTGGGCTCAAAAGATGCAGCCCTGATGTCTCTCATGATAGCAGGTGGGTAAGTAGAAATTCGCTGCTCGGCTGACCCTGCAGGAGCAAACGTATGCTAAAAATGTTCTTAGAATGAGATTTTCAGTGAAGAGCAGCCTGGCACATTTTAGCAAGTTTTACTTGTAAGGGGGGTTGGAAACGCTTTTCCATACTCAATACTGGGCTCAAAAGATGCAGCCCTGATGTATCTCATGATAGCAGGTGGTTAAGTAGAAATTCGCTGCTCAGCTGACCCTGCAGTAGCAAACGTATGCTAAAAATGTTCGTAGAATGAGCTTTTCAGTGAAGAGCAGCCAGGCACATTTTAGCAAGTTTTACTTGAGGGGGTGGAAACGCTTTTCAGGCTCAGTACTGGGCTCAAAAGAAGCAGCCCTGATGCCTCTCATGATAGCAGGTGGTTAAGTAGAAATTCGCTGCTCGGCTGACCCAGCAGGAACAAACGTATGCCAAAAATGTACGTAGAATGAGATTTTCAGTGAAGAGCAGCCAGGCACATTTTAGCAAGTTTTACTTGTAAGTGGGGTTGGAAACGCTTTTCAGGCTCAATACTGGGCTCAAAAGATGCAGCCCTGATGTCTCTCATGATAGCAGGTGGTTAAGTAGAAATTCGCTGCTCGGCTGATCCAGCAGGAGCAAACATATGCGAAAAATGTACGTAGAATGAGATTTTCAGTGAAGAGCAGCCAGGCACATTTTAGCAAGTTTTACTTGTAAGTGGGGTTGGAAACGCTTTTCAGGCTCAGTACTGGGCTTAAAGATGCAGCCCTGATGTCTCTCATGATAGCAGGTGGTTAAGTAGAAATTCGCTGCTCGGCTGACCCGGCAGGAACAAACGTATGCCAAAAATGTACGTAGAATGAGATTTTAAGTGAATAGCAGCCAGGCACATTTTAGCAAGTTTTACTTGTAAGTGGGGATGGAAACGCTTTTTAGGCTCAGTACTGGGCTCAAAAGATGCAGCCCTGATGTCTCTCATGATAGAAGGTGTTTAAGTAGAAATACGCTGCTCGGCTGACCCTGCAGGAGCAAACGTATGCTAAAAATGTTCGTAGAATGAGATTTTCAGTGAAGAGCAGCCTGGCACATTTTAGCAAGTTTTACTTGTAAGGGGGGTTAGAAACGCTTTTCCATACTCAATACTGGGCTCAAAAGATGCAGCCCTGATGTCTCTCATGATAGCAGGTGGTTAAGTATAAATTCGCTGCTCGGCTGATCCAGCAGGAGCAAACATATGCGAAAAATGTACGTAGAATGAGCTTTTCAGTGAAGAGCAGCCTGGCACATTTTAGCAAGTTTTACTTGTACGTGGGGTTGGAAACGCTTTTCAGGCTCAATACTGGGCTCAAAAGATGCAGCCCTGATGTCTCTCATGATAGCAGGTGGTTAAGTAGAAATTCGCTGCTCGGCTGACCCTGCAGGAGCAAACGTATGCGAAAAATGTACGTAGAATGAGCTTTTCCGTGAAGAGCAGCCAGGCACATTTTAGCAAGTTTTACTTGTAAGTGGGGTTGGAAACGCTTTTCAGGCTCAGTACTGGGCTCAAAACATGCAGTCCTGATGTCTCTCATGATAGGAGGTGGTAAAGTAGAAATTCGCTGCTCGGCTGACCCTGCAGGAGCAAATGTATGCTAAAAATGTTCGTAGAATGAGATTTTCAGTGAAGAGCAGCCAGGCACATTTTAGCAAGTTTTACTTGTAAGTGGGGTTGGAAACGCTTTTCAGGCTCAATACTGGGCTCAAAAGATGCAGCCCTGATGTCTCTCATGATAGCAGGTGGTTAAGTAGAAATTCGCTGCTCGGCTGACCCTGCAGGAGCAAACGTATGCTAAAAATGTTCGTAGAATGAGATTTTCAGTGAAGAGCAGCCAGGCACATTTTAGCAAGTTTTACTTGTAAGTGGGGTTGGAAACGCTTTTCAGGCTCAATACTGGGCTCAAAAGATGCATCCCTGATGTCTCTCATGATAGCAGGTGGTTAAGTAGAAATTCGCTGCTCGGCTGATCCAGCAGGAGCAAACATATGCGAAAAATGTACGTAGAATGAGCTTTTCCGTGAAGAGCAGCCAGGCACATTTTAGCAAGTTTTACTTGTAAGTGGGGTTGGAAACGCTTTTCAGGCTCAGTACTTGGCTCAAAAGATGCAGCCCTGATGTCTCTCATGATAGCAGGTGGTTAAGTAGAAATTCGCTGCTCGGCTGACCCTGCAGGAGCAAACGTATGCTAAAAATGTTCGTAGAATGAGATTTTCAGTGAAGAGCAGCCAGGCACATTTTAGCAAGTTTTACTTGTAAGTGGGGTTGGAAACGCTTTTCAGGCTCAATACTGGGCTCATAAGATGCAGCCCTGATGTCTCTCATGATAGGAGGTGGTTAAGTAGAAATTCGCTGCTCGGCTGAACCAGCAGGAGCAAACATATGCTAAAAATGTTCGTAGAAAGGATTTTTTCAGTGAAGAGCAGCCAGGCACATTTTAGCAAGTTTTACTTGTAAATGGGGTTGGAAACGCTTTTCAGGCTCAGTACTGGGCTCAAAGATGCAGCCCTGATGTCTCTCATGATAGCAGGTGGTTAAGTAGAAATTCGCTGCTCGGCTGACCCGGCAGGAACAAACGTATGCCAAAAATGTACGTAGAATGAGATTTTCAGTGAATAGCAGCCAGGCACATTTTAGCAAGTTTTACTTTTAAGGGGGGTTAGAAACGCTTTTCCATACTCAATACTGGGCTCAAAAGATGCAGCCCTGATGTCTCTCATGATAGCAGGTGGTTAAGTATAAATTCGCTGCTCGGCTGACCCTGCAGGAGCAAATGTATGCTAAAAATGTTCGTAGAATGAGATTTTCAGTGAAGAGCAGCCAGGCACATTTTAGCAAGTTTTACTTGTAAGGGGGGTTAGAAACGCTTTTCCATACTCAATACTGGGCTCAAAAGATGCAGCCCTGATGTCTCTCATGATAGCAGGTGGTTAAGTATAAATTCGCTGCTCGGCTGACCCTGCAGGAGCAAATGTATGCTAAAAATTTTCGTAGAATGAGATTTTCAGTGAAGAGCAGCCAGGCACATTTTAGCAAGTTTTACTTGTAAGTGGGGTTGGAAATGCTTTTCAGGCTCAATACTGGGCTCAAAAGATGCAGCCCTGATATCTCTCATGATAGCAGGTGGTTAAGTAGAAATTCGCTGCTCGGCTGACCCTGCAGGAGCAAACGTATGCTAAAAATGTTCGTAGAATGAGATTTTCAGTGAAGAGCAGCCAGGCACATTTTAGCAAGTTTTACTTGTAAGTGGGGTTGGAAACGCTTTTCAGGCTCAATACTGGGCATAAAAGATGCAGCCCTGATGTCTCTCATGATAGCAGGTGGTTAAGTAGAAATTCGCTGCTCGGCTGATCTAGCAGGAGCAAACATATGCGGAAAATGTACGTAGAATGAGCTTTTCAGTGAAGAGCAGCCAGGCACATTTTAGCAAGTTTTACTTGTAAGTGGGGATGGAAATGCTTTTTAGGCTCAGTACTGGGCTCAAAAGATGCAGCCCTGATGTCTCTCATGATAGCAGGTGGTTAAGTAGAAATTCGCTGCTCGGCTGACCCTGCAGGAGCAAACGTATACTAAAAATGTTCGTAGAATGAGATTTTCAGTGAAGAGCAGCCAGGCACATTTTAGCGAGTTTTACTTGTAAGTGGGGTTGGAAACGCTTTTCAGGCTCAATACTGGGCTCAAAACATGCAACCCTGATGTCTCTCATGATAGCAGGTGGTTAAGTAGAAATTCGCTGCTCGGCTGACCCTGCAGGATCAAATGTATGCTAAAAATGTTCGTAGAATGAGCTTTTCAGTGAAGAGCAGCCAGGCACATTTTAACAAGTTTTACTTGTAAGTGGGGTTGGAAACGCTTTTCAGGCTCAGTACTGGGCTCAAAAGATGCAGCCCTGATGTCTCTCATGATAGCAGGTGGTTAAGTAGAAATTCGCTGCTCGGCTGACCCTGCAGGAGCAAACGTATGCTAAAAATGTTCGTAGAATGAGATTTTCAGTGAAGAGCAGCCTGGCACATTTTAGCAAGTTTTACTTGTAAGTGGGGTGGAAACACTTTTCCATACTCAATACTGGGCTCAAAAGATGCAGCCCTGATGTCTCTCATGATAGCAGGTGGTTAAGTAGAAATTCGCTGCTCGGCTGACCCTGCAGGAGCAAATGTATGCTAAAAATGTTCGTAGAATGAGATTTTCAGTGAAGAGCGGCCAGGCACATTTTAGCAAGTTTTACTTGTAAGTGGGGTTGGAAACGCTTTTCAGGCTCAATACTGGGCTCAAAACATGCAGCCCTGATGTCTCTCATGATAGCAGGTGGTTAAGTAGAAATTCGCTGCTCGGCTGACCCAGCAGGAACAAACGTATGCCAAAAATGTACGTAGAATGAGATTTTCAGTGAATAGCAGCCAGGCACATTTTAGCAAGTTGTACTTGTAAGTGGGGATGGAAACGCTTTTTAGGTTCAGTACTGGGCTCAAAAGATGCAGCCCTGATGTCTCTCATGATAGCAGGTGGTTAAGTAGAAATTCGCTGCTCGGCTGACCCTGCAGGAGCAAACGTATGCTAAAAATGTTCGTAGAATGAGATTTTCAGTGAAGAGCAGCCAGGCACATTTTAGCAGGTTTTACTTGTAGTGGGGTTGGAAACACTTTTCAGGCTCAATACTGGGCTCAAAACATGCAGCCCTGATGTCTCTCATGATAGCAGGTGGTTAAGTAGAAATTCGCTGCTCGGCTGACCCTGCAGGAGCAAACGTATGCTAAAAATGTTCGTAGAATGAGATTTTCAGTGAAGAGCAGCCTGGCACATTTTAGCAAATTTTACTTGTAATGGGGGTTGGAAACGCTTTTCCATACTCAATACTGGGCTCAAAAGATGCAGCCCTGATGTCTCTCATGATAGCAGGTGGTTAAGTAGAAATTCGCTGCTCGGCTGACCCTGTAGGATCAAACGTATGCTAAAAATGTTCGTAGAATGAGATTTTCAGTGAAGAGCAGCCAGGCACATTTTAGCAAGTTTTACTTGTAAGTGGGGTTGGAAACGCTTTTCAGGCTCAATACTGGGCTCAAAACATGCAGCCCTGATGTCTCTCATGATAGCAGGTGGTTAAGTAGAAATTCGCTGCTCGGCTGACCCTGCAGGATCAAACGTATGCTAAAAATGTTCGTAGAATGAGCTTTTCAGTGAAGAGCAGCCAGGCACATTTTAACAAGTTTTACTTGTAAGTGGGGTTGGAAACGCTTTTCAGGCTCAGTACTGGGCTCAAAAGATGCAGCCCTGATGTCTCTCATGATAGCAGGTGGGTAAGTAGAAATTCGCTGCTCGGCTGACCCTGCAGGAGCAAACGTATGCTAAAAATGTTCTTAGAATGAGATTTTCAGTGAAGAGCAGCCTGGCACATTTTAGCAAGTTTTACTTGTAAGGGGGGTTGGAAACGCTTTTCCATACTCAATACTGGGCTCAAAAGATGCAGCCCTGATGTATCTCATGATAGCAGGTGGTTAAGTAGAAATTCGCTGCTCAGCTGACCCTGCAGGAGCAAACGTATGCTAAAAATGTTCGTAGAATGAGCTTTTCAGTGAAGAGCAGCCAGGCACATTTTAGCAAGTTTTACTTGAGGGGGTGGAAACGCTTTTCAGGCTCAGTACTGGGCTCAAAAGAAGCAGCCCTGATGCCTCTCATGATAGCAGGTGGTTAAGTAGAAATTCGCTGCTCGGCTGACCCAGCAGGAACAAACGTATGCCAAAAATGTACGTAGAATGAGATTTTCAGTGAAGAGCAGCCAGGCACATTTTAGCAAGTTTTACTTGTAAGTGGGGTTGGAAACGCTTTTCAGGCTCAATACTGGGCTCAAAAGATGCAGCCCTGATGTCTCTCATGATAGCAGGTGGTTAAGTAGAAATTCGCTGCTCGGCTGATCCAGCAGGAGCAAACATATGCGAAAAATGTACGTAGAATGAGATTTTCAGTGAAGAGCAGCCAGGCACATTTTAGCAAGTTTTACTTGTAAGTGGGGTTGGAAACGCTTTTCAGGCTCAGTACTGGGCTTAAAGATGCAGCCCTGATGTCTCTCATGATAGCAGGTGGTTAAGTAGAAATTCGCTGCTCGGCTGACCCGGCAGGAACAAACGTATGCCAAAAATGTACGTAGAATGAGATTTTCAGTGAATAGCAGCCAGGCACATTTTAGCAAGTTTTACTTGTAAGTGGGGATGGAAACGCTTTTTAGGCTCAGTACTGGGCTCAAAAGATGCAGCCCTGATGTCTCTCATGATAGAAGGTGTTTAAGTAGAAATACGCTGCTCGGCTGACCCTGCAGGAGCAAACGTATGCTAAAAATGTTCGTAGAATGAGATTTTCAGTGAAGAGCAGCCTGGCACATTTTAGCAAGTTTTACTTGTAAGGGGGGTTAGAAACGCTTTTCCATACTCAATACTGGGCTCAAAAGATGCAGCCCTGATGTCTCTCATGATAGCAGGTGGTTAAGTATAAATTCGCTGCTCGGCTGATCCAGCAGGAGCAAACATATGCGAAAAATGTACGTAGAATGAGCTTTTCAGTGAAGAGCAGCCTGGCACATTTTAGCAAGTTTTACTTGTACGTGGGGTTGGAAACGCTTTTCAGGCTCAATACTGGGCTCAAAAGATGCAGCCCTGATGTCTCTCATGATAGCAGGTGGTTAAGTAGAAATTCGCTGCTCGGCTGACCCTGCAGGAGCAAACGTATGCGAAAAATGTACGTAGAATGAGCTTTTCCGTGAAGAGCAGCCAGGCACATTTTAGCAAGTTTTACTTGTAAGTGGGGTTGGAAACGCTTTTCAGGCTCAGTACTGGGCTCAAAACATGCAGTCCTGATGTCTCTCATGATAGGAGGTGGTAAAGTAGAAATTCGCTGCTCGGCTGACCCTGCAGGAGCAAATGTATGCTAAAAATGTTCGTAGAATGAGATTTTCAGTGAAGAGCAGCCAGGCACATTTTAGCAAGTTTTACTTGTAAGTGGGGTTGGAAACGCTTTTCAGGCTCAATACTGGGCTCAAAAGATGCAGCCCTGATGTCTCTCATGATAGCAGGTGGTTAAGTAGAAATTCGCTGCTCGGCTGACCCTGCAGGAGCAAACGTATGCTAAAAATGTTCGTAGAATGAGATTTTCAGTGAAGAGCAGCCAGGCACATTTTAGCAAGTTTTACTTGTAAGTGGGGTTGGAAACGCTTTTCAGGCTCAATACTGGGCTCAAAAGATGCAGCCCTGATGTCTCTCATGATAGCAGGTGGTTAAGTAGAAATTCGCTGCTCGGCTGATCCAGCAGGAGCAAACATATGCGAAAAATGTACGTAGAATTAGCTTTTCCGTGAAGAGCAGCCAGGCACATTTTAGCAAGTTTTACTTGTAAGTGGGGTTGGAAACGCTTTTCAGGCTCAGTACTTGGCTCAAAAGATGCAGCCCTGATGTCTCTCATGATAGCAGGTGGTTAAGTAGAAATTCGCTGCTCGGCTGACCCTGCAGGAGCAAACGTATGCTAAAAATGTTCGTAGAATGAGATTTTCAGTGAAGAGCAGCCAGGCACATTTTAGCAAGTTTTACTTGTAAGTGGGGTTGGAAACGCTTTTCAGGCTCAATACTGGGCTCATAAGATGCAGCCCTGATGTCTCTCATGATAGGAGGTGGTTAAGTAGAAATTTGCTGCTCGGCTGAACCAGCAGGAGCAAACATATGCTAAAAATGTTCGTAGAAAGGATTTTTTCAGTGAAGAGCAGCCAGGCACATTTTAGCAAGTTTTACTTGTAAATGGGGTTGGAAACGCTTTTCAGGCTCAGTACTGGGCTCAAAGATGCAGCCCTGATGTCTCTCATGATAGCAGGTGGTTAAGTAGAAATTCGCTGCTCGGCTGACCCGGCAGGAACAAACGTATGCCAAAAATGTACGTAGAATGAGATTTTCAGTGAATAGCAGCCAGGCACATTTTAGCAAGTTTTACTTGTAAGGGGGGTTAGAAACGCTTTTCCATACTCAATACTGGGCTCAAAAGATGCAGCCCTGATGTCTCTCATGATAGCAGGTGGTTAAGTATAAATTCGCTGCTCGGCTGACCCTGCAGGAGCAAATGTATGCTAAAAATGTTCGTAGAATGAGATTTTCAGTGAAGAGCAGCCAGGCACATTTTAGCAAGTTTTACTTGTAAGGGGGGTTAGAAACGCTTTTCCATACTCAATACTGGGCTCAAAAGATGCAGCCCTGATGTCTCTCATGATAGCAGGTGGTTAAGTATAAATTCGCTGCTCGGCTGACCCTGCAGGAGCAAATGTATGCTAAAAATTTTCGTAGAATGAGATTTTCAGTGAAGAGCAGCCAGGCACATTTTAGCAAGTTTTACTTGTAAGTGGGGTTGGAAATGCTTTTCAGGCTCAATACTGGGCTCAAAAGATGCAGCCCTGATATCTCTCATGATAGCAGGTGGTTAAGTAGAAATTCGCTGCTCGGCTGACCCTGCAGGAGCAAACGTATGCTAAAAATGTTCGTAGAATGAGATTTTCAGTGAAGAGCAGCCAGGCACATTTTAGCAAGTTTTACTTGTAAGTGGGGTTGGAAACGCTTTTCAGGCTCAATACTGGGCATAAAAGATGCAGCCCTGATGTCTCTCATGATAGCAGGTGGTTAAGTAGAAATTCGCTGCTCGGCTGATCTAGCAGGAGCAAACATATGCGGAAAATGTACGTAGAATGAGCTTTTCAGTGAAGAGCAGCCAGGCACATTTTAGCAAGTTTTACTTGTAAGTGGGGATGGAAACGCTTTTTAGGCTCAGTACTGGGCTCAAAAGATGCAGCCCTGATGTCTCTCATGATAGCAGGTGGTTAAGTAGAAATTCGCTGCTCGGCTGACCCTGCAGGAGCAAACGTATACTAAAAATGTTCGTAGAATGAGATTTTCAGTGAAGAGCAGCCAGGCACATTTTAGCGAGTTTTACTTGTAAGTGGGGTTGGAAACGCTTTTCAGGCTCAATACTGGGCTCAAACATGCAACCCTGATGTCTCTCATGATAGCAGGTGGTTAAGTAGAAATTCGCTGCTCGGCTGACCCTGCAGGATCAAATGTATGCTAAAAATGTTCGTAGAATGAGCTTTTCAGTGAAGAGCAGCCAGGCACATTTTAACAAGTTTTACTTGTAAGTGGGGTTGGAAACGCTTTTCAGGCTCAGTACTGGGCTCAAAAGATGCAGCCCTGATGTCTCTCATGATAGCAGGTGGTTAAGTAGAAATTCGCTGCTCGGCTGACCCTGCAGGAGCAAACGTATGCTAAAAATGTTCGTAGAATGAGATTTTCAGTGAAGAGCAGCCTGGCACATTTTAGCAAGTTTTACTTGTAAGTGGGGTGGAAACGCTTTTCCATACTCAATACTGGGCTCAAAAGATGCAGCCCTGATGTCTCTCATGATAGCAGGTGGTTAAGTAGAAATTCGCTGCTCGGCTGACCCTGCAGGAGCAAACGTATGCTAAAAATGTTCGTAGAATGAGATTTTCAGTGAAGAGCAGCCTGGCACATTTTAGCAAGTTTTACTTGTAAGTGGGGTTGGAAACGCTTTTCAGGCTCAATACTGGGCTCAAAACATGCAGCCCTGATGTCTCTCATGATAGCAGGTGGTTAAGTAGAAATTCGCTGCTCGGCTGACCCAGCAGGAACAAACGTATGCCAAAAATGTACGTAGAATGAGATTTTCAGTGAATAGCAGCCAGGCACATTTTAGCAAGTTTTACTTGTAAGTGGGGATGGAAACGCTTTTTAGGCTCAGTACTGGGCTCAAAAGATGCAGCCCTGATGTCTCTCATGATAGCAGGTGGTTAAGTAGAAATTCGCTGCTCGGCTGACCCTGCAGGAGCAAACGTATACTAAAAATGTTCGTAGAATGAGATTTTCAGTGAAGAGCAGCCAGGCACATTTTAGCGAGTTTTACTTGTAAGTGGGGTTGGAAACGCTTTTCAGGCTCAATACTGGGCTCAAACATGCAACCCTGATGTCTCTCATGATAGCAGGTGGTTAAGTAGAAATTCGCTGCTCGGCTGACCCTGCAGGATCAAATGTATGCTAAAAATGTTCGTAGAATGAGCTTTTCAGTGAAGAGCAGCCAGGCACATTTTAACAAGTTTTACTTGTAAGTGGGGTTGGAAACGCTTTTCAGGCTCAGTACTGGGCTCAAAAGATGCAGCCCTGATGTCTCTCATGATAGCAGGTGGTTAAGTAGAAATTCGCTGCTCGGCTGACCCTGCAGGAGCAAACGTATGCTAAAAATGTTCGTAGAATGAGATTTTCAGTGAAGAGCAGCCTGGCACATTTTAGCAAGTTTTACTTGTAAGTGGGGTGGAAACGCTTTTCCATACTCAATACTGGGCTCAAAAGATGCAGCCCTGATGTCTCTCATGATAGCAGGTGGTTAAGTAGAAATTCGCTGCTCGGCTGACCCTGCAGGAGCAAACGTATGCTAAAAATGTTCGTAGAATGAGATTTTCAGTGAAGAGCAGCCTGGCACATTTTAGCAAGTTTTACTTGTAAGTGGGGTTGGAAACGCTTTTCAGGCTCAATACTGGGCTCAAAACATGCAGCCCTGATGTCTCTCATGATAGCAGGTGGTTAAGTAGAAATTCGCTGCTCGGCTGACCCAGCAGGAACAAACGTATGCCAAAAATGTACGTAGAATGAGATTTTCAGTGAATAGCAGCCAGGCACATTTTAGCAAGTTGTACTTGTAAGTGGGGATGGAAACGCTTTTTAGGTTCAGTACTGGGCTCAAAAGATGCAGCCCTGATGTCTCTCATGATAGCAGGTGGTTAAGTAGAAATTCGCTGCTCGGCTAACCCTGCAGGAGCAAATGTATGCTAAAAATGTTCATAGAATGAGATTTTCAGTGAAGAGCAGCCAGGCACATTTTAGCAAGTTTTACTTGTAAGTGGGGTTGGAAACGCTTTTCAGGCTCAATACTGGGCTCAAAACATGCAGCCCTGATGTCTCTCATGATAGCAGGTGGTTAAGTAGAAATTCACTGCTCGGCTGACCCTGCAGGATCAAACGTATGCTAAAAATGTTCGTAGAATGAGCTTTTCAGTGAAGAGCAGCCAGGCACATTTTAACAAGTTTTACTTGTAAGTGGGGTTGGAAACGCTTTTCAGGCTCAGTACTGGGCTCAAAAGATGCAGCCCTGATGTCTCTCATGATAGCAGGTGGTTAAGTAGAAATTCGCTGCTCGGCTGACCCTGCAGGAGCAAAAGTATGCTAACAATGTTCGTAGAATGAGATTTTCAGTGAAGAGCAGCCAGGCACATTTTAGCAAGTTTTACTTGTAAGTGGGGTTGGAAACGCTTTTCAGGCTCAATACTGGACTCAAAGCATGCAGCCCTGATGTCTCTCATGATAGCAGGTGGTTAAGTAGAAATTCGCTGCTCGGCTGACCCTGCAGGAGCAAACGTATGCTAAAAATGTTTGTAGAATGAGATTTTCAGTGAAGAGCAGCCAGGCACATTTTAGCAAGTTTTACTTGTAAGTGGGGTTGGAAACGCTTTTCAGGCTCAGTACTGGGCTCAAAAGATGCAGCCCTGATGTCTCTCATGATAGCAGGTGGTTAAGTAGAAATTCGCTGCTCGGCTGACCCTGCAGGAGCAAACGTATGCTAAAAATGTTCGTAGAATGAGATTTTCAGTGAAGAGCAGCCAGGCACATTTTAGCAGGTTTTACTTGTAGTGGGGTTGGAAACGCTTTTCAGGCTCAATACTGGGCTCAAAACATGCAGCCCTGATGTCTCTCATGATAGCAGGTGGTTACGTAGAAATTCGCTGCTCGGCTGACCCTGCAGGAGCAAACGTATGCTAAAAATGTTCGTAGAATGAGATTTTCAGTGAAGAGCAGCCTGGCACATTTTAGCAAATTTTACTTGTAATGGGGGTTGGAAACGCTTTTCCATACTCAATACTGGGCTCAAAAGATGCAGCCCTGATGTCTCTCATGATAGCAGGTGGTTCAGTAGAAATTCGCTGCTCGGCTGATCCAGCAGGAGCAAACATATGCGAAAAATGTACGTAGAATGAGCTTTTTAGTGAAGAGCAGCCAGGCACATTTTAGCAAGTTTTACTTGTAAGTGGGGTTGGAAACACTTTTCAGGCTCAGTACTGGCCTCAAAAGATGCAGCCCTGATGTCTCTCATGATAGCAGGTGGTTAAGTAGAAATTTGCTGCTCGGCTGACCCTGTAGGATCAAACGTATGCTAAAAATGTTCGTAGAATGAGCTTTTCAGTGAAGAGCAGCCAGGCACATTTTAACAAGTTTTACTTGTAAGTGGGGTTGGAAACGCTTTTCAGGCTCAGTACTGGGCTCAAAAGATGCAGCCCTGATGTCTCTCATGATAGCAGGTGGTTAAGTCGAAATTCGCTGCTCGGCTGACCCTGCAGGAGCAAACGTATGCTAAAAATGTTCTTAGAATGAGATTTTCAGTGAAGAGCAGCCTGGCACATTTTTGCAAGTTTTACTTGTAAGGGGGGTTGGAAACGCTTTTCCATACTCAATACTGGGCTCAAAAGATGCAGCCCTGATGTCTCTCATGATAGCAGGTGGTTAAGTAGAAATTCGCTGCTCGGCTGATCCAGCAGGAGCAAACATATGCGAAAAATGTACGTAGAATGAGCTTTTCAGTGAAGAGCAGCCAGGCACATTTTAGCAAGTTTTAGTTGTAAGTGGGGTTGGAAACGCTTTTCAGGCTCAGTACTGGCCTCAAAAGATGCAGCCCTGATGTCTCTCATGATAGCAGGTGGTTAAGTAGAAATTCGCTGCTCAGCTGACCCTGCAGGAGCAAACGTATGCTAAAAATGTTCGTAGAATGAGCTTTTCAGTGAAGAGCAGCCAGGCACATTTTAGCAAGTTTTACTTGAGGGGGTGGAAACGCTTTTCAGGCTCAGTACTGGGCTCAAAAGAAGCAGCCCTGATGCCTCTCATGATAGCAGGTGGTTAAGTAGAAATTCGCTGCTCGGCTGACCCAGCAGGAACAAACGTATGCCAAAAATGTACGTAGAATGAGATTTTCAGTGAAGAGCAGCCAGGCACATTTTAGCAAGTTTTACTTGTAAGTGGGGTTGGAAACGCTTTTCAGGCTCAATACTGGGCTCAAAAGATGCAGCCCTGATGTCTCTCATGATAGCAGGTGGTTAAGTAGAAATTCGCTGCTCGGCTGATCCAGCAGGAGCAAACATATGCGAAAAATGTACGTAGAATGAGATTTTCAGTGAAGAGCAGCCAGGCACATTTTAGCAAGTTTTACTTGTAAGTGGGGTTGGAAACGCTTTTCAGGCTCAGTACTGGGCTTAAAGATGCAGCCCTGATGTCTCTCATGATAGCAGGTGGTTAAGTAGAAATTCGCTGCTCGGCTGACCCGGCAGGAACAAACGTATGCCAAAAATGTACGTAGAATGAGATTTTCAGTGAATAGCAGCCAGGCATATTTTAGCAAGTTTGTTTTACTTGTAAGTGGGGATGGAAACGCTTTTTAGGCTCAATACTGGGCTCAAAAGATGCAGCCCTGATGTCTCTCATGATAGAAGGTGTTTAAGTAGAAATACGCTGCTCGGCTGACCCTGCAGGAGCAAACGTATGCTAAAAATGTTCGTAGAATGAGATTTTCAGTGAAGAGCAGCCTGGCACATTTTAGCAAGTTTTACTTGTAAGGGGGGTTAGAAACGCTTTTCCATACTCAATACTGGGCTCAAAAGATGCAGCCCTGATGTCTCTCATGATAGCAGGTGGTTAAGTATAAATTCGCTGCTCGGCTGATCCAGCAGGAGCAAACATATGCGAAAAATGTACGTAGAATGAGCTTTTCAGTGAAGAGCAGCCTGGCACATTTTAGCAAGTTTTACTTGTAAGTGGGGTTGGAAACGCTTTTCAGGCTCAATACTGGGCTCAAAAGATGCAGCCCTGATGTCTCTCATGATAGCAGGTGGTTAAGTAGAAATTCGCTGCTCGGCTGACCCTGCAGGAGCAAACGTATGCGAAAAATGTACGTAGAATGAGCTTTTCCGTGAAGAGCAGCCAGGCACATTTTAGCAAGTTTTACTTGTAAGTGGGGTTGGAAACGCTTTTCAGGCTCAGTACTGGGCTCAAAACATGCAGTCCTGATGTCTCTCATGATAGGAGGTGGTAAAGTAGAAATTCGCCGCTCGGCTGACCCTGCAGGAGCAAATGTATGCTAAAAATGTTCGTAGAATGAGATTTTCAGTGAAGAGGAGCCAGGCACATTTTAGCAAGTTTTACTTGTAAGTGGGGTTGGAAACGCTTTTCAGGCTCAATACTGGGCTCAAAAGATGCAGCCCTGATGTCTCTCATGATAGCAGGTGGTTAAGTAGAAATTCGCTGCTCGGCTGACCCTGCAGGAGCAAACGTATGCTAAAAATGTTCGTAGAATGAGATTTTCAGTGAAGAGCAGCCAGGCACATTTTAGCAAGTTTTACTTGTAAGTGGGGTTGGAAACGCTTTTCAGGCTCAATACTGGGCTCAAAAGATGCAGCCCTGATGTCTCTCATGATAGCAGGTGGTTAAGTAGAAATTCGCTGCTCGGCTGATCCAGCAGGAGCAAACATATGCGAAAAATTTACATAGAATGAGCTTTTCCGTGAAGAGCAGCCAGGCACATTTTAGCAAGTTTTACTTGTAAGTGGGGTTGGAAACGCTTTTCAGGCTCAGTACTGGGCTCAAAACATGCAGTCCTGATGTCTCTCATGATAGGAGGTGGTAAAGTAGAAATTCGCTGCTCGGCTGACCATGCAGGAGCAAATGTATGCTAAAAATGTTCGTAGAATGAGATTTTCAGTAAAGAGCAGCCAGGCACATTTTAGCAAGTTTTACTTGTAAGTGGGGTTGGAAACGCTTTTCAGGCTCAGTACTTGGCTCAAAAGATGCAGCCCTGATGTCTCTCATGATAGCAGGTGGTTAAGTAGAAATTCGCTGCTCGGCTGACCCTGCAGGAGCAAACATATGCTAAAAAAGTTCGTAGAATGAGATTTTCAGTGAAGAGCAGCCAGGCACATTTTAGCAAGTTTTACTTGTAAGTGGGGTTGGAAACGCTTTTCAGGCTGAATACTGGGCTCATAAGATGCAGCCCTGATGTCTCTCATGATAGGAGGTGGTTAAGTAGAAATTCGCTGCTCGGCTGAACCAGCAGGAGCAAACATATGCTAAAAATGTTCGTAGAATGAGTTTTTCAGTAAAGAGCAGCCAGGCACATTTTAGCAAGTTTTACTTGTAAATGGGGTTGGAAACGCTTTTCAGGCTCAGTACTGGGCTCAAAGATGCAGCCCTGATGTCTCTCATGATAGCAGGTGGTTAAGTAGAAATTCGCTGCTCGGCTGACCCGGCAGGAACAAACGTATGCCAAAAATGTACGTAGAATGAGATTTTCAGTGAATAGCAGCCAGGCACATTTTAGCAAGTTTTACTTGTAAGGGGGGTTAGAAACGCTTTTCCATACTCAATACTGGGCTCAAAAGATGCAGCCCTGATGTCTCTCTTGATAGCAGGTGGTTAAGTATAAATTCGCTGCTCGGCTGATCCAGCAGGAGCAAACATATGCGAAAAATGTACGTAGAATGAGCTTTTCCGTGAAGAGCAGCCAGGCACATTTTAGCAAGTTTTACTTGTAAGTGGGGTTGGAAACGCTTTTCAGGCTCAGTACTGGGCTCAAAACATGCAGTCCTGATGTCTCTCATGATAGGAGGTGGTAAAGTAGAAATTCGCTGCTCGGCTGACCCTGCAGGAGCAAACGTATGCTAAAAATGTTCGTAGAATGAGATTTTCAGTGAAGAGCAGCCAGGCACATTTTAGCAAGTTTTACTTGTAAGTGGGGTTGGAAACGCTTTTCAGGCTCAATACTGGGCTCAAAAGATGCAGCCCTGATATCTCTCATGATAGCAGGTGGTTAAGTAGAAATTCGCTGCTCGGCTGACCCTGCAGGAGCAAACGTATGCTAAAAATGTTCGTAGAATGAGATTTTCAGTGAAGAGCAGCCAGGCACATTTTAGCAAGTTTTACTTGTAAGTGGGGTTGGAAATGCTTTTCAGGCTCAATACTGGGCATAAAAGATGCAGCCCTGATGTCTCTCATGATAGCAGGTGGTTAAGTAGAAATTCGCTGCTCGGCTGATCCAGCAGGAGCAAACATATGCGAAAAATGTACGTAGAATGAGCTTTTCAGTGAAGAGCAGCCAGGCACATTTTAGCAAGTTTTACTTGTAAGTGGGGATGGAAACGCTTTTTAGGCTCAGTACTGGGCTCAAAAGATGCAGCCGTGATGTCTCTCATGATAGCAGGTGGTTACGTAGAAATTCGCTGCTCGGCTGACCCTGCAGGAGCAAACGTATGCTAAAAATGTTCGTAGAATGAGATTTTCAGTGAAGAGCAGCCAGGCACATTTTAGCAAGTTTTACTTGTAAGTGGGGTTGGAAATGCTTTTCAGGCTCAATACTGGGCTCAAAACATGCAGCCCTGATGTCTCTCATGATAGCAGGTGGTTAAGTAGAAATTCGCTGCTCGGCTGACCCTGCAGGATCAAACGTATGCTAAAAATGTTCGTAGAATGAGCTTTTCAGTGAAGAGCAGCCAGGCACATTTTAACAAGTTTTACTTGTAAGTGGGGTTGGAAACACTTTTTAGGCTCAGTACTGGGCTCAAAAGATGCAGCCCTGATGTCTCTCATGATAGCAGGTGGTTAAGTAGAAATTCGCTGCTCGGCTGACCCTGCAGGAGCAAACGTATGCTAAAAATGTTCGTAGAATGAGATTTTCAGTGAAGAGCAGCCTGGCACATTTTAGCAAGTTTTACTTGTAAGTGGGGTGGAAACGCTTTTCCATACTCAATACTGGGCTCAAAAGATGCAGCCCTGATGTCTCTCATGATAGCAGGTGGTTAAGTAGAAATTCGCTGCTCGGCTGAACCTGCAGGAGCAAATGTATGCTAAAAATGTTCGTAGAATGAGATTTTCAGTGAAGAGCGGCCAGGCACATTTTAGCAAGTTTTACTTGTAAGTGGGGTTGGAAACGCTTTTCAGGCTCAATACTGGGCTCAAAACATGCAGCCCTGATGTCTCTCATGATAGCAGGTGGTTAAGTAGAAATTCGCTGCTCGGCTGACCCAGCAGGAACAAACGTATGCCAAAAATGTACGTAGAATGAGATTTTCAGTGAATAGCAGCCAGGCACATTTTAGCAAGTTGTACTTGTAAGTGGGGATGGAAACGCTTTTTAGGTTCAGTACTGGGCTCAAAAGATGCAGCCCTGATGTCTCTCATGATAGCAGGTGGTTAAGTAGAAATTCGCTGCTCGGCTGACCCTGCAGGAGCAAATGTATGCTAAAAATGTTCGTAGAATGAGATTTTCAGTGAAGAGCAGCCAGGCACATTTTAGCAAGTTTTACTTGTAAGTGGGGTTGGAAACGCTTTTCAGGCTCAATACTGGGCTCAAAAGATGCAGCCCTGATGTCTCTCATGATAGCAGGTGGTTAAGTAGAAATTTGCTGCTCGGCTGACCCTGCAGGAGCAAACGTATGCTAACAATGTTCGTAGAATGAGATTTTCAGTGAAGAGCAGCCAGGCACATTTTAGCAAGTTTTACTTGTAAGTGGGGTTGGAAACGCTTTTCAGGCTCAATACTGGGCTCAAAACATGCAGCCCTGATGTCTCTCATGATAGCAGGTGGTTAAAGTAGAAATTCGCTGCTCGGCTGACCCTGCAGGAGCAAACGTATGCTAAAAATGTTCGTAGAATGAGCTTTTCAGTGAAGAGCAGCCAGGCACATTTTAGCAAGTTTTACTTGTAAGTGGGGTTGGAAACGCTTTTCAGGCTCAATACTGGACTCAAAACATGCAGCCCTGATGTCTCTCATGATAGCAGGTGGTTAAGTAGAAATTCGCTGCTCGGCTGACCCTGCAGGAGCAAACGTATGCTAAAAATGTTCGTAGAATGAGATTTTCAGTGAAGAGCAGCCAGGCACATTTTAGCAAGTTTTACTTGTAAGTGGGGTTGGAAACGCTTTTCAGGCTCAGTACTGGCTCAAAAGATGCAGCCCTGATGTCTCTCATGATAGCAGGTGGTTAAGTAGAAATTCGCTGCTCGGCTGACCCTGCAGGAGCAAACGTATGCTAAAAATGTTCGTAGAATGAGATTTTCAGTGAAGAGTAGCCAGGCACATTTTAGCAGGTTTTACTTGTAGTGGGGTTGGAAACGCTTTTCAGGCTCAATACTGGGCTCAAAACATGCAGCCCTGATGTCTCTCATGATAGCAGGTGGTTAAGTAGAAATTCGCTGCTCGGCTGACCCTGCAGGAGCAAACGTATGCTAAAAATGTTCGTAGAATGAGCTTTTCAGTGAAGAGCAGCCAGGCACATTTTAACAAGTTTTACTTGTAAGTGGGGTTGGAAACGCTTTTCAGGCTCAGTACTGGGCTCAAAAGATGCAGCCCTGATGTCTCTCATGATAGCAGGTGGTTCAGTAGAAATTCGCTGCTCGGCTGATCCAGCAGGAGCAAACATATGCGAAAAATGTACGTAGAATGAGCTTTTTAGTGAAGAGCAGCCAGGCACATTTTAGCAAGTTTTACTTGTAAGTGGGGTTGGAAACACTTTTCAGGCTCAGTACTGGCCTCAAAAGATGCAGCCCTGATGTCTCTCATGATAGCAGGTGGTTAAGTAGAAATTTGCTGCTCGGCTGACCCTGTAGGATCAAACGTATGCTAAAAATGTTCGTAGAATGAGCTTTTCAGTGAAGAGCAGCCAGGCACATTTTAACAAGTTTTACTTGTAAGTGGGGTTGGAAACGCTTTTCAGGCTCAGTACTGGGCTCAAAAGATGCAGCCCTGATGTCTCTCATGATAGCAGGTGGTTAAGTCGAAATTCGCTGCTCGGCTGACCCTGCAGGAGCAAACGTATGCTAAAAATGTTCTTAGAATGAGATTTTCAGTGAAGAGCAGCCTGGCACATTTTTGCAAGTTTTACTTGTAAGGGGGGTTGGAAACGCTTTTCCATACTCAATACTGGGCTCAAAAGATGCAGCCCTGATGTCTCTCATGATAGCAGGTGGTTAAGTAGAAATTCGCTGCTCGGCTGATCCAGCAGGAGCAAACATATGCGAAAAATGTACGTAGAATGAGCTTTTCAGTGAAGAGCAGCCAGGCACATTTTAGCAAGTTTTAGTTGTAAGTGGGGTTGGAAACGCTTTTCAGGCTCAGTACTGGCCTCAAAAGATGCAGCCCTGATGTCTCTCATGATAGCAGGTGGTTAAGTAGAAATTCGCTGCTCAGCTGACCCTGCAGGAGCAAACGTATGCTAAAAATGTTCGTAGAATGAGCTTTTCAGTGAAGAGCAGCCAGGCACATTTTAGCAAGTTTTACTTGAGGGGGTGGAAACGCTTTTCAGGCTCAGTACTGGGCTCAAAAGAAGCAGCCCTGATGCCTCTCATGATAGCAGGTGGTTAAGTAGAAATTCGCTGCTCGGCTGACCCAGCAGGAACAAACGTATGCCAAAAATGTACGTAGAATGAGATTTTCAGTGAAGAGCAGCCAGGCACATTTTAGCAAGTTTTACTTGTAAGTGGGGTTGGAAACGCTTTTCAGGCTCAATACTGGGCTCAAAAGATGCAGCCCTGATGTCTCTCATGATAGCAGGTGGTTAAGTAGAAATTCGCTGCTCGGCTGATCCAGCAGGAGCAAACATATGCGAAAAATGTACGTAGAATGAGATTTTCAGTGAAGAGCAGCCAGGCACATTTTAGCAAGTTTTACTTGTAAGTGGGGTTGGAAACGCTTTTCAGGCTCAGTACTGGGCTTAAAGATGCAGCCCTGATGTCTCTCATGATAGCAGGTGGTTAAGTAGAAATTCGCTGCTCGGCTGACCCGGCAGGAACAAACGTATGCCAAAAATGTACGTAGAATGAGATTTTCAGTGAATAGCAGCCAGGCATATTTTAGCAAGTTTGTTTTACTTGTAAGTGGGGATGGAAACGCTTTTTAGGCTCAATACTGGGCTCAAAAGATGCAGCCCTGATGTCTCTCATGATAGAAGGTGTTTAAGTAGAAATACGCTGCTCGGCTGACCCTGCAGGAGCAAACGTATGCTAAAAATGTTCGTAGAATGAGATTTTCAGTGAAGAGCAGCCTGGCACATTTTAGCAAGTTTTACTTGTAAGGGGGGTTAGAAACGCTTTTCCATACTCAATACTGGGCTCAAAAGATGCAGCCCTGATGTCTCTCATGATAGCAGGTGGTTAAGTATAAATTCGCTGCTCGGCTGATCCAGCAGGAGCAAACATATGCGAAAAATGTACGTTGAAAGAGCTTTTCAGTGAAGAGCAGCCTGGCACATTTTAGCAAGTTTTACTTGTAAGTGGGGTTGGAAACGCTTTTCAGGCTCAATACTGGGCTCAAAAGATGCAGCCCTGATGTCTCTCATGATAGCAGGTGGTTAAGTAGAAATTCGCTGCTCGGCTGACCCTGCAGGAGCAAACGTATGCGAAAAATGTACGTAGAATGAGCTTTTCCGTGAAGAGCAGCCAGGCACATTTTAGCAAGTTTTACTTGTAAGTGGGGTTGGAAACGCTTTTCAGGCTCAGTACTGGGCTCAAAACATGCAGTCCTGATGTCTCTCATGATAGGAGGTGGTAAAGTAGAAATTCGCCGCTCGGCTGACCCTGCAGGAGCAAATGTATGCTAAAAATGTTCGTAGAATGAGATTTTCAGTGAAGAGGAGCCAGGCACATTTTAGCAAGTTTTACTTGTAAGTGGGGTTGGAAACGCTTTTCAGGCTCAATACTGGGCTCAAAAGATGCAGCCCTGATGTCTCTCATGATAGCAGGTGGTTAAGTAGAAATTCGCTGCTCGGCTGACCCTGCAGGAGCAAACGTATGCTAAAAATGTTCGTAGAATGAGATTTTCAGTGAAGAGCAGCCAGGCACATTTTAGCAAGTTTTACTTGTAAGTGGGGTTGGAAACGCTTTTCAGGCTCAATACTGGGCTCAAAAGATGCAGCCCTGATGTCTCTCATGATAGCAGGTGGTTAAGTAGAAATTCGCTGCTCGGCTGATCCAGCAGGAGCAAACATATGCGAAAAATTTACATAGAATGAGCTTTTCCGTGAAGAGCAGCCAGGCACATTTTAGCAAGTTTTACTTGTAAGTGGGGTTGGAAACGCTTTTCAGGCTCAGTACTGGGCTCAAAACATGCAGTCCTGATGTCTCTCATGATAGGAGGTGGTAAAGTAGAAATTCGCTGCTCGGCTGACCATGCAGGAGCAAATGTATGCTAAAAATGTTCGTAGAATGAGATTTTCAGTAAAGAGCAGCCAGGCACATTTTAGCAAGTTTTACTTGTAAGTGGGGTTGGAAACGCTTTTCAGGCTCAGTACTTGGCTCAAAAGATGCAGCCCTGATGTCTCTCATGATAGCAGGTGGTTAAGTAGAAATTCGCTGCTCGGCTGACCCTGCAGGAGCAAACATATGCTAAAAAAGTTCGTAGAATGAGATTTTCAGTGAAGAGCAGCCAGGCACATTTTAGCAAGTTTTACTTGTAAGTGGGGTTGGAAACGCTTTTCAGGCTGAATACTGGGCTCATAAGATGCAGCCCTGATGTCTCTCATGATAGGAGGTGGTTAAGTAGAAATTCGCTGCTCGGCTGAACCAGCAGGAGCAAACATATGCTAAAAATGTTCGTAGAATGAGTTTTTCAGTAAAGAGCAGCCAGGCACATTTTAGCAAGTTTTACTTGTAAATGGGGTTGGAAACGCTTTTCAGGCTCAGTACTGGGCTCAAAGATGCAGCCCTGATGTCTCTCATGATAGCAGGTGGTTAAGTAGAAATTCGCTGCTCGGCTGACCCGGCAGGAACAAACGTATGCCAAAAATGTACGTAGAATGAGATTTTCAGTGAATAGCAGCCAGGCACATTTTAGCAAGTTTTACTTGTAAGGGGGGTTAGAAACGCTTTTCCATACTCAATACTGGGCTCAAAAGATGCAGCCCTGATGTCTCTCTTGATAGCAGGTGGTTAAGTATAAATTCGCTGCTCGGCTGATCCAGCAGGAGCAAACATATGCGAAAAATGTACGTAGAATGAGCTTTTCCGTGAAGAGCAGCCAGGCACATTTTAGCAAGTTTTACTTGTAAGTGGGGTTGGAAACGCTTTTCAGGCTCAGTACTGGGCTCAAAACATGCAGTCCTGATGTCTCTCATGATAGGAGGTGGTAAAGTAGAAATTCGCTGCTCGGCTGACCCTGCAGGAGCAAACGTATGCTAAAAATGTTCGTAGAATGAGATTTTCAGTGAAGAGCAGCCAGGCACATTTTAGCAAGTTTTACTTGTAAGTGGGGTTGGAAACGCTTTTCAGGCTCAATACTGGGCTCAAAAGATGCAGCCCTGATATCTCTCATGATAGCAGGTGGTTAAGTAGAAATTCGCTGCTCGGCTGACCCTGCAGGAGCAAACGTATGCTAAAAATGTTCGTAGAATGAGATTTTCAGTGAAGAGCAGCCAGGCACATTTTAGCAAGTTTTACTTGTAAGTGGGGTTGGAAATGCTTTTCAGGCTCAATACTGGGCATAAAAGATGCAGCCCTGATGTCTCTCATGATAGCAGGTGGTTAAGTAGAAATTCGCTGCTCGGCTGATCCAGCAGGAGCAAACATATGCGAAAAATGTACGTAGAATGAGCTTTTCAGTGAAGAGCAGCCAGGCACATTTTAGCAAGTTTTACTTGTAAGTGGGGATGGAAACGCTTTTTAGGCTCAGTACTGGGCTCAAAAGATGCAGCCGTGATGTCTCTCATGATAGCAGGTGGTTACGTAGAAATTCGCTGCTCGGCTGACCCTGCAGGAGCAAACGTATGCTAAAAATGTTCGTAGAATGAGATTTTCAGTGAAGAGCAGCCAGGCACATTTTAGCAAGTTTTACTTGTAAGTGGGGTTGGAAATGCTTTTCAGGCTCAATACTGGGCTCAAAACATGCAGCCCTGATGTCTCTCATGATAGCAGGTGGTTAAGTAGAAATTCGCTGCTCGGCTGACCCTGCAGGATCAAACGTATGCTAAAAATGTTCGTAGAATGAGCTTTTCAGTGAAGAGCAGCCAGGCACATTTTAACAAGTTTTACTTGTAAGTGGGGTTGGAAACACTTTTTAGGCTCAGTACTGGGCTCAAAAGATGCAGCCCTGATGTCTCTCATGATAGCAGGTGGTTAAGTAGAAATTCGCTGCTCGGCTGACCCTGCAGGAGCAAACGTATGCTAAAAATGTTCGTAGAATGAGATTTTCAGTGAAGAGCAGCCTGGCACATTTTAGCAAGTTTTACTTGTAAGTGGGGTGGAAACGCTTTTCCATACTCAATACTGGGCTCAAAAGATGCAGCCCTGATGTCTCTCATGATAGCAGGTGGTTAAGTAGAAATTCGCTGCTCGGCTGAACCTGCAGGAGCAAATGTATGCTAAAAATGTTCGTAGAATGAGATTTTCAGTGAAGAGCGGCCAGGCACATTTTAGCAAGTTTTACTTGTAAGTGGGGTTGGAAACGCTTTTCAGGCTCAATACTGGGCTCAAAACATGCAGCCCTGATGTCTCTCATGATAGCAGGTGGTTAAGTAGAAATTCGCTGCTCGGCTGACCCAGCAGGAACAAACGTATGCCAAAAATGTACGTAGAATGAGATTTTCAGTGAATAGCAGCCAGGCACATTTTAGCAAGTTGTACTTGTAAGTGGGGATGGAAACGCTTTTTAGGTTCAGTACTGGGCTCAAAAGATGCAGCCCTGATGTCTCTCATGATAGCAGGTGGTTAAGTAGAAATTCGCTGCTCGGCTGACCCTGCAGGAGCAAATGTATGCTAAAAATGTTCGTAGAATGAGATTTTCAGTGAAGAGCAGCCAGGCACATTTTAGCAAGTTTTACTTGTAAGTGGGGTTGGAAACGCTTTTCAGGCTCAATACTGGGCTCAAAAGATGCAGCCCTGATGTCTCTCATGATAGCAGGTGGTTAAGTATAAATTCGCTGCTCGGCTGATCCAGCAGGAGCAAACATATGCGAAAAATGTACGTAGAATGAGCTTTTCAGTGAAGAGCAGCCTGGCACATTTTAGCAAGTTTTACTTGTAAGTGGGGTTGGAAACGCTTTTCAGGCTCAATACTGGGCTCAAAAGATGCAGCCCTGATGTCTCTCATGATAGCAGGTGGTTAAGTAGAAATTCGCTGCTCGGCTGACCCTGCAGGAGCAAACGTATGCGAAAAATGTACGTAGAATGAGCTTTTCCGTGAAGAGCAGCCAGGCACATTTTAGCAAGTTTTACTTGTAAGTGGGGTTGGAAACGCTTTTCAGGCTCAGTACTGGGCTCAAAACATGCAGTCCTGATGTCTCTCATGATAGGAGGTGGTAAAGTAGAAATTCGCCGCTCGGCTGACCCTGCAGGAGCAAATGTATGCTAAAAATGTTCGTAGAATGAGATTTTCAGTGAAGAGGAGCCAGGCACATTTTAGCAAGTTTTACTTGTAAGTGGGGTTGGAAACGCTTTTTCAGGCTCAATACTGGGCTCAAAAGATGCAGCCCTGATGTCTCTCATGATAGCAGGTGGTTAAGTAGAAATTCGCTGCTCGGCTGACCCTGCAGGAGCAAACGTATGCTAAAAATGTTCGTAGAATGAGATTTTCAGTGAAGAGCAGCCAGGCACATTTTAGCAAGTTTTACTTGTAAGTGGGGTTGGAAACGCTTTTCAGGCTCAATACTGGGCTCAAAAGATGCAGCCCTGATGTCTCTCATGATAGCAGGTGGTTAAGTAGAAATTCGCTGCTCGGCTGATCCAGCAGGAGCAAACATATGCGAAAAATTTACATAGAATGAGCTTTTCCGTGAAGAGCAGCCAGGCACATTTTAGCAAGTTTTACTTGTAAGTGGGGTTGGAAACGCTTTTCAGGCTCAGTACTGGGCTCAAAACATGCAGTCCTGATGTCTCTCATGATAGGAGGTGGTAAAGTAGAAATTCGCTGCTCGGCTGACCATGCAGGAGCAAATGTATGCTAAAAATGTTCGTAGAATGAGATTTTCAGTAAAGAGCAGCCAGGCACATTTTAGCAAGTTTTACTTGTAAGTGGGGTTGGAAACGCTTTTCAGGCTCAGTACTTGGCTCAAAAGATGCAGCCCTGATGTCTCTCATGATAGCAGGTGGTTAAGTAGAAATTCGCTGCTCGGCTGACCCTGCAGGAGCAAACATATGCTAAAAAAGTTCGTAGAATGAGATTTTCAGTGAAGAGCAGCCAGGCACATTTTAGCAAGTTTTACTTGTAAGTGGGGTTGGAAACGCTTTTCAGGCTGAATACTGGGCTCATAAGATGCAGCCCTGATGTCTCTCATGATAGGAGGTGGTTAAGTAGAAATTCGCTGCTCGGCTGAACCAGCAGGAGCAAACATATGCTAAAAATGTTCGTAGAATGAGTTTTTCAGTAAAGAGCAGCCAGGCACATTTTAGCAAGTTTTACTTGTAAATGGGGTTGGAAACGCTTTTCAGGCTCAGTACTGGGCTCAAAGATGCAGCCCTGATGTCTCTCATGATAGCAGGTGGTTAAGTAGAAATTCGCTGCTCGGCTGACCCGGCAGGAACAAACGTATGCCAAAAATGTACGTAGAATGAGATTTTCAGTGAATAGCAGCCAGGCACATTTTAGCAAGTTTTACTTGTAAGGGGGGTTAGAAACGCTTTTCCATACTCAATACTAGGCTCAAAAGATGCAGCCCTGATGTCTCTCTTGATAGCAGGTGGTTAAGTATAAATTCGCTGCTCGGCTGATCCAGCAGGAGCAAACATATGCGAAAAATGTACGTAGAATGAGCTTTTCCGTGAAGAGCAGCCAGGCACATTTTAGCAAGTTTTACTTGTAAGTGGGGTTGGAAACGCTTTTCAGGCTCAGTACTGGGCTCAAAACATGCAGTCCTGATGTCTCTCATGATAGGAGGTGGTAAAGTAGAAATTCGCTGCTCGGCTGACCCTGCAGGAGCAAACGTATGCTAAAAATGTTCGTAGAATGAGATTTTCAGTGAAGAGCAGCCAGGCACATTTTAGCAAGTTTTACTTGTAAGTGGGGTTGGAAACGCTTTTCAGGCTCAATACTGGGCTCAAAAGATGCAGCCCTGATATCTCTCATGATAGCAGGTGGTTAAGTAGAAATTCGCTGCTCGGCTGACCCTGCAGGAGCAAACGTATGCTAAAAATGTTCGTAGAATGAGATTTTCAGTGAAGAGCAGCCAGGCACATTTTAGCAAGTTTTACTTGTAAGTGGGGTTGGAAATGCTTTTCAGGCTCAATACTGGGCATAAAAGATGCAGCCCTGATGTCTCTCATGATAGCAGGTGGTTAAGTAGAAATTCGCTGCTCGGCTGATCCAGCAGGAGCAAACATATGCGAAAAATGTACGTAGAATGAGCTTTTCAGTGAAGAGCAGCCAGGCACATTTTAGCAAGTTTTACTTGTAAGTGGGGATGGAAACGCTTTTTAGGCTCAGTACTGGGCTCAAAAGATGCAGCCGTGATGTCTCTCATGATAGCAGGTGGTTACGTAGAAATTCGCTGCTCGGCTGACCCTGCAGGAGCAAACGTATGCTAAAAATGTTCGTAGAATGAGATTTTCAGTGAAGAGCAGCCAGGCACATTTTAGCAAGTTTTACTTGTAAGTGGGGTTGGAAATGCTTTTCAGGCTCAATACTGGGCTCAAAACATGCAGCCCTGATGTCTCTCATGATAGCAGGTGGTTAAGTAGAAATTCGCTGCTCGGCTGACCCTGCAGGATCAAACGTATGCTAAAAATGTTCGTAGAATGAGCTTTTCAGTGAAGAGCAGCCAGGCACATTTTAACAAGTTTTACTTGTAAGTGGGGTTGGAAACACTTTTTAGGCTCAGTACTGGGCTCAAAAGATGCAGCCCTGATGTCTCTCATGATAGCAGGTGGTTAAGTAGAAATTCGCTGCTCGGCTGACCCTGCAGGAGCAAACGTATGCTAAAAATGTTCGTAGAATGAGATTTTCAGTGAAGAGCAGCCTGGCACATTTTAGCAAGTTTTACTTGTAAGTGGGGTGGAAACGCTTTTCCATACTCAATACTGGGCTCAAAAGATGCAGCCCTGATGTCTCTCATGATAGCAGGTGGTTAAGTAGAAATTCGCTGCTCGGCTGAACCTGCAGGAGCAAATGTATGCTAAAAATGTTCGTAGAATGAG
Source organism: Lissotriton helveticus (assembly GCF_964261635.1). Lineage (NCBI taxonomy): Eukaryota > Metazoa > Chordata > Amphibia > Caudata > Salamandridae > Lissotriton > Lissotriton helveticus. The sequence goes on along the minus strand of NC_136061.1, from coordinate 1,352,120,129 downwards.
ATTTTCAGTGAAGAGCGGCCAGGCACATTTTAGCAAGTTTTACTTGTAAGTGGGGTTGGAAACGCTTTTCAGGCTCAATACTGGGCTCAAAACATGCAGCCCTGATGTCTCTCATGATAGCAGGTGGTTAAGTAGAAATTCGCTGCTCGGCTGACCCAGCAGGAACAAACGTATGCCAAAAATGTACGTAGAATGAGATTTTCAGTGAATAGCAGCCAGGCACATTTTAGCAAGTTGTACTTGTAAGTGGGGATGGAAACGCTTTTTAGGTTCAGTACTGGGCTCAAAAGATGCAGCCCTGATGTCTCTCATGATAGCAGGTGGTTAAGTAGAAATTCGCTGCTCGGCTGACCCTGCAGGAGCAAATGTATGCTAAAAATGTTCGTAGAATGAGATTTTCAGTGAAGAGCAGCCAGGCACATTTTAGCAAGTTTTACTTGTAAGTGGGGTTGGAAACGCTTTTCAGGCTCAATACTGGGCTCAAAAGATGCAGCCCTGATGTCTCTCATGATAGCAGGTGGTTAAGTAGAAATTTGCTGCTCGGCTGACCCTGCAGGAGCAAACGTATGCTAACAATGTTCGTAGAATGAGATTTTCAGTGAAGAGCAGCCAGGCACATTTTAGCAAGTTTTACTTGTAAGTGGGGTTGGAAACGCTTTTCAGGCTCAATACTGGGCTCAAAACATGCAGCCCTGATGTCTCTCATGATAGCAGGTGGTTAAAGTAGAAATTCGCTGCTCGGCTGACCCTGCAGGAGCAAACGTATGCTAAAAATGTTCGTAGAATGAGCTTTTCAGTGAAGAGCAGCCAGGCACATTTTAGCAAGTTTTACTTGTAAGTGGGGTTGGAAACGCTTTTCAGGCTCAATACTGGACTCAAAACATGCAGCCCTGATGTCTCTCATGATAGCAGGTGGTTAAGTAGAAATTCGCTTCTCGGCTGACCCTGCAGGAGCAAACGTATGCTAAAAATGTTCGTAGAATGAGATTTTCAGTGAAGAGCAGCCAGGCACATTTTAGCAAGTTTTACTTGTAAGTGGGGTTGGAAACGCTTTTCAGGCTCAGTACTGGCTCAAAAGATGCAGCCCTGATGTCTCTCATGATAGCAGGTGGTTAAGTAGAAATTCGCTGCTCGGCTGACCCTGCAGGAGCAAACGTATGCTAAAAATGTTCGTAGAATGAGATTTTCAGTGAAGAGTAGCCAGGCACATTTTAGCAGGTTTTACTTGTAGTGGGGTTGGAAACGCTTTTCAGGCTCAATACTGGGCTCAAAACATGCAGCCCTGATGTCTCTCATGATAGCAGGTGGTTAAGTAGAAATTCGCTGCTCGGCTGACCCTGCAGGAGCAAACGTATGCTAAAAATGTTCGTAGAATGAGATTTTCAGTGAAGAGCAGCCTGGCACATTTTAGCAAATTTTACTTGTAATGGGGGTTGGAAACGCTTTTCCATACTCAATACTGGGCTCAAAAGATGCAGCCCTGATGTCTCTCATGATAGCAGGTGGTTAAGTAGAAATTCGCTGCTCGGCTGATCCAGCAGGAGCAAACATATGCGAAAAATGTACGTAGAATGAGCTTTTTAGTGAAGAGCAGCCAGGCACATTTGAGCAAGTTTTACTTGTAAGTGGGGTTGGAAACACTTTTCAGGCTCAGTACTGGCCTCAAAAGATGCAGCCCTGATGTCTCTCATGATAGCAGGTGGTTAAGTAGAAATTCGCTGCTCGGCTGACCCTGTAGGATCAAACGTATGCTAAAAATGTTCGTAGAATGAGATTTTCAGTGAAGAGCAGCCAGGCACATTTTAGCAAGTTTTACTTGTGAGTGGGGTTGGAAACGCTTTTCAGGCTCAATACTGGGCTCAAAACATGCAGCCCTGATGTCTCTCATGATAGCAGGTGGTTAAGTAGAAATTCGCTGCTCGGCTGACCCAGCAGGAACAAACGTATGCCAAAAATGTACGTAGAATGAGATTTTCAGTGAATAGCAGCCAGGCACATTTTAGCAAGTTGTACTTGTAAGTGGGGATGGAAACGCTTTTTAGGTTCAGTACTGGGCTCAAAAGATGCAGCCCTGATGTCTCTCATGATAGCAGGTGGTTAAGTAGAAATTCGCTGCTCGGCTGACCCTGCAGGAGCAAATGTATGCTAAAAATGTTCGTAGAATGAGATTTTCAGTGAAGAGCAGCCAGGCACATTTTAGCAAGTTTTACTTGTAAGTGGGGTTGGAAACGCTTTTCAGGCTCAATACTGGGCTCAAAAGATGCAGCCCTGATGTCTCTCATGATAGCAGGTGGTTAAGTAGAAATTTGCTGCTCGGCTGACCCTGCAGGAGCAAACGTATGCTAACAATGTTCGTAGAATGAGATTTTCAGTGAAGAGCAGCCAGGCACATTTTAGCAAGTTTTACTTGTAAGTGGGGTTGGAAACGCTTTTCAGGCTCAATACTGGGCTCAAAACATGCAGCCCTGATGTCTCTCATGATAGCAGGTGGTTAAAGTAGAAATTCGCTGCTCGGCTGACCCTGCAGGAGCAAACGTATGCTAAAAATGTTCGTAGAATGAGCTTTTCAGTGAAGAGCAGCCAGGCACATTTTAGCAAGTTTTACTTGTAAGTGGGGTTGGAAACGCTTTTCAGGCTCAATACTGGACTCAAAACATGCAGCCCTGATGTCTCTCATGATAGCAGGTGGTTAAGTAGAAATTCGCTGCTCGGCTGACCCTGCAGGAGCAAACGTATGCTAAAAATGTTCGTAGAATGAGATTTTCAGTGAAGAGCAGCCAGGCACATTTTAGCAAGTTTTACTTGTAAGTGGGGTTGGAAACGCTTTTCAGGCTCAGTACTGGCTCAAAAGATGCAGCCCTGATGTCTCTCATGATAGCAGGTGGTTAAGTAGAAATTCGCTGCTCGGCTGACCCTGCAGGAGCAAACGTATGCTAAAAATGTTCGTAGAATGAGATTTTCAGTGAAGAGTAGCCAGGCACATTTTAGCAGGTTTTACTTGTAGTGGGGTTGGAAACGCTTTTCAGGCTCAATACTGGGCTCAAAACATGCAGCCCTGATGTCTCTCATGATAGCAGGTGGTTAAGTAGAAATTCGCTGCTCGGCTGACCCTGCAGGAGCAAACGTATGCTAAAAATGTTCGTAGAATGAGCTTTTCAGTGAAGAGCAGCCAGGCACATTTTAACAAGTTTTACTTGTAAGTGGGGTTGGAAACGCTTTTCAGGCTCAGTACTGGGCTCAAAAGATGCAGCCCTGATGTCTCTCATGATAGCAGGTGGTTCAGTAGAAATTCGCTGCTCGGCTGATCCAGCAGGAGCAAACATATGCGAAAAATGTACGTAGAATGAGCTTTTTAGTGAAGAGCAGCCAGGCACATTTTAGCAAGTTTTACTTGTAAGTGGGGTTGGAAACACTTTTCAGGCTCAGTACTGGCCTCAAAAGATGCAGCCCTGATGTCTCTCATGATAGCAGGTGGTTAAGTAGAAATTTGCTGCTCGGCTGACCCTGTAGGATCAAACGTATGCTAAAAATGTTCGTAGAATGAGCTTTTCAGTGAAGAGCAGCCAGGCACATTTTAACAAGTTTTACTTGTAAGTGGGGTTGGAAACGCTTTTCAGGCTCAGTACTGGGCTCAAAAGATGCAGCCCTGATGTCTCTCATGATAGCAGGTGGTTAAGTCGAAATTCGCTGCTCGGCTGACCCTGCAGGAGCAAACGTATGCTAAAAATGTTCTTAGAATGAGATTTTCAGTGAAGAGCAGCCTGGCACATTTTTGCAAGTTTTACTTGTAAGGGGGGTTGGAAACGCTTTTCCATACTCAATACTGGGCTCAAAAGATGCAGCCCTGATGTCTCTCATGATAGCAGGTGGTTAAGTAGAAATTCGCTGCTCGGCTGATCCAGCAGGAGCAAACATATGCGAAAAATGTACGTAGAATGAGCTTTTCAGTGAAGAGCAGCCAGGCACATTTTAGCAAGTTTTAGTTGTAAGTGGGGTTGGAAACGCTTTTCAGGCTCAGTACTGGCCTCAAAAGATGCAGCCCTGATGTCTCTCATGATAGCAGGTGGTTAAGTAGAAATTCGCTGCTCAGCTGACCCTGCAGGAGCAAACGTATGCTAAAAATGTTCGTAGAATGAGCTTTTCAGTGAAGAGCAGCCAGGCACATTTTAGCAAGTTTTACTTGAGGGGGTGGAAACGCTTTTCAGGCTCAGTACTGGGCTCAAAAGAAGCAGCCCTGATGCCTCTCATGATAGCAGGTGGTTAAGTAGAAATTCGCTGCTCGGCTGACCCAGCAGGAACAAACGTATGCCAAAAATGTACGTAGAATGAGATTTTCAGTGAAGAGCAGCCAGGCACATTTTAGCAAGTTTTACTTGTAAGTGGGGTTGGAAACGCTTTTCAGGCTCAATACTGGGCTCAAAAGATGCAGCCCTGATGTCTCTCATGATAGCAGGTGGTTAAGTAGAAATTCGCTGCTCGGCTGATCCAGCAGGAGCAAACATATGCGAAAAATGTACGTAGAATGAGATTTTCAGTGAAGAGCAGCCAGGCACATTTTAGCAAGTTTTACTTGTAAGTGGGGTTGGAAACGCTTTTCAGGCTCAGTACTGGGCTTAAAGATGCAGCCCTGATGTCTCTCATGATAGCAGGTGGTTAAGTAGAAATTCGCTGCTCGGCTGACCCGGCAGGAACAAACGTATGCCAAAAATGTACGTAGAATGAGATTTTCAGTGAATAGCAGCCAGGCATATTTTAGCAAGTTTGTTTTACTTGTAAGTGGGGATGGAAACGCTTTTTAGGCTCAATACTGGGCTCAAAAGATGCAGCCCTGATGTCTCTCATGATAGAAGGTGTTTAAGTAGAAATACGCTGCTCGGCTGACCCTGCAGGAGCAAACGTATGCTAAAAATGTTCGTAGAATGAGATTTTCAGTGAAGAGCAGCCTGGCACATTTTAGCAAGTTTTACTTGTAAGGGGGGTTAGAAACGCTTTTCCATACTCAATACTGGGCTCAAAAGATGCAGCCCTGATGTCTCTCATGATAGCAGGTGGTTAAGTATAAATTCGCTGCTCGGCTGATCCAGCAGGAGCAAACATATGCGAAAAATGTACGTAGAATGAGCTTTTCAGTGAAGAGCAGCCTGGCACATTTTAGCAAGTTTTACTTGTAAGTGGGGTTGGAAACGCTTTTCAGGCTCAATACTGGGCTCAAAAGATGCAGCCCTGATGTCTCTCATGATAGCAGGTGGTTAAGTAGAAATTCGCTGCTCGGCTGACCCTGCAGGAGCAAACGTATGCGAAAAATGTACGTAGAATGAGCTTTTCCGTGAAGAGCAGCCAGGCACATTTTAGCAAGTTTTACTTGTAAGTGGGGTTGGAAACGCTTTTCAGGCTCAGTACTGGGCTCAAAACATGCAGTCCTGATGTCTCTCATGATAGGAGGTGGTAAAGTAGAAATTCGCCGCTCGGCTGACCCTGCAGGAGCAAATGTATGCTAAAAATGTTCGTAGAATGAGATTTTCAGTGAAGAGGAGCCAGGCACATTTTAGCAAGTTTTACTTGTAAGTGGGGTTGGAAACGCTTTTCAGGCTCAATACTGGGCTCAAAAGATGCAGCCCTGATGTCTCTCATGATAGCAGGTGGTTAAGTAGAAATTCGCTGCTCGGCTGACCCTGCAGGAGCAAACGTATGCTAAAAATGTTCGTAGAATGAGATTTTCAGTGAAGAGCAGCCAGGCACATTTTAGCAAGTTTTACTTGTAAGTGGGGTTGGAAACGCTTTTCAGGCTCAATACTGGGCTCAAAAGATGCAGCCCTGATGTCTCTCATGATAGCAGGTGGTTAAGTAGAAATTCGCTGCTCGGCTGATCCAGCAGGAGCAAACATATGCGAAAAATTTACATAGAATGAGCTTTTCCGTGAAGAGCAGCCAGGCACATTTTAGCAAGTTTTACTTGTAAGTGGGGTTGGAAACGCTTTTCAGGCTCAGTACTGGGCTCAAAACATGCAGTCCTGATGTCTCTCATGATAGGAGGTGGTAAAGTAGAAATTCGCTGCTCGGCTGACCATGCAGGAGCAAATGTATGCTAAAAATGTTCGTAGAATGAGATTTTCAGTAAAGAGCAGCCAGGCACATTTTAGCAAGTTTTACTTGTAAGTGGGGTTGGAAACGCTTTTCAGGCTCAGTACTTGGCTCAAAAGATGCAGCCCTGATGTCTCTCATGATAGCAGGTGGTTAAGTAGAAATTCGCTGCTCGGCTGACCCTGCAGGAGCAAACATATGCTAAAAAAGTTCGTAGAATGAGATTTTCAGTGAAGAGCAGCCAGGCACATTTTAGCAAGTTTTACTTGTAAGTGGGGTTGGAAACGCTTTTCAGGCTGAATACTGGGCTCATAAGATGCAGCCCTGATGTCTCTCATGATAGGAGGTGGTTAAGTAGAAATTCGCTGCTCGGCTGAACCAGCAGGAGCAAACATATGCTAAAAATGTTCGTAGAATGAGTTTTTCAGTAAAGAGCAGCCAGGCACATTTTAGCAAGTTTTACTTGTAAATGGGGTTGGAAACGCTTTTCAGGCTCAGTACTGGGCTCAAAGATGCAGCCCTGATGTCTCTCATGATAGCAGGTGGTTAAGTAGAAATTCGCTGCTCGGCTGACCCGGCAGGAACAAACGTATGCCAAAAATGTACGTAGAATGAGATTTTCAGTGAATAGCAGCCAGGCACATTTTAGCAAGTTTTACTTGTAAGGGGGGTTAGAAACGCTTTTCCATACTCAATACTGGGCTCAAAAGATGCAGCCCTGATGTCTCTCTTGATAGCAGGTGGTTAAGTATAAATTCGCTGCTCGGCTGATCCAGCAGGAGCAAACATATGCGAAAAATGTACGTAGAATGAGCTTTTCCGTGAAGAGCAGCCAGGCACATTTTAGCAAGTTTTACTTGTAAGTGGGGTTGGAAACGCTTTTCAGGCTCAGTACTGGGCTCAAAACATGCAGTCCTGATGTCTCTCATGATAGGAGGTGGTAAAGTAGAAATTCGCTGCTCGGCTGACCCTGCAGGAGCAAACGTATGCTAAAAATGTTCGTAGAATGAGATTTTCAGTGAAGAGCAGCCAGGCACATTTTAGCAAGTTTTACTTGTAAGTGGGGTTGGAAACGCTTTTCAGGCTCAATACTGGGCTCAAAAGATGCAGCCCTGATATCTCTCATGATAGCAGGTGGTTAAGTAGAAATTCGCTGCTCGGCTGACCCTGCAGGAGCAAACGTATGCTAAAAATGTTCGTAGAATGAGATTTTCAGTGAAGAGCAGCCAGGCACATTTTAGCAAGTTTTACTTGTAAGTGGGGTTGGAAATGCTTTTCAGGCTCAATACTGGGCATAAAAGATGCAGCCCTGATGTCTCTCATGATAGCAGGTGGTTAAGTAGAAATTCGCTGCTCGGCTGATCCAGCAGGAGCAAACATATGCGAAAAATGTACGTAGAATGAGCTTTTCAGTGAAGAGCAGCCAGGCACATTTTAGCAAGTTTTACTTGTAAGTGGGGATGGAAACGCTTTTTAGGCTCAGTACTGGGCTCAAAAGATGCAGCCGTGATGTCTCTCATGATAGCAGGTGGTTACGTAGAAATTCGCTGCTCGGCTGACCCTGCAGGAGCAAACGTATGCTAAAAATGTTCGTAGAATGAGATTTTCAGTGAAGAGCAGCCAGGCACATTTTAGCAAGTTTTACTTGTAAGTGGGGTTGGAAATGCTTTTCAGGCTCAATACTGGGCTCAAAACATGCAGCCCTGATGTCTCTCATGATAGCAGGTGGTTAAGTAGAAATTCGCTGCTCGGCTGACCCTGCAGGATCAAACGTATGCTAAAAATGTTCGTAGAATGAGCTTTTCAGTGAAGAGCAGCCAGGCACATTTTAACAAGTTTTACTTGTAAGTGGGGTTGGAAACACTTTTTAGGCTCAGTACTGGGCTCAAAAGATGCAGCCCTGATGTCTCTCATGATAGCAGGTGGTTAAGTAGAAATTCGCTGCTCGGCTGACCCTGCAGGAGCAAACGTATGCTAAAAATGTTCGTAGAATGAGATTTTCAGTGAAGAGCAGCCTGGCACATTTTAGCAAGTTTTACTTGTAAGTGGGGTGGAAACGCTTTTCCATACTCAATACTGGGCTCAAAAGATGCAGCCCTGATGTCTCTCATGATAGCAGGTGGTTAAGTAGAAATTCGCTGCTCGGCTGAACCTGCAGGAGCAAATGTATGCTAAAAATGTTCGTAGAATGAGATTTTCAGTGAAGAGCGGCCAGGCACATTTTAGCAAGTTTTACTTGTAAGTGGGGTTGGAAACGCTTTTCAGGCTCAATACTGGGCTCAAAACATGCAGCCCTGATGTCTCTCATGATAGCAGGTGGTTAAGTAGAAATTCGCTGCTCGGCTGACCCAGCAGGAACAAACGTATGCCAAAAATGTACGTAGAATGAGATTTTCAGTGAATAGCAGCCAGGCACATTTTAGCAAGTTGTACTTGTAAGTGGGGATGGAAACGCTTTTTAGGTTCAGTACTGGGCTCAAAAGATGCAGCCCTGATGTCTCTCATGATAGCAGGTGGTTAAGTAGAAATTCGCTGCTCGGCTGACCCTGCAGGAGCAAATGTATGCTAAAAATGTTCGTAGAATGAGATTTTCAGTGAAGAGCAGCCAGGCACATTTTAGCAAGTTTTACTTGTAAGTGGGGTTGGAAACGCTTTTCAGGCTCAATACTGGGCTCAAAAGATGCAGCCCTGATGTCTCTCATGATAGCAGGTGGTTAAGTATAAATTCGCTGCTCGGCTGATCCAGCAGGAGCAAACATATGCGAAAAATGTACGTAGAATGAGCTTTTCAGTGAAGAGCAGCCTGGCACATTTTAGCAAGTTTTACTTGTAAGTGGGGTTGGAAACGCTTTTCAGGCTCAATACTGGGCTCAAAAGATGCAGCCCTGATGTCTCTCATGATAGCAGGTGGTTAAGTAGAAATTCGCTGCTCGGCTGACCCTGCAGGAGCAAACGTATGCGAAAAATGTACGTAGAATGAGCTTTTCCGTGAAGAGCAGCCAGGCACATTTTAGCAAGTTTTACTTGTAAGTGGGGTTGGAAACGCTTTTCAGGCTCAGTACTGGGCTCAAAACATGCAGTCCTGATGTCTCTCATGATAGGAGGTGGTAAAGTAGAAATTCGCCGCTCGGCTGACCCTGCAGGAGCAAATGTATGCTAAAAATGTTCGTAGAATGAGATTTTCAGTGAAGAGGAGCCAGGCACATTTTAGCAAGTTTTACTTGTAAGTGGGGTTGGAAACGCTTTTCAGGCTCAATACTGGGCTCAAAAGATGCAGCCCTGATGTCTCTCATGATAGCAGGTGGTTAAGTAGAAATTCGCTGCTCGGCTGACCCTGCAGGAGCAAACGTATGCTAAAAATGTTCGTAGAATGAGATTTTCAGTGAAGAGCAGCCAGGCACATTTTAGCAAGTTTTACTTGTAAGTGGGGTTGGAAACGCTTTTCAGGCTCAATACTGGGCTCAAAAGATGCAGCCCTGATGTCTCTCATGATAGCAGGTGGTTAAGTAGAAATTCGCTGCTCGGCTGATCCAGCAGGAGCAAACATATGCGAAAAATTTACATAGAATGAGCTTTTCCGTGAAGAGCAGCCAGGCACATTTTAGCAAGTTTTACTTGTAAGTGGGGTTGGAAACGCTTTTCAGGCTCAGTACTGGGCTCAAAACATGCAGTCCTGATGTCTCTCATGATAGGAGGTGGTAAAGTAGAAATTCGCTGCTCGGCTGACCATGCAGGAGCAAATGTATGCTAAAAATGTTCGTAGAATGAGATTTTCAGTAAAGAGCAGCCAGGCACATTTTAGCAAGTTTTACTTGTAAGTGGGGTTGGAAACGCTTTTCAGGCTCAGTACTTGGCTCAAAAGATGCAGCCCTGATGTCTCTCATGATAGCAGGTGGTTAAGTAGAAATTCGCTGCTCGGCTGACCCTGCAGGAGCAAACATATGCTAAAAAAGTTCGTAGAATGAGATTTTCAGTGAAGAGCAGCCAGGCACATTTTAGCAAGTTTTACTTGTAAGTGGGGTTGGAAACGCTTTTCAGGCTGAATACTGGGCTCATAAGATGCAGCCCTGATGTCTCTCATGATAGGAGGTGGTTAAGTAGAAATTCGCTGCTCGGCTGAACCAGCAGGAGCAAACATATGCTAAAAATGTTCGTAGAATGAGTTTTTCAGTAAAGAGCAGCCAGGCACATTTTAGCAAGTTTTACTTGTAAATGGGGTTGGAAACGCTTTTCAGGCTCAGTACTGGGCTCAAAGATGCAGCCCTGATGTCTCTCATGATAGCAGGTGGTTAAGTAGAAATTCGCTGCTCGGCTGACCCGGCAGGAACAAACGTATGCCAAAAATGTACGTAGAATGAGATTTTCAGTGAATAGCAGCCAGGCACATTTTAGCAAGTTTTACTTGTAAGGGGGGTTAGAAACGCTTTTCCATACTCAATACTAGGCTCAAAAGATGCAGCCCTGATGTCTCTCTTGATAGCAGGTGGTTAAGTATAAATTCGCTGCTCGGCTGATCCAGCAGGAGCAAACATATGCGAAAAATGTACGTAGAATGAGCTTTTCCGTGAAGAGCAGCCAGGCACATTTTAGCAAGTTTTACTTGTAAGTGGGGTTGGAAACGCTTTTCAGGCTCAGTACTGGGCTCAAAACATGCAGTCCTGATGTCTCTCATGATAGGAGGTGGTAAAGTAGAAATTCGCTGCTCGGCTGACCCTGCAGGAGCAAACGTATGCTAAAAATGTTCGTAGAATGAGATTTTCAGTGAAGAGCAGCCAGGCACATTTTAGCAAGTTTTACTTGTAAGTGGGGTTGGAAACGCTTTTCAGGCTCAATACTGGGCTCAAAAGATGCAGCCCTGATATCTCTCATGATAGCAGGTGGTTAAGTAGAAATTCGCTGCTCGGCTGACCCTGCAGGAGCAAACGTATGCTAAAAATGTTCGTAGAATGAGATTTTCAGTGAAGAGCAGCCAGGCACATTTTAGCAAGTTTTACTTGTAAGTGGGGTTGGAAATGCTTTTCAGGCTCAATACTGGGCATAAAAGATGCAGCCCTGATGTCTCTCATGATAGCAGGTGGTTAAGTAGAAATTCGCTGCTCGGCTGATCCAGCAGGAGCAAACATATGCGAAAAATGTACGTAGAATGAGCTTTTCAGTGAAGAGCAGCCAGGCACATTTTAGCAAGTTTTACTTGTAAGTGGGGATGGAAACGCTTTTTAGGCTCAGTACTGGGCTCAAAAGATGCAGCCGTGATGTCTCTCATGATAGCAGGTGGTTACGTAGAAATTCGCTGCTCGGCTGACCCTGCAGGAGCAAACGTATGCTAAAAATGTTCGTAGAATGAGATTTTCAGTGAAGAGCAGCCAGGCACATTTTAGCAAGTTTTACTTGTAAGTGGGGTTGGAAATGCTTTTCAGGCTCAATACTGGGCTCAAAACATGCAGCCCTGATGTCTCTCATGATAGCAGGTGGTTAAGTAGAAATTCGCTGCTCGGCTGACCCTGCAGGATCAAACGTATGCTAAAAATGTTCGTAGAATGAGCTTTTCAGTGAAGAGCAGCCAGGCACATTTTAACAAGTTTTACTTGTAAGTGGGGTTGGAAACACTTTTTAGGCTCAGTACTGGGCTCAAAAGATGCAGCCCTGATGTCTCTCATGATAGCAGGTGGTTAAGTAGAAATTCGCTGCTCGGCTGACCCTGCAGGAGCAAACGTATGCTAAAAATGTTCGTAGAATGAGATTTTCAGTGAAGAGCAGCCTGGCACATTTTAGCAAGTTTTACTTGTAAGTGGGGTGGAAACGCTTTTCCATACTCAATACTGGGCTCAAAAGATGCAGCCCTGATGTCTCTCATGATAGCAGGTGGTTAAGTAGAAATTCGCTGCTCGGCTGAACCTGCAGGAGCAAATGTATGCTAAAAATGTTCGTAGAATGAGATTTTCAGTGAAGAGCGGCCAGGCACATTTTAGCAAGTTTTACTTGTAAGTGGGGTTGGAAACGCTTTTCAGGCTCAATACTGGGCTCAAAACATGCAGCCCTGATGTCTCTCATGATAGCAGGTGGTTAAGTAGAAATTCGCTGCTCGGCTGACCCAGCAGGAACAAACGTATGCCAAAAATGTACGTAGAATGAGATTTTCAGTGAATAGCAGCCAGGCACATTTTAGCAAGTTGTACTTGTAAGTGGGGATGGAAACGCTTTTTAGGTTCAGTACTGGGCTCAAAAGATGCAGCCCTGATGTCTCTCATGATAGCAGGTGGTTAAGTAGAAATTCGCTGCTCGGCTGACCCTGCAGGAGCAAATGTATGCTAAAAATGTTCGTAGAATGAGATTTTCAGTGAAGAGCAGCCAGGCACATTTTAGCAAGTTTTACTTGTAAGTGGGGTTGGAAACGCTTTTCAGGCTCAATACTGGGCTCAAAAGATGCAGCCCTGATGTCTCTCATGATAGCAGGTGGTTAAGTAGAAATTTGCTGCTCGGCTGACCCTGCAGGAGCAAACGTATGCTAACAATGTTCGTAGAATGAGATTTTCAGTGAAGAGCAGCCAGGCACATTTTAGCAAGTTTTACTTGTAAGTGGGGTTGGAAACGCTTTTCAGGCTCAATACTGGGCTCAAAACATGCAGCCCTGATGTCTCTCATGATAGCAGGTGGTTAAAGTAGAAATTCGCTGCTCGGCTGACCCTGCAGGAGCAAACGTATGCTAAAAATGTTCGTAGAATGAGCTTTTCAGTGAAGAGCAGCCAGGCACATTTTAGCAAGTTTTACTTGTAAGTGGGGTTGGAAACGCTTTTCAGGCTCAATACTGGACTCAAAACATGCAGCCCTGATGTCTCTCATGATAGCAGGTGGTTAAGTAGAAATTCGCTTCTCGGCTGACCCTGCAGGAGCAAACGTATGCTAAAAATGTTCGTAGAATGAGATTTTCAGTGAAGAGCAGCCAGGCACATTTTAGCAAGTTTTACTTGTAAGTGGGGTTGGAAACGCTTTTCAGGCTCAGTACTGGCTCAAAAGATGCAGCCCTGATGTCTCTCATGATAGCAGGTGGTTAAGTAGAAATTCGCTGCTCGGCTGACCCTGCAGGAGCAAACGTATGCTAAAAATGTTCGTAGAATGAGATTTTCAGTGAAGAGTAGCCAGGCACATTTTAGCAGGTTTTACTTGTAGTGGGGTTGGAAACGCTTTTCAGGCTCAATACTGGGCTCAAAACATGCAGCCCTGATGTCTCTCATGATAGCAGGTGGTTAAGTAGAAATTCGCTGCTCGGCTGACCCTGCAGGAGCAAACGTATGCTAAAAATGTTCGTAGAATGAGATTTTCAGTGAAGAGCAGCCTGGCACATTTTAGCAAATTTTACTTGTAATGGGGGTTGGAAACGCTTTTCCATACTCAATACTGGGCTCAAAAGATGCAGCCCTGATGTCTCTCATGATAGCAGGTGGTTAAGTAGAAATTCGCTGCTCGGCTGATCCAGCAGGAGCAAACATATGCGAAAAATGTACGTAGAATGAGCTTTTTAGTGAAGAGCAGCCAGGCACATTTGAGCAAGTTTTACTTGTAAGTGGGGTTGGAAACACTTTTCAGGCTCAGTACTGGCCTCAAAAGATGCAGCCCTGATGTCTCTCATGATAGCAGGTGGTTAAGTAGAAATTCGCTGCTCGGCTGACCCTGTAGGATCAAACGTATGCTAAAAATGTTCGTAGAATGAGATTTTCAGTGAAGAGCAGCCAGGCACATTTTAGCAAGTTTTACTTGTGAGTGGGATTGGAAACGCTTTTCAGGCTCAATACTGGGCTCAAAACATGCAGCCCTGATGTCTCTCATGATAGCAGGTGGTTAAGTAGATATTCGCTGCTCGGCTGACCCTGCAGGATCAAACGTATGCTAAAAATGTTCGTAGAATGAGCTTTTCAGTGAAGAGCAGCCAGGCACATTTTAACAAGTTTTACTTGTAAGTGGGGTTGGAAACGCTTTTCAGGCTCAGTACTGGGCTCAAAAGATGCAGCCCTGATGTCTCTCATGATAGCAGGTGGTTAAGTAGAAATTCGCTGCTCGGCTGACCCTGCAGGAGCAAACGTATGCTAAAAATGTTCTTAGAATGAGATTTTCAGTGAAGAGCAGCCTTGCACATTTTAGCAAGTTTTACTTGTAAGGGGGGTTGGAAACACTTTTCCATACTCAATACTGGGCTCAAAAGATGCAGCCCTGATGTCTCTCATGATAGCAGGTGGTTAAGTAGAAATTCGCTGCTCGGCTGATCCAGCAGGAGCAAACATATGCGAAAAATGTACGTAGAATGAGCTTTTCAGTGAAGAGCAGCCAGGCACATTTTAGCAAGTTTTACTTGTAAGTGGGGTTGGAAACGCTTTTCAGGCTCAGTACTGGCCTCAAAAGATGCAGCCCTGATGTCTCTCATGATAGCAGGTGGTTAAGTAGAAATTCGCTGCTCAGCTGACCCTGCAGGAGCAAACGTATGCTAAAAATGTTCGTAGAATGAGCTTTTCAGTGAAGAGCAGCCAGGCACATTTTAGCAAGTTTTACTTGAGGGGGTGGAAACGCTTTTCAGGCTCAGTACTGGGCTCAAAAGAAGCAGCCCTGATGCCTCTCATGATAGCAGGTGGTTAAGTAGAAATTCGCTGCTCGGCTGACCCAGCAGGAACAAACGTATGCCAAAAATGTACGTAGAATGAGATTTTCAGTGAAGAGCAGCCAGGCACATTTTAGCAAGTTTTACTTGTAAGTGGGGTTGGAAACGCTTTTCAGGCTCAATACTGGGCTCAAAAGATGCAGCCCTGATGTCTCTCATGATAGCAGGTGGTTAAGTAGAAATTCGCTGCTCGGCTGATCCAGCAGGAGCAAACATATGCGAAAAATGTACGTAGAATGAGATTTTCAGTGAAGAGCAGCCAGGCACATTTTAGCAAGTTTTACTTGTAAGTGGGGTTGGAAACGCTTTTCAGGCTCAGTACTGGGCTTAAAGATGCAGTCCTGATGTCTCTCATGATAGCAGGTGGTTAAGTAGAAATTCGATGCTCGGCTGACCCGGCAGGAACAAACGTATGCCAAAAATGTACGTAGAATGAGATTTTCAGTGAATAGCAACCAGGCACATTTTAGCAAGTTTTACTTGTAAGTGGGGATGGAAACGCTTTTTAGGCTCAGTACTGGGCTCAAAAGATGCAGCCCTGATGTCTCTCATGATAGAAGGTGTTTAGGTAGAAATACGCTGCTCGGCTGACCCTGCAGGAGCAAACGTATGCTAAAAATGTTCGTAGAATGAGATTTTCAGTGAAGAGCAGCCTGGCACATTTTAGCAAGTTTTACTTGTAAGGGGGGTTAGAAACGCTTTTCCATACTCAATACTGGGCTCAAAAGATGCAGCCCTGATGTCTCTCATGATAGCAGGTGGTTAAGTATAAATTCGCTGGTCGGCTGATCCAGCAGGAGCAAACATATGCGAAAAATGTACGTAGAATGAGCTTTTCAGTGAAGAGCAGCCTGGCACATTTTAGCAAGTTTTACTTGTAAGTGGGGTTGGAAACGCTTTTCAGGCTCAATACTGGGCTCAAAAGATGCAGCCCTGATGTCTCTCATGATAGCAGGTGGTTAAGTAGAAATTTGCTGCTCGGCTGACCCTGCAGGAGCAAACGTATGCGAAAAATGTACGTAGAATGAGCTTTTCCGTGAAGAGCAGCCAGGCACATTTTAGCAAGTTTTACTTGTAAGTGGGGTTGGAAACGCTTTTCAGGCTCAGTACTGGGCTCAAAACATGCAGTCCTGATGTCTCTCATGATAGGAGGTGGTAAAGTAGAAATTCGCTGCTCGGCTGACCCTGCAGGAGCAAATGTATGCTAAAAATGTTCGTAGAATGAGATTTTCAGTGAAGAGCAGCCAGGCACATTTTAGCAAGTTTTACTTGTAAGTGGGGTTGGAAACGCTTTTCAGGCTCAGTACTTGGCTCAAAAGATGCAGCCCTGATGTCTCTCATGATAGCAGGTGGTTAAGTAGAAATTCGCTGCTCGGCTGACCCTGCAGGAGCAAACGTATGCTAAAAATGTTCGTAGAATGAGATTTTCAGTGAAGAGCAGCTAGGCACATTTTAGCAAGTTTTACTTGTAAGTGGGGTTGGAAACGCTTTTCAGGCTCAATACTGGGCTCAAAAGATGCAGCCCTGATGTCTCTCATGATAGCAGGTGGTTAAGTAGAAATTCGCTGCTCGGCTGATCCAGCAGGAGCAAACATATGCGAAAAATGTACGTAGAATGAGCTTTTCCGTGAAGAGCAGCCAGGCACATTTTAGCAAGTTTTACTTGTAAGTGGGGTTGGAAACGCTTTTCAGGCTCAGTACTGGGCTCAAAACATGCAGTCCTGATGTCTCTCATGATAGGAGGTGGTAAAGTAGAAATTCGCTGCTCGGCTGACCCTGCAGGAGCAAATGTATGCTAAAAATGTTCGTAGAATGAGATTTTCAGTGAAGAGCAGCCAGGCACATTTTATCAAGTTTTACTTGTAAGTGGGGTTGGAAACGCTTTTCAGGCTCAGTACTTGGCTCAAAAGATGCAGCCCTGATGTCTCTCATGATAGCAGGTGGTTAAGTAGAAATTCGCTGCTCGGCTGACCCTGCAGGAGCAAACGTATGCTAAAAATGTTCGTAGAATGAGATTTTCAGTGAAGAGCAGCCAGGTACATTTTAGCAAGTTTTACTTGTAAGTGGGGTTGGAAACGCTTTTCAGGCTCAATACTGGGCTCAAAAGATGCAGCCCTGATGTCTCTCATGATAGCAGGTGGTTAAGTAGAAATTCGCTGCTCGGCTGATCCAGCAGGAGCAAACATATGCGAAAAATGTACATAGAATGAGCTTTTCCGTGAAGAGCAGCCAGGGACTTTTTTGCAAGTTTTACTTGTAAGTGGGGTTGGAAACGCTTTTCAGGCTCAGTACTGGGCTCAAAACATGCAGTCCTGATGTCTCTCATGATAGGAGGTGGTAAAGTAGAAATTCGCTGCTCGGCTGACCCTGCAGGAGCAAATGTATGCTAAAAATGTTCGTAGAATGAGATTTTCAGTGAAGAGCAGCCAGGCACATTTTAGCAAGTTTTACTTGTAAGTGGGGTTGGAAACGCTTTTCAGGCTCAGTACTTGGCTCAAAAGATGCAGCCCTGATGTCTCTCATGATAGCAGGTGGTTAAGTAGAAATTCGCTGCTCGGCTGACCCTGCAGGATCAAACGTATGCTAAAAATGTTCGTAGAATGAGATTTTCAGTGAAGAGCAGCCAGGCATATTTTAGCAAGTTTTACTTGTAAGTGGGGTTGGAAACGCTTTTCAGGCTCAATACTGGGCTCAAAAGATGCAGCCCTGATGTCTCTCATGATAGCAGGTGGTTAAGTAGAAATTCGCTGCTCGGCTGATCCAGCAGGAGCAAACATATGCGAAAAATGTACGTAGAATGAGCTTTTCCGTGAAGAGCAGCCAGGCACATTTTAGCAAGTTTTACTTGTAAGTGGGGTTGGAAACGCTTTTCAGGCTCAGTACTGGGCTCAAAACATGCAGTCCTGATGTCTCTCATGATAGGAGGTGGTAAAGTAGAAATTCGCTGCTCGGCTGACCCTGCAGGAGCAAATGTATGCTAAAAATGTTCGTAGAATGAGATTTTCAGTGAAGAGCAGCCAGGCACATTTTAGCAAGTTTTACTTGTAAGTGGGGTTGGAAACGCTTTTCAGGCTCAATACTTGGCTCAAAAGATGCAGCCCTGATGTCTCTCATGATAGCAGGTGGTTAAGTAGAAATTCACTGCTCGGCTGACCCTGCAGGAGCAAACGTATGCTAAAAATGTTCGTAGAATGAGATTTTCAGTGAAGAGCAGCCAGGCACATTTTAGCAAGTTTTACTTGTAAGTGGGGTTGGAAACGCTTTTCAGGCTCAATACTGGGCTCAAAAGATGCAGCCCTGATGTCTCTCATGATAGCAGGTGGTTAAGTAGAAATTCGCTGCTCGGCTGATCCAGCAGGAGCAAACATATGCGAAAAATGTACGTAGAATGAGCTTTTCCGTGAAGAGCAGCCAGGCACATTTTAGCAAGTTTTACTTGTAAGTGGGGTTGGAAACGCTTTTCAGGCTCAGTACTGGGCTCAAAACCTGCAGTCTTGATGTCTCTCATGATAGGAGGTGGTAAAGTAGAAATTCGCTGCTCGGCTGACCCTGCAGGAGCAAATGTATGCTAAAAATGTTCGTAGAATGAGATTTTCAGTGAAGAGCAGCCAGGCACATTTTAGCAAGTTTTACTTGTAAGTGGGGTTGGAAACACTTTTCAGGCTCAGTACTTGGCTCAAAAGATGCAGCTCTGATGTCTCTCATGATAGCAGGTGGTTAAGTAGAAATTCGCTGCTCGGCTGACCCTGCAGGAGCAAACGTATGCTAAAAATGTTCGTAGATTGAGATTTTCAGTGAAGAGCAGCCAGGCACATTTTAGCAAGTTTTACTTGTAAGTGGGGTTGGAAACGCTTTTCAGGCTCAATACTGGGCTCATAAGATGCAGCCCTGATGTCTCTCATGATAGGAGGTGGTTAAGTAGAAATTCGCTGCTCGGCTGAACCAGCAGGAGCAAACATATGCTAAAAATGTTCGTAGAATGAGTTTTTCAGTGAAGAGCAGCCAGGCACATTTTAGCAAGTTTTACTTGTAAATGGGGTTGGAAACGCTTTTCAGGTTCAGTACTGGGCTCAAAGATGCAGCCCTGATGTCTCTCATGATAGCAGGTGGTTAAGTAGAAATTCGCTGCTCGGCTGATCCAGCAGGAGCAAACATATGCGAAAAATGTACGTAGAATGAGCTTTTCCGTGAAGAGCAGCCAGGCACATTTTAGCAAGTTTTACTTGTAAGTGGGGTTGGAAACGCTTTTCAGGCTCAGTACTGGGCTCAAAACATGCAGTCCTGATGTCTCTCATGATAGGAGGTGGTAAAGTAGAAATTCGCTGCTCGGCTGACCCTGCAGGAGCAAATGTATGCTAAAAATGTTCGTAGAATGAGATTTTCAGTGAAGAGCAGCCAGGCACATTTTAGCAAGTTTTACTTGTAAGTGGGGTTGGAAACGCTTTTCAGGCTCAGTACTTGGCTCAAAAGATGCAGCCCTGATGTCTCTCATGATAGCAGGTGGTTAAGTAGAAATTCGCTGCTCGGCTGACCCTGCAGGAGCAAACGTATGCTAAAAATGTTCGTAGAATGAGATTTTCAGTGAAGAGCAGCCAGGCACATTTTAGCAAGTTTTACTTGTAAGTGGGGTTGGAAACGCTTTTCAGGCTCAATACTGGGCTCAAAAGATGCAGCCCTGATGTCTCTCATGATAGCAGGTGGTTAAGTAGAAATTCGCTGCTCGGCTGATCCAGCAGGAGCAAACATATGCGAAAAATGTACGTAGAATGAGCTTTTCCGTGAAGAGCAGCCAGGCACATTTTAGCAAGTTTTACTTGTAAGTGGGGTTGGAAACGCTTTTCAGGCTCAGTACTGGGCTCAAAACATGCAGTCCTGATGTCTCTCATGATAGGAGGTGGTAAAGTAGAAATTCGCTGCTCGGCTGACCCTGCAGGAGCAAATGTATGCTAAAAATGTTCGTAGAATGAGATTTTCAGTGAAGAGCAGCCAGGCACATTTTAGCAAGTTTTACTTGTAAGTGGGGTTGGAAACGCTTTTCAGGCTCAGTACTTGGCTCAAAAGATGCAGCCCTGATGTCTCTCATGATAGCAGGTGGTTAAGTAGAAATTCGCTGCTCGGCTGACCCTGCAGGAGCAAACGTATGCTAAAAATGTTCGTAGAATGAGATTTTCAGTGAAGAGCAGCCAGGCACATTTTAGCAAGTTTTACTTGTAAGTGGGGTTGGAAACGCTTTTCAGGCTCAATACTGGGCTCAAAAGATGCAGCCCTGATGTCTCTCATGATAGCAGGTGGTTAAGTAGAAATTCGCTGCTCGGCTGATCCAGCAGGAGCAAACATATGCGAAAAATGTACGTAGAATGAGCTTTTCCGTGAAGAGCAGCCAGGCACATTTTAGCAAGTTTTACTTGTAAGTTGGGTTGGAAACGCTTTTCAGGCTCAGTACTGGGCTCAAAAGATGCAGCCCTGATGTCTCTCATGATAGCAGGTGGTTAAGTAGAAATTCGCTGCTCGGCTGACCCTGCAGGAGCAAATGTATGCTAAAAATGTTCGTAGAATGAGATTTTCAGTGAAGAGCAGCCAGGCACATTTTAGCAAGTTTTACTTGTAAGTGGGGTTGGAAACGCTTTTCAGGCTCAATACTTGGCTCAAAAAATGCAGCCCTGATGTCTCTCATGATAGCAGGTGGTTAAGTAGAAATTCGCTGCTCGGCTGATCCAGCAGGAGCAAACATATGCGAAAAATGTACGTAGAATGAGCTTTTCCGTGAAGAGCAGCCAGGCACATTTTAGCAAGTTTTACTTGTAAGTGGGGTTGGAAACGCTTTTCAGGCTCAGTACTGGGCTCAAAACATGCAGTCCTGATGTCTCTCATGATAGGAGGTGGTAAAGTAGAAATTCGCTGCTCGGCTGACCCTGCAGGAGCAAATGTATGCTAAAAATGTTCGTAGAATGAGATTTTCAGTGAAGAGCAGCCAGGCACATTTTAGCAAGTTTTACTTGTAAGTGGGGTTGGAAACGCTTTTCAGGCTCAGTACTTGGCTCAACAGATGCAGCCCTGATGTCGCTCATGATAGCAGGTGGTTAAGTAGAAATTCGCTGCTCGGCTGACCCTGCAGGAGCAAACGTATGCTAAAAATGTTCGTAGAATGAGATTTTCAGTGAAGAGCAGCCAGGCACATTTTAGCAAGTTTTACTTGTAAGTGGGGTTGGAAACGCTTTTCAGGCTCAATACTGGGCTCAAAAGATGCAGCCCTGATGTCTCTCATGATAGCAGGTGGTTAAGTAGAAATTCGCTGCTCGGCTGATCCAGCAGGAGCAAACATATGCGAAAAATGTACGTAGAATGAGCTTTTCCGTGAAGAGCAGCCAGGCACATTTTAGCAAGTTTTACTTGTAAGTGGGGTTGGAAACGCTTTTCAGGCTCAGTACTGGGCTCAAAACATGCAGTCCTGATGTCTCTCATGATAGGAGGTGGTAAAGTAGAAATTCGCTGCTCGGCTGACCCTGCAGGAGCAAATGTATGCTAAAAATGTTCGTAGAATGAGATTTTCAGTGAAGAGCAGCCAGGCACATTTTAGCAAGTTTTACTTGTAAGTGGGGTTGGAAACGCTTTTCAGGCTCAGTACTTGGCTCAAAAGATGCAGCCCTGATGTCTCTCATGATAGCAGGTGGTTAAGTAGAAATTCGCTGCTCGGCTGACCCTGCAGGAGCAAACGTATGCTAAAAATGTTCGTAGAATGAGATTTTCAGTGAAGAGCAGCCAGGCACATTTTAGCAAGTTTTACTTGTAAGTGGGGTTGGAAACGCTTTTCAGGCTCAATACTGGGCTCAAAAGATGCAGCCCTGATGTCTCTCATGATAGCAGGTGGTTAAGTAGAAATTCGCTGCTCGGCTGATCCAGCAGGAGCAAACATATGCGAAAAATGTACGTAGAATGAGCTTTTCCGTGAAGAGCAGCCAGGCACATTTTAGCAAGTTTTACTTGTAAGTTGGGTTGGAAACGCTTTTCAGGCTCAGTACTGGGCTCAAAACATGCAGTCCTGATGTCTCTCATGATAGGAGGTGGTAAAGTAGAAATTCGCTGCTCGGCTGACCCTGCAGGAGCAAATGTATGCTAAAAATGTTCGTAGAATGAGATTTTCAGTGAAGAGCAGCCAGGCACATTTTAGCAAGTTTTACTTGTAAGTGGGGTTGGAAACGCTTTTCAGGCTCAATACTTGGCTCAAAAGATGCAGCCCTGATGTCTCTCATGATAGCAGGTGGTTAAGTAAAATTCGCTGCTCGGCTGATCCAGCAGGAGCAAACATATGCGAAAAATGTACGTAGAATGAGATTTTCAGTGAAGAGCAGCCAGGCACATTTTAGCAAGTTTTACTTGTAAGTGGGGTTGGAAACGCTTTTCAGGCTCAGTACTGGGCTTAAAGATGCAGCCCTGATGTCTCTCATGATAGCAGGTGGTTAAGTAGAAATTCGCTGCCCGGCTGACCCGGCAGGAACAAACGTATGCCAAAAATGTACGTAGAATGAGATTTTCAGTGAATAGCAGCCAGGCACATTTGAGCAAGTTTGTTTTACTTGTAAGTGGGGATGGAAACGCTTTTTAGGCTCAGTACTGGGCTCAAAAGATGCAGCCCTGATGTCTCTCATGATAGAAGGTGTTTAAGTAGAAATACGCTGCTCGGCTGACCCTGCAGGAGCAAACGTATGCTAAAAATGTTCGTAGAATGAGATTTTCAGTGAAGAGCAGCCTGGCACATTTTAGCAAGTTTTACTTGTAAGGGGGGTTAGAAACGCTTTTCCATACTCAATACTGGGCTCAAAAGATGCAGCCCTGATGTCTCTCATGATAGCAGGTGGTTAAGTATAAATTCGCTGCTCGGCTGATCCAGCAGGAGCAAACATATGCGAAAAATGTACGTAGAATGAGCTTTTCAGTGAAGAGCAGCCTGGCACATTTTAGCAAGTTTTACTTGTAAGTGGGGTTGGAAACGCTTTTCAGGCTCAATACTGGGCTCAAAAGATGCAGCCCTGATGTCTCTCATGATAGCAGGTGGTTAAGTAGAAATTCGCTGCTCGGCTGACCCTGCAGGAGCAAACGTATGCGAAAAATGTACGTAGAATGAGCTTTTCCGTGAAGAGCAGCCAGGCACATTTTAGCAAGTTTTACTTGTAAGTGGGGTTGGAAACGCTTTTCAGGCTCAGTACTGGGCTCAAAACATGCAGTCCTGATGTCTCTCATGATAGGAGGTGGTAAAGTAGAAATTCGCTGCTCGGCTGACCCTGCAGGAGCAAATGTATGCTAAAAATGTTCGTAGAATGAGATTTTCAGTGAAGAGGAGCCAGGCACATTTTAGCAAGTTTTACTTGTAAGTGGGGTTGGAAACGCTTTCAGGCTCAATACTGGGCTCAAAAGATGCAGCCCTGATGTCTCTCATGATAGCAGGTGGTTAAGTAGAAATTCGCTGCTCGGCTGACCCTGCAGGAGCAAACGTATGCTAAAAATGTTCGTAGAATGAGATTTTCAGTGAGGAGCAGCCAGGCACATTTTAGCAAGTTTTACTTGTAAGTGGTGTTGGAAACGCTTTTCAGGCTCAATACTGGGCTCAAAAGATGCAGCCCTGATGTCTCTCATGATAGCAGGTGGTTAAGTAGAAATTCGCTGCTCGGCTGATCCAGCAGGAGCAAACATATGCGAAAAATGTACGTAGAATGAGCTTTTCCGTGAAGAGCAGCCAGGCACATTTTAGCAAGTTTTACTTGTAAGTGGGGTTGGAAACGCTTTTCAGGCTCAGTACTGGGCTCAAAACATGCAGTCCTGATGTCTCTCATGATAGGAGGTGGTAAAGTAGAAATTCGCTGCTCGGCTGACCATGCAGGAGCAAATGTATGCTAAAAATGTTCGTAGAATGAGATTTTCAGTGAAGAGCAGCCAGGCACATTTTAGCAAGTTTTACTTGTAAGTGGGGTTGGAAACGCTTTTCAGGCTCAGTACTTGGCTCAAAAGATGCAGCCCTGATGTCTCTCATGATAGCAGGTGGTTAAGTAGAAATTCGCTGCTCGGCTGACCCTGCAGGAGCAAACATATGCTAAAAAAGTTCGTAGAATGAGATTTTCAGTGAAGAGCAGCCAGGCACATTTTAGCAAGTTTTACTTGTAAGTGGGGTTGGAAACGCTTTTCAGGCTGAATACTGGGCTCATAAGATGCAGCCCTGATGTCTCTCATGATAGGAGGTGGTTAAGTAGAAATTCGCTGCTCGGCTGAACCAGCAGGAGCAAACATATGCTAAAAATGTTCGTAGAATGAGTTTTTCAGTAAAGAGCAGCCAGGCACATTTTAGCAAGTTTTACTTGTAAATGGGGTTGGAAACGCTTTTCAGGCTCAGTACTGGGCTCAAAGATGCAGCCCTGATGTCTCTCATGATAGCAGGTGGTTAAGTAGAAATTCGCTGCTCGGCTGACCCGGCAGGAACAAACGTATGCCAAAAATGTACGTAGAATGAGATTTTCAGTGAATAGCAGCCAGGCACATTTTAGCAAGTTTTACTTGTAAGGGGGGTTAGAAACGCTTTTCCATACTCAATACTGGGCTCAAAAGATGCAGCCCTGATGTCTCTC
Organism: Lissotriton helveticus; assembly: GCF_964261635.1. Classification (NCBI taxonomy): domain Eukaryota; kingdom Metazoa; phylum Chordata; class Amphibia; order Caudata; family Salamandridae; genus Lissotriton; species Lissotriton helveticus. The sequence goes on along the minus strand of NC_136061.1, from coordinate 1,352,095,787 downwards.
TTGATAGCAGGTGGTTAAGTATAAATTCGCTGCTCGGCTGATCCAGCAGGAGCAAACATATGCGAAAAATGTACGTAGAATGAGCTTTTCCGTGAAGAGCAGCCAGGCACATTTTAGCAAGTTTTACTTGTAAGTGGGGTTGGAAACGCTTTTCAGGCTCAGTACTGGGCTCAAAACATGCAGTCCTGATGTCTCTCATGATAGGAGGTGGTAAAGTAGAAATTCGCTGCTCGGGTGACCCTGCAGGAGCAAACGTATGCTAAAAATGTTCGTAGAATGAGATTTTCAGTGAAGAGCAGCCAGGCACATTTTAGCAAGTTTTACTTGTAAGTGGGGTTGGAAACGCTTTTCAGGCTCAATACTGGGCTCAAAAGATGCAGCCCTGATATCTCTCATGATAGCAGGTGGTTAAGTAGAAATTCGCTGCTCGGCTGACCCTGCAGGAGCAAACGTATGCTAAAAATGTTCGTAGAATGAGATTTTCAGTGAAGAGCAGCCAGGCACATTTTAGCAAGTTTTACTTGTAAGTGGGGTTGGAAATGCTTTTCAGGCTCAATACTGGGCATAAAAGATGCAGCCCTGATGTCTCTCATGATAGCAGGTGGTTAAGTAGAAATTCGCTGCTCGGCTGATCCAGCAGGAGCAAACATATGCGAAAAATGTACGTAGAATGAGCTTTTCAGTGAAGAGCAGCCAGGCACATTTTAGCAAGTTTTACTTGTAAGTGGGGATGGAAACGCTTTTTAGGCTCAGTACTGGGCTCAAAAGATGCAGCCGTGATGTCTCTCATGATAGCAGGTGGTTACGTAGAAATTCGCTGCTCGGCTGACCCTGCAGGAGCAAACGTATGCTAAAAATGTTCGTAGAATGAGATTTTCAGTGAAGAGCAGCCAGGCACATTTTAGCAAGTTTTACTTGTAAGTGGGGTTGGAAACGCTTTTCAGGCTCAATACTGGGCTCAAAACATGCAGCCCTGATGTCTCTCATGATAGCAGGTGGTTAAGTAGAAATTCGCTGCTCGGCTGACCCTGCAGGATCAAACGTATGCTAAAAATGTTCGTAGAATGAGCTTTTCAGTGAAGAGCAGCCAGGCACATTTTAACAAGTTTTACTTGTAAGTGGGGTTGGAAACACTTTTTAGGCTCAGTATTGGGCTCAAAAGATGCAGCCCTGATGTCTCTCATGATAGCAGGTGGTTAAGTAGAAATTCGCTGCTCGGCTGACCCTGCAGGAGCAAACGTATGCTAAAAATGTTCGTAGAATGAGATTTTCAGTGAAGAGCAGCCTGGCACATTTTAGCAAGTTTTACTTGTAAGTGGGGTGGAAACGCTTTTCCATACTCAATACTGGGCTCAAAAGATGCAGCCCTGATGTCTCTCATGATAGCAGGTGGTTAAGTAGAAATTCGCTGCTCGGCTGAACCTGCAGGAGCAAATGTATGCTAAAAATGTTCGTAGAATGAGATTTTCAGTGAAGAGCGGCCAGGCACATTTTAGCAAGTTTTACTTGTAAGTGGGGTTGGAAACGCTTTTCAGGCTCAATACTGGGCTCAAAACATGCAGCCCTGATGTCTCTCATGATAGCAGGTGGTTAAGTAGAAATTCGCTGCTCGGCTGACCCAGCAGGAACAAACGTATGCCAAAAATGTACGTAGAATGAGATTTTCAGTGAATAGCAGCCAGGCACATTTTAGCAAGTTGTACTTGTAAGTGGGGATGGAAACGCTTTTTAGGTTCAGTACTGGGCTCAAAAGATGCAGCCCTGATGTCTCTCATGATAGCAGGTGGTTAAGTAGAAATTCGCTGCTCGGCTGACCCTGCAGGAGCAAATGTATGCTAAAAATGTTCGTAGAATGAGATTTTCAGTGAAGAGCAGCCAGGCACATTTTAGCAAGTTTTACTTGTAAGTGGGGTTGGAAACGCTTTTCAGGCTCAATACTGGGCTCAAAAGATGCAGCCCTGATGTCTCTCATGATAGCAGGTGGTTAAGTAGAAATTTGCTGCTCGGCTGACCCTGCAGGAGCAAACGTATGCTAACAATGTTCGTAGAATGAGATTTTCAGTGAAGAGCAGCCAGGCACATTTTAGCAAGTTTTACTTGTAAGTGGGGTTGGAAACGCTTTTCAGGCTCAATACTGGGCTCAAAACATGCAGCCCTGATGTCTCTCATGATAGCAGGTGGTTAAAGTAGAAATTCGCTGCTCGGCTGACCCTGCAGGAGCAAACGTATGCTAAAAATGTTCGTAGAATGAGCTTTTCAGTGAAGAGCAGCCAGGCACATTTTAGCAAGTTTTACTTGTAAGTGGGGTTGGAAACGCTTTTCAGGCTCAATACTGGACTCAAAACATGCAGCCCTGATGTCTCTCATGATAGCAGGTGGTTAAGTAGAAATTCGCTGCTCGGCTGACCCTGCAGGAGCAAACGTATGCTAAAAATGTTCGTAGAATGAGATTTTCAGTGAAGAGCAGCCAGGCACATTTTAGCAAGTTTTACTTGTAAGTGGGGTTGGAAACGCTTTTCAGGCTCAGTACTGGCTCAAAAGATGCAGCCCTGATGTCTCTCATGATAGCAGGTGGTTAAGTAGAAATTCGCTGCTCGGCTGACCCTGCAGGAGCAAACGTATGCTAAAAGTGTTCGTAGAATGAGATTTTCAGTGAAGAGTAGCCAGGCACATTTTAGCAGGTTTTACTTGTAGTGGGGTTGGAAACGCTTTTCAGGCTCAATACTGGGCTCAAAACATGCAGCCCTGATGTCTCTCATGATAGCAGGTGGTTAAGTAGAAATTCGCTGCTCGGCTGACCCTGCAGGAGCAAACGTATGCTAAAAATGTTCGTAGAATGAGATTTTCAGTGAAGAGCAGCCTGGCACATTTTAGCAAATCTTACTTGTAATGGGGGTTGGAAACGCTTTTCCATACTCAATACTGGGCTCAAAAGATGCAGCCCTGATGTCTCTCATGATAGCAGGTGGTTAAGTAGAAATTCGCTGCTCGGCTGATCCAGCAGGAGCAAACATATGCGAAAAATGTACGTAGAATGAGCTTTTTAGTGAAGAGCAGCCAGGCACATTTGAGCAAGTTTTACTTGTAAGTGGGGTTGGAAACACTTTTCAGGCTCAGTACTGGCCTCAAAAGATGCAGCCCTGATGTCTCTCATGATAGCAGGTGGTTAAGTAGAAATTCGCTGCTCGGCTGACCCTGTAGGATCAAACGTATGCTAAAAATGTTCGTAGAATGAGATTTTCAGTGAAGAGCAGCCAGGCACATTTTAGCAAGTTTTACTTGTGAGTGGGATTGGAAACGCTTTTCAGGCTCAATACTGGGCTCAAAACATGCAGCCCTGATGTCTCTCATGATAGCAGGTGGTTAAGTAGATATTCGCTGCTCGGCTGACCCTGCAGGATCAAACGTATGCTAAAAATGTTCGTAGAATGAGCTTTTCAGTGAAGAGCAGCCAGGCACATTTTAACAAGTTTTACTTGTAAGTGGGGTTGGAAACGCTTTTCAGGCTCAGTACTGGGCTCAAAAGATGCAGCCCTGATGTCTCTCATGATAGCAGGTGGTTAAGTAGAAATTCGCTGCTCGGCTGACCCTGCAGGAGCAAACGTATGCTAAAAATGTTCTTAGAATGAGATTTTCAGTGAAGAGCAGCCTTGCACATTTTAGCAAGTTTTACTTGTAAGGGGGGTTGGAAACACTTTTCCATACTCAATACTGGGCTCAAAAGATGCAGCCCTGATGTCTCTCATGATAGCAGGTGGTTAAGTAGAAATTCGCTGCTCGGCTGATCCAGCAGGAGCAAACATATGCGAAAAATGTACGTAGAATGAGCTTTTCAGTGAAGAGCAGCCAGGCACATTTTAGCAAGTTTTACTTGTAAGTGGGGTTGGAAACGCTTTTCAGGCTCAGTACTGGCCTCAAAAGATGCAGCCCTGATGTCTCTCATGATAGCAGGTGGTTAAGTAGAAATTCGCTGCTCAGCTGACCCTGCAGGAGCAAACGTATGCTAAAAATGTTCGTAGAATGAGCTTTTCAGTGAAGAGCAGCCAGGCACATTTTAGCAAGTTTTACTTGAGGGGGTGGAAACGCTTTTCAGGCTCAGTACTGGGCTCAAAAGAAGCAGCCCTGATGCCTCTCATGATAGCAGGTGGTTAAGTAGAAATTCGCTGCTCGGCTGACCCAGCAGGAACAAACGTATGCCAAAAATGTACGTAGAATGAGATTTTCAGTGAAGAGCAGCCAGGCACATTTTAGCAAGTTTTACTTGTAAGTGGGGTTGGAAACGCTTTTCAGGCTCAATACTGGGCTCAAAAGATGCAGCCCTGATGTCTCTCATGATAGCAGGTGGTTAAGTAGAAATTCGCTGCTCGGCTGATCCAGCAGGAGCAAACATATGCGAAAAATGTACGTAGAATGAGATTTTCAGTGAAGAGCAGCCAGGCACATTTTAGCAAGTTTTACTTGTAAGTGGGGTTGGAAACGCTTTTCAGGCTCAGTACTGGGCTTAAAGATGCAGTCCTGATGTCTCTCATGATAGCAGGTGGTTAAGTAGAAATTCGCTGCTCGGCTGACCCGGCAGGAACAAACGTATGCCAAAAATGTACGTAGAATGAGATTTTCAGTGAATAGCAACCAGGCACATTTTAGCAAGTTTTACTTGTAAGTGGGGATGGAAACGCTTTTTAGGCTCAGTACTGGGCTCAAAAGATGCAGCCCTGATGTCTCTCATGATAGAAGGTGTTTAGGTAGAAATACGCTGCTCGGCTGACCCTGCAGGAGCAAACGTATGCTAAAAATGTTCGTAGAATGAGATTTTCAGTGAAGAGCAGCCTGGCACATTTTAGCAAGTTTTACTTGTAAGGGGGGTTAGAAACGCTTTTCCATACTCAATACTGGGCTCAAAAGATGCAGCCCTGATGTCTCTCATGATAGCAGGTGGTTAAGTATAAATTCGCTGGTCGGCTGATCCAGCAGGAGCAAACATATGCGAAAAATGTACGTAGAATGAGCTTTTCAGTGAAGAGCAGCCTGGCACATTTTAGCAAGTTTTACTTGTAAGTGGGGTTGGAAACGCTTTTCAGGCTCAATACTGGGCTCAAAAGATGCAGCCCTGATGTCTCTCATGATAGCAGGTGGTTAAGTAGAAATTTGCTGCTCGGCTGACCCTGCAGGAGCAAACGTATGCGAAAAATGTACGTAGAATGAGCTTTTCCGTGAAGAGCAGCCAGGCACATTTTAGCAAGTTTTACTTGTAAGTGGGGTTGGAAACGCTTTTCAGGCTCAGTACTGGGCTCAAAACATGCAGTCCTGATGTCTCTCATGATAGGAGGTGGTAAAGTAGAAATTCGCTGCTCGGCTGACCCTGCAGGAGCAAATGTATGCTAAAAATGTTCGTAGAATGAGATTTTCAGTGAAGAGCAGCCAGGCACATTTTAGCAAGTTTTACTTGTAAGTGGGGTTGGAAACGCTTTTCAGGCTCAGTACTTGGCTCAAAAGATGCAGCCCTGATGTCTCTCATGATAGCAGGTGGTTAAGTAGAAATTCGCTGCTCGGCTGACCCTGCAGGAGCAAACGTATGCTAAAAATGTTCGTAGAATGAGATTTTCAGTGAAGAGCAGCCAGGCACATTTTAGCAAGTTTTACTTGTAAGTGGGGTTGGAAACGCTTTTCAGGCTCAATACTGGGCTCAAAAGATGCAGCCCTGATGTCTCTCATGATAGCAGGTGGTTAAGTAGAAATTCGCTGCTCGGCTGATCCAGCAGGAGCAAACATATGCGAAAAATGTACGTAGAATGAGCTTTTCCGTGAAGAGCAGCCAGGCACATTTTAGCAAGTTTTACTTGTAAGTGGGGTTGGAAACGCTTTTCAGGCTCAGTACTGGGCTCAAAACATGCAGTCCTGATGTCTCTCATGATAGGAGGTGGTAAAGTAGAAATTCGCTGCTCGGCTGACCCTGCAGGAGCAAATGTATGCTAAAAATGTTCGTAGAATGAGATTTTCAGTGAAGAGCAGCCAGGCACATTTTATCAAGTTTTACTTGTAAGTGGGGTTGGAAACGCTTTTCAGGCTCAGTACTTGGCTCAAAAGATGCAGCCCTGATGTCTCTCATGATAGCAGGTGGTTAAGTAGAAATTCGCTGCTCGGCTGACCCTGCAGGAGCAAACGTATGCTAAAAATGTTCGTAGAATGAGATTTTCAGTGAAGAGCAGCCAGGTACATTTTAGCAAGTTTTACTTGTAAGTGGGGTTGGAAACGCTTTTCAGGCTCAATACTGGGCTCAAAAGATGCAGCCCTGATGTCTCTCATGATAGCAGGTGGTTAAGTAGAAATTCGCTGCTCGGCTGATCCAGCAGGAGCAAACATATGCGAAAAATGTACATAGAATGAGCTTTTCCGTGAAGAGCAGCCAGGGACATTTTAGCAAGTTTTACTTGTAAGTGGGGTTGGAAACGCTTTTCAGGCTCAGTACTGGGCTCAAAACATGCAGTCCTGATGTCTCTCATGATAGGAGGTGGTAAAGTAGAAATTCGCTGCTCGGCTGACCCTGCAGGAGCAAATGTATGCTAAAAATGTTCGTAGAATGAGATTTTCAGTGAAGAGCAGCCAGGCACATTTTAGCAAGTTTTACTTGTAAGTGGGGTTGGAAACGCTTTTCAGGCTCAGTACTTGGCTCAAAAGATGCAGCCCTGATGTCTCTCATGATAGCAGGTGGTTAAGTAGAAATTCGCTGCTCGGCTGACCCTGCAGGATCAAACGTATGCTAAAAATGTTCGTAGAATGAGATTTTCAGTGAAGAGCAGCCAGGCATATTTTAGCAAGTTTTACTTGTAAGTGGGGTTGGAAACGCTTTTCAGGCTCAATACTGGGCTCAAAAGATGCAGCCCTGATGTCTCTCATGATAGCAGGTGGTTAAGTAGAAATTCGCTGCTCGGCTGATCCAGCAGGAGCAAACATATGCGAAAAATGTACGTAGAATGAGCTTTTCCGTGAAGAGCAGCCAGGCACATTTTAGCAAGTTTTACTTGTAAGTGGGGTTGGAAACGCTTTTCAGGCTCAGTACTGGGCTCAAAACATGCAGTCCTGATGTCTCTCATGATAGGAGGTGGTAAAGTAGAAATTCGCTGCTCGGCTGACCCTGCAGGAGCAAATGTATGCTAAAAATGTTCGTAGAATGAGATTTTCAGTGAAGAGCAGCCAGGCACATTTTAGCAAGTTTTACTTGTAAGTGGGGTTGGAAACGCTTTTCAGGCTCAATACTTGGCTCAAAAGATGCAGCCCTGATGTCTCTCATGATAGCAGGTGGTTAAGTAGAAATTCACTGCTCGGCTGACCCTGCAGGAGCAAACGTATGCTAAAAATGTTCGTAGAATGAGATTTTCAGTGAAGAGCAGCCAGGCACATTTTAGCAAGTTTTACTTGTAAGTGGGGTTGGAAACGCTTTTCAGGCTCAATACTGGGCTCAAAAGATGCAGCCCTGATGTCTCTCATGATAGCAGGTGGTTAAGTAGAAATTCGCTGCTCGGCTGATCCAGCAGGAGCAAACATATGCGAAAAATGTACGTAGAATGAGCTTTTCCGTGAAGAGCAGCCAGGCACATTTTAGCAAGTTTTACTTGTAAGTGGGGTTGGAAACGCTTTTCAGGCTCAGTACTGGGCTCAAAACCTGCAGTCTTGATGTCTCTCATGATAGGAGGTGGTAAAGTAGAAATTCGCTGCTCGGCTGACCCTGCAGGAGCAAATGTATGCTAAAAATGTTCGTAGAATGAGATTTTCAGTGAAGAGCAGCCAGGCACATTTTAGCAAGTTTTACTTGTAAGTGGGGTTGGAAACGCTTTTCAGGCTCAGTACTTGGCTCAAAAGATGCAGCTCTGATGTCTCTCATGATAGCAGGTGGTTAAGTAGAAATTCGCTGCTCGGCTGACCCTGCAGGAGCAAACGTATGCTAAAAATGTTCGTAGAATGAGATTTTCAGTGAAGAGCAGCCAGGCACATTTTAGCAAGTTTTACTTGTAAGTGGGGTTGGAAACGCTTTTCAGGCTCAATACTGGGCTCATAAGATGCAGCCCTGATGTCTCTCATGATAGGAGGTGGTTAAGTAGAAATTCGCTGCTCGGCTGAACCAGCAGGAGCAAACATATGCTAAAAATGTTCGTAGAATGAGTTTTTCAGTGAAGAGCAGCCAGGCACATTTTAGCAAGTTTTACTTGTAAATGGGGTTGGAAACGCTTTTCAGGTTCAGTACTGGGCTCAAAGATGCAGCCCTGATGTCTCTCATGATAGCAGGTGGTTAAGTAGAAATTCGCTGCTCGGCTGATCCAGCAGGAGCAAACATATGCGAAAAATGTACGTAGAATGAGCTTTTCCGTGAAGAGCAGCCAGGCACATTTTAGCAAGTTTTACTTGTAAGTGGGGTTGGAAACGCTTTTCAGGCTCAGTACTGGGCTCAAAACATGCAGTCCTGATGTCTCTCATGATAGGAGGTGGTAAAGTAGAAATTCGCTGCTCGGCTGACCCTGCAGGAGCAAATGTATGCTAAAAATGTTCGTAGAATGAGATTTTCAGTGAAGAGCAGCCAGGCACATTTTAGCAAGTTTTACTTGTAAGTGGGGTTGGAAACGCTTTTCAGGCTCAGTACTTGGCTCAAAAGATGCAGCCCTGATGTCTCTCATGATAGCAGGTGGTTAAGTAGAAATTCGCTGCTCGGCTGACCCTGCAGGAGCAAACGTATGCTAAAAATGTTCGTAGAATGAGATTTTCAGTGAAGAGCAGCCAGGCACATTTTAGCAAGTTTTACTTGTAAGTGGGGTTGGAAACGCTTTTCAGGCTCAATACTGGGCTCAAAAGATGCAGCCCTGATGTCTCTCATGATAGCAGGTGGTTAAGTAGAAATTCGCTGCTCGGCTGATCCAGCAGGAGCAAACATATGCGAAAAATGTACGTAGAATGAGCTTTTCCGTGAAGAGCAGCCAGGCACATTTTAGCAAGTTTTACTTGTAAGTGGGGTTGGAAACGCTTTTCAGGCTCAGTACTGGGCTCAAAACATGCAGTCCTGATGTCTCTCATGATAGGAGGTGGTAAAGTAGAAATTCGCTGCTCGGCTGACCCTGCAGGAGCAAATGTATGCTAAAAATGTTCGTAGAATGAGATTTTCAGTGAAGAGCAGCCAGGCACATTTTAGCAAGTTTTACTTGTAAGTGGGGTTGGAAACGCTTTTCAGGCTCAGTACTTGGCTCAAAAGATGCAGCCCTGATGTCTCTCATGATAGCAGGTGGTTAAGTAGAAATTCGCTGCTCGGCTGACCCTGCAGGAGCAAACGTATGCTAAAAATGTTCGTAGAATGAGATTTTCAGTGAAGAGCAGCCAGGCACATTTTAGCAAGTTTTACTTGTAAGTGGGGTTGGAAACGCTTTTCAGGCTCAATACTGGGCTCAAAAGATGCAGCCCTGATGTCTCTCATGATAGCAGGTGGTTAAGTAGAAATTCGCTGCTCGGCTGATCCAGCAGGAGCAAACATATGCGAAAAATGTACGTAGAATGAGCTTTTCCGTGAAGAGCAGCCAGGCACATTTTAGCAAGTTTTACTTGTAAGTTGGGTTGGAAACGCTTTTCAGGCTCAGTACTGGGCTCAAAACATGCAGTCCTGATGTCTCTCATGATAGGAGGTGGTAAAGTAGAAATTCGCTGCTCGGCTGACCCTGCAGGAGCAAATGTATGCTAAAAATGTTCGTAGAATGAGATTTTCAGTGAAGAGCAGCCAGGCACATTTTAGCAAGTTTTACTTGTAAGTGGGGTTGGAAACGCTTTTCAGGCTCAATACTTGGCTCAAAAGATGCAGCCCTGATGTCTCTCATGATAGCAGGTGGTTAAGTAGAAATTCGCTGCTCGGCTGACCCTGCAGGAGCAAATGTATGCTAAAAATGTTCGTAGAATGAGATTTTCAGTGAAGAGCAGCCAGGCACATTTTAGCAAGTTTTACTTGTAAGTGGGGTTGGAAACGCTTTTCAGGCTCAATACTGGGCTCAAAAAATGCAGCCCTGATGTCTCTCATGATAGCAGGTGGTTAAGTAGAAATTCGCTGCTCGGCTGATCCAGCAGGAGCAAACATATGCGAAAAATGTACGTAGAATGAGCTTTTCCGTGAAGAGCAGCCAGGCACATTTTAGCAAGTTTTACTTGTAAGTGGGGTTGGAAACGCTTTTCAGGCTCAGTACTGGGCTCAAAACATGCAGTCCTGATGTCTCTCATGATAGGAGGTGGTAAAGTAGAAATTCGCTGCTGGGCTGACCCTGCAGGAGCAAATGTATGCTAAAAATGTTCGTAGAATGAGATTTTCAGTGAAGAGCAGCCAGGCACATTTTAGCAAGTTTTACTTGTAAGTGGGGTTGGAAACGCTTTTCAGGCTCAGTACTTGGCTCAACAGATGCAGCCCTGATGTCTCTCATGATAGCAGGTGGTTAAGTAGAAATTCGCTGCTCGGCTGACCCTGCAGGAGCAAACGTATGCTAAAAATGTTCGTAGAATGAGATTTTCAGTGAAGAGCAGCCAGGCACATTTTAGCAAGTTTTACTTGTAAGTGGGGTTGGAAACGCTTTTCAGGCTCAATACTGGGCTCAAAAGATGCAGCCCTGATGTCTCTCATGATAGCAGGTGGTTAAGTAGAAATTCGCTGCTCGGCTGATCCAGCAGGAGCAAACATATGCGAAAAATGTACGTAGAATGAGCTTTTCCGTGAAGAGCAGCCAGGCACATTTTAGCAAGTTTTACTTGTAAGTGGGGTTGGAAACGCTTTTCAGGCTCAGTACTGGGCTCAAAACATGCAGTCCTGATGTCTCTCATGATAGGAGGTGGTAAAGTAGAAATTCGCTGCTCGGCTGACCCTGCAGGAGCAAATGTATGCTAAAAATGTTCGTAGAATGAGATTTTCAGTGAAGAGCAACCAGGCACATTTTAGCAAGTTTTACTTGTAAGTGGGGTTGGAAACGCTTTTCAGGCTCAGTACTTGGCTCAACAGATGCAGCCCTGATGTCTCTCATGATAGCAGGTGGTTAAGTAGAAATTCGCTGCTCGGCTGACCCTGCAGGAGCAAATGTATGCTAAAAATGTTCGTAGAATGAGATTTTCAGTGAAGAGCAGCCAGGCACATTTTAGCAAGTTTTACTTGTAAGTGGGGTTGGAAACGCTTTTCAGGCTCAGTACTTGGCTCAAAAGATGCAGCCCTGATGTCTCTCATGATAGCAGGTGGTTAAGTAGAAATTCGCTGCTCGGCTGACCCTGCAGGAGCAAACGTATGCTAAAAATGTTCGTAGAATGAGATTTTCAGTGAAGAGCAGCCAGGCACATTTTAGCAAGTTTTACTTGTAAGTGGGGTTGGAAACGCTTTTCAGGCTCAATACTGGGCTCAAAAGATGCAGCCCTGATGTCTCTCATGATAGCAGGTGGTTAAGTAGAAATTCGCTGCTCGGCTGATCCAGCAGGAGCAAACATATGCGAAAAATGTACGTAGAATGAGCTTTTCCGTGAAGAGCAGCCAGGCACATTTTAGCAAGTTTTACTTGTAAGTTGGGTTGGAAACGCTTTTCAGGCTCAGTACTGGGCTCAAAACATGCAGTCCTGATGTCTCTCATGATAGGAGGTGGTAAAGTAGAAATTCGCTGCTCGGCTGACCCTGCAGGAGCAAATGTATGCTAAAAATGTTCGTAGAATGAGATTTTCAGTGAAGAGCAGCCAGGCACATTTTAGCAAGTTTTACTTGTAAGTGGGGTTGGAAACGCTTTTCAGGCTCAATACTTGGCTCAAAAGATGCAGCCCTGATGTCTCTCATGATAGCAGGTGGTTAAGTAGAAATTCGCTGCTCGGCTGACCCTGCAGGAGCAAACGTATGCTAAAAATGTTCGTAGAATGAGATTTTCAGTGAAGAGCAGCCAGGCACATTTTAGCAAGTTTTACTTGTAAGTGGGGTTGGAAACGCTTTTCAGGCTCAATACTGGGCTCAAAAAATGCAGCCCTGATGTCTCTCATGATAGCAGGTGGTTAAGTAGAAATTCGCTGCTCGGCTGATCCAGCAGGAGCAAACATATGCGAAAAATGTACGTAGAATGAGCTTTTCCGTGAAGAGCAGCCAGGCACATTTTAGCAAGTTTTACTTGTAAGTGGGGTTGGAAACGCTTTTCAGGCTCAGTACTGGGCTCAAAACATGCAGTCCTGATGTCTCTCATGATAGGAGGTGGTAAAGTAGAAATTCACTGCTCGGCTGACCCTGCAGGAGCAAATGTATGCTAAAAATGTTCGTAGAATGAGATTTTCAGTGAAGAGCAGCCAGGCACATTTTAGCAAGTTTTACTTGTAAGTGGGGTTGGAAACGCTTTTCAGGCTCAGTACTTGGCTCAAAAGATGCAGCCCTGATGTCTCTCATGATAGCAGGTGGTTAAGTAGAAATTCGCTGCTCGGCTGACCCTGCAGGAGCAAACGTTTGCTAAAAATGTTCGTAGAATGAGATTTTCAGTGAAGAGCAGCCAGGCACATTTTAGCAAGTTTTACTTGTAAGTGGGGTTGGAAACGCTTTTCAGGCTCAATACTGGGCTCAAAAGATGCAGCCCTGATGTCTCTCATGATAGCAGGTGGTTAAGTAGAAATTCGCTGCTCGGCTGATCCAGCAGGAGCAAACATATGCGAAAAATGTACGTAGAATGAGCTTTTCCGTGAAGAGCAGCCAGGCACATTTTAGCAAGTTTTACTTGTAAGTGGGGTTGGAAACGCTTTTCAGGCTCAGTACTGGGCTCAAAACATGCAGTCCTGATGTCTCTCATGATAGGAGGTGGTAAAGTAGAAATTCGCTGCTCGGCTGACCCTGCAGGAGCAAATGTATGCTAAAAATGTTCGTAGAATGAGATTTTCAGTGAAGAGCAGCCAGGCACATTTTAGCAAGTTTTACTTGTAAGTGGGGTTGGAAACGCTTTTCAGGCTCAGTACTTGGCTCAAAAGATGCAGCCCTGATGTCTCTCATGATAGCAGGTGGTTAAGTAGAAATTCGCTGCTCGGCTGACCCTGCAGGAGCAAACGTATGCTAAAAATGTTCGTAGAATGAGATTTTCAGTGAAGAGCAGCCAGGCACATTTTAGCAAGTTTTACTTGTAAGTGGGGTTGGAAACGCTTTTCAGGCTCAATACTGGGCTCAAAAGATGCAGCCCTGATGTCTCTCATGATAGCAGGTGGTTAAGTAGAAATTCGCTGCTCGGCTGATCCAGCAGGAGCAAACATATGCGAAAAATGTACGTAGAATGAGCTTTTCCGTGAAGAGCAGCCAGGCACATTTTAGCAAGTTTTACTTGTAAGTTGGGTTGGAAACGCTTTTCAGGCTCAGTACTGGGCTCAAAACATGCAGTCCTGATGTCTCTCATGATAGGAGGTGGTAAAGTAGAAATTCGCTGCTCGGCTGACCCTGCAGGAGCAAATGTATGCTAAAAATGTTCGTAGAATGAGATTTTCAGTGAAGAGCAGCCAGGCACATTTTAGCAAGTTTTACTTGTAAGTGGGGTTGGAAACGCTTTTCAGGCTCAATACTTGGCTCAAAAGATGCAGCCCTGATGTCTCTCATGATAGCAGGTGGTTAAGTAGAAATTCGCTGCTCGGCTGACCCTGCAGGAGCAAATGTATGCTAAAAATGTTCGTAGAATGAGATTTTCAGTGAAGAGCAGCCAGGCACATTTTAGCAAGTTTTACTTGTAAGTGGGGTTGGAAACGCTTTTCAGGCTCAATACTGGGCTCAAAAAATGCAGCCCTGATGTCTCTCATGATAGCAGGTGGTTAAGTAGAAATTCGCTGCTCGGCTGATCCAGCAGGAGCAAACATATGCGAAAAATGTACGTAGAATGAGCTTTTCCGTGAAGAGCAGCCAGGCACATTTTAGCAAGTTTTACTTGTAAGTGGGGTTGGAAACGCTTTTCAGGCTCAGTACTGGGCTCAAAACATGCAGTCCTGATGTCTCTCATGATAGGAGGTGGTAAAGTAGAAATTCGCTGCTGGGCTGACCCTGCAGGAGCAAATGTATGCTAAAAATGTTCGTAGAATGAGATTTTCAGTGAAGAGCAGCCAGGCACATTTTAGCAAGTTTTACTTGTAAGTGGGGTTGGAAACGCTTTTCAGGCTCAGTACTTGGCTCAACAGATGCAGCCCTGATGTCTCTCATGATAGCAGGTGGTTAAGTAGAAATTCGCTGCTCGGCTGACCCTGCAGGAGCAAACGTATGCTAAAAATGTTCGTAGAATGAGATTTTCAGTGAAGAGCAGCCAGGCACATTTTAGCAAGTTTTACTTGTAAGTGGGGTTGGAAACGCTTTTCAGGCTCAATACTGGGCTCAAAAGATGCAGCCCTGATGTCTCTCATGATAGCAGGTGGTTAAGTAGAAATTCGCTGCTCGGCTGATCCAGCAGGAGCAAACATATGCGAAAAATGTACGTAGAATGAGCTTTTCCGTGAAGAGCAGCCAGGCACATTTTAGCAAGTTTTACTTGTAAGTGGGGTTGGAAACGCTTTTCAGGCTCAGTACTGGGCTCAAAACATGCAGTCCTGATGTCTCTCATGATAGGAGGTGGTAAAGTAGAAATTCGCTGCTCGGCTGACCCTGCAGGAGCAAATGTATGCTAAAAATGTTCGTAGAATGAGATTTTCAGTGAAGAGCAACCAGGCACATTTTAGCAAGTTTTACTTGTAAGTGGGGTTGGAAACGCTTTTCAGGCTCAGTACTTGGCTCAACAGATGCAGCCCTGATGTCTCTCATGATAGCAGGTGGTTAAGTAGAAATTCGCTGCTCGGCTGACCCTGCAGGAGCAAATGTATGCTAAAAATGTTCGTAGAATGAGATTTTCAGTGAAGAGCAGCCAGGCACATTTTAGCAAGTTTTACTTGTAAGTGGGGTTGGAAACGCTTTTCAGGCTCAGTACTTGGCTCAAAAGATGCAGCCCTGATGTCTCTCATGATAGCAGGTGGTTAAGTAGAAATTCGCTGCTCGGCTGACCCTGCAGGAGCAAACGTATGCTAAAAATGTTCGTAGAATGAGATTTTCAGTGAAGAGCAGCCAGGCACATTTTAGCAAGTTTTACTTGTAAGTGGGGTTGGAAACGCTTTTCAGGCTCAATACTGGGCTCAAAAGATGCAGCCCTGATGTCTCTCATGATAGCAGGTGGTTAAGTAGAAATTCGCTGCTCGGCTGATCCAGCAGGAGCAAACATATGCGAAAAATGTACGTAGAATGAGCTTTTCCGTGAAGAGCAGCCAGGCACATTTTAGCAAGTTTTACTTGTAAGTTGGGTTGGAAACGCTTTTCAGGCTCAGTACTGGGCTCAAAACATGCAGTCCTGATGTCTCTCATGATAGGAGGTGGTAAAGTAGAAATTCGCTGCTCGGCTGACCCTGCAGGAGCAAATGTATGCTAAAAATGTTCGTAGAATGAGATTTTCAGTGAAGAGCAGCCAGGCACATTTTAGCAAGTTTTACTTGTAAGTGGGGTTGGAAACGCTTTTCAGGCTCAATACTTGGCTCAAAAGATGCAGCCCTGATGTCTCTCATGATAGCAGGTGGTTAAGTAGAAATTTGCTGCTCGGCTGACCCTGCAGGAGCAAACGTATGCTAAAAATGTTCGTAGAATGAGATTTTCAGTGAAGAGCAGCCAGGCACATTTTAGCAAGTTTTACTTGTAAGTGGGGTTGGAAACGCTTTTCAGGCTCAATACTGGGCTCAAAAAATGCAGCCCTGATGTCTCTCATGATAGCAGGTGGTTAAGTAGAAATTCGCTGCTCGGCTGGTCCAGCAGGAGCAAACATATGCGAAAAATGTACGTAGAATGAGCTTTTCCGTGAAGAGCAGCCAGGCACATTTTAGCAAGTTTTACTTGTAAGTGGGGTTGGAAACGCTTTTCAGGCTCAGTACTGGGCTCAAAACATGCAGTCCTGATGTCTCTCATGATAGGAGGTGGTAAAGTAGAAATTCACTGCTCGGCTGACCCTGCAGGAGCAAATGTATGCTAAAAATGTTCGTAGAATGAGATTTTCAGTGAAGAGCAGCCAGGCACATTTTAGCAAGTTTTACTTGTAAGTGGGGTTGGAAACGCTTTTCAGGCTCAGTACTTGGCTCAACAGATGCAGCCCTGATGTCTCTCATGATAGCAGGTGGTTAAGTAGAAATTCGCTGCTCGGCTGACCCTGCAGGAGCAAACGTATGCTAAAAATGTTCGTAGAATGAGATTTTCAGTGAAGAGCAGCCAGGCACATTTTAGCAAGTTTTACTTGTAAGTGGGGTTGGAAACACTTTTCAGGCTCAATACTGGGCTCATAAGATGCAGCCCTGATGTCTCTCATGATAGGAGGTGGTTAAGTAGAAATTCGCTGCTCGGCTGAACCAGCAGGAGCAAACATATGCTAAAAATGTTCGTAGAATGAGTTTTTCAGTGAAGAGCAGCCAGGCACATTTTAGCAAGTTTTACTTGTAAATGGGGTTGGAAACGCTTTTCAGGCTCAGTACTGGGCTCAAAGATGCAGCCCTGATGTCTCTCATGATAGCAGGTGGTTAAGTAGAAATTCGCTGCTCGGCTGACCCGGCAGGAACAAACGTATGCCAAAAATGTACGTAGAATGAGATTTTCAGTGAATAGCAGCCAGGCACATTTTAGCAAGTTTTACTTGTAAGGGGGGTTAGAAACGCTTTTCCATACTCAATACTGGGCTCAAAAGATGCAGCCCTGATGTCTCTCCTGATAGCAGGTGGTTAAGTATAAATTCGCTGCTCGGCTGATCCAGCAGGAGCAAACATATGCGAAAAATGTACGTAGAATGAGCTTTTCCGTGAAGAGCAGCCAGGCACATTTTAGCAAGTTTTACTTGTAAGTGGGGTTGGAAACGCTTTTCAGGCTCAGTACTGGGCTCAAAACATGCAGTCCTGATGTCTCTCATGATAGGAGGTGGTAAAGTAGAAATTCGCTGCTCGGCTGACCCTGCAGGAGCAAATGTATGCTAAAAATGTTCGTAGAATGAGATTTTCAGTGAAGAGCAGCCAGGCACATTTTAGCAAGTTTTACTTGTAAGTGGGGTTGGACACGCTTTTCAGGCTCAATACTGGGCTCAAAAGATGCAGCCCTGATATCTCTCATGATAGCAGGTGGTTAAGTAGAAATTCGCTGCTCGGCTGACCCTGCAGGAGCAAACGTATGCTAAAAATGTTCGTAGAATGAGATTTTCAGTGAAGAGCAGCCTTGCACATTTTAGCAAGTTTTACTTGTAAGGGGGGTTGGAAACGCTTTTCCATACTCAATACTGGGCTCAAAAGATGCAGCCCTGATGTCTCTCATGATAGCAGGTGGTTAAGTAGAAATTCGCTGCTCGGCTGATCCAGCAGGAGCAAACATATGCGAAAAATATACGTAGAATTAGCTTTTCAGTGAAGAGCAGCCAGGCACATTTTAGCAAGTTTTACTTGTAAGTGGGGTTGGAAACGCTTTTCAGGCTCAGTACTGGCCTCAAAAGATGCAGCCCTGATGTCTCTCATGATAGCAGGTGGTTAAGTAGAAATTCGCTGCTCAGCTGACCCTGCAGGAGCAAACGTATGCTAAAAATGTTCGTAGAATGAGCTTTTCAGTGAAGAGCAGCCAGGCACATTTTAGCAAGTTTTACTTGAGGGGGTGGAAACGCTTTTCAGGCTCAGTACTGGGCTCAAAAGAAGCAGCCCTGATGCCTCTCATGATAGCAGGTGGTTAAGTAGAAATTCGCTGCTCGGCTGACCCAGCAGGAACAAACGTATGCCAAAAATGTACGTAGAATGAGATTTTCAGTGAAGAGCAGCCAGGCACATTTTAGCAAGTTTTACTTGTAAGTGGGGTTGGAAACGCTTTTCAGGCTCAATACTGGGCTCAAAAGATGCAGCCCTGATGTCTCTCATGATAGCAGGTGGTTAAGTAGAAATACGCTGCTCGGCTGATCCAGCAGGAGCAAACATATGCGAAAAATGTACGTAGAATGAGATTTTCAGTGAAAAGCAGCCAGGCACATTTTAGCAAGTTTTACTTGTAAGTGGGGTTGGAAACGCTTTTCAGGCTCAGTACTGGGCTTAAAGATGCAGCCCTGATGTCTCTCATGATAGCAGGTGGTTAAGTAGAAATTCGCTGCTCGGCTCACCCGGCAGGAACAAACGTATGCCAAAAATGTACGTAGAATGAGATTTTCAGTGAATAGCAACCAGGCACATTTTAGCAAGTTTTACTTGTAAGTGGGGATGGAAACGCTTTTTAGGCTCAGTACTGGGCTCAAAAGATGCAGCCCTGATGTCTCTCATGATAGAAGGTGTTTAAGTAGAAATACGCTGCTCGGCTGACCCTGCAGGAGCAAACGTATGCTAAAAATGTTCGTAGAATGAGATTTTCAGTGAAGAGCAGCCTGGCACATTTTAGCAAGTTTTACTTGTAAGGGGGGTTAGAAACGCTTTTCCATACTCAATACTGGGCTCAAAAGATGCAGCCCTGATGTCTCTCATGATAGCAAGTGGTTAAGTATAAATTCGCTGCTCGGCTGATCCAGCAGGAGCAAACATATGCGAAAAATGTACGTAGAATGAGCTTTTCAGTGAAGAGCAGCCTGGCACATTTTAGCAAGTTTTACTTGTAAGTGGGGTTGGAAACGCTTTTCAGGCTCAATACTGGGCTCAAAAGATGCAGCCCTGATGTCTCTCATGATAGCAGGTGGTTAAGTAGAAATTCGCTGCTCGGCTGACCCTGCAGGAGCAAACGTATGCGAAAAATGTACGTAGAATGAGCTTTTCCGTGAAGAGCAGCCAGGCACATTTTAGCAAGTTTTACTTGTAAGTGGGGTTGGAAACGCTTTTCAGGCTCAGTACTGGGCTCAAAACATGCAGTCCTGATGTCTCTCATGATAGGAGGTGGTAAAGTAGAAATTCGCTGCTCGGCTGACCCTGCAGGAGCAAATGTATGCTAAAAATGTTCGTAGAATGAGATTTTCAGTGAAGAGCAGCCAGGCACATTTTAGCAAGTTTTACTTGTAAGTGGGGTTGGAAACGCTTTTCAGGCTCAGTACTTGGCTCAAAAGATGCAGCCCTGATGTCTCTCATGATAGCAGGTGGTTAAGTAGAAATTCGCTGCTCGGCTGACCCTGCAGGAGCAAACGTATGCTAAAAATGTTCGTAGAATGAGATTTTCAGTGAAGAGCAGCCAGGCACATTTTAGCAAGTTTTACTTGTAAGTGGGGTTGGAAACGCTTTTCAGGCTCAATACTGGGCTCAAAAGATGCAGCCCTGATGTCTCTCATGATAGCAGGTGGTTAAGTAGAAATTCGCTGCTCGGCTGATCCAGCAGGAGCAAACATATGCGAAAAATGTACGTAGAATGAGCTTTTCCGTGAAGAGCAGCCAGGCACATTTTAGCAAGTTTTACTTGTAAGTGGGGTTGGAAACGCTTTTCAGGCTCAGTACTGGGCTCAAAACATGCAGTCCTGATGTCTCTCATGATAGGAGGTGGTAAAGTAGAAATTCGCTGCTCGGCTGACCCTGCAGGAGCAAATGTATGCTAAAAATGTTCGTAGAATGAGATTTTCAGTGAAGAGCAGCCAGGCACATTTTAGCAAGTTTTACTTGTAAGTGGGGTTGGAAACGCTTTTCAGGCTCAGTACTTGGCTCAAAAGATGCAGCCCTGATGTCTCTCATGATAGCAGGTGGTTAAGTAGAAATTCGCTGCTCGGCTGACCCTGCAGGAGCAAACGTATGCTAAAAATGTTCGTAGAATGAGATTTTCAGTGAAGAGCAGCCAGGCACATTTTAGCAAGTTTTACTTGTAAGTGGGGTTGGAAACGCTTTTCAGGCTCAATACTGGGCTCAAAAGATGCAGCCCTGATGTCTCTCATGATAGCAGGTGGTTAAGTAGAAATTCGCTGCTCGGCTGATCCAGCAGGAGCAAACATATGCGAAAAATGTACGTAGAATGAGCTTTTCCGTGAAGAGCAGCCAGGCACATTTTAGCAAGTTTTACTTGTAAGTGGGGTTGGAAACGCTTTTCAGGCTCAGTACTGGGCTCAAAACATGCAGTCCTGATGTCTCTCATGATAGGAGGTGGTAAAGTAGAAATTCGCTGCTCGGCTGACCCTGCAGGAGCAAATGTATGCTAAAAATGTTCGTAGAATGAGATTTTCAGTGAAGAGCAGCCAGGCACATTTTAGCAAGTTTTACTTGTAAGTGGGGTTGGAAACGCTTTTCAGGCTCAGTACTTGGCTCAAAAGATGCAGCCCTGATGTCTCTCATGATAGCAGGTGGTTAAGTAGAAATTCGCTGCTCGGCTGACCCTGCAGGAGCAAACGTATGCTAAAAATGTTCGTAGAATGAGATTTTCAGTGAAGAGCAGCCAGGCACATTTTAGCAAGTTTTACTTGTAAGTGGGGTTGGAAACGCTTTTCAGGCTCAATACTGGGCTCAAAAGATGCAGCCCTGATATCTCTCATGATAGCAGGTGGTTAAGTAGAAATTCGCTGCTCGGCTGATCCAGCAGGAGCAAACATATGCGAAAAATGTACGTAGAATGAGCTTTTCCGTGAAGAGCAGCCAGGCACATTTTAGCAAGTTTTACTTGTAAGTGGGGTTGGAAACGCTTTTCAGGCTCAGTACTGGGCTCAAAACATGCAGTCCTGATGTCTCTCATGATAGGAGGTGGTAAAGTAGAAATTCGCTGCTCGGCTGACCCTGCAGGAGCAAATGTATGCTAAAAATGTTCGTAGAATGAGATTTTCAGTGAA
The DNA here is from genome assembly GCF_964261635.1 of Lissotriton helveticus. NCBI lineage: Eukaryota > Metazoa > Chordata > Amphibia > Caudata > Salamandridae > Lissotriton > Lissotriton helveticus. The sequence goes on along the minus strand of NC_136061.1, from coordinate 1,352,075,013 downwards.
GAGCAGCCAGGCACATTTTAGCAAGTTTTACTTGTAAGTGGGGTTGGAAACGCTTTTCAGGCTCAATACTTGGCTCAAAAGATGCAGCCCTGATGTCTCTCATGATAGCAGGTGGTTAAGTAGAAATTCGCTGCTCGGCTGACCCTGCAGGAGCAAACGTATGCTAAAAATGTTCGTAGAATGAGATTTTCAGTGAAGAGCAGCCAGGCACATTTTAGCAAGTTTTACTTGTAAGTGGGGTTGGAAACGCTTTTCAGGCTCAATACTGGGCTCAAAAGATGCAGCCCTGATGTCTCTCATGATAGCAGGTGGTTAAGTAGAAATTCGCTGCTCGGCTGATCCAGCAGGAGCAAACATATGCGAAAAATGTACGTAGAATGAGCTTTTCCGTGAAGAGCAGCCTGGCACATTTTAGCAAGTTTTACTTGTAAGTGGGGTTGGAAACGCTTTTCAGGCTCAGTACTGGGCTCAAAACATGCAGTCCTGATGTCTCTCATGATAGGAGGTGGTAAAGTAGAAATTCGCTGCTCGGCTGACCCTGCAGGAGCAAATGTATGCTAAAAATGTTCGTAGAATGAGATTTTCAGTGAAGAGCAGCCAGGCACATTTTAGCAAGTTTTACTTGTAAGTGGGGTTGGAAACGCTTTTCAGGCTCAATACTGGGCTCATAAGATGCAGCCCTGATGTCTCTCATGATAGGAGGTGGTTAAGTAGAAATTCGCTGCTCGGCTGAACCAGTAGGAGCAAACATATGCTAAAAATGTTCGTAGAATGAGTTTTTCAGTGAAGAGCAGCCAGGCACATTTTAGCAAGTTTTACTTGTAAATGGGGTTGGAAACGCTTTTCAGGCTCAGTACTGGGCTCAAAGATGCAGCCCTGATGTCTCTCATGATAGCAGGTGGTTAAGTAGAAATTCGCTGCTCGGCTGACCCGGCAGGAACAAACGTATGCCAAAAATGTACGTAGAATGAGATTTTCAGTGAATAGCAGCCAGGCACATTTTAGCAAGTTTTACTTGTAAGGGGGGTTAGAAACGCTTTTCCATACTCAATACTGGGCTCAAAAGATGCAGCCCTGATGTCTCTTATGATAGCAGGTGGTTAAGTATAAATTCGCTGCTCGGCTGATCCAGCAGGAGCAAACATATGAGAAAAATGTACGTAGAATGAGCTTTTCCGTGAAGAGCAGCCAGGCACATTTTAGCAAGTTTTACTTGTAAGTGGGGTTGGAAACGCTTTTCAGGCTCAGTACTGGGCTCAAAACATGCAGTCCTGATGTCTCTCATGATAGGAGGTGGTAAAGTAGAAATTCGCTGCTCGGCTGACCCTGCAGGAGCAAATGTATGCTAAAAATGTTCGTAGAATGAGATTTTCAGTGAAGAGCAGCCAGGCACATTTTAGCAAGTTTTACTTGTAAGTGGGGTTGGAAACGCTTTTCAGGCTCAATACTGGGCTCAAAAGATGCAGCCCTGATATCTCTCATGATAGCAGGTGGTTAAGTAGAAATTCGCTGCTCGGCTGACCCTGCAGGAGCAAACGTATGCTAAAAATGTTCGTAGAATGAGATTTTCAGTGAAGAGCAGCCAGGCACATTTTAGGAAGTTTTACTTGTAAGTGGGGTTGGAAACACTTTTCAGGCTCAATACTGGGCATAAAAGATGCAGCCCTGATGTCTCTCATGATAGCAGGTGGATAAGTAGAAATTCGCTGCTCGGCTGATCCAGCAGGAGCAAACATATGCGAAAAATGTACGTAGAATGAGCTTTTCAGTGAAGAGCAGCCAGGCACATTTTAGCAAGTTTTACTTGTAAGTGGGGATGGAAACGCTTTTTAGGCTCAGTACTGGGCTCAAAAGATGCAGCCCTGATGTCTCTCATGATAGCAGGTGGTTAAGTAGAAATTCGCTGCTCGGCTGACCCTGCAGGAGCAAACGTATGCTAAAAATGTTCGTAGAATGAGATTTTCAGTGAAGAGCAGCCAGGCACATTTTAGCAAGTTTTACTTGTAAGTGGGGTTGGAAACGCTTTTCAGGCTCAGTACTGGGCTCAAAAGATGCAGCCCTGATGTCTCTCATGATAGCAGGTGGTTAAGTAGAAATTCGCTGCTCGGCTGACCCTGCAGGAGCAAACGTATGCTAAAAATGTTCGTAGAATGAGATTTTCAGTGAAGAGCAGCCTGGCACATTTTAGCAAGTTTTACTTGTAAGTGGGGTGGAAACGCTTTTCCATACTCAATACTGGGCTCAAAAGATGCAGCCCTGATGTCTCTCATGATAGCAGGTGGTTAAGTAGAAATTCGCTGCTCGGCTGACCCTGCAGGAGCAAATGTATGCTAAAAATGTTCGTAGAATGAGATTTTCAGTGAAGAGCGGCCAGGCACATTTTAGCAAGTTTTACTTGTAAGTGGGGTTGGAAACGCTTTTCAGGCTCAATACTGGGCTCAAAACATGCAGCCCTGATGTCTCTCATGATAGCAGGTGGTTAAGTAGAAATTCGCTGCTCGGCTGACCCAGCAGGAACAAACGTATGCCAAAAATGTACGTAGAATGAGCTTTTCAGTGAAGAGCAGCCAGGCACATTTTAGCAAGTTTTACTTGTAAGTGGGGATGGAAACGCTTTTTAGGCTCAGTACTGGGCTCAAAAGATGCAGCCCCGATGTCTCTCATGATAGCAGGTGGTTAAGTAGAAATTCGCTGCTCGGCTGACCCTGCAGGAGCAAATGTATGCTAAAAATGTTCGTAGAATGAGATTTTCAGTGAAGAGCGGCCAGGCACATTTTAGCAAGTTTTACTTGTAAGTGGGGTTGGAAACGCTTTTCAGGCTCAATACTGGGCTCAAAACATGCAGCCCTGATGTCTCTCATGATAGCAGGTGGTTAAGTAGAAATTCGCTGCTCGGCTGACCCAGCAGGAACAAACGTATGCCAAAAATGTACTTAGAATGAGATTTTCAGTGAATAGCAGCCAGGCACATTTTAGCAAGTTGTACTTGTAAGTGGGGATGGAAACGCTTTTTAGGTTCAGTACTGGGCTCAAAAGATGCAGCCCTGATGTCTCTCATGATAGCAGGTGGTTAAGTAGAAATTCGCTGCTCGGCTGACCCTGCAGGAGCAAATGTATGCTAAAAATGTTCGTAGAATGAGATTTTCAGTGAAGAGCAGCCAGGCACATTTTAGCAAGTTTTACTTGTAAGTGGGGTTGGAAACGCTTTTCAGGCTCAATACTGGGCTCAAAAGATGCAGCCCTGATGTCTCTCATGATAGCAGGTGGTTAAGTAGAAATTCGCTGCTCGGCTGACCCTGCAGGAGCAAATGTATGCTAAAAATGTTCGTAGAATGAGATTTTCAGTGAAGAGCAGCCAGGCACATTTTAGCAAGTTTTACTTGTAAATTGGGTTGGAAACGCTTTTCAGGCTCAGTACTGGGCTCAAAGATGCAGCCCTGATGTCTCTCATGATAGCAGGTGGTTAAGTATAAATTCGCTGCTCGGCTGATCCAGCAGGAGCAAACATATGCGAAAAATGTACGTAGAATGAGCTTTTCCGTGAAGAGCAGCCAGGCACATTTTAGCAAGTTTTACTTGTAAGTGGGGTTGGAAACGCTTTTCAGGCTCAGTACTGGGCTCAAAACATGCAGTCCTGATGTCTCTCATGATAGGAGGTGGTAAAGTAGAAATTCGCTGCTCGGCTGACCCTGCAGGAGCAAATGTATGCTAAAAATGTTCGTAGAATGAGATTTTCAGTGAAGAGCAGCCAGGCACATTTTAGCAAGTTTTACTTGTAAGTGGGGTTGGAAACGCTTTTCAGGCTCAATACTGGGCTCAAAAGATGCAGCCCTGATATCTCTCATGATAGCAGGTGGTTAAGTAGAAATTCGCTGCTCGGCTGACCCTGCAGGAGCAAACGTATGCTAAAAATGTTCGTAGAATGAGATTTTCAGTGAAGAGCAGCCAGGCACATTTTAGCAAGTTTTACTTGTAAGTGGGGTTGGAAACGCTTTTCAGGCTCAATACTGGGCATAAAAGATGCAGCCCTGATGTCTCTCATGATAGCAGGTGGTTAAGTAGAAATTCGCTGCTCGGCTGATCCAGCAGGAGCAAACATATGCGAAAAATGTACGTAGAATGAGCTTTTCAGTGAAGAGCAGCCAGGCACATTTTAGCAAGTTTTACTTGTAAGTGGGGATGGAAACGCTTTTTAGGCTCAGTACTGGGCTCAAAAGATGCAGCCCTGATGTCTCTCATGATAGCAGGTGGTTAAGTAGAAATTCGCTGCTTGGCTGACCCTGCAGGAGCAAACGTATGCTAAAAATGTTCGTAGAATGAGATTTTCAGTGAAGAGCAGCCTGGCACATTTTAGCAAGTTTTACTTGTAGGTGGGGTGGAAACGCTTTTCCATACTCACTACTGGGCTCAAAACATGCAGCCCTGATGTCTCTCATGATAGCAGGTGGTTAAGTAGAAATTCGCTGCTCGGCTGACCCTGCAGGAGCAAATGTATGCTAAAAATGTTCGTAGAATGAGATTTTCAGTGAAGAGCGGCCAGGCACATTTTAGCAAGTTTTACTTGTAAGTGGGGTTGGAAACGCTTTTCAGGCTCAATACTGGGCTCAAAACATGCAGCCCTGATGTCTCTCATGATAGCAGGTGGTTAAGTAGAAATTCGCTGCTCGGCTGACCCAGCAGGAACAAACGTATGCCAAAAATGTACGTAGAATGAGATTTTCAGTGAATAGCAGCCAGGCACATTTTAGCAAGTTGTACTTGTAAGTGGGGATGGAAACGCTTTTTAGGTTCAGTACTGGGCTCAAAAGATGCAGCCCTGATGTCTCTCATGATAGCAGGTGGTTAAGTAGAAATTCGCTGCTCGGCTGACCCTGCAGGAGCAAATGTATGCTAAAAATGTTCGTAGAATGAGATTTTCAGTGAAGAGCAGCCAGGCACATTTTAGCAAGTTTTACTTGTAAGTGGGGTTGGAAACGCTTTTCAGGCTCAATACTGGGCTCAAAAGATGCAGCCCTGATGTCTCTCATGATAGCAGGTGGTTAAGTAGAAATTCACTGCTCGGCTGACCCTGCAGGAGCAAACGTATGCTAACAATGTTCGTAGAATGAGATTTTCAGTGAAGAGCAGCCAGGCACATTTTAGCAAGTTTTACTTGTAAGTGGGGTTGGAAACGCTTTTCAGGCTCAATACTGGGCTCAAAACATGCAGCCCTGATGTCTCTCATGATAGCAGGTGGTTAAGTAGAAATTCGCTGCTCGGCTGACCCAGCAGGAACAAACGTATGCCAAAAATGTACGTAGAATGAGATTTTCAGTGAATAGCAGCCAGGCACATTTTAGCAAGTTTTACTTGTAAGTGGGGTTGGAAACGCTTTTCAGGCTCAATACTGGACTCAAAATATGCAGCCCTGATGTCTCTCATGATAGCAGGTGGTTAAGTAGAAATTCGCTGCTCGGCTGACCCTGCAGGAGCAAACGTATGCTAAAAATGTTCGTAGAATGAGATTTTCAGTGAAGAGCAGCCAGGCACATTTTAGCAGGTTTTACTTGTAGTGGGGTTGGAAACGCTTTTCAGGCTCAATACTGGTCTCAAAACATGCAGCCCTGATGTCTCTCATGATAGCAGGTGGTTAAGTAGAAATTCGCTGCTCGGCTGACCGTGCAGGAGCAAACGTATGCTAAAAATGTTCGTAGAATGAGATTTTCAGTGAAGAGCAGCCTGGCACATTTTAGCAAATTTTACTTGTAATGGGGGTTGGAAACGCTTTTCCATACTCAATACTGGGCTCAAAAGATGCAGCCCTAATGTCTCTCATGATAGCAGGTGGTTAAGTAGAAATTCGCTGCTCGGCTGATCCAGCAGGAGCAAACATATGCGAAAAATGTACGTAGAATGAGCTTTTTAGTGAAGAGCAGCCATGCACATTTTAGCAAGTTTTACTTGTAAGTGGGGTTGGAAACACTTTTCAGGCTCAGTACTGGCCTCAAAAGATGCAGCCCTGATGTCTCTCATGATAGCAGGTGGTTAAGTAGAAATTCGCTGCTCGGCTGACCCTGTAGGATCAAACGTATGCTAAAAATGTTCGTAGAATGAGATTTTCAGTGAAGAGCAGCCAGGCACATTTTAGCAAGTTTTACTTGTAAGTGGGGTTGGAAACGCTTTTCAGGCTCAATACTGGGCTCAAAACATGCAGCCCTGATGTCTCTCATGATAGCAGGTGGTTAAGTAGAAATTCGCTGCTCGGCTGACCCTGCAGGATCAAACGTATGCTAAAAATGTTCGTAGAATGAGCTTTTCAGTGAAGAGCAGCCAGGCACATTTTAACAAGTTTTACTTGTAAGTGGGGTTGGAAACGCTTTTCAGGCTCAGTACTGGGCTCAAAAGATGCAGCCCTGATGTCTCTCATGATAGCAGGTGGTTAAGTAGAAATTCGCTGCTCGGCTGACCCTGCAGGAGCAAACGTATGCTAAAAATGTTCTTAGAATGAGATTTTCAGTGAAGAGCAGCCTGGCACATTTTAGCAAGTTTTACTTGTAAGGGGGGTTGGAAACGCTTTTCCATACTCAATACTGGGCTCAAAAGATGCAGCCCTGATGTCTCTCATGATAGCAGGTGGTTAAGTAGAAATTCGCTGCTCGGCTGATCCAGCAGGAGCAAACATATGCGAAAAATGTACGTAGAATGAGCTTTTCAGTGAAGAGCAGCCAGGCACATTTTAGCAAGTTTTACTTGTAAGTGGGGATGGAAACGCTTTGTAGGCTCAGTACTGGGCTCAAAAGATGCAGCCCTGATGTCTCTCATGATAGCAGGTGGTTAAGTAGAAATTCGCTGCTCGGCTGACCCTGCAGGAGCAAACGTATGCTAAAAATGTTCGTAGAATGAGATTTTCAGTGAAGAGCAGCCAGGCACATTTTAGCAAGTTTTACTTGTAAGTGGGGTTGGAAACGCTTTTCAGGCTCAGTACTGGGCTCAAAAGATGCAGCCCTGATGTCTCTCATGATAGCAGGTGGTTAAGTAGAAATTCGCTGCTCGGCTGACCCTGCAGGAGCAAACGTATGCTAAAAATGTTCGTAGAATGAGATTTTCAGTGAAGAGCAGCCTGGCACATTTTAGCAAGTTTTACTTGTAAGTGGGGTGGAAACGCTTTTCCATACTCAATACTGGGCTCAAAAGATGCAGCCCTGATGTCTCTCATGATAGCAGGTGGTTAAGTAGAAATTCGCTGCTCGGCTGACCCTGTAGGATCAAACGTATGCTAAAAATGTTCGTAGAATGAGATTTTCAGTGAAGAGCAGCCAGGCACATTTTAGCAAGTTTTACTTGTAAGTGGGGTTGGAAACGCTTTTCAGGCTCAATACTGGGCTCAAAACATGCAGCCCTGATGTCTCTCATGATAGCAGGTGGTTAAGTAGAAATTCGCTGCTCGGCTGACCCTGCAGGATCAAACGTATGCTAAAAATGTTCGTAGAATGAGCTTTTCAGTGAAGAGCAGCCAGGCACATTTTAACAAGTTTTACTTGTAAGTGGGGTTGGAAACGCTTTTCAGGCTCAGTACTGGGCTCAAAAGATGCAGCCCTGATGTCTCTCATGATAGCAGGTGGTTAAGTAGAAATTCGCTGCTCGGCTGACCCTGCAGGAGCAAACGTATGCTAAAAATGTTCTTAGAATGAGATTTTCAGTGAAGAGCAGCCTGGCACATTTTAGCAAGTTTTACTTGTAAGGGGGGTTGGAAACGCTTTTCCATACTCAATACTGGGCTCAAAAGATGCAGCCCTGATGTCTCTCATGATAGCAGGTGGTTAAGTAGAAATTCGCTGCTCGGCTGATCCAGCAGGAGCAAACATATGCGAAAAATGTACGTAGAATGAGCTTTTCAGTGAAGAGCAGCCAGGCACATTTTAGCAAGTTTTACTTGTAAGTGGGGATGGAAACGCTTTGTAGGCTCAGTACTGGGCTCAAAAGATGCAGCCCTGATGTCTCTCATAATAGCAGGTGGTTAAGTAGAAATTCGCTGCTCGGCTGACCCTGCAGGAGCAAACGTATGCTAAAAATGTTCGTAGAATGAGATTTTCAGTGAAGAGCAGCCAGGCACATTTTAGCAAGTTTTACTTGTAAGTGGGGTTGGAAACGCTTTTCAGGCTCAGTACTGGGCTCAAAAGATGCAGCCCTGATGTCTCTCATGATAGCAGGTGGTTAAGTAGAAATTCGCTGCTCGGCTGACCCTGCAGGAGCAAACGTATGCTAAAAATGTTCGTAGAATGAGATTTTCAGTGAAGAGCAGCCTGGCACATTTTAGCAAGTTTTACTTGTAAGTGGGGTGGAAACGCTTTTCCATACTCAATACTGGGCTCAAAAGATGCAGCCCTGATGTCTCTCATGATAGCAGGTGGTTAAGTAGAAATTCGCTGCTCGGCTGACCCTGCAGGAGCAAATGTATGCTAAAAATGTTCGTAGAATGAGATTTTCAGTGAAGAGCGGCCAGGCACATTTTAGCAAGTTTTACTTGTAAGTGGGGTTGGAAACGCTTTTCAGGCTCAATACTGGGCTCAAAACATGCAGCCCTGATGTCTCTCATGATAGCAGGTGGTTAAGTAGAAATTCGCTGCTCGGCTGACCCAGCAGGAACAAACGTATGCCAAAAATGTACGTAGAATGAGCTTTTCAGTGAAGAGCAGCCAGGCACATTTTAGCAAGTTTTACTTGTAAGTGGGGATGGAAACGCTTTTTAGGCTCAGTACTGGGCTCAAAAGATGCAGCCCCGATGTCTCTCATGATAGCAGGTGGTTAAGTAGAAATTCGCTGCTCGGCTGACCCTGCAGGAGCAAATGTATGCTAAAAATGTTCGTAGAATGAGATTTTCAGTGAAGAGCGGCCAGGCACATTTTAGCAAGTTTTACTTGTAAGTGGGGTTGGAAACGCTTTTCAGGCTCAATACTGGGCTCAAAACATGCAGCCCTGATGTCTCTCATGATAGCAGGTGGTTAAGTAGAAATTCGCTGCTCGGCTGACCCAGCAGGAACAAACGTATGCCAAAAATGTACTTAGAATGAGATTTTCAGTGAATAGCAGCCAGGCACATTTTAGCAAGTTGTACTTGTAAGTGGGGATGGAAACGCTTTTTAGGTTCAGTACTGGGCTCAAAAGATGCAGCCCTGATGTCTCTCATGATAGCAGGTGGTTAAGTAGAAATTCGCTGCTCGGCTGACCCTGCAGGAGCAAATGTATGCTAAAAATGTTCGTAGAATGAGATTTTCAGTGAAGAGCAGCCAGGCACATTTTAGCAAGTTTTACTTGTAAGTGGGGTTGGAAACGCTTTTCAGGCTCAATACTGGGCTCAAAAGATGCAGCCCTGATGTCTCTCATGATAGCAGGTGGTTAAGTAGAAATTCGCTGCTCGGCTGACCCTGCAGGAGCAAATGTATGCTAAAAATGTTCGTAGAATGAGATTTTCAGTGAAGAGCAGCCAGGCACATTTTAGCAAGTTTTACTTGTAAATGGGGTTGGAAACGCTTTTCAGGCTCAGTACTGGGCTCAAAGATGCAGCCCTGATGTCTCTCATGATAGCAGGTGGTTAAGTATAAATTCGCTGCTCGGCTGATCCAGCAGGAGCAAACATATGCGAAAAATGTACGTAGAATGAGCTTTTCCGTGAAGAGCAGCCAGGCACATTTTAGCAAGTTTTACTTGTAAGTGGGGTTGGAAACGCTTTTCAGGCTCAGTACTGGGCTCAAAACATGCAGTCCTGATGTCTCTCATGATAGGAGGTGGTAAAGTAGAAATTCGCTGCTCGGCTGACCCTGCAGGAGCAAATGTATGCTAAAAATGTTCGTAGAATGAGATTTTCAGTGAAGAGCAGCCAGGCACATTTTAGCAAGTTTTACTTGTAAGTGGGGTTGGAAACGCTTTTCAGGCTCAATACTGGGCTCAAAAGATGCAGCCCTGATATCTCTCATGATAGCAGGTGGTTAAGTAGAAATTCGCTGCTCGGCTGACCCTGCAGGAGCAAACGTATGCTAAAAATGTTCGTAGAATGAGATTTTCAGTGAAGAGCAGCCAGGCACATTTTAGCAAGTTTTACTTGTAAGTGGGGTTGGAAACGCTTTTCAGGCTCAATACTGGGCATAAAAGATGCAGCCCTGATGTCTCTCATGATAGCAGGTGGTTAAGTAGAAATTCGCTGCTCGGCTGATCCAGCAGGAGCAAACATATGCGAAAAATGTACGTAGAATGAGCTTTTCAGTGAAGAGCAGCCAGGCACATTTTAGCAAGTTTTACTTGTAAGTGGGGTTGGAAACGCTTTTGAGGCTCAATACTGGGCTCAAAACATGCAGCCCTGATGTCTCTCATGATAGCAGGTGGTTAAGTAGAAATTCGCTGCTCGGCTGACCCAGCAGGAACAAACGTATGCCAAAAATGTACGTAGAATGAGATTTTCAGTGAATAGCAGCCAGGCACATTTTAGCAAGTTGTACTTGTAAGTGGGGATGGAAACGCTTTTTAGGTTCAGTACTGGGCTCAAAAGATGCAGCCCTGATGTCTCTCATGATAGCAGGTGGTTAAGTAGAAATTCGCTGCTCGGCTGACCCTGCAGGAGCAAATGTATGCTAAAAATGTTCGTAGAATGAGATTTTCAGTGAAGAGCAGCCAGGCACATTTTAGCAAGTTTTACTTGTAAGTGGGGTTGGAAACGCTTTTCAGGCTCAATACTGGGCTCAAAAGATGCAGCCCTGATGTCTCTCATGATAGCAGGTGGTTAAGTAGAAATTCACTGCTCGGCTGACCCTGCAGGAGCAAACGTATGCTAACAATGTTCGTAGAATGAGATTTTCAGTGAAGAGCAGCCAGGCACATTTTAGCAAGTTTTACTTGTAAGTGGGGTTGGAAACGCTTTTCAGGCTCAATACTGGGCTCAAAACATGCAGCCCTGATGTCTCTCATGATAGCAGGTGGTTAAGTAGAAATTCGCTGCTTGGCTGACCCAGCAGGAACAAACGTATGCCAAAAATGTACGTAGAATGAGATTTTCAGTGAATAGCAGCCAGGCACATTTTAGCAAGTTTTACTTGTAAGTGGGGTTGGAAACGCTTTTCAGGCTCAATACTGGACTCAAAACATGCAGCCCTGATGTCTCTCATGATAGCAGGTGGTTAAGTAGAAATTCGCTGCTCGGCTGACCCTGCAGGAGCAAACGTATGCTAAAAATGTTCGTAGAATGAGATTTTCAGTGAAGAGCAGCCAGGCACATTTTAGCAGGTTTTACTTGTAGTGGGGTTGGAAACGCTTTTCAGGCTCAATACTGGTCTCAAAACATGCAGCCCTGATGTCTCTCATGATAGCAGGTGGTTAAGTAGAAATTCGCTGCTCGGCTGACCGTGCAGGAGCAAACGTATGCTAAAAATGTTCGTAGAATGAGATTTTCAGTGAAGAGCAGCCTGGCACATTTTAGCAAATTTTACTTGTAATGGGGGTTGGAAACGCTTTTCCATACTCAATACTGGGCTCAAAAGATGCAGCCCTAATGTCTCTCATGATAGCAGGTGGTTAAGTAGAAATTCGCTGCTCGGCTGATCCAGCAGGAGCAAACATATGCGAAAAATGTACGTAGAATGAGCTTTTTAGTGAAGAGCAGCCAGGCACATTTTAGCAAGTTTTACTTGTAAGTGGGGTTGGAAACACTTTTCAGGCTCAGTACTGGCCTCAAAAGATGCAGCCCTGATGTCTCTCATGATAGCAGGTGGTTAAGTAGAAATTCGCTGCTCGGCTGACCCTGTAGGATCAAACGTATGCTAAAAATGTTCGTAGAATGAGATTTTCAGTGAAGAGCAGCCAGGCACATTTTAGCAAGTTTTACTTGTAAGTGGGGTTGGAAACGCTTTTCAGGCTCAATACTGGGCTCAAAACATGCAGCCCTGATGTCTCTCATGATAGCAGGTGGTTAAGTAGAAATTCGCTGCTCGGCTGACCCTGCAGGATCAAACGTATGCTAAAAATGTTCGTAGAATGAGCTTTTCAGTGAAGAGCAGCCAGGCACATTTTAACAAGTTTTACTTGTAAGTGGGGTTGGAAACGCTTTTCAGGCTCAGTACTGGGCTCAAAAGATGCAGCCCTGATGTCTCTCATGATAGCAGGTGGTTAAGTAGAAATTCGCTGCTCGGCTGACCCTGCAGGAGCAAACGTATGCTAAAAATGTTCTTAGAATGAGATTTTCAGTGAAGAGCAGCCTGGCACATTTTAGCAAGTTTTACTTGTAAGGGGGGTTGGAAACGCTTTTCCATACTCAATACTGGGCTCAAAAGATGCAGCCCTGATGTCTCTCATGATAGCAGGTGGTTAAGTAGAAATTCGCTGCTCGGCTGATCCAGCAGGAGCAAACATATGCGAAAAATGTACGTAGAATGAGCTTTTCAGTGAAGAGCAGCCAGGCACATTTTAGCAAGTTTTACTTGTAAGTGGGGTTGGAAACGCTTTTCAGGCTCAGTACTGGCCTCAAAAGATGCAGCCCTGATGTCTCTCATGATAGCAGGTGGTTAAGTAGAAATTCGCTGCTCAGCTGACCCTGCAGGAGCAAACGTATGCTAAAAATCTTCGTAGAATGAGCTTTTCAGTGAAGAGCAGCCAGGCACATTTTAGCAAGTTTTACTTGAGGGTGTGGAAACGCTTTTCAGGCTCAGTACTGGGCTCAAAAGAAGCAGCCCTGATGCCTCTCATGATAGCAGGTGGTTAAGTAGAAATTCGCTGCTCGGCTGACCCAGCAGGAACAAACGTATGCCAAAAATGTACGTAGAATGAGATTTTCAGTGAAGAGCAGCCAGGCACATTTTAGCAAGTTTTACTTGTAAGTGGGGTTGGAAACGCTTTTCAGGCTCAATACTGGGCTCAAAAGATGCAGCCCTGATGTCTCTCATGATAGCAGGTGGTTAAGTAGAAATTCGCTGCTCGGCTGATCCAGCAGGAGCAAACATATGCGAAAAATGTACGTAGAATGAGATTTTCAGTGAAGAGCAGCCAGGCACATTTTAGCAAGTTTTACTTGTAAGTGGGGTTGGAAACGCTTTTCAGGCTCAGTACTGGGCTTAAAGATGCAGCCCTGATGTCTCTCATGATAGCAGGTGGTTAAGTAGAAATTCGCTGCTCGGCTGACCCGGCAGGAACAAACGTATGCCAAAAATGTACGTAGAATGAGTTTTTCAGTGAATAGCAGCCAGGCACATTTTAGCAAGTTTTACTTGTAAGTGGGGATGGAAACGCTTTTTAGGTTCAGTACTGGGCTCAAAAGATGCAGCCCTGATGTCTCTCATGATAGAAGGTGTTTAAGTAGAAATACGCTGCTCGGCTGACCCTGCAGGAGCAAACGTATGCTAAAAATGTTCGTAGAATGAGATTTTCAGTGAAGAGCAGCCTGGCACATTTTAGCAAGTTTTACTTGTAAGGGGGGTTAGAAACGCTTTTCCATACTCAATACTGGGCTCAAAAGATGCAGCCCTGATGTCTCTCATGATAGCAGGTGGTTAAGTATAAATTCGCTGCTCGGCTGATCCAGCAGGAGCAAACATATGCGAAAAATGTACGTAGAATGAGCTTTTCAGTGAAGAGCAGCCTGGCACATTTTAGCAAGTTTTACTTGTAAGTGGGGTTGGAAACGCTTTTCAGGCTCAATACTGGGCTCAAAAGATGCAGCCCTGATGTCTCTCATGATAGCAGGTGGTTAAGTAGAAATTCGCTGCTCGGCTGACCCTGCAGGAGCAAACGTATGCGAAAAATGTACGTAGAATGAGCTTTTCCGTGAAGAGCAGCCAGGCACATTTTAGCAAGTTTTACTTGTAAGTGGGGTTGGAAACGCTTTTCAGGCTCAGTACTGGGCTCAAAACATGCAGTCCTGATGTCTCTCATGATAGGAGGTGGTAAAGTAGAAATTCGCTGCTCGGCTGACCCTGCAGGAGCAAATGTATGCTAAAAATGTTCGTAGAATGAGATTTTCAGTGAAGAGCAGCCAGGCACATTTTAGCAAGTTTTACTTGTAAGTGGGGTTGGAAACGCTTTTCAGGCTCAATACTGGGCTCAAAAGATGCAGCCCTGATATCTCTCATGATAGCAGGTGGTTAAGTAGAAATTCGCTGCTCGGCTGACCCTGCAGGAGCAAACGTATGCTAAAAATGTTCGTAGAATGAGATTTTCAGTGAAGAGCAGCCAGGCACATTTTAGCAAGTTTTACTTGTAAGTGGGGTTGGAAACGCTTTTCAGGCTCAATACTGGGCATAAAAGATGCAGCCCTGATGTCTCTCATGATAGCAGGTGGTTAAGTAGAAATTCGCTGCTCGGCTGATCCAGCAGGAGCAAACATATGCGAAAAATGTACGTAGAATGAGCTTTTCAGTGAAGAGCAGCCAGGCACATTTTAGCAAGTTTTACTTGTAAGTGGGGATGGAAACGCTTTTTAGGCTCAGTACTGGGCTCAAAACATGCAGCCCTGATGTCTCTCATGATAGCAGGTGGTTAAGTAGAAATTCGCTGCTCGGCTGACCCTGCAGGAGCAAATGTATGCTAAAAATGTTCGTAGAATGAGATTTTCAGTGAAGAGCGGCCAGGCACATTTTAGCAAGTTTTACTTGTAAGTGGGGTTGGAAACGCTTTTCAGGCTCAATACTGGGCTCAAAACATGCAGCCCTGATGTCTCTCATGATAGCAGGTGGTTAAGTAGAAATTCGCTGCTCGGCTGACCCAGCAGGAACAAACGTATGCCAAAAATGTACGTAGAATAAGATTTTCAGTGAATAGCAGCCAGGCACATTTTAGCAAGTTGTACTTGTAAGTGGGGATGGAAACGCTTTTTAGGTTCAGTACTGGGCTCAAAAGATGCAGCCCTGATGTCTCTCATGATAGCAGGTGGTTAAGTAGAAATTCGCTGCTCGGCTGACCCTGCAGGAGCAAATGTATGCTAAAAATGTTCGTAGAATGAGATTTTCAGTGAAGAGCAGCCAGGCACATTTTAGCAAGTTTTACTTGTAAGTGGGGTTGGAAACGCTTTTCAGGCTCAATACTGGGCTCAAAAGATGCAGCCCTGATGTCTCTCATGATAGCAGGTGGTTAAGTAGAAATTCGCTGCTCGGCTGACCCTGCAGGAGCAAACGTATGCTAACAATGTTCGTAGAATGAGATTTTCAGTGAAGAGCAGCCAGGCACATTTTAGCAAGTTTTACTTGTAAGTGGGGTTGGAAACGCTTTTCAGGCTCAATACTGGGCTCAAAACATGCAGCCCTGATGTCTCTCATGATAGCAGGTGGTTAAGTAGAAATTCGCTGCTCGGCTGACCCTGCAGGAGCAAACGTATGCTAAAAATTTTCGTAGAATGAGCTTTTCAGTGAAGAGCAGCCAGGCACATTTGAGCAAGTTTTACTTGTAAGTGGGGTTGGAAACGCTTTTCAGGCTCAATACTGGACTCAAAACATGCAGCCCTGATGTCTCTCATGATAGCAGGTGGTTAAGTAGAAAATCGCTGCTCGGCTGACCCTGCAGGAGCAAACGTATGCTAAAAATGTTCGTAGAATGAGATTTTCAGTGAAGAGCAGCCAGGCACATTTTAGCAAGTTTTACTTGTAAGTGGGGTTGGAAACGCTTTTCAGGCTCAGTACTGGGCTCAAAAGATGCAGCCCTAATGTCTCTCATGATAGCAGGTGGTTAAGTAGAAATTCGCTGCTCGGCTGACCCTGCAGGAGCAAACGTATGCTAAAAATGTTCGTAGAATGAGATTTTCAGTGAAGAGCAGCCAGGCACATTTTAGCAGGTTTTACTTGTAGTGGGGTTGGAAACGCTTTTCAGGCTCAATACTGGGCTCAAAACATGCAGCCCTGATGTCTCTCATGATAGCAGGTGGTTAAGTAGAAATTCGCTGCTCGGCTGACCCTGCAGGAGCAAATGTATGCTAAAAATGTTCGTAGAATGAGATTTTCAGTGAAGAGCGGCCAGGCACATTTTAGCAAGTTTTACTTGTAAGTGGGGTTGGAAACGCTTTTCAGGCTCAATACTGGGCTCAAAACATGCAGCCCTGATGTCTCTCATGATAGCAGGTGGTTAAGTAGAAATTCGCTGCTCGGCTGACCCAGCAGGAACAAACGTATGCCAAAAATGTACGTAGAATGAGATTTTCAGTGAATAGCAGCCAGGCACATTTTAGCAAGTTTTACTTGTAAGTCGGGTTGGAAACGCTTTTCAGGCTCAATACTGGACTCAAAACATGCAGCCCTGATGTCTCTCATGATAGCAGGTGGTTAAGTAGAAATTCGCTGCTCGGCTGACCCTGCAGGAGCAAACGTATGCTAAAAATGTACGTAGAATGAGATTTTCAGTGAAGAGCAGCCAGGCACATTTTAGCAGGTTTTACTTGTAGTGGGGTTGGAAACGGTTTTCAGGCTCAATACTGGGCTCAAAACATGCAGCCCTGATGTCTCTCATGATAGCAGGTGGTTAAGTAGAAATTCGCTGCTCGGCTGACCGTGCAGGAGCAAACGTATGCTAAAAATGTTCGTAGAATGAGATTTTCAGTGAAGAGCAGCCTGGCACATTTTAGCAAATTTTACTTGTAATGGGGGTTGGAAACGCTTTTCCATACTCAATACTGGGCTCAAAAGATGCAGCCCTGATGTCTCTCATGATAGCAGGTGGTTAAGTAGAAATTCGCTGCTCGGCTGATCCAGCAGGAGCAAACATATGCGAAAAATGTACGTAGAATGAGCTTTTTAGTGAAGAGCAGCCAGGCACATTTTAGCAAGTTTTACTTGTAAGTGGGGTTGGAAACACTTTTCAGGCTCAGTACTGGCCTCAAAAGATGCAGCCCTGATGTCTCTCATGATAGCAGGTGGTTAAGTAGAAATTCGCTGCTCGGCTGACCCTGTAGGATCAAACGTATGCTAAAAATGTTCGTAGAATGAGATTTTCAGTGAAGAGCAGCCAGGCACATTTTAGCAAGTTTTACTTGTAAGTGGGGTTGGAAACGCTTTTCAGGCTCAGTACTGGGCTCAAAAGATGCAGCCCTGATGTCTCTCATGATAGCAGGTGGTTAAGTAGAAATTCGCTGCTCGGCTGACCCTGCAGGAGCAAACGTATGCTAAAAATGTTCCTAGAATGAGATTTTCAGTGAAGAGCAGCCTGGCACATTTTAGCAAGTTTTACTTGTAAGGGGGGTTGGAAACGCTTTTCCATACTCAATACTGGGCTCAAAAGATGCAGCCCTGATGTCTCTCATGATAGCAGGTGGTTAAGTAGAAATTCGCTGCTCGGCTGATCCAGCAGGAGCAAACATATGCGAAAAATGTACGTAGAATGAGCTTTTCAGTGAAGAGCAGCCAGGCACATTTTAGCAAGTTTTACTTGTAAGTGGGGTTGGAAACGCTTTTCAGGCTCAGTACTGGCCTCAAAAGATGCAGCCCTGATGTCTCTCATGATAGCAGGTGGTTAAGTAGAAATTCGCTGCTCAGCTGACCCTGCAGGAGCAAACTTATGCTAAAAATCTTCGTAGAATGAGCTTTTCAGTGAAGAGCAGCCAGGCACATTTTAGCAAGTTTTACTTGAGGGTGTGGAAACGCTTTTCAGGCTCAGTACTGGGCTCAAAAGAAGCAGCCCTGATGCCTCTCATGATAGCAGGTGGTTAAGTAGAAATTCGCTGCTCGGCTGACCCAGCAGGAACAAACGTATGCCAAAAATGTACGTAGAATGAGATTTTCAGTGAAGAGCAGCCAGGCACATTTTAGCAAGTTTTACTTGTAAGTGGGGTTGGAAACGCTTTTCAGGCTCAATACTGGGCTCAAAAGATGCAGCCCTGATGTCTCTCATGATAGCAGGTGGTTAAGTAGAAATTCGCTGCTCGGCTGATCCAGCAGGAGCAAACATATGCGAAAAATGTACGTAGAATGAGATTTTCAGTGAAGAGCAGCCAGGCACATTTTAGCAAGTTTTACTTGTAAGTGGGGTTGGAAACGCTTTTCAGGCTCAGTACTGGGCTTAAAGATGCAGCCCTGATGTCTCTCATGATAGCAGGTGGTTAAGTAGAAATTCGCTGCTCGGCTGACCCGGCAGGAACAAACGTATGCCAAAAATGTACGTAGAATGAGATTTTCAGTGAATAGCAGCCAGGCACATTTTAGCAAGTTTTACTTGTAAGTGGGGATGGAAACGCTTTTTAGGCTCAGTACTGGGCTCAAAAGATGCAGCCCTGATGTCTCTCATGATAGAAGGTGTTTAAGTAGAAATACGCTGCTCGGCTGACCCTGCAGGAGCAAACGTATGCTGAAAATGTTCGTAGAATGAGATTTTCAGTGAAGAGCAGCCTGGCACATTTTAGCAAGTTTTACTTGTAAGGGGGGTTAGAAACGCTTTTCCATACTCAATACTGGGCTCAAAAGATGCAGCGCTGATGTCTCTCATGATAGCAGGTGGTTAAGTATAAATTCGCTGCTCGGCTGATCCAGCAGGAGCAAACATATGCGAAAAATGTACGTAGAATGAGCTTTTCAGTGAAGAGCAGCCTGGCACATTTTAGCAAGTTTTACTTGTAAGTGGGGTTGGAAACGCTTTTCAGGCTCAATACTGGGCTCAAAAGATGCAGCCCTGATGTCTCTCATGATAGCAGGTGGTTAAGTAGAAATTCGCTGCTCGGCTGACCCTGCAGGAGCAAACGTATGCGAAAAATGTACGTAGAATGAGCTTTTCCGTGAAGAGCAGCCAGGCACATTTTAGCAAGTTTTACTTGTAAGTGGGGTTGGAAACGCTTTTCAGGCTCAGTACTGGGCTCAAAACGTGCAGTCCTGATGTCTCTCATGATAGGAGGTGGTAAAGTAGAAATTCGCTGCTCGGCTGACCCTGCAGGAGCAAATGTATGCTAAAAATGTTCGTAGAATGAGATTTTCAGTGAAGAGCAGCCAGGCACATTTTAGCAAGTTTTACTTGTAAGTGGGGTTGGAAATGCTTTTCAGGCTCAATACTGGGCTCAAAAGATGCAGCCCTGATGTCTCTCATGATAGCAGGTGGTTAAGTAGAAATTCGCTGCTCGGCTGACCCTGCAGGAGCAAACGTATGCTAAAAATGTTCGTAGAATGAGATTTTCAGTGAAGAGCAACCAGGCACATTTTAGCAAGTTTTACTTGTAAGTGGGGTTGGAAACGCTTTTCAGGCTCAATACTGGGCTCAAAAGATGCAGCCCTGATGTCTCTCATGATAGCAGGTGGTTAAGTAGAAATTCGCTGCTCGGCTGATCCAGCAGGAGCAAACATATGCAAAAAATGTACGTAGAATGAGCTTTTCCGTGAAGAGCAGCCAGGCACATTTTAGCAAGTTTTACTTGTAAGTGGGGTTGGAAACGCTTTTCAGGCTCAGTACTGGGCTCAAAACATGCAGTCCTGATGTCTCTCATGATAGGAGGTGGTAAAGTAGAAATTCGCTGCTCGGCTGACCCTGCAGGAGCAAATGTATGCTAAAAATGTTCGTAGAATGAGATTTTCAGTGAAGAGCAGCCAGGCACATTTTAGCAAGTTTTACTTGTAAGTGGGGTTGGAAACGCTTTTCAGGCTCAGTACTTGGCTCAAAAGATGCAGCCCTGATGTCTCTCATGATAGCAGGTGGTTAAGTAGAAATTCGCTGCTCGGCTGACCCTGCAGGAGCAAACGTATGCTAAAAATGTTCGTAGAATGAGATTTTCAGTGAAGAGCAGCCAGGCACATTTTAGCAAGTTTTACTTGTAAGGGGGTTAGAAACGCTTTTCCATACTCAATACTGGGCTCAAAAGATGCAGCCCTGATGTCTCTCATGATAGCAGGTGGTTAAGTATAAATTTGCTGCTCGGCTGATCCAGCAGGAGCAAACATATGCGAAAAATGTACGTAGAATGAGCTTTTCCGTGAAGAGCAGCCAGGCACATTTTAGCAAGTTTTACTTGTAAGTGGGGTTGGAAACACTTTTCAGGCTCAGTACTGGGCTCAAAACATGCAGTCCTGATGTCTCTCATGATAGGAGGTGGTAAAGTAGAAATTCGCTGCTCGGCTGACCCTGCAGGAGCAAATGTATGCTAAAAATCTTCGTAGAATGAGCTTTTCAGTGAAGAGCAGCCAGGCACATTTTAGCAAGTTTTACTTGAGGGGGTGGAAACGCTTTTCAGGCTCAGTACTGGGCTCAAAAGAAGCAGCCCTGATGCCTCTCATGATAGCAGGTGGTTAAGTAGAAATTCGCTGCTCGGCTGACCCAGCAGGAACAAACGTATGCCAAAAATGTACGTAGAATGAGATTTTCAGTGAAGAGCAGCCAGGCACATTTTAGCAAGTTTTACTTGTAAGTGGGGTTGGAAACGCTTTTCAGGCTCAATACTGGGCTCAAAAGATGCAGCCCTGATGTCTCTCATGATAGCAGGTGGTTAAGTAGAAATTCGCTGCTCGGCTGATCCAGCAGGAGCAAACATATGCGAAAAATGTACGTAGAATGAGATTTTCAGTGAAGAGCAGCCAGGCACATTTTAGCAAGTTTTACTTGTAAGTGGGGATGGAAACGCTTTTTAGGCTCAGTACTGGGCTCAAAAGATGCAGCCCTGATGTCTCTCATGATAGAAGGTGTTTAAGTAGAAATACGCTGCTCGGCTGACCCTACAGGAGCAAACGTATGCTAAAAATGTTCGTAGAATGAGATTTTCAGTGAAGAGCAGCCTGGCACATTTTAGCAAGTTTTACTTGTAAGGGGGGTTAGAAACGCTTTTCAGGCTCAGTACTGGGCTTAAAGATGCAGCCCTGATATCTCTCATGATAGCAGGTGGTTAAGTAGAAATTCGCTGCTCGGCTGACCCGGCAGGAACAAACGTATGCCAAAAATGTACGTAGAATGAGATTTTCAGTGAATAGCAGCCAGGCACATTTTAGCAAGTTTTACTTGTAAGTGGGGATGGAAACGCTTTTTAGGCTCAGTACTGGGCTCAAAAGATGCAGCCCTGATGTCTCTCATGATAGAAGGTGTTTAAGTAGAAATACGCTGCTCGGCTGACCCTACAGGAGCAAACGTATGCTAAAAATGTTCGTAGAATGAGATTTTCAGTGAAGAGCAGCCTGGCACATTTTAGCAAGTTTTACTTGTAAGGGGGGTTAGAAACGCTTTTCCATACTCAATACTGGGCTCAAAAGATGCAGCCCTGATGTCTCTCATGATAGCACGTGGTTAAGTATAAATTCGCTGCTCGGCTGATCCAGCAGGAGCAAACATATGCGAAAAATGTACGTAGAATTAGCTTTTCAGTGAAGAGCAGCCTGGCACATTTTAGCAAGTTTTACTTGTAAGTGGGGTTGGAAACGCTTTTCAGGCTCAATACTGGGCTCAAAAGATGCAGCCCTGATGTCTCTCATGATAGCAGGTGGTTAAGTAGAAATTTGCTGCTCGGCTGACCCTGCAGGAGCAAACGTATGCGAAAAATGTACGTAGAATGAGCTTTTCCGTGAAGAGCAGCCAGGCACATTTTAGCAAGTTTTACTTGTAAGTGGGGTTGGAAACGCTTTTCAGGCTCAGTACTGGGCTCAAAACATGCAGTCCTGATGTCTCTCATGATAGGAGGTGGTAAAGTAGAAATTCGCTGCTCGGCTGACCCTGCAGGAGCAAATGTATGCTAAAAATGTTCGTAGAATGAGATTTTCAGTGAAGAGCAGCCAGGCACATTTTAGCAAGTTTTACTTGTAAGTGGGGTTAGAAACGCTTTTCAGGCTCAATACTGGGCTCAAAGATGCAGCCCTGATGTCTCTCATGATAGCAGGTGGTTATGTAGAAATTCGCTGCTCGGCTGACCCTGCAGGAGCAAACGTATGCTAAAAATGTTCGTAGAATGAGATTTTCAGTGAAGAGCAACCAGGCACATTTTAGCAAGTTTTACTTGTAAGTGGGGTTGGAAACGCTTTTCAGGCTCAATACTGGGCTCAAAAGATGCAGCCCTGATGTCTCTCATGATAGCAGGTGGTTAAGTAGAAATTCGCTGCTCGGCTGATCCAGCAGGAGCAAACATATGCGAAAAATGTACGTAGAATGAGCTTTTCCGTGAAGAGCAGCCAGGCACATTTTAGCAACTTTTACTTGTAAGTGGGGTTGGAAACGCTTTTCAGGCTCAGTACTGGGCTCAAAACATGCAGTCCTGATGTCTCTCATGATAGGAGGTGGTAAAGTAGAAATTCGCTGCTCGGCTGACCCTGCAGGAGCAAATGTATGCTAAAAATGTTCGTAGAATGAGATTTTCAGTGAAGAGCAGCCAGGCACATTTTAGCAAGTTTTACTTGTAAGTGGGGTTGGAAACGCTTTTCAGGCTCAATACTGGGCTCAAAAGATGCAGCCCTGATATCTCTCATGATAGCAGGTGGTTAAGTAGAAATTCGCTGCTCGGCTGACCCTGCAGGAGCAAACGTATGCTAAAAATGTTCGTAGAATGAGATTTTCAGTGAAGAGCAGCCAGGCACATTTTAGCAAGTTTTACTTGTAAGTGGGGTTGGAAACGCTTTTCAGGCTCAATACTGGGCATAAAAGATGCAGCCCTGATGTCTCTCATGATAGCAGGTGGTTAAGTAGAAATTCGCTGCTCGGCTGATCCAGCAGGAGCAAACATATGCGAAAAATGTACGTAGAATGAGCTTTTCAGTGAAGAGCAGCCAGGCACATTTTAGCAAGTTTTACTTGTAAGTGGGGATGGAAACGCTTTTTAGGCTCAGTACTGGGCTCAAAAGATGCAGCCCTGATGTCTCTCATGATAGCAGGTGGTTAAGTAGAAATTCGCTGCTCGGCTGACCCTGCAGGAGCAAACGTATGCTAAAAATGTTCGTAGAATGAGATTTTCAGTGAAGAGCAGCCAGGCACATTTTAGCAAGTTTTACTTGTAAGTGGGGTTGGAAACGCTTTTCAGGCTCAATACTGGGCTCAAAAGATGCAGCCCTGATGTCTCTCATGATAGCAGGTGGTTAAGTAGAAATTCGCTGCTCGGCTGACCCTGCAGGATCAAACGTATGCTAAAAATGTTCGTAGAATGAGCTTTTCAGTGAAGAGCAGCCAGGCACATTTTAACAAGTTTTACTTGTAAGTGGGGTTGGAAACGCTTTTCAGGCTCAGTACTGGGCTCAAAAGATGCAGCCCTGATGTCTCTCATGATAGCAGGTGGTTAAGTAGAAATTCGCTGCTCGGCTGACCCTGCAGGAGCAAACGTATGCTAAAAATGTTCGTAGAATGAGATTTTCAGTGAAGAGCAGCCTGGCACATTTTAGCAAGTTTTACTTGTAAGTGGGGTGGAAACGCTTTTCCATACTCAATACTGGGCTCAAAAGATGCAGCCCTGATGTCTCTCATGATAGCAGGTGGTTAAGTAGAAATTTGCTGCTCGGCTGACCCTGCAGGAGCAAATGTATGCTAAAAATGTTCGTAGAATGAGATTTTCAGTGAAGAGCGGCCAGGCACATTTTAGCAAGTTTTACTTGTAAGTGGGGTTGGAAACGCTTTTCAGGCTCAATACTGGGCTCAAAACATGCAGCCCTGATGTCTCTCATGATAGCAGGTGGTTAAGTAGAAATTCGCTGCTCGGCTGACCCAGCAGGAACAAACGTATGCCAAAAATGTACGTAGAATGAGATTTTCAGTGAATAGCAGCCAGGCACATTTTAGCAAGTTGTACTTGTAAGTGGGGATGGAAACGCTTTTTAGGTTCAGTACTGGGCTCAAAAGATGCAGCCCTGATGTCTCTCATGATAGCAGGTGGTTAAGTAGAAATTCGCTGCTCGACTGACCCTGCAGGAGCAAACATATGCGAAAAATGTACGTAGAATGAGATTTTCAGTGAAGAGCAGCCAGGCACATTTTAGCAAGTTTTACTTGTAAGTGGGGTTGGAAACGCTTTTCAGGCTCAGTACTGGGCTTAAAGATGCAGCCCTGATATCTCTCATGATAGCAGGTGGTTAAGTAGAAATTCGCTGCTCGGCTGACCCGGCAGGAACAAACGTATGCCAAAAATGTACGTAGAATGAGATTTTCAGTGAATAGCAGCCAGGCACATTTTAGCAAGTTTTACTTGTAAGTGGGGATGGAAACGCTTTTTAGGCTCAGTACTGGGCTCAAAAGATGCAGCCCTGATGTCTCTCATGATAGAAGGTGTTTAAGTAGAAATACGCTGCTCGGCTGACCCTACAGGAGCAAACGTATGCTAAAAATGTTCGTAGAATGAGATTTTCAGTGAAGAGCAGCCTGGCACATTTTAGCAAGTTTTACTTGTAAGGGGGGTTAGAAACGCTTTTCCATACTCAATACTGGGCTCAAAAGATGCAGCCCTGATGTCTCTCATGATAGCAGGTGGTTAAGTATAAATTCGCTGCTCGGCTGATCCAGCAGGAGCAAACATATGCGAAAAATGTACGTAGAATTAGCTTTTCAGTGAAGAGCAGCCTGGCACATTTTAGCAAGTTTTACTTGTAAGTGGGGTTGGAAACGCTTTTCAGGCTCAATACTGGGCTCAAAAGATGCAGCCCTGATGTCTCTCATGATAGCAGGTGGTTAAGTAGAAATTTGCTGCTCGGCTGACCCTGCAGGAGCAAACGTATGCGAAAAATGTACGTAGAATGAGCTTTTCCGTGAAGAGCAGCCAGGCACATTTTAGCAAGTTTTACTTGTAGGTGGGGTTGGAAACGCTTTTCAGGCTCAGTACTGGGCTCAAAACATGCAGTCCTGATGTCTCTCATGATAGGAGGTGGTAAAGTAGAAATTCGCTGCTCGGCTGACCCTGCAGGAGCAAATGTATGCTAAAAATGTTCGTAGAATGAGATTTTCAGTGAAGAGCAGCCAGGCACATTTTAGCAAGTTTTACTTGTAAGTGGGGTTAGAAACGCTTTTCAGGCTCAATACTGGGCTCAAAAGATGCAGCCCTGATGTCTCTCATGATAGCAGGTGGTTAAGTAGAATTCGCTGCTCGGCTGACCCAGCAGGAACAAACGTATGCCAAAAATGTACGTAGAATGAGATTTTCAGTGAAGAGC
This sequence comes from Lissotriton helveticus, assembly GCF_964261635.1. Lineage (NCBI taxonomy): Eukaryota > Metazoa > Chordata > Amphibia > Caudata > Salamandridae > Lissotriton > Lissotriton helveticus. The sequence continues at coordinate 1,352,050,003 of NC_136061.1, read as the reverse complement.
AGCCAGGCACATTTTAGCAAGTTTTACTTGTAAGTGGGGTTGGAAACGCTTTTCAGGCTCAATACTGGGCTCAAAAGATGCAGCCCTGATGTCTCTCATGATAGCAGGTGGTTAAGTAGAAATTCGCTGCTCGGCTGATCCAGCAGGAGCAAACATATGCGAAAAATGTACGTAGAATGAGATTTTCAGTGAAGAGCAGCCAGGCACATTTTAGCAAGTTTTACTTGTAAGTGGGGTTGGAAACGCTTTTCAGGCTCAGTACTGGGCTTAAAGATGCAGCCCTGATGTCTCTCATGATAGCAGGTGGTTAAGTAGAAATTCGCTGCTCGGCTGACCCGGCAGGAACAAACGTATGCCAAAAATGTACGTAGAATGAGTTTTTCAGTGAATAGCAGCCAGGCACATTTTAGCAAGTTTTACTTGTAAGTGGGGATGGAAACGCTTTTTAGGTTCAGTACTGGGCTCAAAAGATGCAGCCCTGATGTCTCTCATGATAGAAGGTGTTTAAGTAGAAATACGCTGCTCGGCTGACCCTGCAGGAGCAAACGTATGCTAAAAATGTTCGTAGAATGAGATTTTCAGTGAAGAGCAGCCTGGCACATTTTAGCAAGTTTTACTTGTAAGGGGGGTTAGAAACGCTTTTCCATACTCAATACTGGGCTCAAAAGATGCAGCCCTGATGTCTCTCATGATAGCAGGTGGTTAAGTATAAATTCGCTGCTCGGCTGATCCAGCAGGAGCAAACATATGCGAAAAATGTACGTAGAATGAGCTTTTCAGTGAAGAGCAGCCTGGCACATTTTAGCAAGTTTTACTTGTAAGTGGGGTTGGAAACGCTTTTCAGGCTCAATACTGGGCTCAAAAGATGCAGCCCTGATGTCTCTCATGATAGCAGGTGGTTAAGTAGAAATTCGCTGCTCGGCTGACCCTGCAGGAGCAAACGTATGCGAAAAATGTACGTAGAATGAGCTTTTCCGTGAAGAGCAGCCAGGCACATTTTAGCAAGTTTTACTTGTAAGTGGGGTTGGAAACGCTTTTCAGGCTCAGTACTGGGCTCAAAACATGCAGTCCTGATGTCTCTCATGATAGGAGGTGGTAAAGTAGAAATTCGCTGCTCGGCTGACCCTGCAGGAGCAAATGTATGCTAAAAATGTTCGTAGAATGAGATTTTCAGTGAAGAGCAGCCAGGCACATTTTAGCAAGTTTTACTTGTAAGTGGGGTTGGAAACGCTTTTCAGGCTCAATACTGGGCTCAAAAGATGCAGCCCTGATATCTCTCATGATAGCAGGTGGTTAAGTAGAAATTCGCTGCTCGGCTGACCCTGCAGGAGCAAACGTATGCTAAAAATGTTCGTAGAATGAGATTTTCAGTGAAGAGCAGCCAGGCACATTTTAGCAAGTTTTACTTGTAAGTGGGGTTGGAAACGCTTTTCAGGCTCAATACTGGGCATAAAAGATGCAGCCCTGATGTCTCTCATGATAGCAGGTGGTTAAGTAGAAATTCGCTGCTCGGCTGATCCAGCAGGAGCAAACATATGCGAAAAATGTACGTAGAATGAGCTTTTCAGTGAAGAGCAGCCAGGCACATTTTAGCAAGTTTTACTTGTAAGTGGGGATGGAAACGCTTTTTAGGCTCAGTACTGGGCTCAAAAGATGCAGCCCTGATGTCTCTCATGATAGCAGGTGGTTAAGTAGAAATTCGCTGCTCGGCTGACCCTGCAGGAGCAAACGTATGCTAAAAATGTTCGTAGAATGAGATTTTCAGTGAAGAGCAGCCTGGCACATTTTAGCAAGTTTTACTTGTAGGTGGGGTGGAAACGCTTTTCCATACTCAATACTGGGCTCAAAACATGCAGCCCTGATGTCTCTCATGATAGCAGGTGGTTAAGTAGAAATTCGCTGCTCGGCTGACCCTGCAGGAGCAAATGTATGCTAAAAATGTTCGTAGAATGAGATTTTCAGTGAAGAGCGGCCAGGCACATTTTAGCAAGTTTTACTTGTAAGTGGGGTTGGAAACGCTTTTCAGGCTCAATACTGGGCTCAAAACATGCAGCCCTGATGTCTCTCATGATAGCAGGTGGTTAAGTAGAAATTCGCTGCTCGGCTGACCCAGCAGGAACAAACGTATGCCAAAAATGTACGTAGAATAAGATTTTCAGTGAATAGCAGCCAGGCACATTTTAGCAAGTTGTACTTGTAAGTGGGGATGGAAACGCTTTTTAGGTTCAGTACTGGGCTCAAAAGATGCAGCCCTGATGTCTCTCATGATAGCAGGTGGTTAAGTAGAAATTCGCTGCTCGGCTGACCCTGCAGGAGCAAATGTATGCTAAAAATGTTCGTAGAATGAGATTTTCAGTGAAGAGCAGCCAGGCACATTTTAGCAAGTTTTACTTGTAAGTGGGGTTGGAAACGCTTTTCAGGCTCAATACTGGGCTCAAAAGATGCAGCCCTGATGTCTCTCATGATAGCAGGTGGTTAAGTAGAAATTCGCTGCTCGGCTGACCCTGCAGGAGCAAACGTATGCTAACAATGTTCGTAGAATGAGATTTTCAGTGAAGAGCAGCCAGGCACATTTTAGCAAGTTTTACTTGTAAGTGGGGTTGGAAACGCTTTTCAGGCTCAATACTGGGCTCAAAACATGCAGCCCTGATGTCTCTCATGATAGCAGGTGGTTAAGTAGAAATTCGCTGCTCGGCTGACCCTGCAGGAGCAAACGTATGCTAAAAATTTTCGTAGAATGAGCTTTTCAGTGAAGAGCAGCCAGGCACATTTGAGCAAGTTTTACTTGTAAGTGGGGTTGGAAACGCTTTTCAGGCTCAATACTGGACTCAAAACATGCAGCCCTGATGTCTCTCATGATAGCAGGTGGTTAAGTAGAAAATCGCTGCTCGGCTGACCCTGCAGGAGCAAACGTATGCTAAAAATGTTCGTAGAATGAGATTTTCAGTGAAGAGCAGCCAGGCACATTTTAGCAAGTTTTACTTGTAAGTGGGGTTGGAAACGCTTTTCAGGCTCAGTACTGGGCTCAAAAGATGCAGCCCTAATGTCTCTCATGATAGCAGGTGGTTAAGTAGAAATTCGCTGCTCGGCTGACCCTGCAGGAGCAAACGTATGCTAAAAATGTTCGTAGAATGAGATTTTCAGTGAAGAGCAGCCAGGCACATTTTAGCAGGTTTTACTTGTAGTGGGGTTGGAAACGCTTTTCAGGCTCAATACTGGGCTCAAAACATGCAGCCCTGATGTCTCTCATGATAGCAGGTGGTTAAGTAGAAATTCGCTGCTCGGCTGACCCTGCAGGAGCAAATGTATGCTAAAAATGTTCGTAGAATGAGATTTTCAGTGAAGAGCGGCCAGGCACATTTTAGCAAGTTTTACTTGTAAGTGGGGTTGGAAACGCTTTTCAGGCTCAATACTGGGCTCAAAACATGCAGCCCTGATGTCTCTCATGATAGCAGGTGGTTAAGTAGAAATTCGCTGCTCGGCTGACCCAGCAGGAACAAACGTATGCCAAAAATGTACCTAGAATGAGATTTTCAGTGAATAGCAGCCAGGCACATTTTAGCAAGTTTTACTTGTAAGTCGGGTTGGAAACGCTTTTCAGGCTCAATACTGGACTCAAAACATGCAGCCCTGATGTCTCTCATGATAGCAGGTGGTTAAGTAGAAATTCGCTGCTCGGCTGACCCTGCAGGAGCAAACGTATGCTAAAAATGTACGTAGAATGAGATTTTCAGTGAAGAGCAGCCAGGCACATTTTAGCAGGTTTTACTTGTAGTGGGGTTGGAAACGGTTTTCAGGCTCAATACTGGGCTCAAAACATGCAGCCCTGATGTCTCTCATGATAGCAGGTGGTTAAGTAGAAATTCGCTGCTCGGCTGACCGTGCAGGAGCAAACGTATGCTAAAAATGTTCGTAGAATGAGATTTTCAGTGAAGAGCAGCCTGGCACATTTTAGCAAATTTTACTTGTAATGGGGGTTGGAAACGCTTTTCCATACTCAATACTGGGCTCAAAAGATGCAGCCCTGATGTCTCTCATGATAGCAGGTGGTTAAGTAGAAATTCGCTGCTCGGCTGATCCAGCAGGAGCAAACATATGCGAAAAATGTACGTAGAATGAGCTTTTTAGTGAAGAGCAGCCAGGCACATTTTAGCAAGTTTTACTTGTAAGTGGGGTTGGAAACACTTTTCAGGCTCAGTACTGGCCTCAAAAGATGCAGCCCTGATGTCTCTCATGATAGCAGGTGGTTAAGTAGAAATTCGCTGCTCGGCTGACCCTGTAGGATCAAACGTATGCTAAAAATGTTCGTAGAATGAGATTTTCAGTGAAGAGCAGCCAGGCACATTTTAGCAAGTTTTACTTGTAAGTGGGGTTGGAAACGCTTTTCAGGCTCAGTACTGGGCTCAAAAGATGCAGCCCTGATGTCTCTCATGATAGCAGGTGGTTAAGTAGAAATTCGCTGCTCGGCTGACCCTGCAGGAGCAAACATATGCTAAAAATGTTCCTAGAATGAGATTTTCAGTGAAGAGCAGCCTGGCACATTTTAGCAAGTTTTACTTGTAAGGGGGGTTGGAAACGCTTTTCCATACTCAATACTGGGCTCAAAAGATGCAGCCCTGATGTCTCTCATGATAGCAGGTGGTTAAGTAGAAATTCGCTGCTCGGCTGATCCAGCAGGAGCAAACATATGCGAAAAATGTACGTAGAATGAGCTTTTCAGTGAAGAGCAGCCAGGCACATTTTAGCAAGTTTTACTTGTAAGTGGGGTTGGAAACGCTTTTCAGGCTCAGTACTGGCCTCAAAAGATGCAGCCCTGATGTCTCTCATGATAGCAGGTGGTTAAGTAGAAATTCGCTGCTCAGCTGACCCTGCAGGAGCAAACTTATGCTAAAAATCTTCGTAGAATGAGCTTTTCAGTGAAGAGCAGCCAGGCACATTTTAGCAAGTTTTACTTGAGGGTGTGGAAACGCTTTTCAGGCTCAGTACTGGGCTCAAAAGAAGCAGCCCTGATGCCTCTCATGATAGCAGGTGGTTAAGTAGAAATTCGCTGCTCGGCTGACCCAGCAGGAACAAACGTATGCCAAAAATGTACGTAGAATGAGATTTTCAGTGAAGAGCAGCCAGGCACATTTTAGCAAGTTTTACTTGTAAGTGGGGTTGGAAACGCTTTTCAGGCTCAATACTGGGCTCAAAAGATGCAGCCCTGATGTCTCTCATGATAGCAGGTGGTTAAGTAGAAATTCGCTGCTCGGCTGATCCAGCAGGAGCAAACATATGCGAAAAATGTACGTAGAATGAGATTTTCAGTGAAGAGCAGCCAGGCACATTTTAGCAAGTTTTACTTGTAAGTGGGGTTGGAAACGCTTTTCAGGCTCAGTACTGGGCTTAAAGATGCAGCCCTGATGTCTCTCATGATAGCAGGTGGTTAAGTAGAAATTCGCTGCTCGGCTGACCCGGCAGGAACAAACGTATGCCAAAAATGTACGTAGAATGAGATTTTCAGTGAATAGCAGCCAGGCACATTTTAGCAAGTTTTACTTGTAAGTGGGGATGGAAACGCTTTTTAGGCTCAGTACTGGGCTCAAAAGATGCAGCCCTGATGTCTCTCATGATAGAAGGTGTTTAAGTAGAAATACGCTGCTCGGCTGACCCTGCAGGAGCAAACGTATGCTGAAAATGTTCGTAGAATGAGATTTTCAGTGAAGAGCAGCCTGGCACATTTTAGCAAGTTTTACTTGTAAGGGGGGTTAGAAACGCTTTTCCATACTCAATACTGGGCTCAAAAGATGCAGCCCTGATGTCTCTCATGATAGCAGGTGGTTAAGTATAAATTCGCTGCTCGGCTGATCCAGCAGGAGCAAACATATGCGAAAAATGTACGTAGAATGAGCTTTTCAGTGAAGAGCAGCCTGGCACATTTTAGCAAGTTTTACTTGTAAGTGGGGTTGGAAACGCTTTTCAGGCTCAATACTGGTCTCAAAAGATGCAGCCCTGATGTCTCTCATGATAGCAGGTGGTTAAGTAGAAATTCGCTGCTCGGCTGACCCTGCAGGAGCAAACGTATGCGAAAAATGTACGTAGAATGAGCTTTTCCGTGAAGAGCAGCCAGGCACATTTTAGCAAGTTTTACTTGTAAGTGGGGTTGGAAACGCTTTTCAGGCTCAGTACTGGGCTCAAAACGTGCAGTCCTGATGTCTCTCATGATAGGAGGTGGTAAAGTAGAAATTCGCTGCTCGGCTGACCCTGCAGGAGCAAATGTATGCTAAAAATGTTCGTAGAATGAGATTTTCAGTGAAGAGCAGCCAGGCACATTTTAGCAAGTTTTACTTGTAAGTGGGGTTGGAAATGCTTTTCAGGCTCAATACTGGGCTCAAAAGATGCAGCCCTGATGTCTCTCATGATAGCAGGTGGTTAAGTAGAAATTCGCTGCTCGGCTGACCCTGCAGGAGCAAACGTATGCTAAAAATGTTCGTAGAATGAGATTTTCAGTGAAGAGCAACCAGGCACATTTTAGCAAGTTTTACTTGTAAGTGGGGTTGGAAACGCTTTTCAGGCTCAATACTGGGCTCAAAAGATGCAGCCCTGATGTCTCTCATGATAGCAGGTGGTTAAGTAGAAATTCGCTGCTCGGCTGATCCAGCAGGAGCAAACATATGCAAAAAATGTACGTAGAATGAGCTTTTCCGTGAAGAGCAGCCAGGCACATTTTAGCAAGTTTTACTTGTAAGTGGGGTTGGAAACGCTTTTCAGGCTCAGTACTGGGCTCAAAACATGCAGTCCTGATGTCTCTCATGATAGGAGGTGGTAAAGTAGAAATTCGCTGCTCGGCTGACCCTGCAGGAGCAAATGTATGCTAAAAATGTTCGTAGAATGAGATTTTCAGTGAAGAGCAGCCAGGCACATTTTAGCAAGTTTTACTTGTAAATGGGGTTGGAAACGCTTTTCAGGCTCAGTACTGGGCTCAAAGATGCAGCCCTGATGTCTCTCATGATAGCAGGTGGTTAAGTATAAATTCGCTGCTCGGCTGATCCAGCAGGAGCAAACATATGCGAAAAATGTACGTAGAATGAGCTTTTCCGTGAAGAGCAGCCAGGCACATTTTAGCAAGTTTTACTTGTAAGTGGGGTTGGAAACGCTTTTCAGGCTCAGTACTGGGCTCAAAACATGCAGTCCTGATGTCTCTCATGATAGGAGGTGGTAAAGTAGAAATTCGCTGCTCGGCTGACCCTGCAGGAGCAAATGTATGCTAAAAATGTTCGTAGAATGAGATTTTCAGTGAAGAGCAGCCAGGCACATTTTAGCAAGTTTTACTTGTAAGTGGGGTTGGAAACGCTTTTCAGGCTCAGTACTTGGCTCAAAAGATGCAGCCCTGATGTCTCTCATGATAGCAGGTGGTTAAGTAGAAATTCGCTGCTCGGCTGACCCTGCAGGAGCAAACGTATGCTAAAAATGTTCGTAGAATGAGATTTTCAGTGAAGAGCAGCCAGGCACATTTTAGCAAGTTTTACTTGTAAGGGGGTTAGAAACGCTTTTCCATACTCAATACTGGGCTCAAAAGATGCAGCCCTGATGTCTCTCATGATAGCAGGTGGTTAAGTATAAATTTGCTGCTCGGCTGATCCAGCAGGAGCAAACATATGCGAAAAATGTACGTAGAATGAGCTTTTCCGTGAAGAGCAGCCAGGCACATTTTAGCAAGTTTTACTTGTAAGTGGGGTTGGAAATGCTTTTCAGGCTCAATACTGGGCTCAAAAGATGCAGCCCTGATGTCTCTCATGATAGGAGGTGGTAAAGTAGAAATTCGCTGCTCGGCTGACCCTGCAGGAGCAAATGTATGCTAAAAATCTTCGTAGAATGAGCTTTTCAGTGAAGAGCAGCCAGGCACATTTTAGCAAGTTTTACTTGAGGGGGTGGAAACGCTTTTCAGGCTCAGTACTGGGCTCAAAAGAAGCAGCCCTGATGCCTCTCATGATAGCAGGTGGTTAAGTAGAAATTCGCTGCTCGGCTGACCCAGCAGGAACAAACGTATGCCAAAAATGTACGTAGAATGAGATTTTCAGTGAAGAGCAGCCAGGCACATTTTAGCAAGTTTTACTTGTAAGTGGGGTTGGAAACGCTTTTCAGGCTCAATACTGGGCTCAAAAGATGCAGCCCTGATGTCTCTCATGATAGCAGGTGGTTAAGTAGAAATTCGCTGCTCGGCTGATCCAGCAGGAGCAAACATATGCGAAAAATGTACGTAGAATGAGATTTTCAGTGAAGAGCAGCCAGGCACATTTTAGCAAGTTTTACTTGTAAGTGGGATTGGAAACGCTTTTCAGGCTCAGTACTGGGCTTAAAGATGCAGCCCTGATATCTCTCATGATAGCAGGTGGTTAAGTAGAAATTCGCTGCTCGGCTGACCCGGCAGGAACAAACGTATGCCAAAAATGTACGTAGAATGAGATTTTCAGTGAATAGCAGCCAGGCACATTTTAGCAAGTTTTACTTGTAAGTGGGGATGGAAACGCTTTTTAGGCTCAGTACTGGGCTCAAAAGATGCAGCCCTGATGTCTCTCATGATAGAAGGTGTTTAAGTAGAAATACGCTGCTCGGCTGACCCTACAGGAGCAAACGTATGCTAAAAATGTTCGTAGAATGAGATTTTCAGTGAAGAGCAGCCTGGCACATTTTAGCAAGTTTTACTTGTAAGGGGGGTTAGAAACGCTTTTCCATACTCAATACTGGGCTCAAAAGATGCAGCCCTGATGTCTCTCATGATAGCAGGTGGTTAAGTATAAATTCGCTGCTCGGCTGATCCAGCAGGAGCAAACATATGCGAAAAATGTACGTAGAATTAGCTTTTCAGTGAAGAGCAGCCTGGCACATTTTAGCAAGTTTTACTTGTAAGTGGGGTTGGAAACGCTTTTCAGGCTCAATACTGGGCTCAAAAGATGCAGCCCTGATGTCTCTCAATATAGCAGGTGGTTAAGTAGAAATTTGCTGCTCGGCTGACCCTGCAGGAGCAAACGTATGCGAAAAATGTACGTAGAATGAGCTTTTCCGTGAAGAGCAGCCAGGCACATTTTAGCAAGTTTTACTTGTAAGTGGGGTTGGAAACGCTTTTCAGGCTCAGTACTGGGCTCAAAACATGCAGTCCTGATGTCTCTCATGATAGGAGGTGGTAAAGTAGAAATTCGCTGCTCGGCTGACCCTGCAGGAGCAAATGTATGCTAAAAATGTTCGTAGAATGAGATTTTCAGTGAAGAGCAGCCAGGCACATTTTAGCAAGTTTTACTTGTAAGTGGGGTTAGAAACGATTTTCAGGCTCAATACTGGGCTCAAAGATGCAGCCCTGATGTCTCTCATGATAGCAGGTGGTTATGTAGAAATTCGCTGCTCGGCTGACCCTGCAGGAGCAAACGTATGCTAAAAATGTTCGTAGAATGAGATTTTCAGTGAAGAGCAACCAGGCACATTTTAGCAAGTTTTACTTGTAAGTGGGGTTGGAAACGCTTTTCAGGCTCAATACTGGGCTCAAAAGATGCAGCCCTGATGTCTCTCATGATAGCAGGTGGTTAAGTAGAAATTCGCTGCTCGGCTGATCCAGCAGGAGCAAACATATGCGAAAAATGTACGTAGAATGAGCTTTTCCGTGAAGAGCAGCCAGGCACATTTTAGCAACTTTTACTTGTAAGTGGGGTTGGAAACGCTTTTCAGGCTCAGTACTGGGCTCAAAACATGCAGTCCTGATGTCTCTCATGATAGGAGGTGGTAAAGTAGAAATTCGCTGCTCGGCTGACCCTGCAGGAGCAAATGTATGCTAAAAATGTTCGTAGAATGAGATTTTCAGTGAAGAGCAGCCAGGCACATTTTAGCAAGTTTTACTTGTAAGTGGGGTTGGAAACGCTTTTCAGGCTCAATACTGGGCTCAAAAGATGCAGCCCTGATATCTCTCATGATAGCAGGTGGTTAAGTAGAAATTCGCTGCTCGGCTGACCCTGCAGGAGCAAACGTATGCTAAAAATGTTCGTAGAATGAGATTTTCAGTGAAGAGCAGCCAGGCACATTTTAGCAAGTTTTACTTGTAAGTGGGGTTGGAAACGCTTTTCAGGCTCAATACTGGGCATAAAAGATGCAGCCCTGATGTCTCTCATGATAGCAGGTGGTTAAGTAGAAATTCGCTGCTCGGCTGATCCAGCAGGAGCAAACATATGCGAAAAATGTACGTAGAATGAGCTTTTCAGTGAAGAGCAGCCAGGCACATTTTAGCAAGTTTTACTTGTAAGTGGGGATGGAAACGCTTTTTAGGCTCAGTACTGGGCTCAAAAGATGCAGCCCTGATGTCTCTCATGATAGCAGGTGGTTAAGTAGAAATTCGCTGCTCGGCTGACCCTGCAGGAGCAAACGTATGCTAAAAATGTTCGTAGAATGAGATTTTCAGTGAAGAGCAGCCAGGCACATTTTAGCAAGTTTTACTTGTAAGTGGGGTTGGAAACGCTTTTCAGGCTCAATACTGGGCTCAAAAGATGCAGCCCTGATGTCTCTCATGATAGCAGGTGGTTAAGTAGAAATTCGCTGCTCGGCTGACCCTGCAGGATCAAACGTATGCTAAAAATGTTCGTAGAATGAGCTTTTCAGTGAAGAGCAGCCAGGCACATTTTAACAAGTTTTACTTGTAAGTGGGGTTGGAAACGCTTTTCAGGCTCAGTACTGGGCTCAAAAGATGCAGCCCTGATGTCTCTCATGATAGCAGGTGGTTAAGTAGAAATTCGCTGCTCGGCTGACCCTGCAGGAGCAAACGTATGCTAAAAATGTTCGTAGAATGAGATTTTCAGTGAAGAGCAGCCTGGCACATTTTAGCAAGTTTTACTTGTAAGTGGGGTGGAAACGCTTTTCCATACTCAATACTGGGCTCAAAAGATGCAGCCCTGATGTCTCTCATGATAGCAGGTGGTTAAGTAGAAATTTGCTGCTCGGCTGACCCTGCAGGAGCAAATGTATGCTAAAAATGTTCGTAGAATGAGATTTTCAGTGAAGAGCGGCCAGGCACATTTTAGCAAGTTTTACTTGTAAGTGGGGTTGGAAACGCTTTTCAGGCTCAATACTGGGCTCAAAACATGCAGCCCTGATGTCTCTCATGATAGCAGGTGGTTAAGTAGAAATTCGCTGCTCGGCTGACCCAGCAGGAACAAACGTATGCCAAAAATGTACGTAGAATGAGATTTTCAGTGAATAGCAGCCAGGCACATTTTAGCAAGTTGTACTTGTAAGTGGGGATGGAAACGCTTTTTAGGTTCAGTACTGGGCTCAAAAGATGCAGCCCTGATGTCTCTCATGATAGCAGGTGGTTAAGTAGAAATTCGCTGCTCGACTGACCCTGCAGGAGCAAACATATGCGAAAAATGTACGTAGAATGAGATTTTCAGTGAAGAGCAGCCAGGCACATTTTAGCAAGTTTTACTTGTAAGTGGGGTTGGAAACGCTTTTCAGGCTCAGTACTGGGCTTAAAGATGCAGCCCTGATATCTCTCATGATAGCAGGTGGTTAAGTAGAAATTCGCTGCTCGGCTGACCCGGCAGGAACAAACGTATGCCAAAAATGTACGTAGAATGAGATTTTCAGTGAATAGCAGCCAGGCACATTTTAGCAAGTTTTACTTGTAAGTGGGGATGGAAACGCTTTTTAGGCTCAGTACTGGGCTCAAAAGATGCAGCCCTGATGTCTCTCATGATAGAAGGTGTTTAAGTAGAAATACGCTGCTCGGCTGACCCTACAGGAGCAAACGTATGCTAAAAATGTTCGTAGAATGAGATTTTCAGTGAAGAGCAGCCTGGCACATTTTAGCAAATTTTACTTGTAAGGGGGGTTAGAAACGCTTTTCCATACTCAATACTGGGCTCAAAAGATGCAGCCCTGATGTCTCTCATGATAGCAGGTGGTTAAGTATAAATTCGCTGCTCGGCTGATCCAGCAGGAGCAAACATATGCGAAAAATGTACGTAGAATTAGCTTTTCAGTGAAGAGCAGCCTGGCACATTTTAGCAAGTTTTACTTGTAAGTGGGGTTGGAAACGCTTTTCAGGCTCAATACTGGGCTCAAAAGATGCAGCCCTGATGTCTCTCATGATAGCAGGTGGTTAAGTAGAAATTTGCTGCTCGGCTGACCCTGCAGGAGCAAACGTATGCGAAAAATGTACGTAGAATGAGCTTTTCCGTGAAGAGCAGCCAGGCACATTTTAGCAAGTTTTACTTGTAAGTGGGGTTGGAAACGCTTTTCAGGCTCAGTACTGGGCTCAAAACATGCAGTCCTGATGTCTCTCATGATAGGAGGTGGTAAAGTAGAAATTCGCTGCTCGGCTGACCCTGCAGGAGCAAATGTATGCTAAAAATGTTCGTAGAATGAGATTTTCAGTGAAGAGCAGCCAGGCACATTTTAGCAAGTTTTACTTGTAAGTGGGGTTAGAAACGCTTTTCAGGCTCAATACTGGGCTCAAAAGATGCAGCCCTGATGTCTCTCATGATAGCAGGTGGTTAAGTAGAAATTCGCTGCTCGGCTGACCCTGCAGGAGCAAACGTATGCTAAAAATGTTCGTAGAATGAGATTTTCAGTGAAGAGCAACCAGGCACATTTTAGCAAGTTTTACTTGTAAGTGGGGTTGGAAACGCTTTTCAGGCTCAATACTGGGCTCAAAAGATGCAGCCCTGATGTCTCTCATGATAGCAGGTGGTTAAGTAGAAATTCGCTGCTCGGCTGATCCAGCAGGAGCAAACATATGCGAAAAATGTACGTAGAATGAGCTTTTCCGTGAAGAGCAGCCAGGCACATTTTAGCAACTTTTACTTGTAAGTGGGGTTGGAAACGCTTTTCAGGCTCAGTACTGGGCTCAAAACATGCAGTCCTGATGTCTCTCATGATAGGAGGTGGTAAAGTAGAAATTCGCTGCTCGGCTGACCCTGCAGGAGCAAATGTATGCTAAAAATGTTCGTAGAATGAGATTTTCAGTGAAGAGCAGCCAGGCACATTTTAGCAAGTTTTACTTGTAAGTGGGGTTGGAAACGCTTTTCAGGCTCAATACTGGGCTCAAAAGATGCAGCCCTGATATCTCTCATGATAGCAGGTGGTTAAGTAGAAATTCGCTGCTCGGCTGACCCTGCAGGAGCAAACGTATGCTAAAAATGTTCGTAGAATGAGATTTTCAGTGAAGAGCAGCCAGGCACATTTTAGCAAGTTTTACTTGTAAGTGGGGTTGGAAACGCTTTTCAGGCTCAATACTGGGCATAAAAGATGCAGCCCTGATGTCTCTCATGATAGCAGGTGGTTAAGTAGAAATTCGCTGCTCGGCTGATCCAGCAGGAGCAAACATATGCGAAAAATGTACGTAGAATGAGCTTTTCAGTGAAGAGCAGCCAGGCACATTTTAGCAAGTTTTACTTGTAAGTGGGGATGGAAACGCTTTTTAGGCTCAGTACTGGGCTCAAAAGATGCAGCCCTGATGTCTCTCATGATAGCAGGTGGTTAAGTAGAAATTCGCTGCTCGGCTGACCCTGCAGGAGCAAACGTATGCTAAAAATGTTCGTAGAATGAGATTTTCAGTGAAGAGCAGCCAGGCACATTTTAGCAAGTTTTACTTGTAAGTGGGGTTGGAAACGCTTTTCAGGCTCAATACTGGGCTCAAAAGATGCAGCCCTGATGTCTCTCATGATAGCAGGTGGTTAAGTAGAAATTCGCTGCTCGGCTGACCCTGCAGGATCAAACGTATGCTAAAAATGTTCGTAGAATGAGCTTTTCAGTGAAGAGCAGCCAGGCACATTTTAACAAGTTTTACTTGTAAGTGGGGTTGGAAACGCTTTTCAGGCTCAGTACTGGGCTCAAAAGATGCAGCCCTGATGTCTCTCATGATAGCAGGTGGTTAAGTAGAAATTCGCTGCTCGGCTGACCCTGCAGGAGCAAACGTATGCTAAAAATGTTCGTAGAATGAGATTTTCAGTGAAGAGCAGCCTGGCACATTTTAGCAAGTTTTACTTGTAAGTGGGGTGGAAACGCTTTTCCATACTCAATACTGGGCTCAAAAGATGCAGCCCTGATGTCTCTCATGATAGCAGGTGGTTAAGTAGAAATTTGCTGCTCGGCTGACCCTGCAGGAGCAAATGTATGCTAAAAATGTTCGTAGAATGAGATTTTCAGTGAAGAGCGGCCAGGCACATTTTAGCAAGTTTCACTTGTAAGTGGGGTTGGAAACGCTTTTCAGGCTCAATACTGGGCTCAAAACATGCAGCCCTGATGTCTCTCATGATAGCAGGTGGTTAAGTAGAAATTCGCTGCTCGGCTGACCCAGCAGGAACAAACGTATGCCAAAAATGTACGTAGAATGAGATTTTCAGTGAATAGCAGCCAGGCACATTTTAGCAAGTTGTACTTGTAAGTGGGGATGGAAACGCTTTTTAGGTTCAGTACTGGGCTCAAAAGATGCAGCCCTGATGTCTCTCATGATAGCAGGTGGTTAAGTAGAAATTCGCTGCTCGACTGACCCTGCAGGAGCAAATGTATGCTAAAAATGTTCATAGAATGAGATTTTCAGTGAAGAGCAGCCAGGCACATTTTAGCAAGTTTTACTTGTAAGTGGGGTTGGAAACGCTTTTCAGGCTCAATACTGGGCTCAAAAGATGCAGCCCTGATGTCTCTCATGATAGCAGGTGGTTAAGTAGAAATTCGCTGCTCGGCTGACCCTGCAGGAGCAAACGTATGCTAACAATGTTCGTAGAATGAGATTTTCAGTGAAGAGCAGCCAGGCACATTTTAGCAAGTTTTACTTGTAAGTGGGGTTGGAAACGCTTTTCAGGCTCAATACTGGGCTCAAAACATGCAGCCCTGATGTCTCTCATGATAGCAGGTGGTTAAGTAGAAATTCGCTGCTCGGCTGACCCTGCAGGAGCAAACGTATGCTAAAAATGTTCGTAGAATGAGCTTTTCAGTGAAGAGCAGCCAGGCACATTTTAGCAAGTTTTACTTGTAAGTGGGGTTGGAAACGCTTTTCAGGCTCAATACTGGACTCAAAACATGCAGCCCTGATGTCTCTCATGATAGCAGGTGGTTAAGTAGAAATTCGCTGCTCGGCTGACCCTGCAGGAGCAAACGTATGCTAAAAATGTTCGTAGAATGAGATTTTCAGTGAAGAGCAGCCAGGCACATTTTAGCAAGTTTTACTTGTAAGTGGGGTTGGAAACGCTTTTCAGGCTCAGTACTGGGCTCAAAAGATGCAGCCCTGATGTCTCTCATGATAGCAGGTGGTTAAGTAGAAATTCGCTGCTCGGCTGACCCTGCAGGAGCAAACGTATGCTAACAATGTTCGTAGAATGAGATTTTCAGTGAAGAGCAGCCAGGCACATTTTAGCAAGTTTTACTTGTAAGTGGGGTTGGAAACGCTTTTCAGGCTCAATACTGGGCTCAAAACATGCAGCCCTGATGTCTCTCATGATAGCAGGTGGTTAAGTAGAAATTCGCTGCTCGGCTGACCCTGCAGGAGCAAACGTATGCTAAAAATTTTCGTAGAATGAGCTTTTCAGTGAAGAGCAGCCAGGCACATTTGAGCAAGTTTTACTTGTAAGTGGGGTTGGAAACGCTTTTCAGGCTCAATACTGGACTCAAAACATGCAGCCCTGATGTCTCTCATGATAGCAGGTGGTTAAGTAGAAATTCGCTGCTCGGCTGACCCTGCAGGAGCAAACGTATGCTAAAAATGTTCGTAGAATGAGATTTTCAGTGAAGAGCAGCCAGGCACATTTTAGCAGGTTTTACTTGTAGTGGGGTTGGAAACGCTTTTCAGGCTCAATACTGGGCTCAAAACATGCAGCCCTGATGTCTCTCATGATAGCAGGTGGTTAAGTAGAAATTCGCTGCTCGGCTGACCCTGCAGGAGCAAATGTATGCTAAAAATGTTCGTAGAATGAGATTTTCAGTGAAGAGCGGCCAGGCACATTTTAGCAAGTTTTACTTGTAAGTGGGGTTGGAAACGCTTTTCAGGCTCAATACTGGGCTCAAAACATGCAGCCCTGATGTCTCTCATGATAGCAGGTGGTTAAGTAGAAATTCGCTGCTCGGCTGACCCAGCAGGAACAAACGTATGCCAAAAATGTACGTAGAATGAGATTTTCAGTGAATAGCAGCCAGGCACATTTTAGCAAGTTTTACTTGTAAGTCGGGTTGGAAACGCTTTTCAGGCTCAATACTGGACTCAAAACATGCAGCCCTGATGTCTCTCATGATAGCAGGTAGTTAAGTAGAAATTCGCTGCTCGGCTGACCCTGCAGGAGCAAACGTATGCTAAAAATGTACGTAGAATGAGATTTTCAGTGAAGAGCAGCCAGGCACATTTTAGCAGGTTTTACTTGTAGTGGGGTTGGAAACGGTTTTCAGGCTCAATACTGGGCTCAAAACATGCAGCCCTGATGTCTCTCATGATAGCAGGTGGTTAAGTAGAAATTCGCTGCTCGGCTGACCGTGCAGGAGCAAACGTATGCTAAAAATGTTCGTAGAATGAGATTTTCAGTGAAGAGCAGCCTGGCACATTTTAGCAAATTTTACTTGTAATGGGGGTTGGAAACGCTTTTCCATACTCAATACTGGGCTCAAAAGATGCAGCCCTGATGTCTCTCATGATAGCAGGTGGTTAAGTAGAAATTCGCTGCTCGGCTGATCCAGCAGGAGCAAACATATGCGAAAAATGTACGTAGAATGAGCTTTTTAGTGAAGAGCAGCCAGGCACATTTTAGCAAGTTTTACTTGTAAGTGGGGTTGGAAACACTTTTCAGGCTCAGTACTGGCCTCAAAAGATGCAGCCCTGATGTCTCTCATGATAGCAGGTGGTTAAGTATAAATTCGCTGCTCGGCTGACCCTGTAGGATCAAACGTATGCTAAAAATGTTCGTAGAATGAGATTTTCAGTGAAGAGCAGCCAGGCACATTTTAGCAAGTTTTACTTGTAAGTGGGGTTGGAAACGCTTTTCAGGCTCAATACTGGGCTCAAAACATGCAGCCCTGATGTCTCTCATGATAGCAGGTGGTTAAGTAGAAATTCGCTGCTCGGCTGACCCTGCAGGATCAAACGTATGCTAAAAATGTTCGTAGAATGAGCTTTTCAGTGAAGAGCAGCCAGGCACATTTTAACAAGTTTTACTTGTAAGTGGGATTGGAAACGCTTTTCAGGCTCAGTACTGGGCTCAAAAGATGCAGCCCTGATGTCTCTCATGATAGCAGGTGGTTAAGTAGAAATTCGCTGCTCGGCTGACCCTGCAGGAGCAAACGTATGCTAAAAATGTTCCTAGAATGAGATTTTCAGTGAAGAGCAGCCTGGCACATTTTAGCAAGTTTTACTTGTAAGGGGGGTTGGAAACGCTTTTCCATACTCAATACTGGGCTCAAAAGATGCAGCCCTGATGTCTCTCATGATAGCAGGTGGTTAAGTAGAAATTCGCTGCTCGGCTGATCCAGCAGGAGCAAACATTTGCGAAAAATGTACGTAGAATGAGCTTTTCAGTGAAGAGCAGCCAGGCACATTTTAGCAAGTTTTACTTGTAAGTGGGGTTGGAAACGCTTTTCAGGCTCAGTACTGGCCTCAAAAGATGCAGCCCTGATGTCTCTCATGATAGCAGGTGGTTAAGTAGAAATTCGCTGCTCAGCTGACCCTGCAGGAGCAAACTTATGCTAAAAATCTTCGTAGAATGAGCTTTTCAGTGAAGAGCAGCCAGGCACATTTTAGCAAGTTTTACTTGAGGGTGTGGAAACGCTTTTCAGGCTCAGTACTGGGCTCAAAAGAAGCAGCCCTGATGCCTCTCATGATAGCAGGTGGTTAAGTAGAAATTCGCTGCTCGGCTGACCCAGCAGGAACAAACGTATGCCAAAAATGTACGTAGAATGAGATTTTCAGTGAAGAGCAGCCAGGCACATTTTAGCAAGTTTTACTTGTAAGTGGGGTTGGAAACGCTTTTCAGGCTCAATACTGGGCTCAAAAGATGCAGCCCTGATGTCTCTCATGATAGCAGGTGGTTAAGTAGAAATTCGCTGCTCGGCTGATCCAGCAGGAGCAAACATATGCGAAAAATGTACGTAGAATGAGATTTTCAGTGAAGAGCAGCCAGGCACATTTTAGCAAGTTTTACTTGTAAGTGGGGTTGGAAACGCTTTTCAGGCTCAGTACTGGGCTTAAAGATGCAGCCCTGATGTCTCTCATGATAGCAGGTGGTTAAGTAGAAATTCGCTGCTCGGCTGACCCGGCAGGAACAAACGTATGCCAAAAATGTACGTAGAATGAGATTTTCAGTGAATAGCAGCCAGGCACATTTTAGCAAGTTTTACTTGTAAGTGGGGATGGAAACGCTTTTTAGGCTCAGTACTGGGCTCAAAAGATGCAGCCCTGATGTCTCTCATGATAGAAGGTGTTTAAGTAGAAATACGCTGCTCGGCTGACCCTGCAGGAGCAAACGTATGCTAAAAATGTTCGTAGAATGAGATTTTCAGTGAAGAGCAGCCTGGCACATTTTAGCAAGTTTTACTTGTAAGGGGGGTTAGAAACGCTTTTCCATACTCAATACTGGGCTCAAAAGATGCAGCCCTGATGTCTCTCATGATAGCAGGTGGTTAAGTATAAATTCGCTGCTCGGCTGATCCAGCAGGAGCAAACATATGCGAAAAATGTACGTAGAATGAGCTTTTCAGTGAAGAGCAGCCTGGCACATTTTAGCAAGTTTTACTTGTAAGTGGGGTTGGAAACGCTTTTCAGGCTCAATACTGGGCTCAAAAGATGCAGCCCTGATGTCTCTCATGATAGCAGGTGGTTAAGTAGAAATTCGCTGCTCGGCTGACCCTGCAGGAGCAAACGTATGCGAAAAATGTACGTAGAATGAGCTTTTCCGTGAAGAGCAGCCAGGCACATTTTAGCAAGTTTTACTTGTAAGTGGGGTTGGAAACGCTTTTCAGGCTCAGTACTGGGCTCAAAACGTGCAGTCCTGATGTCTCTCATGATAGGAGGTGGTAAAGTAGAAATTCGCTGCTCGGCTGACCCTGCAGGAGCAAATGTATGCTAAAAATGTTCGTAGAATGAGATTTTCAGTGAAGAGCAGCCAGGCACATTTTAGCAAGTTTTACTTGTAAGTGGGGTTGGAAATGCTTTTCAGGCTCAATACTGGGCTCAAAAGATGCAGCCCTGATGTCTCTCATGATAGCAGGTGGTTAAGTAGAAATTCGCTGCTCGGCTGACCCTGCAGGAGCAAACGTATGCTAAAAATGTTCGTAGAATGAGATTTTCAGTGAAGAGCAACCAGGCACATTTTAGCAAGTTTTACTTGTAAGTGGGGTTGGAAACGCTTTTCAGGCTCAATACTGGGCTCAAAAGATGCAGCCCTGATGTCTCTCATGATAGCAGGTGGTTAAGTAGAAATTCGCTGCTCGGCTGATCCAGCAGGAGCAAACATATGCGAAAAATGTACGTAGAATGAGCTTTTCCGTGAAGAGCAGCCAGGCACATTTTAGCAAGTTTTACTTGTAAGTGGGGTTGGAAACGCTTTTCAGGCTCAGTACTGGGCTCAAAACATGCAGTCCTGATGTCTCTCATGATAGGAGGTGGTAAAGTAGAAATTCGCTGCTCGGCTGACCCTGCAGGAGCAAATGTATGCTAAAAATGTTCGTAGAATGAGATTTTCAGTGAAGAGCAGCCAGGCACATTTTAGCAAGTTTTACTTGTAAGTGGGGTTGGAAACGCTTTTCAGGCTCAGTACTTGGCTCAAAAGATGCAGCCCTGATGTCTCTCATGATAGCAGGTGGTTAAGTAGAAATTCGCTGCTCGGCTGACCCTGCAGGAGCAAACGTATGCTAAAAATGTTCGTAGAATGAGATTTTCAGTGAAGAGCAGCCAGGCACATTTTAGCAAGTTTTACTTGTAAGGGGTTAGAAACGCTTTTCCATACTCAATACTGGGCTCAAAAGATGCAGCCCTGATGTCTCTCATGATAGCAGGTGGTTAAGTATAAATTTGCTGCTCGGCTGATCCAGCAGGAGCAAACATATGCGAAAAATGTACGTAGAATGAGCTTTTCCGTGAAGAGCAGCCAGGCACATTTTAGCAAGTTTTACTTGTAAGTGGGGTTGGAAACACTTTTCAGGCTCAGTACTGGGCTCAAAACATGCAGTCCTGATGTCTCTCATGATAGGAGGTGGTAAAGTAGAAATTCGCTGCTCGGCTGACCCTGCAGGAGCAAATGTATGCTAAAAATCTTCGTAGAATGAGCTTTTCAGTGAAGAGCAGCCAGGCACATTTTAGCAAGTTTTACTTGAGGGGGTGGAAACGCTTTTCAGGCTCAGTACTGGGCTCAAAAGAAGCAGCCCTGATGCCTCTCATGATAGCAGGTGGTTAAGTAGAAATTCGCTGCTCGGCTGACCCAGCAGGAACAAACGTATGCCAAAAATGTACGTAGAATGAGATTTTCAGTGAAGAGCAGCCAGGCACATTTTAGCAAGTTTTACTTGTAAGTGGGGTTGGAAACGCTTTTCAGGCTCAATACTGGGCTCAAAAGATGCAGCCCTGATGTCTCTCATGATAGCAGGTGGTTAAGTAGAAATTTGCTGCTCGGCTGATCCAGCAGGAGCAAACATATGCGAAAAATGTACGTAGAATGAGATTTTCAGTGAAGAGCAGCCAGGCACATTTTAGCAAGTTTTACTTGTAAGTGGGGTTGGAAACGCTTTTCAGGCTCAGTACTGGGCTTAAAGATGCAGCCCTGATGTCTCTCATGATAGCAGGTGGTTAAGTAGAAATTCGCTGCTCGGCTGATCCGGCAGGAACAAACGTATGCCAAAAATGTATGTAGAATGAGATTTTCAGTGAATAGCAGCCAGGCACATTTTAGCAAGTTTTACTTGTAAGTGGGGATGGAAACGCTTTTTAGGCTCAGTACTGGGCTCAAAAGATGCAGCCCTGATGTCTCTCATGATAGAAGGTGTTTAAGTAGAAATACGCTGCTCGGCTGACCCTACAGGAGCAAACGTATGCTAAAAATGTTCGTAGAATGAGATTTTCAGTGAAGAGCAGCCTGGCACATTTTAGCAAGTTTTACTTGTAAGGGGGGTTAGAAACGCTTTTCCATACTCAATACTGGGCTCAAAAGATGCAGCCCTGATGTCTCTCATGATAGCAGGTGGTTAAGTATAAATTCGCTGCTCGGCTGATCCAGCAGGAGCAAACATATGCGAAAAATGTACGTAGAATTAGCTTTTCAGTGAAGAGCAGCCTGGCACATTTTAGCAAGTTTTACTTGTAAGTGGGGTTGGAAACGCTTTTCAGGCTCAATACTGGGCTCAAAAGATGCAGCCCTGATGTCTCTCATGATAGCAGGTGGTTAAGTAGAAATTTGCTGCTCGGCTGACCCTGCAGGAGCAAACGTATGCGAAAAATGTACGTAGAATGAGCTTTTCCGTGAAGAGCAGCCAGGCACATTTTAGCAAGTTTTACTTGTAAGTGGGGTTGGAAACGCTTTTCAGGCTCAGTACTGGGCTCAAAACATGCAGTCCTGATGTCTCTCATGATAGGAGGTGGTAAAGTAGAAATTCGCTGCTCGGCTGACCCTGCAGGAGCAAATGTATGCTAAAAATGTTCGTAGAATGAGATTTTCAGTGAAGAGCAGCCAGGCACATTTTAGCAAGTTTTACTTGTAAGTGGGGTTAGAAACGCTTTTCAGGCTCAATACTGGGCTCAAAAGATGCAGCCCTGATGTCTCTCATGATAGCAGGTGGTTAAGTAGAAATTCGCTGCTCGGCTGACCCTGCAGGAGCAAACGTATGCTAAAAATGTTCGTAGAATGAGATTTTCAGTGAAGAGCAACCAGGCACATTTTAGCAAGTTTTACTTGTAAGTGGGGTTGGAAACGCTTTTCAGGCTCAATACTGGGCTCAAAAGATGCAGCCCTGATGTCTCTCATGATAGCAGGTGGTTAAGTAGAAATTCGCTGCTCGGCTGATCCAGCAGGAGCAAACATATGCGAAAAATGTACGTAGAATGAGCTTTTCCGTGAAGAGCAGCCAGGCACATTTTAGCAAGTTTTACTTGTAAGTGGGGTTGGAAACGCTTTTCAGGCTCAGTACTGGGCTCAAAACATGCAGTCCTGATGTCTCTCATGATAGGAGGTGGTAAAGTAGAAATTCGCTGCTCGGCTGACCCTGCAGGAGCAAATGTATGCTAAAAATGTTCGTAGAATGAGATTTTCAGTGAAGAGCAGCCAGGCACATTTTAGCAAGTTTTACTTGTAAGTGGGGTTGGAAACGCTTTTCAGGCTCAATACTGGGCTCAAAAGATGCAGCCCTGATATCTCTCATGATAGCAGGTGGTTAAGTAGAAATTCGCTGCTCGGCTGACCCTGCAGGAGCAAACGTATGCTAAAAATGTTCGTAGAATGAGATTTTCAGTGAAGAGCAGCCAGGCACATTTTGGCAAGTTTTACTTGTAAGTGGGGTTGGAAACGCTTTTCAGGCTCAATACTGGGCATAAAAGATGCAGCCCTGATGTCTCTCATGATAGCAGGTGGTTAAGTAGAAATTCGCTGCTCGGCTGATCCAGCAGGAGCAAACATATGCGAAAAATGTACGTAGAATGAGCTTTTCAGTGAAGAGCAGCCAGGCACATTTTAGCAAGTTTTACTTGTAAGTGGGGATGGAAACGCTTTTTAGGCTCAGTACTGGGCTCAAAAGATGCAGCCCTGATGTCTCTCATGATAGCAGGTGGTTAAGTAGAAATTCGCTGCTCGGCTGACCCTGCAGGAGCAAACGTATGCTAAAAATGTTCGTAGAATGAGATTTTCAGTGAAGAGCAGCCAGGCACATTTTAGCAAGTTTTACTTGTAAGTGGGGTTTGAAACGCTTTTCAGGCTCAATACTGGGCTCAAAAGATGCAGCCCTGATGTCTCTCATGATAGCAGGTGGTTAAGTAGAAATTCGCTGCTCGGCTGACCCTGCAGGATCAAACGTATGCTAAAAATGTTCGTAGAATGAGCTTTTCAGTGAAGAGCAGCCAGGCACATTTTAACAAGTTTTACTTGTAAGTGGGGTTGGAAACGCTTTTTAGGCTCAGTACTGGGCTCAAAAGATGCAGCCCTGATGTCTCTCATGATAGCAGGTGGTTAAGTAGAAATTCGCTGCTCGGCTGACCCTGCAGGAGCAAACGTATGCTAAAAATGTTCGTAGAATGAGATTTTCAGTGAAGAGCAGCCTGGCACATTTTAGCAAGTTTTACTTGTAAGTGGGGTGGAAACGCTTTTCCATACTCAATACTGGGCTCAAAAGATGCAGCCCTGATGTCTCTCATGATAGCAGGTGGTTAAGTAGAAATTTGCTGCTCGGCTGACCCTGCAGGAGCAAATGTATGCTAAAAATGTTCGTAGAATGAGATTTTCAGTGAAGAGCGGCCAGGCACATTTTAGCAAGTTTTACTTGTAAGTGGGGTTGGAAACGCTTTTCAGGCTCAATACTGGGCTCAAAACATGCAGCCCTGATGTCTCTCATGATAGCAGGTGGTTAAGTAGAAATTCGCTGCTCGGCTGACCCAGCAGGAACAAACGTATGCCAAAAATGTACGTAGAATGAGATTTTCAGTGAATAGCAGCCAGGCACATTTTAGCAAGTTGTACTTGTAAGTGGGGATGGAAACGCTTTTTAGGTTCAGTACTGGGCTCAAAAGATGTAGCCCTGATGTCTCTCATGATAGCAGGTGGTTAAGTAGAAATTCGCTGCTCGACTGACCCTGCAGGAGCAAATGTATGCTAAAAATGTTCGTAGAATGAGATTTTCAGTGAAGAGCAGCCAGGCACATTTTAGCAAGTTTTACTTGTAAGTGGGGTTGGAAACGCTTTTCAGGCTCAATACTGGGCTCAAAAGATGCAGCCCTGATGTCTCTCATGATAGCAGGTGGTTAAGTAGAAATTTGCTGCTCGGCTGACCCTGCAGGAGCAAACGTATGCTAACAATGTTCGTAGAATGAGATTTTCAGTGAAGAGCAGCCAGGCACATTTTAGCAAGTTTTACTTGTAAGTGGGGTTGGAAACGCTTTTCAGGCTCAATACTGGGCTCAAAACATGCAGCCCTGATGTCTCTCATGATAGCAGGTGGTTAAGTAGAAATTCGCTGCTCGGCTGACCCTGCAGGAGCAAACGTATGCTAAAAATGTTCGTAGAATGAGCTTTTCAGTGAAGAGCAGCCAGGCACATTTTAGCAAGTTTTACTTGTAAGTGGGGTTGGAAACGCTTTTCAGGCTCAATACTGGACTCAAAACATGCAGCCCTGATGTCTCTCATGATAGCAGGTGGTTAAGTAGAAATTCGCTGCTCGGCTGACCCTGCAGGAGCAAACGTATGCTAAAAATGTTCGTAGAATGAGATTTTCAGTGAAGAGCAGCCAGGCACATTTTAGCAAGTTTTACTTGTAAGTGGGGTTGGAAACGCTTTTCAGGCTCAGTACTGGGCTCAAAAGATGCAGCCCTGATGTCTCTCATGATAGCAGGTGGTTAAGTAGAAATTCGCTGCTCGGCTGACCCTGCAGGAGCAAACGTATGCTAAAAATGTTCGTAGAATGAGATTTTCAGTGAAGAGCAGCCAGGCACATTTTAGCAGGTTTTACTTGTAGTGGGGTTGGAAACTCTTTTCAGGCTCAATACTGGGCTCAAAACATGCAGCCCTGATGTCTCTCATGATAGCAGGTGGTTAAGTAGAAATTCGCTGCTCGGCTGACCCTGCAGGAGCAAACGTATGCTAAAAATGTTCGTAGAATGAGATTTTCAGTGAAGAGCAGCCTGGCACATTTTAGCAAATTTTACTTGTAATGGGGGTTGGAAACGCTTTTCCATACTCAATACTGGGCTCAAAAGATGCAGCCCTGATGTCTCTCATGATAGCAGGTGGTTAAGTAGAAATTCGCTGCTCGGCTGATCCAGCAGGAGCAAACATATGCGAAAAATGTACGTAGAATGAGCTTTTTAGTGAAGAGCAGCCAGGCACATTTTAGCAAGTTTTAATTGTAAGTGGGGTTGGAAACACTTTTCAGGCTCAGTACTGGCCTCAAAAGATGCAGCCCTGATGTCTCTCATGATAGCAGGTGGTTAAGTAGAAATTCGCTGCTCGGCTGACCCTGTAGGATCAAACGTATGCTAAAAATGTTCATAGACTGAGATTTTCAGTGAAGAGCAGCCAGGCACATTTTAGCAAGTTTTACTTGTAAGTGGGGTTGGAAACGCTTTTCAGGCTCAATACTGGGCTCAAAACATGCAGCCCTGATGTCTCTCATGATAGCAGGTGGTTAAGTAGAAATTCACTGCTCGGCTGACCCTGCAGGATCAAACGTATGCTAAAAATGTTCGTAGAATGAGCTTTTCAGTGAAGAGCAGCCAGGCACATTTTAACAAGTTTTACTTGTAAGTGGGGTTGGAAACGCTTTTCAGGCTCAGTACTGGGCTCAAAAGATGCAGCCCTGATGTCTCTCATGATAGCAGGTGGTTAAGTAGAAATTCGCTGCTCGGCTGACCCTGCAGGAGCAAACGTATGCTAAAAATGTTCTTAGAATGAGATTTTCAGTGAAGAGCAGCCTGGCACATTTTAGCAAGTTTTACTTGTAAGGGGGGTTGGAAACGCTTTTCCATACTCAATACTGGGCTCAAAAGATGCAGCCCTGATGTCTCTCATGATAGCAGGTGGTTAAGTAGAAATTCGCTGCTCGGCTGAACCCGCAGGAGCAAACATATGCGAAAAATGTACGTAGAATGAGCTTTTCAGTGAAGAGCAGCCAGGCACATTTTAGCAAGTTTTACTTGTAAGTGGGGTTGGAAACGCTTTTCAGGCTCAGTACTGGCCTCAAAAGATGCAGCCCTGATGTCTCTCATGATAGCAGGTGGTTAAGTAGAAATTCGCTGCTCAGCTGACCCTGCAGGAGCAAACGTATGCTAAAAATGTTCGTAGAATGAGCTTTTCAGTGAAGAGCAGCCAGGCACATTTTAGCAAGTTTTACTTGAGGGGGTGGAAACGCTTTTCAGGCTCAGTACTGGGCTCAAAAGAAGCAGCCCTGATGCCTCTCATGATAGCAGGTGGTTAAGTAGAAATTCGCTGCTCGGCTGACCCAGCAGGAACAAACGTATGCCAAAAATGCACGTAGAATGAGATTTTCAGTGAATAGCAGCCAGGCACATTTTAGCAAGTTTTACTTGTAAGTGGGGATAGAAACGCTTTTCAGGCTCAGTACTGGGCTCAAAACATGCAGTCCTGATGTCTCTCATGATAGCAGGTCGTTAAGTAGAAATTCGCTGCTCGGCTGACCCTGCAGGAGAAAACGTATGCTAAAAATGTTTGTAGAATGAGATTTTCAGTGAAGAGTAGCCAGGCACATTTTAGCAAGTTTTACTTGTAAGTGGGGTTGGAAACGCTTTTCAGGCTCAATACTGGGCTCAAAACATGCAGCCCTGATGTCTCTCATGATAGCAGGTGGTTAAGTAGAAATTCGCTGCTCGGCTGACCCTGCAGGAGCAAACGTATGCTAAAAATGTTCGTAGAATGAGATTTTCAGTGAAGAGCAGCCTGGCACATTTTCGCAAGTTTTACTTGTAAGGGGGGTTGGAAACGATTTTCCATACTCAATACTGGGCTCAAAAGATGCAGTCCTGATGTCTCTCATGATAGCAGGTGGTTAAGTAGAAATTCGCTGCTCGGCTGATCCAGCAGGAGCAAACATATGCGAAAAATGTACGTAGAATGAGCTTTTCTGTGAAGAGCAGCCAGGCACATTTTAGCAAGTTTTACTTGTAAGTGGGGTTGGAAACGCTTTTCCATACTCAATACTGGGCTCAAAAGATGCAGCCCTGATGTCTCTCATGATAGCAGGTGGTTAAGTAGAAATTCGCTGCTCGGCTGACCCTGCAGGAGCAAATGTATGCTAAAAATGTTCGTAGAATGAGATTTTCAGTGAAGAGCGGCCAGGCACATTTTAGCAAGTTTTACTTGTAAGTGGGGTTGGAAACGCTTTTCAGGCTTAATACTGGGCTCAAAACATGCAGCCCTGATGTCTCTCATGATAGCAGGTGGTTAAGTAGAAATTCGCTGCTCGGCTGACCCAGCAGGAACAAATGTATGCCAAAAATGTACGTAGAATGAGATTTTCAGTGAATAGCAGCCAGGCACATTTTAGCAAGTTGTACTTGTAAGTGGGGATGGAAACACTTTTTAGGTTCAGTACTGGGCTCAAAAGATGCAGCCCTGATGTCTCTCATGATAGCAGGTGGTTAAGTAGAAATTCGCTGCTCGGCTGACCCAGCAGGAGCAAACGTATGCTAAAAATGTTCGTAGAATGAGCTTTTCAGTGAAGAGCAGCCAGGCACATTTTAACAAGTTTTACTTGTAAGTGGGGTTGGAAACGCTTTTCAGGCTCAGTACTGGGCTCAAAAGATGCAGCCCTGATGTCTCTCATGATAGCAGGTGGTTAAGTAGAAATTCGCTGCTCGGCTGACCCTGCAGGAGCAAACGTATGCTAAAAATGTTCTTAGAATGAGATTTTCAGTGAAGAGCAGCCTGGCACATTTTAGCAAGTTTTACTTGTAAGGGGGGTTGGAAACGCTTTTCCATACTCAATACTGGGCTCAAAAGATGCAGCCCTGATGTCTCTCATGATAGCAGGTGGTTAAGTAGAAATTCGCTGCTCGGCTGAACCCGCAGGAGCAAACATATGCGAAAAATGTACGTAGAATGAGCTTTTCAGTGAAGAGCAGCCAGGCACATTTTAGCAAGTTTTACTTGTAAGTGGGGTTGGAAACGCTTTTCAGGCTCAGTACTGGCCTCAAAAGATGCAGCCCTGATGTCTCTCATGATAGCAGGTGGTTAAGTAGAAATTCGCTGCTCAGCTGACCCTGCAGGAGCAAACGTATGCTAAAAATGTTCGTAGAATGAGCTTTTCAGTGAAGAGCAGCCAGGCACATTTTAGCAAGTTTTACTTGAGGGGGTGGAAACGCTTTTCAGGCTCAGTACTGGGCTCAAAAGAAGCAGCCCTGATGCCTCTCATGATAGCAGGTGGTTAAGTAGAAATTCGCTGCTCGGCTGACCCAGCAGGAACAAACGTATGCCAAAAATGCACGTAGAATGAGATTTTCAGTGAATAGCAGCCAGGCACATTTTAGCAAGTTTTACTTGTAAGTGGGGATAGAAACGCTTTTCAGGCTCAGTACTGGGCTCAAAACATGCAGTCCTGATGTCTCTCATGATAGCAGGTGGTTAAGTAGAAATTCGCTGCTCGGCTGACCCTGCAGGAGAAAACGTATGCTAAAAATGTTTGTAGAATGAGATTTTCAGTGAAGAGTAGCCAGGCACATTTTAGCAAGTTTTACTTGTAAGTGGGGTTGGAAACGCTTTTCAGGCTCAATACTGGGCTCAAAATATGCAGCCCTGATGTCTCTCATGATAGCAGGTGGTTAAGTAGAAATTCGCTGCTCGGCTGACCCTGCAGGAGCAAACGTATGCTAAAAATGTTCGTAGAATGAGATTTTCAGTGAAGAGCAGCCTGGCACATTTTCGCAAGTTTTACTTGTAAGGGGGGTTGGAAACGATTTTCCATACTCAATACTGGGCTCAAAAGATGCAGTCCTGATGTCTCTCATGATAGCAGGTGGTTAAGTAGAAATTCGCTGCTCGGCTGATCCAGCAGGAGCAAACATATGCGAAAAATGTACGTAGAATGAGCTTTTCTGTGAAGAGCAGCCAGGCACATTTTAGCAAGTTTTACTTGTAAGTGGGGTTGGAAACGCTTTTCAGGCTCAGTACTGGGCTCAAAACATGCAGTCCTGATGTCTCTCATGATAGGAGGTGGTAAAGTAGAAATTCGCTGCTCGGCTGACCCTGCAGGAGCAAATGTATGCTAAAAATGTTCGTAGAATGAGATTTTCAGTGAAGAGCAGCCAGGCACATTTTAGCAAGTTTTACTTGTAAGTGGGGTTGGAAACGCTTTTCAGGCTCAGTACTTGGCTCAAAAGATGCAGCCCTGATGTCTCTCATGATAGCAGGTGGTTAAGTAGAAATTCGCTGCTCGGCTGACCCTGCAGGAGCAAACGTATGCTAAAAATGTTCGTAGAATGAGATTTTCAGTGAAGAGCAGCCAGGCACATTTTAGCAAGTTTTACTTGTAAGTGGGGTTGGAAACGCTTTTCAGGCTCAATACTGGGCTCAAAAGATGCAGCCCTGATGTCTCTCATGATAGCAGGTGGTTAAGTAGAAATTCGCTGCTCGGCTGATCCAGCATGAGCAAACATATGTGAAAAATGTACGTAGAATGAGCTTTTCCGTGAAGAGCAGCCAGGCACATTTTAGCAAGTTTTACTTGTAAGTGGGGTTGGAAACGCTTTTCAGGCTCAATACTGGGCTCATAAGATGCAGCCCTGATGTCTCTCATGATAGGAGGTGGTTAAGTAGAAATTAGCTGCTCGGCTGAACCAGCAGGAGCAAACATATGCTAAAAATGTTCGTAGAATGAGTTTTTCAGTGAAGAGCAGCCAGGCACATTTTAGCAAGTTTTACTTGTAAGTGGGGTTGGAAACTCTTTTCAGGCTCAGTACTGGGCTCAAAGATGCAGCCCTGATATCTCTCATGATAGCAGGTGGTTAAGTAGAAATTCGCTGCTCGGCTGACCCGGCAGGAACAAACGTATGCCAAAAATGTACGTAGAATGAGATTTTCAGTGAATAGCAGCCAGGCACATTTTAGCAAGTTTTACTTGTAAGGGGGGTTAGAAACGCTTTTCCATACTCAATACTGGGCTCAAAAGATGCAGCCCTGATGTCTCTCATGATAGCAGGTGGTTAAGTATAAATTTGCTGCTCGGCTGATCCAGCAGGAGCAAACATATGCGAAAAATGTACGTAGAATGAGCTTTTCCGTGAAGAGCAGCCAGGCACATTTTAGCAAGTTTTACTTGTAAGTGGGGTTGGAAACGCTTTTCAGGCTCAGTACTGGGCTCAAAACATGCAGTCCTGATGTCTCTCATGATAGGAGGTGGTAAAGTAGAAATTCGCTGCTCGGCTGACCCTGCAGGAGCAAATGTATGCTAAAAATGTTCGTAGAATGAGATTTTCAGTGAAGAGCAGCCAGGCACATTTTAGCAAGTTTTACTTGTAAGTGGGGTTGGAAACGCTTTTCAGGCTCAATACTTGGCTCAAAAGATGCAGCCCTGATATCTCTCATGATAGCAGGTGGTTAAGTAGAAATTCGCTGCTCGGCTGACCCTGCAGGAGCAAACGTATGCTAAAAATGTTCGTAGAATGAGATTTTCAGTGAAGAGCAGCCAGGCACATTTTAGCAAGTTTTACTTGTAAGTGGGGTTGGAAACGCTTTTCAGGCTCAATACTGGGCATAAAAGATGCAGCCCTGATGTCTCTCATGATAGCAGGTGGTTAAGTAGAAATTCGCTGCTCGGCTGATCCAGCAGGAGCAAACATATGCGAAAAATGTACGTAGAATGAGCTTTTCAGTGAAGAGCAGCCAGGCACATTTTAGCAAGTTTTATTTGTAAGTGGGGATGGAAACGCTTTTTAGGCTCAGTACTGGGCTCAAAAGATGCAGCCCTGATGTCTCTCATGATAGCAGGTGGTTAAGTAGAAATTCGCTGCTCGGCTGACCCTGCAGGAGCAAACGTATGCTAAAAATGTTCGTAGAATGAGATTTTCAGTGAAGAGCAGCCAGGCACATTTTAGCAAGTTTTACTTGTAAGTGGGGTTGGAAATGCTTTTCAGGCTCAATACTGGGCTCAAAACATGCAGCCCTGATGTCTCTCATGATAGCAGGTGGTTAAGTAGAAATTCGCTGCTCGGCTGACCCTGCAGGATCAAACGTATGCTAAAAATGTTCGTAGAATGAGCTTTTCAGTGAAGAGCAGCCAGGCACATTTTAACAAGTTTTACTTGTAAGTGGGGTTGGAAACGCTTTTCAGGCTCAGTACTGGGCTCAAAAGATGCAGCCCTGATGTCTCTCATGATAGCAGGTGGTTAAGTAGAAATTCGCTGCTCGGCTGACCCTGCAGGAGCAAACGTATGCTAAAAATGTTCGTAGAATGAGATTTTCAGTGAAGAGCAGCCTGGCACATTTTAGCAAGTTTTACTTGTAAGTGGGGTGGAAACGCTTTTCCATACTCAATACTGGGCTCAAAAGATGCAGCCCTGATGTCTCTCATGATAGCAGGTGGTTAAGTAGAAATTCGCTGCTCGGCTGACCCTGCAGGAGCAAATGTATGCTAAAAATGTTCGTAGAATGAGATTTTCAGTGAAGAGCGGCCAGGCACATTTTAGCAAGTTTTACTTGTAAGTGGGGTTGGAAATGCTTTTCAGGCTTAATACTGGGCTCAAAACATGCAGCCCTGATGTCTCTCATGATAGCAGGTGGTTAAGTAGAAATTCGCTGCTCGGCTGACCCAGCAGGAACAAATGTATGCCAAAAATGTACGTAGAATGAGATTTTCAGTGAATAGCAGCCAGGCACATTTTAGCAAGTTGTACTTGTAAGTGGGGATGGAAACACTTTTTAGGTTCAGTACTGGGCTCAAAAGATGCAGCCCTGATGTCTCTCATGATAGCAGGTGGTTAAGTAGAAATTCGCTGCTCGGCTGACCCAGCAGGAGCAAATGTATGCTAAAAATGTTTGTAGAATGAGATTTTCAGTGAAGAGCAGCCAGGCACATTTTAGCAAGTTTTACTTGTAAGTGGGGTTGGAAACGCTTTTCAGGCTCAATACTGGGCTCAAAAGATGCAGCCCTGATGTCTCTCATGATAGCAGGTGGTTAAGTAGAAATTCGCTGCTCGGCTGACCCTGCAGGAGCAAACGTATGCTAACAATGTTCGTAGAATGAGATTTTCAGTGAAGAGCAGCCAGGCACATTTTAGCAAGTTTTACTTGTAAGTGGGGTTGGAAACGCTTTTCAGGCTCAATACTGGGCTCAAAACATGCAGCCCTGATGTCTCTCATGATAGCAGGTGGTTAAGTAGAAATTCGCTGCTCGGCTGACCCTGCAGGATCAAACGTATGCTAAAAATGTTCGTAGAATGAGCTTTTCAGTGAAGAGCAGCCAGGCACCTTTTAACAAGTTTTACTTGTAAGTGGGGTTGGAAACGCTTTTCAGGCTCAGTACTGGGCTCAAAAGATGCAGCCCTGATGTCTCTCATGATAGCAGGTGGTTAAGTAGAAATTCGCTGCTCGGCTGACCCGGCAGGAACACACGTATGCCAAAAATGTACGTAGAATGAGATTTTCAGTGAATAGCAGCCAGGCACATTTTAGCAAGTTTTACTTGTAAGGGGGGTTAGAAACGCTTTTCCATACTCAATACTCGGCTCAAAAGATGCAGCCCTGATGTCTCTCATGATAGCAGGTGGTTAAGTATAAATTCGCTGCTCGGCTGATCCAGCAGGAGCAAACATATGCGAAAAATGTACGTAGGATGAGCTTTTCAGTGAAGAGCAGCTAGGCACATTTTAGCAAGTTTTACTTGTAAGTGGGGATGGAAACGCTTTTTAGGCTCAGTACTGGGCTCAAAAGATGCAGCCCTGATGTCTCTCATGATAGCAGGTGGTTAAGTAGAAATTCGCTGCTCGGCTGACCCTGCAGGAGCAAACGTATGCTAAAAATGTTCGTAGAATGAGATTTTCAGTGAAGAGCAGCCTGGCACATTTTAGCAAGTTTTACTTGTAGGTGGGGTGGAAACGCTTTTCCATGCTCAATACTGGGCTCAAAACATGCAGCCCTGATGTCTCTCATGATAGCAGGTGGTTAAGTAGAAATTCGCTTCTCGGCTGACCCTGCAGGAGCAAATGTATGCTAAAAATGTTCGTAGAATGAGATTTTCAGTGAAGAGCGGCCAGGCACATTTTAGCAAGTTTTACTTGTAAGTGGGGTTGGAAACGCTTTTCAGGCTCAATACTGGGCTCAAAACATGCAGCCCTGATGTCTCTCATGATAGCAGGTGGTTAAGTAGAAATTCGCTGCTCGGCTGACCCAGCAGGAACAAACGTATGCCAAAAATGTACGTAGAATGAGATTTTCAGTGAATAGCAGCCAGGCACATTTTAGCAAGTTGTACTTGTAAGTGGGGATGGAAACGCTTTTTAGGTTCAGTACTGGGCTCAAAAGATGCAGCCCTGATGTCTCTCATGATAGCAGGTGGTTAAGTAGAAATTCGCTGCTCGGCTGACCCTGCAGGAGCAAATGTATGCTAAAAATGTTCGTAGAATGAGATTTTCAGTGAAGAGCAGCCAGGCACATTTTAGCAAGTTTTACTTGTAAGTGGGGTTGGAAACGCTTTTCAGGCTCAATACTGGGCTCAAAAGATGCAGCCCTGATGTCTCTCATGATAGCAGGTGGTTAAGTAGAAATTCGCTGCTCGGCTGACCCTGCAGGAGCAAACGTATGCTAACAATGTTCGTAGAATGAGATTTTCAGTGAAGAGCAGCCAGGCACATTTTAGCAAGTTTTACTTGTAAGTGGGGTTGGAAACGCTTTTCAGGCTCAATACTGGGCTCAAAACATACAGCCCTGATGTCTCTCATGATAGCAGGTGGTTAAGTAGAAATTCGCTGCTCGGCTGACCCTGCAGGAGCAAACGTATGCTAAAAATTTTCGTAGAATGAGCTTTTCAGTGAAGAGCTGCCAGGCACATTTTAGCAAGTTTTACTTGTAAGTGGGGTTGGAAACGCTTTTCAGGCTCAGTACTGGGCTCAAAAGATGCAGCCCTGATGTCTCTCATGATAGCAGGTGGTTAAGTAGAAATTCGCTGCTCGGCTGACCCTGCAGGAGCAAACGTATGCTAAAAATGTTCGTAGAATGAGCTTTTCAGTGAAGAGCTGCCAGGCACATTTTAGCAAGTTTTACTTGTAAGTGGGGTTGGAAACGCTTTTCAGGCTCAGTACTGGGCTCAAAAGATGCAGCCCTGATGTCTCTCATGATAGCAGGTGGTTAAGTAGAAATTCGCTGCTCGGCTGACCCTGCAGGAGCAAACGTATGCTAAAAATGTTCGTAGAATGAGATTTTCAGTGAAGAGCAGCCAGGCACATTTTAGCAGGTTTTACTTGTAGTGGGGTTGGAAACGCTTTTCAGGCTCAATACTGGGCTCAAAACATGCAGCCCTGATGTCTCTCATGATAGCAGGTGGTTAAGTAGAAATTCGCTGCTCGGCTGACCCTGCAGGAGCAAATGTATGCTAAAAATGTTCGTAGAATGAGATTTTCAGTGAAGAGCGGCCAGGCACATTTTAGCAAGTTTTACTTGTAAGTGGGGTTGGAAACGCTTTTCAGGCTCAATACTGGGCTCAAAACATGCAGCCCTGATGTCTCTCATGATAGCAGGTGGTTAAGTAGAAATTCGCTGCTCGGCTGACCCAGCAGGAACAAACGTATGCTAAAAATGTTCGTAGAATGAGATTTTCAGTGAAGAGCAGCCAGGCACATTTTAGCAGGTTTTACTTGTAGTGGGGTTGGAAACGCTTTTCAGGCTCAATACTGGGCTCAAAACATGCAGCCCTGATGTCTCTCATGATAGCAGGTGGTTAAGTAGAAATTCGCTGCTCGGCTGACCGTGCAGGAGCAAACGTATGCTAAAAATGTTCGTAGAATGACATTTTCAGTGAAGAGCAGCCTGGCACATTTTAGCAAATTTTACTTGTAATGGGGGTTGGAAACGCTTTTCCATACTCAATACTGGGCTCAAAAGATGCAGCCCTGATGTCTCTCATGATAGCAGGTGGTTAAGTAGAAATTCGCTGCTCGGCTGATCCAGCAGGAGCAAACATATGCGAAAAATGTACGTAGAATGAGCTTTTTAGTGAAGAGCAGCCAGGCACATTTTAGCAAGTTTTACTTGTAAGTGGGGTCGGAAACACTTTTCAGGCTCAGTACTGGCCTCAAAAGATGCAGCCCTGATGTCTCTCATGATAGCAGGTGGTTAAGTAGAAATTCGCTGCTCGGCTGACCCTGTAGGATCAAACGTATGCTAAAAATGTTCGTAGAATGAGATTTTCAGTGAAGAGCAGCCAGGCACATTTTAGCAAGTTTTACTTGTAAGTGGGGTTGGAAACGCTTTTCAGGCTCAATACTGGGCTCAAAACATGCAGCCCTGATGTCTCTCATGATAGCAGGTGGTTAAGTAGAAATTCGCTGCTCGGCTGACCCTGCAGGATCAAACGTATGCTAAAAATGTTCGTAGAATGAGCTTTTCAGTGAAGAGCAGCCAGGCACATTTTAACAAGTTTTACTTGTAAGTGGGGTTGGAAACGCTTTTCAGGCTCAGTACTGGGCTCAAAAGATGCAGCCCTGATGTCTCTCATGATAGCAGGTGGTTAAGTAGAAATTTGCTGCTCGGCTGACCCTGCAGGAGCAAACGTATGCTAAAAATGTTCTTAGAATGAGATTTTCAGTGAAGAGCAGCCTGGCACATTTTAGCAAGTTTTACTTGTAAGGGGGGTTGGAAACGCTTTTCCATACTCAATACTGGGCTCAAAAGATGCAGCCCTGATGTCTCTCATGATAGCAGGTGGTTAAGTAGAAATTCGCTGCTCGGTTGATCCAGCAGGAGCAAACATATGCGAAAAATGTACGTAGAATGAGCTTTTCAGTGAAGAGCAGCCAGGCACATTTTAGCAAGTTTTACTTGTAAGTGGGGTTGGAAACGCTTTTCAGGCTCAGTACTGGCCTCAAAAGATGCAGCCCTGATGTCTCTCATGATAGCAGGTGGTTAAGTAGAAATTCGCTGCTCAGCTGACCCTGCAGGAGCAAACGTATGCTAAAAATCTTCGTAGAATGAGCTTTTCAGTGAAGAGCAGCCAGGCACATTTTAGCAAGTTTTACTTGAGGGGGTGGAAACGCTTTTCAGGCTCAGTACTGGGCTCAAAAGATGCAGCCCTGATGTCTCTCATGATAGCAGGTGGTTAAGTAGAAATTCGCTGCTCGGCTGACCCTGCAGGAGCAAACGTATGCTAAAAATGTTCTTAGAATGAGATTTTCAGTGAAGAGCAGCCTGGCACATTTTAGCAAGTTTTACTTGTAAGGGGGGTTGGAAACGCTTTTCCATACTCAATACTGGGCTCAAAAGATGCAGCCCTGATGTCTCTCATGATAGCAGGTGGTTAAGTAGAAATTCGCTGCTCGGTTGATCCAGCAGGAGCAAACATATGCGAAAAATGTACGTAGAATGAGCTTTTCAGTGAAGAGCAGCCAGGCACATTTTAGCAAGTTTTACTTGTAAGTGGGGTTGGAAACGCTTTTCAGGCTCAGTACTGGCCTCAAAAGATGCAGCCCTGATGTCTCTCATGATAGCAGGTGGTTAAGTAGAAATTCGCTGCTCAGCTGACCCTGCAGGAGCAAACGTATGCTAAAAATCTTCGTAGAATGAGCTTTTCAGTGAAGAGCAGCCAGGCACATTTTAGCAAGTTTTACTTGAGGGGGTGGAAACGCTTTTCAGGCTCAGTACTGGGCTCAAAAGAAGCAGCCCTGATGCTCCTCATGATAGCAGGTGGTTAAGTAGAAATTCGCTGCTCGGCTGACCCTGCAGGAGCAAACGTATGCTAAAAATTTTCGTAGAATGAGCTTTTCAGTGAAGAGCTGCCAGGCACATTTTAGCAAGTTTTACTTGTAAGTGGGGTTGGAAACGCTTTTCAGGCTCAGTACTGGGCTCAAAAGATGCAGCCCTGATGTCTCTCATGATAGCAGGTGGTTAAGTAGAAATTCGCTGCTCGGCTGACCCTGCAGGAGCAAACGTATGCTAAAAATGTTCGTAGAATGAGCTTTTCAGTGAAGAGCTGCCAGGCACATTTTAGCAAGTTTTACTTGTAAGTGGGGTTGGAAACGCTTTTCAGGCTCAGTACTGGGCTCAAAAGATGCAGCCCTGATGTCTCTCATGATAGCAGGTGGTTAAGTAGAAATTCGCTGCTCGGCTGACCCTGCAGGAGCAAACGTATGCTAAAAATGTTCGTAGAATGAGATTTTCAGTGAAGAGCAGCCAGGCACATTTTAGCAGGTTTTACTTGTAGTGGGGTTGGAAACGCTTTTCAGGCTCAATACTGGGCTCAAAACATGCAGCCCTGATGTCTCTCATGATAGCAGGTGGTTAAGTAGAAATTCGCTGCTCGGCTGACCCTGCAGGAGCAAATGTATGCTAAAAATGTTCGTAGAATGAGATTTTCAGTGAAGAGCGGCCAGGCACATTTTAGCAAGTTTTACTTGTAAGTGGGGTTGGAAACGCTTTTCAGGCTCAATACTGGGCTCAAAACATGCAGCCCTGATGTCTCTCATGATAGCAGGTGGTTAAGTAGAAATTCGCTGCTCGGCTGACCCAGCAGGAACAAACGTATGCTAAAAATGTTCGTAGAATGAGATTTTCAGTGAAGAGCAGCCAGGCACATTTTAGCAGGTTTTACTTGTAGTGGGGTTGGAAACGCTTTTCAGGCTCAATACTGGGCTCAAAACATGCAGCCCTGATGTCTCTCATGATAGCAGGTGGTTAAGTAGAAATTCGCTGCTCGGCTGACCGTGCAGGAGCAAACGTATGCTAAAAATGTTCGTAGAATGACATTTTCAGTGAAGAGCAGCCTGGCACATTTTAGCAAATTTTACTTGTAATGGGGGTTGGAAACGCTTTTCCATACTCAATACTGGGCTCAAAAGATGCAGCCCTGATGTCTCTCATGATAGCAGGTGGTTAAGTAGAAATTCGCTGCTCGGCTGATCCAGCAGGAGCAAACATATGCGAAAAATGTACGTAGAATGAGCTTTTTAGTGAAGAGCAGCCAGGCACATTTTAGCAAGTTTTACTTGTAAGTGGGGTCGGAAACACTTTTCAGGCTCAGTACTGGCCTCAAAAGATGCAGCCCTGATGTCTCTCATGATAGCAGGTGGTTAAGTAGAAATTCGCTGCTCGGCTGACCCTGTAGGATCAAACGTATGCTAAAAATGTTCGTAGAATGAGATTTTCAGTGAAGAGCAGCCAGGCACATTTTAGCAAGTTTTACTTGTAAGTGGGGTTGGAAACGCTTTTCAGGCTCAATACTGGGCTCAAAACATGCAGCCCTGATGTCTCTCATGATAGCAGGTGGTTAAGTAGAAATTCGCTGCTCGGCTGACCCTGCAGGATCAAACGTATGCTAAAAATGTTCGTAGAATGAGCTTTTCAGTGAAGAGCAGCCAGGCACATTTTAACAAGTTTTACTTGTAAGTGGGGTTGGAAACGCTTTTCAGGCTCAGTACTGGGCTCAAAAGATGCAGCCCTGATGTCTCTCATGATAGCAGGTGGTTAAGTAGAAATTTGCTGCTCGGCTGACCCTGCAGGAGCAAACGTATGCTAAAAATGTTCTTAGAATGAGATTTTCAGTGAAGAGCAGCCTGGCACATTTTAGCAAGTTTTACTTGTAAGGGGGGTTGGAAACGCTTTTCCATACTCAATACTGGGCTCAAAAGATGCAGCCCTGATGTCTCTCATGATAGCAGGTGGTTAAGTAGAAATTCGCTGCTCGGTTGATCCAGCAGGAGCAAACATATGCGAAAAATGTACGTAGAATGAGCTTTTCAGTGAAGAGCAGCCAGGCACATTTTAGCAAGTTTTACTTGTAAGTGGGGTTGGAAACGCTTTTCAGGCTCAGTACTGGCCTCAAAAGATGCAGCCCTGATGTCTCTCATGATAGCAGGTGGTTAAGTAGAAATTCGCTGCTCAGCTGACCCTGCAGGAGCAAACGTATGCTAAAAATCTTCGTAGAATGAGCTTTTCAGTGAAGAGCAGCCAGGCACATTTTAGCAAGTTTTACTTGAGGGGGTGGAAACGCTTTTCAGGCTCAGTACTGGGCTCAAAAGATGCAGCCCTGATGTCTCTCATGATAGCAGGTGGTTAAGTAGAAATTCGCTGCTCGGCTGACCCTGCAGGAGCAAACGTATGCTAAAAATGTTCTTAGAATGAGATTTTCAGTGAAGAGCAGCCTGGCACATTTTAGCAAGTTTTACTTGTAAGGGGGGTTGGAAACGCTTTTCCATACTCAATACTGGGCTCAAAAGATGCAGCCCTGATGTCTCTCATGATAGCAGGTGGTTAAGTAGAAATTCGCTGCTCGGTTGATCCAGCAGGAGCAAACATATGCGAAAAATGTACGTAGAATGAGCTTTTCAGTGAAGAGCAGCCAGGCACATTTTAGCAAGTTTTACTTGTAAGTGGGGTTGGAAACGCTTTTCAGGCTCAGTACTGGCCTCAAAAGATGCAGCCCTGATGTCTCTCATGATAGCAGGTGGTTAAGTAGAAATTCGCTGCTCAGCTGACCCTGCAGGAGCAAACGTATGCTAAAAATCTTCGTAGAATGAGCTTTTCAGTGAAGAGCAGCCAGGCACATTTTAGCAAGTTTTACTTGAGGGGGTGGAAACGCTTTTCAGGCTCAGTACTGGGCTCAAAAGAAGCAGCCCTGATGCTCCTCATGATAGCAGGTGGTTAAGTAGAAATTCGCTGCTCGGCTGACCCAGCAGGAACAAACGTATGCCAAAAATGTACGTAGAATGAGATTTTCAGTGAAGAGCAGCCAGGCACATTTTAGCAAGTTTTACTTGTAAGTGGGGTTGGAAACGCTTTTCAGGCTCAATACTGGGCTCAAAAGATGCAGCCCTGATGTCTCTCATGATAGCAGGTGGTTAAGTAGAAATTCGCTGCTCGGCTGATCCAGCAGGAGCAAACATATGCGAAAAATGTACGTAGAATGAGATTTTCAGTGAAGAGCAGCCAGGCACATTTTAGCAAGTTTTACTTGTAAGTGGGGTTGGAAACGCTTTTCAGGCTCAGTACTGGGCTTAAAGATGCAGCCCTGATGTCTCTCATGATATCAGGTGGTTAAGTAGAAATTCGCTGCTCGGCTGACCCGGCAGGAACAAACGTATGCCAAAAATGTACGTAGAATGAGATTTTCAGTGAATAGCAGCCAGGCACATTTTAGCAAGTTTTACTTGTAAGTGGGGATGGAAACGCTTTTTAGGCTCAGTACTGGGCTCAAAAGATGCAGCCCTGATGTCTCTCATGATAGAAGGTGTTTAAGTAGAAATACGCTGCTCGGCTGACCCTGCAGGAGCAAACGTATGCTAAAAATGTTCGTAGAATGAGATTTTCAGTGAAGAGCAGCCTGGCACATTTTAGCAAGTTTTACTTGTAAGGGGGGTTAGAAACGGTTTTCCATACTCAATACTGGGCTCAAAAGATGCAGCCCTGATGTCTCTCATGATAGCAGGTGGTTAAGTATAAATTCGCTGCTCGGCTGATCCAGCAGGAGCAAACATATGCGAAAAATGTACGTAGAATGAGCTTTTCAGTGAAGAGCAGCCTGGCACATTTTAGCAAGTTTTACTTGTAAGTGGGGTTGGAAACGCTTTTCAGGCTCAATACTGGGCTCAAAAGATGCAGCCCTGATGTCTCTCATGATAGCAGGTGGTTAAGTAGAAATTC
The DNA here is from genome assembly GCF_964261635.1 of Lissotriton helveticus. Taxonomy (NCBI): domain Eukaryota; kingdom Metazoa; phylum Chordata; class Amphibia; order Caudata; family Salamandridae; genus Lissotriton; species Lissotriton helveticus. The sequence continues at coordinate 1,352,009,528 of NC_136061.1, read as the reverse complement.
GCTGCTCGGCTGACCCTGCAGGAGCAAACGTATGCGAAAAATGTACGTAGAATGAGCTTTTCCGTGAAGAGCAGCTAGGCACATTTTAGCAAGTTTTACTTGTAAGTGGGGTTGAAAACGCTTTTCAGGCTCAGTACTGGGCTCAAAACGTGCAGTCCTGATGTCTCTCATGATAGGAGGTGGTAAAGTAGAAATTCGCTGCTCGGCTGACCCTGCAGGAGCAAATGTATGCTAAAAATGTTCGTAGAATGAGATTTTCAGTGAAGAGCAGCCAGGCACATTTTAGCAAGTTTTACTTGTAAGTGGGGTTGGAAACGCTTTTCAGGCTCAGTACTTGGCTCAAAAGATGCAGCCCTGATGTCTCTCATGATAGCAGGTGGTTAAGTAGAAATTCGCTGCTCGGCTGACCCTGCAGGAGCAAACGTATGCTAAAAATGTTCGTAGAATGAGATTTTCAGTGAAGAGCAGCCAGGCACATTTTAGCAAGTTTTACTTGTAAGTGGGGTTGGAAACGCTTTTCAGGCTCAATACTGGGCTCATAAGATGCAGCCCTGATGTCTCTCATGATAGGAGGTGGTTAAGTAGAAATTCGCTGCTCGGCTGAACCAGCAGGAGCAAACATATGCTAAAAATGTTCGTAGAATGAGTTTTTCAGTGAAGAGCAGCCAGGCACATTTTAGCAAGTTTTACTTGTAAATGGGGTTGGAAACGCTTTTCAGGCTCAGTACTGGGCTCAAAGATGCAGCCCTGATGTCTCTCATGATAGCAGGTGGTTAAGTAGAAATTCGCTGCTCGGCTGACCCGGCAGGAACACACGTATGCCAAAAATGTACGTAGAATGAGATTTTCAGTGAATAGCAGCCAGGCACATTTTAGCAAGTTTTACTTGTAAGGGGGGTTAGAAACGCTTTTCCATACTCAATACTGGGCTCAAAAGATGCAGCCCTGATGTCTCTCATGATAGCAGGTGGTTAAGTATAAATTCGCTGCTCGGCTGATCCAGCAGGAGCAAACATATGCGAAAAATGTACGTAGGATGAGCTTTTCAGTGAAGAGCAGCTAGGCACATTTTAGCAAGTTTTACTTGTAAGTGGGGATGGAAACGCTTTTTAGGCTCAGTACTGGGCTCAAAAGATGCAGCCCTGATGTCTCTCATGATAGCAGGTGGTTAAGTAGAAATTCGCTGCTCGGCTGACCCTGCAGGAGCAAACGTATGCTAAAAATGTTCGTAGAATGAGATTTTCAGTGAAGAGCAGCCTGGCACATTTTAGCAAGTTTTACTTGTAGGTGGGGTGGAAACGCTTTTCCATGCTCAATACTGGGCTCAAAACATGCAGCCCTGATGTCTCTCATGATAGCAGGTGGTTAAGTAGAAATTCGCTGCTCGGCTGACCCTGCAGGAGCAAATGTATGCTAAAAATGTTCGTAGAATGAGATTTTCAGTGAAGAGCGGCCAGGCACATTTTAGCAAGTTTTACTTGTAAGTGGGGTTGGAAACGCTTTTCAGGCTCAATACTGGGCTCAAAACATGCAGCCCTGATGTCTCTCATGATAGCAGGTGGTTAAGTAGAAATTCGCTGCTCGGCTGACCCAGCAGGAACAAACGTATGCCAAAAATGTACGTAGAATGAGATTTTCAGTGAATAGCAGCCAGGCACATTTTAGCAAGTTGTACTTGTAAGTGGGGATGGAAACGCTTTTTAGGTTCAGTACTGGGCTCAAAAGATGCAGCCCTGATGTCTCTCATGATAGCAGGTGGTTAAGTAGAAATTCGCTGCTCGGCTGACCCTGCAGGAGCAAATGTATGCTAAAAATGTTCGTAGAATGAGATTTTCAGTGAAGAGCAGCCAGGCACATTTTAGCAAGTTTTACTTGTAAGTGGGGTTGGAAACACTTTTCAGGCTCAATACTGGGCTCAAAAGATGCAGCCCTGATGTCTCTCATGATAGCAGGTGGTTAAGTAGAAATTCGCTGCTCGGCTGACCCTGCAGGAGCAAACGTATGCTAACAATGTTCGTAGAATGAGATTTTCAGTGAAGAGCAGCCAGGCACATTTTAGCAAGTTTTACTTGTAAGTGGGGTTGGAAACGCTTTTCAGGCTCAATACTGGGCTCAAAACATGCAGCCCTGATGTCTCTCATGATAGCAGGTGGTTAAGTAGAAATTCGCTGCTCGGCTGACCCTGCAGGAGCAAACGTATGCTAAAAATTTTCGTAGAATGAGCTTTTCAGTGAAGAGCAGCCAGGCACATTTTAGCAAGTTTTACTTGTAAGTGGGGTTGGAAACGCTTTTCAGGCTCAATACTGGGCTCAAAAGATGCAGCCCTGATGTCTCTCATGATAGCAGGTGGTTAAGTAGAAATTCGCTGCTCGGCTGACCCTGCAGGAGCAAACGTATGCTAAAAATGTTCGTAGAATGAGATTTTCAGTGAAGAGCAGCCAGGCACATTTTAGCAGGTTTTACTTGTAGTGGGGTTGGAAACGCTTTTCAGGCTCAATACTGGGCTCAAAACATGCAGCCCTGATGTCTCTCATGATAGCAAGTGGTTAAGTAGAAATTCGCTGCTCGGCTGACCCTGCAGGAGCAAATGTATGCTAAAAATGTTCGTAGAATGAGATTTTCAGTGAAGAGCGGCCAGGCACATTTTAGCAAGTTTTACTTGTAAGTGGGGTTGGAAACGCTTTTCAGGCTCAATACTGGGCTCAAAACATGCAGCCCTGATGTCTCTCATGATAGCAGGTGGTTAAGTAGAAATTCGCTGCTCGGCTGACCCAGCAGGAACAAACGTATGCCAAAAATATACGTAGAATGAGATTTTCAGTGAATAGCAGCCAGGCACATTTTAGCAAGTTTTACTTGTAAGTGGGGTTGGAAACGCTTTTCAGGCTCAATACTGGACTCAAAACATGCAGCCCTGATGTCTCTCATGATAGCAGGTGGTTAAGTAGAAATTCGCTGCTCGGCTGACCCTGCAGGAGCAAACGTATGCTAAAAATGTTAGTAGAATGAGATTTTCAGTGAAGAGCAGCCAGGCACATTTTAGCAGGTTTTACTTGTAGTGGGGTTGGAAACGCTTTTCAGGCTCAATACTGGGCTCAAAACATGCAGCCCTGATGTCTCTCATTATAGCAGGTGGTTAAGTAGAAATTCGCTGCTCGGCTGACCGTGCAGGAGCAAACGTATGCTAAAAATGTTCGTAGAATGAGATTTTCAGTGAAGAGCAGCCTGGCACATTTTAGCAAATTTTACTTGTAATGGGGGTTGGAAATGCTTTTCCATACTCAATACTGGGCTCAAAAGATGCAGCCCTGATGTCTCTCATGATAGCAGGTGGTTAAGTAGAAATTCGCTGCTCGGCTGACCCTGTAGGATCAAACGTATGCTAAAAATGTTCGTAGAATGAGATTTTCAGTGAAGAGCAGCCAGGCACATTTTAGCAAGTTTTACTTGTAAGTGGGGTTGGAAACGCTTTTCAGGCTCAATACTGGGCTCAAAACATGCAGCCCTGATGACTCTCATGATAGCAGGTGGTTAATTAGAAATTCGCTGCTCGGCTGACCCTGCAGAATCAAACGTATGCTAAAAATGTTCGTAGAATGAGCTTTTCAGTGAAGAGCAGCCAGGCACATTTTAACAAGTTTTACTTGTAAGTGGGGTTGGAAACGCTTTTCAGGCTCAGTACTGGCCTCAAAAGATGCAGCCCTGATGTCTCTCATGATAGCAGGTGGTTAAGTAGAAATTCGCTGCTCAGCTGACCCTGCAGGAGCAAACGTATGCTAAAAATCTTCGTAGAATGAGCTTTTCAGTGAAGAGCAGCCAGGCACATTTTAGCAAGTTTTACTTGAGGGGGTGGAAACGCTTTTCAGGCTCAGTACTGGGCTCAAAAGAAGCAGCCCTGATGCCTCTCATGATAGCAGATGGTTAAGTAGAAATTCGCTGCTCGGCTGACCCTGCAGGAGCAAACGTATGCTAAAAATGTTCTTAGAATGAGATTTTCAGTGAAGAGCAGCCTGGCACATTTTAGCAAGTTTTACTTGTAAGTGGGGTTGGAAACGCTTTTCAGGCTCAATACTGGGCTCAAAACATGCAGCCCTGATGTCTCTCATGATAGCAGGTGGTTAAGTAGAAATTCGCTGCTCGGCTGACCCTGCAGGATCAAACGTATGCTAAAAATGTTCGTAGAATGAGCTTTTCAGTGAAGAGCAGCCAGGCACATTTTAACAAGTTTTACTTGTAAGTGGGGTTGGAAACGCTTTTCAGGCTCAGTACTGGGCTCAAAAGATGCAGCCCTGATGTCTCTCATGATAGCAGGTGGTTAAGTAGAAATTCGCTGCTCGGCTGACCCTGCAGGAGCAAACGTATGCTAAAAATGTTCTTAGAATGAGATTTTCAGTGAAGAGCAGCCTGGCACATTTTAGCAAGTTTTACTTGTAAGTGGGGTTGGAAACGCTTTTCAGGCTCAGTACTGGGCTCAAAAGAAGCAGCCCTGATGTCTCTCATGATAGCAGGTGGTTAAGTAGAAATTCGCTGCTCGGCTGACCCTGCAGGAGCAAACGTATGCTAAAAATGTTCTTAGAATGAGATTTTCAGTGAAGAGCAGCCTGGCACATTTTAGCAAGTTTTACTTGTAAGTGGGGTTGGAAACGCTTTTCAGGCTCAATACCTGGCTCAAAACATGCAGCCCTGATGTCTCTCATGATAGCAGGTGGTTAAGTAGAAATTCGCTGCTCGGCTGACCCTGCAGGATCAAACGTATGCTAAAAATGTTCGTAGAATGAGCTTTTCAGTGAAGAGCAGCCAGGCACATTTTAACAAGTTTTACTTGTAAGTGGGGTTGGAAACGCTTTTCAGGCTCAGTACTGGGCTCAAAAGATGCAGCCCTGATGTCTCTCATGATAGCAGGTGGTTAAGTAGAAATTCGCTGCTCGGCTGACCCTGCAGGAGCAAACGTATGCTAAAAATGTTCTTAGAATGAGATTTTCAGTGAAGAGCAGCCTGGCACATTTTAGCAAGTTTTACTTGTAAGGGGGGTTGGAAACGCTTTTCAGGCTCAATACTGGGCTCAAAACATGCAGCCCTGATGTCTCTCATGATAGCAGGTGGTTAAGTAGAAATTCGCTGCTCGGTTGATCCAGCAGGAGCAAACATATGCGAAAAATGTACGTAGATTGAGCTTTTCAGTGAAGAGCAGCCAGGCACATTTTAGCAAGTTTTACTTGTAAGTGGGGTTGGAAACGCTTTTCAGGCTCAGTACTGGCCTCAAAAGATGCATCCCTGATGTCTCTCATGATAGCAGGTGGTTAAGTAGAAATTCGCTGCTCAGCTGACCCTGCAGGAGCAAACGTATGCTAAAAATCTTCGTAGAATGAGCTTTTCAGTGAAGAGCAGCCAGGCACATTTTAGCAAGTTTTACTTGAGGGGGTGGAAACGCTTTTCAGGCTCAGTACTGGGCTCAAAAGAAGCAGCCCTGATGCCTCTCATGATAGCAGGTGGTTAAGTAGAAATTCGCTGCTCGGCTGACCCAGCAGGAACAAACGTATGCCAAAAATGTACGTAGAATGAGATTTTCAGTGAAGAGCAGCCAGGCACATTTTAGCAAGTTTTACTTGTAAGTGGGGTTGGAAACGCTTTTCAGGCTCAATACTGGGCTCAAAAGATGCAGCCCTGATGTCTCTCATGATAGCAGGTGGTTAAGTAGAAATTCGCTGCTCGGCTGATCCAGCAGGAGCAAACATATGCGAAAAATGTACGTAGAATGAGATTTTCAGTGAAGAGCAGCCAGGCACATTTTAGCAAGTTTTACTTGTAAGTGGGGTTGGAAACGCTTTTCAGGCTCAGTACTGGGCTTAAAGATGCAGCCCTGATGTCTCTCATGATATCAGGTGGTTAAGTAGAAATTCGCTGCTCGGCTGACCCGGCAGGAACAAACGTATGCCAAAAATGTACGTAGAATGAGATTTTCAGTGAATAGCAGCCAGGCACATTTTAGCAAGTTTTACTTGTAAGTGGGGATGGAAACGCTTTTTAGGCTCAGTACTGGGCTCAAAAGATGCAGCCCTGATGTCTCTCATGATAGAAGGTGTTTAAGTAGAAATACGCTGCTCGGCTGACCCTGCAGGAGCAAACGTATGCTAAAAATGTTCATAGAATGAGATTTTCAGTGAAGAGCAGCCTGGCACATTTTAGCAAGTTTTACTTGTAAGGGGGGTTAGAAACGGTTTTCCATACTCAATACTGGGCTCAAAAGATGCAGCCCTGATGTCTCTCATGATAGCAGGTGGTTAAGTATAAATTCGCTGCTCGGCTGATCCAGCAGGAGCAAACATATGCGAAAAATGTACGTAGAATGAGCTTTTCAGTGAAGAGCAGCCTGGCACATTTTAGCAAGTTTTACTTGTAAGTGGGGTTGGAAACGCTTTTCAGGCTCAATACTGGGCTCAAAAGATGCAGCCCTGATGTCTCTCATGATAGCAGGTGGTTAAGTAGAAATTCGCTGCTCGGCTGACCCTGCAGGAGCAAACGTATGCGAAAAATGTACGTAGAATGAGCTTTTCCGTGAAGAGCAGCTAGGCACATTTTAGCAAGTTTTACTTGTAAGTGGGGTTGGAAACGCTTTTCAGGCTCAGTACTGGGCTCAAAACGTGCAGTCCTGATGTCTCTCATGATAGGAGGTGGTAAAGTAGAAATTCGCTGCTCGGCTGACCCTGCAGGAGCAAATGTATGCTAAAAATGTTCGTAGAATGAGATTTTCAGTGAAGAGCAGCCAGGCACATTTTAGCAACTTTTACTTGTAAGTGGGGTTGGAAACGCTTTTCAGGCTCAATACTGGGCTCAAAAGATGCAGCCCTGATGTCTCTCATGATAGCAGGTGGTTAAGTAGAAATTCGCTGCTCGGCTGACCCTGCAGGAGCAAACGTATGCTAAAAATGTTCGTAGAATGAGATTTTCAGTGAAGAGCAACCAGGCACATTTTAGCAAGTTTTACTTGTAAGTGGGGTTGGAAACGCTTTTCAGGCTCAATACTGGGCTCAAAAGATGCAGCCCTGATGTCTCTCATGATAGCAGGTGGTTAAGTAGAAATTCGCTGCTCGGCTGATCCAGCAGGAGCAAACATATGCGAAAAATGTACGTAGAATGAGCTTTTCCGTGAAGAGCAGCCAGGCACATTTTAGCAAGTTTTACTTGTAAGTGGGGTTGGAAACGCTTTTCAGGCTCAGTACTGGGCTCAAAACATGCAGTCCTGATGTCTCTCATGATAGGAGGTGGTAAAGTAGAAATTCGCTGCTCGGCTGACCCTGCAGGAGCAAATGTATGCTAAAAATGTTCGTAGAATGAGATTTTCAGTGAAGAGCAGCCAGGCACAGTTTAGCAAGTTTTACTTGTAAGTGGGGTTGGAAACGCTTTTCAGGCTCAGTACTTGGCTCAAAAGATGCAGCCCTGATGTCTCTCATGATAGCAGGTGGTTAAGTAGAAATTCGCTGCTCGGCTGACCCTGCAGGAGCAAACGTATGCTAAAAATGTTCGTAGAATGAGATTTTCAGTGAAGAGCAGCCAGGCACATTTTAGCAAGTTTTACTTGTAAGGGGGGTTAGAAACGCTTTTCCATACTCAATACTGGGCTCAAAAGATGCAGCCCTGATGTCTCTCATGATAGCAGGTGGTTAAGTATAAATTCGCTGCTCGGCTGATCCAGCAGGAGCAAACATATGCGAAAAATGTACGTAGAATGAGCTTTTCCGTGAAGAGCAGCCAGGCACATTTTAGCAAGTTTTACTTGAGGGGGTGGAAACGCTTTTCAGGCTCAGTACTGGGCTCAAAAGAAGCAGCCCTGATGCCTCTCATGATAGCAGGTGGTTAAGTAGAAATTCGCTGCTCGGCTGACCCAGCAGGAACAAACGTATGCCAAAAATGTACGTAGAATGAGATTTTCAGTGAAGAGCAGCCAGGCACATTTTAGCAAGTTTTACTTGTAAGTGGGGTTGGAAACGCTTTTCAGGCTCAATACTGGGCTCAAAAGATGCAGCCCTGATGTCTCTCATGATAGCAGGTGGTTAAGTAGAAATTCGCTGCTCGGCTGATCCAGCAGGAGCAAACATATGCGAAAAATGTACGTAGAATGAGATTTTCAGTGAAGAGCAGCCAGGCACATTTTAGCAAGTTTTACTTGTAAGTGGGGTTGGAAACGCTTTTCAGGCTCAGTACTGGGCTTAAAGATGCAGCCCTGATGTCTCTCATGATATCAGGTGGTTAAGTAGAAATTCGCTGCTCGGCTGACCCGGCAGGAACAAACGTATGCCAAAAATGTACGTAGAATGAGATTTTCAGTGAATAGCAGCCAGGCACATTTTAGCAAGTTTTACTTGTAAGTGGGGATGGAAACGCTTTTTAGGCTCAGTACTGGGCTCAAAAGATGCAGCCCTGATGTCTCTCATGATAGCAGGTGGTTAAGTATAAATTCGCTGCTCGGCTGATCCAGCAGGAGCAAACATATGCGAAAAATGTACGTAGAATGAGCTTTTCAGTGAAGAGCAGCCTGGCACATTTTAGCAAGTTTTACTTGTAAGTGGGGTTGGAAACGCTTTTCAGGCTCAATACTGGGCTCAAAAGATGCAGCCCTGATGTCTCTCATGATAGCAGGTGGTTAAGTAGAAATTCGCTGCTCGGCTGACCCTGCAGGAGCAAACGTATGCGAAAAATGTACGTAGAATGAGCTTTTCCGTGAAGAGCAGCTAGGCACATTTTAGCAAGTTTTACTTGTAAGTGGGGTTGGAAACGCTTTTCAGGCTCAGTACTGGGCTCAAAACGTGCAGTCCTGATGTCTCTCATGATAGGAGGTGGTAAAGTAGAAATTCGCTGCTCGGCTGACCCTGCAGGAGCAAATGTATGCTAAAAATGTTCGTAGAATGAGATTTTCAGTGAAGAGCAGCCAGGCACATTTTAGCAACTTTTACTTGTAAGTGGGGTTGGAAACGCTTTTCAGGCTCAATACTGGGCTCAAAAGATGCAGCCCTGATGTCTCTCATGATAGCAGGTGGTTAAGTAGAAATTCGCTGCTCGGCTGACCCTGCAGGAGCAAACGTATGCTAAAAATGTTCGTAGAATGAGATTTTCAGTGAAGAGCAACCAGGCACATTTTAGCAAGTTTTACTTGTAAGTGGGGTTGGAAACGCTTTTCAGGCTCAATACTGGGCTCAAAAGATGCAGCCCTGATGTCTCTCATGATAGCAGGTGGTTAAGTAGAAATTCGCTGCTCGGCTGATCCAGCAGGAGCAAACATATGCGAAAAATGTACGTAGAATGAGCTTTTCCGTGAAGAGCAGCCAGGCACATTTTAGCAAGTTTTACTTGTAAGTGGGGTTGGAAACGCTTTTCAGGCTCAGTACTGGGCTCAAAACATGCAGTCCTGATGTCTCTCATGATAGGAGGTGGTAAAGTAGAAATTCGCTGCTCGGCTGACCCTGCAGGAGCAAATGTATGCTAAAAATGTTCGTAGAATGAGATTTTCAGTGAAGAGCAGCCAGGCACATTTTAGCAAGTTTTACTTGTAAGTGGGGTTGGAAACGCTTTTCAGGCTCAGTACTTGGCTCAAAAGATGCAGCCCTGATGTCTCTCATGATAGCAGGTGGTTAAGTAGAAATTCGCTGCTCGGCTGACCCTGCAGGAGCAAACGTATGCTAAAAATGTTCGTAGAATGAGATTTTCAGTGAAGAGCAGCCAGGCACATTTTAGCAAGTTTTACTTGTAAGGGGGGTTAGAAACGCTTTTCCATACTCAATACTGGGCTCAAAAGATGCAGCCCTGATGTCTCTCATGATAGCAGGTGGTTAAGTATAAATTCGCTGCTCGGCTGATCCAGCAGGAGCAAACATATGCGAAAAATGTACGTAGAATGAGCTTTTCCGTGAAGAGCAGCCAGGCACATTTTAGCAAGTTTTACTTGTAAGTGGGGTTGGAAACGCTTTTCAGGCTCAGTACTGGGCTCAAAACATGCAGTCCTGATGTCTCTCATGATAGGAGGTGGTAAAGTAGAAATTCGCTGCTCGGCTGACCCTGCAGGAGCAAATGTATGCTAAAAATCTTCGTAGAATGAGCTTTTCAGTGAAGAGCAGCCAGGCACATTTTAGCAAGTTTTACTTGAGGGGGTGGAAACGCTTTTCAGGCTCAGTAGTGGGCTCAAAAGAAGCAGCCCTGATGCCTCTCATGATAGCAGGTGGTTAAGTAGAAGTTCGCTGCTCGGCTGACCCAGCAGGAACAAACGTATGCCAAAAATGTACGTAGAATGAGATTTTCAGTGAAGAGCAGCCAGGCACATTTTAGCAAGTTTTACTTGTAAGTGGGGTTGGAAACGCTTTTCAGGCTCAATACTGGGCTCAAAAGATGCAGCCCTGATGTCTCTCATGATAGCAGGTGGTTAAGTAGAAATTCGCTGCTCGGCTGATCCAGCAGGAGCAAACATATGCGAAAAATGTACGTAGATTGAGCTTTTCAGTGAAGAGCAGCCAGGCACATTTTAGCAAGTTTTACTTGTAAGTGGGGTTGGAAACGCTTTTCAGGCTCAGTACTGGCCTCAAAAGATGCAGCCCTGATGTCTCTCATGATAGCAGGTGGTTAAGTAGAAATTCGCTGCTCAGCTGACCCTGCAGGAGCAAACGTATGCTAAAAATCTTCGTAGAATGAGCTTTTCAGTGAAGAGCAGCCAGGCACATTTTAGCAAGTTTTACTTGAGGGGGTGGAAACGCTTTTCAGGCTCAGTACTGGGCTCAAAAGAAGCAGCCCTGATGCCTCTCATGATAGCAGGTGGTTAAGTAGAAATTCGCTGCTCGGCTGACCCAGCAGGAACAAACGTATGCCAAAAATGTACGTAGAATGAGATTTTCAGTGAAGAGCAGCCAGGCACATTTTAGCAAGTTTTACTTGTAAGTGGGGTTGGAAACGCTTTTCAGGCTCAATACTGGGCTCAAAAGATGCAGCCCTGATGTCTCTCATGATAGCAGGTGGTTAAGTAGAAATTCGCTGCTCGGCTGATCCAGCAGGAGCAAACATATGCGAAAAATGTACGTAGAATGAGATTTTCAGTGAAGAGCAGCCAGGCACATTTTAGCAAGTTTTACTTGTAAGTGGGGTTGGAAACGCTTTTCAGGCTCAGTACTGGGCTTAAAGATGCAGCCCTGATGTCTCTCATGATATCAGGTGGTTAAGTAGAAATTCGCTGCTCGGCTGACCCGGCAGGAACAAACGTATGCCAAAAATGTACGTAGAATGAGATTTTCAGTGAATAGCAGCCAGGCACATTTTAGCAAGTTTTACTTGTAAGTGGGGATGGAAACGCTTTTTAGGCTCAGTACTGGGCTCAAAAGATGCAGCCCTGATGTCTCTCATGATAGAAGGTGTTTAAGTAGAAATACACTGCTCGGCTGACCCTGCAGGAGCAAACGTATGCTAAAAATGTTCGTAGAATGAGATTTTCAGTGAAGAGCAGCCTGGCACATTTTAGCAAGTTTTACTTGTAAGGGGGGTTAGAAACGGTTTTCCATACTCAATACTGGGCTCAAAAGATGCAGCCCTGATGTCTCTCATGATAGCAGGTGGTTAAGTATAAATTCGCTGCTCGGCTGATCCAGCAGGAGCAAACATATGCGAAAAATGTACGTAGAATGAGCTTTTCAGTGAAGAGCAGCCTGGCACATTTTAGCAAGTTTTACTTGTAAGTGGGGTTGGAAACGCTTTTCAGGCTCAATACTGGGCTCAAAAGATGCAGCCCTGATGTCTCTCATGATAGCAGGTGGTTAAGTAGAAATTCGCTGCTCGGCTGACCCTGCAGGAGCAAACGTATGCGAAAAATGTACGTAGAATGAGCTTTTCCGTGAAGAGCAGCTAGGCACATTTTAGCAAGTTTTACTTGTAAGTGGGGTTGGAAACGCTTTTCAGGCTCAGTACTGGGCTCAAAACGTGCAGTCCTGATGTCTCTCATGATAGGAGGTGGTAAAGTAGAAATTCGCTGCTCGGCTGACCCTGCAGGAGCAAACGTATGCTAAAAATGTTTGTAGAATGAGATTTTCAGTGAAGAGCAACCAGGCACATTTTAGCAAGTTTTACTTGTAAGGGGGGTTAGAAACGCTTTTCCATACTCAATACTGGGCTCAAAAGATGCAGCCCTGATGTCTCTCATGATAGCAGGTGGTTAAGTATAAATTCGCTGCTCAGCTGATCCAGCAGGAGCAAACATATGCGAAAAATGTACGTAGAATGAGCTTTTCCGTGAAGAGCAGCCAGGCACATTTTAGCAAGTTTTACTTGTAAGTGGGGTTGGAAACGCTTTTCAGGCTCAGTACTGGGCTCAAAACATGCAGTCCTGATGTCTCTCATGATAGGAGGTGGTAAAGTAGAAATTCGCTGCTCGGCTGACCCTGCAGGAGCAAATGTATGCTAAAAATCTTCGTAGAATGAGCTTTTCAGTGAAGAGCAGCCAGGCACATTTTAGCAAGTTTTACTTGAGGGGGTGGAAACGCTTTTCAGGCTCAGTACTGGGCTCAAAAGAAGCAGCCCTGATGCCTCTCATGATAGCAGGTGGTTAAGTAGAAATTCGCTGCTCGGCTTACCCAGCAGGAACAAACGTATGCCAAAAATGTAAGTAGAATGAGATTTTCAGTGAAGAGCAGCCAGGCACATTTTAGCAAGTTTTACTTGTAAGTGGGGTTGGAAACGCTTTTCAGGCTCAATACTGGGCTCAAAAGATGCAGCCCTGATGTCTCTCATGATAGCAGGTGGTTAAGTAGAAATTCGCTGCTTGGCTGATCCAGCAGGAGCAAACATATGCGAAAAATGTACGTAGAATGAGATTTTCAGTGAAGAGCAGCCAGGCACATTTTAGCAAGTTTTACTTGTAAGTGGGGTTGGAAACGCTTTTCAGGCTCAGTACTGGGCTTAAAGATGCAGCCCTGATGTCTCTCATGATAGCAGGTGGTTAAGTAGAAATTCGCTGCTCGGCTGACCCGGCAGGAACAAACGTATGCCAAAAATGTACGTAGAATGAGATTTTCAGTGAATAGCAGCCAGGCACATTTTAGCAAGTTTTACTTGTAAGTGGGGATGGAAACGCTTTTTAGGCTCAGTACTGGGCTCAAAAGATGCAGCCCTGATGTCTCTCATGATAGAAGGTGTTTAAGTAGAAATACGCTGCTCGGCTGACCCTACAGGAGCAAACGTATGCTAAAAATGTTCGTAGAATGAGATTTTCGGTGAAGAGCAGCCTGGCACATTTTAGCAAGTTTTACTTGTAAGGGGGGTTAGAAACGCTTTTCCATACTCAATACTGGGCTCAAAAGATGCAGCCCTGATGTCTCTCATGATAGCAGGTGGTTAAGTAGAAATTCGCTGCTCGGCTGACCCTACAGGAGCAAACGTATGCGAAAAATGTACGTAGAATGAGCTTTTCCGTGAAGAGCAGCCAGGCACATTTTAGCAAGTTTTACTTGTAAGTGGGGTTGGAAACGCTTTTCAGGCTCAGTACTGGGCTCAAAACATGCAGTCCTGATGTCTCTCATGATAGGAGGTGGTAAAGTAGAAATTCGCTGCTCGGCTGACCCTGCAGGAGCAAATGTATGCTAAAAATTTTCGTAGAATGAGATTTTCAGTGAAGAGCAGCCAGGCACATTTTAGCAAGTTTTACTTGTAAGTGGGGTTGGAAACGCTTTTCAGGCTCAATACTGGGCTCATAAGATGCAGCCCTGATGTCTCTCATGATAGGAGGTGGTTAAGTAGAAATTCGCTGCTCGGCTGAACCAGCAGGAGCAAACATATGCTAAAAATGTTCGTAGAATGAGTTTTTCAGTGAAGAGCAGCCAGGCACATTTTAGCAAGTTTTACTTGTAAATGGGGTTGGAAACGCTTTTCAGGCTCAGTACTAGGCTCAAAGATGCAGCCCTGATGTCTCTCATGATAGCAGGTGGTTAAGTAGAAATTCGCTGCTCGGCTGACCCGGCAGGAACAAACGTATGCCAAAAATGTACGTAGAATGAGATTTTCAGTGAATAGCATCCAGGCACATTTTAGCAAGTTTTACTTGTAAGGGGGGTTAGAAACGCTTTTCCATACTCAATACTGGGCTCAAAAGATGCAGCCCTGATGTCTCTCATGATAGCAGGTGGTTAAGTATAAATTCGCTGCTCGGCTGATCCAGCAGGAGCAAACATATGCGAAAAATGTACGTAGAATGAGCTTTTCCGTGAAGAGCAGCCAGGCACATTTTAGCAAGTTTTACTTGTAAGTGGGGTTGGAAACGCTTTTCAGGCTAAGTACTTGGCTCAAAACATGCAGTCCTGATGTCTCTCATGATAGGAGGTGGTAAAGTAGAAATTCTCTGCTCGGCTGACCCTGCAGGAGCAAATGTATGCTAAAAATGTTCGTAGAATGAGATTTTCAGTGAAGAGCAGCCAGGCACATTTTAGCAAGTTTTACTTGTAAGTGGGGTTGGAAACGCTTTTCAGGCTCAATACTGGGCTCAAAAGATGCAGCCCTGATATCTCTCATGATAGCAGGTGGTTAAGTAGAAATTCGCTGCTCGGCTGACCCTGCAGGAGCAAACGTATGCTAAAAATGTTCGTAGAATGAGATTTTCAGTGAAGAGCAGCCAGGCACATTTTAGCAAGTTTTACTTGTAAGTGGGGTTGGAAACGCTTTTCAGGCTCAATACTGGGCATAAAAGATGCAGCCCTGATGTCTCTCATGATAGCAGGTGGTTAAGTAGAAATTCGCTGCTCAGCTGATCCAGCAGGAGCAAACATATGCGAAAAATGTACGTAGAATGAGCTTTTCAGTGAAGAGCAGCCAGGCACATTTTAGCAAGTTTTACTTGTAAGTGGGGATGGAAACACTTTTTAGGCTCAGTACTGGGCTCAAAAGATGCAGCCCTGATGTCTCTCATGATAGCAGGTGGTTAAGTAGAAATTCGCTGCTCGGCTGACCCTGCAGGAGCAAACGTATGCTAAAAATGTTCGTAGAATGAGATTTTCAGTGAAGAGCAGCCAGGCACATTTTAGCAAGTTTTACTTGTAAGTGGGGTTGGAAACGCTTTTCAGGCTCAATACTGGGCTCAAAAGATGCAGCCCTGATGTCTCTCATGATAGCAGGTGGTTAAGTAGAAATTCGCTGCTCGGCTGACCCTGCAGGAGCAAACGTATGCTAAAAATGTTCGTAGAATGAGATTTTCAGTGAAGAGCAGCCTGGCACATTTTAGCAAGTTTTACTTGTAAGTGGGGTGGAAACGCTTTTCCATACTCAATACTGGGCTCAAAAGATGCAGCCCTGATGTCTCTCATGATAGCAGGTGGTTAAGTAGAAATTTGCTGCTCGGCTGACTCTGCAGGAGCAAATGTATGCTAAAAATGTTCGTAGAATGAGATTTTCAGTGAAGAGCGGCCAGGCACATTTTAGCAAGTTTTACTTGTAAGTGGGGTTGGAAACGCTTTTCAGGCTCAATACTGGGCTCAAAACATGCAGCCCTGATGTCTCTCATGATAGCAGGTGGTTAAGTAGAAATTCGCTGCTCGGCTGACCCAGCAGGAACAAACGTATGCCAAAAATGTACGTAGAATGAGATTTTCAGTGAATAGCAGCCAGGCACATTTTAGCAAGTTGTACTTGTAAGTGGGGATGGAAACGCTTTTTAGGTTCAGTACTGGGCTCAAAAGATGCAGCCCTGATGTCTCTCATGATAGCAGGTGGTTAAGTAGAAATTCGCTGCTCGACTGACCCTGCAGGAGCAAATGTATGCTAAAAATGTTCGTAGAATGAGATTTTCAGTGAAGAGCAGCCAGGCACATTTTAGCAAGTTTTACTTGTAAGTGGGGTTGGAAACGCTTTTCAGGCTCAATACTGGGCTCAAAAGATGCAGCCCTGATGTCTCTCATGATAGCAGGTGGTTAAGTAGAAATTCGCTGCTCGGCTGACCCTGCAGGAGCAAACGTATGCTAACAATGTTCGTAGAATGAGATTTTCAGTGAAGAGCAGCCAGGCACATTTTAGCAAGTTTTACTTGTAAGTGGGGTTGGAAACGCTTTTCAGGCTCAATACTGGGCTCAAAACATGCAGCCCTGATGTCTCTCATGATAGCAGGTGGTTAAGTAGAAATTCGCTGCTCGGCTGACCCTGCAGGAGCAAATGTATGCTAAAAATGTTCGTAGAATGAGCTTTTCAGTGAAGAGCAGCCAGGCACATTTTAGCAAGTTTTACTTGTAAGTGGGGTTGGAAACGCTTTTCAGGCTCAATACTGGACTCAAAACATGCAGCCCTGATGTCTCTCATGATAGCAGGTGGTTAAGTAGAAATTCGCTGCTCGGCTGACCCTGCAGGAGCAAACGTATGCTAAAAATGTTCGTAGAATGAGATTTTCAGTGAAGAGCAGCCAGGCACATTTTAGCAAGTTTTACTTGTAAGTGGGGTTGGAAACGCTTTTCAGGCTCAGTACTGGGCTCAAAAGATGCAGCCCTGATGTCTCTCATGATAGCAGGTGGTTAAGTAGAAATTCGCTGCTCGGCTGACCCTGCAGG
This sequence comes from Lissotriton helveticus, assembly GCF_964261635.1. Lineage (NCBI taxonomy): Eukaryota > Metazoa > Chordata > Amphibia > Caudata > Salamandridae > Lissotriton > Lissotriton helveticus. Next base: position 1,351,992,981 of record NC_136061.1, on the reverse strand, counting down.
AGCAAACGTATGCTAAAAATGTTCATAGAATGAGATTTTCAGTGAAGAGCAGCCAGGCACATTTTAGCAGGTTTTACTTGTAGTGGGGTTGGAAACGTTTTTCAGGCTCAATACTGGGCTCAAAACATGCAGCCCTGATGTCTCTCATGATAGCAGGTGGTTAAGTAGAAATTCGCTGCTCGGCTGACCCTGCAGGAGCAAACGTATGCTAAAAATGTTCGTAGAATGAGATTTTCAGTGAAGAGCAGCCTGGCACATTTTAGCAAATTTTACTTGTAATGGGGGTTGGAAACGCTTTTCCATACTCAATACTGGGCTCAAAAGATGCAGCCCTGATGTCTCTCATGATAGCAGGTGGTTAAGTAGAAATTCGCTGCTCGGCTGACCCTGTAGGATCAAACGTATGCTAAAAATGTTCATAGAATGAGATTTTCAGTGAAGAGAAGCCAGGCACATTTTAGCAAGTTTTACTTGTAAGTGGGGTTGGAAACGCTTTTCAGGCTCAATACTGGGCTCAAAACATGCAGCCCTGATGTCTCTCATGATAGCAGGTGGTTAAGTAGAAATTCACTGCTCGGCTGACCCTGCAGGATCAAACGTATGCTAAAAATGTTCGTAGAATGAGCTTTTCAGTGAAGAGCAGCCAGGCACATTTTAACAAGTTTTACTTGTAAGTGGGGTTGGAAACGCTTTTCAGGCTCAGTACTGGGCTCAAAAGATGCAGCCCTGATGTCTCTCATGATAGCAGGTGGTTAAGTAGAAATTCGCTGCTCGGCTGATCCAGCAGGAGCAAACATATGTGAAAAATGTTCTTAGAATGAGATTTTCAGTGAAGAGCAGCCTGGCACATTTTAGCAAGTTTTACTTGTAAGGGGGGTTGGAAACGCTTTTCCATACTCAATACTGGGCTCAAAAGATGCAGCCCTGATGTCTCTCATGATAGCAGGTGGTTAAGTAGAAATTCGCTGCTCGGCTGATCCAGCAGGAGCAAACATATGCGAAAAATGTACGTAGAATGAGCTTTTCAGTGAAGAGCAGCCAGGCACATTTTAGCAAGTTTTACTTGTAAGTGGGGTTGGAAACGCTTTTCAGGCTCAGTACTGGCCTCAAAAGATGCAGCCCTGATGTCTCTCATGATAGCAGGTGGTTAAGTAGAAATTCGCTGCTCAGCTGACCCTGCAGGAGCAAACGTATGCTAAAAATGTTCGTAGAATGAGCTTTTCAGTGAAGAGCAGCCAGGCACATTTTAGCAAGTTTTACTTGAGGGGGTGGAAACGCTTTTCAGGCTCAGTACTGGGCTCAAAAGAAGCAGCCCTGATGCCTCTCATGATAGCAGGTGGTTAAGTAGAAATTCGCTGCTCGGCTGACCCAGCAGGAACAAACGTATGCCAAAAATGTACGTAGAATGAGATTTTCAGTGAATAGCAGCCAGGCACATTTTAGCAAGTTTTACTTGTAAGTGGGGATAGAAACGCTTTTCAGGCTCAGTACTGGGCTCAAAACATGCAGTCCTGATGTCTCTCATGATAGGAGGTGGTAAAGTAGAAATTCGCTGCTCGGCTGACCCTGCAGGAGCAAATGTATGCTAAAAATGTTTGTAGAATGAGATTTTCAGTGAAGAGCAGCCAGGCACATTTTAGCAAGTTTTACTTGTAAGTGGGGTTGGAAACGCTTTTCAGGCTCAGTACTGGGCTCAAAAGAAGCAGCCCTGATGCCTCTCATGATAGCAGGTGGTTAAGTAGAAATTCGCTGCTCGGCTTACCCAGCAGGAACAAACGTATGCCAAAAATGTAAGTAGAATGAGATTTTCAGTGAAGAGCAGCCAGGCACATTTTAGCAAGTTTTACTTGTAAGTGGGGTTGGAAACGCTTTTCAGGCTCAATACTGGGCTCAAAAGATGCAGCCCTGATGTCTCTCATGATAGCAGGTGGTTAAGTAGAAATTCGCTGCTTGGCTGATCCAGCAGGAGCAAACATATGCGAAAAATGTACGTAGAATGAGATTTTCAGTGAAGAGCAGCCAGGCACATTTTAGCAAGTTTTACTTGTAAGTGGGGTTGGAAACGCTTTTCAGGCTCAGTACTGGGCTTAAAGATGCAGCCCTGATGTCTCTCATGATAGCAGGTGGTTAAGTAGAAATTCGCTGCTCGGCTGACCCGGCAGGAACAAACGTATGCCAAAAATGTACGTAGAATGAGATTTTCAGTGAATAGCAGCCAGGCACATTTTAGCAAGTTTTACTTGTAAGTGGGGATGGAAACGCTTTTTAGGCTCAGTACTGGGCTCAAAAGATGCAGCCCTGATGTCTCTCATGATAGAAGGTGTTTAAGTAGAAATACGCTGCTCGGCTGACCCTACAGGAGCAAACGTATGCTAAAAATGTTCGTAGAATGAGATTTTCGGTGAAGAGCAGCCTGGCACATTTTAGCAAGTTTTACTTGTAAGGGGGGTTAGAAACGCTTTTCCATACTCAATACTGGGCTCAAAAGATGCAGCCCTGATGTCTCTCATGATAGCAGGTGGTTAAGTAGAAATTCGCTGCTCGGCTGACCCTACAGGAGCAAACGTATGCGAAAAATGTACGTAGAATGAGCTTTTCCGTGAAGAGCAGCCAGGCACATTTTAGCAAGTTTTACTTGTAAGTGGGGTTGGAAACGCTTTTCAGGCTCAGTACTGGGCTCAAAACATGCAGTCCTGATGTCTCTCATGATAGGAGGTGGTAAAGTAGAAATTCGCTGCTCGGCTGACCCTGCAGGAGCAAATGTATGCTAAAAATTTTCGTAGAATGAGATTTTCAGTGAAGAGCAGCCAGGCACATTTTAGCAAGTTTTACTTGTAAGTGGGGTTGGAAACGCTTTTCAGGCTCAATACTGGGCTCATAAGATGCAGCCCTGATGTCTCTCATGATAGGAGGTGGTTAAGTAGAAATTCGCTGCTCGGCTGAACCAGCAGGAGCAAACATATGCTAAAAATGTTCGTAGAATGAGTTTTTCAGTGAAGAGCAGCCAGGCACATTTTAGCAAGTTTTACTTGTAAATGGGGTTGGAAACGCTTTTCAGGCTCAGTACTGGGCTCAAAGATGCAGCCCTGATGTCTCTCATGATAGCAGGTGGTTAAGTAGAAATTCGCTGCTCGGCTGACCCGGCAGGAACAAACGTATGCCAAAAATGTACGTAGAATGAGATTTTCAGTGAATAGCATCCAGGCACATTTTAGCAAGTTTTACTTGTAAGGGGGGTTAGAAACGCTTTTCCATACTCAATACTGGGCTCAAAAGATGCAGCCCTGATGTCTCTCATGATAGCAGGTGGTTAAGTATAAATTCGCTGCTCGGCTGATCCAGCAGGAGCAAACATATGCGAAAAATGTACGTAGAATGAGCTTTTCCGTGAAGAGCAGCCAGGCACATTTTAGCAAGTTTTACTTGTAAGTGGGGTTGGAAACGCTTTTCAGGCTAAGTACTTGGCTCAAAACATGCAGTCCTGATGTCTCTCATGATAGGAGGTGGTAAAGTAGAAATTCTCTGCTCGGCTGACCCTGCAGGAGCAAATGTATGCTAAAAATGTTCGTAGAATGAGATTTTCAGTGAAGAGCAGCCAGGCACATTTTAGCAAGTTTTACTTGTAAGTGGGGTTGGAAACGCTTTTCAGGCTCAATACTGGGCTCAAAAGATGCAGCCCTGATATCTCTCATGATAGCAGGTGGTTAAGTAGAAATTCGCTGCTCGGCTGACCCTGCAGGAGCAAACGTATGCTAAAAATGTTCGTAGAATGAGATTTTCAGTGAAGAGCAGCCAGGCACATTTTAGCAAGTTTTACTTGTAAGTGGGGTTGGAAACGCTTTTCAGGCTCAATACCGGGCATAAAAGATGCAGCCCTGATGTCTCTCATGATAGCAGGTGGTTAAGTAGAAATTCGCTGCTCAGCTGATCCAGCAGGAGCAAACATATGCGAAAAATGTACGTAGAATGAGCTTTTCAGTGAAGAGCAGCCAGGCACATTTTAGCAAGTTTTACTTGTAAGTGGGGATGGAAACACTTTTTAGGCTCAGTACTGGGCTCAAAAGATGCAGCCCTGATGTCTCTCATGATAGCAGGTGGTTAAGTAGAAATTCGCTGCTCGGCTGACCCTGCAGGAGCAAACGTATGCTAAAAATGTTCGTAGAATGAGATTTTCAGTGAAGAGCAGCCAGGCACATTTTAGCAAGTTTTACTTGTAAGTGGGGTTGGAAACGCTTTTCAGGCTCAATACTGGGCTCAAAAGATGCAGCCCTGATGTCTCTCATGATAGCAGGTGGTTAAGTAGAAATTCGCTGCTCGGCTGACCCTGCAGGAGCAAACGTATGCTAAAAATGTTCGTAGAATGAGATTTTCAGTGAAGAGCAGCCTGGCACATTTTAGCAAGTTTTACTTGTAAGTGGGGTGGAAACGCTTTTCCATACTCAATACTGGGCTCAAAAGATGCAGCCCTGATGTCTCTCATGATAGCAGGTGGTTAAGTAGAAATTTGCTGCTCGGCTGACTCTGCAGGAGCAAATGTATGCTAAAAATGTTCGTAGAATGAGATTTTCAGTGAAGAGCGGCCAGGCACATTTTAGCAAGTTTTACTTGTAAGTGGGGTTGGAAACGCTTTTCAGGCTCAATACTGGGCTCAAAACATGCAGCCCTGATGTCTCTCATGATAGCAGGTGGTTAAGTAGAAATTCGCTGCTCGGCTGACCCAGCAGGAACAAACGTATGCCAAAAATGTACGTAGAATGAGATTTTCAGTGAATAGCAGCCAGGCACATTTTAGCAAGTTGTACTTGTAAGTGGGGATGGAAACGCTTTTTAGGTTCAGTACTGGGCTCAAAAGATGCAGCCCTGATGTCTCTCATGATAGCAGGTGGTTAAGTAGAAATTCGCTGCTCGACTGACCCTGCAGGAGCAAATGTATGCTAAAAATGTTCGTAGAATGAGATTTTCAGTGAAGAGCAGCCAGGCACATTTTAGCAAGTTTTACTTGTAAGTGGGGTTGGAAACGCTTTTCAGGCTCAATACTAGGCTCAAAAGATGCAGCCCTGATGTCTCTCATGATAGCAGGTGGTTAAGTAGAAATTCGCTGCTCGGCTGACCCTGCAGGAGCAAACGTATGCTAACAATGTTCGTAGAATGAGATTTTCAGTGAAGAGCAGCCAGGCACATTTTAGCAAGTTTTACTTGTAAGTGGGGTTGGAAACGCTTTTCAGGCTCAATACTGGGCTCAAAACATGCAGCCCTGATGTCTCTCATGATAGCAGGTGGTTAAGTAGAAATTCGCTGCTCGGCTGACCCTGCAGGAGCAAATGTATGCTAAAAATGTTCGTAGAATGAGCTTTTCAGTGAAGAGCAGCCAGGCACATTTTAGCAAGTTTTACTTGTAAGTGGGGTTGGAAACGCTTTTCAGGCTCAATACTGGACTCAAAACATGCAGCCCTGATGTCTCTCATGATAGCAGGTGGTTAAGTAGAAATTCGCTGCTCGGCTGACCCTGCAGGAGCAAACGTATGCTAAAAATGTTCGTAGAATGAGATTTTCAGTGAAGAGCAGCCAGGCACATTTTAGCAAGTTTTACTTGTAAGTGGGGTTGGAAACGCTTTTCAGGCTCAGTACTGGGCTCAAAAGATGCAGCCCTGATGTCTCTCATGATAGCAGGTGGTTAAGTAGAAATTCGCTGCTCGGCTGACCCTGCAGGAGCAAACGTATGCTAAAAATGTTCATAGAATGAGATTTTCAGTGAAGAGCAGCCAGGCACATTTTAGCAGGTTTTACTTGTAGTGGGGTTGGAAACGTTTTTCAGGCTCAATACTGGGCTCAAAACATGCAGCCCTGATGTCTCTCATGATAGCAGGTGGTTAAGTAGAAATTCGCTGCTCGGCTGACCCTGCAGGAGCAAACGTATGCTAAAAATGTTCGTAGAATGAGATTTTCAGTGAAGAGCAGCCTGGCACATTTTAGCAAATTTTACTTGTAATGGGGGTTGGAAACGCTTTTCCATACTCAATACTGGGCTCAAAAGATGCAGCCCTGATGTCTCTCATGATAGCAGGTGGTTAAGTAGAAATTCGCTGCTCGGCTGACCCTGTAGGATCAAACGTATGCTAAAAATGTTCATAGAATGAGATTTTCAGTGAAGAGCAGCCAGGCACATTTTAGCAAGTTTTACTTGTAAGTGGGGTTGGAAACGCTTTTCAGGCTCAATACTGGGCTCAAAACATGCAGCCCTGATGTCTCTCATGATAGCAGGTGGTTAAGTAGAAATTCACTGCTCGGCTGACCCTGCAGGATCAAACGTATGCTAAAAATGTTCGTAGAATGAGCTTTTCAGTGAAGAGCAGCCAGGCACATTTTAACAAGTTTTACTTGTAAGTGGGGTTGGAAACGCTTTTCAGGCTCAGTACTGGGCTCAAAAGATGCAGCCCTGATGTCTCTCATGATAGCAGGTGGTTAAGTAGAAATTCGCTGCTCGGCTGATCCAGCAGGAGCAAACATATGTGAAAAATGTTCTTAGAATGAGATTTTCAGTGAAGAGCAGCCTGGCACATTTTAGCAAGTTTTACTTGTAAGGGGGGTTGGAAACGCTTTTCCATACTCAATACTGGGCTCAAAAGATGCAGCCCTGATGTCTCTCATGATAGCAGGTGGTTAAGTAGAAATTCGCTGCTCGGCTGATCCAGCAGGAGCAAACATATGCGAAAAATGTACGTAGAATGAGCTTTTCAGTGAAGAGCAGCCAGGCACATTTTAGCAAGTTTTACTTGTAAGTGGGGTTGGAAACGCTTTTCAGGCTCAGTACTGGCCTCAAAAGATGCAGCCCTGATGTCTCTCATGATAGCAGGTGGTTAAGTAGAAATTCGCTGCTCAGCTGACCCTGCAGGAGCAAACGTATGCTAAAAATGTTCGTAGAATGAGCTTTTCAGTGAAGAGCAGCCAGGCACATTTTAGCAAGTTTTACTTGAGGGGGTGGAAACGCTTTTCAGGCTCAGTACTGGGCTCAAAAGAAGCAGCCCTGATGCCTCTCATGATAGCAGGTGGTTAAGTAGAAATTCGCTGCTCGGCTGACCCAGCAGGAACAAACGTATGCCAAAAATGTACGTAGAATGAGATTTTCAGTGAATAGCAGCCAGGCACATTTTAGCAAGTTTTACTTGTAAGTGGGGATAGAAACGCTTTTCAGGCTCAGTACTGGGCTCAAAACATGCAGTCCTGATGTCTCTCATGATAGGAGGTGGTAAAGTAGAAATTCGCTGCTCGGCTGACCCTGCAGGAGCAAATGTATGCTAAAAATGTTTGTAGAATGAGATTTTCAGTGAAGAGCAGCCAGGCACATTTTAGCAAGTTTTACTTGTAAGTGGGGTTGGAAACGCTTTTCAGGCTCAGTACTGGGCTCAAAACATGCAGCCCTGATGTCTCTCATGATAGCAGGTGGTTAAGTAGAAATTCGCTGCTCGGCTGACCCGGCAGGAACAAACGTATGCCAAAAATGTACGTAGAATGAGATTTTCAGTGAATAGCAGCCAGGCACATTTTAGCAAGTTTTACTTGTAAGGGGGGTTAGAAACGCTTTTCCATACTCAATACTGGGCTCAAAAGATGCAGCCCTGATGTCTCTCATGATAGCAGGTGGTTAAGTATAAATTCGCTGCTCGGCTGATCCAGCAGGAGCAAACATATGCGAAAAATGTACGTAGAATGAGCTTTTCCGTGAAGAGCAGCCAGGCACATTTTAGCAAGTTTTACTTGTAAGTGGGGTTGGAAACGCTTTTCAGGCTAAGTACTTGGCTCAAAACATGCAGTCCTGATGTCTCTCATGATAGGAGGTGGTAAAGTAGAAATTCTCTGCTCGGCTGACCCTGCAGGAGCAAATGTATGCTAAAAATGTTCGTAGAATGAGATTTTCAGTGAAGAGCAGCCAGGCACATTTTAGCAAGTTTTACTTGTAAGTGGGGTTGGAAACGCTTTTCAGGCTCAATACTGGGCTCAAAAGATGCAGCCCTGATATCTCTCATGATAGCAGGTGGTTAAGTAGAAATTCGCTGCTCGGCTGACCCTGCAGGAGCAAACGTATGCTAAAAATGTTCGTAGAATGAGATTTTCAGTGAAGAGCAGCCAGGCACATTTTAGCAAGTTTTACTTGTAAGTGGGGTTGGAAACGCTTTTCAGGCTCAATACTGGGCATAAAAGATGCAGCCCTGATGTCTCTCATGATAGCAGGTGGTTAAGTAGAAATTCGCTGCTCAGCTGATCCAGCAGGAGCAAACATATGCGAAAAATGTACGTAGAATGAGCTTTTCAGTGAAGAGCAGCCAGGCACATTTTAGCAAGTTTTACTTGTAAGTGGGGATGGAAACACTTTTTAGGCTCAGTACTGGGCTCAAAAGATGCAGCCCTGATGTCTCTCATGATAGCAGGTGGTTAAGTAGAAATTCGCTGCTCGGCTGACCCTGCAGGAGCAAACGTATGCTAAAAATGTTCGTAGAATGAGATTTTCAGTGAAGAGCAGCCAGGCACATTTTAGCAAGTTTTACTTGTAAGTGGGGTTGGAAACGCTTTTCAGGCTCAATACTGGGCTCAAAAGATGCAGCCCTGATGTCTCTCATGATAGCAGGTGGTTAAGTAGAAATTCGCTGCTCGGCTGACCCTGCAGGAGCAAACGTATGCTAAAAATGTTCGTAGAATGAGATTTTCAGTGAAGAGCAGCCTGGCACATTTTAGCAAGTTTTACTTGTAAGTGGGGTGGAAACGCTTTTCCATACTCAATACTGGGCTCAAAAGATGCAGCCCTGATGTCTCTCATGATAGCAGGTGGTTAAGTAGAAATTTGCTGCTCGGCTGACTCTGCAGGAGCAAATGTATGCTAAAAATGTTCGTAGAATGAGATTTTCAGTGAAGAGCGGCCAGGCACATTTTAGCAAGTTTTACTTGTAAGTGGGGTTGGAAACGCTTTTCAGGCTCAATACTGGGCTCAAAACATGCAGCCCTGATGTCTCTCATGATAGCAGGTGGTTAAGTAGAAATTCGCTGCTCGGCTGACCCAGCAGGAACAAACGTATGCCAAAAATGTACGTAGAATGAGATTTTCAGTGAATAGCAGCCAGGCACATTTTAGCAAGTTGTACTTGTAAGTGGGGATGGAAACGCTTTTTAGGTTCAGTACTGGGCTCAAAAGATGCAGCCCTGATGTCTCTCATGATAGCAGGTGGTTAAGTAGAAATTCGCTGCTCGACTGACCCTGCAGGAGCAAATGTATGCTAAAAATGTTCGTAGAATGAGATTTTCAGTGAAGAGCAGCCAGGCACATTTTAGCAAGTTTTACTTGTAAGTGGGGTTGGAAACGCTTTTCAGGCTCAATACTGGGCTCAAAAGATGCAGCCCTGATGTCTCTCATGATAGCAGGTGGTTAAGTAGAAATTCGCTGCTCGGCTGACCCTGCAGGAGCAAACGTATGCTAACAATGTTCGTAGAATGAGATTTTCAGTGAAGAGCAGCCAGGCACATTTTAGCAAGTTTTACTTGTAAGTGGGGTTGGAAACGCTTTTCAGGCTCAATACTGGGCTCAAAACATGCAGCCCTGATGTCTCTCATGATAGCAGGTGGTTAAGTAGAAATTCGCTGCTCGGCTGACCCTGCAGGAGCAAATGTATGCTAAAAATGTTCGTAGAATGAGCTTTTCAGTGAAGAGCAGCCAGGCACATTTTAGCAAGTTTTACTTGTAAGTGGGGTTGGAAACGCTTTTCAGGCTCAATACTGGACTCAAAACATGCAGCCCTGATGTCTCTCATGATAGCAGGTGGTTAAGTAGAAATTCGCTGCTCGGCTGACCCTGCAGGAGCAAACGTATGCTAAAAATGTTCGTAGAATGAGATTTTCAGTGAAGAGCAGCCAGGCACATTTTAGCAAGTTTTACTTGTAAGTGGGGTTGGAAACGCTTTTCAGGCTCAGTACTGGGCTCAAAAGATGCAGCCCTGATGTCTCTCATGATAGCAGGTGGTTAAGTAGAAATTCGCTGCTCGGCTGACCCTGCAGGAGCAAACGTATGCTAAAAATGTTCATAGAATGAGATTTTCAGTGAAGAGCAGCCAGGCACATTTTAGCAGGTTTTACTTGTAGTGGGGTTGGAAACGTTTTTCAGGCTCAATACTGGGCTCAAAACATGCAGCCCTGATGTCTCTCATGATAGCAGGTGGTTAAGTAGAAATTCGCTGCTCGGCTGACCCTGCAGGAGCAAACGTATGCTAAAAATGTTCGTAGAATGAGATTTTCAGTGAAGAGCAGCCTGGCACATTTTAGCAAATTTTACTTGTAATGGGGGTTGGAAACGCTTTTCCATACTCAATACTGGGCTCAAAAGATGCAGCCCTGATGTCTCTCATGATAGCAGGTGGTTAAGTAGAAATTCGCTGCTCGGCTGACCCTGTAGGATCAAACGTATGCTAAAAATGTTCATAGAATGAGATTTTCAGTGAAGAGCAGCCAGGCACATTTTAGCAAGTTTTACTTGTAAGTGGGGTTGGAAACGCTTTTCAGGCTCAATACTGGGCTCAAAACATGCAGCCCTGATGTCTCTCATGATAGCAGGTGGTTAAGTAGAAATTCACTGCTCGGCTGACCCTGCAGGATCAAACGTATGCTAAAAATGTTCGTAGAATGAGCTTTTCAGTGAAGAGCAGCCAGGCACATTTTAACAAGTTTTACTTGTAAGTGGGGTTGGAAACGCTTTTCAGGCTCAGTACTGGGCTCAAAAGATGCAGCCCTGATGTCTCTCATGATAGCAGGTGGTTAAGTAGAAATTCGCTGCTCGGCTGATCCAGCAGGAGCAAACATATGTGAAAAATGTTCTTAGAATGAGATTTTCAGTGAAGAGCAGCCTGGCACATTTTAGCAAGTTTTACTTGTAAGGGGGGTTGGAAACGCTTTTCCATACTCAATACTGGGCTCAAAAGATGCAGCCCTGATGTCTCTCATGATAGCAGGTGGTTAAGTAGAAATTCGCTGCTCGGCTGATCCAGCAGGAGCAAACATATGCGAAAAATGTACGTAGAATGAGCTTTTCAGTGAAGAGCAGCCAGGCACATTTTAGCAAGTTTTACTTGTAAGTGGGGTTGGAAACGCTTTTCAGGCTCAGTACTGGCCTCAAAAGATGCAGCCCTGATGTCTCTCATGATAGCAGGTGGTTAAGTAGAAATTCGCTGCTCAGCTGACCCTGCAGGAGCAAACGTAAGCTAAAAATGTTCGTAGAATGAGCTTTTCAGTGAAGAGCAGCCAGGCACATTTTAGCAAGTTTTACTTGAGGGGGTGGAAACGCTTTTCAGGCTCAGTACTGGGCTCAAAAGAAGCAGCCCTGATGCCTCTCATGATAGCAGGTGGTTAAGTAGAAATTCGCTGCTCGGCTGACCCAGCAGGAACAAACGTATGCCAAAAATGTACGTAGAATGAGATTTTCAGTGAATAGCAGCCAGGCACATTTTAGCAAGTTTTACTTGTAAGTGGGGATAGAAACGCTTTTCAGGCTCAGTACTGGGCTCAAAACATGCAGTCCTGATGTCTCTCATGATAGGAGGTGGTAAAGTAGAAATTCGCTGCTCGGCTGACCCTGCAGGAGCAAATGTATGCTAAAAATGTTTGTAGAATGAGATTTTCAGTGAAGAGCAGCCAGGCACATTTTAGCAAGTTTTACTTGTAAGTGGGGTTGGAAACGCTTTTCAGGCTCAGTACTGGGCTCAAAACATGCAGCCCTGATGTCTCTCATGATAGCAGGTGGTTAAGTAGAAATTCGCTGCTCGGCTGACCCTGCAGGAGAAAACGTATGCTAAAAATGTTTGTAGAATGAGATTTTCAGTGAAGAGTAGCCAGGCACATTTTAGCAAGTTTTACTTGTAAGTGGGGTTGGAAACGCTTTTCAGGCTCAATACTGGGCTCAAAACATGCAGCCCTGATGTCTCTCATGATAGCAGGTGGTTAAGTAGAAATTCGCTGCTCGGCTGACCCTGCAGGAGCAAACGTATGCTAAAAATGTTCGTAGAATGAGATTTTCAGTGAAGAGCAGCCTGGCACATTTTCGCAAGTTTTACTTGTAAGGGGGGTTGGAAACGATTTTCCATACTCAATACTGGGCTCAAAAGATGCAGTCCTGATGTCTCTCATGATAGCAGGTGGTTAAGTAGAAATTCGCTGCTCGGCTGATCCAGCAGGAGCAAACATATGCGAAAAATGTACGTAGAATGAGCTTTTCTGTGAAGAGCAGCCAGGCACATTTTAGCAAGTTTTACTTGTAAGTGGGGTTGGAAACGCTTTTCAGGCTCAGTACTAAGCTCAAAACATGCAGTCCTGATGTCTCTCATGATAGGAGGTGGTAAAGTAGAAATTCGCTGCTCGGCTGACCCTGCAGGAGCAAATGTATGCTAAAAATGTTCGTAGAATGAGATTTTCAGTGAAGAGCAGCCAGGCACATTTTAGCAAGTTTTACTTGTAAGTGGGGTTGGAAACGCTTTTCAGGCTCAGTACTTGGCTCAAAAGATGCAGCCCTGATGTCTCTCATGATAGCAGGTGGTTAAGTAGAAATTCGCTGCTCGGCTGACCCTGCAGGAGCAAACGTATGCTAAAAATGTTCGTAGAATGAGATTTTCAGTGAAGAGCAGCCAGGCACATTTTAGCAAGTTTTACTTGTAAGTGGGGTTGGAAACGCTTTTCAGGCTCAATACTGGGCTCAAAAGATGCAGCCCTGATGTCTCTCATGATAGCAGGTGGTTAAGTAGAAATTCGCTGCTCGGCTGATCCAGCAGGAGCAAACATATGTGAAAAATGTACGTAGAATGAGCTTTTCCGTGAAGAGCAGCCAGGCACATTTTAGCAAGTTTTACTTGTAAGTGGGGTTGGAAACGCTTTTCAGGCTCAGTACTGGGCTCAAAACATGCAGTCCTGATGTCTCTCATGATAGGAGGTGGTAAAGTAGAAATTCGCTGCTCGGCTGACCCTGCAGGAGCAAATGTATGCTAAAAATGTTCGTAGAATGAGATTTTCAGTGAAGAGCAGCCAGGCACATTTTAGCAAGTTTTACTTGTAAGTGGGGTTGGAAACGCTTTTCAGGCTCAGTACTTGGCTCAAAAGATGCAGCCCTGGTGTCTCTCATGATAGCAGGTGGTTAAGTAGAAATTCGCTGCTCGGCTGACCCTGCAGGAGCAAACGTATGCTAAAAATGTTCGTAGAATGAGATTTTCAGTGAAGAGCAGCCGGGCACATTTTAGCAAGTTTTACTTGTAAGTGGGGTTGGAAACGCTTTTCAGGCTCAATACTGGGCTCATAAGATGCAGCCCTGATGTCTCTCATGATAGGAGGTGGTTAAGTAGAAATTAGCTGCTCGGCTGAACCAGCAGGAGCAAACATATGCTAAAAATGTTCGTAGAATGAGTTTTTCAGTGAAGAGCAGCCAGGCACATTTTAGCAAGTTTTACTTGTAAATGGGGTTGGAAACGCTTTTCAGGCTCAGTACTGCGCTCAAAGATGCAGCCCTGATATCTCTCATGATAGCAGGTGGTTAAGTAGAAATTCGCTGCTCGGCTGACCCGGCAGGAACAAACGTATGCCAAAAATGTACGTAGAATGAGATTTTCAGTGAATAGCAGCCAGGCACATTTTAGCAAGTTTTACTTGTAAGGGGGGTTAGAAACGCTTTTCCATACTCAATACTGGGCTCAAAAGATGCAGCCCTGATGTCTCTCATGATAGCAGGTGGTTAAGTATAAATTCGCTGCTCGGCTGATCCAGCAGGAGCAAACATATGCGAAAAATGTACGTAGAATGAGCTTTTCCGTGAAGAGCAGCCAGGCACATTTTAGCAAGTTTTACTTGTAAGTGGGGTTGGAAACGCTTTTCAGGCTCAGTACTGGGCTCAAAACATGCAGTCCTGATGTCTCTCATGATAGGAGGTGGTAAAGAAGAAATTCGCTGCTCGGCTGACCCTGCAGGAGCAAATGTATGCTAAAAATGTTCGTAGAATGAGATTTTCAGTGAAGAGCAGCCAGGCACATTTTAGCAAGTTTTACTTGTAAGTGGGGTTGGAAACGCTTTTCAGGCTCAATACTTGGCTCAAAAGATGCAGCCCTGATATCTCTCATGATAGCAGGTGGTTAAGTAGAAATTCGCTGCTCGGCTGACCCTGCAGGAGCAAACGTATGCTAAAAATGTTCGTAGAATGAGATTTTCAGTGAAGAGCAGCCAGGCACATTTTAGCAAGTTTTACTTGTAAGTGGGGTTGGAAACGCTTTTCAGGCTCAATACTGGGCATAAAAGATGCAGCCCTGATATCTCTCATGATAGCAGGTGGTTAAGTAGAAATTCGCTGCTCGGCTGATCCAGCAGGAGCAAACATATGCGAAAAATGTACGTAGAATGAGCTTTTCAGTGAAGAGCAGCCAGGCACATTTTAGCAAGTTTTACTTGTAAGTGGGGATGGAAACGCTTTTTAGGCTCAGTACTGGGCTCAAAAGATGCAGCCCTGATGTCTCTCATGATAGCAGGTGGTTAAGTAGAAATTCGCTGCTCGGCTGACCCTGCAGGAGCAAACGTATGCTAAAAATGTTCGTAGAATGAGATTTTCAGTGAAGAGCAGCCAGGCACATTTTAGCAAGTTTTACTTGTAAGTGGGGTTGGAAACGCTTTTTAGGCTCAATACTGGGCTCAAAACATGCAGCCCTGATGTCTCTCATGATAGCAGGTGGTTAAGTAGAAATTCGCTGCTCGGCTGACCCTGCAGGATCAAACGTATGCTAAAAATGTTCGTAGAATGAACTTTTCAGTGAAGAGCAGCCAGGCACATTTTAACAAGTTTTACTTGTGAGTGGGGTTGGAAACGCTTTTCAGGCTCAGTACTGGGCTCAAAAGATGCAGCCCTGATGTCTCTCATGATAGCAGGTGGTTAAGTAGAAATTCGCTGCTCGGCTGACCCTGCAGGAGCAAACGTATGCTAAAAATGTTCGTAGAATGAGATTTTCAGTGAAGAGCAGCCTGGCACATTTTAGCAAGTTTTACTTGTAAGTGGGGTGGAAACGCTTTTCCATACTCAATACTGGGCTCAAATGATGCAGCCCTGATGTCTCTCATGATAGCAGGTGGTTAAGTAGAAATTCGCTGCTCGGCTGACCCTGCAGGAGCAAATGTATGCTAAAAATGTTCGTAGAATGAGATTTTCAGTGAAGAGCGGCCAGGCACATTTTAGCAAGTTTTACTTGTAAGTGGGGTTGGAAACGCTTTTCAGGCTCAATACTGGGCTCAAAACATGCAGCCCTGATGTCTCTCATGATAGCAGGTGGTTAAGTAGAAATGCGCTGCTCGGCTGACCCAGCAGGAACAAATGTATGCCAAAAATGTACGTAGAATGAGATTTTCAGTGAATAGCAGCCAGGCACATTTTAGCAAGTTGTACTTGTAAGTGGGGATGGAAACGCTTTTTAGGTTCAGTACTGGGCTCAAAAGATGCAGCCCTGATGTCTCTCATGATAGCAGGTGGTTAAGTAGAAATTCGCTGCTCGGCTGACCCTGCAGGAGCAAATGTATGCTAAAAATGTTCGTAGAATGAGATTTTCAGTGAAGAGCAGCCAGGCACATTTTAGCAAGTTTTACTTGTAAGTGGGGTTGGAAACGCTTTTCAGGCTCAATACTGGGCTCAAAAGATGCAGCCCTGATGTCTCTCATGATAGCAGGTGGTTAAGTAGAAATTCGCCGCTCGGCTGACCCTGCAGGAGCAAACGTATGCTAACAATGTTCGTAGAATGAGATTTTCAGTGAAGAGCAGCCAGGCACATTTTAGCAAGTTTTACTTGTAAGTGGGGTTGGAAACGCTTTTCAGGCTCAATACTGGGCTCAAAACATGCAGCCCTGATGTCTCTCATGATAGCAGGTGGTTAAGTAGAAATTCGCTGCTCGGCTGACCCTGCAGGAGCAAACGTATGCTAAAAATGTTCGTAGAATGAGCTTTTCAGTGAAGAGCAGCCAGGCACATTTTAGCAAGTTTTACTTGTAAGTGGGGTTGGAAACGCTTTTCAGGCTCAATACTGGACTCAAAACATGCAGCCCTGATGTCTCTCATGATAGCAGGTGGTTAAGTAGAAATTCGCTGCTCGGCTGACCCTGCAGGAGCAAATGTATGCTAAAAATGTTCGTAGAATGAGATTTTCAGTGAAGAGCAGCCAGGCACATTTTAGCAAGTTTTACTTGTAAGTGGGGTTGGAAACGCTTTTCAGGCTCAATACTGGGCTCAAAAGATGCAGCCCTGATATCTCTCATGATAGCAGGTGGTTAAGTAGAAATTCGCTGCTCGGCTGACCCTGCAGGAGCAAACGTATGCTAAAAATGTTCGTAGAATGAGATTTTCAGTGAAGAGCAGCCAGGCACATTTTAGCAAGTTGTACTTGTAAGTGGGGATGGAAACGCTTTTTAGGTTCAGTACTGGGCTCAAAAGATGCAGCCCTGATGTCTCTCATGATAGCAGGTGGTTAAGTAGAAATTCGCTGCTCGGCTGACCCTGCAGGAGCAAATGTATGCTAAAAATGTTCGTAGAATGAGATTTTCAGTGAAGAGCAGCCAGGCACATTTTAGCAAGTTTTACTTGTAAGTGGGGTTGGAAACGCTTTTCAGGCTCAATACTGGGCTCAAAAGATGCAGCCCTGATGTCTCTCATGATAGCAGGTGGTTAAGTAGAAATTCGCTGCTCGGCTGACCCTGCAGGAGCAAACGTATGCTAACAATGTTCGTAGAATGAGATTTTCAGTGAAGAGCAGCCAGGCACATTTTAGCAAGTTTTACTTGTAAGTGGGGTTGGAAACGCTTTTCAGGCTCAATACTGGGCTCAAAACATGCAGCCCTGATGTCTCTCATGATAGCAGGTGGTTAAGTAGAAATTCGCTGCTCGGCTGACCCTGCAGGAGCAAACGTATGCTAAAAATGTTCGTAGAATGAGCTTTTCAGTGAAGAGCAGCCAGGCACATTTTAGCAAGTTTTACTTGTAAGTGGGGTTGGAAACGCTTTTCAGGCTCAATACTGGACTCAAAACATGCAGCCCTGATGTCTCTCATGATAGCAGGTGGTTAAGTAGAAATTCGCTGCTCGGCTGACCCTGCAGGAGCAAATGTATGCTAAAAATGTTCGTAGAATGAGATTTTCAGTGAAGAGCAGCCAGGCACATTTTAGCAAGTTTTACTTGTAAGTGGGGTTGGAAACGCTTTTCAGGCTCAATACTGGGCTCAAAAGATGCAGCCCTGATGTCTCTCATGATAGCAGGTGGTTAAGTAGAAATTCGCTGCTCGGCTGACCCTGCAGGAGAAAACGTATGCTAAAAATGTTTGTAGAATGAGATTTTCAGTGAAGAGTAGCCAGGCACATTTTAGCAAGTTTTACTTGTAAGTGGGGTTGGAAACGCTTTTCAGGCTCAATACTGGGCTCAAAACATGCAGCCCTGATGTCTCTCATGATAGCAGGTGGTTAAGTAGAAATTCGCTGCTCGGCTGACCCTGCAGGAGCAAACGTATGCTAAAAATGTTCGTAGAATGAGATTTTCAGTGAAGAGCAGCCTGGCACATTTTCGCAAGTTTTACTTGTAAGGGGGGTTGGAAACGATTTTCCATACTCAATACTGGGCTCAAAAGATGCAGTCTTGATGTCTCTCATGATAGCAGGTGGTTAAGTAGAAATTCGCTGCTCGGCTGATCCAGCAGGAGCAAACATATGCGAAAAATGTACGTAGAATGAGCTTTTCTGTGAAGAGCAGCCAGGCACATTTTAGCAAGTTTTACTTGTAAGTGGGGTTGGAAACGCTTTTCAGGCTCAGTACTGGGCTCAAAACATGCAGTCCTGATGTCTCTCATGATAGGAGGTGGTAAAGTAGAAATTCGCTGCTCGGCTGACCCTGCAGGAGCAAATGTATGCTAAAAATGTTCGTAGAATGAGATTTTCAGTGAAGAGCAGCCAGGCACATTTTAGCAAGTTTTACTTGTAAGTGGGGTTGGAAACGCTTTTCAGGCTCAGTACTTGGCTCAAAAGATGCAGCCCTGATGTCTCTCATGATAGCAGGTGGTTAAGTAGAAATTCGCTGCTCGGCTGACCCTGCAGGAGCAAACGTATGCTAAAAATGTTTGTAGAATGAGATTTTCAGTGAAGAGCAGCCAGGCACATTTTAGCAAGTTTTACTTGTAAGTGGGGTTGGAAACGCTTTTCAGGCTCAATACTGGGCTCAAAAGATGCAGCCCTGATGTCTCTCATGATAGCAGGTGGTTAAGTAGAAATTCGCTGCTCGGCTGATCCAGCAGGAGCAAACATATGTGAAAAATGTATGTAGAATGAGCTTTTCCGTGAAGAGCAGCCAGGCACATTTTAGCAAGTTTTACTTGTAAGTGGGGTTGGAAACGCTTTTCAGGCTCAGTACTGGGCTCAAAACATGCAGTCCTGATGTCTCTCATGATAGGAGGTGGTAAAGTAGAAATTCGCTGCTCGGCTGACCCTGCAGGAGCAAATGTATGCTAAAAATGTTCGTAGAATGAGATTTTCAGTGAAGAGCAGCCAGGCACATTTTAGCAAGTTTTACTTGTAAGTGGGGTTGGAAACGCTTTTCAGGCTCAGTACTTGGCTCAAAAGATGCAGCCCTGATGTCTCTCATGATAGCAGGTGGTTAAGTAGAAATTTGCTGCTCGGCTGACCCTGCAGGAGCAAACGTATGCTAAAAATGTTCGTAGAATGAGATTTTCAGTGAAGAGCAGCCAGGCACATTTTAGCAAGTTTTACTTGTAAGTGGGGTTGGAAACGCTTTTCAGGCTCAATACTGGGCTCATAAGATGCAGCCCTGATGTCTCTCATGATAGGAGGTGGTTAAGTAGAAATTAGCTGCTCGGCTGAACCAGCAGGAGCAAACATATGCTAAAAATGTTCGTAGAATGAGTTTTTCAGTGAAGAGCAGCCAGGCACATTTTAGCAAGTTTTACTTGTAAATGGGGTTGGAAACGCTTTTCAGGCTCAGTACTGGGCTCAAAGATGCAGCCCTGATATCTCTCATGATAGCAGGTGGTTAAGTAGAAATTCGCTGCTCGGCTGACCCGGCAGGAACAAACGTATGCCAAAAATGTACGTAGAATGAGATTTTCAGTGAATAGCAGCCAGGCACATTTTAGCAAGTTTTACTTGTAAGGGGGGTTAGAAACGCTTTTCCATACTCAATACTGGGCTCAAAAGATGCAGCCCTGATGTCTCTCATGATAGCAGGTGGTTAAGTATAAATTCGCTGCTCGGCTGATCCAGCAGGAGCAAACATATGCGAAAAATGTACGTAGAATGAGCTTTTCCGTGAAGAGCTGCCAGGCACATTTTAGCAAGTTTTACTTGTAAGTGGGGTTGGAAACGCTTTTCAGGCTCAGTACTGGGCTCAAAACATGCAGTCCTGATGTCTCTCATGATAGGAGGTGGTAAAGTAGAAATTCGCTGCTCGGCTGACCCTGCAGGAGCAAATGTATGCTAAAAATGTTCGTAGAATGAGATTTTCAGTGAAGAGCAGCCAGGCACATTTTAGCAAGTTTTACTTGTAAGTGGGGTTGGAAACGCTTTTCAGGCTCAATACTTGGCTCAAAAGATGCAGCCCTGATATCTCTCATGATAGCAGGTTGTTAAGTAGAAATTCGCTGCTCGGCTGACCCTGCAGGAGCAAACGTATGCTAAAAATGTTCGTAGAATGAGATTTTCAGTGAAGAGCAGCCAGGCACATTTTAGCAAGTTTTACTTGTAAGTGGGGTTGGAAACGCTTTTCAGGCTCAATACTGGGCATAAAAGATGCAGCCCTGAAGTCTCTCATGATAGCAGGTGGTTAAGTAGAAATTCGCTGCTCGGCTGATCCAGCAGGAGCAAACATATGCGAAAAATGTACGTAGAATGAGCTTTTCAGTGAAGAGCAGCCAGGCACATTTTAGCAAGTTTTACTTGTAAGTGGGGATGGAAATGCTTTTTAGGCTCAGTACTGGGCTCAAAAGATGCAGCCCTGATGTCTCTCATGATAGCAGGTGGTTAAGTAGAAATTCGCTGCTCGGCTGACCCTGCAGGAGCAAACGTATGCTAAAAATGTTCGTAGAATGAGATTTTCAGTGAAGAGCAGCCAGGCACATTTTAGCAAGTTTTACTTGTAAGTGGGGTTGGAAACGCTTTTCAGGCTCAATACTGGGCTCAAAACATGCAGCCCTGATGTCTCTCATGATAGCAGGTGGTTAAGTAGAAATTCGCTGCTCGGCTGACCCTGCAGGATCAAACGTATGCTAAAAATGTTCGTAGAATGAGCTTTTCAGTGAAGAGCAGCCAGGCACATTTTAACAAGTTTTACTTGTAAGTGGGGTTGGAAACGCTTTTCAGGCTCAGTACTGGGCTCAAAAGATGCAGCCCTGATGTCTCTCATGATAACAGGTGGTTAAGTAGAAATTCGCTGCTCGGCTGACCCTGCAGGAGCAAACGTATGCTAAAAATGTTCGTAGAATGAGATTTTCAGTGAAGAGCAGCCTGGCACATTTTAGCAAGTTTTACTTGTAAGTGGGGTGGAAACGCTTTTCCATACTCAATACTGGGCTCAAAAGATGCAGCCCTGATGTCTCTCATGATAGCAGGTGGTTAAGTAGAAATTCGCTGCTCGGCTGACCCTGCAGGAGCAAATGTATGCTAAAAATGTTTGTAGAATCAGATTTTCAGTGAAGAGCGGCCAGGCACATTTTAGCAAGTTTTACTTGTAAGTGGGGTTGGAAACGCTTTTCAGGCTCAATACTGGGCTCAAAACATGCAGACCTGATGTCTCTCATGATAGCAGGTGGTTAAGTAGAAATTCGCTGCTCGGCTGACCCAGCAGGAACAAATGTATGCCAAAAATGTACGTAGAATGAGATTTTCAGTGAATAGCAGCCAGGCACATTTTAGCAAGTTGTACTTGTAAGTGGGGATGGAAACGCTTTTTAGGTTCAGTACTGGGCTCAAAAGATGCAGCCCTGATGTCTCTCATGATAGCAGGTGGTTAAGTAGAAATTCGCTGCTCGGCTGACCCTGCAGGAGCAAATGTATGCTAATAATGTTCGTAGAATGAGATTTTCAGTGAAGAGCAGCCAGGCACATTTTAGCAAGTTTTACTTGTAAGTGGGGTTGGAAACGCTTTTCAGGCTCAATACTGGTCTCAAAAGATGCAGCCCTGATGTCTCTCATGATAGCAGGTGGTTAAGTAGAAATTCGCTGCTCGGCTGACCCTGCAGGAGCAAACGTATGCTAACAATGTTCGTAGAATGAGATTTTCAGTGAAGAGCAGCCAGGCACATTTTAGCAAGTCTTACTTGTAAGTGGGGTTGGAAACGCTTTTCAGGCTCAATACTGGGCTCAAAACATGCAGCCCTGATGTCTCTCATGATAGCAGGTGGTTAAGTAGAAATTCGCTGCTCGGCTGACCCTGCAGGAGCAAACGTATGCTAAAAATGTTCGTAGAATGAGATTTTCAGTGAAGAGCAGCCAGGCACATTTTAGCAAGTTTTACTTGTAAGTGGGGTTGGAAACGCTTTTCAGGCTCAATACTGGGTTTAAAACATGCAGCCCTGATGTCTCTCATGATAGCAGGTGGTTAAGTAGAAATTCGCTGCTCGGCTGACCCTGCAGGATCAAACGTATGCTAAAAATGTTCGTAGAATGAGCTTTTCAGTGAAGAGCAGCCAGGCACATTTTAACAAGTTTTACTTGTAAGTGGGGTTGGAAACGCTTTTCAGGCTCAGTACTGGGCTCAAAAGATGCAGCCCTGATGTCTCTCATGATAACAGGTGGTTAAGTAGAAATTCGCTGCTCGGCTGACCCTGCAGGAGCAAACGTATGCTAAAAATGTTCGTAGAATGAGATTTTCAGTGAAGAGCAGCCTGGCACATTTTAGCAAGTTTTACTTGTAAGTGGGGTGGAAACGCTTTTCCATACTCAATACTGGGCTCAAAAGATGCAGCCCTGATGTCTCTCATGATAGCAGGTGGTTAAGTAGAAATTCGCTGCTCGGCTGACCCTGCAGGAGCAAATGTATGCTAAAAATGTTCGTAGAATCAGATTTTCAGTGAAGAGCGGCCAGGCACATTTTAGCAAGTTTTACTTGTAAGTGGGGTTGGAAACGCTTTTCAGGCTCAATACTGGGCTCAAAACATGCAGCCCTGATGTCTCTCATGATAGCAGGTGGTTAAGTAGAAATTCGCTGCTCGGCTGACCCTGCAGGATCAAACGTATGCTAAAAATGTTCGTAGAATGAGCTTTTCAGTGAAGAGCAGCCAGGCACATTTTAACAAGTTTTACTTGTAAGTGGGGTTGGAAACGCTTTTCAGGCTCAGTACTGGGCTCAAAAGATGCAGCCCTGATGTCTCTCATGATAGCAGGTGGTTAAGTAGAAATTCGCTGCTCGGCTGACCCTGCAGGAGCAAACGTATGCTAAAAATGTTCTTAGAATGAGATTTTCAGTGAAGAGCAGCCTGGCACATTTTAGCAAGTTTTACTTGTAAGGGGGGTTGGAAACGCTTTTCCATACTCAATACTGGGCTCAAAAGATGCAGCCCTGATGTCTCTCATGATAGCAGGTGGTTAAGTAGAAATTCGCTGCTCGGCTGATCCAGCAGGAGCAAACATATGCGAAAAATGTACGTAGAATGAGCTTTTCAGTGAAGAGCAGCCAGGCACATTTTAGCAAGTTTTACTTGTAAGTGGGGTTGGAAACGCTTTTCAGGCTCAGTACTGGCCTCAAAAGATGCAGCCCTGATGTCTCTCATGATAGCAGGTGGTTAAGTAGAAATTCGCTGCTCAGCTGACCCTGCAGGAGCAAACGTATGCTAAAAATGTTCGTAGAATGAGCTTTTCAGTGAAGAGCAGCCAGGCACATTTTAGCAAGTTTTACTTGAGGGGGTGGAAACGCTTTTCAGGCTCAGTACTGGGCTCAAAAGAAGCAGCCCTGATGCCTCTCGTGATAGCAGGTGGTTAAGTAGAAATTCGCTGCTCGGCTGACCCAGCAGGAACAAACGTATGCCAAAAATGTACGTAGAATGAGATTTTCAGTGAAGAGCAGCCAGGCACATTTTAGCAAGTTTTACTTGTAAGTGGGGTTGGAAACGCTTTTCAGGCTCAATACTGGGCTCAAAAGATGCAGCCCTGATGTCTCTCATGATAGCAGGTGGTTAAGTAGAAATTCGCTGCTCGGCTGATCCAGCAGGAGCAAACATATGCGAAAAATGTACGTAGAATGAGATTTTCAGTGAAGAGCAGCCAGGCACATTTTAGCAAGTTTTACTTGTAAGTGGGGTTGGAAACGCTTTTCAGGCTCAGTACTGGGCTTAAAGATGCAGCCCTGATGTCTCTCATGATAGCAGGTGGTTAAGTAGAAATTCGCTGCTCGGCTGACCCGGCAGGAACAAACGTATGCCAAAAATGTACGTAGAATGAGATTTTCAGTGAATAGCAGCCAGGCACATTTTAGCAAGTTTTACTTGTAAGTGGGGATGGAAACGCTTTTCCATACTCAATACTGGGCTCAAAAGATGCAGCCCTGATGTCTCTCATGATAGCAGGTGGTTAAGTATAAATTCGCTGCTCGGCTGATCCAGCAGGAGCAAACATATGCGAAAAATGTACGTAGAATGAGCTTTTCAGTGAAGAGCAGCCTGGCACATTTTAGCAAGTTTTACTTGTAAGTGGGGTTGGAAACGCTTTTCAGGCTCAATACTGGGCTCAAAAGATGCAGCCCTGATGTCTCTCATGATAGCAGGTGGTTAAGTAGAAATTCGCTGCTCGGCTGACCCTGCAGGAGCAAACGTATGCGAAAAATGTACGTAGAATGAGCTTTTCCGTGAAGAGCAGCCAGGCACATTTTAGCAAGTTTTACTTGTAAGTGGGGTTGGAAACGCTTTTCAGGCTCAGTACTGGGCTCAAAACATGCAGTCCTGATGTCTCTCATGATAGGAGGTGGTAAAGTAGAAATTCGCTGCTCGGCTGACCCTGCAGGAGCAAATGTATGCTAAAAATGTTCGTAGAATGAGATTTTCAGTGAAGAGCAGCCAGGCACATTTTAGCAAGTTTTACTTGTAAGTGGGGTTGGAAACGCTTTTCAGGCTCAATACTGGGCTCAAAAGATGCAGCCCTGATGTCTCTCATGATAGCAGGTGGTTAAGTAGAAATTCGCTGCTCGGCTGACCCTGCAGGAGCAAACGTATGCTAAAAATGTTCGTAGAATGAGATTTTCAGTGAAGAGCAACCAGGCACATTTTAGCAAGTTTTACTTGTAAGTGGGGTTGGAAACGCTTTTCAGGCTCAATACTGGGCTCAAAAGATGCAGCCCTGATGTCTCTCATGATAGCAGGTGGTTAAGTAGAAATTCGCTGCTCGGCTGATCCAGCAGGAGCAAACATATGCGAAAAATGTACGTAGAATGAGCTTTTCCGTGAAGAGCAGCCAGGCACATTTTAGCAAGTTTTACTTGTAAGTGGGGTTGGAAACGCTTTTCAGGCTCAGTACTGGGCTCAAAACATGCAGTCCTGATGTCTCTCATGATAGGAGGTGGTAAAGTAGAAATTCGCTGCTCGGCTGACCCTGCAGGAGCAAATGTATGCTAAAAATGTTCGTAGAATGAGATTTTCAGTGAAGAGCAGCCAGGCACATTTTAGCAAGTTTTACTTGTAAGTGGGGTTGGAAACGCTTTTCAGGCTCAATACTGGGCTCAAAACATGCAGCCCTGATGTCTCTCATGATAGCAGGTGGTTAAGTAGAAATTCGCTGCTCGGCTGACCCTGCAGGAGCAAACGTATGCTAAAAATGTTCGTAGAATGAGCTTTTCAGTGAAGAGCAGCCAGGCAAATTTTAGCAAGTTTTACTTGTAAGTGGGGTTGGAAACGCTTTTCAGGCTCAATACTGGACTCAAAACATGCAGCCCTGATGTCTCTCATGATAGCAGGTGGTTAAGTAGAAATTCGCTGCTCGGCTGACCCTGCAGGAGCAAACGTATGCTAAAAATGTTCGTAGAATGAGATTTTCAGTGAAGAGCAGCCAGGCACATTTTAGCAGGTTTTACTTGTAGTGGGGTTGGAAACGCTTTTCAGGCTCAATACTGGGCTCAAAACATGCAGCCCTGATGTCTCTCATGATAGCAGGTGGTTAAGTAGAAATTCGCTGCTCGGCTGACCCTGCAGGAGCAAACGTATGCTAAAAATGTTCGTAGAATGAGATTTTCAGTGAAGAGCAGCCTGGCACATTTTAGCAAATTTTACTTGTAATGGGGGTTGGAAACGCTTTTCCATACTCAATAATGGGCTCAAAAGATGCAGCCCTGATGTCTCTCATGATAGCAGGTGGTTAAGTAGAAATTCGCTGCTCGGCTGATCCAGCAGGAGCAAACATATGCGAAAAATGTACGTAGAATGAGCTTTTTAGTGAAGAGCAGCCAGGCACATTTTAGCAAGTTTTACTTGTAAGTGGGGTTGGAAACACTTTTCAGGCTCAGTACTGGCCTCAAAAGATGCAGCCCTGATGTCTCTCATGATAGCAGGTGGTTAAGTAGAAATTCGCTGCTCGGCTGACCCTGTAGGATCAAACGTATGCTAAAAATGTTCGTAGAATGAGATTTTCAGTGAAGAGCAGCCAGGCACATTTTAGCAAGTTTTACTTGTAAGTGGGGTTGGAAACGCTTTTCAGGCTCAATACTGGGCTCAAAACATGCAGCCCTGATGTCTCTCATGATAGCAGGTGGTTAAGTAGAAATTCGCTGCTCGGCTGACCCTGCAGGATCAAACGTATGCTAAAAATGTTCGTAGAATGAGCTTTTCAGTGAAGAGCAGCCAGGCACATTTTAACAAGTTTTACTTGTAAGTGGGGTTGGAAACGCTTTTCAGGCTCAGTACTGGGCTCAAAAGATGCAGCCCTGATGTCTCTCATGATAGCAGCTGGTTAAGTAGAAATTCGCTGCTCGGCTGACCCGGCAGTAGCAAACGTATGCTAAACATGTTCTTAGAATGAGATTTTCAGTGAAGAGCAGCCTGGCACATTTTAGCAAGTTTTACTTGTAAGGGGGGTTGGAAACGCTTTTCCATACTCAATACTGGGCTCAAAAGATGCAGCCCTGATGTCTCTCATGATAGCAGGTGGTTAAGTAGAAATTCGCTGCTCGGCTGATCCAGCAGGAGCAAACATATGCGAAAAATGTACGTAGAATGAGCTTTTCAGTGAAGAGCAGCCAGGCACATTTTAGCAAGTTTTACTTGTAAGTGGGGTTGGAAATGCTTTTCAGGCTCAGTACTGGCCTCAAAAGATGCAGCCCTGATGTCTCTCATGATAGCAGGTGGTTAAGTAGAAATTCGCTGCTCAGCTGACCCTGCAGGAGCAAACGTATGCTAAAAATGTTCGTAGAATGAGCTTTTCAGTGAAGAGCAGCCAGGCACATTTTAGCAAGTTTTACTTGAGGGGGTGGAAACGCTTTTCAGGCTCAGTACTGGGCTCAAAAGAAGCAGCCCTGATGCCTCTCATGATAGCAGGTGGTTAAGTAGAAATTCGCTGCTCGGCTGACCCAGCAGGAACAAACGTATGCCAAAAATGTACGTAGAATGAGATTTTCAGTGAATAGCAGCCAGGCACATTTTAGCAAGTTTTACTTGTAAGTGGGGATAGAAACGCTTTTCAGGCTCAGTACTGGGCTCAAAACATGCAGTCCTGATGTCTCTCATGATAGGAGGTGGTAAAGTAGAAATTCGCTGCTCGGCTGACCCTGCAGGAGCAAATGTATGCTAAAAATGTTTGTAGAATGAGATTTTCAGTGAAGAGCAGCCAGGCACATTTTAGCAAGTTTTACTTGTAAGTGGGGTTGGAAACGCTTTTCAGGCTCAGTACTGGGCTCAAAACATGCAGCCCTGATGTCTCTCATGATAGCAGGTGGTTAAGTAGAAATTCGCTGCTCGGCTGACCCTGCAGGAGAAAACGTATGCTAAAAATGTTTGTAGAATGAGATTTTCAGTGAAGAGCAGCCAGGCACATTTTAGCAAGTTTTACTTGTAAGTGGGGTTGGAAACGCTTTTCAGGCTCAATACTGGGCTCAAAACATGCAGCCCTGATGTCTCTCATGATAGCAGGTGGTTAAGTAGAAATTCGCTGCTCGGCTGACCCTGCAGGAGCAAACGTATGCTAAAAATGTTCGTAGAATGAGATTTTCAGTGAAGAGCAGCCTGGCACATTTTCGCAAGTTTTACTTGTAAGGGGGGTTGGAAACGATTTTCCATACTC
This sequence comes from Lissotriton helveticus, assembly GCF_964261635.1. Taxonomy (NCBI): domain Eukaryota; kingdom Metazoa; phylum Chordata; class Amphibia; order Caudata; family Salamandridae; genus Lissotriton; species Lissotriton helveticus. Next base: position 1,351,965,696 of record NC_136061.1, on the reverse strand, counting down.
AATACTGGGCTCAAAAGATGCAGCCCTGATGTCTCTCATGATAGCAGGTGGTTAAGTAGAAATTCGCTGCTCGGCTGATCCAGCAGGAGCAAACATATGCGAAAAATTTACGTAGAATGAGCTTTTCAGTGAAGAGCAGCCAGGCACATTTTAGCAAGTTTTACTTGTAAGAGGGGTTGGAAACGCTTTTCAGGCTCAATACTGGGCTCAAAAGATGCAGCTCTGATGTCTCTCATGATAGCAGGTGGTTAAGTAGAAATTCGCTGCTCGGCTGACCCTGCAGGAGCAAACGTATGCGAAAAATGTTCGTAGAATGAGCTTTTCAGTGAAGAGCAGCCAGGCACATTTTAGCAAGTTTTACTTGTAAGTGGGGTTGGAAACGCTTTTCAGGGTCAATACTGGGCTCAAAACATGCAGCCCTGATGTCTCTCATGATAGCAGGTGGTTAAGTAGAAATTCGCTGCTCGGCTGACCCAGCAGGAACAAACGTATGCCAAAAATGTACGTAGAATGAGATTTTCAGTGAATAGCAGCCAGGCACATTTTAGCAAGTTTTACTTGTAAGTGGGGATGGAAGCGCTTTTTAGGCTCAGTACTGGGCTCAAAAGATGCAGCCCTGATGTCTCTCATGATAGCAGGTGGTTAAGTAGACATTCGCTGCTCGGCTGACCCTGCAGGAGCAAACGTATGCTAAAAATGTTCGTAGAATGAGATTTTCAGTGAAGAGCAGCCTGGCACATTTTAGCAAGTTTTACTTGTAAGTGGGGTTGGAAACGCTTTTCAGGCTCAATACTGGGCTCAAAAGAAGCAGCCCTGATGTCTCTCATGATAGCAGGTGGTTAAGTAGAAATTCGCTGCTCGGCTGACCCTGCAGGATCAAACGTATGCTAAAAATGTTCGTAGAATGAGCTTTTCAGTGAAGAGCAGCCAGGCACATTTTAACAAGTTTTACTTGTAAGTGGGGTTGGAAACGCTTTTCAGGCTCAGTACTGGGCTCAAAAGATGCAGCCCTGATGTCTCTCATGATAGCAGGTGGTTAAGTAGAAATTCGCTGCTCGGCTGACCCGGCAGGAACAAACGTATGCCAAAAATGTACGTAGAATGAGATTTTCAGTGACTAGTAGCCAGGCACATTTTAGCAAGTTTTACTTGTAAGTGGGGATAGAAACGCTTTTTAGGCTCAGTACTGGGCTCAAAAGATGCAGCCCTGATGTCTCTCATGATAGCAGGTGGTTAAGTAGACATTCGCTGCTCGGCTGACCCTGCAGGAGCAAACGTATGCTAAAAATGTTCGTAGAATGAGCTTTTCAGTGAAGAGCAGCCAGGCACATTTTAGCAAGTTTTACTTGAGGGGGTGGAAACGCTTTTCAGGCTCAGTACTGGGCTCAAAAGAAGCAGCCCTGATGTCTCTCATGATAGCAGGTGGTTAAGTAGAAATTCGCTGCTCGGCTGACCCAGCAGGAACAAACGTATGCCAAAAATGTACATAGAATGAGATTTTCAGTGAATAGCAGCCAGGCACATTTTAGCAAGTTTTACTTGTAAGTGGGGATAGAAACGCTTTTTAGGCTCAGTACTGGGCTCAAAAGATGCAGCCCTGATGTCTCTCATGATAGCAGGTGGTTGAGTAGAAATTCGCTGCTCGGTTGACCCTGCAGGATCAAACGTATGCTAAAAATGTTCGTAGAATGAGCTTTTCAGTGAAGAGCAGCCAGGCACATTTTAGCAAGTCTTACTTGTACATGGAGTTGGAAACGCTTTTCAGGCTCAGTACTGGGCTCAAAAGATGCAGCCCTGATGTCTCTCATGATAGCAGGTGGTTAAGTAGAAATTCGCTGCTCGGCTGACCCTGCAGGAGCAAACGTATGCTAAAAATGTTCGTAGAATGAGATTTTCAGTGAAGAGCAGCCTGGCACATTTTAGCAAGTTTTACTTGTAAGGGGGTTGGAAACGCTTTTCCATACTCAATACTGGGCTCAAAAGATGCAGCCCTGATGTCTCTCATGATAGCAGGTGGTTAAGTAGAAACTCGCTGCTCGGCTGAACCAGCAGGAGCAAACGTATGCGAAAAATGTTCGTAGAATGAGTTTTTCAGTGAAGAGCAGCCAGGCACATTTTAGCAAGTTTTACTTGTAAGGGGGTTGGAAACGCTTTTCCATACTCAATACTGGGCTCAAAAGATGCAGCCCTGATGTCTCTCATGATAGCAGGTGGTTAAGTAGAAACTCGCTGCTCGGCTGAACCAGCAGGAGCAAACGTATGCGAAAAATGTTCGTAGAATGAGTTTTTCAGTGAAGAGCAGCCAGGCACATTTTAGCAAGTTTTACTTGTAAGTGGGGTTGGAAACGCTTTTCAGGCTCAATACTGGGCTCAAAACATGCAGCCCTGATGTCTCTCATGATAGCAGGTGGTTAAGTAGAAATTCGCTGCTCGGCTGACCCTGCAGGAGCAAACGTATGCCAAAAATGTACGTAGAATGAGATTTTCAGTGAATAGCAGCCAGGCACATTTTAACTTGTAAGTGGGGATGGAAACGCTTTTTAGGCTCAGTACTGGGCTCAAAAGATGCAGCCCTGATGTCTCTCATGATAGCAGGTGGTTAAGTAGAAATTCGCTGCTCGGCTGACCCAGCAGGAACAAACGTATGCCAAAAATGTACGTAGAATGAGATTTTCAGTGAATAGCAGCCAGGCACATTTTAGCAAGTTTTACTTGTAAGTGGGGATGGAAACGATTTTTAGGCACAGTACTGGGCTCAAAAGATGCAGCCCTGATGTCTCTCATGATAGCAGGTGGTTAAGTAGAAATTCGCTGCTCGGCTGACCCTGCAGGAGCAAACGTATGCTAAAAATGTTCGTAGAATGAGATTTTCAGTGAAGAGCAGCCAGGCACATTTTAGCAAGTTTTACTTGTAAGTGGGGTTGGAAACTCTTTTCAGGCTCAATATTGGGCTCAAAAGATGCAGCCCTGATGTCTCTCATGATAGCAGGTGGTTAAGTAGAAATTCGCTGCTCGGCTGACCCTGCAGGAGCAAACGTATGCTAAAAATGTTCGTAGAATGAGATTTTCAGTGAAGAGCAGCCAGGCACATTCTAGCAAGTTTTACTTGTAAGTGGGGTTGGAAACGCTTTTCAGGCTCAGTACTGGCCTCAAAAGATGCAGCCCTGATGTCTCTCATGATAGCAGGTGGTTAAGTAGAAATTCGCTGCTCGGCTGACCCTGCAGGAGCAAACGTATGCTAAAAATGTTCGTAGAATGAGATTTTCAGTGAAGAGCAGCCTGGCACATTTTAACAAGTTTTACTTGTAAGGGCGGTTGGAAACGCTTTTCCATACTCAATACTGGGCTCAAAAGATGCAGCCCTGATGTCTCTCATGATAGCAGGTGGTTAAGTAGAAATTCGCTGCTCGGCTGAACCAGCAGGAGCAAACGTATGCCAAAAATGTTCGTAGAATGAGTTTTTCAGTGAAGAGCAGCCAGGCACATTTTAGCAAGTTTTCCTTGTAAGTGGGGATGGAAACGCTTTTTAGGCTCAGTACTGGGCTCAAAAGATGCAACCCTGATGTCTCTCATGATAGCAGGTGGTTAAGTAGAAATTCGCTGCTCGGCTGACCCTGCAGGAGCAAACGTATGCTAAAAATGTTCGTAGAATGAGATTTTCAGTGAAGAGCAGCCAGGCACATTTTAGCAAGATTTACTTGTAAGTGGGGATGGAAACGCGTTTTAGGCTCAGTACTGGGCTCAAAAGATGCAGCCCTGATGTCTCTCATGATAGCAGGTGGTTAAGTAGAAATTTGCTTCTCGGCTGACCCTGCAGGAGCAAACGTATGCTAAAAATGTTTGTAGAATGAGATTTTCAGTGAAGAGCAGCCAGGCACATTTTAGCAAGTTTTACTTGTAAGTGGGGTTGGAAACGCTTTTCAGGCTCAATACTGAGCTCAAAACATGCAGCCCTGATGTCTCTCATGATAGCAGGTGGTTAAGTAGAAATTCGCTGCTCGGCTGACCCTGCAGGAGCAAACGTATGCTAAAAATGTTCGTAGAATGAGATTTTCAGTGAAGAGCAGCCAGGCACATTTTAGCAAGTTTTACTTGTAAGTGGGGTTGGAAACGCTTTTCAGGCTCAGTACTGGGCTCAAAAGATGCAGCCCTGATGTCTCTCATGATAGCAGGTGGTTAAGTAGAAATTCGCTGCTCGGCTGACCCTGCAGGAGCAAACGTATGCTAAAAATGTTCGTAGAATGAGCTTTTCAGTGAAGAGCAGCCTGGCACATTTTAGCAAGTTTTACTTGTAAGGGGGGTTGGAAACGCTTTTCCATACTCAATACTGGGCTCAAAAGATGCAGCCCTGATGTCTCTCGTGATAGCAGGTGGTTAAGTAGAAATTCGCTGCTCGGCTGATCCAGCAGGAGCAAACATATGCGAAAAATGTACGTAGAATGAGCTTTTCAGTGAAGAGCAGCCAGGCACATTTTAGCAAGTTTTACTTGTAAGTGGGGTTGGAAACGCTTTTCAGGCTCAGTACTGGCCTCAAAAGATGCAGCCCTGATGTCTCTCATGATAGCAGGTGGTTAAGTAGAAATTCGCTGCTCAGCTGACCCTGCAGGAGCAAACGTATGCTAAAAATGTTCGTAGAATGAGCTTTTCAGTGAAGAGCAGCCAGGCACATTTTAGCAAGTTTTACTTGAGGGGGTGGAAACGCTTTTCAGGCTCAGTACTGGGCTCAAAAGAAGCAGCCCTGATGCCTCTCATGATAGCAGGTGGTTAAGTAGAAATTCGCTGCTCGGCTGACCCAGTAGGAACAAACGTATGCCAAAAATGTACGTAGAATGAGATTTTCAGTGAATAGCAGCCAGGCACATTTTAGCAAGTTTTACTTGTAAGTGGGGATAGAAACGCTTTTCAGGCTCAGTACTGGGCTCAAAACATGCAGTCCTGATGTCTCTCATGATAGGAGGTGGTAAAGTAGAAATTCGCTGCTCGGCTGACCCTGCAGGAGCAAATGTATGCTAAAAATGTTTGTAGAATGAGATTTTCAGTGAAGAGCAGCCAGGCACATTTTAGCAAGTTTTACTTGTAAGTGGGGTTGGAAACGCTTTTCAGGCTCAATACTGGGCTCAAAACATGCAGCCCTGATGTCTCTCATGATAGCAGGTGGTTAAGTAGAAATTCGCTGCTCGGCTGACCCTGCAGGAGCAAACGTATGCTAAAAATGTTCGTAGAATGAGATTTTCAGTGAAGAGCAGCCTGGCACATTTTCGCAAGTTTTACTTGTAAGGGGGGTTGGAAACGCTTTTACATACTCAATACTGGGCTCAAAAGATGCAGCCCTGATGTCTCTCATGATAGCAGGTGGTTAAGTAGAAATTCGCTGCTCGGCTGATCCAGCAGGAGCAAACATATGCGAAAAATTTACGTAGAATGAGCTTTTCAGTGAAGAGCAGCCAGGCACATTTTAGCAAGTTTTACTTGTAAGAGGGGTTGGAAACGCTTTTCAGGCTCAAACTGGGCTCAAAAGAAGCAGCCCTGATGTCTCTCATGATAGCAGGTGGTTAAGTAGAAATTCGCTGCTCGGCTGACCCTGCAGGATCAAACGTATGCTAAAAATGTTCGTAGAATGAGCTTTTCAGTGAAGAGCAGCCAGGCACATTTTAGCAAGTTTTACTTGTAAGTGGGGATAGAAACGCTTTTTAGGCTCAGTACTGGGCTCAAAAGATGCAGCCCTGATGTCTCTCATGATAGCAGGTGGTTAAGTAGAAATTCGCTGCTCGGCTGACCCTGCAGGAGCAAACGTATGCTAAAAATGTTCGTAGAATGAGCTTTTCAGTGAAGAGCAGCCAGGCACATTTTAGCAAGTTTTACTTGAGGGGGTGGAAACGCTTTTCAGGCTCAGTACTGGGCTCAAAAGAAGCAGCCCTGATGTCTCTCATGATAGCAGGTGGTTAAGTAGAAATTCGCTGCTCAGCTGACCCAGCAGGAACAAACGTATGCCAAAAATGTACGTAGAATGAGATTTTCAGTGAATATCAGCCAGGCACATTTTAGCAAGTTTTACTTGTAAGTGGGGATAGAAACGCTTTTTAGGCTCAGTACTGGGCTCAAAAGATGCAGCCCTGATGTCTCTCATGATAGCAGGTGGTTGAGTAGAAATTCGCTGCTCGGTTGACCCTGCAGGATCAAACGTATGCTAAAAATGTTCGTAGAATGAGCTTTTCAGTGAAGAGCAGCCAGGCACATTTTAGCAAGTTTTACTTGTACATGGAGTTGGAAACGCTTTTCAGGCTCAGTACTGGGCTCAAAAGATGCAGCCCTGATGTCTCTCATGATAGCAGGTGGTTAAGTAGAAATTCGCTGCTCGGCTGACCCTGCAGGAGCAAACGTATGCTAAAAATGTTCGTAGAATGAGATTTTCAGTGAAGAGCAGCCTGGCACATTTTAGCAAGTTTTACTTGTAAGGGGGTTGGAAACGCTTTTCCATACTCAATACTGGGCTCAAAAGATGCAGCCCTGATGTCTCTCATGATAGCAGGTGGTTAAGTAGAAACTCGCTGCTCGGCTGAACCAGCAGGAGCAAACGTATGCGAAAAATGTTTGTAGAATGAGTTTTTCAGTGAAGAGCAGCCAGGCACATTTTAGCAAGTTTTACTTGTAAGGGGGTTGGAAACGCTTTTCCATACTCAATACTGGGCTCAAAAGATGCAGCCCTGATGTCTCTCATGATAGCAGGTGGTTAAGTAGAAACTCGCTGCTCGGCTGAACCAGCAGGAGCAAACGTATGCGAAAAATGTTTGTAGAATGAGTTTTTCAGTGAAGAGCAGCCAGGCACATTTTAGCAAGTTTTACTTGTAAGTGGGGTTGGAAACGCTTTTCAGGCTCAATACTGGGCTCAAAACATGCAGCCCTGATGTCTCTCATGATAGCAGGTGGTTAAGTAGAAATTCGCTGCTCGGCTGACCCTGCAGGAGCAAACGTATGCCAAAAATGTACGTAGAATGAGATTTTCAGTGAATAGCAGCCAGGCACATTTTAACTTGTAAGTGGGGATGGAAACGCTTTTTAGGCTCAGTACTGGGCTCAAAAGATGCAGCCCTGATGTCTCTCATGATAGCAGGTGGTTAAGTAGAAATTCGCTGCTCGGCTGACCCAGCAGGAACAAACGTATGCCAAAAATGTACGTAGAATGAGATTTTCAGTGAATAGCAGCCAGGCACATTTTAGCAAGTTTTACTTGTAAGTGGGGATGGAAACGATTTTTAGGCACAGTACTGGGCTCAAAAGATGCAGCCCTGATGTCTCTCATGATAGCAGGTGGTTAAGTAGAAATTCGCTGCTCGGCTGACCCTGCAGGAGCAAACGTATGCTAAAAATGTTCGTAGAATGAGATTTTCAGTGAAGAGCAGCCAGGCACATTTTAGCAAGTTTTACTTGTAAGTGGGGTTGGAAACTCTTTTCAGGCTCAATATTGGGCTCAAAAGATGCAGCCCTGATGTCTCTCATGATAGCAGGTGGTTAAGTAGAAATTCGCTGCTCGGCTGACCCTGCATGAGCAAACGTATGCTAAAAATGTTCGTAGAATGAGATTTTCAGTGAAGAGCAGCCAGGCACATTCTAGCAAGTTTTACTTGTAAGTGGGGTTGGAAACGCTTTTCAGGCTCAGTACTGGCCTCAAAAGATGCAGCCCTGATGTCTCTCATGATAGCAGGTGGTTAAGTAGAAATTCGCTGCTCGGCTGACCCTGCAGGAGCAAACGTATGCTAAAAATGTTCGTAGAATGAGATTTTCAGTGAAGAGCAGCCTGGCACATTTTAACAAGTTTTACTTGTAAGGGGGGTTGGAAACGCTTTTCCATACTCAATACTGGGCTCAAAAGATGCAGCCCTGATGTCTCTCATGATAGCAGGTGGTTAAGTAGAAATTCGCTGCTCGGCTGAACCAGCAGGAGCAAACGTATGCCAAAAATGTTCGTAGAATGAGTTTTTCAGTGAAGAGCAGCCAGGCACATTTTAGCAAGTTTTCCTTGTAAGTGGGGATGGAAACGCTTTTTAGGCTCAGTACTGGGCTCAAAAGATGCAACCCTGATGTCTCTCATGATAGCAGGTGGTTAAGTAGAAATTCGCTGCTCGGCTGACCCTGCAGGAGCAAACGTATGCTAAAAATGTTCGTAGAATGAGATTTTCAGTGAAGAGCAGCCAGGCACATTTTAGCAAGATTTACTTGTAAGTGGGGATGGAAACGCGTTTTAGGCTCAGTACTGGGCTCAAAAGATGCAGCCCTGATGTCTCTCATGATAGCAGGTGGTTAAGTAGAAATTCGCTTCTCGGCTGACCCTGCAGGAGCAAACGTATGCTAAAAATGTTTGTAGAATGAGATTTTCAGTGAAGAGCAGCCAGGCACATTTTAGCAAGTTTTACTTGTAAGTGGGGTTGGAAACGCTTTTCAGGCTCAATACTGAGCTCAAAACATGCAGCCCTGATGTCTCTCATGATAGCAGGTGGTTAAGTAGAAATTCGCTGCTCGGCTGACCCTGCAGGAGCAAACGTATGCTAAAAATGTTCGTAGAATGAGATTTTCAGTGAAGAGCAGCCAGGCACATTTTAGCAAGTTTTACTTGTAAGTGGGGTTGGAAACGCTCTTCAGGCTCAGTACTGGGCTCAAAAGATGCAGCCCTGATGTCTCTCATGATAGCAGGTGGTTAAGTAGAAATTCGCTGCTCGGCTGACCCTGCAGGAGCAAACGTATGCTAAAAATGTTCGTAGAATGAGCTTTTCAGTGAAGAGCAGCCAGGCACATTTTAGCAAGTTTTACTTGTAAGTGGGGTTGGAAACGCTTTTCAGGCTCAATACTGGACTCAAAACATGCAGCCCTGATGTCTCTCATGATAGCAGGTGGTTAAGTAGAAATTCGCTGCTCGGCTGACCCTGCAGGATCAAACGTATGCTAAAAATGTTCGTAGAATGAGCTTTTCAGTGAAGAGCAGCCAGGCACATTTTAACAAGTTTTACTTGTTAGTGGGGTTGGAAACGCTTTTCAGGCTCAGTACTGGGCTCAAAAGATGCAGCCCTGATGTCTCTCATGATAGCAGGTGGTTAAGTAGAAATTCGCTGCTCGGCTGACCCTGCAGGAGCAAACGTATGCTAAAAATGTTCTTAGAATGAGATTTTCAGTGAAGAGCAGCCTGGCACATTTTAGCAAGTTTTACTTGTAAGGGGGGTTGGAAACGCTTTTCCATACTCAATACTGGGCTCAAAAGATGCAGCCCTGATGTCTCTCGTGATAGCAGGTGGTTAAGTAGAAATTCGCTGCTCGGCTGATCCAGCAGGAGCAAACATATGCGAAAAATGTACGTAGAATGAGCTTTTCAGTGAAGAGCAGCCAGGCACATTTTAGCAAGTTTTACTTGTAAGTGGGGTTGGAAACGCTTTTCAGGCTCAGTACTGGCCTCAAAAGATGCAGCCCTGATGTCTCTCATGATAGCAGGTGGTTAAGTAGAAATTCGCTGCTCAGCTTACCCTGCAGGAGCAAACGTATGCTAAAAATGTTCGTAGAATGAGCTTTTCAGTGAAGAGCAGCCAGGCACATTTTAGCAAGTTTTACTTGAGGGGGTGGAAACGCTTTTCAGGCTCAGTACTGGGCTCAAAAGAAGCAGCCCTGATGCCTCTCATGATAGCAGGTGGTTAAGTAGAAATTCGCTGCTCGGCTGACCCAGTAGGAACAAACGTATGCCAAAAATGTACGTAGAATGAGATTTTCAGTGAATAGCAGCCAGGCACATTTTAGCAAGTTTTACTTGTAAGTGGGGATAGAAACGCTTTTCAGGCTCAGTACTGGGCTCAAAACATGCAGTCCTGATGTCTCTCATGATAGGAGGTGGTAAAGTAGAAATTCGCTGCTCGGCTGACCCTGCAGGAGCAAATGTATGCTAAAAATGTTTGTAGAATGAGATTTTCAGTGAAGAGCAGCCAGGCACATTTTAGCAAGTTTTACTTGTAAGTGGGGTTGGAAACGCTTTTCAGGCTCAATACTGGGCTCAAAACATGCAGCCCTGATGTCTCTCATGATAGCAGGTGGTTAAGTAGAAATTCGCTGCTCGGCTGACCCTGCAGGAGCAAACGTATGCTAAAAATGTTCGTAGAATGAGATTTTCAGTGAAGAGCAGCCTGGCACATTTTCGCAAGTTTTACTTGTAAGGGGGGTTGGAAACGCTTTTACATACTCAATACTGGGCTCAAAAGATGCAGCCCTGATGTCTCTCATGATAGCAGGTGGTTAAGTAGAAATTCGCTGCTCGGCTGATCCAGCAGGAGCAAACATATGCGAAAAATTTACGTAGAATGAGCTTTTCAGTGAAGAGCAGCCAGGCACATTTTAGCAAGTTTTACTTGTAAGAGGGGTTGGAAACGCTTTTCAGGCTCAAACTGGGCTCAAAAGAAGCAGCCCTGATGTCTCTCATGATAGCAGGTGGTTAAGTAGAAATTCGCTGCTCGGCTGACCCTGCAGGATCAAACGTATGCTAAAAATGTTCGTAGAATGAGCTTTTCAGTGAAGAGCAGCCAGGCACATTTTAGCAAGTTTTACTTGTAAGTGGGGATAGAAACGCTTTTTAGGCTCAGTACTGGGCTCAAAAGATGCAGCCCTGATGTCTCTCATGATAGCAGGTGGTTAAGTAGAAATTCGCTGCTCGGCTGACCCTGCAGGAGCAAACGTATGCTAAAAATGTTCGTAGAATGAGCTTTTCAGTGAAGAGCAGCCAGGCACATTTTAGCAAGTTTTACTTGAGGGGGTGGAAACGCTTTTCAGGCTCAGTACTGGGCTCAAAAGAAGCAGCCCTGATGTCTCTCATGATAGCAGGTGGTTAAGTAGAAATTCGCTGCTCGGCTGACCCAGCAGGAACAAACGTATGCCAAAAATGTACGTAGAATGAGATTTTCAGTGAATAGCAGCCAGGCACATTTTAGCAAGTTTTACTTGTAAGTGGGGATAGAAACGCTTTTTAGGCTCAGTACTGGGCTCAAAAGATGCAGCCCTGATGTCTCTCATGATAGCAGGTGGTTGAGTAGAAATTCGCTGCTCGGTTGACCCTGCAGGATCAAACGTATGCTAAAAATGTTCGTAGAATGAGCTTTTCAGTGAAGAGCAGCCAGGCACATTTTAGCAAGTTTTACTTGTACATGGAGTTGGAAACGCTTTTCAGGCTCAGTACTGGGCTCAAAAGATGCAGCCCTGATGTCTCTCATGATAGCAGGTGGTTAAGTAGAAATTCGCTGCTCGGCTGACCCTGCAGGAGCAAACGTATGCTAAAAATGTTCGTAGAATGAGATTTTCAGTGAAGAGCAGCCTGGCACATTTTAGCAAGTTTTACTTGTAAGGGGGTTGGAAACGCTTTTCCATACTCAATACTGGGCTCAAAAGATGCAGCCCTGATGTCTCTCATGATAGCAGGTGGTTAAGTAGAAACTCGCTGCTCGGCTGAACCAGCAGGAGCAAACGTATGCGAAAAATGTTTGTAGAATGAGTTTTTCAGTGAAGAGCAGCCAGGCACATTTTAGCAAGTTTTACTTGTAAGGGGGTTGGAAACGCTTTTCCATACTCAATACTGGGCTCAAAAGATGCAGCCCTGATGTCTCTCATGATAGCAGGTGGTTAAGTAGAAACTCGCTGCTCGGCTGAACCAGCAGGAGCAAACGTATGCGAAAAATGTTTGTAGAATGAGTTTTTCAGTGAAGAGCAGCCAGGCACATTTTAGCAAGTTTTACTTGTAAGGGGGTTGGAAACGCTTTTCCATACTCAATACTGGGCTCAAAAGATGCAGCCCTGATGTCTCTCATGATAGCAGGTGGTTAAGTAGAAACTCGCTGCTCGGCTGAACCAGCAGGAGCAAACGTATGCGAAAAATGTTCGTAGAATGAGTTTTTCAGTGAAGAGCAGCCAGGCACATTTTAGCAAGTTTTACTTGTAAGTGGGGATGGAAACGCTTTTTAGGCTCAGTACTGGGCTCAAAAGATGCAGCCCTGATGTCTCTCATGATAGCAGGTGGTTAAGTAGAAATTCGCTGCTCGGCTGACCCTGCAGGAGCAAACGTATGCTAAAAATGTTCGTAGAATGAGATTTTCAGTGAAGAGCAGCCAGGCACATTTTAGCAAGTTTTACTTGTAAGTGGGGTTGGAAACGCTTTTCAGGCTCAATACTGGGCTCAAACCATGCAGCCCTGATGTCTCTCATGATAGCAGGTGGTTAAGTAGAAATTCGCTGCTCGGCTGACCCTGCAGGAGCAAACGTATGCCAAAAATGTACGTAGAATGAGATTTTCAGTGAATAGCAGCCAGGCACATTTTAACTTGTAAGTGGGGATGGAAACGCTTTTTAGGCTCAGTACTGGGCTCAAAAGATGCAGCCCTGATGTCTCTCATGATAGCAGGTGGTTAAGTAGAAATTCGCTGCTCGGCTGACCCAGCAGGAACAAACGTATGCCAAAAATGTACGTAGAATGAGATTTTCAGTGAATAGCAGCCAGGCACATTTTAGCAAGTTTTACTTGTTAGTGGGGTTGGAAACGCTTTTCAGGCTCAGTACTGGGCTCAAAAGATGCAGCCCTGATGTCTCTCATGATAGCAGGTGGTTAAGTAGAAATTCGCTGCTCGGCTGACCCTGCAGGAGCAAACGTATGCTAAAAATGTTCTTAGAATGAGATTTTCAGTGAAGAGCAGCCTGGCACATTTTAGCAAGTTTTACTTGTAAGGGGGGTTGGAAACGCTTTTCCATACTCAATACTGGGCTCAAAAGATGCAGCCCTGATGTCTCTCGTGATAGCAGGTGGTTAAGTAGAAATTCGCTGCTCGGCTGATCCAGCAGGAGCAAACATATGCGAAAAATGTACGTAGAATGAGCTTTTCAGTGAAGAGCAGCCAGGCACATTTTAGCAAGTTTTACTTGTAAGTGGGGTTGGAAACGCTTTTCAGGCTCAGTACTGGCCTCAAAAGATGCAGCCCTGATGTCTCTCATGATAGCAGGTGGTTAAGTAGAAATTCGCTGCTCAGCTGACCCTGCAGGAGCAAACGTATGCTAAAAATGTTCGTAGAATGAGCTTTTCAGTGAAGAGCAGCCAGGCACATTTTAGCAAGTTTTACTTGAGGGGGTGGAAACGCTTTTCAGGCTCAGTACTGGGCTCAAAAGAAGCAGCCCTGATGCCTCTCATGATAGCAGGTGGTTAAGTAGAAATTCGCTGCTCGGCTGACCCAGTAGGAACAAACGTATGCCAAAAATGTACGTAGAATGAGATTTTCAGTGAATAGCAGCCAGGCACATTTTAGCAAGTTTTACTTGTAAGTGGGGATAGAAACGCTTTTCAGGCTCAGTACTGGGCTCAAAACATGCAGTCCTGATGTCTCTCATGATAGGAGGTGGTAAAGTAGAAATTCGCTGCTCGGCTGACCCTGCAGGAGCAAATGTATGCTAAAAATGTTTGTAGAATGAGATTTTCAGTGAAGAGCAGCCAGGCACATTTTAGCAAGTTTTACTTGTAAGTGGGGTTGGAAACGCTTTTCAGGCTCAATACTGGGCTCAAAACATGCAGCCCTGATGTCTCTCATGATAGCAGGTGGTTAAGTAGAAATTCGCTGCTCGGCTGACCCTGCAGGAGCAAACGTATGCTAAAAATGTTCGTAGAATGAGATTTTCAGTGAAGAGCAGCCTGGCACATTTTCGCAAGTTTTACTTGTAAGGGGGGTTGGAAACGCTTTTACATACTCAATACTGGGCTCAAAAGATGCAGCCCTGATGTCTCTCATGATAGCAGGTGGTTAAGTAGAAATTCGCTGCTCGGCTGATCCAGCAGGAGCAAACATATGTGAAAAATTTACGTAGAATGAGCTTTTCAGTGAAGAGCAGCCAGGCACATTTTAGCAAGTTTTACTTGTAAGAGGGGTTGGAAACGCTTTTCAGGCTCAAACTGGGCTCAAAAGAAGCAGCCCTGATGTCTCTCATGATAGCAGGTGGTTAAGTAGAAATTCGCTGCTCGGCTGACCCTGCAGGATCAAACGTATGCTAAAAATGTTCATAGAATGAGCTTTTCAGTGAAGAGCAGCCAGGCACATTTTAGCAAGTTTTACTTGTAAGTGGGGATAGAAACGCTTTTTAGGCTCAGTACTGGGCTCAAAAGATGCAGCCCTGATGTCTCTCATGATAGCAGGTGGTTAAGTAGAAATTCGCTGCTCGGCTGACCCTGCAGGAGCAAACGTATGCTAAAAATGTTCGTAGAATGAGCTTTTCAGTGAAGAGCAGCCAGGCACATTTTAGCAAGTTTTACTTGAGGGGGTGGAAACGCTTTTCAGGCTCAGTACTGGGCTCAAAAGAAGCAGCCCTGATGTCTCTCATGATAGCAGGTGGTTAAGTAGAAATTCGCTGCTCGGCTGACCCAGCAGGAACAAACGTATGCCAAAAATGTACGTAGAATGAGATTTTCAGTGAATAGCAGCCAGGCACATTTTAGCAAGTTTTACTTGTAAGTGGGGATAGAAACGCTTTTTAGGCTCAGTACTGGGCTCAAAAGATGCAGCCCTGATGTCTCTCATGATAGCAGGTGGTTGAGTAGAAATTCGCTGCTCGGTTGACCCTGCAGGATCAAACGTATGCTAAAAATGTTCGTAGAATGAGCTTTTCAGTGAAGAGCAGCCAGGCACATTTTAGCAAGTTTTACTTGTACATGGAGTTGGAAACGCTTTTCAGGCTCAGTACTGGGCTCAAAAGATGCAGCCCTGATGTCTCTCATGATAGCAGGTGGTTAAGTAGAAATTCGCTGCTCGGCTGACCCTGCAGGAGCAAACGTATGCTAAAAATGTTCGTAGAATGAGATTTTCAGTGAAGAGCAGCCTGGCACATTTTAGCAAGTTTTACTTGTAAGGGGGTTGGAAACGCTTTTCCATACTCAATACTGGGCTCAAAAGATGCAGCCCTGATGTCTCTCATGATAGCAGGTGGTTAAGTAGAAACTCGCTGCTCGGCTGAACCAGCAGGAGCAAACGTATGCGAAAAATGTTTGTAGAATGAGTTTTTCAGTGAAGAGCAGCCAGGCACATTTTAGCAAGTTTTACTTGTAAGGGGGTTGGAAACGCTTTTCCATACTCAATACTGGGCTCAAAAGATGCAGCCCTGATGTCTCTCATGATAGCAGGTGGTTAAGTAGAAACTCGCTGCTCGGCTGAACCAGCAGGAGCAAACGTATGCGAAAAATGTTTGTAGAATGAGTTTTTCAGTGAAGAGCAGCCAGGCACATTTTAGCAAGTTTTACTTGTAAGGGGGTTGGAAACGCTTTTCCATACTCAATACTGGGCTCAAAAGATGCAGCCCTGATGTCTCTCATGATAGCAGGTGGTTAAGTAGAAACTCGCTGCTCGGCTGAACCAGCAGGAGCAAACGTATGCGAAAAATGTTCGTAGAATGAGTTTTTCAGTGAAGAGCAGCCAGGCACATTTTAGCAAGTTTTACTTGTAAGTGGGGATGGAAACGCTTTTTAGGCTCAGTACTGGGCTCAAAAGATGCAGCCCTGATGTCTCTCATGATAGCAGGTGGTTAAGTAGAAATTCGCTGCTCGGCTGACCCTGCAGGAGCAAACGTATGCTAAAAATGTTCGTAGAATGAGATTTTCAGTGAAGAGCAGCCAGGCACATTTTAGCAAGTTTTACTTGTAAGTGGGGTTGGAAACGCTTTTCAGGCTCAATACTGGGCTCAAACCATGCAGCCCTGATGTCTCTCATGATAGCAGGTGGTTAAGTAGAAATTCGCTGCTCGGCTGACCCTGCAGGAGCAAACGTATGCCAAAAATGTACGTAGAATGAGATTTTCAGTGAATAGCAGCCAGGCACATTTTAACTTGTAAGTGGGGATGGAAACGCTTTTTAGGCTCAGTACTGGGCTCAAAAGATGCAGCCCTGATGTCTCTCATGATAGCAGGTGGTTAAGTAGAAATTCGCTGCTCGGCTGACCCAGCAGGAACAAACGTATGCCAAAAATGTACGTAGAATGAGATTTTCAGTGAATAGCAGCCAGGCACATTTTAGCAAGTTTTACTTGTTAGTGGGGTTGGAAACGCTTTTCAGGCTCAGTACTGGGCTCAAAAGATGCAGCCCTGATGTCTCTCATGATAGCAGGTGGTTAAGTAGAAATTCGCTGCTCGGCTGACCCTGCAGGAGCAAACGTATGCTAAAAATGTTCTTAGAATGAGATTTTCAGTGAAGAGCAGCCTGGCACATTTTAGCAAGTTTTACTTGTAAGGGGGGTTGGAAACGCTTTTCCATACTCAATACTGGGCTCAAAAGATGCAGCCCTGATGTCTCTCGTGATAGCAGGTGGTTAAGTAGAAATTCGCTGCTCGGCTGATCCAGCAGGAGCAAACATATGCGAAAAATGTACGTAGAATGAGCTTTTCAGTGAAGAGCAGCCAGGCACATTTTAGCAAGTTTTACTTGTAAGTGGGGTTGGAAACGCTTTTCAGGCTCAGTACTGGCCTCAAAAGATGCAGCCCTGATGTCTCTCATGATAGCAGGTGGTTAAGTAGAAATTCGCTGCTCAGCTGACCCTGCAGGAGCAAACGTATGCTAAAAATGTTCGTAGAATGAGCTTTTCAGTGAAGAGCAGCCAGGCACATTTTAGCAAGTTTTACTTGAGGGGGTGGAAACGCTTTTCAGGCTCAGTACTGGGCTCAAAAGAAGCAGCCCTGATGCCTCTCATGATAGCAGGTGGTTAAGTAGAAATTCGCTGCTCGGCTGACCCAGTAGGAACAAACGTATGCCAAAAATGTACGTAGAATGAGATTTTCAGTGAATAGCAGCCAGGCACATTTTAGCAAGTTTTACTTGTAAGTGGGGATAGAAACGCTTTTCAGGCTCAGTACTGGGCTCAAAACATGCAGTCCTGATGTCTCTCATGATAGGAGGTGGTAAAGTAGAAATTCGCTGCTCGGCTGACCCTGCAGGAGCAAATGTATGCTAAAAATGTTTGTAGAATGAGATTTTCAGTGAAGAGCAGCCAGGCACATTTTAGCAAGTTTTACTTGTAAGTGGGGTTGGAAATGCTTTTCAGGCTCAATACTGGGCTCAAAACATGCAGCCCTGATGTCTCTCATGATAGCAGGTGGTTAAGTAGAAATTCGCTGCTCGGCTGACCCTGCAGGAGCAAACGTATGCTAAAAATGTTCGTAGAATGAGATTTTCAGTGAAGAGCAGCCTGGCACATTTTCGCAAGTTTTACTTGTAAGGGGGGTTGGAAACGCTTTTACATACTCAATACTGGGCTCAAAAGATGCAGCCCTGATGTCTCTCATGATAGCAGGTGGTTAAGTAGAAATTCGCTGCTCGGCTGATCCAGCAGGAGCAAACATATGCGAAAAATTTACGTAGAATGAGCTTTTCAGTGAAGAGCAGCCAGGCACATTTTAGCAAGTTTTACTTGTAAGAGGGGTTGGAAACGCTTTTCAGGCTCAATACTGGGCTCAAAAAGAAGCAGCCCTGATGTCTCTCATGATAGCAGGTGGTTAAGTAGAAATTCGCTGCTCGGCTGACCCTGCAGGATCAAACGTATGCTAAAAATGTTCGTAGAATGAGCTTTTCAGTGAAGAGCAGCCAGGCACATTTTAACAAGTTTTACTTGTAAGTGGGGTTGGAAACGCTTTTCAGGCTCAGTACTGGGCTCAAAAGATGCAGCCCTGATGTCTCTCATGATAGCAGGTGGTTAAGTAGAAATTCGCTGCTCGGCTGACCCGGCAGGAACAAACGTATGCCAAAAATGTACGTAGAATGAGATTTTCAGTGACTAGTAGCCAGGCACATTTTAGCAAGTTTTACTTGTAAGTGGGGATAGAAACGCTTTTTAGGCTCAGTACTGGGCTCAAAAGATGCAGCCCTGATGTCTCTCATGATAGCAGGTGGTTAAGTAGAAATTCGCTGCTCGGCTGACCCTGCAGGAGCAAACGTATGCTAAAAATGTTCGTAGAATGAGCTTTTCAGTGAAGAGCAGCCAGGCACATTTTAGCAAGTTTTACTTGAGGGGGTGGAAACGCTTTTCAGGCTCAGTACTGGGCTCAAAAGAAGCAGCCCTGATGTCTCTCATGATAGCAGGTGGTTAAGTAGAAATTCGCTGCTCGGCTGACCCAGCAGGAACAAACGTATGCCAAAAATGTACGTAGAATGAGATTTTCAGTGAATAGCAGCCAGGCACATTTTAGCAAGTTTTACTTGTAAGTGGGGATAGAAACGCTTTTTAGGCTCAGTACTGGGCTCAAAAGATGCAGCCCTGATGTCTCTCATGATAGCAGGTGGTTGAGTAGAAATTCGCTGCTCGGTTGACCCTGCAGGATCAAACGTATGCTAAAAATGTTCGTAGAATGAGCTTTTCAGTGAAGAGCAGCCAGGCACATTTTAGCAAGTTTTACTTGTACATGGAGTTGGAAACGCTTTTCAGGCTCAGTACTGGGCTCAAAAGATGCAGCCCTGATGTCTCTCATGATAGCAGGTGGTTAAGTAGAAATTCGCTGCTCGGCTGACCCTGCAGGAGCAAACGTATGCTAAAAATGTTCGTAGAATGAGATTTTCAGTGAAGAGCAGCCTGGCACATTTTAGCAAGTTTTACTTGTAAGGGGGTTGGAAACGCTTTTCCATACTCAATACTGGGCTCAAAAGATGCAGCCCTGATGTCTCTCATGATAGCAGGTGGTTAAGTAGAAACTCGCTGCTCGGCTGAACCAGCAGGAGCAAACGTATGCGAAAAATGTTTGTAGAATGAGTTTTTCAGTGAAGAGCAGCCAGGCACATTTTAGCAAGTTTTACTTGTAAGGGGGTTGGAAACGCTTTTCCATACTCAATACTGGGCTCAAAAGATGCAGCCCTGATGTCTCTCATGATAGCAGGTGGTTAAGTAGAAACTCGCTGCTCGGCTGAACCAGCAGGAGCAAACGTATGCGAAAAATGTTTGTAGAATGAGTTTTTCAGTGAAGAGCAGCCAGGCACATTTTAGCAAGTTTTACTTGTAAGGGGGTTGGAAACGCTTTTCCATACTCAATACTGGGCTCAAAAGATGCAGCCCTGATGTCTCTCATGATAGCAGGTGGTTAAGTAGAAACTCGCTGCTCGGCTGAACCAGCAGGAGCAAACGTATGCGAAAAATGTTCGTAGAATGAGTTTTTCAGTGAAGAGCAGCCAGGCACATTTTAGCAAGTTTTACTTGTAAGTGGGGATGGAAACGCTTTTTAGGCTCAGTACTGGGCTCAAAAGATGCAGCCCTGATGTCTCTCATGATAGCAGGTGGTTAAGTAGAAATTCGCTGCTCGGCTGACCCTGCAGGAGCAAACGTATGCTAAAAATGTTCGTAGAATGAGATTTTCAGTGAAGAGCAGCCAGGCACATTTTAGCAAGTTTTACTTGTAAGTGGGGTTGGAAACGCTTTTCAGGCTCAATACTGGGCTCAAACCATGCAGCCCTGATGTCTCTCATGATAGCAGGTGGTTAAGTAGAAATTCGCTGCTCGGCTGACCCTGCAGGAGCAAACGTATGCCAAAAATGTACGTAGAATGAGATTTTCAGTGAATAGCAGCCAGGCACATTTTAACTTGTAAGTGGGGATGGAAACGCTTTTTAGGCTCAGTACTGGGCTCAAAAGATGCAGCCCTGATGTCTCTCATGATAGCAGGTGGTTAAGTAGAAATTCGCTGCTCGGCTGACCCAGCAGGAACAAACGTATGCCAAAAATGTACGTAGAATGAGATTTTCAGTGAATAGCAGCCAGGCACATTTTAGCAAGTTTTACTTGTAAGTGGGGTTGGAAACGCTTTTCAGGCTCAATACTGGGCTCAAAAGATGCAGCCCTGATGTCTCTCATGACAGCAGGTGGTTAAGTAGAAATTCGCTGCTCGGCTGACCCTGCAGGAGCAAACGTATGCTAAAAATGTTCGTAGAATGAGATTTTCAGTGAAGAGCAACCAGGCACATTTTAGCAAGTTTTACTTGTAAGTGGGGTTGGAAACGCTTTTCAGGCTCAATACTGGGCTCAAAAGATGCAGCCCTGATGTCTCTCATGATAGCAGGTGGTTAAGTAGAAATTCGCTGCTCGGCTGATCCAGCAGGAGCAAACATATGCGAAAAATGTACGTAGAATGAGCTTTTCCGTGAAGAGCAGCCAGGCACATTTTAGCAAGTTTTACTTGTAAGTGGGGTTGGAAACGCTTTTCAGGCTCAGTACTGGGCTCAAAACATGCAGTCCTGATGTCTCTCATGATAGGAGGTGGTAAAGTAGAAATTCGCTGCTCGGCTGACCCTGCAGGAGCAAATGTATGCTAAAAATGTTCGTAGAATGAGATTTTCAGTGAAGAGCAGCCAGGCACATTTTAGCAAGTTTTACTTGTAAGTGGGGTTGGAAACGCTTTTCAGGCTCAATACTGGGCTCATAAGATGCAGCCCTGATGTCTCTCATGACAGGAGGTGGTTAAGTAGAAATTCGCTGCTCGGCTGAACCAGCAGGAGCAAACATATGCTAAAAATGTTCGTAGAATGAGTTTTTCAGTGAAGAGCAGCCAGGCACATTTTAGCAAGTTTTACTTGTAAATGGGGTTGGAAACGCTTTTCAGGCTCAGTACTGGGCTCAAAGATGCAGCCCTGATGTCTCTCATGATAGCAGGTGGTTAAGTAGAAATTCGCTGCTCGGCTGACCCGGCAGGAACAAACGTATGCCAAAAATGTACGTAGAATGAGATTTTCAGTGAATAGCAGCCAGGCACATTTTAGCAAGTTTTACTTGTAAGGGGGGTTAGAAAAGCTTTTCCATACTCAATACTGGGCTCAAAAGATGCAGCCCTGATGTCTCTCATGATAGCAGGTGGTTAAGTATAAATTCGCTGCTCGGCTGATCCAGCAGGAGCAAACATATGCGAAAAATGTACGTAGAATGAGCTTTTCCGTGAAGAGCAGCCAGGCACATTTTAGCAAGTTTTACTTGTAAGTGGGGTTGGAAACGCTTTTCAGGCTCAGTACTGGGCTCAAAACATGCAGTCCTGATGTCTCTCATGATAGGAGGTGGTAAAGTAGAAATTCGCTGCTCGGCTGACCCTGCAGGAGCAAATGTATGCTAAAAATGTTCGTAGAATGAGATTTTCAGTGAAGAGCAGCCAGGCACATTTTAGCAAGTTTTACTTGTAAGTGGGGTTGGAAACGCTTTTCAGGCTCAATACTGGGCTCAAAAGATGCAGCCCTGATATCTCTCATGATAGCAGGTGGTTAAGTAGAAATTCGCTGCTCGGCTGACCCTGCAGGAGCAAACGTATGCTAAAAATGTTCGTAGAATGAGATTTTCAGTGAAGAGCAGCCAGGCACATTTTAGCAAGTTTTACTTGTAAGTGGGGTTGGAAACGCTTTTCAGGCTCAATACTGGGCATAAAAGATGCAGCCCTGATGTCTCTCATGATAGCAGGTGGTTAAGTAGAAATTCGCTGCTCGGCTGATCCAGCAGGAGCAAACATATGCGAAAAATGTACGTAGAATGAGCTTTTCAGTGAAGAGCAGCCAGGCACATTTTAGCAAGTTTTACTTGTAAGTGGGGATGGAAACGCTTTTTAGGCTCAGTACTGGGCTCAAAAGATGCAGCCCTGATGTCTCTCATGATAGCAGGTGGTTAAGTAGAAATTCGCTGCTCGGCTGACCCTGCAGGAGCAAACGTATGCTAAAAATGTTCGTAGAATGAGATTTTCAGTGAAGAGCAGCCAGGCACATTTTAGCAAGTTTTACTTGTAAGTGGGGTTGGAAACGCTTTTCAGGCTCAATACTGGGCTCAAAACATGCAGCCCTGATGTCTCTCATGATAGCAGGTGGTTAAGTAGAAATTCGCTGCTCGGCTGACCCTGCAGGATCAAACGTATGCTAAAAATGTTCGTAGAATGAGCTTTTCAGTGAAGAGCAGCCAGGCACATTTTAACAAGTTTTACTTGTAAGTGGGGTTGGAAACGCTTTTCAGGCGCAGTACTGGGCTCAAAAGATGCAGCCCTGATGTCTCTCATGATAGCAGGTGGTTAAGTAGAAATTTGCTGCTCGGCTGACCCTGCAGGAGCAAACGTATGCTAAAAATGTTCGTAGAATGAGATTTTCAGTGAGGAGGAGCCTGGCACATTTTAGCAAGTTTTACTTGTAAGTGGGGTGTAAACGCTTTTCCATACTCAATACTGGGCTCAAAAGATGCAGCCCTGATGTCTCTCATGATAGCAGGTGGTTAAGTAGAAATTCGCTGCTCGGCTGACCCTGCAGGAGCAAATGTATGCTAAAAATGTTCGTAGAATGAGATTTTCAGTGAAGAGCTGCCAGGCACATTTTAGCAAGTTTTTCTTGTAAGTGGGGTTGGAAACACTTTTCAGGCTCAATACTGGGCTCAAAACATGCAGCCCTGATGTCTCTCATGATAGCAGGTGGTTAAGTAGAAATTCGCTGCTCGGCTGACCCAGCAGGAACAAACGTATGCCAAAAATGTACGTAGAATGAGATTTTCAGTGAATAGCAGCCAGGCACATTTTAGCAAGTTGTACTTGTAAGTGGGGATGGAAACGCTTTTTAGGTTCAGTACTGGGCTCAAAAGATGCAGCCCTGATGTCTCTCATGATAGCAGGTGGTTAAGTAGAAATTCGCTGCTCGGCTGACCCTGCAGGAGCAAACGTATGCTAAAAATGTTCGTAGAATGAGATTTTCAGTGAGGAGCAGCCTGGCACATTTTAGCAAGTTTTACTTGTAAGTGGGATGGAAACGCTTTTCCATACTCAATACTGGGCTCAAAAGATGCAGCCCTGATGTCTCTCATGATAGCAGGTGGTTAAGTAGAAATTCGCTGCTCGGCTGACCCTGCAGGAGCAAATGTATGCTAAAAATGTTCGTAGAATGAGATTTTCAGTGAAGAGCTACCAGGCACATTTTAGCAAGTTTTACTTGTAAGTGGGGTTGGAAACACTTTTCAGGCTCAATACTGGGCTCAAAACATGCAGCCCTGATGTCTCTCATGATAGCAGGTGGTTAAGTAGAAATTCGCTGCTCGGCTGACCCAGCAGGAACAAACGTATGCCAAAAATGTACGTAGAATGAGATTTTCAGTGAATAGCAGCCAGGCACATTTTAGCAAGTTGTACTTGTAAGTGGGGATGGAAACGCTTTTTAGGTTCAGTACTGGGCTCAAAAGATGCAGCCCTGATGTCTCTCATGATAGCAGGTTATTAAGTAGAAATTCGCTGCTCGACTGACCCTGCAGGAGCAAATGTATGCTAAAAATGTTCGTAGAATGAGATTTTCAGTGAAGAGCAGCCAGGCACATTTTAGCAAGTTTTACTTGTAAGTGGGGTTGGAAACGCTTTTCAGGCTCAATACTGGGCTCAAAAGATGCAGCCCTGATGTCTCTCATGATAGCAGGTGGTTAAGTAGAAATTCGCTGCTCGGCTGACCCTGCAGGAGCAAACGTATGCTAACAATGTTCGTAGAATGAGATTTTCAGTGAAGAGCAGCCAGGCACATTTTAGCAAGTTTTACTTGTAAGTGGGGTTGGAAACGCTTTTCAGGCTCAATACTGGGCTCAAAACATGCAGCCCTGATGTCTCTCATGATAGCAGGTGGTTAAGTAGAAATTCGCTGCTCGGCTGACCCTGCAGGAGCAAACGTATGCTAAAAATGTTCGTAGAATGAGCTTTTCAGTGAAGAGCAGCCAGGCACATTTTAGCAAGTTTTACTTGTAAGTGGGGTTGGAAACGCTTTTCAGGCTCAATACTGGACTCAAAACATGCAGCCCTGATGTCTCTCATGATAGCAGGTGGTTAAGTAGAAATTCGCTGCTCGGCTGACCCTGCAGGAGCAAACGTATGCTAAAAATTTTCGTAGAATGAGATTTTCAGTGAAGAGCAGCCAGGCACATTTTAGCAAGTTTTAATTGTAAGTGGGGTTGGAAACGCTTTTCAGGCTCAGTACTGGGCTCAAAAGATGCAGCCCTGATGTCTCTCATGATAGCAGGTGGTTAAGTAGAAATTCGCTGCTCGGCTGACCCTGCAGGAGAAAACGTATGCTAAAAATGTTTGTAGAATGAGATTTTCAGTGAAGAGCAGCCAGGCACATTTTAGCAAGTTTTACTTGTAAGTGGGGTTGGAAACGCTTTTCAGGCTCAATACTGGGCTCAAAACATGCAGCCCTGATGTCTCTCATGATAGCAGGTGGTTAAGTAGAAATTCGCTGCTCGGCTGACCCTGTAGGAGCAAACGTATGCTAAAAATGTTCGTAGAATGAGATTTTCAGTGAAGAGCAGCCTGGCACATTTTCGCAAGTTTTACTTGTAAGGGGGGTTGGAAACGATTTTCCATACTCAATACTGGGCTCAAAAGATGCAGCCCTGATGTCTCTCATGATAGCAGGTGGTTAAGTAGAAATTCGCTGCTCGGCTGATCCAGCAGGAGCAAACATATGTGAAAAATTTACGTAGAATGAGCTTTTCAGTGAAGAGCAGCCAGGCACATTTTAGCAAGTTTTACTTGTAAGAGGGGTTGGAAACGCTTTTCAGGCTCAATACTGGGCTCAAAAGATGCAGCTCTGATGTCTCTCATGATAGCAGGTGGTTAAGTAGAAATTCGCTGCTCGGCTGACCCTGCAGGAGCAAACGTATGCTAAAAATGTTCGTAGAATGAGCTTTTCAGTGAAGAGCAGCCAGGCACATTTTAGCAAGTTTTACTTGTAAGTGGGGTTGGAAACGCTTTTCAGGCTCAATACTGGGCTCAAAACATGCAGCCCTGATGTCTCTCATGATAGCAGGTGGTTAAGTAGAAATTCGCTGCTCGGCTGACCCAGCAGGAACAAACGTATGCCAAAAATGTACGTAGAATGAGATTTTCAGTGAATAGCAGCCAGGCACATTTTAGCAAGTTTTACTTGTAAGTGGGGATGGAAGCGCTTTTTAGGCTCAGTACTGGGCTCAAAAGATGCAGCCCTGATGTCTCTCATGATAGCAGGTGGTTAAGTAGACATTCGCTGCTCGGCTGACCCTGCAGGAGCAAACGTATGCTAAAAATGTTCGTAGAATGAGACTTTCAGTGAAGAGCAGCCTGGCACATTTTAGCAAGTTTTACTTGTAAGTGGGGTTGGAAACGCTTTTCAGGCTCAATACTGGGCTCAAAAGAAGCAGCCCTGATGTCTCTCATGATAGCAGGTGGTTAAGTAGAAATTCGCTGCTCGGCTGACCCTGCAGGATCAAACGTATGCTAAAAATGTTCGTAGAATGAGCTTTTCAGTGAAGAGCAGCCAGGCACATTTTAACAAGTTTCACTTGTAAGTGGGGTTGGAAACGCTTTTCAGGCTCGGTACTGGGCTCAAAAGATGCAGCCCTGATGTCTCGCATGATAGCAGGTGGTTAAGTAGAAATTCGCTGCTCGGCTGACCCGGCAGGAACAAACGTATGCCAAAAATGTACGTAGAATGAGATTTTCAGTGACTAGTAGCCAGGCACATTTTAGCAAGTTTTACTTGTAAGTGGGGATAGAAACGCTTTTTAGGCTCAGTACTGGGCTCAAAAGATGCAGCCCTGATGTCTCTCATGATAGCAGGTGGTTAAGTAGAAATTCGCTGCTCGGCTGACCCTGCAGGAGCAAACGTATGCTAAAAATGTTCGTAGAATGAGCTTTTCAGTGAAGAGCAGCCAGGCACATTTTAGCAAGTTTTACTTGAGGGGGTGGAAACGCTTTTCAGGCTCAGTACTGGGCTCAAAAGAAGCAGCCCTGATGTCTCTCATGATAGCAGGTGGTTAAGTAGAAATTCGCTGCTCGGCTGACCCAGCAGGAACAAACGTATGCCAAAAATGTACATAGAATGAGATTTTCAGTGAATAGCAGCCAGGCACATTTTAGCAAGTTTTACTTGTAAGTGGGGATAGAAACGCTTTTTAGGCTCAGTACTGGGCTCAAAAGATGCAGCCCTGATGTCTCTCATGATAGCAGGTGGTTGAGTAGAAATTCGCTGCTCGGTTGACCCTGCAGGATCAAACGTATGCTAAAAATGTTCGTAGAATGAGCTTTTCAGTGAAGAGCAGCCAGGCACATTTTAGCAAGTCTTACTTGTACATGGAGTTGGAAACGCTTTTCAGGCTCAGTACTGGGCTCAAAAGATGCAGCCCTGATGTCTCTCATGATAGCAGGTGGTTAAGTAGAAATTCGCTGCTCGGCTGACCCTGCAGGAGCAAACGTATGCTAAAAATGTTCGTAGAATGAGATTTTCAGTGAAGAGCAGCCTGGCACATTTTAGCAAGTTTTACTTGTAAGGGGGTTGGAAACACTTTTCCATACTCAATACTGGGCTCAAAAGATGCAGCCCTGATGTCTCTCATGATAGCAGGTGGTTAAGTAGAAACTCGCTGCTCGGCTGAACCAGCAGGAGCAAACGTATGCGAAAAATGTTCGTAGAATGAGTTTTTCAGTGAAGAGCAGCCAGGCACATTTTAGCAAGTTTTACTTGTAAGGGGGTTGGAAACGCTTTTCCATACTCAATACTGGGCTCAAAAGATGCAGCCCTGATGTCTCTCATGATAGCAGGTGGTTAAGTAGAAACTCGCTGCTCGGCTGAACCAGCAGGAGCAAACGTATGCGAAAAATGTTCGTAGAATGAGTTTTTCAGTGAAGAGCAGCCAGGCACATTTTAGCAAGTTTTACTTGTAAGTGGGGATGGAAACACTTTTTAGGCTCAGTACTGGGCTCAAAAGATGCAGCCCTGATGTCTCTCATGATAGCAGGTGGTTAAGTAGAAATTTGCTGCTCGGCTGACCCTGCAGGAGCAAACGTATGCTAAAAATGTTCGTAGAATGAGATTTTCAGTGAAGAGCAGCCAGGCACATTTTAGCAAGTTTTACTTGTAAGTGGGGTTGGAAACGCTTTTCAGGCTCAATACTGGGCTCAAAACATGCAGCCCTGATGTCTCTCATGATAGCAGGTGGTTAAGTAGAAATTCGCTGCTCGGCTGACCCTGCAGGAGGAAACGTATGCCAAAAATGTACGTAGAATGAGATTTTCAGTGAATAGCAGCCAGGCACATTTTAACTTGTAAGTGGGGATGGAAACGCTTTTTAGGCTCAGTACTGGGCTCAAAAGATGCAGCCCTGATGTCTCACATGATAGCAGGTGGTTAAGTAGAAATTCGCTGCTCGGCTGACCCAGCAGGAACAAACGTATGCCAAAAATGTACGTAGAATGAGATTTTCAGTGAATAGCAGCCAGGCACATTTTAGCAAGTTTTACTTGTAAGTGGGGATGGAAACGATTTTTAGGCACAGTACTGGGCTCAAAAGATGCAGCCCTGATGTCTCTCATGATAACAGGTGGTTAAGTAGAAATTCGCTGCTCGGCTGACCCTGCAGGAGCAAACGTATGCTAAAAATGTTCGTAGAATGAGATTTTCAGTGAAGAGCAGCCAGGCACATTTTAGCAAGTTTTACTTGTAAGTGGGGTTGGAAACTCTTTTCAGGCTCAATATTGGGCTCAAAAGATGCAGCCCTGATGTCTCTCATGATAGCAGGTGGTTAAGTTGAAATTCGCTGCTCGGCTGACCCTGCAGGAGCAAACGTATGCTAAAAATGTTCGTAGAATGAGATTTTCAGTGAAGAGCAGCCAGGCACATTTTAGCAAGTTTTACTTGTAAGTGGGGTTGGAAACGCTTTTCAGGCTCAATACTGGGCTCAAAACATGCAGCCCTGATGTCTCTCATGATAGCAGGTGGTTAAGTAGAAATTCGCTGCTCGGCTGACCCTGCAGGAGCAAACGTATGCTAAAAATGTTCGTAGAATGAGATTTTCAGTGAAGAGCAGCCAGGCACATTTTAGCAAGTTTTACATGTAAGTGGGGATGGAAACGCTTTTTAGGCTCAGTACTGGGCTCAAAAGATGCAACCTTGATGTCTCTCATGATAGCAGGTGGTTAAGTAGAAATTCGCTGCTCGGCTGACCCTGCAGGAGCAAACGTATGCTAAAAATGTTCGTAGAATGAGATTTTCAGTGAAGAGCAGCCAGGCACATTTTAGCAAGATTTACTTGTAAGTGGGGTTGGAAACGCTTTTCAGGCTCAGTACTGGGCTCAAAAGATGCAGCCCTGATGTCTCTCATGATAGCAGGTGGTTAAGTAGAAATTCGCTGCTCGGCTGACCCTGCAGGAGCAAACGTATGCTAAAAATGTTCGTAGAATGAGATTTTCAGTGAAGAGCAGCCAGGCACATTTTAGCAAGTTTTACTCGTAAGTGGGGTTGGAAACGCTTTTCAGGCTCAATACTGGACTCAAAACATGCAGCCCTGATGTCTCTCATGATAGCAGGTGGTTAAGTAGAAATTCGCTGCTCGGCTGACCCTGCAGGAGCAAACGTATGCTAAAAATGTTCGTAGAATGAGATTTTCAGTGAAGAGCAGCCAGGCACATTTTAGCAAGTTTTACTTGTAAGTGGGGTTGGAAACGCTTTTCAGGCTCAATACTGGGCTCAAAACATGCAGCCCTGATGTCTCTCATGATAGCAGGTGGTTAAGTAGAAATTCGCTGCTCGGCTGACCCTGCAGGATCAAACGTATGCTAAAAATGTTCGTAGAATGAGCTTTTCAGTGAAGAGCAGCCAGGCACATTTTAACAAGTTTTACTTGTAAGTGGGGTTGGAAACGCTTTTCAGGCTCAGTACTGGGCTCAAAAGATGCAGCCCTGATGTCTCTCATGATAGCAGGTGGTTAAGTAGAAATTCGCTGCTCGGCTGACCCTGCAGGAGCAAACGTATGCTAAAAATGTTCTTAGAATGAGATTTTCAGTGAAGAGCAGCCTGGCACATTTTAGCAAGTTTTACTTGTAAGGGGGGTTGGAAACGCTTTTCCATACTCAATACTGGGCTCAAAAGATGCAGCCCTGATGTCTCTCGTGATAGCAGGTGGTTAAGTAGAAATTCGCTGCTCGGCTGATCCAGCAGGAGCAAACATATGCGAAAAATGTACGTAGAATGAGCTTTTCAGTGAAGAGCAGCCAGGCACATTTTAGCAAGTTTTACTTGTAAGTGGGGTTGGAAACGCTTTTCAGGCTCAGTACTGGCCTCAAAAGATGCAGCCCTGATGTCTCTCATGATAGCAGGTGGTTAAGTAGAAATTCGCTGCTCAGCTGACCCTGCAGGAGCAAACGTATGCTAAAAATGTTCGTAGAATGAGCTTTTCAGTGAAGAGCAGCCAGGCACATTTTAACAAGTTTTACTTGAGGGGGTGGAAACGCTTTTCAGGCTCAGTACTGGGCTCAAAAGAAGCAGCCCTGATGCCTCTCATGATAGCAGGTGGTTAAGTAGAAATTCGCTGCTCGGCTGACCCAGTAGGAACAAACGTATGCCAAAAATGTACGTAGAATGAGATTTTCAGTGAATAGCAGCCAGGCACATTTTAGCAAGTTTTACTTGTAAGTGGGGATAGAAACGCTTTTCAGGCTCAGTACTGGGCTCAAAACATGCAGTCCTGATGTCTCTCATGATAGGAGGTGGTAAAGTAGAAATTCGCTGCTCGGCTGACCCTGCAGGAGCAAATGTATGCTAAAAATGTTTGTAGAATGAGATTTTCAGTGAAGAGCAGCCAGGCACATTTTAGCAAGTTTTACTTGTAAGTGGGGTTGGAAACGCTTTTCAGGCTCAATACTGGGCTCAAAACATGCAGCCCTGATGTCTCTCATGATAGCAGGTGGTTAAGTAGAAATTCGCTGCTCCGCTGACCCTGCAGGAGCAAACGTATGCTAAAAATGTTCGTAGAATGAGATTTTCAGTGAAGAGCAGCCAGGCACATTTTAGCAAGTTTTACTTGTAAGTGGGGTTGGAAACGCTTTTCAGGCTCAGTACTGGCCTCAAAAGATGCAGCCCTGATGTCTCTCATGATAGCAGGTGGTTAAGTAGAAATTCGCTGCTCGGCTGACCCTGCAGGAGCAAACGTATGCTAAAAATGTTCGTAGAATGAGATTTTCAGTGAAGAGCAGCCTGGCACATTTTAACAAGTTTTACTTGTAAGGGGGGTTGGAAACGCTTTTCCATACTCAATACTGGGCTCAAAAGATGCAGCCCTGATGTCTCTCATGATAGCAGGTGGTTAAGTAGAAATTCGCTGCTCGGCTGAACCAGCAGGAGCAAACGTATGCGAAAAATGTTCGTAGAATGAGTTTTTCAGTGAAGAGCAGCCAGGCACATTTTAGCAAGTTTTACTTGTAAGTGGGGATGGAAACGCTTTTTAGGCTCAGTACTGGGCTCAAAAGATGCAACCTTGATGTCTCTCATGATAGCAGGTGGTTAAGTAGAAATTCGCTGCTCGGCTGACCCTGCAGGAGCAAACGTATGCTAAAAATGTTCGTAGAATGAGATTTTCAGTGAAGAGCAGCCAGGCACATTTTAGCAAGATTTACTTGTAAGTGGGGATGGAAACGCTTTTTAGGCTCAGTACTGGGCTCAAAAGATGCAGCCCTGATGTCTCTCATGATAGCAGGTGGTTAAGTAGAAATTCGCTGCTCGGCTGACCCGGCAGGAACAAACGTATGCCAAAAATGTACGTAGAATGAGATTTTCAGTGACTAGTAGCCAGGCACATTTTAGCAAGTTTTACTTGTAAGTGGGGATAGAAACGCTTTTTAGGCTCAGTACTGGGCTCAAAAGATGCAGCCCTGATGTCTCTCATGATAGCAGGTGGTTAAGTAGAAATTCGCTGCTCGGCTGACCCTGCAGGAGCAAACGTATGCTAAAAATGTTCGTAGAATGAGCTTTTCAGTGAAGAGCAGCCAGGCACATTTTAGCAAGTTTTACTTGAGGGGGTGGAAACGCTTTTCAGGCTCAGTACTGGGCTCAAAAGAAGCAGCCCTGATGTCTCTCATGATAGCAGGTGGTTAAGTAGAAATTCGCTGCTCGGCTGACCCAGCAGGAACAAACGTATGCCAAAAATGTACATAGAATGAGATTTTCAGTGAATAGCAGCCAGGCACATTTTAGCAAGTTTTACTTGTAAGTGGGGATAGAAACGCTTTTTAGGCTCAGTACTGGGCTCAAAAGATGCAGCCCTGATGTCTCTCATGATAGCAGGTGGTTGAGTAGAAATTCGCTGCTCGGTTGACCCTGCAGGATCAAACGTATGCTAAAAATGTTCGTAGAATGAGCTTTTCAGTGAAGAGCAGCCAGGCACATTTTAGCAAGTCTTACTTGTACATGGAGTTGGAAACGCTTTTCAGGCTCAGTACTGGGCTCAAAAGATGCAGCCCTGATGTCTCTCATGATAGCAGGTGGTTAAGTAGAAATTCGCTGCTCGGCTGACCCTGCAGGAGCAAACGTATGCTAAAAATGTTCGTAGAATGAGATTTTCAGTGAAGAGCAGCCTGGCACATTTTAGCAAGTTTTACTTGTAAGGGGGTTGGAAACACTTTTCCATACTCAATACTGGGTTCAAAAGATGCAGCCCTGATGTCTCTCATGATAGCAGGTGGTTAAGTAGAAACTCGCTGCTCGGCTGAACCAGCAGGAGCAAACGTATGCGAAAAATGTTCGTAGAATGAGTTTTTCAGTGAAGAGCAGCCAGGCACATTTTAGCAAGTTTTACTTGTAAGGGGGTTGGAAACGCTTTTCCATACTCAATACTGGGCTCAAAAGATGCAGCCCTGATGTCTCTCATGATAGCATGTGGTTAAGTAGAAACTCGCTGCTCGGCTGAACCAGCAGGATCAAACGTATGCTAAAAATGTTCGTAGAATGAGCTTTTCAGTGAAGAGCAGCCAGGCACATTTTAGCAAGTCTTACTTGTACATGGAGTTGGAAACGCTTTTCAGGCTCAGTACTGGGCTCAAAAGATGCAGCCCTGATGTCTCTCATGATAGCAGGTGGTTAAGTAGAAATTCGCTGCTCGGCTGACCCTGCAGGAGCAAACGTATGCTAAAAATGTTCGTAGAATGAGATTTTCAGTGAAGAGCAGCCTGGCACATTTTAGCAAGTTTTACTTGTAAGGGGGTTGGAAACACTTTTCCATACTCAATACTGGGTTCAAAAGATGCAGCCCTGATGTCTCTCATGATAGCAGGTGGTTAAGTAGAAACTCGCTGCTCGGCTGAACCAGCAGGAGCAAACGTATGCGAAAAATGTTCGTAGAATGAGTTTTTCAGTGAAGAGCAGCCAGGCACATTTTAGCAAGTTTTACTTGTAAGGGGGTTGGAAACGCTTTTCCATACTCAATACTGGGCTCAAAAGATGCAGCCCTGATGTCTCTCATGATAGCATGTGGTTAAGTAGAAACTCGCTGCTCGGCTGAACCAGCAGGAGCAAACGTATGCGAAAAATGTTCGTAGAATGAGTTTTTCAGTGAAGAGCAGCCAGGCACATTTTAGCAAGTTTTACTTCTAAGTGGGGATGGAAACGCTTTTTAGGCTCAGTACTGGGCTCAAAAGATGCAGCCCTGATGTCTCTCATGATAGCAGGTGGTTAAGTAGAAATTTGCTGCTCGGCTGACCCTGCAGGAGCAAACGTATGCTAAAAATGTTCGTAGAATGAGATTTTCAGTGAAGAGCAGCCAGGCACATTTTAGCAAGTTTTACTTGTAAGTGGGGTTGGAAACGCTTTTCAGGCTCAATACTGGGCTCAAAACATGCAGCCCTGATGTCTCTCATGATAGCAGGTGGTTAAGTAGAAATTCGCTGCTCGGCTGACCCTGCAGGAGCAAACGTATGCCAAAAATGTACGTAGAATGAGATTTTCAGTGAATAGCAGCCAGGCACATTTTAACTTGTAAGTGGGGATGGAAACGCTTTTTAGGCTCAGTACTGGGCTCAAAAGATGCAGCCCTGATGTCTCTCATGATAGCAGGTGGTTAAGTAGAAATTCGCTGCTTGGCTGACCCAGCAGGAACAAACGTATGCCAAAAATGTACGTAGAATGAGATTTTCAGTGAATAGCAGCCAGGCACATTTTAGCAAGTTTTACTTGTAAGTGGGGATGGAAACGATTTTTAGGCACAGTACTGGGCTCAAAAGATGCAGCCCTGATGTCTCTCATGATAGCAGGTGGTTAAGTAGAAATTCGCTGCTCGGCTGACCCTGCAGGAGCAAACGTATGCTAAAAATGTTCGTAGAATGAGATTTTCAGTGAAGAGCAGCCAGGCACATTTTAGCAAGTTTTACTTGTAAGTGGGGTTGGAAACTCTTTTCAGGCTCAATATTGGGCTCAAAAGATGCAGCCCTGATGTCTCTCATGATAGCAGGTGGTTAAGTTGAAATTCGCTGCTCGGCTGACCCTGCAGGAGCAAACGTATGCTAAAAATGTTCGTAGAATGAGATTTTCAGTGAAGAGCAGCCAGGCACATTTTAGCAAGTTTTACTTGTAAGTGGGGTTGGAAACGCTTTTCAGGCTCAATACTGGGCTCAAAACATGCAGCCCTGATGTCTCTCATGATAGCAGGTGGTTAAGTAGAAATTCGCTGCTCGGCTGACCCTGCAGGAGCAAACGTATGCTAAAAATGTTCGTAGAATGAGATTTTCAGTGAAGAGCAGCCAGGCACATTTTAGCAAGTTTTACTTGTAAGTGGGGTTGGAAACGCTTTTCAGGCTCAGTACTGGCCTCAAAAGATGCAGCCCTGATGTCTCTCATGATAGCAGGTGGTTAAGTAGAAATTCGCTGCTCGGTTGACCCTGCAGGATCAAACGTATGCTAAAAATGTTCGTAGAATGAGCTTTTCAGTGAAGAGCAGCCAGGCACATTTTAGCAAGTTTTACTTGTACGTGGAGTTGGAAACGCTTTTCAGGCTCAGTACTGGGCTCAAAAGATGCAGCCCTGATGTCTCTCATGATAGCAGGTGGTTAAGTAGAAATTCGCTGCTCGGCTGACCCTGCAGGAGCAAACGTATGCTAAAAATGTTCGTAGAATGAGATTTTCAGTGAAGAGCAGCCTGGCACATTTTAACAAGTTTTACTTGTAAGGGGGGTTGGAAACGCTTTTCCATACTCAATACTGGGCTCAAAAGATGCAGCCCTGATGTCTCTCATGATAGCAGGTGGTTAAGTAGAAATTCGCTGCTCGGCTGAACCAGCAGGAGCAAACGTATGCGAAAAATGTTCGTAGAATGAGTTTTTCAGTGAAGAGCAGCCAGGCACATTTTAGCAAGTTTTACTTGTAAGTGGGGATGGAAACGCTTTTTAGGCTCAGTACTGGGCTCAAAAGATGCAACCTTGATGTCTCTCATGATAGCAGGTGGTTAAGTAGAAATTCGCTGCTCGGCTGACCCTGCAGGAGCAAACGTATGCTAAAAATGTTCGTAGAATGAGATTTTCAGTGAAGAGCAGCCAGGCACATTTTAGCAAGATTTACTTGTAAGTGGGGATGGAAACGCTTTTTAGGCTCAGTACTGGGCTCAAAAGATGCAGCCCTGATGTCTCTCATGATAGCAGGTGGTTAAGTAGAAATTCACTGCTCGGCTGACCCGGCAGGAACAAACGTATGCCAAAAATGTACGTAGAATGAGATTTTCAGTGACTAGTAGCCAGGCACATTTTAGCAAGTTTTACTTGTAAGTGGGGATAGAAACGCTTTTTAGGCTCAGTACTGGGCTCAAAAGATGCAGCCCTGATGTCTCTCATGATAGCAGGTGGTTAAGTAGAAATTCGCTGCTCGGCTGACCCTGCAGGAGCAAACGTATGCTAAAAATGTTCGTAGAATGAGCTTTTCAGTGAAGAGCAGCCAGGCACATTTTAGCAAGTTTTACTTGAGGGGGTGGAAACGCTTTTCAGGCTCAGTACTGGGCTCAAAAGAAGCAGCCCTGATGTCTCTCATGATAGCAGGTGGTTAAGTAGAAATTCGCTGCTCGGCTGACCCAGCAGGAACAAACGTATGCCAAAAATGTACATAGAATGAGATTTTCAGTGAATAGCAGCCAGGCACATTTTAGCAAGTTTTACTTGTAAGTGGGGATAGAAACGCTTTTTAGGCTCAGTACTGGGCTCAAAAGATGCAGCCCTGATGTCTCTCATGATAGCAGGTGGTTGAGTAGAAATTCGCTGCTCGGTTGACCCTGCAGGATCAAACGTATGCTAAAAATGTTCGTAGAATGAGCTTTTCAGTGAAGAGCAGCCAGGCACATTTTAGCAAGTCTTACTTGTACATGGAGTTGGAAACGCTTTTCAGGCTCAGTACTGGGCTCAAAAGATGCAGCCCTGATGTCTCTCATGATAGCAGGTGGTTAAGTAGAAATTCGCTGCTCGGTTGACCCTGCAGGATCAAACGTATGCTAAAAATGTTCGTAGAATGAGCTTTTCAGTGAAGAGCAGCCAGGCACATTTTAGCAAGTTTTACTTGTACGTGGAGTTGGAAACGCTTTTCAGGCTCAGTACTGGGCTCAAAAGATGCAGCCCTGATGTCTCTCATGATAGCAGGTGGTTAAGTAGAAATTCGCTGCTCGGCTGACCCTGCAGGAGCAAACGTATGCTAAAAATGTTCGTAGAATGAGATTTTCAGTGAAGAGCAGCCTGGCACATTTTAACAAGTTTTACTTGTAAGGGGGGTTGGAAACGCTTTTCCATACTCAATACTGGGCTCAAAAGATGCAGCCCTGATGTCTCTCATGATAGCAGGTGGTTAAGTAGAAATTCGCTGCTCGGCTGAACCAGCAGGAGCAAACGTATGCGAAAAATGTTCGTAGAATGAGTTTTTCAGTGAAGAGCAGCCAGGCACATTTTAGCAAGTTTTACTTGTAAGTGGGGATGGAAACGCTTTTTAGGCTCAGTACTGGGCTCAAAAGATGCAACCTTGATGTCTCTCATGATAGCAGGTGGTTAAGTAGAAATTCGCTGCTCGGCTGACCCTGCAGGAGCAAACGTATGCTAAAAATGTTCGTAGAATGAGATTTTCAGTGAAGAGCAGCCAGGCACATTTTAGCAAGATTTACTTGTAAGTGGGGATGGAAACGCTTTTTAGGCTCAGTACTGGGCTCAAAAGATGCAGCCCTGATGTCTCTCATGATAGCAGGTGGTTAAGTAGAAATTCACTGCTCGGCTGACCCGGCAGGAACAAACGTATGCCAAAAATGTACGTAGAATGAGATTTTCAGTGACTAGTAGCCAGGCACATTTTAGCAAGTTTTACTTGTAAGTGGGGATAGAAACGCTTTTTAGGCTCAGTACTGGGCTCAAAAGATGCAGCCCTGATGTCTCTCATGATAGCAGGTGGTTAAGTAGAAATTCGCTGCTCGGCTGACCCTGCAGGAGCAAACGTATGCTAAAAATGTTCGTAGAATGAGCTTTTCAGTGAAGAGCAGCCAGGCACATTTTAGCAAGTTTTACTTGAGGGGGTGGAAACGCTTTTCAGGCTCAGTACTGGGCTCAAAAGAAGCAGCCCTGATGTCTCTCATGATAGCAGGTGGTTAAGTAGAAATTCGCTGCTCGGCTGACCCAGCAGGAACAAACGTATGCCAAAAATGTACATAGAATGAGATTTTCAGTGAATAGCAGCCAGGCACATTTTAGCAAGTTTTACTTGTAAGTGGGGATAGAAACGCTTTTTAGGCTCAGTACTGGGCTCAAAAGATGCAGCCCTGATGTCTCTCATGATAGCAGGTGGTTGAGTAGAAATTCGCTGCTCGGTTGACCCTGCAGGATCAAACGTATGCTAAAAATGTTCGTAGAATGAGCTTTTCAGTGAAGAGCAGCCAGGCACATTTTAGCAAGTCTTACTTGTACATGGAGTTGGAAACGCTTTTCAGGCTCAGTACTGGGCTCAAAAGATGCAGCCCTGATGTCTCTCATGATAGCAGGTGGTTAAGTAGAAATTCGCTGCTCGGCTGACCCTGCAGGAGCAAACGTATGCTAAAAATGTTCGTAGAATGAGATTTTCAGTGAAGAGCAGCCTGGCACATTTTAGCAAGTTTTACTTGTAAGGGGGTTGGAAACACTTTTCCATACTCAATACTGGGCTCAAAAGATGCAGCCCTGATGTCTCTCATGATAGCAGGTGGTTAAGTAGAAACTCGCTGCTCGGCTGAACCAGCAGGAGCAAACGTATGCGAAAAATGTTCGTAGAATGAGTTTTTCAGTGAAGAGCAGCCAGGCACATTTTAGCAAGTTTTACTTGTAAGGGGGTTGGAAACGCTTTTCCATACTCAATACTGGGCTCAAAAGATGCAGCCCTGATGTCTCTCATGATAGCAGGTGGTTAAGTAGAAACTCGCTGCTCGGCTGAACCAGCAGGAGCAAACGTATGCGAAAAATGTTCGTAGAATGAGTTTTTCAGTGAAGAGCAGCCAGGCACATTTTAGCAAGTTTTACTTGTAAGTGGGGATGGAAACGCTTTTTAGGCTCAGTACTGGGCTCAAAAGATGCAGCCCTGATGTCTCTCATGATAGCAGGTGGTTAAGTAGAAATTTGCTGCTCGGCTGACCCTGCAGGAGCAAACGTATGCTAAAAATGTTCGTAGAATGAGATTTTCAGTGAAGAGCAGCCAGGCACATTTTAGCAAGTTTTACTTGTAAGTGGGGTTGGAAACGCTTTTCAGGCTCAATACTGGGCTCAAAACATGCAGCCCTGATGTCTCTCATGATAGCAGGTGGTTAAGTAGAAATTCGCTGCTCGGCTGACCCTGCAGGAGCAAACGTATGCCAAAAATGTACGTAGAATGAGATTTTCAGTGAATAGCAGCCAGGCACATTTTAACTTGTAAGTGGGGATGGAAACGCTTTTTAGGCTCAGTACTGGGCTCAAAAGATGCAGCCCTGATGTCTCTCATGATAGCAGGTGGTTAAGTAGAAATTCGCTGCTTGGCTGACCCAGCAGGAACAAACGTATGCCAAAAATGTACGTAGAATGAGATTTTCAGTGAATAGCAGCCAGGCACATTTTAGCAAGTTTTACTTGTAAGTGGGGATGGAAATGATTTTTAGGCACAGTACTGGGCTCAAAAGATGCAGCCCTGATGTCTCTCATGATAGCAGGTGGTTAAGTTGAAATTCGCTGCTCGGCTGACCCTGCAGGAGCAAACGTATGCTAAAAATGTTCGTAGAATGAGATTTTCAGTGAAGAGCAGCCAGGCACATTTTAGCAAGTTTTACTTGTAAGTGGGGTTGGAAACGCTTTTCAGGCTCAATACTGGGCTCAAAACATGCAGCCCTGATGTCTCTCATGATAGCAGGTGGTTAAGTAGAAATTCGCTGCTCGGCTGACCCTGCAGGAGCAAACGTATGCTAAAAATGTTCGTAGAATGAGATTTTCAGTGAAGAGCAGCCAGGCACATTTTAGCAAGTTTTACTTGTAAGTGGGGTTGGAAACGCTTTTCAGGCTCAGTACTGGCCTCAAAAGATGCAGCCCTGATGTCTCTCATGATAGCAGGTGGTTAAGTAGAAATTCGCTGCTCGGTTGACCCTGCAGGATCAAACGTATGCTAAAAATGTTCGTAGAATGAGCTTTTCAGTGAAGAGCAGCCAGGCACATTTTAGCAAGTTTTACTTGTACGTGGAGTTGGAAACGCTTTTCAGGCTCAGTACTGGGCTCAAAAGATGCAGCCCTGATGTCTCTCATGATAGCAGGTGGTTAAGTAGAAATTCGCTGCTCGGCTGACCCTGCAGGAGCAAACGTATGCTAAAAATGTTCGTAGAATGAGATTTTCAGTGAAGAGCAGCCTGGCACATTTTAACAAGTTTTACTTGTAAGGGGGGTTGGAAATGCTTTTCCATACTCAATACTGGGCTCAAAAGATGCAGCCCTGATGTCTCTCATGATAGCAGGTGGTTAAGTAGAAATTCGCTGCTCGGCTGAACCAGCAGGAGCAAACGTATGCGAAAAATGTTCGTAGAATGAGTTTTTCAGTGAAGAGCAGCCAGGCACATTTTAGCAAGTTTTACATGTAAGTGGGGATGGAAACGCTTTTTAGGCTCAGTACTGGGCTCAAAAGATGCAACCTTGATGTCTCTCATGATAGCAGGTGGTTAAGTAGAAATTCGCTGCTCGGCTGACCCTGCAGGAGCAAACGTATGCTAAAAATGTTCGTAGAATGAGATTTTCAGTGAAGAGCAGCCAGGCACATTTTAGCAAGATTTACTTGTAAGTGGGGTTGGAAACGCTTTTCAGGCTCAGTACTGGGCTCAAAAGATGCAGCCCTGATGTCTCTCATGATAGCAGGTGGTTAAGTAGAAATTCGCTGCTCGGCTGACCCTGCAGGAGCAAACGTATGCTAAAAATGTTCGTAGAATGAGATTTTCAGTGAAGAGCAGCCAGGCACATTTTAGCAAGTTTTACTCGTAAGTGGGATTGGAAACGCTTTTCAGGCTCAATACTGGACTCAAAACATGCAGCCCTGATGTCTCTCATGATAGCAGGTGGTTAAGTAGAAATTCGCTGCTCGGCTGACCCTGCAGGATCAAACGTATGCTAAAAATGTTCGTAGAATAAGCTTTTCAGTGAAGAGCAGCCAGGCACATTTTAACAAGTTTTACTTGTAAGTGGGGTTGGAAACGCTTTTCAGGCTCAGTACTGGGCTCAAAAGATGCAGCCCTGATGTCTCTCATGATAGCAGGTGGTTAAGTAGAAATTCGCTGCTCGGCTGACCCTGCAGGAGCAAACGTATGCTAAAAATGTTCTTAGAATGAGATTTTCAGTGAAGAGCAGCCTGGCACATTTTAGCAAGTTTTACTTGTAAGGGGGGTTGGAAACGCTTTTCCATACTCAATAC
The DNA here is from genome assembly GCF_964261635.1 of Lissotriton helveticus. NCBI lineage: Eukaryota > Metazoa > Chordata > Amphibia > Caudata > Salamandridae > Lissotriton > Lissotriton helveticus. Next base: position 1,351,926,010 of record NC_136061.1, on the reverse strand, counting down.
TGGGCTCAAAAGATGCAGCCCTGATGTCTCTCGTGATAGCAGGTGGTTAAGTAGAAATTCGCTGCTCGGCTGATCCAGCAGGAGCAAACATATGCGAAAAATGCACGTAGAATGAGCTTTTCAGTGAAGAGCAGCCAGGCACATTTTAGCAAGTTTTACTTGTAAGTGGGGTTGGAAACGCTTTTCAGGCTCAGTACTGGCCTCAAAAGATGCAGCCCTGATGTCTCTCATGATAGCAGGTGGTTAAGTAGAAATTCGCTGCTCAGCTGACCCTGCAGGAGCAAACGTATGCTAAAAATGTTCGTAGAATGAGCTTTTCAGTGAAGAGCAGCCAGGCACATTTTAGCAAGTTTTACTTGAGGGGGTGGAAACGCTTTTCAGGCTCAGTACTGGGCTCAAAAGAAGCAGCCCTGATGCCTCTCATGATAGCAGGTGGTTAAGTAGAAATTCGCTGCTCGGCTGACCCAGTAGGAACAAACGTATGCCAAAAATGTACGTAGAATGAGATTTTCAGTGAATAGCAGCCAGGCACATTTTAGCAAGTTTTACTTGTAAGTGGGGATAGAAACGCTTTTCAGGCTCAGTACTGGGCTCAAAACATGCAGTCCTGATGTCTCTCATGATAGGAGGTGGTAAAGTAGAAATTCGCTGCTCGGCTGACCCTGCAGGAGCAAATGTATGCTAAAAATGTTTGTAGAATGAGATTTTCAGTGAAGAGCAGCCAGGCACATTTTAGCAAGTTTTACTTGTAAGTGGGGTTGGAAACGCTTTTCAGGCTCAATACTGGGCTCAAAACATGAGCCCTGATGTCTCTCATGATAGCAGGTGGTTAAGTAGAAATTCGCTGCTCGGCTGACCCTGCAGGAGCAAACGTATGCTAAAAATGTTCGTAGAATGAGATTTTCAGTGAAGAGCAGCCAGGCACATTTTAGCAAGTTTTACTTGTAAGTGGGGTTGGAAACGCTTTTCAGGCTCAGTACTGGCCTCAAAAGATGCAGCCCTGATGTCTCTCATGATAGCAGGTGGTTAAGTAGAAATTCGCTGCTCGGCTGACCCTGCAGGAGCAAACGTATGCTAAAAATGTTCGTAGAATGAGATTTTCAGTGAAGAGCAGCCTGGCACATTTTAACAAGTTTTACTTGTAAGGGGGGTTGGAAACGCTTTTCCATACTCAATACTGGGCTCAAAAGATGCAGCCCTGATGTCTCTCATGATAGCAGGTGGTTAAGTAGAAATTCGCTGCTCGGCTGAACCAGCAGGAGCAAACGTATGCGAAAAATGTTCGTAGAATGAGTTTTTCAGTGAAGAGCAGTCAGGCACATTTTAGCAAGTTTTACTTGTAAGTGGGGATGGAAACGCTTTTTAGGCTCAGTACTGGGCTCAAAAGATGCAACCTTGATGTCTCTCATGATAGCAGGTGGTTAAGTAGAAATTCGCTGCTCGGCTGACCCTGCAGGAGCAAACGTATGCTAAAAATGTTCGTAGAATGAGATTTTCAGTGAAGAGCAGCCAGGCACATTTTAGCAAGATTTACTTGTAAGTGGGGATGGAAACGCTTTTTAGGCTCAGTACTGGGCTCAAAAGATGCAGCCCTGATGTCTCTCATGATAGCAGGTGGTTAAGTAGAAATTCGCTTCTCGGCTGACCCTGCAGGAGCAAACGTATGCTAAAAATGTTTGTAGAATGAGATTTTCAGTGAAGAGCAGCCAGGCACATTTTAGCAAGTTTTACTTGTAAGTGGGGTTGGAAACGCTTTTCAGGCTCAATACTGAGCTCAAAACATGCAGCCCTGATGTCTCTCATGATAGCAGGTGGTTAAGTAGAAATTCGCTGCTCGGCTGACCCTGCAGGAGCAAACGTATGCTAAAAATGTTCGTAGAATGAGATTTTCAGTGAAGAGCAGCCAGGCATATTTTAGCAAGTTTTACTTGTAAGTGGGGTTGGAAATGCTTTTCAGGCTCAGTACTGGGCTCAAAAGATGCAGCCCTGATGTCTCTCATGATAGCAGGTGGTTAAGTAGAAATTCGCTGCTCGGCTGACCCTGCAGGAGCAAACGTATGCTAAAAATGTTCGTAGAATGAGCTTTTCAGTGAAGAGCAGCCAGGCACATTTTAGCAAGTTTTACTTGTAAGTGGGGTTGGAAACGCTTTTCAGGCTCAATACTGGACTCAAAACATGCAGCCCTGATGTCTCTCATGATAGCAGGTGGTTAAGTAGAAATTCGCTGCTCGGCTGACCCTGCAGGAGCAAACGTATGCTAAAAATGTTCGTAGAATGAGATTTTCAGTGAAGAGCAGCCAGGCACATTTTAGCAAGTTTTACTTGTAAGTGGGGTTGGAAACGCTTTTCAGGCTCAATACTGGGCTCAAAACATGCAGCCCTGATGTCTCTCATGATAGCAGGTGGTTAAGTAGGAATTCGCTGCTCGGCTGACCCTGCAGGATCAAACGTATGCTAAAAATGTTCGTAGAATGAGCTTTTCAGTGAAGAGCAGCCAGGCACATTTTAACAAGTTTTACTTGTAAGTGGGGTTGGAAACGCTTTTCAGGCTCAGTACTGGGCTCAAAAGATGCAGCCCTGATGTCTCTCATGATAGCAGGTGGTTAAGTAGAAATTCGCTGCTCGGCTGACCCTGCAGGAGCAAACGTATGCTAAAAATGTTCTTAGAATGAGATTTTCAGTGAAGAGCAGCCTGGCACATTTTAGCAAGTTTTACTTGTAAGGGGGGTTGGAAACGCTTTTCCATACTCAATACTGGGCTCAAAAGATGCAGCCCTGATGTCTCTCGTGATAGCAGGTGGTTAAGTAGAAATTCGCTGCTCGGCTGATCCAGCAGGAGCAAACATATGCGAAAAATGTACGTAGAATGAGCTTTTCAGTGAAGAGCAGCCAGGCACATTTTAGCAAGTTTTACTTGTAAGTGGGGTTGGAAACGCTTTTCAGGCTCAGTACTGGCCTCAAAAGATGCAGCCCTGATGTCTCTCATGATAGCAGGTGGTTAAGTAGAAATTCGCTGCTCAGCTGACCCTGCAGGAGCAAACGTATGCTAAAAATGTTCGTAGAATGAGCTTTTCAGTGAAGAGCAGCCAGGCACATTTTAGCAAGTTTTACTTGAGGGGGTGGAAACGCTTTTCAGGCTCAGTACTGGGCTCAAAAGAAGCAGCCCTGATGCCTCTCATGATAGCAGGTGGTTAAGTAGAAATTCGCTGCTCGGCTGACCCAGTAGGAACAAACGTATGCCAAAAATGTACGTAGAATGAGATTTTCAGTGAATAGCAGCCAGGCACATTTTAACTTGTAAGTGGGGATGGAAACGCTTTTTAGGCTCAGTACTGGGCTCAAAAGATGCAGCCCTGATGTCTCTCATGATAGCAGGTGGTTAAGTAGAAATTCGCTGCTCGGCTGACCCAGCAGGAACAAACGTATGCCAAAAATGTACGTAGAATGAGATTTTCAGTGAATAGCAGCCAGGCACATTTTAGCAAGTTTTACTTGTAAGTGGGGATGGAAACGATTTTTAGGCACAGTACTGGGCTCAAAAGATGCAGCCCTGATGTCTCTCATGATAGCAGGTGGTTAAGTAGAAATTCGCTGCTCGGCTGACCCTGCAGGAGCAAACGTATGCTAAAAATGTTCGTAGAATGAGATTTTCAGTGAAGAGCAGCCAGGCACATTTTAGCAAGTTTTACTTGTAAGTGGGGTTGGAAACTCTTTTCAGGCTCAATATTGGGCTCAAAAGATGCAGCCCTGATGTCTCTCATGATAGCAGGTGGTTAAGTTGAAATTCGCTGCTCGGCTGATCCAGCAGGAGCAAACATATGCGAAAAATTTACGTAGAATGAGCTTTTCAGTGAAGAGCAGCCAGGCACATTTTAGCAAGTTTTACTTGTAAGAGGGGTTGGAAACGCTTTTCAGGCTCAATACTGGGCTCAAAAGAAGCAGCCCTGATGTCTCTCATGATAGCAGGTGGTTAAGTAGAAATTCGCTGCTCGGCTGACCCTGCAGGATCAAACGTATGCTAAAAATGTTCGTAGAATGAGCTTTTCAGTGAAGAGCAGCCAGGCACATTTTAACAAGTTTTACTTGTAAGTGGGGTTGGAAACGCTTTTCAGGCTCAGTACTGGGCTCAAAAGATGCAGCCCTGATGTCTCTCATGATAGCAGGTGGTTAAGTAGAAATTCGCTGCTCGGCTGACCCGGCAGGAACAAACGTATGCCAAAAATGTACGTAGAATGAGATTTTCAGTGACTAGTAGCCAGGCACATTTTAGCAAGTTTTACTTGTAAGTGGGGATAGAAACGCTTTTTAGGCTCAGTACTGGGCTCAAGAGATGCAGCCCTGATGTCTCTCATGATAGCAGGTGGTTAAGTAGAAATTCGCTGCTCGGCTGACCCTGCAGGAGCAAACGTATGCTAAAAATGTTCGTAGAATGAGCTTTTCAGTGAAGAGCAGCCAGGCACATTTTAGCAAGTTTTACTTGAGGGGGTGGAAACGCTTTTCAGGCTCAGTACTGGGCTCAAAAGAAGCAGCCCTGATGTCTCTCATGATAGCAGGTGGTTAAGTAGAAATTCGCTGCTCGGCTGACCCAGCAGGAACAAACGTATGCCAAAAATGTACGTAGAATGAGATTTTCAGTGAATAGCAGCCAGGCACATTTTAGCAAGTTTTACTTGAGGGGGTGGAAACGCTTTTTAGGCTCAGTACTGGGCTCAAAAGATGCAGCCCTGATGTCTCTCATGATAGCAGGTGGTTGAGTAGAAATTCGCTGCTCGGTTGACACTGCAGGATCAAACGTATGCTATAAATGTTCGTAGAATGAGCTTTTCAGTGAAGAGCAGCCAGGCACATTTTAGCAAGTTTTACTTGTACATGGAGTTGGAAACGCTTTTCAGGCTCAGTACTGGGCTCAAAAGATGCAGCCCTGATGTCTCTCATGATAGCAGGTGGTTAAGTAGAAATTCGCTGCTCGGCTGACCCTGCAGGAGCAAACGTATGCTAAAAATGTTCGTAGAATGAGATTTTCAGTGAAGAGCAGTCTGGCACATTTTAGCAAGTTTTACTTGTAAGGGGGTTGGAAACGCTTTTCCATACTCAATACTGGGCTCAAAAGATGCAGCCCTGATGTCTCTCATGATAGCAGGTGGTTAAGTAGAAACTCGCTGCTCGGCTGAACCAGCAGGAGCAAACGTATGCGAAAAATGTTTGTAGAATGAGTTTTTCAGTGAAGAGCAGCCAGGCACATTTTAGCAAGTTTTACTTGTAAGGGGGTTGGAAACGCTTTTCCATACTCAATACTGGGCTCAAAAGATGCAGCCCTGATGTCTCTCATGATAGCAGGTGGTTAAGTAGGAATTCGCTGCTCGGCTGACCCTGCAGGATCAAACGTATGCTAAAAATGTTCGTAGAATGAGCTTTTCAGTGAAGAGCAGCCAGGCACATTTTAACAAGTTTTACTTGTAAGTGGGGTTGGAAACGCTTTTCAGGCTCAGTACTGGGCTCAAAAGATGCAGCCCTGATGTCTCTCATGATAGCAGGTGGTTAAGTAGAAATTCGCTGCTCGGCTGACCCTGCAGGAGCAAACGTATGCTAAAAATGTTCTTAGAATGAGATTTTCAGTGAAGAGCAGCCTGGCACATTTTAGCAAGTTTTACTTGTAAGGGGGGTTGGAAACGCTTTTCCATACTCAATACTGGGCTCAAAAGATGCAGCCCTGATGTCTCTCGTGATAGCAGGTGGTTAAGTAGAAATTCGCTGCTCGGCTGATCCAGCAGGAGCAAACATATGCGAAAAATGTACGTAGAATGAGCTTTTCAGTGAAGAGCAGCCAGGCACATTTTAGCAAGTTTTACTTGTAAGTGGGGTTGGAAACGCTTTTCAGGCTCAGTACTGGCCTCAAAAGATGCAGCCCTGATGTCTCTCATGATAGCAGGTGGTTAAGTAGAAATTCGCTGCTCAGCTGACCCTGCAGGAGCAAACGTATGCTAAAAATGTTCGTAGAATGAGCTTTTCAGTGAAGAGCAGCCAGGCACATTTTAGCAAGTTTTACTTGTAAGTGGGGATAGAAACGCTTTTTAGGCTCAGTACTGGGCTCAAGAGATGCAGCCCTGATGTCTCTCATGATAGCAGGTGGTTAAGTAGAAATTCGCTGCTCGGCTGACCCTGCAGGAGCAAACGTATGCTAAAAATGTTCGTAGAATGAGCTTTTCAGTGAAGAGCAGCCAGGCACATTTTAGCAAGTTTTACTTGAGGGGGTGGAAACGCTTTTCAGGCTCAGTACTGGGCTCAAAAGAAGCAGCCCTGATGTCTCTCATGATAGCAGGTGGTTAAGTAGAAATTCGCTGCTCGGCTGACCCAGCAGGAACAAACGTATGCCAAAAATGTACGTAGAATGAGATTTTCAGTGAATAGCAGCCAGGCACATTTTAGCAAGTTTTACTTGAGGGGGTGGAAACGCTTTTTAGGCTCAGTACTGGGCTCAAAAGATGCAGCCCTGATGTCTCTCATGATAGCAGGTGGTTGAGTAGAAATTCGCTGCTCGGTTGACACTGCAGGATCAAACGTATGCTAAAAATGTTCGTAGAATGAGCTTTTCAGTGAAGAGCAGCCAGGCACATTTTAGCAAGTTTTACTTGTACATGGAGTTGGAAACGCTTTTCAGGCTCAGTACTGGGCTCAAAAGATGCAGCCCTGATGTCTCTCATGATAGCAGGTGGTTAAGTAGAAATTCGCTGCTCGGCTGACCCTGCAGGAGCAAACGTATGCTAAAAATGTTCGTAGAATGAGATTTTCAGTGAAGAGCAGTCTGGCACATTTTAGCAAGTTTTACTTGTAAGGGGGTTGGAAACGCTTTTCCATACTCAATACTGGGCTCAAAAGATGCAGCCCTGATGTCTCTCATGATAGCAGGTGGTTAAGTAGAAACTCGCTGCTCGGCTGAACCAGCAGGAGCAAACGTATGCGAAAAATGTTTGTAGAATGAGTTTTTCAGTGAAGAGCAGCCAGGCACATTTTAGCAAGTTTTACTTGTAAGGGGGTTGGAAACGCTTTTCCATACTCAATACTGGGCTCAAAAGATGCAGCCCTGATGTCTCTCATGATAGCAGGTGGTTAAGTAGAAACTCGCTGCTCGGCTGAACCAGCAGGAGCAAACGTATGCGAAAAATGTTCGTAGAATGAGTTTTTCAGTGAAGAGCAGCCAGGCAAATTTTAGCAAGTTTTACTTGTAAGTGGGGATGGAAACGCTTTTTAGGCTCAGTACTGGGCTCAAAAGATGCAGCCCTGATGTCTCTCATGATAGCAGGTGGTTAAGTAGAAATTCGCTGCTCGGCTGACCCTGCAGGAGCAAACGTATGCTAAAAATGTTCGTAGAATGAGATTTTCAGTGAAGAGCAGCCAGGCACATTTTAGCAAGTTTTACTTGTAAGTGGGGTTGGAAACGCTTTTCAGGCTCAATACTGGGCTCAAACCATGCAGCCCTGATGTCTCTCATGATAGCAGGTGGTTAAGTAGAAATTCGCCGCTCGGCTGACCCTGCAGGAGCAAACGTATGCCAAAAATGTACGTAGAATGAGATTTTCAGTGAATAGCAGCCAGGCACATTTTAACTTGTAAGTGGGGATGGAAACGCTTTTTAGGCTCAGTACTGGGCTCAAAAGATGCAGCCCTGATGTCTCTCATGATAGCAGGTGGTTAAGTAGAAATTCGCTGCTCGGCTGACCCTGCAGGAGCAAACGTATGCTAAAAATGTTTGTAGAATGAGATTTTCAGTGAAGAGCAGCCAGGCACATTTTAGCAAGTTTTACTTGTAAGTGGGGTTGGAAACTCTTTTCAGGCTCAATATTGGGCTCAAAAGATGCAGCCCTGATGTCTCTCATGATAGCAGGTGGTTAAGTTGAAATTCGCTGCTCGGCTGATCCAGCAGGAGCAAACATATGCGAAAAATTTACGTAGAATGAGCTTTTCAGTGAAGAGCAGCCAGGCACATTTTAGCAAGTTTTACTTGTAAGTGGGGTTGGAAACGCTTTTCAGGCTCAATACTGGGCTCAAAAGATGCAGCCCTGATGTCTCTCATGATAGCAGGTGGTTAAGTAGAAATTCGCTGCTCGGCTGACCCTGCAGGATCAAACGTATGCTAAAAATGTTCGTAGAATGAGATTTTCAGTGAAGAGCAGCCAGGCACATTTTAGCAAGTTTTACTTGTAAGTGGGGTTGGAAACGCTTTTCAGGCTCAATACTGGGCTCAAACCATGCAGCCCTGATGTCTCTCATGATAGCAGGTGGTTAAGTAGAAATTCGCTGCTCGGCTGACCCTGCAGGAGCAAACGTATGCTAAAAATGTTCGTAGAATGAGATTTTCAGTGAAGAGCAGCCAGGCACATTTTAGCAAGTTTTACTTGTAAGTGGGGTTGGAAACTCTTTTCAGGCTCAATATTGGGCTCAAAAGATGCAGCCCTGATGTCTCTCATGATAGCAGGTGGTTAAGTTGAAATTCGCTGCTCGGCTGATCCAGCAGGAGCAAACATATGCGAAAAATTTACGTAGAATGAGCTTTTCAGTGAAGAGCAGCCAGGCACATTTTAGCAAGTTTTACTTGTAAGAGGGGTTGGAAACGCTTTTCAGGCTCAATACTGGGCTCAAAAGAAGCAGCCCTGATGTCTCTCATGATAGCAGGTGGTTAAGTAGAAATTCGCTGCTCGGCTGACCCTGCAGGATCAAACGTATGCTAAAAATGTTCGTAGAATGAGCTTTTCAGTGAAGAGCAGCCAGGCACATTTTAACAAGTTTTACTTGTAAGTGGGGTTGGAAACGCTTTTCAGGCTCAGTACTGGGCTCAAAAGATGCAGCCCTGATGTCTCTCATGATAGCAGGTGGTTAAGTAGAAATTCGCTGCTCGGCTGACCCGGCAGGAACAAACGTATGCCAAAAATGTACGTAGAATGAGATTTTCAGTGACTAGTAGCCAGGCACATTTTAGCAAGTTTTACTTGTAAGTGGGGATAGAAACGCTTTTTAGGCTCAGTACTGGGCTCAAAAGATGCAGCCCTGATGTCTCTCATGATAGCAGGTGGTTAAGTAGAAATTCGCTGCTCGGCTGACCCTGCAGGAGCAAACGTATGCTAAAAATGTTCGTAGAATGAGCTTTTCAGTGAAGAGCAGCCAGGCACATTTTAGCAAGTTTTACTTGAGGGGGTGGAAACGCTTTTCAGGCTCAGTACTGGGCTCAAAAGAAGCAGCCCTGATGTCTCTCATGATAGCAGGTGGTTAAGTAGAAATTCGCTGCTCAGCTGACCCAGCAGGAACAAACGTATGCCAAAAATGTACGTAGAATGAGATTTTCAGTGAATAGCAGCCAGGCACATTTTAGCAAGTTTTACTTGAGGGGGTGGAAACGCTTTTTAGGCTCAGTACTGGGCTCAAAAGATGCAGCCCTGATGTCTCTCATGATAGCAGGTGGTTGAGTAGAAATTCGCTGCTCGGTTGACACTGCAGGATCAAACGTATGCTAAAAATGTTCGTAGAATGAGCTTTTCAGTGAAGAGCAGCCAGGCACATTTTAGCAAGTTTTACTTGTACATGGAGTTGGAAACGCTTTTCAGGCTCAGTACTGGGCTCAAAAGATGCAGCCCTGATGTCTCTCATGATAGCAGGTGGTTAAGTAGAAATTCGCTGCTCGGCTGACCCTGCAGGAGCAAACGTATGCTAAAAATGTTCGTAGAATGAGATTTTCAGTGAAGAGCAGTCTGGCACATTTTAGCAAGTTTTACTTGTAAGGGGGTTGGAAACGCTTTTCCATACTCAATACTGGGCTCAAAAGATGCAGCCCTGATGTCTCTCATGATAGCAGGTGGTTAAGTAGAAACTCGCTGCTCGGCTGAACCAGCAGGAGCAAACGTATGCGAAAAATGTTTGTAGAATGAGTTTTTCAGTGAAGAGCAGCCAGGCACATTTTAGCAAGTTTTACTTGTAAGGGGGTTGGAAACGCTTTTCCATACTCAATACTGGGCTCAAAAGATGCAGCCCTGATGTCTCTCATGATAGCAGGTGGTTAAGTAGAAACTCGCTGCTCGGCTGAACCAGCAGGAGCAAACGTATGCGAAAAATGTTCGTAGAATGAGTTTTTCAGTGAAGAGCAGCCAGGCACATTTTAGCAAGTTTTACTTGTAAGTGGGGATGGAAACGCTTTTTAGGCTCAGTACTGGGCTCAAAAGATGCAGCCCTGATGTCTCTCATGATAGCAGGTGGTTAAGTAGAAATTCGCTGCTCGGCTGACCCTGCAGGAGCAAACGTATGCTAAAAATGTTCGTAGAATGAGATTTTCAGTGAAGAGCAGCCAGGCACATTTTAGCAAGTTTTACTTGTAAGTGGGGTTGGAAACGCTTTTCAGGCTCAATACTGGGCTCAAACCATGCAGCCCTGATGTCTCTCATGATAGCAGGTGGTTAAGTAGAAATTCGCTGCTCGGCTGACCCTGCAGGAGCAAACGTATGCCAAAAATGTACGTAGAATGAGATTTTCAGTGAATAGCAGCCAGGCACATTTTAACTTGTAAGTGGGGATGGAAACGCTTTTTAGGCTCAGTACTGGGCTCAAAAGATGCAGCCCTGATGTCTCTCATGATAGCAGGTGGTTAAGTAGAAATTCGCTGCTCGGCTGACCCAGCAGGAACAAACGTATGCCAAAAATGTACGTAGAATGAGATTTTCAGTGAATAGCAGCCAGGCACATTTTAGCAAGTTTTACTTGTAAGTGGGGATGGAAACGATTTTTAGGCACAGTACTGGGCTCAAAAGATGCAGCCCTGATGTCTCTCATGATAGCAGGTGGTTAAGTAGAAATTCGCTGCTCGGCTGACCCTGCAGGAGCAAACGTATGCTAAAAATGTCCGTAGAATGAGATTTTCAGTGAAGAGCAGCCAAGCACATTTTAGCAAGTTTTACTTGTAAGTGGGGTTGGAAACTCTTTTCAGGCTCAATATTGGGCTCAAAAGATGCAGCCCTGATGTCTCTCATGATAGCAGGTGGTTAAGTTGAAATTCGCTGCTCGGCTGACCCTGCAGGAGCAAACGTATGCTAAAAATGTTCGTAGAATGAGATTTTCAGGGAAGAGCAGCCAGGCACATTTTAGCAAGTTTTACTTGTAAGTGGGGTTGGAAACGCTTTTCAGGCTCAATACTGGGCTCAAAACATGCAGCCCTGATGTCTCTCATGATAGCAGGTGGTTAAGTAGAAATTCGCTGCTCGGCTGACCCTGCAGGAGCAAACATATGCTAAAAATGTTCGTAGAATGAGATTTTCAGTGAAAAGCAGCCAGGCACATTTTAGCAAGTTTTACTTGTAAGTGGGGTTGGAAACGCTTTTCAGGCTCAGTACTGGCCTCAAAAGATGCAGCCCTGATGTCTCTCATGATAGCAGGTGGTTAAGTAGAAATTCGCTGCTCAGCTGACCCTGCAGGAGCAAACGTATGCTAAAAATGTTCGTAGAATGAGCTTTTCAGTGAAGAGCAGCCAGGCACATTTTAGCAAGTTTTACTTGAGGGGGTGGAAACGCTTTTCAGGCTCAGTACTGGGCTCAAAAGAAGCAGCCCTGATGTCTCTCATGATAGCAGGTGGTTAAGTAGAAATTCGCTGCTCGGCTGACCCAGCAGGAACAAACGTATGCCAAAAATGTACGTAGAATGAGATTTTCAGTGAATAGCAGCCAGGCACATTTTAGCAAGTTTTACTTGTAAGTGGGGATGGAAACGATTTTTAGGCACAGTACTGGGCTCAAAAGATGCAGCCCTGATGTCTCTCATGATAGCAGGTGGTTAAGTAGAAATTCGCTGCTCGGCTGACCCTGCAGGAGCAAACGTATGCTAAAAATGTTCGTAGAATGAGATTTTCAGTGAAGAGCAGCCAGGCACATTTTAGCAAGTTTTAGTTGTAAGTGGGGTTGGAAACTCTTTTCAGGCTCAATATTGGGCTCAAAAGATGCAGCCCTGATGTCTCTCATGATAGCAGGTGGTTAAGTTGAAATTCGCTGCTCGGCTGACCCTGCAGGAGCAAACGTATGCTAAAAATGTTCGTAGAATGAGATTTTCAGGGAAGAGCAGCCAGGCACATTTTAGCAAGTTTTACTTGTAAGTGGGGTTGGAAACGCTTTTCAGGCTCAGTACTGGGCTCAAAAGATGCAGCCCTGATGTCTCTCATGATAGCAGGTGGTTAAGTAGAAATTCGCTGCTCGGCTGACCCGGCAGGAACAAACGTATGCCAAAAATGTACGTAGAATGAGATTTTCAGTGACTAGTAGCCAGGCACATTTTAGCAAGTTTTACTTGTAAGTGGGGATAGAAACGCTTTTTAGGCTCAGTACTGGGCTCAAAAGATGCAGCCCTGATGTCTCTCATGATAGCAGGTGGTTAAGTAGAAATTCGCTGCTCGGCTGACCCTGCAGGAGCAAACGTATGCTAAAAATGTTCGTAGAATGAGCTTTTCAGTGAAGAGCAGCCAGGCACATTTTAGCAAGTTTTACTTGAGGGGGTGGAAACGCTTTTCAGGCTCAGTACTGGGCTCAAAAGAAGCAGCCCTGATGTCTCTCATGATAGCAGGTGGTTAAGTAGAAATTCGCTGCTCAGCTGACCCAGCAGGAACAAACGTATGCCAAAAATGTACGTAGAATGAGATTTTCAGTGAATAGCAGCCAGGCACATTTTAGCAAGTTTTACTTGAGGGGGTGGAAACGCTTTTTAGGCTCAGTACTGGGCTCAAAAGATGCAGCCCTGATGTCTCTCATGATAGCAGGTGGTTGAGTAGAAATTCGCTGCTCGGTTGACACTGCAGGATCAAACGTATGCTAAAAATGTTCGTAGAATGAGATTTTCAGTGAAGAGCAGTCTGGCACATTTTAGCAAGTTTTACTTGTAAGGGGGTTGGAAACGCTTTTCCATACTCAATACTGGGCTCAAAAGATGCAGCCCTGATGTCTCTCATGATAGCAGGTGGTTAAGTAGAAACTCGCTGCTCGGCTGACCCTGCAGGAGCAAACGTATGCTAAAAATGTTCGTAGAATGAGATTTTCAGGGAAGAGCAGCCAGGCACATTTTAGCAAGTTTTACTTGTAAGTGGGGTTGGAAACGCTTTTCAGGCTCAATACTGGGCTCAAAACATGCAGCCCTGATGTCTCTCATGATAGCAGGTGGTTAAGTAGAAATTCGCTGCTCGGCTGACCCTGCAGGAGCAAACGTATGCTAAAAATGTTCTTAGAATGAGATTTTCAGTGAAGAGCAGCCTGGCACATTTTAGCAAGTTTTACTTGTAAGGGGGGTTGGAAACGCTTTTCCATACTCAATACTGGGCTCAAAAGATGCAGCCCTGATGTCTCTCGTGATAGCAGGTGGTTAAGTAGAAATTCGCTGCTCGGCTGACCCTGCAGGAGCAAACGTATGCTAAAAATGTTCGTAGAATGAGATTTTCAGTGAAAAGCAGCCAGGCACATTTTAGCAAGTTTTACTTGTAAGTGGGGTTGGAAACTCTTTTCAGGCTCAATATTGGGCTCAAAAGATGCAGCCCTGATGTCTCTCATGATAGCAGGTGGTTAAGTTGAAATTCGCTGCTCGGCTGACCCTGCAGGAGCAAACGTATGCTAAAAATGTTCGTAGAATGAGATTTTCAGGGAAGAGCAGCCAGGCACATTTTAGCAAGTTTTACTTGTAAGTGGGGTTGGAAACGCTTTTCAGGCTCAATACTGGGCTCAAAACATGCAGCCCTGATGTCTCTCATGATAGCAGGTGGTTAAGTAGAAATTCGCTGCTCGGCTGACCCTGCAGGAGCAAACGTATGCTAAAAATGTTCGTAGAATGAGATTTTCAGTGAAAAGCAGCCAGGCACATTTTAGCAAGTTTTACTTGTAAGTGGGGTTGGAAACGCTTTTCAGGCTCAGTACTGGCCTCAAAAGATGCAGCCCTGATGTCTCTCATGATAGCAGGTGGTTAAGTAGAAATTCGCTGCTCAGCTGACCCTGCAGGAGCAAACGTATGCTAAAAATGTTCGTAGAATGAGCTTTTCAGTGAAGAGCAGCCAGGCACATTTTAGCAAGTTTTACTTGAGGGGGTGGAAACGCTTTTCAGGCTCAGTACTGGGCTCAAAAGAAGCAGCCCTGATGTCTCTCATGATAGCAGGTGGTTAAGTAGAAATTCGCTGCTCGGCTGACCCAGCAGGAACAAACGTATGCCAAAAATGTACGTAGAATGAGATTTTCAGTGAATAGCAGCCAGGCACATTTTAGCAAGTTTTACTTGTAAGTGGGGATAGAAACGCTTTTCAGGCTCAGTACTGGGCTCAAAACATGCAGTCCTGATGTCTCTCATGATAGCAGGTGGTAAAGTAGAAATTCGCTGCTCGGCTGACCCTGCAGGAGCAAATGTATGCTAAAAATGTTTGTAGAATGAGATTTTCAGTGAAGAGCAGCCAGGCACATTTTAGCAAGTTTTACTTGTAAGTGGGGTTGGAAACGCTTTTCAGGCTCAGTACTGGGCTCAAAACATGCAGCCCTGATGTCTCTCATGATAGCAGGTGGTTAAGTAGAAATTCGCTGCTCGGCTGACCCTGCAGGAGAAAACATATGCTAAAAATGTTTGTAGAATGAGATTTTCAGTGAAGAGCAGCCAGGCACATTTTAGCAAGTTTTACTTGTAAGTGGGGTTGGAAACGCTTTTCAGGCTCAATACTGGGCTCAAAACATGCAGCCCTGATGTCTCTCATGATAGCAGGTGGTTAAGTAGAAATTCGCTGCTCGGCTGACCCTGCAGGAGCAAACGTATGCTAAAAATGTTCGTAGAATGAGATTTTCAGTGAAGAGCAGCCTGGCACATTTTCGCAAGTTTTACTTGTAAGGGGGGTTGGAAACGCTTTTCCATACTCAATACTGGGCTCAAAACATGCAGCCCTGATGTCTCTCATGATAGCAGGTGGTTAAGTAGAAATTCGCTGCTCGGCTGACCCAGCAGGAACAAACGTATGCCAAAAATTTACGTAGAATGAGATTTTCAGTGAATAGCAGCCAGGCACATTTTAGCAAGTTTTACTTGTAAGTGGGGATGGAAACGCTTTTTAGGCTCAGTACTGGGCTCAAAAGATACAGCCCTGATGTCTCTCATGATAGCAGGTGGTTAAGTAGAAATTCGCTGCTCGGCTGACCCTGCAGGAGCAAACGTATGCTAAAAATGTTCGTAGAATGAGATTTTCAGTGAAGAGCAGCCTGGCACATTTTAGCAAGTTTTACTTGTAAGTGGGGTTGGAAACGCTTTTCAGGCTCACTACTGGGCTCAAAAGATGCAGCCCTGATGTCTCTCATGATAGCAGGTGGTTAAGTAGAAATTCGCTGCTCGGCTGACCCTGCAGGATCAAACGTATGCTAAAAATGTTCGTAGAATGAGCTTTTCAGTGAAGAGCAGCCAGGCACATTTTAACAAGTTTTACTTGTAAGTGGGGTTGGAAACGCTTTTCAGGCTCAGTACTGGGCTCAAAAGATGCAGCCCTGATGTCTCTCATGATAGCAGGTGGTTAAGTAGAAATTCGCTGCTCGGCTGACCCAGCAGGAACAAACGTATGCCAAAAATGTACGTAGAATGAGATTTTCAGTGAATAGCAGCCAGGCACATTTTAGCAAGTTTTACTTGTAAATGGGGATAGAAACGCTTTTTAGGCTCAGTACTGGGCTCAAAAGATGCAGCCCTGATGTCTCTCATGATATCAGGTGGTTAAGTAGAAATTCGCTGCTCGGCTGACCCAGCAGGAGCAAACGTATGCTAAACATGTTCGTAGAATGAGTTTTTCAGTGAAGAGCAGCCAGGCACATTTTAGCAAGTTTTACTTGTAAGTGGGGATGGAAACGCTTTTTAGGCTCAGTACTGGGCTCAAAAGATGCAACCCTGATGTCTCTCATGATAGCAGGTGGTTAAGCAGAAATTCGCTGCTCGGCTGACCCTGCAGTAGCAAACATATGCTAAAAATGTTCGTAGAATGAGATTTTCAGTGAAGAGCAGCCAGGCACATTTTAGCAAGATTTACTTGTAAGTGGGGATGGAAACGCTTTTTAGGCTCAGTACTGGGCTCAAAAGATGCAGCCCTGATGTCTCTCATGATAGCAGGTGGTTAAGTAGAATTTCGCTTCTCGGCTGACCCTGCAGGAGCAAACGTATGCTAAAAATGTTTGTAGAATGAGATTTTCAGTGAAGAGCAGCCAGGCACATTTTAGCAAGTTTTACTTGTAAGTGGGGATAGAAACGCTTTTCAGGCTCAGTACTGGGCTCAAAACATGCAGTCCTGATGTCTCTCATGATAGCAGGTGGTTAAGTAGAAATTCGCTTCTCGGCTGACCCTGCAGGAGCAAACGTATGCTAAAAATGTTTGTAGAATGAGATTTTCAGTGAAGAGCAGCCAGGCACATTTTAGCAAGTTTTACTTGTAAGTGGGGTTGGAAACGCTTTTCAGGCTCAATACTGGGCTCAAAACATGCAGCCCTGATGTCTCTCATGATAGCAGGTGGTTAAGTAGAAATTCGCTGCTCGGCTGACCCTGCAGGAGCAAACGTATGCTAAAAATATTCGTAGAATGAGATTTTCAGTGAAGAGCAGCCAGGCACATTTTAGCAAGTTTTACTCGTAAGTGGGGTTGGAAACGCTTTTCAGGCTCAGTACTGGGCTCAAAACATGCAGTCCTGATGTCTTTCATGATAGGAGGTGGTTAAGTAGAAATTCGCTGCTCGGCTGACCCTGCAGGAGCAAACGTATGCTAAAAATGTTCGTAGAATGAGATTTTCAGTGAAGAGCAGCCAGGCACATTTTAGCAAGTTTTACTTGTAAGTGGGGTTGGAAACGCTTTTTAGGCTCAGTACTGGCCTCAAAAGATGCAGCCCTGATGTCTCTCATGATAGCAGGTGGTTAAGTAGAAATTCGCTGCTCGGTTGACCCTGCAGGATCAAACGTATGCTAAAAATGTTCGTAGAATGAGCTTTTCAGTGAAGAGCAGCCAGGCACATTTTAGCAAGTTTTACTTGTACGTGGAGTTGGAAACGCTTTTCAGGCTCAGTACTGGGCTCAAAAGATGCAGCCCTGATGTCTCTCATGATAGCAGGTGGTTAAGTAGAAATTCGCTGCTCGGCTGACCCTGCAGGAGCAAACGTATGCTAAAAATGTTGGTAGAATGAGATTTTCAGTGAAGAGCAGCCTGGCACATTTTAACAAGTTTTACTTGTAAGGGGGGTTGGAAACGCTTTTCCATACTCAATACTGGGCTCAAAAGATGCAGCCCTGATGTCTCTCATGATAGCAGGTGGTTAAGTAGAAATTCGCTGCTCGGCTGAACCAGCAGGAGCAAACGTATGCGAAAAATTTTCGTAGAATGAGTTTTTCAGTGAAGAGCAGCCAGGCACATTTTAGCAAGTTTTACTTGTAAGTGGGGATGGAAACGCTTTTTAGGCTCAGTACTGGGCTCAAAAGATGCAACCCTGATGTCTCTCATGATAGCAGGTGGTTAAGTAGAAATTCGCTGCTCGGCTGACCCTGCAGGAGCAAACGTATGCTAAAAATGTTCATAGAATGAGATTTTCAGTGAAGAGCAGCCAGGCACATTTTAGCAAGATTTACTTGTAAGTGGGGTTGGAAACGCTTTTCAGGCTCAATACTGGGCTCAAAAGATGCAGCCCTGATGTCTCTCATGATAGCAGGTGGCTAAGTAGAAATTCGCTGCTCGGCTGATCCAGCAGGAGCAAACATATGCGAAAAATGTACGTAGAATGAGCTTTTCAGTGAAGAGCAGCCAGGCACATTTTAGCAAGTTTTACTTGTAAGTGGGGTTGGAAACGCTTTTCAGGCTCAATACTGGGCTCAAAAGATGCAGCCCTGATGTCTCTCGTGATAGCAGGTGGTTAAGTAGAAATTCGCTGCTCGGCTGACCGTGCAGGAGCAAACGTATGCTAAAAATGTTCGTAGAATGAGATTTTCAGTGAAGAGCAGCCAGGCACATTTTAGCAAGTTTTACTTGTAAGTGGGGTTGGAAACGCTTTTCAGGCTCAGTACTGGGCTCAAAACATGCAGCCCTGATGTCTCTCATGATAGCAGGTGGTTAAGTAGAAATTCGCTGCTCGGCTGACCCTGCAGGAGCAAACGTATGCTAAAAATATTCGTAGAATGAGATTTTCAGTGAATAGCAGCCAGGCACATTTTAGCAAGTTTTACTTGTAAGTGGGGTTGGAAACGCTTTTCAGGCTCAGTACTGGGCTCAAAACATGCAGTCCTGATGTCTCTCATGATAGGAGGTGGTTAAGTAGAAATTCGCTGCTCGGCTGACCCTGCAGGAGCAAACGTATGCTAAAAATGTTCGTAGAATGAGATTTTCAGTGAAGAGCAGCCAGGCACATTTTAGCAAGTTTTACTTGTAAGTGGGGTTGGAAATGCTTTTTAGGCTCAGTACTGGCCTCAAAAGATGCAGCCCTGATGTCTCTCATGATAGCAGGTGGTTAAGTAGAAATTCGCTGCTCGGTTGACCCTGCAGGATCAAACGTATGCTAAAAATGTTCGTAGAATGAGCTTTTCAGTGAAGAGCAGCCAGGCACATTTTAGCAAGTTTTACTTGTACGTGGAGTTGGAAACGCTTTTCAGGCTCAGTACTGGGCTCAAAAGATGCAGCCCTGATGTCTCTCATGATAGCAGGTGGTTAAGTAGAAATTCGCTGCTCGGCTGACCCTGCAGGAGCAAACGTATGCTAAAAATGTTCGTAGAATGAGATTTTCAGTGAAGAGCAGCCTGGCACATTTTAACAAGTTTTACTTGTAAGGGGGGTTGGAAACGCTTTTCCATACTCAATACTGGGCTCAAAAGATGCAGCCCTGATGTCTCTCATGATAGCAGGTGGTTAAGTAGAAATTCGCTGCTCGGCTGAACCAGCAGGAGCAAACGTATGCGAAAAATGTTCGTAGAATGAGTTTTTCAGTGAAGAGCAGCCAGGCACATTTTAGCAAGTTTTACTTGTAAGTGGGGATGGAAACGCTTTTTAGGCTCAGTACTGGGCTCAAAAGATGCAGCCCTGATGTCTCTCATGATAGCAGGTGGTTAAGTAGAAATTCGCTGCTCGGCTGACCCTGCAGGAGCAAACGTATGCTAAAAATGTTCGTAGAATGAGATTTTCAGTGAAGAGCAGCCAGGCACATTTTAGCAAGATTTACTTGTAAGTGGGGTTGGAAACGCTTTTCAGGCTCAATACTGGGCTCAAAAGATGCAGCCCTGATGTCTCTCATGATAGCAGGTGGTTAAGTAGAAATTCGCTGCTCGGCTGATCCAGCAGGAGCAAACATATGCGAAAAATGTACGTAGAATGAGCTTTTCAGTGAAGAGCAGCCAGGCACATTTTAGCAAGTTTTACTTGTAAGTGGGGTTGGAAACGCTTTTCAGGCTCAATACTGGGCTCAAAAGATGCAGCCCTGATGTCTCTCATGATAGCAGGTGGTTAAGTAGAAATTCGCTGCTCGGCTGACCGTGCAGGAGCAAACGTATGCTAAAAATGTTCGTAGAATGAGATTTTCAGTGAAGAGCAGCCAGGCACATTTTAGCAAGTTTTACTTGTAAGTGGGGTTGGAAACGCTTTTCGGGCTCAGTACTGGCCTCAAAAGATGCAGCCCTGATGTCTCTCATGATAGCAGGTGGTTAAGTAGAAATTCGCTGCTCGGTTGACCCTGCAGGATCAAACGTATGCTAAAAATGTTCGTAGAATGAGCTTTTCAGTGAAGAGCAGCCAGGCACATTTTAGCAAGTTTTACTTGTACGTGGAGTTGGAAACGCTTTTCAGGCTCAGTACTGGGCTCAAAAGATGCAGCCCTGATGTCTCTCATGATAGCAGGTGGTTAAGTAGAAATTCGCTGCTCGGCTGACCCTGCAGGAGCAAACGTATGCTAAAAATGTTCGTAGAATGAGATTTTCAGTGAAGAGCAGCCTGGCACATTTTAACAAGTTTTACTTGTAAGGGGGGTTGGAAACGCTTTTCCATACTCAATACTGGGCTCAAAAGATGCAGCCCTGATGTCTCTCATGATAGCAGGTGGTTAAGTAGAAATTCGCTGCTCGGCTGAACCAGCAGGAGCAAACGTATGCGAAAAATGTTCGGAGAATGAGTTTTTCAGTGAAGAGCAGCCAGGCACATTTTAGCAAGTTTTACTTGTAAGTGGGGATGGAAACGCTTTTTAGGCTCAGTACTGGGCTCAAAAGATGCAACCCTGATGTCTCTCATGATAGCAGGTGGTTAAGTAGAAATTCGCTGCTCGGCTGACCCTGCAGGAGCAAACGTATGCTAAAAATGTTCATAGAATGAGATTTTCAGTGAAGAGCAGCCAGGCACATTTTAGCAAGATTTACTTGTAAGTGGGGTTGGAAACGCTTTTCAGGCTCAATACTGGGCTCAAAAGATGCAGCCCTGATGTCTCTCATGATAGCAGGTGGTTAAGTAGAAATTCGCTGCTCGGCTGATCCAGCAGGAGCAAACATATGCGAAAAATGTACGTAGAATGAGCTTTTCAGTGAAGAGCAGCCAGGCACATTTTAGCAAGTTTTACTTGTAAGTGGGGTTGGAAACGCTTTTCAGGCTCAATACTGGGCTCAAAAGATGCAGCCCTGATGTCTCCCATGATAGCAGGTGGTTAAGTAGAAATTCGCTGCTCGGCTGACCGTGCAGGAGCAAACGTATGCTAAAAATGTTCGTAGAATGAGATTTTCAGTGAAGAGCAGCCAGGCACATTTTAGCAAGTTTTACTTGTAAGTGGGGTTGGAAACGCTTTTCAGGCTCAGTACTGGGCTCAAAACATGCAGCCCTGATGTCTCGCATGATAGCAGGAGGTTAAGTAGAAATTCGCTGCTCGGCTGACCCTGCAGGATCAAACGTATGCTAAAAATGTTCGTAGAATGAGATTTTCAGTGAAGAGCAGCCAGGCACATTTTAGCAAGTTTTACTTGTAAGTGGGGTTGGAAACGCTTTTCAGGCTCAATACTGGGCTCAAAAGATGCAGCCCTGATGTCTCTCATGATAGCAGGTGGTTAAGTAGAAATTTGCTGCTGGCTGACCCTGCAGGAGCAAACGTATGCTAAAAATGTTCGTAGAATGAGATTTTCAGTGAAGAGCAGCCAGGCACATTTTAGCAAGTTTTACTTGTAAGTGGGGTTGGAAACGCTTTTCAGGCTCAATACTGGGCTCAAAACATGCAGCCCTGATGTCTCTCATGGTAGCAGGTGGTTAAGTAGAAATTCGCTGCTCAGCTGACCCTGCAGGAGCAAACGTATGCTAAAAATGTTCGTAGAATGAGCTTTTCAGTGAAGAGCAGCCAGGCACATTTTAGCAAGTTTTACTTGTAAGTGGGGTTGGAAACGCTTTTCAGGCTCAATACTGGACTCAAAACATGCAGCCCTGATGTCTCTCATGATAGCAGGTGGTTAAGTAGAAATTCGCTGCTCGGCTGACCCTGCAGGAGCAAACGTATGCTAAAAATGTTCGTAGAATGAGATTTTCAGTGAAGAGCAGCCAGGCACATTTTAGCAAGTTTTACTTGTAAGTGGGGTTGGAAACGCTTTTCAGGCTCAGTACTGGGCTCAAAAGATGCAGCCCTGATGTCTCTCATGATAGCAGGTGGTTAAGTAGAAATTCGCTGCTCGGCTGACCCTGCAGGAGCAAACGTATGCTAAAAATGTTCGTAGAATGAGATTTTCAGTGAAGAGCAGCCTGGCACATTTTAACAAGTTTTACTTGTAAGGGGGGTTGGAAACGCTTTTCCATACTCAATACTGGGCTCAAAAGATGCAGCCCTGATGTCTCTCATGATAGCAGGTGGTTAAGTAGAAATTCGCTGCTCGGCTGAACCAGCAGGAGCAAACGTATGCGAAAAACGTTCATAGAATGAGTTTTTTAGTGAAGAGCAGCCAGGCACATTTTAGCAAGTTTTACTTGTAAGTGGGGATGGAAACGCTTTTTAGGCTCAGTACTGGGCTCAAAAGATGCAACCCTGATGTCTCTCATGATAGCAGGTGGTTAAGTAGAAATTCGCTGCTCGGCTGACCCTGCAGGAGCAAACGTATGCTAAAAATGTTCGTAGAATGAGATTTTCAGTGAAGAGCAGCCAGGCACATTTTAGCAAGATTTACTTGTAAGTGGGGTTGGAAACGCTTTTCAGGCTCAATACTGGGCTCAAAAGATGCAGCCCTGATGTCTCTCATGATAGCAGGTGGTTAAGTAGAAATTCGCTGCTCGGCTGATCCAGCAGGAGCAAACATATGCGAAAAATGTACGTAGAATGAGCTTTTCAGTGAAGAGCAGCCAGGCACATTTTAGCAAGTTTTACTTGTAAGTGGGGTTGGAAACGCTTTTCAGGCTCAATACTGGGCTCAAAAGATGCAGCCCTGATGTCTCTCATGATAGCAGGTGGTTAAGTAGAAATTCGCTGTTCGGCTGATCCAGCAGGAGCAAACATATGCGAAAAATGTACGTAGAATGAGCTTTTCAGTTAAGAGCAGCCAGGCACATTTTAGCAAGTTTTACTTGTAAGTGGGGTTGGAAACGCTTTTCAGGCTCAGTACTGGGCTCAAAACATGCAGTCCTGATGTCTCTCATGATAGGAGGTGGTTAAGTAGAAATTCGCTGCTCGGCTGACCCTGCAGGAGCAAACGTATGCTAAAAATGTTCGTAGAATGAGATTTTCAGTGAAGAGCAGCCAGGCACATTTTAGCAAGTTTTACTTGTAAGTGGGGTTGGAAACGCTTTTCAGGCTCAATACTGGGCTCAAAACATGCAGCCCTGATGTCTCTCATGATAGCAGATGGTTAAGTAGAAATTCGCTGCTCGGCTGACCCTGCAGGAGCAAACGTATGCTAAAAATGTTCGTAGAATGAGATTTTCAGTGAAGAGCAGCCAGGCACATTTTAGCAAGTTTTACTTGTAAGTGGGGTTGGAAACGCTTTTCAGGCTCAGTACTGGCCTCAAAAGATGCAGCCCTGATGTCTCTCATGATAGCAGGTGGTTAAGTAGAAATTCGCTGCTCGGTTGACCCTGCAGGATCAAACGTATGCTAAAAATGTTCGTAGAATGAGCTTTTCAGTGAAGAGCAGCCAGGCACATTTTAGCAAGTTTTACTTGTACGTGGAGTTGGAAACGCTTTTCAGGCTCAGTACTGGGCTCAAAAGATGCAGCCCTGATGTCTCTCATGATAGCAGGTGGTTAAGTAGAAATTCGCTGCTCGGCTGACCCTGCAGGAGCAAATGTATGCTAAAAATGTTCGTAGAATGAGATTTTCAGTGAAGAGCAGCCTGGCACATTTTAACAAGTTTTACTTGTAAGGGGGGTTGGAAACGCGTTTCCATACTCAATACTGGGCTCAAAAGATGCAGCCCTGATGTCTCTCATGATAGCAGGTGGTTAAGTAGAAATTCGCTGCTCGGCTGAACCAGCAGGAGCAAACGTATGAGAAAAATGTTCGTAGAATGAGTTTTTCAGTGAAGAGCAGCCAGGCACATTTTAGCAAGTTTTACTTGTAAGTGGGGATGGAAACGCTTTTTAGGCTCAGTACTGGGCTCAAAAGATGCAACCCTGATGTCTCTCATGATAGCAGGTGGTTAAGTAGAAATTCGCTGCTCGGCTGACCCTGCAGGAGCAAACGTATGCTAAAAATGTTCGTAGAATGAGATTTTCAGTGAAGAGCAGCCAGGCACATTTTAGCAAGATTTACTTGTAAGTGGGGATGGAAACGCTTTTTAGGCTCAGTACTGGGCTCAAAAGATGCAGCCCTGATGTCTCTCATGATAGCAGGTGGTTAAGTAGAAATTCGCTTCTCGGCTGACCCTGCAGGAGCAAACGTATGCTAAAAATGTTTGTAGAATGAGATTTCCAGTGAAGAGCAGCCAGGCACATTTTAGCAAGTTTTACTTGTAAGTGGGGTTGGAAACGCTTTTCAGGCTCAATACTGGGCTCAAAACATGCAGCCCTGATGTCTCTCATGATAGCAGGTGGTTAAGTAGAAATTCGCTGCTCGGCTGACCCTGCAGGAGCAAACGTATGCTAAAAATGTTCGTAGAATGAGATTTTCAGTGAAGAGCAGCCAGGCACATTTTAGCAAGTTTTACTTGTAAGTGGGGTTGGAAACGCTTTTCAGGCTCAGTACTGGGCTCAAAAGATGCAGCCCTGATGTCTCTCATGATAGCAGGTGGTTAAGTAGAAATTCGCTGCTCGGCTGACCCTGCAGGAGCAAACGTATGCTAAAAATGTTCGTAGAATGAGCTTTTCAGTGAAGAGCAGCCAGGCACATTTTAGCAAGTTTTACTTGTAAGTGGGGTTGGAAACGCTTTTCAGGCTCAATACTGGACTCAAAACATGCAGCCCTGATGTCTCTCATGATAGCAGGTGGTTAAGTAGAAATTCGCTGCTCGGCTGACCCTGCAGGAGCAAACGTATGCTAAAAATGTTCGTAGAATGAGATTTTCAGTGAAGAGCAGCCAGGCACATTTTAGCAAGTTTTACTTGTAAGTGGGGTTGGAAACGCTTTTCAGGCTCAGTACTGGGCTCAAAAGATGCAGCCCTGATGTCTCTCATGATAGCAGGTGGTTAAGTAGAAATTCGCTGCTCGGCTGACCCTGCAGGAGCAAACGTATGCTAAAAATGTTCGTAGAATGAGATTTTCAGTGAAGAGCAGCCAGGCACATTTTAGCAGGTTTTACTTGTAGTGGGGTTGGAAACGCTTTTCAGGCTCAATACTGGGCTCAAAACATGCAGCCCTGATGTCTCTCATGATAGCAGGTGGTTAAGTAGAAATTCGCTGCTCGGCTGACCCTGCAGGAGCAAACGTATGCTAAAAATGTTCGTAGAATGAGCTTTTCAGTGAAGAGCAGCCTGGCACATTTTAGCAAGTTTTACTTGTAAGGGGGGTTGGAAACGCTTTTCCATACTCAATACTGGGCTCAAAAGATGCAGCCCTGATGTCTCTCATGATAGCAGGTGGTTAAGTAGAAATTCGCTGCTCGGCTGATCCAGCAGGAGCAAACATATGCGAAAAATGTACGTAGAATGAGCTTTTCAGTGAAGAGCAGCCAGGCACATTTTAGCAAGTTTTACTTGTAAGTGGGGTTGGAAACGCTTTTCAGGCTCAGTACTGGCCTCAAAAGATGCAGCCCTGATGTCTCTCATGATAGCAGGTGGTTAAGTAGAAATTCACTGCTCAGCTGACCCTGCAGGAGCAAACGTATGCTAAAAATGTTCGTAGAATGAGCTTTTCAGTGAAGAGCAGCCAGGCACATTTTAGCAAGTTTTACTTGAGGGGGTGGAAACGCTTTTCAGGCTCAGTACTGGGCTCAAAAAGAAGCAGCCCTGATGTCTCTCATGATAGCAGGTGGTTAAGTAGAAATTCGCTGCTCGGCTGACCCAGCAGGAACAAACGTATGCCAAAAATGTACGTAGAATGAGATTTTCAGTGAATAGCAGCCAGGCACATTTTAGCAAGTTTTACTTGTAAGTGGGGATAGAAACGCTTTTCAGGCTCAGTACTGGGCTCAAAACATGCAGTCCTGATGTCTCTCATGATAGGAGGTGGTAAAGTAGAAATTCGCTGCTCGGCTGACCCTGCAGGAGCAAATGTATGCTAAAAATGTTTGTAGAATGAGATTTTCAGTGAAGAGCAGCCAGGCACATTTTAGCAAGTTTTACTTGTAAGTGGGGTTGGAAACGCTTTTCAGGCTCAGTACTGGGCTCAAAACATGCAGCCCTGATGTCTCTCATGATAGCAGGTGGTTAAGTAGAAATTCGCTGCTCGGCTGACCCTGCAGGAGAAAACATATGCTAAAAATATTTGTAGAATGAGATTTTCAGTGAAGAGCAGCCAGGCACATTTTAGCAAGTTTTACTTGTAAGTGGGGTTGGAAACGCTTTTCAGGCTCAATACTGGTCTCAAAACATGCAGCCCTGATGTCTCTCATGATAGCAGGTGGTTAAGTAGAAATTCGCTGCTCGCCTGACCCTGCAGGAGCAAACGTATGCTAAAAATGTTCGTAGAATGAGATTTTCAGTGAAGAGCAGCCTGGCACATTTTCGCAAGTTTTACTTGTAAGGGGGGTTGGAAACGCTTTTCCATACTCAATACTGGGCTCAAAAGATGCAGCCCTGATGTCTCTCATGATAGCAGGTGGTTAAGTAGAAATTCGCTGCTCGGCTGATCCAGCAGGAGCAAACATATGCGAAAAATTTAGGTAGAATGAGCTTTTCAGTGAAGAGCAGCCAGGCACATTTTAGCAAGTTTTACTTGTAAGAGGGGTTGGAAACGCTTTTCAGGCTCAATACTGGGCTCAAAACATGCAGCCCTGATGTCTCTCATGATAGCAGGTGGTTAAGTAGAAATTCGCTGCTCGGCTGACCCAGCAGGAACAAACGTATGCCAAAAATGTACGTAGAATGAGATTTTCAGTGAATAGCAGCCAGGCACATTTTAGCAAGTTTTACTTGTAAGTGGGTATGGAAACGCTTTTTAGGCTCAGTACTGGGCTCAAAAGATGCAGCCCTGATGTCTCTCATGATAGCAGGTGGTTAAGTAGAAATTCGCTGCTCGGCTGACCCTGCAGGAGCAAACGTATGCTAAAAATGTTCATAGAATGAGATTTTCAGTGAAGAGCAGCCTGGCACATTTTAGCAAGTTTTACTTGTAAGTGGGGTTGGAAACGCTTTTCAGGCTCAATACTGGGCTCAAAAGATGCAGCACTGATGTCTCTCATGATAGCAGGTGGTTAAGTAGAAATTCGCTGCTCGGCTGACCCTGCAGGATCAAACGTATGCTAAAAATGTTCGTAGAATGAGCTTTTCAGTGAAGAGCAGCCAGGCACATTTTAACAAGTTTTACTTGTAAGTGGGGTTGGAAACGCTTTTCAGGCTCAGTACTGGGCTCAAAAGATGCAGCCCTGATGTCTCTCATGATAGCAGGTGGTTAAGTAGAAATCCGCTGCTCGGCTGACCCCGCAGGAACAAACGTATGCCAAAAATGTACGTAGAATGAGATTTTCAGTGACTAGTAGCCAGGCACATTTTAGCAAGTTTTACTTGTAAGTGGGGATAGAAACGCTTTTTAGGCTCAGTACTGGGCTCAAAAGATGCAGCCCTGATGTCTCTCATGATAGCAGGTGGTTAAGTAGAAATTCGCTGCTCGGCTGACCCTGCAGGAGCAAACGTATGCTAAAAATGTTCGTAGAATGAGCTTTTCAGTGAAGAGCAGCCAGGCACATTTTAGCAAGTTTTACTTGAGGGGGTGGAAACGCTTTTCAGGCTTAGTACTGGGCTCAAAAGATGCAGCCCTGATGTCTCTCATGATAGCAGGTGGTTAAGTAGAAATTCGCTGCTCGGCTGACCCTGCAGGAGCAAACGTATGCTAAAAATGTTCGTAGAATGAGATTTTCAGTGAAGAGCAGCCAGGCACATTTTAGCAAGTTTTACTTGTAAGTGGGGTTGGAAACGCTTTTCAGGCTCAGTACTGGGCTCAAAAGATGCAGCCCTGATGTCTCTCATGATAGCAGGTGGTTAAGTAGAAATTCGCTGCTCGGCTGACCCTGCAGGAGCAAACGTATGCTAAAAATGTTCGTAGAATGAGATTTTCAGTGAAGAGCAGCCAGGCACATTTTAGCAAGTTTTACTTGTAAGTGGGGTTGGAAACGCTTTTCAGGCTCAGTACTGGGCTCAAAAGATGCAGCCCTGATGTCTCTCATGATAGCAGGTGGTTAAGTAGAAATTCGCTGCTCGGCTGACCCTGCAGGAGCAAACGTATGCTAAAAATGTTTGTAGAATGAGCTTTTCAGTGAAGAGCAGCCAGGCACATTTTAGCAAGTTTTACTTGTAAGTGGGGTTGGAAACGCTTTTCAGGCTCAATACTGGACTCAAAACATGCAGCCCTGATGTCTCTCATGATAGCAGGTGGTTAAGTAGAAATTCGCTGCTCGGCTGACCCTGCAGGAGCAAACGTATGCTAAAAATGTTCGTAGAATGAGATTTTCAGTGAACAGCAGCCAGGCACATTTTAGCAAGTTTTACTTGTAAGTGGGGTTGGAAACGCTTTTCAGGCTCAGTACTGGGCTCAAAAGATGCAGCCCTGATGTCTCTCATGATAGCAGGTGGTTAAGTAGAAATTCGCTGCTCGGCTGACCCTGCAGGAGCAAACGTATGCTAAAAATGTTCGTAGAATGAGATTTTCAGTGAAGAGCAGCCAGGCACATTTTAGCAGGTTTTACTTGTAGTGGGGTTGGAAACGCTTTTCAGGCTCAATACTGGGCTCAAAACATGCAGCCCTGATGTCTCTCATGATAGCAGGTGGTTAAGTAGAAATTTGCTGCTCGGCTGACCCTGCAGGAGCAAACGTATGCTAAAAATGTTCGTAGAATGAGATTTTCAGTGAAGAGCAGCCTGGCACATTTTAGCAAATTTTACTTGTAATGGGGGTTGGAAACGCTTTTCCATACTCAATACTGGGCTCAAAAGATGCAGCCCTGATGTCTCTCATGATAGCAGGTGGTTAAGTAGAAATTCGCTGCTCGGCTGATCCAGCAGGAGCAAACATATGCGAAAAATGTAAGTAGAATGAGCTTTTTAGTGAAGAGCAGCCAGGCACATTTTAGCAAGTTTTACTTGTAAGTGGGGTTGGAAACGCTTTTCAGGCTCAGTACTGGCCTCAAAAGATGCAGCCCTGATGTCTCTCATGATAGCAGGTGGTTAAGTAGAAATTCGCTGCTCGGCTGACCCTTTAGGATCAAACGTATGCTAAAAATGTTCGTAGAATGAGATTTTCAGTGAAGAGCAGCCAGGCACATTTTAGCAAGTTTTACTTGTAAGTGGGGTTGGAAACACTTTTCAGGCTCAATACTGGGCTCAAAACATGCAGCCCTGATGTCTCTCATGATAGCAGGTGGTTAAGTAGAAATTCGCTGCTCGGCTTACCCTGCAGGATCAAACGTATGCTAAAAATGTTCGTAGAATGAGCTTTTCAGTGAAGAGCAGCCAGGCACATTTTAACAAGTTTTACTTGTAAGTGGGGTTGGAAACGCTTTTCAGGCTCAGTACTGGGCTCCAAAGATGCAGCCCTGATGTCTCTCATGATAGCAGGTGGTTAAGTAGAAATTCGCTGCTCGGCTGACCCTGCAGGAGCAAACGTATGCTAAAAATGTTCTTAGAATGAGATTTTCAGTGAAGAGCAGCCTGGCACATTTTAGCAAGTTTTACTTGTAAGGGGGGTTGGAAACGCTTTTCCATACTCAATACTGGGCTCAAAAGATGCAGCCCTGATGTCTCTCATGATAGCAGGTGGTTAAGTAGAAATTCGCTGCTCGGCTGATCCAGCAGGAGCAAACATATGCGAAAAATGTACGTAGAATGAGCTTTTCAGTGAAGAGCAGCCAGGCACATTTTAGCAAGTTTTACTTGTAAGTGGGGTTGGAAACGCTTTTCAGGCTCAGTACTGGCCTCAAAAGATGCAGCCCTGATGTCTCTCATGATAGCAGGTGGTTAAGTAGAAATTCGCTGCTCAGCTGACCCTGCAGGAGCAAACGTATGCTAAAAATGTTCGTAGAATGAGCTTTTCAGTGAAGAGCAGCCAGGCACATTTTAGCAAGTTTTACTTGAGGGGGTGGAAACGCTTTTCAGGCTCAGTACTGGGCTCAAAAGAAGCAGCCCTGATGTCTCTCATGATAGCAGGTGGTTAAGTAGAAATTCGCTGCTCGGCTGACCCAGCAGGAACAAACGTATGCCAAAAATGTACGTAGAATGAGATTTTCAGTGAATAGCAGCCAGGCACATTTTAGCAAGTTTTACTTGTAAGTGGGGATAGAAACGCTTTTCAGGCTCAGTACTGGGCTCAAAACATGCAGTCCTGATGTCTCTCATGATAGGAGGTGGTAAAGTAGAAATTCGCTGCTCGGCTGACCCTGCAGGAGCAAATGTATGCTAAAAATGTTTGTAGAATGAGATTTTCAGTGAAGAGCAGCCAGGCACATTTTAGCAAGTTTTACTTGTAAGTGGGGTTGGAAACGCTTTTCAGGCTCAGTACTGGGCTCAAAACATTCAGCCCTGATGTCTCTCATGATAGCAGGTGGTTAAGTAGAAATTCGCTGCTCGGCTGACCCTGCAGGAGAAAACATATGCTAAAAATGTTTGTAGAATGAGATTTTCAGTGAAGAGCAGCCAGGCACATTTTAGCAAGTTTTACTTGTAAGTGGGGTTGGAAACGCTTTTCAGGCTCAATACTGGTCTCAAAACATGCAGCCCTGATGTCTCTCATGATAGCAGGTGGTTAAGTAGAAATTCGCTGCTCGGCTGACCCTGCAGGAGCAAACGTATGCTAAAAATGTTCGTAGAATGAGATTTTCAGTGAAGAGCAGCCTGGCACATTTTCGCAAGTTTTACTTGTAAGGGGGGTTGGAAACGCTTTTCCATACTCAATACTGGGCTCAAAAGATGCAGCCCTGATGTCTCTCATGATAGCAGGTGGTTAGGTAGAAATTCGCTGCTCGGCTGATCCAGCAGGAGCAAACATATGCGAAAAATTTACGTAGAATGAGCTTTTCAGTGAAGAGCAGCCAGGCACATTTTAGCAAGTTTTACTTGTAAGAGGGGTTGGAAACGCTTTTCAGGCTCAATACTGGGCTCAAAAGATGCAGCCCTGATGTCTCTCATGATAGCAGGTGGTTAAGTAGAAATTCGCTGCTCGGCTGACCCTGCAGGATCAAACGTATGCTAAAAATGTTTGTAGAATGAGCTTTTCAGTGAAGAGCAGCCAGGCACATTTTAACAAGTTTTACTTGTAAGTGGGGTTGGAAACGCTTTTCAGGCTCAGTACTGGGCTCAAAAGATGCAGCCCTGATGTCTCTCATGATAGCAGGTGGTTAAGTAGAAATCCGCTGCTCGGCTGACCCCGCAGGAACAAACGTATGCCAAAAATGTACGTAGAATGAGATTTTCAGTGACTAGTAGCCAGGCACATTTTAGCAAGTTTTACTTGTAAGTGGGGATAGAAACGCTTTTTAGGCTCAGTACTGGGCTCAAAAGATGCAGCCCTGATGTCTCTCATGATAGCAGGTGGTTAAGTAGAAATTCGCTGCTCGGCTGACCCTGCAGGAGCAAACGTATGCTAAAAATGTTCGTAGAATGAGCTTTTCAGTGAAGAGCAGCCAGGCACATTTTAGCAAGTTTTACTTGAGGGGGTGGAAACGCTTTTCAGGCTTAGTACTGGGCTCAAAAGATGCAGCCCTGATGTCTCTCATGATAGCAGGTGGTTAAGTAGAAATTTGCTGCTCGGCTGACCCTGCAGGAGCAAACGTATGCTAAAAATGTTCGTAGAATGAGATTTTCAGTGAAGAGCAGCCTGGCACATTTTAGCAAATTTTACTTGTAATGGGGGTTGGAAACGCTTTTCCATACTCAATACTGGGCTCAAAAGATGCAGCCCTGATGTCTCTCATGATAGCAGGTGGTTAAGTAGAAATTCGCTGCTCGGCTGATCCAGCAGGAGCAAACATATGCGAAAAATGTAAGTAGAATGAGCTTTTTAGTGAAGAGCAGCCAGGCACATTTTAGCAAGTTTTACTTGTAAGTGGGGTTGGAAACGCTTTTCAGGCTCAGTACTGGCCTCAAAAGATGCAGCCCTGATGTCTCTCATGATAGCAGGTGGTTAAGTAGAAATTCGCTGCTCGGCTGACCCTTTAGGATCAAACGTATGCTAAAAATGTTCGTAGAATGAGATTTTCAGTGAAGAGCAGCCAGGCACATTTTAGCAAGTTTTACTTGTAAGTGGGGTTGGAAACACTTTTCAGGCTCAATACTGGGCTCAAAACATGCAGCCCTGATGTCTCTCATGATAGCAGGTGGTTAAGTAGAAATTCGCTGCTCGGCTTACCCTGCAGGATCAAACGTATGCTAAAAATGTTCGTAGAATGAGCTTTTCAGTGAAGAGCAGCCAGGCACATTTTAACAAGTTTTACTTGTAAGTGGGGTTGGAAACGCTTTTCAGGCTCAGTACTGGGCTCCAAAGATGCAGCCCTGATGTCTCTCATGATAGCAGGTGGTTAAGTAGAAATTCGCTGCTCGGCTGACCCTGCAGGAGCAAACGTATGCTAAAAATGTTCTTAGAATGAGATTTTCAGTGAAGAGCAGCCTGGCACATTTTAGCAAGTTTTACTTGTAAGGGGGGTTGGAAACGCTTTTCCATACTCAATACTGGGCTCAAAAGATGCAGCCCTGATGTCTCTCATGATAGCAGGTGGTTAAGTAGAAATTCGCTGCTCGGCTGATCCAGCAGGAGCAAACATATGCGAAAAATGTACGTAGAATGAGCTTTTCAGTGAAGAGCAGCCAGGCACATTTTAGCAAGTTTTACTTGTAAGTGGGGTTGGAAACGCTTTTCAGGCTCAGTACTGGCCTCAAAAGATGCAGCCCTGATGTCTCTCATGATAGCAGGTGGTTAAGTAGAAATTCGCTGCTCAGCTGACCCTGCAGGAGCAAACGTATGCTAAAAATGTTCGTAGAATGAGCTTTTCAGTGAAGAGCAGCCAGGCACATTTTAGCAAGTTTTACTTGAGGGGGTGGAAACGCTTTTCAGGCTCAGTACTGGGCTCAAAAGAAGCAGCCCTGATGTCTCTCATGATAGCAGGTGGTTAAGTAGAAATTCGCTGCTCGGCTGACCCAGCAGGAACAAACGTATGCCAAAAATGTACGTAGAATGAGATTTTCAGTGAATAGCAGCCAGGCACATTTTAGCAAGTTTTACTTGTAAGTGGGGATAGAAACGCTTTTCAGGCTCAGTACTGGGCTCAAAACATGCAGTCCTGATGTCTCTCATGATAGGAGGTGGTAAAGTAGAAATTCGCTGCTCGGCTGACCCTGCAGGAGCAAATGTATGCTAAAAATGTTTGTAGAATGAGATTTTCAGTGAAGAGCAGCCAGGCACATTTTAGCAAGTTTTACTTGTAAGTGGGGTTGGAAACGCTTTTCAGGCTCAGTACTGGGCTCAAAACATTCAGCCCTGATGTCTCTCATGATAGCAGGTGGTTAAGTAGAAATTCGCTGCTCGGCTGACCCTGCAGGAGAAAACATATGCTAAAAATGTTTGTAGAATGAGATTTTCAGTGAAGAGCAGCCAGGCACATTTTAGCAAGTTTTACTTGTAAGTGGGGTTGGAAACGCTTTTCAGGCTCAATACTGGTCTCAAAACATGCAGCCCTGATGTCTCTCATGATAGCAGGTGGTTAAGTAGAAATTCGCTGCTCGGCTGACCCTGCAGGAGCAAACGTATGCTAAAAATGTTCGTAGAATGAGATTTTCAGTGAAGAGCAGCCTGGCACATTTTCGCAAGTTTTACTTGTAAGGGGGGTTGGAAACGCTTTTCCATACTCAATACTGGGCTCAAAAGATGCAGCCCTGATGTCTCTCATGATAGCAGGTGGTTAGGTAGAAATTCGCTGCTCGGCTGATCCAGCAGGAGCAAACATATGCGAAAAATTTACGTAGAATGAGCTTTTCAGTGAAGAGCAGCCAGGCACATTTTAGCAAGTTTTACTTGTAAGAGGGGTTGGAAACGCTTTTCAGGCTCAATACTGGGCTCAAAAGATGCAGCCCTGATGTCTCTCATGATAGCAGGTGGTTAAGTAGAAATTCGCTGCTCGGCTGACCCTGCAGGATCAAACGTATGCTAAAAATGTTTGTAGAATGAGCTTTTCAGTGAAGAGCAGCCAGGCACATTTTAACAAGTTTTACTTGTAAGTGGGGTTGGAAACGCTTTTCAGGCTCAGTACTGGGCTCAAAAGATGCAGCCCTGATGTCTCTCATGATAGCAGGTGGTTAAGTAGAAATCCGCTGCTCGGCTGACCCCGCAGGAACAAACGTATGCCAAAAATGTACGTAGAATGAGATTTTCAGTGACTAGTAGCCAGGCACATTTTAGCAAGTTTTACTTGTAAGTGGGGATAGAAACGCTTTTTAGGCTCAGTACTGGGCTCAAAAGATGCAGCCCTGATGTCTCTCATGATAGCAGGTGGTTAAGTAGAAATTCGCTGCTCGGCTGACCCTGCAGGAGCAAACGTATGCTAAAAATGTTCGTAGAATGAGCTTTTCAGTGAAGAGCAGCCAGGCACATTTTAGCAAGTTTTACTTGAGGGGGTGGAAACGCTTTTCAGGCTTAGTACTGGGCTCAAAAGATGCAGCCCTGATGTCTCTCATGATAGCAGGTGGTTAAGTAGAAATTCGCTGCTCGGCTGACCCGGCAGGAACAAACGTATGCCAAAAATGTACGTAGAATGAGATTTTCAGTGACTAGTAGCCAGGCACATTTTAGCAAGTTTTACTTGTAAGGGGGTTGGAAACGCTTTTCCATACTCAATACTGGGCTCAAAAGATGCAGCCCTGATGTCTCTCATGATAGCAGGTGGTTAAGTAGAAACTCGCTGCTCGGCTGAACCAGCAGGAGCAAACGTATGCGAAAAATGTTCGTAGAATGAGTTTTTCAGTGAAGAGCAGCCAGGCACATTTTAGCAAGTTTTACTTGTAAGGGGGTTGGAAACGCTTTTCCATACTCAATACTGGGCTCAAAAATGCAGCCCTGATGTCTCTCATGATAGCAGGTGGTTAAGTAGAAACTCGCTGCTCGGCTGAACCAGCAGGAGCAAACGTATGCGAAAAATGTTCGTAGAATGAGTTTTTCAGTGAAGAGCAGCCAGGCACATTTTAGCAAGTTTTACTTGTAAGTGGGGATGGAAACGCTTTTTAGGCTCAGTACTGGGCTCAAAAGATGCAGCCCTGCTGTCTCTCATGATAGCAGGTGGTTAAGTAGAAATTCGCTGCTCGGCTGACCCTGCAGGAGCAAACGTATGCTAAAAATGTTCGTAGAATGAGATTTTCAGTGAAGAGCAGCCAGGCACATTTTAGCAAGTTTTACTTGTAAGTGGGGTTGGAAACGCTTTTCAGGCTCAATACTGGGCTCAAAACATGCAGCCCTGATGTCTCTCATGATAGCAGGGGGTTAAGTAGAAATTCGCTGCTCGGCTGACCCTCCAGGAGCAAACGTATGCCAAAAATGTACGTAGAATGAGATTTTCAGTGAATAGCAGCCAGGCACATTTTAACGTGTAAGTGGGGATGGAAACGCTTTTTAGGCTCAGTACTGGGCTCAAAAGATGCAGCCCTGATGTCTCTCATGATAGCAGGTGGTTAAGTAGAAATTCGCTGCTCGGCTGACCCAGCAGGAACAAACGTATGCCAAAAATGTACGTAGAATGAGCTTTTCAGTTAAGAGC
Organism: Lissotriton helveticus; assembly: GCF_964261635.1. NCBI lineage: Eukaryota > Metazoa > Chordata > Amphibia > Caudata > Salamandridae > Lissotriton > Lissotriton helveticus. The sequence continues at coordinate 1,351,890,709 of NC_136061.1, read as the reverse complement.
AGCCAGGCACATTTTAGCAAGTTTTTCTTGTAAGTGGGGTTGGAAACGCTTTTCAGGCTCAATACTGGGCTCAAAACATGCAGTCCTGATGTCTCTCATGATAGGAGGTGGTTAAGTAGAAATTCGCTGCTCGGCTGACCCTGCAGGAGCAAACGTATGCTAAAAATGTTCGTAGAATGAGATTTTCAGTGAAGAGCAGCCAGGCACATTTTAGAAAGTTTTACTTGTAAGTGGGGTTGGAAACGCTTTTCAGGCTCAATACTGGGCTCAAAACATGCAGCCCTGATGTCTCTCATGATAGCAGGTGGTTAAGTAGAAATTCGCTGCTCGGCTGACCCTGCAGGAGCAAACGTATGCTAAAAATGTTCGTAGAATGAGATTTTCAGTGAAGAGCAGCCAGGCACATTTTAGCAAGTTTTACTTGTAAGTGGGGTTGGAAATGCTTTTCAGGCTCAGTACTGGCCTCAAAAGATGCAGCCCTGATGTCTCTCATGATAGCAGGTGGTTAAGTAGAAATTCGCTGCTCGGTTGACCCTGCAGGATCAAACGTATGCTAAAAATGTTCGTAGAATGAGCTTTTCAGTGAAGAGCAGCCAGGCACATTTTAGCAAGTTTTACTTGTACGTGGAGTTGGAAACGCTTTTCAGGCTCAGTACTGGGCTCAAAAGATGCAGTCCTGATGTCTCTCATGATAGGAGGTGGTTAAGTAGAAATTCGCTGCTCGGCTGACCCTGCAGGAGCAAACGTATGCTAAAAATGTTCGTAGAATGAGATTTTCAGTGAAGAGCAGCCAGGCACATTTTAGCAAGTTTTACTTGTAAGTGGGGTTGGAAATAAGCATGGGCGGATTTTGCGGATTCGCAATCCGCGAATTTGCGGATTTGCGTATTCGCGGATTGCGAAAATACGCGAAATCCGCGAATTCTCGCGGATTAGCGGATTTTTTGGGGGTGTGTATGTTCGCACGGGTTTCTGCAAGTTCGCGAGGGTTTTGTACTATTTCGCAAATTGCGAACTTACTTGTCGGGTCGCCAGTTTAGCAAACTTGTTGTTTCTACGTGCCCAGCCTGTTTGCTAAACTTTCTTCATCACTGCCACCCTCTGTCACCACTGGCACTCTCTTTGGTCACCCATGCCACCCTCTGGCTCACCCATGTCACCCTCTGTGTCATCACATCACCCTCTAGTTCACCAGTGTACATTATTGGGGCAAAGCAAAGCACTGCCATCCTCTGTCAACACTGGCACTCTGGTTCACCCATGCCACCCTCTGGCTGGCACACCCATGCCACCCTCAGTGTCATCACAACACCCTCTGATTGACCACTGAGTGAACAAACACCTGCTAAGTGCCTTAAGTTTTGCAAACAACAACACCTGCCCTGCCCCAACTGACATTAATGAAGGCTGGCACCTGCTTGTCTGCTCCCTTTCCTTTTTGTTGCAAATGCAAAGTAAATAATTTTTTTAACAGGATGCAATGGCATACTTGTAACTATTCTGTGACTGTCAGAGCAGGGTCACACAATAGTTGCAAGTAGGCAACCGGATTCTGGAGGGCCCCTTCAGGAAGCACTACAGGTAAATGGTTACAAATGATGAGCTCGAACTTTTGCACCTGCTCGTTCGTTTTGCTTTTGCAAAACTCGTTTTTCGGTAATTTCGCCCTATTCGCGGGGCGCGTCGTAGTGCGAACTGGCCCGTGGAGGCCACGAACTCGTGCGAGTTACCTCAAGGTTGAGTATGGGCGCCGCCATTTTGTTTGCGTGATGTATTTCCGTTTCCGCCCGCTAAGTGTAATCTCGCCCGACTCGCGCCTTGCGAATACAAGTTCGCACGAGTTCGCGAGAGAAATCGCGTGCGAACTTACTTACGCGCACGTGATCGGGCCGCCATCTTGTTTTTCATTCATTCCTATTTGTCTGGGTATGGTGTTTCTATCCTCTCTATATCTCTGCCATCCTTTGCTTGTTTTACTATTTTTTTGATCTATTTAACTTATTTTCTATCCCTGTATTTTTCTAGATCTATATTTTTGTGTTTTAGGCTATTTTTGTTTACTTTTGAACTACTTTTTTAAACTTTTACTTTCCTTCTTCTCTACTCTTATTCTTTTTCATTTTATCTCCTTACCTGCCCAGAACATGGTGAAGACAGCAGTCAAGCTGCCCAAGACGGGCACCGCAGCCCGTGCCCGGCTCCCGTGTGGTCGATTGAGGGCGGAAATGGTGGTGCCCCGGGAGATTTTCAGCCCTGAGGAGGTGGGCGCACTTGTTTTTTACGTGCAGCGCCGTCTCCCCAGGACCATCGCGGCAGGCGGCAGGATTGCTGCTGGTTACACCAACAGCCAGGAGCGACGGAAGCGGTGGGGGCAGGTGTGCCGGGCCCTTTTTAAGATCACGGGGGTCCAGCGCACCTACAATCAGGTCACCCACCGCTGGACCGACATCCTTGACCGAGAGCGTGACCTGCTAGACGTGCTGGGAGTGGAGGTCCCCGGTCTTGGTGAGTAGTAGTAGCAATTTTTTCATTAATATTTCAAAATCTTCTGTGCATTTCAGGTGCACTGTTCTCCTTCTCTGTGCCGGTGCCACTGCTTATTTGTTATCTATTTTGTGTTCATTTAATTGGGCTGAGTATGAGTGTATTTTACAGAACTGCGTAATGCTAGACACAAAGGGGCAGATTTACAAGCCCCTTGTTCCACGTTTACACTGCCTTACCTGACGCACAGCGACGTAAACGTGGCGCATCCCTGCGAGTCATGTACAACGTGATGCATCTAAGGAGATGTGCCACGTGAATGCCTGGGCCTGCGCCTCAATGGGTGCGTTCCCACGCAGGGGGGGAGTGGGGGGTGGGTGGTGCCGGTCAGGCAGATGTGTGCCTCGCAAAAGTGCCTGCGTAAAATCTACAAGATTTAGCGCAGGCACTTCCGCGACGCTGCTATGTCAATTCTTTATGCCTGCTTGCTTGAAGCAGGCGTAAGGACTGATGCGGTATGTAGAGTATTGGGCAGCCCTGAGCACTGCTATAGTTGCATTGCGCCCACGAAGCGACTCTAGAGATGCGCCCCTATTTCGTCACGAGATGCGTTACGCATCTGCCTACCCTTGCGCCAGGGTTTGCCGCATTGTAATAGCGGCGCATCTGCCGTGACGCAAGGTTAGTTTTGCGTTACGTATTTGTTCTGGTGCACATCTGGAGGTGTCCAGCTCAGAACTCGTAAGTATGCCCGTAAGTGTCAGATTAGCAATTACCTGCGCATCCCTGCAAAGTGTGTGGCACGGCAGCACCACCCATGGTGCGCCGTATTTACAATGCGGCACACCATGGTCCCAAAACGTCACCGAAGCGTTACGCATCGGTGCCGTAAAGGCGGCTCTTTGATGGAGTTGCGTTGCAACGATGGCGCAGCTCCAGCAATGCTGCGTCAAGCCGTAAGTCTGCTTCATGCAGGCGCAGGGTTTCAGTGACGCATCATTGTCCTAAATGACTGATTGAAATTTTATATATTCCCCATAGCCACTTTTAGCATGCGTTCCTGCGCAGGAACGCCATCCCTTGCGATGGAATGCTCCCTAATGGCGCAGGGTTTTAGAATGGGATGCATCTCCCATATGCGTCACGTTGTTAATATACGCCAGACCATGGCGCCTCTCTTGTGGCGCTGCGTCACAAAATTGACGCAAGAATGGAGCAGAAGAGCTGCAAGGGGCTTGTAAATCTGCCCCTAGAGTAGAGGCTCAGGTGCAGTCCTTCCATTGTAGCCCTCTTTTTGGCTGAAATAGTAGGTTCTTGTTCTTTCTAAATGTTTGATTTGGTTGACAAGGACATCGGCAAGCAGCAATCATCAATGTTTTCTGTTATTTCTTTCATGTTGTACCTCAGGTCCGCCCAGGGGCAAGCGGGCGGAAAAGGAGGATGCAGCAGTGGCTCCAAAGGAGGAGGATGCAGGCCAGGGCGGCGAGTGCTCCTTTGCTGGCCCCAGTAAGTTTTCATTTAAATATAGAGGACCTATTGTTGTCCAAGCATTCCTAATTTAATTGTTTCGAAATAGTGTTTAGATAGGAGCAAAATCCATAATACTACTGTTGCAGGGACACTTCTCCACAAACCGAACTATGGACACCAAAGACCAGAGTAATAATATTTCAGAGTGGCGTGTTTGGCACACTGTATAAATAAACCTGGTAGTGTCAGCAGCACAGATTCCTCCTTCCAAAAATTGCAAAACTTTTCGCTCAGTCACTCTAGTCTGGACTCTCTGGAGGAAAAACTACAGAGTCAATTCAAGTTTAAAAGCTTTATTAAAAGTTTAAGTAAACACATATATTAAAATAAAGTTAGTTGGAAATGGAAAAGTGCTTGGTGCAGAGTTGATGAGTACTGGATTGGTAGAAATTTCTTGTGGTCGAGCCGAGCTTTCACCTGGTTTCAAGTTGATGTTCCTCTTGTCCTTAGAAGTCCAGTTTCTGTCTGTTCAGAGAAAAATAATGTGTGTTAAAATTAAGCAAGCATTCAACAATTGTGACAAAAAAATTAAGCAAGACAACAGCTTTCCCTGGAAGGAGGGACATTTACTTTAGACTAGAGTAGACAGTCAATTACTTTTTCAGTTGTTTTCACATTTTTTCATTCATAGACCAAATACTAGTGGAGTGGTGTAATCTAACATTCTTAAATCTACTTTGTAGGTGGAACATCTGGTGGCGGGGCCAGCTCGGATGTGGTCATCATTGACTCGGAGTCCGAGGGTCAATCTGGGGAGGAGGCGGCGCTAGAGGAGTCGGACCAAGAAGAAGTACAGACTGTGAGGAAGGAGACAGTGGCGGTGGCGAGTACAGGTAAGCTGGATCATGGTACTATCTGACTCTTAGATAGGATATGATGTGTATCCAGTGGTGGCCCAGTGACAAATTACAATATGGTCATTACAGCAGGCTGGGACCGAAAGACAGATAGAGGCAGAGACAGAGAGAGAGGAAGACAGAAGGAGAGAGAGAGAGAGAGGAAGGGAGCCAGAGGGAGGGTGAGGGAGGGAGACAGAGAGAGAGAGACAGCGAGGTAGAGGGAGACAAAGGGAGACAGAAAGAGGGAGACAGAGAGAGAGAGAGAGAGAGAGAGAGAGAGAGAGAGAGGGAGGGAAACAGACATATCGCCTGGGCCTGGTGCAGATGATACGGTTGCTGGTGTGGTTAACGGCTCAGAGGAAAAATCACTCACTTCTGCCACATCTCTTTCATATGAAAGAGCACCAAACCAAGGATACAAGAGAGTTGTGGGAAGGGAAATGGTGATTCAAGCGCCCCTCCCTGCGGACGCCCATGATACTGGCCTGAATAGTTTTGTACTGCCCTGGCTAGTTGCTAGTTGTACTGTGACACAACTTCCTGCTGAATCATTTTGTGTTAATCATATTCCTAAAGAGCATTGCTTACAGATTATGTCTTTCTTTCTTCATATAGTTGGCAATACTAAAACCTCCAAACCAACGAGGAGTATGCTGGCTGTACTGGCCCGGCAACGGAGGCTGGAAGCAACTGTTGCGGAATATCGGCGACTGGTGGAACTCGAGGGGGATGACACGCACTCCAGTGCATCCAACTTAACATCGTCTACATCCTCCTCTGTTACCCCACGTTCTGCCGGTAAGCACAGTGCTCCAGCGAACCGGAGCCGTGCCGGAAGACGCCACCGCCGAGCAGCAAAAGCTGCACCTCGCAGCACTGTTAAAGGTCGCTTGCGCCGTGCACTCCGCAGAGTGTCAGACCTAGAGGCGGAGGTCCAGAAATGGCACAAATTTCAAAATGTGGTGGAGGGCCTCCGCCTAGAGCAAGCCATCCTCCAAGAAAAATATGATGCCCTGGCCCTAAAGCATGATGCCCTGGAGGCCAAACTTACCAGCTTGCATCCCTAGAGTGTCCCTTGCCCCTTTTTTTGAGACTTTTGGGGGGTGGGAATTGGGAGTTGGGTTTTTTGGGGACTTTTGAGGACTATTTGTTGGGGTTAGGGAGGGTCTTGCGGGAGATTATTTTGTTAGGGATATAAATATACTTTTTCAAACTTTATCTGAGCATACCTGTTTTTTTACTACTTTTGAGCTGGGTGGGTGGTGGTTTTGCAGTAATTTCATTTAACTGAACACTGTCATCGTGTTGGTTCACGTGCAATAGGCCAAGTGTTTTCCTAAGTAAATGCCTGTCACAGAGTTTGTTAATTCAAGAGCCCTAGGACTTTGCTGCTAGTACCACTGTCACTCTCTCGCCTCTCCGAATACTCCATTATACTACCTCCCATCCAAAAGCTTATCTTACCTGTAATTTGTGTTTGAGGGCTGGCTCCACCTGGAATTCACAGAGTCCTAACGCGTTCTGCAGCAGGGCCACAACTGGAGTTTCCCGGCGTGGATTTTCTGCAAAACAAAAACAATCAACATTAGAAATGTGGTAGCGGTGCTGACACAACCCTAAAACCTAGAAGCCCCAGAGACAGCACCCCTGAGACAGGCAAGCGAGCAATATAACGCCTACACGTTCACGTGCAATAGGCCAAATGTTTTCCTAAGTAAATGCCTGTCACAGAGTTTGTTAATTCAAGAGCCCTAGGACTTTGCTGCTAGTACCACTGTCACTCTCTCGCCTCTCCGAATACTCCATTATACTACCTCCCATCCAAAAGCTTATCTTACCTGTAATTTGTGTTTGAGGGCTGGCTCCACCTGGAATTCACAGAGTCCTAACGCGTTCTGCAGCAGGGCCACAACTGGAGTTTCCCGGCGTGGATTTTCTGCAAAACAAAAACAATCAACATTAGAAATGTGGTAGCGGTGCTGACACAACCCTAAAACCTAGAAGCCCCAGAGACAGCACCCCTGAGACAGGCAAGCGAGCAATATAACGCCTACACGTTCACGTGCAATAGGCCAAATGTTTTCCTAAGTAAATGCCTGTCACAGAGTTTGTTAATTCAAGAGCCCTAGGACTTTGCTGCTAGTACCACTGTCACTCTCTCGCCTCTCCGAATACTCCATTATACTACCTCCCATCCAAAAGCTTATCTTACCTGTAATTTGTGTTTGAGGGCTGGCTCCACCTGGAATTCACAGAGTCCTAACGCGTTCTGCAGCAGGGCCACAACTGGAGTTTCCCGGCGTGGATTTTCTGCAAAACAAAAGCAATCAACATTAGAAATGTGGTAGCGGTGCTGACACAACCCTAAAACCTAGAAGCCCCAGAGACAGCACCCCTGAGACAGGCAAGCGAGCAATATAACGCCTACACGTTCACGTGCAATAGGCCAAATGTTTTCCTAAGTAAATGCCTGTCACAGACTTTGTTAATTCAAGAGCCCTAGGACTTTGCTGCTAGTACCACTGTCACTCTCTCGCCTCTCCGAATACTCCATTATACTACCTCCCATCCAAAAGCTTATCTTACCTGTAATTTGTGTTTGAGGGCTGGCTCCTTCATTTCTTCATTGTGCAGAATCCAGGCATCAGCATTATGGGTAATGGATAGGGTGAGTCTGGAGGAGGAGGACTCAGGATAGACGACCAGGACTGAGTTCTTGTCAACTAACTGTTGTGAACCTGAGGAATGCTGCGGCATCAAAATCAAGATAGTTCTGTTGATGGGCTTGTTGTTTTATTGGTTGATTACAGTTTTGTTGGGAATGTGATGAAGCACTTGCTAAAGAAAGGCAGACACACAGGAATAAAAGTGAATAAGGAGGACTATTTACAATTAATGAATGATTGAGTCATTTTCAGAACTCGCTGTCAGGGAAGCAGAACTCGTCCTCATACTCTGCTAACTCATCAGTCGGGGTTACTTCTGGTAACTGAGGAGAACTTTCCTCGGGTAGGGCGGTGTCCTCTTCTTCCTGCGTGCATTCTCGTACTCTGTAATCTGGTGGTATGAAGTGCTGGTTCATCTTTATCAAGGTGAGCCGCTCCACATTTGCGGGCAAGAGGCGGGACCTTTTGGAAGTCACAATGCCACCAGCAGAACTAAAAACACGTTCTGAAGACACGCTTGCGAGTGGGCAAGACAAGTAATTGATAGCCAGGTTGGTGAGCTCTCGCCATATTTTTCTTTTCCCATGCCAATACGCCAATGGGTCCTCAGTAATATTGACCTCTGTTGAGTCATCCAGATAGGCCTGCACCATTGAAAGAATGTCCTCCCGGATTCCTGTACTTTGCACTTCTGTGTCCTTTCTAGGACCAGGAAACCCTAGCTGAGTTAGCCAACTCGCTTCAGACATATCGCATGCGCCTGGTGGAGATGATACGGTTGCTGGTGTGGTTAACGGCTCAGAGGAAAAATCACTCACTTCTGCCACAGGCACAGATGGTGAAGTGCTTTTTTGGGACGCCTGATCGCCTGCTGATTCACTAGTAGTACTGTCTTCTCCTACAGTTTCCTTCCGTTCTATTTCAAAACGAATGGCTGACTGAGCTAGCCAACCTTTGTACTCTGTAACATCCGATGTTTCAAAAGGAATTATTACTTTGCCAAACAATGGCTTTTTGTAACGTGGATCCAGAATAGTAGCACAAATGTAGTGCTGTTGTTTCTTGATATTTACAAGCCGTTCATTGCTAACTAGGCGTTGTAATAATCTCTGCGCCAACTCATGTGCTTCGTTCTTTCCAACGTCCTTTAATTGTGAAGACACCACCTTGACTTGGTGCTCGAGCTTCAGCAACAGTGGGATAGCTTTGCTCAAAGAACAGTCCTCCCTGCTCACGTCACGCGTGAAGACCTCAAAAGGCCGAAGCATGTCTGTCAGGCTTTTAACTAGCTGCCATTGCTCCACCGCTAGTATCATTCCTGTCGTATCACCACCCAGGTTGTAGAAATACTCATTGACTACTGGAAACAGCTCATGCAGACGCTCAAGCATGTAGAAGGTTTAGTTCCAACGTGTTGCCACCTCCTGGATAAGTGCTTTCACTGGCATTCTACGTTCATTTTGCTTGCGCCTCAGCTCCTTCCGGGCCTTAAAAGAATGGTTGAAATGTGTGCATATTCTTCTGCAGATGGTCAGTGTTTTGTCGACTGCAAGTTCTTTTTTCAAAAAACTTTGCACAACAAGGTTGATACAGTGCGCCAAACACGGCACTCTGAAATAGAAACCGTCCTCCATGGCCTTAACTACATTCCTGCCATTATCTGTAGAAACATAACCAACCTTGCAATTTCTTGGGCGCAGCCATTGCAAGACCTTTTTGTTAAAGTCAGCCAAAATGTTGACTGCAGTATGACTTTTCTCCATGCCAAACATGGCTAATGTTGCATGTTTACGAGCACCCTTAAAAATCTCGACCAAGTCACCACCTGCATTTATCTGTTTAATAACCCCTGAAAAAGAGACCCAGTGTGCAGTGATGCACATGTAATCAGTGGCTGCGCAACTGGTCCACATGTCTGTTGTCAGGTGTATAGTGTGAACAGCACTCTTCTGCAAAGCTGCCCCCACCAACTCAAGCACCTCTTTGTGTAGTGCTGGAACAGCAACCCTGGCAAAATAGTACCGGCTAGGAACCTTCCATTTAGGGGCCAATGTTGCCACGAGTTCAAGGAAACCCACACCTTCGACAAACGAAAAAGGGAGAAGGTCCACCGCTAGCATTTTTGCCAGCTTAGTGTTATAGAGGCGTACAGTTGGGTGGTTGCGTTGAAATTGCGCATCTGAGGAGAACATGGCTGAAATGGTGCGCTGGACAAATTTACGGGATGATGCTGATGCCTTCTTCGACCCACTTCTGATCAGTGTTGACATTTTCCGCATTGGTGTGTCTCCCAGACTCTCAGTGTGCCTGCTATGTGTTACGGAGGGTGTGGTGCTGCAAGGGGTACTGGGTGCAACCGGACACATGTCTGACGCTTCTTCTACCTCCCCATCATCTTCAGATGAAACACCTACTATGGGTATATTTTGGCCACTTGCCCTTTGGGATCGCTTTCCCTTGACGTTTGCTAGGTGCGGAAACCATTCGACAGCGTGCTTTCTTTCAAGATGACCTATCTGGCCTCCGGTTCCATAGTTGGTACCAGTCTTACCACGGCTAACGCTAGTCTTACAAATGCAACAAACGGCTATGTTATCATATTTTTCATGGACACTAAAAAAGTTCCAAACTGGGGACTGGAAACTTCTGGTTTTGCCGCACGAGGTGATACTGCTGCCAATGCCAGATGAAGCAGTGGTGGATGAGCCTTGCAGACATCTACTGGGTTGTGCAATTATTGCAGCAACCTTACTTGAGGGAGTCGAGCTGGATGGAGTCCCCCTCCGGGGAGAAAATATGGGAGCTGTAGGTTTTGTTGAACTTGTGGTACTACTTGACTGCGTTGGTGGTGCTACCAGTGGCACGTCGCCAGGGTCACGCTCAGCATGACGTCGGGATAGGGTGTAAATGTCTGTCTGCTGCATGGCCGGTGTGGCTGGACTGACATGTGTGATGACTAGGTCATTGCTGTCATCCTCTTCAACAACATCAGAATGCACCACTTCATCAAGTCCGACGTTCGGATCCATAAGTATGAGCTTTCCGGGGCCCTTCCTTTTAAGATTTGATACCATTCGCAGCTCATGGTGTGCCTCCCTCTCAGACGTCGGAGATGGTTGCCAATCCAGATCCAGATCATCATCTGATGGAGCGGGGCTTGAAGAGGAACTTCTACACACCCTCCTTGATCTTTTCCTTGCTGGGGAGCTGGGAGAAAATGAATCATCAGGAGGAGTGGCTTCGTCTTCCTGACATGATACCCCGGCTCCAAAGTCAATTTCCTCCTGTGCCCCTACTTCTGGAAGAACAACCATTGTGGGCACTTGCACCGCTCCATGGCCATCTTCACTGACCTCTACTTGCAAGTCTCCATGGACCTCTCCTTCTCGGCCTTCTCCTTCTCGGCCTTCTCCTTCTCGGACAGCTCCTTCTCGGCCTTCTCCTTCTCGGACAGCTCCTTCTCGGCCTTCTCCTTCTCGGCCTTCTCTTTCTCGGCCTTCTCCTTCTCGGCCTTCTCCTTCTCGGCCTTCTCCTTCTCGGACAGCTCCTTCTCGGCCTTCTCTTTCTCGGCCTTCTCCTTCTCGGCCTTCTCCTTCTCGGCCTTCTCCTTCTCGGACAGCTCCTTCTCGGACAGCTCCTTCTCGGACAGCTCCTTCTCGGCCTTCTCCTTCTCGGACAGCTCCTTCTCGGACAGCTCCTTCTCGGACAGCTCCTTCTCGGACAGCTCCTTCTCGGACAGCTCCTTGCGCATGTACTTCTGCTTGTACTAGTAGCCCATGCAGTTGTTGTTGCGGCTTTGGTTGTTGAATAGTACTTGTGAGATGAGTTAAAACCTGTGTTGATGGCGTGCTGCTACTTTCTTGCGTTGATCCAACATCACTGGTCGTTGGTGATTCAACAACTAAACAGGCTACCTGTGCAGCACTCATGGTGGGCCTTTGTTTTTTTGGTTGTTGTTGCCCAAAAAATGTCTTGGTTGAGCAACCAGTCGCCTTGGTAAGTGGTGCCACTTGCTTCTTCTTCTCCTTAGTAGAGACATCTTTCTTGGAAGAGGACCTACGGGCACCTCTTTTTGGAGCCATCTTCTTCAGATGTCGGAACAACAGGCCGCAGCAGCACTTCTTCCTGGCACTGATGCTCAACGATGATGATGCGTAGTTTTGTGCACCTAAACGCAAACGAAGACAGAGGAACATCAGTAAATATAAATGTTGCATATGTAGCGCTTGAATAAACAGTTAGCAAGTAGGCATTTATGAATACACACGTGCACACCACACAATATGGAATTTTCAAAATTAGGATTTGCTAAATTTTTGGGAAACAGGAATTTAACATTGATCCAAGAGAGCACACACACAGAGGGTTGTGCTTTCATGTACCCCTGACTCTGCCTGGGCACAATGGGTGAAAGCAAGGCACACCTATGTCTCAAAGCTCACTGCCTGCCTTCAAAATGGCCGCTTGACCCCCCCATCCACATGGCCAGGACCATGCCTCAAAATGGCCACCACCAACATAGCCAGCACCCAACCCCTACTCCAAAAAGTGAAAACACACAACACAAATCAAATCACCACAATCCAATGCCATCCATCCATTTTCAGAAGGCTTATGCTGCCTGCTGGTGGTTTTCCGGTGCAAAATTGCATTTTTTACAATTTCGCGAGTGCGAGATTGTTGCTTCACGGCGCGAACGTGGCAAAAACCCACAAAATCCGCGAACAGACCGATTCTGGGCCCCCCTGGGCATAATGGATGACATCAGAGCACAGTGGGTGCAGGCCTATGGCACAAAGCACACAACTTACAAATGGCCCCTAGACCCCCACCCACACGGGACCAGACAATAAAATGGCCCCCACCCCCATAGCAAGCCCCCAACACCACCCCAAAAAGTCCTAAAACACACAAAAATCAGCACAATCCAATGTCATCCATGCCCTGGCCAGAATCATGTTAACAAAAATAATTTCAACAAAACAGTTGTATCATCCATGCACCCATAAATAAGCCTGGTGGTTTTCAATTCATGTGCAGCAGAATTGTAATTTTTACAATTTCGCGAGTGCGAGATTGTTGCTGCGCGGGACACGAGCAGTGCGAACACAAGCAAAAACACATCCTCAGCTCGCGAACTTGCAGATTTTCCCCCCAAAAAAGTCGAAAAAAAACAACACACACAAAAATCACCACAAACAAACAACATCAACTTACTTCTTTGTGAAATCAAAATTCGAATCCAAAAGTAATCCAAAAGGCCTCAAATCCAAATATCCAGCAGCAACCACAAAAAGTAATCCTTCCCAGTCAAGATCGAAATCAAAGTGGCCAGGAAATGGAGGAGCTTGCTGGACAGGAACAGGAAGTTGGAGACTGGGGCACTTCCTTCACCCCACCCCTATGGGAGGAGCTTGCTGGACAGGAACAGGAAGTTGGAGACTGGGCCACTTCCTTTACTAAGTAATTTTTGTACTTTCGCTAGTGCGAGATTGTTCCTGCCCGCGCCGCGGACCGCGAGCAGCGCGAGCAGTGCGAACACAAACAAAAAATCCGCTTCGCGCGGATTTTGCGTATTCTCGCCGCATCCGCGAGAGTTCGCGGATTGCGGATTCTCCGAAAATACGAAAAATCCGCGAGCGTAACGGATTTTACGCCCATGCTTAGTTGGAAATGCTTTTCAGGCTCAGTACTGGCCTCAAAAGATGCAGCCCTGATGTCTCTCATGATAGCAGGTGGTTAAGTAGAAATTCGCTGCTCGGTTGACCCTGCAGGATCAAACGTATGCTAAAAATGTTCGTAGAATGAGCTTTTCAGTGAAGAGCAGCCAGGCACATTTTAGCAAGTTTTACTTGTACGTGGAGTTGGAAACGCTTTTCAGGCTCAGTACTGGGCTCAAAAGATGCAGCCCTGATGTCTCTCATGATAGCAGGTGGTTAAGTAGAAATTCGCTGCTCGGCTGACCCTGCAGGAGCAAACGTATGCTAAAAATGTTCGTAGAATGAGATTTTCAGTGAAGAGCAGCCTGGCACATTTTAACAAGTTTTACTTGTAAGGGGGGTTGGAAACACTTTTCCATACTCAATACTGGGCTCAAAAGATGCAGCCCTGATGTCTCTCATGATAGCAGGTGGTTAAGTAGAAATTCGCTGCTCGGCTGAACCAGCAGGAGCAAACGTATGCGAAACATGTTCGTAGAATGAGTTTTTCAGTGAAGAGCAGCCAGGCACATTTTAGCAAGTTTTACTTGTAAGTGGGGATGGAAACGCTTTTTAGGCTCAGTACTGGGCTCAAAAGATGCAAACCTGATGTCTCTCATGATAGCAGGTGGTTAAGTAGGAATTCGCTGCTCGGCTGACCCTGCAGGAGCAAACGTATGCTAAAAATGTTCGTAGAATAAGATTTTCAGTGAAGAGCAGCCTGGCACATTTTAACAAGTTTTACTTGTAAGGGGGGTTGGAAACGCTTTTCCATACTCAATACTGGGCTCAAAAGATGCAGCCCTGATGTCTCTCATGATAGCAGGTGGTTAAGTAGAAATTCGCTGCTCGGCTGACCGTGCAGGAGCAAACGTATGCTAAAAATGTTCGTAGAATGAGATTTTCAGTGAAGAGCAGCCAGGCACATTTTAGCAAGTTTTACTTGTAAGTGGGGTTGGAAACGCTTTTCAGGCTCAGTACTGGCCTCAAAAGATGCAGCCCTGATGTCTCTCATGATAGCAGGTGGTTAAGTAGAAATTCGCTGCTCGGTTGACCCTGCAGGATCAAACGTATGCTAAAAATGTTCGTAGAATGAGCTTTTCAGTGAAGAGCAGCCAGGCACATTTTAGCAAGTTTTACTTGTACGTGGAGTTGGAAACGCTTTTCAGGCTCAGTACTGGGCTCAAAAGATGCAGCCCTGATGTCTCTCATGATAGCAGGTGGTTAAGTATAAATTCGCTGCTCGGCTGACCCTGCAGGAGCAAACGTATGCTAATAATGTTCGTAGAATGAGCTTTTCAGTTAAGAGCAGCCAGGCACATTTTAGCAAGTTTTACTTGTAAGTGGGGTTGGAAACGCTTTTCAGGCTCAGTACTGGGCTCAAAACATGCAGTCCTGATGTCTCTCATTATAGGAGGTGGTTAAGTAGAAATTCGCTGCTCGGCTGACCCTGCAGGAGCAAACGTATGCTAAAAATGTTCGTAGAATGAGATTTTCAGTGAAGAGCAGCCAGGCACATTTTAGCAAGTTTTACTTGTAAGTGGGGTTTGAAACGCTTTTCAGGCTCAATACTGGGCTCAAAACATGCAGCCCTGATGTCTCTCAGGATAGCAGGTGGTTAAGTAGAAATTCGCTGCTCGGCTGACCCTGCAGGAGCAAACGTATGCTAAAAATAATCGTAGAATGAGATTTTCAGTGAAGAGCAGCCAGGCACATTTTAGCAAGTTTTACTTGTAAGTGGGGTTGGAAACGCTTTTCAGGCTCAGTACTGGCCTCAAAAGATGCAGCCCTGATGTCTCTCATGATAGCAGGTGGTTAAGTAGAAATTCGCTGCTCAGTTGACCCTGCAGGATCAAACGTATGCTAAAAATGTTCGTATAATGAGCTTTTCAGTGAAGAGCAGCCAGGCACATTTTAGCAAGTTTTACTTGTACGTGGAGTTGGAAACGCTTTTCAGGCTCAGTACTGGGCTCAAAAGATGCAGCCCTGATGTCTCTCATGATAGCAGGTGGTTAAATAGAAATTCGCTGCTCGGCTGACCCTGCAGGAGCAAACGTATGCTAAAAATGTTCGTAGAATGAGATTTTCAGTGAAGAGCAGCCTGGCACATTTTAACAAGTTTTACTTGTAAGGGGGGTTGGAAACGCTTTTCCATACTCAATACTGGGCTCAAAAGATGCAGCCCTGATGTCTCTCATGATAGCAGGTGGTTAAGTAGAAATTCGCTGCTCGGCTGAACCAGCAGGAGCAAACGTATGCGAAACATGTTCGTAGAATGAGTTTTTCAGTGAAGAGCAGCCAGGCACATTTTAGCAAGTTTTACTTGTAAGTGGGGATGGAAACGCTTTTTAGGCTCAGTACTGGGCTCAAAAGATGCAACCCTGATGTCTCTCATGATAGCAGGTGGTTAAGTAGAAATTCGCTGCTCGGCTGACCCTGCAGGAGCAAACATATGCTAAAAATGTTCGTAGAATGAGATTTTCAGTGAAGAGCAGCCAGGCACATTTTAGCAAGATTTACTTGTAAGTGGGGATGGTAACGCTTTTTAGGCTCAGTACTGGGCTCAAAAGATGCAGCCCTGATGTCTCTCATGATAGGAGGTGGTTAAGTAGAAATTCGCTGCTCGGCTGACCCTGCAGGAGCAAACGTATGCTAAAAATGTTCGTACAATGAGATTTTCAGTGAAGAGCAGCCAGGCACATTTTAGCAAGTTTTACTTGTAAGTGGGGTTGGAAACGCTTTTTAGGCTCAGTACTGGCCTCAAAAGATGCAGCCCTAATGTCTCTCATGATAGCAGGTGGTTAAGTAGAAATTCGCTGCTCGGTTGACCCTGCAGGATCAAACGTATGCTAAAAATGTTCGTAGAATGAGCTTTTCAGTGAAGAGCAGCCAGGCACATTTTAGCAAGTTTTACTTGTACGTGGAGTTGGAAATGCTTTTCAGGCTCAGTACTGGGCTCAAAAGATGCAGCCCTGATGTCTCTCATGATAGCAGGTGGTTAAGTAGAAATTCGCTGCTCGGCTGACCCTGCAGGAGCAAACGTATGCTAAAAATGTTCGTAGAATGAGATTTTCAGTGAAGAGCAGCCTGGCACATTTTAACAAGTTTTACTTGTAAGGGGGGTTGGAAACGCTTTTCCATACTCAATACTGGGCTCAAAAGATGCAGCCCTGATGTCTCTCATGATAGCAGGTGATTAAGTAGAAATTCGCTGCTCGGCTGAACCAGCAGGAGCAAACGTATGCGAAAAATGTTCGTAGAATGAGTTTTTCAGTGAAGAGCAGCCAGGCACATTTTAGCAAGTTTTACTTGTAAGTGGGGATGGAAACGCTTTTTAGGCTCAGTACTGGGCTCAAAAGATGCAGCCCTGATGTCTCTCATGATAGCAGGTGGTTAAGTAGAAATTCGCTGCTCGGCTGACCCTGCAGGAGCAAACGTATGCTAAAAATGTTCGTAGAATGAGATTTTCAGTGAAGAGCAGCCAGGCACATTTTAGCAAGATTTACTTGTAAGTGGGGATGGAAACGCTTTTCAGGCTCAATACTGGGCTCAAAAGATGCAGCCCTGATGTCTCTCATGATAGCAGGTGGTTAAGTAGAAATTCGCTGCTCGGCTGATCCAGCAGGAGCAAACATATGCGAAAAATGTACGTAGAATGAGCTTTTCAGTGAAGAGCAGCCAGGCACATTTTAGCAAGTTTTACTTGTAAGTTGGGTTGGAAACGCTTTTCAGGCTCAATACTGGGCTCAAAAGATGCAGCCCTGATGTCTCTCATGATAGCAGGTGGTTAAGTAGAAATTCGCTGCTCGGCTGACCGTGCAGGAGCAAACGTATGCTAAAAATGTTCGTAGAATGAGATTTTCAGTGAAGAGCAGCCAGGCACATTTTAGCAAGTTTTACTTGTAAGTGGGGTTGGAAACGCTTTTCAGGCTCAGTACTGGCCTCAAAAGATGCAGCCCTGATGTCTCTCATGATAGCAGGTGGTTAAGTAGAAATTCGCTGCTCGGCTGACCCTGCAGGAGCAAACGTATGCTAAAAATGTTCGTAGAATGAGATTTTCAGTGAAGAGCAGCCTGGCACATTTTAACAAGTTTTACTTGTAAGGGGGGTTGGAAACGCTTTTCCATACTCAATACTGGGCTCAAAAGATGCAGCCCTGATGTCTCTCATGATAGCAGGTAGTTAAGTAGAAATTCGCTGCTCGGCTGAACCAGCAGGAGCAAACGTATGCGAAAAATGTTCGTAGAATGAGTTTTTCAGTGAAGAGCAGCCAGGCACATTTTAGCAAGTTTTACTTGTAAGTGGGGATGGAAACGCTTTTTAGGCTCAATACTGGGCTCAAAAGATGCAACCCTGATGTCTCTCATGATAGCAGGTGGTTAAGTAGAAATTCGCTGCTCGGCTGACCCTGCAGGAGCAAACGTATGCTAAAAATGTACGTAGAATGAGATTTTCAGTGAAGAGCAGCCAGGCACATTTTAGCAAGATTTACTTGTAAGTGGGGTTGGAAATGCTTTTCAGGCTCAATACTGGGCTCAAAAGATGCAGCCCTGATGTCTCTCATGATAGCAGGTGGTTAAGTAGAAATTCGCTGCTCGGCTGATCCAGCAGGAGCAAACATATGCGAAAAATGTACGTAGAATGAGCTTTTCAGTGAAGAGCAGCCAGGCACATTTTAGCAAGTTTTACTTGTAAGTGGGGTTGGAAACGCTGTTCAGGCTCAATACTGGGCTCAAAAGATGCAGCCCTGATGTCTCTCATGATAGCAGGTGGTTAAGTAGAAATTCGCTGCTCGGCTGACCCTGCAGGATCAAACGTATGCTAAAAATGTTCGTAGAATGAGATTTTCAGTGAAGAGCAGCCAGGCACATTTTAGCAAGTTTTACTTGTAAGTGGGGTTGGAAACACTTTTCAGGCTCAATACTGGGCTCAAAACATGCAGCCCTGATGTCTCTCATGATAGCAGGTGGTTAAGTAGAAATTCGCTGCTCGGCTGACCCTGCAGGAGCAAACGTATGCCAAAAATGTTCGTAGAATGAGCTTTTCAGTGAAGAGCAGCCAGGCACATTTTAGCAAGTTTTACTTGTAAGTGGGGTTGGAAACGCTTTTCAGGCTCAGTACTGGGCTCAAAAGATGCAGCCCTGATGTCTCTCATGATAGCAGGTGGTTAAGTAGAAATTCGCTGCTCGGCTGACCCTGCAGGAGCAAACGTATGCTAAAAATGTTCGTAGAATGAGATTTTCAGTGAAGAGCAGCCTGGCACATTTTAACAAGTTTTACTTGTAAGGGGGGTTGGAAACGCTTTTCCATACTCAATACTGGGCTCAAAAGATGCAGCCCTGATGTCTCTCATGATAGCAGGTGGTTAAGTAGAAATTCGCTGCTCGGCTGAACCAGCAGGAGCAAACGTATGCGAAAAATGTTCGTAGAATGAGTTTTTCAGTGAAGAGCAGCCAGGCACATTTTAGCAAGTTTTACTTGTAAGTGGGGATGGAAACGCTTTTTAGGCTCAGTACTGGGCTCAAAAGATGCAACCCTGATGTCTCTCATGATAGCAGGTGGTTAAGTAGAAATTCGCTGCTCGGCTGACCCTGCAGGAGCAAACGTATGCTAAAAATGTTCGTAGAATGAGATTTTCAGTGAAGAGCAGCCAGGCACATTTTAGCAAGATTTACTTGTAAGTGGGGTTGGAAACGCTTTTCAGGCTCAATACTGGGCTCAAAAGATGCAGCCCTGATGTCTCTCATGAAAGCAGGTGGTTAAGTAGAAATTCGCTGCTCGGCTGATCCAGCAGGAGCAAACATATGCGAAAAATGTACGTAGAATGAGCTTTTCAGTGAAGAGCAGCCAGGCACATTTTAGCAAGTTTTACTTGTAAGTGGGGTTGGAAACGCTTTTCAGGCTCAGTACTGGGCTCAAAACATGCAGCCCTGATGTCTCTCATGATAGCAGGTGGTTAAGTAGAAATTCGCTGCTCGGCTGACCCTGCAGGATCAAACGTATGCTAAAAATGTTCGTAGAATGAGCTTTTCAGTGAAGAGCAGCCAGGCACATTTTAGCAAGTTTTACTTGTACGTGGAGTTGGAAACGCTTTTCAGGCTCAGTACTGGGCTCAAAAGATGCAGCCCTGATGTCTCTCATGATAGCAGGTGGTTAAGTAGAAATTCGCTGCTCGGCTCACCCTGCAGGAGCAAACGTATGCTAAAAATGTTCGTAGAATGAGATTTTCAGTGAAGAGCAGCCTGGCACATTTTAACAAGTTTTACTTGTAAGGGGGGTTGGAAACGCTTTTCCATACTCAATACTGGGCTCAAAAGATGCAGCCCTGATGTCTCTCATGATAGCAGGTGGTTAAGTAGAAATTCGCTGCTCGGCTGAACCAGCAGGAGCAAACGTATGCGAAAAATGTTCGTAGAATGAGTTTTTCAGTGAAGAGCAGCCAGGCACATTTTAGCAAGTTTTACTTGTAAGTGGGGATGGAAACGCTTTTTAGGCTCAGTACTGGGCTCAAAAGATGCAGCCCTGATGTCTCTCATGATAGCAGGTGGTTAAGTAGAAATTCGCTGCTCGGCTGACCCTGCAGGAGCAAACGTATGCTAAAAATGTTCGTAGAATGAGATTTTCAGTGAAGAGCAGCCAGGCACATTTTAGCAAGATTTACTTGTAAGTGGGGTTGGAAACGCTTTTCAGGCTCAATACTGGGCTCAAAAGATGCAGCCCTGATGTCTCTCATGATAGCAGGTGGTTAAGTAGAAATTCGCTGCTCGGTTGATCCAGCAGGAGCAAACATATGCGAAAAATGTACGTAGAATGAGCTTTTCAGTGAAGAGCAGCCAGGCACATTTTAGCAAGTTTTACTTGTAAGTGGGGTTGGAAACGCTTTTCAGGCTCAATACTGGGCTCAAAAGATGCAGCCCTGATGTCTCTCATGATAGCAGGTGGTTAAGTAGAAATTCGCTGCTCGGTTGACCCTGCAGGATCAAACGTATGCTAAAAATGTTCGTAGAATGAGCTTTTCAGTGAAGAGCAGCCAGGCACATTTTAGCAAGTTTTACTTGTACGTGGAGTTGGAAACGCTTTTCAGGCTCAGTACTGGGCTCAAAAGATGCAGCCCTGATGTCTCTCATGATAGCAGGTGGTTAAGTAGAAATTCGCTGCTCGGCTGACCCTGCAGGAGCAAACGTATGCTAAAAATGTTCGTAGAATGAGATTTTCAGTGAAGAGCAGCCTGGCACATTTTAACAAGTTTTACTTGTAAGGGGGGTTGGAAACGCTTTTCCATACTCAATACTGGGCTCAAAAGATGCAGCCCTGATGTCTCTCATGATAGCAGGTGGTTAAGTAGAAATTCGCTGCTCGGCTGAACCAGCAGGAGCAAACGTATGCGAAAAATGTAATTAGAATGAGTTTTTCAGTGAAGAGCAGCCAGGCACATTTTAGCAAGTTTTACTTGTAAGTGGGGATGGAAACGCTTTTTAGGCTCAGTACTGGGCTCAAAAGATGCAACCCTGATGTCTCTCATGATAGCAGGTGGTTAAGTAGAAATTCGCTGCTCGGCTGACCCTGCAGGAGCAAACGTATGCTGAAAATGTTCGTAGAATGAGATTTTCAGTGACGAGCAGCCAGGCACATTTTAGCAAGATTTACTTGTAAGTGGGGTTGGAAACGCTTTTCAGGCTCAATACTGGGCTCAAAAGATGCAGCCCTGATGTCTCTCATGATAGCAGGTGGTTAAGTAGAAATTCGCTGCTCGGCTGATCCAGCAGGAGCAAACATATGCGAAAAATGTACGTAGAATGAGCTTTTCAGTGAAGAGCAGCCAGGCACATTTTAGCAAGTTTTACTTGTAAGTGGGGTTGGAAACGCTTTTCAGGCTCAATACTGGGCTCAAAAGATGCAGCCCTGATGTCTCTCATGATAGCAGGTGGTTAAGTAGAAATTCGCTGCTCGGCTGACCGTGCAGGAGCAAACGTATGCTAAAAATGTTCGTAGAATGAGATTTTCAGTGAAGAGCAGCCAGGCACATTTTAGCAAGTTTTACTTGTAAGTGGGGTTGGAAACGCTTTTCAGGCTCAGTACTGGGCTCAAAACATTCAGCCCTGATGTCTCTCATGATAGCAGGTGGTTAAGTAGAAATTCGCTGCTCGGCTGACCCTGCAGGATCAAATGTATGCTAAAAATGTTCGTAGAATGATATTTTCAGTGAAGAGCAGCCAGGCACATTTTAGCAAGTTTTACTTGTAAGTGGGGTTGGAAACGCTTTTCAGGCTCAATACTGGACTCAAAACATGCAGCCCTGATGTCTCTCATGATAGCAGGTGGTTAAGTAGAAATTCGCTGCTCGGCTGACCCTGCAGGAGCAAACGTATGCTAAAAATGTTTGTAGAATGAGATTTTCAGTGAAGAGCAGCCAGGCACATTTTAGCAAGTTTTACTTGTAAGTGGGGTTGGAAACGCTTTTCAGGCTCAGTACTGGGCTCAAAAGATGCAGCCCTGATGTCTCTCATGATAGCAGGTGGTTAAGTAGAAATTCGCTGCTCGGTTGACCCTGCAGGTTAAAACGTATGCTAAAAATGTTCGTAGAATGAGCTTTTCAGTGAAGAGCAGCCAGGCACATTTTAGCAAGTTTTACTTGTACGTGGAGTTGGAAACGCTTTTCAGGCTCAGTACTGGGCTCAAAAGATGCATCCCTGATGTCTCTCATGATAGCAGGTGGTTAAGTAGAAATTCGCTGCTCGGCTGACCCTGCAGGAGCAAACGTATGCTAAAAATGTTCGTAGAATGAGATTTTCAGTGAAGAGCAGCCTGGCACATTTTAACAAGTTTTACTTGTAAGGGGGGTTGGAAACGCTTTTCCATACTCAATACTGGGCTCAAAAGATGCAGCCCTGATGTCTCTCATGATAGCAGGTGGTTAAGTAGAAATTCGCTGCTCGGCTGAACCAGCAGGAGCAAACGTATGCAAAAAATGTTCGTAGAATGAGTTTTTCAGTGAAGAGCAGCCAGGCACATTTTAGCAAGTTTTACTTGTAAGTGGGGATGGAAACGCTTTTTAGGCTCAGTACTGGGCTCAAAAGATGCAACCCTGATGTCTCTCATGATAGCAGGTGGTTAAGTAGAAATTCGCTGCTCGGCTGACCCTGCAGGAGCAAACGTATGCTAAAAATGTTCGTAGAATGAGATTTTCAGTGACGAGCAGCCAGGCACATTTTAGCAAGATTTACTTGTAAGTGGGGTTGGAAACGCTTTTCAGGCTCAATACTGGGCTCAAAAGATGCAGCCCTGATGTCTCTCATGATAGCAGGTGGTTAAGTAGAAATTCGCTGCTCGGCTGATCCAGCAGGAGCAAACATATGCGAAAAATGTACGTAGAATGAGCTTTTCAGTGAAGAGCAGCCAGGCACATTTTAGCAAGTTTTACTTGTAAGTGGGGTTGGAAACGCTTTTCAGGCTCAATACTGGGCTCAAAAGATGCAGCCCTGATGTCTCTCATGATAGCAGGTGGTTAAGTAGAAATTCGCTGCTCGGCTGACCGTGCAGGAGCAAACGTATGCTAAAAATGTTCGTAGAATGAGATTTTCAGTGAAGAGCAGCCAGAAACATTTTAGCAAGTTTTACTTGTAAGTGGGGTTGGAAACACTTTTCAGGCTCAGTACTGGGCTCAAAACATTCAGCCCTGATGTCTCTCATGATAGCAGGTGGTTAAGTAGAAATTCGCTGCTCGGCTGACCCTGCAGGATCAAATGTATGCTAAAAATGTTCGTAGAATGAGATTTTCAGTGAAGAGCAGCCAGGCACATTTTAGCAAGTTTTACTTGTAAGTGGGGTTGGAAACGCTTTTCAGGCTCAATACTGGGCTCAAAAGATGCAGCCCTGATGTCTCTCATGATAGCAGGTGGTTAAGTAGAAATTCGCTGCTCGGCTGACCCTGCAGGAGCAAACGTATGCTAAAAATGTTCGTAGAATGAGATTTTCAGTGAAGAGCAGCCAGGCACATTTTAGCAAGTTTTACTTGTAAGTGGGGTTGGAAACGCTTTTCAGGCTCAATACTGGGCTCAAAACATGCAGCCCTGATGTGTCTCATGATAGCAGGTGGTTAAGTAGAAATTCGCTGCTCGGCTGACCCTGCAGGAGCAAACGTATGCTAAAAATGTTCGTAGAATGAGCTTTTCAGTGAAGAGCAGCCAGGCACATTTTAGCAAGTTTTACTTGTAAGTGGGGTTGGAAACGCTTTTCAGGCTCAATACTGGACTCAAAACATGCAGCCCTGATGTCTCTCATGATAGCAGGTGGTTAAGTAGAAATTCGCTGCTCGGCTGACCCTGCAGGAGCAAACGTATGCTAAAAATGTTTGTAGAATGAGATTTTCAGTGAAGAGCAGCCAGGCACATTTTAGCAAGTTTTACTTGTAAGTGGGGTTGGAAACGCTTTTCAGGCTCAGTACTGGGCTCAAAAGATGCAGCCCTGATGTCTCTCATGATAGCAGGTGGTTAAGTAGAAATTCGCTGCTCGGCTGACCCTGCAGGAGCAAACGTATGCTAAAAATGTTCGTAGAATGAGATTTTCAGTGAAGAGCAGCCTGGCACATTTTAACAAGTTTTACTTGTAAGGGGGGTTGGAAACGCTTTTCCATACTCAATACTGGGCTCAAAAGATGCAGCCCTGATGTCTCTCATGATAGCAGGTGGTTAAGTAGAAATTCGCTGCTCGGCTGAACCAGCAGGAGCAAACGTATGCGAAAAATGTTCGTAGAATGAGTTTTTCAGTGAAGAGCAGCCAGGCACATTTTAGCAAGTTTTACTTGTAAGTGGGGATGGAAACGCTTTTTAGGCTCAGTACTGGGCTCAAAAGATGCAACCCTGATGTCTCTCATGATAGCAGGTGGTTAAGTAGAAATTTGCTGCTCGGCTGACCCTGCAGGAGCAAACGTATGCTAAAAATGTTCGTAGAATGAGATTTTCAGTGAAGAGCAGCCAGGCACATTTTAGCAAGATTTACTTGTAAGTGGGGTTGGAAATGCTTTTCAGGCTCAATACTGGGCTCAAAAGATGCAGCCCTGATGTCTCTCATGATAGCAGGTCGTTAAGTAGAAATTCGCTGCTCGGCTGACCCTGCAGGATCAAACGTATGCTAAAAATGTTCGTAGAATGAGATTTTCAGTGAAGAGCAGCCAGGCACATTTTAGCAAGTTTTACTTGTAAGTGGGGTTGGAAACGCTTTTCAGGCTCAATACTGGGCTCAAAAGATGCAGCCCTGATGTCTCTCATGATAGCAGGTGGTTAAGTAGAAATTCGCTGCTCGGCTGACCCTGCAGGAGCAAACGTATGCTAAAAATGTACGTAGAATGAGCTTTTCAGTGAAGAGCAGCCAGGCACATTTTAGCAAGTTTTACTTGTAAGTGGGGTTGGACACGCTTTTCAGGCTCAATACTGGGCTCAAAACATGCAGCCCTGATGTCTCTCATGATAGCAGGTGGTTAAGTAGAAATTCGCTGCTCGGCTGACCCTGCAGGATCAAACGAATGCTAAAAATGTTCGTAGAATGAGATTTTCAGTGAAGAGCAGCCAGGCACATTTTAGCAAGTTTTACTTGTAAGTGGGGTTGGAAACGCTTTTCAGGCTCAATACTGGGCTCAAAAGATGCAGCCCTGATGTCTCTCATGATAGCAGGTGGTTAAGTAGAAATTCGCTGCTCGGCTGACCCTGCAGGAGCAAACGTATGCTAAAAATGTTCGTAGAATGAGATTTTCAGTGAAGAGCAGCCAGGCACATTTTAGCAAGTTTTACTTGTAAGTGGGGTTGGAAACACTTTTCAGGCTCAATACTGTGCTCAAAAGATGCAGCCCTGATGTCTCTCATGATAGCAGGTGGTTAAGTAGAAATTCGCTGCTCTGCTGACCCTGCAGGAGCAAACGTATGCTAAAAATGTTCGTAGAATGAGCTTTTCAGTGAAGAGCAGCCAGGCACATTTTAGCAAGTTTTACTTGTAAGTGGGGTTGGACACGCTTTTCAGGCTCAATACTGGGCTCAAAAGATGCAGCCCTGATGTCTCTCATGATAGCAGGTGGTTAAGTAGAAATTCGCTGCTCGGCTGAACCAGCAGGAGCAAACGTATGCGAAAAATGTTCGTAGAATGAGTTTTTCAGTGAAGAGCAGCCAGGCACATTTTAGCAAGTTTTACTTGTAAGTGGGGATGGAAACGCTTTTTAGGCTCAGTACTGGGCTCAAAAGATGCAACCCTGATGTCTCTCATGATAGCAGGTGGTTAAGTAGAAATTTGCTGCTCGGCTGACCCTGCAGGAGCAAACGTATGCTAAAAATGTTCGTAGAATGAGATTTTCAGTGAAGAGCAGCCAGGCACATTTTAGCAAGATTTACTTGTAAGTGGGGTTGGAAATGCTTTTCAGGCTCAATACTGGGCTCAAAAGATGCAGCCCTGATGTCTCTCATGATAGCAGGTCGTTAAGTAGAAATTCGCTGCTCGGCTGACCCTGCAGGATCAAACGTATGCTAAAAATGTTCGTAGAATGAGATTTTCAGTGAAGAGCAGCCAGGCACATTTTAGCAAGTTTTACTTGTAAGTGGGGTTGGAAACGCTTTTCAGGCTCAATACTGGGCTCAAAAGATGCAGCCCTGATGTCTCTCATGATAGCAGGTGGTTAAGTAGAAATTCGCTGCTCGGCTGACCCTGCAGGAGCAAACGTATGCTAAAAATGTACGTAGAATGAGCTTTTCAGTGAAGAGCAGCCAGGCACATTTTAGCAAGTTTTACTTGTAAGTGGGGTTGGACACGCTTTTCAGGCTCAATACTGGGCTCAAAACATGCAGCCCTGATGTCTCTCATGATAGCAGGTGGTTAAGTAGAAATTCGCTGCTCGGCTGACCCTGCAGGATCAAACGAATGCTAAAAATGTTCGTAGAATGAGATTTTCAGTGAAGAGCAGCCAGGCACATTTTAGCAAGTTTTACTTGTAAGTGGGGTTGGAAACGCTTTTCAGGCTCAATACTGGGCTCAAAAGATGCAGCCCTGATGTCTCTCATGATAGCAGGTGGTTAAGTAGAAATTCGCTGCTCGGCTGACCCTGCAGGAGCAAACGTATGCTAAAAATGTTCGTAGAATGAGATTTTCAGTGAAGAGCAGCCAGGCACATTTTAGCAAGTTTTACTTGTAAGTGGGGTTGGAAACACTTTTCAGGCTCAATACTGTGCTCAAAAGATGCAGCCCTGATGTCTCTCATGATAGCAGGTGGTTAAGTAGAAATTCGCTGCTCTGCTGACCCTGCAGGAGCAAACGTATGCTAAAAATGTTCGTAGAATGAGCTTTTCAGTGAAGAGCAGCCAGGCACATTTTAGCAAGTTTTACTTGTAAGTGGGGTTGGACACGCTTTTCAGGCTCAATACTGGGCTCAAAAGATGCAGCCCTGATGTCTCTCATGATAGCAGGTGGTTAAGTAGAAATTCGCTGCTCGGCTGAACCAGCAGGAGCAAACGTATGCGAAAAATGTTCGTAGAATGAGTTTTTCAGTGAAGAGCAGCCAGGCACATTTTAGCAAGTTTTACTTGTAAGTGGGGATGGAAACGCTTTTTAGGCTCAGTACTGGGCTCAAAAGATGCAACCCTGATGTCTCTCATGATAGCAGGTGGTTAAGTAGAAATTTGCTGCTCGGCTGACCCTGCAGGAGCAAACGTATGCTAAAAATGTTCGTAGAATGAGATTTTCAGTGAAGAGCAGCCAGGCACATTTTAGCAAGATTTACTTGTAAGTGGGGTTGGAAATGCTTTTCAGGCTCAATACTGGGCTCAAAAGATGCAGCCCTGATGTCTCTCATGATAGCAGGTCGTTAAGTAGAAATTCGCTGCTCGGCTGACCCTGCAGGATCAAACGTATGCTAAAAATGTTCGTAGAATGAGATTTTCAGTGAAGAGCAGCCAGGCACATTTTAGCAAGTTTTACTTGTAAGTGGGGTTGGAAACGCTTTTCAGGCTCAATACTGGGCTCAAAAGATGCAGCCCTGATGTCTCTCATGATAGCAGGTGGTTAAGTAGAAATTCGCTGCTCGGCTGACCCTGCAGGAGCAAACGTATGCTAAAAATGTACGTAGAATGAGCTTTTCAGTGAAGAGCAGCCAGGCACATTTTAGCAAGTTTTACTTGTAAGTGGGGTTGGACACGCTTTTCAGGCTCAATACTGGGCTCAAAACATGCAGCCCTGATGTCTCTCATGATAGCAGGTGGTTAAGTAGAAATTCGCTGCTCGGCTGACCCTGCAGGATCAAACGAATGCTAAAAATGTTCGTAGAATGAGATTTTCAGTGAAGAGCAGCCAGGCACATTTTAGCAAGTTTTACTTGTAAGTGGGGTTGGAAACGCTTTTCAGGCTCAATACTGGGCTCAAAAGATGCAGCCCTGATGTCTCTCATGATAGCAGGTGGTTAAGTAGAAATTCGCTGCTCGGCTGACCCTGCAGGAGCAAACGTATGCTAAAAATGTTCGTAGAATGAGATTTTCAGTGAAGAGCAGCCAGGCACATTTTAGCAAGTTTTACTTGTAAGTGGGGTTGGAAACACTTTTCAGGCTCAATACTGTGCTCAAAAGATGCAGCCCTGATGTCTCTCATGATAGCAGGTGGTTAAGTAGAAATTCGCTGCTCTGCTGACCCTGCAGGAGCAAACGTATGCTAAAAATGTTCGTAGAATGAGCTTTTCAGTGAAGAGCAGCCAGGCACATTTTAGCAAGTTTTACTTGTAAGTGGGGTTGGAAACGCTTTTCAGGCTCAATACTGGACTCAAAACATGCAGCCCTGATGTCTCTCATGATAGCAGGTGGTTAAGTAGAAATTCGCTGCTCGGCTGACCCTGCAGGAGCAAACGTATGCTAAAAATGTTCGTAGAATGAGATTTTCAGTGAAGAGCAGCCAGGCACATTTTAGCAAGTTTTACTTGTAAGTGGGGTTGGAAACGCTTTTCAGGCTCAGTACTGGGCTCAAAAGATGCAGCCCTGATGTCTCTCATGAGAGCAGGTGGTTAAGTAGAAATTCGCTGCTCGGCTGACCCTGCAGGAGCAAACGTATGCTAAAAATGTTCGTAGAATGAGATTTTCAGTGAAGAGCAGCCAGGCACATTTTAGCAGGTTTTACTTGTAAGTGGGGTTGGAAACGCTTTTCAGGCTCAATACTGGGCTCAAAACATGCAGCCCTGATGTCTCTCATGATAGCAGGTGGTTAAGTAGAAATTCGCTGCTCGGCTGACCCTGCAGGAGCAAACATATGCTAAAAATGTTCGTAGAATGAGATTTTCAGTGAAGAGCAGCCTGGCACATTTTAGCAAATTTTACTTGTAAGGGGGGTTGGAAACGCTTTTCCATACTCAATACTGGGCTCAAAAGGTGCAGCCCTGATGTCTCTCATGATAGCAGGTGGTTAAGTAGAAATTCGCTGCTCGGCTGATCCAGCAGGAGCAAACATATGCGAAAAATGTACGTAGAATGAGCTTTTTAGTGAAGAGCAGCCAGGCACATTTTAGCAAGTTTTACTTGTAAGTGGGGTTGGAAACGCTTTTCAGGCTCAATACTGGGCTCAAAAGATGCAGCCCTGATGTCTCTCATGATAGCAGGTGGTTAAGTAGAAATTCGCTGCTCGGCTGACCCTGCAGGAGCAAACGTATGCTAAAAATGTTCGTAGAATGAGATTTTCAGTGAAGAGCAGCCAGGCACATTTTAGCAAGTTTTACTTGTAAGTGGGGTTGGAAACGCTTTTCAGGCTCAATACTGGGCTCAAAACATGCAGCCCTGATGTGTCTCATGATAGCAGGTGGTTAAGTAGAAATTCGCTGCTCGGCTGACCCTGCAGGAGCAAACGTATGCTAAAAATGTTCGTAGAATGAGCTTTTCAGTGAAGAGCAGCCAGGCACATTTTAGCAAGTTTTACTTGTAAGTGGGGTTGGAAACGCTTTTCAGGCTCAATACTGGACTCAAAACATGCAGCCCTGATGTCTCTCATGATAGCAGGTGGTTAAGTAAAAATTCGCTGCTCGGCTGACCCTGCAGGAGCAAACGTATGCTAAAAATGTTTGTAGAATGAGATTTTCAGTGAAGAGCAGCCAGGCACATTTTAGCAAGTTTTACTTGTAAGTGGGGTTGGAAACGCTTTTCAGGCTCAGTACTGGGCTCAAAAGATGCAGCCCTGATGTCTCTCATGATAGCAGGTGGTTAAGTAGAAATTCGCTGCTCGGCTGACCCTGCAGGAGCAAACGTATGCTAAAAATGTTCGTAGAATGAGATTTTCAGTGAAGAGCAGCCTGGCACATTTTAACAAGTTTTACTTGTAAGGGGGGTTGGAAACGCTTTTCCATACTCAATACTGGGCTCAAAAGATGCAGCCCTGATGTCTCTCATGATAGCAGGTGGTTAAGTAGAAATTCGCTGCTCGGCTGAACCAGCAGGAGCAAACGTATGCGAAAAATGTTCGTAGAATGAGTTTTTCAGTGAAGAGCAGCCAGGCACATTTTAGCAAGTTTTACTTGTAAGTGGGGATGGAAACGCTTTTTAGGCTCAGTACTGGGCTCAAAAGATGCAACCCTGATGTCTCTCATGATAGCAGGTGGTTAAGTAGAAATTTGCTGCTCGGCTGACCCTGCAGGAGCAAACGTATGCTAAAAATGTTCGTAGAATGAGATTTTCAGTGAAGAGCAGCCAGGCACATTTTAGCAAGATTTACTTGTAAGTGGGGTTGGAAATGCTTTTCAGGCTCAATACTGGGCTCAAAAGATGCAGCCCTGATGTCTCTCATGATAGCAGGTCGTTAAGTAGAAATTCGCTGCTCGGCTGACCCTGCAGGATCAAACGTATGCTAAAAATGTTCGTAGAATGAGATTTTCAGTGAAGAGCAGCCAGGCACATTTTAGCAAGTTTTACTTGTAAGTGGGGTTGGAAACGCTTTTCAGGCTCAATACTGGGCTCAAAAGATGCAGCCCTGATGTCTCTCATGATAGCAGGTGGTTAAGTAGAAATTCGCTGCTCGGCTGACCCTGCAGGAGCAAACGTATGCTAAAAATGTACGTAGAATGAGCTTTTCAGTGAAGAGCAGCCAGGCACATTTTAGCAAGTTTTACTTGTAAGTGGGGTTGGACACGCTTTTCAGGCTCAATACTGGGCTCAAAACATGCAGCCCTGATGTCTCTCATGATAGCAGGTGGTTAAGTAGAAATTCGCTGCTCGGCTGACCCTGCAGGATCAAACGAATGCTAAAAATGTTCGTAGAATGAGATTTTCAGTGAAGAGCAGCCAGGCACATTTTAGCAAGTTTTACTTGTAAGTGGGGTTGGAAACGCTTTTCAGGCTCAATACTGGGCTCAAAAGATGCAGCCCTGATGTCTCTCATGATAGCAGGTGGTTAAGTAGAAATTCGCTGCTCGGCTGACCCTGCAGGAGCAAACGTATGCTAAAAATGTTCGTAGAATGAGATTTTCAGTGAAGAGCAGCCAGGCACATTTTAGCAAGTTTTACTTGTAAGTGGGGTTGGAAACACTTTTCAGGCTCAATACTGTGCTCAAAAGATGCAGCCCTGATGTCTCTCATGATAGCAGGTGGTTAAGTAGAAATTCGCTGCTCTGCTGACCCTGCAGGAGCAAACGTATGCTAAAAATGTTCGTAGAATGAGCTTTTCAGTGAAGAGCAGCCAGGCACATTTTAGCAAGTTTTACTTGTAAGTGGGGTTGGAAACGCTTTTCAGGCTCAATACTGGACTCAAAACATGCAGCCCTGATGTCTCTCATGATAGCAGGTGGTTAAGTAGAAATTCGCTGCTCGGCTGACCCTGCAGGAGCAAACGTATGCTAAAAATGTTCGTAGAATGAGATTTTCAGTGAAGAGCAGCCAGGCACATTTTAGCAAGTTTTACTTGTAAGTGGGGTTGGAAACGCTTTTCAGGCTCAGTACTGGGCTCAAAAGATGCAGCCCTGATGTCTCTCATGAGAGCAGGTGGTTAAGTAGAAATTCGCTGCTCGGCTGACCCTGCAGGAGCAAACGTATGCTAAAAATGTTCGTAGAATGAGATTTTCAGTGAAGAGCAGCCAGGCACATTTTAGCAGGTTTTACTTGTAAGTGGGGTTGGAAACGCTTTTCAGGCTCAATACTGGGCTCAAAACATGCAGCCCTGATGTCTCTCATGATAGCAGGTGGTTAAGTAGAAATTCGCTGCTCGGCTGACCCTGCAGGAGCAAACATATGCTAAAAATGTTCGTAGAATGAGATTTTCAGTGAAGAGCAGCCTGGCACATTTTAGCAAATTTTACTTGTAAGGGGGGTTGGAAACGCTTTTCCATACTCAATACTGGGCTCAAAAGGTGCAGCCCTGATGTCTCTCATGATAGCAGGTGGTTAAGTAGAAATTCGCTGCTCGGCTGACCCTGCAGGAGCAAACGTATGCTAAAAATGTTCGTAGAATGAGATTTTCAGTGAAGAGCAGCCAGGCACATTTTAGCAAGTTTTACTTGTAAGTGGGGTTGGAAACGCTTTTCAGGCTCAATACTGGGCTCAAAACATGCAGCCCTGATGTGTCTCATGATAGCAGGTGGTTAAGTAGAAATTCGCTGCTCGGCTGACCCTGCAGGAGCAAACGTATGCTAAAAATGTTCGTAGAATGAGCTTTTCAGTGAAGAGCAGCCAGGCACATTTTAGCAAGTTTTACTTGTAAGTGGGGTTGGAAACGCTTTTCAGGCTCAATACTGGACTCAAAACATGCAGCCCTGATGTCTCTCATGATAGCAGGTGGTTAAGTAAAAATTCGCTGCTCGGCTGACCCTGCAGGAGCAAACGTATGCTAAAAATGTTTGTAGAATGAGATTTTCAGTGAAGAGCAGCCAGGCACATTTTAGCAAGTTTTACTTGTAAGTGGGGTTGGAAACGCTTTTCAGGCTCAGTACTGGGCTCAAAAGATGCAGCCCTGATGTCTCTCATGATAGCAGGTGGTTAAGTAGAAATTCGCTGCTCGGCTGACCCTGCAGGAGCAAACGTATGCTAAAAATGTTCGTAGAATGAGATTTTCAGTGAAGAGCAGCCTGGCACATTTTAACAAGTTTTACTTGTAAGGGGGGTTGGAAACGCTTTTCCATACTCAATACTGGGCTCAAAAGATGCAGCCCTGATGTCTCTCATGATAGCAGGTGGTTAAGTAGAAATTCGCTGCTCGGCTGAACCAGCAGGAGCAAACGTATGCGAAAAATGTTCGTAGAATGAGTTTTTCAGTGAAGAGCAGCCAGGCACATTTTAGCAAGTTTTACTTGTAAGTGGGGATGGAAACGCTTTTTAGGCTCAGTACTGGGCTCAAAAGATGCAACCCTGATGTCTCTCATGATAGCAGGTGGTTAAGTAGAAATTTGCTGCTCGGCTGACCCTGCAGGAGCAAACGTATGCTAAAAATGTTCGTAGAATGAGATTTTCAGTGAAGAGCAGCCAGGCACATTTTAGCAAGATTTACTTGTAAGTGGGGTTGGAAATGCTTTTCAGGCTCAATACTGGGCTCAAAAGATGCAGCCCTGATGTCTCTCATGATAGCAGGTCGTTAAGTAGAAATTCGCTGCTCGGCTGACCCTGCAGGATCAAACGTATGCTAAAAATGTTCGTAGAATGAGATTTTCAGTGAAGAGCAGCCAGGCACATTTTAGCAAGTTTTACTTGTAAGTGGGGTTGGAAACGCTTTTCAGGCTCAATACTGGGCTCAAAAGATGCAGCCCTGATGTCTCTCATGATAGCAGGTGGTTAAGTAGAAATTCGCTGCTCGGCTGACCCTGCAGGAGCAAACGTATGCTAAAAATGTACGTAGAATGAGCTTTTCAGTGAAGAGCAGCCAGGCACATTTTAGCAAGTTTTACTTGTAAGTGGGGTTGGACACGCTTTTCAGGCTCAATACTGGGCTCAAAACATGCAGCCCTGATGTCTCTCATGATAGCAGGTGGTTAAGTAGAAATTCGCTGCTCGGCTGACCCTGCAGGATCAAACGAATGCTAAAAATGTTCGTAGAATGAGATTTTCAGTGAAGAGCAGCCAGGCACATTTTAGCAAGTTTTACTTGTAAGTGGGGTTGGAAACGCTTTTCAGGCTCAATACTGGGCTCAAAAGATGCAGCCCTGATGTCTCTCATGATAGCAGGTGGTTAAGTAGAAATTCGCTGCTCGGCTGACCCTGCAGGAGCAAACGTATGCTAAAAATGTTCGTAGAATGAGATTTTCAGTGAAGAGCAGCCAGGCACATTTTAGCAAGTTTTACTTGTAAGTGGGGTTGGAAACACTTTTCAGGCTCAATACTGTGCTCAAAAGATGCAGCCCTGATGTCTCTCATGATAGCAGGTGGTTAAGTAGAAATTCGCTGCTCTGCTGACCCTGCAGGAGCAAACGTATGCTAAAAATGTTCGTAGAATGAGCTTTTCAGTGAAGAGCAGCCAGGCACATTTTAGCAAGTTTTACTTGTAAGTGGGGTTGGAAATGCTTTTCAGGCTCAATACTGGACTCAAAACATGCAGCCCTGATGTCTCTCATGATAGCAGGTGGTTAAGTAGAAATTCGCTGCTCGGCTGACCCTGCAGGAGCAAACGTATGCTAAAAATGTTCGTAGAATGAGATTTTCAGTGAAGAGCAGCCAGGCACATTTTAGCAAGTTTTACTTGTAAGTGGGGTTGGAAACGCTTTTCAGGCTCAGTACTGGGCTCAAAAGATGCAGCCCTGATGTCTCTCATGAGAGCAGGTGGTTAAGTAGAAATTCGCTGCTCGGCTGACCCTGCAGGAGCAAACGTATGCTAAAAATGTTCGTAGAATGAGATTTTCAGTGAAGAGCAGCCAGGCACATTTTAGCAGGTTTTACTTGTAAGTGGGGTTGGAAACGCTTTTCAGGCTCAATACTGGGCTCAAAACATGCAGCCCTGATGTCTCTCATGATAGCAGGTGGTTAAGTAGAAATTCGCTGCTCGGCTGACCCTGCAGGAGCAAACATATGCTAAAAATGTTCGTAGAATGAGATTTTCAGTGAAGAGCAGCCTGGCACATTTTAGCAAATTTTACTTGTAAGGGGGGTTGGAAACGCTTTTCCATACTCAATACTGGGCTCAAAAGATGCAGCCCTGATGTCTCTCATGATAGCAGGTGGTTAAGTAGAAATTCGCTGCTCGGCTGATCCAGCAGGAGCAAACATATGCGAAAAATGTACGTAGAATGAGCTTTTTAGTGAAGAGCAGCCAGGCACATTTTAGCAAGTTTTACTTGTAAGTGGGGTTGGAAACGCTTTTCAGGCTCAGTACTGGGCTCAAAAGAAGCAGCCCTGATGTCTCTCATGATAGCAGGTGATTAAGTAGAAATTCGCTGCTCGGCTGACCCAGCAGGAACAAACGTATGCCAAAAATGTACGTAGAATGAGATTTTCAGTGAATAGCAGCTAGGCACATTTTAGCAAGTTTTACTTGTAAGTGGGGATAGAAACGCTTTTTAGGCTCAGTACTGGGCTCAAAAGATGCAGCCCTGATGTCTCTCATGATAGCAGGTGGTTAAGTAGAAATTCGCTGCTCGGTTGACCCTGCAGGATCAAACGTATGCGAAAAATGTTCGTAGAATGAGTTTTTCAGTGAAGAGCAGCCAGGCACATTTTAGCAAGTTTTACTTGTAAGGGGGTTGGAAACGCTTTTCCATACTCAATACTGGGCTCAAAAGATGCAGCCCTGATGTCTCTCATGATAGCAGGTGGTTAAGTAGAAACTCGCTGCTCGGCTGAACCAGCAGGAGCAAACGTATGCGAAAAATGTTCATAGAATGAGTTTTTCAGTGAAGAGCAGCCAGGCACATTTTAGCAAGTTTTACTTGTAAGTGGGGATGGAAACGCTTTTTAGGGTCAGTACTGGGCTCAAAAGATGCAGCCCTGATGTCTCTCATGATAGCAGGTGGTTAAGTTGAAATTCGCTGCTCGGCTGACCCTCCAGGAGCAAACGTATGCTAAAAATGTTCGTAGAATGAGCTTTTCAGTGAAGAGCAGCCAGGCACATTTTAGCAAGTTTTACTTGTAAGTGGGGTTGGAAACGCTTTTCAGGCTAAATACTGGGCTCAAAAGATGCAGCCCTGATGTCTCTCATGATAGCAGGTGGTTAAGTAGAAATTCGCTGCTCGGCTGACCCTGCAGGAGCAAACGTATGCTAAAAATGTTTGTAGAATGAGATTTTCAGTGAAGAGCAGCCAGGCACATTTTAGCAAGTTTTACTTGTAAGTGGGGTTGGAAACGCTTTTCAGGCTCAGTACTGGGCTCAAAACATGCAGTCCTGATGTCTCGCATGATAGGAGGTGGTTAAGTAGAAATTCGCTGCTCGGCTGACCCTGCAGGAGCAAACGTATGCTAAAAATGTTCGTAGAATGAGATTTTCAGTGAAGAGCAGCCAGGCACATTTTAGCAAGTTTTACTTGTAAGTGGGGTTGGAAACGCTTTTCAGGCTCAGTACTGGCCTCA
The DNA here is from genome assembly GCF_964261635.1 of Lissotriton helveticus. Taxonomy (NCBI): domain Eukaryota; kingdom Metazoa; phylum Chordata; class Amphibia; order Caudata; family Salamandridae; genus Lissotriton; species Lissotriton helveticus. The sequence continues at coordinate 1,351,855,016 of NC_136061.1, read as the reverse complement.
AAAGATGCAGCCCTGATGTCTCTCGTGATAGCAGGTGGTTAAGTAGAAATTCGCTGCTCGGTTGACCCTGCAGGATCAAACGTATGCTAAAAATGTTTGTAGAATGAGCTTTTCAGTGAAGAGCAGCCAGGCACATTTTAGCAAGTTTTACTTGTACGTGGAGTTGGAAACGCTTTTCAGGCTCAGTACTGGGCTCAAAAGATGCAGCCCTGATGTTTCTCATGATAGCAGGTGGTTAAGTAGAAATTCGCTGCTCGGCTGACCCTGCAGGAGCAAACGTATGCTAAAAATGTTCGTAGAATGAGATTTTCAGTGAAGAGCAGCCTGGCACATTTTAACAAGTTTTACTTGTAAGGGGGGTTGGAAACGCTTTTCCATACTCAATACTGGGCTCAAAAGATGCAGCCCTGATGTCTCCATGATAGCAGGTGGTTAAGTAGAAATTCGCTGCTCGGCTGAACCAGCAGGAGCAAACGTATGCGAAAAATGTTTGTAGAATGAGTTTTTCAGTGAAGAGCAGCCAGGCACATTTTAGCAAGTTTTACTTGTAAGTGGGGATGGAAACGCTTTTTAGGCTCAGTACTGGGCTAAAAAAGATGCAGCCCTGATGTCTCTCATGATAGCAGGTGGTTAAGTAGAAATTCGCTGCTCGGCTGACCCTGCAGGAGCAAACGTATGCTAAAAATGTTCGTAGAATGAGATTTTCAGTGAAGAGCAGCCAGGCACATTTTAGCAAGTTTTACTTGTAAGTGGGGTTAGAAACGCTTTTCAGGCTCAGTACTGGCCTCAAAAGATGCAGCCCTGATGTCTCTCATGATAGCAGGTGGTTAGTAGAAATTCGCTGCTCGGTTGACACTGCAGGATCAAACGTATGCTAAAAATGCTCGTAGAATGAGCTTTTCAGTGAAGAGCAGCCAGGCACATTTTAGCAAGTTTTACTTGTACGTGGAGTTGGAAACGCTTTTCAGGCTCAGTACTGGGCTCAAAAGATGCAGCCCTGATGTTTCTCATGATAGCAGGTGGTTAAGTAGAAATTCGCTGCTCGGCTGACCCTGCAGGAGCAAACGTATGCTAAAAATGTTCGTAGAATGAGATTTTCAGTGAAGAGCAGCCTGGCACATTTTAACAAGTTTTACTTGTAAGGGGGGTTGGAAACGCTTTTCCATACTCAATACTGGGCTCAAAAGATGCAGCCCTGATGTCTCTCATGATAGCAGGTGGTTAAGTAGAAATTCGCTGCTCGGCTGAACCAGCAGGAGCAAACGTATGCGAAAAATGTTCGTAGAATGAGTTTTTCAGTGAAGAGCAGCCAGGCACATTTTAGCAAGTTTTACTTTTAAGTGGGGATGGAAACGCTTTTTAGGCTCAGTACTGGGCTCAAAAGATGCAGCCCTGATGTCTCTCATGATAGCAGGTGGTTAAGTAGAAATTCGCTGCTCGGCTGACCCTGCAGGAGCAAACGTATGCTAAAAATGTTCGTAGAATGAGATTTTCAGTGAAGAGCAGCCAGGCACATTTTAGCAAGTTTTACTTGTAAGTGGGATTGGAAACGCTTTTCAGGCTCAGTACTGGCCTCAAAAGATGCAGCCCTGATGTCTCTCATGATAGCAGGTGGTTAAGTAGAAATTCGCTGCTCGGCTGACCCTGCAGGAGCAAACGTATGCTAAAAATGTTCGTAGAATGAGATTTTCAGTGAAGAGCAGCCTGGCACATTTTAACAAGTTTTACTTGTAAGGGGGGTTGGAAACGCTTTTCCATACTCAATACTGGGCTCAAAAGATGCAGCCCTGATGTCTCTCATGATAGCAGGTAGTTAAGTAGAAATTCGCTGCTCGGCTGAACCAGCAGGAGCAAACGTATGCGAAAAATGTTCGTAGAATGAGTTTTTCAGTGAAGAGCAGCCAGGCACATTTTAGCAAGTTTTACTTGTAAGTGGGGATGGAAACGCTTTTTAGGCTCAGTACTGGGCTCAAAAGATGCAACCCTGATGTCTCTCATGATAGCAGGTGGTTAAGTAGAAATTCGCTGCTCGGCTGACCCTGCAGGAGCAAACGTATGCTAAAAATGTTCGTAGAATGAGATTTTCAGTGAAGAGCAGCCAGGCACATTTTAGCAAGATTTACTTGTAAGTGGGGTTGGAAATGCTTTTCAGGCTCAATACTGGGCTCAAAAGATGCAGCCCTGATGTCTCTCATGATAGCAGGTGGTTAAGTAGAAATTCGCTGCTCGGCTGATCCAGCAGGAGCAAACATATGCGAAAAATGTACGTAGAATGAGCTTTTCAGTGAAGAGCAGCCAGGCACATTTTAGCAAGTTTTACTTGTAAGTGGGGTTGGAAACGCTGTTCAGGCTCAATACTGGGCTCAAAAGATGCAGCCCTGATGTCTCTCATGATAGCAGGTGGTTAAGTAGAAATTCGCTGCTCGGCTGACCCTGCAGGATCAAACGTATGCTAAAAATGTTCGTAGAATGAGATTTTCAGTGAAGAGCAGCCAGGCACATTTTAGCAAGTTTTACTTGTAGGTGGGGTTGGAAACGCTTTTCAGGCTCAATACTGGGCTCAAAAGATGCAGCCCTGATGTCTCTCATGATAGCAGGTGGTTAAGTAGAAATTCGCTGCTCGGCTGACCCTGCAGGAGCAAACGTATGCTAAAAATGTTCGTAGAATGAGATTTTCAGTGAAGAGCAGCCAGGCACATTTTAGCAAGTTTTACTTGTAAGTGGGGTTGGAAACACTTTTCAGGCTCAATACTGGGCTCAAAACATGCAGCCCTGATGTCTCTCATGATAGCAGGTGGTTAAGTAGAAATTCGCTGCTCGGCTGACCCTGCAGGAGCAAACGTATGCCAAAAATGTTCGTAGAATGAGCTTTTCAGTGAAGAGCAGCCAGGCACATTTTAGCAAGTTTTACTTGTAAGTGGGGTTGGAAACGCTTTTCAGGCTCAATACTGGACTCAAAACATGCAGCCCTGATGTCTCTCATGATAGCAGGTGGTTAAGTAGAAATTCGCTGCTCGGCTGACCCTGCAGGAGCAAACGTATGCTAAAAATGTTCGTAGAATGAGATTTTCAGTGAAGAGCAGCCAGGCACATTTTAGCAAGTTTTACTTGTAAGTGGGGTTGGAAACGCTTTTCAGGCTCAGTACTGGGCTCAAAAGATGCAGCCCTGATGTCTCTCATGATAGCAGGTGGTTAAGTAGAAATGCGCTGCTTGGCTGACCCTGCAGGAGCAAACGTATGCTAAAAATGTTCGTAGAATGAGATTTTCAGTGAAGAGCAGCCTGGCACATTTTAACAAGTTTTACTTGTAAGGGGGGTTGGAAACGCTTTTCCATACTCAATACTGGGCTCAAAAGATGCAGCCCTGATGTCTCTCATGATAGCAGGTGGTTAAGTAGAAATTCGCTGCTCGGCTGAACCAGCAGGAGCAAACGTATGCGAAAAATGTTCGTAGAATGAGTTTTTCAGGGAAGAGCAGCCAGGCACATTTTAGCAAGTTTTACTTGTAAGTGGGGATGGAAACGCTTTTCAGGCTCAGTACTGGGCTCAAAAGATGCAGCCCTGATGTCTCTCATGAGAGCAGGTGGTTAAGTAGAAATTCGCTGCTCGGCTGACCCTGCAGGAGCAAACGTATGCTAAAAATGTTCGTAGAATGAGATTTTCAGTGAAGAGCAGCCAGGCACATTTTAGCAGGTTTTACTTGTAAGTGGGGTTGGAAACGCTTTTCAGGCTCAATACTGGGCTCAAAACATGCAGCCCTGATGTCTCTCATGATAGCAGGTGGTTAAGTAGAAATTCGCTGCTCGGCTGACCCTGCAGGAGCAAACATATGCTAAAAATGTTCGTAGAATGAGATTTTCAGTGAAGAGCAGCCTGGCACATTTTAGCAAATTTTACTTGTAAGGGGGGTTGGAAACGCTTTTCCATACTCAATACTGGGCTCAAAAGGTGCAGCCCTGATGTCTCTCATGATAGCAGGTGGTTAAGTAGAAATTCGCTGCTCGGCTGATCCAGCAGGAGCAAACATATGCGAAAAATGTACGTAGAATGAGCTTTTTAGTGAAGAGCAGCCAGGCACATTTTAGCAAGTTTTACTTGTAAGTGGGGTTGGAAACGCTTTTCAGGCTCAATACTGGGCTCAAAAGATGCAGCCCTGATGTCTCTCATGATAGCAGGTGGTTAAGTAGAAATTCGCTGCTCGGCTGACCCTGCAGGAGCAAACGTATGCTAAAAATGTTCGTAGAATGAGATTTTCAGTGAAGAGCAGCCAGGCACATTTTAGCAAGTTTTACTTGTAAGTGGGGTTGGAAACGCTTTTCAGGCTCAATACTGGGCTCAAAACATGCAGCCCTGATGTGTCTCATGATAGCAGGTGGTTAAGTAGAAATTCGCTGCTCGGCTGACCCTGCAGGAGCAAACGTATGCTAAAAATGTTCGTAGAATGAGCTTTTCAGTGAAGAGCAGCCAGGCACATTTTAGCAAGTTTTACTTGTAAGTGGGGTTGGAAACGCTTTTCAGGCTCAATACTGGACTCAAAACATGCAGCCCTGATGTCTCTCATGATAGCAGGTGGTTAAGTAAAAATTCGCTGCTCGGCTGACCCTGCAGGAGCAAACGTATGCTAAAAATGTTTGTAGAATGAGATTTTCAGTGAAGAGCAGCCAGGCACATTTTAGCAAGTTTTACTTGTAAGTGGGGTTGGAAACGCTTTTCAGGCTCAGTACTGGGCTCAAAAGATGCAGCCCTGATGTCTCTCATGATAGCAGGTGGTTAAGTAGAAATTCGCTGCTCGGCTGACCCTGCAGGAGCAAACGTATGCTAAAAATGTTCGTAGAATGAGATTTTCAGTGAAGAGCAGCCTGGCACATTTTAACAAGTTTTACTTGTAAGGGGGGTTGGAAACGCTTTTCCATACTCAATACTGGGCTCAAAAGATGCAGCCCTGATGTCTCTCATGATAGCAGGTGGTTAAGTAGAAATTCGCTGCTCGGCTGAACCAGCAGGAGCAAACGTATGCGAAAAATGTTCGTAGAATGAGTTTTTCAGTGAAGAGCAGCCAGGCACATTTTAGCAAGTTTTACTTGTAAGTGGGGATGGAAACGCTTTTTAGGCTCAGTACTGGGCTCAAAAGATGCAACCCTGATGTCTCTCATGATAGCAGGTGGTTAAGTAGAAATTTGCTGCTCGGCTGACCCTGCAGGAGCAAACGTATGCTAAAAATGTTCGTAGAATGAGATTTTCAGTGAAGAGCAGCCAGGCACATTTTAGCAAGATTTACTTGTAAGTGGGGTTGGAAATGCTTTTCAGGCTCAATACTGGGCTCAAAAGATGCAGCCCTGATGTCTCTCATGATAGCAGGTCGTTAAGTAGAAATTCGCTGCTCGGCTGACCCTGCAGGATCAAACGTATGCTAAAAATGTTCGTAGAATGAGATTTTCAGTGAAGAGCAGCCAGGCACATTTTAGCAAGTTTTACTTGTAAGTGGGGTTGGAAACGCTTTTCAGGCTCAATACTGGGCTCAAAAGATGCAGCCCTGATGTCTCTCATGATAGCAGGTGGTTAAGTAGAAATTCGCTGCTCGGCTGACCCTGCAGGAGCAAACGTATGCTAAAAATGTACGTAGAATGAGCTTTTCAGTGAAGAGCAGCCAGGCACATTTTAGCAAGTTTTACTTGTAAGTGGGGTTGGACACGCTTTTCAGGCTCAATACTGGGCTCAAAACATGCAGCCCTGATGTCTCTCATGATAGCAGGTGGTTAAGTAGAAATTCGCTGCTCGGCTGACCCTGCAGGATCAAACGAATGCTAAAAATGTTCGTAGAATGAGATTTTCAGTGAAGAGCAGCCAGGCACATTTTAGCAAGTTTTACTTGTAAGTGGGGTTGGAAACGCTTTTCAGGCTCAATACTGGGCTCAAAAGATGCAGCCCTGATGTCTCTCATGATAGCAGGTGGTTAAGTAGAAATTCGCTGCTCGGCTGACCCTGCAGGAGCAAACGTATGCTAAAAATGTTCGTAGAATGAGATTTTCAGTGAAGAGCAGCCAGGCACATTTTAGCAAGTTTTACTTGTAAGTGGGGTTGGAAACACTTTTCAGGCTCAATACTGTGCTCAAAAGATGCAGCCCTGATGTCTCTCATGATAGCAGGTGGTTAAGTAGAAATTCGCTGCTCTGCTGACCCTGCAGGAGCAAACGTATGCTAAAAATGTTCGTAGAATGAGCTTTTCAGTGAAGAGCAGCCAGGCACATTTTAGCAAGTTTTACTTGTAAGTGGGGTTGGAAACGCTTTTCAGGCTCAATACTGGACTCAAAACATGCAGCCCTGATGTCTCTCATGATAGCAGGTGGTTAAGTAGAAATTCGCTGCTCGGCTGACCCTGCAGGAGCAAACGTATGCTAAAAATGTTCGTAGAATGAGATTTTCAGTGAAGAGCAGCCAGGCACATTTTAGCAAGTTTTACTTGTAAGTGGGGTTGGAAACGCTTTTCAGGCTCAGTACTGGGCTCAAAAGATGCAGCCCTGATGTCTCTCATGAGAGCAGGTGGTTAAGTAGAAATTCGCTGCTCGGCTGACCCTGCAGGAGCAAACGTATGCTAAAAATGTTCGTAGAATGAGATTTTCAGTGAAGAGCAGCCAGGCACATTTTAGCAGGTTTTACTTGTAAGTGGGGTTGGAAACGCTTTTCAGGCTCAATACTGGGCTCAAAACATGCAGCCCTGATGTCTCTCATGATAGCAGGTGGTTAAGTAGAAATTCGCTGCTCGGCTGACCCTGCAGGAGCAAACATATGCTAAAAATGTTCGTAGAATGAGATTTTCAGTGAAGAGCAGCCTGGCACATTTTAGCAAATTTTACTTGTAAGGGGGGTTGGAAACGCTTTTCCATACTCAATACTGGGCTCAAAAGGTGCAGCCCTGATGTCTCTCATGATAGCAGGTGGTTAAGTAGAAATTCGCTGCTCGGCTGACCCTGCAGGAGCAAACGTATGCTAAAAATGTTCGTAGAATGAGATTTTCAGTGAAGAGCAGCCAGGCACATTTTAGCAAGTTTTACTTGTAAGTGGGGTTGGAAACGCTTTTCAGGCTCAATACTGGGCTCAAAACATGCAGCCCTGATGTGTCTCATGATAGCAGGTGGTTAAGTAGAAATTCGCTGCTCGGCTGACCCTGCAGGAGCAAACGTATGCTAAAAATGTTCGTAGAATGAGCTTTTCAGTGAAGAGCAGCCAGGCACATTTTAGCAAGTTTTACTTGTAAGTGGGGTTGGAAACGCTTTTCAGGCTCAATACTGGACTCAAAACATGCAGCCCTGATGTCTCTCATGATAGCAGGTGGTTAAGTAAAAATTCGCTGCTCGGCTGACCCTGCAGGAGCAAACGTATGCTAAAAATGTTTGTAGAATGAGATTTTCAGTGAAGAGCAGCCAGGCACATTTTAGCAAGTTTTACTTGTAAGTGGGGTTGGAAACGCTTTTCAGGCTCAGTACTGGGCTCAAAAGATGCAGCCCTGATGTCTCTCATGATAGCAGGTGGTTAAGTAGAAATTCGCTGCTCGGCTGACCCTGCAGGAGCAAACGTATGCTAAAAATGTTCGTAGAATGAGATTTTCAGTGAAGAGCAGCCTGGCACATTTTAACAAGTTTTACTTGTAAGGGGGGTTGGAAACGCTTTTCCATACTCAATACTGGGCTCAAAAGATGCAGCCCTGATGTCTCTCATGATAGCAGGTGGTTAAGTAGAAATTCGCTGCTCGGCTGAACCAGCAGGAGCAAACGTATGCGAAAAATGTTCGTAGAATGAGTTTTTCAGTGAAGAGCAGCCAGGCACATTTTAGCAAGTTTTACTTGTAAGTGGGGATGGAAACGCTTTTTAGGCTCAGTACTGGGCTCAAAAGATGCAACCCTGATGTCTCTCATGATAGCAGGTGGTTAAGTAGAAATTTGCTGCTCGGCTGACCCTGCAGGAGCAAACGTATGCTAAAAATGTTCGTAGAATGAGATTTTCAGTGAAGAGCAGCCAGGCACATTTTAGCAAGATTTACTTGTAAGTGGGGTTGGAAATGCTTTTCAGGCTCAATACTGGGCTCAAAAGATGCAGCCCTGATGTCTCTCATGATAGCAGGTCGTTAAGTAGAAATTCGCTGCTCGGCTGACCCTGCAGGATCAAACGTATGCTAAAAATGTTCGTAGAATGAGATTTTCAGTGAAGAGCAGCCAGGCACATTTTAGCAAGTTTTACTTGTAAGTGGGGTTGGAAACGCTTTTCAGGCTCAATACTGGGCTCAAAAGATGCAGCCCTGATGTCTCTCATGATAGCAGGTGGTTAAGTAGAAATTCGCTGCTCGGCTGACCCTGCAGGAGCAAACGTATGCTAAAAATGTACGTAGAATGAGCTTTTCAGTGAAGAGCAGCCAGGCACATTTTAGCAAGTTTTACTTGTAAGTGGGGTTGGACACGCTTTTCAGGCTCAATACTGGGCTCAAAACATGCAGCCCTGATGTCTCTCATGATAGCAGGTGGTTAAGTAGAAATTCGCTGCTCGGCTGACCCTGCAGGATCAAACGAATGCTAAAAATGTTCGTAGAATGAGATTTTCAGTGAAGAGCAGCCAGGCACATTTTAGCAAGTTTTACTTGTAAGTGGGGTTGGAAACGCTTTTCAGGCTCAATACTGGGCTCAAAAGATGCAGCCCTGATGTCTCTCATGATAGCAGGTGGTTAAGTAGAAATTCGCTGCTCGGCTGACCCTGCAGGAGCAAACGTATGCTAAAAATGTTCGTAGAATGAGATTTTCAGTGAAGAGCAGCCAGGCACATTTTAGCAAGTTTTACTTGTAAGTGGGGTTGGAAACACTTTTCAGGCTCAATACTGTGCTCAAAAGATGCAGCCCTGATGTCTCTCATGATAGCAGGTGGTTAAGTAGAAATTCGCTGCTCTGCTGACCCTGCAGGAGCAAACGTATGCTAAAAATGTTCGTAGAATGAGCTTTTCAGTGAAGAGCAGCCAGGCACATTTTAGCAAGTTTTACTTGTAAGTGGGGTTGGAAATGCTTTTCAGGCTCAATACTGGACTCAAAACATGCAGCCCTGATGTCTCTCATGATAGCAGGTGGTTAAGTAGAAATTCGCTGCTCGGCTGACCCTGCAGGAGCAAACGTATGCTAAAAATGTTCGTAGAATGAGATTTTCAGTGAAGAGCAGCCAGGCACATTTTAGCAAGTTTTACTTGTAAGTGGGGTTGGAAACGCTTTTCAGGCTCAGTACTGGGCTCAAAAGATGCAGCCCTGATGTCTCTCATGAGAGCAGGTGGTTAAGTAGAAATTCGCTGCTCGGCTGACCCTGCAGGAGCAAACGTATGCTAAAAATGTTCGTAGAATGAGATTTTCAGTGAAGAGCAGCCTGGCACATTTTAGCAAATTTTACTTGTAAGGGGGGTTGGAAACGCTTTTCCATACTCAATACTGGGCTCAAAAGATGCAGCCCTGATGTCTCTCATGATAGCAGGTGGTTAAGTAGAAATTCGCTGCTCGGCTGATCCAGCAGGAGCAAACATATGCGAAAAATGTACGTAGAATGAGCTTTTTAGTGAAGAGCAGCCAGGCACATTTTAGCAAGTTTTACTTGTAAGTGGGGTTGGAAACGCTTTTCAGGCTCAGTACTGGGCTCAAAAGAAGCAGCCCTGATGTCTCTCATGATAGCAGGTGATTAAGTAGAAATTCGCTGCTCGGCTGACCCAGCAGGAACAAACGTATGCCAAAAATGTACGTAGAATGAGATTTTCAGTGAATAGCAGCTAGGCACATTTTAGCAAGTTTTACTTGTAAGTGGGGATAGAAACGCTTTTTAGGCTCAGTACTGGGCTCAAAAGATGCAGCCCTGATGTCTCTCATGATAGCAGGTGGTTAAGTAGAAATTCGCTGCTCGGTTGACCCTGCAGGATCAAACGTATGCGAAAAATGTTCGTAGAATGAGTTTTTCAGTGAAGAGCAGCCAGGCACATTTTAGCAAGTTTTACTTGTAAGGGGGTTGGAAACGCTTTTCCATACTCAATACTGGGCTCAAAAGATGCAGCCCTGATGTCTCTCATGATAGCAGGTGGTTAAGTAGAAACTCGCTGCTCGGCTGAACCAGCAGGAGCAAACGTATGCGAAAAATGTTCATAGAATGAGTTTTTCAGTGAAGAGCAGCCAGGCACATTTTAGCAAGTTTTACTTGTAAGTGGGGATGGAAACGCTTTTTAGGGTCAGTACTGGGCTCAAAAGATGCAGCCCTGATGTCTCTCATGATAGCAGGTGGTTAAGTTGAAATTCGCTGCTCGGCTGACCCTCCAGGAGCAAACGTATGCTAAAAATGTTCGTAGAATGAGCTTTTCAGTGAAGAGCAGCCAGGCACATTTTAGCAAGTTTTACTTGTAAGTGGGGTTGGAAACGCTTTTCAGGCTAAATACTGGGCTCAAAAGATGCAGCCCTGATGTCTCTCATGATAGCAGGTGGTTAAGTAGAAATTCGCTGCTCGGCTGACCCTGCAGGAGCAAACGTATGCTAAAAATGTTTGTAGAATGAGATTTTCAGTGAAGAGCAGCCAGGCACATTTTAGCAAGTTTTACTTGTAAGTGGGGTTGGAAACGCTTTTCAGGCTCAGTACTGGGCTCAAAACATGCAGTCCTGATGTCTCGCATGATAGGAGGTGGTTAAGTAGAAATTCGCTGCTCGGCTGACCCTGCAGGAGCAAACGTATGCTAAAAATGTTCGTAGAATGAGATTTTCAGTGAAGAGCAGCCAGGCACATTTTAGCAAGTTTTACTTGTAAGTGGGGTTGGAAACGCTTTTCAGGCTCAGTACTGGCCTCAAAAGATGCAGCCCTGATGTCTCTCGTGATAGCAGGTGGTTAAGTAGAAATTCGCTGCTCGGTTGACCCTGCAGGATCAAACGTATGCTAAAAATGTTTGTAGAATGAGCTTTTCAGTGAAGAGCAGCCAGGCACATTTTAGCAAGTTTTACTTGTACGTGGAGTTGGAAACGCTTTTCAGGCTCAGTACTGGGCTCAAAAGATGCAGCCCTGATGTTTCTCATGATAGCAGGTGGTTAAGTAGAAATTCGCTGCTCGGCTGACCCTGCAGGAGCAAACGTATGCTAAAAATGTTCGTAGAATGAGATTTTCAGTGAAGAGCAGCCTGGCACATTTTAACAAGTTTTACTTGTAAGGGGGGTTGGAAACGCTTTTCCATACTCAATACTGGGCTCAAAAGATGCAGCCCTGATGTCTCCATGATAGCAGGTGGTTAAGTAGAAATTCGCTGCTCGGCTGAACCAGCAGGAGCAAACGTATGCGAAAAATGTTTGTAGAATGAGTTTTTCAGTGAAGAGCAGCCAGGCACATTTTAGCAAGTTTTACTTGTAAGTGGGGATGGAAACGCTTTTTAGGCTCAGTACTGGGCTAAAAAAGATGCAGCCCTGATGTCTCTCATGATAGCAGGTGGTTAAGTAGAAATTCGCTGCTCGGCTGACCCTGCAGGAGCAAACGTATGCTAAAAATGTTCGTAGAATGAGATTTTCAGTGAAGAGCAGCCAGGCACATTTTAGCAAGTTTTACTTGTAAGTGGGGTTAGAAACGCTTTTCAGGCTCAGTACTGGCCTCAAAAGATGCAGCCCTGATGTCTCTCATGATAGCAGGTGGTTAGTAGAAATTCGCTGCTCGGTTGACACTGCAGGATCAAACGTATGCTAAAAATGCTCGTAGAATGAGCTTTTCAGTGAAGAGCAGCCAGGCACATTTTAGCAAGTTTTACTTGTACGTGGAGTTGGAAACGCTTTTCAGGCTCAGTACTGGGCTCAAAAGATGCAGCCCTGATGTTTCTCATGATAGCAGGTGGTTAAGTAGAAATTCGCTGCTCGGCTGACCCTGCAGGAGCAAACGTATGCTAAAAATGTTCGTAGAATGAGATTTTCAGTGAAGAGCAGCCTGGCACATTTTAACAAGTTTTACTTGTAAGGGGGGTTGGAAACGCTTTTCCATACTCAATACTGGGCTCAAAAGATGCAGCCCTGATGTCTCTCATGATAGCAGGTGGTTAAGTAGAAATTCGCTGCTCGGCTGAACCAGCAGGAGCAAACGTATGCGAAAAATGTTCGTAGAATGAGTTTTTCAGTGAAGAGCAGCCAGGCACATTTTAGCAAGTTTTACTTTTAAGTGGGGATGGAAACGCTTTTTAGGCTCAGTACTGGGCTCAAAAGATGCAGCCCTGATGTCTCTCATGATAGCAGGTGGTTAAGTAGAAATTCGCTGCTCGGCTGACCCTGCAGGAGCAAACGTATGCTAAAAATGTTCGTAGAATGAGATTTTCAGTGAAGAGCAGCCAGGCACATTTTAGCAAGTTTTACTTGTAAGTGGGATTGGAAACGCTTTTCAGGCTCAGTACTGGCCTCAAAAGATGCAGCCCTGATGTCTCTCATGATAGCAGGTGGTTAAGTAGAAATTCGCTGCTCGGCTGACCCTGCAGGAGCAAACGTATGCTAAAAATGTTCGTAGAATGAGATTTTCAGTGAAGAGCAGCCTGGCACATTTTAACAAGTTTTACTTGTAAGGGGGGTTGGAAACGCTTTTCCATACTCAATACTGGGCTCAAAAGATGCAGCCCTGATGTCTCTCATGATAGCAGGTAGTTAAGTAGAAATTCGCTGCTCGGCTGAACCAGCAGGAGCAAACGTATGCGAAAAATGTTCGTAGAATGAGTTTTTCAGTGAAGAGCAGCCAGGCACATTTTAGCAAGTTTTACTTGTAAGTGGGGATGGAAACGCTTTTTAGGCTCAGTACTGGGCTCAAAAGATGCAACCCTGATGTCTCTCATGATAGCAGGTGGTTAAGTAGAAATTCGCTGCTCGGCTGACCCTGCAGGAGCAAACGTATGCTAAAAATGTTCGTAGAATGAGATTTTCAGTGAAGAGCAGCCAGGCACATTTTAGCAAGATTTACTTGTAAGTGGGGTTGGAAATGCTTTTCAGGCTCAATACTGGGCTCAAAAGATGCAGCCCTGATGTCTCTCATGATAGCAGGTGGTTAAGTAGAAATTCGCTGCTCGGCTGATCCAGCAGGAGCAAACATATGCGAAAAATGTACGTAGAATGAGCTTTTCAGTGAAGAGCAGCCAGGCACATTTTAGCAAGTTTTACTTGTAAGTGGGGTTGGAAACGCTGTTCAGGCTCAATACTGGGCTCAAAAGATGCAGCCCTGATGTCTCTCATGATAGCAGGTGGTTAAGTAGAAATTCGCTGCTCGGCTGACCCTGCAGGATCAAACGTATGCTAAAAATGTTCGTAGAATGAGATTTTCAGTGAAGTGCAGCCAGGCACATTTTAGCAAGTTTTACTTGTAGGTGGGGTTGGAAACGCTTTTCAGGCTCAATACTGGGCTCAAAAGATGCAGCCCTGATGTCTCTCATGATAGCAGGTGGTTAAGTAGAAATTCGCTGCTCGGCTGACCCTGCAGGAGCAAACGTATGCTAAAAATGTTCGTAGAATGAGATTTTCAGTGAAGAGCAGCCAGGCACATTTTAGCAAGTTTTACTTGTAAGTGGGGTTGGAAACACTTTTCAGGCTCAATACTGGGCTCAAAACATGCAGCCCTGATGTCTCTCATGATAGCAGGTGGTTAAGTAGAAATTCGCTGCTCGGCTGACCCTGCAGGAGCAAACGTATGCCAAAAATGTTCGTAGAATGAGCTTTTCAGTGAAGAGCAGCCAGGCACATTTTAGCAAGTTTTACTTGTAAGTGGGGTTGGAAACGCTTTTCAGGCTCAATACTGGACTCAAAACATGCAGCCCTGATGTCTCTCATGATAGCAGGTGGTTAAGTAGAAATTCGCTGCTCGGCTGACCCTGCAGGAGCAAACGTATGCTAAAAATGTTCGTAGAATGAGATTTTCAGTGAAGAGCAGCCAGGCACATTTTAGCAAGTTTTACTTGTAAGTGGGGTTGGAAACGCTTTTCAGGCTCAGTACTGGGCTCAAAAGATGCAGCCCTGATGTCTCTCATGATAGCAGGTGGTTAAGTAGAAATGCGCTGCTTGGCTGACCCTGCAGGAGCAAACGTATGCTAAAAATGTTCGTAGAATGAGATTTTCAGTGAAGAGCAGCCTGGCACATTTTAACAAGTTTTACTTGTAAGGGGGGTTGGAAACGCTTTTCCATACTCAATACTGGGCTCAAAAGATGCAGCCCTGATGTCTCTCATGATAGCAGGTGGTTAAGTAGAAATTCGCTGCTCGGCTGAACCAGCAGGAGCAAACGTATGCGAAAAATGTTCGTAGAATGAGTTTTTCAGGGAAGAGCAGCCAGGCACATTTTAGCAAGTTTTACTTGTAAGTGGGGATGGAAACGCTTTTTAGGCTCAGTACTGGGCTCAAAAGATGCAACCCTGATGTCTCTCATGATAGCAGGTGGTTAAGTAGAAATTCGCTGCTCGGCTGACCCTGCAGGAGCAAACGTATGCTAAAAATGTTCGTAGAATGAGATTTTCAGTGAAGAGCAGCCAGGCACATTTTAGCAAGATTTACTTGTAAGTGGGGTTGGAAACGCTTTTCAGGCTCAATACTGGGCTCAAAAGATGCAGCCCTGATGTCTCTCATGAAAGCAGGTGGTTAAGTAGAAATTCGCTGCTCGGCTGATCCAGCAGGAGCAAACATATGCGAAAAATGTACGTAGAATGAGCTTTTCAGTGAAGAGCAGCCAGGCACATTTTAGCAAGTTTTACTTGTAAGTGGGGTTGGAAACGCTTTTCAGGCTCAGTACTGGGCTCAAAACATGCAGCCCTGATGTCTCTCATGATAGCAGGTGGTTAAGTAGAAATTCGCTGCTCGGCTGACCCTGCAGGATCAAACGTATGCTAAAAATGTTCGTAGAATGAGCTTTTCAGTGAAGAGCAGCCAGGCACATTTTAGCAAGTTTTACTTGTACGTGGAGTTGGAAACGCTTTTCAGGCTCAGTACTGGGCTCAAAAGATGCAGCCCTGATGTCTCTCATGATAGCAGGTGGTTAAGTAGAAATTCGCTGCTCGGCTCACCCTGCAGGAGCAAACGTATGCTAAAAATGTTCGTAGAATGAGATTTTCAGTGAAGAGCAGCCTGGCACATTTTAACAAGTTTTACTTGTAAGGGGGGTTGGAAACGCTTTTCCATACTCAATACTGGGCTCAAAAGATGCAGCCCTGATGTCTCTCATGATAGCAGGTGGTTAAGTAGAAATTCGCTGCTCGGCTGAACCAGCAGGAGCAAACGTATGCGAAAAATGTTCGTAGAATGAGTTTTTCAGTGAAGAGCAGCCAGGCACATTTTAGCAAGTTTTACTTGTAAGTGGGGATGGAAACGCTTTTTAGGCTCAGTACTGGGCTCAAAAGATGCAGCCCTGATGTCTCTCATGATAGCAGGTGGTTAAGTAGAAATTCGCTGCTTGGCTGACCCTGCAGGAGCAAACGTATGCTAAAAATGTTCGTAGAATGAGATTTTCAGTGAAGAGCAGCCAGGCACATTTTAGCAAGATTTACTTGTAAGTGGGGTTGGAAACGCTTTTCAGGCTCAATACTGGGCTCAAAAGATGCAGCCCTGATGTCTCTCATGATAGCAGGTGGTTAAGTAGAAATTCGCTGCTCGGCTGATCCAGCAGGAGCAAACATATGCGAAAAATGTACGTAGAATGAGCTTTTCAGTGAAGAGCAGCCAGGCACATTTTAGCAAGTTTTACTTGTAAGTGGGGTTGGAAACGCTTTTCAGGCTCAATACTGGGCTCAAAAGATGTAGCCCTGATGTCTCTCATGATAGCAGGTGGTTAAGTAGTAATTCGCTGCTCGGCTGACCGTGCAGGAGCAAACGTATGCTAAAAATGTTCGTAGAATGAGATTTTCAGTGAAGAGCAGCCAGGCACATTTTAGCAAGTTTTACTTGTAAGTGGGGTTGGAAACGCTTTTCAGGCTCAGTACTGGCCTCAAAAGATGCAGCCCTGATGTCTCTCATGATAGCAGGTGGTTAAGTAGAAATTCGCTGCTCGGTTGACCCTGCAGGATCAAACGTATGCTAAAAATGTTCGTAGAATGAGCTTTTCAGTGAAGAGCAGCCAGGCACATTTTAGCAAGTTTTACTTGTACGTGGAGTTGGAAACGCTTTTCAGGCTCAGTACTGGGCTCAAAAGATGCAGCCCTGATGTCTCTCATGATAGCAGGTGGTTAAGTAGAAATTCGCTGCTAGGCTGACCCTGCAGGAGCAAACGTATGCTAAAAATGTTCGTAGAATGAGATTTTCAGTGAAGAGCAGCCTGGCACATTTTAACAAGTTTTACTTGTAAGGGGGGTTGGAAACGCTTTTCCATACTCAATACTGGGCTCAAAAGATGCAGCCCTGATGTCTCTCATGATAGCAGGTGGTTAAGTAGAAATTCGCTGCTCGGCTGAACCAGCAGGAGCAAACGTATGCGAAAAATGTTCGTAGAATGAGTTTTTCAGTGAAGAGCAGCCAGGCACATTTTAGCAAGTTTTACTTGTAAGTGGGGATGGAAACGCTTTTTAGGCTCAGTACTGGGCTCAAAAGATGCAACCCTGATGTCTCTCATGATAGCAGGTGGTTAAGTAGAAATTCGCTGCTCGGCTGACCCTGCAGGAGCAAACGTATGCTAAAAATGTTCGTAGAATGAGATTTTCAGTGACGAGCAGCCAGGCACATTTTAGCAAGATTTACTTGTAAGTGGGGTTGGAAACGCTTTTCAGGCTCAATACTGGGCTCAAAAGATGCAGCCCTGATGTCTCTCATGATAGCAGGTGGTTAAGTAGAAATTCGCTGCTCGGCTGACCGTGCAGGAGCAAACGTATGCTAAAAATGTTCGTAGAATGAGATTTTCAGTGAAGAGCAGCCAGGCACATTTTAGCAAGTTTTACTTGTAAGTGGGGTTGGAAACGCTTTTCAGGCTCAGTACTGGGCTCAAAACATTCAGCCCTGATGTCTCTCATGATAGCAGGTGGTTAAGTAGAAATTCGCTGCTCGGCTGACCCTGCAGGATCAAATGTATGCTAAAAATGTTCGTAGAATGAGATTTTCAGTGAAGAGCAGCCAGGCACATTTTAGCAAGTTTTACTTGTAAGTGGGGTTGGAAACGCTTTTCAGGCTCAATACTGGGCTCAAAAGATGCAGCCCTGATGTCTCTCATGATAGCAGGTGGTTAAGTAGAAATTCGCTGCTCGGCTGACCCTGCAGGAGCAAACGTATGCTAAAAATGTTCGTAGAATGAGATTTTCAGTGAAGAGCAGCCAGGCACATTTTAGCAAGTTTTACTTGTAAGTTGGGTTGGAAACGCTTTTCAGGCTCAATACTGGGCTCAAAACATGCAGCCCTGATGTGTCTCATGATAGCAGGTGGTTAAGTAGAAATTCGCTGCTCGGCTGACCCTGCAGGAGCAAACGTATGCTAAAAATGTTCGTAGAATGAGCTTTTCAGTGAAGAGCAGCCAGGCACATTTTAGCAAGTTTTACTTGTAAGTGGGGTTGGAAACGCTTTTCAGGCTCAATACTGGACTCAAAACATGCAGCCCTGATGTCTCTCATGATAGCAGGTGGTTAAGTAGAAATTCGCTGCTCGGCTGACCCTGCAGGAGCAAACGTATGCTAAAAATTTTTGTAGAATGAGATTTTCAGTGAAGAGCAGCCAGGCACATTTTAGCAAGTTTTACTTGTAAGTGGGGTTGGAAACGCTTTTCAGGCTCAGTACTGGGCTCAAAAGATGCAGCCCTGATGTCTCTCATGATAGCAGGTGGTTAAGTAGAAATTCGCTGCTCGGCTGACCCTGCAGGAGCAAACGTATGCTAAAAATGTTCGTAGAATGAGATTTTCAGTGAAGAGCAGCCTGGCACATTTTAACAAGTTTTACTTGTAAGGGGGGTTGGAAACGCTTTTCCATACTCAATACTGGGCTCAAAAGATGCAGCCCTGATGTCTCTCATGATAGCAGGTGGTTAAGTAGAAATTCGCTGCTCGGCTGAACCAGCAGGAGCAAACGTATGCGAAAAATGTTCGTAGAATGAGTTTTTCAGTGAAGAGCAGCCAGGCACATTTTAGCAAGTTTTACTTGTAAGTGGGGATGGAAACGCTTTTTAGGCTCAGTACTGGGCTCAAAAGATGCAACCCTGATGTCTCTCATGATAGCAGGTGGTTAAGTAGAAATTTGCTGCTCGGCTGACCCTGCAGGAGCAAACGTATGCTAAAAATGTTCGTAGAATGAGATTTTCAGTGAAGAGCAGCCAGGCACATTTTAGCAAGTTTTACTTGTAAGTGGGGTTGGAAACGCTTTTCAGGCTCAGTACTGGGCTCAAAAGATGCAGCCCTGATGTCTCTCATGATAGCAGGTGGTTAAGTAGAAATTCGCTGCTCGGCTGACCCTGCAGGAGCAAACGTATGCTAAAAATGTTCGTAGAATGAGATTTTCAGTGAAGAGCAGCCTGGCACATTTTAACAAGTTTTACTTGTAAGGGGGGTTGGAAACGCTTTTCCATACTCAATACTGGGCTCAAAAGATGCAGCCCTGATGTCTCTCATGATAGCAGGTGGTTAAGTAGAAATTCGCTGCTCGGCTGAACCAGCAGGAGCAAACGTATGCGAAAAATGTTCGTAGAATGAGTTTTTCAGTGAAGAGCAGCCAGGCACATTTTAGCAAGTTTTACTTGTAAGTGGGGATGGAAACGCTTTTTAGGCTCAGTACTGGGCTCAAAAGATGCAACCCTGATGTCTCTCATGATAGCAGGTGGTTAAGTAGAAATTTGCTGCTCGGCTGACCCTGCAGGAGCAAACGTATGCTAAAAATGTTCGTAGAATGAGATTTTCAGTGAAGAGCAGCCAGGCACATTTTAGCAAGATTTACTTGTAAGTGGGGTTGGAAACGCTTTTCAGGCTCAATACTGGGCTCAAAAGATGCAGCCCTGATGTCTCTCATGATAGCAGGTCGTTAAGTAGAAATTCGCTGCTCGGCTGACCCTGCAGGATCAAACGTATGCTAAAAATGTTCGTAGAATGAGATTTTCAGTGAAGAGCAGCCAGGCACATTTTAGCAAGTTTTACTTGTAAGTGGGGTTGGAAACGCTTTTCAGGCTCAATACTGGGCTCAAAAGATGCAGCCCTGATGTCTCTCATGATAGCAGGTGGTTAAGTAGAAATTCGCTGCTCGGCTGACCCTGCAGGAGCAAACGTATGCTAAAAATGTACGTAGAATGAGCTTTTCAGTGAAGAGAAGCCAGGCACATTTTAGCAAGTTTTACTTGTAAGTGGGGTTGGAAACGCTTTTCAGGCTCAATACTGGGCTCAAAACATGCAGCCCTGATGTCTCTCATGATAGCAGGTGGTTAAGTAGAAATTCGCTGCTCGGCTGACCCTGCAGGATCAAACGTATGCTAAAAATGTTCGTAGAATGAGATTTTCAGTGAAGAGCAGCCAGGCACATTTTAGCAAGTTTTACTTGTAAGTGGGGTTGGAAACGCTTTTCAGGCTCAATACTGGGCTCAAAAGATGCAGCCCTGATGTCTCTCATGATAGCAGGTGGTTAAGTAGAAATTCGCTGCTCGGCTGACCCTGCAGGAGCAAACGTATGCTAAAAATGTTCGTAGAATGAGATTTTCAGTGAAGAGCAGCCAGGCACATTTTAGCAAGTTTTACTTGTAAGTGGGGTTGGAAACACTTTTCAGGCTCAATACTGTGCTCAAAAGATGCAGCCCTGATGTCTCTCATGATATGAAAATGTAAATGTATTGCGACTTATATAGCGCACGTATCACCCGAAGGCATCAAGGCGCTTGCTTAGGGAACCCGTCCTGGTATTCCCCTGTGAGGTACCCCGGCAGGGTATCCACAAGGTGAAAGCCAGGCATCCCGCCGCGAGGGGCCGCAGTGGAGATTAAGCAAGCTATTGCCCAGAGTCGCAGAGTGTGACCCCGTGAGTCGAGTAGGCACCGGAGCGAGAGTTGTCGAGTCCGTGAATTTTTTGAGCCCGAGACCCGCCGAGGCGGGGAACCGAACCCTTGTCCACGGCTGATCTCAGCTTCCGGGTCTGCCGCCTCTAACCACTGAGCCACGCTTCTCCATAGCAGGTGGTTAAGTAGAAATTCGCTGCTCTGCTGACCCTGCAGGAGCAAACGTATGCTAAAAATGTTCGTAGAATGAGCTTTTCAGTGAAGAGCAGCCAGGCACATTTTAGCAAGTTTTACTTGTAAGTGGGGTTGGAAACGCTTTTCAGGCTCAATACTGGACTCAAAACATGCAGCCCTGATGTCTCTCATGATAGCAGGTGGTTAAGTAGAAATTCGCTGCTCGGCTGACCCTGCAGGAGCAAACGTATGCTAAAAATGTTCGTAGAATGAGATTTTCAGTGAAGAGCAGCCAGGCACATTTTAGCAAGTTTTACTTGTAAGTGGGGTTGGAAACGCTTTTCAGGCTCAGTACTGGGCTCAAAAGATGCAGCCCTGATGTCTCTCATGAGAGCAGGTGGTTAAGTAGAAATTCGCTGCTCGGCTGACCCTGCAGAAGCAAACGTATGCTAAAAATGTTCGTAGAATGAGATTTTCAGTGAAGAGCAGCCAGGCACATTTTAGCAGGTTTTACTTGTAAGTGGGGTTGGAAACGCTTTTCAGGCTCAATACTGGGCTCAAAACATGCAGCCCTGATGTCTCTCATGATAGCAGGTGGTTAAGTAGAAATTCGCTGCTCGGCTGACCCTGCAGGAGCAAACATATGCTAAAAATGTTCGTAGAATGAGATTTTCAGTGAAGAGCAGCCTGGCACATTTTAGCAAATTTTACTTGTAAGGGGGGTTGGAAACGCTTTTCCATACTCAATACTGGGCTCAAAAGATGCAGCCCTGATGTCTCTCATGATAGCAGGTGGTTAAGTAGAAATTCGCTGCTCGGCTGATCCAGCAGGAGCAAACATATGCGAAAAATGTACGTAGAATGAGCTTTTTAGTGAAGAGCAGCCAGGCACATTTTAGCAAGTTTTACTTGTAAGTGGGGTTGGAAACGCTTTTCAGGCTCAGTACTGGGCTCAAAAGATGCAGCCCTGATGTCTCTCATGATAGCAGGTGGTTAAGTAGAAATTCGCTGCTCGGCTGACCCGGCAGGAACAAACGTATGCCAAAAATGTACGTAGAATGAGATTTTCAGTGAATAGTAGCCAGGCACATTTTAGCAAGTTTTACTTGTAAGTGGGGATAGAAACGCTTTTTAGGCTCAGTACTGGGCTCAAAAGATGCAGCCCTGATGTCTCTCATGATAGCAGGTGGTTAAGTAGAAATTCGCTGCTCGGCTGACCCTGCAGGAGCAAACGTATGCTAAAAATGTTCGTAGAATGAGCTTTTCAGTGAAGAGCAGCCAGGCACATTTTAGCAAGTTTTTCTTGAGGGGGTGGAAACACTTTTCAGGCTCAGTACTGGGCTCAAAAGAAGCAGCCCTGATGTCTCTCATGATAGCAGGTGATTAAGTAGAAATTCGCTGCTCGGCTGACCCAGCAGGAACAAACGTATGCCAAAAATGTACGTAGAATGAGATTTTCAGTGAATAGCAGCTAGGCACATTTTAGCAAGTTTTACTTGTAAGTGGGGATAGAAACGCTTTTTAGGCTCAGTACTGGGCTCAAAAGATGCAGCCCTGATGTCTCTCATGATAGCAGGTGGTTAAGTAGAAATTCGCTGCTCGGTTGACCCTGCAGGATCAAACGTATGCTAAAAATGTTCGTAGAATGAGCTTTTCAGTGAAGAGCAGCCAGGCACATTTTAGCAAGTTTTACTTGTACGTGGAGTTGGAAACGCTTTTCAGGCTCAGTACTGGGCTCAAAAGATGCATCCCTGATGTCTCTCATGATAGCAGGTGGTTAAGTAGAAATTCGCTGCTCGGCTGACCCTGCAGGAGCAAACGTATGCTAAAAATGTTCGTAGAATGAGATTTTCAGTGAAGAGCAGCCTGGCACATTTTAGCAAGTTTTACTTGTAAGGGGGTTGGAAACGCTTTTCCATACTCAATACTGGGCTCAAAAGATGCAGCCCTGATGTCTCTCATGATAGCAGGTGGTTAAGTAGAAACTCGCTGCTCGGCTGAACCAGCAGGAGCAAACGTATGCGAAAAATGTTCGTAGAATGAGTTTTTCAGTGAAGAGCAGCCAGGCACATTTTAGCAAGTTTTACTTGTAAGGGGGTTGGAAACGCTTTTCCATACTCAATACTGGGCTCAAAAGATGCAGCCCTGATGTCTCTCATGATAGCAGGTGGTTAAGTAGAAACTCGCTGCTCGGCTGAACCAGCAGGAGCAAACGTATGCGAAAAATGTTCGTAGAATGAGATTTTCAGTGAAGAGCAGCCAGGCACATTTTAGCAAGTTTTACTTGTAAGTGGGGTTGGAAACGCTTTTCAGGCTCAATACTGGGCTCAAAAGATGCAGCCCTGATGTCTCTCATGATAGCAGGTGGTTAAGTAGAAATTCGCTGCTCGGCTGACCCTGCAGGAGCAAATGTATGCTAAAAATGTTCGTAGAATGAGATTTTCAGTGAAGAGCAGCCAGGCACATTTTAGCAAGTTTTACTTGTAAGTGGGGTTGGAAACGCTTTTCAGGCTCAATACTGGGCTCAAAAGATGCAGCCCTGATGTCTCTCATGATAGCAGGTGGTTAAGTAGAAATTCGCTGCTCGGCTGACCCTGCAGGAGCAAACGTATGCTAAAAATGTTCGTAGAATGAGATTTTCAGTGAAGAGCAGCCAGGCACATTTTAGCAAGTTTTACTTGTAAGTGGGGTTGGAAACGCTTTTCAGGCTCAATACTGGGCTCAAAACATGCAGCCCTGATGTGTCTCATGATAGCAGGTGGTTAAGTAGAAATTCGCTGCTCGGCTGACCCTGCAGGAGCAAACGTATGCTAAAAATGTTCATAGAATGAGCTTTTCAGTGAAGAGCAGCCAGGCACATTTTAGCAAGTTTTACTTGTAAGTGGGGTTGGAAACGCTTTTCAGGCTCAATACTGGACTCAAAACATGCAGCCCTGATGTCTCTCATGATAGCAGGTGGTTAAGTAGAAATTCGCTGCTCGGCTGACCCTGCAGGAGCAAACGTATGCTAAAAATTTTTGTAGAATGAGATTTTCAGTGAAGAGCAGCCAGGCACATTTTAGCAAGTTTTACTTGTAAGTGGGGTTGGAAACGCTTTTCAGGCTCAGTACTGGGCTCAAAAGATGCAGCCCTGATGTCTCTCATGATAGCAGGTGGTTAAGTAGAAATTCGCTGCTCGGCTGACCCTGCAGGAGCAAACGTATGCTAAAAATGTTCGTAGAATGAGATTTTCAGTGAAGAGCAGCCTGGCACATTTTAACAAGTTTTACTTGTAAGGGGGGTTGGAAACGCTTTTCCATACTCAATACTGGGCTCAAAAGATGCAGCCCTGATGTCTCTCATGATAGCAGGTGGTTAAGTAGAAATTCGCTGCTCGGCTGAACCAGCAGGAGCAAACGTATGCGAAAAATGTTCGTAGAATGAGTTTTTCAGTGAAGAGCAGCCAGGCACATTTTAGCAAGTTTTACTTGTAAGTGGGGATGGAAACGCTTTTTAGGCTCAGTACTGGGCTCAAAAGATGCAACCCTGATGTCTCTCATGATAGCAGGTGGTTAAGTAGAAATTTGCTGCTCGGCTGACCCTGCAGGAGCAAACGTATGCTAAAAATGTTCGTAGAATGAGATTTTCAGTGAAGAGCAGCCAGGCACATTTTAGCAAGATTTACTTGTAAGTGGGGTTGGAAACGCTTTTCAGGCTCAATACTGGGCTCAAAAGATGCAGCCCTGATGTCTCTCATGATAGCAGGTCGTTAAGTAGAAATTCGCTGCTCGGCTGACCCTGCAGGATCAAACGTATGCTAAAAATGTTCGTAGAATGAGATTTTCAGTGAAGAGCAGCCAGGCACATTTTAGCAAGTTTTACTTGTAAGTGGGGTTGGAAACGCTTTTCAGGCTCAATACTGGGCTCAAAAGATGCAGCCCTGATGTCTCTCATGATAGCAGGTGGTTAAGTAGAAATTCGCTGCTCGGCTGACCCTGCAGGAGCAAACGTATGCTAAAAATGTACGTAGAATGAGCTTTTCAGTGAAGAGCAGCCAGGCACATTTTAGCAAGTTTTACTTGTAAGTGGGGTTGGAAACGCTTTTCAGGCTCAATACTGGGCTCAAAACATGCAGCCCTGATGTCTCTCATGATAGCAGGTGGTTAAGTAGAAATTCGCTGCTCGGCTGACCCTGCAGGATCAAACGTATGCTAAAAATGTTCGTAGAATGAGATTTTCAGTGAAGAGCAGCCAGGCACATTTTAGCAAGTTTTACTTGTAAGTGGGGTTGGAAACGCTTTTCAGGCTCAATACTGGGCTCAAAAGATGCAGCCCTGATGTCTCTCATGATAGCAGGTGGTTAAGTAGAAATTCGCTGCTCGGCTGACCCTGCAGGAGCAAACGTATGCTAAAAATGTTCGTAGAATGAGATTTTCAGTGAAGAGCAGCCAGGCACATTTTAGCAAGTTTTACTTGTAAGTGGGGTTGGAAACACTTTTCAGGCTCAATACTGTGCTCAAAAGATGCAGCCCTGATGTCTCTCATGATAGCAGGTGGTTAAGTAGAAATTCGCTGCTCTGCTGACCCTGCAGGAGCAAACGTATGCTAAAAATGTTCGTAGAATGAGCTTTTCAGTGAAGAGCAGCCAGGCACATTTTAGCAAGTTTTACTTGTAAGTGGGGTTGGAAACGCTTTTCAGGCTCAATACTGGACTCAAAACATGCAGCCCTGATGTCTCTCATGATAGCAGGTGGTTAAGTAGAAATTCGCTGCTCGGCTGACCCTGCAGGAGCAAACGTATGCTAAAAATGTTCGTAGAATGAGATTTTCAGTGAAGAGCAGCCAGGCACATTTTAGCAAGTTTTACTTGTAAGTGGGGTTGGAAACGCTTTTCAGGCTCAGTACTGGGCTCAAAAGATGCAGCCCTGATGTCTCTCATGAGAGCAGGTGGTTAAGTAGAAATTCGCTGCTCGGCTGACCCTGCAGAAGCAAACGTATGCTAAAAATGTTCGTAGAATGAGATTTTCAGTGAAGAGCAGCCAGGCACATTTTAGCAGGTTTTACTTGTAAGTGGGGTTGGAAACGCTTTTCAGGCTCAATACTGGGCTCAAAACATGCAGCCCTGATGTCTCTCATGATAGCAGGTGGTTAAGTAGAAATTCGCTGCTCGGCTGACCCTGCAGGAGCAAACATATGCTAAAAATGTTCGTAGAATGAGATTTTCAGTGAAGAGCAGCCTGGCACATTTTAGCAAATTTTACTTGTAAGGGGGGTTGGAAACGCTTTTCCATACTCAATACTGGGCTCAAAAGATGCAGCCCTGATGTCTCTCATGATAGCAGGTGGTTAAGTAGAAATTCGCTGCTCGGCTGATCCAGCAGGAGCAAACATATGCGAAAAATGTACGTAGAATGAGCTTTTTAGTGAAGAGCAGCCAGGCACATTTTAGCAAGTTTTACTTGTAAGTGGGGTTGGAAACGCTTTTCAGGCTCAGTACTGGGCTCAAAAGATGCAGCCCTGATGTCTCTCATGATAGCAGGTGGTTAAGTAGAAATTCGCTGCTCGGCTGACCCGGCAGGAACAAACGTATGCCAAAAATATACGTAGAATGAGATTTTCAGTGAATAGTAGCCAGGCACATTTTAGCAAGTTTTACTTGTAAGTGGGGATAGAAACGCTTTTTAGGCTCAGTACTGGGCTCAAAAGATGCAGCCCTGATGTCTCTCATGATAGCAGGTGGTTAAGTAGAAATTCGCTGCTCGGCTGACCCTGCAGGAGCAAACGTATGCTAAAAATGTTCGTAGAATGAGCTTTTCAGTGAAGAGCAGCCAGGCACATTTTAGCAAGTTTTACTTGAGGGGGTGGAAACGCTTTTCAGGCTCAGTACTGGGCTCAAAAGAAGCAGCCCTGATGTCTCTCATGATAGCAGGTGATTAAGTAGAAATTCGCTGCTCGGCTGACCCAGCAGGAACAAACGTATGCCAAAAATGTACGTAGAATGAGATTTTCAGTGAATAGCAGCTAGGCACATTTTAGCAAGTTTTACTTGTAAGTGGGGATAGAAACGCTTTTTAGGCTCAGTACTGGGCTCAAAAGATGCAGCCCTGATGTCTCTCATGATAGCAGGTGGTTAAGTAGAAATTCGCTGCTCGGTTGACCCTGCAGGATCAAACGTATGCTAAAAATGTTCGTAGAATGAGCTTTTCAGTGAAGAGCAGCCAGGCACATTTTAGCAAGTTTTACTTGTACGTGGAGTTGGAAACGCTTTTCAGGCTCAGTACTGGGCTCAAAAGATGCAGCCCTGATGTCTCTCATGATAGCAGGTGGTTAAGTAGAAATTCGCTGCTCGGCTGACCCTGCAGGAGCAAACGTATGCTAAAAATGTTCGTAGAATGAGATTTTCAGTGAAGAGCAGCCTGGCACATTTTAGCAAGTTTTACTTGTAAGGGGGTTGGAAACGCTTTTCCATACTCAATACTGGGCTCAAAAGATGCAGCCCTGATGTCTCTCATGATAGCAGGTGGTTAAGTAGAAACTCGCTGCTCGGCTGAACCAGCAGGAGCAAACGTATGCGAAAAATGTTCGTAGAATGAGTTTTTCAGTGAAGAGCAGCCAGGCACATTTTAGCAAGTTTTACTTGTAAGGGGGTTGGAAACGCTTTTCCATACTCAATACTGGGCTCAAAAGATGCAGCCCTGATGTCTCTCATGATAGCAGGTGGTTAAGTAGAAACTCGCTGCTCGGCTGAACCAGCAGGAGCAAACGTATGCGAAAAATGTTCGTAGAATGAGATTTTCAGTGAAGAGCAGCCAGGCACATTTTAGCAAGTTTTACTTGTAAGTGGGGTTGGAAACGCTTTTCAGGCTCAATACTGGGCTCAAAAGATGCAGCCCTGATGTCTCTCATGATAGCAGGTGGTTAAGTAGAAATTCGCTGCTCGGCTGACCCTGCAGGAGCAAACGTATGCTAAAAATGTTCGTAGAATGAGATTTTCAGTGAAGAGCAGCCAGGCACATTTTAGCAAGTTTTACTTGTAAGTGGGGTTGGAAACACTTTTCAGGCTCAATACTGTGCTCAAAAGATGCAGCCCTGATGTCTCTCATGATAGCAGGTGGTTAAGTAGAAATTCGCTGCTCTGCTGACCCTGCAGGAGCAAACGTATGCTAAAAATGTTCGTAGAATGAGCTTTTCAGTGAAGAGCAGCCAGGCACATTTTAGCAAGTTTTACTTGTAAGTGGGGTTGGAAACGCTTTTCAGGCTCAATACTGGACTCAAAACATGCAGCCCTGATGTCTCTCATGATAGCAGGTGGTTAAGTAGAAATTCGCTGCTCGGCTGACCCTGCAGGAGCAAACGTATGCTAAAAATGTTCGTAGAATGAGATTTTCAGTGAAGAGCAGCCAGGCACATTTTAGCAAGTTTTACTTGTAAGTGGGGTTGGAAACGCTTTTCAGGCTCAGTACTGGGCTCAAAAGATGCAGCCCTGATGTCTCTCATGAGAGCAGGTGGTTAAGTAGAAATTCGCTGCTCGGCTGACCCTGCAGAAGCAAACGTATGCTAAAAATGTTCGTAGAATGAGATTTTCAGTGAAGAGCAGCCAGGCACATTTTAGCAGGTTTTACTTGTAAGTGGGGTTGGAAACGCTTTTCAGGCTCAATACTGGGCTCAAAACATGCAGCCCTGATGTCTCTCATGATAGCAGGTGGTTAAGTAGAAATTCGCTGCTCGGCTGACCCTGCAGGAGCAAACATATGCTAAAAATGTTCGTAGAATGAGATTTTCAGTGAAGAGCAGCCTGGCACATTTTAGCAAATTTTACTTGTAAGGGGGGTTGGAAACGCTTTTCCATACTCAATACTGGGCTCAAAAGATGCAGCCCTGATGTCTCTCATGATAGCAGGTGGTTAAGTAGAAATTCGCTGCTCGGCTGATCCAGCAGGAGCAAACATATGCGAAAAATGTACGTAGAATGAGCTTTTTAGTGAAGAGCAGCCAGGCACATTTTAGCAAGTTTTACTTGTAAGTGGGGTTGGAAACGCTTTTCAGGCTCAGTACTGGGCTCAAAAGATGCAGCCCTGATGTCTCTCATGATAGCAGGTGGTTAAGTAGAAATTCGCTGCTCGGCTGACCCGGTAGGAACAAACGTATGCCAAAAATGTACGTAGAATGAGATTTTCAGTGAATAGTAGCCAGGCACATTTTAGCAAGTTTTACTTGTAAGTGGGGATAGAAACGCTTTTTAGGCTCGGTACTGGGCTCAAAAGATGCAGCCCTGATGTCTCTCATGATAGCAGGTGGTTAAGTAGAAATTCGCTGCTCGGCTGACCCTGCAGGAGCAAACGTATGCTAAAAATGTTCGTAGAATGAGCTTTTCAGTGAAGAGCAGCCAGGCACATTTTAGCAAGTTTTACTTGAGGGGGTGGAAACGCTTTTCAGGCTCAGTACTGGGCTCAAAAGAAGCAGCCCTGATGTCTCTCATGATAGCAGGTGATTAAGTAGAAATTCGCTGCTCGGCTGACCCAGCAGGAACAAACGTATGCCAAAAATGTACGTAGAATGAGATTTTCAGTGAATAGCAGCTAGGCACATTTTAGCAAGTTTTACTTGTAAGTGGGGATAGAAACGCTTTTTAGGCTCAGTACTGGGCTCAAAAGATGCAGCCCTGATGTCTCTCATGATAGCAGGTGGTTAAGTAGAAATTCGCTGCTCGGTTGACCCTGCAGGATCAAACGTATGCTAAAAATGTTCGTAGAATGAGCTTTTCAGTGAAGAGCAGCCAGGCACATTTTAGCAAGTTTTACTTGTACGTGGAGTTGGAAACGCTTTTCAGGCTCAGTACTGGGCTCAAAAGATGCAGCCCTGATGTCTCTCATGATAGCAGGTGGTTAAGTAGAAATTCGCTGCTCGGCTGACCCTGCAGGAGCAAACGTATGCTAAAAATGTTCGTAGAATGAGATTTTCAGTGAAGAGCAGCCTGGCACATTTTAGCAAGTTTTACTTGTAAGGGGGTTGGAAACGCTTTTCCATACTCAATACTGGGCTCAAAAGATGCAGCCCTGATGTCTCTCATGATAGCAGGTGGTTAAGTAGAAACTCGCTGCTCGGCTGAACCAGCAGGAGCAAACGTATGCGAAAAATGTTCGTAGAATGAGTTTTTCAGTGAAGAGCAGCCAGGCACATTTTAGCAAGTTTTACTTGTAAGGGGGTTGGAAACGCTTTTCCATACTCAATACTGGGCTCAAAAGATGCAGCCCTGATGTCTCTCATGATAGCAGGTGGTTAAGTAGAAACTCGCTGCTCGGCTGAACCAGCAGGAGCAAACGTATGCGAAAAATGTTCATAGAATGAGTTTTTCAGTGAAGAGCAGCCAGGCACATTTTAGCAAGTTTTACTTGTAAGTGGGGATGGAAACGCTTTTTAGGGTCAGTACTGGGCTCAAAAGATGCAGCCCTGATGTCTCTCATGATAGCAGGTGGTTAAGTTGAAATTCGCTGCTCGGCTGACCCTCCAGGAGCAAACGTATGCTAAAAATGTTCGTAGAATGAGCTTTTCAGTGAAGAGCAGCCAGGCACATTTTAGCAAGTTTTACTTGTAAGTGGGGTTGGAAACGCTTTTCAGGCTAAATACTGGGCTCAAAAGATGCAGCCCTGATGTCTCTCATGATAGCAGGTGGTTAAGTAGAAATTCGCTGCTCGGCTGACCCTGCAGGAGCAAACGTATGCTAAAAATGTTTGTAGAATGAGATTTTCAGTGAAGAGCAGCCAGGCACATTTTAGCAAGTTTTACTTGTAAGTGGGGTTGGAAACGCTTTTCAGGCTCAGTACTGGGCTCAAAACATGCAGTCCTGATGTCTCGCATGATAGGAGGTGGTTAAGTAGAAATTCGCTGCTCGGCTGACCCTGCAGGAGCAAACGTATGCTAAAAATGTTCGTAGAATGAGATTTTCAGTGAAGAGCAGCCAGGCACATTTTAGCAAGTTTTACTTGTAAGTGGGGTTGGAAACGCTTTTCAGGCTCAGTACTGGCCTCAAAAGATGCAGCCCTGATGTCTCTCGTGATAGCAGGAGGTTAAGTAGAAATTCGCTGCTCGGTTGACCCTGCAGGATCAAACGTATGCTAAAAATGTTTGTAGAATGAGCTTTTCAGTGAAGAGCAGCCAGGCACATTTTAGCAAGTTTTACTTGTACGTGGAGTTGGAAACGCTTTTCAGGCTCAGTACTGGGCTCAAAAGATGCAGCCCTGATGTTTCTCATGATAGCAGGTGGTTAAGTAGAAATTCGCTGCTCGGCTGACCCTGCAGGAGCAAACGTATGCTAAAAATGTTCGTAGAATGAGATTTTCAGTGAAGAGCAGCCTGGCACATTTTAACAAGTTTTACTTGTAAGGGGGGTTGGAAACGCTTTTCCATACTCAATACTGGGCTCAAAAGATGCAGCCCTGATGTCTCCATGATAGCAGGTGGTTAAGTAGAAATTCGCTGCTCGGCTGAACCAGCAGGAGCAAACGTATGCGAAAAATGTTTGTAGAATGAGTTTTTCAGTGAAGAGCAGCCAGGCACATTTTAGCAAGTTTTACTTGTAAGTGGGGATGGAAACGCTTTTTAGGCTCAGTACTGGGCTAAAAAAGATGCAGCCCTGATGTCTCTCATGATAGCAGGTGGTTAAGTAGAAATTCGCTGCTCGGCTGACCCTGCAGGAGCAAACGTATGCTAAAAATGTTCGTAGAATGAGATTTTCAGTGAAGAGCAGCCAGGCACATTTTAGCAAGTTTTACTTGTAAGTGGGGTTGGAAACGCTTTTCAGGCTCAGTACTGGCCTCAAAAGATGCAGCCCTGATGTCTCTCATGATAGCAGGTGGTTAAGTAGAAATTCGCTGCTCGGTTGACACTGCAGGATCAAACGTATGCTAAAAATGTTCGTAGAATGAGCTTTTCAGTGAAGAGCAGCCAGGCACATTTTAGCAAGTTTTACTTGTACGTGGAGTCGGAAACGCTTTTCAGGCTCAGTACTGGGCTCAAAAGATGCAGTGATGTCTCTCATGATAGCAGGTGGTTAAGTAGAAATTCGCTGCTCGGCTGACCCTGCAGGAGCAAACGTATGCTAAAAATGTTCGTAGAATGAGATTTTCAGTGAAGAGCAGCCTGGCACATTTTAACAAGTTTTACTTGTAAGGGGGTTGGAAACGCTTTTCCATACTCAATACTGGGCTCAAAAGATGCAGCCCTGATGTCTCTCATGATAGCAGGTGGTTAAGTAGAAATTCGCTGCTCGGCTGACCCTGCAGGAGCAAACGTATGCTAAAAATGTTCGTAGAATGAGATTTTCAGTGAAGAGCAGCCAGGCACATTTTAGCAAGTTTTACTTGTAAGTGGGGTTGGAAACGCTTTTCAGGCTAAATACTGGGCTCAAAAGATGCAGCCCTGATGTCTCTCATGATAGCAGGTGGTTAAGTAGAAATTCGCTGCTCGGCTGACCCTGCAGGAGCAAACGTATGCTAAAAATGTTTGTAGAATGAGATTTTCAGTGAAGAGCAGCCAGGCACATTTTAGCAAGTTTTACTTGTAAGTGGGGTTGGAAACGCTTTTCAGGCTCAGTACTGGGCTCAAAACATGCAGTCCTGATGTCTCGCATGATAGGAGGTGGTTAAGTAGAAATTCGCTGCTCGGCTGACCCTGCAGGAGCAAACGTATGCTAAAAATGTTCGTAGAATGAGATTTTCAGTGAAGAGCAGCCAGGCACATTTTAGCAAGTTTTACTTGTAAGTGGGGTTGGAAACGCTTTTCAGGCTCAGTACTGGCCTCAAAAGATGCAGCCCTGATGTCTCTCGTGATAGCAGGAGGTTAAGTAGAAATTCGCTGCTCGGTTGACCCTGCAGGATCAAACGTATGCTAAAAATGTTTGTAGAATGAGCTTTTCAGTGAAGAGCAGCCAGGCACATTTTAGCAAGTTTTACTTGTACGTGGAGTTGGAAACGCTTTTCAGGCTCAGTACTGGGCTCAAAAGATGCAGCCCTGATGTTTCTCATGATAGCAGGTGGTTAAGTAGAAATTCGCTGCTCGGCTGACCCTGCAGGAGCAAACGTATGCTAAAAATGTTCGTAGAATGAGATTTTCAGTGAAGAGCAGCCTGGCACATTTTAACAAGTTTTACTTGTAAGGGGGGTTGGAAACGCTTTTCCATACTCAATACTGGGCTCAAAAGATGCAGCCCTGATGTCTCCATGATAGCAGGTGGTTAAGTAGAAATTCGCTGCTCGGCTGAACCAGCAGGAGCAAACGTATGCGAAAAATGTTTGTAGAATGAGTTTTTCAGTGAAGAGCAGCCAGGCACATTTTAGCAAGTTTTACTTGTAAGTGGGGATGGAAACGCTTTTTAGGCTCAGTACTGGGCTAAAAAAGATGCAGCCCTGATGTCTCTCATGATAGCAGGTGGTTAAGTAGAAATTCGCTGCTCGGCTGACCCTGCAGGAGCAAACGTATGCTAAAAATGTTCGTAGAATGAGATTTTCAGTGAAGAGCAGCCAGGCACATTTTAGCAAGTTTTACTTGTAAGTGGGGTTGGAAACGCTTTTCAGGCTCAGTACTGGCCTCAAAAGATGCAGCCCTGATGTCTCTCATGATAGCAGGTGGTTAAGTAGAAATTCGCTGCTCGGTTGACACTGCAGGATCAAACGTATGCTAAAAATGTTCGTAGAATGAGCTTTTCAGTGAAGAGCAGCCAGGCACATTTTAGCAAGTTTTACTTGTACGTGGAGTTGGAAACGCTTTTCAGGCTCAGTACTGGGCTCAAAAGATGCAGCCCTGATGTTTCTCATGATAGCAGGTGGTTAAGTAGAAATTCGCTGCTCGGCTGACCCTGCAGGAGCAAACGTATGCTAAAAATGTTCGTAGAATGAGATTTTCAGTGAAGAGCAGCCTGGCACATTTTAACAAGTTTTACTTGTAAGGGGGGTTGGAAACGCTTTTCCATACTCAATACTGGGCTCAAAAGATGCAGCCCTGATGTCTCTCATGATAGCAGGTGGTTAAGTAGAAATTCGCTGCTCGGCTGAACCAGCAGGAGCAAACGTATGCGAAAAATGTTCGTAGAATGAGTTTTTCAGTGAAGAGCAGCCAGGCACATTTTAGCAAGTTTTACTTTTAAGTGGGGATGGAAACGCTTTTTAGGCTCAGTACTGGGCTCAAAAGATGCAGCCCTGATGTCTCTCATGATAGCAGGTGGTTAAGTAGAAATTCGCTGCTCGGCTGACCCTGCAGGAGCAAACGTATGCTAAAAATGTTCGTAGAATGAGATTTTCAGTGAAGAGCAGCCAGGCACATTTTAGCAAGATTTACTTGTAAGTGGGGTTGGAAACGCTTTTCAGGCTCAATACTGGGCTCAAAAGATGCAGCCCTGAAGTCTCTCATGATAGCAGGTGGTTAAGTAGAAATTCGCTGCTCGGCTGATCCAGCAGGAGCAAACATATGCAAAAAATGTACGTAGAATGAGCTTTTCAGTGAAGAGCAGCCAGGCACATTTTAGCAAGTTTTACTTGTAAGTGGGGTTGGAAACGCTTTTTAGGCTCAATACTGGGCTCAAAAGATGCAGCCCTGATGTCTCTCATGATAGCAGGTGGTTAAGTAGAAATTCGCTGCTCGGCTGACCGTGCAGGAGCAAACGTATGCTAAAAATGTTCGTAGAATGAGATTTTCAGTGAAGAGCAGCCAGGCACATTTTAGCAAGTTTTACTTGTAAGTGGGGTTGGAAACGCTTTTCAGGCTCAGTACTGGGCTCAAAACATGCAGCCCTGATGTCTCTCATGATAGCAGGTGCTTAAGTAGAAATTTGCTGCTCGGCTGACCCTGCAGGATCAAACGTATGCTAAAAATGTTCATAGAATGAGATTTTCAGTGAAGAGCAGCCAGGCACATTTTAGCAAGTTTTACTTGTAAGTAGGGTTGGAAACGCTTTTCAGGCTCAATACTGGGCTCAAAAGATGCAGCCCTGATGTCTCTCATGATAGCAGGTGGTTAAGTAGAAATTCGCTGCTCGGCTGACCCTGCAGGAGCAAACGTATGCTAAAAATGTTCGTAGAATGAGATTTTCAGTGAAGAGCAGCCAGGCACATTTTAGCAAGTTTTACTTGTAAGTGGGGTTGGAAACGCTTTTCAGGCTCAATACTGGGCTCAAAACATGCAGCCCTGATGTCTCTCATGATAGCAGGTGGTTAAGTAGAAATTCGCTGCTCGGCTGACCCTGCAGGAGCAAACGTATGCTAAAAATGTTCGTAGAATGAGCTTTTCAGTGAAGAGCAGCCAGGCACATTTTAGCAAGTTTTACTTGTAAGTGGGGTTGGAAACGCTTTTCAGGCTCAATACTGGACTCAAAACATGCAGCCCTGATGTCTCTCATGATAGCAGGTGGTTAAGTAGAAATTCGCTGCTCGGCTGACCCTGCAGGAGCAAACGTATGCTAAAAATGTTCGTAGAATGAGCTTTTCAGTGAAGAGCAGCCAGGCACATTTTAGCAAGTTTTACTTGTAAGTGGGGTTGGAAACGCTTTTCAGGCTCAATACTGGAATCAAAACATGCAGCCCTGATGTCTCTCATGATAGCAGGTGGTTAAGTAGAAATTCGCTGCTCGGCTGACCCTGCAGGAGCAAACGTATGCTAAAAATGTTCGTAGAATGAGATTTTCAGTGAAGAGCAGCCAGGCACATTTTAGCAAGTTTTACTTGTAAGTGGGGTTGGAAACGCTTTTCAGGCTCAGTACTGGGCTCAAAAGATGCAGCCCTGATGTCTCTCATGATAGCAGGTGGTTAAGTAGAAATTCGCTGCTCGGCTGACCCTGCAGGAGCAAACGTATGCTAAAAATGTTCGTAGAATGAGATTTTCAGTGAATAGCAGCCAGGCACATTTTAGCAGGTTTTACTTGTAAGTGGGGTTGGAAACGCTTTTCAGGCTCAATACTGGGCTCAAAACATGCAGCCCTGATGTCTCTCATGATAGCAGGTGGTTAAGTAGAAATTCGCTGCTCGGCTGACCCTGCAGGAGCAAACATATGCTAAAAATGTTCGTAGAATGAGATTTTCAGTGAAGAGCAGCCTGGCACATTTTAGCAAATTTTACTTGTAAGGGGGGTTGGAAACGCTTTTCCATACTCAATACTGGGCTCAAAAGATGCAGCCCTGATGTCTCTCATGATAGCAGGTGGTTAAGTAGAAATTCGCTGCTCGGCTGATCCAGCAGGAGCAAACATATGCGAAAAATGTACGTAGAATGAGCTTTTTAGTGAAGAGCAGCCAGGCACATTTTAGCAAGTTTTACTTGTAAGTGGGGATAGAAACGCTTTTTAGGCTCAGTACTGGGCTCAAAAGATGCAGCCCTGATGTCTCTCATGATAGCAGGTGGTTAAGTAGAAATTCGCTGCTCAGCTGACCCTGCAGGAGCAAACGTATGCTAAAAATGTTCGTAGAATGAGCTTTTCAGTGAAGAGCAGCCAGGCACATTTTAGCAAGTTTTACTTGAGGGGGTGGAAACGCTTTTCAGGCTCAGTACTGGGCTCAAAAGAAGCAGCCCTGATGTCTCTCATGATAGCAGGTGGTTAAGTAGAAATTCGCTGCTCGGCTGACCCAGCAGGAACAAACGTATGCCAAAAATGTACGTAGAATGAGATTTTCAGTGAATAGCAGCCAGGCACATTTTAGCAAGTTTTACTTGTAAGTGGGGATAGAAACGCTTTTTAGGCTCAGTACTGGGCTCAAAAGATGCAGCCCTGATGTCTCTCATGATAGCAGGTGGTTAAGTAGAAATTCGCTGCTCAGCTGACCCTGCAGGAGCAAACGTATGCTAAAAATGTTCGTAGAATGAGCTTTTCAGTGAAGAGCAGCCAGGCACATTTTAGCAAGTTTTACTTGAGGGGGTGGAAACGCTTTTCAGGCTCAGTACTGGGCTCAAAAGAAGCAGCCCTGATGTCTCTCATGATAGCAGGTGGTTAAGTAGAAATTCGCTGCTCGGCTGACCCAGCAGGAACAAACGTATGCCAAAAATGTACGTAGAATGAGATTTTCAGTGAATAGCAGCCAGGCACATTTTAGCAAGTTTTACTTGTAAGTGGGGATAGAAACGCTTTTTAGGCTCAGTACTGGGCTCAAAAGATGCAGCCCTGATGTCTCTCATGATAGCAGGTGGTTAAGTAGAAATTCGCTGCTCGGCTGACCCTGCAGGAGCAAACGTATGCTAAAAATGTTCGTAGAATGAGCTTTTCAGTGAAGAGCAGCCAGGCACATTTTAGCAAGTTTTACTTGAGGGGGTGGAAACGCTTTTCAGGCTCAGTACTGGGCTCAAAAGAAGCAGCCCTGATGTCTCTCATGATAGCAGGTGGTTAAGTAGAAATTCGCTGCTCGGCTGACCCTGCAGGAGCAAACGTATGCTAAAAATGTTCGTAGAATGAGCTTTTCAGTGAAGAGCAGCCAGGCACATTTTAGCAAGTTTTACTTGTACGTGGAGTTGGAAACGCTTTTCAGGCTCAGTACTGGGCTCAAAAGATGCAGCCCTGATGTCTCTCATGATAGCAGGTGGTTAAGTAGAAATTAGCTGCTCGGCTGACCCTGCAGGAGCAAACGTATGCTAAAAATGTTCGTAGAATGAGATTTTCAGTGAAGAGCAGCCTGGCACATTTTAGCAAGTTTTACTTGTAAGGGGGTTGGAAACGCTTTTCCATACTCAATACTGGGCTCAAAAGATGCAGCCCTGATGTCTCTCATGATAGCAGGTGGTTAAGTAGAAACTCGCTGCTCGGGTGAACCAGCAGGAGCAAACGTATGCGAAAAATGTTCGTAGAATGAGTTTTTCAGTGAAGAGCAGCCAGGCACATTTTAGCAAGTTTTACTTGTAAGTGGGGATGGAAACGCTTTTTAGGCTCAGTACTGGGCTCAAAAGATGCAGCCCTGATGTCTCTCATGATAGCAGGTGGTTAAGTAGAAATTCGCTGCTCGGCTGACCCTGCAGGAGCAAACGTATGCTAAAAATGTTCGTAGAATGAGATTTTCAGTGAAGAGCAGCCAGGCACATTTTAGCAAGTTTTACTTGTAAGTGGGGTTGGAAACGCTTTTCAGGCTCAATACTGGGCTCAAAACATGCAGCCCTGATGTCTCTCATGATAGCAGGTGGTTAAGTAGAAATTCGCTGCTCGGCTGACCCTGCAGGAGCAAACGTATGCCAAAAATGTACGTAGAATGAGATTTTCAGTGAATAGCAGCCAGGCACATTTTAACTTGTAAGTGGGGATGGAAACGCTTTTTAGGCTCAGTACTGGGCTCAAAAGATGCAGCCCTGATGTCTCTCATGATAGCAGATGGTTAAGTAGAAATTCGCTGCTCGGCTGACCCAGCAGGAACAAACGTATGCCAAAAATGTACGTAGAATGAGATTTTCAGTGAATAGCAGCCAGGCACATTTTAGCAAGTTTTACTTGTAAGTGGGGATGGAAACGCTTTTTAGGCTCAGTACTGGGCTCAAAAGATGCAGCCCTGATGTCTCTCATGATAGCAGGTGGTTAAGTAGAAATTCGCTGCTCGGCTGACCCTGCAGGAGCAAACGTATGCTAAAAATGTTCGTAGAATGAGATTTTCAGTGAAGAGCAGCCAGGCACATTTTAGCAAATTTTACTTGTAAGTGGGGTTGGAAACTCTTTTCAGGCTCAATACTGGGCTCAAAAGATGCAGCCCTGATGTCTCTCATGATAGCAGGTGGTTAAGTTGAAATTCGCTGCTCGGCTGACCCTGCAGGAGCAAACGTATGTTAAAAATGTTCGTAGAATGAGATTTTCAGTGAAGAGCAGCCAGGCACATTTTAGCAAGTTTTACCTGTATGTGGGGTTGGAAACGCTTTTCAGGCTCTGTACTGGGCTCAAAAGATGCAGCCCTGATGTCTCTCATGATAGCAGGTGGTTAAGTAGAAATTCGCTGCTCGGCTGACCCTGCAGGAGCAAACGTATGCTAAAAATGTTCGTAGAATGAGCTTTTCAGTGAAGAGCAGCCAGGCACATTTTAGCAAGTTTTACTTGAGGGGGTGGAAATGCTTTTCAGGCTCAGTACTGGGC
Source organism: Lissotriton helveticus (assembly GCF_964261635.1). Taxonomy (NCBI): domain Eukaryota; kingdom Metazoa; phylum Chordata; class Amphibia; order Caudata; family Salamandridae; genus Lissotriton; species Lissotriton helveticus. The sequence continues at coordinate 1,351,816,861 of NC_136061.1, read as the reverse complement.
TTAAAAGAAGCAGCCCTGATGTCTCTCATGATAGCAGGTGGTTAAGTAGAAATTCGCTGCTCGGCTGACCCTGCAGGAGCAAACGTATGCTAAAAATGTTCGTAGAATGAGATTTTCAGTGAAGAGCAGCCTGGCACATTTTAGCAAGTTTTACTTGTAAGTGGGGTTGGAAACGCTTTTCAGGCTCAATACTGGGCTCAAAACATGCAGCCCTGATGTCTCTCATGATAGCAGGTGGTTAAGTAGAAATTCGCTGCTCGGCTGACCCTGCAGGAGCAAACGTATGCTAAAAATGTTCGTAGAATGAGATTTTCAGTGAAGAGCAGCCAGGCACATTTGAGCAAGTTTTACTTGTAAGTGGGGTTGGAAACGCTTTTCAGGCTCAGTACTGGGCTCAAAACATGCAGTCCTGATGTCTCTCATGATAGAAGGTGGTTAAGTAGAAATTCGCTGCTCGGCTGACCCTGCAGGAGCAAACGTATGCTAAAAATGTTCGTAGAATGAGATTTTCAGTGAAGAGCAGCCAGGCACATTTTAGCAAGTTTTACTTGTAAGTGGGGTTGGAAACGCTTTTCAGGCTCAGTACTGGCCTCAAAAGATGCAGCCCTGATGTCTCTCATGATAGCAGGTGGTTGAGTAGAAATTCGCTGCTCGGTTGACCCTGCAGGATCAAACGTATGCTAAAAATGTTCGTAGAATGAGCTTTTCAGTGAAGAGCAGCCAAGCACATTTTAGCAAGTTTTACTTGTACGTGGAGTTGGAAACGCTTTTCAGGCTCAATACTGGGCTCAAAAGATGCAGCCCTGATGTCTCTCATGAAAGCAGGTGGTTAAGTAGAAATTCGCTGCTCGGCTGACCCTGCAGGATCAAACGTATGCTAAAAATTTTCATAGAATGAGATTTTCAGTGAAGAGCAGCCAGGCACATTTTAGCAAGTTTTACTTGTAAGTAGGGTTGGAAACGCTTTTCAGGCTCAATACTGGGCTCAAAAGATGCAGCCCTGATGTCTCTCATGATAGCAGGTGGTTAAGTAGAAATTCGCTGCTCGGCTGACCCTGCAGGAGCAAACGTATGCTAAAAATGTTCGTAGAATGAGCTTTTCAGTGAAGAGCAGCCAGGCACATTTTAGCAAGTTTTACTTGAGGGGGTGGAAACACTTTTCAGGCTCAGTACTGGGCTCAAAAGAAGCAGCCCTGATGTCTCTCATGATAGCAGGTGGTTAAGTAGAAATTCGCTGCTCGGCTGACCCAGCAGGAACAAACGTATGCCAAAAAATACGTAGAATGAGATTTTCAGTGAATAGCAGCCAGGCACATTTTAGCAAGTTTTACTTGTAAGTGGGGATAGAAACGCTTTTTAGGCTCAGTACTGGGCTCAAAAGATGCAGCCCTGATGTCTCTCATGATAGCAGGTGGTTAAGTAGAAATTCGTTGCTCGGTTGACCCTGCAGGATCAAACGTATGCTAAAAATGTTCGTAGAATGAGCTTTTCAGTGAAGAGCAGCCAGGCACATTTTAGCAAGTTTTACTTGTACGTGGAGTTGGAAACGCTTTTCAGGCTCAGTACTGGGCTCAAAAGATGCAGCCCTGATGTCTCTCATGATAGCAGGTGGTTAAGTAGAAATTAGCTGCTCGGCTGACCCTGCAGGAGCAAACGTATGCTAAAAATGTTCGTAGAATGAGATTTTCAGTGAAGAGCAGCCTGGCACATTTTAGCAAGTTTTACTTGTAAGGGGGTTGGAAACGCTTTTCCATACTCAATACTGGGCTCAAAAGATGCAGCCCTGATGTCTCTCATGATAGCAGGTGGTTAAGTAAAAACTCGCTGCTCGGCTGAACCAGCAGGAGCAAACGTATGCGAAAAATGTTCGTAGAATGAGTTTTTCAGTGAAGAGCAGCCAGGCACATTTTAGCAAGTTTTACTTGTAAGTGGGGATGGAAACGCTTTTTAGGCTCAGTACTGGGCTCAAAAGATGCAGCCCTGATGTCTCTCATGATAGCAGGTGGTTAAGTAGAAATTCGCTGCTCGGCTGACCCTGCAGGAGCAAACGTATGCTAAAAATGTTCGTAGAATGAGATTTTCAGTGAAGAGCAGCCAGGCACATTTTAGCAAGTTTTACTTGTAAGTGGGGTTGGAAACGCTTTTCAGGCTCAATACTGGGCTCAAAACATGCAGCCCTGATGTCTCTCATGATAGCAGGTGGTTAAGTAGAAATTCGCTGCTCGGCTGACCCTGCAGGAGCAAACGTATGCCAAAAATGTACGTAGAATGAGATTTTCAGTGAATAGCAGCCAGGCACATTTTAACTTGTAAGTGGGGATGGAAACGCTTTTTAGGCTCAGTACTGGGCTCAAAAGATGCAGCCCTGATGTCTCTCATGATAGCAGGTGGTTAAGTAGAAATTCGCTGCTCGGCTGACCCAGCAGGAACAAACGTATGCCAAAAATGTACGTAGAATGAGATTTTCAGTGAATAGCAGCCAGGCACATTTTAGCAAGTTTTACTTGTAAGTGGGGATGGAAACGCTTTTTAGGCTCAGTACTGGGCTCAAAAGATGCAGCCCTGATGTCTCTCATGATAGCAGGTGGTTAAGTAGAAATTCGCTGCTCGGCTGACCCTGCAGGAGCAAACGTATGCTAAAAATGTTCGTAGAATGAGATTTTCAGTGAAGAGCAGCCAGGCACATTTTAGCAAATTTTACTTGTAAGTGGGGTTGGAAACTCTTTTCAGGCTCAATACTGGGCTCAAAAGATGCAGCCCTGATGTCTCTCATGATAGCAGGTGGTTAAGTTGAAATTCGCTGCTCGGCTGACCCTGCAGGAGCAAACGTATGCTAAAAATGTTCGTAGAATGAGCTTTTCAGTGAAGAGCAGCCAGGCACATTTTAGCAAGTTTTACTTGTAAGTGGGGTTGGAAACGCTTTTCAGGCTCAATACTGGGCTCAAAAGATGCAGCCCTGATGTCTCTCATGATAGCAGGTGGTTAAGTAGAAATTCGCTGCTCGGCTGACCCTGCAGGAGCAAACGTATGCTAAAAATGTTTGTAGAATGAGATTTTCAGTGAAGAGCAGCCAGGCACATTTTAGCAAGTTTTACTTGTAAGTGGGGTTGGAAACGCTTTTCAGGCTCAATACTGGGCTCAAAACATGCAGCCCTGATGTCTCTCATGATAGCAGGTGGTTAAGTAGAAATTCGCTGCTCGGCTGACCCTGCAGGAGCAAACGTATGCTAAAAATGTTCGTAGAATGAGATTTTCAGTGAAGAGCAGCCAGGCACATTTTAGCAAGTTTTACTTGTAAGTGGGGTTGGAAACGCTTTTCAGGCTCAGTACTGGCCTCAAAAGATGCAGCCCTGATGTCTCTCATGATAGCAGGTGGTTAAGTAGAAATTCGCTGCTCGGTTGACCCTGCAGGATCAAACGTATGCTAAAAATGTTCGTAGAATGAGCTTTTCAGTGAAGAGCAGCCAAGCACATTTTAGCAAGTTTTACTTGTACGTGGAGTTGGAAACGCTTTTCAGGCTCAATACTGGGCTCAAAAGATGCAGCCCTGATGTCTCTCATGATAGCAGGTGGTTAAGTAGAAATTCGCTGCTCGGCTGATCCAGCAGGAGCAAACATATGCAAAAAATGTACGTAGAATGAGCTTTTCAGTGAAGAGCAGCCAGGCACATTTTAGCAAGTTTTACTTGTAAGTGGGGTTGGAAACGCTTTTCAGGCTCAATACTGGGCTCAAAAGATGCAGCCCTGATGTCTCTCATGATAGCAGGTGGTTAAGTAGAAATTCGCTGCTCGGCTGACCGTGCAGGAGCAAACGTATGCTAAAAATGTTCGTAGAATGAGATTTTCAGTGAAGAGCAGCCAGGCACATTTTAGCAAGTTTTACTTGTAAGTGGGGTTGGAAACGCTTTTCAGGCTCAGTACTGGGCTCAAAACATGCAGCCCTGATGTCTCTCATGATAGCAGGTGGTTAAGTAGAAATTCGCTGCTCGGCTGACCCTGCAGGATCAAACGTATGCTAAAAATGTTCATAGAATGAGATTTTCAGTGAAGAGCAGCCAGGCACATTTTAGCAAGTTTTACTTGTAAGTAGGGTTGGAAACGCTTTTCAGGCTCAATACTGGGCTCAAAAGATGCAGCCCTGATGTCTCTCATGATAGCAGGTGGTTAAGTAGAAATTCGCTGCTCGGCTGACCCTGCAGGAGCAAACGTATGCTAAAAATGTTCATAGAATGAGATTTTCAGTGAAGAGCAGCCAGGCACATTTTAGCAGGTTTTACTTGTAAGTGGGGTTGGAAACGCTTTTCAGGCTCAATACTGGTCTCAAAACATGCAGCCCTGATGTCTCTCATGATAGCAGGTGGTTAAGTAGAAATTCGCTGCTCGGCTGACCCTGCAGGAGCAAACGTATGCTAAAAATGTTCGTAGAATGAGATTTTCAGTGAAGAGCAGCCTGGCACATTTTAGCAAATTTTACTTGTAAGGGGGGTTGGAAACGCTTTTCCATACTCAATACTGGGCTCAAAAGATGCAGACCTGATGTCTCTCATGATAGCAGGTGGTTAAGTAGAAATTCGCTGCTCGGCTGATCCAGCAGGAGCAAACATATGCAAAAAATGTACGTAGAATGAGCTTTTTAGTGAAGAGCAGCCAGGCACATTTTAGCAAGTTTTACTTGTAAGTGGGGTTGGAAACGGTTTTCAGGCTCAGTACTGGCCTCAAAAGATGCAGCCCTGATGTCTCTCATGATAGCAGGTGGTTAAGTAGAAATTCGCTGCTCGGCTGACCCTGCAGGATCAAACGTATGCTAAAAATGTTTGTAGAATGAGCTTTTCAGTGAAGAGCAGCCAGGCACATTTTAGCAAGTTTTACTTGAGGGGGTGGAAACACTTTTCAGGCTCAGTACTGGGCTCAAAAGAAGCAGCCCTGATGTCTCTCATGATAGCAGGTGGTTAAGTAGAAATTCGCTGCTCGGCTGACCCAGCAGGAACAAACGTATGCCAAAAATGTATGTAGAATGAGCTTTTCAGTGAAGAGCAGCCAGGCACATTTTAGCAAGTTTTACTTGTACGTGGAGTTGGAAACGCTTTTCAGGCTCAGTACTGGGCTCAAAAGATGCAGCCCTGATGTCTCTCATGATAGCAGGTGGTTAAGTAGAAATTAGCTGCTCGGCTGACCCTGCAGGAGCAAACGTATGCTAAAAATTTTCGTAGAATGAGATTTTCAGTGAAGAGCAGCCTGGCACATTTTAGCAAGTTTTACTTGTAAGGGGGTTGGAAACGCTTTTCCATACTCAATACTGGGCTCAAAAGATGCAGCCCTGATATCTCTCATGATAGCAGGTGGTTAAGTAGAAACTCGCTGCTCGGCTGAACCAGCAGGAGCAAACGTATGCGAAAAATGTTCGTAGAATGAGTTTTTCAGTGAAGAGCAGCCAGGCACATTTTAGCAAGTTTTACTTGTAAGTGGGGATGGAAACGCTTTTTAGGCTCAGTACTGGGCTCAAAAGATGCAGCCCTGATGTCTCTCATGATAGCAGGTGGTTAAGTAGAAATTCGCTGCTCGGCTGACCCTGCAGGAGCAAACGTATGCTAAAAATGTTCGTAGAATGAGATTTTCAGTGAAGAGCAGCCAGGCACATTTTAGCAAGTTTTACTTGTAAGTGGGGTTGGAAACGCTTTTCAGGCTCAATACTGGGCTCAAAACATGCAGCCCTGATGTCTCTCATGATAGCAGGTGGTTAAGTAGAAATTCGCTGCTCGGCTGACCCTGCAGGAGCAAACGTATGCCAAAAATTTACGTAGAATGAGATTTTCAGTGAATAGCAGCCAGGCACATTTTAACTTGTAAGTGGGGATGGAAACGCTTTTTAGGCTCAGTACTGGGCTCAAAAGATGCAGCCCTGATGTCTCTCATGATAGCAGGTGGTTAAGTAGAAATTCGCTGCTCGGCTGACCCAGCAGGAACAAACGTATGCCAATTATGTACGTAGAATGAGATTTTCAGTGAATAGCAGCCAGGCACATTTTAGCAAGTTTTACTTGTAAGTGGGGATGGAAACGCTTTTTAGGCTCAGTACTGGGCTCAAAAGATGCAGCCCTGATGTCTCTCATGATAGCAGGTGGTTAAGTAGAAATTCGCTGCTCGGCTGACCCTGCAGGAGCAAACGTATGCTAAAAATGTTCGTAGAATGAGATTTTCAGTGAAGAGCAGCCAGGCACATTTTAGCAAATTTTACTTGTAAGTGGGGTTGGAAACTCTTTTCAGGCTCAATACTGGGCTCAAAAGATGCAGCCCTGATGTCTCTCATGATAGCAGGTGGTTAAGTTGAAATTCGCTGCTCGGCTGACCCTGCAGGAGCAAACGTATGCTAAAAATGTTCGTAGAATGAGCTTTTCAGTGAAGAGCAGCCAGGCACATTTTAGCAAGTTTTACTTGTAAGTGGGGTTGGAAACGCTTTTCAGGCTCAATACTGGGCTCAAAAGATGCAGCCCTGATGTCTCTCATGATAGCAGGTGGTTAAGTAGAAATTCGCTGCTCGGCTGACCCTGCAGGAGCAAACGTATGCTAAAAATGTTTGTAGAATGAGATTTTCAGTGAAGAGCAGCCAGGCACATTTTAGCAAGTTTTACTTGTAAGTGGGGTTGGAAACGCTTTTCAGGCTCAATACTGGGCTCAAAACATGCAGCCCTGATGTCTCTCATGATAGCAGGTGGTTAAGTAGAAATTCGCTGCTCGGCTGACCCTGCAGGAGCAAACGTATGCTAAAAATGTTCGTAGAATGAGATTTTGAGTGAAGAGCAGCCAGGCACATTTTAGCAAGTTTTACTTGTAAGTGGGGTTGGAAACGCTTTTCAGGCTCAGTACTGGCCTCAAAAGATGCAGCCCTGATGTCTCTCATGATAGCAGGTGGTTAAGTAGAAATTCGCTGCTCGGTTGACCCTGCAGGATCAAACGTATGCTAAAAATGTTCGTAGAATGAGCTTTTCAGTGAAGAGCAGCCAAGCACATTTTAGCAAGTTTTACTTGTACGTGGAGTTGGAAACGCTTTTCAGGCTCAATACTGGGCTCAAAAGATGCAGCCCTGATGTCTCTCATGATAGCAGGTGGTTAAGTAGAAATTCGCTGCTCGGCTGATCCAGCAGGAGCAAACATATGCAAAAAATGTACGTAGAATGAGCTTTTCAGTGAAGAGCAGCCAGGCACATTTTAGCAAGTTTTACTTGTAAGTGGGGTTGGAAACGCTTTTCAGGCTCAATACTGGGCTCAAAAGATGCAGCCCTGATGTCTCTCATGATAGCAGGTGGTTAAGTAGAAATTCGCTGCTCGGCTGACCGTGCAGGAGCAAACGTATGCTAAAAATGTTCGTAGAATGAGATTTTCAGTGAAGAGCAGCCAGGCACATTTTAGCAAGTTTTACTTGTAAGTGGGGTTGGAAACGCTTTTCAGGCTCAGTACTGGGCTCAAAACATGCAGCCCTGATGTCTCTCATGATAGCAGGTGGTTAAGTAGAAATTCGCTGCTCGGCTGACCCTGCAGGAGCAAACGTATGCTAAAAATGTTCGTAGAATGAGATTTTCAGTGAAGAGCAGCCAGGCACATTTTAGCAAGTTTTACTTGTAAGTGGGGTTGGAAACGCTTTTCAGGCTCAATACTGGGCTCAAAACATGCAGCCCTGATGTCTCTCATGATAGCAGGTGGTTAAGTAGAAATTCGCTGCTCGGCTGACCCTGCAGGAGCAAACGTATGCTAGAAATGTTCGTAGAATGAGCTTTTCAGTGAAGAGCAGCCAGGCACATTTTAGCAAGTTTTACTTGTAAGTGGGGTTGGAAACGCTTTTCAGGCTCAATACTGGACTCAAAACATGCAGCCCTGATGTCTCTCATGATAGCAGGTGGTTAAGTAGAAATTCGCTGCTCGGCTGACCCTGCAGGAGCAAACGTATGCTAAAAATGTTCGTAGAATGAGATTTTCAGTGAAGAGCAGCCAGGCACATTTTAGCAAGTTTTACTTGTAAGTGGGGTTGGAAACGCTTTTCAGGCTCAGTACTGGGCTCAAAAGATGCAGCCCTGATGTCTCTCATGATAGCAGGTGGTTAAGTAGAAATTCGCTGCTCGGCTGACCCTGCAGGAGCAAACGTATGCTAAAAATGTTCATAGAATGAGATTTTCAGTGAAGATCAGCCAGGCACATTTTAGCAGGTTTTACTTGTAAGTGGGGTTGGAAACGCTTTTCAGGCTCAATACTGGTCTCAAAACATGCAGCCCTGATGTCTCTCATGATAGCAGGTGGTTAAGTAGAAATTCGCTGCTCGGCTGACCCTGCAGGAGCAAACGTATGCTAAAAATGTTCGTAGAATGAGATTTTCAGTGAAGAGCAGCCTGGCACATTTTAGCAAATTTTACTTGTAAGGGGGGTTGGAAACGCTTTTCCATACTCAATACTGGGCTCAAAAGATGCAGACCTGATGTCTCTCATGATAGCAGGTGGTTAAGTAGAAATTCGCTGCTCGGCTGATCCAGCAGGAGCAAACATATGCAAAAAATGTACGTAGAATGAGCTTTTTAGTGAAGAGCAGCCAGGCACATTTTAGCAAGTTTTACTTGTAAGTGGGGTTGGAAACGGTTTTCAGGCTCAGTACTGGCCTCAAAAGATGCAGCCCTGATGTCTCTCATGATAGCAGGTGGTTAAGTAGAAATTCGCTGCTCGGCTGACCCTGCAGGATCAAACGTATGCTAAAAATGTTTGTAGAATGAGCTTTTCAGTGAAGAGCAGCCAGGCACATTTTAACAAGTTTTACTTGTAAGTGGGGTTGGAAACGCTTTTCAGGCTCAGTACTGGGCTCAAAAGATGCAGCCCTGATGTCTCTCATGATAGCAGGTGGTTAAGTAGAAATTCGCTGCTCGGCTGACCCTGCAGGAGCAAACGTATGCTAAAAATGTTCTTAGAATGAGATTTTCAGTGAAGAGCAGCCTGGCACATTTTAGCAAGTTTTACTTGTAAGGGGGGTTGGAAACGCTTTTCCATACTCAATACTGGGCTCAAAAGATGCAGCCCTGATGTCTCTCATGATAGCAGGTGGTTAAGTAGAAATTCGCTGCTCGGCTGATCCAGCAGGAGCAAACATATGCGAAAAATGTACGTAGAATGAGCTTTTCAGTGAAGAGCAGCCAGGCACATTTTAGCAAGTTTTACTTGTAAGTGGGGTTGGAAATGCTTTTCAGGCTCAGTACTGGCCTCAAAAGATACAGCCCTGATGTCTCTCATGATAGCAGGTGGTTAAGTAGAAATTCGCTGCTCAGCTGACCCTGCAGGAGCAAACGTATGCTAAAAATTTTCGTAGAATGAGCTTTTCAGTGAAGAGCAGCCAGGCACATTTTAGCAAGTTTTACTTGAGGGGATGGAAACGCTTTTCAGGCTCAGTACTGGGCTCAAAAGAAGCAGCCCTGATGTCTCTCATGATAGCAGGTGGTTAAGTAGTAATTCGCTGCTCGGCTGACCCGGCAGGAACAAACGTATGCCAAAAATGTACGTAGAATGAGATTTTCAGTGAATAGCAGCCAGGCACATTTTAGCAAGTTTTACTTGTAAGTGGGGATAGAAATGCTTTTCAGGCTCAGTACTGGGCTCAAAACATGCAGTCCTGATGTCTCTCATGATAGGAGGTGGTAAAGTAGAAATTTGCTGCTCGGCTGACCCTGCAGGAGCAAATGTATGCTAAGAATGTTTGTAGAATGAGATTTTCAGTGAAGAGCAGCCAGGCACATTTTAGCAAGTTTTACTTGTAAGTGGGGTTGGAAACGCTTTTCAGGCTCAGTACTGGGCTCAAAACATGCAGCCCTGATGTCTCTCATGATAGCAGGTGGTTAAGTAGAAATTCGCTGCTCGGCTGACCCTGCAGGAGCAAACGTATGCTAAAAATGTTCGTAGAATGAGATTTTCAGTGAAGAGCAGCCAGGCACATTTTAGCAAGTTTTACTTGTAAGTGGGGTTGGAAACGCTTTTCAGGCTCAATACTGGGCTCAAAACATGCAGCCCTGATGTCTCTCATGATAGCAGGTGGTTAAGTAGAAATTCGCTGCTCGGCTGACCCTGCAGGAGCAAACGTATGCTAAAAATGTTCGTAGAATGAGATTTTCAGTGAAGAGCAGCCTGGCACATTTTAGCAAGTTTTACTTGTAAGGGGGGTTGGAAAAGCTTTTCCATACTCAATACTGGGCTCAAAAGATGCAGCCCTGATGTCTCTCATGATAGCAGGTGGTTAGGTAGAAATTCGCTGCTCGGCTGATCCAGCAGGAGCAAACATATGCGAAAAATTTACGTAGAATGAGCTTTTCAGTGAAGAGCAGCCAGGCTCATTTTAGCAAGTTTTACTTGTAAGAGGGGTTGGAAACGCTTTTCAGGCTCAATACTGGGCTCAAAAGATGCAGCCCTGATGTCTCTCATGATAGCAGGTGGTTAAGTAGAAATTCGCTGCTCGGCTGACCCTGCAGGAGCAAACGTATGCTAAAAATGTTCGTAGAATGAGCTTTTCAGTGAAGAGCAGCCAGGCACATTTTAGCAAGTTTTACTTGTAAGTGGGGTTGGAAATGTTTTTCAGGCTCAATACTGGGCTCAAAACATGCAGCCCTGATGTCTCTCATGATAGCAGGTGGTTAAGTAGAAATTCGCTTCTCGGCTGACCCAGCAGGAACAAACGTATGCCAAAAATGTACGTAGAATGAGATTTTCGGTGAATAGCAGCCAGGCACATTTTAGCAAGTTTTACTTGTAAGTGGGGATGGAAACGCTTTTTAGGCTCAGTACTGGGCTCAAAAGATGCAGCCCTGATGTCTCTCATGATAGCAGGTGGTTAAGTAGAAATTCGCTGCTCGGCTGACCCTGCAGGAGCAAACGTATGCTAAAAATGTTCGTAGAATGAGCTTTTCAGTGAAGAGCAGCCAGGCACATTTTAGCAAGTTTTACTTGAGGGGGTGGAAACGCTTTTCAGGCTCAGTACTGGGCTCAAAAGAAGCAGCCCTGATGTCTCTCATGATAGCAGGTGGTTAAGTAGAAATTCGCTGCTCGGCTGACCCGGCAGGAACAAACGTATGCCAAAAATGTACGTAGAATGAGATTTTCAGTGAATAGCAGCCAGGCACATTTTAGCAAGTTTTACTTGTAAGTGGGGATAGAAACGCTTTTTAGGCTCAGTACTGGGCTCAAAAGATGCAGCCCTGATGTCTCTCATGATAGCAGGTGGTTAAGTAGAAATTCGCTGCTCGGTTGACCCTGCAGGATCAAACGTATGCTAAAAATGTTCGTAGAATGAGCTTTTCAGTGAAGAGCAGCCAGGCACATTTTAGCAAGTTTTACTTGTACGTGGAGTTGGAAACGCTTTTCAGGCTCAGTACTGGGCTCAAAAGATGCAGCCCTGATGTCTCTCATGATAGCAGGTGGTTAAGTAGAAATTCGCTGCTCGGCTGACCCTGCATGAGCAAACGTATGCTAAAAATGTTCGTAGAATGAGATTTTCAGTGAAGAGCAGCCTGGCACATTTTAGCAAGTTTTACTTGTAAGGGGGTTGGAAACACTTTTCCATACTCAATACTGGGCTCAAAAGATGCAGCCCTGATGTCTCTCATGATAGCAGGTGGTTAAGTAGAAACTCGCTGCTCGGCTGAACCAGCAGGAGCAAACGTATGCGAAAAATGTTCGTAGAATGAGTTTTTCAGTGAAGAGCAGCCAGGCACATTTTAGCAAGTTTTACTTGTAAGTGGGGATAGAAACGCTTTTTAGGCTCAGTACTGGGCTCAAAAGATGCAGCCCTGATGTCTCTCATGATAGCAGGTGGTTAAGTAGAAATTCGCTGCTCGGCTGACCCTGCAGGAGCAAACGTATGCTAAAAATGTTCGTAGAATGAGATTTTCAGTGAAGAGCAGCCAGGCACATTTTAGCAAGTTTTACTTGTAATTGGGGTTGGAAACGCTTTTCAGGCTCAATACTGGGCTCAACACATGCAGCCCTGATGTCTCTCATGATAGCAGGTGGTTAAGTAGAAATTCGCTGCTCGGCTGACCCTGCAGGAGCAAACGTAAGCCAATAATGTACGTAGAATGAGATTTTCAGTGAATAGCAGCCAGGCATATTTTAACTTGTAAGTGGGGATGGAAACGCTTTTTAGGCTCAGTACTGGGCTCAAAAGATGCAGCCCTGATGTCTCTCATGATAGCAGGTGGTTAAGTAGAAATTAGCTGCTCGGCTGACCCTGCAGGAGCAAACGTATGCTAAAAATGTTCGTAGAATGAGATTTTCAGTGAAGAGCAGCCTGGCACATTTTAGCAAGTTTTACTTGTAAGGGGGTTGGAAACGCTTTTCCATACTCAATACTGGGCTCAAAAGATGCAGCCCTGATGTCTCTCATGATAGCAGGTGGTTAAGTAGAAACTCGCTGCTCGGCTGAACCAGCAGGAGCAAACGTATGCGAAAAATGTTCGTAGAATGAGTTTTTCAGTGAAGAGCAGCCAGGCACATTTTAGCAAGTTTTACTTGTAAGTGGGGATGGAAACGCTTTTTAGGCTCAGTACTGGGCTCAAAAGATGCAGCCCTGATGTCTCTCATGATAGCAGGTGGTTAAGTAGAAATTCGCTGCTCGGCTGACCCTGCAGGAGCAAACGTATGCTAAAAATGTTCGTAGAATGAGATTTTCAGTGAAGAGCAGCCAGGCACATTTTAGCAAGTTTTACTTGTAAGTGGGGTTGGAAACGCTTTTCAGGCTCAATACTGGGCTCAAAACATGCAGCCCTGATGTCTCTCATGATAGCAGGTGGTTAAGTAGAAATTCGCTGCTCGGCTGACCCTGCAGGAGCAAACGTATGCCAAAAATTTACGTAGAATGAGATTTTCAGTGAATAGCAGCCAGGCACATTTTAACTTGTAAGTGGGGATGGAAACGCTTTTTAGGCTCAGTACTGGGCTCAAAAGATGCAGCCCTGATGTCTCTCATGATAGCAGGTGGTTAAGTAGAAATTCGCTGCTCGGCTGACCCAGCAGGAACAAACGTATGCCAAAAATGTACGTAGAATGAGATTTTCAGTGAATAGCAGCCAGGCACATTTTAGCAAGTTTTACTTGTAAGTGGGGATGGAAACGCTTTTTAGGCTCAGTACTGGGCTCAAAAGATGCAGCCCTGATGTCTCTCATGATAGCAGGTGGTTAAGTAGAAATTCGCTGCTCGGCTGACCCTGCAGGAGCAAACGTATGCTAAAAATGTTCGTAGAATGAGATTTTCAGTGAAGAGCAGCCAGGCACATTTTAGCAAATTTTACTTGTAAGTGGGGTTGGAAACTCTTTTCAGGCTCAATACTGGGCTCAAAAGATGCAGCCCTGATGTCTCTCATGATAGCAGGTGGTTAAGTTGAAATTCGCTGCTCGGCTGACCCTGCAGGAGCAAACGTATGCTAAAAATGTTCGTAGAATGAGCTTTTCAGTGAAGAGCAGCCAGGCACATTTTAGCAAGTTTTACTTGTAAGTGGGGTTGGAAACGCTTTTCAGGCTCAATACTGGGCTCAAAAGATGCAGCCCTGATGTCTCTCATGATAGCAGGTGGTTAAGTAGAAATTCGCTGCTCGGCTGACCCTGCAGGAGCAAACGTATGCTAAAAATGTTTGTAGAATGAGATTTTCAGTGAAGAGCAGCCAGGCACATTTTAGCAAGTTTTACTTGTAAGTGGGGTTGGAAACGCTTTTCAGGCTCAATACTGGGCTCAAAACATGCAGCCCTGATGTCTCTCATGATAGCAGGTGGTTAAGTAGAAATTCGCTGCTCGGCTGACCCTGCAGGAGCAAACGTATGCTAAAAATGTTCGTAGAATGAGATTTTGAGTGAAGAGCAGCCAGGCACATTTTAGCAAGTTTTACTTGTAAGTGGGGTTGGAAACGCTTTTCAGGCTCAGTACTGGCCTCAAAAGATGCAGCCCTGATGTCTCTCATGATAGCAGGTGGTTAAGTAGAAATTCGCTGCTCGGTTGACCCTGCAGGATCAAACGTATGCTAAAAATGTTCGTAGAATGAGCTTTTCAGTGAAGAGCAGCCAAGCACATTTTAGCAAGTTTTACTTGTACGTGGAGTTGGAAACGCTTTTCAGGCTCAATACTGGGCTCAAAAGATGCAGCCCTGATGTCTCTCATGATAGCAGGTGGTTAAGTAGAAATTCGCTGCTCGGCTGATCCAGCAGGAGCAAACATATGCAAAAAATGTACGTAGAATGAGCTTTTCAGTGAAGAGCAGCCAGGCACATTTTAGCAAGTTTTACTTGTAAGTGGGGTTGGAAACGCTTTTCAGGCTCAATACTGGGCTCAAAAGATGCAGCCCTGATGTCTCTCATGATAGCAGGTGGTTAAGTAGAAATTCGCTGCTCGGCTGACCGTGCAGGAGCAAACGTATGCTAAAAATGTTCGTAGAATGAGATTTTCAGTGAAGAGCAGCCAGGCACATTTTAGCAAGTTTTACTTGTAAGTGGGGTTGGAAACGCTTTTCAGGCTCAGTACTGGGCTCAAAACATGCAGCCCTGATGTCTCTCATGATAGCAGGTGGTTAAGTAGAAATTCGCTGCTCGGCTGACCCTGCAGGAGCAAACGTATGCTAAAAATGTTCGTAGAATGAGATTTTCAGTGAAGAGCAGCCAGGCACATTTTAGCAAGTTTTACTTGTAAGTGGGGTTGGAAACGCTTTTCAGGCTCAATACTGGGCTCAAAACATGCAGCCCTGATGTCTCTCATGATAGCAGGTGGTTAAGTAGAAATTCGCTGCTCGGCTGACCCTGCAGGAGCAAACGTATGCTAGAAATGTTCGTAGAATGAGCTTTTCAGTGAAGAGCAGCCAGGCACATTTTAGCAAGTTTTACTTGTAAGTGGGGTTGGAAACGCTTTTCAGGCTCAATACTGGACTCAAAACATGCAGCCCTGATGTCTCTCATGATAGCAGGTGGTTAAGTAGAAATTCGCTGCTCGGCTGACCCTGCAGGAGCAAACGTATGCTAAAAATGTTCGTAGAATGAGATTTTCAGTGAAGAGCAGCCAGGCACATTTTAGCAAGTTTTACTTGTAAGTGGGGTTGGAAACGCTTTTCAGGCTCAGTACTGGGCTCAAAAGATGCAGCCCTGATGTCTCTCATGATAGCAGGTGGTTAAGTAGAAATTCGCTGCTCGGCTGACCCTGCAGGAGCAAACGTATGCTAAAAATGTTCATAGAATGAGATTTTCAGTGAAGATCAGCCAGGCACATTTTAGCAGGTTTTACTTGTAAGTGGGGTTGGAAACGCTTTTCAGGCTCAATACTGGTCTCAAAACATGCAGCCCTGATGTCTCTCATGATAGCAGGTGGTTAAGTAGAAATTCGCTGCTCGGCTGACCCTGCAGGAGCAAACGTATGCTAAAAATGTTCGTAGAATGAGATTTTCAGTGAAGAGCAGCCTGGCACATTTTAGCAAATTTTACTTGTAAGGGGGGTTGGAAACGCTTTTCCATACTCAATACTGGGCTCAAAAGATGCAGACCTGATGTCTCTCATGATAGCAGGTGGTTAAGTAGAAATTCGCTGCTCGGCTGATCCAGCAGGAGCAAACATATGCAAAAAATGTACGTAGAATGAGCTTTTTAGTGAAGAGCAGCCAGGCACATTTTAGCAAGTTTTACTTGTAAGTGGGGTTGGAAACGGTTTTCAGGCTCAGTACTGGCCTCAAAAGATGCAGCCCTGATGTCTCTCATGATAGCAGGTGGTTAAGTAGAAATTCGCTGCTCGGCTGACCCTGCAGGATCAAACGTATGCTAAAAATGTTTGTAGAATGAGCTTTTCAGTGAAGAGCAGCCAGGCACATTTTAACAAGTTTTACTTGTAAGTGGGGTTGGAAACGCTTTTCAGGCTCAGTACTGGGCTCAAAAGATGCAGCCCTGATGTCTCTCATGATAGCAGGTGGTTAAGTAGAAATTCGCTGCTCGGCTGACCCTGCAGGAGCAAACGTATGCTAAAAATGTTCTTAGAATGAGATTTTCAGTGAAGAGCAGCCTGGCACATTTTAGCAAGTTTTACTTGTAAGGGGGGTTGGAAACGCTTTTCCATACTCAATACTGGGCTCAAAAGATGCAGCCCTGATGTCTCTCATGATAGCAGGTGGTTAAGTAGAAATTCGCTGCTCGGCTGATCCAGCAGGAGCAAACATATGCGAAAAATGTACGTAGAATGAGCTTTTCAGTGAAGAGCAGCCAGGCACATTTTAGCAAGTTTTACTTGTAAGTGGGGTTGGAAATGCTTTTCAGGCTCAGTACTGGCCTCAAAAGATACAGCCCTGATGTCTCTCATGATAGCAGGTGGTTAAGTAGAAATTCGCTGCTCAGCTGACCCTGCAGGAGCAAACGTATGCTAAAAATTTTCGGAGAATGAGCTTTTCAGTGAAGAGCAGCCAGGCACATTTTAGCAAGTTTTACTTGAGGGGATGGAAACGCTTTTCAGGCTCAGTACTGGGCTCAAAAGAAGCAGCCCTGATGTCTCTCATGATAGCAGGTGGTTAAGTAGTAATTCGCTGCTCGGCTGACCCGGCAGGAACAAACGTATGCCAAAAATGTACGTAGAATGAGATTTTCAGTGAATAGCAGCCAGGCACATTTTAGCAAGTTTTACTTGTAAGTGGGGATAGAAATGCTTTTCAGGCTCAGTACTGGGCTCAAAACATGCAGTCCTGATGTCTCTCATGATAGGAGGTGGTAAAGTAGAAATTTGCTGCTCGGCTGACCCTGCAGGAGCAAATGTATGCTAAGAATGTTTGTAGAATGAGATTTTCAGTGAAGAGCAGCCAGGCACATTTTAGCAAGTTTTACTTGTAAGTGGGGTTGGAAACGCTTTTCAGGCTCAGTACTGGGCTCAAAACATGCAGCCCTGATGTCTCTCATGATAGCAGGTGGTTAAGTAGAAATTCGCTGCTCGGCTGACCCTGCAGGAGCAAACGTATGCTAAAAATGTTCGTAGAATGAGATTTTCAGTGAAGAGCAGCCAGGCACATTTTAGCAAGTTTTACTTGTAAGTGGGGTTGGAAACGCTTTTCAGGCTCAATACTGGGCTCAAAACATGCAGCCCTGATGTCTCTCATGATAGCAGGTGGTTAAGTAGAAATTCGCTGCTCGGCTGACCCTGCAGGAGCAAACGTATGCTAAAAATGTTCGTAGAATGAGATTTTCAGTGAAGAGCAGCCTGGCACATTTTAGCAAGTTTTACTTGTAAGGGGGGTTGGAAAAGCTTTTCCATACTCAATACTGGGCTCAAAAGATGCAGCCCTGATGTCTCTCATGATAGCAGGTGGTTAGGTAGAAATTCGCTGCTCGGCTGATCCAGCAGGAGCAAACATATGCGAAAAATTTACGTAGAATGAGCTTTTCAGTGAAGAGCAGCAAGGCTCATTTTAGCAAGTTTTACTTGTAAGAGGGGTTGGAAACGCTTTTCAGGCTCAATACTGGGCTCAAAAGATGCAGCCCTGATGTCTCTCATGATAGCAGGTGGTTAAGTAGAAATTCGCTGCTCGGCTGACCCTGCAGGAGCAAACGTATGCTAAAAATGTTCGTAGAATGAGCTTTTCAGTGAAGAGCAGCCAGGCACATTTTAGCAAGTTTTACTTGTAAGTGGGGTTGGAAATGTTTTTCAGGCTCAATACTGGGCTCAAAACATGCAGCCCTGATGTCTCTCATGATAGCAGGTGGTTAAGTAGAAATTCGCTTCTCGGCTGACCCAGCAGGAACAAACGTATGCCAAAAATGTACGTAGAATGAGATTTTCAGTGAATAGCAGCCAGGCACATTTTAGCAAGTTTTACTTGTAAGTGGGGATGGAAACGCTTTTTAGGCTCAGTACTGGGCTCAAAAGATGCAGCCCTGATGTCTCTCATGATAGCAGGTGGTTAAGTAGAAATTCGCTGCTCGGCTGACCCTGCAGGAGCAAACGTATGCTAAAAATGTTCGTAGAATGAGCTTTTCAGTGAAGAGCAGCCAGGCACATTTTAGCAAGTTTTACTTGAGGGGGTGGAAACGCTTTTCAGGCTCAGTACTGGGCTCAAAAGAAGCAGCCCTGATGTCTCTCATGATAGCAGGTGGTTAAGTAGAAATTCGCTGCTCGGCTGACCCGGCAGGAACAAACGTATGCCAAAAATGTACGTAGAATGAGATTTTCTGTGAATAGCAGCCAGGCACATTTTAGCAAGTTTTACTTGTAAGTGGGGATAGAAACGCTTTTTAGGCTCAGTACTGGGCTCAAAAGATGCAGCCCTGATGTCTCTCATGATAGCAGGTGGTTAAGTAGAAATTCGCTGCTCGGTTGACCCTGCAGGATCAAACGTATGCTAAAAATGTTCGTAGAATGAGCTTTTCAGTGAAGAGCAGCCAGGCACATTTTAGCAAGTTTTACTTGTACGTGGAGTTGGAAACGCTTTTCAGGCTCAGTACTGGGCTCAAAAGATGCAGCCCTGATGTCTCTCATGATAGCAGGTGGTTAAGTAGAAATTCGCTGCTCGGCTGACCCTGCATGAGCAAACGTATGCTAAAAATGTTCGTAGAATGAGATTTTCAGTGAAGAGCAGCCTGGCACATTTTAGCAAGTTTTACTTGTAAGGGGGTTGGAAACACTTTTCCATACTCAATACTGGGCTCAAAAGATGCAGCCCTGATGTCTCTCATGATAGCAGGTGGTTAAGTAGAAACTCGCTGCTCGGCTGAACCAGCAGGAGCAAACGTATGCGAAAAATGTTCGTAGAATGAGTTTTTCAGTGAAGAGCAGCCAGGCACATTTTAGCAAGTTTTACTTGTAAGTGGGGATAGAAACGCTTTTTAGGCTCAGTACTGGGCTCAAAAGATGCAGCCCTGATGTCTCTCATGATAGCAGGTGGTTAAGTAGAAATTCGCTGCTCGGCTGACCCTGCAGGAGCAAACGTATGCTAAAAATGTTCGTAGAATGAGATTTTCAGTGAAGAGCAGCCAGGCACATTTTAGCAAGTTTTACTTGTAATTGGGGTTGGAAACGCTTTTCAGGCTCAATACTGGGCTCAACACATGCAGCCCTGATGTCTCTCATGATAGCAGGTGGTTAAGTAGAAATTCGCTGCTCGGCTGACCCTGCAGGAGCAAACGTAAGCCAATAATGTACGTAGAATGAGATTTTCAGTGAATAGCAGCCAGGCATATTTTAACTTGTAAGTGGGGATGGAAACGCTTTTTAGGCTCAGTACTGGGCTCAAAAGATGCAGCCCTGATGTCTCTCATGATAGCAGGTGGTTAAGTAGAAATTCGCTGCTCGGCTGACCCAGCAGGAACAAACGTATGCCAAAAATGTACGTAGAATGAGATTTTCAGTGAATAGCAGCCAGGCACATTTTAGCAAGTTTTACTTGTAAGTGGGGATGGAAACGCTTTTTAGGCTCAGTACTGGGCTCAAAAGATGCAGCCCTGATGTCTCTCATGATAGCAGGTGGTTAAGTAGGAATTCGCTGCTCGGCTGACCCTGCAGGAGCAAACGTATGCTAAAAATGTTCGTAGAATGAGATTTTCAGTGAAGAGCAGCCAGGCACATTTTAGCAAGTTTTACTTGTAAGTGGGGTTGGAAACTCTTTTCAGGCTCAATACTGGGCTCAAAAGATGCAGCCCTGATGTCTCTCATGATAGCAGGTGGTTAAGTGGAAATTCGCTGCTCGGCTGACCCTGCAGGAGCAAACGTATGCTAAAAATGTTCGTAGAATGAGCTTTTCAGTGAAGAGCAGCCAGGCACATTTTAGCAAGTTTTACTTGTAAGTGGGGTTGGAAACGCTTTTCAGGCTCAATACTGGGCTCAAAAGATGCAGCCCTGATGTCTCTCATGATAGCAGGTGGTTAAGTAGAAATTCGCTGCTCGGCTGACCCTGCAGGAGCAAACGTATGCTAAAAATGTTTGTAGAATGAGATTTTCAGTGAAGAGCAGCCAGGCACATTTTAGCAAGTTTTACTTGTAAGTGGGGTTGGAAACGCTTTTCAGGCTCAATACTGGGCTCAAAAGATGCAGCCCTGATGTCTCTCATGATAGCAGGTGGTTAAGTAGAAATTCGCTGCTCGGCTGATCCAGCAGGAGCAAACATATGCGAAAAATGTACGTAGAATGAGCTTTTCAGTTAAGAGCAGCCAGGCACATTTTAGCAAGTTTTACTTGTAAGTGGGGTTGGAAACGCTTTACAGGCTCAGTACTGGGCTCAAAACATGCAGTCCTGATGTCTCTCATGATAGGAGGTGGTTAAGTAGAAATTCGCTGCTCGGCTGACCCTGCAGGAGCAAACGTATGCTAAAAATGTTCGTAGAATGAGATTTTCAGTGAAGAGCAGCCAGGCACATTTTAGCAAGTTTTACTTGTAAGTGGGGTTGGAAACGCTTTTCAGGCTCAATACTGGGCTCAAAACATGAAGCCCTGATGTCTCTCATGATAGCAGGTGGTTAAGTAGAAATTCGCTGCTCGGCTGACCCTGCAGGAGCAAACATATGCTAAAAATGTTCGTAGAATGAGATTTTCAGTGAAGAGCAGCCAGGCACCTTTTAGCAAGTTTTACTTGTAAGTGGGGTTGGAAACGCTTTTCAGGCTCTGTACTGGCTTCAAAAGATGCAGCCCTGATGTCTCTCATGATAGCAGGTGGTTAAGTAGAAATTCGCTGCTCGGTTGACCCTGCAGGATCAAACGTATGCTAAAAATGTTCGTAGAATGAGCTTTTCAGTGAAGAGCAGCCAGGCACATTTTAGCAAGTTTTACTTGTACGTGGAGTCGGAAACGCTTTTCAGGCTCAGTACTGGGCTCAAAAGATGCAGTGATGTCTCTCATGATAGCAGGTGGTTAAGTAGAAATTCGCTGCTCGGCTGACCCTGCAGGAGCAAACGTATGCTAAAAATGTTCGTAGAATGAGATTTTCAGTGAAGAGCAGCCTGGCACATTTTAACAAGTTTTACTTGTAAGGGGGTTGGAAACGCTTTTCCATACTCAATACTGGGCTCAAAAGATGCAGCCCTGATGTCTCTCATGATAGCAGGTGGTTAAGTAGAAATTCGCTGCTCGGCTGACCCTGCAGGAGCAAACGTATGCTAAAAATGTTCGTAGAATGAGATTTTCAGTGAAGAGCAGCCAGGCACATTTTAGCAAGTTTTACTTGTAAGTGGGGTTGGAAACGCTTTTCAGGCTCAATACTGGGCTCAAAAGATGCAGCCCTGATGTCTCTCATGATAGCAGGTGGTTAAGTAGAAATTTGCTGCTCGGCTGATCCAGCAGGAGCAAACATATGCGAAAAATGTACGTAGAATGAGCTTTTCAGTGAAGAGCAGCCAGGCACATTTTAGCAAGTTTTACTTGTAAGTGGGGTTGGAAACGCTTTTCAGGCTCAATACTGGGCTCAAAAGATACAGCCCTGATGTCTCTCATGATAGCAGGTGGTTAAGTAGAAATTCGCTGCTCGGCTGACCATGCAGGAGCAAACGTATGCTAAAAATGTTCGTAGAATGAGATTTTCAGTGAAGAGCAGCCAGGCACATTTTAGCAAGTTTTACTTGTAAGTGGGGTTGGAAACGCTTTTCAGGCTCAGTACTGGGCTCAAAACATGCAGCCCTGATATCTCTCATGATAGCAGGTGGTTAAGTAGAAATTCGCTGCTCGGCTGACCCTGCAGGAGCAAACGTATGCTAAAAATGTTCGTAGAATGAGATTTTCAGTGAAGAGCAGCCAGGCACATTTTAGCAAGTTTTACTTGTAAGTGGGGTTGGAAATGCTTTTCAGGCTCAATACTGGGCTCAAAAGATGCAGCCCTGATGTCTCTCATGATAGCAGGTGGTTAAGTAGAAATTCGCTGCTCGGCTGATCCAGCAGGAGCAAACATATGCGAAAAATGTACGTAGAATGAGCTTTTCAGTGAAGAGCAGCCAGGCACATTTTAGCAAGTTTTACTTGTAAGTTGGGATGGAAACGCTTTTTAGGCTCAGTACTGGGCTCAAAAGATGCAGCCCTGATGTCTCTCATGATAGCAGGTGGTTAAGTAGAAATTCGCTGCTCGGCTGACCCTGCAGGAGCAAACGTATGCTAAAAATGTTCGTAGAATGAGATTTTCAGTGAAGAGCAGCCAGGCACATTTTAACAAGTTTTACTTGTAAGTGGGGTTGGAAACGCTTTTCAGGCTCAATACTGGGCTCAAAACATGCAGCCCTGATGTCTCTCATGATAGCAGGTGGTTAAGTAGAAATTCGCTGCTCGGCTGACCCTGCAGGAGCAAACGTATGCTAAAAATGTTCGTAGAATTAGATTTTCAGTGAAGAGCAGCCTGGCACATTTTAGCAAGTTTTACTTGTAAGGGGGTGGAAACGCTTTTCCATACTCAATACTGGGCTCAAAAGATGCAGCCCTGATGTCTCTCATGATAGCAGGTGGTTAAGTAGAAATTCGCTGCTCGGCTGATCCAGCAGGAGCAAACATATGCGAAAAATGTACATAGAATGAGCTTTTCAGTGAAGAGCAGCCAGGCACATTTTAGCAAGTTTTACTTGTAAGTGGGGTTGGAAACGCTTTTCAGGCTCAGTACTGGCCTCAAAGGATGCAGCCCTGATGTCTCTCATGATAGCAGGTGGTTAAGTAGAAATTCGCTGCTCGGCTGACCCTGCAGGATCAAACGTATGCTAAAAATGTTCGTAGAATGAGATTTTCAGTGAAGAGCAGCCAGGCACATTTTAGCAAGTTTTACTTGTAAGTTTGGTTGGAAACGCTTTTCAGGCTCAATACTGGGCTCAAATATGCAGCCCTGATGTCTCTCATGATAGCAGGTGGTTAAGTAGAAATTCGCTGCTCGGCTGATCCAGCAGGAGCAAACATATGCGAAAAATGTACGTAGAATGAGCTTTTCAGTGAAGAGCAGCCAGGCACATTTTAGCAAGTTTTACTTGTAAGTGGGGATAGAAACGCTTTTTAGGCTCAGTACTGGGCTCAAAAGATGCAGCCCTGATGTCTCTCATGATAGCAGGTGGTTAAGTAGAAATTCGCTGCTCGGCTGACCCTGCAGGAGCAAACGTATGCTAAAAATGTTCGTAGAATGAGATTTTCAGTGAAGAGCAGCCAGGCACATTTTAGCAAGTTTTACTTGTAAGTGGGGTTGGAAACGCTTTTCAGGCTCAATACTGGGCTCAACACATGCAGCCCTGATGTCTCTCATGATAGCAGGTGGTTAAGTAGAAATTCGCTGCTCGGCTGACCCTGCAGGAGCAAACGTAAGCCAATAATGTACGTAGAATGAGATTTTCAGTGAATAGCAGCCAGGCATATTTTAACTTGTAAGTGGGGATGGAAACGCTTTTTAGGCTCAGTACTGGGCTCAAAAGATGCAGCCCTGATGTCTCTCATGATAGCAGGTGGTTAAGTAGAAATTCGCTGCTCGGCTGACCCAGCAGGAACAAACGTATGCCAAAAATGTACGTAGAATGAGATTTTCAGTGAATAGCAGCCAGGCACATTTTAGCAAGTTTTACTTGTAAGTGGGGATGGAAACGCTTTTTAGGCTCAGTACTGGGCTCAAAAGATGCAGCCCTGATGTCTCTCATGATAGCAGGTGCTTAAGTAGGAATTCGCTGCTCGGCTGACCCTGCAGGAGCAAACGTATGCTAAAAATGTTCGTAGAATGAGATTTTCAGTGAAGAGCAGCCAGGCACATTTTAGCAAGTTTTACTTGTAAGTGGGGTTGGAAACTCTTTTCAGGCTCAATACTGGGCTCAAAAGATGCAGCCCTGATGTCTCTCATGATAGCAGGTGGTTAAGTTGAAATTCGCTGCTCGGCTGACCCTGCAGGAGCAAACGTATGCCTAAAATGTTCGTAGAATGAGCTTTTCAGTGAAGAGCAGCCAGGCACATTTTAGCAAGTTTTACTTGTAAGTGGGGTTGGAAACGCTTTTCAGGCTCAATACTGGGCTCAAAAGATGCAGCCCTGATGTCTCTCATGATAGCAGGTGGTTAAGTAGAAATTCGCTGCTCGGCTGATCCAGCAGGAGCAAACATATGCGAAAAATGTACGTAGAATGAGCTTTTCAGTTAAGAGCAGCCAGGCACATTTTAGCAAGTTTTACTTGTAAGTGGGGTTGGAAACGCTTTTCAGGCTCAGTACTGGGCTCAAAACATGCAGTCCTGATGTCTCTCATGATAGGAGGTGGTTAAGTAGAAATTCGCTGCTCGGCTGACCCTGCAGGAGCAAACGTATGCTAAAAATGTTCGTAGAATGAGATTTTCAGTGAAGAGCAGCCAGGCACATTTTAGCAAGTTTTACTTGTAAGTGGGGTTGGAAACGCTTTTCAGGCTCAATACTGGGCTCAAAACATGAAGCCCTGATGTCTCTCATGATAGCAGGTGGTTAAGTAGAAATTCGCTGCTCGGCTGACCCTGCAGGAGCAAACGTATGCTAAAAATGTTCGTAGAATGAGATTTCAGTGAAGAGCAGCCAGGCACCTTTTAGCAAGTTTTACTTGTAAGTGGGGTTGGAAACGCTTTTCAGGCTCTGTACTGGCCTCAAAAGATGCAGCCCTGATGTCTCTCATGATAGCAGGTGGTTAAGTAGAAATTCGCTGCTCGGTTGACCCAGCAGGAACAAACGTATGCCAAAAATGTACGTAGAATGAGATTTTCAGTGAATAGCAGCCAGGCACATTTTAGCAAGTTTTACTTGTAAGTGGGGATGGAAACGCTTTTTAGGCTCAGTACTGGGCTCAAAAGATGCAGCCCTGATGTCTCTCATGATAGCAGGTGGTTAAGTAGGAATTCGCTGCTCGGCTGACCCTGCAGGAGCAAACGTATGCTAAAAATGTTCGTAGAATGAGATTTTCAGTGAAGAGCAGCCAGGCACATTTTAGCAAGTTTTACTTGTAAGTGGGGTTGGAAACTCTTTTCAGGCTCAATACTGGGCTCAAAAGATGCAGCCCTGATGTCTCTCATGATAGCAGGTGGTTAAGTTGAAATTCGCTGCTCGGCTGACCCTGCAGGAGCAAACGTATGCTAAAAATGTTCGTAGAATGAGCTTTTCAGTGAAGAGCAGCCAGGCACATTTTAGCAAGTTTTACTTGTAAGTGGGGTTGGAAACGCTTGTCAGGCTCAATACTGGGCTCAAAAGATGCAGCCCTGATGTCTCTCATGATAGCAGGTGGTTAAGTAGAAATTCGCTGCTCGGCTGACCCTGCAGGAGCAAACGTATGCTAAAAATGTTTGTAGAATGAGAATTTTCAGTGAAGAGCAGCCAGGCACATTTTAGCAAGTTTTACTTGTAAGTGGGGTTGGAAACGCTTTTCAGGCTCAATACTGGGCTCAAAAGATGCAGCCCTGATGTCTCTCATGATAGCAGGTGGTTAAGTAGAAATTCGCTGCTCGGCTGATCCAGCAGGAGCAAACATATGCGAAAAATGTACGTAGAATGAGCTTTTCAGTTAAGAGCAGCCAGGCACATTTTAGCAAGTTTTACTTGTAAGTGGGGTTGGAAACGCTTTTCAGGCTCAGTACTGGGCTCAAAACATGCAGTCCTGATGTCTCTCATGATAGGAGGTGGTTAAGTAGAAATTCGCTGCTCGGCTGACCCTGCAGGAGCAAACGTATGCTAAAAATGTTCGTAGAATGAGATTTTCAGTGAAGAGCAGCCAGGCACATTTTAGCAAGTTTTACTTGTAAGTGGGGTTGGAAACGCTTTTCAGGCTCAATACTGGGCTCAAAACATGAAGCCCTGATGTCTCTCATGATAGCAGGTGGTTAAGTAGAAATTCGCTGCTCGGCTGACCCTGCAGGAGCAAACGTATGCTAAAAATGTTCGTAGAATGAGATTTTCAGTGAAGAGCAGCCAGGCACCTTTTAGCAAGTTTTACTTGTAAGTGGGGTTGGAAACGCTTTTCAGGCTCTGTACTGGCCTCAAAAGATGCAGCCCTGATGTCTCTCATGATAGCAGGTGGTTAAGTAGAAATTCGCTGCTCGGTTGACCCTGCAGGATCAAACGTATGCTAAAAATGTTCGTAGAATGAGCTTTTCAGTGAAGAGCAGCCAGGCACATTTTAGCAAGTTTTACTTGTACGTGGAGTCGGAAACGCTTTTCAGGCTCAGTACTGGGCTCAAAAGATGCAGTGATGTCTCTCATGATAGCAGGTGGTTAAGTAGAAATTCGCTGCTCGGCTGACCCTGCAGGAGCAAACGTATGCTAAAAATGTTCGTAGAATGAGATTTTCAGTGAAGAGCAGCCTGGCACATTTTAACAAGTTTTACTTGTAAGGGGGTTGGAAACGCTTTTCCATACTCAATACTGGGCTCAAAAGATGCAGCCCTGATGTCTCTCATGATAGCAGGTGGTTAAGTAGAAATTCGCTGCTCGGCTGACCCTGCAGGAGCAAACGTATGCTAAAAATGTTCGTAGAATGAGATTTTCAGTGAAGAGCAGCCAGGCACATTTTAGCAAGTTTTACTTGTAAGTGGGGTTGGAAACGCTTTTCAGGCTCAATACTGGGCTCAAAAGATGCAGCCCTGATGTCTCTCATGATAGCAGGTGGTTAAGTAGAAATTCGCTGCTCGGCTGATCCAGCAGGAGCAAACATATGCGAAAAATGTACGTAGAATGAGCTTTTCAGTGAAGAGCAGCCAGGCACATTTTAGCAAGTTTTACTTGTAAGTGGGGTTGGAAACGCTTTTCAGGCTCAATACTGGGCTCAAAAGATACAGCCCTGATGTCTCTCATGATAGCAGGTGGTTAAGTAGAAATTCGCTGCTCGGCTGACTGTGCAGGAGCAAACGTATGCTAAAAATGTTCGTAGAATGAGATTTTCAGTGAAGAGCAGCCAGGCACATTTTAGCAAGTTTTACTTGTAAGTGGGGTTGGAAACGCTTTTCAGGCTCAGTACTGGGCTCAAAACATGCAGCCCTGATATCTCTCATGATAGCAGGTGGTTAAGTAGAAATTCGCTGCTCGGCTGACCCTGCAGGAGCAAACGTATGCTAAAAATGTTCGTAGAATGAGATTTTCAGTGAAGAGCAGCCAGGCACATTTTAGCAAGTTTTACTTGTAAGTGGGGTTGGAAATGCTTTTCAGGCTCAATACTGGGCTCAAAAGATGCAGCCCTGATGTCTCTCATGATAGCAGGTGGTTAAGTAGAAATTCGCTGCTCGGCTGATCCAGCAGGAGCAAACATATGCGAAAAATGTACGTAGAATGAGCTTTTCAGTGAAGAGCAGCCAGGCACATTTTAGCAAGTTTTACTTGTAAGTTGGGATGGAAACGCTTTTTAGGCTCAGTACTGGGCTCAAAAGATGCAGCCCTGATGTCTCTCATGATAGCAGGTGGTTAAGTAGAAATTCGCTGCTCGGCTGACCCTGCAGGAGCAAACGTATGCTAAAAATGTTCGTAGAATGAGATTTTCAGTGAAGAGCAGCCAGGCACATTTTAACAAGTTTTACTTGTAAGTGGGGTTGGAAACGCTTTTCAGGCTCAATACTGGGCTCAAAACATGCAGCCCTGATGTCTCTCATGATAGCAGGTGGTTAAGTAGAAATTCGCTGCTCGGCTGACCCTGCAGGAGCAAACGTATGCTAAAAATGTTCGTAGAATTAGATTTTCAGTGAAGAGCAGCCTGGCACATTTTAGCAAGTTTTACTTGTAAGGGGGTGGAAACGCTTTTCCATACTCAATACTGGGCTCAAAAGATGCAGCCCTGATGTCTCTCATGATAGCAGGTGGTTAAGTAGAAATTCGCTGCTCGGCTGATCCAGCAGGAGCAAACATATGCGAAAAATGTACATAGAATGAGCTTTTCAGTGAAAAGCAGCCAGGCACATTTTAGCAAGTTTTACTTGTAAGTGGGGTTGGAAACGCTTTTCAGGCTCAGTACTGGCCTCAAAGGATGCAGCCCTGATGTCTCTCATGATAGCAGGTGGTTAAGTAGAAATTCGCTGCTCGGCTGACCCTGCAGGATCAAACGTATGCTAAAAATGTTCGTAGAATGAGATTTTCAGTGAAGAGCAGCCAGGCACATTTTAGCAAGTTTTACTTGTAAGTTTGGTTGGAAACGCTTTTCAGGCTCAATACTGGGCTCAAATATGCAGCCCTGATGTCTCTCATGATAGCAGGTGGTTAAGTAGAAATTCGCTGCTTGGCTGATCCAGCAGGAGCAAACATATGCGAAAAATGTACGTAGAATGAGCTTTTCAGTGAAGAGCAGCCAGGCACATTTTAGCAAGTTTTACTTGTAAGTGGGGTTGGAAACGCTTTTCAGGCTCAGTACTGGCCTCAAAAGATGCAGCCCTGATGTCTCTCAGGATAGCAGGTGGTTAAGTAAAAATTCGCTGCTCGGCTGACCCTGCAGGAGCAAACGTATGCTAAAAATGTTCGTAGAATGAGTTTTTCAGTGAAGAGCAGCCAGGCACATTTTAGCAAGTTTTACTTGTAAGTGGGGATGGAAATGCTTTTTAGGCTCAGTACTGGGCTCAAAAGATGCAGCCCTGATGTCTCTCATGATAGCAGGTGGTTAAGTAGAAATTCGCTGCTCGGCTGACCCTGCAGGAGCAAACGTATGCTAAAAATGTTCGTAGAATGAGATTTTCAGTGAGAGCAGCCAGGCACATTTTAGCAAGTTTTACTTGTAAGTGGGGTTGGAAACGCTTTTCAGGCTCAATACTGGGCTCAAAACATGCAGCCCTGATGTCTCTCATTATAGCAGGTGGTTAAGTAGAAATTCGCTGCTCGGCTGACCCTGCAGGAGCAAACGTATGCCAAAAATGTACGTAGAATGAGATTTTCAGTGAGTAGCAGCCAGGCACATTTTAGCAAGTTTTACTTGTAAGTGGGGATGGAAACGCTTTTTAGGCTCAATACTGGGCTCAAAAGATGCAGCCCTGATGTCTCTCATGATAGCAGGTGGTTAAGTAGAAATTCGCTGCTCGGCTGACCCTGCAGGAGCAAACGTATGCTAAAAATGTTCGTAGAATGAGATTTTCAGTGAAGAGCAGCCTGGCACATTTTAGCAAGTTATACTTGTAAGTGGGGTTGGAAACGCTTTTCAGGCTCAATACTGGGCTCAAAAGATGCAGCCCTGATGTCTCTCATGATAGCAGGTGGTTAAGTAGAAATTCGCTGCTCGGCTGACCCTGCAGGAGCAAACGTATGCTAAAAATGTTCGTAGAATGCGATTTTCAGTGAAGAGCAGCCAGGCACATTTTAGCAAGTTTTACTTGTAAGTGGGGTTGGAAACGCTTTTCACGCTCAATACTGGGCTCAAAAGATGCAGCCCTGATGTCTCTCATGATAGCAGGTGGTTAAGTAGAAATTCGCTGCTCGGCTGACCCTGCAGGAGCAAACGTAAGCTAAAAATGTTCGTAGAATGAGATTTTCAGTGAAGAGCAGCCTGGAACATTTTAGCAAGTTTTACTTGTAAGTGGGGTTGGAAACGCTTTTCAGGCTCAATACTGGGCTCAAAAGATGCAGCCCTGATGTCTCTCATGATAGCAGGTGGTTCAGTAGAAATTCGCTGCTCGGCTGATCCAGCAGGAGCAAACATATGCGAAAAAGGTACGTAGAATGAGCTTTTCAGTGAAGAGTAGCCAGGCACATTTTAGCAAGTTTTACTTGTAAGTGGGGTTGGAAACGCTTTTCAGGCTCAATACTGGGCTCAAAACATGCAGCCCTGATGTCTCTCATGATAGCAGGTGGTTAAGTAGAAATTCGCTGCTCGGCTGACCCTGCAGGAGCAAACGTATGCCAAAAATGTACGTAGAATGAGATTTTCAGTGAGTAGCAGCCAGGCACATTTTAGCAAGTTTTACTTGTAAGTGGGGATGGAAACGCTTTTTAGGCTCAATACTGGGCTCAAAAGATGCAGCCCTGATGTCTCTCATGATAGCAGGTGGTTAAGTAGAAATTCGCTGCTCGGCTGACCCTGCAGGAGCAAACGTATGCTAAAAATGTTCGTAGAATGAGATTTTCAGTGAAGAGCAGCCTGGCACATTTTAGCAAGTTATACTTGTAAGTGGGGTTGGAAACGCTTTTCAGGCTCAATACTGGGCTCAAAAGATGCAGCCCTGATGTCTCTCATGATAGCAGGTGGTTAAGTAGAAATTCGCTGCTCGGCTGACCCTGCAGGAGCAAACGTATGCTAAAAATGTTCGTAGAATGCGATTTTCAGTGAAGAGCAGCCAGGCACATTTTAGCAAGTTTTACTTGTAAGTGGGGTTGGAAACGCTTTTCACGCTCAATACTGGGCTCAAAAGATGCAGCCCTGATGTCTCTCATGATAGCAGGTGGTTAAGTAGAAATTTGCTGCTCGGCTGACCCTGCAGGAGCAAACGTATGCTAAAAATGTTCGTAGAATGAGATTTTCAGTGAAGAGCAGCCTGGAACATTGTAGCAAGTTTTACTTGTAAGTGGGGTTGGAAACGCTTTTCAGGCTCAATACTGGGCTCAAAAGATGCAGCCCTGATGTCTCTCATGATAGGAGGTGGTTAAGTAGAAATTCGCTGCTCGGCTGATCCAGCAGGAGCAAACATATGCGAAAAAGGTACGTAGAATGAGCTTTTCAGTGAAGAGTAGCCAGGCACATTTTAGCAAGTTTTACTTGTAAGTGGGGTTGGAAACGCTTTTCAGGCTCAATACTGGGCTCAAAACATGCAGCCCTGATGTCTCTCATGATAGCAGGTGGTTAAGTAGAAATTCGCTGCTCGGCTGACCCAGCAGGAACAAACGTATGCCAAGAATGTACGTAGAATGAGATTTTCAGTGAATAGCAGACAGGCACATTTTAGCAAGTTGTACTTGTAAGTGGGGATGGAAACACTTTTTAGGTTCAGTACTGGGCTCAAAAGATGCAGCCCTGATGTCTCTCATGATAGCAGGTGGTTAAGTAGAAATTCGCTGCTCGGCTGACCCTGCAGGATCAAACGTATGCTAAAAATGTTCGTAGAATGAAATTTTCAGTGAAGAGCAGCCAGGCACATTTTAGCAAGTTTTACTTGTAAGTTTGGTTGGAAACGCTTTTCAGGCTCAATACTGGGCTCAAATATGCAGCCCTGATGTCTCTCATGATAGCAGGTGGTTAAGTAGAAATTCGCTGCTCGGCTGATCCAGCAGGAGCAAACATATGCGGAAAATGTACGTAGAATGAGATTTTCAGTGAAGAGCAGCCAGGCACATTTTAGCAAGTTTTACTTGTAAGTGGGGTTGGAAACGCTTTTCAGGCTCAGTACTGGCCTCAAAAGATGCAGCCCTGATGTCTCTCATGATAGCAGGTGGTTAAGTAGAAATTCGCTGCTCGGCTGACCCTGCAGGAGCAAACGTATGCTAAAAATGTTCGTAGAATGAGATTTTCAGTGAGAGCAGCCAGGCACATTTTAGCAAGTTTTACTTGTAAGTGGGGTTGGAAACGCTTTTCAGGCTCAATACTGGGCTCAAAACATGCAGCCCTGATGTCTCTCATGATAGCAGGTGGTTAAGTAGAAATTCGCTGCTCGGCTGACCCTGCAGGAGCAAACGTATGCCAAAAATGTACGTAGAATGAGATTTTCAGTGAGTAGCAGCCAGGCACATTTTAGCAAGTTTTACTTGTAAGTGGGGATGGAAACGCTTTTTAGGCTCAATACTGGGCTCAAAAGATGCAGCCCTGATGTCTCTCATGATAGCAGGTGGTTAAGTAGAAATTCGCTGCTCGGCTGACCCTGCAGGAGCAAACGTATGCTAAAAATGTTCGTAGAATGAGATTTTCAGTGAAGAGCAGCCTGGCACATTTTAGCAAGTTATACTTGTAAGTGGGGTTGGAAACGCTTTTCAGGCTCAATACTGGGCTCAAAAGATGCAGCCCTGATGTCTCTCATGGTAGCAGGTGGTTAAGTAGAAATTCGCTGCTCGGCTGACCCTGCAGGAGCAAACGTATGCTAAAAATGTTCGTAGAATGCGATTTTCAGTGAAGAGCAGCCAGGCACATTTTAGCAAGTTTTACTTGTAAGTGGGGTTGGAAACGCTTTTCACGCTCAATACTGGGCTCAAAAGATGCAGCCCTGATGTCTCTCATGATAGCAGGTGGTTAAGTAGAAATTCGCTGCTCGGCTGACCCTGCAGGAGCAAACGTATGCTAAAAATGTTCGTAGAATGAGATTTTCAGTGAAGAGCAGCCTGGAACATTTTAGCAAGTTTTACTTGTAAGTGGGGTTGGAAACGCTTTTCAGGCTCAATACTGGGCTCAAAAGATGCAGCCCTGATGTCTCTCATGATAGCAGGTGGTTAAGTAGAAATTCGCTGCTCGGCTGATCCAGCAGGAGCAAACATATGCGAAAAAGGTACGTAGAATGAGCTTTTCAGTGAAGAGTAGCCAGGCACATTTTAGCAAGTTTTACTTGTAAGTGGGGTTGGAAATGCTTTTCAGGCTCAATACTGGGCTCAAAACATGCAGCCCTGATGTCTCTCATGATAGCAGGTGGTTAAGTAGAAATTCGCTGCTCGGCTGACCCTGCAGGAGCAAACGTATGCCAAAAATGTACGTAGAATGAGATTTTCAGTGAGTAGCAGCCAGGCACATTTTAGCAAGTTTTACTTGTAAGTGGGGATGGAAACGCTTTTTAGGCTCAATACTGGGCTCAAAAGATGCAGCCCTGATGTCTCTCATGATAGCAGGTGGTTAAGTAGAAATTCGCTGCTCGGCTGACCCTGCAGGAGCAAACGTATGCTAAAAATGTTCGTAGAATGAGATTTTCAGTGAAGAGCAGCCTGACACATTTTAGCAAGTTATACTTGTAAGTGGGGTTGGAAACGCTTTTCAGGCTCAATACTGGGCTCAAAAGATGCAGCCCTGATGTCTCTCATGATAGCAGGTGGTTAAGTAGAAATTCGCTGCTCGGCTGACCCTGCAGGAGCAAACGTATGCTAAAAATGTTCGTAGAATGCGATTTTCAGTGAAGAGCAGCCAGGCACATTTTAGCAAGTTTTACTTGTAAGTGGGGTTGGAAACGCTTTTCACGCTCAATACTGGGCTCAAAAGATGCAGCCCTGATGTCTCTCATGATAGCAGGTGGTTAAGTAGAAATTCGCTGCTCGGCTGACCCTGCAGGAGCAAACGTATGCTAAAAATGTTCGTAGAATGAGATTTTCAGTGAAGAGCAGCCTGGAACATTGTAGCAAGTTTTACTTGTAAGTGGGGTTGGAAACGCTTTTCAGGCTCAATACTGGGCTCAAAAGATGCAGCCCTGATGTCTCTCATGATAGCAGGTGGTTAAGTAGAAATTCGCTGCTCGGCTGATCCAGCAGGAGCAAACATATGCGAAAAAGGTACGTAGAATGAGCTTTTCAGTGAAGAGTAGCCAGGCACATTTTAGCAAGTTTTACTTGTATGTGGGGTTGGAAACGCTTTTCAGGCTCAATACTGGGCTCAAAACATGCAGCCCTGATGTCTCTCATGATAGCAGGTGGTTAAGTAGAAATTCGCTGCTCGGCTGACCCAGCAGGAACAAACGTATGCCAAAAATGTACGTAGAATGAGATTTTCAGTGAATAGCAGCCAGGCACATTTTAGCAAGTTGTACTTGTAAGTGGGGATGGAAACACTTTTTAGGTTCAGTACTGGGCTCAAAAGATGCAGCCCTGATGTCTCTCATGATAGCAGGTGGTTAAGTAGAAATTCGCTGCTCGGCTGACCCTGCAGGAGCAAATGTATGCTAAAAATGTTCGTAGAATGAGATTTTCAGTGAAGAGCAGCCAGGCACATTTTAGCAAGTTTTACTTGTAAGTGGGGTTGGAAACGCTATTCAGGCTCAATACTGGGCTCAAAAGATGCAGCCCTGATGTCTCTCATGATAGCAGGTGGTTAAGTAGAAATTCGCTGCTCGGCTGACCCTGCAGGAGCAAACGTATGCTAAAAATGTTCGTAGAATGAGATTTTCAGTGAGAGCAGCCAGGCACATTTTAGCAAGTTTTACTTGTAAGTGGGGTTGGAAACGCTTTTCAGGCTCAATACTGGGCTCAAAACATGCAGCCCTGATGTCTCTCATGATAGCAGGTGGTTAAGTAGAAATTCGCTGCTCGGCTGACCCAGCAGGAACAAACATATGCCAAAAATGTACGTAGAATGAGATTTTCAGTGAATAGCAGCCAGGCACATTTTAGCAAGTTGTACTTGTAAGTGGGGATGGAAACGCTTTTTAGGCTCAGTACTGGGCTCAAAAGATGCAGCCCTGATGTCTCTCATGATAGCAGGTGGTTAAGTAGAAATTCGCTGCTCGGCTGACCCTGCAGGAGCAAACGTATGCTAAAAATGTTCGTAGAATGAGATTTTCAGTGAGAGCAGCCAGGCACATTTTAGCAAGTTTTACTTGTAAGTGGGGTTGGAAACGCTTTTCAGGCTCAATACTGGGCTCAAAACATGCAGCCCTGATGTCTCTCATGATAGCAGGTGGTTAAGTAGAAATTCGCTGCTCGGCTGACCCTGCAGGAGCAAACGTATGCCAAAAATGTACGTAGAATGAGATTTTCAGTGAGTAGCAGCCAGGCACATTTTAGCAAGTTTTACTTGTAAGTGAGGATGGAAACGCTTTTTAGGCTCAATACTGGGCTCAAAAGATGCAGCCCTGATGTCTCTCATGATAGCAGGTGGTTAAGTAGAAATTCGCTGCTCGGCTGACCCTGCAGGAGCAAACGTATGCTAAAAATGTTCGTAGAATGAGATTTTCAGTGAAGAGCAGCCTGGCACATTTTAGCAAGTTATACTTGTAAGTGGGGTTGGAAACGCTTTTCAGGCTTAATACTGGGCTCAAAAGATGCAGCCCTGATGTCTCTCATGATAGCAGGTGGTTAAGTAGAAATTCGCTGCTCGGCTGACCCTGCAGGAGCAAATGTATGCTAAAAATGTTCGTAGAATGCGATTTTCAGTGAAGAGCAGCCAGGCACATTTTAGCAAGTTTTACTTGTAAGTGGGGTTGGAAACGCTTTTCACGCTCAATACTGGGCTCAAAAGATGCAGCCCTGATGTCTCTCATGATAGCAGGTGGTTAAGTAGAAATTTGCTGCTCGGCTGACCCTGCAGGAGCAAACGTATGCTAAAAATGTTCGTAGAATGAGATTTTCAGTGAAGAGCAGCCTGGCACATTTTAGCAAGTTTTACTTGTAAGTGGGGTTGGAAACGCTTTTCAGGCTCAATACTGGGCTCAAAAGATGCAGCCCTGATGTCTCTCATGATAGCAGGTGGTTAAGTAGAAATTCGCTGCTCGGCTGATCCAGCAGGAGCAAACATATGCGAAAAATGTACGTAGAATGAGATTTTCAGTGAAGAGCAGCCAGGCACATTTTAGCAAGTTTTACTTGTAAGTGGGGTTGGAAACGCTTTTCAGGCTCAATACTGGGCTCAAAACATGCAGCCCTGATGTCTCTCATGATAGCAGGTGGTTAAGTAAAAATTCGCTGCTCGGCTGACCCTGCAGGAGCAAACGTATGCTAAAAATGTTCGTAGAATGAGATTTTCAGTGAAGAGCAGCCAGGCACATTTTAGCAGGTTTTACTTGTAAGTGGGGTTGGAAACGCTTTTCAGGCTCAATACTGGGCTCAAAACATGCAGCCCTGATGTCTCTCATGATAGCAGGTGGTTACGTAGAAATTCGCTGCTCGGCTGACCCTGCAGGAGCAAACGTATGCTAAAAATGTTCGTAGAATGAGATTTTCAGTGAAGAGCAGCCTGGCACATTTTAGCAAGTTTTACTTGTAAGGGGGGTTGGAAACGCTTTTCCATACTCAATACTGGGCTCAAAAGATGCAGCCCTGATGTCTCTCATGATAGCAGGTGGTTAAGTAGAAATTTGCTGCTCGGCTGATCCAGCAGGAGCAAACATATGCGAAAAATGTACGTAGAATGAGCTTTTCAGTGAAGAGCAGCCAGGCACATTTTAGCAAGTTTTACTTGTAAGTGGGGTTGGAAACGCTTTTCAGGCTCAGTACTGGCCTCAAAAGATGCAGCCCTGATGTCTCTCATGATAGCAGGTGGTTAAGTAGAAATTCGCTGCTCGGCTGACCCTGCAGGATCAAACGTATGCTAAAAATGTTCGTAGAATGAGCTTTTCAGTGAAGAGCAGCCAGGCACATTTTAACAAGTTTTACTTGTAAGTGGGGTTGGAAACGCTTTTCAGGCTCAGTACTGGGCTCAAAAGATGCAGCCCTGATGTCTCTCATGATAGCAGGTGGTTAAGTAGAAATTCGCTGCTCGGCTGACCCTGCAGGAGCAAACGTATGCTAAAAATGTTCTTAGAATGAGATTTTCAGTGAAGAGCAGCCTGGCACATTTTAGCAAGTTTTACTTGTAAGGGGGGTTGGAAACGCTTTTCCATACTCAATACTGGGCTCAAAAGATGCAGCCCTGATGTCTCTCATGATAGCAGGTGGTTAAGTAGAAATTCGCTGCTCGGCTGATCCAGCAGGAGCAAACATATGCGAAAAATGTACGTAGAATGAGCTTTTCAGTGAAGAGCAGCCAGGCACATTTTAGCAAGTTTTACTTGTAAGTGGGGTTGGAAACGCTTTTCAGGCTCAGTACTGGCCTCAAAAGATGCAGCCCTGATGTCTCTCATGATAGCAGGTGGTTAAGTAGAAATTCGCTGCTCAGCTGACCCTGCAGGAGCAAACGTATGCTAAAAATGTTCGTAGAATGAGCTTTTCAGTGAAGAGCAGCCAGGCACATTTTAGCAAGTTTTACTTGAGGGGGTGGAAACGCTTTTCAGGCTCAGTACTGGGCTCAAAAGAAGCAGCCCTGATGTCTCTCATGATAGCAGGTGATTAAGTAGAAATTCGCTGCTCGGCTGACCCGGCAGGAACAAACGTATGCCAAAAATGTACGTAGAATGAGATTTTCAGTGAATAGCAGCCAGGCACATTTTAGCAAGTTTTACTTGTAAGTGGGGATAGAAATGCTTTTTAGGATCAGTACTGGGCTCAAAAGATGCAGCCCTGATGTCTCTCATGATAGCAGGTGGTTAAGTAGAAATTCGCTGCTCGGCTGACCCTGCAGGAGCAAACGTATGCTAAAAATGTTCGTAGAATGAGATTTTCAGTGAAGAGCAGCCTGGCACATTTTAGCAAGTTTTACTTGTAAGTGGGGTTGGAAACGCTTTTCAGGCTCAGTACTGGGCTCAAAAGATGCAGCCCTGATGTCTCTCATGATAGCAGGTGGTTAAGTAGAAATTCGCTGCTCGGCTGATCCAGCAGGAGCAAACATATGCGAAAAATGTACGTAGAATGAGCTTTTCAGTGAAGAGCAGCCAGGCACATTTTAGCAAGTTTTACTTGTAAGTGGGGTTGGAAACGCTTTTCAGGCTCAGTACTGGGCTCAAAACATGCAGTCCTGATGTCTCTCATGATAGGAGGTGGTAAAGTAGAAATTCGCTGCTCGGCTGACCCTGCAGGAGCAAATGTATGCTAAAAATGTTCGTAGAATGAGATTTTCAGTGAAGAGCAGCCAGGCACATTTTAGCAAGTTATACTTGTAAGTGGGGTTGGAAACGCTTTTCAGGCTCAATACTGGGCTCAAAAGATGCAGCCCTGATGTCTCTCATGATAGCAGGTGGTTAAGTAGAAATTCGCTGCTCGGCTGACCCTGCAGGAGCAAATGTATGCTAAAAATGTTCGTAGAATGAGATTTTCAGTGAAGAGCAGCCTGGAACATTGTAGCAAGTTTTACTTGTAAGTGGGGTTGGAAATGCTTTTCAGGCTCAATACTGGGCTCAAAAGATGCAGCCCTGGTGTCTCTCATGATAGCAGGTGGTTAAGTAGAAATTCGCTGCTCGGCTGACCCTGCAGGAGCAAATGTATGCTAAAAATGTTCGTAGAATGAGATTTTCAGTGAAGAGCAGCCAGGCACATTTTAGCAAGTTTTACTTGTAAGTGGGGTTGGAAACGCTATTCAGGCTCAATACTGGGCTCAAAAGATGCAGCCCTGATGTCTCTCATGATAGCAGGTGGTTAAGTAGAAATTCGCTGCTCGGCTGACCCTGCAGGAGCAAACGTATGCTAAAAATGTTCGTAGAATGAGATTATCAGTGAGAGCAGCCAGGCACATTTTAGCAAGTTTTACTTGTAAGTGGGGTTGGAAACGCTTTTCAGGCTCAATACTGGGCTCAAAACATGCAGCCCTGATGTCTCTCATGATAGCAGGTGGTTAAGTAGAAATTCGCTGCTCGGCTGACCCAGCAGGAACAAACATATGCCAAAAATGTACGTAGAATGAGATTTTCAGTGAATAGCAGCCAGGCACATTTTAGCAAGTTGTACTTGTAAGTGGGGATGGAAACGCTTTTTAGGCTCAGTACTGGGCTCAAAAGATGCAGCCCTGATGTCTCTCATGATAGCAGGTGGTTAAGTAGAAATTCCCTGCTCGGCTGACCCTGCAGGAGCAAACGTATGCTAAAAATGTTCGTAGAATGAGATTTTCAGTGAGAGCAGCCAGGCACATTTTAGCAAGTTTTACTTGTAAGTGGGGTTGGAAACGCTTTTCAGGCTCAATACTGGGCTCAAAACATGCAGCCCTGATGTCTCTCATGATAGCAGGTGGTTAAGTAGAAATTCGCTGCTCGGCTGACCCTGCAGGAGCAAACGTATGCCAAAAATGTACGTAGAATGAGATTTTCAGTGAGTAGCAGCCAGGCACATTTTAGCAAGTTTTACTTGTAAGTGGGGATGGAAACGCTTTTTAGGCTCAATACTGGGCTCAAAAGATGCAGCCCTGATGTCTCTCATGATAGCAGGTGGTTAAGTAGAAATTCGCTGCTCGGCTGACCCTGCAGGAGCAAACGTATGCTAAAAATGTTCGTAGAATGAGATTTTCAGTGAAGAGCAGCCTGGCACATTTTAGCAAGTTATACTTGTAAGTGGGGTTGGAAACGCTTTTCAGGCTTAATACTGGGCTCAAAAGATGCAGCCCTGATGTCTCTCATGATAGCAGGTGGTTAAGTAGAAATTCGCTGCTCGGCTGACCCTGCAGGAGCAAATGTATGCTAAAAATGTTCGTAGAATGCGATTTTCAGTGAAGAGCAGCCAGGCACATTTTAGCAAGTTTTACTTGTAAGTGGGGTTGGAAACGCTTTTTACGCTCAATACTGGGCTCAAAAGATGCAGCCCTGATGTCTCTCATGATAGCAGGTGGTTAAGTAGAAATTCGCTGCTCGGCTGACCCTGCAGGAGCAAACGTATGCTAAAAATATTCGTAGAATGAGATTTTCAGTGAAGAGCAGCCTGGCACATTTTAGCACGTTTTACTTGTAAGTGGGGTTGGAAACGCTTTTCAGGCTCAATACTGGGCTCAAAAGATGCAGCCCTGATGTCTCTCATGATAGCAGGTGGTTAAGTAGAAATTCGCTGCTCGGCTGATCCAGCAGGAGCAAACATATGCGAAAAATGTACGTAGAATGAGATTTTCAGTGAAGAGCAGCCAGGCACATTTTAGCAAGTTTTACTTGTAAGTGGGGTTGGAAACGCTTTTCAGGCTCAATACTGGGCTCAAAACATGCAGCCCTGATGTCTCTCATGATAGCAGGTGGTTAAGTAAAAATTTGCTGCTCGGCTGACCCTGCAGGAGCAAACGTATGCTAAAAATGTTCGTAGAATGAGATTTTCAGTGAAGAGCAGCCAGGCACATTTTAGCAGGTTTTACTTGTAAGTGGGGTTGGAAACGCTTTTCAGGCTCAATACTGGGCTCAAAACATGCAGCCCTGATGTCTCTCATGATAGCAGGTGGTTACGTAGAAATTCGCTGCTCGGCTGACCCTGCAGGAGCAAACGTATGCTAAAAATGTTCGTAGAATGAGATTTTCAGTGAAGAGCAGCCTGGCACATTTTAGCAAGTTTTACTTGTAAGGGGGGTTGGAAACGCTTTTCCATACTCAATACTGGGCTCAAAAGATGCAGCCCTGATGTCTCTCATGATAGCAGGTGGTTAAGTAGAAATTTGCTGCTCGGCTGATCCAGCAGGAGCAAACATATGCGAAAAATGTACGTAGAATGAGCTTTTCAGTGAAGAGCAGCCAGGCACATTTTAGCAAGTTTTACTTGTAAGTGGGGTTGGAAACGCTTTTCAGGCTCAGTACTGGCCTCAAAAGATGCAGCCCTGATGTCTCTCATGATAGCAGGTGGTTAAGTAGAAATTCGCTGCTCGGCTGACCCTGCAGGATCAAACGTATGCTAAAAATATTCGTAGAATGAGCTTTTCAGTGAAGAGCAGCCAGGCACATTTTAACAAGTTTTACTTGTAAGTGGGGTTGGAAACGCTTTTCAGGCTCAGTACTGGGCTCAAAAGATGCAGCCCTGATGTCTCTCATGATAGCAGGTGGTTAAGTAGAAATTCGCTGCTCGGCTGACCCTGCAGGAGCAAACGTATGCTAAAAATGTTCTTAGAATGAGATTTTCAGTGAAGAGCAGCCTGGCACATTTTAGCAAGTTTTACTTGTAAGGGGGGTTGGAAACGCTTTTCCATACTCAATACTGGGCTCAAAAGATGCAGCCCTGATGTCTCTCATGATAGCAGGTGGTTAAGTAGAAATTCGCTGCTCGGCTGATCCAGCAGGAGCAAACATATGCGAAAAATTTACGTAGAATGAGCTTTTCAGTGAAGAGCAGCCAGGCACATTTTAGCAAGTTTTACTTGTAAGTGGGGTTGGAAACGCTTTTCAGGCTCAGTACTGGCCTCAAAAGATGCAGCCCTGATGTCTCTCATGATAGCAGGTGGTTAAGTAGAAATGCGCTGCTCAGCTGACCCTGCAGGAGCAAACGTATGCTAAAAATGTTCGTAGAATGAGCTTTTCAGTGAAGAGCAGCCAGGCACATTTTAGCAAGTTTTACTTGAGGGGGTGGAAACGCTTTTCAGGCTCAGTACTGGGCTCAAAAGAAGCAGCCCTGATGTCTCTCATGATAGCAGGTGATTAAGTAGAAATTCGCTGCTCGGCTGACCCGGCAGGAACAAACGTATGCCAAAAATGTACGTAGAATGAGATTTTCAGTGAATAGCAGCCAGGCACATTTTAGCAAGTTTTACTTGTAAGTGGGGATAGAAATGCTTTTTAGGCTCAGTACTGGGCTCAAAAGATGCAGCCCTGATGTCTCTCATGATAGCAGGTGGTTAAGTAGAAATTCGCTGCTCGGCTGACCCTGCAGGAGCAAACGTATGCTAAAAATGTTCGTAGAATGAGATTTTCAGTGAAGAGCAGCCTGGCACATTTTAGCAAGTTTTACTTGTAAGTGGGGTTGGAAACGCTTTTCAGGCTCAGTACTGGGCTCAAAAGATGCAGCCCTGATGTCTCTCATGATAGCAGGTGGTTAAGTAGAAATTCGCTGCTCGGCTGATCCAGCAGGAGCAAACATATGCGAAAAATGTACGTAGAATGAGCTTTTCAGTGAAGAGCAGCCAGGCACATTTTAGCAAGTTTTACTTGTAAGTGGGGTTGGAAACGCTTTTCAGGCTCAGTACTGGGCTCAAAACATGCAGTCCTGATGTCTCTCATGATAGGAGGTGGTAAAGTAGAAATTCGCTGCTCGGCTGACCCTACAGGAGCAAATGTATGCTAAAAATGTTCGTAGAATGAGATTTTCAGTGAAGAGCAGCCAGGCACATTTTAGCAAGTTTTACTTGTAAGTGGGGTTGGAAACGCTTTTCAGGCTCAGTACTGGGCTCAAAACATGCAGCCCTGATGTCTCTCATGATAGCAGGTGGTTAAGTAGAAATTCGCTGCTCGGCTGACCCTGCAGGAGCAAACGTATGCTAAAAATGTTCATAGAAGGAGATTTTCAGTGAAGAGCAGCCAGGCAAATTTTAGCAAGTTTTACTTGTAAGTGGGGTTGGAAACGCTTTTCAGGCTCAATACTGGTCTCAAAAGATGCAGCCCTGATGTCTCTCATGATAGCAGGTGGTTAAGTAGAAATTCGCTGCTCGGCTGATCCAGCAGGAGCAAACATATGCGAAAAATGTACGTAGAATGAGCTTTTCAGTGAAGAGCAGCCAGGCACATTTTAGCAAGTTTTACTTGTAAGAGGGGTTGGAAACGCTTTTCAGGCTCAGTACTGGGCTCAAAACTGATGTCTCTCATGATAGCAGGTGGTTAAGTAGAAATTCACTGCTCGGCTGATCCAGCAGGAGCAAACGTATGCGAAAAATGTACGTAGAATGAGCTTTTTCAGTGAAGAGCAGCCAGGCACATTTTAGCAAGTTTTACTTGTAAGTGGGGTTGGAAACGCTTTTCAGGCTCAGTACTGGGCTCAAAAGATGCAGCCCTGATGTCTCTCATGATAGCAGGTGGTTAAGTAGAAATTCGCTGCTCGGCTGACCCTGCAGGAGCAAACGTATGCTAAAAATGTTCGTAGAATGAGATTTTCAGTGAAGAGCAGCCTGGCACATTTTAGCAAGTTTTACTTGTAAGTGGGGTTGGAGACACTTTTCAGGCTCAATACTGGGCTCAAAAGATGCAGCCCTGATGTCTCTAATGATAGCAGGTGGTTAAGTAGAAATTCGCTGCTCGGCTGACCCTGCAGGAGCAAATGTATGCTAAAAATGTTCGTAGAATGAGATTTTCAGTGAAGAGCAGCCAGGCACATTTTAGCAAGTTTTACTTGTAAGTGGGGTTGGAAACGCTTTTCAGGCTCAGTACTGGGCTCAAAACATACAGCCCTGATGTCTCCCATGATAGCAGGTGGTTAAGTAGAAATTCGCTGCTCGGCTGAACCAGCAGGAGCAAACGTATTCGAAAAAATGTTTGTAGAATGAGTTTTTCAGTGAAGAGCAGCCAGGCACATTTTAGCAAGTTTTACTTGTAAGTGGGGTTGGAAACGCTTTTTAGGCTCAGTACTGGGCTCAAAAGATGCAGCCCTGATGTCTCTCATGATAGCAGGTGGTTAAGAAGAAATTCGCTGCTCTGCTGACCCTGCAGGAGCAAACCTATGCTAAAAATGTTCGTAGAATGAGATTTTCAGTGAAGAGCAGCCAGGCACATTTTAGCAAGTTTTACTTGTAAGTGGGGTTGGAAACGCTTTTCAGGCTCAATACTGGGCTCAAAAGATGCAGCCTTGATGTCTCTCATGATAGCAGGTGGTTAAGTAGAAATTCGCTGCTCGGCTGACCCTGCAGGAGCAAACGTATGCTAAAAATGTTCGTAGAATGAGATTTTCAGTGAAGAGCAGCCTGGCACATTTTAGCAAGTTTTACTTGTAAGTGGGGTTGGAAACGCTTTTCAGGCTCAGTACTGGGCTCAAAAGATGCAGCCCTGATGTCTCTCATGATAGCAGGTGGTTAAATATAAATTCGCTGCTCGGCTGACCCTGCAGGAGCAAACGTATGCTAAAAATGTTCGTAGAATGAGATTTTCAGTGAAGAGCAGCCTGGCACATTTTAGCAAGTTTTACTTGTAAGTGGGGTTGGAAACGCTTTTCAGGCTCAATACTGGGCTCAAAAGATGCAGCCCTGATGTCTCTCATGATAGCAGGTGGTTAAGTAGAAATTCGCTGCTCGGCTGATCCAGCAGGAGCAAACATATGCGAAAAATGTACGTAGAATGAGCTTTTCAGTGAAGAGTAGCCAGGCACATATTAGCAAGTTTTACTTGTAAGTGGGGATGGAATCGCTTTTTAGGTTCAGTACTGGGCTCAAAAGATGCAGCCCTGATGTCTCTCATGATAGCAGGTGGTTAAGTAGAAATTCGCTGCTCGGCTGACCCTGCAGGAGCAAACGTATGCTAAAAATGTTCGTAGAATGAGATTTTCAGTGAAGAGCAGCCTGGCACATTTTAGCAAGTTTTACTTGTAAGTGGGGTTGGAAACGCTTTTCAGGCTCAGTACTGGGCTCAAAACATGCAGCCCTGATGTCTCTCATGATAGCAGGTGGTTAAGTAAAAATTCGCTGCTCGGCTGACCCTGCAGGAGCAAACGTATGCTAAAAATGTTCGTAGAATGAGATTTTCAGTGAAGAGCAGCCAGGCACATTTTAGCAGGTTTTACTTGTAAGTGGGGTTGGAAACGCTTTTCAGGCTCAATACTGGGCTCAAAACATGCAGCCCTGATGTCTCTCATGATAGCAGGTGGTTACGTAGAAATCCGCTGCTCGGCTGACCCTGCAGGAGCAAACGTATGCTAAAAATGTTCGTAGAATGAGATTTTCAGTGAAGAGCAGCCTGGCACATTTTAGCAAGTTTTACTTGTAAGGGGGGTTGGAAACGCTTTTCCATACTCAATACTGGGCTCAAAAGATGCAGCCCTGATGTCTCTCATGATAGCAGGTAGTTAAGTAGAAATTTGCTGCTCGGCTGATCCAGCAGGAGCAAACATATGCGAAAAATGTACGTAGAATGAGCTTTTCAGTGAAGAGCAGCCAGGCACATTTTAGCAAGTTTTACTTGTAAGTGGGGTTGGAAACGCTTTTCAGGCTCAGTACTGGCCTCAAAAGATGCAGCCCTGATGTCTCTCATGATAGCAGGTGGTTAAGTAGAAATTTGCTGCTCGGCTGACCCTGCAGGATCAAACGTATGCTAAAAATGTTCGTAGAATGAGCTTTTCAGTGAAGAGCAGCCAGGCACATTTTAACAAGTTTTACTTGTAAGTGGGGTTGGAAACGCTTTTCAGGCTCAGTACTGGGCTCAAAAGATGCAGCCCTGATGTCTCTCATGATAGCAGGTGGTTAAGTAGAAATTCACTGCTCGGCTGACCCTG
This sequence comes from Lissotriton helveticus, assembly GCF_964261635.1. Classification (NCBI taxonomy): domain Eukaryota; kingdom Metazoa; phylum Chordata; class Amphibia; order Caudata; family Salamandridae; genus Lissotriton; species Lissotriton helveticus. The sequence goes on along the minus strand of NC_136061.1, from coordinate 1,351,772,168 downwards.
CAGGAGCAAACGTATGCTAAAAATGTTCTTAGAATGAGATTTTCAGTGAAGAGCAGCCTGGCACATTTTAGCAAGTTTTACTTGTAAGGGGGGTTGGAAACGCTTTTCCATACTCAATACTGGGCTCAAAAGATGCAGCCCTGATGTCTCTCATGATAGCAGGTGGTTAAGTAGAAATTCGCTGCTCGGCTGATCCAGCAGGAGCAAACATATGCGAAAAATGTACGTAGAATGAGCTTTTCAGTGAAGAGCAGCCAGGCACATTTTAGCAAGTTTTACTTGTAAGTGGGGTTGGAAACGCTTTTCAGGCTCAGTACTGGCCTCAAAAGATGCAGCCCTGATGTCTCTCATGATAGCAGGTGGTTAAGTAGAAATTCGCTGCTCAGCTGACCCTGCAGGAGCAAACGTATGCTAAAAATGTTCGTAGAATGAGCTTTTCAGTGAAGAGCAGCCAGGCACATTTTAGCAAGTTTTACTTGAGGGGGTGGAAACGCTTTTCAGGCTCAGTACTGGGCTCAAAAGAAGCAGCCCTGATGTCTCTCATGATAGCAGGTGATTAAGTAGAAATTCGCTGCTCGGCTGACCCGGCAGGAACAAACGTATGCCAAAAATGTACGTAGAATGAGATTTTCAGTGAATAGCAGCCAGGCACATTTTAGCAAGTTTTACTTGTAAGTGGGGATAGAAATGCTTTTTAGGCTCAGTACTGGGCTCAAAAGATGCAGCCCTGATGTCTCTCATGATAGCAGGTGGTTAAGTAGAAATTCGCTGCTCGGCTTGTGGTAAATAAATAAATAATACCCTATTTTTGACTAGGCATATATCATAACAGATAGCTCAATAAATAAGAGTCAAGATTCGAGGTAGTAGGAGTTTGCAGGTTTATTACAGCATAAGGACAGGATCAGGACAACCTGCATAGGAACAGAATGGCAGGGCTAGAGTGGCCCGGCAGCTGCCGGGGCTGGGTCTGGGATGAGCGCGCTAACTTTTAATAACAATACACGGGCATATATACATAGCGCGAACACATAGCATTACATTGCAGTAGGCGTAGCAGTGGGTGGAGCAAAAGGTGTGACGCGTAGCAGTCGCGAAAGATAACAGTAAAAGTAGGTGTAACTGGGCGTATACATAGACATGTGGTGCAGACGTAACAGAATATGTCATGAATGGGGCGGAAACATTGGAGGGGGCTACCTAAGGAGCCGGGACCTCTAATCTGGTGGTGCGCGTAAACTGGCAATGACGTATCACTAGGAGAAGCTGGGGGCTATGAACTCTGTGCTAGGAGCAGAGACTAAAGTCTGGAGGGTCGGAGCGACATGTACCTAAACCCTATCTAGTATCTGATGTTTAGGGAACATGTTGATATAAACTAGAAGTCATGAGGGGAAAAGCTAACTTGACTCTAAGACTGGACCATGCATTATTCTACATGTAGTGCGTGATGAAGAATATTAAATGACCAGTAAATACAGTATTTCTCTAACATGGAGACGTGAAGGCTAGACAATGACGGAAACTATTGATGCAGTTCAGTAGCTTAGGAATGCAGAGAAGGAGGACTGAACTGATAACTGGACTTTTGGCAGACTCAGAGGCAGAGCCAAGCTGCACCGGGCACTGCGAGGCAGGAAGTAAGTGAAAGGTCGAGGATACAGGTGGGGGCTGTATCGCTCCTCAGCGAGGCTTCAGGAGACAGGAGCTGAATCTAGTGTCCGGGCCCTGTTGAGGCCTGGAAACGGGGACTTTATAATGAAATAACGTGCACACTGGGGAACGTGGCAACGTAGCTTTACATAGGCCTGATATTCGTAGTATTCACGAGAACTGGAAACTGGCATACTAGAGGTGGACACAACTATAATTGCGTCATTAATCGGACATGGGGAATAACATATGCATATTGGTCATGCACACATAACATATGAGGGATGACACGTAGGGACACAGAACATGGCAAAATTTACTTTTCCACATTCCCTCCTTGTCACTACGTTTCCATCAGGAAACATCAATATTCATGATACCATCTATCATTTCATATAGTATCATTTGCTCGTCTCGAATTGTCTTGGAACGGGATTTAGAACGGGGCTTGGGACTAGGAATACAAGAGGTAGCACAAATGCCGCAAATCGCAGGGCCACATTGTATACAGAGGCAGCAGCTGAATATGATCGCTACTGCAATACCTAGAAAGGACAGGACTTTCCATCCCCAGGCGGAAATTATATTCCAGAACCAACCGGACCATGTCCAGGTGCCTGGATCTTGGTGTAACAGATGGGCAATTTTATGAAGTCTGGTTATAGCTGAATAAACAGACGGCGCGTTATTAGGAATGAAAATGCAGCAACTAGATCCGAGAACTCTACAGGCCCCGCCCCTATCGGCCAGTATGACGTCAAGGACGAGACGATTCTGTAAAACGACAATTCTCATAAAGGATTGCTCTTCGGTTAAGTTACCTAGAGCGGAGGCAGTCTCATCTACTACTGCTTCAAGGGTTCTTGTTAACCTACGGATTAGCTTACTGTTTACAACTGTACCTAAATAAGGGAACACACCTTTATCTATATCAATGAATTGCTCTGCAGCGGTTTCAGTATAATCGACAATCGGGAGGTTTCTCTTGTGTCTAGTATGTACTAGATGTGTGTTTCTATGATAGTCAGGTGGGGCTAGAAAAACTGGTGGCAGTAGGAAGGCAATGTAACAGGTTCCCTCCCAATCGAGGGGCAGACGAACATATGCGGTCTGACCACAAACAAAATAAGAATGACGTGAAGCTTTGAAAATAGATTTCCCACTGTCACTATACTGGATAATAGTAGTACAATCACTATGTCCTACGTGTACAGAACCATGACTACGGACACATAATTCGCCTTTGACTGGTAGTACTGAAATAGCAGGTGAGTCTGGAGTAGTATCAGACTGGACATTCAGGACCATGAAATTCGACGAATAATTACCTAAATTATACACTTCATTTTCTAGATCTAAACCTGTTCTGTGGGGGAAACCTTGCTTGTCTGGGAAACATGTACTGTTAAGAAAAGACATATCTGTTGAGGATGACGTTAACGTGGACCATGCTCCACACGAACCATTATGTGAGAATGGATAAGGAAAAAGTGGCAGAACTCCCTTCGGGGTCTGGAAAGGGGGGAGTCGACCACACACCCAACAATTAGTGGCATTGCTGGTCTGGTGTGAGTAATGTAACATACGGATAAATGAATTGTTACGCATAGCGAGGCGGTAAGCATATTCGTGAGGAGGCAGATCACTAAACGTGTGCTCTCCTGTAACATTAGCAGACTTATTTACATGAGAAACTGAAAAATACAGGAAAAATGCATAGCTGATGCAAGAAATCATAATGCTGATGAATAATATGAAGCTTAGAAAAATGATACATTGAATTGAGTTTTGACTAACTCTCTCACTATGGGGGTCTATTTTATACATGTCAGAAACAGCCTAACCGTTTCACCTAGGGGAGGACTTATACAATCAAACTGACTGACTTATTTTACTAGACCGGAGCTTTAACTTATACTCCTGCTGCGGAGTTTTCTCTAACAGGGAAGGGGTATAAGTGTCAATAGGGGTGTCAATGTCTTTTGCGGGACAGTCCTTAGGAACAATATTTCAGCAGTCCTTAAAATCCTGGGAATCCTTGGAAATGTTTTTAGAAACGGGTTTCAATCCATTGAAAAGTTTTACATGAGAAAGATGTATCCATCCTTTTCGGCCTTCCAACTTCACGGCTGTACGGGTGGTGAGGAGGACCTGACGGGGCTCCTTCCAACGAGGTTCCAGCGGACTTGATCTGTCAAAGTTTCGGATCATCACCAGCGAACCTGGAACGATTTCATGCGGTGCCACCTCGGTATTGTCTGGAAATGCGGCGGCAACCTGTGAACGACATGAGTTGAGGGCAGACATCAAGGAAGCTAGGTAATCTGTCAGCATATTACATGAAACATCGGTAATACTTCGGGGTCTAGGAGTACCCCACATGTTAGGGGGGCGGCCGAAAATGACCTCATACGGGGACAGACCTGATCTGGAATGTGCGACCATGCGCATATAAAACAAAGCGACTGGCAGAGCTACTAGCCAGTCCACACCTTTCTCTTGACAAACTTTGGCGATTCGAATTTTCAGGGTCTGATTATGTCTCTCGACTAGACCGGCTGCTTCAGGATGGCGTACACAATGGAACTTCCACTGGTACCCTAACAAAAGGGAAACGTGCTTCATGAGTTCAGATGAGAATGGCTGACCGTTATCAGAATATACGACTCTAGGGAGTCCATATCTAGGGAAGAATTCACGAACCAACTGCTTGGCAGTGGTCGCGGCTGTGTAATCTGGGACTGGATATGCTTCTGTCCATCTGGACAAAGCGCATACAACTACAAGGACATACTTGAAACCTCGACATCGCTCCATCTGAATATAATCCATCTGGAGGACCTCAAAAGGGTGGTCAGGAGGCTGGAAACCACCTTGTTCCACCGGGACACTTTTACCTGGATTAAACTGGCAACATATCATACAGGTACGGACTTTCTGCTTGGCTGCAGCTCGTAAATGCTTGTTAAACCAAATGTTCTGGATACTGTCTAACATAGCTTTTTCTCCTAAATGTGCTGGACTATGTGCGGTATTAATAATGACTTGAACCATAGAGTCGGGGAGAAACCATGTGGCTCTACCCTTCGTTAACCATCCTTGATCTGTCTGGACCCCTCCTTGTTCGGACCATTTCTTGATTTCATCGGGAGTAGCATGTAACTGGATATCTATGACATCTTGAGTAGGGTCCTTAATTGTCATACATGTAGTCGGATCTGGAGTGTGTGTCAGGTTAACTGGAATGTCTGGAGTCTGTGCTGTAAGCTTGGCTGTGCGATCTGCTAGATCATTGCCTTGAGAAATAATGTCAGTAACTTTCGTATGTGCTTTGCATTTCATGATAGCAATGGATGTCGGTAAATGTATGGCATCTAACAGAGCTTGAATAAGGAGACCATGCTGAATCTTGGTTCCATGAGAAGTCATGAAACCTCTCTCCTGCCAGAGCACTCCGAAGTCGTGTACGACTCCAAATGCGTAACGTGAATCTGTGTAAACATTAACTTTCAGGTTCTTGGCGTGTATACAGGCTTGTGTCAGAGCAACTAGCTCTGCTGCTTGAGCGGACAGGGTATCAATACGGTGTGTTTCAATAACTTCAGTGTCAGTAGTCACTGCATATGCGGCGACTAGTTCTCCTGTACTAGTTCTCATACATGAACCATCCACATAAAGTGCCAGGTCAGGATCTAGTAACGGAATATCTGTCAGGTCTTGTCTTGGCTTTGTCGTAATGTTAACTACTTCCACGCAGTCATGTGGGTTAGGATTTGAATTAACTGATGGTAACAGTGTAGCAGGATTCAGGATATTGCAGCGTCTAATTTCTATGTGTGGCTGAAACAGTGTCAATTCATAACCTGTTAAACGTGCAATTGTCAAGTGCTGTGTTTGTGTTCGGTTTAAAAGAACTTCTACGGAGTGTGGGACTTGTACTGTCAGGGAGTGTCCTAAAACTATGGAATCACTTTGTCTAATGGCTAGGGCTGTGGCTGCAACTGACTTGAGGCACGCAGGCAACGCCTGGGCGACTGGATCTAATGTGCTCGAAAAATAAGCACAGGGCTTGTATTGACCTGCTTGATCTTGTGTGAGAACAGATAATGCTGTACCTTCACGTTCAGTAACGAAAAGTGTAAAAGGCTTACTGTAGTTCGGTGTAGCTAGAACTGGAGCTTGGCATAAAGCTGTCTTTAACTCATTGAAACTAAGTGTATGGTCAGATGTCCAAGGGAGGACAGTCGATGCGGCTGCCTCCTGTGTCGTTAACTGTATCAGTGGCTTGGCTAGAAATGCATACTGGGGAATCCATTGTCTGCAATAAGAAGTAAGGCCGATAAAGGCACGTACCTCCTTCTGGGTTCTGGGCTGGGGAAGACTCGCTATTAACTGGATACGGTCGGGTGTCAACTGCCTACCCCTCTTGGACAGTAAGTGTCCTAAGTATACCACTTGCTGGACACAGAATTGAAGCTTCGAAGGGGACACCTTGTGCCCCATCTCGGCTAGGAAATACAGAACTGTCAGTGATGCCCGCTCGCAATCACGTTCAGAACGGGCTGTGATCAGTAGATCATCGACATACTGGAGCAGGGCAGTGTCAGTTGGCATGTGAATATTGTCTAGTTGTCTCTTCAGTGCTTGACTGTAAATACTAGGGCTTTCTGTGAAACCTTGAGGAGCGCGTGTGAACATATAGCTCCTTCCATTTAAACAAAATCCGAAAAGAAACTGGCTGTCTGGATGAATGGGAACACTAAAAAATGCATTCTTGAGGTCTATGACAGTGAAGAACATGGCTTCGGGATCAATAGCAGTTAACAGGGAAGAGATATCTGGGACAACTGGGTACTGCGGAATAATACATTTATTAAGCTCTCGTAAATCAATCACTAATCGATATACTGGGGGTGCATTTGGATCAGTGCGTTTCATGACTGGAATGATCGGAGAATTACATACATTGGAGTCAGTTTCTACAACTACTCCTTGAGCGATGAGCTCGTCTATAATTTTGGATAAGGCTGCTACAGCCTCGGGTGGCAATCTATACTGCCTGATTCGTGGTAACACTACACCTGGTTTGAGAGTCACACGATGGGGTGTGATTTGCATGTAACCTACATCAGTTGGACCTTGCGCCCATAGATGCTGCGGAACTTTAGACAGTCTTGAATCAAAATCTCGTAATACATAGTGACCCTTAAAGTCACGTAGGAACAGTCGTATTCCCTCTGGGGAACAGCATATGACTGCACCCAACTCTTTCAGTGTCTTAATGCCTAATAGATTTTCTGGACATGACTTAGTAAGTAACAGATCAGTAGTGCGGGACAATGGGCCTACTTCTAAAGTGACTGGCTTAGATATCTCGTTAACGATAGGTTTTCCTGAAAATCCAAGGGAAACATTTCTTGAGCCTGAGAGCGGAGCCCCTGGAACTTCGGCATGACTAATTGTGGTCCTACTTGCCCCTGTATCAATCAGAAACTTTCTGTCTTTCCCTAATACTTGACTGTGAACATAGGGACCTTCTTGATCTAAAGGTATCTCGATGAGAGGCAAGCCTACCTCCCTCTCTAGGCTGTTTCATGAATATGGCTGGTACTCTGGATACTCAGACTGCGCATACTGGTACATCTGCGATGTAACATGCTGTGTTGCAGCAATAGGCTGCGGTACTGTAACTGTCTGTTGTGCATTCTGTGGCTGAGGAATCTGTGAAACTTGTTCTTGTCTAGGCGGACGTGGTCTTTCTTTAGTCTTACCAGTAGCTATGTTGTGTTTCAGAACTGCACACTCATTTATAAAATGACCTGGCTGTTTACAATAATTGCAGTTCCCTTTAACGGGAGCTGCAGGATGACTGGCTTGATTCGGACCCCTCTTCTGACTGTCTTGAGGAACAGATTGTGCAACTAGCACTTTCATTTTCGTATCTTTCATACGTTTTCTTTCGTGTTCTTGCTCTTCCCTGATTCTATTCTGGTGATACTGAAGCATCTGGAGCATCTGGGACGGAGTATTAGCTTGCCAGGTGCTTTCGACTTTCAAAACTCGATTTTTAATTTGTGGACTTGAATTCTCGACTAATTTAGTAACGAAAAGGTGAGGGTATGACTCACTACTTGTCTTGAGGCCACTGTTAATACTAAAACATTTTTCAAATCTAGAATAAAAATCACTAATATCTTCATCTTGCTTCTGTTTACAGGCTGAGATTGCATCCCAGTCTTCTTTTCTCGTTGTTAATAATCTGGGTAAAACTTGAATTAATAATTCTGGTAATTCTTTACATTTATCTCCAAGACCGGTACCTGGTACTCGTGCCTTGTCTTCAGCTTCTAGAGCTGTCCAATCGATCTTTTTCTCTCCCACCTCCCATTCTTTTTCCTTTAGCTTTTCATACACCCCTGCGGGTAGCAGAACTTTTAACATTTTAATGATATCTGGGTAAGTGTATTCTCCCATACGGAGCATGTCTTTTAATTCTCTATGGAACCCTGCTGGATCTTTGTCATGACAGGGAATTAATTTCTTCATTTCAAGGAGTTCCATCTTTGTGATTGGAGTGTATACAAACACTCGCTGCATTTCGCCACCCGTTCCTCTAACTGGGTGGACTTCTCGTAACGGATTCTGTCTGTCTATGTAGAATGGTTTACTTTCTGGGGGTGAGACATGAACAAAATGCGGGTTCAAGAACGTTCTATATTTGTGACGTTGTTCTAGAATGACACTAATTAAATCGGTACCTAGACCTCTCCATTTGTACTGGAGTAACTCGTTCAGGATATCATGTAACGGGCCTGGATCAGAATGCTGACCCTCATACAGAGTAATGAGGTGCTGGATCATATACATACCCACCAGTCGCTGCTCGGCTGGGGGCAATTTCAGAAACATTTGTGCCACTATTTCGTCTGGAAAAGTGGTAGAATCAGTAATCCATCGGACTGCTGATCGAACTAGTTCTTGTTCATGCATAGTACTTAATTCACTGTAACCGATTCGTGATCTCAGAATGTGATCGGTAGCTTGAAATACTTGTTCTAGGGAACCTTGTTCTGGTACTGAATGATGGAAAATAGACTTGGGTTCTAGACGTAAATGGCGATCTGGAAATCTAGATTTTCCTACATACGCTATTCTAGCAGAATTCTCGTCGTCTTCCTCTTCAGGATCAGAGGTACTTTCTTTTTCGCTTACTTGTGCTGCTTTACGCTGTTCGTGTATCTTTATTATTTCTTTACGGATTTTCTTGTACATACTTTCCATGGCACCGACGGTCTTGTGCTTACCCTCGGCTATATTATCACTCCACCTTGTCAGGATTCTCATTTCGGCAGAATCTTTAGACGGGTAATCTTGTTCCCTTATTAGACAATTAATTAGAAACTTTAATATCATGAGCTGGATCTCGGCTTTCCTTTGAGACATGGCTTCGTGAATACTTTCTGGATCATCCCCTGTACGGATGAAACGATATATTCTGTCTAGATCTTCTTTCATATTCGGTAAGGTGACTAGATACTCGGCCACCTTTCTTACGCGGAACGAATATAAAACCATATTATCCTCGCCTGGGACTGGATCATAGACACATTCGGCAAGGGATTTTCTTATTTCTGCTACCGTCTGATGTCTAGGCGTACGCTGTGACGCTTGTGCATGTAATTCGGCTAACGTTAAACGCTTGTGTGGCGGCGGGGTTTGAGGAGGACCTCCTCCTGCGGCCCCTAAACTAGAATCATCGACGGACATTCTTCGTGGCGGAGCGGGAAGTTGAAATGCTGGCTGGACCGGGGGTACCGTAGCAGGTACTCCGGTGTCTGGAAGAGCGGGAAGTGCCTGGTTTACAGGGACTGGCGGAGCGCGAACAGGATTTGCATATTCTGGGACTGTGTCGTCCAAATAGGACGAAATAAAAATATCAGCTGCGGTCTGTTTGTGACGTAGCTTGGTCGGAACTAATGGTGCCGGGAAATTACTGGATGCCTCTGGGGTCGCTTTTGGCAAGCCCTCGGCAAGAAGAGGATACATACCCTTAATAAGGGCATGCCTCTGTCTGTCTGACTGTTCGGCTTTGACTTGTTCACCTATCTCGATTAATTCTCTTTCTTGGGCTCGTTCTTGGGATTCTCTACTTAACTCTGACTTTCTGACTTCCTTTTCGGTTCTTCTATGCGCTTCTTTACGCCATAACTCGATGGCATCTTTCTGTGACTGTCTGGCTTTCTTTTTCCATAATGCTTCTTCTACTCGCATGATACATTCGGCATCCCATGTACCCGATACAGGCCATCTATACTTTTCTTCTAACTGTTTGGTATACTCTACCCATAAATCTAGATACAATATGGCACTTATACCATGTTTCTGATACATAAAATGACCTGGACTGTCCCTCGGCGGAACAGGAACTGCTTCTTCTAATAAACCCTTTCTAGTTTTTAACTGACGTAACTTGGAAAAGAGCGGCATTGTAAACTTGAATCGGAACACAATACAATACACAAAGAACAATAACAATTGGGAAAACAATTCAGGCATACCACGACATTGAAAATACATTAAACAATATCATAACATAACAGTTCGAACAGAATATTACCTGGAATACTGAGAACAGAAATACAAGAATTTTCTCGAGAACGGAACAGACTAGAGTTACTGGATGCACTGCTGTAACAGTACGGAACATACCGGTCCCATAAAGGGACGCATCAAGACCCGTATCCACCTAGGTGAACAGTTCGTTTGTGAGTCTGGGTACCACCAACCCACGGACCAGGAGTCAATTTAGATTGGTCCTGTCTAGATACTACCCCAGCAATGGTACTCACCGGGCAGCACGGAACGGAAGGCCTCGGACTGGACTGTACTGATGACGACGAACTTCGGACTTCGGACTTCAGTTACGGGTGGGCCTCCGGATACCTCGGACCTTGGACTCTCGGCTTGGGCTCTGGTCGGGACTCGCCGCGTTCCTCCACCGTCTCGTTTGGATGCTGGACCGCCTCCTCCGTCTCCTCCGTGGGCCTGAGGGATACTTGAAGCAGAAATATCTGCACTTGGCCAGTATGGTTCCGTCACGACTGCAGAGGGTCAGGGGGTCGGCGTGGCTTCACCGACGCGTGGGGAAAGGGCAAGTCCCTATTCGGGCGCCATTATGTGGTAAATAAATAAATAATACCCTATTTTTGACTAGGCATATATCATAACAGATAGCTCAATAAATAAGAGTCAAGATTCGAGGTAGTAGGAGTTTGCAGGTTTATTACAGCATAAGGACAGGATCAGGACAACCTGCATAGGAACAGAATGGCAGGGCTAGAGTGGCCCGGCAGCTGCCGGGGCTGGGTCTGGGATGAGCGCGCTAACTTTTAATAACAATACACGGGCATATATACATAGCGCGAACACATAGCATTACATTGCAGTAGGCGTAGCAGTGGGTGGAGCAAAAGGTGTGACGCGTAGCAGTCGCGAAAGATAACAGTAAAAGTAGGTGTAACTGGGCGTATACATAGACATGTGGTGCAGACGTAACAGAATATGTCATGAATGGGGCGGAAACATTGGAGGGGGCTACCTAAGGAGCCGGGACCTCTAATCTGGTGGTGCGCGTAAACTGGCAATGACGTATCACTAGGAGAAGCTGGGGGCTATGAACTCTGTGCTAGGAGCAGAGACTAAAGTCTGGAGGGTCGGAGCGACATGTACCTAAACCCTATCTAGTATCTGATGTTTAGGGAACATGTTGATATAAACTAGAAGTCATGAGGGGAAAAGCTAACTTGACTCTAAGACTGGACCATGCATTATTCTACATGTAGTGCGTGATGAAGAATATTAAATGACCAGTAAATACAGTATTTCTCTAACATGGAGACGTGAAGGCTAGACAATGACGGAAACTATTGATGCAGTTCAGTAGCTTAGGAATGCAGAGAAGGAGGACTGAACTGATAACTGGACTTTTGGCAGACTCAGAGGCAGAGCCAAGCTGCACCGGGCACTGCGAGGCAGGAAGTAAGTGAAAGGTCGAGGATACAGGTGGGGGCTGTATCGCTCCTCAGCGAGGCTTCAGGAGACAGGAGCTGAATCTAGTGTCCGGGCCCTGTTGAGGCCTGGAAACGGGGACTTTATAATGAAATAACGTGCACACTGGGGAACGTGGCAACGTAGCTTTACATAGGCCTGATATTCGTAGTATTCACGAGAACTGGAAACTGGCATACTAGAGGTGGACACAACTATAATTGCGTCATTAATCGGACATGGGGAATAACATATGCATATTGGTCATGCACACATAACATATGAGGGATGACACGTAGGGACACAGAACATGGCAAAATTTACTTTTCCACAGGCTGACCCTGCAGGAGCAAACGTATGCTAAAAATGTTCGTAGAATGAGATTTTCAGTGAAGAGCAGCCTGGCACATTTTAGCAAGTTTTACTTGTAAGTGGGGTTGGAAACGCTTTTCAGGCTCAGTACTGGGCTCAAAAGATGCAGCCCTGATGTCTCTCATGATAGCAGGTGGTTAAGTAGAAATTCGCTGCTCGGCTGATCCAGCAGGAGCAAACATATGCGAAAAATGTACGTAGAATGAGCTTTTCAGTGAAGAGCAGCCAGGCACATTTTAGCAAGTTTTACTTGTAAGTGGGGTTGGAAACGCTTTTCAGGCTCAGTACTGGGCTCAAAACATGCAGTCCTGATGTCTCTCATGATAGGAGGTGGTAAAGTAGAAATTCGCTGCTCGGCTGACCCTGCAGGAGCAAATGTATGCTAAAAATGTTCGTAGAATGAGATTTTCAGTGAAGAGCAGCCAGGCACATTTTAGCAAGTTTTACTTGTAAGTGGGGTTGGAAACGCTTTTCAGGCTCAGTACTGGGCTCAAAACATGCAGCCCTGATGTCTCTCATGATAGCAGGTGGTTAAGTAGAAATTCGCTGCTCGGCTGACCCTGCAGGAGCAAACGTATGCTAAAAATGTTCATAGAATGAGATTTTCAGTGAAGAGCAGCCAGGCACATTTTAGCAAGTTTTACTTGTAAGTGGGGTTGGAAACGCTTTTCAGGCTCAATACTGGTCTCAAAAGATGCAGCCCTGATGTCTCTCATGATAGCAGGTGGTTAAGTAGAAATTCGCTGCTCGGCTGATCCAGCAGGAGCAAACATATGCGAAAAATGTACGTAGAATGAGCTTTTCAGTGAAGAGCAGCCAGGCACATTTTAGCAAGTTTTACTTGTAAGAGGGGTTGGAAACGCTTCTCAGGCTCAGTACTGGGCTCAAAACTGATGTCTCTCATGATAGCAGGTGGTTAAGTAGAAATTCACTGCTCGGCTGATCCAGCAGGAGCAAACGTATGCGAAAAATGTACGTAGAACGAGCTTTTTCAGTGAAGAGCAGCCAGGCACATTTTAGCAAGTTTTACTTGTAAGTGGGGTTGGAAACGCTTTTCAGGCTCAGTACTGGGCTCAAAAGATGCAGCCCTGATGTCTCTCATGATAGCAGGTGGTTAAGTAGAAATTCGCTGCTCGGCTGACCCTGCAGGAGTAAACGTATGCTAAAAATGTTCGTAGAATGAGATTTTCAGTGAAGAGCAGCCTGGCACATTTTAGCAAGTTTTACTTGTAAGTGGGGTTGGAGACACTTTTCAGGCTCAATACTGGGCTCAAAAGATGCAACCCTGATGTCTCTAATGATAGCAGGTGGTTAAGTAGAAATTCGCTGCTCGGCTGACCCTGCAGGAGCAAATGTATGCTAAAAATGTTCGTAGAATGAGATTTTCAGTGAAGAGCAGCCAGGCACATTTTAGCAAGTTTTACTTGTAAGTGGGGTTGGAAACGCTTTTCAGGCTCAGTACTGGGCTCAAAACATACAGCCCTGATGTCTCCCATGATAGCAGGTGGTTAAGTAGAAATTCGCTGCTCGGCTGAACCAGCAGGAGCAAACGTATTCGAAAAAATGTTTGTAGAATGAGTTTTTCAGTGAAGAGCAGCCAGGCACATTTTAGCAAGTTTTACTTGTAAGTGGGGTTGGAAACGCTTTTTAGGCTCAGTACTGGGCTCAAAAGATGCAGCCCTGATGTCTCTCATGATAGCAGGTGGTTAAGAAGAAATTGGCTGCTCTGCTGACCCTGCAGGAGCAAACGTATGCTAAAAATGTTCGTAGAATGAGATTTTCAGTGAAGAGCAGCCAGGCACATTTTAGCAAGTTTTACTTGTAAGTGGGGTTGGAAACGCTTTTCAGGCTCAATACTGGGCTCAAAAGATGCAGCCTTGATGTCTCTCATGATAGCAGGTGGTTAAGTAGAAATTCGCTGCTCGGCTGACCATGCAGGAGCAAACGTATGCTAAAAATGTTCGTAGAATGAGATTTTCAGTGAAGAGCAGCCTGGCACATTTTAGCAAGTTTTACTTGTAAGTGGGGTTGGAAACGCTTTTCAGGCTCAGTACTGGGCTCAAAAGATGCAGCCCTGATGTCTCTCATGATAGCAGGTGGTTAAATATAAATTCGCTGCTCGGCTGACCCTGCAGGAGCAAACGTATGCTAAAAATGTTCGTAGAATGAGATTTTCAGTGAAGAGCAGCCTGGCACATTTTAGCAAGTTTTACTTGTAAGTGGGGTTGGAAACGCTTTTCAGGCTCAATACTGGGCTCAAAAGATGCAGCCCTGATGTCTCTCATGATAGCAGGTGGTTAAGTAGAAATTCGCTGCTCGGCTGATCCAGCAGGAGCAAACATATGCGAAAAATGTACGTAGAATGAGCTTTTCAGTGAAGAGTAGCCAGGCACATATTAGCAAGTTTTACTTGTAAGTGGGGATGGAAACGCTTTTTAGGTTCAGTACTGGGCTCAAAAGATGCAGCCCTGATGTCTCTCATGATAGCAGGTGGTTAAGTAGAAATTCGCTGCTCGGCTGACCCTGCAGGAGCAAATGTATGCTAAAAATTTTCGTAGAATGAGATTTTCAGTGAAGAGCAGCCAGGCACATTTTAGCAAGTTTTACTTGTAAGTGGGGTTGGAAACGCTTTTCAGGCTCAATACTGGGCTCAAAAGATGCAGCCCTGATGTCTCTCATGATAGCAGGTGGTTAAGTAGAAATTCGCTGCTCGGCTGACCCTGCAGGAGCAAACGTATGCTAAAAATGTTCGTAGAAAGAGATTTTCAGTGAAGAGCAGCCAGGCACATTTTAGCAGGTTTTACTTGTAAGTGGGGTTGGAAACGCTTTTCAGGCTCAATACTGGGCTCAAAACATGCAGCCCTGATGTCTCTCATGATAGCAGGTGGTTAAGTAGAAATTCGCTGCTCGGCTGACCCTGCAGGAGCAAACGTATGCTAAAAATGTTCGTAGAATGAGATTTTCAGTGAAGAGCAGCCTGGCACATTTTAGCAAGTTTTACTTGTAACGGGGGTTGGAAACGCTTTTCCATACTCAATACTGGGCTCAAAAGATGCAGCCCTGATGTCTCTCATGATAGCAGGTGGTTAAGTCGAAATTCGCTGCTCGGCTGTTCCAGCAGGAGCAAACATATGCGAAAAATGTACGTAGAATGAGCTTTTCAGTGAAGAGCAGCCAGGCACATTTTAGCAAGTTTTACTTGTAAGTGGGGTTGGAAACGCTTTTCAGGCTCAGTACTGGCCTCAAAAGATGCAGCCCTGATGTCTCTCATGATAGCAGGTGGTTAAGTAGAAATTCGCTGCTCGGCTGACCCTGCAGGATCAAACTTATGCTAAAAATGTTCGTAGAATGAGATTTTCAGTGAAGAGCAGCCAGGCACATTTTAGCAAGTTTTACTTGTAAGTGGGGTTGGAAACGCTTTTCAGGCTCAATACTGGGCTCAAAACATGCAGCCCTGATGTCTCTCATGATAGCAGGTGGTTAAGTAGAAATTCGCTGCTCGGCTGACCCTGCAGGAGCAAACGTATGCTAAAAATGTTCATAGAATGAGATTTTCAGTGAAGAGCAGCCTGGCACATTTTAGCAAGTTTTACTTGTAAGTGGGGTTGTAAACGCTTTTCAGGCTCAGTACTGGGCTCAAAAGATGCAGCCCTGATGTCTCTCATGATAGCAGGTGGTTAAGTAGAAATTCGCTGCTCGGCTGACCCTGCAGGAGCAAACGTATGCTAAAAATGTTCGTAGAATGAGATTTTCAGTGAAGAGCAGCTTGGCACATTTTAGCAAGTTTTACTTGTAAGTGGGGTTGGAAACGCTTTTCAGGCTCAGTACTGGGCTCAAAAGATGCAGCCCTGATGTCTCTCATGATAGCAGGTGGTTAAATATAAATTCGCTGCTCGGCTGACCCTGCAGGAGCAAACGTATGCTAAAAATGTTCGTAGAATGAGATTTTCAGTGAAGAGCAGCCTGGCACATTTTAGCAAGTTTTACTTGTAAGTGGGGTTGGAAACGCTTTTCAGGCTCAATACTGGGCTCAAAAGATGCAGCCCTGATGTCTCTCATGATAGCAGGTGGTTAAGTAGAAATTCGCTGCTCGGCTGATCCAGCAGGAGCAAACATATGCGAAAAATGTACGTAGAATGAGCTTTTCAGTGAAGAGTAGCCAGGCACATATTAGCAAGTTTTACTTGTAAGTGGGGATGGAAACGCTTTTTAGGTTCAGTACTGGGCTCAAAAGATGCAGCCCTGATGTCTCTCATGATAGCAGGTGGTTAAGTAGAAATTCGCTGCTCGGCTGACCCTGCAGGAGCAAACGTATGCTAAAAATGTTCGTAGAATGAGATTTTCAGTGAAGAGCAGCCAGGCACATTTTAGCAAGTTTTACTTGTAAGTGGGGTTGGAAACGCTTTTCAGGCTCAATACTGGGCTCAAAAGATGCAGCCTTGATGTCTCTCATGATAGCAGGTGGTTAAGTAGAAATTCGCTGCTCGGCTGACCCTGCAGGAGCAAACGTATGCTAAAAATGTTCGTAGAATGAGATTTTCAGTGAAGAGCAGCCTGGCACATTTTAGCAAGTTTTACTTGTAAGTGGGGTTGGAAACGCTTTTCAGGCTCAATACTGGGCTCAAAAGATGCAGCCCTGATGTCTCTCATGATAGCAGGTGGTTAAGTAGAAATTCGCTGCTCGGCTGATCCAGCAGGAGCAAACATATGCGAAAAATGTACGTAGAATGAGCTTTTCAGTGAAGAGTAGCCAGGCACATATTAGCAAGTTTTACTTGTAAGTGGGGATGGAAACGCTTTTTAGGTTCAGTACTGGGCTCAAAAGATGCAGCCCTGATGTCTCTCATGATAGCAGGTGGTTAAGTAGAAATTCGCTGCTCGGCTGACCCTGCAGGAGCAAATGTATGCTAAAAATTTTCGTAGAATGAGATTTTCAGTGAAGAGCAGCCAGGCACATTTTAGCAAGTTTTACTTGTAAGTGGGGTTGGAAACGCTTTTCAGGCTCAATACTGGGCTCAAAAGATGCAGCCCTGATGTCTCTCATGATAGCAGGTGGTTAAGTAGAAATTCGCTGCGCGGCTGACCCTGCAGGAGCAAACGTATGCTAAAAATGTTCGTAGAATGAGATTTTCAGTGAAGAGCAGCCAGGCACATTTTAGCAGGTTTTACTTGTAAGTGGGGTTGGAAACGCTTTTCAGGCTCAATACTGGGCTCAAAACATGCAGCCCTGATGTCTCTCATGATAGCAGGTGGTTAAGTAGAAATTCGCTGCTCGGCTGACCCTGCAGGAGCAAACGTATGCTAAAAATGTTCGTAGAATGAGATTTTCAGTGAAGAGCAGCCTGGCACATTTTAGCAAGTTTTACTTGTAACGGGGGTTGGAAACGCTTTTCCATACTCAATACTGGGCTCAAAACGATGCAGCCCTGATGTCTCTCATGATAGCAGGTGGTTAAGTAGAAATTCGCTGCTCGGCTGATCCAGCAGGAGCAAACATATGCGAAAAATGTACGTAGAATGAGCTTTTCAGTGAAGAGCAGCCAGGCACATTTTAGCAAGTTTTACTTGTAAGTGGGGTTGGAAACGCTTTTCAGGCTCAGTACTGGCCTCAAAAGATGCAGCCCTGATGTCTCTCATGATAGCAGGTGGTTAAGTAGAAATTCGCTGCTCGGCTGACCCTGCAGGATCAAACTTATGCTAAAAATGTTCGTAGAATGAGATTTTCAGTGAAGAGCAGCCAGGCACATTTTAGCAAGTTTTACTTGTAAGTGGGGTTGGAAACGCTTTTCAGGCTCAATACTGGGCTCAAAACATGCAGCCCTGATGTCTCTCATGATAGCAGGTGGTTAAGTAGAAATCCGCTGCTCGGCTGACCCTGCAGGAGCAAACGTATGCTAAAAATGTTCGTA
The DNA here is from genome assembly GCF_964261635.1 of Lissotriton helveticus. NCBI lineage: Eukaryota > Metazoa > Chordata > Amphibia > Caudata > Salamandridae > Lissotriton > Lissotriton helveticus. Next base: position 1,351,754,187 of record NC_136061.1, on the reverse strand, counting down.
GAATGAGATTTTCAGTGAAGAGCAGCCTGGCACATTTTAGCAAGTTTTACTTGTAAGTGGGGTTGTAAACGCTTTTCAGGCTCAGTACTGGGCTCAAAAGATGCAGCCCTGATGTCTCTCATGATAGCAGGTGGTTAAGTAGAAATTCGCTGCTCGGCTGACCCTGCAGGAGCAAACGTATGCTAAAAATGTTCGTAGAATGAGATTTTCAGTGAAGAGCAGCCTGGCACATTTTAGCAAGTTTTACTTGTAAGTGGGGTTGGAAACGCTTTTCAGGCTCAGTACTGGGCTCAAAAGATGCAGCCCTGATGTCTCTCATGATAGCAGGTGGTTAAATATAAATTCGCTGCTCGGCTGACCCTGCAGGAGCAAACGTATGCTAAAAATGTTCGTAGAATGAGATTTTCAGTGAAGAGCAGCCTGGCACATTTTAGCAAGTTTTACTTGTAAGTGGGGTTGGAAACGCTTTTCAGGCTCAATACTGGGCTCAAAAGATGCAGCCCTGATGTCTCTCATGATAGCAGGTGGTTAAGTAGAAATTCGCTGCTCGGCTGATCCAGCAGGAGCAAACATATGCGAAAAATGTACGTAGAATGAGCTTTTCAGTGAAGAGTAGCCAGGCACATATTAGCAAGTTTTACTTGTAAGTGGGGATGGAAACGCTTTTTAGGTTCAGTACTGGGCTCAAAAGATGCAGCCCTGATGTCTCTCATGATAGCAGGTGGTTAAGTAGAAATTCGCTGCTCGGCTGACCCTGCAGGAGCAAATGTATGCTAAAAATGTTCGTAGAATGAGATTTTCAGTGAAGAGCAGCCAGGCACATTTTAGCAAGTTTTACTTGTAAGTGGGGTTGGAAACGCTTTTCAGGCTCAATACTGGGCTCAAAAGATGCAGCCCTGATGTCTCTCTTGATAGCAGGTGGTTAAGTAGAAATTCGCTGCTCGGCTGACCCTGCAGGAGCAAACGTATGCTAAAAATGTTCGTAGAATGAGATTTTCAGTGAAGAGCAGCCTGGCACATTTTAGCAAGTTTTACTTGTAACGGGGGTTGGAAACGCTTTTCCATACTCAATACTGGGCTCAAAAGATGCAGCCCTGATGTCTCTCATGATAGCAGGTGGTTAAGTAGAAATTCGCTGCTCGGCTGATCCAGCAGGAGCAAACATATGCGAAAAATGTACGTAGAATGAGCTTTTCAGTGAAGAGCAGCCAGGCACATTTTAGCAAGTTTTACTTGTAAGTGGGGTTGGAAACGCTTTTCAGGCTCAGTACTGGCCTCAAAAGATGCAGCCCTGATGTCTTTCATGATAGCAGGTGGTTAAGTAGAAATTCGCTGCTCGGCTGACCCTGCAGGATCAAACTTATGCTAAAAATGTTCGTAGAATGAGATTTTCAGTGAAGAGCAGCCAGGCACATTTTAGCAAGTTTTACTTGTAAGTGGGGTTGGAAACGCTTTTCAGGCTCAATACTGGGCTCAAAACATGCAGCCCTGATGTCTCTCATGATAGCAGGTGGTTAAGTAGAAATTCGCTGCTCGGCTGACCCTGCAGGAGCAAACGTATGCTAAAAATGTTCGTAGAATGAGATTTTCAGTGAAGAGCAGCCTGGCACATTTTAGCAAGTTTTACTTGTAAGTGGGGTTGTAAACGCTTTTCAGGCTCAGTACTGGGCTCAAAAGATGCAGCCCTGATGTCTCTCATGATAGCAGGTGGTTAAATATAAATTCGCTGCTCGGCTGACCCTGCAGGAGCAAACGTATGCTAAAAATGTTCGTAGAATGAGATTTTCAGTGAAGAGCAGCCTGGCACATTTTAGCAAGTTTTACTTGTAAGTGGGGTTGGAAACGCTTTTCAGGCTCAATACTGGGCTCAAAAGATGCAGCCCTGATGTCTCTCATGATAGCAGGTGGTTAAGTAGAAATTCGCTGCTCGGCTGATCCAGCAGGAGCAAACATATGCGAAAAATGTACGTAGAATGAGCTTTTCAGTGAAGAGCAGCCAGGCACATTTTAGCAAGTTTTACTTGTAAGTGGGGTTGGAAATGCTTTTCAGGCTCAGTACTGGCCTCAAAAGATGCAGCCCTGATGTCTCTCAAGATAGCAGGTGGTTAAGTAGAAATTCGCTGCTCAGCTGACCCTGCAGGAGCAAACGTATGCTAAAAATTTTCGTAGAATGAGCTTTTCAGTGAAGAGCAGACAGGCACATTTTAGCAAGTTTTACTTGAGGGGGTGGAAACGCTTTTCAGGCTCAGTACTGGGCTCAAAAGAAGCAGCCCTGATGTCTCTCATGATAGCAGGTGGTTAAGTAGAAATTCGCTGCTTGGCTGACCCGGCAGGAACAAACGTATGCCAAAAATGTACGTAGAATGAGATTTTCAGTGAATAGCAGCCAGGCACATTTTAGCAAGTTTTACTTGTAAGTGGGGATAGAAACGCTTTTTAGGCTCAGTACTGGGCTCAAAAGATGCAGCCCTGATGTCTCTCATGATAGCAGGTGGTTAAGTAGAAATTCGCTGCTCGGCTGACCCTGCAGGAGCAAACGTATGCTAAAAATGTTCGTAGAACGAGATTTTCAGTGAAGAGCAGCCAGGCACATTTTAGCAAGTTTTACTTGTATGTGGGGTTGGAAACGCTTTTCAGGCTCAGTACTGAGCTCAAAAGATGCAGCCCTGATGTCTCTCATGATAGCAGGTGGTTAAGTAGAAATTCGCTGCTCGGCTGACCCTGCAGGAGCAAACGTATGCTAAAAATGTTCGTAGAATTAGATTTTCAGTGAAGAGCAGCCTGGCACATTTTAGCAAGTTTTACTTGTAAGTGGGGTTGGAAACGCTTTTCAGGCTCAGTACTGGGCTCAAAACATTCAGTCCTGATGTCTCTCATGATAGGAGGTGGTAAAGTAGAAATTCGCTGCTCGGCTGACCCTGCAGGAGCAAATGTATGCTAAAAATGTTCGTAGAATGAGATTTTCAGTGAAGAGCAGCCAGGCACATTTTAGCAAGTTTTACTTGTAAGTGGGGTTGGAAACGCTTTTCAGGCTCAGTACTGGGCTCAAAACATGCAGCCCTGATGTCTCTCATGATAGCAGATGGTTAAGTAGAAATTCGCTGCTCGGCTGACCCTGCAGGAGCAAACGTATGCTAAAAATGTTCGTAGAATGAGATTTTCAGTGAAGAGCAGCCAGGCACATTTTAGCAAGTTTTACTTGTAAGTGGGGTTGGAAACGCTTTTCAGGCTCAATACTGGGCTCAAAAGATGCAGCCCTGATGTCTCTCATGATAGCAGGTGGTTAAGTAGAAATTCACTGCTCGGCTGATCCAGCAGGAGCAAACGTATGCGAAAAATGTACGTAGAATGAGCTTTTTCAGTGAAGAGCAGCCAGGCACATTTTAGCAAGTTTTACTTGTAAGTGGGGTTGGAAACGCTTATCAGGCTCAGTACTGGGCTCAAAAGATGCAGCCCTGATGTCTCTCATGATAGCAGGTGGTTAAGTAGAAATTCGCTGCTCGGCTGACCCTGCAGGAGCAAACGTATGCTAAAAATGTTCGTGGAATGAGATTTTCAGTGAAGAGCAGCCAGGCACATTTTAGCAAGTTTTACTTGTAAGTGGGGTTGGAAACGCTTTTCAGGCTCAATACTGGGCTCAAAAGATGCAGCCCTGATGTCTCTCATGATAGCAGGTGGTTAAGTAGAAATTCGCTGCTCGGCTGACCCTGCAGGAGCAAATGTATGCTAAAAATGTTCGTAGAATGAGATTTTCAGTGAAGAGCAGCCAGGCACATTTTAGCAAGTTTTACTTGTAAGTGGGGTTGGAAACGCTTTTCAGGCTCAGTACTGGGCTCAAAACATACAGCCCTGATGTCTCCCATGATAGCAGGTGGTTAAGTAGAAATTCGCTGCTCGGCTGAACCAGCAGGAGCAAACGTATGCGAAAAAATGTTCGTAGAATGAGTTTTTCAGTGAAGAGCAGCCACGCACATTTTAGCAAGTTTTACTTGTAAGTGGGGTTGGAAACGCTTTTCAGGCTCAGTACTGGGCTCAAAGATGCAGCCCTGATGTCTCTCATGATAGCAGGTGGTTAAGTAGAAATTCACTGCTCGGCTGACCCGGCAGGAACAAACGTATGCCAAAAATGTACGTAGAATGAGATTTTCAGTGAATAGCAGCCAGGTACATTTTAGCAAGTTTTACTTGTAAGTGGGGATGGAAACGCTTTTTAGGCTCAGTACTGGGCTCAAAAGATGCAGCCCTGATGTCTCTCATGATAGCAGGTGGTTAAGAAGAAATTCGCTGCTCGGCTGACCCTGCAGGAGCAAACGTATGCTAAAAATGTTCGTAGAATGAGATTTTCAGTGAAGAGCAGCCAGGCACATTTTAGCAAGTTTTACTTGTAAGTGGGGTTGGAAACGCTTTTCAGGCTCAATACTGGGCTCAAAAGATGCAGCCCTGATGTCTCTCATGATAGCAGGTGGTTAAGTAGAAATTCGCTGCTCGGCTGACCCTGCAGGAGCAAACGTATGCTAAAAATGTTCGTAGAATGAGATTTTCAGTGAAGAGCAGCCTGGCACATTTTAGCAAGTTTTACTTGTAAGTGGGGTTGGAAACGCTTTTCAGGCTCAATACTGGGCTCAAAAGATGCAGCCCTGATGTCTCTCATGATAGCAGGTGGTTAAGTAGAAATTCGCTGCTCGGCTGATCCAGCAGGAGCAAACATATGCGAAAAATGTACGTAGAATGAGCTTTTCAGTGAAGAGCAGCCAGGTACATTTTAGCAAGTTTTACTTGTAAGTGGGGTTGGAAACGCTTTTCAGGCTCAGTACTGGGCTCAAACATGCAGTCCTGATGTCTCTCATGATAGGAGGTGGAAAAGTAGAAATTCGCTGCTCGGCTGACCCTGCAGGAGCAAATGTATGCTAAAAATGTTCGTAGAATGAGATTTTCAGTGAAGAGCAGCCAGGCACATTTTAGCAAGTTTTACTTGTAAGTGGGGTTGGAAACGCTTTTCAGGCTCAGTACTGGGCTCAAAACATGCAGCCCTGATGTCTCCCATGATAGCAGGTGGTTAAGTAGAAATTCGCTGCTCGGCTGAACCAGCAGGAGCAAACGTATGTGAAAAAATGTTCGTAGAATGAGTTTTTCAGTGAAGAGCAGCCAGGCACATTTTAGCAAGTTTTACTTGTAAGTGGGGTTGGAAACGCTTTTCAGGCTCAGTACTGGGCTCAAAGATGCAGCCCTGATGTCTCTCATGATAGCAGGTGGTTAAGTAGAAATTCGCTGCTCGGCTGACCCGGCAGGAACAAACGTATGCCAAAAATGTACGTAGAATGAGATTTTCAGTGAATAGCAGCCAGGTACATTTTAGCAAGTTTTACTTGTAAGTGGGGATGGAAACGCTTTTTAGGCTCAGTACTGAGCTCAAAAGATGCAGCCCTGATGTCTCTCATGATAGCAGGTGGTTAAGTAGAAATTTGCTGCTCGGCTGACCCTGCAGGAGCAAACGTATGCTAAAAATGTTCGTAGAATGAGATTTTCAGTGAAGAGCAGCCAGGCACATTTTAGCAAGTTTTACTTGTAAGTGGGGTTGGAAACGCTTTTCAGGCTCAGTACTGGGCTCAAAACATGCAGTCCTGATGTCTCTCATGATAGGAGGTGGTAAAGTAGAAATTCGCTGCTCAGCTGACCCTGCAGGAGCAAATGTATGCTAAAAATGTTTGTAGAATGAGATTTTCAGTGAAGAGCAGCCAGGCACATTTTAGCAAGTTTTACTTATAAGTGGGGTTGGAAACGCTTTTCAGGCTCAGTACTGGGCTCAAAGATGCAGCCCTGATGTCTCTCATGATAGCAGGTGGTTAAGTAGAAATTCGCTGCTCGGCTGACCCTGCAGGAGCAAACGTATGCTAAAAATGTTTGTAGAATGAGATTTTCAGTGAAGAGCAGCCAGGCACATTTTAGCAGGTTTTACTTGTAAGTGGGGTTGGAAACGCTTTTCAGGCTCAGTACTGGGCTCAAAACATGCAGCCCTGATGTCTCTCATGATAGCAGGTGGTTAAGTAGAAATTCGCTGCTCGGCTGACCCTGCAGGAGCAAACGTATGCTAAAAATGTTCGTAGAATGAGATTTTCAGTGAAGAGCAGCCAGGCACATTTTAGCAAGTTTTACTTGTAAGTGGGGTTGGAAACGCTTTTCAGGCTCAGTACTGGGCTCAAAATATGCAGCCCTGATGTCTCTTATGATAGCAGGTGGTTAAGTAGAAATTCGCTGCTCAGCTGATCCAGCATGAGCAAACATATGCGAAAAATGTACGTAGAATGAGCTTTTTCAGTGAAGAGCAGCCAGGCACATTTTAGCAAGTTTTACTTGTAAGTGGGGTTGGAAACGCTTTTCAGGCTCAGTACTGGGCTCAAAAGATGCAGCCCTGATGTCTCTCATGATAGCAGGTGGTTAAGTAGAAATTCGCTGCTCGGCTGACCCTGCAGGATCAAACGTATGCTAAAAATGTTCGTAGAATGAGATTTTCAGTGAAGAGCAGCCAGGCACATTTTAGCAAGTTTTACTTGTAAGTGGGGTAGGAAACGCTTTTCAGGCTCAGTACTGGGCTCAAAAGATGCAGCCCTGATGTCTCTCATGATAGCAGGTGGTTAAGTAGAAATTCGCTGCTCGGCTGACCCTGCAGGAGCAAACATATGCTAAAAATGTACGTAGAATGAGATTTTCAGTGAAGAGCAGCCAGGCACATTTTAGCAAGTTTTACTTGTAAGTGGGTTGGAAACGCTTTTCAGGCTCAATACTGGGCTCAAAACATGCAGTCCTGATGTCTCTCATGATAGGAGGTGGAAAAGTAGAAATTCGCTGCTCGGCTGACCCTGCAGGAGCAAATGTATGCTAAAAATGTTCGTAGAATGAGATTTTCAGTGAAGAGCAGCCAGGCACATTTTAGCAAGTTTTACTTGTAAGTGGGGTTGGAAACGCTTTTCAGGCTCAGTACTGGGCTCAAAACATGCAGCCCTGATGTCTCCCATGATAGCAGGTGGTTAAGTAGAAATTCGCTGCTCGGCTGAACCAGCAGGAGCAAACGTATGTGAAAAAATGTTCGTAGAATGAGTTTTTCAGTGAAGAGCAGCCAGGCACATTTTAGCAAGTTTTACTTGTAAGTGGGGTTGGAAACGCTTTTCAGGCTCAGTACTGGGCTCAAAGATGCAGCCCTGATGTCTCTCATGATAGCAGGTGGTTAAGTAGAAATTCGCTGCTCGGCTGACCCGGCAGGAACAAACGTATGCCAAAAATGTACGTAGAATGAGATTTTCAGTGAATAGCAGCCAGGTACATTTTAGCAAGTTTTACTTGTAAGTGGGGATGGAAACGCTTTTTAGGCTCAGTACTGAGCTCAAAAGATGCAGCCCTGATGTCTCTCATGATAGCAGGTGGTTAAGTAGAAATTTGCTGCTCGGCTGACCCTGCAGGAGCAAACGTATGCTAAAAATGTTCGTAGAATGAGATTTTCAGTGAAGAGCAGCCAGGCACATTTTAGCAAGTTTTACTTGTAAGTGGGGTTGGAAACGCTTTTCAGGCTCAGTACTGGGCTCAAAACATGCAGTCCTGATGTCTCTCATGATAGGAGGTGGTAAAGTAGAAATTCGCTGCTCAGCTGACCCTGCAGGAGCAAATGTATGCTAAAAATGTTTGTAGAATGAGATTTTCAGTGAAGAGCAGCCAGGCACATTTTAGCAAGTTTTACTTATAAGTGGGGTTGGAAACGCTTTTCAGGCTCAGTACTGGGCTCAAAGATGCAGCCCTGATGTCTCTCATGATAGCAGGTGGTTAAGTAGAAATTCGCTGCTCGGCTGACCCTGCAGGAGCAAACGTATGCTAAAAATGTTTGTAGAATGAGATTTTCAGTGAAGAGCAGCCAGGCACATTTTAGCAGGTTTTACTTGTAAGTGGGGTTGGAAACGCTTTTCAGGCTCAGTACTGGGCTCAAAACATGCAGCCCTGATGTCTCTCATGATAGCAGGTGGTTAAGTAGAAATTCGCTGCTCGGCTGACCCTGCAGGAGCAAACGTATGCTAAAAATGTTCGTAGAATGAGATTTTCAGTGAAGAGCAGCCAGGCACATTTTAGCAAGTTTTACTTGTAAGTGGGGTTGGAAACGCTTTTCAGGCTCAGTACTGGGCTCAAAATATGCAGCCCTGATGTCTCTTATGATAGCAGGTGGTTAAGTAGAAATTCGCTGCTCAGCTGATCCAGCATGAGCAAACATATGCGAAAAATGTACGTAGAATGAGCTTTTTCAGTGAAGAGCAGCCAGGCACATTTTAGCAAGTTTTACTTGTAAGTGGGGTTGGAAACGCTTTTCAGGCTCAGTACTGGGCTCAAAAGATGCAGCCCTGATGTCTCTCATGATAGCAGGTGGTTAAGTAGAAATTCGCTGCTCGGCTGACCCTGCAGGATCAAACGTATGCTAAAAATGTTCGTAGAATGAGATTTTCAGTGAAGAGCAGCCAGGCACATTTTAGCAAGTTTTACTTGTAAGTGGGGTAGGAAACGCTTTTCAGGCTCAGTACTGGGCTCAAAAGATGCAGCCCTGATGTCTCTCATGATAGCAGGTGGTTAAGTAGAAATTCGCTGCTCGGCTGACCCTGCAGGAGCAAACATATGCTAAAAATGTACGTAGAATGAGATTTTCAGTGAAGAGCAGCCAGGCACATTTTAGCAAGTTTTACTTGTAAGTGGGGTTGGAAACGCTTTTCAGGCTCAATACTGGGCTCAAAAGATGCAGCCCTGAAGTCTCTCATGATAGGAGGTGGTTAAAGTAGAAATTTGCTGCTCGGCTGAACCAGCAGGAGCAAACGTATGCGAAAAATGTTCGTAGAATGAGTTTTTCAGTGAAGAGCAGCCAGGCACATTTTAGCAAGTTTTACTTGTAAGTGGGGTTGGAAACGCTTTTCAGGCTCAGTACTGGGCTCAAAGATGCAGCCCTGATGTCTCTCATGATAGCAGGTGGTTAAGTAGAGAAATTCGCTGCTCGGCTGACCCGGCAGGAACAAACGTATGCTAAAAATGTACGTAGAATGAGATTTTCAGTGAAGAGCAGCCAGGCACATTTTAGCAAGTTTTACTTGTAAGTGTTGTTGGAAACGCTTTTCAGGCTCAATACTGGGCTCAAAACATGCAGCCCTGATGTCTCTCATGATAGCAGGTGGTTAAGTAGAAATTCGCTGCTCGGCTGACCCAGCAGGATCAAACGTATGCCAAAAATGTTCTTAGAATGAGATTTTCAGTGAATAGCAGCCAGGCACATTTTAGCAAGTTTTACTTGTAAGTGGGGATGGAAACGCTTTTCAGGCTCAATACTGGGCTCACAGATGCAGCCCTGATGTCTCTCATGATAGCAGGTGGTTAAGTAGAAATTCGCTGCTCGGCTGACCCTGCAGGAGCAAACGTATGTTAAAAATGTTCGTAGGATGAGATTTTCAGTGAAGAGCAGCCAGGCACATTTTAGCAAGTTTTACTTGAGGGGGTGGAAACGCTTTTCAGGCTCAGTACTGGGCTTAAAAGAAGCAGCCCTGATGTCTCTCATGATAGCAGGTGGTTAAGTAGAAATCGCTGCTCGGCTGACCCGGCAGGAACAAACGTATGCCAAAAATGTACGTAGAATGAGATTTTCAGTGAATAGCAGCCAGGCACATTTTTAGCAAGTTTTACTTGTAAGTGGGGTTGGAAACCCTTTTCAGGCTCAGTACTGGGCTCAAAAGATGCAGCCCTGATGTCTCTCATGATAGCAGGTGGTTAAGTAGAAATTCGCTGCTCGGCTGACCCTGCAGGAGCAAACGTTTGCTAAAAATGTTCGTAGAATGAGATTTTCAGTGAAGAGCAGCCAGGCACATTTTAGCAAGTTTTACTTGTATGTGGGGTTGGAAACGCTTTTCAGGCTCAGTACTGGGCTCAAAAGATGCAGCCCTGATGTCTCTCATGATAGCAGGTGGTTATGTAGAAATTCGCTGCTCGGTTGACCCTGCAGGATCAAACGTATGCTAAAAATGTTCGTAGAATGAGCTTTTCAGTGAAGAACAGCCTGGCACATTTTAGCAAGTTTTACTTGTAAGGGGGGTTGGAAACGCTTTTCCATACTCAATACTGGGCTCAAAAGATGCAGCCCTGATGTCTCTCATGATAGCAGGTGGTTAAGTAGAAATTCGCTGCTCGGCTGATCCAGCAGGAGCAAACATATGCGAAAAATGTACGTAGAATGAGCTTTTCAGTGAAGAGCAGCCAGGCACATTTTAGCAAGTTTTACTTGTAAGTGGGGTTGGAAACGCTTTTCAGGCTCAGTACTGGGCTCAAAGATGCAGCCCTGATGTCTCTCATGATAGCAGGTGGTTAAGTAGAAATTCGCTGCTCGGCTGACCCTGCAGGATCAAACGTATGCTAAAAATGTTCGTAGAATGAGATTTTCAGTGAAGAGCAGCCAGGCACATTTTAGCAAGTTTTACTTGTAAGTGGGGTAGGAAACGCTTTTCAGGCTCAGTACTGGGCTCAAAAGATGCAGCCCTGATGTCTCTCATGATAGCAGGTGGTTAAGTAGAAATTCGCTGCTCGGCTGACCCTGCAGGAGCAAACATATGCTAAAAATGTACGTAGAATGAGATTTTCAGTGAAGAGCAGCCAGGCACATTTTAGCAAGTTTTACTTGTAAGTGGGTTGGAAACGCTTTTCAGGCTCAATACTGGGCTCAAAACATGCAGTCCTGATGTCTCTCATGATAGGAGGTGGAAAAGTAGAAATTCGCTGCTCGGCTGACCCTGCAGGAGCAAATGTATGCTAAAAATGTTCGTAGAATGAGATTTTCAGTGAAGAGCAGCCAGGCACATTTTAGCAAGTTTTACTTGTAAGTGGGGTTGGAAACGCTTTTCAGGCTCAGTACTGGGCTCAAAACATGCAGCCCTGATGTCTCCCATGATAGCAGGTGGTTAAGTAGAAATTCGCTGCTCGGCTGAACCAGCAGGAGCAAACGTATGTGAAAAAATGTTCGTAGAATGAGTTTTTCAGTGAAGAGCAGCCAGGCACATTTTAGCAAGTTTTACTTGTAAGTGGGGTTGGAAACGCTTTTCAGGCTCAGTACTGGGCTCAAAGATGCAGCCCTGATGTCTCTCATGATAGCAGGTGGTTAAGTAGAAATTCGCTGCTCGGCTGACCCGGCAGGAACAAACGTATGCCAAAAATGTACGTAGAATGAGATTTTCAGTGAATAGCAGCCAGGTACATTTTAGCAAGTTTTACTTGTAAGTGGGGATGGAAACGCTTTTTAGGCTCAGTACTGAGCTCAAAAGATGCAGCCCTGATGTCTCTCATGATAGCAGGTGGTTAAGTAGAAATTTGCTGCTCGGCTGACCCTGCAGGAGCAAACGTATGCTAAAAATGTTCGTAGAATGAGATTTTCAGTGAAGAGCAGCCAGGCACATTTTAGCAAGTTTTACTTGTAAGTGGGGTTGGAAACGCTTTTCAGGCTCAGTACTGGGCTCAAAACATGCAGTCCTGATGTCTCTCATGATAGGAGGTGGTAAAGTAGAAATTCGCTGCTCAGCTGACCCTGCAGGAGCAAATGTATGCTAAAAATGTTTGTAGAATGAGATTTTCAGTGAAGAGCAGCCAGGCACATTTTAGCAAGTTTTACTTATAAGTGGGGTTGGAAACGCTTTTCAGGCTCAGTACTGGGCTCAAAGATGCAGCCCTGATGTCTCTCATGATAGCAGGTGGTTAAGTAGAAATTCGCTGCTCGGCTGACCCTGCAGGAGCAAACGTATGCTAAAAATGTTTGTAGAATGAGATTTTCAGTGAAGAGCAGCCAGGCACATTTTAGCAGGTTTTACTTGTAAGTGGGGTTGGAAACGCTTTTCAGGCTCAGTACTGGGCTCAAAACATGCAGCCCTGATGTCTCTCATGATAGCAGGTGGTTAAGTAGAAATTCGCTGCTCGGCTGACCCTGCAGGAGCAAACGTATGCTAAAAATGTTCGTAGAATGAGATTTTCAGTGAAGAGCAGCCAGGCACATTTTAGCAAGTTTTACTTGTAAGTGGGGTTGGAAACGCTTTTCAGGCTCAGTACTGGGCTCAAAATATGCAGCCCTGATGTCTCTTATGATAGCAGGTGGTTAAGTAGAAATTCGCTGCTCAGCTGATCCAGCATGAGCAAACATATGCGAAAAATGTACGTAGAATGAGCTTTTTCAGTGAAGAGCAGCCAGGCACATTTTAGCAAGTTTTACTTGTAAGTGGGGTTGGAAACGCTTTTCAGGCTCAGTACTGGGCTCAAAAGATGCAGCCCTGATGTCTCTCATGATAGCAGGTGGTTAAGTAGAAATTCGCTGCTCGGCTGACCCTGCAGGATCAAACGTATGCTAAAAATGTTCGTAGAATGAGATTTTCAGTGAAGAGCAGCCAGGCACATTTTAGCAAGTTTTACTTGTAAGTGGGGTAGGAAACGCTTTTCAGGCTCAGTACTGGGCTCAAAAGATGCAGCCCTGATGTCTCTCATGATAGCAGGTGGTTAAGTAGAAATTCGCTGCTCGGCTGACCCTGCAGGAGCAAACATATGCTAAAAATGTACGTAGAATGAGATTTTCAGTGAAGAGCAGCCAGGCACATTTTAGCAAGTTTTACTTGTAAGTGGGGTTGGAAACGCTTTTCAGGCTCAATACTGGGCTCAAAAGATGCAGCCCTGAAGTCTCTCATGATAGGAGGTGGTTAAAGTAGAAATTTGCTGCTCGGCTGAACCAGCAGGAGCAAACGTATGCGAAAAATGTTCGTAGAATGAGTTTTTCAGTGAAGAGCAGCCAGGCACATTTTAGCAAGTTTTACTTGTAAGTGGGGTTGGAAACGCTTTTCAGGCTCAGTACTGGGCTCAAAGATGCAGCCCTGATGTCTCTCATGATAGCAGGTGGTTAAGTAGAGAAATTCGCTGCTCGGCTGACCCGGCAGGAACAAACGTATGCTAAAAATGTACGTAGAATGAGATTTTCAGTGAAGAGCAGCCAGGCACATTTTAGCAAGTTTTACTTGTAAGTGTTGTTGGAAACGCTTTTCAGGCTCAATACTGGGCTCAAAACATGCAGCCCTGATGTCTCTCATGATAGCAGGTGGTTAAGTAGAAATTCGCTGCTCGGCTGACCCAGCAGGATCAAACGTATGCCAAAAATGTTCTTAGAATGAGATTTTCAGTGAATAGCAGCCAGGCACATTTTAGCAAGTTTTACTTGTAAGTGGGGATGGAAACGCTTTTCAGGCTCAATACTGGGCTCACAGATGCAGCCCTGATGTCTCTCATGATAGCAGGTGGTTAAGTAGAAATTCGCTGCTCGGCTGACCCTGCAGGAGCAAACGTATGTTAAAAATGTTCGTAGGATGAGATTTTCAGTGAAGAGCAGCCAGGCACATTTTAGCAAGTTTTACTTGAGGGGGTGGAAACGCTTTTCAGGCTCAGTACTGGGCTTAAAAGAAGCAGCCCTGATGTCTCTCATGATAGCAGGTGGTTAAGTAGAAATCGCTGCTCGGCTGACCCGGCAGGAACAAACGTATGCCAAAAATGTACGTAGAATGAGATTTTCAGTGAATAGCAGCCAGGCACATTTTTAGCAAGTTTTACTTGTAAGTGGGGTTGGAAACCCTTTTCAGGCTCAGTACTGGGCTCAAAAGATGCAGCCCTGATGTCTCTCATGATAGCAGGTGGTTAAGTAGAAATTCGCTGCTCGGCTGACCCTGCAGGAGCAAACGTTTGCTAAAAATGTTCGTAGAATGAGATTTTCAGTGAAGAGCAGCCAGGCACATTTTAGCAAGTTTTACTTGTATGTGGGGTTGGAAACGCTTTTCAGGCTCAGTACTGGGCTCAAAAGATGCAGCCCTGATGTCTCTCATGATAGCAGGTGGTTATGTAGAAATTCGCTGCTCGGTTGACCCTGCAGGATCAAACGTATGCTAAAAATGTTCGTAGAATGAGCTTTTCAGTGAAGAACAGCCTGGCACATTTTAGCAAGTTTTACTTGTAAGGGGGGTTGGAAACGCTTTTCCATACTCAATACTGGGCTCAAAAGATGCAGCCCTGATGTCTCTCATGATAGCAGGTGGTTAAGTAGAAATTCGCTGCTCGGCTGATCCAGCAGGAGCAAACATATGCGAAAAATGTACGTAGAATGAGCTTTTCAGTGAAGAGCAGCCAGGCACATTTTAGCAAGTTTTACTTGTAAGTGGGGTTGGAAACGCTTTTCAGGCTCAGTACTGGGCTCAAAGATGCAGCCCTGATGTCTCTCATGATAGCAGGTGGTTAAGTAGAAATTCGCTGCTCGGCTGACCCGGCAGGAACAAACGTATGCCAAAAATGTACGTAGAATGAGATTTTCAGTGAATAGCAGCCAGGTACATTTTAGCAAGTTTTACTTGTAAGTGGGGATGGAAACGCTTTTTAGGCTCAGTACTGGGCTCAAAAGATGCAGCCCTGATGTCTCTCATGATAGCAGGTGGTTAAGAAGAAATTCGCTGCTCGGCTGACCCTGCAGGAGCAAACGTATGCTAAAAATGTTCGTAGAATGAGATTTTCAGTGAAGAGCAGCCAGGCACATTTTAGCAAGTTTTACTTGTAAGTGGGGTTGGAAACGCTTTTCAGGCTCAATACTGGGCTCAAAAGATGCAGCCCTGATGTCTCTCATGATAGCAGGTGGTTAAGTAGAATTCGCTGCTCGGCTGACCCTGCAGGAGCAAATGTATGCTAAAAATGTTCGTAGAATGAGATTTTCAGTGAAGAGCAGCCAGGCACATTTTAGCAAGTTTTACTTGTAAGTGGGGTTGGAAACGCTTTTCAGGCTCAGTACTGGGCTCAAAACATGCAGCCCTGATGTCTCTCATGATAGCAGGTGGTTAAGAAGAAATTCGCTGCTCGGCTGACCCTGCAGGAGCAAACGTATGCTAAAAATGTTCGTAGAATGAGATTTTCAGTGAAGAGCAGCCAGGCACATTTTAGCAAGTTTTACTTGTAAGTGGGGTTGGAAACGCTTTTCAGGCTCAATACTGGGCTCAAAAGATGCAGCCCTGATGTCTCTCATGATAGCAGGTGGTTAAGTAGAAATTCGCTGCTCGGCTGACCCTGCAGGAGCAAACGTATGCTAAAAATGTTCGTAGAATGAGATTTTCAGTAAAGAGCAGCCAGGCACATTTTAGCAAGTTTTACCTGTATGTGGGGTTGGAAACGCTTTTCAGGCTCAGTACTGGGCTCAAAAGATGCAGCCCTGATGTCTCTCATGATAGCAGGTGGTTAAGTAGAAATTCGCTGCTCGGCTGACCCTGCAGGAGCAAACGTATGCTAAAAATGTTCGTAGAATGAGATTTTCAGTGAAGAGCAGCCTGGCACATTTTAGCAAGTTTTACTTGTAAGTGGGGTTGGAAACGCTTTTCAGGCTCAGTACTGGGCTCAAAACATGCAGTCCTGATGTCTCTCATGATAGGAGGTGGTAAAGTAGAAATTCGCTGCTCGGCTGACCCTGCAGGAGCAAATGTATGCTAAAAATGTTCGTAGAATGAGATTTTCAGTGAAGAGCAGCCAGGCATATTTTAGCAAGTTTTACTTGTAAGTGGGGTTGGAAACGCTTTTCAGGCTCAGTACTGGGCTCAAAACATGCAGTCCTGATGTCTCTCATGATAGGAGGTGGAAAAGTAGAAATTCGCTGCTCGGCTGACCCTGCAGGAGCAAATGTATGCTAAAAATGTTCGTAGAATGAGATTTTCAGTGAAGAGCAGCCAGGCACATTTTAGCAAGTTTTACTTGTAAGTGGGGTTGGAAACGCTTTTCAGGCTCAGTACTGGGCTCAAAACATGCAGCCCTGATGTCTCCCATGATAGCAGGTGGTTAAGTAGAAATTCGCTGCTCGGCTGAACCAGCAGGAGCAAACGTATGCGAAAAAATGTTCGTAGAATGAGTTTTTCAGTGAAGAGCAGCCAGGCACATTTTAGCAAGTTTTACTTGTAAGTGGGGTTGGAAACGCTTTTCAGGCTCAGTACTGGGCTCGAAGATGCAGCCCTGATGTCTCTCATGATAGCAGGTGGTTAAGTAGAAATTCGCTGCTCGGCTGACCCGGCAGGAACAAACGTATGCCAAAAATGTACGTAGAATGAGATTTTCAGTGAATAGCAGCCAGGTACATTTTAGCAAGTTTTACTTGTAAGTGGGGATGGAAACGCTTTTTAGGCTCAGTACTGGGCTCAAAAGATGCAGCCCTGATGTCTCTCATGATAGCAGGTGGTTAAGTAGAAATTTGCTGCTCGGCTGACCCTGCAGGAGCAAACGTATGCTAAAAATGTTCGTAGAATGAGATTTTCAGTGAAGAGCAGCCAGGCACATTTTAGCAAGTTTTACTTGTAAGTGGGGTTGGAAACGCTTTTCAGGCTCAGTACTGGGCTCAAAACATGCAGTCCTGATGTCTCTCATGATAGGAGGTGGTAAAGTAGAAATTCGCTGCTCAGCTGACCCTGCAGGAGCAAATGTATGCTAAAAATGTTTGTAGAATGAGATTTTCAGTGAAGAGCAGCCAGGCACATTTTAGCAAGTTTTACTTATAAGTGGGGTTGGAAACGCTTTTCAGGCTCAGTACTGGGCTCAAAGATGCAGCCCTGATGTCTCTCATGATAGCAGGTGGTTAAGTAGAAATTCGCTGCTCGGCTGACCCTGCAGGAGCAAACGTATGCTAAAAATGTTTGTAGAATGAGATTTTCAGTGAAGAGCAGCCAGGCACATTTTAGCAGGTTTTACTTGTAAGTGGGGTTGGAAACGCTTTTCAGGCTCAGTACTGGGCTCAAAACATGCAGCCCTGATGTCTCTCATGATAGCAGGTGGTTAAGTAGAAATTCGCTGCTCGGCTGACCCAGCAGGATCAAACGTATGCCAAAAATGTTCTTAGAATGAGATTTTCAGTGAATAGCAGCCAGGCACATTTTAGCAAGTTTTACTTGTAAGTGGGGATGGAAACGCTTTTCAGGCTCAATACTGGGCTCACAGATGCAGCCCTGATGTCTCTCATGATAGCAGGTGGTTAAGTAGAAATTCGCTGCTCGGCTGACCCTGCAGGAGCAAACGTATGTTAAAAATGTTCGTAGAATGAGATTTTCAGTGAAGAGCAGCCAGGCACATTTTAGCAAGTTTTACTTGAGGGGGTGGAAACGCTTTTCAGGCTCAGTACTGGGCTTAAAAGAAGCAGCCCTGATGTCTCTCATGATAGCAGGTGGTTAAGTAGAAATCGCTGCTCGGCTGACCCGGCAGGAACAAACGTATGCCAAAAATGTACGTAGAATGAGATTTTCAGTGAATAGCAGCCAGGCACATTTTTAGCAAGTTTTACTTGTAAGTGGGGTTGGAAACCCTTTTCAGGCTCAGTACTGGGCTCAAAAGATGCAGCCCTGATGTCTCTCATGATAGCAGGTGGTTAAGTAGAAATTCGCTGCTCGGCTGACCCTGCAGGAGCAAACGTTTGCTAAAAATGTTCGTAGAATGAGATTTTCAGTGAAGAGCAGCCAGGCACATTTTAGCAAGTTTTACTTGTATGTGGGGTTGGAAACGCTTTTCAGGCTCAGTACTGGGCTCAAAAGATGCAGCCCTGATGTCTCTCATGATAGCAGGTGGTTATGTAGAAATTCGCTGCTCGGTTGACCCTGCAGGATCAAACGTATGCTAAAAATGTTCGTAGAATGAGCTTTTCAGTGAAGAACAGCCTGACACATTTTAGCAAGTTTTACTTGTAAGGGGGGTTGGAAACGCTTTTCCATACTCAATACTGGGCTCAAAAGATGCAGCCCTGATGTCTCTCATGATAGCAGGTGGTTAAGTAGAAATTCGCTGCTCGGCTGATCCAGCAGGAGCAAACATATGCGAAAAATGTACGTAGAATGAGCTTTTCAGTGAAGAGCAGCCAGGCACATTTTAGCAAGTTTTACTTGTAAGTGGGGTTGGAAACGCTTTTCAGGCTCAGTACTGGGCTCAAAGATGCAGCCCTGATGTCTCTCATGATAGCAGGTGGTTAAGTAGAAATTCGCTGCTCGGCTGACCCGGCAGGAACAAACGTATGCCAAAAATGTACGTAGAATGAGATTTTCAGTGAATAGCAGCCAGGTACATTTTAGCAAGTTTTACTTGTAAGTGGGGATGGAAACGCTTTTTAGGCTCAGTACTGGGCTCAAAAGATGCAGCCCTGATGTCTCTCATGATAGCAGGTGGTTAAGAAGAAATTCGCTGCTCGGCTGACCCTGCAGGAGCAAACGTATGCTAAAAATGTTCGTAGAATGAGATTTTCAGTGAAGAGCAGCCAGGCACATTTTAGCAAGTTTTACTTGTAAGTGGGGTTGGAAACGCTTTTCAGGCTCAATACTGGGCTCAAAAGATGCAGCCCTGATGTCTCTCATGATAGCAGGTGGTTAAGTAGAAATTCGCTGCTCGGCTGACCCTGCAGGAGCAAACGTATGCTAAAAATGTTCGTAGAATGAGATTTTCAGTAAAGAGCAGCCAGGCACATTTTAGCAAGTTTTACCTGTATGTGGGGTTGGAAACGCTTTTCAGGCTCAGTACTGGGCTCAAAAGATGCAGCCCTGATGTCTCTCATGATAGCAGGTGGTTAAGTAGAAATTCGCTGCTCGGCTGACCCTGCAGGAGCAAACGTATGCTAAAAATGTTCGTAGAATGAGATTTTCAGTGAAGAGCAGCCTGGCACATTTTAGCAAGTTTTACTTGTAAGTGGGGTTGGAAACGCTTTTCAGGCTCAGTACTGGGCTCAAAACATGCAGTCCTGATGTCTCTCATGATAGGAGGTGGTAAAGTAGAAATTCGCTGCTCGGCTGACCCTGCAGGAGCAAATGTATGCTAAAAATGTTCGTAGAATGAGATTTTCAGTGAAGAGCAGCCAGGCACATTTTAGCAAGTTTTACTTGTAAGTGGGGTTGGAAACGCTTTTCAGGCTCAGTACTGGGCTCAAAACATGCAGTCCTGATGTCTCTCATGATAGGAGGTGGAAAAGTAGAAATTCGCTGCTTGGCTGACCCTGCAGGAGCAAATGTATGCTAAAAATGTTCGTAGAATGAGATTTTCAGTGAAGAGCAGCCAGGCACATTTTAGCAAGTTTTACTTGTAAGTGGGGTTGGAAACGCTTTTCAGGCTCAGTACTGGGCTCAAAACATGCAGCCCTGATGTCTCCCATGATAGCAGGTGGTTAAGTAGAAATTCGCTGCTCGGCTGAACCAGCAGGAGCAAACGTATGCGAAAAAATGTTCGTAGAATGAGTTTTTCAGTGAAGAGCAGCCAGGCACATTTTAGCAAGTTTTACTTGTAAGTGGGGTTGGAAACGCTTTTCAGGCTCAGTACTGGGCTCAAAGATGCAGCCCTGATGTCTCTCATGATAGCAGGTGGTTAAGTAGAAATTCGCTGCTCGGCTGACCCGGCAGGAACAAACGTATGCCAAAAATGTACGTAGAATGAGATTTTCAGTGAATAGCAGCCAGGTACATTTTAGCAAGTTTTACTTGTAAGTGGGGATGGAAACGCTTTTTAGGCTCAGTACTGGGCTCAAAAGATGCAGCCCTGATGTCTCTCATGATAGCAGGTGGTTAAGTAGAAATTTGCTGCTCGGCTGACCCTGCAGGAGCAAACGTATGCTAAAAATGTTCGTAGAATGAGATTTTCAGTGAAGAGCAGCCAGGCACATTTTAGCAAGTTTTACTTGTAAGTGGGGTTGGAAACGCTTTTCAGGCTCAGTACTGGGCTCAAAACATGCAGTCCTGATGTCTCTCATGATAGGAGGTGGTAAAGTAGAAATTCGCTGCTCAGCTGACCCTGCAGGAGCAAATGTATGCTAAAAATGTTTGTAGAATGAGATTTTCAGTGAAGAGCAGCCAGGCACATTTTAGCAAGTTTTACTTATAAGTGGGGTTGGAAACGCTTTTCAGGCTCAGTACTGGGCTCAAAGATGCAGCCCTGATGTCTCTCATGATAGCAGGTGGTTAAGTAGAAATTCGCTGCTCGGCTGACCCTGCAGGAGCAAACGTATGCTAAAAATGTTTGTAGAATGAGATTTTCAGTGAAGAGCAGCCAGGCACATTTTAGCAGGTTTTACTTGTAAGTGGGGTTGGAAACGCTTTTCAGGCTCAGTACTGGGCTCAAAACATGCAGCCCTGATGTCTCTCATGATAGCAGGTGGTTAAGTAGAAATTCGCTGCTCGGCTGACCCTGCAGGAGCAAACGTATGCTAAAAATGTTCGTAGAATGAGATTTTCAGTGAAGAGCAGCCAGGCACATTTTAGCAAGTTTTACTTGTAAGTGGGGTTGGAAACGCTTTTCAGGCTCAGTACTGGGCTCAAAATATGCAGCCCTGATGTCTCTTATGATAGCAGGTGGTTAAGTAGAAATTCGCTGCTCAGCTGATCCAGCATGAGCAAACATATGCGAAAAATGTACGTAGAATGAGCTTTTTCGGTGAAGAGCAGCCAGGCACATTTTAGCAAGTTTTACTTGTAAGTGGGGTTGGAAACGCTTTTCAGGCTCAGTACTGGGCTCAAAAGATGCAGCCCTGATGTCTCTCATGATAGCAGGTGGTTAAGTAGAAATTCGCTGCTCGGCTGACCCTGCAGGATCAAACGTATGCTAAAAATGTTCGTAGAATGAGATTTTCAGTGAAGAGCAGCCAGGCACATTTTAGCAAGTTTTACTTGTAAGTGGGATAGGAAACGCTTTTCAGGCTCAGTACTGGGCTCAAAAGATGCAGCCCTGATGTCTCTCATGATAGCAGGTGGTTAAGTAGAAATTCGCTGCTCGGCTGACCCTGCAGGAGCAAACATATGCTAAAAATGTACGTAGAATGAGATTTTCAGTGAAGAGCAGCCAGGCACATTTTAGCAAGTTTTACTTGTAAGTGGGGTTGGAAACGCTTTTCAGGCTCAATACTGGGCTCAAAAGATGCAGCCCTGAAGTCTCTCATGATAGGAGGTGGTTAAAGTAGAAATTTGCTGCTCGGCTGAACCAGCAGGAGCAAACGTATGCGAAAAATGTTCGTAGAATGAGTTTTTCAGTGAAGAGCAGCCAGGCACATTTTAGCAAGTTTTACTTGTAAGTGGGGTTGGAAACGCTTTTCAGGCTCAGTACTGGGCTCAAAGATGCAGCCCTGATGTCTCTCATGATAGCAGGTGGTTAAGTAGAGAAATTCGCTGCTCGGCTGACCCGGCAGGAACAAACGTATGCTAAAAATGTACGTAGAATGAGATTTTCAGTGAAGAGCAGCCAGGCACATTTTAGCAAGTTTTACTTGAGGGGGTGGAAACACTTTTCAGGCTCAATACTGGGCTCAAAACATGCAGCCCTGATGTCTCTCATGATAGCAGGTGGTTAAGTAGAAATTCGCTGCTCGGCTGACCCAGCAGGATCAAACGTATGCCAAAAATGTTCTTAGAATGAGATTTTCAGTGAATAGCAGCCAGGCACATTTTAGCAAGTTTTACTTGTAAGTGGGGATGGAAACGCTTTTCAGGCTCAATACTGGGCTCACAGATGCAGCCCTGATGTCTCTCATGATAGCAGGTGGTTAAGTAGAAATTCGCTGCTCGGCTGACCCTGCAGGAGCAAACGTATGTTAAAAATGTTCGTAGAATGAGATTTTCAGTGAAGAGCAGCCAGGCACATTTTAGCAAGTTTTACTTGAGGGGGTGGAAACGCTTTTCAGGCTCAGTACTGGGCTCAAAAGAAGCAGCCCTGATGTCTCTCATGATAGCAGGTGGTTAAGTAGAAATCGCTGCTCGGCTGACCCGGCAGGAACAAACGTATGCCAAAAATGTACGTAGAATGAGATTTTCAGTGAATAGCAGCCAGGCACATTTTTAGCAAGTTTTACTTGTAAGTGGGGTTGGAAACCCTTTTCAGGCTCAGTACTGGGCTCAAAAGATGCAGCCCTGATGTCTCTCATGATAGCAGGTGGTTAAGTAGAAATTCGCTGCTCGGCTGACCCTGCAGGAGCAAACGTTTGCTAAAAATGTTCGTAGAATGAGATTTTCAGTGAAGAGCAGCCAGGCACATTTTAGCAAGTTTTACTTGTATGTGGGGTTGGAAACGCTTTTCAGGCTCAGTACTGGGCTCAAAACATGCAGTCCTGATGTCTCTCATGATAGGAGGTGGTAAAGTAGAAATTCGCTGCTCGGCTGACCCTGCAGGAGCAAATGTATGCTAAAAATGTTCGTAGAATGAGATTTTCAGTGAAGAGCAGCCAGGCACATTTTAGCAAGTTTTACTTGTAAGTGGGGTTGGAAACGCTTTTCAGGATCAGTACTGGGCTCAAAACATACAGCCCTGATGTCTCCCATGATAGCAGGTGGTTAAGTAGAAATTCGCTGCTCGGCTGAACCAGCAGGAGCAAACGTATGCGAAAAAATGTTCGTAGAATGAGTTTTTTAGTGAAGAGCAGCCAGGCACATTTTAGCAAGTTTTACTTGTAAGTGGGGTTGGAAACGCTTTTCAGGCTCAATACTGGGCTCAAAACATGCAGCCCTGATGTCTCTCATGATAGCAGGTGGTTAAGTAGAAATTCGCTGCTCGGCTGACCCAGCAGGAACAAACGTATGCCAAAAATGTTCTTAGAATGAGATTTTCAGTGAATAGCAGCCAGGCACATTTTAGCAAGTTTTACTTGTAAGTGGGGATGGAAACGCTTTTCAGGCTCAATACTGGGCTCACAGATGCAGCCCTGATGTCTCTCATGATAGCAGGTGGTTAAGTAGAAATTCGCTGCTCGGCTGACCCTGCAGGAGCAAACGTATGTTAAAAATGTTCGTAGAATGAGATTTTCAGGGAAGAGCAGCCAGGCACATTTTAGCAAGTTTTACTTGAGGGGGTGGAAACGCTTTTCAGGCTCAGTACTGGGCTCAAAAGAAGCAGCCCTGATGTCTCTCATGATAGCAGGTGGTTAAGTAGAAATCGCTGCTCGGCTGACCCGGCAGGAACAAACGTATGCCAAAAATGTACATAGAATGAGATTTTCAGTGAAGAGCAGCCTGGCACATTTTAGCAAGTTTTACTTGTAAGTGGGGTTGGAAACGCTTTTCAGGCTCAGTACTGGGCTCAAAACATGCAGTCCTGATGTCTCTCATGATAGGAGGTGGTAAAGTAGAAATTCGCTGCTCGGCTGACCCTGCAGGAGCAAATGTATGCTAAAAATGTTCGTAGAATGAGATTTTCAGTGAAGAGCAGCCAGGCACATTTTAGCAAGTTTTACTTGTAAGTGGGGTTGGAAACGCTTTTCAGGCTCAGTACTGGACTCAAAACATGCAGCCCTGATGTCTCTCATGATAGCAGGTGGTTAAGTAGAAATTTGCTGCTCGGCTGATCCAGCAGGAGCAAACATATGCGAAAAATGTACGTAGAATGCGATTTTCAGTGAAGAGCAGCCAGGCACATTTTAGCAAGTTTTACTTGTAAGTGGGGTTGGAAACGCTTTTCAGGCTCAGTACTGGGCTCAAAAGATGCAGCCCTGATGTCTCTCATGATAGCAGGTGGTTAAGTAGAAATTCGCTGCTCGGCTGACCCTGCAGGATCAAACGTGTGCTAAAAATGTTTGTAGAATGAGATTTTCAGTGAAGAGCAGCCAGGCACATTTTAGCAAGTTTTACTTGTAAGTGGGGTTGGAAACGCTTTTCAGGCTCAGTACTGGGCTCAAAGATGCAGCCCTGATGTCTCTCATGATAGCAGGTGGTTAAGTAGAAATTCGCTGCTCGGCTGACCCTGCAGGAGCAAATGTATGCTAAAAATGTTCGTAGAATGAGATTTTCAGTGAAGAGCAGCCAGGCACATTTTAGCAAGTTTTACTTGTAAGTGGGGTTGGAAACGCTTTTCAGGCTCAGTACTGGACTCAAAACATGCAGCCCTGATGTCTCTCATGATAGCAGGTGGTTAAGTAGAAATTCGCTGCTCGGCTGATCCAGCAGGAGCAAACATATGCGAAAAATGTACGTAGAATGCGATTTTCAGTGAAGAGCAGCCAGGCACATTTTAGCAAGTTTTACTTGTAAGTGGGGTTGGAAACGCTTTTCAGGCTCAGTACTGGGCTCAAAAGATGCAGCCCTGATGTCTCTCATGATAGCAGGTGGTTAAGTAGAAATTCGCTGCTCGGCTGACCCTGCAGGATCAAACGTGTGCTAAAAATGTTTGTAGAATGAGATTTTCAGTGAAGAGCAGCCTGACACATTTTAGCAAGTTTTACTTGTAAGTGGGGTTGGAAACGCTTTTCAGGCTCAGTACTGGGCTCAAAACATGCAGTCCTGATGTCTCTCATGATAGGAGGTGGTAAAGTAGAAATTCGCTGCTCGGCTGACCCTGCAGGAGCAAATGTATGCTAAAAATGTTCGTAGAATGAGATTTTCAGTGAAGAGCAGCCAGGCACATTTTAGCAAGTTTTACTTGTAAGTGGGGTTGGAAACGCTTTTCAGGCTCAGTACTGGACTCAAAACATGCAGCCCTGATGTCTCTCATGATAGCAGGTGGTTAAGTAGAAATTCGCTGCTCGGCTGATCCAGCAGGAGCAAACATATGCGAAAAATGTACGTAGAATGCGATTTTCAGTGAAGAGCAGCCAGGCACATTTTAGCAAGTTTTACTTGTAAGTGGGGTTGGAAACGCTTTTCAGGCTCAGTACTGGGCTCAAAAGATGCAGCCCTGATGTCTCTCATGATAGCAGGTGGTTAAGTAGAAATTCGCTGCTCGGCTGACCCTGCAGGATCAAACGTGTGCTAAAAATGTTTGTAGAATGAGATTTTCAGTGAAGAGCAGCCAGGCACATTTTAGCAAGTTTTACTTGTAAGTGGGGTAGGAAACGCTTTTCAGGCTCAGTACTGGGCTCAAAAGATGCAGCCCTGATATCTCTCATGATAGCAGGTGGTTAAGTAGAAATTCGCTGCTCGGCTGACCCTGCAGGAGCAAACATATGCTAAAAATGTACGTAGAATGAGATTTTCAGTGAAGAGCAGCCAGGCACATTTTAGCAATTTTTACTTGTAAGTGGGGTTGGAAACGCTTTTCAGGCTCAATACGGGGCTCAAAAGATGCAGCCCTGATGTCTCTCATGATAGCAGGTGGTTAAGTAGAAATTCGCTGCTCGGCTGATCCAGCAGGAGCAAACATATGCTAAAAATGTACGTAGAATGAGATTTTCAGTGAAGAGCAGCCAGGCACATTTTAGCAAGTTTTACTTGTAAGTGGGGTTGGAAACGCTTTTCAGGCTCAGTACTGGGCTCAAAAGATGCAGCCCTGATGTCTCTCATGATAGCAGGTGGTTAAGTAGAAATTCGCTGCTCGGCTGACCCTGCAGGATCAAACGTATGCTAAAAATGTTCATAGAATGAGATTTTCAGTGAAGAGCAGCCAGGCACATTTTAGCAAGTTTTACTTGTAAGTGGGGTAGGAAACGCTTTTCAGGCTCAGTACTGGGCTCAAAAGATGCAGCCCTGATGTCTCTCGTGATAGCAGGTGGTTAAGTAGAAATTCGCTGCTCGGCTGACCCTGCAGGAGCAAACATATGCTAAAAATGTACGTAGAATGAGATTTTCAGTGAAGAGCAGCCAGGCACATTTTAGCAAGTTTTACTTCTAAGTGGGGTTGGAAACGCTTTTCAGGCTCAATACTGGGCTCAAAAGATGCAGCCCTGATGTCTCTCATGATAGGAGGTGGTTAAAGTAGAAATTTGCTGCTCGGCTGAACCAGCAGGAGCAAACATATGCGAAAAATGTTCGTAGAATGAATTTTTCAGTGAAGAGCAGCCAGGCACATTTTAGCAAGTTTTACTTGTAAGTGGGGTTGGAAACGCTTTTCAGGCTCAGTACTGGGCTCAAAGATGCAGCCCTGATGTCTCTCATGATAGCAGGTGGTTAAGTAGAAATTCGCTGCTCGGCTGACCCGGCAGGAACAAACGTATGCTAAAAATGTACGTAGAATGATATTTTCAGTGAAGAGCAGCCAGGCACATTTTAGCAAGTTTTACTTGTAAGTGGGGTTGGAAACGCTTTTCAGGCTCAATACTGGGCTCAAAACATGCAGCCCTGATGTCTCTCATGATAGCAGGTGGTTAAGTAGAAATTCGCTGCTCGGCTGACCCAGCAGGAACAAATGTATGCCAAAAATGTTCTTAGAATGAGATTTTCAGTGAATAGCAGCCAGGCACATTTTAGCAAGTTTTACTTGTAAGTGGGGATGGAAACGCTTTTCATGTTCAATACTGGGCTCACAGATGCAGCCCTGATGTCTCTCATGATAGCAGGTGGTTAAGTAGAAATTCGCTGCTCGGCTGACCCTGCAGGAGCAAACGTATGTTAAAAATGTTCATAGAATGAGATTTTCAGTGAAGAGCAGCCAGGCACATTTTAGCAAGTTTTACTTGAGGGGGTGGAAACGCTTTTCAGGCTCAGTACTGGGCTCAAAAGAAGCAGCCCTGATGTCTCTCATGATAGCAGGTGGTTAAGTAGAAATTGCTGCTCGGCTGACCCGGCAGGAACAAACGTATGCCAAAAATGTACGTAGAATGAGATTTTCAGTGGATAGCAGCCAGGCACATTTTAGCAAGTTTTACTTGTAAGTGGGGTTGGAAACGCTTTTCAGGCTCAGTACTGGGCTCAAAAGATGCAGACCTGATGTCTCTCATGATAGCAGGTGGTTAAGTAGAAATTCGCTGCTCGGCTGACCCTGCAGGAGCAAACGTATGCTAAAAATGTTCGTAGAATGAGATTTTCAGTGAAGAGCAGCCAGGCACATTTTAGCAAGTTTTACTTGTATGTGGGGTTGGAAACGCTTTTCAGGCTCAGTACTGGGCTCAAAAGATGCAGCCCTGATGTCTCTCATGATAGCAGGTGGTTATATAGAAATTCGCTGCTCGGTTGACCCTGCAGGATCAAACGTATGCTAAAAATGTTCGTAGAATGAGCTTTTCAGTGAAGAGCAGCCTGGCACATTTTAGCAAGTTTTACTTGTAAGGGGGGTTGGAAACGCTTTTCCATACTTAATACTGGGCTCAAAAGATGCAGCCCTGATGTCTCTCATGATAGCAGGTGGTTAAGTAGAAATTCGCTGCTCGGCTGATCCAGCAGGAGCAAACATATGCGAAAAATGTACGTAGAATGAGCTTTTCAGTGAAGAGCAGCCAGGCACATTTTAGCAAGTTTTACTTGTAAGTGGGGTTGGAAACGCTTTTCAGGCTCAGTACTGGGCTCAAAACATGCAGCCCTGATGTCTCTCATGATAGCAGGTGGTTAAGTTGAAATTCGCTACTCGGCTGACCCTGCAGGATCAAACGTATCCCAAAAATGTACGTAGAATGAGATTTTCAGTGAATAGCAGCCAGGCACATTTTAGCAAGTTTTACTTGTAAGTGGGGATGGAAACGCTTTTTAGGCTCAGTACGGGCTCAAAAGATGCAGCCCTGATGTCTCTCATGATAGCAGGTGGTTAAGTAGAAATTCGCTGCTCGGCTGACCGTGCAGGAGCAAACGTATGCTAAAAATGTTCGTAGAATGAGATTTGCAGTGAAGAGCAGCCTGGCACATTTTAGCACGTTTTACTTGTAAGTGGGGTTGGAAACGCTTTTCAGGCTCAATACTGGGCTCAAAAGATGCAGCCCTGATGTCTCTCATGATAGCAGGTGGTTAAGTAGAAATTCGCTGCTCGGCTGACCCTGCAGGAGCAAACGTATGCTAAAAATGTTTGTAGAATGAGATTTTCAGTGAAGAGCAGCCAGGCACATTTTAGCAAGTTTTACTTGTAAGTGGGGTTGGAAACGCTTTTCAGGCTCAATACTGGGCTCAAAAGATGCAGCCCTGATGTCTCTCATGATAGCAGGTGGTTAAGTAGAAATTCGCTGCTCGGCTGATCCAGCAGGAGCAAACATATGCGAAAAATGTACGTAGAATAAGCTTTTCAGTGAAGAGCAGCCAGGCACATTTTAGCAAGTTTTACTTGTAAGTGGGGTTGGAAACGCTTTTCAGGCTCAGTACTGGGCTCAAAACATGCAGTCCTGATGTCTCTCATGATAGGAGGTGGAAAAGTAGAAATTCGCTGCTCGGCTGACCCTGCAAGAGCAAATGTATGCTAAAAATGTTCGTAGAATGAGATTTTCAGTGAAGAGCAGCCAGGCACATTTTAGCAAGTTTTACTTGTAAGTGGGGTTGGAAACGCTTTTCAGGCTCAATACTGGGCTCAAAAGATGCAGCCCTGATGTCTCTCATGATAGCAGGTGGTTAAGTAGAAATTCGCTGCTCGGCTGACCCTGCAGGAGCAAACGTATGCTAAAAATGTTCGTAGAATGAGATTTTCAGTGAAGAGCAGCCTGGCACATTTTAGCAAGTTTTACTTGTAAGTGGGGTTGGAAATGCTTTTCAGGCTCAGTACTGGGCTCAAAAGATGCAGCCCTGATGTCTCTCATGATAGCAGGTGGTTAAGTAGAAATTCGCTGCTCGGCTGATCCAGCAGGAGCAAACATATGCGAAAAATGTACGTAGAATGAGCTTTTCAGTGAAGAGCAGCCAGGCACATTTTAGCAAGTTTTACTTGTAAGTGGGGTTGGAAACGCTTTTCAGGCTCAGTACTGGGCTCAAAACATGCAGTCCTGATGTCTCTCATGATAGGAGGTGGTAAAGTAGAAATTCGCTGCTCGGCTGACCCTGCAGGAGCAAATGTATGCTAAAAATGTTTGTAGAATGAGATTTTCAGTGAAGAGCAGCCAGGCACATGTTAGCAAGTTTTACTAGTAAGTGGGGTTGGAAACGCTTTTCAGGCTCAGTACTGGGCTCAAAACATGCAGCCCTGATGTCTCTCATGATAGCAGGTGGTTAAGTAGAAATTCGCTGCTCGGCTGACCCTGCAGGAGCAAACGTATGCTAAAAATGTTCGTAGAATGAGATTTTCAGTGAAGAGCAGCCAGGCACATTTTAGCAAGTTTTACTGTAAGTGGGGTTGGGAACGCTTTTCAGGCTCAATACTGGGCTCAAAACATGCAGCCCTGATATCTCTCATGATAGCAGGTGGTTAAGTAGAAATTCGCTGCTCGGCTGATCCAGCAGGAGCAAACATATGCGAAAAATGTACGTAGAATGAGATTTTCAGTGGAGAGCAGCCTGGCACATTTTAGCAAGTTTTACTTGTAAGTGGGGTTGGAAACGCTTTTCAGGCTCAGTACTGGCCTCAAACGATGCAGCCCTGATGTCTCTCATGATAGCAGGTGGTTAAGTAGAAATCCGCTGCTCGGCTGACCCTGCAGGAGCAAACGTATGCTAAAAATGTTCGTAGAATGAGCTTTTCAGTGAAGAGCAGCCAGGCACATTTTAGCAAGTTTTACTTGAGGGGGTGGAAATGCTTTTCAGGCTCAGTACTGGGCTCAAAAGAAGCAGCCCTGATGTCTCTCATGATAGCAGGTGGTTAAGTAGAAATTCGCTGCTCGGCTGACCCTGCAGGAGCAAACGTATGCTAAAAATGTTCATAGAATGAGATTTTCAGTGAAGAGCAGCCAGACACATTTTAGCAAGTTTTACCTGTATGTGGGGTTGGAAACGCTTTTCAGGCTCTGTACTGGGCTCAAAAGATGCAGCCCTGATGTCTCTCATGATAGCAGGTGGTTAAGTAGAAATTCGCTGCTCGGCTGACCCTGCAGGAGCAAACGTATGCTAAAAATGTTCGTAGAATGAGATTTTCAGTGAAGAGCAGCCTGGCACATTTTAGCAAGTTTTACTTGTAAGTGGGGTTGGAAACGCTTTTCAGGCTCTGTACTGGGCTCAAAAGATGCAGCCCTGATGTCTCTCATGATAGCAGGTGGTTAAGTAGAAATTCGCTGCTCGGCTGACCCTGCAGGAGCAAACGTATGCTAAAAATGTTCGTAGAATGAGATTTTCAGTGAAGAGCAGCCTGGCACATTTTAGCAAGTTTTACTTGTAAGTGGGGTTGGAAACGCTTTTCAGGCTCAGTACTGGGCTCAAAACATGCAGTCCTGATGTCTCTCATGATAGGAGGTGGTAAAGTAGAAATTCGCTGCTCGGCTGACCCTGCAGGAGCAAATGTATGCTAAAAATGTTCGTAGAATGAGATTTTCAGTGAAGAGCAGCCAGGCACATTTTAGCAAGTTTTACTTGTAAGTGGGGTTGGAAACGCTTTTCAGGCTCAGTACTGGGCTCAAAACATACAGCCCTGATGTCTCCCATGATAGCAGGTGGTTAAGTAGAAATTCGCTGCTCGGCTGAACCAGCAGGAGCAAACGTATGCTAAAAATGTTCGTAGAATGAGCTTTTCAGTGAAGAGCAGCCAGGCACATTTTAGCAAGTTTTACTTGTAAGTGGGGTTGGAAACGCTTTTCAGGCTCAGTACTGGGCTCAAAGATGCAGCCCTGATGTCTCTCATGATAGCAGGTGGTTAAGTAGAAATTCGCTGCTCGGCTGACCCGGCAGTAAAACAAATGCCAAAAATGTATGTAGAATGAGATTTTCAGTGAATAGCAGCCAGGTACATTTTAGCAAGTTTTACTTGTAAGTGGGGATGGAAACGCTTTTTAGGCTCAGTACTGGGCTCAAAAGATGCAGCCCTGATTTCTCTCATGATAGCAGGTGGTTAAGAAGAAATTCGCTGCTCGGCTGACCCTGCAGGAGCAAACGTATGCTAAAAATGTTCGTAGAATGAGATTTTCAGTGAAGAGCAGCCAGGCACATTTTAGCAAGTTTTACTTGTAAGTGGGGTTGGAAACGCTTTTCAGGCTCAATACTGGGCTCAAAAGATGCAGCCCTGATGTCTCTCATGATAGCAGGTGGTTAAGTAGAAATTCGCTGCTCGGCTGACCCTGCAGGAGCAAACGTATGCTAAAAATGTTCGTAGAATGAGATTTTCAGTGAAGAGCAGCCTGGCACATTTTAGCAAGTTTTACTTGTAAGTGGGGTTGGAAACGCTTTTCAGGCTCAATACTGGGCTCAAAACATGCAGCCCTGATGTCTCTCATGATAGCAGGTGGTTAAGTAGAAATTCGCTGCTCGGCTGATCCAGCAGGAGCAAACATATGCGAAAAATGTACGTAGAATGAGATTTTCAGTGGAGAGCAGCCTGGCACATTTTAGCAAGTTTTACTTGTAAGTGGGGTTGGAAACGCTTTTCAGGCTCAGTACTGGCCTCAAAAGATGCAGCCCTGATGTCTCTCATGATAGCAGGTGGTTAAGTAGAAATTCGCTGCTCGGCTGACCCTGCAGGAGCAAACGTATGCTAAAAATGTTCGTAGAATGAGCTTTTCAGTGAAGAGCAGCCAGGCACATTTTAGCAAGTTTTACTTGAGGGGGTGGAAATGCTTTTCAGGCTCAGTACTGGGCTCAAAAGAAGCAGCCCTGATGTCTCTCATGATAGCAGGTGGTTAAGTAGAAATTCGCTGCTCGGCTGACCCTGCAGGAGCAAACATATGCTAAAAATGTACGTAGAATGAGATTTTCAGTGAAGAGCAGCCAGGCACATTTTAGCAAGTTTTACTTCTAAGTGGGGTTGGAAATGCTTTTCAGGCTCAATACTGGGCTCAAAAGATGCAGCCCTGATGTCTCTCATGATAGGAGGTGGTTAAAGTAGAAATTTGCTGCTCGGCTGAACCAGCAGGAGCAAACATATGCGAAAAATGTTCGTAGAATGAATTTTTCAGTGAAGAGCAGCCAGGCACATTTTAGCAAGTTTTACTTGTAAGTGGGGTTGGAAACGCTTTTCAGGCTCAGTACTGGGCTCAAAGATGCAGCCCTGATGTCTCTCATGATAGCAGGTGGTTAAGTAGAAATTCGCTGCTCGGCTGACCCGGCAGGAACAAACGTATGCTAAAAATGTACGTAGAATGATATTTTCAGTGAAGAGCAGCCAGGCACATTTTAGCAAGTTTTACTTGTAAGTGGGGTTGGAAACGCTTTTCAGGCTCAATACTGGGCTCAAAACATGCAGCCCTGATGTCTCTCATGATAGCAGGTGGTTAAGTAGAAATTCGCTGCTCGGCTGACCCAGCAGGAACAAACGTATGCCAAAAATGTTCTTAGAATGAGATTTTCAGTGAATAGCAGCCAGGCACATTTTAGCAAGTTCTACTTGTAAGTGGGGATGGAAACGCTTTTCATGTTCAATACTGGGCTCACAGATGCAGCCCTGATGTCTCTCATGATAGCAGGTGGTTAAGTAGAAATTCGCTGCTCGGCTGACCCTGCAGGAGCAAACGTATGTTAAAAATGTTCGTAGAATGAGATTTTCAGTGAAGAGCAGCCAGGCACATTTTAGCAAGTTTTACTTGAGGGGGTGGAAACGCTTTTCAGGCTCAGTACTGGCTCAAAAGAAGCAGCCCTGATGTCTCTCATGATAGCAGGTGGTTAAGTAGAAATCGCTGCTCGGCTGACCCGGCAGGAACAAACGTATGCCAAAAATGTACGTAGAATGAGATTTTCAGTGGATAGCAGCCAGGCACATTTTAGCAAGTTTTACTTGTAAGTGGGGTTGGAAACGCTTTTCAGGCTCAGTACTGGGCTCAAAAGATGCAGCCCTGATGTCTCTCATGATAGCAGGTGGTTAAGTAGAAATTCGCTGCTCGGCTGACCCTGCAGGAGCAAACGTATGCTAAAAATGTTCATAGAATGAGATTTTCAGTGAAGAGCAGCCAGGCACATTTTAGCAAGTTTTACTTGTATGTGGGGTTGGAAACGCTTTTCAGGCTCAGTACTGGGCTCAAAAGATGCAGCCCTGATGTCTCTCATGATAGCAGGTGGTTATATAGAAATTCGCTGCTCGGTTGACCCTGCAGGATCAAACGTATGCTAAAAATGTTCGTAGAATGAGCTTTTCAGTGAAGAGCAGCCAGGCACATTTTAGCAAGTTTTACTTGTAAGTGGGGTTGGAAACGCTTTTCCATACTCAATACTGGGCTCAAAAGATGCAGCCCTGATGTCTCTCATGATAGCAGGTGGTTAAGTAGAAATTCGCTGCTCGGCTGATCCAGCAGGAGCAAACATATGCGAAAAATGTACGTAGAATGAGCTTTTCAGTGAAGAGCAGCCAGGCACATTTTAGCAAGTTTTACTTGTAAGTGGGGTTGGAAACGCTTTTCAGGCTCAGTACTAGGCTCAAAACATGCAGCCCTGATGTCTCTCATGATAGCAGGTGGTTAAGTTGAAATTCGCTACTCGGCTGACCCTGCAGGATCAAACGTATCCCAAAAATGTATGTAGAATGAGATTTTCAGTGAATAGCAGCCAGGCACATTTTAGCAAGTTTTACTTGTAAGTGGGGATGGAAACGCTTTTTAGGCTCAGTACGGGCTCAAAAGATGCAGCCCTGATGTCTCTCATGATAGCAGGTGGTTAAGTACAAATTCGCTGCTCGGCTGACCGTGCAGGAGCAAACGTATGCTAAAAATGTTCGTAGAATGAGATTTTCAGTGAAGAGCAGCCTGGCACATTTTAGCACGTTTTACTTGTAAGTGGGGTTGGAAACGCTTTTCAGGCTCAATACTGGGCTCAAAAGATGCAGCCCTGATGTCTCTCATGATAGCAGGTGGTTAAGTAGAAATTCGCTGCTCGGCTGACCCTGCAGGAGCAAACGCATGCTAAAAATGTTCGTAGAATGAGATTTTCAGTGAAGAGCAGCCAGGCACATTTTAGCAAGTTTTACTTGTAAGTGGGGTTGGAAACGCTTTTCAGGCTCAATACTGGGCTCAAAAGATGCAGCCCTGATGTCTCTCATGATAGCAGGTGGTTAAGTAGAAATTCGCTGCTCGGCTGATCCAGCAGGAGCAAACATATGCGAAAAATGTACGTAGAATAAGCTTTTCAGTGAAGAGCAGCCAGGCACATTTTAGCAATTTTACTTGTAAGTGGGGTTGGAAACGCTTTTCAGGCTCAGTACTGGGCTCAAAACATGCAGTCCTGATGTCTCTCATGATAGGAGGTGGAAAAGTAGAAATTCGCTGCTCGGCTGACCCTGCAGGAGCAAATGTATGCTAAAAATGTTCGTAGAATGAGATTTTCAGTGAAGAGCAGCCAGGCACATTTTAGCAAGTTTTACTTGTAAGTGGGGTTGGAAACGCTTTTCAGGCTCAGTACTGGGCTCAAAAGAAGCAGCCCTGATGTCTCCCATGATAGCAAGTAGAAATTCGCTGCTCGGCTGAACCAGCAGGAGCAAACGTATGCGAAAAAATGTACGTAGAATGAGATTTTCAGTGAATAGCAGCCAGGTACATTTTAGCAAGTTTTACTTGTAAGTGGGGATGGAAACGCTTTTTAGGCTCAGTACTGGGCTCAAAAGATGCAGCCCTGATGTCTCTCATGATAGCAGGTGGTTAAGAAGAAATTCGCTGCTCGGCTGACCCTGCAGGAGCAAACGTATGCTAAAAATGTTCGTAGAATGAGATTTTCAGTGAAGAGCAGCCAGGCACATTTTAGCAAGTTTTACTTGTAAGTGGGGTTGGAAACGCTTTTCAGGCTCAATACTGGGCTCAAAAGATGCAGCCCTGATGTCTCTCATGATAGCAGGTGGTTAAGTAGAAATTCGCTGCTCGGCTGACCCTGCAGGAGCAAACGTATGCTAAAAATGTTCGTAGAATGAGATTTTCAGTGAAGAGCAGCCTGGCACATTTTAGCAAGTTTTACTTGTAAGTGGGGTTGGAAACGCTTTTCAGGCTCAGTACTGGGCTCACAGATGCAGCCCTGATGTCTCTCATGATAGCAGGTGGTTAAGTAGAAATTCGCTGCTCGGCTGACCCGGCAGGAACAAACGTATGCCAAAAATGTACGTAGAATGAGATTTTCAGTGAATAGCAGCCAGGTACATTTTAGCAAGTTTTACTTGTAAGTGGGGATGGAAACGCTTTTTAGGCTCAGTACTGGGCTCAAAAGATGGAGCCCTGATGTCTCTCATGATAGCAGGTGGTTAAGAAGAAATTCGCTGCTCGGCTGACCCTGCAGGAGCAAACGTATGCTAAAAATGTTCGTAGAATGAGATTTTCAGTGAAGAGCAGCCAGGCACATTTTAGCAAGTTTTACTTGTAAGTGGGGTTGGAAACGCTTTTCAGGCTCAATACTGGGCTCAAAAGATGCAGCCCTGATGTCTCTCATGATAGCAGGTGGTTAAGTAGAAATTCGCTGCTCGGCTGACCCTGCAGGAGCAAACGTATGCTAAAAATGTTCGTAGAATGAGATTTTCAGTGAAGAGCAGCCTGGCACATTTTAGCAAGTTTTACTTGTAAGTGGGGTTGGAAATGCTTTTCAGGCTCAGTACTGGGCTCAAAAGATGCAGCCCTAATGTCTCTCATGATAGCAGGTGGTTAAGTAGAAATTCGCTGCTCGGCTGATCCAGCAGGAGCAAACATATGCGAAAAATGTACGTAGAATGAGCTTTTCAGTGAAGAGCAGCCAGGCACATTTTAGCAAGTTTTACTTGTAAGTGGGGTTGGAAACGCTTTTCAGGCTCAGTACTGGGCTCAAAACATGCAGTCCTGATGTCTCTCATGATAGGAGGTGGTAAAGTAGAAATTCGCTGCTCGGCTGACCCTGCAGGAGCAAATGTATGCTAAAAATGTTTGTAGAATGAGATTTTCAGTGAAGAGCAGCCAGGCACATGTTAGCAAGTTTTACTAGTAAGTGGGGTTGGAAACGCTTTTCAGGCTCAGTACTGGGCTCAAAACATGCAGCCCTGATGTCTCTCATGATAGCAGGTGGTTAAGTAGAAATTCGCTGCTCGGCTGACCCTGCAGGAGCAAACGTATGCTAAAAATGTTCGTAGAATGAGATTTTCAGTGAAGAGCAGCCAGGCACATTTTAGCAAGTTTTACTGTAAGTGGGGTTGGGAACGCTTTTCAGGCTCAATACTGGGCTCAAAAGATGCAGCCCTGATGTCTCTCATGATAGCAGGTGGTTAAGTAGAAATCCGCTGCTCGGCTGACCCTGCAGGAGCAAACGTATGCTAAAAATGTTCGTAGAATGAGCTTTTCAGTGAAGAGCAGCCAGGCACATTTTAGCAAGTTTTACTTGAGGGGGTGGAAATGCTTTTCAGGCTCAGTACTGGGCTCAAAAGAAGCAGCCCTGATGTCTCTCATGATAGCAGGTGGTTAAGTAGAAATTCGCTGCTCGGCTGACCCTGCAGGAGCAAACGTATGCTAAAAATGTTCATAGAATGAGATTTTCAGTGAAGAGCAGCCAGACACATTTTAGCAAGTTTTACCTGTATGTGGGGTTGGAAACGCTTTTCAGGCTCTGTACTGGGCTCAAAAGATGCAGCCCTGATGTCTCTCATGATAGCAGGTGGTTAAGTAGAAATTCGCTGCTCGGCTGACCCTGCAGGAGCAAACGTATGCTAAAAATGTTCGTAGAATGAGATTTTCAGTGAAGAGCAGCCTGGCACATTTTAGCAAGTTGTACTTGTAAGTGGGGTTGGAAACGCTTTTCAGGCTCTGTACTGGGCTCAAAAGATGCAGCCCTGATGTCTCTCATGATAGCAGGTGGTTAAGTAGAAATTCGCTGCTCGGCTGACCCTGCAGGAGCAAACGTATGCTAAAAATGTTCGTAGAATAAGATTTTCAGTGAAGAGCAGCCTGGCACATTTTAGCAAGTTTTACTTGTAAGTGGGGTTGGAAACGCTTTTCAGGCTCAGTACTGGGCTCAAAACATGCAGTCCTGA
Organism: Lissotriton helveticus; assembly: GCF_964261635.1. Classification (NCBI taxonomy): domain Eukaryota; kingdom Metazoa; phylum Chordata; class Amphibia; order Caudata; family Salamandridae; genus Lissotriton; species Lissotriton helveticus. The sequence continues at coordinate 1,351,717,503 of NC_136061.1, read as the reverse complement.
TGTCTCTCATGATAGGAGGTGGTAAAGTAGAAATTCGCTGCTCGGCTGACCCTGCAGGAGCAAATGTATGCTAAAAATGTTCGTAGAATGAGATTTTCAGTGAAGAGCAGCCAGGCACATTTTAGCAAGTTTTACTTGTAAATGGGGTTGGAAATGCTTTTCAGGCTCAGTACTGGGCTCAAAACATACAGCCCCGATGTCTCCCATGATAGCAGGTGGTTAAGTAGAAATTCGCTGCTCGGCTGAACCAGCAGGAGCAAACGTATGCGAAAAAATGTTCGTAGAATGAGTTTTTCAGTGAAGAGCAGCCAGGCACATTTTAGCAAGTTTTACTTGTAAGTGGGGTTGGAAACGCTTTTCAGGCTCAGTACTGGGCTCAAAGATGCAGCCCTGATGTCTCTCATGATAGCAGGTGGTTAAGTAGAAATTCGCTGCTCGGCTGACCCGGCAGTAAAACAAATGCCAAAAATGTATGTAGAATGAGATTTTCAGTGAATAGCAGCCAGGTACATTTTAGCAAGTTTTACTTGTAAGTGGGGATGGAAACGCTTTTTAGGCTCAGTACTGGGCTCAAAAGATGCAGCCCTGATGTCTCTCATGATAGCAGGTGGTTAAGAAGAAATTCGCTGCTCGGCTGACCCTGCAGGAGCAAACGTATGCTAAAAATGTTCGTAGAATGAGATTTTCAGTGAAGAGCAGCCAGGCACATTTTAGCAAGTTTTACTTGTAAGTGGGGTTGGAAACGCTTTTCAGGCTCAATACTGGGCTCAAAAGATGCAGCCCTGATGTCTCTCATGATAGCAGGTGGTTAAGTAGAAATTCGCTGCTCGGCTGACCCTGCAGGAGCAAACGTATGCTAAAAATGTTCGTAGAATGAGATTTTCAGTGAAGAGCAGCCTGGCACATTTTAGCAAGTTTTACTTGTAAGTGGGGTTGGAAACGCTTTTCAGGCTCAATACTGGGCTCAAAACATGCAGCCCTGATGTCTCTCATGATAGCAGGTGGTTAAGTAGAAATTCGCTGCTCGGCTGATCCAGCAGGAGCAAACATATGCGAAAAATGTACGTAGAATGAGATTTTCAGTGGAGAGCAGCCTGGCACATTTTAGCAAGTTTTACTTGTAAGTGGGGTTGGAAACGCTTTTCAGGCTCAGTACTGGCCTCAAAAGATGCAGCCCTGATGTCTCTCATGATAGCAGGTGGTTAAGTAGAAATTCGCTGCTCGGCTGACCCTGCAGGAGCAAACGTATGCTAAAAATGTTCGTAGAATGAGCTTTTCAGTGAAGAGCAGCCAGGCACATTTTAGCAAGTTTTACTTGAGGGGGTGGAAATGCTTTTCAGGCTCAGTACTGGGCTCAAAAGAAGCAGCCCTGATGTCTCTCATGATAGCAGGTGGTTAAGTAGAAATTCGCTGCTCGGCTGACCCTGCAGGAGCAAACATATGCTAAAAATGTACGTAGAATGAGATTTTCAGTGAAGAGCAGCCAGGCACATTTTAGCAAGTTTTACTTCTAAGTGGGGTTGGAAATGCTTTTCAGGCTCAATACTGGGCTCAAAAGATGCAGCCCTGATGTCTCTCATGATAGGAGGTGGTTAAAGTAGAAATTTGCTGCTCGGCTGAACCAGCAGGAGCAAACATATGCGAAAAATGTTCGTAGAATGAATTTTTCAGTGAAGAGCAGCCAGGCACATTTTAGCAAGTTTTACTTGTAAGTGGGGTTGGAAACGCTTTTCAGGCTCAGTACTGGGATCAAAGATGCAGCCCTGATGTCTCTCATGATAGCAGGTGGTTAAGTAGAAATTCGCTGCTCGGCTGACCCGGCAGGAACAAACGTATGCTAAAAATGTACGTAGAATGATATTTTCAGTGAAGAGCAGCCAGGCACATTTTAGCAAGTTTTACTTGTAAGTGGGGTTGGAAACGCTTTTCAGGCTCAATACTGGGCTCAAAACATGCAGCCCTGATGTCTCTCATGATAGCAGGTGGTTAAGTAGAAATTCGCTGCTCGGCTGACCCAGCAGGAACAAACGTATGCCAAAAATGTTCTTAGAATGAGATTTTCAGTGAATAGCAGCCAGGCACATTTTAGCAAGTTCTACTTGTAAGTGGGGATGGAAACGCTTTTCATGTTCAATACTGGGCTCACAGATGCAGCCCTGATGTCTCTCATGATAGCAGGTGGTTAAGTAGAAATTCGCTGCTCGGCTGACCCTGCAGGAGCAAACGTATGTTAAAAATGTTCGTAGAATGAGATTTTCAGTGAAGAGCAGCCAGGCACATTTTAGCAAGTTTTACTTGAGGGGGTGGAAACGCTTTTCAGGCTCAGTACTGGCTCAAAAGAAGCAGCCCCGATGTCTCTCACGATAGCAGGTGGTTAAGTAGAAATCGCTGCTCGGCTGACCCGGCAGGAACAAACGTATGCCAAAAATGTACGTAGAATGAGATTTTCAGTGGATAGCAGCCAGGCACATTTTAGCAAGTTTTACTTGTAAGTGGGGTTGGAAACGCTTTTCAGGCTCAGTACTGGGCTCAAAAGATGCAGCCCTGATGTCTCTCATGATAGCAGGTGGTTAAGTAGAAATTCGCTGCTCGGCTGACCCTGCAGGAGCAAACGTATGCTAAAAATGTTCGTAGAATGAGATTTTCAGTGAAGAGCAGCCAGGCACATTTTAGCAAGTTTTACTTGTATGTGGGGTTGGAAACGCTTTTCAGGCTCAGTACTGGGCTCAAAAGATGCAGCCCTGATGTCTCTCATGATAGCAGGTGGTTATATAGAAATTCGCTGCTCGGTTGACCCTGCAGGATCAAACGTATGCTAAAAATGTTCGTAGAATGAGCTTTTCAGTGAAGAGCAGCCAGGCACATTTTAGCAAGTTTTACTTGTAAGTGGGGTTGGAAACGCTTTTCCATACTCAATACTGGGCTCAAAAGATGCAGCCCTGATGTCTCTCATGATAGCAGGTGGTTAAGTAGAAATTCGCTGCTCGGCTGATCCAGCAGGAGCAAACATATGCGAAAAATGTACGTAGAATGAGCTTTTCAGTGAAGAGCAGCCAGGCACATTTTAGCAAGTTTTACTTGTAAGTGGGGTTGGAAACGCTTTTCAGGCTCAGTACTGGGCTCAAAACATGCAGCCCTGATGTCTCTCATGATAGCAGGTGGTTAAGTTGAAATTCGCTACTCGTCTGACCCTGCAGGATCAAACGTATCCCAAAAATGTACGTAGAATGAGATTTTCAGTGAATAGCAGCCAGGCACATTTTAGCAAGTTTTACTTGTAAGTGGGGATAGAAACGCTTTTTAGGCTCAGTACGGGCTCAAAAGATGCAGCCCTGATGTCTCTCATGATAGCAGGTGGTTAAGTACAAATTCGCTGCTCGGCTGACCGTGCAGGAGCAAACGTATGCTAAAAATGTTCGTAGAATGAGATTTTCAGTGAAGAGCAGCCTGGCACATTTTAGCACGTTTTACTTGTAAGTGGGGTTGGAAACGCTTTTCAGGCTCAATACTGGGCTCAAAAGATGCAGCCCTGATGTCTCTCATGATAGCAGGTGGTTAAGTAGAAATTCGCTGCTCGGCTGACCCTGCAGGAGCAAACGCATGCTAAAAATGTTCGTAGAATGAGATTTTCAGTGAAGAGCAGCCAGGCACATTTTAGCAAGTTTTACTTGTAAGTGGGGTTGGAAACGCCTTTCAGGCTCAATACTGGGCTCAAAAGATGCAGCCCTGATGTCTCTCATGATAGCAGGTGGTTAAGTAGAAATTCGCTGCTCGGCTGATCCAGCAGGAGCAAACATATGCGAAAAATGTACGTAGAATAAGCTTTTCAGTGAAGAGCAGCCAGGCACATTTTAGCAAGTTTTACTTGTAAGTGGGGTTGGAAACGCTTTTCAGGCTCAGTACTGGGCTCAAAACATGCAGTCCTGATGTCTCTCATGATAGGAGGTGGAAAAGTAGAAATTCGCTGCTCGGCTGACCCTGCAGGAGCAAATGTATGCTAAAAATGTTCGTAGAATGAGATTTTCAGTGAAGAGCAGCCAGGCACATTTTAGCAAGTTTTACTTGTAAGTGGGGTTGGAAACGCTTTTCAGGCTCAGTACTGGGCTCAAAAGAAGCAGCCCTGATGTCTCCCATGATAGCAAGTAGAAATTCGCTGCTCGGCTGAACCAGCAGGAGCAAACGTATGCGAAAAAATGTTCGTAGAATGAGTTTTTCAGTGAAGAGCAGCCAGGCACATTTTAGCAAGTTTTACTTGTAAGTGGGGTTGGAAACGCTTTTCAGGCTCAGTACTGGGCTCAAAGATGCAGCCCTGATGTCTCTCATGATAGCAGTTGGTTAAGTAGAAATTCGCTGCTCGGCTGACCCGGCAGGAACAAACGTATGCCAAAAATGTACGTAGAATGAGATTTTCAGTGAATAGCAGCCAGGTACATTTTAGCAAGTTTTACTTGTAAGTGGGGATGGAAACGCTTTTTAGGCTCAGTACTGGGCTCAAAAGATGCAGCCCTGATGTCTCTCATGATAGCAGGTGGTTAAGAAGAAATTCGCTGCTCGGCTGACCCTGCAGGAGCAAACGTATGCTAAAAATGTTCGTAGAATGAGATTTTCAGTGAAGAGCAGCCAGGCACATTTTAGCAAGTTTTACTTGTAAGTGGGGTTGGAAACGCTTTTCAGGCTCAATACTGGGCTCAAAAGATGCAGCCCTGATGTCTCTCATGATAGCAGGTGGTTAAGTAGAAATTCGCTGCTCGGCTGACCCTGCAGGAGCAAACGTATGCTAAAAATGTTCGTAGAATGAGATTTTCAGTGAATGTATGTATGTATGTATGTATGAAGTGGTGTAGTAGTAGTGAAGAGCAGCCTGGCACATTTTAGCAAGTTTTACTTGTAAGTGGGGTTGGAAATGCTTTTCAGGCTCAGTACTGGGCTCAAAAGATGCAGCCCTGATGTCTCTCATGATAGCAGGTGGTTAAGTAGAAATTCGCTGCTCGGCTGATCCAGCAGGAGCAAACATATGCGAAAAATGTACGTAGAATGAGCTTTTCAGTGAAGAGCAGCCAGGCACATTTTAGCAAGTTTTACTTGTAAGTGGGGTTGGAAACGCTTTTCAGGCTCAGTACTGGGCTCAAAACATGCAGTCCTGATGTCTCTCATGATAGGAGGTGGTAAAGTAGAAATTCGCTGCTCGGCTGACCCTGCAGGAGCAAATGTATGCTAAAAATGTTTGTAGAATGAGATTTTCAGTGAAGAGCAGCCAGGCACATGTTAGCAAGTTTTACTAGTAAGTGGGGTTGGAAACGCTTTTCAGGCTCAGTACTGGGCTCAAAACATGCAGCCCTGATGTCTCTCATGATAGCAGGTGGTTAAGTAGAAATTTGCTGCTCGGCTGACCCTGCAGGAGCAAACGTATGCTAAAAATGTTCGTAGAATGAGATTTTCAGTGAAGAGCAGCCAGGCACATTTTAGCAAGTTTTACTGTAAGTGGGGTTGGAAACGCTTTTCAGGCTCAATACTGGGCTCAAAACATGCAGCCCTGATGTCTCTCATGATAGCAGGTGGTTAAGTAGAAATTCGCTGCTCGGCTGATCCAGCAGGAGCAAACATAGGCGAAAAATGTACGTAGAATGAGATTTTCAGTGGAGAGCAGCCTGGCACATTTTAGCAAGTTTTACTTGTAAGTGGGGTTGGAAACGCTTTTCAGGCTCAGTACTGGCCTCAAAAGATGCAGCCCTGATGTCTCTCATGATAGCAGGTGGTTAAGTAGAAATTCGCTGCTCGGCTGACCCTGCAGGAGCAAACGTATGCTAAAAATGTTCGTAGAATGAGCTTTTCAGTGAAGAGCAGCCAGGCACATTTTAGCAAGTTTTACTTGAGGGGGTGGAAATGCTTTTCAGGCTCAGTACTGGGCTCAAAAGAAGCAGCCCTGATGTCTCTCATGATAGCAGGTGGTTAAGTAGAAATTCGCTGCTCGGCTGACCCTGCAGGAGCAAACGTATGCTAAAAATGTTCATAGAATGAGATTTTCAGTGAAGAGCAGCCAGGCACATTTTAGCAAGTTTTACCTGTATGTGGGGTTGGAAACGCTTTTCAGGCTCTGTACTGGGCTCAAAAGATGCAGCCCTGATGTCTCTCATGATAGCAGGTGGTTAAGTAGAAATTCGCTGCTCGGCTGACCCTGCAGGAGCAAACGTATGCTAAAAATGTTCGTAGAATGAGATTTTCAGTGAAGAGCAGCCTGGCACATTTTAGCAAGTTTTACTTGTAAGTGGGGTTGGAAACGCTTTTCAGGCTCAGTACTGGGCTCAAAACATGCAGTCCTGATGTCTCTCATGATAGGAGGTGGTAAAGTAGAAATTCGCTGCTCGGCTGACCCTGCAGGAGCAAATGTATGCTAAAAATGTTCGTAGAATGAGATTTTCAGTGAAGAGCAGCCAGGCACATTTTAGCAAGTTTTACTTGTAAGTGGGGTTGGAAACGCTTTTCAGGCTCAGTACTGGGCTCAAAACATACAGCCCTGATGTCTCCCATGATAGCAGGTGGTTAAGTAGAAATTCGCTGCGCGGCTGAACCAGCAGGAGCAAACGTATGCGAAAAAATGTTCGTAGAATGAGTTTTTCAGTGAAGAGCAGCCAGGCACATTTTAGCAAGTTTTACTTGTAAGTGGGGTTGGAAACGCTTTTCAGGCTCAGTACTGGGCTCAAAGATGCAGCCCTGATGTCTCTCATGATAGCAGGTGGTTAAGTAGAAATTCGCTGCTCGGCTGACCCGGCAGTAAAACAAATGCCAAAAATGTATGTAGAATGAGATTTTCAGTGAATAGCAGCCAGGTACATTTTAGCAAGTTTTACTTGTAAGTGGGGATGGAAACGCTTTTTAGGCTCAGTACTGGGCTCAAAAGATGCAGCCCTGATGTCTCTCATGATAGCAGGTGGTTAAGAAGAAATTCGCTGCTCGGCTGACCCTGCAGGAGCAAACGTATGCTAAAAATGTTCGTAGAATGAGATTTTCAGTGAAGAGCAGCCAGGCACATTTTAGCAAGTTTTACTTGTAAGTGGGGTTGGAAACGCTTTTCAGGCTCAATACTGGGCTCAAAAGATGCAGCCCTGATGTCTCTCATGATAGCAGGTGGTTAAGTAGAAATTCGCTGCTCGGCTGACCCTGCAGGAGCAAACGTATGCTAAAAATGTTCGTAGAATGAGATTTTCAGTGCAGAGCAGCCTGGCACATTTTAGCAAGTTTTACTTGTAAGTGGGGTTGGAAACGCTTTTCAGGCTCAATACTGGGCTCAAAACATGCAGCCCTGATGTCTCTCATGATAGCAGGTGGTTAAGTAGAAATTCGCTGCTCGGCTGATCCAGCAGGAGCAAACATATGCGAAAAATGTACGTAGAATGAGATTTTCAGTGGAGAGCAGCCTGGCACATTTTAGCAAGTTTTACTTGTAAGTGGGGTTGGAAACGCTTTTCAGGCTCAGTACTGGCCTCAAAAGATGCAGCCCTGATGTCTCTCATGATAGCAGGTGGTTAAGTAGAAATTCGCTGCTCGGCTGACCCTGCAGGAGCAAACGTATGCTAAAAATGTTCGTAGAATGAGCTTTTCAGTGAAGAGCAGCCAGGCACATTTTAGCAAGTTTTACTTGAGGGGGTGGAAATGCTTTTCAGGCTCAGTACTGGGCTCAAAAGAAGCAGCCCTGATGTCTCTCATGATAGCAGGTGGTTAAGTAGAAATTCGCTGCTCGGCTGACCCGGCAGTAAAACAAATGCCAAAAATGTATGTAGAATGAGATTTTCAGTGAAGAGCAGCCAGGCACATTTTAGCAAGTTTTACTTGTAAGTGGGGTTGGAAACGCTTTTCAGGCTCAGTACTGGGCTCAAAACATACAGCCCTGATGTCTCCCATGATAGCAGGTGGTTAAGTAGAAATTCGCTGCTCGGCTGAACCAGCAGGAGCAAACGTATGCGAAAAAACTGTTCGTAGAATGAGTTTTTCAGTGAAGAGCAGCCAGGCACATTTTAGCACGTTTTACTTGTAAGTGGGGTTGGAAACGCTTTTCAGGCTCAGTACTGGGCTCAAAGATGCAGCCCTGATGTCTCTCATGATAGCAGGTGGTTAAGTAGAAATTCGCTGCTCGGCTGACCCGGCAGTAAAACAAATGCCAAAAATGTATGTAGAATGAGATTTTCAGTGAATAGCAGCCAGGTACATTTTAGCAAGTTTTACTTGTAAGTGGGGATGGAAACGCTTTTTAGGCTCAGTACTGGGCTCAAAAGATGCAGCCCTGATGTCTCTCATGATAGCAGGTGGTTAAGAAGAAATTCGCTGCTCGGCTGACCCTGCAGGAGCAAACGTATGCTAAAAATGTTCGTAGAATGAGATTTTCAGTGAAGAGCAGCCAGGCACATTTTAGCAAGTTTTACTTGTAAGTGGGGTTGGAAACGCTTTTCAGGCTCAATACTGGGCTCAAAAGATGCAGCCCTGATGTCTCTCATGATAGCAGGTGGTTAAGTAGAAATTCGCTGCTCGGCTGACCCTGCAGGAGCAAACGTATGCTAAAATTTTTCGTAGAATGAGATTTTCAGTGAAGAGCAGCCTGGCACATTTTAGCAAGTTTTACTTGTAAGTGGGGTTGGAAATGCTTTTCAGGCTCAATACTGGGCTCAAAACATGCAGCCCTGATGTCTCTCATGATAGCAGGTGGTTAAGTAGAAATTCGCTGCTCGGCTGATCCAGCAGGAGCAAACATATGCGAAAAATGTACGTAGAATGAGATTTTCAGTGGAGAGCAGCCTGGCACATTTTAGCAAGTTTTACTTGTAAGTGGGGTTGGAAACGCTTTTCAGGCTCAGTACTGGCCTCAAAAGATGCAGCCCTGATGTCTCTCATGATAGCAGGTGGTTAAGTAGAAATTCGCTGCTCGGCTGACCCTGCAGGAGCAAACGTATGCTAAAAATGTTCGTAGAATGAGCTTTTCAGTGAAGAGCAGCCAGGCACATTTTAGCAAGTTTTACTTGAGGGGGTGGAAATGCTTTTCAGGCTCAGTACTGGGCTCAAAAGAAGCAGCCCTGATGTCTCTCATGATAGCAGGTGGTTAAGTAGAAATTCGCTGCTCGGCTGACCCTGCAGGAGCAAACGTATGCTAAAAATGTTCGTAGAATGAGATTTTCAGTGAAGAGCAGCCAGGCACATTTTAGCAAGTTTTACCTGTATGTGGGGTTGGAAACGCTTTTCAGGCTCTGTACTGGGCTCAAAAGATGCAGCCCTGATGTCTCTCATGATAGCAGGTGGTTAAGTAGAAATTCGCTGCTCGGCTGACCCTGCAGGAGCAAACGTATGCTAAAAAGGTTCGTAGAATGAGATTTTCAGTGAAGAGCAGCCTGGCACATTTTAGCAAGTTTTACTTGTAAGTGGGGTTGGAAACGCTTTTCAGGCTCAGTACTGGGCTCAAAACATGCAGTCCTGATGTCTCTCATGATAGGAGGTGGTAAAGTAGAAATTCGCTGCTCGGCTGACCCTGCAGGAGCAAATGTATGCTAAAAATGTTCGTAGAATGAGATTTTCAGTGAAGAGCAGCCAGGCACATTTTAGCAAGTTTTACTTGTAAGTGGGGTTGGAAACGCTTTTCTGGCTCAGTACTGGGCTCAAAACATACAGCCCTGATGTCTCCCATGATAGCAGGTGGTTAAGTAGAAATTCGCTGCTCGGCTGAACCAGCAGGAGCAAACGTATGCGAAAAAATGTTCGTAGAATGAGTTTTTCAGTGAAGAGCAGCCAGGCACATTTTAGCAAGTTTTACTTGTAAGTGGGGTTGGAAACGCTTTTCAGGCTCAGTACTGGGCTCAAAGATGCAGCCCTGATGTCTCTCATGATAGCAGGTGGTTAAGTAGAAATTCGCTGCTCGGCTGACCCGGCAGTAAAACAAATGCCAAAAATGTATGTAGAATGAGATTTTCAGTGAATAGCAGCCAGGCACATTTTAGCAAGTTTTACTTGTAAGTGGGGTTGGAAACGCTTTTCAGGCTCAATACTGGGCTCAAAAGATGCAGCCCTGATGTCTCTCATGATAGCAGGTGGTTAAGTAGAAATTCGCTGCTCGGCTGACCCTGCAGGAGCAAACGTATGCTAAAAATGTTCGTAGAATGAGATTTTCAGTGAAGAGCAGCCAGGCACATTTTAGCAAGTTTTACCTGTATGTGGGGTTGGAAACGCTTTTCAGGCTCTGTACTGGGCTCAAAAGATGCAGCCCTGATGTCTCTCATGATAGCAGGTGGTTAAGTAGAAATTCGCTGCTCGGCTGACCCTGCAGGAGCAAACGTATGCTAAAAAGGTTCGTAGAATGAGATTGTCAGTGAAGAGCAGCCTGGCACATTTTAGCAAGTTTTACTTGTAAGTGGGGTTGGAAATGCTTTTCAGGCTCAGTACTGGGCTCAAAACATGCAGTCCTGATGTCTCTCATGATAGGAGGTGGTAAAGTAGAAATTCGCTGCTCGGCTGACCCTGCAGGAGCAAATGTATGCTAAAAATGTTCGTAGAATGAGATTTTCAGTGAAGAGCAGCCAGGCACATTTTAGCAAGTTTTACTTGTAAGTGGGGTTGGAAACGCTTTTCAGGCTCAGTACTGGGCTCAAAACATACAGCCCTGATGTCTCCCATGATAGCAGGTGGTTAAGTAGAAATTCGCTGCTCGGCTGAACCAGCAGGAGCAAACGTATGCGAAAAAATGTTCGTAGAATGAGTTTTTCAGTGAAGAGCAGCCAGGCACATTTTAGCAAGTTTTACTTGTAAGTGGGGTTGGAAACGCTTTTCAGGCTCAGTACTGGGCTCAAAGATGCAGCCCTGATGTCTCTCATGATAGCAGGTGGTTAAGTAGAAATTCGCTGCTCGGCTGACCCGGCAGTAAAACAAATGCCAAAAATGTATGTAGAATGAGATTTTCAGTGAATAGCAGCCAGGCACATTTTAGCAAGTTTTACTTGTAAGTGGGGTTGGAAACGCTTTTCAGGCTCAATACTGGGCTCAAAAGATGCAGCCCTGATGTCTCTCATGATAGCAGGTGGTTAAGTAGAAATACGCTGCTCGGCTGACCCTGCAGGAGCAAACGTATGCTAAAAATGTTCGTAGAATGAGATTTTCAGTGAAGAGCAGCCTGGTACATTTTAGCAAGTTTTACTTGTAAGTGGGGTTGGAAACGCTTTTCAGGCTCAGTACTGGGCTCAAAAGATGCAGCCCTGATGTCTCTCATGATAGCAGGTGGTTAAGTAGAAATTCGCTGCTCGGCTGATCCAGCAGGAGCAAACATATGCGAAAAATGTACGTAGAATGAGCTTTTCAGTGAAGAGCAGCCAGGCACATTTTAGCAAGTTTTACTAGTAAGTGGGGTTGGAAACGCTTTTCAGGCTCAGTACTGGGCTCAAAACATGCAGCCCTGATGTCTCTCATGATAGCAGGTGGTTAAGTAGAAATTCGCTGCTCGGCTGACCCTGCAGGAGCAAACGTATGCTAAAAATGTTCGTAGAATGAGATTTTCAGTGAAGAGCAGCCAGGCACATTTTAGCAAGTTTTACTTGTAAGTGGGGTTGGAAACGCTTTTCAGGCTCAATACTGGGCTCAAAACATGCAGCCCTGATGTCTCTCATGATAGCAGGTGGTTAAGTAGAAATTCGCTGCTCGGCTGATCCAGCAGGAGCAAACATATGCGAAAAATGTACGTAGAATGAGATTTTCAGTGAAGAGCAGCCTGGCACATTTTAGCAAGTTTTACTTGTAAGTGGGGTTGGAAACGCTTTTCAGGCTCAGTACTGGCCTCAAAAGATGCAGCCCTGATGTCTCTCATGATAGCAGGTGGTTAAGTAGAAATTCGCTGCTCGGCTGACCTTGCAGGAGCAAACGTATGCTAAAAATGTTCGTAGAATGAGCTTTTCAGTGAAGAGCAGCCAGGCACATTTTAGCAAGTTTTACTTGAGGGGGTAGAAACGCTTTTCAGGCTCAGTACAGGGCTCAAAAGATGCAGCCCTGATGTCTCTCATGATAGCAGGTGGTTAAGTAGAAATTCGCTGCTCGGCTGACCCTGCAGGAGCAAACGCATGCTAAAAATGTTCGTAGAATGAGATTTTCAGTGAAGAGCAGCCAGGCACATTTTAGCAAGTTTTACTTGTAAGTGGGGTTGGAAATGCTTTTCAGGCTCAATACTGGGCTCAATAGATGCAGCCCTGATGTCTCTCATGATAGCAGGTGGTTAAGTAGAAATTCGCTGCTCGGCTTATCCAGCAGGAGCAAACATATGCGAAAAATGTACGTAGAATGAGCTTTTCAGTGAAGAGCAGCCAGGCACATTTTAGCAAGTTTTATTTGTAAGTGGGGTTGGAAACGCTTTTCAGGCTCAGTACTGGGCTCAAAACATGCAGTCCTGATGTCTCTCATGATAGCAGGTGGTTAAGAAGAAATTCGCTGCTCGGCTGACCCTGCAGGAGCAAACGTATGCTAAAAATGTTCGTAGAATGAGATTTTCAGTGAAGAGCAGCCAGGCACATTTTAGCAAGTTTTACTTGTAAGTGGGGTTGGAAATGCTTTTCAGGCTCAATACTGGGCTCAATAGATGCAGCCCTGATGTCTCTCATGATAGCAGGTGGTTAAGTAGAAATTCGCTGCTCGGCTGACCCTGCAGGAGCAAACGTATGCTAAAAATGTTCGTAGAATGAGATTTTCAGTGAAGAGCAGCCTGGCACATTTTAGCAAGTTTTACTTGTAAGTGGGGTTGGAAACGCTTTTCAGGCTCAATACTGGGCTCAAAACATGCAGCCCTGATGTCTCTCATGATAGCAGGTGGTTAAGTAGAAATTCGCTGCTCGGCTGATCCAGCAGGAGCAAACATATGCGAAAAATGTACGTAGAATGAGATTTTCAGTGGAGAGCAGCCTGGCACATTTTAGCAAGTTTTACTTGTAAGTGGGGTTGGAAACGCTTTTCAGGCTCAGTACTGGCCTCAAAAGATGCAGCCCTGATGTCTCTCATGATAGCAGGTGGTTAAGTAGAAATTCGCTGCTCGGCTGACCCTGCAGGAGCAAACGTATGCTAAAAATGTTCGTAGAATGAGCTTTTCAGTGAAGAGCAGCCAGGCACATTTTAGCAAGTTTTACTTGAGGGGGTGGAAATGCTTTTCAGGCTCAGTACTGGGCTCAAAAGAAGCAGCCCTGATGTCTCTCATGATAGCAGGTGGTTAAGTAGAAATTCGCTGCTCGGCTGACCCTGCAGGAGCAAACGTATGCTAAAAATGTTCGTAGAATGAGATTTTCAGTGAAGAGCAGCCAGGCACATTTTAGCAAGTTTTACCTGTATGTGGGGTTGGAAACGCTTTTCAGGCTCTGTACTGGGCTCAAAAGATGCAGCCCTGATGTCTCTCATGATAGCAGGTGGTTAAGTAGAAATTCGCTGCTCGGCTGACCCTGCAGGAGCAAACGTATGCTAAAAATGTTCGTAGAATGAGATTTTCAGTGAAGAGCAGCCTGGCACATTTTAGCAAGTTTTACTTGTAAGTGGGGTTGGAAACGCTTTTCAGGCTCAGTACTGGGCTCAAAACATGCAGTCCTGATGTCTCTCATGATAGGAGGTGGTAAAGTAGAAATTCGCTGCTCGGCTGACCCTGCAGGAGCAAATGTATGCTAAAAATGTTCGTAGAATGAGATTTTCAGTGAAGAGCAGCCAGGCACATTTTAGCAAGTTTTACTTGTAAGTGGGGTTGGAAACGCTTTTCAGGCTCAGTACTGGGCTCAAAACATACAGCCCTGATGTCTCCCATGATAGCAGGTGGTTAAGTAGAAATTCGCTGCTCGGCTGAACCAGCAGGAGCAAACGTATGCGAAAAAACTGTTCGTAGAATGAGTTTTTCAGTGAAGAGCAGCCAGGCACATTTTAGCAAGTTTTACTTGTAAGTGGGGTTGGAAACGCTTTTCAGGCTCAGTACTGGGCTCAAAGATGCAGCCCTGATGTCTCTCATGATAGCAGGTGGTTAAGTAGAAATTCGCTGCTCGGCTGACCCGGCAGTAAAACAAATGCCAAAAATGTATGTAGAATGAGATTTTCAGTGAATAGCAGCCAGGTACATTTTAGCAAGTTTTACTTGTAAGTGGGGATGGAAACGCTTTTTAGGCTCAGTACTGGGCTCAAAAGATGCAGCCCTGATGTCTCTCATGATAGCTGGTGGTTAAGAAGAAATTCGCTGCTCGGCTGACCCTGCAGGAGCAAACGTATGCTAAAAATGTTCGTAGAATGAGATTTTCAGTGAAGAGCAGCCAGGCACATTTTAGCAAGTTTTACTTGTAAGTGGGGTTGGAAACGCTTTTCAGGCTCAATACTGGGCTCAAAAGATGCAGCCCTGATGTCTCTCATGATAGCAGGTGGTTAAGTAGAAATTCGCTGCTCGGCTGACCCTGCAGGAGCAAACGTATGCTAAAATTTTTCGTAGAATGAGATTTTCAGTGAAGAGCAGCCTGGCACATTTTAGCAAGTTTTACTTGTAAGTGGGGTTGGAAACGCTTTTCAGGCTCAATACTGGGCTCAAAACATGCAGCCCTGATGTCTCTCATGATAGCAGGTGGTTAAGTAGAAATTCGCTGCTCGGCTGATCCAGCAGGAGCAAACATATGCGAAAAATGTACGTAGAATGAGATTTTCAGTGGAGAGCAGCCTGGCACATTTTAGCAAGTTTTACTTGTAAGTGGGGTTGGAAACGCTTTTCAGGCTCAGTACTGGCCTCAAAAGATGCAGCCCTGATGTCTCTCATGATAGCAGGTGGTTAAGTAGAAATTCGCTGCTCGGCTGACCCTGCAGGAGCAAACGTATGCTAAAAATGTTCGTAGAATGAGCTTTTCAGTGAAGAGCAGCCAGGCACATTTTAGCAAGTTTTACTTGAGGGGGTGGAAATGCTTTTCAGGCTCAGTACTGGGCTCAAAAGAAGCAGCCCTGATGTCTCTCATGATAGCAGGTGGTTAAGTAGAAATTCGCTGCTCGGCTGACCCTGCAGGAGCAAACGTATGCTAAAAATGTTCGTAGAATGAGATTTTCAGTGAAGAGCAGCCAGGCACATTTTAGCAAGTTTTACCTGTATGTGGGGTTGGAAACGCTTTTCAGGCTCTGTACTGGGCTCAAAAGATGCAGCCCTGATGTCTCTCATGATAGCAGGTGGTTAAGTAGAAATTCGCTGCTCGGCTGACCCTGCAGGAGCAAACGTATGCTAAAAAGGTTCGTAGAATGAGATTTTCAGTGAAGAGGAGCCTGGCACATTTTAGCAAGTTTTACTTGTAAGTGGGGTTGGAAACCCTTTTCAGGCTCAGTACTGGGCTCAAAACATGCAGTCCTGATGTCTCTCATGATAGGAGGTGGTAAAGTAGAAATTTGCTGCTCGTCTGACCCTGCAGGAGCAAATGTATGCTAAAAATGTTCGTAGAATGAGATTTTCAGTGAAGAGCAGCCAGGCACATTTTAGCAAGTTTTACTTGTAAGTGGGGTTGGAAACGCTTTTCAGGCTCAGTACTGGGCTCAAAACATACAGCCCTGATGTCTCCCATGATAGCAGGTGGTTAAGTAGAAATTCGCTGCTCGGCTGAACCAGCAGGAGCAAACGTATGCGAAAAAATGTTCGTAGAATGAGTTTTTCAGTGAAGAGCAGCCAGGCACATTTTAGCAAGTTTTACTTGTAAGTGGGGTTGGAAACGCTTTTCAGGCTCAGTACTGGGCTCAAAGATGCAGCCCTGATGTCTCTCATGATAGCAGGTGGTTAAGTAGAAATTCGCTGCTCGGCTGACCCGGCAGTAAAACAAATGCCAAAAATGTATGTAGAATGAGATTTTCAGTGAATAGCTGCCAGGCACATTTTAGCAAGTTTTACTTGTAAGTGGGGTTGGAAACGCTTTTCAGGCTCAATACTGGGCTCAAAAGATGCAGCCCTGATGTCTCTCATGATAGCAGGTGGTTAAGTAGAAATTCGCTGCTCGGCTGACCCTGCAGGAGCAAACGTATGCTAAAAATGTTCGTAGAATGAGATTTTCAGTGAAGAGCAGCCAGGCACATTTTAGCAAGTTTTACCTGTATGTGGGGTTGGAAACGCTTTTCAGGCTCTGTACTGGGCTCAAAAGATGCAGCCCTGATGTCTCTCATGATAGCAGGTGGTTAAGTAGAAATTCGCTGCTCGGCTGACCCTGCAGGAGCAAACGTATGCTAAAAAGGTTCGTAGAATGAGATTTTCAGTGAAGAGCAGCCTGGCACATTTTAGCAAGTTTTACTTGTAAGTGGGGTTGGAAACGCTTTTCAGGCTCAGTACTGGGCTCAAAACATGCAGTCCTGATGTCTCTCATGATAGGAGGTGGTAAAGTAGAAATTCGCTGCTCGGCTGACCCTGCAGGAGCAAATGTATGCTAAAAATGTTCGTAGAATGAGATTTTCAGTGAAGAGCAGCCAGGCACATTTTAGCAAGTTTTACTTGTAAGTGGGGTTGGAAACGCTTTTCAGGCTCAGTACTGGGCTCAAAACATACAGCCCTGATGTCTCCCATGATAGCAGGTGGTTAAGTAGAAATTCGCTGCTCGGCTGAACCAGCAGGAGCAAACGTATGCGAAAAAATGTTCGTAGAATGAGTTTTTCAGTGAAGAGCAGCCAGGCACATTTTAGCAAGTTTTACTTGTAAGTGGGGTTGGAAACGCTTTTCAGGCTCAGTACTGGGCTCAAAGATGCAGCCCTGATGTCTCTCATGATAGCAGGTGGTTAAGTAGAAATTCGCTGCTCAGCTGACCCGGCAGTAAAACAAATGCCAAAAATGTATGTAGAATGAGATTTTCAGTGAATAGCAGCCAGGCACATTTTAGCAAGTTTTACTTGTAAGTGGGGTTGGAAACGCTTTTCAGGCTCAATACTGGGCTCAAAAGATGCAGCCCTGATGTCTCTCATGATAGCAGGTGGTTAAGTAGAAATTCGCTGCTCGGCTGACCCTGCAGGAGCAAACGTATGCTAAAAATGTTCGTAGAATGAGATTTTCAGTGAAGAGCAGCCTGGCACATTTTAGCAAGTTTTACTTGTAAGTGGGGTTGGAAACGCTTTTCAGGCTCAGTACTGGGCTCAAAAGATGCAGCCCTGATGTCTCTCATGATAGCAGGTGGTTAAGTAGAAATTCGCTGCTCGGCTGATCCAGCAGGAGCAAACATATGCGAAAAATGTACGTAGAATGAGCTTTTCAGTGAAGAGCAGCCAGGCACATTTTAGCAAGTTTTACTAGTAAGTGGGGTTGGAAACGCTTTTCAGGCTCAGTACTGGGCTCAAAACATGCAGCCCTGATGTCTCTCATGATAGCAGGTGGTTAAGTAGAAATTCGCTGCTCGGCTGACCCTGCAGGAGCAAACGTATGCTAAAAATGTTCGTAGAATGAGATTTTCAGTGAAGAGCAGCCAGGCACATTTTAGCAAGTTTTACTTGTAAGTGGGGTTGGAAACGCTTTTCAGGCTCAATACTGGGCTCAAAACATGCAGCCCTGATGTCTCTCATGATAGCAGGTGGTTAAGTAGAAATTCGCTGCTCGGCTGATCCAGCAGGAGCAAACATATGCGAAAAATGTACGTAGAATGAGATTTTCAGTGAAGAGCAGCCTGGCACATTTTAGCAAGTTTTACTTGTAAGTGGGGTTGGAAACGCTTTTCAGGCTCAGTACTGGCCTCAAAAGATGCAGCCCTGATGTCTCTCATGATAGCAGGTGGTTAAGTAGAAATTCGCTGCTCGGCTGACCTTGCAGGAGCAAACGTATGCTAAAAATGTTCGTAGAATGAGCTTTTCAGTGAAGAGCAGCCAGGCACATTTTAGCAAGTTTTACTTGAGGGGGTAGAAACGCTTTTCAGGCTCAGTACAGGGCTCAAAAGATGCAGCCCTGATGTCTCTCATGATAGCAGGTGGTTAAGTAGAAATTCGCTGCTCGGCTGACCCTGCAGGAGCAAACGCATGCTAAAAATGTTCGTAGAATGAGATTTTCAGTGAAGAGCAGCCAGGCACATTTTAGCAAGTTTTACTTGTAAGTGGGGTTGGAAATGCTTTTCAGGCTCAATACTGGGCTCAATAGATGCAGCCCTGATGTCTCTCATGATAGCAGGTGGTTAAGTAGAAATTCGCTGCTCGGCTTATCCAGCAGGAGCAAACATATGCGAAAAATGTACGTAGAATGAGCTTTTCAGTGAAGAGCAGCCAGGCACATTTTAGCAAGTTTTATTTGTAAGTGGGGTTGGAAACGCTTTTCAGGCTCAGTACTGGGCTCAAAACATGCAGTCCTGATGTCTCTCATGATAGCAGGTGGTTAAGAAGAAATTCGCTGCTCGGCTGACCCTGCAGGAGCAAACGTATGCTAAAAATGTTCGTAGAATGAGATTTTCAGTGAAGAGCAGCCAGGCACATTTTAGCAAGTTTTACTTGTAAGTGGGGTTGGAAATGCTTTTCAGGCTCAATACTGGGCTCAATAGATGCAGCCCTGATGTCTCTCATGATAGCAGGTGGTTAAGTAGAAATTCGCTGCTCGGCTGACCCTGCAGGAGCAAACGTATGCTAAAAATGTTCGTAGAATGAGATTTTCAGTGAAGAGCAGCCTGGCACATTTTAGCAAGTTTTACTTGTAAGTGGGGTTGGAAACGCTTTTCAGGCTCAGTACTGGGCTCAAAAGATGCAGCCCTGATGTCTCTCATGATAGCAGGTGGTTAAGTAGAAATTCGCTGCTCGGCTGAACCAGCAGGAGCAAACGTATGCGAAAAAATGTTCGTAGAATGAGTTTTTCAGTGAAGAGCAGCCAGGCACATTTTAGCAAGTTTTACTTGTAAGTGGGGTTGGAAACGCTTTTCAGGCTCAGTACTGGGCTCAAAGATGCAGCCCGGATGTCTCTCATGATAGCAGGTGGTTAAGTAGAAATTCGCTGCTCGGCTGACCCGGCAGGAACAAACGTATGCCAAAAATGTACGTAGAATGAGATTTTCAGTGAATAGCAGCCAGGTACATTTTAGCAAGTTTTACTTGTAAGTGGGGATGGAAACGCTTTTTAGGCTCAGTACTGAGCTCAAAAGATGCAGCCCTGATGTCTCTCATGATAGCAGGTGGTTAAGAAGAAATTCGCTGCTCGGCTGACCCTGCAGGAGCAAACGTATGCTAAAAATGTTCGTAGAATGAGATTTTCAGTGAAGAGCAGCCAGGCACATTTTAGCAAGTTTTACTTGTAAGTGGGGTTGGAAATGCTTTTCAGGCTCAATACTGGGCTCAATAGATGCAGCCCTGATGTCTCTCATGATAGCAGGTGGTTAAGTAGAAATTCGCTGCTCGGCTGACCCTGCAGGAGCAAACGTATGCTAAAAATGTTCGTAGAATGAGATTTTCAGTGAAGAGCAGCCTGGCACATTTTAGCAAGTTTTACTTGTAAGTGGGGTTGGAAACGCTTTTCAGGCTCAGTACTGGGCTCAAAAGATGCAGCCCTGATGTCTCTCATGATAGCAGGTGGTTAAGTAGAAATTCGCTGCTCGGCTGACCCTGCAGGAGCAAACGTATGCTAAAAAATTTCGTAGAATGAGATTTTCAGTGAAGAGCAGCCAGGCACATTTTAGCAAGTTTTACTTGTAAGTGGGGTTGGAAACGCTTTTCAGGCTCAATACTGGGCTCAAAACATGCAGCCCTGATGTCTCTCATGATAGCAGGTGGTTAAGTAGAAATTCGCTGCTCGGCTGATCCAGCAGGAGCAAACATATGCAAAAAATGTACATAGAATGAGATTTTCAGTGGAGAGCAGCCTGGCACATTTTAGCAAGTTTTACTTGTAAGTGGGGTTGGAAACGCTTTTCAGGCTCAGTACTGGCCTCAAAAGATGCAGCCCTGATGTCTCTCATGATAGCAGGTGGTTAAGTAGAAATTCGCTGCTCAGCTGACCCTGCAGGAGCAAACGTATGCTAAAAATGTTCGTAGAATGAGCTTTTCAGTGAAGAGCAGCCAGGCACATTTTAGCAAGTTTTACTTGAGGGGGTGGAAGCTTTTCAGGCTCAGTACTGGGCTCAAAAGAAGCAGCCCTGATGTCTCTCATGATAGCAGGTGGTTAAGTAGAAATTCGCTGCTCGGCTGACCCTGCAGGAGCAAACGTATGCTAAAAATGTTCGTAGAATAAGATTTTCAGTGAAGAGCAGCCAGGCACATTTTAGCAAGTTTTACCTGTATGTGGGGTTGGAAACGCTTTTCAGGCTCAGTACTGGGCTCAAAAGTTGCAGCCCTGATGTCTCTCATGATAGCAGGTGGTTAAGTAGAAATTCGCTGCTCGGCTGACCCTGCAGGAGCAAATGTATGCTAAAAATGTTCGTAGAATGAGATTTTCAGTGAAGAGTAGCCTGGCACATTTTAGCAAGTTTTACTTGTAAGTGGGGTTGGAAATGCTTTTCAGGCTCAGTACTGGGCTCAAAACATACAGCCCTGATGTCTCCCATGATAGCAGGTGGTTAAGTAGAAATTCGCTGCTCGGCTGAACCAGCAGGAGCAAACGTATGTGAAAAAATGTTCGTAGAATGAGTTTTTCAGTGAAGAGCAGCCAGGCACATTTTAGCAAGTTTTACTTGTAAGTGGGGTTGGAAATGCTTTTCAGGCTCAGTACTGGGCTCAAAGATGCAGCCCTGATGTCTCTCATGATAGCAGGTGGTTAAGTAGAAATTTGCTGCTCGGCTGACCCGGCAGGAACAAACGTATGCCAAAAATGTACGTAGAATGAGATTTTCAGTGAATAGCAGCTAGGTACATTTTAGCAAGTTTTACTTGTAAGTGGGGATGGAAACGCTTTTTAGGCTCAGTACTGGGCTCAAAAGATGCAGCCCTGATGTCTCTCATGATAGCAGGTGGTTAAGAAGAAATTCGCTGCTCGGCTGACCCTGCAGCAGCAAACGTATGCTAAAAATGTTCGTAGAATGAGATTTTCAGTGAAGAGCAGCCAGGCACATTTTAGCAAGTTTTACTTGTAAGTGGGGTTGGAAACGCTTTTCAGGCTCAATACTGGGCTCAAAAGATGCAGCCCTGATGTCTCTCATGATAGCAGGTGGTTAAGTAGAAATTCGCTGCTTGGCTGACCCTGCAGGAGCAAACGTATGCTAAAAATGTTCGTAGAATGAGATTTTCAGTGAAGAGCAGCCTGGCACATTTTAGCAAGTTTTACTTGTAAGTGGGGTTGGAAACGCTTTTCAGGCTCAGTACTGGGCTCAAAAGATGCAGCCCTGATGTCTCTCATGATAGCAGGTGGTTAAGTAGAAATTCGCTGCTCGGCTGATCCAGCAGGAGCAAACATATGTGAAAAATGTACGTAGAATGAGCTTTTCAGTGAAGAGCAGCCAGGCACATTTTAGCAAGTTTTACTAGTAAGTGGGGTTGGAAACGCTTTTCAGGCTCAGTACTGGGCTCAAAACATGCAGCCCTGATGTCTCTCATGATAGCAGGTGGTTAAGTAGAAATTCGCTGCTCGGCTGACCCTGCAGGAGCAAACGTATGCTAAAAATGTTCGTAGAATGAGATTTTCAGTGAAGAGCAGCCAGGCACATTTTAGCAAGTTTTACTTGTAAGTGGGGTTGGAAACGCTTTTCAGGCTCAGTACTGGGCTCAAAACATACAGCCCTGATGTCTCCCATGATAGCAGGTGGTTAAGTAGAAATTCGCTGCTCGGCTGAACCAGCAGGAGCAAACGTATGCGAAAAAATGTTCGTAGAATGAGTTTTTCAGTGAAGAGCAGCCAGGCACATTTTAGCAAGTTTTACTTGTAAGTGGGGTTGGAAACGCTTTTCAGGCTCAGTACTGGGCTCAAAGATGCAGCCCTGATGTCTCTCATGATAGCAGGTGGTTAAGTAGAAATTCGCTGCTCGGCTGACCCAGCAGGAACAAACGTATGCCAAAAATGTTCTTAGAATGAGATTTTCAGTGAATAGCAGCCAGGCACATTTTAGCAAGTTTTACTTGTAAGTGGGGATGGAAACGCTTTTCATGTTCAATACTGGGCTCACAGATGCAGCCCTGATGTCTCTCATGATAGCAGGTGGTTAAGTAGAAATTCGCTGCTCGGCTGACCCTGCAGGAGCAAACGTATGTTAAAAATGTTCGTAGAATGAGATTTTCAGTGAAGAGCAGCCAGGCACATTTTAGCAAGTTTTACTTGAGGGGGTGGAAACGCTTTTCAGGCTCAGTACTGGGCTCAAAAGAAGCAGCCCTGATGTCTCTCATGATAGCAGGTGGTTAAGTAGAAATCGCTGCTCGGCTGACCCGGCAGGAACAAACGTATGCCAAAAATGTACGTAGAATGAGATTTTCAGTGGATAGCAGCCAGGCACATTTTAGCAAGTTTTACTTGTAAGTGGGGTTGGAAACGCTTTTCAGGCTCAGTACTGGGCTCAAAAGATGCAGCCCTGATGTCTCTCATGATAGCAGGTGGTTATATAGAAATTCGCTGCTCGGTTGACCCTGCAGGATCAAACGTATGCTAAAAATGTTCGTAGAATGAGCTTTTCAGTGAAGAGCAGCCTGGCACATTTTAGCAAGTTTTACTTGTAAGGGGGGTTGGAAACGCTTTTCCATACTCAATACTGGGCTCAAAAGATGCAGCCCTGATGTCTCTCATGATAGCAGGTGGTTAAGTAGAAATTCGCTGCTCGGCTGATCCAGCAGGAGCAAACATATGCGAAAAATGTACGTAGAATGAGCTTTTCAGTTAAGAGCAGCCAGGCACATTTTAGCAAGTTTTACTTGTAAGTGGGGTTGGAAACGCTTTTCAGGCTCAGTACTGGGCTCAAAACTTGCAGCCCTGATGTCTCTCATGATAGCAGGTGGTTAAGTAGAAATTCGCTACTCGGCTGACCCTGCAGGATCAAACGTATCCCAAAAATGTACGTAGAATGAGATTTTCAGTGAATAGCAGCCAGGCACATTTTAGCAAGTTTTACTTGTAAGTGGGGATGGAAACGCTTTTTAGGCTCAGTACGGGCTCAAAAGATGCAGCCCTGATGTCTCTCATGATAGCAGGTGGTTAAGTAGAAATTCGCTGCTCGGCTGACCGTGCAGGAGCAAACGTATGCTAAAAATGTTCGTAGAATGAGATTTTCAGTGAAGAGCAGCCTGGCACATTTTAGCAAGTTTTACTTGTAAGTGGGGTTGGAAACGATTTTCAGGCTCAGTACTGGCCTCAAAAGATGCAGCCCTGATGTCTCTCATGATAGCAGGTGGTTAAGTAGAAATTCGCTGCTCGGCTGACCCTGCAGGAGCAAACGTACGCTAAAAATGTTCGTAGAATGAGCTTTTAAGTGAAGAGCAGCCAGGCACATTTTAGCAAGTTTTACTTGAGGGGGTGGAAACGCTTTTCAGGCTCAGTACTGGGCTCAAAAGATGCAGCCCTGATGTCTCTCATGATAGCAGGTGGTTAAGTAGAAAGTCGCTGCTCGGCTGACCCTGCAGGAGCAAACGCATGCTAAAAATGTTCGTAGAATGAGATTTTCAGTGAAGAGCAGCCTGGCACATTTGAGCAAGTTTTACTTGTAAGTGGGGTTGGAAACGCTTTTCAGGCTCAATACTGGGCTCAAAAGATGCAGCCCTGATGTCTCTCATGATAGCAGGTGGTTAAGTAGAAATTCGCTGCTCGGCTGACCCTGCAGGAGCAAACGTATGCTAAAAATGTTCGTAGAATGAGATTTTCAGTGAAGAGCAGCCAGGCACATTTTAGCAAGTTTTACTTGTAAGTGGGGTTGGAAACGCTTTTCAGGCTCAATACTGGGCTCAAAAGATGCAGCCCTGATGTCTCTCATGATAGCAGGTGGTTAAGTAGAAATTCGCTGCTCGGCTGATCCAGCAGGAGCAAACATATGCGAAAAATGTACGTAGAATGAGCTTTTCAGTGAAGAGCAGCCAGGCACATTTTAGCAAGTTTTATTTGTAAGTGGGGTTGGAAACGCTTTTCAGGCTCAGTACTGGGCTCAAAACATGCAGTCCTGATGTCTCTCATGATAGGAGGTGGAAAAGTAAAAAATTCGCTGCTCGGCTGACCCTGCAGGAGCAAATGTATGCTAAAAATATTCGTAGAATGAGATTTTCAGTGAAGAGCAGCCAGGCACATTTTAGCAAGTTTTACTTGTAAGTGGGGTTGGAAACGCTTTTCAGGCTCAGTACTGGGCTCAAAACATGCAGCCCTGATGTCTCCCATGATAGCAAGTAGAAATTCCCTGCTCGGCTGAACCAGCAGGAGCAAACGTATGCGAAAAAATGTTCGTAGAATGAGTTTTTCAGTGAAGAGCAGCCAGGCACATTTTAGCAAGTTTTACTTGTAAGTGGGGTTGGAAACGCTTTTCAGGCTCAGTACTGGGCTCAAAGATGCAGCCCGGATGTCTCTCATGATAGCAGGTGGTTAAGTAGAAATTCGCTGCTCGGCTGACCCGGCAGGAACAAACGTATGCCAAAAATGTACGTAGAATGAGATTTTCAGTGAATAGCAGCCAGGTACATTTTAGCAAGTTTTACTTGTAAGTGGGGATGGAAACGCTTTTTAGGCTCAGTACTGGGCTCAAAAGATGCAGCCCTGATGTCTCTCATGATAGCAGGTGGTTAAGAAGAAATTCGCTGCTCGGCTGACCCTGCAGGAGCAAACGTATGCTAAAAATATTCGTAGAATGAGATTTTCAGTGAAGAGCAGCCAGGCACATTTTAGCAAGTTTTACTTGTAAGTGGGGTTGGAAACGCTTTTCAGGCTCAATACTGGGCTCAATAGATGCAGCCCTGATGTCTCTCATGATAGCAGGTGGTTAAGTAGAAATTCGCTGCTCGGCTGACCCTGCAGGAGCAAACGTATGCTAAAAATGTTCGTAGAATGAGATTTTCAGTGAAGAGCAGCCTGGCACATTTTAGCAAGTTTTACTTGTAAGTGGGGTTGGAAACGCTTTTCAGGCTCAGTACTGGGCTCAAAAGATGCAGCCCTGATGTCTCTCATGATAGCAGGTGGTTAAGTAGAAATTCGCTGCTCGGCTGACCCTGCAGGAGCAAACGTATGCTAAAAATGTTCGTAGAATGAGATTTTCAGTGAAGAGCAGCCAGGCACATTTTAGCAAGTTTTACTTGTAAGTGGGGTTGGAAATGCTTTTCAGGCTCAATACTGGGCTCAAAACATGCAGCCCTGATGTCTCTCATGATAGCAGGTGGTTAAGTAGAAATTCGCTGCTTGGCTGATCCAGCAGGAGCAAACATATGCGAAAAATATACATAGAATGAGATTTTCAGTGGAGAGCAGCCTGGCACATTTTAGCAAGTTTTACTTGTAAGTGGGGTTGGAAACGCTTTTCAGGCTCAGTACTGGCCTCAAAAGATGCAGCCCTGATGTCTCTCATGATAGCAGGTGGTTAAGTAGAAATTCGCTGCTCAGCTGACCCTGCAGGAGCAAACGTATGCTAAAAATGTTCGTAGAATGAGCTTTTCAGTGAAGAGCAGCCAGGCACATTTTAGCAAGTTTTACTTGAGGGGGTGGAAGCTTTTCAGGCTCAGTACTGGGCTCAAAAGAAGCAGCCCTGATGTCTCTCATGATAGCAGGTGGTTAAGTAGAAATTCGCTGCTCGGCTGACCCTGCAGGAGCAAACGTATGCTAAAAATGTTCGTAAAATGAGATTTTCAGTGAAGAGCAGCCAGGCACATTTTAGCAAGTTTTACCTGTATGTGGGGTTGGAAACGCTTTTCAGGCTCAGTACTGGGCTCAAAAGTTGCAGCCCTGATGTCTCTCATGATAGCAGGTGGTTAAGTAAAAATTCGCTGCTCGGCTGACCCTGCAGGAGCAAATGTATGCTAAAAATGTTCGTAGAATGAGATTTTCAGTGAAGAGCAGCCTGGCACATTTTAGCAAGTTTTACTTGTAAGTGGGGTTGGAAACGCTTTTCAGGCTCAGTACTGGGCTCAAAACATGCAGTCCTGATGTCTCTCGTGATAGGAGGTGGTAAAGTAGAAATTTGCTGCTCGGCTGACCCTGCAGGAGCAAATGTATGCTAAAAATGTTCGTAGAATGAGATTTTCAGTGAAGAGCAGCCAGGCACATTTTAGCAAGTTTTACTTGTAAGTGGGGTTGGAAACGCTTTTCATGCTCAGTACTGGGCTCAAAACATACAGCCCTGATGTCTCCCATGATAGCAGGTGGTTAAGTAGAAATTCGCTGCTCGGCTGAACCAGCAGGAGCAAACGTATGCGAAAAAATGTTCGTAGAATGAGTTTTTCAGTGAAGAGCAGCCAAGCACATTTTAGCAAGTTTTACTTGTAAGTGGGGTTGGAAATGCTTTTCAGGCTCAGTACTGGGCTCAAAGATGCAGCCCTGATGTCTCTCATGATAGCAGGTGGTTAAGTAGAAATTTGCTGCTCGGCTGACCCGGCAGGAACAAACGTATGCCAAAAATGTACGTAGAATGAGATTTTCAGTGAATAGCAGCCAGGTACATTTTAGCAAGTTTTACTTGTAAGTGGGGATGGAAACGCTTTTTAGGCTCAGTACTGGGCTCAAAAGATGCAGCCCTGATGTCTCTCATGATAGCAGGTGGTTAAGAAGAAATTCGCTGCTCGGCTGACCCTGCAGCAGCAAACGTATGCTAAAAATGTTCGTAGAATGAGATTTTCAGTGAAGAGCAGCCAGGCACATTTTAGCAAGTTTTACTTGTAAGTGGGGTTGGAAACGCTTTTCAGGCTCAATACTGGGCTCAAAAGATGCAGCCCTGATGTCTCTCATGATAGCAGGTGGTTAAGTAGAAATTGGCTGCTCGGCTGACCCTGCAGGAGCAAACGTATGCTAAAAATGTTCGTAGAATGAGATTTTCAGTGAAGAGCAGCCTGGCACATTTTAGCAAGTTTTACTTGTAAGTGGGGTTGGAAACGCTTTTCAGGCTCAGTACTGGGCTCAAAAGATGCAGCCCTGATGTCTCTCATGATAGCAGGTGGTTAAGTAGAAATTCGCTGCTCGGCTGATCCAGCAGGAGCAAACATATGCGAAAAATGTACGTAGAATGAGCTTTTCAGTGAAGAGCAGCCAGGCACATTTTAGCAAGTTTTACTAGTAAGTGGGGTTGGAAACGCTTTTCAGGCTCAGTACTGGGCTCAAAACATGCAGCCCTGATGTCTCTCATGATAGCAGGTGGTTAAGTAGAAATTCGCTGCTCGGCTGACCCTGCAGGAGCAAACGTATGCTAAAAATGTTCGTAGAATGAGATTTTCAGTGAAGAGCAGCCAGGCACATTTTAGCAAGTTTTACTTGTAAGTGGGGTTGGAAACGCTTTTCAGGCTCAATACTGGGCTCAAAACATGCAGCCCTGATGTCTCTCATGATAGCAGGTGGTTAAGTAGAAATTCGCTGCTCGGCTGACCCTGCAGGAGCAAACGTATGCTAAAAATGTTCGTAGAATGAGCTTTTCAGTGAAGAGCAGCCAGGCACATTTTAGCAAGTTTTACCTGTATGTGGGGTTGGAAACGCTTTTCAGGCTCAGTACTGGGCTCAAAAGTTGCAGCCCTGATGTCTCTCATGATAGCAGGTGGTTAAGTAGAAATTCGCTGCTCGGCTGACCCTGCAGGAGCAAATGTATGCTAAAAATGTTCGTAGAATGAGATTTTCAGTGAAGAGCAGCCTGGCACATTTTAGCAAGTTTTACTTGTAAGTGGGGTTGGAAACGCTTTTCAGGCTCAGTACTGGGCTCAAAACATGCAGTCCTGATGTCTCTCATGATAGGAGGTGGTAAAGTAGAAATTCGCTGCTCGGCTGACCCTGCAGGAGCAAATGTATGCTAAAAATGTTCGTAGAATGAGATTTTCAGTGAAGAGCAGCCAGGCATATTTTAGCAAGTTTTACTTGTAAGTGGGGTTGGAAACGCTTTTCAGGCTCAATACTGGGCTCAAAAGATGCAGCCCTGATGTCTCTCATGATAGCAGGTGGTTAAGTAGAAATTCGCTGCTCGGCTGATCCAGCAGGAGCAAACATATGCGAAAAATGTACGTAGAATGAGCTTTTCAGTGAAGAGCAGCCAGGCACATTTTAGCAAGTTTTACTTGTAAGTGGGGTTGGAAACGCTTTTCAGGCTCAGTACTGGGCTCAAAAGATGCAGCCCTGATGTCTCTCATGATAGCAGGTGGTTAAGTAGAAATTCGCTGCTCGGCTGACCCTGCAGGATCAAACGTATGCTAAAAATGTTTGTAGAATGAGATTTTCAGTGAAAAGCAGCCAGGCACATTTTAGCAAGTTTTACTTGTAACTGGGGTAGGAAACGCTTTTCAGGCTCAGTACTGGGCTCAAAAGATGCAGCCCTGATGTCTCTCATGATAGCAGGTGGTTAAGTAGAAATTCGCTGCTCGGCTGACCCTGCAGAAGCAAACATATGCTAAAAATGTACGTAGAATGAGATTTTCAGTGAAGAGCAGCCAGGCACATTTTAGCAAGTTTTACTTGTAAGTGGGGTTGGAAACGCTATTCAGGCTCAATACTGGGCTCAAAAGATGCAGCCCTGATGTCTCTCATGATAGCAGGTGGTAAGTAGAAATTCGCTGCTCGGCTGATCCAGCAGGAGCAAACATATGCGAAAAATGTACGTAGAATGAGCTTTTCAGTGAAGAGCAGCCAGGCACATTTTAGCAAGTTTTACTTGTAAGTGGGGTTGGAAACGCTTTTCAGGCTCAGTACTGGGCTCAAAAGATGCAGACCTGATGTCTCTCATGATAGCAGGTGGTTAAGTAGAAATTCGCTGCTCGGCTAACCCTGCAGGATCAAACGTATGCTAAAAATGTTTGTAGAATGAGATTTTCAGTGAAGAGCAGCCAGGCACATTTTAGCAAGTTTTACTTGTAAGTGGGGTAGGAAACGCTTTTCAGGCTCAGTACTGGGCTCAAAAGATGCAGCCCTGATGTCTCTCATGATAGCAGGTGGTTAAGTAGAAATTCGCTGCTCGGCTGACCCTGCAGGAGCAAACATATGCTAAAAATGTACGTAGAATGAGATTTTCAGTGAAGAGCAGCCAGGCACATTTTAGCAAGTTTTACTTGTAAGTGGGGTTGGAAACGCTTTTCAGGCTCAATACTGGGCTCAAAAGATGCAGTGATGTCTCTCATGATAGGAGGTGGATAAGTAGAAATTCGCTGCTTGGCTGATCAAGCAGGAGCAAACATATGCGAAAAATGTTCGTAGAATGAGCTTTTCAGTGAAGAGCAGCCAGGCACATTTTAACAAGTTTTACTTGTACGTGGGGTTGGAAACCCTTTTCAGGCTCAGTACTGGGCTCAAAACATGCAGCCCTGATGTCTCTCATGATAGCAGGTGGTTAAGTAGAAATTTGCTGCTCGGCTGACCCGGCAGGAACAAACGTATGCCAAAAATGTACGTAGAATGAGATTTTCAGTGAATAGCAGCCAGGCACATTTTAGCAAGTTTTACTTGTAAGTGGGGATGGAAACGCTTTTTAGGCTCAGTACTGGGCTCAAAAGATGCAGCCCTGATGTCTCTCATGATAGCAGGTGGTTAAGTAGAAATTCGCTGCTCGGCTGACCCTGCAGGAGCAAACGTATGCTAAAAATGTTCATAGAATGAGATTTTCAGTGAAGAGCAGCCTTGCACATTTTAACAAGTTTTACTTGTAAGTGGGGTTGGAAACGCTTTTCAGGCTCAATACTGGGCTCAAAAGATGCAGCCCTGATGTCTCTCATGATAGCAGGTGGTTAAGTAGAAATTCGCTGCTCGGCTGACCCTGCAGGAGCAAACGTATGCTAAAAATGTTCGTAGAATGAGATTTTCAGTGAAGAGCAGCCAGGCACATTTTAGCAAGTTTTACTTGTAAGTGGGGTTGGAAACGCTTTTCAGGCTCAGTACTGGGCTCAAAACATGCAGTCCTGATGTCTCTCATGATAGGAGGTGGAAAAGTAGAAATTCGCTGCTCGGCTGACCCTGCAGGAGCAAATGTATGCTAAAAATGTTCGTAGAATGAGATTTTCAGTGAAGAGCAGCCAGGCACATTTTAGCAAGTTTTACTTGTAAGTGGGGTTGGAAATGCTTTTCAGGCTCAGTACTGGGCTCAAAACATGCAGCCCTGATGTCTCCCATGATAGCAGGTGGTTAAGTAGAAATTCGCTGCTCGGCTGAACCAGCAGGAGCAAACGTATGCGAAAAAATGTTCGTAGAATGAGTTTTTCAGTGAAGAGCAGCCAGGCACATTTTAGCAAGTTTACTTGTAAGTGGGGTTGGAAACGCTTTTCAGGCTCAGTACTGGGCTCAAAGATGCAGCCCTGATGTCTCTCATGATAGCAGGTGGTTAAGTAGAAATTCGCTGCTCGGCTGACCCGGCAGGAACAAACGTATGCCAAAAATGTACGTAGAATGAGATTTTCAGTGAATAGCAGCCAGGTACATTTTAGCAAGTTTTACTTGTAAGTGGGGTTGGAAACGCTTTTCAGGCTCAATACTGGGCTCAAAAGATGCAGCCCTGATGTCTCTCATGATAGCAGGTGGTTAAGTAGAAATTCGCTGCTCGGCTGACCCTGCAGGAGCAAACGTATGCTAAAAATGTTCGTAGAATGAGATTTTCAGTGAAGAGCAGCCTGGCACATTTTAGCAAGTTTTACTTATAAGTGGGGTTGGAAACGCTTTTCAGGCTCAGTACTGGGCTCAAAAGATGCAGCCCTGATGTCTCTCATGATAGCAGGTGGTTAAGTAGAAATTCGCTGCTCGGCTGATCCAGCAGGAGCAAACATATGCGAAAAATGTACGTAGAATGAGCTTTTCAGTGAAGAGCAGCCAGGCACATTTTAGCAAGTTTTACTTGTAAGTGGGGTTGGAAACGCTTTTCAGGCTCAGTACTGGGCTCAAAACATGCAGTCTTGATGTCTCTCATGATAGGAGGTGGTAAAGTAGAAATTCGCTGCTCGGCTGACCCTGCAGGAGCAAATGTATGCTAAAAATGTTTGTAGAATGAGATTTTCAGTGAAGAGCAGCCAGGCACATTTTAGCAAGTTTTACTAGTAAGTGGGGTTGGAAATGCTTTTCAGGCTCAGTACTGGGCTCAAAACATGCAGCCCTGATGTCTCTCATGATAGCAGGTGGTTAAGTAGAAATTCGCTGCTCGGCTGACCCTGCAGGAGCAAACGTATGCTAAAAATGTTCGTAGAATGAGATTTTCAGTGAAGAGCAGCCAGGCACATTTTAGCAAGTTTTACTTGTAAGTGGTGTTGGAAACGCTTTTCAGGCTCAATACTGGGCTCAAAACATGCAGCCCTGATGTCTCTCATGATAGCAGGTGGTTAAGTAGAAATTCGCTGCTCGGCTGATCCAGCAGGAGCAAACATATGCGAAAAATGTACGTAGAATGAGATTTTCAGTGGAGAGCAGCCTGGCACATTTTAGCAAGTTTTACTTGTAAGTGGGGTTGGAAACGCTTTTCAGGCTCAGTACTGGCCTCAAAAGATGCAGCCCTGATGTCTCTCATGATAGCAGGTGGTTAAGTAGAAATTCGCTGCTCGGCTGACCCTGCAGGAGCAAACGTATGCTAAAAATGTTCGTAGAATGAGCTTTTCAGTGAAGAGCAGCCAGGCACATTTTAGCAAGTTTTACTTGAGGGGGTGGAAACGCTTTTCAGGCTCAGTACTGGGCTCAAAAGAAGCAGCCCTGATGTCTCTCATGATAGCAGGTGGTTAAGTAGAAATTCGCTGCTCGGCTGACCCTGCAGGAGCCAACGTATGCTAAAAATGTTCGTAGAATGAGATTTTCAGTGAAGAGCAGCCAGGCACATTTTAGCAAGTTTTACCTGTATGTGGGGTTGGAAACGCTTTTCAGTCTCAGTACTGGGCTCAAAAGATGCAGCCCTGATGCCTCTCATGATAGGAGGTGGTAAAGTAGAAATTTGCTGCTCGGCTGACCCTGCAGGAGCAAATGTATGCTAAAAATGTTCGTAGAATGAGATTTTCAGTGAAGAGCAGCCTGGCACATTTTAGCAAGTTTTACTTGTAAGTGGGGTTGGAAATGCTTTTCAGGCTCAGTACTGGGCTCAAAACATGCAGTCCTGATGTCTCTCATGATAGGAGGTGGTAAAGTAGAAATTTGCTGCTCGGCTGACCCTGCATGAGCAAATGTATGCTAAAAATGTTCGTAGAATGAGCTTTTCAGTGAAGAGCAGCCAGGCACATTTTAGCAAGTTTTACTTGTAAGTGGGGTTGGAAACGCTTTTCAGGCTCAGTACTGGGCTCAAAGATGCAGCCCTGATGTCTCTCATGATAGCAGGTGGTTAAGTAGAAATTCGCTGCTCGGCTGACCCGGCAGGAACAAACGTATGCCAAAAATGTACGTAGAATGAGATTTTCAGTGAATAGCAGCCAGGTACATTTTAGCAAGTTTTACTTGTAAGTGGGGATGGAAACGCTTTTTAGGCTCAGTACTGGGCTCAAAAGATGCAGCCCTGATGTCTCTCATGATAGCAGGTGGTTAAGAAGAAATTCGCTGCTCGGCTGACCCTGCAGGAGCAAACGTATGCTAAAAATGTTCGTAGAATGAGATTTTCAGTGAAGAGCAGCCAGGCACATTTTAGCAAGTTTTACTTGTAAGTGGGGTTGGAAACGCTTTTCAGGCTCAATACTGGGCTCAAAAGATGCAGCCCTGATGTCTCTCATGATAGCAGGTGGTTAAGTAGAAATTCGCTGCTCGGCTGACCCTGCAGGAGCAAACGTATGCTAAAAATGTTCGTAGAATGAGATTTTCAGTGAAGAGCAGCCTGGCACATTTTAGCAAGTTTTACTTGTAAGTGGGGTTGGAAACGCTTTTCAGGCTCAGTACTGGGCTCAAAAGATGCAGCCCTGATGTCTCTCATGATAGCAGGTGGTTAAGTAGAAATTCGCTGCTCGGCTGATCCAGCAGGAGCAAACATATGCCAAAAATGTACGTAGAATGAGCTTTTCAGTGAAGAGCAGCCAGGCACATTTTAGCAAGTTTTACTAGTAAGTGGGGTTGGAAACGCTTTTCAGGCTCAGTACTGGGCTCAAAACATGCAGCCCTGATGTCTCTCATGATAGCAGGTGGTTAAGTAGAAATTCGCTGCTCGGCTGACCCTGCAGGATCAAACGTATGCTAAAAATGTTTGTAGAATGAGATTTTCAGTGAAGAGCAGCCAGGCACATTTTAGCAAGTTTTACTTGTAAGTGGGGTAGGAAACGCTTTTCAGGCTCAGTACTGGGCTCAAAAGATGCAGCCCTGATTTCTCTCATGATAGCAGGTGGTTAAGTAGAAATTCGCTGCTCGGCTGACCCTGCAGGAGCAAACATATGCTAAAAATGTACGTAGAATGAGATTTTCAGTGAAGAGCAGCCAGGCACATTTTAGCAAGTTTTACTTGTAAGTGGGGTTGGAAACGCTTTTCAGGCTCAATACTGGGCTCAAAAGATGCAGTGATGTCTCTCATGATAGGAGGTGGTTAAGTAGAAATTCGCTGCTCGGCTGAACCAGCAGGAGCAAACGTATGCGAAAAATGTTCGTAGAATGAGTTTTTCAGTGAAGAGCAGCCAGGCACATTTTAGCAAGTTTTACTTGTAAGTGGGGTTGGAAACGCTTTTCAGGCTCAGTACTGGGCTCAAAGATGCAGCCCTGATGTCTCTCATGATAGCAGGTGGTTAAGTAGAAATTCGCTGCTCGGCTGACCCGGCAGGAACAAACGTATGCCAAAAATGTACGTAGAATGAGATTTTCAGTGAATAGCAGCCAGGTACATTTTAGCAAGTTTTACTTGTAAGTGGGGATGGAAATGCTTTTTAGGCTCAGTACTGGGCTCAAAAGATGCAGCCCTGATGTCTCTCATGATAGCAGGTGGTTAAGTAGAAATTCGCTGCTCGGCTGACCCTGCAGGAGCAAACGTATGCTAAAAATGTTCGTAGAATGAGATTTTCAGTGAAGAGCAGCCAGGCACATTTTAGCAAGTTTTACTTGTAAGTGGGGTTGGAAACGCTTTTCAGGCTCAGTACTGGGCTCAAAACATGCAGTCCTGATGTCTCTCATGACAGGAGGTGGTAAAGTAGAAATTCGCTGCTCGGCTGACCCTGCAGGAGCAAATGTATGCTAAAAATGTTTGTAGAATGAGATTTTCAGTGAAGAGCAGCCAGGCACATTTTAGCAAGTTTTACTTGTAAGTGGGGTTGGAAACT
Organism: Lissotriton helveticus; assembly: GCF_964261635.1. Classification (NCBI taxonomy): domain Eukaryota; kingdom Metazoa; phylum Chordata; class Amphibia; order Caudata; family Salamandridae; genus Lissotriton; species Lissotriton helveticus. The sequence goes on along the minus strand of NC_136061.1, from coordinate 1,351,683,330 downwards.
CTTTTCAGGCTCAGTACTGGGCTCAAAGATGCAGCCCTGATGTCTCTCATGATAGCAGGTGGTTAAGTAGAAATTCGCTGCTCGGCTGACCCTGCAGGAGCAAACGTATGCTAAAAATGTTCATAGAATGAGATTTTCAGTGAAGAGCAGCCAGGCACATTTTAGCAGGTTTTACTTGTAAGTGGGGTTGGAAACTCTTTTCAGGCTCAGTACTGGGCTCAAAACATGCAGTCCTGATGTCTCTCATGATAGGAGGTGGTAAAGTAGAAATTCGCTGCTCGGCTGACCCTGCAGGAGCAAATGTATGCTAAAAATGTTTGTAGAATGAGATTTTCAGTGAAGAGCAGCCAGGCACATTTTAGCAAGTTTTACTTGTAAGTGGGGTTGGAAACGCTTTTCAGGCTCAGTACTGGGCTCAAAGATGCAGCCCTGATGTCTCTCATGATAGCAGGTGGTTAAGTAGAAATTCGCTGCTCGGCTGACCCTGCAGGAGCAAACGTATGCTAAAAATGTTCATAGAATGAGATTTTCAGTGAAGAGCAGCCAGGCACATTTTAGCAGGTTTTACTTGTAAGTGGGGTTGGAAACGCTTTTCAGGCTCAGTACTGGGCTCAAAAGATGCAGCCCTGATGTCTCTCATGATAGCAGGTGGTTAAGTAGAAATTCGCTGCTCGGCTGACCATGCAGGAGCAAACGTATGCTAAAAATGTTCGTAGAATGAGATTTTCAGTGAAGAGCAGCCAGGCACATTTTAGCAAGTTTTACTTGTAAGTGGGGTTGGAAACGCTTTTCAGGCTCAATACTGGGCTCAAAAGATGCAGCCCTGATGTCTCTTATGATAGCAGGTGGTTAAGTAGAAATTCGCTGCTCAGCTGATCCAGCATGAGCAAACATATGCGAAAAATGTACGTAGAATGAGCTTTTTCAGTGAAGAGCAGCCAGGCACATTTTAGCAAGTTTTACTTGTAAGTGGGGTTGGAAACGCTTTTCAGGCTCAGTACTGGGCTCAAAAGATGCAGCCCTGATGTCTCTCATGATAGCAGGTGGTTAAGAAGAAATTTGCTGCTCGGCTGACCCTGCAGGATCAAATGTATGCTAAAAATGTTCGTAGAATGAGATTTTCAGTGAAGAGCAGCCAGGCACATTTTAGCAAGTTTTACTTGTAAGTGGGGTAGGAAACGCTTTTCAGGCTCAGTACTGGGCTCAAAACATGCAGTCCTGATGTCTCTCATGATAGGAGGTGGTAAAGTAGAAATTCGCTGCTCGGCTGACCCTGCAGGAGCAAATGTATGCTAAAAATGTTCGTAGAATGAGATTTTCAGTGAAGAGCAGCCAGGCACATTTTAGCAAGTTTTACTTGTAAGTGGGGTTGGAAACGCTTTTCAGGCTCAGTACTGGGCTCAAAACATGCATCCCTGATGTCTCTCATGATAGCAGGTGGTTAAGTAGAAATTCGCTGCTCGGCTGACCCTGCAGGAGCAAACGTATGCTAAAAATGTTCGTAGAATGAGATTTTCAGTGAAGAGCAGCCAGGCACATTTTAACAAGTTTTACTTGTAAGTAGGGTTGGAAACGCTTTTCAGGCTCAGTACTGGGCTCAAAAGATGCAGCCCTGATGTCTCTCATGATAGCAGGTGGTTAAGTAGAAATTCGCTGCTCGGCTGACCCTGCAGGAGCAAACGTATGCTAAAAATGTTCGTAGAATGAGATTTTCAGTGAAGAGCAGCCTGGCACATTTTAGCAAGTTTTACTTATAAGTGGGGTTGGAAACACTTTTCAGGCTCAGTACTGGGCTCAAAAGATGCAGCCCTGATGTCTCTCATGATAGCAGGTGGTTAAGTAGAAATTCGCTGCTCGGCTGATCCAGCAGGAGCAAACATATGCGAAAAATGTACGTAGAATGAGCTTTTCAGTGAAGAGCAGCCAGGCACATTTTAGCAAGTTTTACTTGTAAGTGGGGTTGGAAACGCTTTTCAGGCTCAGTACTGGGCTCAAAACATGCAGTCTTGATGTCTCTCATGATAGCAGGTGGTTAAGTAGAAATTCGCTGCTCGGCTGATCCAGCAGGAGCAAATGTATGCTAAAAATGTTTGTAGAATGAGATTTTCAGTGGAGAGCAGCCTGGCACATTTTAGCAAGTTTTACTTGTAAGTGGGGTTGGAAATGCTTTTCAGGCTCAGTACTGGGCTCAAAAGATGCAGCCCTGATGTCTCTCATGATAGCAGGTGGTTAAGTAGAAATTCGCTGCTCGGCTGACCCTGCAGGAGCAAACGTATGCTAAAAATGTTCGTAGAATGAGCTTTTCAGTGAAGAGCAGCCAGGCACATTTTAGCAAGTTTTACTTGAGGGGGTGGAAACGCTTTTCAGGCTCAGTACTGGGCTCAAAAGAAGCAGCCCTGATGTCTCTCATGATAGCAGGTGGTTAAGTAGAAATTCGCTGCTCGGCTGACCCTGCAGGAGCCAACGTATGCTAAAAATGTTCGTAGAATGAGATTTTCAGTGAAGAGCAGCCAGGCACATTTTAGCAAGTTTTACCTGTATGTGGGGTTGGAAACGCTTTTCAGTCTCAGTACTGGGCTCAAAAGATGCAGCCCTGATGCCTCTCATGATAGGAGGTGGTAAAGTAGAAATTTGCTGCTCGGCTGACCCTGCAGGAGCAAATGTATGCTAAAAATGTTCGTAGAATGAGATTTTCAGTGAAGAGCAGCCTGGCACATTTTAGCAAGTTTTACTTGTAAGTGGGGTTGGAAATGCTTTTCAGGCTCAGTACTGGGCTCAAAACATGCAGTCCTGATGTCTCTCATGATAGGAGGTGGTAAAGTAGAAATTTGCTGCTCGGCTGACCCTGCATGAGCAAATGTATGCTAAAAATGTTCGTAGAATGAGCTTTTCAGTGAAGAGCAGCCAGGCACATTTTAGCAAGTTTTACTTGTAAGTGGGGTTGGAAACGCTTTTCAGGCTCAGTACTGGGCTCAAAGATGCAGCCCTGATGTCTCTCATGATAGCAGGTGGTTAAGTAGAAATTCGCTGCTCGGCTGACCCGGCAGGAACAAACGTATGCCAAAAATGTACGTAGAATGAGATTTTCAGTGAATAGCAGCCAGGTACATTTTAGCAAGTTTTACTTGTAAGTGGGGATGGAAACGCTTTTTAGGCTCAGTACTGGGCTCAAAAGATGCAGCCCTGATGTCTCTCATGATAGCAGGTGGTTAAGAAGAAATTCGCTGCTCGGCTGACCCTGCAGGAGCAAACGTATGCTAAAAATGTTCGTAGAATGAGATTTTCAGTGAAGAGCAGCCAGGCACATTTTAGCAAGTTTTACTTGTAAGTGGGGTTGGAAACGCTTTTCAGGCTCAATACTGGGCTCAAAAGATGCAGCCCTGATGTCTCTCATGATAGCAGGTGGTTAAGTAGAAATTCGCTGCTCGGCTGACCCTGCAGGAGCAAACGTATGCTAAAAATGTTCGTAGAATGAGATTTTCAGTGAAGAGCAGCCTGGCACATTTTAGCAAGTTTTACTTGTAAGTGGGGTTGGAAACGCTTTTCAGGCTCAGTACTGGGCTCAAAAGATGCAGCCCTGATGTCTCTCATGATAGCAGGTGGTTAAGTAGAAATTCGCTGCTCGGCTGATCCAGCAGGAGCAAACATATGTGAAAAATGTACGTAGAATGAGCTTTTCAGTGAAGAGCAGCCAGGCACATTTTAGCAAGTTTTACTAGTAAGTGGGGTTGGAAACGCTTTTCAGGCTCAGTACTGGGCTCAAAACATGCAGCCCTGATGTCTCTCATGATAGCAGGTGGTTAAGTAGAAATTCGCTGCTCGGCTGACCCTGCAGGATCAAACGTATGCTAAAAATGTTTGTAGAATGAGATTTTCAGTGAAGAGCAGCCAGGCACATTTTAGCAAGTTTTACTTGTAAGTGGGGTAGGAAACGCTTTTCAGGCTCAGTACTGGGCTCAAAAGATGCAGCCCTGATGTCTCTCATGATAGCAGGTGGTTAAGTAGAAATTCGCTGCTCGGCTGACCCTGCAGGAGCAAACATATGCTAAAAATGTACGTAGAATGACATTTTCAGTGAAGAGCAGCCAGGCACATTTTAGCAAGTTTTACTTGTAAGTGGGGTTGGAAACGCTTTTCAGGCTCAATACTGGGCTCAAAAGATGCAGTGATGTCTCTCATGATAGGAGGTGGTTAAGTAGAAATTCGCTGCTCGGCTGAACCAGCAGGAGCAAACGTATGCGAAAAATGTTCGTAGAATGAGTTTTTCAGTGAAGAGCAGCCAGGCACATTTTAGCAAGTTTTACTTGTAAGTGGGGTTGGAAACGCTTTTCAGGCTCAGTACTGGGCTCAAAGATGCAGCCCTGATGTCTCTCATGATAGCAGGTGGTTAAGTAGAAATTCGCTGCTCGGCTGACCCGGCAGGAACAAACGTATGCCAAAAATGTACGTAGAATGAGATTTTCAGTGAATAGCAGCCAGGTACATTTTAGCAAGTTTTACTTGTAAGTGGGGATGGAAACGCTTTTTAGGCTCAGTACTGGGCTCAAAAGATGCAGCCCTGATGTCTCTCATGATAGCAGGTGGTTAAGTAGAAATTCGCTGCTCGGCTGACCCTGCAGGAGCAAACGTATGCTAAAAATGTTCGTAGAATGAGATTTTCAGTGAAGAGCAGCCAGGCACATTTTAGCAAGTTTTACTTGTAAGTGGGGTTGGAAACGCTTTTCAGGCTCAGTACTGGGCTCAAAACATGCAGTCCTGATGTCTCTCATGATAGGAGGTGGTAAAGTAGAAATTCGCTGCTCGGCTGACCCTGCAGGAGCAAATGTATGCTAAAAATGTTTGTAGAATGAGATTTTCAGTGAAGAGCAGCCAGGCACATTTTAGCAAGTTTTACTTGTAAGTGGGGTTGGAAACGCTTTTCAGGCTCAGTACTGGGCTCAAAGATGCAGCCCTGATGTCTCTCATGATAGCAGGTGGTTAAGTAGAAATTCGCTGCTCGGCTGACCCTGCAGGAGCAAACGTATGCTAAAAATGTTCATAGAATGAGATTTTCAGTGAAGAGCAGCCAGGCACATTTTAGCAGGTTTTACTTGTAAGTGGGGTTGGAAACGCTTTTCAGGCTCAGTACTGGGCTCAAAAGATGCAGCCCTGATGTCTCTCATGATAGCAGGTGGTTAAGTAGAAATTCGCTGCTCGGCTGACCATGCAGGAGCAAACGTATGCTAAAAATGTTCGTAGAATGAGATTTTCAGTGAAGAGCAGCCAGGCACATTTTAGCAAGTTTTACTTGTAAGTGGGGTTGGAAACGCTTTTCAGGCTCAATACTGGGCTCAAAAGATGCAGCCCTGATGTCTCTTATGATAGCAGGTGGTTAAGTAGAAATTCGCTGCTCAGCTGATCCAGCATGAGCAAACATATGCGAAAAATGTACGTAGAATGAGCTTTTTCAGTGAAGAGCAGCCAGGCACATTTTAGCAAGTTTTACTTGTAAGTGGGGTTGGAAACGCTTTTCAGGCTCACTACTGGGCTCAAAAGATGCAGCCCTGATGTCTCTCATGATAGCAGGTGGTTAAGAAGAAATTTGCTGCTCGGCTGACCCTGCAGGATCAAACGTATGCTAAAAATGTTCGTAGAATGAGATTTTCAGTGAAGAGCAGCCAGGCACATTTTAGCAAGTTTTACTTGTAAGTGGGGTAGGAAACGCTTTTCAGGCTCAGTACTGGGCTCAAAAGATGCAGCCCTGATGTCACTCATGATAGCAGGTGGTTAAGTAGAAATTCCCTGCTCGGCTGACCCTGCAGGAGCAAACATATGCTAAAAATGTACGTAGAATGAGATTTTCAGTGAAGAGCAGCCAGGCACATTTTAGCAAGTTTTACTTGTAAGTGGGGTTGGAAACGCTTTTCAGGCTCAATACTGGGCTCAAAAGATGCAGCCCTGATGTCTCTCATGATAGGAGGTGGTTAAAGTAGAAATTTGCTGCTCGGCTGAACCAGCAGGAGCAAACGTATGCGAAAAATGTTCGTAGAATGAGTTTTTCAGTGAAGAACAGCCAGGCACATTTTAGCAAGTTTTACTTGTAAGTGGGGTTGGAAACGCTTTTCAGGCTCAGTACTGGGCTCAAAGATGCAGCCCTGATGTCTCTCATGATAGCAGGTGGTTAAGTAGAAATTCGCTGCTCGGCTGACCCGGCAGGAACAAACGTATGCTAAAAATGTACATAGAATGAGATTTTCAGTGAAGAGCAGCCAGGCACATTTTAGCAAGTTTTACTTGTAAGTGGGGTTGGAAACGCTTTTCAGGCTCAATACTGGGCTCAAAACATGCAGCCCTGATGTCTCTCATGATAGGAGGTGGTTAAAGTAGAAATTTGCTGCTCGGCTGAACCAGCAGGGGCAAACGTATGCGAAAAATGTTCGTAGAATGAGTTTTTCAGTGAAGAGCAGCAGGCACATTTTAGCAAGTTTTACTTGTAAGTGGGGATGGAAACGCTTTTCAGGCTCAATACTGGGCTCACAGATGCAGCCCTGATGTCTCTCATGATAGCAGGTGGTTAAGTAGAAATTCGCTGCTCGGCTGACCCTGCAGGAGCAAACGTATGTTAAAAATGTTCGTAGAATGAGATTTTCAGTGAAGAGCAGCCAGGCACATTTTAGCAAGTTTTACTTGAGGGGGTGGAAACTCTTTTCAGGCTCAGTACTGGGCTTAAAAGAAGCAGCCCTGATGTCTCGCATGATAGCAGGTGGTTAAGTAGAAATCGCTGCTCGGCTGACCCGGCAGGAACAAACGTATGCCAAAAATGTACGTAGAATGAGATTTTCAGTGAATAGCAGCCAGGCACATTTTAGCAAGTTTTACTTGTAAGTGGGGTTGGAAACGCTTTTCAGGCTCAGTACTGGGCTCAAAAGATGCAGCCCTGATGTCTCTCATGATAGCAGGTGGTTAAGTAGAAATTCGCTGCTCGGCTGACCCTGCAGGAGCAAACGTATGCTAAAAATGTTCGTAGAATGAGATTTTCAGTGAAGAGCAGCCAGGCACATTTTAGCAAGTTTTACTTGTATGTGGGGTTGGAAACGCTTTTCAGGCTCAGTACTTGGCTCAAAAGATGCAGCCCTGATGTCTCTCATGATAGCAGGTGGTTAAGTAGAAATTCGCTGCTCGGTTGACCCTGCAGGATCAAACGTATGCTAAAAATGTTCGTAGAATGAGCTTTTCAGTGAAGAGCAGCCTGGCACATTTTAGCAAGTTTTAATTGTAAGGGGGGTTGGAAACGCTTTTCCATACTCAATACTGGGCTCAAAAGATGCAGCCCTGATGTCTCTCATGATAGCAGGTGGTTAAGTAGAAATTCGCTGCTCGGCTGACCCTGCAGGAGCAAACGTATGCTAAAAATGTTCGTAGAATGAGCTTTTCAGTGAAGAGCAGCCTGGCACATTTTAGCAAGTTTTACTTGTAAGGGGGGTTGGAAACGCTTTTCCATACTCAATACTGGGCTCAAAAGATGCAGCCCTGATGTCTCTCATGATAGCAGGTGGTTAAGTAGAAATTCGCTGCTCGGCTGATCCAGCAGGAGCAAACATATGCTAAAAATGTACGTAGAATGAGATTTTCAGTGAAGAGCAGCCAGGCACATTTTAGCAAGTTTTACTTGTAAGTGGGGTTGGAAACGCTTTTCAGGCTCAGTACTGGGCTCAAAACATGCAGCCCTGATGTCTCTCATGATAGCAGGTGGTTAAATAGAAATTCCCTGCTCGGCTGACCCTGCAGGAGCAAACGTACGCTAAAAATGTTCGTAGAATGAGATTTTCAGTGAAGAGCAGCCAGGCACATTTTAGCAAGTTTTACTTGTAAGTGGGGTTGGAAACGCTTTTCAGGCTCAATACTGGGCTCAAAACATGCAGCCCTGATGTCTCTCATGATAGCAGCTGGTTAAGTAGAAATTCGCTGCTCGGCTGATCCAGCAGGAGCAAACATATGCGAAAAATGTACGTAGAATGAGCTTTTCAGTGAAGAGCAGCCAGGCACATTTTAGCAAGTTTTACTTGTAAGAGGGGTTGGAAACGCTTTTCAGGCTCAGTACTGGGCTCAAAACATGCAGCCCTGATGTCTCTCATGATAGCAGGTTATTAAGTAGAAATTCGCTGCTCGGCTGACCCTGCAGGAGCAAACGTATGCTAAAAATGTTCGTAGAATGAGATTTTCAGTGAAGAGCAGCCAGGCACATTTTAGCAAGTTTTACTTGTAAGTGGGGTATGAAACGCTTTTCAGGCTCAGTACTGGGCTCAAAAGATGCAGCCCTGATGTCTCTCATGATAGCAGGTGGTTAAGTAGAAATTCGCTGCTCGGCTGAACCAGCAGGAGCAAACGTATGCGAAAAATGTTCGTAGAATGAGTTTTTCAGTGAAGAGCAGCCAGGCACATTTTAGCAAGTTTTACTTGTAAGTGGGGTTGGAAACGCTTTTCAGGCTCAGGTCTGGGCTCAAAGATGCAGCCCTGATGTCTCTCATGATAGCAGGTGGTTAAGTAGAAATTCGCTGCTCGGCTGACCCGGCAGGAACAAACGTATGCCAAAAATGTACGTAGAATGAGATTTTCAGTGAATAGCAGCCAGGCACATTTTAGCAAGTTTTACTTGTAAGTGGGGATGGAAACACTTTTTAGGCTCAGTACTGGGCTCAAAAGATGCAGCCCTGATAACTCTCATGATAGCAGGTGGTTAAGTAGAAATTCGCTGCTCGGCTGACCCTGCAGGAGCAAACGTATGCTAAAAATGTTCGTAGAATGAGATTTTCAGTGAAGAGCAGCCAGGCACATTTTAGCAAGTTTTACTTGTAAGTGGGCTTGGAAACGCTTTTCAGGCTCAATACTGGGCTCAAAAGATGCAGCCCTGATGTCTCTCATGATAGCAGCTGGTTAAGTAGAATTTCGCTGCTCGGCTGATCCAGCAGGAGCAAACATATGCGAAAAATGTACGTAGAATGAGCTTTTCAGTGATGCAGCCCTGATGTCTCTCATGATAGCAGGTGGTTAAGTAGAAATTCGCTGCTCGGCTGACCCTGCAGGAGCAAACGTATGCTAAAAATGTTCGTAGAATGAGATTTTCAGTGAAGAGCAGCCAGGCACATTTTAGCAAGTTTTACTTGTAAGTGGGGTTGGAAACGCTTTTCAGGCTCAATACTGGGCTCAAAAGATGCAGCCCTGATGTCTCTCATGATAGCAGGTGGTTAAGTAGAAATTCGCTGCTCGGCTGATCCAGCAGGAGCAAACATATGCGAAAAATGTACGTAGAATGAGCTTTTCAGTGAAGAGCAGCCAGGCACATTTTAGCAAGTTTTACTTGTAAGTGGGGTTGGAAACGCTTTTCAGGCTCAGTACTGGGCTCAAAACATGCAGTCCTGATGTCTCTCATGATAGGAGGTGGAAAAGTAGAAATTCGCTGCTCGGCTGACCCTGCAGGAGCAAATGTATGCTAAAAATGTTCGTAGAATGAGATTTTCAGTGAAGAGCAGCCAGGCACATTTTAGCAAGTTTTACTTGTAAGTGGGGTTGGATACGCTTTTCAGGCTCAGTACTGGGCTCAAAACATGCAGCCCTGATCTCTCCCATGATAGCAGGTGGTTAAGTAGAAATTCGCTGCTCGGCTGAACCAGCAGGAGCAAACGTATGCGAAAAAATGTTCGTAGAATGAGTTTTTCAGTGAAGAGCAGCCAGGCACATTTTAGCAAGTTTTACTTGTAAGTGGGGTTGGAAACGCTTTTCAGGCTCAGTACTGGGCTCAAAGATGCAGCCCTGATGTCTCTCATGATAGCGGGTGGTTAAGTAGAAATTCGCTGCTCGGCTGACCCGGCAGGAATAAACGTATGCCAAAAATGTACGTAGAATGAGATTTTCAGTGAATAGCAGCCAGGTACATTTTAGCAAGTTTTACTTGTAAGTGGGGATGGAAACGCTTTTTAGGCTCAGTACTGGGCTCAAAAGATGCAGCCCTGATGTCTCTCATGATAGCAGGTGGTTAAGTAGAAATTCGCTGCTCGGCTGACCCTGCAGGAGCAAACGTATGCTAAAAATGTTCGTAGAATGAGATTTTCAGTGAAGAGCAGCCAGGCACATTTTAGCAAGTTTTACTTGTAAGTGGGGTTGGAAACGCTTTTCAGGCTCAATACTGGGCTCAAAAGATGCAGCCCTGATGTCTCTCATGATAGCAGGTGGTTAAGTAGAAATTCGCTGCTTGGCTGACCCTGCAGGAGCAAACAAATGCTAAAAATGTTCGTAGAATGAGATTTTCAGTGAAGAGCAGCCTGGCACATTTTAGCAAGTTTTACTTGTAAGTGGGGTGGAAACGCTTTTCAGGCTCAGTACTGGGCTCAAAAGATGCAGCCCTGATGTCTCTCATGATAGCAGGTGGTTACGTAGAAATTCGCTGCTCGGCTGATCCAGCAGGAGCAAACATATGCGAAAAATGTACGTAGAATGAGCTTTTCAGTGAAGAGCAGCCTGGCACATTTTAACAAGTTTTACTTGTAAGTGGGGTTGGAAACGCTTTTCAGGCTCAATACTGGGCTCAAAAGATGCAGCCCTGATGTCTCTCATGATAGCAGGTGGTTAAGTAGAAATTCGCTGCTCGGCTGACCCTGCAGGAGCAAACGTATGCTAAAAATGTTCGTAGAATGAGATTTTCAGTGAAGAGCAGCCAGGCACATTTTAGCAAGTTTTACTTGTAAGTGGGGTTGGAAACGCTTTTCAGGCTCAGTACTGGGCTCAAAACATGCAGTCCTGATGTCTCTCATGATAGGAGGTGGAAAAGTAGAAATTCGCTGCTCGGCTGACCCTGCAGGAGCAAATGTATGCTAAAAATGTTCGTAGAATGAGATTTTCAGTGAAGAGCAGCCAGGTACATTTTAGCAAGTTTTACTTGTAAGTGGGGATGGAAACGCTTTTTAGGCTCAGTACTGGGCTCAAAAGATGCAGCCCTGATGTCTCTCATGATAGCAGGTGGTTAAGTAGAAATTTGCTGCTCGGCTGACCCTGCAGGAGCAAACGTATGCTAAAAATGTTCGTAGAATGAGATTTTCAGTGAAGAGCAGCCAGGCACATTTTAGCAAGTTTTACTTGTAAGTGGGGTTGGAAACGCTTTTCAGGCTCAATACTGGGCTCAAAAGATGCAGCCCTGATGTCTCTCATGATAGCAGGTGGTTAAGTAGAAATTCGCTGCTCGGCTGATCCAGCAGGAGCAAACGTATGCGAAAAATGTACGTAGAATGAGCTTTTCAGTGATGCAGCCCTGATGTCTCTCATGATAGCAGGTGGTTAAGTAGAAATTCGCTGCTCGGCTGACCCTGCAGGAGCAAACGTATGCTAAAAATGTTCGTAGAATGAGATTTTCAGTGAAGAGCAGCCAGGCACATTTTAGCAAGTTTTACTTGTAAGTGGGGTTGGAAACGCTTTTCAGGCTCAATACTGGGCTCAAAAGATGCAGCCCTGATGTCTCTCATGATAGCAGGTGGTTAAGTAGAAATTCGCTGCTCGGCTGATCCAGCAGGAGCAAACATATGCGAAAAATGTACGTAGAATGAGCTTTTCAGTGAAGAGCAGCCAGGCACATTTTAGCAAGTTTTACTTGTAAGTGGGGTTGGAAACGCTTTTCAGGCTCAGTACTGGGCTCAAAACATGCAGTCCTGATGTCTCTCATGATAGGAGGTGGAAAAGTAGAAATTCGCTGCTCGGCTGACCCTGCAGGAGCAAATGTATGCTAAAAATGTTCGTAGAATGAGATTTTCAGTGAAGAGCAGCCAGGCACATTTTAGCAAGTTTTACTTGTAAGTGGGGTTGGATACGCTTTTCAGGCTCAGTACTGGGCTCAAAACATGCAGCCCTGATCTCTCCCATGATAGCAGGTGGTTAAGTAGAAATTCGCTGCTCGGCTGAACCAGCAGGAGCAAACGTATGCGAAAAAATGTTCGTAGAATGAGTTTTTCAGTGAAGAGCAGCCAGGCACATTTTAGCAAGTTTTACTTGTAAGTGGGGTTGGAAACGCTTTTCAGGCTCAGTACTGGGCTCAAAGATGCAGCCCTGATGTCTCTCATGATAGCGGGTGGTTAAGTAGAAATTCGCTGCTCGGCTGACCCGGCAGGAATAAACGTATGCCAAAAATGTACGTAGAATGAGATTTTCAGTGAATAGCAGCCAGGTACATTTTAGCAAGTTTTACTTGTAAGTGGGGATGGAAACGCTTTTTAGGCTCAGTACTGGGCTCAAAAGATGCAGCCCTGATGTCTCTCATGATAGCAGGTGGTTAAGTAGAAATTCGCTGCTCGGCTGACCCTGCAGGAGCAAACGTATGCTAAAAATGTTCGTAGAATGAGATTTTCAGTGAAGAGCAGCCAGGCACATTTTAGCAAGTTTTACTTGTAAGTGGGGTTGGAAACGCTTTTCAGGCTCAATACTGGGCTCAAAAGATGCAGCCCTGATGTCTCTCATGATAGCAGGTGGTTAAGTAGAAATTCGCTGCTTGGCTGATCCTGCAGGAGCAAACAAATGCAAAAAATGTTCGTAGAATGAGATTTTCAGTGAAGAGCAGCCTGGCACATTTTAGCAAGTTTTACTTGTAAGTGGGGTGGAAACGCTTTTCAGGCTCAGTACTGGGCTCAAAAGATGCAGCCCTGATGTCTCTCATGATAGCAGGTGGGTACGTAGAAATTCGCTGCTCGGCTGATCCAGCAGGAGCAAACATATGCGAAAAATGTACGTAGAATGAGCTTTTCAGTGAAGAGCAGCCTGGCACATTTTAACAAGTTTTACTTGTAAGTGGGGTTGGAAACGCTTTTCAGGCTCAATACTGGGCTCAAAAGATGCAGCCCTGATGTCTCTCATGATAGCAGGTGGTTAAGTAGAAATTCGCTGCTCGGCTGACCCTGCAGGAGCAAACGTATGCTAAAAATGTTCGTAGAATGAGATTTTCAGTGAAGAGCAGCCAGGCACATTTTAGCAAGTTTTACTTGTAAGTGGGGTTGGAAACGCTTTTCAGGCTCAGTACTGGGCTCAAAACATGCAGTCCTGATGTCTCTCATGATAGGAGGTGGAAAAGTAGAAATTCGCTGCTCGGCTGACCCTGCAGGAGCAAATGTATGCTAAAAATGTTCGTAGAATGAGATTTTCAGTGAAGAGCAGCCAGGCACATTTTAGCAAGTTTTACTTGTAAGTGGGGTTGGAAACGCTTTTCAGGCTCAGTACTGGGTTCAAAGATGCAGCCCTGATGTCTCTCATGATAGCAGGTGGTTAAGTAGAAATTCGCTGCTCGGCTGACCCGGCAGGAACAAACGTATGCCAAAAATGTTCGTAGAATGAGATTTTCATTGAATAGCAGCCAGGTACATTTTAGCAAGTTTTACTTGTAAGTGGGGATGGAAACGCTTTTTAGGCTCAGTACTGGGCTCAAAAGATGCAGCCCTGATGTCTCTCATGATAGCAGGTGGTTAAGTAGAAATTTGCTGCTCGGCTGACCCTGCAGGAGCAAACGTATGCTAAAAATGTTCGTAGAATGAGATTTTCAGTGAAGAGCAGCCAGGCACATTTTAGCAAGTTTTACTTGTAAGTGGGGTTGGAAACGCTTTTCAGGCTCAATACTGGGCTCAAAAGATGCAGCCCTGATGTCTCTCATGATAGCAGGTGGTTAAGTAGAAATTCGCTGCTCGGCTGATCCAGCAGGAGCAAACGTATGCGAAAAATGTACGTAGAATGAGCTTTTCAGTGATGCAGCCCTGATGTCTCTCATGATAGCAGGTGGTTAAGTAGAAATTCGCTGCTCGGCTGACCCTGCAGGAGCAAACGTATGCTAAAAATGTTCGTAGAATGAGATTTTCAGTGAAGAGCAGCCAGGCACATTTTAGCAAGTTTTACTTGTAAGTGGGGTTGGAAAAGCTTTTCAGGCTCAATACTGGGCTCAAAAGATGCAGCCCTGATGTCTCTCATGATAGCAGGTGGTTAAGTAGAAATTCGCTGCTCGGCTGATCCAGCAGGAGCAAACATATGCGAAAAATGTACGTAGAATGAGCTTTTCAGTGAAGAGCAGCCAGGCACATTTTAGCAAGTTTTACTTGTAAGTGGGGTTGGAAACGCTTTTCAGGCTCAGTACTGGGCTCAAAACATGCAGTCCTGATGTCTCTCATGATAGGAGGTGGAAAAGTAGAAATTCGCTGCTCGGCTGACCCTGCAGGAGCAAATTGTATGCTAAAAATGTTCGTAGAATGAGATTTTCAGTGAAGAGCAGCCAGGCACATTTTAGCAAGTTTTACTTATAAGTGGGGTTGGATACGCTTTTCAGGCTCAGTACTGGGCTCAAAACATGCAGCCCTGATCTCTCCCATGATAGCAGGTGGTTAAGTAGAAATTCGCTGCTCGGCTGAACCAGCAGGAGCAAACGTATGCGAAAAAATGTTCGTAGAATGAGTTTTTCAGTGAAGAGCAGCCAGGCACATTTTAGCAAGTTTTACTTGTAAGTGGGGTTGGAAACGCTTTTCAGGCTCAGTACTGGGCTCAAAGATGCAGCCCTGATGTCTCTCATGATAGCAGGTGGTTAAGTAGAAATTCGCTGCTTGGCTGACCCTGCAGGAGCAAACAAATGCTAAAAATGTTCGTAGAATGAGATTTTCAGTGAAGAGCAGCCTGGCACATTTTAGCAAGTTTTACTTGTAAGTGGGGTGGAAACGCTTTTCAGGCTCAGTACTGGGCTCAAAAGATGCAGCCCTGATGTCTCTCATGATAGCAGGTGGTTACGTAGAAATTCGCTGCTCGGCTGATCCAGCAGGAGCAAACATATGCGAAAAATGTACGTAGAATGAGCTTTTCAGTGAAGAGCAGCCTGGCACATTTTAACAAGTTTTACTTGTAAGTGGGGTTGGAAACGCTTTTCAGGCTCAATACTGGGCTCAAAAGATGCAGCCCTGATGTCTCTCATGATAGCAGGTGGTTAAGTAGAAATTCGCTGCTCGGCTGACCCTGCAGGAGCAAACGTATGCTAAAAATGTTCGTAGAATGAGATTTTCAGTGAAGAGCAGCCAGGCACATTTTAGCAAGTTTTACTTGTAAGTGGGGTTGGAAACGCTTTTCAGGCTCAGTACTGGGCTCAAAACATGCAGTCCTGATGTCTCTCATGATAGGAGGTGGAAAAGTAGAAATTCGCTGCTCGGCTGACCCTGCAGGAGCAAATGTATGCTAAAAATGTTCGTAGAATGAGATTTTCAGTGAAGAGCAGCCAGGCACATTTTAGCAAGTTTTACTTGTAAGTGGGGTTGGAAACGCTTTTCAGGCTCAGTACTGGGCTCAAAGATGCAGCCCTGATGTCTCTCATGATAGCAGGTGGTTAAGTAGAAATTCGCTGCTCGGCTGACCCGGCAGGAACAAACGTATGCCAAAAATGTTCGTAGAATGAGATTTTCATTGAATAGCAGCCAGGTACATTTTAGCAAGTTTTACTTGTAAGTGGGGATGGAAACGCTTTTTAGGCTCAGTACTGGGCTCAAAAGATGCAGCCCTGATGTCTCTCATGATAGCAGGTGGTTAAGTAGAAATTCGCTGCTCGGCTGACCCTGCAGGAGCAAACGTATGCTAAAAATGTTCGTAGAATGAGATTTTCAGTGAAGAGCAGCCAGGCACATTTTAGCAAGTTTTACTTGTAAGTGGGGTTGGAAACGCTTTTCAGGCTCAATACTGGGCTCAAAAGATGCAGCCCTGATGTCTCTCATGATAGCAGGTGGTTAAGTAGAAATTCGCTGCTTGGCTGACCCTGCAGGAGCAAACAAATGCTAAAAATGTTCGTAGAATGAGATTTTCAGTGAAGAGCAGCCTGGCACATTTTAGCAAGTTTTACTTGTAAGTGGGGTGGAAACGCTTTTCAGGCTCAGTACTGGGCTCAAAAGATGCAGCCCTGATGTCTCTCATGATAGCAGGTGGTTACGTAGAAATTCGCTGCTCGGCTGATCCAGCAGGAGCAAACATATGCGAAAAATGTACGTAGAATGAGCTTTTCAGTGAAGAGCAGCCTGGCACATTTTAACAAGTTTTACTTGTAAGTGGGGTTGGAAACGCTTTTCAGGCTCAATACTGGGCTCAAAAGATGCAGCCCTGATGTCTCTCATGATAGCAGGTGGTTAAGTAGAAATTCGCTGCTCGGCTGACCCTGCAGGAGCAAACGTATGCTAAAAATGTTCGTAGAATGAGATTTTCAGTGAAGAGCAGCCAGGCACATTTTAGCAAGTTTTACTTGTAAGTGGGGTTGGAAACGCTTTTCAGGCTCAGTACTGGGCTCAAAACATGCAGTCCTGATGTCTCTCATGATAGGAGGTGGAAAAGTAGAAATTCGCTGCTCGGCTGACCCTGCAGGAGCAAATGTATGCTAAAAATGTTCGTAGAATGAGATTTTCAGTGAAGAGCAGCCAGGCACATTTTAGCAAGTTTTACTTGTAAGTGGGGTTGGAAACGCTTTTCAGGCTCAGTACTGGGCTCAAAGATGCAGCCCTGATGTCTCTCATGATAGCAGGTGGTTAAGTAGAAATTCGCTGCTCGGCTGACCCGGCAGGAACAAACGTATGCCAAAAAAGTTCGTAGAATGAGATTTTCATTGAATAGCAGCCAGGTACATTTTAGCAAGTTTTACTTGTAAGTGGGGATGGAAACGCTTTTTAGGCTCAGTACTGGGCTCAAAAGATGCAGCCCTGATGTCTCTCATGATAGCAGGTGGTTAAGTAGAAATTTGCTGCTCGGCTGACCCTGCAGGAGCAAACGTATGCTAAAAATGTTCGTAGAATGAGATTTTCAGTGAAGAGCAGCCAGGCACATTTTAGCAAGTTTTACTTGTAAGTGGGGTTGGAAACGCTTTTCAGGCTCAGTACTGGCCTCAAAAGATGCAGCCCTGATGTCTCTCATGATAGCAGGTGGTTAAGTAGAAATTCGCTGCTCGGCTGACCCTTTAGGATCAAACGTATGCTAAAAATGTTCGTAGAATGAGATTTTCAGTGAAGAGCAGCCAGGCACATTTTAGCAAGTTTTACTTGTAAGTGGGGTTGGAAACACTTTTCAGGCTCAATACTGGGCTCAAAACATGCAGCCCTGATGTCTCTCATGATAGCAGGTGGTTAAGTAGAAATTCGCTGCTCGGCTTACCCTGCAGGATCAAACGTATGCTAAAAATGTTCGTAGAATGAGATTTTCAGTGAATAGCAGCCTGGCACATTTTAGAAAGTTTTACTTGTAAGTGGGGTTGGAAACGCTTTTCAGGCTCAATACTGGGCTCAAAAGATGCAGCCCTGATGTCTCTCATGATAGCAGGTGGTTAAGTAGAAATTCTCTGCTCGGCTGATCCAGCAGGAGCAAACGTATGTGAAAAATGTACATAGAATGAGCTTTTTCAGTGAAGAGCAGCCAGGCACATTTTAGCAAGTTTTACTTGTAAGTGGGGTTGGAAACGCTTTTCAGGCTCAGTACTGGGCTCAAAAGATGCAGCCCTGATGTCTCTCATGATAGCAGGTGGTTAAGTAGAAATTCGCTGCTCGGCTGACCCTGCAGGATCAAACGTATGCTAAAAATGTTCGTAGAATGAGATTTTCAGTGAAGAGCAGCCAGGCACATTTTAACAAGTTTTATTTGTAAGTGGGGTAGGAAACGCTTTTCAGGCTCAGTACTGGGCTCAAAAGATGCAGCCCTGATGTCTCTCATGATAGCAGGTGGTTAAGTAGAAATTCGCTGCTCGGCTGACCCTGCAGGAGCAAACGTATGCTAAAAATGTTCGTAGAATGAGATTTTCAGTGAAGAGCAGCCAGGCACATTTTAGCAAGTTTTACTTGTAAGTGGGGTTGGAAACGCTTTTCAGGCTCAGTACTGGGCTCAAAACATGCAGTCCTGATGTCTCTCATGATAGGAGGTGGAAAAGTAGAAATTCGCTGCTCGGCTGACCCTGCAGGAGCAAATGTATGCTAAAAATGTTCGTAGAATGAGATTTTCAGTGAAGAGCAGCCAGGCACATTTTAGCAAGTTTTACTTGTAAGTGGGGTTGGAAACGCTTTTCAGGCTCAGTACTGGGCTCAAAGATGCAGCCCTGATGTCTCTCATGATAGCAGGTGGTTAAGTAGAAATTCGCTGCTCGGCTGACCCGGCAGGAACAAACGTATGCCAAAAATGTTCGTAGAATGAGATTTTCATTGAATAGCAGCCAGGTACATTTTAGCAAGTTTTACTTGTAAGTGGGGATGGAAACGCTTTTTAGGCTCAGTACTGGGCTCAAAAGATGCAGCCCTGATGTCTCTCATGATAGCAGGTGGTTAAGTAGAAATTCGCTGCTCGGCTGACCCTGCAGGAGCAAACGTATGCTAAAAATGTTCGTAGAATGAGATTTTCAGTGAAGAGCAGCCAGGCACATTTTAGCAAGTTTTACTTGTAAGTGGGGTTGGAAACGCTTTTCAGGCTCAATACTGGGCTCAAAAGATGCAGCCCTGATGTCTCTCATGATAGCAGGTGGTTAAGTAGAAATTCGCTGCTTGGCTGACCCTGCAGGAGCAAACAAATGCTAAAAATGTTCGTAGAATGAGATTTTCAGTGAAGAGCAGCCTGGCACATTTTAGCAAGTTTTACTTGTAAGTGGGGTGGAAACGCTTTTCAGGCTCAGTACTGGGCTCAAAAGATGCAGCCCTGATGTCTCTCATGATAGCAGGTGGTTACGTAGAAATTCGCTGCTCGGCTGATCCAGCAGGAGCAAACATATGCGAAAAATGTACGTAGAATGAGCTTTTCAGTGAAGAGCAGCCTGGCACATTTTAACAAGTTTTACTTGTAAGTGGGGTTGGAAACGCTTTTCAGGCTCAATACTGGGCTCAAAAGATGCAGCCCTGATGTCTCTCATGATAGCAGGTGGTTAAGTAGAAATTCGCTGCTCGGCTGACCCTGCAGGAGCAAACGTATGCTAAAAATGTTCGTAGAATGAGATTTTCAGTGAAGAGCAGCCAGGCACATTTTAGCAAGTTTTACTTGTAAGTGGGGTTGGAAACGCTTTTCAGGCTCAGTACTGGGCTCAAAACATGCAGTCCTGATGTCTCTCATGATAGGAGGTGGAAAAGTAGAAATTCGCTGCTCGGCTGACCCTGCAGGAGCAAATGTATGCTAAAAATGTTCGTAGAATGAGATTTTCAGTGAAGAGCAGCCAGGCACATTTTAGCAAGTTTTACTTGTAAGTGGGGTTGGAAACGCTTTTCAGGCTCAGTACTGGGCTCAAAGATGCAGCCCTGATGTCTCTCATGATAGCAGGTGGTTAAGTAGAAATTCGCTGCTCGGCTGACCCGGCAGGAACAAACGTATGCCAAAAATGTTCGTAGAATGAGATTTTCATTGAATAGCAGCCAGGTACATTTTAGCAAGTTTTACTTGTAAGTGGGGATGGAAACGCTTTTTAGGCTCAGTACTGGGCTCAAAAGATGCAGCCCTGATGTCTCTCATGATAGCAGGTGGTTAAGTAGAAATTTGCTGCTCGGCTGACCCTGCAGGAGCAAACGTATGCTAAAAATGTTCGTAGAATGAGATTTTCAGTGAAGAGCAGCCAGGCACATTTTAGCAAGTTTTACTTGTAAGTGGGGTTGGAAACGCTTTTCAGGCTCAATACTGGGCTCAAAAGATGCAGCCCTGATGTCTCTCATGATAGCAGGTGGTTAAGTAGAAATTCGCTGCTCGGCTGACCCTGCAGGAGCAAACGTATGCTAAAAATGTTCGTAGAATGAGATTTTCAGTGAATAGCAGCCTGGCACATTTTAGAAAGTTTTACTTGTAAGTGGGGTTGGAAACGCTTTTCAGGCTCAATACTGGGCTCAAAAGATGCAGCCCTGATGTCTCTCATGATAGCAGGTGGTTAAGTAGAAATTCTCTGCTCGGCTGATCCAGCAGGAGCAAACGTATGTGAAAAATGTACGTAGAATGAGCTTTTTCAGTGAAGAGCAGCCAGGCACATTTTAGCAAGTTTTACTTGTAAGTGGGGTTGGAAACGCTTTTCAGGCTCAGTACTGGGCTCAAAAGATGCAGCCCTGATGTCTCTCATGATAGCAGGTGGTTAAGTAGAAATTCGCTGCTCGGCTGACCCTGCAGGATCAAACGTATGCTAAAAATGTTCGTAGAATGAGATTTTCAGTGAAGAGCAGCCAGGCACATTTTAACAAGTTTTATTTGTAAGTGGGGTAGGAAACGCTTTTCAGGCTCAGTACTGGGCTCAAAAGATGCAGCCCTGATGTCTCTCATGATAGCAGGTGGTTAAGTAGAAATTCGCTGCTCGGCTGACCCTGCAGGAGCAAACGTATGCTAAAAATGTTCGTAGAATGAGATTTTCAGTGAAGAGCAGCCAGGCACATGTTAGCAAGTTTTACTTGTAAGTGGGGTTGGAAATGCTTTTCAGGCTCAGTACTGGGCTCAAAGATGCAGCCCTGATGTCTCTCATGATAGCAGGTGGTTAAGTAGAATTTCACTGCTTGGCTGACCCGGCAGGAACAAACGTATGCCAAAAATGTACGTAGAATGAGATTTTCAGTGAATAGCAGCCAGGTACATTTTAGCAAGTTTTACTTGTAAGTGGGGATGGAAACGCTTTTTAGGCTCGGTACTGGGCTCAAAAGATGCAGCCCTGATGTCTCTCATGATAGCAGGTGGTTAAGTAGAAATTCGCTGCTCGGCTGACCCTGCAGGAGCAAACGTATGCTAAAAATGTTTGTAGAATGAGATTTTCAGTGTAGAGCAGCCTGGCACATTTTAGCAAGTTTTACTTGTAAGTGGGGTTGGAAACGCTTTTCAGGCTCAGTACTGGGCTCAAAAGATGCAGCCCTGATGTCTCTCATGATAGCAGGTGGTAAAGTAGAAATTCGCTGCTCGGCTGACCCTGCAGGAGCAAATGTATGCTAAAAATGTTTGTAGAATGAGATTTTCAGTGAAGAGCAGCCAGGCACATTTTAGCAAGTTTTACTTGTAAGTGGGGTTGGAAACGCTTTTCAGGCTCAGTACTGGGCTCAAAGATGCAGCCCTGATGTCTCTCATGATAGCAGGTGGTTAAGTAGAAATTCGCTGCTCGGCTGACCCTGCAGGAGCAAACGTATGCTAAAAATGTTCATAGAATGAGATTTTCAGTGAAGAGCAGCCAGGCACATTTTAGCAGGTTTTACTTGTAAGTGGGGTTGGAAACGCTTTTCAGGCTCAGTACTGGGCTCAAAAGATGCAGCCCTGATGTCTCTCATGATAGCAGGTGGTTAAGTAGAAATTCGCTGCTCGGCTGACCATGCAGGAGCAAACGTATGCTAAAAATGTTCGTAGAATGAGATTTTCAGTGAAGAGCAGCCAGGCACATTTTAGCAAGTTTTACTTGTAAGTGGGGTTGGAAACGCTTTTCAGGCTCAATACTGGGCTCAAAAGATGCAGCCCTGATGTCTCTTATGATAGCAGGTGGTTAAGTAGAAATTCGCTGCTCAGCTGATCCAGCATGAGCAAACATATGCGAAAAATGTACGTAGAATGAGCTTTTTCAGTGAAGAGCAGCCAGGCACATTTTAGCAAGTTTTACTTGTAAGTGGGGTTGGAAACGCTTTTCAGGCTCAGTACTGGGCTCAAAAGATGCAGCCCTGATGTCTCTCATGATAGCAGGTGGTTAAGAAGAAATTTGCTGCTCGGCTGACCCTGCAGGATCAAACGTATGCTAAAAATGTTCGTAGAATGAGATTTTCAGTGAAGAGCAGCCAGGCACATTTTAGCAAGTTTTACTTGTAAGTGGGGTAGGAAACGCTTTTCAGGCTCAGTACTGGGCTCAAAAGATGCAGCCCTGATGTCACTCATGATAGCAGGTGGTTAAGTAGAAATTCGCTGCTCGGCTGACCCTGCAGGAGCAAACATATGCTAAAAATGTACGTAGAATGAGATTTTCAGTGAAGAGCAGCCAGGCACATTTTAGCAAGTTTTACTTGTAAGTGGGGTTGGAAACGCTTTTCAGGCTCAATACTGGGCTCAAAAGATGCAGCCCTGATGTCTCTCATGATAGGAGGTGGTTAAAGTAGAAATTTGCTGCTCGGCTGAACCAGCAGGAGCAAACGTATGCGAAAAATGTTCGTAGAATGAGTTTTTCAGTGAAGAACAGCCAGGCACATTTTAGCAAGTTTTACTTGTAAGTGGGGTTGGAAACGCTTTTCAGGCTCAGTACTGGGCTCAAAGATGCAGCCCTGATGTCTCTCATGATAGCAGGTGGTTAAGTAGAAATTCGCTGCTCGGCTGACCCGGCAGGAACAAACGTATGCTAAAAATGTACATAGAATGAGATTTTCAGTGAAGAGCAGCCAGGCACATTTTAGCAAGTTTTACTTGTAAGTGGGGTTGGAAACGCTTTTCAGGCTCAATACTGGGCTCAAAACATGCAGCCCTGATGTCTCTCATGATAGGAGGTGGTTAAAGTAGAAATTTGCTGCTCGGCTGAACCAGCAGGGGCAAACGTATGCGAAAAATGTTCGTAGAATGAGTTTTTCAGTGAAGAGCAGCAGGCACATTTTAGCAAGTTTTACTTGTAAGTGGGGATGGAAACGCTTTTCAGGCTCAATACTGGGCTCACAGATGCAGCCCTGATGTCTCTCATGATAGCAGGTGGTTAAGTAGAAATTCGCTGCTCGGCTGACCCTGCAGGAGCAAACGTATGTTAAAAATGTTCGTAGAATGAGATTTTCAGTGAAGAGCAGCCAGGCACATTTTAGCAAGTTTTACTTGAGGGGGTGGAAACTCTTTTCAGGCTCAGTACTGGGCTTAAAAGAAGCAGCCCTGATGTCTCGCATGATAGCAGGTGGTTAAGTAGAAATCGCTGCTCGGCTGACCCGGCAGGAACAAACGTATGCCAAAAATGTACGTAGAATGAGATTTTCAGTGAATAGCAGCCAGGCACATTTTAGCAAGTTTTACTTGTAAGTGGGGTTGGAAACGCTTTTCAGGCTCAGTACTGGGCTCAAAAGATGCAGCCCTGATGTCTCTCATGATAGCAGGTGGTTAAGTAGAAATTCGCTGCTCGGCTGACCCTGCAGGAGCAAACGTATGCTAAAAATGTTCGTAGAATGAGATTTTCAGTGAAGAGCAGCCAGGCACATTTTAGCAAGTTTTACTTGTATGTGGGGTTGGAAACGCTTTTCAGGCTCAGTACTTGGCTCAAAAGATGCAGCCCTGATGTCTCTCATGATAGCAGGTGGTTAAGTAGAAATTCGCTGCTCGGTTGACCCTGCAGGATCAAACGTATGCTAAAAATGTTCGTAGAATGAGCTTTTCAGTGAAGAGCAGCCTGGCACATTTTAGCAAGTTTTAATTGTAAGGGGGGTTGGAAACGCTTTTCCATACTCAATACTGGGCTCAAAAGATGCAGCCCTGATGTCTCTCATGATAGCAGGTGGTTAAGTAGAAATTCGCTGCTCGGCTGACCCTGCAGGAGCAAACGTATGCTAAAAATGTTCGTAGAATGAGCTTTTCAGTGAAGAGCAGCCTGGCACATTTTAGCAAGTTTTACTTGTAAGGGGGGTTGGAAACGCTTTTCCATACTCAATACTGGGCTCAAAAGATGCAGCCCTGATGTCTCTCATGATAGCAGGTGGTTAAGTAGAAATTCGCTGCTCGGCTGATCCAGCAGGAGCAAACATATGCTAAAAATGTACGTAGAATGAGATTTTCAGTGAAGAGCAGCCAGGCACATTTTAGCAAGTTTTACTTGTAAGTGGGGTTGGAAACGCTTTTCAGGCTCAGTACTGGGCTCAAAACATGCAGCCCTGATGTCTCTCATGATAGCAGGTGGTTAAATAGAAATTCCCTGCTCGGCTGACCCTGCAGGAGCAAACGTACGCTAAAAATGTTCGTAGAATGAGATTTTCAGTGAAGAGCAGCCAGGCACATTTTAGCAAGTTTTACTTGTAAGTGGGGTTGGAAACGCTTTTCAGGCTCAATACTGGGCTCAAAACATGCAGCCCTGATGTCTCTCATGATAGCAGCTGGTTAAGTAGAAATTCGCTGCTCGGCTGATCCAGCAGGAGCAAACATATGCGAAAAATGTACGTAGAATGAGCTTTTCAGTGAAGAGCAGCCAGGCACATTTTAGCAAGTTTTACTTGTAAGAGGGGTTGGAAACGCTTTTCAGGCTCAGTACTGGGCTCAAAACATGCAGCCCTGATGTCTCTCATGATAGCAGGTTATTAAGTAGAAATTCGCTGCTCGGCTGACCCTGCAGGAGCAAACGTATGCTAAAAATGTTCGTAGAATGAGATTTTCAGTGAAGAGCAGCCAGGCACATTTTAGCAAGTTTTACTTGTAAGTGGGGTATGAAACGCTTTTCAGGCTCAGTACTGGGCTCAAAAGATGCAGCCCTGATGTCTCTCATGATAGCAGGTGGTTAAGTAGAAATTCGCTGCTCGGCTGAACCAGCAGGAGCAAACGTATGCGAAAAATGTTCGTAGAATGAGTTTTTCAGTGAAGAGCAGCCAGGCACATTTTAGCAAGTTTTACTTGTAAGTGGGGTTGGAAACGCTTTTCAGGCTCAGGTCTGGGCTCAAAGATGCAGCCCTGATGTCTCTCATGATAGCAGGTGGTTAAGTAGAAATTCGCTGCTCGGCTGACCCGGCAGGAACAAACGTATGCCAAAAATGTACGTAGAATGAGATTTTCAGTGAATAGCAGCCAGGCACATTTTAGCAAGTTTTACTTGTAAGTGGGGATGGAAACACTTTTTAGGCTCAGTACTGGGCTCAAAAGATGCAGCCCTGATAACTCTCATGATAGCAGGTGGTTAAGTAGAAATTCGCTGCTCGGCTGACCCTGCAGGAGCAAACGTATGCTAAAAATGTTCGTAGAATGAGATTTTCAGTGAAGAGCAGCCAGGCACATTTTAGCAAGTTTTACTTGTAAGTGGGCTTGGAAACGCTTTTCAGGCTCAATACTGGGCTCAAAAGATGCAGCCCTGATGTCTCTCATGATAGCAGCTGGTTAAGTAGAATTTCGCTGCTCGGCTGATCCAGCAGGAGCAAACATATGCGAAAAATGTACGTAGAATGAGCTTTTCAGTGATGCAGCCCTGATGTCTCTCATGATAGCAGGTGGTTAAGTAGAAATTCGCTGCTCGGCTGACCCTGCAGGAGCAAACGTATGCTAAAAATGTTCGTAGAATGAGATTTTCAGTGAAGAGCAGCCAGGCACATTTTAGCAAGTTTTACTTGTAAGTGGGGTTGGAAACGCTTTTCAGGCTCAATACTGGGCTCAAAAGATGCAGCCCTGATGTCTCTCATGATAGCAGGTGGTTAAGTAGAAATTCGCTGCTCGGCTGATCCAGCAGGAGCAAACATATGCGAAAAATGTACGTAGAATGAGCTTTTCAGTGAAGAGCAGCCAGGCACATTTTAGCAAGTTTTACTTGTAAGTGGGGTTGGAAACGCTTTTCAGGCTCAGTACTGGGCTCAAAACATGCAGTCCTGATGTCTCTCATGATAGGAGGTGGAAAAGTAGAAATTCGCTGCTCGGCTGACCCTGCAGGAGCAAATGTATGCTAAAAATGTTCGTAGAATGAGATTTTCAGTGAAGAGCAGCCAGGCACATTTTAGCAAGTTTTACTTGTAAGTGGGGTTGGATACGCTTTTCAGGCTCAGTACTGGGCTCAAAACATGCAGCCCTGATCTCTCCCATGATAGCAGGTGGTTAAGTAGAAATTCGCTGCTCGGCTGAACCAGCAGGAGCAAACGTATGCGAAAAAATGTTCGTAGAATGAGTTTTTCAGTGAAGAGCAGCCAGGCACATTTTAGCAAGTTTTACTTGTAAGTGGGGTTGGAAACGCTTTTCAGGCTCAGTACTGGGCTCAAAGATGCAGCCCTGATGTCTCTCATGATAGCGGGTGGTTAAGTAGAAATTCGCTGCTCGGCTGACCCGGCAGGAATAAACGTATGCCAAAAATGTACGTAGAATGAGATTTTCAGTGAATAGCAGCCAGGTACATTTTAGCAAGTTTTACTTGTAAGTGGGGATGGAAACGCTTTTTAGGCTCAGTACTGGGCTCAAAAGATGCAGCCCTGATGTCTCTCATGATAGCAGGTGGTTAAGTAGAAATTCGCTGCTCGGCTGACCCTGCAGGAGCAAACGTATGCTAAAAATGTTCGTAGAATGAGATTTTCAGTGAAGAGCAGCCAGGCACATTTTAGCAAGTTTTACTTGTAAGTGGGGTTGGAAACGCTTTTCAGGCTCAATACTGGGCTCAAAAGATGCAGCCCTGATGTCTCTCATGATAGCAGGTGGTTAAGTAGAAATTCGCTGCTTGGCTGACCCTGCAGGAGCAAACAAATGCTAAAAATGTTCGTAGAATGAGATTTTCAGTGAAGAGCAGCCTGGCACATTTTAGCAAGTTTTACTTGTAAGTGGGGTGGAAACGCTTTTCAGGCTCAGTACTGGGCTCAAAAGATGCAGCCCTGATGTCTCTCATGATAGCAGGTGGTTACGTAGAAATTCGCTGCTCGGCTGATCCAGCAGGAGCAAACATATGCGAAAAATGTACGTAGAATGAGCTTTTCAGTGAAGAGCAGCCTGGCACATTTTAACAAGTTTTACTTGTAAGTGGGGTTGGAAACGCTTTTCAGGCTCAATACTGGGCTCAAAAGATGCAGCCCTGATGTCTCTCATGATAGCAGGTGGTTAAGTAGAAATTCGCTGCTCGGCTGACCCTGCAGGAGCAAACGTATGCTAAAAATGTTCGTAGAATGAGATTTTCAGTGAAGAGCAGCCAGGCACATTTTAGCAAGTTTTACTTGTAAGTGGGGTTGGAAACGCTTTTCAGGCTCAGTACTGGGCTCAAAACATGCAGTCCTGATGTCTCTCATGATAGGAGGTGGAAAAGTAGAAATTCGCTGCTCGGCTGACCCTGCAGGAGCAAATGTATGCTAAAAATGTTCGTAGAATGAGATTTTCAGTGAAGAGCAGCCAGGTACATTTTAGCAAGTTTTACTTGTAAGTGGGGATGGAAACGCTTTTTAGGCTCAGTACTGGGCTCAAAAGATGCAGCCCTGATGTCTCTCATGATAGCAGGTGGTTAAGTAGAAATTTGCTGCTCGGCTGACCCTGCAGGAGCAAACGTATGCTAAAAATGTTCGTAGAATGAGATTTTCAGTGAAGAGCAGCCAGGCACATTTTAGCAAGTTTTACTTGTAAGTGGGGTTGGAAACGCTTTTCAGGCTCAATACTGGGCTCAAAAGATGCAGCCCTGATGTCTCTCATGATAGCAGGTGGTTAAGTAGAAATTCGCTGCTCGGCTGATCCAGCAGGAGCAAACGTATGCGAAAAATGTACGTAGAATGAGCTTTTCAGTGATGCAGCCCTGATGTCTCTCATGATAGCAGGTGGTTAAGTAGAAATTCGCTGCTCGGCTGACCCTGCAGGAGCAAACGTATGCTAAAAATGTTCGTAGAATGAGATTTTCAGTGAAGAGCAGCCAGGCACATTTTAGCAAGTTTTACTTGTAAGTGGGGTTGGAAACGCTTTTCAGGCTCAATACTGGGCTCAAAAGATGCAGCCCTGATGTCTCTCATGATAGCAGGTGGTTAAGTAGAAATTCGCTGCTCGGCTGATCCAGCAGGAGCAAACATATGCGAAAAATGTACGTAGAATGAGCTTTTCAGTGAAGAGCAGCCAGGCACATTTTAGCAAGTTTTACTTGTAAGTGGGGTTGGAAACGCTTTTCAGGCTCAGTACTGGGCTCAAAACATGCAGTCCTGATGTCTCTCATGATAGGAGGTGGAAAAGTAGAAATTCGCTGCTCGGCTGACCCTGCAGGAGCAAATGTATGCTAAAAATGTTCGTAGAATGAGATTTTCAGTGAAGAGCAGCCAGGCACATTTTAGCAAGTTTTACTTGTAAGTGGGGTTGGATACGCTTTTCAGGCTCAGTACTGGGCTCAAAACATGCAGCCCTGATCTCTCCCATGATAGCAGGTGGTTAAGTAGAAATTCGCTGCTCGGCTGAACCAGCAGGAGCAAACGTATGCGAAAAAATGTTCGTAGAATGAGTTTTTCAGTGAAGAGCAGCCAGGCACATTTTAGCAAGTTTTACTTGTAAGTGGGGTTGGAAACGCTTTTCAGGCTCAGTACTGGGCTCAAAGATGCAGCCCTGATGTCTCTCATGATAGCGGGTGGTTAAGTAGAAATTCGCTGCTCGGCTGACCCGGCAGGAATAAACGTATGCCAAAAATGTACGTAGAATGAGATTTTCAGTGAATAGCAGCCAGGTACATTTTAGCAAGTTTTACTTGTAAGTGGGGATGGAAACGCTTTTTAGGCTCAGTACTGGGCTCAAAAGATGCAGCCCTGATGTCTCTCATGATAGCAGGTGGTTAAGTAGAAATTCGCTGCTCGGCTGACCCTGCAGGAGCAAACGTATGCTAAAAATGTTCGTAGAATGAGATTTTCAGTGAAGAGCAGCCAGGCACATTTTAGCAAGTTTTACTTGTAAGTGGGGTTGGAAACGCTTTTCAGGCTCAATACTGGGCTCAAAAGATGCAGCCCTGATGTCTCTCATGATAGCAGGTGGTTAAGTAGAAATTCGCTGCTTGGCTGATCCTGCAGGAGCAAACAAATGCTAAAAATGTTCGTAGAATGAGATTTTCAGTGAAGAGCAGCCTGGCACATTTTAGCAAGTTTTACTTGTAAGTGGGGTGGAAACGCTTTTCAGGCTCAGTACTGGGCTCAAAAGATGCAGCCCTGATGTCTCTCATGATAGCAGGTGGGTACGTAGAAATTCGCTGCTCGGCTGATCCAGCAGGAGCAAACATATGCGAAAAATGTACGTAGAATGAGCTTTTCAGTGAAGAGCAGCCTGGCACATTTTAACAAGTTTTACTTGTAAGTGGGGTTGGAAACGCTTTTCAGGCTCAATACTGGGCTCAAAAGATGCAGCCCTGATGTCTCTCATGATAGCAGGTGGTTAAGTAGAAATTCGCTGCTCGGCTGACCCTGCAGGAGCAAACGTATGCTAAAAATGTTCGTAGAATGAGATTTTCAGTGAAGAGCAGCCAGGCACATTTTAGCAAGTTTTACTTGTAAGTGGGGTTGGAAACGCTTTTCAGGCTCAGTACTGGGCTCAAAACATGCAGTCCTGATGTCTCTCATGATAGGAGGTGGAAAAGTAGAAATTCGCTGCTCGGCTGACCCTGCAGGAGCAAATGTATGCTAAAAATGTTCGTAGAATGAGATTTTCAGTGAAGAGCAGCCAGGCACATTTTAGCAAGTTTTACTTGTAAGTGGGGTTGGAAACGCTTTTCAGGCTCAGTACTGGGTTCAAAGATGCAGCCCTGATGTCTCTCATGATAGCAGGTGGTTAAGTAGAAATTCGCTGCTCGGCTGACCCGGCAGGAACAAACGTATGCCAAAAATGTTCGTAGAATGAGATTTTCATTGAATAGCAGCCAGGTACATTTTAGCAAGTTTTACTTGTAAGTGGGGATGGAAACGCTTTTTAGGCTCAGTACTGGGCTCAAAAGATGCAGCCCTGATGTCTCTCATGATAGCAGGTGGTTAAGTAGAAATTTGCTGCTCGGCTGACCCTGCAGGAGCAAACGTATGCTAAAAATGTTCGTAGAATGAGATTTTCAGTGAAGAGCAGCCAGGCACATTTTAGCAAGTTTTACTTGTAAGTGGGGTTGGAAACGCTTTTCAGGCTCAATACTGGGCTCAAAAGATGCAGCCCTGATGTCTCTCATGATAGCAGGTGGTTAAGTAGAAATTCGCTGCTCGGCTGATCCAGCAGGAGCAAACGTATGCGAAAAATGTACGTAGAATGAGCTTTTCAGTGATGCAGCCCTGATGTCTCTCATGATAGCAGGTGGTTAAGTAGAAATTCGCTGCTCGGCTGACCCTGCAGGAGCAAACGTATGCTAAAAATGTTCGTAGAATGAGATTTTCAGTGAAGAGCAGCCAGGCACATTTTAGCAAGTTTTACTTGTAAGTGGGGTTGGAAAAGCTTTTCAGGCTCAATACTGGGCTCAAAAGATGCAGCCCTGATGTCTCTCATGATAGCAGGTGGTTAAGTAGAAATTCGCTGCTCGGCTGATCCAGCAGGAGCAAACATATGCGAAAAATGTACGTAGAATGAGCTTTTCAGTGAAGAGCAGCCAGGCACATTTTAGCAAGTTTTACTTGTAAGTGGGGTTGGAAACGCTTTTCAGGCTCAGTACTGGGCTCAAAACATGCAGTCCTGATGTCTCTCATGATAGGAGGTGGAAAAGTAGAAATTCGCTGCTCGGCTGACCCTGCAGGAGCAAATTGTATGCTAAAAATGTTCGTAGAATGAGATTTTCAGTGAAGAGCAGCCAGGCACATTTTAGCAAGTTTTACTTATAAGTGGGGTTGGATACGCTTTTCAGGCTCAGTACTGGGCTCAAAACATGCAGCCCTGATCTCTCCCATGATAGCAGGTGGTTAAGTAGAAATTCGCTGCTCGGCTGAACCAGCAGGAGCAAACGTATGCGAAAAAATGTTCGTAGAATGAGTTTTTCAGTGAAGAGCAGCCAGGCACATTTTAGCAAGTTTTACTTGTAAGTGGGGTTGGAAACGCTTTTCAGGCTCAGTACTGGGCTCAAAGATGCAGCCCTGATGTCTCTCATGATAGCAGGTGGTTAAGTAGAAATTCGCTGCTTGGCTGACCCTGCAGGAGCAAACAAATGCTAAAAATGTTCGTAGAATGAGATTTTCAGTGAAGAGCAGCCTGGCACATTTTAGCAAGTTTTACTTGTAAGTGGGGTGGAAACGCTTTTCAGGCTCAGTACTGGGCTCAAAAGATGCAGCCCTGATGTCTCTCATGATAGCAGGTGGTTACGTAGAAATTCGCTGCTCGGCTGATCCAGCAGGAGCAAACATATGCGAAAAATGTACGTAGAATGAGCTTTTCAGTGAAGAGCAGCCTGGCACATTTTAACAAGTTTTACTTGTAAGTGGGGTTGGAAACGCTTTTCAGGCTCAATACTGGGCTCAAAAGATGCAGCCCTGATGTCTCTCATGATAGCAGGTGGTTAAGTAGAAATTCGCTGCTCGGCTGACCCTGCAGGAGCAAACGTATGCTAAAAATGTTCGTAGAATGAGATTTTCAGTGAAGAGCAGCCAGGCACATTTTAGCAAGTTTTACTTGTAAGTGGGGTTGGAAACGCTTTTCAGGCTCAGTACTGGGCTCAAAACATGCAGTCCTGATGTCTCTCATGATAGGAGGTGGAAAAGTAGAAATTCGCTGCTCGGCTGACCCTGCAGGAGCAAATGTATGCTAAAAATGTTCGTAGAATGAGATTTTCAGTGAAGAGCAGCCAGGCACATTTTAGCAAGTTTTACTTGTAAGTGGGGTTGGAAACGCTTTTCAGGCTCAGTACTGGGCTCAAAGATGCAGCCCTGATGTCTCTCATGATAGCAGGTGGTTAAGTAGAAATTCGCTGCTCGGCTGACCCGGCAGGAACAAACGTATGCCAAAAATGTTCGTAGAATGAGATTTTCATTGAATAGCAGCCAGGTACATTTTAGCAAGTTTTACTTGTAAGTGGGGATGGAAACGCTTTTTAGGCTCAGTACTGGGCTCAAAAGATGCAGCCCTGATGTCTCTCATGATAGCAGGTGGTTAAGTAGAAATTCGCTGCTCGGCTGACCCTGCAGGAGCAAACGTATGCTAAAAATGTTCGTAGAATGAGATTTTCAGTGAAGAGCAGCCAGGCACATTTTAGCAAGTTTTACTTGTAAGTGGGGTTGGAAACGCTTTTCAGGCTCAATACTGGGCTCAAAAGATGCAGCCCTGATGTCTCTCATGATAGCAGGTGGTTAAGTAGAAATTCGCTGCTTGGCTGACCCTGCAGGAGCAAACAAATGCTAAAAATGTTCGTAGAATGAGATTTTCAGTGAAGAGCAGCCTGGCACATTTTAGCAAGTTTTACTTGTAAGTGGGGTGGAAACGCTTTTCAGGCTCAGTACTGGGCTCAAAAGATGCAGCCCTGATGTCTCTCATGATAGCAGGTGGTTACGTAGAAATTCGCTGCTCGGCTGATCCAGCAGGAGCAAACATATGCGAAAAATGTACGTAGAATGAGCTTTTCAGTGAAGAGCAGCCTGGCACATTTTAACAAGTTTTACTTGTAAGTGGGGTTGGAAACGCTTTTCAGGCTCAATACTGGGCTCAAAAGATGCAGCCCTGATGTCTCTCATGATAGCAGGTGGTTAAGTAGAAATTCGCTGCTCGGCTGACCCTGCAGGAGCAAACGTATGCTAAAAATGTTCGTAGAATGAGATTTTCAGTGAAGAGCAGCCAGGCACATTTTAGCAAGTTTTACTTGTAAGTGGGGTTGGAAACGCTTTTCAGGCTCAGTACTGGGCTCAAAACATGCAGTCCTGATGTCTCTCATGATAGGAGGTGGAAAAGTAGAAATTCGCTGCTCGGCTGACCCTGCAGGAGCAAATGTATGCTAAAAATGTTCGTAGAATGAGATTTTCAGTGAAGAGCAGCCAGGCACATTTTAGCAAGTTTTACTTGTAAGTGGGGTTGGAAACGCTTTTCAGGCTCAGTACTGGGCTCAAAGATGCAGCCCTGATGTCTCTCATGATAGCAGGTGGTTAAGTAGAAATTCGCTGCTCGGCTGACCCGGCAGGAACAAACGTATGCCAAAAAAGTTCGTAGAATGAGATTTTCATTGAATAGCAGCCAGGTACATTTTAGCAAGTTTTACTTGTAAGTGGGGATGGAAACGCTTTTTAGGCTCAGTACTGGGCTCAAAAGATGCAGCCCTGATGTCTCTCATGATAGCAGGTGGTTAAGTAGAAATTTGCTGCTCGGCTGACCCTGCAGGAGCAAACGTATGCTAAAAATGTTCGTAGAATGAGATTTTCAGTGAAGAGCAGCCAGGCACATTTTAGCAAGTTTTACTTGTAAGTGGGGTTGGAAACGCTTTTCAGGCTCAATACTGGGCTCAAAAGATGCAGCCCTGATGTCTCTCATGATAGCAGGTGGTTAAGTAGAAATTCGCTGCTCGGCTGACCCTGCAGGAGCAAACGTATGCTAAAAATGTTCGTAGAATGAGATTTTCAGTGAATAGCAGCCTGGCACATTTTAGAAAGTTTTACTTGTAAGTGGGGTTGGAAACGCTTTTCAGGCTCAATACTGGGCTCAAAAGATGCAGCCCTGATGTCTCTCATGATAGCAGGTGGTTAAGTAGAAATTCTCTGCTCGGCTGATCCAGCAGGAGCAAACGTATGTGAAAAATGTACATAGAATGAGCTTTTTCAGTGAAGAGCAGCCAGGCACATTTTAGCAAGTTTTACTTGTAAGTGGGGTTGGAAACGCTTTTCAGGCTCAGTACTGGGCTCAAAAGATGCAGCCCTGATGTCTCTCATGATAGCAGGTGGTTAAGTAGAAATTCGCTGCTCGGCTGACCCTGCAGGATCAAACGTATGCTAAAAATGTTCGTAGAATGAGATTTTCAGTGAAGAGCAGCCAGGCACATTTTAACAAGTTTTATTTGTAAGTGGGGTAGGAAACGCTTTTCAGGCTCAGTACTGGGCTCAAAAGATGCAGCCCTGATGTCTCTCATGATAGCAGGTGGTTAAGTAGAAATTCGCTGCTCGGCTGACCCTGCAGGAGCAAACGTATGCTAAAAATGTTCGTAGAATGAGATTTTCAGTGAAGAGCAGCCAGGCACATTTTAGCAAGTTTTACTTGTAAGTGGGGTTGGAAACGCTTTTCAGGCTCAGTACTGGGCTCAAAACATGCAGTCCTGATGTCTCTCATGATAGGAGGTGGAAAAGTAGAAATTCGCTGCTCGGCTGACCCTGCAGGAGCAAATGTATGCTAAAAATGTTCGTAGAATGAGATTTTCAGTGAAGAGCAGCCAGGCACATTTTAGCAAGTTTTACTTGTAAGTGGGGTTGGAAACGCTTTTCAGGCTCAGTACTGGGCTCAAAGATGCAGCCCTGATGTCTCTCATGATAGCAGGTGGTTAAGTAGAAATTCGCTGCTCGGCTGACCCGGCAGGAACAAACGTATGCCAAAAATGTTCGTAGAATGAGATTTTCATTGAATAGCAGCCAGGTACATTTTAGCAAGTTTTACTTGTAAGTGGGGATGGAAACGCTTTTTAGGCTCAGTACTGGGCTCAAAAGATGCAGCCCTGATGTCTCTCATGATAGCAGGTGGTTAAGTAGAAATTCGCTGCTCGGCTGACCCTGCAGGAGCAAACGTATGCTAAAAATGTTCGTAGAATGAGATTTTCAGTGAAGAGCAGCCAGGCACATTTTAGCAAGTTTTACTTGTAAGTGGGGTTGGAAACGCTTTTCAGGCTCAATACTGGGCTCAAAAGATGCAGCCCTGATGTCTCTCATGATAGCAGGTGGTTAAGTAGAAATTCGCTGCTTGGCTGACCCTGCAGGAGCAAACAAATGCTAAAAATGTTCGTAGAATGAGATTTTCAGTGAAGAGCAGCCTGGCACATTTTAGCAAGTTTTACTTGTAAGTGGGGTGGAAACGCTTTTCAGGCTCAGTACTGGGCTCAAAAGATGCAGCCCTGATGTCTCTCATGATAGCAGGTGGTTACGTAGAAATTCGCTGCTCGGCTGATCCAGCAGGAGCAAACATATGCGAAAAATGTACGTAGAATGAGCTTTTCAGTGAAGAGCAGCCTGGCACATTTTAACAAGTTTTACTTGTAAGTGGGGTTGGAAACGCTTTTCAGGCTCAATACTGGGCTCAAAAGATGCAGCCCTGATGTCTCTCATGATAGCAGGTGGTTAAGTAGAAATTCGCTGCTCGGCTGACCCTGCAGGAGCAAACGTATGCTAAAAATGTTCGTAGAATGAGATTTTCAGTGAAGAGCAGCCAGGCACATTTTAGCAAGTTTTACTTGTAAGTGGGGTTGGAAACGCTTTTCAGGCTCAGTACTGGGCTCAAAACATGCAGTCCTGATGTCTCTCATGATAGGAGGTGGAAAAGTAGAAATTCGCTGCTCGGCTGACCCTGCAGGAGCAAATGTATGCTAAAAATGTTCGTAGAATGAGATTTTCAGTGAAGAGCAGCCAGGCACATTTTAGCAAGTTTTACTTGTAAGTGGGGTTGGAAACGCTTTTCAGGCTCAGTACTGGGCTCAAAGATGCAGCCCTGATGTCTCTCATGATAGCAGGTGGTTAAGTAGAAATTCGCTGCTCGGCTGACCCGGCAGGAACAAACGTATGCCAAAAATGTTCGTAGAATGAGATTTTCATTGAATAGCAGCCAGGTACATTTTAGCAAGTTTTACTTGTAAGTGGGGATGGAAACGCTTTTTAGGCTCAGTACTGGGCTCAAAAGATGCAGCCCTGATGTCTCTCATGATAGCAGGTGGTTAAGTAGAAATTTGCTGCTCGGCTGACCCTGCAGGAGCAAACGTATGCTAAAAATGTTCGTAGAATGAGATTTTCAGTGAAGAGCAGCCAGGCACATTTTAGCAAGTTTTACTTGTAAGTGGGGTTGGAAACGCTTTTCAGGCTCAATACTGGGCTCAAAAGATGCAGCCCTGATGTCTCTCATGATAGCAGGTGGTTAAGTAGAAATTCGCTGCTCGGCTGACCCTGCAGGAGCAAACGTATGCTAAAAATGTTCGTAGAATGAGATTTTCAGTGAATAGCAGCCTGGCACATTTTAGAAAGTTTTACTTGTAAGTGGGGTTGGAAACGCTTTTCAGGCTCAATACTGGGCTCAAAAGATGCAGCCCTGATGTCTCTCATGATAGCAGGTGGTTAAGTAGAAATTCTCTGCTCGGCTGATCCAGCAGGAGCAAACGTATGTGAAAAATGTACGTAGAATGAGCTTTTTCAGTGAAGAGCAGCCAGGCACATTTTAGCAAGTTTTACTTGTAAGTGGGGTTGGAAACGCTTTTCAGGCTCAGTACTGGGCTCAAAAGATGCAGCCCTGATGTCTCTCATGATAGCAGGTGGTTAAGTAGAAATTCGCTGCTCGGCTGACCCTGCAGGATCAAACGTATGCTAAAAATGTTCGTAGAATGAGATTTTCAGTGAAGAGCAGCCAGGCACATTTTAACAAGTTTTATTTGTAAGTGGGGTAGGAAACGCTTTTCAGGCTCAGTACTGGGCTCAAAAGATGCAGCCCTGATGTCTCTCATGATAGCAGGTGGTTAAGTAGAAATTCGCTGCTCGGCTGACCCTGCAGGAGCAAACGTATGCTAAAAATGTTCGTAGAATGAGATTTTCAGTGAAGAGCAGCCAGGCACATGTTAGCAAGTTTTACTTGTAAGTGGGGTTGGAAATGCTTTTCAGGCTCAGTACTGGGCTCAAAGATGCAGCCCTGATGTCTCTCATGATAGCAGGTGGTTAAGTAGAATTTCACTGCTTGGCTGACCCGGCAGGAACAAACGTATGCCAAAAATGTACGTAGAATGAGATTTTCAGTGAATAGCAGCCAGGTACATTTTAGCAAGTTTTACTTGTAAGTGGGGATGGAAACGCTTTTTAGGCTCGGTACTGGGCTCAAAAGATGCAGCCCTGATGTCTCTCATGATAGCAGGTGGTTAAGTAGAAATTCGCTGCTCGGCTGACCCTGCAGGAGCAAACGTATGCTAAAAATGTTTGTAGAATGAGATTTTCAGTGTAGAGCAGCCTGGCACATTTTAGCAAGTTTTACTTGTAAGTGGGGTTGGAAACGCTTTTCAGGCTCAGTACTGGGCTCAAAAGATGCAGCCCTGATGTCTCTCATGATAGCAGGTGGTTAAGAGAAATTCGCTGCTCGGCTGACCCTGCAGGAGCAAACGTATGCTAAAAATGTTCGTAGAATGAGATTTTCAGTGAAGAGCAGCCAGGCACATTTTAGCAAGTTTTACTTGTAAGTGGGGTTGGAAACGCTTTTCAGGCTCAGTACTGGGCTCAAAACATGCAGTCCTGATGTCTCTCATGATAGGAGGTGGAAAAGTAGAAATTTGCTGCTCGGCTGACCCTGCAGGAGCAAATGTATGCTAAAAATGTTCGTAGAATGAGATTTTCAGTGAAGAGCTGCCAGGCACATTTTAGCAAGTTTTACTTGTAAGTGGGGTTGGAAACGCTTTTCAGGCTCAGTACTGGGCTCAAAGATGCAGCCCTGATGTCTCTCATGATAGCAGGTGGTTAAGTAGAAATTCGCTGCTCGGCTGACCCGGCAGGAACAAACATATGCCAAAAATGTACGTAGAATGAGATTTTCAGTGAATAGCAGCCAGGTACATTTTAGCAAGTTTTACTTGTAAGTGGGGTTGGAAACGCTTTTCAGGCTCAATACTGGGCTCAAAAGATGCAGCCCTGATGTCTCTCATGATAGCAGGTGGTTAAGTAGAAATTCGCTGCTCGGCTGACCCGGCAGGAACAAACGTATGCCAAAAATGTACGTAGAATGAGATTTTCAGTGAATAGCAGCCAGGTACATTTTAGCAAGTTTTACTTGTAAGTGGGGATGGAAACGCTTTTTAGGCTCAGTACTGGGCTCAAAAGATGCAGCCCTGATGTCTCTCATGATAGCAGGTGGTTAAGTAGAAATTCGCTGCTCGGCTGACCCTGCAGGAGCAAACGTATGCTAAAAATGTTCGTAGAATGAGATTTTCAGTGAATAGCAGCCAGGTACATTTTAGCAAGTTTTACTTGTAAGTGGGGTTGGAAATGCTTTTCAGGCTCAATACTGGGCTCAAAAGATGCAGCCCTGATGTCTCTCATGATAGCAGGTGGTTAAGTAGAAATTCGCTGCTCGGCTGACCCTGCAGGAGCAAATGTATGCTAAAAATGTTCGTAGAATGAGATTTTCAGTGAATAGCAGCCTGGCACATTTTAGAAAGTTTTACTTGTAAGTGGGGTTGGAAACGCTTTTCAGGCTCAATACTGGGCTCAAAAGATGCAGCCCTGATGTCTCTCATGATAGCAGGTGGTTAAGTAGAAATTCGCTGCTCGGCTGATCCAGCAGGAGAAAACATATGCGAAAAATGTACGTAGAATGAGCTTTTCAGTGAAGAGCAGCCAGGCACATTTTAGCAAGTTTTACTTGTAAGAGGGGTTGGAAACGCTTTTCAGGCTCAGTACTGGGCTCAAAACATGCAGCCCTGATGTCTCTCATGATAGCAGGT
The DNA here is from genome assembly GCF_964261635.1 of Lissotriton helveticus. Classification (NCBI taxonomy): domain Eukaryota; kingdom Metazoa; phylum Chordata; class Amphibia; order Caudata; family Salamandridae; genus Lissotriton; species Lissotriton helveticus. The sequence continues at coordinate 1,351,645,193 of NC_136061.1, read as the reverse complement.
GGTTAAGTAGAAATTCGCTGCTCGGCTGATCCAGCAGGAGCAAACGTATGCGAAAAATGTACGTAGAATGAGCTTTTTCAGTGAAGAGCAGCCAGGCACATTTTAGCAAGTTTTACTTGTAAGTGGGGTTGGAAACGCTTTTCAGGCTCAGTACTGGGCTCAAAACATGCAGTCCTGATGTTCCTCATGATAGGAGGTGGAAAAGTAGAAATTCGCTGCTCGGCTGACCCTGCAGGAGCAAATGTATGCTAAAAATGTTCGTAGAATGAGATTTTCAGTGAAGAGCAGCCAGGCACATTTTAGCAAGTTTTACTTGTAAGTGGGGTTGGAAACGCTTTTCAGGCTCAGTACTGGGCTCAAAGATGCAGCCCTGATGTCTCTCATGATAGCAGGTGGTTAAGTAGAAATTCGCTGCTCGGCTGACCCGGCAGGAACAAACGTATGCCAAAAATGTACGTAGAATGAGATTTTCAGTGAATAGCAGCCAGGTACATTTTAGCAAGTTTTACTTGTAAGTGGGGATGGAAACGCTTTTTAGGCTCAGTACTGGGCTCAAAAGATGCAGCCCTGATGTCTCTCATGATAGCAGGTGGTTAAGTAGAAATTCGCTGCTCGGCTGACCCTGCAGGAGCAAACGTATGCTAAAAATGTTCGTAAAATGAGATTTTCAGTGAATAGCAGCCAGGTACATTTTAGCAAGTTTTACTTGTAAGTGGGGTTGGAAACGCTTTTCAGGCTCAATACTGGGCTCAAAAGATGCAGCCCTGATGTCTCTCATGATAGCAGGTGGTTAAGTAGAAATTCGCTGCTCGGCTGACCCTGCAGGAGCAAACGTATGCTAAAAATGTTCGTAGAATGAGATTTTCAGTGAATAGCAGCCTGGCACATTTTAGAAAGTTTTACTTGTAAGTGGGGTTGGAAACGCTTTTCAGGCTCAATACTGGGCTCAAAAGATGCAGCCCTGATGTCTCTCATGATAGCAGGTGGTTAAGTAGAAATTCGCTGCTCGGCTGATCCAGCAGGAGCAAACGTATGCGAAAAATGTACGTAGAATGAGCTTTTTCAGTGAAGAGCAGCCAGGCACATTTTAGCAAGTTTTACTTGTAAGTGGGGATGGAAACGCTTTTTAGGCTCGGTACTGGGCTCAAAAGATGCAGCCCTGATGTCTCTCATGATAGCAGGTGGTTAAGTAGAAATTCGCTGCTCGGCTGACCCCGCAGGAGCAAACGTATGCTAAAAATGTTCGTAGAATGAGATTTTCAGTGAAGAGCAGCCTGGCACATTTTAGCAAGTTTTACTTGTAAGTGGGGTTGGAAACGCTTTTCAGGCTCAGTACTGGGCTCAAAAGATGCAGCCCTGATGTCTCTCATGATAGCAGGTGGTTAAGTAGAAATTCGCTGCTCGGCTGATCCAGCAGGGGCAAACATATGCGAAAAATGTACGTAGAATGAGCTTTTCAGTGAAGAGCAGCCTGGCACATTTGAGCAAGTTTTACTTGTAAGTGGGGTTGGAAACGCTTTTCAGGCTCAATACTGGGCTCAAAAGATGCAGCCCTGATGTCTCTCATGATAGCAGGTGGTTAAGTAGAAATTCGCTGCTTGGCTGACCCTGCAGGAGCAAACGTATGCTAAAAATGTTCGTAGAATGAGATTTTCAGTGAAGAGCAGCCAGGCACATTTTAGCAAGTTTTACTTGTAAGTGGGGTTGGAAACGCTTTTCAGGCTCAGTACTGGGCTCAAAACATGCAGTCCTGATGTCTCTCATGATAGGAGTTGGAAAAGTAGAAATTCGCTGCTCGGCTGACCCTGCAGGAGCAAATGTATGCTAAAAATGTTCGTAGAATGAGATTTTCAGTGAAGAGCAGCCAGGCACATTTTAGCAAGTTTTACTTGTAAGTGGGGTTGGAAACGCTTTTCAGGCTCAATACTGGGCTCAAAAGATGCAGCCCTGATGTCTCTTATGATAGCAGGTGGTTAAGTAGAAATTCGCTGCTCAGCTGATCCAGCATGAGCAAACATATGCGAAAAATGTACGTAGAATGAGCTTTTTCAGTGAAGAGCAGCCAGGCACATTTTAGCAAGTTTTAATTGTAAGTGGGGTTGGAAACGCTTTTCAGGCTCAGTACTGGGCTCAAAAGATGCAGCCCTGATGTCTCTCATGATAGCAGGTGGTTAAGAAGAAATTTGCTGCTCGGCTGACCCTGCAGGATCAAACGTATGCTAAAAATGTTCGTAGAATGAGATTTTCAGTGAAGAGCAGCCAGGCACATTTTAGCAAGTTTTACTTGTAAGTGGGGTAGGAAACGCTTTTCAGGCTCAGTACTGGGCTCAAAAGATGCAGCCCTGATGTCTCTCATGATAGCAGGTGGTTAAGTAGAAATTCGCTGCTCGGCTGACCCTGCAGGAGCAAACATATGCTAAAAATGTACGTAGAATGAGATTTTCAGTGAAGAGCAGCCAGGCACATTTTAGCAAGTTTTACTTGTAAGTGGGGTTGGAAACGCTTTTCAGGCTCAATACTGGGCTCAAAAGATGCAGCCCTGATGTCTCTCATGATAGGAGGTGGTTAAAGTAGAAATTTGCTGCTCGGCTGAACCAGCAGGAGCAAACGTATGCGAAAAATGTTCGTAGAATGAGTTTTTCAGTGAAGAACAGCCAGGCACATTTTAGCAAGTTTTACTTGTAAGTGGGGTTGGAAACGCTTTTCAGGCTCAGTACTGGGCTCAAAGATGCAGCCCTGATGTCTCTCATGATAGCAGGTGGTTAAGTAGAAATTCGCTGCTCGGCTGACCCGGCAGGAACAAACGTATGCTAAAAATGTACATAGAATGAGATTTTCAGTGAAGAGCAGCCAGGCACATTTTAGCAAGTTTTACTTGTAAGTGGGGTTGGAAACGCTTTTCAGGCTCAATACTGGGCTCAAAACATGCAGCCCTGATGTCTCTCATGATAGGAGGTGGTTAAAGTAGAAATTTGCTGCTCGGCTGAACCAGCAGGGGCAAACGTATGCGAAAAATGTTCGTAGAATGAGTTTTTCAGTGAAGAGCAGCAGGCACATTTTAGCAAGTTTTACTTGTAAGTGGGGATGGAAACGCTTTTCAGGCTCAATACTGGGCTCACAGATGCAGCCCTGATGTCTCTCATGATAGCAGGTGGTTAAGTAGAAATTCGCTGCTCGGCTGACCCTGTAGGAGCAAACGTATGTTAAAAATGTTCGTAGAATGAGATTTTCAGTGAAGAGCAGCCAGGCACATTTTAGCAAGTTTTACTTGAGGGGGTGGAAACTCTTTTCAGGCTCAGTACTGGGCTTAAAAGAAGCAGCCCTGATGTCTCGCATGATAGCAGGTGGTTAAGTAGAAATCGCTGCTCGGCTGACCCGGCAGGAACAAACGTATGCCAAAAATGTACGTAGAATGAGATTTTCAGTGAATAGCAGCCAGGCACATTTTAGCAAGTTTTACTTGTAAGTGGGGTTGGAAACGCTTTTCAGGCTCAGTACTGGGCTCAAAAGATGCAGCCCTGATGTCTCTCATGATAGCAGGTGGTTAAGTAGAAATTCGCTGCTCGGCTGACCCTGCAGGAGCAAACGTATGCTAAAAATGTTCGTAGAATGAGATTTTCAGTGAAGAGCAGCCAGGCACATTTTAGCAAGTTTTACTTGTATGTGGGGTTGGAAACGCTTTTCAGGCTCAGTACTTGGCTCAAAAGATGCAGCCCTGATGTCTCTCATGATAGCAGGTGGTTAAGTAGAAATTCGCTGCTCGGTTGACCCTGCAGGATCAAACGTATGCTAAAAATGTTCGTAGAATGAGCTTTTCAGTGAAGAGCAGCCTGGCACATTTTAGCAAGTTTTAATTGTAAGGGGGGTTGGAAACGCTTTTCCATACTCAATACTGGGCTCAAAAGATGCAGCCCTGATGTCTCTCATGATAGCAGGTGGTTAAGTAGAAATTCGCTGCTCGGCTGACCCTGCAGGAGCAAACGTATGCTAAAAATGTTCGTAGAATGAGCTTTTCAGTGAAGAGCAGCCTGGCACATTTTAGCAAGTTTTACTTGTAAGGGGGGTTGGAAACGCTTTTCCATACTCAATACTGGGCTCAAAAGATGCAGCCCTGATGTCTCTCATGATAGCAGGTGGTTAAGTAGAAATTCGCTGCTCGGCTGATCCAGCAGGAGCAAACATATGCTAAAAATGTACGTAGAATGAGATTTTCAGTGAAGAGCAGCCAGGCACATTTTAGCAAGTTTTACTTGTAAGTGGGGTTGGAAACGCTTTCAGGCTCAGTACTGGGCTCAAAACATGCAGTCCTGATGTCTCTCATGATAGGAGGTGGAAAAGTAGAAATTCGCTGCTCGGCTGACCCTGCAGGAGCAAATGTATGCTAAAAATGTTCGTAGAATGAGATTTTCAGTGAAGAGCAGCCAGGCACATTTTAGCAAGTTTTACTTGTAAGTGGGGTTGGATACGCTTTTCAGGCTCAGTACTGGGCTCAAAACATGCAGCCCTGATCTCTCCCATGATAGCAGGTGGTTAAGTAGAAATTTGCTGCTCGGCTGAACCAGCAGGAGCAAACGTATGCGAAAAAATGTTCGTAGAATGAGTTTTTCAGTGAAGAGCAGCCAGGCACATTTTAGCAAGTTTTACTTGTAAGTGGGGTTGGAAACGCTTTTCAGGCTCAGTACTGGGCTCAAAGATGCAGCCCTGATGTCTCTCATGATAGCGGGTGGTTAAGTAGAAATTCGCTGCTCGGCTGACCCGGCAGGAATAAACGTATGCCAAAAATGTACGTAGAATGAGATTTTCAGTGAATAGCAGCCAGGTACATTTTAGCAAGTTTTACTTGTAAGTGGGGATGGAAACGCTTTTTAGGCTCAGTACTGGGCTCAAAAGATGCAGCCCTGATGTCTCTCATGATAGCAGGTGGTTAAGTAGAAATTCGCTGCTCGGCTGACCCTGCAGGAGCAAACGTATGCTAAAAATGTTCGTAGAATGAGATTTTCAGTGAAGAGCAGCCAGGCACATTTTAGCAAGTTTTACTTGTAAGTGGGGTTGGAAACGCTTTTCAGGCTCAATACTGGGCTCAAAAGATGCAGCCCTGATGTCTCTCATGATAGCAGGTGGTTAAGTAGAAATTCGCTGCTTGGCTGACCCTGCAGGAGCAAACAAATGCTAAAAATGTTCGTAGAATGAGATTTTCAGTGAAGAGCAGCCTGGCACATTTTAGCAAGTTTTACTTGTAAGTGGGGTGGAAACGCTTTTCAGGCTCAGTACTGGGCTCAAAAGATGCAGCCCTGATGTCTCTCATGATAGCAGGTGGTTACGTAGATATTCGCTGCTCGGCTGATCCAGCAGGAGCAAACATATGCGAAAAATGTACGTAGAATGAGCTTTTCAGTGAAGAGCAGCCTGGCACATACTGCAGCCAGGCTCAATACTGGGCTCAAAAGATGCAGCCCTGATGTCTCTCATGATAGCAGGTGGTTAAGTAGAAATTCGCTGCTCGGCTGACCCGGCAGGAACAAATGTATGCCAAAAATGTACGTAGAATGAGATTTTCTGTGAATAGCAGCCAGGCACATTTTAGCAAGTTTTACTTGTAAGTGGGGATGGAAACGCTTTTTAGGCTCAGTACTGGGCTCAAAAGATGCAGCCCTGATGTCTCTCATGATAGCAGGTGGTTAAGTAGAAATTCGCTGCTCGGCTGACCCTGCAGGAGCAAACGTATGCTAAAAATGTTCGTAGAATGAGATTTTCAGTGCAGAGCAGCCAGGCACATTTTAGCAAGTTTTACTTGTAAGTGGGGTTGGAAACGCTTTTCAGGCTCAATACTGGGCTCAAAAGATGCAGCCTTGATGTCTCTCATGATAGCAGGTGGTTAAGTAGAAATTCGCTGCTCGGCTGACCCTGCAGGAGCAAACGTATGCTAAAAATGTTCGTAGAATGAGATTTTCAGTGAAGAGCAGCCTGGCACATTTAGCAAGTTTTACTTGTAAGTGGGGTTGGAAACGCTTTTCAGGCTCAATACTGGGCTCAAAACATGCAGCCCTGATGTCTCTCATGATAGCAGGTGGTTAAGTAGAAATTCGCTGCTCGGGTGACCCTGCAGGAGCAAACGTATGCTAAAAATGTTCGTAGAATGAGCTTTTCAGTGAAGAGCTGCCAGGCACATTTTAGCAAGTTTTACTTGTAAATGGGGTTGTAAATGCTTTTCAGGCTCAGTACTGGGCTCAAAAGATGCAGCCCTGATGTCTCTCATGATAGCAGGTGGTTAAGTAGAATTCGCTGCTCGGCTGACCCTGCAGGAGCAAACGTATGCCAAAAATGTTCGTAGAATGAGATTTTCAGTGAAGAGCAGCCCGGCACATTTTAGCAAGTTTTACTTGTAAGGGGGGTTGGAAACGCTTTTCCATACTCAATACTGGGCTCAAAAGATACAGCCCTGATGTCTCTCATGATAGCAGGTGGTTAAGTAGAAATTCGCTGCTCGGCTGATCCAGCAGGAGCAAACGTATGCTAAAAATGTTCGTAGAATGAGCTTTTCAGTGAAGAGCAGCCAGGCACATTTTAGCAAGTTTTACTTGTATGTGGGGTTGGAAACGCTTTTCAGGCTCAGTACTGGGCTCAAAAGATGCAGCCCTGATGTCTCTCATGATAGCAGGTGGTTAAGTAGAAATTCGCTGCTCGGCTGACCCAGCAGGACCAAACGTATGCTAAAAATGTTCGTAGAATGAGATTTTCAGTGAAGAGCAGCCAGGCACATTTTAGCAAGTTTTACTTGTAAGTGGGGTTGGAAACGCTTTTCAGGATCAATACTTGGCTCAAAAGATGCAGCCCTGATGTCTCTCATGATAGCAGGTGGGTAAGTAGAAATTCGCTGCTCGGCTGACCCTGCAGGAGCAAACGTATGCTAAAAATGTTCGTAGAATGAGATTTTCAGTGAAGAGCAGCCTGGCACATTTTAGCAAGTTTTACTTGTAAGTGGGGTTGGAAACGCTTTTCAGGCTCAATACTGGGCTCAAAAGATGCAGCCCTGATGTCTCTCATGATAGCAGGTGGTTAAGTAGAAATTCGCTGCTCGGCTGACCCTGCAGGAGCAAACGTATGCTAAAAATGTTCGTAGAATGAGATTTTCAGTGAAGAGCAGCCAGGCACATTTTAGCAAGTTTTACTTGTAAGTGGGGTTGGAAACGCTTTTCAGGCTCAATACTGGGCTCAAAAGATGCAGCCCTGATGTCTCTTATGATAGCAGGTGGTTAAGTAGAAATTCGCTGCTCAGCTGATCCAGCAGGAGCAAACATATGCGAAAAATGTACGTAGAATGAGCTTTTTCAGTGAAGAGCAGCCAGGCACATTTTAGCAAATTTTACTTGTAAGTGGGGTTGGAAACGCTTTTCAGGCTCAGTACTGGGCTCAAAAGATGCAGCCCTGATGTCTCTCATGATAGCAGGTGGTTAAGTAGAAATTCGCTGCTCGGCTGACCCTGCAGGATCAAAAGTATGCTAAAAATGCTCGTAGAATGAGATTTTCAGTGAAGAGCAGCCAGACACATTTTAGCAAGTTTTACTTGTAAGTGGGGTAGGAAACGCTTCAGGCTCAGTACTGGGCTCAAAAGATGCAGCCCTGATGTCTCTCATGATAGCAGGTAGTTAAGTAGAAATTTGCTGCTCGGCTGACCCTGCAGGAGCAAACATATGCTAAAAATGTACGTAGAATGAGATTTTCAGTGAAGAGCAGAGAGGCACATTTTAGCAAGTTTTACTTGTAAGTGGGGTTGGAAACGCTTTTCAGGCTCAGTACTGGGCTCAAAAGATGCAGCCCTGATGTCTCTCATGATAGCAGGTGGTTAAGTAGAAATTCGCTGCTCGGCTGACCCGGCAGGAACAAACGTATGCCAAAAATGTACGTAGAATGAGATTTTCAGTGAATAGCAGCCAGGCACATTTTAGCAAGTTTTACTTGTAAGTGGGGATGGAAACGCTTTTTAGGCTCAGTACTGGGCTCAAAAGATGCAGCCCTGATGTCTCTCATGATAGCAGGTGGTTAAGTAGAAATTCGCTGCTCGGCTGACCCTGCAGGAGCAAACGTATGCTAAAAATGTTCGTAGAATGAGATTTTCAGTGAAGAGCAGCCAGGCACATTTTAGCAAGTTTTACTTGTAAGTGGGGTTGGAAACGCTTTTCAGGCTCAATACTGGGCTCAAAACTTGCAGCCCTGATGTCTCTCATGATAGCAGGTGGTTAAGTAGAAATTCGCTGCTCGGCTGACCCAGCAGGAACAAACGTATGCCAAAAATGTACGTAGAATGAGATTTTCAGTGAATAGCAGCCAGGCACATTTTAGCAAGTTTTACTTGTAAGTGGGGATGGAAACGCTTTTTAGGCTCAGTACTGGGCTCAAAAGATGCAGCCCTGATGTCTCTCATGATAGCAGGTGGTTAAGTAGAAATTCGCTGCTCGGCTGACCCAGCAGGACCAAACGTATGCTAAAAATGTTCGTAGAATGAGATTTTCAGTGAGGAGCAGCCAGGCACATTTTAGCAAGTTTTACTTGTAAGTGGGGTTGGAAACGCTTTTCAGGCTCAATACTTGGCTCAAAAGATGCAGCCCTGATGTCTCTCATGATAGCAGGTGGTTAAGTAGAAATTCGCTGCTCGGCTGACCCTGCAGGAGCAAACGTATGCTAAAAATGTTCGTAGAATGAGATTTTCAGTGAAGAGCAGCCTGGCACATTTTAGCAAGTTTTACTTGTAAGTGGGGTTGGAAACGCTTTTCAGGCTCAATACTGGGCTCAAAAGATGCAGCCCTGATGTCTCTCATGACGCTTTTTAGGCTCAGTACTGGGCTCAAAAGATGCAGCCCTGATGTCTCTCATGATAGCAGATGGTTAAGTAGAAATTCGCTGCTCGGCTGACCCTGCAGGAGCAAATGTATGCTAAAAATGTTCGTAGAATGAGATTTTCAGTGAAGAGCAGCCTGGCACATTTTAGCAAGTTTTACTTGTAAGTGGGGTTGGAAACGCTTTTCAGGCTCAATACTGGGCTCAAAAGATGCAGCCCTGATGTCTCTCATGATAGCAGGTGGTTAAGTAGAAATTCGCTGCTCGGCTGATCCAGCAGGACCAAACATATGCGAAAAATGTACGTAGAATGAGCTTTTTCAGTGAAGAGCAGCCAGGCACATTTTAGCAAGTTTTACTTGTAAGTGGGGTTGGAAACACTTTTCAGGCTCAGTACTGTGCTCAAAAGATGCAGCCCTGATGTCTCTCATGATAGCAGGTGGTTAAGTAGAAATTCGCTGCTCGGCTGACCCTGCAGGAGCAAACGTATGCTAAAAATGTACATAGAATGAGATTTTGAGTGAAGAGCAGCCAGGCACATTTAGCAAGTTTTACTTGTAAGTGGGGTTGGAAACGCTTTTCAGGCTCAATACTGGGCTCAAAAGATGCAGCCCTGATGTCTCTCATGATAGCAGGTGGTTAAGTGGAAATTCGCTGCTCGGCTGATCCAGCAGGAGCAAACATATGCGAAAATGTACGTAGAATGAGCTTTTCAGTGAAGAGCAGCCAGGCACATTTTAGCAAGTTTTACTTGTAAGTGGGGTTGGAAACGCTTTTCAGGCTCAGTACTGGGCTCAAAACATGCAGTCCTGATGTCTCTCATGATAGGAGGTGGTAAAGTAGAAATTCGCTGCTCGGCTGACCCTGCAGGAGCAAATGTATGCTAAAAATGTTCGTAGAATGAGATTTTCAGTGAAGAGCAGCCAGGCACATTTTAGCAAGTTTTACTTGTAAGTGGGGTTGGAAACGCTTTTCAGGCTCAGTACTGGGCTCAAAACATGCATCCCTGATGTCTCTCATGATAGCAGGTGGTTAAGTAGAAATTCGCTGCTCGGCTGACCCTGCAGGAGCAAACGTATGCTAAAAATGTTCGTAGAATGAGATTTTCAGTGAAGAGCAGCCAGGCACATTTTAACAAGTTTTACTTGTAAGTAGGGTTGGAAACGCTTTTCAGGCTCAGTACTGGGCTCAAAAGATGCAGCCCTGATGTCTCTCATGATAGCAGGTGGTTAAGTAGAAATTCGCTGCTCGGCTGATCCAGCAGGAGCAAACATATGCTAAAAATGTACGTAGAATGAGATTTTCAGTGAATAGCAGCCAGGCACATTTTAGCAAGTTTTACTTGTAAGTGGGGATAGAAACGCTTTTTAGGGTCAGTACTGGGCTCAAAAGATGCAACCCTGATGTCTCTCATGATAGCAGGTGGTTAAGTAGAAATTCGCTGCTCGGCTGACCCTGCAGGAGCAAACGTATGCTAAAAATGTTCGTAGAATGAGCTTTTCAGTGAAGAGCAGCCAGGCACATTTTAGCAAGTTTTACTTGTACGTGGGGTTGGAAACGCTTTTCAGGCTCAGTACTGGGCTCAAAACATGCAGCCCTGATGTCTCTCATGATAGCAGGTGGTTAAGTAGAAATTCACTGCTCGGCTGACCCAGCAGGACCAAACGTATGCTAAAAATGTTCGTAGAATGAGATTTTCAGTGAAGAGCAGCCAGGCACATTTTAGCAAGTTTTACTTGTAAGTGGGGATGGAAACGCTTTTTAGGCTCAGTACTGGGCTCAAAAGATGCTGCCCTGATGTCTCTCATGATAGCAGGTGGTTAAGTAGAAATTCGCTGCTCGGCTGACCCTGCAGGAGCAAACGTATGCTAAAAATGTTCGTAGAATGAGATTTTCAGTGAAGAGCAGCCAGGCACATTTTAGCAAGTTTTACTTGTAAGTGGGGTTGGAAACGCTTTTCAGGCTCAGTACTGGGCTCAAAAGATGCAGCCCTGATGTCTCTCATGATAGCAGGTGGTTAAGTAGAATTCGCTGCTCGGCTGACCCTGCAGGAGCAAACGTATGCCAAAAATGTTCGTAGAATGAGATTTTCAGTGAAGAGCAGCCTGGCACATTTTAGCAAGTTTTACTTGTAAGGGGGGTTGGAAACGCTTTTCCATACTCAATACTGGGCTCAAAAGATGCAGCCCTGATTTCTCTCATGATAGCAGGTGGTTAAGTAGAAATTCGCTGCTCGGCTGACCCTGCAGGAGCAAACATATGCGAAAAATGTACGTAGAATGAGCTTTTCAGTGAAGAGCAGCCAGGCACATTTTAGCAAGTTTTACTTGTAAGTGGGGTTAGAAACGCTTTTCAGGCTCAGTACTGGGCTCAAAACATGCAGCCCTGATGTCTCTCATGATAGGAGGTGGTAAAGTAGAAATTCGCTGCTCGGCTGACCCTGCAGGAGCAAATGTATGCTAAAAATGTTCGTAGAATGAGATTTTCAGTGAAGAGCAGCCAGGCACATTTAGCAAGTTTTACTTGTAAGTGGGGTTGGAAACGCTTTTCAGGCTCAATACTGGGCTCAAAAGATGCAGCCCTGATGTCTCTCATGATAGCAGGTGGTTAAGTGGAAATTCGCTGCTCGGCTGATCCAGCAGGAGCAAACATATGCGAAAATGTACGTAGAATGAGCTTTTCAGTGAAGAGCAGCCAGGCACATTTTAGCAAGTTTTACTTGTAAGTGGGGTTGGAAACGCTTTTCAGGCTCAGTACTGGGCTCAAAACATGCAGTCCTGATGTCTCTCATGATAGGAGGTGGTAAAGTAGAAATTCGCTGCTCGGCTGACCCTGCAGGAGCAAATGTATGCTAAAAATGTTCGTAGAATGAGATTTTCAGTGAAGAGCAGCCAGGCACATTTTAGCAAGTTTTACTTGTAAGTGGGGATAGAAACGCTTTTTAGGGTCAGTACTGGGCTCAAAAGATGCAACCCTGATGTCTCTCATGATAGCAGGTGGTTAAGTAGAAATTCGCTGCTCGGCTGACCCTGCAGGAGCAAACGTATGCTAAAAATGTTCGTAGAATGAGCTTTTCAGTGAAGAGCAGCCAGGCACATTTTAGCAAGTTTTACTTGTACGTGGGGTTGGAAACGCTTTTCAGGCTCAGTACTGGGCTCAAAACATGCAGCCCTGATGTCTCTCATGATAGCAGGTGGTTAAGTAGAAATTCGCTGCTCGGCTGACCCAGCAGGACCAAACGTATGCTAAAAATGTTCGTAGAATGAGATTTTCAGTGAAGAGCAGCCAGGCACATTTTAGCAAGTTTTACTTGTAAGTGGGGATGGAAACGCTTTTTAGGCTCAGTACTGGGCTCAAAAGATGCTGCCCTGATGTCTCTCATGATAGCAGGTGGTTAAGTAGAAATTCGCTGCTCGGCTGACCCTGCAGGAGCAAACGTATGCTAAAAATGTTCGTAGAATGAGATTTTCAGTGAAGAGCAGCCAGGCACATTTTAGCAAGTTTTACTTGTAAGTGGGGTTGGAAACGCTTTTCAGGCTCAGTACTGGGCTCAAAAGATGCAGCCCTGATGTCTCTCATGATAGCAGGTGGTTAAGTAGAATTCGCTGCTCGGCTGACCCTGCAGGAGCAAACGTATGCCAAAAATGTTCGTAGAATGAGATTTTCAGTGAAGAGCAGCCTGGCACATTTTAGCAAGTTTTACTTGTAAGGGGGGTTGGAAACGCTTTTCCATACTCAATACTGGGCTCAAAAGATGCAGCCCTGATTTCTCTCATGATAGCAGGTGGTTAAGTAGAAATTCGCTGCTCGGCTGACCCTGCAGGAGCAAACATATGCGAAAAATGTACGTAGAATGAGCTTTTCAGTGAAGAGCAGCCAGGCACATTTTAGCAAGTTTTACTTGTAAGTGGGGTTAGAAACGCTTTTCAGGCTCAGTACTGGGCTCAAAACATGCAGCCCTGATGTCTCTCATGATAGGAGGTGGTAAAGTAGAAATTCGCTGCTCGGCTGACCCTGCAGGAGCAAATGTATGCTAAAAATGTTCGTAGAATGAGATTTTCAGTGAAGAGCAGCCAGGCACATTTTAGCAAGTTTTACTTGTAAGTGGGGGTTGGAAACGCTTTTCAGGCTCAGTACTGGGCTCAAAAGATGCAGCCCTGATGTCTCTCATGATAGCAGGTGGTAAGTAGAAATTCGCTGCTCGGCTGACCCTGCAGGAGCAAACGTATGCGAAAAATGTTCGTAGAATGAGATTTTCAGTGAAGAGCAGCCAGGCACATTTTAGCAAGTTTTACTTGTAAGTGGGGATGGAAACGCTTTTCAGGTTCAATACTGGGCTCAAAAGATGCAGCCCTGATGTCTCTCATGATAGCAGGTGGTTAAGTAGAAATTCGCTGCTCGGCTGACCCGGCAGGAACAAATGTATGCCAAAAATGTACGTAGAATGAGATTTTCTGTGAATAGCAGCCAGGCACATTTTAGCAAGTTTTACTTGTAAGTGGGGATGGAAACGCTTTTTAGGCTCAGTACTGGGCTCAAAAGATGCAGCCCTGATGTCTCTCATGATAGCAGGTGGTTAAGTAGAAATTCGCTGCTCGGCTGACCCTGCAGGAGCAAACGTATGCTAAAAATGTTCGTAGAATGAGATTTTCAGTGAAGAGCAGCCAGGCACATTTTAGCAAGTTTTACTTGTAAGTGGGGTTAGAAACACTTTTCAGGCTCAATACTGGGCTCAAAAGATGCAGCCTTGAAGTCTCTCATGATAGCAGGTGGTTAAGTAGAAATTCGCTGCTCGGCTGACCCTGCAGGAGCAAACGTATGCTAAAAATGTTCGTAGAATGAGATTTTCAGTGAAGAGCAGCCTGGCACATTTAGCAAGTTTTACTTGTAAGTGGGGTTGGAAACGCTTTTCAGGCTCAATACTGGGCTCAAAAGATGCAGCCCTGGTGTCTCTCATGATAGCAGGTGGTTAAGTAGAAATTCGCTGCTCGGCTGACCCAGCAGGAACAAACGTATGCCAAAAATGTACGTAGAATGAGATTTTCAGTGAATAGCAGCCAGGCACATTTTAGCAAGTTTTACTTGTAAGTGGGGATGGAAACGCTTTTTAGGCTCAGTACTGGGCTCAAAAAATGCAGCCCTGATGTCTCTCATGATAGCAGGTGGTTAAGTAGAAATTCGCTGCTCGGCTGACCCTGCAGGAGCAAACATATGCTAAAAATGTTCATAGAATGAGCTTTTCAGTGAAGAGCAGCCAGGCACATTTTAGCAAGTTTTACTTGTAAGTGGGGTTGGAAACGCTTTTCAGGCTCAGTACTGGGCTCAAAGATGCAGTCCTGATGTCTCTCATGATAGGAGGTGGTTAAGTAGAAATTCGCTGCTCAGCTGACCCTGCAGGAGCAAACGTATGCTAAAAATGTTCGTAGAATGAGATTTTCAGTGAAGAGCAGCCAGGCACATTTTAGCAAGTTTTACTTGTAAGTGGGGTTGGAAACGCTTTTCAGGCTCAATACTGGGCTCAAAAGATGCAGCCCTGATGTCTCTCATGATAGCAGGTGGTTAAGTAGAAATTCGCTGCTCGGCTGACCCTGCAGGAGCAAACGTATGCTAAAAATGTTCGTAGAATGAGATTTTCAGTGAAGAGCAGCCAGGCACATTTTAGCAAGTTTTACTTGTAAGTGGGGTTGGAAACGCTTTTCAGGCTCAGTACTGGGCTCAAAAGATGCAGCCCTGATGTCTCTCATGATAGCAGGTGGTTAAGTAGAATTCGCTGCTCCGCTGACCCTGCAGGAGCAAACGTATGCTAAAAATGTTCGTAGAATGAGATTTTCAGTGAAGAGCAGCCTGGCACATTTTAGCAAGTTTTACTTGTAAGGAGGGTTGGAAACGCTTTTCCATACTCAATACTGGGCTCAAACGATGCAGCCCTGATGTCTCTCATGATAGCAGGTGGTTAAGTAGAAATTCGCTGCTCGGCTGACCCAGCAGGACCAAACGTATGCTAAAAATGTTCGTAGAATGAGATTTTCAGTGAAGAGCAGCCAGGCACATTTTAGCAAGTTTTACTTGTAAGTGGGGTTGGAAACGCTTTTCAGGCTCAATACTTGGCTCAAGAGATGCAGCCCTGATGTCTCTCATGATAGCAGGTGGTTAAGTAGAAATTCGCTGCTCGGCTGACCCTGCAGGAGCAAACGTATGCTAAAAATGTTCGTAGAATGAGATTTTCAGTGAAGAGCAGCCTGGCACATTTTAGCAAGTTTTACTTGTAAGTGGGGTTGGAAATGCTTTTCAGGCTCAGTACTGGGCTCAAAAGATGCAGCCCTGATGTCTCTCATGATAGCAGGTGGTTAGGTAGAAATTCGCTGCTCGGCTGACCCTGCAGGAGCAAACGTATGCTAAAAATGTTCGTAGAATGAGATTTTCAGTGAAGAGCAGCCAGGCACATTTTAGCAAGTTTTACTTGTAAGTGGGGTTGGAAACGCTTTTCAGGCTCAATACTGGGCTCAAAAGATGCAGCCCTGATGTCTCTCATGATAGCAGGTGGTTAAGTAGAAATTCGCTGCTCAGCTGACCCGGCAGGAGCAAACGTATGCTAAAAATGTTCGTAGAATGAGCTTTTTCAGTGAAGAGCAGCCAGGCACATTTTAGAAAGTTTTACTTGTAAGTGGGGTTGGAAACGCTTTTCAGGCTCAATACTGGGCTCAAAACATGCAGCCCTGATGTCTCTCATGATAGCAGGTGGTTAAGTAGAAATTCGTTGCTCGGCTGATCCAGCAGGAGCAAACATATGCCAAAAATGTTCGTAGAATGAGATTTTCAGTGAAGAGCAGCCAGGCACATTTTAACAAGTTTTACTTGTAAGTAGGGTTGGAAACGCTTTTCAGGCTCAGTACTGGGCTCAAAAGATGCAGCCCTGATGTCTCTCATGATAGCAGGTGGTTAAGTAGAAATTTGCTGCTCAGCTGATCCAGCAGGAGCAAACATATGCTAAAAATGTACGTAGAATGAGATTTTCAGTGAATAGCAGCCTGGCACATTTTAGCAAGTTTTACTTGTAAGGGGGGTTGGAAATGCTTTTCCATACTCAATACTGGGCTCAAAAGATGCAGCCCTGATTTCTCTCATGATAGCAGGTGGTTAAGTTGAAATTCGCTGCTCGGCTGACCCTGCAGGAGCAAACATATGCGAAAAATGTACGTAGAATGAGCTTTTCAGTGAAGAGCAGCCAGGCACATTTTAGCAAGTTTTACTTGTAAGTGGGGTTGGAAACGCTTTTCAGGCTCAGTACTGGGCTCAAAACATGCAGCCCTGATGTCTCTCATGATAGGAGGTGGTAAAGTTGAAATTCGCTGCTCGGCTGACCCTGCAGGAGCAAATGTATGCTAAAAATGTTCGTAGAATGAGATTTTCAGTGAAGAGCAGCCAGGCACATTTTAGCAAGTTTTACTTGTAAGTGGGGGTTGGAAACGCTTTTCAGGCTCAGTACTGGGCTCAAAAGATGCAGCCCTGATGTCTCTCATGATAGCAGGTGGTAAGTAGAAATTCGCTGCTCGGCTGACCCTGCAGGAGCAAACGTATGCGAAAAATGTTCGTAGAATGAGATTTTCAGTGAAGAGCAGCCAGGCACATTTTAGCAAGTTTTACTTGTAAGTGGGGATGGAAACGCTTTTCAGGTTCAATACTGGGCTCAAAAGATGCAGCCCTGATGTCTCTCATGATAGCACGTGGTTAAGTAGAAATTCGCTGCTCGGCTGACCCGGCAGGAACAAATGTATGCCAAAAATGTACGTAGAATGAGATTTTCTGTGAATAGCAGCCAGGCACATTTTAGCAAGTTTTACTTGTAAGTGGGGATGGAAACGCTTTTTAGGCTCAGTACTGGGCTCAAAAGATGCAGCCCTGATGTCTCTCATGATAGCAGGTGGTTAAGTAGAAATTCGCTGCTCGGCTGACCCTGCAGGAGCAAACGTATGCTAAAAATGTTCGTAGAATGAGATTTTCAGTGAAGAGCAGCCAGGCACATTTTAGCAAGTTTTACTTGTAAGTGGGGTTGGAAACGCTTTTCAGGCTCAATACTGCGCTCAAAAGATGCAGCCCTGGTGTCTCTCATGATAGCAGGTGGTTAAGTAGAAATTCGCTGCTCGGCTGACCCAGCAGGAACAAACGTATGCCAAAAATGTACGTAGAATGAGATTTTCAGTGAATAGCAGCCAGGCACATTTTAGCAAGTTTTACTTGTAAGTTGGGATGGAAACGCTTTTTAGGCTCAGTACTGGGCTCAAAAGATGCAGCCCTGATGTCTCTCATGATAGCAGGTGGTTAAGTAGAAATTCGCTGCTCGGCTGACCCTGCAGGAGCAAACATATGCTAAAAATGTTCATAGAATGAGCTTTTCAGTGAAGAGCAGCCAGGCACATTTTAGCAAGTTTTACTTGTAAGTGGGGTTGGAAACGCTTTTCAGGCTCAGTACTGGGCTCAAAGATGCAGTCCTGATGTCTCTCATGATAGGAGGTGGTTAAGTAGAAATTCGCTGCTTAGCTGACCCTGCAGGAGCAAACGTATGCTAAAAATGTTCGTAGAATGAGATTTTCAGTGAAGAGCAGCCAGGCACATTTTAGCAAGTTTTACTTGTAAGTGGGGTTGGAAACGCTTTTCAGGCTCAATACTGGGCTCAAAAGATGCAGCCCTGATGTCTCTCATGATAGCAGGTGGTTAAGTAGAAATTCGCTGCTCGGCTGACCCTGCAGGAGCAAACGTATGCTAAAAATGTTCGTAGAATGAGATTTTCAGTGAAGAGCAGCCAGGCACATTTTAGCAAGTTTTACTTGTAAGTGGGGTTGGAAACGCTTTTCAGGCTCAGTACTGGGCTCAAAAGATGCAGCCCTGATGTCTCTCATGATAGCAGGTGGTTAAGTAGAATTCGCTGCTCGGCTGACCCTGCAGGAGCAAACGTATGCTAAAAATGTTCGTAGAATGAGATTTTCAGTGAAGAGAAGCCTGGCACATTTTAGCAAGTTTTACTTGTAAGGGGGGTTGGAAACGCTTTTCCATACTCAATACTGGGCTCAAACGATGCAGCCCTGATGTCTCTCATGATAGCAGGTGGTTAAGTAGAAATTCGCTGCTCGGCTGACCCAGCAGGACCAAACGTATGCTAAAAATGTTCGTAGAATGAGATTTTCAGTGAAGAGCAGCCAGGCACATTTTAGCAAGTTTTACTTGTAAGTGGGGTTGGAAACGCTTTTCAGGCTCAATACTTGGCTCAAGAGATGCAGCCCTGATGTCTCTCATGATAGCAGGTGGTTAAGTAGAAATTCGCTGCTCGGCTGACCCTGCAGGAGCAAACGTATGCTAAAAATGTTCGTAGAATGAGATTTTCAGTGAAGAGCAGCCTGGCACATTTTAGCAAGTTTTACTTGTAAGTGGGGTTGGAAATGCTTTTCAGGCTCAGTACTGGGCTCAAAAGATGCAGCCCTGATGTCTCTCATGATAGCAGGTGGTTAGGTAGAAATTCGCTGCTCGGCTGACCCTGCAGGAGCAAACGTATGCTAAAAATGTTCGTAGAATGAGATTTTCAGTGAAGAGCAGCCAGGCACATTTTAGCAAGTTTTACTTGTAAGTGGGGTTGGAAATGCTTTTCAGGCTCAATACTGGGCTCAAAAGATGCAGCCCTGATGTCTCTCATGATAGCAGGTGGTTAAGTAGAAATTCGCTGCTCAGCTGACCCGGCAGGAGCAAACGTATGCTAAAAATGTTCGTAGAATGGGCTTTTTCAGTGAAGAGCAGCCAGGCACATTTTAGCAAGTTTTACTTGTAAGTGGGGTTGGAAACGCTTTTCAGGCTCAATACTGGGCTCAAAACATGCAGCCCTGATGTCTCTCATGATAGCAGGTGGTTAAGTAGAAATTCGTTGCTCGGCTGATCCAGCAGGAGCAAACGTATGCCAAAAATGTTCGTAGAATGAGATTTTCAGTGAAGAGCAGCCAGGCACATTTTAACAAGTTTTACTTGTAAGTAGGGTTGGAAACGCTTTTCAGGCTCAGTACTGGGCTCAAAAGATGCAGCCCTGATGTCTCTCATGATAGCAGGTGGTTAAGTAGAAATTCGCTGCTCGGCTGATCCAGCAGGAGCAAACATATGCTAAAAATGTACGTAGAATGAGATTTTCAGTGAATAGCAGCCAGGCACATTTTAGCAAGTTTTACTTGTAAGTGGGGATAGAAACGCTTTTTAGGGTCAGTACTGGGCTCAAAAGATGCAACCCTGATGTCTCTCATGATAGCAGGTGGTTAAGTAGAAATTCGCTGCTCGGCTGACCCTGCAGGAGCAAACGTATGCTAAAAATGTTCGTAGAATGAGCTTTTCAGTGAAGAGCAGCCAGGCACATTTTAGCAAGTTTTACTTGTACATGGGGTTGGAAACGCTTTTCAGGCTCAGTACTGGGCTCAAAACATGCAGCCCTGATGTCTCTCATGATAGCAGGTGGTTAAGTAGAAATTCGCTGCTCGGCTGACCCAGCAGGACCAAACGTATGCTAAAAATGTTTGTAGAATGAGATTTTCAGTGAAGAGCAGCCAGGCACATTTTAGCAAGTTTTACTTGTAAGCGGGGATGGAAACGCTTTTTAGGCTCAGTACTGGGCTCAAAAGATGCAGCCCTGATGTCTCTCATGATAGCAGGTGGTTAAGTAGAATTCGCTGCTCAACTGACCCTGCAGGAGCAAACGTATGCCAAAAATGTTCGTAGAATGAGATTTTCAGTGAAGAGCAGCCTGGCACATTTTAGCAAGTTTTACTTGTAAGGGGGGTTGGAAACGCTTTTCCATACTCAATACTGGGCTCAAAAGATGCAGCCCTGATTTCTCTCATGATAGCAGGTGGTTAAGTAGAAATTCGCTGCTCGGCTGACCCTGCAGGAGCAAACATATGCGAAAAATGTACGTAGAATGAGCTTTTCAGTGAAAAGCAGCCAGGCACATTTTAGCAAGTTTTACTTGTAAGTGGGGTTGGAAACGCTTTTCAGGCTCAGTACTGGGCTCAAAACATGCAGCCCTGATGTCTCTCATGATAGGAGGTGGTAAAGTAGAAATTCGCTGCTCGGCTGACCCTGCAGGAGCAAACGTATGCTAAAAATGTTCGTAGAATGAGATTTTCAGTGAAGAGCAGCCAGGCACATTTTAGCAAGTTTTACTTGTAAGTGGGGGTTGGAAACGCTTTTCAGGCTCAGTACTGGGCTCAAAAGATGCAGCCCTGATGTCTCTCATGATAGCAGGTGGTAAGTAGAAATTCACTGCTCGGCTGACCCTGCAGGAGCAAACGTATGCGAAAAATGTTCGTAGAATGAGATTTTTAGTGAAGAGCAGCCAGGCACATTTTAGCAAGTTTTACTTGTAAGTGGGGATGGAAACGCTTTTCAGGCTCAATACTGGGCTCAAAAGATGCAGCCCTGATGTCTCTCATGATAGCAGGTGGTTAAGTAGAAATTCGCTGCTCGGCTGACCCGGCAGGAACAAATGTATGGCAAAAATGTACGTAGAATGAGATTTTCTGTGAATAGCAGCCAGGCACATTTTAGCAAGTTTTACTTGTAAGTGGGGATGGAAACGCTTTTTAGGCTCAGTACTGGGCTCAAAAGATGCAGCCCTGATGTCTCTCATGATAGCAGGTGGTTAAGTAGAAATTCGCTGCTCGGCTGACCCTGCAGGAGCAAACGTATGCTAAAAATGTTCGTAGAATGAGATTTTCAGTGCAGAGCAGCCAGGCACATTTTAGCAAGTTTTACTTGTAAGTGGGGTTGGAAACGCTTTTCAGGCTCAATACTGGGCTCAAAAGATGCAGCCTTGATGTCTCTCATGATAGCAGGTGGTTAAGTAGAAATTCGCTGCTCGGCTGACCCTGCAGGAGCAAACGTATGCTAAAAATGTTTGTAGAATGAAATTTTCAGTGAAGAGCAGCCTGGCACATTTAGCAAGTTTTACTTGTAAGTGGGGTTGGAAACGCTTTTCAGGCTCAATACTGGGCTCAAAAGATGCAGCCCTGGTGTCTCTCATGATAGCAGGTGGTTAAGTAGAAATTCGCTGCTCGGCTGACCCAGCAGGAACAAACGTATGCCAAAAATGTACGTAGAATGAGATTTTCAGTGAATAGCAGCCAGGCACATTTTAGCAAGTTTTACTTGTAAGTGGGGATGGAAACGCTTTTTAGGCTCAGTACTGGGCTCAAAAGATGCAGCCCTGATGTCTCTCATGATAGCAGGTGGTTAAGTAGAAATTCGCTGCTCGGCTGACCCTGCAGGAGCAAACATATGCTAAAAATGTTCATAGAATGAGCTTTTCAGTGAAGAGCAGCCAGGCACATTTTAGCAAGTTTTACTTGTAAGTGGGGTTGGAAACGCTTTTCAGGCTCAGTACTGGGCTCAAAGATGCAGTCCTGATGTCTCTCATGATAGGAGGTGGTTAAGTAGAAATTCGCTGCTTAGCTGACCCTGCAGGAGCAAACGTATGCTAAAAATGTTCGTAGAATGAGATTTTCAGTGAAGAGCAGCCAGGCACATTTTAGCAAGTTTTACTTGTAAGTGGGGTTGGAAACGCTTTTCAGGCTCAATACTGGGCTCAAAAGATGCAGCCCTGATGTCTCTCATGATAGCAGGTGGTTAAGTAGAAATTCGCTGCTCGGCTGACCCTGCAGGAGCAAACGTATGCTAAAAATGTTCGTAGAATGAGATTTTCAGTGAAGAGCAGCCAGGCACATTTTAGCAAGTTTTACTTGTAAGTGGGGTTGGAAACGCTTTTCAGGCTCAGTACTGGGCTCAAAAGATGCAGCCCTGATGTCTCTCATGATAGCAGGTGGTTAAGTAGAATTCGCTGCTCGGCTGACCCTGCAGGAGCAAACGTATGCTAAAAATGTTCGTAGAATGAGATTTTCAGTGAAGAGAAGCCTGGCACATTTTAGCAAGTTTTACTTGTAAGGGGGGTTGGAAACGCTTTTCCATACTCAATACTGGGCTCAAACGATGCAGCCCTGATGTCTCTCATGATAGCAGGTGGTTAAGTAGAAATTCGCTGCTCGGCTGACCCAGCAGGACCAAACGTATGCTAAAAATGTTCGTAGAATGAGATTTTCAGTGAAGAGCAGCCAGGCACATTTTAGCAAGTTTTACTTGTAAGTGGGGTTGGAAACGCTTTTCAGGCTCAATACTTGGCTCAAGAGATGCAGCCCTGATGTCTCTCATGATAGCAGGTGGTTAAGTAGAAATTCGCTGCTCGGCTGACCCTGCAGGAGCAAACGTATGCTAAAAATGTTCGTAGAATGAGATTTTCAGTGAAGAGCAGCCTGGCACATTTTAGCAAGTTTTACTTGTAAGTGGGGTTGGAAATGCTTTTCAGGCTCAGTACTGGGCTCAAAAGATGCAGCCCTGATGTCTCTCATGATAGCAGGTGGTTAGGTAGAAATTCGCTGCTCGGCTGACCCTGCAGGAGCAAACGTATGCTAAAAATGTTCGTAGAATGAGATTTTCAGTGAAGAGCAGCCAGGCACATTTTAGCAAGTTTTACTTGTAAGTGGGGTTGGAAATGCTTTTCAGGCTCAATACTGGGCTCAAAAGATGCAGCCCTGATGTCTCTCATGATAGCAGGTGGTTAAGTAGAAATTCGCTGCTCAGCTGACCCGGCAGGAGCAAACGTATGCTAAAAATGTTCGTAGAATGGGCTTTTTCAGTGAAGAGCAGCCAGGCACATTTTAGCAAGTTTTACTTGTAAGTGGGGTTGGAAACGCTTTTCAGGCTCAATACTGGGCTCAAAACATGCAGCCCTGATGTCTCTCATGATAGCAGGTGGTTAAGTAGAAATTCGTTGCTCGGCTGATCCAGCAGGAGCAAACGTATGCCAAAAATGTTCGTAGAATGAGATTTTCAGTGAAGAGCAGCCAGGCACATTTTAACAAGTTTTACTTGTAAGTAGGGTTGGAAACGCTTTTCAGGCTCAGTACTGGGCTCAAAAGATGCAGCCCTGATGTCTCTCATGATAGCAGGTGGTTAAGTAGAAATTCGCTGCTCGGCTGATCCAGCAGGAGCAAACATATGCTAAAAATGTACGTAGAATGAGATTTTCAGTGAATAGCAGCCAGGCACATTTTAGCAAGTTTTACTTGTAAGTGGGGATAGAAACGCTTTTTAGGGTCAGTACTGGGCTCAAAAGATGCAACCCTGATGTCTCTCATGATAGCAGGTGGTTAAGTAGAAATTCGCTGCTCGGCTGACCCTGCAGGAGCAAACGTATGCTAAAAATGTTCGTAGAATGAGCTTTTCAGTGAAGAGCAGCCAGGCACATTTTAGCAAGTTTTACTTGTACATGGGGTTGGAAACGCTTTTCAGGCTCAGTACTGGGCTCAAAACATGCAGCCCTGATGTCTCTCATGATAGCAGGTGGTTAAGTAGAAATTCGCTGCTCGGCTGACCCAGCAGGACCAAACGTATGCTAAAAATGTTTGTAGAATGAGATTTTCAGTGAAGAGCAGCCAGGCACATTTTAGCAAGTTTTACTTGTAAGCGGGGATGGAAACGCTTTTTAGGCTCAGTACTGGGCTCAAAAGATGCAGCCCTGATGTCTCTCATGATAGCAGGTGGTTAAGTAGAATTCGCTGCTCAACTGACCC
This sequence comes from Lissotriton helveticus, assembly GCF_964261635.1. NCBI lineage: Eukaryota > Metazoa > Chordata > Amphibia > Caudata > Salamandridae > Lissotriton > Lissotriton helveticus. Next base: position 1,351,621,707 of record NC_136061.1, on the reverse strand, counting down.
TGCAGGAGCAAACGTATGCCAAAAATGTTCGTAGAATGAGATTTTCAGTGAAGAGCAGCCTGGCACATTTTAGCAAGTTTTACTTGTAAGGGGGGTTGGAAACGCTTTTCCATACTCAATACTGGGCTCAAAAGATGCAGCCCTGATTTCTCTCATGATAGCAGGTGGTTAAGTAGAAATTCGCTGCTCGGCTGACCCTGCAGGAGCAAACATATGCGAAAAATGTACGTAGAATGAGCTTTTCAGTGAAGAGCAGCCAGGCACATTTTAGCAAGTTTTACTTGTAAGTGGGGTTGGAAACGCTTTTCAGGCTCAGTACTGGGCTCAAAACATGCAGCCCTGATGTCTCTCATGATAGGAGGTGGTAAAGTAGAAATTCGCTGCTCGGCTGACCCTGCAGGAGCAAACGTATGCTAAAAATGTTCGTAGAATGAGATTTTCAGTGAAGAGCAGCCAGGCACATTTTAGCAAGTTTTACTTGTAAGTGGGGGTTGGAAACGCTTTTCAGGCTCAGTACTGGGCTCAAAAGATGCAGCCCTGATGTCTCTCATGATAGCAGGTGGTAAGTAGAAATTCACTGCTCGGCTGACCCTGCAGGAGCAAACGTATGCGAAAAATGTTCGTAGAATGAGATTTTTAGTGAAGAGCAGCCAGGCACATTTTAGCAAGTTTTACTTGTAAGTGGGGATGGAAACGCTTTTCAGGCTCAATACTGGGCTCAAAAGATGCAGCCCTGATGTCTCTCATGATAGCAGGTGGTTAAGTAGAAATTCGCTGCTCGGCTGACCCGGCAGGAACAAATGTATGGCAAAAATGTACGTAGAATGAGATTTTCTGTGAATAGCAGCCAGGCACATTTTAGCAAGTTTTACTTGTAAGTGGGGATGGAAACGCTTTTTAGGCTCAGTACTGGGCTCAAAAGATGCAGCCCTGATGTCTCTCATGATAGCAGGTGGTTAAGTAGAAATTCGCTGCTCGGCTGACCCTGCAGGAGCAAACGTATGCTAAAAATGTTCGTAGAATGAGATTTTCAGTGCAGAGCAGCCAGGCACATTTTAGCAAGTTTTACTTGTAAGTGGGGTTGGAAACGCTTTTCAGGCTCAATACTGGGCTCAAAAGATGCAGCCTTGATGTCTCTCATGATAGCAGGTGGTTAAGTAGAAATTCGCTGCTCGGCTGACCCTGCAGGAGCAAACGTATGCTAAAAATGTTTGTAGAATGAAATTTTCAGTGAAGAGCAGCCTGGCACATTTAGCAAGTTTTACTTGTAAGTGGGGTTGGAAACGCTTTTCAGGCTCAATACTGGGCTCAAAAGATGCAGCCCTGGTGTCTCTCATGATAGCAGGTGGTTAAGTAGAAATTCGCTGCTCGGCTGACCCAGCAGGAACAAACGTATGCCAAAAATGTACGTAGAATGAGATTTTCAGTGAATAGCAGCCAGGCACATTTTAGCAAGTTTTACTTGTAAGTGGGGATGGAAACGCTTTTTAGGCTCAGTACTGGGCTCAAAAGATGCAGCCCTGATGTCTCTCATGATAGCAGGTGGTTAAGTAGAAATTTGCTGCTCGGCTGACCCTGCAGGAGCAAACGTATGCTAAAAATGTTCATAGAATGAGCTTTTCAGTGAAGAGCAGCCAGGCACATTTTAGCAAGTTTTACTTGTAAGTGGGGTTGGAAACGCTTTTCAGGCTCAGTACTGGGCTCAAAGATGCAGTCCTGATGTCTCTCATGATAGGAGGCGGTTAAGTAGAAATTCGCTGCTCAGCTGACCCTGCAGGAGCAAACGTATGCTAAAAATGTTCGTAGAATGAGATTTTCAGTGAAGAGCAGCCAGGCACATTTAAGCAAGTTTTACTTGTAAGTGGGGTTGGAAACGCTTTTCAGGTTCAATACTGGGCTCAAAAGATGCAGCCCTGATGTCTCTCATGATAGCAGGTGGTTAAGTAGAAATTCGCTGCTCGGCTGACCCTGCAGGAGCAAACGTATGCTAAAAATTTTCGTAGAATGAGATTTTCAGTGAAGAGCAGCCAGGCACATTTTAGCAAGTTTTACTTGTAAGTGGGGTTGGAAACGCTTTTCAGGCTCAATACTGGGCTCAAAAGATGCAGCCCTGATGTCTCTCATGATAGCAGGTGGTTAAGTAGAAATTCGCTGCTCGGCTGACCCTGCAGGAGCAAACGTATGCTAAAAATGTTCGTAGAATAAGATTTTCAGTGAAGAGCAGCCTGGCATATTTTAGCAAGTTTTACTTGTAAGTGGGGTTGGAAATGCTTTTCAGGCTCAGTACTGGGCTCAAAAGATGCAGCCCTGATGTCTCTCATGATAGCAGGTGGTTAGGTAGAAATTCGCTGCTCGGCTGACCCTGCAGGAGCAAACGTATGCTAAAAATGTTCGTAGAATGAGATTTTCAGTGAAGAGCAGCCAGGCACATTTTAGCAAGTTTTACTTGTAAGTGGGGTTGGAAACGCTTTTCAGGCTCAATACTGGGCTCAAAAGATGCAGCCCTGATGTCTCTCATGATAGCAGGTGGTTAAGTAGAAATTCGCTGCTCAGCTGACCCGGCAGGAGCAAACGTATGCTAAAAATGTTCGTAGAATGAGCTTTTTCAGTGAAGAGCAGCCAGGCACATTTTAGCAAGTTTTACTTGTAAGTGGGGTTGGAAACGCTTTTCAGGCTCAATACTGGGCTCAAAACATGCAGCCCTGATGTCTCTCATGATAGCAGGTGGTTAAGTAGAAATTCGTTGCTCGGCTGATCCAGCAGGAGCAAACGTATGCCAAAAATGTTCGTAGAATGAGATTTTCAGTGAAGAGCAGCCAGGCACATTTTAGCAAGTTTTACTTGTAAGTGGGGTTGGAAACGCTTTTTAGGCTCAGTACTGGGCTCAAAAGATGCAGCCCTGATGTCTCTCATGATAGCAGGTGGTTAAGTAGAAATTCGCTGCTCGGCTGACCCTGCAGGAGCAAACGTATGCTAAAAATGTTCGTAAAATGAGCTTTTCAGTGAAGAGCAGCCAGGCACATTTTAGCAAGTTTTACTTGTAAGAGAGGGTGGAAACGCTTTTCAGGCTCAGTACTGGGCTCAAAAGATGCAGCCCTGATGTCTCTCATGATAGCAGGTGGTTAAGTAGAAATTCGCTGCTCGGCTGACCCTGCAGGAGCAAACGTATGCTAAAAATGTTCGTAGAATGAGATTTTCAGTGAAGAGCAGCCAGGCACATTTTAGCAAGTTTTACTTGTAAGTGGGGTTGGAAACGCTTTTCAGGCTCAGTACTGGGCTCAAAATATGCAGCCCTGATGTCTCTCATGATAGCAGGTGGTAAGTAGAAATTCGCTGCTCGGCTGACCCTGCAGGAGCAAACGTATGCTAAAAATGTTCGTAGAATGAGATTTTCAGTGAAGAGCAGCCAGGCACATTTTAGCAAGTTTTACTTGTAAGTGGGGTTAGAAATGCTTTTCAGGCTCAATACTGGGCTCAAAACATGCAGCCCTGATGTCTCTCATGATAGCAGGTGGTTAACTAGAAATTCGCTGCTCGGCTGACCCTGCAGGAGCAAACGTATGCTAAAAATGTTCGTAGAATGAGCTTTTCAGTGAAGAGCAGCCAGGCACATTTTAGCAAGTTTTACTTGTAAGTGGGGTTGGAAATGCTTTTCAGGCTCAGTACTGGGCTCAAAAGATGCAGCCCTGATGTCTCTCATGATAGCAGGTGGTTAAGTAGAATTCGCTGCTCGGCTGACCCTGCAGGAGCAAACGTATGCCAAAAATGTTCGTAGAATGAGATTTTCAGTGAAGAGCAGCCCGGCACATTTTAGCAAGTTTTACTTGTAAGGGGGGTTGGAAACGCTTTTCCATACTCAATACTGGGCTCAAAAGATACAGCCCTGATGTCTCTCATGATAGCAGGTGGTTAAGTAGAAATTCGCTGCTCGGCTGATCCAGCAGGAGCAAACGTATGCTAAAAATGTTCGTAGAATGAGCTTTTTAGTGAAGAGCAGCCAGGCACATTTTAGCAAGTTTTACTTGTATGTGGGGTTGGAAACGCTTTTCAGGCTCAGTACTGGGCTCAAAAGATGCAGCCCTGATGTCTCTCATGATAGCAGGTGGTTAAGTAGAAATTCGCTGCTCGGCTGACCCTGCAGGAGCAAACGTATGCTAAAAATGTTCGTAGAATGAGATTTTCAGTGAAGAGCAGCCTGGCACATTTTAGCAAGTTTTACTTGTAAGTGGGGTTGGAAACGCTTTTCAGGCTCAATACTGGGCTCAAAAGATGCAGCCCTGATGTCTCTCATGATAGCAGGTGGTTAAGTAGAAATTCGCTGCTCGGCTGACCCTGCAGGAGCAAACGTATGCTAAAAATTTTCGTAGAATTAGATTTTCAGTGAAGAGCAGCCAGGCACATTTTAGCAAGTTTTACTTGTAAGTGGGGTTGGAAACGCTTTTCAGGCTCAATACTGGGCTCAAAAGATGCAGCCCTGATGTCTCTTATGATAGCAGGTGGTTAAGTAGAAATTCGCTGCTCAGCTGATCCAGCAGGAGCAAACATATGCGAAAAATGTACGTAGAAAGAGCTTTTTCAGTGAAGAGCAGCCAGGCACATTTTAGCAAATTTTACTTGTAAGTGGTGTTGGAAACGCTTTTCAGGCTCAGTACTGGGCTCAAAAGATGCAGCCCTGATGTCTCTCATGATAGCAGGTGGTTAAGTAAAAATTCGCTGCTCGGCTGACCCTGCAGGAGCAAACGTATGCTAAAAATGTTCGTAGAATGAGATTTTCAGTGAAGAGCAGCCAGGCACATTTTAGCAAGTTTTACTTGTAAGGGGGGTTGGAAACGCTTTTCCATACTCAATACTGGGCTCAAAAGATGCAGCCCTGATGTCTCTCATGATAGCAGGTGGTTAAGTAGAAATTCGCTGCTCGGCTGACCCAGCAGGACCAAACGTATGCTAAAAATGTTCATAGAATGAGATTTTCAGTGAAGAGCAGCCAGGCACATTTTAGCAAGTTTTACTTGTAAGTGGGGTTGGAAACCCTTTTCAGGCTCAATACTTGGCTCAAAAGATGCAGCCCTGATGTCTCTCATGATAGCAGGTGGTTAAGTAGAAATTCGCTGCTCGGCTGACCCTGCAGGAGCAAACGTATGCTAAAAATGTTCGTAGAATGAGATTTTCAGTGAAGAGCAGCCTGGCACATTTTAGCAAGTTTTACTTGTAAGTGGGGTTGGAAATGCTTTTCAGGCTCAGTACTGGGCTCAAAAGATGCAGCCCTGATGTCTCTCATGATAGCAGGTGGTTAGGTAGAAATTCGCTGCTCGGCTGACCCTGCAGGAGCAAACGTATGCTAAAAATGTTCGTAGAATGAGATTTTCAGTGAAGAGCAGCCAGGCACATTTTAGCAAGTTTTACTTGTAAGTGGGGTTGGAAACGCTTTTCAGGCTCAATACTGGGCTCAAAAGATGCAGCCCTGATGTCTCTCATGATAGCAGGTGGTTAAGTAGAAATTCGCTGCTCGGCTGACCCTGCAGGAGCAAACGTATGCTAAAAATGTTCGTAGAATGAGATTTTCAGTGAAGAGCAGCCAGACACATTTTAGCAAGTTTTACTTGTAAGTGGGGTTGGAAACGCTTTTCAGGCTCAGTACTGGGCTCAAAAGATGCAGCCCTGATGTCTCTCATGATAGCAGGTGGTTAAGTAGAATTCGCTGCTCGGCTGACCCTGCAGGAGCAAACGTATGCTAAAAATGTTCGTAGAATGAGATTTTCAGTGAAGAGCAGCCTGGCACATTTTAGCAAGTTTTACTTGTAAGGGGGGTTGGAAACGCTTTTCCATACTCAATACTGGGCTCAAAAGATGCAGCCCTGATGTCTCTCATGATAGCAGGTGGTTAAGTAGAAATTCGCTGCTCGGCTGACCCAGCAGGACCAAACGTATGCTAAAAATGTTCTTAGAATGAGATTTTCAGTGAAGAGCAGCCAGGCACATTTTAGCAAGTTTTACTTGTAAGTGGGGTTGGAAACGCTTTTCAGGCTCAATACTTGGCTCAAAAGATGCAGCCCTGATGTCTCTCATGATAGCAGGTGGTTAAGTAGAAATTCGCTGCTCAGCTGACCCGGCAGGAGCAAACGTATGCTAAAAATGTTCGTAGAATGAGCTTTTTCAGTGAAGAGCAGCCAGGCACATTTTAGCAAGTTTTACTTGTAAGTGGGGTTGGAAACGCTTTTCAGGCTCAGTACTGGGCTCAAAATATGCAGCCCTGATGTCTCTCATGATAGCAGGTGGTAAGTAGAAATTCGCTGCTCGGCTGACCCTGCAGGAGCAAACGTATGCTAAAAATGTTCGTAGAATGAGCTTTTCAGTGAAGAGCAGCCAGGCACATTTTAGCAAGTTTTACTTGTAAGTGGGGTTGGAAATGCTTTTCAGGCTCAGTACTGGGCTCAAAAGATGCAGCCCTGATGTCTCTCATGATAGCAGGTGGTTAAGTAGAATTCGCTGCTCGGCTGACCCTGCAGGAGCAAACGTATGCCAAAAATGTTCGTAGAATGAGATTTTCAGTGAAGAGCAGCCCGGCACATTTTAGCAAGTTTTACTTGTAAGGGGGGTTGGAAACGCTTTTCCATACTCAATACTGGGCTCAAAAGATGCAGCCCTGATGTCTCTCATGATAGCAGGTGGTTAAGTAGAAATTCGCTGCTCGGCTGATCCAGCAGGAGCAAACGTATGATAAAAATGTTCGTAGAATGAGCTTTTCAGTGAAGAGCAGCCAGGCACATTTTAGCAAGTTTTACTTGTATGTGGGGTTGGAAACGCTTTTCAGGCTCAGTACTGGGCTCAAAAGATGCAGCCCTGATGTCTCTCATGATAGCAGGTGGTTAAGTAGAAATTCGCTGCTCGGCTGACCCAGCAGGACCAAACGTATGCTAAAAATGTTCGTAGAATGAGATTTTCAGTGAAGAGCAGCCAGGCACATTTTAGCAAGTTTTACTTGTAAGTGGGGTTGGAAACGCTTTTCAGGCTCAATACTGGGCTCAAAAGATGCAGCCCTGATGTCTCTCATGATAGCAGGTGGTTAAGTAGAAATTCGCTGCTCGGCTGACCCTGCAGGATCAAACGTATGCTAAAAATGTTCGTAGAATGAGATTTTCAGTGAAGAGCAGCCAGGCACATTTTAGCAAGTTTTACTTGTAAGTGGGGTTGGAAACGCTTTTCAGGCTCAATACTTGGCTCAAAAGATGCAGCCCTGATGTCTCTCATGATAGCAGGTGGTTAAGTAGAAATTCGCTGCTCGGCTGACCCTGCAGGAGCAAACGTATGCTAAAAATGTTCGTAGAATGAGATTTTCAGTGAAGAGCAGCCAGGCACATTTTAGCAAGTTTTACTTGTAAGTGGGGTTGGAAACGCTTTTCAGGCTCAATACTGGGCTCAAAAGATGCAGCCCTGATGTCTCTCATGATAGCAGGTGGTTAAGTAGAAATTCGCTGCTCGGCTGACCCTGCAGGATCAAACGTATGCTTAAAATGTTCGTAGAATGAGATTTTCAGTGAAGAGCAGCCAGGCACATTTTAGCAAGTTTTACTTGTAAGTGGGGTTGGAAACGCTTTTCAGGCTCAGTACTGGGCTCAAAAGATGCAGCCCTGATGTCTCTCATGATACAGGTGGTTAAGTAGAAATTCGCTGCTCGGCTGACCCTGCAGGAGCAAACGTATGCTAAAAATGTTCGTAGAATGAGATTTTCAGTGAAGAGCAGCCTGGCACATTTTAGCAAGTTTTACTTGTAAGTGGGGTTGGAAACGCTTTTCAGGCTCAATACTGGGCTCAAAAGATGCAGCCCTGATGTCTCTCATGATAGCAGGTGGTTAAGTAGAAATTCGCTGCTCGGCTGACCCTGCAGGAGCAAACGTATGCTAAAAATGTTCGTAGAATGAGATTTTCAGTGAAGAGCAGCCAGGCACATTTTCGCAAGTTTTACTTGTAAGTGGGGTTGGAAACGCTTTTCAGGCTCAATACTGGGCTCAAAAGATGGAGCCCTGATGTCTCTCATGATAGCAGGTGGTTAAGTAGAAATTCGCTGCTCGGCTGACCCTGCAGGATCAAACGTATGCTAAAAATGTTCGTAGAATGAGATTTTCAGTGAAGAGCAGCCAGGCACATTTTAGCAAGTTTTACTTGTAAGTGGGGTTGGAAACGCTTTTCAGGCTCAGTACTGGGCTCAAAAGATGCAGCCCTGATGTCTCTCATGATAGCAGGTGGTTAAGTAGAAATTCGCTGCTCGGCTGACCCTGCAGGAGCAAACGTATGCTAAAAATGTTCGTAAAATGAGCTTTTCAGTGAAGAGCAGCCAGGCACATTTTAGCAAGTTTTACTTGTAAGAGGGGGTGGAAACCCTTTTCAGGCTCAGTACTGGGCTCAAAAGATGCAGCCCTGATGTCTCTCATGATAGCAGGTGGTTAAGTAGAAATTCGCTGCTCGGCTGACCCTGCAGGAGCAAACGTATGCTAAAAATGTTCGTAGAATGAGATTTTCAGTGAAGAGCAGCCAGGCACATTTTAGCAAGTTTTACTTGTAAGTGGGGTTGGAAACGCTTTTCAGGCTCAATACTGGGCTCAAAACATGCAGCCCTGATGTCTCTCATGATAGCAGGTGGTTAAGTAGAAATTCACTGCTCGGCTGACCCTGCAGGAGCAAACGTATGCTAAAAATGTTCGTAGAATGAGATTTTCAGTGAAGAGCAGCCAGGCACATTTTAGCAAGTTTTACTTGTAAGTGGGGTTGGAAACGCTTTTCAGGCTCAATACTGGGCTCAAAACATGCAGCCCTGATGTCTCTCATGATAGCAGGTGGTTAAGTAAAAATTGGCTGCTCGGCTGACCCTGCAGGAGCAAACGTATGCCAAAAATGTTCGTAGAATGAGATTTTCAGTGAAGAGCAGCCCGGCACATTTTAGCAAGTTTTACTTGTAAGGGGGGTTGGAAACGCTTTTCCATACTCAATACTGGGCTCAAAAGATGCAGCCCTGATGTCTCTCATGATAACAGGTGGTTAAGTAGAAATTCGCTGCTCGGCTGATCCAGCAGGAGCAAACGTATGATAAAAATGTTCGTAGAATGAGCTTTTCAGTGAAGAGCAGCCAGGCACATTTGAGCAAGTTTTACTTGTATGTGGGGTTGGAAACGCTTTTCAGGCTCAGTACTGGGCTCAAAAGATGCAGCCCTGATGTCTCTCATGATAGCAGGTGGTTAAGTAGAAATTCGCTGCTCGACTGACCCAGCAGGACCAAACGTATGCTAAAAATGTTCGTAGAATGAGATTTTCAGTGAAGAGCAGCCAGGCACATTTTAGCAAGTTTTACTTGTAAGTGGGGTTGGAAACGCTTTTCAGGCTCAATACTGGGCTCAAAAGATGCAGCCCTGATGTCTCTCATGATAGCAGGTGGTTAAGTAGAAATTCGCTGCTCGGCTGACCCTGCAGGATCAAACGTGTGCTAAAAATGTTCGTAGAATGAGATTTTCAGTGAAGAGCAGCCAGGCACATTTTAGCAAGTTTTACTTGTAAGTGGGGTAGGAAACGCTTCAGGCTCAGTACTGGGCTCAAAAGATGCAGCCCTGATGTCTCTCATGATACAGGTGGTTAAGTAGAAATTCGCTGCTCGGCTGACCCTGCAGGAGCAAACGTATGCTAAAAATGTTCGTAGAATGAGATTTTCAGTGAAGAGCAGCCTGGCACATTTTAGCAAGTTTTACTTGTAAGTGGGGTTGGAAACGCTTTTCAGGCTCAATACTGGGCTCAAAAGATGCAGCCCTGATGTCTCTCATGATAGCAGGTGGTTAAGTAGAAATTCGCTGCTCGGCTGACCCTGCAGGAGCAAACGTATGCTAAAAATGTTCGTAGAATGAGATTTTCAGTGAAGAGCAGCCAGGCACATTTTCGCAAGTTTTACTTGTAAGTGGGGTTGGAAACGCTTTTCAGGCTCAATACTGGGCTCAAAAGATGGAGCCCTGATGTCTCTCATGATAGCAGGTGGTTAAGTAGAAATTCGCTGCTCGGCTGACCCTGCAGGATCAAACGTATGCTAAAAATGTTCGTAGAATGAGATTTTCAGTGAAGAGCAGCCAGGCACATTTTAGCAAGTTTTACTTGTAAGTGGGGTTGGAAACGCTTTTCAGGCTCAGTACTGGGCTCAAAAGATGCAGCCCTGATGTCTCTCATGATAGCAGGTGGTTAAGTAGAAATTCGCTGCTCGGCTGACCCTGCAGGAGCAAACGTATGCTAAAAATGTTCGTAAAATGAGCTTTTCAGTGAAGAGCAGCCAGGCACATTTTAGCAAGTTTTACTTGTAAGAGGGGGTGGAAACCCTTTTCAGGCTCAGTACTGGGCTCAAAAGATGCAGCCCTGATGTCTCTCATGATAGCAGGTGGTTAAGTAGAAATTCGCTGCTCGGCTGACCCTGCAGGAGCAAACGTATGCTAAAAATGTTCGTAGAATGAGATTTTCAGTGAAGAGCAGCCAGGCACATTTTAGCAAGTTTTACTTGTAAGTGGGGTTGGAAACGCTTTTCAGGCTCAATACTGGGCTCAAAACATGCAGCCCTGATGTCTCTCATGATAGCAGGTGGTTAAGTAGAAATTCACTGCTCGGCTGACCCTGCAGGAGCAAACGTATGCTAAAAATGTTCGTAGAATGAGATTTTCAGTGAAGAGCAGCCAGGCACATTTTAGCAAGTTTTACTTGTAAGTGGGGTTGGAAACGCTTTTCAGGCTCAATACTGGGCTCAAAACATGCAGCCCTGATGTCTCTCATGATAGCAGGTGGTTAAGTAAAAATTGGCTGCTCGGCTGACCCTGCAGGAGCAAACGTATGCCAAAAATGTTCGTAGAATGAGATTTTCAGTGAAGAGCAGCCCGGCACATTTTAGCAAGTTTTACTTGTAAGGGGGGTTGGAAACGCTTTTCCATACTCAATACTGGGCTCAAAAGATGCAGCCCTGATGTCTCTCATGATAACAGGTGGTTAAGTAGAAATTCGCTGCTCGGCTGATCCAGCAGGAGCAAACGTATGATAAAAATGTTCGTAGAATGAGCTTTTCAGTGAAGAGCAGCCAGGCACATTTGAGCAAGTTTTACTTGTATGTGGGGTTGGAAACGCTTTTCAGGCTCAGTACTGGGCTCAAAAGATGCAGCCCTGATGTCTCTCATGATAGCAGGTGGTTAAGTAGAAATTCGCTGCTCGACTGACCCAGCAGGACCAAACGTATGCTAAAAATGTTCGTAGAATGAGATTTTCAGTGAAGAGCAGCCAGGCACATTTTAGCAAGTTTTACTTGTAAGTGGGGTTGGAAACGCTTTTCAGGCTCAATACTGGGCTCAAAAGATGCAGCCCTGATGTCTCTCATGATAGCAGGTGGTTAAGTAGAAATTCGCTGCTCGGCTGACCCTGCAGGATCAAACGTGTGCTAAAAATGTTCGTAGAATGAGATTTTCAGTGAAGAGCAGCCAGGCACATTTTAGCAAGTTTTACTTGTAAGTGGGGTAGGAAACGCTTCAGGCTCAGTACTGGGCTCAAAAGATGCAGCCCTGATGTCTCTCATGATAGCAGGTGGTTAAGTAGAAATTCGCTGCTCGGCTGACCCTGCAGGAGCAAACATATGCTAAAAATGTTCGTAGAATGAGATTTTCAGTGAAGAGCAGCCAGGCACATTATAGCAAGTTTTACTTGTAAGTGGGGTTGGAAACGCTTTTCAGGCTCAATACTGGGCTCAAAACATGCAGCCCTGATGTCTCTCATGATAGCAGGTGGTTAAGTAGAAATTCGCTGCTCGGCTGACCCAGCAGGAACAAACGTATGCCAAAAATGTACGTAGAATGAGATTTTCAGTGAATAGCAGCCAGGCACATTTTAGCAAGTTTTACTTGTAAGTGGGGATGGAAACGATTTTTAGGCTCAGTACTGGGCTCAAAAGATGCAGCCCTGATGTCTCTCATGATAGCAGGTGGTTAAGTAGAAATTCGCTGCTAGGCTGACCCTGCAGGAGCAAACGTATGCTAAAAATGTTCGTAGAATTAGATTTTCAGTGAAGAGCAGCCAGGCACATTTTAGCAAGTTTTACTTGTAAGTGGGGTTGGAAACGCTTTTCAGGCTCCAATACTGGGCTCAAAAGATGCTGCCCTGATGTCTCTCATGATAGCAGGTAGTTAAGTAGAAATTCGCTGCTCGGCTGACCCTGCAGGAGCAAACGTATGCTAAAAATGTTCGTAGAATTAGATTTTCAGTGAAGAGCAGCCAGGCACATTTTAGCAAGTTTTACTTGTAAGTGGGGTAGGAAACGCTTCAGGCTCAGTACTGGGCTCAAAAGATGCAGCCCTGATGTCTCTCATGATAGCAGGTAGTTAAGTAGAAATTCGCTGCTCGGCTGACCCTGCAGGAGCAAACATATGCTAAAAATGTACGTAGAATGAGATTTTCAGTGAAGAGCAGCCAGGCACATTTTAGCAAGTTTTACTTGTAAGTGGGGTTGGAAACGCTTTTCAGGCTCAGTACTGGGCTCAAAAGATGCAGCCCTGATGTCTCTCATGATAGCAGGTGGTTAAGTAGAAATTTGCTGCTCGGCTGACCCTGCAGGAGCAAACATATGCCAAAAATGTACGTAGAATGAGATTTTCAGTGAATAGCAGCCAGGCACATTTTAGCAAGTTTTACTTGTAAGTGGGGTTGGAAACGCTTTTCAGGCTCAGTACTGGGCTCAAAAGATGCAGCCCTGATGTCTCTCATGATAGCAGGTGGTTAAGTAGAAATTCGCTGCTCGGCTGACCCTGCAGGAGCAAACATATGCTAAAAATGTTCGTAGAATGAGATTTTCAGTGAAGAGCAGCCAGGCACATTATAGCAAGTTTTACTTGTAAGTGGGGTTGGAAACGCTTTTCAGGCTCAATACTGGGCTCAAAACATGCAGCCCTGATGTCTCTCATGATAGCAGGTGGTTAAGTAGAAATTCGCTGCTCGGCTGACCCAGCAGGAACAAACGTATGCCAAAAATGTACGTAGAATGAGATTTTCAGTGAATAGCAGCCAGGCACATTTTAGCAAGTTTTACTTGTAAGTGGGGATGGAAAGATTTTTAGGCTCAGTACTGGGCTCAAAAGATGCAGCCCTGATGTCTCTCATGATAGCAGGTGGTTAAGTAGAAATTCGCTGCTCGGCTGACCCTGCAGGAGCAAACGTATGCTAAAAATGTTCGTAGAATTAGATTTTCAGTGAAGAGCAGCCAGGCACATTTTAGCAAGTTTTACTTGTAAGTGGGGTTGGAAACGCTTTTCAGGCTCCAATACTGGGCTCAAAAGATGCTGCCCTGATGTCTCTCATGATAGCAGGTGGTTAAGTAGAAATTCGCTGTTTGGCTGACCCTGCAGGAGCAAACGTATGCTAAAAATGTTCGTAGAATGAGATTTTCAGTGAAGAGCAGCCTGGCACATTTTAGCAAGTTTTACTTGTAAGTGGGGTTGGAAACGCTTTTCAGGCTCAGTACTGGGCTCAAAAGATGCAGCCCTGATGTCTCTCATGATAGCAGGTGGTTAAGTAGAAATTCGCTGTTTGGCTGATCCAGCAGGAGCAAACATATGCGAAAAATGTACGTAGAATGAGCTTTTTCAGTGAAGAGCAGCCAGGCACATTTTAGCAAATTTTACTTGTAAGTGGGGTTGGAAACGCTTTTCAGGCTCAGTACTGGGCTCAAAAGATGCAGCCCTGATGTCTCTCATGATAGCAGGTGGTTAAGTAGAAATTCGCTGCTCGGCTGACCCTGCAGGATCAAACGTATGCTAAAAATGTTCGTAGAATGAGATTTTCAGTGAAGAGCAGCCAGACACATTTTAGCAAGTTTTACTTGTAAGTGGGGTAGGAAACGCTTCAGGCTCAGTACTGGGCTCAAAAGATGCAGCCCTGATGTCTCTCATGATAGCAGGTGGTTAAGTAGAAATTCGCTGCTCGGCTGACCCTGCAGGAGCAAACATATGCTAAAAATGTACGTAGAATGAGATTTTCAGTGAAGAGCAGCCAGGCACATTTTAGCAAGTTTTACTTGCAAGTGGGGTTGGAAACGCTTTTCAGGCTCAGTACTGGGCTCAAAAGATTCAGCCCTGAAGTCTCTCATTATAGCAGGTGGTTAAGTAGAAATTCGCTGCTCGGCTGACCCGGCAGGAACAAACGTATGCCAAAAATGTACGTAGAATGAGATTTTCAGTGAATAGCAGCCAGGCACATTTTAGCAAGTTTTACTTGTAAGTGGGGATGGAAACGCTTTTTAGGCTCAGTACTGGGCTCAAAAGATGCAGCCCTGATGTCTCTCATGATAGCAGGTGGTTAAGTAGAAATTCGCTGCTCGGCTGACCCTGCAGGAGCAAACGTATGCTAAAAATGTTCGTAGAATGAGATTTTCAGTGAAGAGCAGCCAGGCACATTTTAGCAAGTTTTACTTGTAAGTGGGGTTGGAAACGCTTTTCAGGCTCAATACTGGGCTCAAAACATGCAGCCCTGATGTCTCTCATGATAGCAGGTGGTTAAGTAGAAATTCGCTGCTCGGCTGACCCAGCAGGAACAAACGTATGCCAAAAATGTACGTAGAATGAGATTTTCAGTGAATAGCAGCCAGGCACATCACATTTTAGCAAGTTTTACTTGTAAGTGGGGATGGAAATGCTTTTTAGGCTCAGTACTGGGCTCAAAAGATGCAGCCCTGATGTCTCTCGTGATAGCAGGTGGTTAAGTAGAAATTCGCTGCTCGGCTGACCCAGCAGGACCAAACGTATGCTAAAAATGTTCGTAGAATGAGATTTTCAGTGAAGAGCAGCCAGGCACATTTTAGCAAGTTTTACTTGTAAGTGGGGTTGGAAACGCTTTTCAGGCTCAATACTTGGCTCAAAAGATGCAGCCCTGATGTCTCTCATGATAGCAGGTGGTTAAGTAGAAATTCGCTGCTCGGCTGACCCTGCAGGAGCAAACGTATGCTAAAAATGTTCGTAGAATGAGATTTTCAGTGAAGAGCAGCCTGGCACATTTTAGCAAGTTTTACTTGTAAGTGGGGTTGGAAACGCTTTTCAGGCTCAATACTGGGCTCAAAAGATGCAGCCCTGATGTCTCTCATGATAGCAGGTGGTTAAGTAGAAATTCGCTGCTCGGCTGACCCTGCAGGAGCAAATGTATGCCAAAAATGTTCGTAGAAGGAGATTTTCAGTGAAGAGCAGCCCGGCACATTTTAGCAAGTTTTACTTGTAAGGGGGGTTGGAAACGCTTTTCCATACTCAATACTGGGCTCAAAAGATGCAGCCCTGATGTCTCTCATGATAACAGGTGGTTAAGTAGAAATTCGCTGCTCGGCTGATCCAGCAGGAGCAAACGTATGCCAAAAATGTACGTAGAATGAGATTTTCAGTGAATAGCAGCCAGGCACATCACATTTTAGCAAGTTTTACTTGTAAGTGGGGATGGAAATGCTTTTTAGGCTCAGTACTGGGCTCAAAAGATGCAGCCCTGATGTTTCTCGTGATAGCAGGTGGTTAAGTAGAAATTCGCTGCTCGGCTGACCCAGCAGGACCAAACGTATGCTAAAAATGTTCGTAGAATGAGATTTTCAGTGAAGAGCAGCCAGGCACATTTTAGCAAGTTTTACTTGTAAGTGGGGTTGGAAACGCTTTTCAGGCTCAATACTTGGCTCAAAAGATGCAGCCATGATGTCTCTCATGATAGCAGGTGGTTAAGTAGAAATTCGCTGCTCGGCTGACCCTGCAGGAGCAAACGTATGCTAAAAATGTTCGTAGAATGAGATTTTCAGTGAAGAGCAGCCTGGCACATTTTAGCAAGTTTTACTTGTAAGTGGGGTTGGAAACGCTTTTCAGGCTCAATACTGGGCTCAAAAGATGCAGCCCTGATGTCTCTCATGATAGCAGGTGGTTAAGTAGAAATTCGCTGCTCGGCTGACCCTGCAGGAGCAAATGTATGCCAAAAATGTTCGTAGAAGGAGATTTTCAGTGAAGAGCAGCCCGGCACATTTTAGCAAGTTTTACTTGTAAGGGGGGTTGGAAACGCTTTTCCATACTCAATACTGGGCTCAAAAGATGCAGCCCTGATGTCTCTCATGATAACAGGTGGTTAAGTAGAAATTCGCTGCTCGGCTGATCCAGCAGGAGCAAACGTATGATAAAAATGTTCGTAGAATGAGCTTTTCAGTGAAGAGCAGCCAGGCACATTTTAGCAAGTTTTACTTGTATGTGGGGTTGGAAACGCTTTTCAGGCTCAGTACTGGGCTCAAAAGATGCAGCCCTGATGTCTCTCATGATAGCAGGTGGTTAAGTAGAAATTCGCTGCTCGGCTGACCCAGCAGGACCAAACGTATGCTAAAAATGTTCGTAGAATGAGATTTTCAGTGAAGAGCAGCCAGGCACATTTTAGCAAGTTTTACTTGTAAGTGGGGTTGGAAACGCTTTTCAGGCTCAATACTTGGCTCAAAAGATGCAGCCCTGATGTCTCTCATGATAGCAGGTGGTTAAGTAGAAATTCGCTGCTCGGCTGACCCTGCAGGAGCAAACGTATGCTAAAAATGTTCGTAGAATGAGATTTTCAGTGAAGAGCAGCCTGGCACATTTTAGCAAGTTTTACTTGTAAGTGGGGTTGGAAACGCTTTTCAGGCTCAATACTGGGCTCAAAAGATGCAGCCCTGATGTCTCTCATGATAGCAGGTGGTTAAGTAGAAATTCGCTGCTCGGCTGACCCTGCAGGAGCAAACGTATGCTAAAAATGTTCGTAGAATGAGATTTTCAGTGAAGAGCAGCCAGGCACATTTTAGCAAGTTTTACTTGTAAGTGGGGTTGGAAACGCTTTTCAGGCTCAACACTGGGCTCAAAAGATGCAGCCCTGATGTCTCTCATGATAGCAAGTGGTTAAGTAGAAATTCGCTGCTCGGCTGACCCTGCAGGATCAAACGTATGCTTAAAATGTTCGAAGAATGAGATTTTCAGTGAAGAGCAGCCAGGCACATTTTAGCAAGTTTTACTTGTAAGTGGGGTTGGAAACGCTTTTCAGGCTCAGTACTGGGCTCAAAAGATGCAGCCCTGATGTCTCTCATGATAGCAGGTGGTTAAGTAGAAATTCACTGCTCGGCTGACCCTGCAGGAGCAAACGTATGCTAAAAATGTTCGTAGAATGAGATTTTCAGTGAAGAGCAGCCTGGCACATTTTAGCAAGTTTTACTTGTAAGTGGGGTTGGAAACGCTTTTCAGGCTCAGTACTGGGCTCAAAAGATGCAGCCCTGATGTCTCTCATGATAGCAGGTGGTTAAGTAGAAATTCGCTGCTCGGCTGACCCTGCAGGAGCAAACGTATGCTAAAAATGTTCGTAAAATGAGCTTTTCAGTGAAGAGCAGCCAGGCACATTTTAGCAAGTTTTACTCGTAAGAGTGGTGGAAACCCTTTTCAGGCTCAGTACTGGGCTCAAAAGATGCAGCCCTGATGTCTCTCATGATAGCAGGTGGTTAAGTAGAAATTCGCTGCTCGGCTGACCCTGCAGGAGCAAACGTATGCTAAAAATGTTCGTAGAATGAGATTTTCAGTGAAGAGCAGCCAGGCACATTTTAGCAAGTTTTACTTGTAAGTGGGGTTGGAAACGCTTTTCAGGCTCAATACTGGGCTCAAAACATGCAGCCCTGATGTCTCTCATGATAGCAGGTGGTTAAGTAGAAATTCGCTGCTCGGCTGACCCTGCAGGAGCAAACGTATGCTAAAAATGTTCGTAGAATGAGATTTTCAGTGAAGAGGAGCCAGGCACATTTTAGCAAGTTTTACTTGTAAGTGGGGTTGGAAACGCTTTTCAGGCTCAATACTGGGCTCAAAACATGCAGCCCTGATGTCTCTCATGATAGCAGGTGGTTAAGTAAAAATTCGCTGCTCGGCTGACCCTGCAGGAGCAAACGTATGCCAAAAATGTTCGTAGAATGCGATTTTCAGTGAAGAGCAGCCCGGCACATTTTAGCAAGTTTTACTTGTAAGGGGGGTTGGAAACGCTTTTCCATACTCAATACTGGGCTCAAAAGATGCAGCCCTGATGTCTCTCATGATAACAGGTGGTTAAGTAGAAATTCGCTGCTCGGCTGATCCAGCAGGAGCAAACGTATGATAAAAATGTTCGTAGAATGAGCTTTTCAGTGAAGAGCAGCCAGGCACATTTGAGCAAGTTTTACTTGTATGTGGGGTTGGAAACGCTTTTCAGGCTCAGTACTGGGCTCAAAAGATGCAGCCCTGATGTCTCTCATGATAGCAGGTGGTTAAGTAGAAATTCGCTGCTCGACTGACCCAGCAGGACCAAACGTATGCTAAAAATGTTCGTAGAATGAGATTTTCAGTGAAGAGCAGCCAGGCACATTTTAGCAAGTTTTACTTGTAAGTGGGGTTGGAAACGCTTTTCAGGCTCAGTACTGGGCTCAAAAGATGCAGCCCTGATGTCTCTCATGATAGCAGGTGGTTAAGTAGAAATTCGCTGCTCGGCTGACCCTGCAGGAGCAAACATATGCCAAAAATGTACGTAGAATGAGATTTTCAGTGAATAGCAGCCAGGCACATTTTAGCAAGTTTTACTTGTAAGTGGGGTTGGAAACACTTTTCAGGCTCAGTACTGGGCTCAAAAGATGCAGCCCTGATGTCTCTCATGATAGCAGGTGGTTAAGTAGAAATTCGCTGCTCGGCTGACCCTGCAGGAGCAAACATATGCTAAAAATGTTCGTAGAATGAGATTTTCAGTGAAGAGCAGCCAGGCACATTTTAGCAAGTTTTACTTGTAAGTGGGGTTGGAAACGCTTTTCAGGCTCAATACTGGGCTCAAAACATGCAGCCCTGATGTCTCTCATGATAGCAGGTGGTTAAGTAGAAATTCGCTGCTCGGCTGACCCAGCAGGAACAAACGTATGCCAAAAATGTACGTAGAATGAGATTTTCAGTGAATAGCAGCCAGGCACATTTTAGCAAGTTTTACTTGTAAGTGGGGATGGAAACGATTTTTAGGCTCAGTACTGGGCTCAAAAGATGCAGCCCTGATGTCTCTCATGATAGCAGGTGGTTAAGTAGAAATTCGCTGCTCGGCTGACCCTGCAGGAGCAAACATATGCTAAAAATGTTCGTAGAATGAGCTTTTCAGTGAAGAGCAGCCAGGCACATTTTAGCAAGTTTTACTTGTAAGTGGGGTTGGAAACGCTTTTCAGGCTCCAATACTGGGCTCAAAAGATGCTGCCCTGATGTCTCTCATGATAGCAGGTGGTTAAGTAGAAATTCGCTGTTTGGCTGACCCTGCAGGAGCAAACGTATGCTAAAAATGTTCGTAAAATGAGATTTTCAGTGAAGAGCAGCCTGGCACATTTTAGCAAGTTTTACTTGTAAGTGGGGTTGGAAACGCTTTTCAGGCTCAGTACTGGGCTCAAAACATGCAGTCCTGATGTCTCTCATGATAGGAGGTGGTAAAGTAGAAATTCGCTGCTCGGCTGACCCTGCAGGAGCAAATGTATGCTAAAAATGTTCGTAGAATGAGATTTTCAGTGAAGAGCAGCCAGGCACATTTTAGCAAGTTTTACTTGTATGTGGGGTTGGAAACGCTTTTCAGGCTCAGTACTGGGCTCAAAAGATGCAGCCCTGATGTCTCTCATGATAGCAGGTGGTTAAGTAGAAATTCGCTGCTCGGTTGACCCTGCAGGATCAAACGTATGCTAAAAATGTTCGTAGAATGAGCTTTTCAGTGAAGAGCAGCCAGGCACATTTTAGCAAGTTTTACTTGTAAGTGGGGTTGGAAACGTTTTTCAGGCTCAGTACTGGGCTCAAAACATGCAGTCCTGATGTCTCTCATGATAGGAGGTGGTAAAGTAGAAATTCGCTGCTCACCTGATCCAGCAGGAGCAAACATATGCGAAAAATGTACGTAGAATGAGCTTTTTCAGTGAAGAGCAGCCAGGCACATTTTAGCAAATTGTACTTGTAAGTGGGGTTGGAAACGCTTTTCAGGCTCAGTACTGGGCTCAAAAGATGCAGCCCTGATGTCTCTCATGATAGCAGGTGGTTAAGTAGAAATTCGCTGCTCGGCTGACCCTGCAGGATCAAACGTATGCTAAAAATGTTCGTAGAATGAGATTTTCAGTGAAGAGCAGCCAGACACATTTTAGCAAGTTTTACTTGTAAGTGGGGTAGGAAACGCTTCAGGCTCAGTACTGGGCTCAAAAGATGCAGCCCTGATGTCTCTCATGATAGCAGGTGGTTAAGTAGAAATTCGCTGCTCGGCTGACCCTGCAGGAGCAAACATATGCTAAAAATGTACGTAGAATGAGATTTTCAGTGAAGAGCAGCCAGGCACATTTTAGCATGTTTTACTTGTAAGTGGGGTTGGAAACGCTTTTCAGGCTCAGTACTGGGCTCAAAAGATTCAGCCCTGATGTCTCTCATTATAGCAGGTCGTTAAGTAGAAATTCGCTGCTCGGCTGACCCGGCAGGAACAAACGTATGCCAAAAATTTACGTAGAATGAGATTTTCAGTGAATAGCAGCCAGGCACATTTTAGCAAGTTTTACTTGTAAGTGGGGATGGAAACGCTTTTTAGGCTCAGTACTGGGCTCAAAAGATGCAGCCCTGATGTCTCTCATGATAGCAGGTGGTTAAGTAGAAATTCGCTGCTCGGCTGACCCTGCAGGAGCAAACGTATGCTAAAAATGTTCGTAGAATGAGATTTTCAGTGAAGAGCAGCCAGGCACATTTTAGCAAGTTTTACTTGTAAGTGGGGTTGGAAACGCTTTTCAGGCTCAATACTGGGCTCAAAACATGCAGCCCTGATGTCTCTCGTGATAGCAGGTGGTTAAGTAGAAATTCGCTGCTCGGCTGACCCAGCAGGACCAAACGTATGCTAAAAATGTTCGTAGAATGAGATTTTCAGTGAAGAGCAGCCAGGCACATTTTAGCAAGTTTTACTTGTAAGTGGGGTTGGAAACGCTTTTCAGGCTCAATACTTGGCTCAAAAGATGCAGCCCTGATGTCTCTCATGATAGCAGGTGGTTAAGTAGAAATTCGCTGCTCGGCTGACCCTGCAGGAGCAAACGTATGCTAAAAATGTTCGTAGAATGAGATTTTCAGTGAAGAGCAGCCAGGCACATTTTAGCAAGTTTTACTTGTAAGTGGGGTTGGAAACGCTTTTCAGGCTCAATACTGGGCTCAAAAGATGCAGCCCTGATGTCTCTCATGATAGCAGGTGGTTAAGTAGAAATTCGCTGCTCGGCTGACCCTGCAGGAGCAAACGTATGCTAAAAATGTTCGTAGAATGAGATTTTCAGTGAAGAGCAGCCAGGCACATTTTAGCAAGTTTTACTTGTAAGTGGGGTTGGAAACGCTTTTCAGGCTCAATACTGGGCTCAAAACATGCAGCCCTGATGTCTCTCATGATAGCAGGTGGTTAAGTAGAAATTCGCTGCTCGGCTGACCCAGCAGGAACAAACGTATGCCAAAAATGTACGTAGAATGAGATTTTCAGTGAATAGCAGCCAGGCACATTTTAGCAAGTTTTACTTGTAAGTGGGGATGGAAACGATTTTTAGGCTCAGTACTGGGCTCAAAAGATGCAGCCCTGATGTCTCTCATGATAGCAGGTGGTTAAGTAGAAATTCGCTGCTCGGCTGACCCTGCAGGAGCAAACGTATGCTAAAAATGTTCGTAGAATGAGATTTTCAGTGAAGAGCAGCCAGGCACATTTTAGCAAGTTTTACGTGTAAGTGGGGTTGGAAACGCTTTTCAGGCTCAATACTGGGCTCAAAACATGCAGCCCTGATGTCTCTCGTGATAGCAGGTGGTTAAGTAGAAATTCGCTGCTCGGCTGACCCAGCAGGACCAAACGTATGCTAAAAATGTTCGTAGAATGAGATTTTCAGTGAAGAGCAGCCAGGCACATTTTAGCAAGTTTTACTTGTAAGTGGGGTTGGAAACGCTTTTCAGGCTCAATACTTGGCTCAAAAGATGCAGCCCTGATGTCTCTCATGATAGCAGGTGGTTAAGTAGAAATTCGCTGCTCGGCTGACCCTGCAGGAGCAAACGTATGCTAAAAATGTTCGTAGAATGAGATTTTCAGTGAAGAGCAGCCAGGCACATTTTAGCAAGTTTTACTTGTAAGTGGGGTTGGAAACGCTTTTCAGGCTCAATACTGGGCTCAAAAGATGCAGCCCTGATGTCTCTCATGATAGCAGGTGGTTAAGTAGAAATTCGCTGCTCGGCTGACCCTGCAGGAGCAAACGTATGCTAAAAATGTTCGTAGAATGAGATTTTCAGTGAAGAGCAGCCAGGCACATTTTAGCAAGTTTTACTTGTAAGTGGGGTTGGAAACGCTTTTCAGGCTCAATACTGGGCTCAAAACATGCAGCCCTGATGTCTCTCATGATAGCAGGTGGTTAAGTAGAAATTCGCTGCTCGGCTGACCCAGCAGGAACAAACGTATGCCAAAAATGTACGTAGAATGAGATTTTCAGTGAATAGCAGCCAGGCACATTTTAGCAAGTTTTACTTGTAAGTGGGGATGGAAACGATTTTTAGGCTCAGTACTGGGCTCAAAAGATGCAGCCCTGATGTCTCTCATGATAGCAGGTGGTTAAGTAGAAATTCGCTGCTCGGCTGACCCTGCAGGAGCAAACGTATGCTAAAAATGTTCGTAGAATTAGATTTTCAGTGAAGAGCAGCCAGGCACATTTTAGCAAGTTTTACTTGTAAGTGGGGTTGGAAACGCTTTTCAGGCTCCAATACTGGGCTCAAAAGATGCTGCCCTGATGTCTCTCATGATAGCAGGTGGTTAAGTAGAAATTCGCTGTTTGGCTGACCCTGCAGGAGCAAACGTATGCTAAAAATGTTCGTAGAATGAGATTTTCAGTGAAGAGCAGCCTGGCACATTTTAGCAAGTTTTACTTGTAAGTGGGGTTGGAAATGCTTTTCAGGCTCAGTACTGGGCTCAAAACATGCAGTCCTGATGTCTCTCATGATAGGAGGTGGTAAAGTAGAAATTCGCTGCTCGGCTGACCCTGCAGGAGCAAATGTATGCTAAAAATGTTCGTAGAATGAGATTTTCAGTGAAGAGCAGCCAGGCACATTTTAGCAAGTTTTACTTGTATGTGGGGTTGGAAACGCTTTTCAGGCTCAGTACTGGGCTCAAAAGATGCAGCCCTGATGTCTCTCATGATAGCAGGTGGTTAAGTAGAAATTCGCTGCTCGGTTGACCCTGCAGGATCAAACGTTTGCTAAAAATGTTCGTAGAATGAGCTTTTCAGTGAAGAGCAGCCAGGCACATTTTAGCAAGTTTTACTTGTAAGTGGGGTTGGAAACGCTTTTCAGGCTCAGTACTGGGCTCAAAACATGCAGTCCTGATGTCTCTCATGATAGGAGGTGGTAAAGTAGAAATTCGCTGCTCACCTGATCCAGCAGGAGCAAACATATGCGAGAAATGTACGTAGAATGAGCTTTTTCAGTGAAGAGCAGCCAGGCACATTTTAGCAAATTTTACTTGTAAGTGGGGTTGGAAACGCTTTTCAGGCTCAGTACTGGGCTCAAAAGATGCAGCCCTGATGTCTCTCATGATAGCAGGTGGTTAAGTAGAAATTCGCTGCTCGGCTGACCCTGCAGGATCAAACGTATGCTAAAAATGTTCGTAGAATGAGATTTTCAGTGAAGAGCAGCCAGACACATTTTAGCAAGTTTTACTTGTAAGTGGGGTAGGAAACGCTTCAGGCTCAGTACTGGGCTCAAAAGATGCAGCCCTGATGTCTCTCATGATAGCAGGTGGTTAAGTTGAAATTCGCTGCTCGGCTGACCCTGCAGGAGCAAACATATGCTAAAAATGTACGTAGAATGAGATTTTCAGTGAAGAGCAGCCAGGCACATTTTAGCAAGTTTTACTTGTAAGTGGGGTTGGAAACGCTTTTCAGGCTCAGTACTGGGCTCAAAAGATTCAGCCCTGATGTCTCTCATGATAGCAGGTGGTTAAGTAGAAATTTGCTGCTCGGCTGACCCGGCAGGAACAAACGTATGCCAAAAATGTACGTAGAATGAGATTTTCAGTGAATAGCAGCCAGGCACATTTTAGCAAGTTTTACTTGTAAGTGGGGATGGAAACGCTTTTTAGGCTCAGTACTGGGCTCAAAAGATGCAGCCCTGATGTCTCTCATGATAGCAGGTGGTTAAGTAGAAATTCGCTGCTCGGCTGACCCTGCAGGAGCAAACGTATGCTAAAAATGTTCGTAGAATGAGATTTTCAGTGAAGAGCAGCCAGGCACATTTTATCAAGTTTTACTTGTAAGTGGGGTTGGAAACGCTTTTCAGGCTCAATACTGGGCTCAAAACATGCAGCCCTGATGTCTCTCATGATAGCAGGTGGTTAAGTAGAAATTCGCTGCTCGGCTGACCCAGCAGGAACAAACGTATGCCAAAAATGTACGTAGAATGAGATTTTCAGTGAATAGCAGCCAGGCACATCACATTTTAGCAAGTTTTACTTGTAAGTGGGGATGGAAACGCTTTTTAGGCTCAGTACTGGGCTCAAAAGATGCAGCCCTGATGTCTCTCGTGATAGCAGGTGGTTAAGTAGAAATTCGCTGCTCGGCTGACCCAGCAGGACCAAACGTATGCTAAAAATGTTCGTAGAATGAGATTTTCAGTGAAGAGCAGCCAGGCACATTTTAGCAAGTTTTACTTGTAAGTGGGGTTGGAAACGCTTTTCAGGCTCAATACTTGGCTCAAAAGATGCAGCCCTGATGTCTCTCATGATAGCAGGTGGTTAAGTAGAAATTCGCTGCTCGGCTGACCCTGCAGGAGCAAACGTATGCTAAAAATGTTCGTAGAATGAGATTTTCAGTGAAGAGCAGCCTGGCACATTTTAGCAAGTTTTACTTGTAAGTGGGGTTGGAAACGCTTTTCAAGGCTCAATACTGGGCTCAAAAGATGCAGCCCTGATGTCTCTCATGATAGCAGGTGGTTAAGTAGAAATTCGCTGCTCGGCTGACCCTGCAGGAGCAAACGTATGCTAAAAATGTTCGTAGAATAAGATTTTCAGTGAAGAGCAGCCAGGCACATTTTAGCAAGTTTTACTTGTAAGTGGGGTTGGAAACGCTTTTCAGGCTCAATACTGGGCTCAAAAGATGCAGCCCTGATGTCTCTCATGATAGCAGGTGGTTAAGTAGAAATTCGCTGCTCGGCTGATCCTGCAGGATCAAACGTATGCTAAAAATGTTCGTAGAATGAGATTTTCAGTGAAGAGCAGCCAGGCACATTTTAGCAAGTTTTACTTGTAAGTGGGGTTGGAAACGCTTTTCAGGCTCAGTACTGGGCTCAAAAGATGCAGCCCTGATGTCTCTCATGATAGCAGGTGGTTAAGTAGAAATTCGCTGCTCGGCTGACCCTGCAGGAGCAAACGTATGCTAAAAATGTTCGTAGAATTAGATTTTCAGTGAAGAGCAGCCAGGCACATTTTAGCAAGTTTTACTTGTAAGTGGGGTTGGAAACGCTTTTCAGGCTCCAATACTGGGCTCAAAAGATGCTGCCCTGATGTCTCTCATGATAGCAGGTGGTTAAGTAGAAATTCGCTGTTTGGCTGACCCTGCAGGAGCAAACGTATGCTAAAAATGTTTGTAGAATGAGATTTTCAGTGAAGAGCAGCCTGGCACATTTTAGCAAGTTTTACTTGTAAGTGGGGTTGGAAACGCTTTTCAGGCTCAGTACTGGGCTCAAAACATGCAGTCCTGATGTCTCTCATGATAGGAGGTGGTAAAGTAGAAATTCGCTGCTCGGCTGACCCTGCAGGAGCAAATGTATGCTAAAAATGTTCGTAGAATGAGATTTTCAGTGAAGAGCAGCCAGGCACATTTTAGCAAGTTTTACTTGTATGTGGGGTTGGAAACGCTTTTCAGGCTCAGTACTGGGCTCAAAAGATGCAGCCCTGATGTCTCTCATGATAGCAGGTGGTTAAGTAGAAATTCGCTGCTCGGTTGACCCTGCAGGATCAAACGTATGCTAAAAATGTTCGTAGAATGAGCTTTTCAGTGAAGAGCAGCCAGGCACATTTTAGCAAGTTTTACTTGTAAGTGGGGTTGGAAACGCTTTTCAGGCTCAGTACTGGGCTCAAAACATGCAGTCCTGATGTCTCTCATGATAGGAGGTGGTAAAGTAGAAATTCGCTGCTCACCTGATCCAGCAGGAGCAAACATATGCGAGAAATGTACGTAGAATGAGCTTTTTCAGTGAAGAGCAGCCAGGCACATTTTAGAAAATTTTACTTGTAAGTGGGGTTGGAAACGCTTTTCAGGCTCAGTACTGGGCTCAAAAGATGCAGCCCTGATGTCTCTCATGATAGCAGGTGGTTAAGTAGAAATTCGCTGCTCGGCTGACCCTGCAGGATCAAACGTATGCTAAAAATGTTCGTAGAATGAGATTTTCAGTGAAGAGCAGCCAGACACATTTTAGCAAGTTTTACTTGTAAGTGGGGTAGGAAACGCTTCAGGCTCAGTACTGGGCTCAAAAGATGCAGCCCTGATGTCTCTCATGATAGCAGGTGGTTAAGTAGAAATTCGCTGCTCGGCTGACCCTGCAGGAGCAAACATATGCTAAAAATGTACGTAGAATGAGATTTTCAGTGAAGAGCAGCCAGGCACATTTTAGCAAGTTTTACTTGTAAGTGGGGTTGGAAACGCTTTTCAGGCTCAGTACTGGGCTCAAAAGATTCAGCCCTGATGTCTCTCATGATAGCAGGTGGTTAAGTAGAAATTCGCTGCTCGGCTGACCCGGCAGGAACAAACGTATGCCAAAAATGTACATAGAATGAGATTTTCAGTGAATAGCAGCCAGGCACATTTTAGCAAGTTTTACTTGTAAGTGGGGATGGAAACGCTTTTTAGGCACAGTACTGGGCTCAAAAGATGCAGCCCTGATGTCTCTCATGATAGCAGGTGGTTAAGTAGAAATTCGCTGCTCGGCTGACCCTGCAGGAGCAAACGTATGCTAAAAATGTTCGTAGAATGAGATTTTCAGTGAAGAGCAGCCAGGCACATTTTATCAAGTTTTACTTGTAAGTGGGGTTGGAAACGCTTTTCAGGCTCAATACTGGGCTCAAAACATGCAGCCCTGATGTCTCTCATGATAGCAGGTGGTTAAGTAGAAATTCGCTGCTCGGCTGACCCAGCAGGAACAAACGTATGCCAAAAATGTACGTAGAATGAGATTTTCAGTGAATAGCAGCCAGGCACATCACATTTTAGCAAGTTTTACTTGTAAGTGGGGATGGAAACGCTTTTTAGGCTCAGTACTGGGCTCAAAAGATGCAGCCCTGATGTCTCTCGTGATAGCAGGTGGTTAAGTAGAAATTCGCTGCTCGGCTGACCCAGCAGGACCAAACGTATGCTAAAAATGTTAGTAGAATGAGATTTTCAGTGAAGAGCAGCCAGGCACATTTTAGCAAGTTTTACTTGTAAGTGGGGTTGGAAACGCTTTTCAGGCTCAATACTTGGCTCAAAAGATGCAGCCCTGATGTCTCTCATGATAGCAGGTGGTTAAGTAGAAATTCGCTGCTCGGCTGACCCTGCAGGAGCAAACGTATGCTAAAAATGTTCGTAGAATGAGATTTTCAGTGAAGAGCAGCCTGGCACATTTTAGCAAGTTTTACTTGTAAGTGGGGTTGAAAACGCTTTTCAGGCTCAATACTGGGCTCAAAAGATGCAGCCCTGATGTCTCTCATGATAGCAGGTGGTTAAGTAGAAATTCGCTGCTCGGCTGACCCTGCAGGAGCAAACGTATGCTAAAAATGTTCGTAGAATGAGATTTTCAGTGAAGAGCAGCCAGGCACATTTTAGCAAGTTTTACTTGTAAGTGGGGTTGGAAACGCTTTTCAGGCTCAATACTGGGCTCAAAAGATGCAGCCCTGATGTCTCTCATGATAGCAGGTGGTTAAGTAGAAATTCGCTGCTCGGCTGACCCTGCAGGATCAAACGTATGCTAAAAATGTTCGTAGAATGAGATTTTCAGTGAAGAGCAGCCAGGCACATTTTAGCAAGTTTTACTTGTAAGTGGGGTTGGAAACGCTTTTCAGGCTCAGTACTGGGCTCAAAAGATGCAGCCCTGATGTCTCTCATGATAGCAGGTGGTTAAGTAGAAATTCGCTGCTCGGTTGACCCCGCAGGAGCAAACGTATGCTAAAAATGTTCGTAAAATGAGCTTTTCAGTGAAGTGCAGCCAGGCACATTTTAGCAAGTTTTACTTGTAAGAGGGGGTGGAAATGCTTTTCAGGCTCAGTACTGGGCTCAAAAGATGCTGCCCTGATGTCTCTCATGATAGCAGGTAGTTAAGTAGAAATTCGCTGCTCGGCTGACCCTGCAGGAGCAAACATATGCTAAAAATTTACGTAGAATGAGATTTTCAGTGAAGAGCAGCCAGGCACATTTTAGCAAGTTTTACTTGTAAGTGGGGTTGGAAACGCTTTTCAGGCTCAGTACTGGGCTCAAAAGATGCAGCCCTGATGTCTCTCATGATAGCAGGTGGTTAAGTAGAAATTCGCTGCTCGGCTGACCCTGCAGGAGCAAACGTATGCCAAAAATGTACATAGAATGAGATTTTCAGTGAATAGCAGCCAGGCACATTTTAGCAAGTTTTACTTGTAAGTGGGGTTGGAAACGCTTTTCAGGCTCAGTACTGGGCTCAAAAGATGCAGCCCTGATGTCTCTCATGATAGCAGGTGGTTAAGTAGAAATTCGCTGCTCGGCTGACCCTGCAGGAGCAAACGTATGCTAAAAATGTTCGTAGAATGAGATTTTCAGTGAAGAGCAGCCAGGCACATTTTAGCAAGTTTTACTTGTAAGTGGGGTTGGAAACGCTTTTCAGGCTCAATACTGGGCTCAAAACATGCAGCCCTGATGTCTCTCATGGTAGCAGGTGGTTAAGTAGAAATTCGCTGCTCGGCTGACCCAGCAGGAACAAATGTATGCCAAAAATGTACGTAGAATGAGATTTTCAGTGAATAGCAGCCAGGCACATTTTAGCAAGTTTTACTTGTAAGTGGGGATGGAAACGATTTTTAGGCTCAGTACTGGGCTCAAAAGATGCAGCCCTGATGTCTCTCATGATAGCAGGTGGTTAAGTAGAAATTCGCTGCTCGGCTGACCCTGCAGGAGCAAACGTATGCTAAAAATGTTCATAGAATTATATTTTCAGTGAAGAGCAGCCAGGCACATTTTAGCAAGTTTTACTTGTAAGTGGGGTTGGAAACGCTTTTCAGGCTCCAATACTGGGCTCAAAAGATGCTGCCCTGATGTCTCTCATGATAGCAGGTGGTTAAGTAGAAATTCGCTGTTTGGCTGACCCTGCAGGAGCAAACGTATGCTAAAAATGTTCGTAGAATGAGATTTTCAGTGAAGAGCAGCCTGGCACATTTTAGCAAGTTTTACTTGTAAGTGGGGTTGGAAACACTTTTCAGGCTCAGTACTGGGCTCAAAACATGCAGTCCTGATGTCTCTCATGATAGGAGGTGGTAAAGTAGAAATTCGCTGCTCGGCTGACCCTGCAGGAGCAAATGTATGCTAAAAATGTTCGTAGAATGAGATTTTCAGTGAAGAGCAGCCAGGCACATTTTAGCAAGTTTTACTTGTATGTGGGGTTGGAAACGCTTTTCAGGCTCAGTACTGGGCTCAAAAGATGCAGCCCTGATGTCTCTCATGATAGCAGGTGGTTAAGTAGAAATTCGCTGCTCGGTTGACCCTGCAGGATCAAACGTATGCTAAAAATGTTCGTAGAATGAGCTTTTCAGTGAAGAGCAGCCAGGCACATTTTAGCAAGTTTTACTTGTAAGTGGGGTTGGAAACGCTTTTCAGGCTCAGTACTGGGCTCAAAAGATGCAGCCCTGATGTCTCTCATGATAGCAGGTGGTTAAGTAGAAATTCGCTGCTCGGCTGACCCTGCAGGATCAAACGTATGCTAAAAATTTTCGTAGAATGAGATTTTCAGTGAAGAGCAGCCAGACACATTTTAGCAAGTTTTACTTGTAAGTGGGGTAGGAAACGCTTCAGGCTCAGTACTGGGCTCAAAAGATGCAGCCCTGATGTCTCTCATGATAGCAGGTGGTTAAGTAGAAATTCGCTGCTCGGCTGACCCTGCAGGATCAAACGTATGCTAAAAATTTTCGTAGAATGAGATTTTCAGTGAAGAGCAGCCAGACACATTTTAGCAAGTTTTACTTGTAAGTGGGGTAGGAAACGCTTCAGGCTCAGTACTGGGCTCAAAAAATGCAGCCCTGATGTCTCTCATGATAGCAGGTGGTTAAGTAGAAATTCGCTGCTCGGCTGACCCTGCAGGAGCAAACATATGCTAAAAATGTACGTAGAATGAGATTTTCAGTGAAGAGCAGCCAGGCACATTTTAGCAAGTTTTACTTGTAAGTGGGGTAGGAAACGCTTCAGGCTCAGTACTGGGCTCAAAAGATGCAGCCCTGATGTCTCTCATGATAGCAGGTGGTTAAGTAGAAATTCGCTGCTCGGCTGACCCTGCAGGAGCAAACATATGCTAAAAATGTACGTAGAATGAGATTTTCAGTGAAGAGCAGCCAGGCACATTTTAGCAAGTTTTACTTGTAAGTGGGGTTGGAAACGCTTTTCAGGCTCAGTACTGGGCTCAAAAGATTCAGCCCTGATGTCTCTCATGATAGCAGGTGGTTAAGTAGAAATTCGCTGCTCGGCTGACCCGGCAGGAACAAACGTATGCCAAAAATGTACGTAGAATGAGATTTTCAGTGAATAGCAGCCAGGCACATTTTAGCAAGTTTTACTTGTAAGTGGGGATGGAAACGCTTTTTAGGCTTAGTACTGGGCTCAAAAGATGCAGCCCTGATGTCTCTCATGATAGCAGGTGGTTAAGTAGAAATTCGCTGCTCGGCTGACCCTGCAGGAGCAAACGTATGCTAAAAATGTTCGTAGAATGAGATTTTCAGTGAAGAGCAGCCAGGCACATTTTAGCAAGTTTTACTTGTAAGTGGGGTTGGAAACGCTTTTCAGGCTCAATACTGGGCTCAAAACATGCAGCCCTGATGTCTCTCATGATAGCAGGTGGTTAAGTAGAAATTCGCTGCTCGGCTGACCCAGCAGGAACAAACGTATGCCAAAAATGTACGTAGAATGAGATTTTCAGTGAATAGCAGCCAGGCACATCACATTTTAGCAAGTTTTACTTGTAAGTGGGGATGGAAACGCTTTTTAGGCTCAGTACTGGGCTCAAAAGATGCAGCCCTGATGTCTCTCGTGATAGCAGGTGGTTAAGTAGAAATTCGCTGCTCGGCTGACCCAGCAGGACCAAACGTATGCTAAAAATGTTCGTAGAATGAGATTTTCAGTGAAGAGCAGCCAGGCACATTTTAGCAAGTTTTACTTGTAAGTGGGGTTGGAAACGCTTTTAAGGCTCAATACTTGGCTCAAAAGATGCAGCCCTGATGTCTCTCATGATAGCAGGTGGTTAAGTAGAAATTCGCTGCTCGGCTGACCCTGCAGGAGCAAACGTATGCTAAAAATGTTCGTAGAATGAGATTTTCAGTGAAGAGCAGCCTGGCACATTTTAGCAAGTTTTACTTGTAAGTGGGGTTGGAAACGCTTTTCAGGCTCAATACTGGGCTCAAAAGATGCAGCCCTGATGTCTCTCATGATAGCAGGTGGTTAAGTAGAAATTCGCTGCTCGGCTGACCCTGCAGGAGCAAACGTATGCTAAAAATTTTCATAGAATGAGATTTTCAGTGAAGAGCAGCCAGGCACATTTTAGCAAGTTTTACTTGTAAGTGGGGTTGGAAACGCTTTTCAGGCTCAATACTGGGCTCAAAAGATGCAGCCCTGATGTCTCTCATGATAGCAGGTGGTTAAGTAGAAATTCGCTGCTCGGCTGACCCTGCAGGATCAAACGTATGCTAAAAATGTTCGTAGAATGAGATTTTCAGTGAAGAGCAGCCAGGCACATTTTAGCAAGTTTTACTTGTAATTGGGGTTGGAAACGCTTTTCAGGCTCAGTACTGGGCTCAAAAGATGCAGCCCTGATGTCTCTCATGATAGCAGGTGGTTAAGTAGAAATTCGCTGCTCGGCTGACCCTGCAGGAGCAAACGTATGCTAAAAATGTTCGTAAAATGAGCTTTTCAGTGAAGAGCAGCCAGGCACATTTTAGGAAGTTTTACTTGTAAGAGGGGGTGGAAACGCTTTTCAGGCTCAGTACTGGGCTCAAAAGATGCAGCCCTGATGTCTCTCATGATAGCAGGTAGTTAAGTAGAAATTCGCTGCTCGGCTGACCCTGCAGGAGCAAACATATGCTAAAAATGTACGTAGAATGAGATTTTCAGTGAAGAGCAGCCAGGCACATTTTAGCAAGTTTTACTTGTAAGTGGGGTTGGAAACGCTTTTCAGGCTCAGTACTGGGCTCAAAAGATGCAGCCCTGATGTCTCTCATGATAGCAGGTGGTTAAGTAGAAATTCGCTGCTCGGCTGACCCTGCAGGAGCAAACGTATGCTAAAAATGTTCGTAAAATGAGCTTTTCAGTGAAGAGCAGCCAGGCACATTTTAGCAAGTTTTACTTGTAAGAGGGGGTGGAAACGCTTTTCAGGCTCAGTACTGGGCTCAAAAGATGCAGCCCTGATGTCTCTCATGATAGCAGGTAGTTAAGTAGAAATTCGCTGCTCGGCTGACCCTGCAGGAGCAAACATATGCTAAAAATGTACGTAGAATGAGATTTTCAGTGAAGAGCAGCCAGGCACATTTTAGCAAGTTTTACTTGTAAGTGGGGTTGGAAACGCTTTTCAGGCTCAGTACTGGGCTCAAAAGATGCAGCCCTGATGTCTCTCATGATAGCAGGTGGTTAAGTAGAAATTCGCTGCTCGGCTGACCCTGCAGGAGCAAACGTATGCCAAAAATGTACGTAGAATGAGATTTTCAGTGAATAGCAGCCAGGCACATTTTAGCAAGTTTTACTTGTAAGTGGGGTTGGAAACGCTTTTCAGGCTCAGTACTGGGCTCAAAAGATGCAGCCCTGATGTCTCTCATGATAGCAGGTGGTTAAGTAGAAATTCGCTGCTCGGCTGACCCAGCAGGAACAAACGTATGCCAAAAATGTACGTAGAATGAGATTTTCAGTGAATAGCAGCCAGGCACATTTTAGCAAGTTTTACTTGTAAGTGGGGATGGAAACGATTTTTAGGCTCAGTACTGGGCTCAAAAGATGCAGCCCTGATGTCTCTCATGATAGCAGGTGGTTAAGTAGAAATTCGCTGCTCGGCTGACCCTGCAGGAGCAAACGTATGCTAAAAATGTTCGTAGAATTAGATTTTCAGTGAAGAGCAGCCAGGCACATTTTAGCAAGTTTTACTTGTAAGTGGGGTTGGAAACGCTTTTCAGGCTCCAATACTGGGCTCAAAAGATGCTGCCCTGATGTCTCTCATGATAGCAGGTGGTTAAGTAGAAATTCGCTGTTTGGCTGACCCTGCGAGAGCAAACGTATGCTAAAAATGTTCGTAGAATGAGATTTTCAGTGAAGAGCAGCCAGGCACATTTTAGCAAGTTTTACTTGTATGTGGGGTTGGAAACGCTTTTCAGGCTCAGTACTGGGCTCAAAAGATGCAGCCCTGATGTCTCTCATGATAGCAGGTGGTTAAGTAGAAATTCGCTGCTCGGCTGACCCAGCAGGAGCAAACATATGCGAAAAATGTACGTAGAATGAGATTTTCAGTGAATAGCAGCCAGGCACATTTTAGCAAGTTTTACTTTAAGTGGGGTTGGAAACGCTTTTCAGGCTCAATACTGGGCTCAAAACATGCAGCCCTGATGTCTCTCATGATAGCAGGTGGTTAAGTAGAAATTCGCTGCTCGGCTGACCCGGCAGGAACAAATGTATGCCAAAAATGTATGTAGAATGAGATTTTCAGTGAATAGCAGCCAGGCACATTTTAGCAAGTTTTACTTGTAAGTGGGGATGGAAACGGTTTTTAGGCTCAGTACTGGGCTCAAAAGATGCAGCCCTGTTGTCTCTCATGATAGCAGGTGGTTAAGTAGAAATTCGCTGCTCGGCTGACCCTGCAGGAGTAAACGTATGCTAAAAATTTTCGTAGAATGAGATTTTCAGTGAAGAGCAGCCAGGCACATTTTAGCAAGTTTTACTTGTAAGTGGTGTTGGAAACGCTTTTCAGGCTCAATACTGGGCTCAAAAGATGCAGCCCTGATGTCTCTCATGATAGCAGGTGGTTAAGTAGAAATTCGCTGCTCGGCTGACCCTGCAGGAGCAAACGTATGCTAAAAATGGTCGTAGAATGAGATTTTCAGTGAAGAGCAGCCAGGCACATTTTAGCAAGTTTTACTTGTAAGTGGATGTGGAAACGCTTTTCAGGCTCAGTACTGGGCTCAAAACATGCAGCCCTGATGTCTCTCATGATAGCAGGTGGTTAAGTAGAAATTCGCTGCTCGGCTGACCCGGCAGGAACAAACTTATGCCAAAAATGTACATAGAATGAGATTTTCAGTGAATAGCAGCCAGGCACATTTTAGCAAGTTTTACTTGTAAGTGGGGATTGAAACGCTTTTTAGGCTCAGTACTGGGCTCAAAAGATGCAGCCCTGATGTCTCTCATGATAGCAGGTGGTTAAGTAGAAATTCGCTGCTCGGCTGACCCTGCAGGAGCAAACGTATGCTAAAAATGTTCGTAGAATGAGAAATTCAGTGAAGAGCAGCCAGGCACATTTTAGCAAGTTTTACTTGTAAGTGGGGTTGGAAATGCTTTTCAGGCTCAGTACTGGCCTCAAAAGATGCAGCCCTGATGTCTCTCATGATAGCAGGTGGTTAAGTAGAAATTCGCTGCTCGGCTGACCCTGAGCAAACGTATGCTAAAAATGTTCGTAGAATGAGCTTTTCAGTGAAGAGCAGCCAGGCACATTTTAGCAAGTTTTACTTGTAAGTGGGGTTGGAAACGCTTTTCAGGCTCAATACTGGGCTCAAAAGATGCAGCCCTGATGTCTCTCATGATAGCAGGTGGTTAAGTAGAAATTCGCTGCTCGGCTGACCCTGCAGGAGCAAACGTATGCTAAAAATGTTCGTAGAATGAGATTTTCAGTGAAGAGCAGCCAGGCACATTTTAGCAAGTTTTACTTGTAAGTGGGGGTTGGAAACACTTTTCAGGCTCAATACTGGGCTCAAAAGATGCAGCCCTGATGTCTCTCATGATAGCAGGTGGTTAAGTAGAAATTCGCTGCTCGGCTGACCCTGCAGGAGCAAACGTATGCTAAAAATGTTCGTAGAATGAGATTTTCAGTGAAGAGCAGCCAGGCACATTTTAGCAAGTTTTACTTGTAAGTGGGGGTTGGAAACGCTTTTCAGGCTCAGTACTGGGCTCAAAAGATGCAGCCCTGATGTCTCTCATGATAGCAGGTGGTTAAGTAGAAATTCGCTGCTCGGCTGACCCGGCAGGAACAAATTTATGCCAAAAATGTACGTAGAATGAGATTTTCAGTGAATAGCAGCCAGGCACATTTTAGCAAGTTTTACTTGTAAGTGCGGAAGGAAACGCTTTTTAGGCTCAGTACTGGGCTCAAAAGATGCAGCCCTGATGTCTCTCATGATAGCAGGTGGTTAAGTAGAAACTCGCTGCTCGGCTGATCCAGCAGGAGCAAACATATGCGAAAAATGTTCGTAGAATGAGATTTTTAGTGAAGAGCAGCCAGGCACATTTTAGCAAGTTTTACTTGTAAGTGGGGTTGGAAACACTTTTCAGGCTCAGTACTGGGCTCAAAACATGCAGCCCTGATGTCTCTCATGATAGCAGGTGGTTAAGGAAATTTGCTGCTCGGCTGACCCTGCAGGATCAAACGTATGCGAAAAATGTTCGTAGAATGAGTTTTTCAGTGAAGAGCAGCCAGGCACATTTTAGCAAGTTTTACTTGTAAGTGGTGTTGGAAACGCTTTTCAGGCTCAGTACTGGGCTCAAAGATGCAGCCCTGATGTCTCTCATGATAGCAGGTGGTTAAGTAGAAATTCGCTGCTCGGCTGACCCGGCAGGAACAAATGTATGCCAAAAATGTACATAGAATGAGATTTTCAGTGAATAGCAGCCAGGCACATTTTAGCAAGTTTTACTTGTAAGTGGGGTTGGAAACGCTTTTCAGGCTCAGTACTGGGCTCAAAAGATGCAGCCCTGATGTCTCTCATGATAGCAGGTGGTTAAGTAGAAATTCGCTGCTCGGCTGACCCAGCAGGAACAAACGTATGCCAAAAATGTACGTAGAATGAGATTTTCAGTGAAGAGCAGCCAGGCACATTTTAGCAAGTTTTACTTGTATGTGGGGTTGGAAACGCTTTTCAGGCTCAGTACTGGGCTCAAAAGATGCAGCCCTGATGTCTCTCATGATAGCAGGTGGTTAAGTAGAAATTCGCTGCTCGGTTGACCCTGCAGGATCAAACGTATGCTAAAAATGTTCGTAGAATTGCTTTTCAGTGAAGAGCAGCCAGGCACATTTTAGCAAGTTTTACTTGTACGTGGAGTTGGAAACGCTTTTCAGGCTCAGTACTGGGCTCAAAACATGCAGCCCTGATGTCTCTCATGATAGCAGGTGGTTAAGTAGAAATTCGCTGCTCGGCTGACCCAGCAGGAGCAAACATATGCGAAAAATGTACATAGAATGAGCTTTTCAGTGAAGAGCAGCCAGGCACATTTTAACAAGTTTTACTTGTAAGTGGGGTTGGAAACGCTTTTCAGGCTCAGTACTGGGCTCAAAACATGCAGCCCCTGATGTCTCTCATGATAGCAGGTGGTTAAGTAGAAATTCGTTGCTCGGCTGACCCAGCAGGAGCAAACGTATGCGAAAAATGTTCTAGAATGAGTTTTTCAGTGAAGAGCAGCCAGGCACATTTTAGCAAGTTTTACTTGTAAGTGGGGATGGAAACGCTTTTCAGGCTCAGTACTGGGCTCAAAAGATGCAGCCCTGATGTCTCTCATGATAGCAGGTGGTTAAGTAGAAATTCGCTGCTCGGCTGACCCTGCAGGAGCAAACGTATGCTAAAAATGTTCGTAGAATGAGATTTTCAGTAAGAGCAGCCTGGCACATTTTAGCAAGTTTTACTTGTAAGGGGGGTTGGAAACGCTTTTCAGGCTCAATACTGGGTTCAAAAGATGCAGCCCTGATGTGTCTCATGATAGCAGGTGGTTAAGTAGAAATTCGCTGCTCGGCTGATCCAGCAGGAGCAAACATAAGCGAAAAATGTACGTAGAATGAGCTTTTCAGTGAAGAGCAGCCAGGCACATTTTAGCAAGTTTTACTTGTAAGTGGGGTTGGAAACGCTTTTCCAATACTGGGCTCAAAAGATGCAGCCCTGATGTCTCTCATGATAGCAGGTGGTTAAGTAGAAATTCGCTGCTCGGCTGACCCGGCAGGAACAAATGTATGCTAAAAATGTTCGTAGAATGAGATTTTTAGTGAAGAGCAGCCTGGCACATTTAGCAAGTTTTACTTGTAAGTGGGGTTGGAAACGCTTTTCAGGCTCAATACTGGGCTCAAAAGATGCAGCCCTGATGTCTCTCATGATAGCAGGTGGTTAAGTAGAAATTCGCTGCTCGGCTGATCCAGCAGGAGCAAACGTATGCTAAAAATGTTCGTAGAATGAGATTTTTAGTGAAGAGCAGCCTGGCACATTTAGCAAGTTTTACGTGTAAGTGGGGTTGGAAACGCTTTTCAGGCTCAATACTGGGCTCAAAAGATGCAGCCCTGATGTCTCTCATGATAGCAGGTGGTTAAGTAGAAATTCGCTGCTCGGCTGACCCAGCAGGAACAAACGTATGCCAAAAATGTACATAGAATGAGATTTTCAGTGAATAGCAGTCAGGCACATTTTAGCAAGTTTTACTTGTAAGTGGGGATGGAAACGCTTTTTAGGCTCAGTACTGGGCTCAAAAGATGCAGCCCTGATGTCGCTCATGATAGCAGGTGGTTAAGTAGAAATTCGCTGCTCGGCTGACCCTGCAGGAGCAAACGTATGCTAAAAATGTTCGTAGAAGGAGCTTTTCAGTGAAGAGCAGCCAGGCACATTTTAGCAAGTTTTACTTGTAAGTGGGGTTAGAAACGCTTTTCAGGCTCAGTACTGGGCTCAAAAGATGCAGTCCTGATGTCTCTCATGATAGGAGGTGGTTCAGTAGAAATTCGCTGCTCGGCTGACCCTGCAGGAGCAAACGTATGCTAAAAATGTTCGTAGAATGAGATTTTCAGTGAATAGCAGCCAGGCACATTTTAGCAAGTTTTACTTTTAAGTGGGGATGGAAACGCTTTTTAGGCTCAGTACTGGGCTCAAAAGATGCAGCCCTGATGTCTCTCATGATAGCAGGTGGTTAAGTAGAAATTCGCTGCTCGGCTGATCCAGCAGGAGCAAACGTATGCTAAAAATGTTCGTAGAATGAGATTTTTAGTGAAGAGCAGCCAGGCACATTTTAGCAAGTTTTACTTTTAAGTGGGGATGGAAACGCTTTTTAGGCTCAGTACTGGGCTCAAAAGATGCAGCCCTGATGTCTCTCATGATAGCAGGTGGTTAAGTAGAAATTCGCTGCTCGGCTGACCCTGCAGGAGCAAACGTATGCTAAAAATGTTCGTAGAATGAGATTTTCAGTGAAGCGCAGCCAGGCACATTTTAGCAAGTTTTACTTGTAAGTGGGGTTGGAAACGCTTTTCAGGCTCAATACTGGGCTCAAAAGATGCAGCCCTGATGTCTCTCATGATAGCAGGTGGTTAAGTAGAAATTCGCTGCTCGGCTGACCCTGCAGGAGCAAACGTATGCTAAAAATGTTCGTAGAATGAGATTTTCAGTGAAGCGCAGCCAGGCACATTTTAGCAAGTTTTACTTGTAAGTGGGGTTGGAAACGCTTTTCAGGCTCAATACTGGGCTCAAAAGATGCAGCCCTGATGTCTCTCATGATAGCAGGTGGTTAAGTAGAAATTCGCTGCTCGGCTGATCCAGCAGGAGCAAACGTATGCTAAAAATGTTCATAGAATGAGCTTTTCAGTGAAGAGCAGCCAGGCACATTTTAACAAGTTTTACTTGTAAGTGGGGTTGGAAACGCTTTTCAGGCTCAGTACTGGGCTCAAAACATGCAGCCCCTGATGTCTCTCATGATAGCAGGTGGTTAAGTAGAAATTCGTTGCTCGGCTGACCCAGCAGGAGCAAACGTATGCGAAAAATGTTCTAGAATGAGTTTTTCAGTGAAGAGCAGCCAGGCACATTTTAGCAAGTTTTACTTGTAAGTGGGGATGGAAACGCTTTTCAGGCTCAGTACTGGGCTCAAAAGATGCAGCCCTGATGTCTCTCATGATAGCAGGTGGTTAAGTAGAAATTCGCTGCTCGGCTGACCCTGCAGGAGCAAACGTATGCTAAAAATGTTCGTAGAATGAGATTTTCAGTAAGAGCAGCCTGGCACATTTTAGCAAGTTTTACTTGTAAGGGGGGTTGGAAACGCTTTTCAGGCTCAATACTGGGTTCAAAAGATGCAGCCCTGATGTGTCTCATGATAGCAGGTGGTTAAGTAGAAATTCGCTGCTCGGCTGATCCAGCAGGAGCAAACATAAGCGAAAAATGTACGTAGAATGAGCTTTTCAGTGAAGAGCAGCCAGGCACATTTTAGCAAGTTTTACTTGTAAGTGGGGTTGGAACAGCTTTTCCAATACTGGGCTCAAAAGATGCAGCCCTGATGTCTCTCATGATAGCAGGTGGTTAAGTAGAAATTCGCTGCTCGGCTGACCCGGCAGGAACAAATGTATGCTAAAAATGTTCGTAGAATGAGATTTTTAGTGAAGAGCAGCCTGGCACATTTAGCAAGTTTTACTTGTAAGTGGGGTTGGAAACGCTTTTCAGGCTCAATACTGGGCTCAAAAGATGCAGCCCTGATGTCTCTCATGATAGCAGGTGGTTAAGTAGAAATTCGCTGCTCGGCTGATCCAGCAGGAGCAAACGTATGCTAAAAATGTTCGTAGAATGAGATTTTTAGTGAAGAGCAGCCTGGCACATTTAGCAAGTTTTACGTGTAAGTGGGGTTGGAAACGCTTTTCAGGCTCAATACTGGGCTCAAAAGATGCAGCCCTGATGTCTCTCATGATAGCAGGTGGTTAAGTAGAAATTCGCTGCTCGGCTGACCCAGCAGGAACAAACGTATGCCAAAAATGTACATAGAATGAGATTTTCAGTGAATAGCAGTCAGGCACATTTTAGCAAGTTTTACTTGTAAGTGGGGATGGAAACGCTTTTTAGGCTCAGTACTGGGCTCAAAAGATGCAGCCCTGATGTCGCTCATGATAGCAGGTGGTTAAGTAGAAATTCGCTGCTCGGCTGACCCTGCAGGAGCAAACGTATGCTAAAAATGTTCGTAGAAGGAGCTTTTCAGTGAAGAGCAGCCAGGCACATTTTAGCAAGTTTTACTTGTAAGTGGGGTTGGAAACGCTTTTCAGGCTCAGTACTGGGCTCAAAAGATGCAGTCCTGATGTCTCTCATGATAGGAGGTGGTTCAGTAGAAATTCGCTGCTCGGCTGACCCTGCAGGAGCAAACGTATGCTAAAAATGTTCGTAGAATGAGATTTTCAGTGAATAGCAGCCAGGCACATTTTAGCAAGTTTTACTTTTAAGTGGGGATGGAAACGCTTTTTAAGCTCAGTACTGGGCTCAAAAGATGCAGCCCTGATGTCTCTCATGATAGCAGGTGGTTAAGTAGAAATTCGCTGCTCGGCTGATCCAGCAGGAGCAAACGTATGCTAAAAATGTTCGTAGAATGAGATTTTTAGTGAAGAGCAGCCTGGCACATTTAGCAAGTTTTACTTGTAAGTGGGGTTGGAAACGCTTTTCAGGCTCAATACTGGGCTCAAAAGATGCAGCCCTGATGTCTCTCATGATAGCAGGTGGTTAAGTAGAAATTCGCTGCTCGGCTGACCCAGCAGGAACAAACGTATGCCAAAAATGTACATAGAATGAGATTTTCAGTGAATAGCAGTCAGGCACATTTTAGCAAGTTTTACTTGTAAGTGGGGATGGAAACGCTTTTTAGGCTCAGTACTGGGCTCAAATGATGCAGCCCTGATGTCGCTCATGATAGCAGGTGGTTAAGTAGAAATTCGCTGCTCGGCTGACCCTGCAGGAGCAAACGTATGCTAAAAATGTTCGTAGAAGGAGCTTTTCAGTGAAGAGCAGCCAGGCACATTTTAGCAAGTTTTACTTGTAAGTGGGGTTAGAAACGCTTTTCAGGCTCAGTACTGGGCTCAAAAGATGCAGTCCTGATGTCTCTCATGATAGGAGGTGGTTCAGTAGAAATTCGCTGCTCGGCTGACCCTGCAGGAGCAAACGTATGCTAAAAATGTTCGTAGAATGAGATTTTCAGTGAATAGCAGCCAGGCACATTTTAGCAAGTTTTACTTTTAAGTGGGGATGGAAACGCTTTTTAGGCTCAGTACTGGGCTCAAAAGATGCAGCCCTGATGTCTCTCATGATAGCAGGTGGTTAAGTAGAAATTCGCTGCTCGGCTGATCCAGCAGGAGCAAACGTATGCTAAAAATGTTCGTAGAATGAGATTTTTAGTGAAGAGCAGCCAGGCACATTTTAGCAAGTTTTACTTTTAAGTGGGGATGGAAACACTTTTTAGGCTCAGTACTGGGCTCAAAAGATGCAGCCCTGATGTCTCTCATGATAGCAGGTGGTTAAGTAGAAATTCGCTGCTCGGCTGACCCTGCAGGAGCAAACGTATGCTAAAAATGTTCGTAGAATGAGATTTTCAGTGAAGCGCAGCCAGGCACATTTTAGCAAGTTTTACTTGTAAGTGGGGTTGGAAACGCTTTTCAGGCTCAATACTGGGCTCAAAAGATGCAGCCCTGATGTCTCTCATGATAGCAGGTGGTTAAGTAGAAATTCGCTGCTCGGCTGACCCTGCAGGAGCAAACGTATGCTAAAAATGTTCGTAGAATGAGATTTTCAGTGAAGCGCAGCCAGGCACATTTTAGCAAGTTTTACTTGTAAGTGGGGTTGGAAACGCTTTTCAGGCTCAATACTGGGCTCAAAAGATGCAGCCCTGATGTCTCTCATGATAGCAGGTGGTTAAGTAGAAATTCGCTGCTCGGCTGATCCAGCAGGAGCAAACGTATGCTAAAAATGTTCATAGAATGAGCTTTTCAGTGAAGAGCAGCCAGGCACATTTTAACAAGTTTTACTTGTAAGTGGGGTTGGAAACGCTTTTCAGGCTCAGTACTGGGCTCAAAACATGCAGCCCCTGATGTCTCTCATGATAGCAGGTGGTTAAGTAGAAATTCGTTGCTCGGCTGACCCAGCAGGAGCAAACGTATGCGAAAAATGTTCTAGAATGAGTTTTTCAGTGAAGAGCAGCCAGGCACATTTTAGCAAGTTTTACTTGTAAGTGGGGATGGAAACGCTTTTCAGGCTCAGTACTGGGCTCAAAAGATGCAGCCCTGATGTCTCTCATGATAGCAGGTGGTTAAGTAGAAATTCGCTGCTCGGCTGACCCTGCAGGAGCAAACGTATGCTAAAAATGTTCGTAGAATGAGATTTTCAGTAAGAGCAGCCTGGCACATTTTAGCAAGTTTTACTTGTAAGGGGGTTGGAAACGCTTTTCAGGCTCAATACTGGGTTCAAAAGATGCAGCCCTGATGTGTCTCATGATAGCAGGTGGTTAAGTAGAAATTCGCTGCTCGGCTGATCCAGCAGGAGCAAACATAAGCGAAAAATGTACGTAGAATGAGCTTTTCAGTGAAGAGCAGCCAGGCACATTTTAGCAAGTTTTACTTGTAAGTGGGGTTGGAACAGCTTTTCCAATACTGGGCTCAAAAGATGCAGCCCTGATGTCTCTCATGATAGCAGGTGGTTAAGTAGAAATTCGCTGCTCGGCTGACCCGGCAGGAACAAATGTATGCTAAAAATGTTCGTAGAATGAGATTTTTAGTGAAGAGCAGCCTGGCACATTTAGCAAGTTTTACTTGTAAGTGGGGTTGGAAACGCTTTTCAGGCTCAATACTGGGCTCAAAAGATGCAGCCCTGATGTCTCTCATGATAGCAGGTGGTTAAGTAGAAATTCGCTGCTCGGCTGATCCAGCAGGAGCAAACGTATGCTAAAAATGTTCGTAGAATGAGATTTTTAGTGAAGAGCAGCCTGGCACATTTAGCAAGTTTTACGTGTAAGTGGGGTTGGAAACGCTTTTCAGGCTCAATACTGGGCTCAAAAGATGCAGCCCTGATGTCTCTCATGATAGCAGGTGGTTAAGTAGAAATTCGCTGCTCGGCTGACCCAGCAGGAACAAACGTATGCCAAAAATGTACATAGAATGAGATTTTCAGTGAATAGCAGTCAGGCACATTTTAGCAAGTTTTACTTGTAAGTGGGGATGGAAACGCTTTTTAGGCTCAGTACTGGGCTCAAAAGATGCAGCCCTGATGTCGCTCATGATAGCAGGTGGTTAAGTAGAAATTCGCTGCTCGGCTGACCCTGCAGGAGCAAACGTATGCTAAAAATGTTCGTAGAAGGAGCTTTTCAGTGAAGAG
This sequence comes from Lissotriton helveticus, assembly GCF_964261635.1. NCBI lineage: Eukaryota > Metazoa > Chordata > Amphibia > Caudata > Salamandridae > Lissotriton > Lissotriton helveticus. The sequence continues at coordinate 1,351,578,129 of NC_136061.1, read as the reverse complement.
CAGCCAGGCACATTTTAGCAAGTTTTACTTGTAAGTGGGGTTGGAAACGCTTTTCAGGCTCAGTACTGGGCTCAAAAGATGCAGTCCTGATGTCTCTCATGATAGGAGGTGGTTCAGTAGAAATTCGCTGCTCGGCTGACCCTGCAGGAGCAAACGTATGCTAAAAATGTTCGTAGAATGAGATTTTCAGTGAATAGCAGCCAGGCACATTTTAGCAAGTTTTACTTTTAAGTGGGGATGGAAACGCTTTTTAAGCTCAGTACTGGGCTCAAAAGATGCAGCCCTGATGTCTCTCATGATAGCAGGTGGTTAAGTAGAAATTCGCTGCTCGGCTGATCCAGCAGGAGCAAACGTATGCTAAAAATGTTCGTAGAATGAGATTTTTAGTGAAGAGCAGCCTGGCACATTTAGCAAGTTTTACTTGTAAGTGGGGTTGGAAACGCTTTTCAGGCTCAATACTGGGCTCAAAAGATGCAGCCCTGATGTCTCTCATGATAGCAGGTGGTTAAGTAGAAATTCGCTGCTCGGCTGACCCAGCAGGAACAAACGTATGCCAAAAATGTACGTAGAATGAGATTTTCAGTGAATAGCAGCCAGGCACATTTTAGCAAGTTTTACTTGTAAGTGGGGATGGAAACGCTTTTTAGGCTCAGTACTGGGCTCAAAAGATGCAGCCCTGATGTCTCTCATGATAGCAGGTGGTTAAGTAGAAATTCGCTGCTCGGCTGATCCAGCAGGAGCAAACGTATGCTAAAAATGTTCATAGAATGAGCTTTTCAGTGAAGAGCAGCCAGGCACATTTTAACAAGTTTTACTTGTAAGTGGGGTTGGAAACGCTTTTCAGGCTCAGTACTGGGCTCAAAACATGCAGCCCCTGATGTCTCTCATGATAGCAGGTGGTTAAGTAGAAATTCGTTGCTCGGCTGACCCAGCAGGAGCAAACGTATGCGAAAAATGTTCTAGAATGAGTTTTTCAGTGAAGAGCAGCCAGGCACATTTTAGCAAGTTTTACTTGTAAGTGGGGATGGAAACGCTTTTCAGGCTCAGTACTGGGCTCAAAAGATGCAGCCCTGATGTCTCTCATGATAGCAGGTGGTTAAGTAGAAATTCGCTGCTCGGCTGACCCTGCAGGAGCAAACGTATGCTAAAAATGTTCGTAGAATGAGATTTTCAGTAAGAGCAGCCTGGCACATTTTAGCAAGTTTTACTTGTAAGGGGGGTTGGAATCGCTTTTCAGGCTCAATACTGGGCTCAAAAGATGCAGCCCTGATGTGTCTCATGATAGCAGGTGGTTAAGTAGAAATTCGCTGCTCGGCTGATCCAGCAGGAGCAAACATAAGCGAAAAATGTACGTAGAATGAGCTTTTCAGTGAAGAGCAGCCAGGCACATTTTAGCAAGTTTTACTTGTAAGTGGGGTTGGAAACGCTTTTCCAATACTGGGCTCAAAAGATGCAGCCCTGATGTCTCTCATGATAGCAGGTGGTTAAGTAGAAATTCGCTGCTCGGCTGACCCGGCAGGAACAAATGTATGCTAAAAATGTTCGTAGAATGAGATTTTTAGTGAAGAGCAGCCTGGCACATTTAGCAAGTTTTACTTGTAAGTGGGGTTGGAAACGCTTTTCAGGCTCAATACTGGGCTCAAAAGATGCACCCCTGATGTCTCTCATGATAGCAGGTGGTTAAGTAGAAATTCGCTGCTCGGCTGATCCAGCAGGAGCAAACGTATGCTAAAAATGTTCGTAGAATGAGATTTTTAGTGAAGAGCAGCCTGGCACATTTAGCAAGTTTTACTTGTAAGTGGGGTTGGAAACGCTTTTCAGGCTCAATACTGGGCTCAAAAGATGCAGCCCTGATGTCTCTCATGATAGCAGGTGGTTAAGTAGAAATTCGCTGCTCGGCTGACCCAGCAGGAACAAACGTATGCCAAAAATGTACATAGAATGAGATTTTCAGTGAATAGCAGTCAGGCACATTTTAGCAAGTTTTACTTGTAAGTGGGGATGGAAACGCTTTTTAGGCTCAGTACTGGGCTCAAAAGATGCAGCCCTGATGTCTCTCATGATAGCAGGTAGTTAAGTAGAAATTCGCTGCTCGGCTGACCCTGCAGGAGCAAACGTATGCTAAAAATGTTCGTAGAAGGAGCTTTTCAGTGAAGAGCAGCCAGGCACATTTTAGCAAGTTTTACTTGTAAGTGGGGTTGGAAACGCTTTTCAGGCTCAGTACTGGGCTCAAAAGATGCAGTCCTGATGTCTCTCATGATAGGAGGTGGTTCAGTAGAAATTCGCTGCTCGGCTGACCCTGCAGGAGCAAACGTATGCTAAAAATGTTCGTAGAATGAGATTTTCAGTGAAGAGCAGCCAGGCACATTTTAGCAAGTTTTACTTGTAAGTGGGGTTGGAAACGCTTTTCAGGCTCAATACTGGGCTCAAAACATGCAGCCCTGATGTCTCTCATGATAGCACGTGGTTAAGTAGAAATTCGCTGCTCGGCTGACCCTGCAGGAGCAAACGTATGCTAAAAATGTTCATAGAATGAGCTTTTCAGTGAAGAGCAGCCAGGCACATTTTAGCAAGTTTTACTTGTAGGGGGTTGGAAACGCTTTTCCATACTCAATACTGGGCTCAAAAGATGCAGCCCTGATGTCTCTCATGATAGCAGGTGGTTAAGTAGAAATTCCCTGCTCGGCTGATCCAGCAGGAGCAAACATATGCAAAAAATGTACGTAGAATGAGCTTTTCAGTGAAGAGCAGCCAGGCACATTTTAGCAAGTTTTACTTGTAAGTGGGGTTGGAAACGCTTTTCAGGCTCAGTACTGGGCTCAAAACACGCAGTCCTGATGTCTCTCATGATAGGAGGTGGTAAAGTAGAAATTCGCTGCTCGGCTGACCCTGCAGGAGCAAATGTATGCTAAAAATGTTCGTAGAATGAGATTTTCAGTGAAGAGCAGCCAGGCACATTTTAGCAAGTTTTACTTGTAAGTGGGGTTGGAAACGCTTTTCAGGCTCAGTACTGGGCTCAAAACATGCAGCCCTGATGTCTCTCATGATAGCAGGTGGTTAAGTAGAAATTCGCTGCTCGGCTGACCCTGCAGGAGCAAATGTATGCTAAAAATGTTCGTAGAATGAGATTTTCAGTGAAGAGCAGCCAGGCACATTGTAGCAAGTTTTACTTGTAAGTGGGGTTGGAAACGCTTTTCAGGCTCAATACTGGGCTCAAAACATGCAGCCCTGATGTCTCTCGTGATAGCAGGTGGTTAAGTAGAAATTTGCTGCTCGGCTGACCCTGCAGGAGCAAACGTATGCTAAAAATGTTCGTAGAATGAGATTTTCAGTGAAGAGCAGCCAGGCACATTTTAGCAAGTTTTACTTGTAAGTGTGGTTGGAAACGCTTTTCAGGCTCAACACTGGGCTCAAAAGATGCAGCCCTGATGTCTCTCATGATAGCAGGTGGTTAAGTAGAAATTCGCTGCTCGGCTGATCCAGCAGGAGCAAACATATGCGAAAAATGTACGTAGAATGAGCTTTTCAGTGAAGAGCAGCCAGGCACATTTTAGCTAGTTTTACTTGTAAGTGGGGTTGGAAACGCTTTTCAGGCTCAGTACTGGGCTCAAAACATGCAGCCCTGATGTCTCTCATGATAGGAGGTGGTAAAGTAGAAATTCGCTGCTCGGCTGACCCTGCAGGAGCAAACGTATGCTAAAAATGTTCGTAGAATGAGATTTTCAGTGAAGAGCAGCCAGGCACATTTTAGCAAGTTTTACTTGTAAGTGGGGGTTGGAAACGCTTTTCAGGCTCAGTACTGGTCTCAAAAGATGCAGCCCTGATGTCTCTCATGATAGCAGGTGCTTAAGTAGAAATTCGCTGCTCGGCTGACCCTGCAGGAGCAAACGTATGCTAAAAATGTTCGTAGAATGAGATTTTCAGTGAAGAGCAGCCAGGCACATTTTAGCAAGTTTTACTTGTAAGTGGGGTTGGAAACGCTTTTCAGGCTCAATACTGGGCTCAAAAGATGCAGCCCTGATGTCTCTCATGATAGCAGGTGGTTAAGTAGAAATTCGCTGCTCGGCTGACCCGGCAGGAACAAATGTATGCCAAAAATGTACGTAGAATGAGATTTTCAGTGAATAGCAGCCAGGCACATTTTAGCAAGTTTTACTTGTAAGTGGGGATGGAAACGCTTTTCAGGCTCAGTACTGGGCTCAAAAGATGCAGCCCTGATGTCTCTCATGATAGCAGGTGGTTAAGTAGAAATTCGCTGCTCGGCTGACCCTGCAGGAGCAAACGTATGCTAAAAATGTTCGTAGAATGAGATTTTCAGTGAAGAGCAGCCAGGCACATTTTAGCAAGTTTTACGTGTATGTGGGGTTGGAAACGCTTTTCAGGCTCAGTACTGGGCTCAAAAGATGCAACCCTGATGTCTCTCATGATAGCAGGTGGTTAAGTAGAAATTCGCTGCTCGGCTGACCCTGCAGGAGCAAACGTATGCTAAAAATGTTCGTAGAATGAGATTTTCAGTGAAGAGCAGCCAGGCACATTTTAGCAAGTTTTACTTGTAAGTGGGGTTGGAAACGCTTTTCAGGCTCAGTACTGGGCTCAAAACACGCAGTCCTGATGTCTCTCATGATAGGAGGTGGTAAAGTAGAAATTCGCTGCTCGGCTGACCCTGCAGGAGCAAATGTATGCTAAAAATGTTCGTAGAATGAGATTTTCAGTGAAGAGCAGCCAGGCACATTTTAGCAAGTTTTACTTGTAAGTGGGGTTGGAAACGCTTTTCAGGCTCAATACTGGGCTCAAAAGATGCAGCCCTGATGTCTCTCATGATAGCAGGTGGTTAAGTAGAAATTCGCTGCTCGGCTGACCCAGCAGGAACAAACGTATGCCAAAAATGTACGTAGAATGAGATTTTCAGTGAAGAGCAGCCAGGCACATTTTAGCAAGTTTTACTTGTAAGTGGGGTTGGAAACGCTTTTCAGGCTCAGTACTGGGCTCAAAAGATGCAGTCCTGATGTCTCTCATGATAGGAGGTGGTTAAGTAGAAATTCGCTGCTCGGCTGACCCTGCAGGAGCAAACGTATGCTAAAAATGTTCGTAGAATGAGATTTTCAGTGAATAGCAGCCAGGCACATTTTAGCAAGTTTTACTTTTAAGTGGGGATGGAAACGCTTTTTAGGCTCAGTACTGGGCTCAAAAGATGCAGCCCTGATGTCTCTCATGATAGCAGGTGGTTAAGTAGAAATTCGCTGCTCGGCTGACCGTGCAGGAGCAAACGTATGCTAAAAATGTTCGTAGAATGAGATTTTCAGTGAAGAGCAGCCAGGCACATTTTAGCAAGTTTTACTTGTAAGTGGGGTTGGAAACGCTTTTCAGGCTCAGTACTGGGCTCAAAACACGCAGTCCTGATGTCTCTCATGATAGGAGGTGGTAAAGTAGAAATTCGCTGCTCGGCTGACCCTGCAGGAGCAAATGTATGCTAAAAATGTTCGTAGAATGAGATTTTCAGTGAAGAACAGCCAGGCACATTTTAGCAAGTTTTACTTGTAAGTGTGGTTGGAAACGCTTTTCAGGCTCAATACTGGGCTCAAAAGATGCAGCCCTGATGTCTCTCATGATAGCAGGTGGTTAAGTAGAAATTCGCTGCTCGGCTGACCCAGCAGGAGCAAACGTATGCGAAAAATGTTCTAGAATGAGTTTTTCAGTGAAGAGCAGCCAGGCACATTTTAGCAAGTTTTACTTGTAAGTGGGGATGGAAACGCTTTTCAGGCTCAGTACTGGGCTCAAAAGATGCAGCCCTGATGTCTCTCATGATAGCAGGTGGTTAAGTAGAAATTCGCTGCTCGGCTGACCCTGCAGGAGCAAACGTATGCTAAAAATGTTCGTAGAATGAGATTTTCAGTGAAGAACAGCCAGGCACATTTTAGCAAGTTTTACTTGTAAGTGGGGTTGGAAACGCTTTTCAGGCTCAATACTGGGCTCAAAAGATGCAGCCCTGATGTCTCTCATGATAGCAGGTGGTTAAGTAGAAATTCGCTGCTCGACTGATCCAGCAGGAGCAAACATAAGCGAAAAATGTACGTAGAATGAGCTTTTCAGTGAAGAGCAGCCAGGCACATTTTAGCAAGTTTTACTTGTAAGTGGGGTTGGAAACGCTTTTCCAATACTGGGCTCAAAAGATGCAGCCCTGATGTCTCTCATGATAGCAGGTGGTTAAGTAGAAATTCGCTGCTCGGCTGACCCGGCAGGAACAAATGTATGCTAAAAATGTTCGTAGAATGAGATTTTTAGTGAAGAGCAGCCTGGCACATTTAGCAAGTTTTACTTGTAAGTGGGGTTGGAAACGCTTTTCAGGCTCAATACTGGGCTCAAAAGATGCAGCCCTGATGTCTCTCATGATAGCAGGTGGTTAAGTAGAAATTCGCTGCTCGGCTGATCCAGCAGGAGCAAACGTATGCTAAAAATGTTCGTAGAATGAGATTTTTAGTGAAGAGCAGCCTGGCACATTTAGCAAGTTTTACGTGTAAGTGGGGTTGGAAACGCTTTTCAGGCTCAATACTGGGCTCAAAAGATGCAGCCCTGATGTCGCTCATGATAGCAGGTGGTTAAGTAGAAATTCGCTGCTCGGCTGACCCTGCAGGAGCAAACGTATGCTAAAAATGTTCGTAGAAGGAGCTTTTCAGTGAAGAGCAGCCAGGCACATTTTAGCAAGTTTTACTTGTAAGTGGGGTTGGAAACGCTTTTCAGGCTCAGTACTGGGCTCAAAAGATGCAGTCCTGATGTCTCTCATGATAGGAGGTGGTTCAGTAGAAATTCGCTGCTCGGCTGACCCTGCAGGAGCAAACGTATGCTAAAAATGTTCGTAGAATGAGATTTTCAGTGAATAGCAGCCAGGCACATTTTAGCAAGTTTTACTTTTAAGTGGGGATGGAAACGCTTTTTAGGCTCAGTACTGGGCTCAAAAGATGCAGCCCTGATGTCTCTCATGATAGCAGGTGGTTAAGTAGAAATTCGCTGCTCGGCTGATCCAGCAGGAGCAAACGTATGCTAAAAATGTTCGTAGAATGAGATTTTTAGTGAAGAGCAGCCTGGCACATTTAGCAAGTTTTACTTGTAAGTGGGGTTGGAAACGCTTTTCAGGCTCAATACTGGGCTCAAAAGATGCAGCCCTGATGTCTCTCATGATAGCAGGTGGTTAAGTAGAAATTCGCTGCTCGGCTGACCCAGCAGGAACAAACGTATGCCAAAAATGTACGTAGAATGAGATTTTCAGTGAATAGCAGCCAGGCACATTTTAGCAAGTTTTACTTGTAAGTGGGGATGGAAACGCTTTTCAGGCTCAGTACTGGGCTCAAAAGATGCAGCCCTGATGTCTCTCATGATAGCAGGTGGTTAAGTAGAAATTCGCTGCTCGGCTGACCCTGCAGGAGCAAACGTATGCTAAAAATGTTCGTAGAATGAGATTTTCAGTAAGAGCAGCCTGGCACATTTTAGCAAGTTTTACTTGTAAGGGGGGTTGGAAACGCGTTTCAGGCTCAATACTGGGCTCAAAAGATGCAGCCCTGATGTGTCTCATGATAGCAGGTGGTTAAGTAGAAATTCGCTGCTCGGCTGATCCAGCAGGAGCAAACATAAGCGAAAAATGTACGTAGAATGAGCTTTTCAGTGAAGAGCAGCCAGGCACATTTTAGCAAGTTTTACTTGTAAGTGGGGTTGGAAACGCTTTTCCAATACTGGGCTCAAAAGATGCAGCCCTGATGTCTCTCATGATAGCAGGTGGTTAAGTAGAAATTCGCTGCTCGGCTGACCCGGCAGGAACAAATGTATGCTAAAAATGTTCGTAGAATGAGATTTTTAGTGAAGAGCAGCCTGGCACATTTAGCAAGTTTTACTTGTAAGTGGGGTTGGAAACGCTTTTCAGGCTCAATACTGGGCTCAAAAGATGCACCCCTGATGTCTCTCATGATAGCAGGTGGTTAAGTAGAAATTCGCTGCTCGGCTGATCCAGCAGGAGCAAACGTATGCTAAAAATGTTCGTAGAATGAGATTTTTAGTGAAGAGCAGCCTGGCACATTTAGCAAGTTTTACTTGTAAGTGGGGTTGGAAACGCTTTTCAGGCTCAATACTGGGCTCAAAAGATGCAGCCCTGATGTCTCTCATGATAGCAGGTGGTTAAGTAGAAATTCGCTGCTCGGCTGACCCAGCAGGAACAAACGTATGCCAAAAATGTACGTAGAATGAGATTTTCAGTGAAGAGCAGCCAGGCACATTTTAGCAAGTTTTACTTGTAAGTGGGGTTGGAAACGCTTTTCAGGCTCAGTACTGGGCTCAAAAGATGCAGTCCTGATGTCTCTCATGATAGGAGGTGGTTAAGTAGAAATTCGCTGCTCGGCTGACCCTGCAGGAGCAAACGTATGCTAAAAATGTTCGTAGAATGAGATTTTCAGTGAATAGCAGCCAGGCACATTTTAGCAAGTTTTACTTTTAAGTGGGGATGGAAACGCTTTTTAGGCTCAGTACTGGGCTCAAAAGATGCAGCCCTGATGTCTCTCATGATAGCAGGTGGTTAAGTAGAAATTCGCTGCTCGGCTGACCGTGCAGGAGCAAACGTATGCTAAAAATGTTCGTAGAATGAGATTTTCAGTGAAGAGCAGCCAGGCACATTTTAGCAAGTTTTACTTGTAAGTGGGGTTGGAAACGCTTTTCAGGCTCAGTACTGGGCTCAAAACACGCAGTCCTGATGTCTCTCATGATAGGAGGTGGTAAAGTAGAAATTCGCTGCTCGGCTGACCCTGCAGGAGCAAATGTATGCTAAAAATGTTCGTAGAATGAGATTTTCAGTGAAGAACAGCCAGGCACATTTTAGCAAGTTTTACTTGTAAGTGTGGTTGGAAACGCTTTTCAGGCTCAATACTGGGCTCAAAAGATGCAGCCCTGATGTCTCTCATGATAGCAGGTGGTTAAGTAGAAATTCGCTGCTCGGCTGACCCAGCAGGAGCAAACGTATGCGAAAAATGTTCTAGAATGAGTTTTTCAGTGAAGAGCAGCCAGGCACATTTTAGCAAGTTTTACTTGTAAGTGGGGATGGAAACGCTTTTCAGGCTCAGTACTGGGCTCAAAAGATGCAGCCCTGATGTCTCTCATGATAGCAGGTGGTTAAGTAGAAATTCGCTGCTCGGCTGACCCTGCAGGAGCAAACGTATGCTAAAAATGTTCGTAGAATGAGATTTTCAGTGAAGAACAGCCAGGCACATTTTAGCAAGTTTTACTTGTAAGTGGGGTTGGAAACGCTTTTCAGGCTCAATACTGGGCTCAAAAGATGCAGCCCTGATGTCTCTCATGATAGCAGGTGGTTAAGTAGAAATTCGCTGCTCGACTGATCCAGCAGGAGCAAACATAAGCGAAAAATGTACGTAGAATGAGCTTTTCAGTGAAGAGCAGCCAGGCACATTTTAGCAAGTTTTACTTGTAAGTGGGGTTGGAAACGCTTTTCCAATACTGGGCTCAAAAGATGCAGCCCTGATGTCTCTCATGATAGCAGGTGGTTAAGTAGAAATTCGCTGCTCGGCTGACCCGGCAGGAACAAATGTATGCTAAAAATGTTCGTAGAATGAGATTTTTAGTGAAGAGCAGCCTGGCACATTTAGCAAGTTTTACTTGTAAGTGGGGTTGGAAACGCTTTTCAGGCTCAATACTGGGCTCAAAAGATGCAGCCCTGATGTCTCTCATGATAGCAGGTGGTTAAGTAGAAATTCGCTGCTCGGCTGATCCAGCAGGAGCAAACGTATGCTAAAAATGTTCGTAGAATGAGATTTTTAGTGAAGAGCAGCCTGGCACATTTAGCAAGTTTTACGTGTAAGTGGGGTTGGAAACGCTTTTCAGGCTCAATACTGGGCTCAAAAGATGCAGCCCTGATGTCTCTCATGATAGCAGGTGGTTAAGTAGAAATTCGCTGCTCGGCTGACCCAGCAGGAACAAACGTATGCCAAAAATGTACATAGAATGAGATTTTCAGTGAATAGCAGTCAGGCACATTTTAGCAAGTTTTACTTGTAAGTGGGGATGGAAACGCTTTTTAGGCTCAGTACTGGGCTCAAAAGATGCAGCCCTGATGTCGCTCATGATAGCAGGTGGTTAAGTAGAAATTCGCTGCTCGGCTGACCCTGCAGGAGCAAACGTATGCTAAAAATGTTCGTAGAAGGAGCTTTTCAGTGAAGAGCAGCCAGGCACATTTTAGCAAGTTTTACTTGTAAGTGGGGTTGGAAACGCTTTTCAGGCTCAGTACTGGGCTCAAAAGATGCAGTCCTGATGTCTCTCATGATAGGAGGTGGTTCAGTAGAAATTCGCTGCTCGGCTGACCCTGCAGGAGCAAACGTATGCTAAAAATGTTCGTAGAATGAGATTTTCAGTGAATAGCAGCCAGGCACATTTTAGCAAGTTTTACTTTTAAGTGGGGATGGAAACGCTTTTTAGGCTCAGTACTGGGCTCAAAAGATGCAGCCCTGATGTCTCTCATGATAGCAGGTGGTTAAGTAGAAATTCGCTGCTCGGCTGATCCAGCAGGAGCAAACGTATGCTAAAAATGTTCGTAGAATGAGATTTTTAGTGAAGAGCAGCCTGGCACATTTAGCAAGTTTTACTTGTAAGTGGGGTTGGAAACGCTTTTCAGGCTCAATACTGGGCTCAAAAGATGCAGCCCTGATGTCTCTCATGATAGCAGGTGGTTAAGTAGAAATTCGCTGCTCGGCTGACCCAGCAGGAACAAACGTATGCCAAAAATGTACGTAGAATGAGATTTTCAGTGAATAGCAGCCAGGCACATTTTAGCAAGTTTTACTTGTAAGTGGGGATGGAAACGCTTTTCAGGCTCAGTACTGGGCTCAAAAGATGCAGCCCTGATGTCTCTCATGATAGCAGGTGGTTAAGTAGAAATTCGCTGCTCGGCTGACCCTGCAGGAGCAAACGTATGCTAAAAATGTTCGTAGAATGAGATTTTCAGTAAGAGCAGCCTGGCACATTTTAGCAAGTTTTACTTGTAAGGGGGGTTGGAAACGCGTTTCAGGCTCAATACTGGGCTCAAAAGATGCAGCCCTGATGTGTCTCATGATAGCAGGTGGTTAAGTAGAAATTCGCTGCTCGGCTGATCCAGCAGGAGCAAACATAAGCGAAAAATGTACGTAGAATGAGCTTTTCAGTGAAGAGCAGCCAGGCACATTTTAGCAAGTTTTACTTGTAAGTGGGGTTGGAAACGCTTTTCCAATACTGGGCTCAAAAGATGCAGCCCTGATGTCTCTCATGATAGCAGGTGGTTAAGTAGAAATTCGCTGCTCGGCTGACCCGGCAGGAACAAATGTATGCTAAAAATGTTCGTAGAATGAGATTTTTAGTGAAGAGCAGCCTGGCACATTTAGCAAGTTTTACTTGTAAGTGGGGTTGGAAACGCTTTTCAGGCTCAATACTGGGCTCAAAAGATGCACCCCTGATGTCTCTCATGATAGCAGGTGGTTAAGTAGAAATTCGCTGCTCGGCTGATCCAGCAGGAGCAAACGTATGCTAAAAATGTTCGTAGAATGAGATTTTTAGTGAAGAGCAGCCTGGCACATTTAGCAAGTTTTACTTGTAAGTGGGGTTGGAAACGCTTTTCAGGCTCAATACTGGGCTCAAAAGATGCAGCCCTGATGTCTCTCATGATAGCAGGTGGTTAAGTAGAAATTCGCTGCTCGGCTGACCCAGCAGGAACAAACGTATGCCAAAAATGTACATAGAATGAGATTTTCAGTGAATAGCAGTCAGGCACATTTTAGCAAGTTTTACTTGTAAGTGGGGATGGAAACGCTTTTTAGGCTCAGTACTGGGCTCAAAAGATGCAGCCCTGATGTCTCTCATGATAGCAGGTAGTTAAGTAGAAATTCGCTGCTCGGCTGACCCTGCAGGAGCAAACGTATGCTAAAAATGTTCGTAGAAGGAGCTTTTCAGTGAAGAGCAGCCAGGCACATTTTAGCAAGTTTTACTTGTAAGTGGGGTTGGAAACGCTTTTCAGGCTCAGTACTGGGCTCAAAAGATGCAGTCCTGATGTCTCTCATGATAGGAGGTGGTTCAGTAGAAATTCGCTGCTCGGCTGACCCTGCAGGAGCAAACGTATGCTAAAAATGTTCGTAGAATGAAATTTTCAGTGAAGAGCAGCCAGGCACATTTTAGCAAGTTTTACTTGTAAGTGGGGTTGGAAACGCTTTTCAGGCTCAATACTGGGCTCAAAACATGCAGCCCTGATGTCTCTCATGATAGCACGTGGTTAAGTAGAAATTCGCTGCTCGGCTGACCCTGCAGGAGCAAACGTATGCTAAAAATTTTCATAGAATGAGCTTTTCAGTGAAGAGCAGCCAGGCACATTTTAGCAAGTTTTACTTGTAGGGGGTTGGAAACGCTTTTCCATACTCAATACTGGGCTCAAAAGATGCAGCCCTGATGTCTCTCATGATAGCAGGTGGTTAAGTAGAAATTCCCTGCTCGGCTGATCCAGCAGGAGCAAACATATGCAAAAAATGTACGTAGAATGAGCTTTTCAGTGAAGAGCAGCCAGGCACATTTTAGCAAGTTTTACTTGTAAGTGGGGTTGGAAACGCTTTTCAGGCTCAGTACTGGGCTCAAAACACGCAGTCCTGATGTCTCTCATGATAGGAGGTGGTAAAGTAGAAATTCGCTGCTCGGCTGACCCTGCAGGAGCAAATGTATGCTAAAAATGTTCGTAGAATGAGATTTTCAGTGAAGAGCAGCCAGGCACATTTTAGCAAGTTTTACTTGTAAGTGGGGTTGGAAACGCTTTTCAGGCTCAGTACTGGGCTCAAAACATGCAGCCCTGATGTCTCTCATGATAGCAGGTGGTTAAGTAGAAATTCGCTGCTCGGCTGACCCTGCAGGAGCAAATGTATGCTAAAAATGTTCGTAGAATGAGATTTTCAGTGAAGAGCAGCCAGGCACATTGTAGCAAGTTTTACTTGTAAGTGGGGTTGGAAACGCTTTTCAGGCTCAATACTGGGCTCAAAACATGCAGCCCTGATGTCTCTCGTGATAGCAGGTGGTTAAGTAGAAATTTGCTGCTCGGCTGACCCTGCAGGAGCAAACGTATGCTAAAAATGTTCGTAGAATGAGATTTTCAGTGAAGAGCAGCCAGGCACATTTTAGCAAGTTTTACTTGTAAGTGTGGTTGGAAACGCTTTTCAGGCTCAACACTGGGCTCAAAAGATGCAGCCCTGATGTCTCTCATGATAGCAGGTGGTTAAGTAGAAATTCGCTGCTCGGCTGATCCAGCAGGAGCAAACATATGCGAAAAATGTACGTAGAATGAGCTTTTCAGTGAAGAGCAGCCAGGCACATTTTAGCTAGTTTTACTTGTAAGTGGGGTTGGAAACGCTTTTCAGGCTCAGTACTGGGCTCAAAACATGCAGCCCTGATGTCTCTCATGATAGGAGGTGGTAAAGTAGAAATTCGCTGCTCGGCTGACCCTGCAGGAGCAAACGTATGCTAAAAATGTTCGTAGAATGAGATTTTCAGTGAAGAGCAGCCAGGCACATTTTAGCAAGTTTTACTTGTAAGTGGGGGTTGGAAACGCTTTTCAGGCTCAGTACTGGTCTCAAAAGATGCAGCCCTGATGTCTCTCATGATAGCAGGTGCTTAAGTAGAAATTCGCTGCTCGGCTGACCCTGCAGGAGCAAACGTATGCTAAAAATGTTCGTAGAATGAGATTTTCAGTGAAGAGCAGCCAGGCACATTTTAGCAAGTTTTACTTGTAAGTGGGGTTGGAAACGCTTTTCAGGCTCAATACTGGGCTCAAAAGATGCAGCCCTGATGTCTCTCATGATAGCAGGTGGTTAAGTAGAAATTCGCTGCTCGGCTGACCCGGCAGGAACAAATGTATGCCAAAAATGTACGTAGAATGAGATTTTCAGTGAATAGCAGGCAGGCACATTTTAGCAAGTTTTACTTGTAAGTGGGGATGGAAACGCTTTTCAGGCTCAGTACTGGGCTCAAAAGATGCAGCCCTGATGTCTCTCATGATAGCAGGTGGTTAAGTAGAAATTCGCTGCTCGGCTGACCCTGCAGGAGCAAACGTATGCTAAAAATGTTCGTAGAATGAGATTTTCAGTGAAGAGCAGCCAGGCACATTTTAGCAAGTTTTACTTGTATGTGGGGTTGGAAACACTTTTCAGGCTCAGTACTGGGCTCAAAAGATGCAGCCCTGATGTGTCTCATGATAGCAGGTGGTTAAGTAGAAATTCGCTGCTCGGCTGACCCTGCAGGAGCAAACGTATGCTAAAAATGTTCGTAGAATGAGATTTTCAGTGAAGAGCAGCCAGGCACATTTTAGCAAGTTTTACTTGTAAGTGGGGTTGGAAACGCTTTTCAGGCTCAGTACTGGGCTCAAAACACGCAGTCCTGATGTCTCTCATGATAGGAGGTGGTAAAGTAGAAATTCGCTGCTCGGCTGACCCTGCAGGAGCAAATGTATGCTAAAAATGTTCGTAGAATGAGATTTTCAGTGAAGAGCAGCCAGGCACATTTTAGCAAGTTTTACTTGTAAGTGGGGTTGGAAACGCTTTTCAGGCTCAATACTGGGCTCAAAAGATGCAGCCCTGATGTCTCTCATGATAGCAGGTGGTTAAGTAGAAATTCGCTGCTCGGCTGACCCAGCAGGAACAAACGTATGCCAAAAATGTACGTAGAATGAGATTTTCAGTGAAGAGCAGCCAGGCACATTTTAGCAAGTTTTACTTGTAAGTGGGGTTGGAAACGCTTTTCAGGCTCAGTACTGGGCTCAAAAGATGCAGTCCTGATGTCTCTCATGATAGGAGGTGGTTAAGTAGAAATTCGCTGCTCGGCTGACCCTGCAGGAGCAAACGTATGCTAAAAATGTTCGTAGAATGAGATTTTCAGTGAATAGCAGCCAGGCACATTTTAGCAAGTTTTACTTTTAAGTGGGGATGGAAACGCTTTTTAGGCTCAGTACTGGGCTCAAAAGATGCAGCCCTGATGTCTCTCATGATAGCAGGTGGTTAAGTAGAAATTCGCTGCTCGGCTGACCGTGCAGGAGCAAACGTATGCTAAAAATGTTCGTAGAATGAGATTTTCAGTGAAGAGCAGCCAGGCACATTTTAGCAAGTTTTACTTGTAAGTGGGGTTGGAAACGCTTTTCAGGCTCAGTACTGGGCTCAAAACACGCAGTCCTGATGTCTCTCATGATAGGAGGTGGTAAAGTAGAAATTCGCTGCTCGGCTGACCCTGCAGGAGCAAATGTATGCTAAAAATGTTCGTAGAATGAGATTT
Organism: Lissotriton helveticus; assembly: GCF_964261635.1. Taxonomy (NCBI): domain Eukaryota; kingdom Metazoa; phylum Chordata; class Amphibia; order Caudata; family Salamandridae; genus Lissotriton; species Lissotriton helveticus. Next base: position 1,351,562,817 of record NC_136061.1, on the reverse strand, counting down.
TCAGTGAAGAACAGCCAGGCACATTTTAGCAAGTTTTACTTGTAAGTGGGGTTGGAAACGCTTTTCAGGCTCAATACTGGGCTCAAAAGATGCAGCCCTGATGTCTCTCATGATAGCAGGTGGTTAAGTAGAAATTCGCTGCTCGGCTGACCCAGCAGGAACAAACGTATGCCAAAAATGTACGTAGAATGAGATTTTCAGTGAATAGCAGTCAGGCACATTTTAGCAAGTTTTACTTGTAAGTGGGGATGGAAACGCTTTTTAGGCTCAGTACTGGGCTCAAAAGATGCAGCCCTGATGTCTCTCATGATAGCAGGTGGTTAAGTAGAAATTCGCTGCTCGGCTGACCCTGCAGGAGCAAACGTATGCTAAAAATGTTCGTAGAAGGAGCTTTTCAGTGAAGAGCAGCCAGGCACATTTTAGCAAGTTTTACTTGTAAGTGGGGTTGGAAACGCTTTTCAGGCTCAGTACTGGGCTCAAAAGATGCAGTCCTGATGTCTCTCATGATAGGAGGTGGTTAAGTAGAAATTTGCTGCTCGGCTGACCCTGCAGGAGCAAACGTATGCTAAAAATGTTCGTAGTATGAGATTTTCAGTGAATAGCAGCCAGGCACATTTTAGCAAGTTTTACTTTTAAAAGGGGATGGAAACGCTTTTTAGTCTCAGTACTGGGCTCAAAAGATGCAGCCCTGATGTCTCTCATGATAGCAGGTGGTTAAGTAGAAATTCGCTGCTCGGCTCACCCTGCAGGAGCAAACGTATGCTAAAAATATTCGTAGAATGACATTTTCAGTGAAGAGCAGCCGGGCACATTTTAGCAAGTTTTACTTGTAAGTGGGGTTGGAAACGCTTTTCAGGCTCAATACTGGGCTCAAAAGATGCAGCCCTGATGTCTCTCATGATAGCAGGTGGTTAAGTAGAAATTCGCTGCTCGGCTGACCCTGCAGGAGCAAACGTATGCTAAAAATGTACGTAGAATGAGCTTTTCAGTGAAGAGCAGCCAGGCACATTTTAGCAAGTTTTACTTGTAAGTGGGGTTGGAAACGCTTTTCAGGCTCAATACTGGGCTCAAAAGATGCAGCCCTGATGTCTCTCATGATAGCAGGTGGTTAAGTAGAAATTCGCTGCTCGGCTGACCTAGCAGGAACAAACGTATGCTAAAAATGTTCGTAGAATGAGATTTTCAGTGAAGAGCAGCCTGGCACATTTAGCAAGTTTTACTTGTAAGTGGGGTTGGAAACGCTTTTCAGGCTCAATACTGGGCTCAAAAGATGCAGCCCTGATGTCTCTCTTTTAGCAAGTTTTACTTGTAAGTGGGGTTGGAAACGCTTTTCAGGCTCAATACTGGGCTCAAAAGATGCAGCCCTGATGTCTCTCATGATAGCAGGTGGTTAAGTAGAAATTCGCTGCTCGGCTGACCCTGCAGGTGCAAACGTTTGCTAAAAATGTTCGTAGAATGAGATTTTCAGTGAATAGCAGCCAGGCACATTTTAGCAAGTTTTACTTTTAAGTGGGGATGGAAACGCTTTTTAGGCTCAGTACTGCGCTCAAAAGATGCAGCCCTGATGTCTCTCATGATAGCAGGTGGTTAAGTAGAAATTCGCTGCTCGGCTGACCCTGCAGGAGCAAACGTATGCTAAAAATATTCGTAGAATGAGATTTTCAGTGAAGAGCAGCCGGGCACATTTTAGCAAGTTTTACTTGTAAGTGGGGTTGGAAACGCTTTTCAGGCTCAATACTGGGCTCAAAAGATGCAGCCCTGATGTCTCTCATGATAGCAGGTGGTTAAGTAGAAATTCGCTGCTCGGCTGACCCTGCAGGAGCAAACGTATGCTAAAAATGTTCGTAGAATGAGATTTTCAGTGAAGAGCAGCCAGGCACATTTTAGCAAGTTTTACTTGTAAGTGGGGTTGGAAACGCTTTTCAGGCTCAATACTGGGCTCAAAAGATGCAGCCCTGATGTCTCTCATGATAGCAGGTGGTTAAGTAGAAATTCGCTGCTCGGCTGATCCAGCAGGAGCAAACGTATGCTAAAAATGTTCATAGAATGAGCTTTTCAGTGAAGAGCAGCCAGGCACATTTTAACAAGTTTTACTTGTAAGTGGGGTTGGAAACGCTTTTCAGGCTCAGTACTGGGCTCAAAACATGCAGCCCCTGATGTCTCTCATGATAGCAGGTGGTTAAGTAGAAATTCGTTGCTCGGCTGACCCAGCAGGAGCAAACGTATGCGAAAAATGTTCTAGAATGAGTTTTTCAGTGAAGAGCAGCCAGGCACATTTTAACAAGTTTTACTTGTAAGTGGGGTTGGAAACGCTTTTCAGGCTCAGTACTGGGCTCAAAACATGCAGCCCCTGATGTCTCTCATGATAGCAGGTGGTTAAGTAGAAATTCGTTGCTCGGCTGACCCAGCAGGAGCAAACGTATGCGAAAAATGTTCTAGAATGAGTTTTTCAGTGAAGAGCAGCCAGGCACATTTTAGCAAGTTTTACTTGTAAGTGGGGATGGAAACGCTTTTCAGGCTCAGTACTGGGCTCAAAAGATGCAGCCCTGATGTCTCTCATGATAGCAGGTGGCTAAGTAGAAATTCGCTGCTCGGCTGACCCTGCAGGAGCAAACGTATGCTAAAAATGTTCGTAGAATGAGATTTTCAGTAAGAGCAGCCTGGCACATTTTAGCAAGTTTTACTTGTAAGGGGGGTTGGAAACGCATTTCAGGCTCAATACTGGGCTCAAAAGATGCAGCCCTGATGTGTCTCATGATAGCAGGTGGTTAAGTAGACATTCGCTGCTCGGCTGATCCAGCAGGAGCAAACATAAGCGAAAAATGTACGTAGAATGAGCTTTTCAGTGAAGAGCAGCCAGGCACATTTTAGCAAGTTTTACTTGTAAGTGGGGTTGGAAACGCTTTTCCAATACTGGGCTCAAAAGATGCAGCCCTGATGTCTCTCATGATAGCAGGTGGTTAAGTAGAAATTCGCTGCTCGGCTGACCCGGCAGGAACAAATGTATGCTAAAAATGTTCGTAGAATGAGATTTTTAGTGAAGAGCAGCCTGGCACATTTAGCAAGTTTTACTTGTAAGTGGGGTTGGAAACGCTTTTCAGGCTCAATACTGGGCTCAAAAGATGCAGCCCTGATGTCTCTCATGATAGCAGGTGGTTAAGTAGAAATTCGCTGCTCGGCTGATCCAGCAGGAGCAAACGTATGCTAAAAATGTTCGTAGAATGAGATTTTTAGTGAAGAGCAGCCTGGCACATTTAGCAAGTTTTACTTGTAAGTGGGGTTGGAAACGCTTTTCAGGCTCAATACTGGGCTCAAAAGATGCAGCCCTGATGTCTCTCATGATAGCAGGTGGTTAAGTAGAAATTCGCTGCTCGGCTGACCCAGCAGGAACAAACGTATGCCAAAAATGTACATAGAATGAGATTTTCAGTGAATAGCAGTCAGGCACATTTTAGCAAGTTTTACTTGTAAGTGGGGATGGAAACGCTTTTTAGGCTCAGTACTGGGCTCAAAAGATGCAGCCCTGATGTCTCTCATGATAGCAGGTGGTTAAGTAGAAATTCGCTGCTCGGCTGACCCTGCAGGAGCAAACGTATGCTAAAAATGTTCGTAGAAGGAGCTTTTCAGTGAAGAGCAGCCAGGCACATTTTAGCAAGTTTTACTTGTAAGTGGGGTTGGAAACGCTTTTCAGGCTCAGTACTGGGCTCAAAAGATGCAGTCCTGATGTCTCTCATGATAGGAGGTGGTTCAGTAGAAATTCGCTGCTCGGCTGACCCTGCAGGAGCAAACGTATGCTAAAAATGTTCGTAGAATGAGATTTTCAGTGAATAGCAGCCAGGCACATTTTAGCAAGTTTTACTTTTAAGTGGGGATGGAAACGCTTTTTAGGCTCAGTACTGGGCTCAAAAGATGCAGCCCTGATGTCTCTCATGATAGCAGGTGGTTGAGTAGAAATTCGCTGCTCGGCTGATCCAGCAGGAGCAAACGTATGCTAAAAATGTTCGTAGAATGAGATTTTTAGTGAAGAGCAGCCTGGCACATTTAGCAAGTTTTACTTGTAAGTGGGGTTGGAAACGCTTTTCAGGCTCAATACTGGGCTCAAAAGATGCAGCCCTGATGTCTCTCATGATAGCAGGTGGTTAAGTAGAAATTCGCTGCTCGGCTGACCCAGCAGGAACAAACGTATGCCAAAAATGTACGTAGAATGAGATTTTCAGTGAATAGCAGCCAGGCACATTTTAGCAAGTTTTACTTGTAAGTGGGGATGGAAACGCTTTTTAGGCTCAGTACTGGGCTCAAAAGATGCAGCCCTGATGTCTCTCATGATAGTAGGTGGTTAAGTAGAAATTCGCTGCTCGGCTGACCCTGCAGGAGCAAACGTATGCTAAAAATGTTCGTAGAATGAGCTTTTCAGTGAAGAGCAGCCAGGCACATTTTAGCAAGTTTTACTTGTAAGTGGGGTTGGAAACGCTTTTCAGGCTCAGTACTGGGCTCAAAAGATGCAGTCCTGATGTCTCTCATGATAGGAGGTGGTTAAGTAGAAATTCGCTGCTCGGCTGACCCTGCAGGAGCAAACGTATGCTAAAAATGTTCGTAGAATGAGTTTTTCAGTGAAGAGCAGCCAGGCACATTTTAGCAAGTTTTACTTGTAAGTGGGGTTGGAAACGCTTTTCAGGCTCAATACTGGGCTCAAAAGATGCAGCCCTGATGTCTCTCATGATAGCAGGTGGTTAAGTAGAAATTCGCTGCTCGGCTGACCCTGCAGGAGCAAACGTATGCTAAAAATGTTCGTAGAATGAGATTTTCAGTGAAGAGCAGCCAGGCACATTTTAGCAAGTTTTACTTGTAAGTGGGGTTGGAAACGCTTTTCAGGCTCAATACTGGGCTCAAAACATGCAGCCCTGATGTCTCTCATGATAGCACGTGGTTAAGTAGAAATTCGCTGCTCGGCTGACCCTGCAGGAGCAAACGTATGCTAAAAATGTTCATAGAATGAGCTTTTCAGTGAAGAGCAGCCAGGCACATTTTAGCAAGTTTTACTTGTAGGGGGTTGGAAACGCTTTTCCATACTCAATACTGGGCTCAAAAGATGCAGCCCTGATGTCTCTCATGATAGCAGGTGGTTAAGTAGAAATTCGCTGCTCGGCTGATCCAGCAGGAGCAAACATATGCGAAAAATGTACGTAGAATGAGCTTTTCAGTGAAGAGCAGCCAGGCACATTTTAGCAAGTTTTACTTGTAAGTGGGGTTGGAAACGCTTTTCAGGCTCAGTACTGGGCTCAAAACACGCAGTCCTGATGTCTCTCATGATAGGAGGTGGTAAAGTAGAAATTCGCTGCTCGGCGGACCCTGCAGGAGCAAATGTATGCTAAAAATGTTCGTAGAATGAGAATTTCAGTGAAGAGCAGCCAGGCACATTTTAGCAAGTTTTACTTGTAAGTGGGGTTGGAAACGCTTTTCAGGCTCAGTACTGGGCTCAAAACATGCAGCCCTGATGTCTCTCATGATAGCAGGTGGTTAAGTAGAAATTCGCTGCTCGGCTGACCCTGCAGGAGCAAATGTATGCTAAAAATGTTCGTAGAATGAGATTTTCAGTGAAGAGCAGCCAGGCACATTGTAGCAAGTTTTACTTGTAAGTGGGGTTGGAAACGCTTTTCAGGCTCAATACTGGGCTCAAAACATGCAGCCCTGATGTCTCTCGTGATAGCAGGTGGTTAAGTAGAAATTTGCTGCTCGGCTGACCCTGCAGGAGCAAACGTATGCTAAAAATGTTCGTAGAATGAGATTTTCAGTGAAGAGCAGCCAGGCACATTTTAGCAAGTTTTACTTGTAAGTGTGGTTGGAAACGCTTTTCAGGCTCAATACTGGGCTCAAAAGATGCAGCCCTGATGTCTCTCATGATAGCAGGTGGTTAAGTAGAAATTCGCTGCTCGGCTGATCCAGCAGGAGCAAACATATGCGAAAAATGTACGTAGAATGAGCTTTTCAGTGAAGAGCAGCCAGGCACATTTTTGCTAGTTTTACTTGTAAGTGGGGTTGGAAACGCTTTTCAGGCTCAGTACTGGGCTCAAAACATGCAGCCCTGATGTCTCTCATGATAGGAGGTGGTAAAGTAGAAATTCGCTGCTCGGCTGACCCTGCAGGAGCACACGTATGCTAAAAATGTTCGTAGAATGAGATTTTCAGTGAAGAGCAGCCAGGCACATTTTAGCAAGTTTTACTTGTAAGTGGGGGTTGGAAACGCTTTTCAGGCTCAGTACTGGTCTCAAAAGATGCAGCCCTGATGTCTCTCATGATAGCAGGTGCTTAAGTAGAAATTTGCTGCTCTGCTGACCCTGCAGGAGCAAACGTATGCTAAAAATGTTCGTAGAATGAGATTTTCAGTGAAGAGCAGCCAGGCACATTTTAGCAAGTTTTACTTGTAAGTGGGGTTGGAAACGCTTTTCAGGCTCAATACTGGGCTCAAAAGATGCAGCCCTGATGTCTCTCATGATAGCAGGTGGTTAAGTAGAAATTCGCTGGTCGGCTGACCCGGCAGGAACAAATGTATGCCAAAAATGTACGTAGAATGAGATTTTCAGTGAATAGCAGCCAGGCACATTTTAGCAAGTTTTACTTGTAAGTGGGGATGGAAACGCTTTTCAGGCTCAGTACTGGGCTCAAAAGATGCAGCCCTGATGTCTCTCATGATAGCAGGTGGTTAAGTAGAAATTCGCTGCTCGGCTGACCCTGCAGGAGCAAACGTATGCTAAAAATTTTCGTAGAATGAGATTTTCAGTGAAGAGCAGCCAGGCACATTTTAGCAAGTTTTACTTGTATGTGGGGTTGGAAAAGCTTTTCAGGCTCAGTACTGGGCTCAAAAGATGCAGCCCTGATGTCTCTCATGATAGCAGGTGGTTAAGTAGAAATTCGCTGCTCGGCTGACCCTGCAGGAGCAAACGTATGCTAAAAATGTTCGTAGAATGAGATTTTCAGTGAAGAGCAGCCAGGCACATTTTAGCAAGTTTTACTTGTAAGTGGGGTTGGAAACGCTTTTCAGGCTCAGTACTGGGCTCAAAACACGCAGTCCTGATGTCTCTCATGATAGGAGGTGGTAAAGTAGAAATTCGCTGCTCGGCTGACCCTGCAGGAGCAAATGTATCCTAAAAATGTTCGTAGAATGAGATTTTCAGTGAAGAGCAGCCAGGCACATTTTAGCAAGTTTTACTTGTAAGTGGGGTTGGAAACGCTTTTCAGGCTCAGTACTGGGCTCAAAACATGCAGCCCTGATGTCTCTCATGATAGCAGGTGGTTAAGTAGAAATTCGCTGCTCGGCTGACCCTGCAGGAGCAAATGTATGCTAAAAATGTTCGTAGAATGAGATTTTCAGTGAAGAGCAGCCAGGCACATTGTAGCAAGTTTTACTTGTAAGTGGGGTTGGAAACGCTTTTCAGGCTCAATACTGGGCTCAAAACATGCAGCCCTGATGTCTCTCGTGATAGCAGGTGGTTAAGTAGAAATTTGCTGCTCGGCTGACCCTGCAGGAGCAAACGTATGCTAAAAATGTTCGTAGAATGAGATTTTCAGTGAAGAGCAGCCAGGCACATTTTAGCAAGTTTTACTTGTAAGTGGGGTTGGAAACGCTTTTCAGGCTCAATACTGGGCTCAAAAGATGCAGCCCTGATGTCTCTCATGATAGCAGGTGGTTAAGTAGAAATTCGCTGCTCGGCTGATCCAGCAGGAGCAAACATATGCGAAAAATATACGTAGAATGAGCTTTTCAGTGAAGAGCAGCCAGGCACATTTTAGCTAGTTTTACTTGTAAGTGGGGTTGGAAACGCTTTTCAGGCTCAGTACTGGGCTCAAAACATGCAGCCCTGATGTCTCTCATGATAGGAGGTGGTAAAGTTGAAATTCGCTGCTCGGCTGACCCTGCAGGAGCAAACGTATGCTAAAAATGTTCGTAGAATGAGATTTTCAGTGAAGAGCAGCCAGGCACATTTTAGCAAGTTTTACTTGTAAGTGGGGGTTGGAAACGCTTTTCAGGCTCAGTACTGGTCTCAAAAGATGCAGCCCTGATGTCTCTCATGATAGCAGGTGCTTAAGTAGAAATTCGCTGCTCGGCTGACCCTGCAGGAGCAAACGTATGCTAAAAATGTTCGTAGAAGGAGATTTTCAGTGAAGAGCAGCCAGGCACATTTTAGCAAGTTTTACTTGTAAGTGGGGTTGGAAACGCTTTTCAGGCTCAATACTGGGCTCAAAAGATTCAGCCCTGATGTCTCTCATGATAGCAGGTGGTTAAGTAGAAATTCGCTGCTCGGCTGACCCGGAAGGAACAAATGTATGCCAAAAATGTACGCAGAATGAGATTTTCAGTGAATAGCAGCCAGGCACATTTTAGCAAGTTTTACTTGTAAGTGGGGATGGAAACGCTTTTCAGGCTCAGTACTGGGCTCAAAAGATGCAGCCCTGATGTCTCTCATGATAGCAGGTGGTTAAGTAGAAATTCGCTGCTCGGCTGACCCAGCAGGAGCAAACGTATGCGAAAAATGTTCTAGAATGAGTTTTTCAGTGAAGAGCAGCCAGGCACATTTTAGCAAGTTTTACTTGTAAGTGGGGATGGAAACGCTTTTCAGGCTCAGTACTGGGCTCAAAAGATGCAGCCCTGATGTCTCTCATGATAGCAGGTGGTTAAGTAGAAATTCGCTGCTCGGCTGACCCTGCAGGAGCAAACGTATGCTAAAAATGTTCGTAGAATGAGATTTTCAGTAAGAGCAGCCTGGCACATTTTAGCAAGTTTTACTTGTAAGGGGGGTTGGAAACGCTTTTCAGGCTCAATACTGGGTTCAAAAGATGCAGCCCTGATGTGTCTCATGATAGCAGGTGGTTAAGTAGAAATTCGCTGCTCGGCTGATCCAGCAGGAGCAAACATAAGCGAAAAATGTACGTAGAATGAGCTTTTCAGTGAAGAGCAGCCAGGCACATTTTAGCAAGTTTTACTTGTATGTGGGGTTGGAAACGCTTTTCAGGCTCAGTACTGGGCTCAAAAGATGCAGCCCTGATGTCTCTCATGATAGCAGGTGGTTAAGTAGAAATTCGCTGCTCGGCTGACCCTGCAGGAGCAAACGTATGCTAAAAATGTTCGTAGAATGAGCTTTTCAGTGAAGAGCAGCCAGGCACATTTTAGCAAGTTTTACTTGTACGTGGAGTTGGAAACGCTTTTCAGGCTCAGTACTGGGCTCAAAACATGCAGCCCTGATGTCTCTCATGATAACAGGTGGTTAAGTAGAAATTCGCTGCTCGGCTGACCCAGCAGGACCAAACGTATGCTAAAAATGTTCGTAGAATGAGATTTTCAGTGAAGAGCAGCCAGGCACATTTTAGCAAGTTTTACTTGTAAGTGGGGTTGGAAACGCTTTTCAGGCTCAATACTTGGCTCAAAAGATGCAGCCCTGATGTCTCTCATGATAGTAGGTGGTTAAGTAGAAATTCGCTGCTCGGCTGACCCTGCAGGAGCAAACGTATGCTAAAAATGTTCGTAGAATGAGATTTTCAGTGAAGAGCAGCCTGGCACATTTTAGCAAGTTTTACTTGTAAGTGGGGTTGGAAACGCTTTTCAGGCTCAATACTGGGCTCAAAAGATGCAGCCCTGATGTCTCTCATGATATCAGGTGGTTAAGTAGAAATTCGCTGCTCGGCTGACCCTGCAGGAGCAAACGTATGCTAAAAATGTTCGTAGAATGAGATTTTCAGTGAAGAGCAGCCAGGCACATTTTAGCAAGTTTTACTTGTAAGTGGGGGTTGGAAACGCTTTTCAGGCTCAGTACTGGGCTCAAAAGATGCAGCCCTGATGTCTCTCATGATTAGCAGGTGGTTAAGTAGAAATTCGCTGCTTGGTTGACCCTGCAGGATCAAACGTATGCTAAAAATGTTCGTAGAATGAGATTTTCAGTGAAGAGCAGCCAGGCACATTTTAGCAAGTTTTACTTGTACGTGGAGTTGGAAACGCTTTTCAGGCTCAGTACTGGGCTCAAAACATGCAGCCCTGATGTCTCTCATGATAGCAGGTGGTTAAGTAGAAATTCGCTGCTCGGCTGACCCAGCAGGAACAAACGTATGCCAAAAATGTACGTAGAATGAGATTTTCAGTGAAGAGCAGCCAGGCACATTTTAGCAAGTTTTACTTGTAAGTGGGGTTGGAAACGCTTTTCAGGCTCAGTACTGGGCTCAAAAGATGCAGTCCTGATGTCTCTCATGATAGGAGGTGGTTAAGTAGAAATTCGCTGCTCGGCTGACCCTGCAGGAGCAAACGTATGCTAAAAATGTTCGTAGAATGAGATTTTCAGTGAATAGCAGCCAGGCACATTTTAGCAAGTTTTACTTTTAAGTGGGGATGGAAACGCTTTTTAGGCTCAGTACTGGGCTCAAAAGATGCAGCCCTGATGTCTCTCATGATAGCAGGTGGTTAAGTAGAAATTCGCTGCTCGGCTGATCCAGCAGGAGCAATCGTATGCTAAAAATGTTCGTAGAATGAGATTTTTAGTGAAGAGCAGCCTGGCACATTTTGCAAGTTTTACTTGTAAGTGGGGTTGGAAACACTTTTCAGGCTCAATACTGGGCTCAAAAGATGCAGCCCTGATGTCTCCCATGATAGCAGGTGGTTAAGTAGAAATTCGCTGCTCGGCTGACCCAGAGGAACAAACGTATGCCAAAAATGTACGTAGAATGAGATTTTCAGTGAATAGCAGCCAGGCACATTTTAGCAAGTTTTACTTGTAGGGGGTTGGAAACGCTTTTCCATACTCAATACTGGGCTCAAAAGATGCAGCCCTGATGTCTCTCATGATAGTAGGTGGTTAAGTAGAAATTCGCTGCTCGGCTGACCCTGCAGGAGCAAACGTATGCTAAAAATGTTCGTAGAATGAGCTTTTCAGTGAAGAGCAGCCAGGCACATTTTAGCAAGTTTTACTTGTAGGGGGTTGGAAACGCTTTTCCATACTCAATACTGGGCTCAAAAGATGCAGCCCTGATGTCTCTCATGATAGCAGGTGGTTAAGTAGAAATTCGCTGCTCGGCTGATCCAGCAGGAGCAAACATAGCCATAGCCACTGAGTCAAGCCAGAGTCCTGCCCGTCTGCGCCCGTCAGCGTCCCGGAGGCGTTGCGGCCGGCGGGTGGGGCTCTGTTCTTCTAGTATGTGTAAATCTGGCACACTTCTGGTGCGGTACACAGGTGAGGAGTTGCGCTCTCTGAATCATAGGGAGATTTGTTGCTGCTCTGTCTTTCCGGGCCGCCACAGGGGTAAGTCTCGGTGCCCGGGTTGTGGCTGGCGTCCTAACCGGGCTTTGTCCTCAGCCCCGTCTAGTATCATAGCTGGCGCAGAGTACGCCTGCATGCTGCTAAATACCAGATCAGCGTGCAGTCATGCGCAAGACATCTTTGAGCTTCTCGAGACAGAGAAGCCACTCTGTTTAATGTTGACGGAGACTTGGTGGGGAGAATCCTCCAACCCCGATGTGGCAATGGCAATCCCGCCTGAGTATAACATCTTCAGGAAGGACAGAGCGAAGGGCAGGGGTGGTGGGGTCGCTCTGGTGGTGAGGAAGGGCACGTTGTGCACCGTTCTGCCCACGGAGGATATCCGTGGATCGGAATCGCTGGCTTTTTCACTCACGCTAGCGCCGCACCAGTCAGTGAAGGGTCTGTTGGTCTATCGACCCCCTCGCCCGCTCGGAACTTTCTTTGCCGACCTTGATTCGGTGCTGTTGGGTCTGGCCCTGAGAGCAGAACACTGCTTAGTGGCGGGGGACTTTAACATCCGGATGGATGATCCGTCTGACCCCGCTGCTATAAAGCTTTCTGAAGCCATGAATCCACTGGGCCTTATACCTCATTTGCAGGGGCCGACTCATGCTAAGGGGCATACTCTTGACCAGGTTTTTTCGACATCCCCTTTGGTGGTGAAAGAGATTCTCCCGGTCTTGTGGTCGGATCACTGGCTTGCCAAATTTGTGATCAGTGGCACTGCCAGGTCGTCCACCCCTGTCCCACAGCAACGGGGACGAGCTTTTAGAGCATTTAGTAGAGTGACCCCTGAGATGCTGGCACAGGCTGCTTTGAATCACCCCTGTCCTCTCTCAGGTGAGCTGGAGAGGGATTTGGAGTCCTTGCAAGATTGGCTTACGGAGAGGCTTAATGACCTGGCCCCGATGCAGCCCCCCCGCGTGACATCAAAGTGGGTGTCGGCCCCTTGGTTTACTCCTGCACTGTGGGCTACGCGGCAGCAGTGCAAGGTAGCCGAAAGGGCCTGGCGGGCTCACTATGACAGCATGGACAGGTCCGCCTATAAGGCTGTGGTTAAGGTCTACCACCGGGACATCCGCCTTGCAAAGAAAGCCTATCTCGCGGGGAGAATTGAAGCGGCCGGGAATTCCAGCAAGGAGATTTTTACCATCGTAAGAGAATTCATTTCCCCTCGGACCATTACATCGGAAGAGGTGCCCTCAGGTTCCTGGGCGGCGGATCTTGCTTGTTTTTTTACAAGCAAGATAAAACTTATACAGGACTCCTTTTCATCTGTAGTACCTGTTAGGCCGCCGGTGCCCGAGGTTGGTATGTTTTCCTCTGTTGCGCAGGGCGCCATGTTGGCCGAGTTTCCATCTTTGTCAGCCCCTGCCTCTCTAGCGCTTATGGGCAATTTAAAATCTGGGTCTCCGCTGGACCCTTGCCCAGCTAAGCTCTTGGGTAAATTGGCGGAGGTGATCAACCCACTGGCGAACCCTCTCCTCAACTTGTCGTTGAGTTCGGGAGTGGTTCCTTCAGAGTGGAAGCAGGCCATGGTCATCCCGCTACTTAAAAAACCTGGGCTTGACCCAAAGGTCCCAGCTAACTATAGGCCGATTTCGCTGTTGCCGGCTCTTGTAAAAATCTTGGAGAAGCACGTTCAGTCGGTGCTCTCCAATTTTTTGGAGTCCCACGAGATTCTGCATGACTCCCAGTCAGGCTTTCGCTCTAATCGTAGCACCGAGACCGCGCTCCTAGAGGTTTCTGAAACCATCAAAGGGGTGTTGGACACCGGGGGCAAGGTCATGCTGGTGTTGTTGGATCTGTCGGCGGCTTTTGACACCGTCCCCCATGATGGCCTTCTCGCAAGACTCTTTGAGATTGGTCTCCGGGGGACGGTGCTCAGATGGTTTTCGTCTTTCTTAGCCGGCCGCCGGCAGACGGTCTGGACATCACCTGACTCCGCCGTGATGCCGCCATTGGGAGTCGGGGTCCCTCAGGGCTCTATATTGAGCCCGACCCTTTTTAACATCTTTATGACCCCTTTGGCGGCAGTGGCGGAGTCATTTGGTGCCCGGATCGTGTCGTATGCCGACGACATCCAGCTCCTTTTCTCTTGCGAGAAGGGGGCTGACTTTGACGGGGAGAGTATCCGGAATTGCCTTGGGCGGTGTTCACATGGTTCCAACTGAACAGCCTCAAGTGCAATTCCGATAAATCTGAGGTACTCTTTTTCGGGTGCGATTCAGAGCCCAGCTGGCAGGCCTGGTGGCCCGTCGACATGTTCCCACCATCCGGCTCTTCCCCTATGGCTAAAAACTTGGGGGTTAAGATGGATCAGGGGTTGACAATGAAAGCCCAGATTCTTGGGGTGACCGGCACCTGCTTCGGCCTATTAAAAATGCTGCGGAGGTTTCTGCCTCTTCTGTCAGAGGAGCATAGGAGGCTGACTGTGCAGGCTCTGATAGGCTCCAGGTTGGATTATGCCAACATTCTTTACCTGGGCCTTCCAGAGTACCTGCTACAGCGGCTTCAAGTTGCGCAGAATGGGGCGGCCAGGGCCATTTTTGGTCTTAATAGACGTACCAGCGTCTCTGGGCTACTGCTGACGCTGCATTGGCTACCCATCCGCAAACGGATTGCCTTCAAGGCTATGACTTTGGCCTATAAGGCGCTCCACGCGGTGGGGGCAAAGTATCTCCAAAAGAGACTGGCCTTTTACCATCCGGCTCGGTCGCTGAGGTCTGAATCTCTACTCATGGCAGCGGTCCCTCGTGTTAAGAGGGCCAGCCTGGGTGGCCGCTCCTTTAGTCTATTGGCCCCACAGATGTGGAATTCGTTGCCGCTCCCACTTCGGGGGGCTACTACTCTTCTTGAGTTTAGGAAAGGGCTCAAAACCTGGCTGTTCTCTCAGTAGTCCTCCAGGTAGATGCAGTCCTGATGTCTCTCATGATAGGAGGTGGTTAAGTAGAAATTCGCTGCTCGGCTGACCCTGCAGGAGCAAACGTATGCTAAAAATGTTCGTAGAATGAGATTTTCAGTGAATAGCAGCCAGGCACATTTTAGCAAGTTTTACTTTTAAGTGGGGATGGAAACGCTTTTTAGGCTCAGTACTGGGCTCAAAAGATGCAGCCCTGATGTCTCTCATGATAGCAGGTGGTTAAGTAGAAATTCGCTGCTCGGCTGATCCAGCAGGAGCAATCGTATGCTAAAAATGTTCGTAGAATGAGATTTTTAGTGAAGAGCAGCCTGGCACATTTTGCAAGTTTTACTTGTAAGTGGGGTTGGAAACACTTTTCAGGCTCAATACTGGGCTCAAAAGATGCAGCCCTGATGTCTCCCATGATAGCAGGTGGTTAAGTAGAAATTCGCTGCTCGGCTGACCCAGCAGGAACAAACGTATGCCAAAAATGTACGTAGAATGAGATTTTCAGTGAATAGCAGCCAGGCACATTTTAGCAAGTTTTACTTGTAGGGGGTTGGAAACGCTTTTCCATACTCAATACTGGGCTCAAAAGATGCAGCCCTGATGTCTCTCATGATAGTAGGTGGTTAAGTAGAAATTCGCTGCTCGGCTGACCCTGCAGGAGCAAACGTATGCTAAAAATGTTCGTAGAATGAGATTTTCAGTGAAGAGCAGCCAGGCACATTTTAGCAAGTTTTACTTGTAAGTGGGGTTGGAAACGCTTTTCAGGCTCAATACTGGGCTCAAAAGATGCAGCCCTGATGTCTCTCATGATAGCAGGTGGTTAAGTAGAAATTCGCTGCTCGGGTGATCCAGCAGGAGCAAACATATGCGAAAAATGTACATAGAATGAGCTTTTCAGTGAAGAGCAGCCAGGCACATTTTAGCAAGTTTTACTTGTAAGTGGGGTTGGAAACGCTTTTCAGGCTCAGTACTGGGCTCAAAACATGCAGCCCTGATGTCTCTCATGATAGGAGGTGGTAAAGTAGAAATTTGCTGCTCTGCTGACCCTGCAGGAGCAAACGTATGCTAAAAATGTTCGTAGAATGAGATTTTCAGTAAAGAGCAGCCAGGCACATTTTAGCAAGTTTTACTTGTAAGTGGGGGTTGGAAACGCTTTTCAGGCTCAGTACTGGGCTCAAAAGATGCAGCCCTGATGTCTCTCATGATAGCAGGTGCTTAAGTAGAAATTCGCTGCTCGGCTGACCCTGCAGGAGCAAACGTATGCTAAAAATGTTCGTAGAATGAGATTTTCAGTGAAGAGCAGCCAGGCACATTTTAGCAAGTTTTACTTGTAAGTGGGGTTGGAAACGCTTTTCTGGCTCAATACTGGGCTCAAAAGATGCAGCTCTGATGTCTCTCATGATAGCAGGTGGTTAAGTAGAAATTCGCTGCTCGGCTGACCCGGCAAGAACAAATGTATGCCAAAAATGTACGTAGAATGAGATTTTCAGTGAATAGCAGCCAGGCACATTTTAGCAAGTTTTACTTGTAAGTGGGGATGGAAACGCTTTTCAGGCTCAGTACTGGGCTCAAAAGATGCAGCCCTGATGTCTCTCATGATAGCAGGTGGTTAAGTAGAAATTCGCTGCTCGGCTGACCCTGCAGGAGCAAACGTATGCTAAAAATGTTCGTAGAATGAGCTTTTCAGTGAAGAGCAGCCAGGCACATTTTAGCAAGTTTTACTTGTAAGTGGGGTTGGAAACGCTTTTCAGGCTCAGTACTGGGCTCAAAAGATGCAGTCCTGATGTCTCTCATGATAGGAGGTGGTTAAGTAGAAATTCGCTGCTCGGCTGACCCTGCAGGAGCAAACGTATGCTAAAAATGTTCGTAGAATGAGATTTTCAGTGAAGAGCAGCCAGGCACATTTTAGCAAGTTTTACTTGTATGTGGGGTTGGAAACGCTTTTCAGGCTCAGTACTGGGCTCAAAAGATGCAGCCCTGATGTCTCTCATGATAGCAGGGGGTTAAGTAGAAATTCGCTGCTCGGCTGACCCTGCAGGAGCAAACGTATGCTAAAAATGTTCGTAGAATGAGCTTTTCAGTGAAGAGCAGCCAGGCACATTTTAGCAAGTTTTACTTGTACGTGGAGTTGGAAACGCTTTTCAGGCTCAGTACTGGGCTCAAAACATGCAGCCCTGATGTCTCTCATGATAACAGGTGGTTAAGTAGAAATTCGCTGCTCGGCTGACCCAGCAGGACCAAACGTATGCTAAAAAATTTCGTAGAATGAGATTTTCAGTGAAGAGCAGCCAGGCACATTTTAGCAAGTTTTACTTGTAAGTGGGGTTGGAAACGCTTTTCAGGCTCAATACTTGGCTCAAAAGATGCAGCCCTGATGTCTCTCATGATAGTAGGTGGTTAAGTAGAAATTCGCTGCTCGGCTGACCCTGCAGGAGCAAACGTATGCTAAAAATGTTCGTAGAATGAGATTTTCAGTGAAGAGCAGCCTGGCACATTTTAGCAAGTTTTACTTGTACGTGGAGTTGGAAACGCTTTTCAGGCTCAGTACTGGGCTCAAAACATGCAGCCCTGATGTCTCTCATGATAACAGGTGGTTAAGTAGAAATTCGCTGCTCGGCTGACCCAGCAGGACCAAACGTATGCTAAAAATGTTCGTAGAATGAGATTTTCAGTGAAGAGCAGCCAGGCACATTTTAGCAAGTTTTACTTGTAAGTGGGGTTGGAAACGCTTTTCAGGCTCAATACTTGGCTCAAAAGATGCAGCCCTGATGTCTCTCATGATAGTAGGTGGTTAAGTAGAAATTCGCTGCTCGGCTGACCCTGCAGGAGCAAACGTATGCTAAAAATGTTCGTAGAATGAGATTTTCAGTGAAGAGCAGCCTGGCACATTTTAGCAAGTTTTACTTGTAAGTGGGGTTGGAAACGCTTTTCAGGCTCAATACTGGGCTCAAAAGATGCAGCCCTGATGTCTCTCATGATAGCAGGTGGTTAAGTAGAAATTCGCTGCTCGGTTGACCCTGCAGGAGCAAACGTATGCTAAAAATGTTCGTAGAATGAGATTTTCAGTGAAGAGCAGCCAGGCACATTTTAGCAAGTTTTACTTGTAAGTGGGGGTTGGAAACGCTTTTCAGGCTCAGTACTGGGCTCAAAAGATGCAGCCCTGATGTCTCTCATGATAGCAGGTGGTTAAGTAGAAATTCGCTGCTCGGTTGACCCTGCAGGATCAAAAGTATGCTAAAAATGTTCGTAGAATGAGATTTTCAGTGAAGAGCAGCCAGGCACATTTTAGCAAGTTTTACTTGTACGTGGAGTTGGAAACGCTTTTCAGGCTCAGTACTGGGCAAAAACATGCAGCCCTGATGTCTCTCATGATAGCAGGTGGTTAAGTAGAAATTCGCTGCTCGGCTGACCCAGCAGGAACAAACGTATGCCAAAAATGTACGTAGAATGAGATTTTCAGTGAATAGCAGCCAGGCACATTTTAGCAAGTTTTACTTGTAAGTGGGGATGGAAACGCTTTTTAGGCTCAG
Organism: Lissotriton helveticus; assembly: GCF_964261635.1. Classification (NCBI taxonomy): domain Eukaryota; kingdom Metazoa; phylum Chordata; class Amphibia; order Caudata; family Salamandridae; genus Lissotriton; species Lissotriton helveticus. The sequence goes on along the minus strand of NC_136061.1, from coordinate 1,351,545,097 downwards.
TACTGGGCTCAAAAGATGCAGCCCTGATGTCTCTCATGATAGCAGGTGGTTAAGTAGAAATTCGCTGCTCAGCTGACCCTGCAGGAGCAAACGTATGCTAAAAATGTTCGTAGAATGAGCTTTTCAGTGAAGAGCAGCCAGGCACATTTTAGCAAGTTTTACTTGTAAGTGGGGTTGGAAACGCTTTTCAGGCTCAGTACTGGGCTCAAAAGATGCAGTCCTGTCTCTCATGATTGGAGGTGGTTAAGTAGAAATTCGCTGCTCGGCTGACCCTGCAGGAGCAAACGTATGCTAAAAATGTTCGTAGAATGAGATTTTCAGTGAAGAGCAGCCAGGAACATTTTAGCAAGTTTTACTTGTAAGTGGGGTTGGAAACGCTTTTCAGGCTCAATACTGGGCTCAAAAGATGCAGCCCTGATGTCTCTCATGATAGCAGGTAGTTAAGTAGAAATTCGCTGCTCGGCTGACCCTGCAGGAGCAAACGTATGCTAAAAATGTTCGTAGAATGAGATTTTCAGTGAAGAGCAGCCAGGCACATTTTAGCAAGTTTTACTTGTAAGTGGGGTTGGAAACGCTTTTCAGGCTCAATACTGGGCTCAAAAGATGCAGCCCTGATGTCTCTCATGATAGCAGGTGGTTAAGTAGAAATTCGCTGCTCGGCTGATCCAGCAGGAGCAAACATATGCGAAAAATGTACGTAGAATGAGTTTTTCAGTGAAGAGCAGCCAGGCACATTTTAGCAAGTTTTACTTGTACGTGGAGTTGGAAACGCTTTTCAGGCTCAGTACTGGGCTCAAAACATGCAGCCCTGATGTCTCTCATGATAGCAGGTGGTTAAGTAGAAATTCGCTGCTCGGCTGACCCAGCAGGACCAAACGTATGCTAAAAATGTTCGTAGAATGAGATTTTCAGTGAAGAGCAGCCAGGCACATTTTAGCAAGTTTTTCTTGTAAGTGGGGTTGGAAACGCTTTTCAGGCTCAATACTGGGCTCAAAAGATGCAGCCCTGATGTCTCTCATGATAGCAGGTGGTTAAGTAGAAATTCGCTGCTCGGCTGACCCTGCAGGAGCAAACGTATGCGAAAAATGTTCGTAGAATGAGATTTTCAGTGAAGAGCAGCCAGGCACATTTTAGCAAGTTTTACTTGTAAGTGGGGATGGAAACGCTTTTCAGGCTCAGTACTGGGCTCAAAAGATGCAGCCCTGATGTCTCTCATGATAGCAGGTGGTTAAGTAGAAATTCGCTGCTCGGCTGACCCTGCAGGAGCAAACGTATGCTAAAAATGTTCGTAGAATGAGATTTTCAGTGAAGAGCAGCCAGGCACATTTTAGCAAGTTTTACTTGTAAGTGGGGTTGGAAACGCTTTTAAGGCTCAATACTGGGCTCAAAAGATGCAGCCCTGATGTCTCTCATGATAGCAGGTGGTTAAGTAGAAATTCGCTGCTCGGCTGATCCAGCAGGAGCAAACATATGCGAAAAATGTACGTAGAATGAGTTTTTCAGTGAAGAGCAGCCAGGCACATTTTAGCAAGTTTTACTTGTACGTGGAGTTGGAAACGCTTTTCAGGCTCAGTACTGGGCTCAAAACATGCAGCCCTGATGTCTCTCATGATAGCAGGTGGTTAAGTAGAAATTCGCTGCTCGGCTGACCCAGCAGGACCAAACGTATGCTAAAAAAGTTCGTAGAATGAGATTTTCAGTGAAGAGCAGCCAGGCACATTTTAGCAAGTTTTACTTGTAAGTGGGGTTGGAAACGCTTTTCAGGCTCAATACTGGGCTCAAAAGATGCAGCCCTGATGTCTCTCATGATAGCAGGTGGTTAAGTAGAAATTCGCTGCTCGGCTGACCCTGCAGGAGCAAACGTATGCGAAAAATGTTCGTAGAATGAGATTTTCAGTGAAGAGCAGCCAGGCACATTTTAGCAAGTTTTACTTGTAAGTGGGGATGTAAACGCTTTTCTGGCTCAGTACTGGGCTCAAAAGATGCAGCCCTGATGTCTCTCATGATAGCAGGTGGTTAAGTAGAAATTCGCTGCTCGGCTGACCCTGCAGGAGCAAATGTATGCTAAAAATGTTCGTAGAATGAGATTTTCAGTGAAGAGCAGCCAGGTACATTTTAGCAAGTTTTACTTGTATGTGGGGTTGGAAACGCTTTTCAGGCTCAGTACTGGGCTCAAAAGATGCAGCCCTGATGTCTCTCATGATTAGCAGGTGGTTAAGTAGAAATTCGCTGCTCGGTTGACCCTGCAGGATCAAACGTATGCTAAAAATGTTCGTAGAATGAGATTTTCAGTGAAGAGCAGCCAGGCACATTTTAGCAAGTTTTACTTGTACGTGGAGTTGGAAACGCTTTTCAGGCTCAGTACTGGGCTCAAAACATGCAGCCCTGATGTCTCTCATGATAGCAGGTGGTTAAGTAGAAATTCGCTGCTCGGCTGACCCAGCAGGAACAAACGTATGCCAAAAATGTACGTAGAATGAGATTTTCAGTGAAGAGCAGCCAGGCACATTTTAGCAAGTTTTACTTGTAAGTGGGGTTGGAAACGCTTTTCAGGCTCAGTACTGGGCTCAAAAGATGCAGTCCTGATGTCTCTCATGATAGGAGGTGGTTAAGTAGAAATTCGCTGCTCGGCTGACCCTGCAGGAGCAAACGTATGCTAAAAATGTTCGTAGAATGAGATTTTCAGTGAATAGCAGCCAGGCACATTTTAGCAAGTTTTACTTTTAAGTGGGGATGGAAACGCTTTTAGGCTCAGTACTGGGCTCAAAAGATGCAGCCCTGATGTCTCTCATGATAGCAGGTGGTTAAGTAGAAATTCACTGCTCGGCTGATCCAGCAGGAGCAAACGTATGCTAAAAATGTTCGTAGAATGAGATTTTTAGTGAAGAGCAGCCTGGCACATTTAGCAAGTTTTACTTGTAAGTGGGGTTGGAAACACTTTTCAGGCTCAATACTGGGCTCAAAAGATGCAGCCCTGATGTCTCCCATGATAGCAGGTGGTTAAGTAGAAATTCGCTGCTCGGCTGACCCAGCAGGAACAAACGTATGCCAAAAATGTACGTAGAATGAGATTTTCAGTGAATAGCAGCCAGGCACATTTGAGCAAGTTTTACTTGTAAGTGGGGATGGAAACGCTTTTTAGGCTCAGTACTGGGCTCAAAAGATGCAGCCCTGATGTCTCTCATGATAGTAGGTGGTTAAGTAGAAATTCGCTGCTCGGCTGACCCTGCAGGAGCAAACGTATGCTAAAAATGTTCGTAGAATGAGCTTTTCAGTGAAGAGCAGCCAGGCACATTTTAGCAAGTTTTACTTGTAGGGGGTTGGAAACGCTTTTCCATACTCAATACTGGGCTCAAAAGATGCAGCCCTGATGTCTCTCATGATAGCAGGTGGTTAAGTAGAAATTCGCTGCTCGGCTGATCCAGCAGGAGCAAACATATGCGAAAAATGTACGTAGAATGAGCTTTTCAGTGAAGAGCAGCCAGGCACATTTTAGCAAGTTTTACTTGTAAGTGGGGTTGGAAACGCTTTTCAGGCTCAGTACTGGGCTCAAAACACGCAGTCCTGATGTCTCTCATGATAGGAGGTGGTAAAGTAGAAATTCGCTGCTCGGCTGACCCTGCAGGAGCAAATGTATGCTAAAAATGTTCGTAGAATGAGATTTTCAGTGAAGAGCAGCCAGGCACATTTTAGCAAGTTTTACTTGTAAGTGGGGTTGGAAACGCTTTTCAGGCTCAGTACTGGGCTCAAAACATGCAGCCCTGATGTCTCTCATGATAGCACGTGGTTAAATAGAAATTTGCTGCTCGGCTGACCCTGCAGGAGCAAACGTATGCTAAAAATGTTCGTAGAATGAGCTTTTCAGTGAAGAGCAGCCAGGCACATTTTAGCAAGTTTTACTTGTAGGGGGTTGGAAACGCTTTTCCATACTCAATACTGGGCTCAAAAGATGCAGCCCTGATGTCTCTCATGATAGCAGGTGGTTAAGTAGAAATTCGCTGCTCGGCTGATCCAGCAGGAGCAAACATATGCGAAAAATGTACGTAGAATGAGCTTTTCAGTGAAGAGCAGCCAGGCACATTTTAGCAAGTTTTACTTGTAAGTGGGGTTGGAAACGCTTTTCAGGCTCAGTACTGGGCTCAAAACACGCAGTCCTGATGTCTCTCATGATAGGAGGTGGTAAAGTAGAAATTCGCTGCTCGGCTGACCCTGCAGGAGCAAATGTATGCTAAAAATGTTCGTAGAATGAGATTTTCAGTGAAGAGCAGCCAGGCACATTTTAGCAAGTTTTACTTGTAAGTGGGGTTGGAAACGCTTTTCAGGCTCAGTACTGGGCTCAAAACATGCAGCCCTGATGTCTCTCACGATAGCAGGTGGTTAAGTAGAAATTCGCTGCTCGGCTGACCCTGCAGGAGCAAATGTATGCTAAAAATGTTCGTAGAATGAGATTTTCAGTGAAGAGCAGCCAGGCACATTGTAGCAAGTTTTACTTGTAAGTGGGGTTGGAAACGCTTTTCAGGCTCAATACTGGGCTCAAAAGATGCAGCCCTGATGTCTCTCATGATAGCAGGTGGTTAAGTAGAAATTCGCTGCTCGGCTGATCCAGCAGGAGCAAACATATGCGAAAAATGTACATAGAATGAGCTTTTCAGTGAAGAGCAGCCAGGCACATTTTAGCAAGTTTTACTTGTAAGTGGGGTTGGAAACGCTTTTCAGGCTCAGTACTGGGCTCAAAACATGCAGCCCTGATGTCTCTCATGATAGGAGGTGGTAAAGTAGAAATTCGCTGCTCGGCTGACCCTGCAGGAGCAAACGTATGCTAAAAATGTTCGTAGAATGAGATTTTCAGTGAAGAGCAGCCAGGCACATTTTAGCAAGTTTTACTTGTAAGTGGGGGTTGGAAACGCTTTTCAGGCTCAGTACTGGGCTCAAAAGATGCAGCCCTGATGTCTCTCATGATAGCAGGTGCTTAAGTAGAAATTCGCTGCTCGGCTGACCCTGCAGGAGCAAACGTATGCTAAAAATGTTCGTAGAATGAGATTTTCAGTGAAGAGCAGCCAGGCACATTTTAGCAAGTTTTACTTGTAAGTGGGGTTGGAAACGCTTTTCAGGCTCAATACTGGGCTCAAAAGATGCAGCTCTGATGTCTCTCATGATAGCAGGTGGTTAAGTAGAAATTCGCTGCTCGGCTGACCCAGCAGGACCAAACGTATGCTAAAAAAGTTCGTAGAATGAGATTTTCAGTGAAGAGCAGCCAGGCACATTTTAGCAAGTTTTACTTGTAAGTGGGGTTCGAAACGCTTTTCAGGCTCAATACTGGGCTCAAAAGATGCAGCCCTGATGTCTCTCATGATAGCAGGTGGTTAAGTAGAAATTCGCTGCTCGGCTGACCCTGCAGGAGCAAACGTATGCGAAAAATGTTCGTAGAATGAGATTTTCAGTGAAGAGCAGCCAGGCACATTTTAGCAAGTTTTACTTGTAAGTGGGGATGTAAACGCTTTTCTGGCTCAGTACTGGGCTCAAAAGATGCAGCCCTGATGTCTCTAATGATAGCAGGTGGTTAAGTAGAAATTCGCTGCTCGGCTGACCCTGCAGGAGCAAATGTATGCTAAAAATGTTCGTAGAATGAGATTTTCAGTGAAGAGCAGCCAGGCACATTTTAGCAAGTTTTACTTGTATGTGGGGTTGGAAACGCTTTTCAGGCTCAGTACTGGGCTCAAAAGATGCAGCCCTGATGTCTCTCATGATTAGCAGGTGGTTAAGTAGAAATTCGCTGCTCGGTTGACCCTGCAGGATCAAACGTATGCTAAAAATGTTCGTAGAATGAGATTTTCAGTGAAGAGCAGCCAGGCACATTTTAGCAAGTTTTACTTGTACGTGGAGTTGGAAACGCTTTTCAGGCTCAGTACTGGGCTCAAAACATGCAGCCCTGATGTCTCTCATGATAGCAGGTGGTTAAGTAGAAATTCGCTGCTCGGCTGACCCAGCAGGAACAAACGTATGCCAAAAATGTACGTAGAATGAGATTTTCAGTGAAGAGCAGCCAGGCACATTTTAGCAAGTTTTACTTGTAAGTGGGATTGGAAACGCTTTTCAGGCTCAGTACTGGGCTCAAAAGATGCAGTCCTGATGTCTCTCATGATAGGAGGTGGTTAAGTAGAAATTCGCTGCTCGGCTGACCCTGCAGGAGCAAACGTATGCTAAAAATGTTCGTAGAATGAGATTTTCAGTGAATATCAGCCAGGCACATTTTAGCAAGTTTTACTTTTAAGTGGGGATGGAAACGCTTTTAGGCTCAGTACTGGGCTCAAAAGATGCAGCCCTGATGTCTCTCATGATAGCAGGTGGTTAAGTAGAAATTCGCTGCTCGGCTGATCCAGCAGGAGCAAACGTATGCTAAAAATGTTCGTAGAATGAGATTTTTAGTGAAGAGCAGCCTGGCACATTTAGCAAGTTTTACTTGTAAGTGGGGTTGGAAACACTTTTCAGGCTCAATACTGGGCTCAAAAGATGCAGCCCTGATGTCTCCCATGATAGCAGGTGGTTAAGTAGAAATTCGCTGCTCGGCTGACCCAGCAGGAACAAACGTATGCCAAAAATGTACGTAGAATGAGATTTTCAGTGAATAGCAGCCAGGCACATTTTAGCAAGTTTTACTTGTAAGTGGGGATGGAAACGCTTTTTAGGCTCAGTACTGGGCTCAAAAGATGCAGCCCTGATGTCTCTCATGATAGTAGGTGGTTAAGTAGAAATTCGCTGCTCGGCTGACCCTGCAGGAGCAAACGTATGCTAAAAATGTTCGTAGAATGAGCTTTTCAGTGAAGAGCAGCCAGGCACATTTTAGCAAGTTTTACTTGTAAGTGGGGTTGGAAACGCTTTTCAGGCTCAATACTGGGCTCAAAACATGCAGCCCTGATGTCTCTCATGATAGCACGTGGTTAAGTAGAAATTTGCTGCTCGGCTGACCCTGCAGGAGCAAACGTATGCTAAAAATGTTCGTAGAATGAGCTTTTCAGTGAAGAGCAGCCAGGCACATTTTAGCAAGTTTTACTTGTAGGGGGTTGGAAACGCTTTTCCATACTCAATACTGGGCTCAAAAGATGCAGCCCTGATGTCTCTCATGATAGCAGGTGGTTAAGTAGAAATTCGCTGCTCGGCTGATCCAGCAGGAGCAAACATATGCGAAAAATGTACGTAGAATGAGCTTTTCAGTGAAGAGCAGCCAGGCACATTTTAGCAAGTTTTACTTGTAAGTGGGGTTGGAAACGCTTTTCAGGCTCAGTACTGGGCTCAAAACACGCAGTCCTGATGTCTCTCATGATAGGAGGTAAGCATGGGCGTAAAATCCGCTCCGATCGCGGATTTTTCGGATTTTCGGCAAATTCGCAATCCGCGAACTCTCCCGAATTTGTCGATAATCCGTGAATCCGCTCGCGGCGGATTTTTTGCTTGGTTGCGGCGCGCGGCGTGGTGCACGGCGTTCACTTTCCGTCATTTTAGCGTTTGCCGAGTTGTTTTTCTTTGCGAGTGACGCGCCATTTTAGATCTTGCTGCGTGTTCCCGCGGGAGTTTGTCGCCCGCGAATACGTACTCGCGGCTTGCCACCTTGCACAGCACACCTCGCGAGAGTTCGCAATTGCGAACACGTAGTTGCGGCGGAAAGGAACAATCTCGCACTTGCGAAATAGAGATTTTGCAATTTCGCACAAGAAAATCACCAGCAAACAGGATAAACCTTCAGAAAATTATGATTTTTATCAGAATCACTCCTCAGGTTGACATTTGCATGGCCTTTTTTTTTGCAAGGAGTCCATTTTGGGGGGGGGGGAGGAAGGAAGTGCCCCACAGTCTCCAACTTCCTGTTCCTGTCCAGCAGGCTCCTCCCAGTGCTTTGTCCATCTCCTGGTCACTTTCATTTGGATCTGGAGCTGGAAGGATTACTTTTTGTGGGTGCTGCTGGATATTTGGATTTGAGGCCTTTTTGACTGTCTTTGGATCACTTTTGGATTAGAAATCAACTTTCACAAGTAAGTTTGTTTGGGGCATTACAGTTGCTGCAAGTACAATTTTGGAACTTTTTCAGAAAATAAAATAAATTATATTGTGGGTAGCCACAGTATCCAGTAGGACCAGGGTTGGTTATGGGTGCATGATACAACTGTTTTGTTGAATTTAAACACCATTGAGGCCATGGATGGGCTGGGATTGTGCAGATTTTATTGTTTTTTGTCGTTTTTTTGGGCCTGCTGGTGTGGCCCTTTGCCCAGGGGTGGTGAGTGTTGCATGGGCCTAGTCTTTCTGTGGGGTGTCTTCTTGAATTTAAACATAATTGAGGCCATGGATGGGCTGGGATTGTGCTTATTTTATTGTTTTTTGTCGTTTTTGGGGGGCTGCTGGTGTGGCCTTTTGCTTGCCCAGGGGTGGTGGTGGTGCATGGACTGAGTGTGCCTGTGGTGTGGTCTCACTCTCTTTGATGTAAACATCATGGATGGCATTGGATTGTGGTGATTTCTGGCTGTTTTTCTGTTTTTTGGGGGTGTACTGTTGATGTGGTCTGGCCATGTGGGTGGTGGTGGTGGCCATCTTGAGTGCTGGCTGGTACAGGCAACATGTGCTTGGGGTGTAAGGGGGCCATTTTGAGGAGAGGCAGTGTCTGAGGCCTGCACTTATTTTGCCTACTTTTCATCCCTTATGCCCAGGGGTAGTGAGTGTTGCATGGGCCTAGTGTTTCTGAGGGGTGTCTTCTTGAATTTAAACACCATTGAGGCCATGGATGGGCTGGGATTGTGCAGATTTTATTGTTTTTTGTCGTTTTTTTGGGCCTGCTGGTGTGGCCCTTTGCCCAGGGGTGGTGAGTGTTGCATGGGCCTAGTCTTTCTGTGGGGTGTCTTCTTGAATTTAAACACCATTGAGGCCATGGATGGGCTGGGATTGTGCAGATTTTATTGGTTTTTGTCGTTTTTTTGGGCCTGCTGGTGTGGCCCTTTGCCCAGGGGTGGTGAGTGTTGCATGGGCCTAGTCTTTCTGTGGGGTGTCTTCTTGAATTTAAACATAATTGAGGCCATGGATGGGCTGGGATTGTGCTTATTTTATTGTTTTTTGTCGTTTTTGGGGGGCTGCTGGTGTGGCCTTTTGCTTGCCCAGGGGTGGTGGTGGTGCATGGACTGAGTGTGCCTGTGGTGTGGTCTCACTCTCTTTGATGTAAACATCATGGATGGCATTGGATTGTGGTGATTTCTGGCTGTTTTTCTGTTTTTTGGGGGTGTACTGTTGATGTGGACTGGCCATGTGGGTGGTGGTGGTGGCCATCTTGAGTGCTGGCTGGTACAGGCAACATGTGCTTGGGGTGTAAGGGGGCCATTTTGAGGAGAGGCAGTGTCTGAGGCCTGCACTTATTTTGCCTACTTTTCATCCCTTATGCCCAGGGGTAGTGAGTGTTGCATGGGCCTAGTGTTTCTGAGGGGTGTCTTCTTGAATTTAAACACCATTGAGGCCATGGATGGGCTGGGATTGTGCAGATTTTATTGTTTTTAGTCGTTTTTCTGGGCCTGCTGGTGTGGCCCTTTGCCCAGGGGTGGTGAATGTTGCATGGGCCTAGTCTTTCTGTGGGGTGTCTTCTTGAATTTAAACATAATTGAGGCCATGGATGGGTTGGGATTGTGCTTATTTTATTGTTTTTTGTCGTTTTTGGGGGGCTGCTGGTGTGGCCTTTTGCTTGCCCAGGGGTGGTGGTGGTGCATGGACTGAGTGTGCCTGTGGTGTGGTCTCACTCTCTTTGAAGTAAACATCATGGATGGCATTGGATTGTGGTGATTTCTGGCTGTTTTTCTGTTTTTTGGGGGTGTACTGTTGATGTGGACTGGCCATGTGGGTGGTGGTGGTGGCCATCTTGAGTGCTGGCTGGTACAGGCAACATGTGCTTGGGGTGTAAGGGGGCCATTTTGAGGAGAGGCAGTGTCTGAGGCCTGCACTTATTTTGCCTACTTTTCATCCCTTATGCCCAGGGGTAGTGAGTGTTGCATGGGCCTAGTGTTTCTGAGGGGTGTCTTCTTGAATTTAAACACCATTGAGGCCATGGATGGGCTGGGATTGTGCAGATTTTATTGTTTTTTGTCGTTTTTTTGGGCCTGCTGGTGTGGCCCTTTGCCCAGGGGTGGTGAGTGTTGCATGGGCCTAGTCTTTCTGTGGGGTGTCTTCTTGAATTTAAACACCATTGAGGCCATGGATGGGCTGGGATTGTGCAGATTTTATTGGTTTTTGTCGTTTTTTTGGGCCTGCTGGTGTGGCCCTTTGCCCAGGGGTGGTGAGTGTTGCATGGGCCTAGTCTTTCTGTGGGGTGTCTTCTTGAATTTAAACATAATTGAGGCCATGGATGGGCTGGGATTGTGCTTATTTTATTGTTTTTTGTCGTTTTTGGGGGGCTGCTGGTGTGGCCTTTTGCTTGCCCAGGGGTGGTGGTGGTGCATGGACTGAGTGTGCCTGTGGTGTGGTCTCACTCTCTTTGATGTAAACATCATGGATGGCATTGGATTGTGGTGATTTCTGGCTGTTTTTCTGTTTTTTGGGGGTGTACTGTTGATGTGGACTGGCCATGTGGGTGGTGGTGGTGGCCATCTTGAGTGCTGGCTGGTACAGGCAACATGTGCTTGGGGTGTAAGGGGGCCATTTTGAGGAGAGGCAGTGTCTGAGGCCTGCACTTATTTTGCCTACTTTTCATCCCTTATGCCCAGGGGTAGTGAGTGTTGCATACTTGCATGTCCCTAGTCTTTCTGTGGGGTGTCTTCAATGTAAACATCATGGATGGCATGGGATTGTGCTCATTTTTCTGTGTTTTGTCGATTTTTTGGGGTGTATAACTGAACTGATGTTCCTCTGTCTTCCATTGCTTTTAGGTGCACAAGAAGACTCAATAGAACAACCAGTGCCAGGAAGAAGTCCTGCAGCGGTGTGTGCAGCATAACGTCACGCGACGTCACGTCTGGACACAGAACCCTCTGCAACTCGTGCAACTGCTGCCTGCTGACCTGCTCTGAAGAAGATGGCCCCAAAAAAAGTAACCCGTAGCTCCTCTAGCAAGAAAGGTGCCAGTAAGGAGCAGAAGAAGCAAGTTACCAAGGACACTGGTGTGCCGCCCGCCCCTTTTTTTGGGAGTAAAAAAAAAAGTATGCCTGCAGCAGCTGCAGCGGGATCTGCTGGGGACCAAGCTGGCAGCAGCACCCCCGCTCCATTGGGCTCAGTGCCACCACCACCACCACGCCAACTTAAGTCCAAGCCCTTGAGTGCTGCAGAGGCAGCCAGTATACTTCTTCAATCACCATCGATCAGTGATGTTGGCTCATCGCAAGAAAGCAGCAGCAATGTCCCTCAATCAACACAGGTTGTTGTAGCTCATCTGACGAGTGTTGAACAACCACAGCCGCAACAACAATCACATGTGCAAGTACAAGCCCAAGTACATGTGGAAGGAGAGGCAGCGCAAGGAGATGCGCAAGCAGAGGTGCATGGAGGGTCACAACAAGTGCCCACAATAGTTGTTCCTCCCGAAGTAGGGGCACATCAGGAAATCGACAATCAAGGCGAGGTATCATTTGAGGAAGCCACTCCTCCTGATGATCCTTCATTGTCTTCCACACCCCTAGCAAGGAAGAGATCAAGGGTGGTGTCTACATCCTCTTCAAGCACACCTCCTTCTGATGATACGGATCAAACTTGGGAACAAACAAAGGTAGTTAAGCGTAAAAGGAAGCTCGTCCAAAGTCTCAGAGTTATGGAGTGTGATGAGTCTCAACAAGAAGTGGCGGATACTGCTGCTGATGAAGACTCTGCCAACGACGACCCAGTCATCATAAAGGTCACTGCAGCCCCAGCGGGCATGCAGCAAACAGACATTTTGACCCTAGCCCGAAGAGCTGCTGAGCGTGATGATGATGTTGTCGATGAGGAGGCAGTGGAAACACCACAATCATTGGAGTTAAGTAGTACACCAACTCGTCCCGCTTCCATATTTCTTTCTGGCAAGAAGAGACCTCCGTCAATCTCGACCTTAATTAGTGGCGGTGAAAGTGCAAAACGTACAAAAGTTGGGCAATCCACATCCTCCACTTCATCTGGCATTAGCTTCATGACCACCACCACCAGTATCGCCGCCTCCTCCATGTCCCACAGACACTTCAAGTCCCCAGTTTGGGACTTCTTTACTGTTTGTCCAAAAAATCCAAAGTTTGCCATTTGTACCATTTGTAAGCAAGCAGTTAGTCGTGGTAAGCCAGGTACCAACTATGGTACCGGAGGCCAGAGAGGTCATCTTAGGAGACAGCACACTGTCAAATGGTTTGCGCACCTAGATGCGATCAAGAAAGGCCAAATTCAAGGAAACGTTGATGTTTCATCTGATGATGACGAGCAGGAAGAAGACGTGTCAAACACTTCCCTTACACCCAGTACCCCTGTCAGCAGCACACCCAATGTGAGGCACACTAAGAGTGTTGGAGCGAGTGAGACACCAACGCACAAAAGTTCACCAGCGAGCAAAATTGGGTCAACGAAGTCATTATCAGCCCGTAAATGCTTGGTCCAGGGCAACATTAGAACAATGCTTACTTCAGACGTGCCATATGAACGCAACCACCCACTGACGCGTCTGTATAACACTAAGCTGGCTAAAATGCTAGCTGTGGACCTTCTACCTTTTTCTTTTGTAGAAGCGGTAGGTTTTCTTGAATTAGTGGCAACGCTCTGCCCTAAATGGAAGGTTCCGAGCCGGTTCTATTTTGCCAGAGTTGCGGTTCCAGCACTACATGAAGATGTGCTGCAGGCGATTGGGGCAGCTTTGCAGAAGAGTGCTGTTCACACAATACATCTGACAACAGACATGTGGACCAGTGGCCCAGGCGATGATTACATGTGCATCACTGCACACTGGGTCTCTTTTTCAGGTGTTATAGCAAAGCTAAACGCAGGTGTTGACCCGGACCAAGTTTTCAAAGCTGCTCGGAAACATGCAACACTAGCCATGTTTGGCTTGGAGAAAAGTCACACAGCAGAAAACCTTTTGGAAGAGTTTGACAAAAAGGTCTTGACAATGCTATCCCCCCTAAAACGCAAGATTGGTTATGTTTCCACGGATAATGGCGCCAATGTAGTTAAGGCCATGTTGAAGGGTGACCATGTTAGAGTGCCGTGTTTGGCGCACTGTATCAACCTGGTAGTTCAAAAATTCTTGAGTGATAAAGAGAGTCCAGCGTTCGAGGTAATGGCCACCTGCCGCAAAATGTGCAACCATTTCAGCCATTCTTTTAAGGCCCGGAAGCATCTGCGGAGACTGCTACTTGAACGTGGAATGCCAGTGAAAGCACTCATCCAGGAGGTGGCAACACGTTGGAACTCAACCTTCTACATGCTTGAGCGTCTGTATGAGCAGTATACGGTACTCGATCACTATTTCTTGACAGAGGCTACATCTCAGAAGGAGGACCTGCGGATGAGTAAGGCGCAATGGGCCATAGTTAAAAGCCTGACAGACATGCTTCGTCCTTTTGAGTTCTTCACGCGTGCAGTCAGCCAGGAGGACTGTAATTTGGGAAAAGCTATCCCATTGTTGTGCATACTGGAGCACCAACTGATGGCGGTTTCTTCTGAGTTTCAAAAAGATGAAAAAAAAAAAACCCATTTCATTTTGTCTGAGAAATTATTACATCGCCTACGTGGTGATGAACGTCTTAAAAACATCAACTCAGATCAGCATTACATTTGTGCTACTATTCTGGATCCACGCTACAAAAAGGCGCTGGCAGACAACGCATTCTTTCCTTTCGCTGATGCAGATGTTCAAAAGTACAAACATTGGTTAGCCTGGTCAGCCAAGAGGTTTGAAAAAGAACGGCAGGTTATTGAAGGAGAAGCCAGTACATCAGCATCAGCATCAGCAGGCCATCCGCAGTCACAAGAATCCACTTCTGCACCTGTGGCTGGGGCACAAGTGACCTCTCAGCCGTTAAAGACACCGGCAACTGGATCATCTGCACCACACACAATGACAACACTAACAGTGGCTGGGGAGGAGGATTGGCTAAGTTTGATGGGGTATGGTTCTCGAAAAAATGTCACAGGCACAGCAAAAAGTAAGCAAAGTGGAGGAACAGTTGATGACCTTGAGTCGATGGTGCAGGACTATCTGAATGACTCAACAGTGGTCTTTCTTAATGAGGAGCCATTGCAGTATTGGCATGGCAAAAAACAATTGTGGCCACAGCTCTACAACCTGGCTATAAACTATTTGTCTTGCCCACTCGCAAGTGTGTCTTCTGAACGTGTTTTCAGTGCTGCTGGTGGCATTGTAACTCCCAAACGGAGCCGCCTCTCGCCCAAAAATGTGGAGCGGCTGACAATGATCAAGATGAATCAGCACCTCATACCACCAGATTACAAAGTACGAGAAAGCACGCCGCATGAAGACGAGGAGGACAGCAACGTAGATGAGGGGATTTTTTCTCTGTTCGGTGCCACTGACCTCATCCAGCCTGAATTCGCAGAGTATGATGACGAAATCTTGTTCTTATTCCCTGACACCGAGCCCTGAAAATGAGACAATCAATCAAGAACTTTCTTTTTCGTCCTTATTCACTTTTATTCCTGTGTGCTTTGTGTCTCTCTTTCTTTGTTTTGCACAGTTAATTTAATTCAAACTTTAATCACCTAATCCCAAAAACAAGACCATCATCAGAACTGTCTTCACTTGTTTGCTTATTGATTTGAAGGTGCCGCAGTCTACATTCCTCAGGTTCACAAGTTCTGAAGAACATGCTCCTCTATCCTCCTCCTCCAGACTGCGATTTCCCTCCAAGCAGAGTGCTGGATTACGCACAATGAAGAAAGACTCAGCACTTGTGGGGGTGTTGTACTTCTTTGCGGGTGAGTTGACGGTTTTGGGCCCATTGCTGTGAAGCTCTAATAATGGACAAAAGTGTTTTGGACCAAATATGAGGTGGAAATTTCTTGCCGTTTTTGCTGACTTGCTTGCCTTTGAGGTGCTCTTTGGCGGGGTTCCGGGGGTTTGTGTGTAATTTTTGGTGTCTGTCGAAGCACTGCTGCGACAGTCTAATCTTGATTGCATTTGCTTTTCAGGAAATCCGTGGTGGAAAACAGGAGTTATGATGATTGATGATGATGACGACCTAGCTGCACAGCGCCGCGTTTGGACCGAAGGCCGAGAGACATTGTAAGTATGAGATTTAGCTTTTCCGCTGTTTGGGGGTGTTGTGTCGGGTGTTTTTTTGCGGGTGGGTTGGCGGGTCTTGCCTGGGGCATTCCTGGGAAGGTCTAATACCGGATACAAGTGTTTTGGACAAAATCCATAAGGAACAGCCTTTTTTTTGCCATTTCTTCAGACATCTTGCTCAATGTAGCGTTTTGGGGGGCTTCCTGCTGTTCGTGGGTGGGTTGCGGCCGGGGTCTCTGTCGAAGCACTGCTGCGACAGTCTAATCTTGATTGCATTTGCTTTTCAGGAAATCCGTGGTGGAAAACAGGAGTTATGATGATTGATGATGACCTAGCTGCACAGCGCGTTACTTTGGACCGAAGGCCGAGAGATATTGTAAGTATGAGATTTAGCTTTTTCGCTGTTTGGGGGTGTTGTCGCGTGTTTTTTTGCGGGTGGGTTGGCGGGTCTTGGCTGGGGCATTCCTGGGAAGGTCTAATGCCGGATAGAAGTGTTTTGGACAAAATCCTTAAGGAAAAGCCTTTTTTTTGCCATTTCTTCAGACATCTTGCTCAATGTAGCGTTTGTGGACGGAATTGGCTGAAATTTTCAGGAAAATGGCACATTTTGTTTCTGAGCAGCCCTTGAAAATGTGGGGGGGGTTCGTCCAGTGGGGGCCGAGAAAAAAGGGGGGTCCCAAAACGTGTTTTTAACATTGAGTTTTCCATAGGGCGGTTGGCCTCACTTTTAGCCCGAACGGCTGAATGGATTTGCACGAAACTTGGCAAAATTGTAGGGACTGGTAGCCCGATGTGCCTTTTGTAGGTCTCAATATATGTGCTCCAGTGGATTTTGAGAAATGAACGTTTAAAAAAAGATATATATCTGTAACAGCGGACCGGGCAGCGCACTGGTTCGCGGACTTTTCGCGCAACGGAGCTTTGTGAAGCGAAGCTGATTGGTTCTCCGGCGTCTGTCAACATTCCAAACAGTCCGTAGCGGCCGCCATCTTGTCTCTCGGTAGGATCGAGAGACAAGAGGAGGTCAAAACAAAGGGGGAAATAACTATAAGGGGGCATAGTAGATCCTCGCTGACCCCCTAGGTTTGATGTGGAGGTTTTAAAAGGGCCCCGCGGGGCAAAAAAAAATAATAATAATAATAATCGAACGGCTGAATGGATTTGCACGAAACTTGGCAAAATTGTAGGGACTGGTAGCCCGATGTGCCTTTGCTAGGTCTCAATATATGTGCTTCAGTGGATTTTGAGAAATTAACGTTCAAAAAAAGATATATATCTGTAACAGCGCACCGCTTCGCGTACTTTTCGCGTTACGGAGCTTTGCGAAGCGAAGCTGATTGGCTCTCCGGTGTCTGTAAACATTCCAAACAGTACGTAGCGGCCGCCATCTTGTCTCTCGGTAGGATCGAGAGACAAGAGGAGGCCAAAGCGAAGGGGCAAATGACCATAAGGGGGCATAGTAGATCCTCGCTGACCCCCTAGGTTTGATGTGGAGGTTTTAAAAGGGCCCCGCGGGGCAAAAAAAAAAAATAATAATAATAATCGAACGGCTGAATGGATTTGCACGAAACTTGGTAAAATATTAGGGACTGGTAGCCCGATGTGCCTTTGCTATGTCTCAATATATGTGCTTCAGTGCATTTTGAGAAATTAACGTTCAAAAACAAGATATATATTTGTAACAGCGCTCCGCTTCGCGGAGATAAAATTATATCTGTATTACCTAGCTGTTGCTAACACCAGTTAGCGACGGCTAGTAGGAGATAGCGACCATCTTGGGTCCCACTTTGCATGTGAGTGATATTTATCACTAATGACATGCAAAGTGGGCATGCCAAGATGTTAGCGACTGGAAACAGTCGCTAACATCGCTATCTCCTATTATCAACTTTTGGAAATATTCGAGATAAGCGCGAATATCTCCAAAAAGTAACAGCTGCCCTGAGCAGTTCTTAGCCATGTTATCCAATGGGAGGTGGATAACATGGCTAAGAGCATTAGCTCGGTAATGCATGAATATCGCGGAGTTTTCAGCGATATTAATGCATTGCGCTCGTTTTTCATCGTATTTGCGATAAACCTTGATAATAGCAAGGTTTATCTGCGATAATTTCTGACGGTAAAAAAATCTTTGCAATGCATCGTTAGGGATAAATATCGCTTAACTTTGGTAATATGCCCCAACGTCTGTTAACGTTCGATTCGAAGGAAATCAGGAATTGTTGAAAAACATTGTGTGCGCCATCTTGTCTTTTTTCAAATGCCACACTTTTGTCGTGCACGGCAGCCATTTTAGATGCCTTGACCAGACCCACTCTGTGCACGCTGTCGATCCTTAGCATGGCTCCCCACCCTCGCAAGCATCTCACCCAGGCAGTGGTCACCCCCGCTCTCTGTCTTATGCATGGGTAATAAACCTCCCCCCATCTGCGCTGCTCTTCCCTGAGAATCACACCCTGTGCCCGCCCGACACCTCCCTTTCGCCCTATTCACTACCGCACCCTCTGACACTCCTTTTCCTCTGTGTCCGATTGTCCAGGCCGGTCCTAGGCTATCAGCTAGCCCTGCAGATGTAGTTTATGGCCACAGCTGTAAAGAATCACCCCTCTTCAAAGGAGTTATAGTAGATCAAGGCCCACACTCGATGAGATCCGTCACAGCAGAAGCGTTGCTATTATCTGAAAACCATCCTTTATTGTGATTGGGGAGGGGACCGAGCGTGAAGCGGAAGATTCCAGGGATGACTCTTTGTACATCAAAGTTTTTACAATTATGTGTCACATTAAAAATATATAGCACTCCGACAAAGTAGTAAGATTATAAAACTTTAATAATTTATAAATATATACAAGAAAACAAAAATAGTAATAACATATAAACATTTTTAGGGAAAAACAACGAAGTAGCGGTCGGCTGTGTGAATAGTCCCAACGCAGCACAACGTCCAGATTTCCGGCGTGGGGCGTCGCGGGGGGTGGGTCATCAGTAGCAAACTGTTGTGCGAATAGTTCCAAGGCAGCAGAACGCGCCGAAATCTAGATGACACGAAAGTGATGTCTAGTAAGTTGCCACCCAGCAAATAACGGCGTGGGGCGTCGCGGGGGGTGGGTCATCAGTAGCAAACTGTTGTGCGAATAGTTCCAAGGCAGCAGAACGATGGCACCAAGGTGATGTCCAGTAAGTTGCCGCACTGGTTTTGGTATCCTACAATGCTGCTCCGAATAACGGCGTGGAGCGCCCCGGGGGAGGCGGCGTGAACGGGCCTCTCCAGGTGGAGTCTCATCTGTTTTAGTGGGGCGCCCCTTTACCGTTTCAGTTGCCATTCCGTCCGCTTTTGGTCCACTGTGTCAAAATCCGCCATTCAGCTGAGTTGCGCCCACTCTTGCGGTGCAGCGATAGGCGGCTGCCACAGGACTCTCAAAATGGCGGCAGGCTCTTTCCTTTTTGGGCGTGGTCCACTGAAATGGCCCTGGGACACCTTGGAAATCGGACGCTTGTCTGCTAGGTCTTGGACCCCATTCTCGAAAGCGTCCCCTCCGCCTTGAGAATTCATCAAAAGTTTTGGGGGCCCCGACTCCTGCAGGCTTCTGGTGGGGAGCGGCTGCCATGATTGCTCGCGGAATGACCACGACGGAGCTACGAGATGGTGGTGCTCTCATGCTGACGCCAGTTTAGTCTGAAACATCCAGAAACAAGGTGGGGCTTTCATCGTTTGGGGGAAAAAAAAAGTTTTCATCCAATGAAAAGTGTTGTTTTTAGGTCATATGATCAAGCCTTCCATCATTCGGAAACCAAAAGTAAAATGAACCAATGAAAAGTTTTATAAACAAGTCACATGACCTGTTATGCGGCATAGGGTATAAAATGCGGAGAAAATACGTTGGCACGTGAGGCGGCGTCAGTAGCGGACCGATGTGCGAATAGGCCGAAGGCAATACAACGCGCCAAGATCCGGATGGCACCGAGGTGGTGTCCAGCAAGTTGCAGCACTGGTGTGGCCATCCTACAATGCTGAAAGTCGGCGTGGGGCGCCCCGTTGGCCTGTGAGTTTGCATCAGTAGCGGACCGATGTGCGAATAGGCCGAAGGCAGCACAACGCGCCAAGATCCGGATGGCACCGAGGTGGTGTCTAGTAAGTTGTCGCACTTCTGTGGCCATCCTACAATGTTGAAAGTCGGCGTGGGGCGCCCCGTTGGCCTGTGAGATGGCGTCAGTAGCGGACCGATGTGCGAATGGGGCCAAAGGCAGCGCAACAATATTTTCTGACTGACACCACAAGGCGCTGAGATGCCAAGATCCGGATGGCACCGAGGTGATGTCTAAGTTGCGGACTGATGTGCGAATGGGGCCAAAGGCAGCGTAACAATATTTTTTGTATGGAAGATACCACTAGGCGTTGAGATGCCAAGATTCGGATGGCACTGAGGTGATGTCTAGCAAGTTGGTGTGGTCATCCTACAATGCGGAAACTCGGCGTGGGTCGCCCCATTAGCCTGTGAGATGGTGTCAGTAGCGGACCGATGTGCGAATAGGCCGAAGGCAGCACAACGCGCCAAGATCCGGATGTCACCGTGGTGGTTTCATAGTTGAGAGGCACTTCATCTGCAGTGGGGCGCCGAGATCCGGATGGCACCGAGGTGATGTCTAGCAAGTTGCTGTACTGGTGTGGTCATCCTACAATGCTGAAACTCGGCGTGGGTCGCCCCATTAGCCTGTGAGATGGCGTCAGTAGCGGACCGATGTGCGAATAGGCCGAAGGCAGCACAACGCGCCAAGATCCGGATGTCACCGTGGTGGTTTCATAGTTGAGAGGCACTTCATCTGCAGTGGGGCGCCGAGATCCGGATGGCACCGAGGTGATGTCTAGCAAGTTGCTGTACTTGTGTGGTCATCCTACAATGCTGAAACTCGGCGTGGCTCGCCCCATTAGCCTGTGAGATGGCTGTTCTTTGGATTTGGGCCTGGTCCACCAAAATGGCCCTGGGACACCTTAGAACTCGGACGCTCGATTTTTTTTTTCCTTTCCTGTACATGCAAAAAAAGGTAAATGCCCGGTACGTTACACGCTTCATCTGCCACGATGAACTCTCCAGAGGAACCGAAAAAAAATATAGTTGTGGTAACTATACCATGCATCGTCATATGGAGAGGTGGCACCAATTAATTATAGTGCTGCATAAAAGAGAGATTTGGAGGAGAACCCCTGACCTGCTAGTACATTCATCAAAGAAGTGGCACTGAGAGCTTCAGAGGCAAGGGAAACGGTCCCAAATATTTAGAAGAACTTTGGAAAGATTAAAATGACATGTTTAGATTGTGGCAAATTAATTTCATGTGGACAGATGAGTGTTACTCTAATAAATACAGCATATGAACATCATCATAGTCGATGGTTGGTAGAGACATTTTGACTATATCCTGGACCTGCCCGTCCTCGCCCAAAATGGCGCCGGAATAAATGGGACTCGTAACTCCTTGTTGTGTACTGGTTGCAGAACCTTGAAATCACGAGATACGTATGCAGTTTTGAAGCACATGGCGGGCGGGGACGAGAATTGATTGAATATTTCGACATCCCTATTGATATTAAGTTCTGATGTGTTATTGATTACTGTACTGTTGAAAGTTCGAATTAACGTCACCCATGGTACTTGCCCGCAAATGTATATCTAGATAATTTTATTGTAACTGGCCCTGTCGTATTTTAATTATAAAATGTACGTCCACCGATTCCGTAACTGTTAGACACCTTAGTTCTTGCAACTTAATGGCCCGCCCGTTACGTTCCTCTACAGTGTAAATGTCTATTCATCATATACGATTACAGTTTGCTCTGTGGCAGGCCCACGTGGTTATAGGCTCGTATTTGTATAATGAAATTTTCACAATAAAGGTTTTTAAAAGAAAACATGGTAGTAGTATATACATTGGTAAAGTTTTTAATAATAGTGACTGTTTTAGAATCATTAAAAGGCAAGTGAAATAAAGCAGACCAATTACATGAAGGGTAAAAGGTATAATGCGAAGGAACGCAGTAAAGATAAATGGTCAAGGGCTGTTGTGTTTTCTATTCCTGCAACATAAAGTGATCGATAAGAATCTCATATTCAGGCGTATCGGCGACTAAGACAGCAGGTCGACCCTCTTTTGCTCAACGGCTCCGTCATGGGACGAAGAAACGCTCTTTTTCTCGAAAAAAGAATATATTTTACTTGCAGGACAGTTGTAAAATTTCCGGGAAAGTACATTAGCCTGGAACATTATAACATATATTTAAGAAAAAATAATGTTCGGAAGTAATGAAAAGCGTAATTTTTAGGTCATATGACCAAGCCTTTCATCATTACAATAAGAAAAGTAAAATGAACCAATGAAAAGTTTTATTAACAAGTCACATGACTTGTTATGCTTACGTTACGCGCTGCGCGCCCCGGATGACTTCCGGATGCGCTAACGCGGCGCGTCATATGACGCATTACGCGACAACGCAGGTACAGAATATAGTCAAAATGTCTCCACCAACCAGCGGTCGGAACACAACCCCTTTCAGCAGGCTAAATAGTTCTGTTAAATGACAACAGAAGGGACAGGCAACAAGAACCATCAGTCAAAGAGGGGAGAGCTAGTTCTTCTCTACCGGGTTACATTGGGGCGCTACCGGAACTGATCGAATTGGTAGTCTACAGTGTTTCTGGATGTTTCAGACTGAAGCTGGGGTTAGCATGAGAGCAGCACCATTTCGTAGCTCCGTCGTGGTCATTCCGCAACCAATCATGGCAGCCGTTCTTTATCGTTATTTTGGGCGGGGTGGGTGGCGGAGCCGAGCTGTTTTGCAGCCATCATTGTGTGGAGTTCAGTTAATCTCACTAGTTTTGTATTTGTCATGAGGGGTTGTTCCTAATGTTTCTATTTTAGCGAGGTCAAAAAGAGATCCCATTAGTGGCCTACTGATTTTGCTCGATTCCTTTTCTTTTTTTTTTACACGATTTTTCGTTATCTGCAAAGACTAAACAGAGTATTGCGACTCTGTGTTTGTTTGTAAATAGAGAATGAACCAAAGAGAACTAATTCTAAAACAGTAAATACTTGGATAACAATCAATCAAATGGAGAGAGAAGCAGGCACGACGGATTACAATGGGGGCAAAGACCTGCGTTAACTACCTTTCACTATCTGCAAAGAGAGAGTACTCCTAATAGAAATGAGGGGGGGGGGCACCATTCAAAGCAGATCAGTGTGCATAAACACGAAAATGTTTTCACTTACCACGTACTTGACATTCGACAGCTTATGATATTTGCTATTAAAAAACCATTGAAATTCACTGAAAAAACCATAGGTTATAGACCATATATAGTTAGGAATTAGCATTTACAAAACCTTGAAAATTCACTGAAAAAACCATAGGTTATAGACCATATATAGTTAGGAATTAGCATTTAAAAAACCTTATTTTACTCACACAAAACCATTGAAATTCCATATATAGTTAGTTGCACTAACTATATATCGCGCACCTGCAATCCACTGCTGATCATGTCACATATTACATCATTCATGACATGGTCAGTGACATCACTGATGACATCACTGATGACATCTCAAATGACATCACTGATGACATCTCATTTGACATCATTCTTGTGCTAATACGATAAACCTCTTCAGACTCTAATATAACCTTAGATACACTCAGTGTATACAGACACTCACACACTGCCACTCATCCATGGAGTTACTCACACACCCAGTCAGTCATGCAAAGAAACAATCTCATCTCCATTTCTTCAACTATACAGTTAAACACACCTTACTTATTGAAACATATACTAACACATATTTACTCTCTTATACAATCCCTGATACAAGTTCACAATGATCGATACAACCACTCACTCATTCGGTGGCTCTCATGCACAGTTATTTATATATGCCAACTCTCACATGTACTGTGTTTTACATATGTACTTACTATGACATGTAGCATTGAGATATCCATTCACTCATCAATACACTCATGCACACAGTCAACTGCCCATGTAGCTGTTTCCACATGCACTCTTGAACTCATACACCTAGTGAATAAACTGTTCACACATCTATGCATAGAGTCACACACCTTCCAGCCACCCCCACGCAAACTCAATCTCCCATAGAAATACTTGGGCAACCAATTAATAACACATATAGCCTCTCGTATAGCTAATGATCAACACATGCAGCAGTTTACAGAACAACAGACATAATGATGCACACATTAAGACAGTTTAGTCACTAACCCATGCATTCAGTGAGACACATTTAATCACTCACTCATACAGTCAGTCACGCACCTACTAAATCCTTCATCCAGACACTTATACATCCACTCATTCTTCAATATGTAAGACATATTTTAACTTTACAGAAACATACAGTCACTGGATGTTGTCATCAGTGATGTCATCAGTGATGTCATTTGAGATGTCATCAGTGATGTCATCAGTGATGTCACTGCATGTAAGAAAGGAAAGGGGTACCCCCGACTAGAGTTCCTAATTTCGGGATATGTGACCGTGTGTAAATACAATAATTAGGAACAGGATAAAAGGGCGGATAATTACTGACAAGAGAAAAGGAACACTAAATCAACAAAAACGTGTACGGTGCAGTTAGGTTTCATATCTTTTTTATTTTTTATTTAACAATCATATATCAAAAGAGGGGGAGGAAAGGGAGGGACCAATATATTTTATACATTCGTTATTGTGTGGTCTCCGTCCTATTCTACAACAGCATATAGTTATACATATTTGTTGCTATGGACAACTTGTTTGAGGTTTACATTCGTGGTGCTGTGTAGAATATTACATTAAAATACATGGCTAAAGATTAGGGTGTTACTACGCGCGTTTCGGCTATTTAGATTTCATCAGGGAGCCATGATGAGTATTTCTGAAGTACCCGGAACTTATTGTTGTAACGTCCTGCAGTGTTGGCACCGATGAGTGATGTGGATATTGTTCAGTTGCCAGTGGAGGGAGATAAAATTCTATATGGTAACGAGCTTGGCGACAGTCTTTAGTAGTGCGTGAAATTATTTAGTAGCACATCAAGATTAATCTCTGTGGGTATGGTGGGTCCTCCGTTCAGAGCAATCACTGGATGTTTAGTGGCAGTGATGGCACTAATAGATCGTGCCTTGTGTGGATCACTGGTATGTTAGCTGGTGGCCGGTCCTTTCTGCTTACAAGGTTGGAGGTAGGTGGAGCTGGTGTGGATTACTCGTATATGAGCTGTTAGCCGGTCTTTTCCGTTTATATATGTTGACAGGTGGAGCAAAGCTCTCCTGTTGTAGCGCTGTTTAGGCGGGCCGGTGCGTGTCCCGCTGGAAGGTATATATTGTTTTGCGAGCCAGCCGCTGATAGAAATGCTGGGCGGGCCTTCCAATCGTGGGTTTCAGCAGAGACCTCCGTCCCGGTGTGGTGAAAAAACCATAGGTTATAGACCATATATAGTTAGGAATTAGCATTTAAAAAACCTTATTTTACTCACACAAAACCATTGAAATTCCATATATAGTTAGTTGCACTAACTATATATCGTGCACCCGCAATCCACTGCTGATCATGTCACATATTACATCATTCATGACATGGTCAGTGACATCACTGATGACATCACTGATGACAACATCCAGTGATTATGTGTTTCTGTAAAGTTTAAATATGTTTTACATATTGAAGAATGAGTGGATGTATAAGTGTCTGAATGAAGGTTTTAGTAGGTGCGTGATTGACTGTATGAGTGAGTGATTAAATGCGTCTTACTGAATGCACGGGTTAGTGACTAAACTGTCTAAAAGTGTGCATCAGTATGTCTGTTGTTGTGCAAGCTGCTGCACGTGTTGATCAGTAGCTATATAAGTTGCTATATAGGTTATTGATTGGTTGCACAAGTATTTGTATGGGAGACTGAGTGTGTGTATGGCTGGCTGGGAGGTGTGTGACTCTGTGCAGATCAATGTGTACTTGTATCAGTGATTCTATAAGAGAGTAACTATGTGTTAGTATATATTTCAAAAATGTAAGGTGTTCTGTGTTTAACTGTATAGATGAGAAAATGGAAGTGTGATTGATTCTTTTCAGGACTGACTAGGTGTGTGAGTAACTCCATGGATGAGTGGCAGAGTGTGAGTGTCTGTATAGGTGTATGAGTGCATATGATAGTGTTGTAAAGATGAGTGATTGTATGTATGAATGATTGTATGAGTGAATGTGTGTGTAGACATAGGAATCAGTGAGTGCGTATGTAGTAACTAGTATTGGTGTGTCAATGGTTTCAAAAATGATACTCTCTATTTAACACTGGGTGTAACGGAGGTTATATTAGAGTGTGAGGAGATGCATTGTATTATCACATGAATGATATCATCAGTGATGTGATCATTGATGTCAAGTGAGATGTCATCAGTGATGTCATTTGAGATGTCATCAGTGATGTCATCAGTGATGTCACTGACCATGTCATGAATGATGTAATATGTGACATGATCAGCAGTGGATTGCGGGTGCGCGATATATAGTTAGTGCAACTAACTATATATGGAATTTCAATGGTTTTGTGTGAGTAAAATAAGGTTTTTTAAATGCTAATTCCTAACTATATATGGTCTATAACCTATGGTTTTTTCAGTGAATTTTCAAGGTTTTGTAAATGCTAATTCCTAACTATATATGGTCTATAACCTATGGTTTTTTCAGTGAATTTCATTGGTTTTTTAACAGCTAATATCTGTAGCTGTAAAATGTATTCTTCTTTAAATCCAAAAATATATTTTATATGTTTATTAATAACTTTTTTTTTTAATATTTTTTTTTCTTCGTTCCCGCTTCGCGAATCGGGAAGCTTCCCGTTAGCTGACCTTGATGCCGCGAAATAGACCGCGAGCCGGTAAACGTTTCTTTACCGCAACTGCCGCGTTAGAAAACAACATCGTGACGCCTCCCGTCCGCATGACGTTTCGCGTTGTCGCGTGATACGTCATATGACGTGCTACGTTAGCGAACTCGTACGCTTACCGAGTCGCAAAGCACAGGTTTCTGGAAGCAAACCGGGAGGCCCTGCAAAGCGCGTAACATACACACAGCAGGTCATGTGACTTGGTAATAACACTTTTCATTGGTTCATTTCACTTTCGGTTTCCTAATGATGTAAGACTAGGTCATATGATCTAAAATGAAGACTTTTCATTGGTTGAGAACTATTTTTTTTCCCAAATGGTGAAAATCCCTCCTTCTTCCCTCACTCTGACTTTCATCATTGTGAGAGAAAGACCCTTTGTTACCAGTGAGCAATGGCTTCTTTACTAGCTTCAGCTGGTGCTTCCCCACCACCTCCACCACATCCAAGGAAGAGTGGACCACCTGCTAAAGTTATAATTCAGCAAGAAGAGGAAGAAGAGGAACAGGACGACCTAGATAATCTCCCTATTATGGCCAGAAGATCTGTTGTACCGGAAGTAACGGGACCAGAGGGCAGGGAGATGGTGCCAAATATACAAACGAGATTTCGTGAAGTAAAACAAGTCTGCGTACATTGCAGTGGATTCATTTGCTACGGAGAAAGTAGCATCACTCTGATCAACAGAGCTATTGACAATCATGCTCATGTTTGTCCGAAACTCCCCAAACAATAAATTCTTTTTTTTTGTTTTCTTGCTCCTGTTGAGCCCTTTACAATGAATCGTTTTCGTTGCCCCCTCCGAAAAAAAAACAAAAAAAATATAAAACTGTTCAGAAAAATTCAAAAAAAGTAAAAAAATGTTCAGAAAAATAATAAAAAAAATATAAAACAACAAAAACAATTTAAAAAAAAGTTATTTTCAGAACTACCTCCCCGTTATTAAAAAATTGGTACAATATTTGCAACTGTGCCAACCTCTATTTCTCTTAGTTCGCTTCCCAGTTCGCTCCCCGGTACGCGAACCGGAAGCGAACCAAAAAATTTTAAAAAAAAAAAAGAACAGTAAGTATAAGGGAAGGAAACAGACACTTATGTTAAAAGAAAGACAGCTATAAGGGAGTAAACTAGAGATACTATTACCCGTAATCCACTGCTGATGATGTCACATATTACATCATTCATGACATGCTCAGTGACATCATCAGCAGAGGATTGCGGGTAACAGTATCCCTAGTTTATTCCCTATAGCTGTGTTTCTTTTAACATAACTGTCTGTTTCCTTCCCTTATACTTACTGTTCTTTTTAAAAAATTTTTTTAGATCAGTCAGAAACAGTGAAAGTAATGAAATATAAAAGACTACGTAGAATATGAGCACTGTATGCAACAACTTTGACACTTACAGAAGCCTCACCTTC
Organism: Lissotriton helveticus; assembly: GCF_964261635.1. Classification (NCBI taxonomy): domain Eukaryota; kingdom Metazoa; phylum Chordata; class Amphibia; order Caudata; family Salamandridae; genus Lissotriton; species Lissotriton helveticus. The sequence continues at coordinate 1,351,517,519 of NC_136061.1, read as the reverse complement.
TCCATGCCTCCTACACAGTTCTACATGTACATCATAAATGCAAACAGAACAGAATTAATTATACATGTTAAATGGTTTATTTTTGCTGTTCTCAGAATGTATCAAATTTCACTAAAACAGTGACTTGAAGGTATTCATCATATAACAGCGGGGGAAAAAAAACACAATCAAAATGATTGTGTTTAAAAAACCCATACAACATTAGAAATCAGAATTCAGAACTCCTTAAAGTTAACTTACTTTCCATGACGGCCAAGGATGTCCTATGAACAGCTTACACTCTGTTGTGCTGTTATTACTTTCAACCCGCCACTTTCTGAAAGAAAACCTCCATCGTTTTCAAAAACATGTTACATACAATAAATGACTTCTTGCTCTCTACCACAAGATTCCACAAGGCCAAATCTTGTCAGAGCCATGTATAACTCTTGGATTTCTTGTTAGCCAATCCCGTCTTTTCGCATTTCCGCAACTTTCAGAATTAAAATGTTGAAGATCATTTACACAATCCTGGACTAGTAATATCTTCCCCTTCTTGCTCAATCATGTTCTACATTTCCTATCACACTGATACTGCTTACTATGAAGCAGACTTACACTACCTTTATGACTAGTACAATTATTTAATTCTCTACATCACTTTTAATCACAAAGCAATGTAAAACAGTAGACAGCATTGCAGACTTACATTCCCTCTACTCCATGTTTTGATTCGCTGCTTCAATTAGCTTATAAAAAGAAATAGTTTTTCTGAACTCATTCAAAGTGCACGTATTTCTCAATAACGTCCAGTGTTATGGTAAAAAGTTATGTCTCTGTACTACACTTATCTTCAAGGCCAAATAGTGTAGGAGCCATGAGAACTTCTTGAAATTCCTCAGAGCACATCCCGAGATTCTTTCCCTAAAATTTTGGTTTTAAAAACACCAGGTAAGAGTTTTTAAGGTCATATGGCAATTTTTTTTTGAAAATTAAAACAGAATCATTGCAGAATGACCAGCCATTTCTACACTTTAAATAAGCTGTATAATGTCCTGATGTTATTGAAGAACCATCATGATATATAATTGCTACAGTTACAAAAGTCCTTCCTGATATTGACAACTGTGAAGCCACAACATTTTTAATTAAAGTTGTCAATTTTGTTCCATCAGGCCTACATCGTTGGAACATTAAAATGACATACTGGCCATATGTTCGTATAAATAATGTGGACATCATTTCAGATTTACATTGCCTACACTCCATATTGTGATCAGCTGCTTTTACTAGCTTATTAAAAGAGACTGATTTACTGTCTGGCAAAGTTAAATATATAAGTCTACACTAGTACTACTTGATACCCTACAGTTCTCGCAGTCATGCTGCCATTGATAAGAAAGCCCAAACAGATGATCTACATCTACACCTTCAGCATGTAATACATCAAGCATATACATTAAAAACTCCTGACAATCTTGCTGACTATTTTGAGAGAATTGTGTTTGGCCTGAACATCTGTCTAACAGATTTCGAATTTCAGACACACTTTCTATGTTTGTTCTATCAGTGCTACATTTCTCTAACACAGAATTTAACAAACTGCAAAATCTTTGATCAGAATTGACCACAATCTCTTCTTTTACATTTTGTAGAGAAAACAAAACATTAACCACTACATTAGCATAGCAGTTGACACCAGAACTGTTTTCAAATTGAAAACCAACAACATCTTCAACAGAATCCTTTTTGTTTCTGCTTATAATTTCAGGTTCATCGACTTTTCGTCTTTTTGCTACAACCTCCCCAGTATTGGTCACATTTCTTCGTTTCCGGCCTACCACACGTTTCTCAAACAAAGGATACTGAGGCAAATGTGGCGCATACTCTCTTCTCAACCTATTGTATTCCTTAACACAATCTAGATCCGCACAAATGTTTGTGACATCACACTCAATCAAGTACAATCCCGATAAAGTCCTAACTCGTGACAATGCCACATATGCCATACCCTCCTTGAACACAGAACTGCCAATATTCACCAATGCACAGTCTACACTTAAACCTTGCGATTTATGGATTGTCACCGCATATGCCAAGCAAACAGGAAACTGCTTACGACGAACATATAAGTCTTTTACAAGCAAAAATCTAGCAGAAAAACGAGCAATTAGCTGTACTTCCTCAATGCCATCAAATTTAATTTTTAAAAATTCAATTCCATCTCTATTTCTGTATTTCACAAAATCAACAACATTACCCATTGATCCATTTACCAGACCTCTTTCAACATGTAAATTCCTTCTTAAAATTATACGGCAGTTCAAGCACACATTCAGAGTCTTTTCAAAACCCGCAGTTTTAGATATACTCTTCTCTAATGAATCCAATTTTGTTTTCAGATTCTCAGACAAAATAATTGTTGATCCCATATGCTCTACTCTGTCAATAGCTTCCAATTTCACAATCTCTTGCTTTTCTAAATGCAACATTTTGTTGTTGAATTTGGCACATTCTGCAAGAGTTGGCATCAAACATATTCCAGATTTTTTCTCAGTAACTTTCTGAAAAATATTCTCAGGCACAACATCTTCGTCTGGATATAAATTTGTCAGTAATCGTGCATGTAAAGCTTCTTTCCCATGCTCGGTCACTTTTCCAATTCTAACATCTTGTAGAATAGTCTTGTAAACTTCATCCTTTGCCTGACGCATATTTTCATGCAGTTCAGCATAATTGAAGTTTAACCATATATTGACGTTGCCAATACTCCCTAAGCACTTCCTGGTATCTTCATGCGTGAGCATTTTGAACACAGGTTGCCCTTTCACTGGTGTCCGCTGCAGAAGATCTCCGAAAACAATGATGTGTTTGCCACCAAATAACACATCATACTCTGTTTTGAGAACTTCTTGCATTCTCAAATGCACAAAGGCAAGCATGACATTGGAAACCATGCTTACTTCGTCAATGATAAGAAGTTTCATTTTCCTCAAGACTCTTGAAACTTCAAAACAAGCATCTCCAGATAGCTTGTGATATTCTAATTTGTTGTCATGCTCCACTGGCAGCATCAGTAAACGATGTAAAGTAATCCCTTTAATGTTATGTGCAGCCAGTCCAGTTGGAGCGGTGACAACACAAGACAGCGATGACTCTGTCCTTTCCTGCAAATAACATGAAATTGCTTTAATAAGGAAACTTTTTCCAGTTCCCGCTTCTCCACTCACGTACAGTCGGACAGGCTTCAACGACGTACATGAGCACTCTTTCTTGTCATGACTTAATCCATGATCAATTTGCATGGTAAGTTCGTCATATATTTTCCTCTGCTCAACGTTGAGTTGTCTTTCCAACTCTTCTAAGTTAACCACATCCTCCTGAGCATGTGCCATGGCTCTTTCCACTTCATTCATAGCAGTGGCAGCTTCATTTTCGATAAGAGGTCCTCCTAGTGGATCCTGACTCAATGAAGCAGAACTCTGACTGTCCTGAGAACTGTCTCTGGCAATCTCGGCTGCAATCGTTGCTTCCTGCTCAATTTCCACATTCAACATTTCTACATATTTGGGAAAAGCAGGACATTCTATGGTCTCCTTGGCAGCATTGAATGAGTCTTCGTAACAAAGGAAATCTCCAAGCAGTTCCTCTTCTGCACGCCAAGGCTTAAAAAGTTGCAAAAGTGCTAAATAGAAAAACTCCTTTTTTTCAGGAGATTCGCCACTCAATTTTCGATGGTTTATCAAGTGGCATTTTCTTTGCTTCACCAGACATCCCTCACTTCCTATTACAGCATACACTCCTTTCTCAGTATCTTCTTTGATGTTCCTCTTGAATATGTAATTTTGCAGAACCTCATACAGACAAACATTCTCGAGGTGACTGCTTCGATTTGGATAATATGTATCCAACATGTTGCTCTTCAAAATGTCGGTACTGTTTGCCTCCTTTTCCGCCAAATACTCAATTTCCTGCACAGGTTTCAGAACTCGATTACGCGTTGCAGCAAGACCAACACTCGCCCAAACGATACTCCTGGACTTGGCATAGAGACTTGCTGAAGACAACCGGTCAGAACATTCGTAAGCTCCGATTTCTCGATGCGACAACATCTTCAGACTGAAACTGTACAACTTCTTGCTGAGGCTCTTTTCATGGGAAATGTCCTCCCACATATCCTTCAATTCTGTCTTCTCTTTTTTGGTGATGTAAGATGTCACATACCGAGCCACAGCCATACAGTTATCAGCCACAAACTGTATATCCATGTTAGCATTCCACATGGACAAAATCACCGGGTTATAGTCGTTGATGTACTTAGACTCTTCGTTCCTCTTCAAATTGTATGTGTTTTTAGGTGATTTCTTCATCACATTATGTCGCAGCGAAGACATCAAACTGTTCACTCTTCCTTTAGAAATCACCGATCGTGGAAAGCCGAAACGACATTTGGTGTAGAACTTGTCTTTGTTCCGGAATTTACGACGACAGTACTTTCCACATCGATGGCTTTGGAAACGTAGAACTTTTTCTCTTAGGCTTTTTTTCTCCTTTGCATTTGGAACAGCACACGTAGAATACTGTTCTATGAAACTCATCACTGAGTCGTCTGCATCCGTTCCAAATTTAGGTGCATCCTTGATCCACAGCAACATATGTATATGAGGAGCACATCTTGCTTGGTACTCCTTCCTCCAGAAGAAATCCAACACCTCTCCAAGAGGTGGATTCTTCTTATTCATGATGAAAGACATCATACCTTCAAATCTATGATTGAAGTACCTACATACATTGACTGGATCCAAAGAGCACAGTTCTCCGGGTGTCTTGAATTCGATGTTTTCTACGTTAGCATTTGCCTCTCGTAGAAATTCAAGTAAGTCTTCCCAGCCATACTCAGCACAGCTCAAAGTGAGGAACCATGTGGGAGTTCCTAAGTTCCTCAGCATACATTTTAAATCACCATGACGACGGTACCAGTACTCATTAGTACCACGCTGACACGCCATGAGATTAATCAGGTGAGAATCCAAAATACTGTCTTGGACATTGACTTTATCCATAAAGTCACTTGCCGAGATGTTTTGCATGTGTATACCACTTTTCAAGATGTGGTTCACTGCATATGACAGTCCAGACAGATCGCTTTCAAACAGGAGATGAAACAAATAAGGAATGCATTGTCGAAACCTAGGATCTCCTGCATACAATCGCAAAGTCCGGTATTCAGAAGCAGGAATTTGATGAGGTCGCTCATCATATCTTCCTCCCTGACCTGTTGGAAAAAGCTGTGGGAAACACCGAGCTTCCAAACTTTCCTCCCAAACACTAATGGGACTCCCTTTCGCTTGTTTCATTTGAAACAACTCAATAGCATTCCCCATGACTTCCTTGGAATGCAAAGGATGAACACTATAATGTTCATATATTTCTTCACTAGTACAGGGTTCTACTTTCTCAATTTGACCAGCACACAAATCGCTATCCTCTTCCTCACTTACTTCCTCTTCTGCAACATATACATTTTTATAGTATTTATTATATTTTTTCAAATACAATGTTGCCCTTTTGACTTTCCTAACATCTACTAAATCTTGCCATATTTTCTTATTCTTTGTCGGAACCCCATTAACTAAGATAACAAGAGGTTCCTCTTCCACTTTTTCTACTCCAATTGTGTTAATGTTTTTCTTCAAATCTAGAGGCAAATAAACAACTCTTCCCTTTAATCCTCTCTGTAAATCTGATGGAGGCAATTTCCCTGTCTTTGGCTCCATTCTTACAATAGCCTGAAAGGGATGGATACTTTGAATCAAAATAGATTCATAAGTATTTAAATCCTTCAATTCAGAAGGAATCTCAACCAATTCCAGATTATTATGAACTGCTCTAGCAGGCATCTGGTTTTGATTTAATTTGTTACAACAATAAGTACACACACGTTGATCCAATCCCAAATCAAAACAATTTTCTACCATCAAGTATGTTGTAAAATCCTTCCATTCACTATTATTTTCCCTTTCACTTTTTCCATATAAATCCACTAACTTAGTCTGATTCTTATAATAAGTGCGTCGACAACACACACAAGTGAAATTTGGCCTCTCACTTGATTTCACCTCAAACGTCGCAATTTCCCTCTGGAAATTATCTGTACTGGAAACCTGTACACTATCTTCCACATTACTCTCTTCTTCTTGGTCAATTTCAACATTCTCCTCTTTACTTCCAAAGTAACAAAACTCAATTTCTTCACATATATTCTTCACATCTATTTCAGAACCATGCAAAAGAGCAGCGCATAATTGTTTAAGCATAATTGCTGGACTCTTAGCATAATACAACATTCTAACTAATTTCCTCACTTTATTATGATGCACTGCTAGCATCCTGAAATGATGAAAAACACTCTGGCATACTCTCCTGGAAAGACAAGCCAGTGAATGACCATGCAAACCTATCACTTCTCTCACTCTGCAAGGATCTAATTCTTGCAACAACTTCATTTTCTGCTTCAAACTTTTCTTACTAAATGACCATATAAAATCACAAAGCAAATTGATGGAATCCTGTCGTACACTGCAAATACTACTACACTTCCAGGTGTACACAGGACCCTTAGGACGTCTCCCTAAAACCTCATTACCTAACACCTCTTCTATCTCTGTTCTCACAAGTTTTTCTTTTTCAACTGGACAACCATCTTTCACTTCATAAGCTCGACCACTGGTGTCAACTGCATGCACCAAATCATTATCCTGGAAATAACTCTCCTCATTAAAAAATGCCTCAGAGCTTGAACTATGCATCCATTCTCCAGAAAAAACTTCACAAAAATTACTACGATTAACTATTCTCTTCCATCTACTATTTCTTTTGAAATCATAAATTACCTTGTTTAGCTTCCTAATTCTATTGATTGTCAAAATAAATAACTTACGTTTAATTTCAAATGCCTGATCAATAACTTTCTCAACTATTTTTTTTCTCTTATAAAAAACCACTTTCTGCTGACCTTTCTTAATATTTTTTAACAAATTCCCAATTATCCTGTTGCGGAACATTCGTTTACGAATATCCCTAAACTGTTGTTTCCTTCTACTTTCATGCATAGAGTTATCTCTTACTCTAGCAGTAACATTTCTCATTGGCCTTTCCTTACCATTTGAATTCTTTCTCCTTTTCTGAACTGAAACATTTTCTGTAGTAATATTTTTTTTACTACACATATTTCTTATGACTGTTTTTCGACTCTTACCCGGTGCTTTCTTGGTGACTTGACAAATCTTTTTGTTAGAGGACTGCTGCATTATTCCATGGTCCTGCTGTCTTTGACGTTTTGCAGCCTTTCTTACTCTTTCTTTGCTAGGCATCCTAAAATCTTGAAATAATCTGCAGTTGAATCTGTGGTAAAATATAATAAAAAATGTTATTAACCACTATTACCCAACAGTAAATTAATAACAGTCATCAAAAACTTAACACACTACTTAAGTATATAATATACTGAAGCCTTTCTCCAATTTTTCAATGAACAGGACTCATCTCTTCTTAACCTTGGATAAACCTCACCTACTCTGTGTCCCCTGCACATAATTAAATGTAAAGGGGCAGATTTATATTAACTAGCACATCCCCAGGGATGCACCAGTTAACGTGCACCGCTGCTCTGCCACCCACGGTGTGCCGCATTTACAATCAGATAGGACAAAGCTACATCAAAACCCTGCGCCTGCTTGAAGCAGGCATAGATCTTGACGCAGGTAGGCTGAAAGCTAAAGCAACAACTAAGTGTCGTGTGCAGAAGTTACAAAAAAGGAAAAATGGCGTTTAAACCAGTAATGAGACCATGCTAACGTAATACAGAGTAAAAATATCCAGGATCTACATCAGTTTGGGGTTCACGAACCTGGCAGGTACAAGGCACTGAGGCTTTCCACCGTGCATGTCTCATCCCAAAACATATGTGGTTTGTGAATGAAACAATTTCCCAGACCAAATGCTTTGGATTGGCTACTTCTAAAAAATTAAACACCCCTACTATCCCGGAGTTAGAGGAATATGATGGTTGGAGTAATTTTACTCGTTGTCTATTAAAGATTTACAGGCCCTACTCCGTAACTCTTCCTTTAACATTTCCAGTATAAATCCAAAAGGTTGACTGCTTTGGCAACGTGCCTTATCCACGGTTTAATAACGCTGCCTTTTGCTTTATATAAGTTTTCAAATTGTATGAAATATATACCAATAGGTCGTTATTAACCTTTAGGTAGTGGTTTTCTTCATGAAGTCTGGTCGCTTCCATACACATACAGATTTTCAAAGATGATCAAGAACTTTATCTGAATGGAGAGGAATGCACTGAGACGCCAGATCATTCACTAATGTGTAGGCACATACAGTTACACGGTTCATGCAACAAACACCGACCAAATATGGCTTGCGTGTTGCAAGGCACACCAGTTCCTGCTATCATCCCCACGTTCAAGTTCTTGGAAAATGGTAGTTATTTGATGCTCAATAATGAAGATTGTTCTGGGTTAATTAAAAGTATTCATTTTATCGTAACAGTAAATGAACGGGTTATTTGCTGCAGAAATGTTCTATTTCCTCCCACACATGAACATAGGGAGTTTTCAATCTGGCCACAAATACCAACCTTGGCAGCACATTTCAACGGCATGGCAAGAATAAGAGCTATTTTGTCTCAGAGAGAGGTGGCCTTGAGTTCGGCCCGTGAAACTTTCGTGCTTCACACAGCGAACACCCGTACAGAGGTGCAGACCCTTTTAAATACAGATTCACCTTTCCATTTCAGCAAGATGGTTCGGACTATCTCTAACGCGTCCTCCACAAAGGGCCTGGCGCACTTTTTTAAAATTGTTACCAGTGGTCTCGTGACTTCATTTGAGAAAATCTTTGGAGTCATCCCTGCTTTCTTTCATTATATATTTTTCCACTGTGCTTCGTGGATTCCCATTTTTACTTGCATTACCAGCGGACGCTCTTGTGCTTTTTTACATTTTTAAATATGGATGTCCCTCCTGTGCAAGCTCCCGCCCTGAAGCTGCTGACACTGTTCCGCAATCGCATGCTAGAATATTATGGCACAATGCCGTTGGCGATATTAAGCACGGCATATGGATTATCTTTTCTATGCTGATGTGATTCCTTCAAATCTAAGACACTAAAGTATCGGCACGCCCTAAACCAACACAAAGAGACCTTCTTAGCAAATAATATAATATGTGTATTAGGGAGGGTGAGATATAAGCAGCCGCGGGCCGTGGAGGGAGTTACGGTGAGGCAGGGAGGCGGGGAGGGGGAGAAGCAGGGTGGAGCCCTCTCTACCTTGCCCCTCCCCCTCCCCGCCTCCCTGCCCCACCGTAACTCCCTCCACGGCCCGCGGCTGCTTATAAGTGTTGCTAACTCTTATTCATTTACAGCATGTTAACATACTGTCACCATTCGCTTTTTATGTACTAGTAACTATGCTGGTAATTTTGCTACTGATAATATGTGTACTTGTATTATCTAAGATACTACGCCTGAGAAGACGGCATTAGTAAATAAACATTTCAAATACACATGTGTTCTTCTTAACTCCATGTTCTGGTTTCTAAGAAATATATAACGACCGACTGTTCATGAGTTCCACGTATCCTGAGGTACTATAAGTTCATATTCTGGATTGTCTAAACATTGAGAGTTTGTTATATCCAATGTGACACTGTACCTAGCTTGCTAAGGGGTTTTGATTACTAAGGTGAGTTTTGGGACACCCTAATTCGCCGAGGTTCCAATCCTCTGTCCACAGTTCTGTGTCAGAACAGAAACCCTGCGACAGGGGCACCCCTCAACCTTACTGGAGCTTCATCACACTTGCGATACAACTCCAGCAATGCGCCAAGTTTACGGCACAAATACGTCACGCATCTGTGCTGTTTTTGCCCCATGATGCGCCGCATTGTAAATGCAGCACACCATAGGTGACGGAACAGCGGCACAGAATGACTAACACATCCCTGGTGATGCGCCAGTCATCATAAATCTATCCCTATGCTTCTTATCTTGTTAGAGATAAACCGCCATATGTATCATCAAAGTTTTTTGCATTTCCTAAATAGCGAACTTTAAGGAATAAATAGCGATTCTTTACCATTCCTAGTTTGCGATGAGCTATTTGCTAATTACAAATTACCCATTCATTTCCATGCAGCAGGAGGCCCATAGGAATGAAGGTGCAATTTGCGATTAGCAATTACCTCATCGCAAATTACGAATTTTTCCGACGGTGCAGGGGTGTCTCAAGAACACCCTGCTGCACCCCTGAAAAAGAAATTTGGGGTCATATGGCGCACATACATTTTGAAAACATTCCTTTACCTCAAAAACGATTTTCAACTCATAATTTGAAAACACTGCACATGGGGAAATGACTTAAAATGTCCTTAAGACACATAAAAGCATTTTTTGATTGCCTTTGCAGCATGTTTCAATCACCTTTAACATGCCTATGTAACGGAAACATTCAAAATCTAAATTTGCCATGCACAGGTGGGAGCATATTTACAAGCAATTTGCTCCACAGACAAACTTCTTACATTGAAATGGGAAAAATAACATCAGAGACTCTCAATTACCTTATAAAGAAGCAGACACCATTATGTCCTTCTCATCAATATTAAAACCATTGCTTTTTCTCAAAAACGATTTACAAGTCATAATTTGAAAACACTACACAGCTCCTATGCACATAAAAGCCCTGTCAGTACTAATACTTCACATTTTCTCCAATTACAATTTCTCAAAGAAACAAAATCTATTTGTGAAACACTTGAGACAAAGCAACATTTGAAAAACACAACTTTCTTCATAATTTTCTCCTTAAAGCACACTATTTTCTATCTAAATTAAAGAAATCTTTTCTCACCTTAGCAAATACTTTGAGTTTCAAAACAGTCTCAGAAACACACCAATTTGTCTTCAGCAGAGCAAAAGGTATGCACTCCAGAGTCTGCAGCTATCAAAAGCACAGAAATGCTGTAATTCCTCACACATATCTCTCATGTCACCCAATCAAAACTCTTCCCTCACTTTTTTTCAAAGCAAAACCCTTCCCCCCTCTGCCCCCTCTCTGCTTTTTCTGCATAGCAACCACCTCTTGCAAGACCTCTCACACAACAATGTTGCAATTGAACTCTGAACTCTCAGTGCACCTGCATATCCAGAGCATTCTTTCATTTAATGATTTTTTCTTCGCCACTCAAAATACATCTTTCAACGAACTCATCCATGCACACTAACTTTCTGTTTTCAGCAATCAAAATCCACCAATCACTCTTACTGCTTCATTAACACAGAAACTCCTCAGTTTTTTTCATTTTACACTCTCATTTTTTCAACTGCCATTTCATTGCCACACTTCATCTGACTGCAGCAGAACCTTCTCTCACCATGTTTTCTGTCTGGATTGTTGGACATAGTTACATATATTGGGCTCAAAGGTACGCTGAAAACAGGAATGTACCTAACCTCAATTTACAAGATGTGGAAATTAAGTGGTTTGGCCACAGAGGATTAAAATGTCACCAATTGATACCATTGGTGAAAACCTTTATGCATTTGCCAAAACCTGACCTGTTAATTGTGCACTGTGGAGGTAATGATTTGGGCACTTTGACTGGGGTAGGTCTGGAAATGCTTTTAAAGGACACCTTTGAGCAATTGATGGCACTTTTTCCTCAGACTGCCTTGGTATATTCAAATATATGCCAAAGACAGAAATGGAGGTGGTCGAACCAATTTTGTCCACAAATTGAGAAGTCGAGGAAGCATGTAAACAAATCTGTTTCAGCTTACATGAGAGACCATGGAATGGGCTCCCTGTACAACAATAACTTGCGTTACTACATGCAAGATATCTACAGAGGAGATGGAGTTCACTTCTCAGATGAGGGCAACAGAGTTTTCACTCTGAATTTAAGAATGTGCATTGGTACCTACTTAGAAGTACCTAAATGTACCATAAACCCAAAAGCTCTTCTCAGAGCTACCCTACATCTGATCACTCACAATTATTATTTTACTCTAACTTTTTTCACTAATTTTCAAGAAAGTACGCTCCCCAGAACGCTTCCCGGTTCGCGAACCGGGCGCACTCCACGCAAAAAAACTAAAAAAACTGTATATTTTTTTTTGCCCTGCGAGACCCCTTCAAAGCCTCCACATCAAACCTAGGGGGTCAGGGACGATCTACTATGCCCCCTTATGGTCATTTGCCCCTTCGCTTTGGCCTCCTCTTGTCTCTCGATCCTACCGAGAGACAAGATGGCGGCCGCTACGGACTGTTTGGAATGTTTACAGACGCCGAAAAACCAATCAGCTTCGCAAACCTCCGTAACGCGAAAAGTACGCGAAGCGGAGCGCTGTTACAGATATATATCTTTTTTTGAACGTTAATTTCTCAAAATCCACTGGAGCACATATATTGAGACCTAGCAAAGGCACATCGGGCTACCAGTCCCTACAATTTTGCCAAGTTTTGTGCAAATCCATTCAGCCGTTCGATTATTATTATTTTATTTTTTTTTGCCCCGCGGGGCCCTTTTAAAACCTCCACATCAAACCTAGGGGGTCAGCGAGGATCTACTATTCCCCCTTATGGTCATTTGCCCCTTCGCTTTCGCCTCCTCTTGTCTCTCGATCCTACCGAGAGACAAGATGGCGGCCGCTACGGACTGTTTGGAATGTTGACAGACGCCGGAGAACCAATCAGCTTCGCTTCACAAAGCTCCGTTGCGCGAAAAGTACGCGTCCTGGGACGCTGCCAGGTCCGCTGTTACAGATATATATCTTTTTTTGAACGTTAATTTCTCAAAATCCACTGGAGCACATATATTGAGACCTACAAAAGGCACATCGGGCTACCAGTCCCTACAATTTTGCCAAGTTTCGTGCAAATCCATTCAGCCATTCGGGCTAAAAGTGAGGCCAACCGCCCTATGGAAATTAACATGGGAAAAACGCGTTTTGGGACCCCCCTTTTTTCTCGGCCCCCCCTTGACGAACCCCCCCAAAATTTTCAGGGGCTGCTCAGAAACATAATGTGCCATTTTCCTGAAAATTTCAGCCAATTCCGTCCACAAACGCCAAAGTTATTAGACATAGAATTTTCAAAAATCCCATAGAGAAAAAATCCTAACTATATATTACCTACTGGCGGTCGCCAGTAGGTATATATAGTTAGGATTTTTTCTCTATGGGTTTTTTGAAAATTCTATGTCTAATAACTTTGGCGTTTGTGGACGGAATTGGCTGAAATTTTCAGGAAAATGGCACATTTTGTTTCTGAGCAGCCCTTGAAAATTTGGGGGGGGTTCGTCCAGGGGGAGCCGAGAAAAAAGGGGGGTCCCAAAACGTGTTTTTAACATTGAGTTTTCCATAGGGCGGTTGGCCTCACTTTTAGCCCAAACGGCTGAATGGATTTGCACGAAACTTGGCAAAATTGTAGGGACTGGTAGCCCGATGTGCCTTTTGTAGGTCTCAATATATGTGCTCCAGTGGATTTTGAGAAATTAACGTTTAAAAAAAGATATATATCTGTAAGCGCGGACCAGGCAGCGCTCTGGTTCGCGGACTTTTCGCGCAACGGAGCTTTGTGAAGCGAAGCTGATTGGTTCTCCGGCGTCTGTCAACATTCCAAACAGTCCGTAGCGGCCGCCATCTTGTCTCTCGGTAGGATCGAGAGACAAGAGGAGGTCAAAACAAAGGGGGAAATAACTATAAGGGGGCATAGTAGATCCTCGCTGACCCCCTAGGTTTGATGTGGAGGTTTTAAAAGGGCCCCGCGGGGCAAAAAAAAAATAATAAAAATAATAATTGAACGGCTGAATGGATTTGCACGAAACTTGGCAAAATATTAGGGACTGGTAGCCCGATGTGCCTTTGCTAGGTCTCAATATATGTGCTCCAGTGGATTTTGAGAAATTAACGTTCAAAAAAAGATATATATCTGTAACAGCGCTCCGCTTCGCGTAACGGAGGTTTGCGAAGCTGATTGGTCATTCTGTCACTGGGCTATAGTTGGGCTACATCTGGCTGATATTTGGGCTACATTTGTTTTTTTGTGTGTCTGGCGGCCATCTTTGGGCTACATTGGGCTACATTGGGCTTCATTGGGCTACATTCGGCTAATTAGCAAATAGCTCATCGCAAACTAGGAATGGTAAAGAATCGCTATTTATTCCTTAAAGTTCGCTATTTAGGAAATGCAAATAACTTTGATGATACATATGGCGGTTCATCTCTAACAAGATAAGAAGCATAGGGATAGATTTATGATGACTGGCGCATCACCAGGGATGTGTTAGTCATTCTGTGCCGCTGTTCCGTCACCTATGGTGTGCTGCATTTACAATGCGGCGCATCATGGGGCAAAAACAGCACAGATGCGTGATGTATCTGTGCCGTAAAGGTGGCGCATTGCTGGAGTTGTATCGCAAGTGTGATGAAGCTCCAGCAAGGGTCGGGGGTGCCCCTGTCGCAGGGTTTCTGTTCTCACACAGAACTGTGGACAGAGGATTGGAACCTCGGCGAATTAGGGTGTCCCAAAACTCACGTTAGTAATCAAAAACTATTTAGCAAGCTAGGTACAGTGTCACATTGGATATAACAAACTCTCAATGTTTAGACAATCCAGAATATGAACTTATAGTACCTCAGGATACGTGGAACTCATGAACAGTCGGTCGTTATAGATTTCTTAGAAACCAGAACATGGAGTTAAGAAGAACAGATGTGTATTTGAAATGTTTATTTACTAATGCCGTCTTCTCAGGCGTAGTACCTTAGATAATAAAAGTACACATATTATCAGTAGCAAAATTACCAGCATAGTTACTAGTACATAAAAAGTGAATGGTGATAGTATGTTAACATGCTGTAAATGAATAAGAGTTAGCAACACTTATAAGCAGCCGCGGGCCGTGGAGGGAGTTACGGTGAGGCAGGGAGGCGGGGAGGGGGAGAAGCAGGGTGGAGAATACAAGTACACATATTATCAGTAGCAAAATTACCAGCATAGTTACTAGTACATAAAAAGCGAATGGTGACAGTATGTTAACATGCTGTAAATGAATAAGAGTTAGCAACACTTATAAGCAGCCGCGGGCCGTGGAGGGAGTTACGGTGGGGCAGGGAGGCGGGGAGGGGGAGGGGCAAGGTAGAGAGGGCTCCACCCTGCTTCTCCCCCTCCCCGCCTCCCTGCCCCATCGTAACTCCCTCCACGGCCCGCGGCTGCTTATATCTCACCCTCCCTAATACACATATTATATTATTTGCTAAGAAGGTCTCTTTGTGTTGGTTTAGGGCGTGCCCATACTTTAGTGTCTTAGATTTGAAGGAATCACATCAGCATACACCAGCTCTCTCTTCATGTGAACCGCATCAACTGTTGTGTATGTGTGTTCGGCAAAGCAATATAAAACCCGCCTCATGCCCAGAATTGGCAGAAGTTGCACTTATGTTATGAGTATGAAGTCGTGGAGATCAGACCTCATAACAATTCTGTATCGTGTTGTTCTTGAAACTTTAGCACTCGCTGTACAGATATAGTTTAACAAGTAAAGCAGATAGTAGACCAATAACATATTATTCTCATGTAAACCACGATGAACTACTAGGTGGAAAGCTAAAGCAACAACTAAGTGTCGTGTGCAGAAGTTGCAAAAAAGGAAAAATGGCGTTTAAACCGGTAATGAGCCCATGCTAACTTAACACGGTGTAAAGATATCCAGGACCTAGATGACACCTCCTCATGATCCGGAAACGAACTGAATAAGATAATAGAAGTGCCATCTCATGAGAGCAGATTGCAAGTTTATATGTGGACGGTCCGCAAGGTAAAGCATTAAAAACTAGGAAAATTCAATGCTAAAGAAAAATAAAACAGCCAAGTACTTTATCGAGTCTTAAGCCAATAGGCAAGGTAAATAATAAAAACTTGACAAATAAGTCAATGAATTGTCAATGAAATGCTAGTACTCAGCATATCAAACATGAAAGAGGTCTATGACATAACTGTGTATGCAAAATAAGCTGCAACAGCCTCCAATAGGAAGTCACCGTCTTCATCCGAAAACAGTTCAGCCATCCAATTTAAAAGCGGAAAAGAACATACGTGCTCTCCCAGCACCGGATCCTCTATCACCATCAGAGGACAGCTCGGTGGGTTTTCAAGAAAGCTGTGTTCCAAGAAAGACTGTGCTGCCGCCAGTAAATTCCAGGGACCAAGTAGTCCATGCATCAATGCCACAGCCAT
Organism: Lissotriton helveticus; assembly: GCF_964261635.1. NCBI lineage: Eukaryota > Metazoa > Chordata > Amphibia > Caudata > Salamandridae > Lissotriton > Lissotriton helveticus. Next base: position 1,351,501,219 of record NC_136061.1, on the reverse strand, counting down.
AATCCTTTCGCCAGGACAAATCAACTCGTGAGTAATGATAGGAGTCATCAGCTGATTAAAGTCGACGTCAGGAGAAACCGGTCCGCAGAGACACAAATCAATGGCCCAATCGAAATCACAGGTCAGGCAGTGAAATACAGGCTGGACACAGGTGAAGTAGGAGAACCGAAAAGATAATCCATATGCCGTGCTTAATATCGCCAACGGCATTGTGCCATAATATTCTAGCATGCGATTGCGGAACAGTGTCAGCAGCTGCAGGGTCGGAGGTTGCATAGGAGGGACATCCATATTTAAAAATGTAAAAAAGCACAAGAGCGTCCGCTGGTAATGCAAGTAAAAATGCCAATCCACGAACCAGAGTGCAGAAAATACAATGAAAGGGAGCAGGGATGACTCCAAAGATTTTCTCAAATGAAGTCACGAGACCACTGGTAACAACTTTAAAAAAGTGTGCCAGGGATTTTGTGGAGGATGCGTTAAAGATAGTCGGAAACATGTTGCTGAAATTGAAAGGCAAACCTGTGTACGGGTGTTCGCTATGTGAAGTACGAAAGTTTCACGGGCCGAACTCAAGGCCACCTCTCTCTGAGACAAAAGAGCTCTTATTCTTGCCATGCCGTTGAAACGTGTCCCAAGGTTGGTATTTGTGGCCAGATTGAAAACTCCCTATGTTCATGTGTGGGAGGAAATAGAACATTTCTGCAGCAAATAACCCGTTCACTTACTGTTACGATAAAAGGAATACTTTTAATTAACTCAGAACAATCTTCATTATTGAGCATCAAATAACTACCATTTTCCAACAACTTGAACGTGGGGATGATAGCAGGAACTGGCGTGCCTTGCAACACGCAAGCCATATTTGGTCGGTGTTTGTTGCATGAATCGTGTAACTGTATGTGCCTACACATTAGTGAATGATCTGGCGTCTCAGTGCATTCCTCTCCATTCAGATAAACTTCTTGATCATCTTTGAAACATCTGTATGTGTATGGAAGCGACCAGACCTCATGAACAAAAGCACTACCTAAAGGTTCATAAAGACCTATTGGTATATATTTCATACAATTTGAAAACTTATATAAAGCAAAAGGCAGCGTTATTAAACCGTGGATAAGGCATGTTGCCAAAAAACCCGCAATCCTCTGCTGATGATGTCACTGAGCATGTCATGAATGATGTAATATGTGACATCATCAGCAGTGGATTATGGGTAATAGTATCTCTAGTTTACTCCCCTATAGCTGTCTTTCTTTTAACATAAGTGTGTGTTTCCTTCCCTTATACTTACTGTTTTTGGTTCGCTTCCAGTTCGCGTACCAGCGAGCGAACTAGGAAGCGAACTAAGAGAAATAGAGGTTGGCACAGTTCCAAATATTGTACCAATTTTTTAATAACGGGGAGGTAGTTCTGAAAAGAACTTTTTTTTTTATTTTTCTGAACATTTTTTTACTGTTTTTGAATTTTTCGGAACAGTTTTATATTTTTTTGGGTTTTTCTTGGAGGGGGCAATGAAAACGATTCATTGTAAAGGTCTCAACAGGAGCAACAAAACAAAAAAAAGAAGTATTTATTATTTTGGGCGTTTCGGACAAACTTGCATATGATAGTCAATAGCTCTGTTGATCAGAGTGATGCTTCTTTCTCCGTAGGAAATGAATCCATCGCAAAATACGCAGGTGTGTTTTACTTCACCAAATCTCATTTGTATATTTGGCACCATCTCCCTGCCCTCTGGTCCCGTTACTTCCGGTACAACAGATCTTCTGGCCATAATAGGGAGATTATCTAGGTCGTTCCGAAACTGTGCAGCACTGTAGTTGTTAGGATGCCACCTAGTCATATGGCGATGCATTGTGTAGTTTCCGAAACTGTATTTTTTGTCGGTCCCTCTGGACAGTCTATCTTGACATATAAGGCAAGTTACGTATCTTGCATTTACTTTTTTCTGACCTTTGGGAATTTTAAAAAATTGCCAAATGAAGTTTTCTTTCCGGTGAGACGTCTTGGGCTGCTCAGGCAAAAACTGCCTCTCTTCGTGCTCGTCCTCCTGTTCCTCTTCTTCTTCTTCTTGTTGAATTACAACTTGAGCAGGTGGTCCACTCTTCCTTGGATGTGGTGGAGGTGGTGGGGAAGCACCAGCTGAAGCTACTAAAGAAGCCATTGCTCAGTGTTCACAAAGGGTCTTTCTCTCACAATGATGAAAGTCAGAGTGAGGAAAGAAGGAGGGATTTTCATCATTTGGGAAAAACAAGAGTTCTCAAGCAATCAAAAGTGTTCATTTTAGATTATATGACCTAGTCTTACATCATTAGGAAACCAAAAGTGAAATGAACCAATGAAAAGTGTTATTACCAAGTCACATGACTTGCTGTGTTTACGTTAAGCGCTTTGCAGGGCCTCCCGGTTTGCTTCCAGAAACCTGCGCTTTGGCACTCGCTTCGCGTACCAGTTCGCTAACGTAGCACGTCATATGACGTATCACGCGACAACGTGAAACGTCATGCGGACGGGAGGCGTCACGATGTTGTTTTCTAACGCGGCACTTGCGGTAAAGAAACGTTTACCGGCTCGCGGTCTATTTCGCGGCATCAAGGTCAGCTAACGGGAAGCTTCCCGATTCGCGAAGCGGGAACGAAGAAAAAAAAATATTTAAAAAAAAAATTATTCATAAACATATAAAATATATTTTTGGATTTAAAGAAGAATACATTTTACAGCTACAGATATTAGCTGTTAAAAAACCAATGAAATTCACAGAAAAAACCATAGGTTATAGACCATATATAGTTAGGAATTAGCATTTACAAAACCTTGAAAATTCACTGAAAAAACCATAGGTTATAGACCATATATAGTTAGTCATTTGAGATGTCATCAGTGATGTCATCAGTGATGTCACTGACCATGTCATGAATGATGTAATATGTGACATCATCAGCAGTGGATTGCGGGTGCGCGATATATAGTTAGTGCAACTAACTATATATGGAATTTCAATGGTTTTGTGTGAGTAAAATAAGGTTTTCTAAATGCTAATTCCTAACTATATATGGTCTATAACCTATGGTTTTTTCAGTGAATATATATATATATTACCTACTGGCGGTCGCCAGTAGGTATATATAGTTAGGATTTTTTCTCTATGGGTTTTTTGAACATTCTATGTCTAATAACTTTGGCGTTTGTGGACGGAATTGGCTGAAATTTTCAGGAAAATGGCACATTTTGTTTCTGAGCATCCCTTGAAAATTTGGGGGGGGTTCGTCAAGGGGGGGCCGAGAAAAAAGGGGGGTCCCAAAACGTGTTTTTAACATTGAGTTTTCCATAGGGCGGTTGGCCTCACTTTTAGCCCGAACGGCTGAATGGATTTGCACGAAACTTGGCAAAATTGTAGGGACTGGTAGCCCGATGTGCCTTTTGTAGGTCTCAATATATGTGCTCCAGTGGATTTTGAGAAATTAACGTTTAAAAAAAGATATATATCTGTAACAGCGGACTGGGCAGCGGCCCAGGACGCGTACTTGTCGCGCAACGGAGCTTTGTGAAGCGAAGCTGATTGGTTCTCCGGCGTCTGTCAACATTCCAAACAGTCCGTAGCGGCCGCCATCTTGTCTCTCGGTAGGATCGAGAGACAAGAGGAGGTCAAAACAAAGGGGGAAATAACTATAAGGGGGCATAGTAGATCCTCGCTGACCCCCTAGGTTTGATGTGGAGGTTTTAAAAGGGCCCCGCGGGGCAAAAAAAAATAATAATAATAATAATCGAACGGCTGAATGGATTTGCACGAAACTTGGCAAAATATTAGGGACTGGTAGCCCGATGTGCCTTTGCTAGGTCTCAATATATGTGCTCCAGTGGATTTTGAGAAATTAACGTTCAAAAAAAGATGTATATCTGTAACAGCGCTCCGCTTCGCGTAACGGAGGTTTGCGAAGCTGATTGGTCATTCTGTCACTGGGCTATAGTTGGGCTACATCTGGCTGATATTTGGGCTACATTTGTTTTTTTGTGTGTCTGGCGGCCATCTTTGGGCTACATTGGGCTACATTGGGCTTCATTGGGCTACATTCGGCTAATTAGCAAATAGCTCATCGCAAACTAGGAATGGTAAAGAATCGCTATTTATTCCTTAAAGTTCGCTATTTAGGAAATGCAAAAAACTTTGATGATACATATGGCGGTTCATCTCTAACAAGATAAGAAGCATAGGGATACATTTATGATGACTGGCGCATCACCAGGGATGTGTTAGTCATTCTGTGCCGCTGTTCCGTCACCTATGGTGTGCTGCATTTACAATGCGGCGCATCATGGGGCAAAAACAGCACAGATGCGTGATGTATCTGTGCCGTAAAGGTGGCGCATTGCTGGAGTTGTATCGCAAGTGTGATGAAGCTCCAGCAAGGGTCGGGGGTGCCCCTGTCGCAGGGTTTCTGTTCTCACACAGAACTGTGGGCAGAGGATTGGAACCTCGGCGAATGCATTGCTGGAGTTGTATCGCAAGTGTGATGAAGCTCCAGCAAGGGTCGGGGGTGCCCCTGTCGCAGGGTTTCTGTTCTCACACAGAACTGTGGACAGAGGATTGGAACCTCGGCGAATTAGGGTGTCCCAAAACTCACGTTAGTAATCAAAAACTCCTTAGCAAGCTAGGTACAGTGTCACATTGGATATAACAAACTCTCAATGTTTAGACAATCCAGAATATGAACTTATAGTACCTCAGGATACGTGGAACTCATGAACAGTCGGTCGTTATAGATTTCTTAGAAACCAGAACATGGAGTTAAGAAGAACAGATGTGTATTTGAAATGTTTATTTACTAATGCCGTCTTCTCAGGCGTAGTACCTTAGATAATAAAAGTACACATATTATCAGTAGCAAAATTACCAGCATAGTTACTAGTACATAAAAAGTGAATGGTGATAGTATGTTAACATGCTGTAAATGAATAAGAGTTAGCAACACTTATAAGCAGCCGCGGGCCGTGGAGGGAGTTACGGTGAGGCAGGGAGGCGGGGAGGGGGAGAAGCAGGGTGGAGAATACAAGTACACATATTATCAGTAGCAAAATTACCAGCATAGTTACTAGTACATAAAAAGCGAATGGTGACAGTATGTTAACATGCTGTAAATGAATAAGAGTTAGCAACACTTATAAGCAGCCGCGGGCCGTGGAGGGAGTTACGGTGGGGCAGGGAGGCGGGGAGGGGGAGGGGCAAGGTAGAGAGGGCTCCACCCTGCTTCTCCCCCTCCCCGCCTCCCTGCCCCATCGTAACTCCCTCCACGGCCCGCGGCTGCTTATATCTCACCCTCCCTAATACACATATTATATTATTTGCTAAGAAGGTCTCTTTGTGTTGGTTTAGGGCGTGCCCATACTTTAGTGTCTTAGATTTGAAGGAATCACATCAGCATACACCAGCTCTCTCTTCATGTGAACCGCATCAACTATTGTGTATGTGTGTTCGGCAAAGCAATATAAAACCCGCCTCATGCCCAGAATTGGCAGAAGTTGCACTTATGTTATGAGTATGAAGTCGTGGAGATCAGACCTCATAACAATTCTGTATCGTGTTGTTCTTGAAACTTTAGCACTCGCTGTACAGATATAGTTTAACAAGTAAAGCAGATAGTAGACCAATAACATATTATTCTCATGTAAACCACGATGAACTACTAGGTGGAAAGCTAAAGCAACAACTAAGTGTCGTGTGCAGAAGTTGCAAAAAAGGAAAAATGGCGTTTAAACCGGTAATGAGCCCATGCTAACTTAACACGGTGTAAAGATATCCAGGACCTAGATGACACCTCCTCATGATCCGGAAACGAACTGAATAAGATAATAGAAGTGCCATCTCATGAGAGCAGATTGCAAGTTTATATGTGGACGGTCCGCAAGGTAAAGCATTAAAAACTAGGAAAATTCAATGCTAAAGAAAAATAAAACAGCCAAGTACTTTATCGAGTCTTAAGCCAATAGGCAAGGTAAATAATAAAAACTTGACAAATAAGTCAATGAATTGTCAATGAAATGCTAGTACTCAGCATATCAAACATGAAAGAGGTCTATGACATAACTGTGTATGCAAAATAAGCTGCAACAGCCTCCAATAGGAAGTCACCGTCTTCATCCGAAAACAGTTCAGCCATCCAATTTAAAAGCGGAAAAGAACATACGTGCTCTCCCAGCACCGGATCCTCTATCACCATCAGAGGACAGCTCGGTGGGTTTTCAAGAAAGCTGTGTTCCAAGAAAGACTGTGCTGCCGCCAGTAAATTCCAGGGACCAAGTAGTCCATGCATCAATGCCACAGCCATAATCCTTTCGCCAGGACAAATCAACTCGTGAGTAATGATAGGAGTCATCAGCTGATTAAAGTCGACGTCAGGAGAAACCGGTCCGCAGAGACACAAATCAATGGCCCAATCGAAATCACAGGTCAGGCAGTGAAATACAGGCTGGACACAGGTGAAGTAGGAGAACCGAAAAGATAATCCATATGCCGTGCTTAATATCGCCAACGGCATTGTGCCATAATATTCTAGCATGCGATTGCGGAACAGTGTCAGCAGCTGCAGGGTCGGAGGTTGCATAGGAGGGACATCCATATTTAAAAATGTAAAAAAGCACAAGAGCGTCCGCTGGTAATGCAAGTAAAAATGCCAATCCACGAACCAGAGTGCAGAAAATACAATGAAAGGGAGCAGGGATGACTCCAAAGATTTTCTCAAATGAAGTCACGAGACCACTGGTAACAACTTTAAAAAAGTGTGCCAGGGATTTTGTGGAGGATGCGTTAAAGATAGTCGGAAACATGTTGCTGAAATTGAAAGGCAAACCTGTGTACGGGTGTTCGCTATGTGAAGTACGAAAGTTTCACGGGCCGAACTCAAGGCCACCTCTCTCTGAGACAAAAGAGCTCTTATTCTTGCCATGCCGTTGAAACGTGTCCCAAGGTTGGTATTTGTGGCCAGATTGAAAACTCCCTATGTTCATGTGTGGGAGGAAATAGAACATTTCTGCAGCAAATAACCCGTTCACTTACTGTTACGATAAAAGGAATACTTTTAATTAACTCAGAACAATCTTCATTATTGAGCATCAAATAACTACCATTTTCCAACAACTTGAACGTGGGGATGATAGCAGGAACTGGCGTGCCTTGCAACACGCAAGCCATATTTGGTCGGTGTTTGTTGCATGAATCGTGTAACTGTATGTGCCTACACATTAGTGAATGATCTGGCGTCTCAGTGCATTCCTCTCCATTCAGATAAACTTCTTGATCATCTTTGAAACATCTGTATGTGTATGGAAGCGACCAGACCTCATGAACAAAAGCACTACCTAAAGGTTCATAAAGACCTATTGGTATATATTTCATACAATTTGAAAACTTATATAAAGCAAAAGGCAGCGTTATTAAACCGTGGATAAGGCATGTTGCCAAAAAACCCGCAATCCTCTGCTGATGATGTCACTGAGCATGTCATGAATGATGTAATATGTGACATCATCAGCAGTGGATTATGGGTAATAGTATCTCTAGTTTACTCCCCTATAGCTGTCTTTCTTTTAACATAAGTGTGTGTTTCCTTCCCTTATACTTACTGTTTTTGGTTCGCTTCCAGTTCGCGTACCAGCGAGCGAACTAGGAAGCGAACTAAGAGAAATAGAGGTTGGCACAGTTCCAAATATTGTACCAATTTTTTAATAACGGGGAGGTAGTTCTGAAAAGAACTTTTTTTTTTATTTTTCTGAACATTTTTTTACTGTTTTTGAATTTTTCGGAACAGTTTTATATTTTTTTGGGTTTTTGTTGGAGGGGGCAATGAAAACGATTCATTGTAAAGGGCTCAACAGGAGCAACAAAACAAAAAAAAGAAGTATTTATTATTTTGGGCGTTTCGGACAAACTTGCATATGATAGTCAATAGCTCTGTTGATCAGAGTGATGCTTCTTTCTCCGTAGGAAATGAATCCATCGCAAAATACGCAGGTGTGTTTTACTTCACCAAATCTCATTTGTATATTTGGCACCATCTCCCTGCCCTCTGGTCCCGTTACTTCCGGTACAACAGATCTTCTGGCCATAATAGGGAGATTATCTAGGTCGTTCCGAAACTGTGCAGCACTGTAGTTGTTAGGATGCCACCTAGTCATATGGCGATGCATTGTGTAGTTTCCGAAACTGTATTTTTTGTCGGTCCCTCTGGACAGTCTATCTTGACATATAAGGCAAGTTACGTATCTTGCATTTACTTTTTTCTGACCTTTGGGAATTTTAAAAAATTGCCAAATGAAGTTTTCTTTCCGGTGAGACGTCTTGGGCTGCTCAGGCAAAAACTGCCTCTCTTCGTGCTCGTCCTCCTGTTCCTCTTCTTCTTCTTCTTGTTGAATTACAACTTGAGCAGGTGGTCCACTCTTCCTTGGATGTGGTGGAGGTGGTGGGGAAGCACCAGCTGAAGCTACTAAAGAAGCCATTGCTCAGTGTTCACAAAGGGTCTTTCTCTCACAATGATGAAAGTCAGAGTGAGGAAAGAAGGAGGGATTTTCATCATTTGGGAAAAACAAGAGTTCTCAACCAATCAAAAGTGTTCATTTTAGATTATATGACCTAGTCTTACATCATTAGGAAACCAAAAGTGAAATGAACCAATGAAAAGTGTTATTACCAAGTCACATGACTTGCTGTGTTTACGTTAAGCGCTTTGCAGGGCCTCCCGGTTTGCTTCCAGAAACCTGCGCTTTGGCACTCGCTTCGCGTACCAGTTCGCTAACGTAGCACGTCATATGACGTATCACGCGACAACGTGAAACGTCATGCGGACGGGAGGCGTCACGATGTTGTTTTCTAACGCGGCACTTGCGGTAAAGAAACGTTTACCGGCTCGCGGTCTATTTCGCGGCATCAAGGTCAGCTAACGGGAAGCTTCCCGATTCGCGAAGCGGGAACGAAGAAAAAAAAATATTTAAAAAAAAAATTATTCATAAACATATAAAATATATTTTTGGATTTAAAGAAGAATACATTTTACAGCTACAGATATTAGCTGTTAAAAAACCAATGAAATTCACAGAAAAAACCATAGGTTATAGACCATATATAGTTAGGAATTAGCATTTACAAAACCTTGAAAATTCACTGAAAAAACCATAGGTTATAGACCATATATAGTTAGTCATTTGAGATGTCATCAGTGATGTCATCAGTGATGTCACTGACCATGTCATGAATGATGTAATATGTGACATCATCAGCAGTGGATTGCGGGTGCGCGATATATAGTTAGTGCAACTAACTATATATGGAATTTCAATGGTTTTGTGTGAGTAAAATAAGGTTTTCTAAATGCTAATTCCTAACTATATATGGTCTATAACCTATGGTTTTTTCAGTGAATATATATATATATATTACCTACTGGCGGTCGCCAGTAGGTATATATAGTTAGGATTTTTTCTCTATGGGTTTTTTGAAAATTCTATGTCTAATAACTTTGGCGTTTGTGGACGGAATTGGCTGACATTTTCAGGAAAATGGCACATTTTGTTTCTGAGCATCCCTTGAAAATTTGGGGGGGGTTCGTCAAGGGGGGGCCGAGAAAAAAGGGGGGTCCCAAAACGTGTTTTTAACATTGAGTTTTCCATAGGGCGGTTGGCCTCACTTTTAGCCCGAACGGCTGAATGGATTTGCACGAAACTTGGCAAAATTGTAGGGACTGGTAGCCCGATGTGCCTTTTGTAGGTCTCAATATATGTGCTCCAGTGGATTTTGAGAAATTAACGTTTAAAAAAAGATATATATCTGTAACAGCGGACTGGGCAGCGGCCCAGGACGCGTACTTGTCGCGCAACGGAGCTTTGTGAAGCGAAGCTGATTGGTTCTCCGGCGTCTGTCAACATTCCAAACAGTCCGTAGCGGCCGCCATCTTGTCTCTCGGTAGGATCGAGAGACAAGAGGAGGTCAAAACAAAGGGGGAAATAACTATAAGGGGGCATAGTAGATCCTCGCTGACCCCCTAGGTTTGATGTGGAGGTTTTAAAAGGGCCCCGCGGGGCAAAAAAAAATAATAATAATAATAATCGAACGGCTGAATGGATTTGCACGAAACTTGGCAAAATATTAGGGACTGGTAGCCCGATGTGCCTTTGCTAGGTCTCAATATATGTGCTCCAGTGGATTTTGAGAAATTAACGTTCAAAAAAAGATGTATATCTGTAACAGCGCTCCGCTTCGCGTAACGGAGGTTTGCGAAGCTGATTGGTCATTCTGTCACTGGGCTATAGTTGGGCTACATCTGGCTGATATTTGGGCTACATTTGTTTTTTTGTGTGTCTGGCGGCCATCTTTGGGCTACATTGGGCTACATTGGGCTTCATTGGGCTACATTCGGCTAATTAGCAAATAGCTCATCGCAAACTAGGAATGGTAAAGAATCGCTATTTATTCCTTAAAGTTCGCTATTTAGGAAATGCAAAAAACTTTGATGATACATATGGCGGTTCATCTCTAACAAGATAAGAAGCATAGGGATACATTTATGATGACTGGCGCATCACCAGGGATGTGTTAGTCATTCTGTGCCGCTGTTCCGTCACCTATGGTGTGCTGCATTTACAATGCGGCGCATCATGGGGCAAAAACAGCACAGATGCGTGATGTATCTGTGCCGTAAAGGTGGCGCATTGCTGGAGTTGTATCGCAAGTGTGATGAAGCTCCAGCAAGGGTCGGGGGTGCCCCTGTCGCAGGGTTTCTGTTCTCACACAGAACTGTGGGCAGAGGATCGGAACCTCGGCGAATGCATTGCTGGAGTTGTATCGCAAGTGTGATGAAGCTCCAGCAAGGGTCGGGGGTGCCCCTGTCGCAGGGTTTCTGTTCTCACACAGAACTGTGGACAGAGGATTGGAACCTCGGCGAATTAGGGTGTCCCAAAACTCACGTTAGTAATCAAAAACTCCTTAGCAAGCTAGGTACAGTGTCACATTGGATATAACAAACTCTCAATGTTTAGACAATCCAGAATATGAACTTATAGTACCTCAGGATACGTGGAACTCATGAACAGTCGGTCGTTATAGATTTCTTAGAAACCAGAACATGGAGTTAAGAAGAACAGATGTGTATTTGAAATGTTTATTTACTAATGCCGTCTTCTCAGGCGTAGTACCTTAGATAATAAAAGTACACATATTATCAGTAGCAAAATTACCAGCATAGTTACTAGTACATAAAAAGTGAATGGTGATAGTATGTTAACATGCTGTAAATGAATAAGAGTTAGCAACACTTATAAGCAGCCGCGGGCCGTGGAGGGAGTTACGGTGAGGCAGGGAGGCGGGGAGGGGGAGAAGCAGGGTGGAGAATACAAGTACACATATTATCAGTAGCAAAATTACCAGCATAGTTACTAGTACATAAAAAGCGAATGGTGACAGTATGTTAACATGCTGTAAATGAATAAGAGTTAGCAACACTTATAAGCAGCCGCGGGCCGTGGAGGGAGTTACGGTGGGGCAGGGAGGCGGGGAGGGGGAGGGGCAAGGTAGAGAGGGCTCCACCCTGCTTCTCCCCCTCCCCGCCTCCCTGCCCCATCGTAACTCCCTCCACGGCCCGCGGCTGCTTATATCTCACCCTCCCTAATACACATATTATATTATTTGCTAAGAAGGTCTCTTTGTGTTGGTTTAGGGCGTGCCCATACTTTAGTGTCTTAGATTTGAAGGAATCACATCAGCATACACCAGCTCTCTCTTCATGTGAACCGCATCAACTATTGTGTATGTGTGTTCGGCAAAGCAATATAAAACCCGCCTCATGCCCAGAATTGGCAGAAGTTGCACTTATGTTATGAGTATGAAGTCGTGGAGATCAGACCTCATAACAATTCTGTATCGTGTTGTTCTTGAAACTTTAGCACTCGCTGTACAGATATAGTTTAACAAGTAAAGCAGATAGTAGACCAATAACATATTATTCTCATGTAAACCACGATGAACTACTAGGTGGAAAGCTAAAGCAACAACTAAGTGTCTTGTGCAGAAGTTGCAAAAAAGGAAAAATGGCGTTTAAACCGGTAATGAGCCCATGCTAACTTAACACGGTGTAAAGATATCCAGGACCTAGATGACACCTCCCCATGATCCGGAAACGAACTGAATAAGATAATAGAAGTGCCATCTCATGAGAGCAGATTGCAAGTTTATATGTGGACGGTCCGCAAGGTAAAGCATTAAAAACTAGGAAAATTTAATGCTAAAGAAAAATAAAACAGCCAAGTACTTTATCGAGTCTTAAGCCAATAGGCAAGGTAAATAATAAAAACTTGACAAATAAGTCAATGAATTGTCAATGAAATGCTAGTACTCAGCATATCAAACATGAAAAAGGTCTATGACATAACTGTGTATGCAAAATAAGCTGCAACAGCCTCCAATAGGAAGTCACCGTCTTCATCCGAAAACAGTTCAGCCATCCAATTTAAAAGCGGAAAAGAACATACGTGCTCTCCCAGCACCGGATCCTCTATCACCATCAGAGGACAGCTCGGTGGGTTTTCAAGAAAGCTCTGTTCCAAGAAAGACTGTGCTGCCGCCAGTAAATTCCAGGGACCAAGTAGTCCATGCATCAATGCCACAGCCATAATCCTTTCGCCAGGACAAACCAACTCGTGAGTAATGATAGGAGTCATCAGCTGATTAAAGTCGACGTCAGGAGAAACCGGTCCGCAGAGACACAAATCAATGGCCCAATCGAAATCACAGGTCAGGCAGTGAAATACAGGCTGGACACAGGTGAAGTAGGAGAATCGAAAAGATAATCCATATGCCGTGCTTAATATCGCCAACGGCATTGTGCCATAATATTCTAGCATGCGATTGCGGAACAGTGTCAGCAGCTGCAGGGTGTGAGGTTGCATAGGAGGGACATCCATATTTAAAAATGTAAAAAAGCACAAGAGCGTCCGCTGGTAATGCAAGTAAAAATGCCAATCCACGAACCAGAGTGGAGAAAATGGAATGAAAGGAAGCAGGGATGACTCCAAAGATTTTCTCAAATGAAGTCACGAGACCACTGGTAACAACTTTAAAAAAGTGCGCCAGGGACTTTGTGGAGGATGCGTTAAAGATAGTCGGAAACATGTTGCTGAAATTGAAAGGCAAATCTTAATTTAAAAGGGTGTGCACCTCTGTACGGGTGTTCGCTATGTGAAGTACGAAAGTTTCACGGGCCGAACTCAAGGCCACCTCTCTCTGAGACAAAAGAGCTCTTATTCTTGCCATGCCGTTGAAACGTGTCCCAAGGTTGGTATTTGTGGCCAGATTGAAAACTCCCTATGTTCATGTGTGGGAGGAAATAGAACATTTCTGCAGCAAATAACCCGTTCACTTACTGTTACGATTAAAGGAATACTTTTAATTAACTCAGAACAATCTTCATTATTGAGCATCAAATAACTACCATTTTCCAACAACTTGAACGTGGGGATGATAGCAGGAACTGGCGTGCCTTGCAACACGCAAGCCATATTTGGTCGGTGTTTGTTGCATGAACCGTGTAACTGTATGTGCCTACACATTAGTGAATGATCTGGCGTCTCAGTGCATTCCTCTCCATTCAGATAAACTTCTTGATCATCTTTGAAACATCTGTATGTGTATGGAAGCGACCAGACCTCATGAAGAAAAGCACTACCTAAAGAATACATTTTACAGCTACAGATATTAGCTGTTAAAAAACCAATGAAATTCACAGAAAAAACCATAGGTTATAGACCATATATAGTTAGGAATTAGCATTTACAAAACCTTGAAAATTCACTGAAAAAACCATAGGTTATAGACCATATATAGTTAGGAATTAGCATTTAGAAAACCTTATTTTACTCACACAAAACCATTGAAATTCCATATATAGTTAGTTGCACTAACTATATATCGCGCACCCGCAATCCACTGCTGATGATGTCACATATTACATCATTCATGACATGGTCAGTGACATCACTGATGACATCACTGATGACATCTCAAATGACATCACTGATGACATCATCTAGTGTCTGTGTGTTTTTGTAAAGTTTAAATACGTTTTACATATTGAAGAATGAGTGGATGTATGGAAGACTGAGTGTGTGTGTGGCTGGCTGGGAGGTGTGTGACTCTGTGCATATCAATGTGTACTTGTATCAGTGATTGTATAAGAGAGTAAGTATGTGTTAGTATATGTGTGAAAAGTATGGTGTTCTGTGTTTAACTATAGATGAGGAAATCGAAGTGTGATTGATTCTTCACAGGACTGACTAGGTGTATGAGTGCATATGATAGTGTTCTAATAATAACTGACTGTATGTATGAGTAATTGTATGGGTGAATGAGTGAATGTGTGTGTAGACGTACGAATCAGTGAGTGCGTATGTAGTAACTGGTATTGGTGTGTCATGATGTCATCAGTGATGTCATTTGAGATGTCATCAGTGATGTCATTTGAGATGTCATCAGTGATGTCATCAGTGATGTCACTGAAGTATGGTGTTCTGTGTTTAACTGTATAGATGAAGAAATGGAAGTGTGATTGATTCTTTACAGGACTGACTTGGTGTGTGAGTAACTCCATGGATGAGTGGCAGTGTGTGACTGTCTGCATAGGTGTATGATTGCATATGATAGTGTTGTAATAATGAGTGACTGTATGTATGAGTGATTGTATGGGTGAATGAGTGAATGTGTGTGTAGACGTAGGAATCAGTGAGTGCGTATGTAGTAACTGGTATTGGTGTGTCATGATGTCATCAGTGATGTCATTTGAGATGTCATCAGTGATGTCATCAGTGATGTCATTTGAGATGTCATCAGTGATGTCATCAGTGATGTCACTGACCATGTCATGAATGATGTAATATGTGACATCATCAGCAGTGGATTGCGGGTGCGCGATATATAGTTAGTGCAACTAACTATATATGGAATTTCAATGGTTTTGTGTGAGTAAAATAAGGTTTTCTAAATGCTAATTCCTAACTATATATGGTCTATAACCTATGGTTTTTTCAGTGAATATATTACCTACTGGCGGTCGCCAGTAGGTATATATAGTTAGGATTTTTCCCTATGGGATTTTTGAAAATTCTATGTCTAATAACTTTGGCGTTTGTGGACGGAATTTGCTGAAATTTTCTGGAAAATGGAACATTTTGTTTCTGAGCAGCCCCTGAAAATTTGGGGGGGGGTTCGTCCAGGGGGGGCCGAGAAAAAAGGGGGGTCCCAAAACGTGTTTTTAACATTGAGTTTTCCATAGGGCGGTTGGCCTCACTTTTAGCCCGAACGGCTGAATGGATTTGCACGAAACTTGGCAAAATTGTAGGGACTGGTAGCCCGATGTGCCTTTTGTAGGTCTCAATATATGTGCTCCAGTGGATTTTGAGAAATTAACGTTTAAAAAAAGATATATATCTGTAACAGCGGACCGGGCAGCTCCCCGGTTCGCGGACCGGGGCGCGTACCAGAACTTCGCGTAGCGAAGCTGATTGGCTCTCCGGCGTCTGTCAACATTCCAAACAGTCCGGAGCGGCCGCCATCTTGTCTCTCGGTAGGATTGAGAGACAAGAGGAGGCCAAAACAAAGGGGGAAATAACCATAAGGGGGCATAGTAGATCCTCCCTGACCCCCTAGGTTTAATGTGGAGGCTTTAAAAGGGCCCCGCGGGGCAAAAAAAATAAAAAAAAAAAATTGTTTTTTTGCGTGGGTAGCGCCCGGTCCGCGAACCGGGAAGCGTTCTGGGCAGCGTACTACAATGAAAAATGAATGATAGACTTTTCAAATGCTGTATGTTAATTGATTGTTGGTTTTGTTGATTATTTTTTATTTTCTTTATATATATATTCACTGAAAAAACCATAGGTTATAGACCATATATAGTTAGGAATTAGCATTTACAAAACCTTGAAAATTCACTGAAAAAACCATAGGTTATAGACCATATATAGTTAGGAATTAGCATTTAAAAAACCTTATTTTACTCACACAAAACCATTGAAATTCCATATATAGTTAGTTGCACTAACTATATATTGCGCACCCGCAATCCACTGCTGATGATGTCACATATTACATCATTCATGACATGGTCAGTGACATCACTGATGACATCACTGATGACATCTCAAATGACATCACTGATGACATCACTGATGACAACATCCAGTGACTATGTTTCTGTAAAGTTAAAATATGTCTTACATATTGAAGAATGAGTGGATGTATAAGTGTCTGGACGAAGGATTTAGTAGGTGCATGACTGAATGTATGAGTGAGTGATTAAATGTGTCTCACTGAGTGCATGGGTTAGTGACTAAACTGTCTTAATTTGTGCATCATTATGTCTGTTGTTCTGTAAACTGCTGCATGTGTTGATCAGTAGCTATATGAGTAACTATATGGGTTATTGATTGATTGCCCAAGTATTTGCATGGGAGACTGAGTGTGTGTGTGGCTGGATGGGAGGTGTGTGACTCTGTACAGATCAATGTGTACTTGTATCAATGATTGTATAAGAGAGTAAGTATGTGTTAGTATATGGTTGAAAACGTAAGGTGCTCTATGTTTAACTGTATAGAGTAGAAAATGGAAGTGTGATTGATTCTTTACAGGACTGACTAGGTGTGTGAGTAACTCCATGGATGAGTGGCAGAGTGTGAGTGTCTGTATAGGTGTATGAGTGCATATGATTGTGTTGTAAACATGAGTGATTGTATGTATGAATGATTGTATGGGTGAATGAGTGAATGTGTGTGTAGACGTAGGAATCAGTGAGTACGTATGTAGTAACTAGTATTGGTGTGTCAATGGTTTCCAAAATTATACTCTGTTTTTAACACTGGGTGAAACAGAGGTTATATTAAAATGTGAGGAGATGCATTGTATTGTCACATGAATGATATCATCAGTGATGTGATCATTGATGTCAAGTGAGATGTCATCAGTGATGTCATTTGAGATGTCATCAGTGATGTCATCAGTGATGTCACTGACCATGTCATGAATGATGTAATATGTGACATCATCAGCAGTGGATTGCGGGTGCGCAATATATAGTTAGTGCAACTAACTATATATGGAATTTCAATGGTTTTGTGTGAGTAAAATAAGGTTTTTTAAATGCTAATTCCTAACTATATATGGTCTATAACCTATGGTTTTTTCAGTGAATTTTCAAGGTTTTGTAAATGCTAATTCCTAACTATATATGGTCTATAACCTATGGTTTTTTCAGTGAATTTCAATGGTTTTTTAATAGCAAATATCATAAGCTGTCGAATGTCAAGTACGTGGTAAGAATTTTTTTTTTCGTGTTTATGCACACTGATCTGCTTTGATTGCTGCCCCCCACCCCTCATTTCTATTAGGAGTACTCTCTCTTTGCAGATAGTGAAGGGTAGTTAACGCAGCCCTTTCCCCCTTTGTAATCCGTCGTGCCTGCTTCTCTCTCCATTTGATTGATTGTTCTCTTTGGTTCATTCTCTATTTACAAACAAGCACAGAGTCGCAATACTCTGTTTAGTCTTTGCAGATAGCGAAAAATCGTGTAAAAAAACAAAAGGAATCGAGCAAAATCAGTAGGCCACTAATGGGATCTCTTTTGACCTCGCTAAAATAGAAACATTAGGAACAACCTGTTGAAAATAGCAATGCGTATGTATATAAGCGGCGTTCATTTGTGTTCACAGTACCCCTTGTTGATTGTTTCAATCGAGCATTGAATTGTTCGAAGTTAATTCTCTTAACGATCTTCTCTACCTGCAAACGAGGAAGAATAGGAATATTCTATCTCCCTTTGCAGATAGTGAAGGGTAGGTAACGCAAGCCTTTAACACGTCGTACCTATTTCATTCCTCATTGATTGATTGATTGTCCGAACATTGACTGTTTGGGAATTAGTTCTTTTTGGAGGTATTCCCTGTTTGCAAATAAACGTAGGAAAATCTTTGCAAGTAGTGAAAGGGTACGTAATGCGGACCTTTCTCCCCCGTTGTAATCTGTCATGCCTATCTACTCCCCACTGATTGATGCACCTGTTTCACCCGGACCATTTACTAGACATACGTCATCTGGCCCGACCAGAGAGCACCCCTAGTGAAAAGGACATATGCAATAATAACGAAGTGATCACTGTATCCTGTTAACAGAAACTTTAGCATGAAACAACCTGGAAAGAAAAGAATAGGAAAACGAAAATCAGTAGGCCACTGATGAACATGAACTTTTATTAAACAACGAACAAAGAAACGATAACATAACGTAATGATAAAACCTATTAATGTCCTAGAAACAAGAAAACGTTAAAATATGCCAGTGGTGAGAGACCAGAAAAACAGTAAGAGAAACCAAATCACCCCTCGCTGTCCCACCGCCTGCCACGCCAAAAAAATCGATAGACTAGGGAAAATGCAAGTCAGTAGAACATCCGCCCCCACTCTGGAAACTTCCAAGGTGGGGCAGGGTTCCGGCTACGCCCAGCCGGGAGCAGCCCATATAAGGCAGGTCCTGCTGCCACGCCTCGGCCAGGAGATCCTAACGTAGGGTGTAGCCGGAGGAGAGGCCGAGACCAACGGGACCCGGCCAGGGGATTGCCTTTACAACGCTGAACAGTTGCAGGGGGGGGGAATGTCTCCTCGACCCTCCCCTCTCTCTCCCAGTCCGGCCGCGGTGGCCCTTGAGAGTTGCAGGTAGTCCCGCCACATGCTCTTCCGGTCCGGCCACCAACGGTCGGGGGGCCGAGGCCGACGGAATCCGGCTGCAGCCGATAAACCAAGAAACCCGTTCATGGGGCCAGAGCCAGGGGCGTCCGGCCGACATCTACCGGAAGCCCGGCCCGAAGACGGACGGGACACTTCTTCTTTCTTGTATAATTGCTGCAACAACCCTGGGGGGGGATGTCTTGCACATGCCTCCGACCCCCCCCCCTCGTCCTCATCGCCTGGTCCGGCCATAACAAATCTCAAGCGAGACGCCGTGGGGTGCACTGGGAGGGAGAGACGGTGCGAACAGGCCTCTCCCGCCTCCCCAGTGGAGGCTTCCCAGCTGCACCCTCAGCGCTCCAGGCGCCCGGAAAAGAGTTCTTCCACTGTGGCCATGCTGCAACGTCTCGCCCGGCAGGGTGGAGCCCGTCCGCTCATTTGACCCCGCGATCGCCAGTAGCTACCGAACTCTCAAAATGGCGGTCGACCTGGCAAGAGCGGGCCCAGCATAAAGAAATGGCCCGGTCACTGGTTGACTCCACCACCGTAGTCCTCCACGACCTTGAAGATTCTAGAGGAGCCGCGGGAGTCTCCGACCCCCGATGGGGAATGACTGCCATGATCACCCGTGGAGTGACGAAACTGTATCCGCGGGACGTCGGCGCCAGCCTCACTTTGAATTACTAGAATCCTGCAGACCTCACTTCCGGTGAAAGCACAGTGTGACCCGGTAGGAAAAATTGTTGCACCCCCTCCCCTTTTTGACTGATAGTTCAAACCACCGATCCTTTCCTTTGCCCTTTTAACGGAACTTTGGACTGCCTCCCCCTCTTTTACATTTTCTAGAGAAAACAAAACATTAACCACTACATTAGCATAGCAGTTGACACCAGAACTGTTTTCAAATTGAAAACCAACAACATCTTCAACAGAATCCTTTTTGTTTCTGCTGTGACCCTGCTCCAGCACAGGCATTGTCCCCAGCAGTAATTCTGCAATGCCGGTAAGAATAGCTGTGGTGCCTACTGGACTCACTCACCCCCGCGGCGCCCCATGCCGTTATTTGCTGGGCGGCAACTTGCTAGACATCACTTTCGTGCCATCTAGATTTCAGCGCGTTCTGCTGCCTTGGAACTATTCGCACAACAGACCGCTACTGACAAGAATATTTCATTATTGGTGCTGTCAATTTCAATAAATCTATTGGATAATTCAAAAGAAATTGCCACGGTCTCTTCGTTGTTTAAATGTTTTTACTGTTTTTGTTTTGTTGTATATATTTATATGTTATTAAAGTTTTATATTCCTACTACTTTGTTGGAGTGCTATATATTTTTTATGTGACACATAATTGTAAAAACTTTGATGTACAAAGAGTCATTCCTGGAATCTTCCGCTTCAGGCTCGGTCCCCTCCCCAATCACAATACAGGATAGTTTTCAGATAGTAGGAACACGTGTGGTGTGACGGATCTCATCGGGTGTGGGCCTTGATCTACTATAACTCCTTTGAAGAGGGGTGATTCTTTACAGCTGGGGCCATAAACTACATCTGCAGGGCTAGCTGATAGCCTGGACAATCGGACACAGAGGAAGAGGAGTGTCAGAGGGTGCGGTAGTGAATAGGGCGAAAGGGAGGTGTCGGGCGGGCACAGAGTGTGATTCTCAGGGAAGAGCAGCGCAGATGGGGGAAGGTTTATTGCCCATGCATAAGACAGAGAGCGGTGGTGACCAGTGCCTGGGGGAGATGCTTACGAGGGTGAGGAGCCATGCTACGAATCGACAGCGTGCAGAGAGTGGGTCTGGTCAAGACATCTAAAATGGCTGCCGTGCACGACAAAAGTGTGGCATTTCAAAAAAGGCAAGATGGCGCAGACAATGTTTTTCAACACTTCCTCATTTCCTTCGAATCGAACGTTAACAGACGTTGGGGCATATTACCAAAGTTAAGCGATATTTATCGCTAACGATGCTTACCAACCAATTTTTTACCACTAAGCATCGTCAGAAATTATCGAAGATAAACCTTACTATTATCAAGGTTTATCGCAAATGCGATAATAAACGGCCGCAATGCATGAATATCGCTAAAAACTCAGCGATATTCATGCATTACCGAGCTAATACTCTTAGCCATGTTATCCACCTCCCATTGGATAACATGGCTAAGAACTGCTCAGGGCAGGTGTTACTTTTTGGAGATATTCGCGCTTAGCGCGAATATCTCCAAAAGTTGGTAATAGGAGATAGATATCTTGCATGTTGTAATGCAAGTTATTATGGTATATGGAACTCATACCATAATCTCTCAGGAAAGCAGAAACTGATCCTTTTGGGACCGCCTAAAAAGGCCTAGGGGGTGAGGAGTACTCTACTTTGCCCCCTTTTCACGTTCCGAACTATTTTATTTTACTCTCTTCTGTAATTACACAAAATACCAGCGATAAGATGCATCGGAGACACACAGTGAGAGAAAGGAGGCCGGAGATGAAGAAGACATGTCAAATACACATTGGAGATAATATAGTGGCAGAAGGGAAGTAAATATGAGTAAACTTACCATGTAACATAAAAATGTTGCACTCTATACTATAAGTCTCATTTTATACTACAATCACTTCGCTACAACCTCATAAATTAAAAATAAAAATAAATAATGTCTCAAACAATTTTTGATTTCTAAATATAAATTTATTCTTCAGAATTTTCTAAATTTGAAACAACTAGTAACATGTCCTCATCAGTAATTTCCTCTTCAATCATCTCATCTGGAATCTCCTCATTAAAAGTCTGCAATGATGATTCTTGTAACTCTATGGTCTCCAAACACTCGATAAATTCGCCATCAAGAGATTGATCAAAAAAATCATTCAAGTCATCTCCTCCTTCTGACAATATTTCATTATTGGTGCTGTCCATTTCAATCAATGTAGTGGAATCATTCAAGTCATCTCCTCGTGACAATATTTCATTATTGGTGCTCTCAATTTCAATCAATGTAGTGGAATCATTCAAGTCATCTCCTCCTTGTGACAATATTTCATTATTGGTGCTGTCCATTTCAATCAATCTAATGGAATCATACAAGCCATCTCCTCCTTGTGACAATATTTCATTATTGGTGCTCTCAATTTCAATCAATGTAGTGGAATCATTCAAGTCATCTCCTTGTGACAATATTTCATTCTTGGTGCTGTCCATTTCAATCAATCTAATGGAATCATACAAGTCATGTCCTCCTTGTGACAATATTTCATTATTGGTGCTCTCAATTTCAATCAATGTAGTGGACAATTCAAAAGAAATTGCCACGGTCTCTTCATTGTGAGCCATTTTATTTTGAAATTGCTTGCTGTAAATTGCAGAAAAAAATAATCACTTTCATTTATCGTTTTTAGTAATACATAATATAAAACTAACTTCATCAAGTATTTAGTATAACAGAAGGACTGCAAATAAATAACAGAAAACATTTTTCAAATTATCTTCAAGTGTACAACATAGTTCCCCTTACAAATTAACAACTCACCTTTTTAAAAGTAGCAGAAGTGTTAGTACTGTGTAAATCAAACACCAGAAATTCACCACCAAAAATTCCTCACAAATGTACCTCAGACAGTAGTATCACAAAATGGCTGTGGTTTCCTCTCATTTGACATATATACATAACCAATTAACTTTCATCACACACAAATACAAAACCAAAGTAACATTTTAATTGGTTCTAAATTTCAACACTTTCAAATGTGTTTTCCCCATGCAATTTTCCATAGGACATTTACATACGTCTACAGCCTGAATGGCTGAACGGAATTACACCAAACTTGGCAAAATGGTACATCAAACCTAAGAGGTCAGGAAGGATCTACTATGCCCCCTTATGGTCATTTCCCCCTTCGCTTTGGCCTCCTCTTGTCTCTCAATCCTACCGAGAGACAAGATGGCGGCCGCTACGGACTGTTTGGAATGTTGACAGACGCCGGAGAACCAATCAGCTTCGCAAAGCTCCGTAACGCGAAAAGTACGCGAAGCGGAGCGCTGTTACAGATATATATCTTTTTTTGAACGTTAATTTCTCAAAATCCACTGGAGCACATATATTGAGACCTAGCAAAGGCACATCGGGCTACCAGTCCCTAATATTTTACCAAGTTTCGTGCAAATCCATTCAGCCGTTCGATTATTATTATTATTATTTTTTTTTGCCCCGCGGGGCCCTTTTAAAACCTCCACATCAAACCTAGGGGGTCAGCGAGGATCTACTATTCCCCCTTATGGTCATTTGCCCCTTCGCTTTCGCCTCCTCTTGTCTCTCGATCCTACCGAGAGACAAGATGGCGGCCGCTACGGACTGTTTGGAATGTTGACAGACGCCGGAGAACCAATCAGCTTCGCTTCACAAAGCTCCGTTGCGCGAAAAGTACGCGTCCTGGGACGCTGCCCGGTCCGCTGTTACAGATATATATCTTTTTTTAAACGTTAATTTCTCAAAATCCACTGGAGCACATATATTGAGACCTACAAAAGGCACATCGGGCTACCAGTCCCTACAATTTTGCCAAGTTTCGTGCAAATCCATTCAGCCGTTCGGGCTAAAAGTGAGGCCAACCGCCCTATGGAAAACTCAATGTTAAAAACACGTTTTGGGACCCCCCTTTTTTCTCGACCCCCCCTGGACGAAACCCCCCCCAATTTTCAGGGGCTGCTCAGAAACAAAATGTGCCATTTTCCTGAAAATTTCAGCCAATTCCGTCCACAAACGCCAAAGTTATTAGACATAGAATTTTCAAAAAACCCATAGAGAAAAAATCCTAACTATATATACCTACTGGCGACCGCCAGTAGGTAATATATATACATATATATTACCTACTGGCGATAGCCAGTAGGTATATATAGTTAGGATTTTTTTCCTATGGAATTTTTGAAAATTCTATGTCGAATAACTTTGGCGTTTGAGGACGGAATTGGCTGAAATTTTCAGGAAAATGGAACATTTTGTTTCTGAGCAGCCCCTGAAAATTTGGGGGGGTTTCGTCAAGGGGGGGCCGAGAAAAAAGGGGGGTCCCAAAACGTGTTTTTCCCATGCAATTTTCCATAGGGCGGTTGGCCTCACTTTTAGCCTGAACGGCTGAATGGATTTACACCAAACTTGGCAAAATTGTAGGGACTGGTAGCCCGATGTGCCTTTGCTATGTCTCAAGATATAGGCTCCAGTGGTTTTTACGAAAATTAACTTTGAAAAATATATATTGGGCTACATTGGGCTATATATATGTTGGAGCCCAAATGTAGCCCAATGTAGCCCAATGTAGCCCAATGTAGCCCAAAGATGGCCACCAGAGACAAAAAAAACAAATGTAGCCCAAATATCAGCCAGATGTAGCCCAACTATAGCCCAATGACAGAATGTCCCAGAGTGTTCTAAAGAACAACTAGAGTGCTAACAGTCCTACTTATTACAAAGGTATGGCACACCTGAAGCCATCTTGATTGGAATAAAGTGGTAACTCTTAAAACATTTAATTTAAAAAGGAACAAAATGAGGGGGTTCATTTTGCCATAGAAAGTATGATTAGTGAATATATGACGAAATCCCGCATGTACTATTAGGCCGCAAATTAAAATAACGAAAACTTTTAGAACGAATATGACTTTAGCATACACTAAACAACTAAACTACCCTAAACCCTAAAACACTACCCCCAGCATGACCCTACACTACACAAACAGTACAACACTACCACCAACCCTAAAACACTACCCCCAGCATGACCCTACACTACACAAACACTACAACACTACCCTAAACCCTAAAACACTACCCCCAGCATGACCCTACACTACGCAAACACTACAACACTACCCAAAACCCTAAAACACTACACCCCAGCATAACCCTACACTACGCAAACACTACAACACTACCCTAAACCCTAAAACACTACCCCCAGCATGACCCTACACTACACAAACACTACAACACAACCCTAAACCCTAAAACACTACCCCCAGCATGACCCTACACTACGCAAACACTACAACACAACCCTAAACCCTAAAACACTACCCCCAGCATGACCCTACACTACGCAAACACTACAACACTACCGTAAACCCTAAAACACTACCCCCAGCATGACCCTACACTACGCAAACACTACAACACTACCCAAAACCCTAAAACACTACACCCCAGCATGACCCTACACTACGCAAACACTACAACACTACCCTAAACCCTAAAACACTACCCCCAGCATGACCCTACACTACGCAAACACTACAACACTACCCAAAACCCTAAAACACTACACCCCAGCATGACCCTACACTACGCAAACACTACAACACTACCCTAAACCCTAAAACACTACCCCCAGCATGACCCTACACTACGCAAACACTACAACACTACCCTAAACCCTAAAACACTACCCCCAGCACGACCCTACACTACGCAAACACTACAACACTACCCTAAACCCTAAAACACTACCCCCAGCATGACCCTACACTACGCAAACACTACAACACTACCCTAAACCCTAAAACACTACCCCCAGCATGACCCTACACTACGCAAACACTACAACACTACCCAAAACCCTAAAACACTACCCCCAGCATGACCCTACACAAACACTACAACACTACCCAAAACCCTAAAACACTACCCCCCAGCATGACCCTACACTACGCAAACACTACAACACTACCCAAAACCCTAAAACACTACCCCCAGCATGACCCTACACTACGCAAACACTACAACACTACCCAAAACCCTAAAATACTACACCCCAGCATGACCCTACACTACGCAAACACTACAACACTACCCAAAACCCTAAAACACTACCCCCAGCATGACCCTACACTACGCAAACACTACAACACTATCCTAAACCCTAAAACACTACGCCCAGCATGACCCTACACTACGCAAACACTACAACACTACCCTAAACCCTAAAACACTAGCCCCAGCATGACCCTACACTACGCAAACACTACAACACAACCCTAAACCCTAAAACACTACCCCCAGCATGACCCTACACTATGCAAACACTACAACACTACCCTAAACCCTAAAACACTACCCCCAGCATGACCCTACACTACGCAAACACAACACAACCCTAAACCCTAAAACACTACCCCCAGCATGTCCCTACACTAAACAACCACCACAACTCTACACTACACTAACACAACACTACACTACACAACACTACACTACACTACACAATCACTAACCCACGAAAAAATTAACACAAACCCACTTACCTCTCTCGTCATCGTGGTTTTCACAACGCAAATGCATTTACCATACATGCCTTTAAAACGTAATTCTTTGTAAAGGCATGCGCGATAAATGCACATGCGTTTTGAAACAATGCGGGATAATGGTATGCGAGGTCAATGACCTTGCGGGATAATGGTATGCGGACTGAAAGTCTGCGGGATAAAAAATGCGGGAAAATGGCTGCAAACCATGATTAGCAGCAGACTTCCCTGGTGAGCACTAGCTTTACTACAGTGATCTAATGAGCAACTAGAGTGCTAACATTCAGAATTTATGGCAAATGTGTGACACATCTGAATGCCTTCTTGGTAGAACCAAAGTAAACAAGCATTGAAAATGCAATAGATCTCGCCCTCGTTTAAGTTAAAGCCATTCTGTTTGTAATGAGGTGGCTTTTTAGCTTTGCTTTTATTAGTGTTTTTAAAACTTTCATGTAAATAACATGCATATGTATGCATATATGTATATGTATGCATGCATTTATATTTATATAGATATGCAGATTATATATGTTTATATATGTATATTACCTACTGGCGATAGCCAGTGGGTATATATAGTTAGGATTTTTTCTCTATGGGATTTCTGAAAATTCTATGTCTAATAACTTTGGCGTTTGTGGACGGAATTGGCTGAAATTTTCAGGAAAATGGCACATTTTGTTTCTGAGCAGCCCCTGAAAATTTGGGGGGGGTTCGTCAAGGGGGGCTGAAAAAAAAGGGGGGTCCCAAAACGCGTTTTTCCCATTCATTTTTCCATAGGGCGGTTGGACTCACTTTTAGCTCGAACGGCTGAATAGATTTACATGAAACTTGGCAAAATTGTAGATATGGTTTGCCCGACGTGCCTTTGCTATGTCTCAATATATGTGCTCCAGTGGATTTTGAGAAATGAACGTTTAAAAAAATATATATATCTGTGACAGCGCTCCGGTTAGCGCCCCGGTTCGCGTACCTGACGCGTAACGGAACTTCGCGAAGCGAAGCTGATTGGCTCTCCGGTGTCTGTCAACATTCTAAACAGTCCGGAGCGGCCGCCATCTTGTCTCTCGGTACGATCGAGAGACAAGATGGGGTGAAAAACGAAGGGGGAAATGAAGGAAAGGGGGCAAGGTAGACCACTCCTGACCCCCTAGGATTGATGAGGGGGATATTAAAGTGCCCCGCGGGGCAAAAAATAAAAAAATAATTTTTTTTGCGATTTTACGCCGTAGAGGCGCGTCCCGGTACGCGTACCGGGCAGCTCACAGGGCAGCTCACCGGGCAGCTCACCGGGCAGCTAACCGGGCAGCTAACCGGCAGCGTAGCTGTCAACATTGTAAACAGTCCGGAGCGGCCACCATCTTGTCTCTCGGTAGGTTCGAGAGACAAGATGTGGTGAAAAAAGAAGGGGGAAATGAAGGAAAGGGGGCAAGGTAAACCCCTCCTGACCCCCTAGGATTGATGAGGGGGATATTAAAGTCCCCCGCGATTTTTCGCGGTAGAGGCGCTTCCCGGTACGCGAAACGGGCAGCTAACCGGCAGCGTAACGGGAGTCCGCCATCTTGTGTTTTTGGAGCGTCCGGTTCGCGTACCGGGTAGCGTCCCGGTAAGCGTAACAAGGGGAAAACCAAGAGAAACAGTAAAAAAAAAATTAAGGGAATAGATTTCCAGCAAACTTGGCAAAATTGTAGGGACTGTTTGTTTGATGTGCCTTTGCAAGGCCTCAAGATATGTGCACGTGTGGATTTTGTCTAATTAAGGTTAAAAAATATATATATATCTGTAAGCGTGCTCCGGCACGCTTACGTTACGGGTTTTGTTTGCGCTGCAGAGCCGATACGTCACGGTTATGCGACGCGCCATGAGGCGTCTCACGTGGCTACGTGATACGTCACGTAATAAAGAATATATTTTACAGCTATAGATATTAGCTTTTAAAAAACCAATGAAATTCACTGAAAAAACCATAGGTTATAGACCATATATAGTTAGGAATTTGCATTTACAAAACCTTGAAAATTCACTGAAAAAACCATAGGTTAGAGGCCATATATAGTTAGCTGGACATTTTATTGACATAAAACCAATGAAATTCCATATATAGTTAGTTGCACTAACTATATATCGCGCACCCGCAATCCACTGCTGATGATGTCACATATTACATCATTCATGACATGGTCAGTGACATCACTGATGACATCACTGATGACATCTCAAATGACATCACTGATGACATCACTGATGACATCTCAAATGACATCACTGATGACATCATGACACACCAATACCAGTTACTACATACGCACTCACTGATTCCTACGTCTACACACACATTCACTCATTCACCCATACAATCACTCATACATACAGTCACTCATTATTACAACACTATCATATGCACTCATACACCTATGCAGACACTCACACACTGCCACTCATCCATGGAGTTACTCACACACCTAGTCAGTCCTGTAAAGAATCAATCACACTTCCATTTCCTCATCTATACAGTTAAACACAGAACACCATACTTCAGTGACATACCTGATGACATCACTGAAAACATCTCAAATGACATCTCTGATGACATCTCAAATGACATCACTGATGACATCATGACACACCAATACCAGTTACTACATACGCACTCACTGATTCCTACGTCTACACACACATTCACTCATTCACCCATACAATCACTCATACATACAGTCACTCATTATTACAACACTATCATATGCACTCATACACCTAGTCAGTCCTGTGAAGAATCAATCACACTTCGATTTCCTCATCTATACAGTTAAACACAGAACACCATACTTTTCACACATATACTAACACATACTTACTCTCTTATACAATCACTGATACAAGTACACATTGATATGCACAGTCACACACCTCCCAGCCAGCCACACACACACTCAGTCTTCCATACATCCACTCATTCTTCAATATGTAAAACATATTTAAACTTTACAAAAACACACAGACACTAGATGATGTCATCAGTGATGTCATTTGAGATGTCATCAGTGATGTCATCAGTGATGTCACTGACCATGTCATGAATGATGTAATATGTGACATCATCAGCAGTGGATTGCGGGTGCGCGATATATAGTTAGTGCAACTAACTATATATGGAATTTCATTGGTTTTATGTCAATAAAATGTCCAGCTAACTATATATGGCCTCTAACCTATGGTTTTTTCAGTGAATTTATATATATATATATGGGCACTATGGAAATTAACATGGGGAAAACACGTTTGGGACCCCCCTTTTTTCTCAGCCCCCACTTGACTAATCCCCCCCAAACTTTCAGGGAAGGAGAGGAGCGGAGCGAGCCATCTTCTTTGAGAAACTTGTGAAGATTCATCAACCAGCGCCTAAGTTATTCCCAATAGAATGTTGGGGATTTCCTATGGAAACTAGGTCCTAACTATATATACCTACTGGCGACCGCCAGTAGGTAATATATGTATGTATATTACCTACTGGCGGTCGCCAGTAGGTATATATAGTTAGGATTTTTTCTCTATGGGTTTTTTGAAAATTCTATGTCTAATAACTTTGGCGTTTGTGGACGGAATTGGCTGAAATTTTCTGGAAAATGGAACATTTTGTTTCTGAGCAGCCACTGGAAATTTGGGGGGAGTTGGTCCAGGGGGGGCCGAGAAAAAAGGGGGGTCCCAAAACGTGTTTTTAACATTGAGTTTTCCATAGGGCGGTTAGCCTCACTTTTAGCCCGAACGGCTGAATGGATTTGCACGAAACTTGGCAAATTTGTAGGGACTGGTAGCCCGATGTGCCTTTTGTAGGTCTCAATATATGTGCTGCAGTGGATTTTGAGAAAATAACGTTCAAAAAAAGATATATATCTGTAAGCGCGGACCAGGCAGCGCCCCGGTACGCGTACTTGACGCGTAACGGAACTTCGCGTAGCGAAGTTGATTGGCTCTGTGGTGTCTGTCAACATTCTAAACAGTCCGGAGCGGCCGCCATCTTGTCTCTCGGTAGGATCGAGAGACAAGAGGAGGTCAAAAGCGAAGGGGCAAATGACCTTAAGGGGGCATAGTAGATACTCCCTGACCCCCTAGGTTTGATGTGGAGGCTTTAAAGGGGCCCGCTAAGCAAAAAAAAAAAAAATTTTTTTTTGTTTTTTTTCGTGGTTAGCGCCCGGTACGCGAACCGGGAAGCGTACTGGGGAGCGTATCACAATAAAAAATGAATGATAGACTTTTCAAATGCTGTATGTTAATTGATTGTTGGTTTTGTTGATTATTTTTTTTTTTTATTGTGTTTCATAATTTATTAAACTTTCTAACATTTCATTGTCAGAAATTTCATAATCATGGAATATAGATTGTAGTCTCTGAGGTTGTAAAATGTCCTCATTTGCAAGGAGGTTATCTACTGCTTGCACACATTGCAGTAGTTCTTGGTCCCATGTTTCATCCATAAATTCAATCTCATTTGGATCAATGATTTCTGTGTTGGACTCTGGAAGGACAATTTCAAATGAAATGTTTTGTTCACTTTCCATTTTTCCTGAAATTTGCATAAAAAAAATATATATTAGTAGAGGTAGGGCACTGTTGGGATTAATTTTAGATAGGCAGTTTTTATCAGAGAATTTATCTTTGGGCAGTGTATAGTATCAGAGTGGAAGTAGGAATATAAAAAAGTGTATCTAAATTTATAAGTACTACAGAGGGATAGTATATAACTAACAGAAAAAGTTTGCCATATTAACTTAAAGTGCACAATATACTTCAGTTTTAAAAATAACAACTTACCTTTAAAAAGAAGTTGAAGTTATTAATGAAAATCCAAATGAAATGTACACCAGGAAGTAGTAGTCAAAATGGCTGTGTTTCCTTCTCTTCCTTTATATATATTCGGGTACATAACCAATCAAATATCATGTAAAAAAAGTAGAAAATGAAAGTAACATTTTAATTGGTTGTCAATTCCAACACTTCAGATGTGTTTTGTGAAGTAATTTACCTCACGGTATTTAGAGAGGACTACAGGCTAAATGGCTAAATGGAATTCCAATCAAATTTGTGAAAATGGTAGGGATTGGTATGTAGTATGAGTTATTCTATATTTGGTGAAATTGTCTCCAGTGGCTTTTCTGTGAACTACTTTCCCACCTTTTTTGATGGTGCGCTTCCCAGGAAGCGACCCGGTACGCGAACCGGTGAGCGCCCTGGTACGCGAACCTTAAGCGTAACGGGAGTTCACCATTTTGTGTTTCGGTCGAATTATGATACAAGATGGAGGGCAAATAATGTTCAGAATGGGTAGAAGGGGGCACGGTAGACTTATCTTGACCCCCTAGGTTTTGTGAGGGTGGCTGAGGAGGCCCATATGTGCGGAAAAAGAAACATTTTTTTAAAAAATTTCGCGAGGTTAGCTCCCGGTACGCGTACCGGGTAGCGCACCAGGGAGCGTATTTTGTTGAAAATTAGTGAAAATAGTTAGAGTAAAAAAATAATTGTGAGTGATTAGATGTAGGGTAGCTCTGAGAAGAGCTTTTGGGTTTATGGTACATTTAGGTACTTATAAGTAGGTACCAATGCACATTTTTAAATTCAGAGTGAAAACTCTGTTGCCCTCATCTGAGAAGTGAACTCCATCTCCTCTGTAGATATCTTGCATGTAGTAACGCAAGTTATTGTTGTACAGGGAGCCCATTCCATGGTCTCTCATGTAAGCTGAAACAGATTTGTTTACATGCTTCCTCGACTTCTCAATTTGTGGACAAAATTGGTTTGACCACCTCCATTTCTGTCTTTGGCATATATTTGAATATACCAAGGCAGTCTGAGGAAAAAGTGCCATTAATTGCTCAAAGGTGTCCTTTAAAAGCATTTCCAGACCTACACCAGTCAAAGTGCCCAAGTCATTACCTCCACAGTGCACAATTAACAGGTCAGGTTTTGGCAAATGCATAAAGGTTTTCACCAATGGTATCAATTGGTGACATTTTAATCCTCTCTGGCCAAACCACTTAATTTCCACATCTTGTAAATTGAGGTTAGGTAAATTCCTGCTTTCAACGTACCTTTGAGCCCAGTGAATATAACTATGACCAACAATCCAGACAGAAAACATGGTGAGAGAAGGTTCTCCTGCAGTCAGATGAAGTGTGGCAATGAAATGGCAGTTGAAAAAATGTGAGTTTGAAATGAAAAAAACTGTGGAGTTTCTGTGTTCATGAAGTAGTAACAGTGATTGGTGGATTTTGATTGATGAAAACAGAAAGTTAGGGTGTAGAGATGTGTTCTTTGAAAGATGTATTTTGAGTGGTCAATAAAAAATCATTAAATGAAAGAAAGCACTGGATATGCAGGTGCACTGAGAGTTCAGAGTTCAATTGCAACATTGTTGTGTGAATTTGCAAACACCAGAGTTTCTCCAAGAGGTGGTTGCTATGGAAAATAGGCAGAAAGGGCAGAGGGGGAAGGGTTTTCATTTGAAAAAAAGTGAGGGAAGAGTTTTGATTGGGTGACATGAGAAATATGTGTGAAGAATTACACCATTTCTGTGCTTTTGATAGCTGCAGACTCTGGAGTGCATACCTTTTGCTCTGCTGAAGACAAATTGGTGTGTTTCTGAGACTGTTTTCAAACTCAAAGTATTTGCTAAGGTGAGAAAATATTTCTTTACTTTAGATAGAGAATAGTGTGCTTTAAGGAGAAAATTATGATTTATGTGGCGCAATTTGCTAGTAAATATGCTCTCACATGTGCATGGAAATTTTTGATTTTGAATGTTTCTGTTATATAGCCATGTTAAAAGTGACTCAACCATGCTGGAAAGTCAATCAAAAAATGATTTCATGTATTTTAATGACATTTTAAGTCATTTTCTGATGTGCAGTGTTTAGAAATTATGATTTGAAAATCGTTTTTGTGGAAAAGGAATTGTTTTTAAAATCATGACAAGGAAATAATGGTGTATGGTTATTTATAAGGCAATTGACTGTCCTTGATGTTATTTTTCTCATTTTATTGTAAGACCTTTCCCTGTGGCGCAAATTGCTTGTAAATATGCTCTTACATGTGCATGAAAATTTTAATTATCAATGTTTGTGTTACATAGCCATGATAAAAGTGAACCAACCATGCAGGAAAGCCAATAAAAAAACGCTTTCATGTGTTTCAATGACATTTTAAGTCATTTTCTCATGTGCAGTTTTTTGAAATTATGATCTGAAAATCGTTTTTGGGAAAAAGGAATTGTTTTTAAATTCATGAGAAGGACATAATGGTGTATGGTTCTTTATAAGGCAATTGACTGTCCCTGATGTTATTTTTCCCATTTTAATGTCAGACCTTTCTTTGTGGCGCAAATTGCTTGTAAATATGCTCCCACCTGTACATTGAAAATTTTGATTTTGAATGTTTATGTTACATAGCCATGTTTAAAGTGACCCTACCATGCAGGAAAGCCAATCAAAATACGCTTTTATGTGTCTTAAGGACAATTTAAGTAATTTTCCCATGTGTAGTGTTTTGAAGTTATGATTTGAAAATCGTTTTTGAGGTAAAGGAATGTTGTTAAAATTTATGTTCGCCATATGCCCCCAAATTTCTTTCTCAGGGTTGCAGCAGGGTGTTCTTGAGACACCCCTGCACTTTTGGAATAAATTCCTAATTTGTGATGAGCAAATTGTTAATCGCAAATTGCACCTTCATTTATATGAGCCTCCTAGCCCATGGAAATGAATGGGTAATTTGCAATTAGCAATTTTCTCATCGCAAATTTGGAATGGTAAAGAATCGCTATTTATTCCTTAAAATTCGCTTTTTTGGAAATGCAAAATAGTTATATGATACATATGGCGGTTGATGTCTAACAAGATAAGAAGCTTATGGATACATTTATGATGACTGGTGCAATGAAGTAGAAATCACTTACTTCATTGGTAGGCCTTTACAATAAATTATCTCCTCTGTATTCTTCATCAAGCATAACTTTAATCTGCAATCCTGAGTAGGCCTCACCTTAAACAAACCTCTGGATAGGCCACATCTTATTGTCATCCTGATTTAATCATTTATAATTCTAGGGACAGATTTATGATAGGTGTATACCTCTTTTGTGCCACTTAGAAAACATTGTCCATGGGGAAATGAATTAAAATGTCATTAAGACACATGAATGTGTTTTTTTTAAACGTTTGCAATTTTTTTGGGTCACTTTCAACATGGCTATGTGTCTGAAACAGTCAAAATCTAAATTTGCAATGCACTGGTGGGAGCATATTTACAAGGAATGTGCTTCATGGGGAAAGGTCTTATAATGTAATATGGGAAAAATGACATTAGAGATACTGAAATGCCTTATAGAGAAGCATACACCATTATGTCCTTGTCATAAATTTGCAAACCATTACTTTTCCCCAAAAACGATTTTCAAATTATATTTAGAAAACAGTGCACATGTGGAAATTACTTAAAATGTCAATAATTCAAAAATTGTGATTCCTTAAATGCAATGTATAAAAAAAAAATATGTAAAAAATGATATTAAGGATTTGGAAACTACCACCAACTTGTAGTTTGTGGTAATTTGCGAATTCTTTTCAAAAAGAATTTTTTTTTAAAAAAAAAAAAGGTCCCATATGACGCCCATACATGCCATTAGGGCATGTAGGTGTGCCATGTGCTCCCAAATTTCTTTTTCATGGGTGCAGCAGGGTGTTCTTGAGATACCCCTGCACGCTTGAAAAAAATCCTATTTTGTGATGAGCTAATTGCTAATCACAACTTGCAACATTAATTCCTATGAGCCTCCTAGCCTATGGAAATGAATGGGTAATTTGCAATTAGCAATTTGCTCATTGCAAATTAGGAATAGTAAAGAATCGCTATTTATTCCTTAAAATTTGCTATTTATAATATGTAAAATATTTTGATGATACATATGGCAGTTCATCTGTAACAAGATAAGAAGCTTAGGGATAGATTTATGATGAGTGGCGCATCCCCAGGGATGTGACAGTCATCCTGCGCCACTGTTCCGCCACCCATGGTGTGCTGCATTTACAATGCGGCGCAGCATGGGGCAAAAAAGGCACAGATGCGTGACGCATCTGTGCTGTAAAGGTGGCGCATTGCTGGAGTTGTATCGTAAGTGCGATGCAGCTCCAGCAAGGATCAGGGGTGCCCCATCTATACAATGCTGCGTCAAGACCTATGCCAGCTTCAAGCAGGTGCAGGGTTTTGAAGCAGCTTTCTCCTATCTGATTGTAAATGCGGCACACCATGGGTGGTAAAGCAGTGGTGCACATTAACTGGTGCATGCCTGGGGATGTGCCATTTAATATAAATCTGCACTTTAACATTTGAGTATGTGCAGGGGACACAGAGTCGTTGAGGCTTATCCAAGGTTAAGAACAGATGAGTCCTGTTCAGTGAAAAATTAGACATAGGCTTCACCTGCTCAGCATCGCTGGACATGGCTAAATAATAGCTGCAAAATGTTACTCTTGTTAAATAATTTTACTATAATAATCTGTGAGATTTGTCTCTTACTCTGCAACATCTCATTGTTGTTGTCTTTCTTTAAAGATAAAGACAACCTCAACATGAGCGACAATCTGCAATCAGTTGATTTTGACCTCATCATTGAACTTGTAATTGAAACATCAGTGGATGTTGATCCATTGGATGATTTAAATCCTGAGGATGAAGAAGAGCGTGATGAGGATGCAGATTTGTCCGAATTATATGATATAGGATGGGAAGCTGACCTGCTTGAGCCTTTGGAATTATAAACATTTATTTTTAAAATTTATAATCAATAAAAAGTAAAAAGGTAAACCGTTTAATTTAAAAATAAAGACACCTTCAAAAACAGGTTATGTGTAGTGTCTTCAATAAAATATTAAAATATGCTCATAAAATTAGATCAGATTCACATATAAAATAGCATAGGTAACATAAATATAAATCTCATTTCTTTTCTGCTACTTCTGTATTGTAAATTTGCAAGGACTAAAAAATCTTCTATTTAAAATGTCAAGTAGTGTGTTATGTTTTTGATCACTATTACTGATTTACTGTTTGATAATATTTTTTTATTAACATTTTATTATATTTTTCCTCAGATTCAACTATGCCTACAAAAATAAGAGAGATGAAGGCTGCAAAACGTCAAAGACAGCAGGAGAAAAAAAAAATGCAGCAGTCCTCTAACAAAAAGATTTCTCAAGCGATGAAGAAAGCACCGGGTAAGAGCTCTAAATATTTCATAAAAAATATTTCTAATAAAAAAAATATTAGTACAGAAAATGTTTCAATCCATAACAACACAAGTAAATCAAATGGAAAGAAAAGGACAAATGAAAATGTTACTGCTAGAGCAAGAGATAAATCTGTGCATGATAGTAGAAGGAAACAACAGTTTACGGAGATTCGTAAACGAATGTTCCGTAACAGGATAATTGGCAATTTGTTAAAAAATATTAAGAAAGGTCAACAGAAATTAGTTTTTTATAGGAGAAAAAAAAAAGTTGAGAAAGTTATTGATCAGGCTTTTGAAATTAAACGTAAGTTATTTATTTTGATAATCAATAGAATTAGGAAGCTAAACAAGGCAATTTTTGATTTCAAAAGAAATAGTAGATGGAAGAGAATAGTTAATCGTAGTAATTTTTGTGAAGTTTTTTCTGGAGAATGGATACATAGTTCAAGCTGTGAGGCATTTTTTAATGAAGAGAGTTATTTCCAGGATAATGATTTGGTGCATGCAGTTGACATCAGTGGTCGTGCTTATGAAGTGAAAGATGGTTGTCCAGTTGAAAAAGAAAAACTTGTGACAACAGAGGCAGAAGAGTTGTTAGGTAATGAGGTTTTAGGAAGACGTGCTAAGGGTCCTGTGTACACCTGGAAGTGTAGTAGTATTTGCAGTGTGCGACAGGATTCCATCAATTTGCTTTGTGATTTTGTACGGTCATTTAACAAGAAAAGTTTGAAGCAGAAAATGAGGTTGTTGCAAGAATTAGATCCTTGCAGAGTGAGAGAAGTGACAGGTTTGCATGGTCATTCACTGGCTTGTCTTTCCAGGAGAGTATGCCAGAGTGTTTTTCATCATTTCAGGATGCTAGCAGTGCATCATAACAAAGTGAGGAAGTTAGTTAGACTGTTGTATTATGCTAAGAGTCCAGCAATTATGCTGAAACAATTATGCGCTGCTCTTCTGCATGGTTCTGAAATAGATGTGAGGAATATATGTGAAGAAATTGAGTTTTGTTACTTTGGAAGTAAAGAGGAGAATGTTGAAATTGAGCAAGAAATAGAGGGTCATTTGGAAGATACTGTACATGTTTCCAGTACAGATAATTTCCAGAGGGAAATTGCGACGTTTGACATGAAATCAAGTGAGAGGCCTAATTTCACTTGTGTGTGTTGTCGACGCACTTATTATAAGAATCAGACTAAGTTAGTGGATTTATATGCAAAAAGTGAAAGGGAAAATAATAGTGAATGGAAGGATTTTGCAACATACTTGATGGTAGAAAATTGTTTTGATTTGGGATTGGATCAACGTGTTTGTACTTATTGTTGTAACAAATTAAAACAAAACCAGATGCCTGCTAGAGCAGTTCATAATAATCTGGAATTGGTTGAGATTCCTTCTGAATTGAAGGATTTAAATACTTATGAATCTATTTTGATTCAAAGTATCCATCCCTTTCAGGCTATTGTAAGAATGGAGCCAAAGACAGGGAAATTGCCTCCATCAGATTTACAGAGAGGATTAAAGGGAAGAGTTGTTTATTTGCCTCTAGATTTGAAGAAAAACATTAACACAATTGGAGTAGAAAAAGTGGAAGAGGAACCTCTGGTTATCTTAGTTAATGGGGTTCCGACAAAGAATAAGAAAATATGGCAAGATTTAGTAGATGTTAGGAAAGTTAAAAAGGCAACATTGTATTTGAAAAAAAATAATAAATACTATAAGAATGTATATGTTGAAGAAGAGGAAGTAAGTGAGGAAGAGGATAGCGATTTGTGTGCTGGTCAAATTGAGAAAGTAGAACCCTCTACTAGTGAGGAAATATATGAACATTATAGTGTTCATCCTTTGCATTCAAAGGAAGTCATGGGGAATGCTATTGAGTTGTTTCAAATGAAACAAGCCAAAGGGAGTCCCATTAGTGTTTGGGAGGAAAGTTTGGAAGCTCGGTGTTTCCCACAGCTTTTTCCAACAGGTCAGGGAGGAAGATATGATGAGCGACCTCATCAAATTCCTGCTTCTGAATACCGGACTTTGCGATTGTATGCAGGAGATGCTAGGTTTCGACAATGCATTCCTTATTTGTTTCATCTCCTGTTTGAAAGCGATCTGTCTGGACTGTCATATGCAGTGAACCACATCTTGAAAAGTGGTATACACATGCAAAACATCTCGGCAAGTGATTTTATGGATAAAGTGAATGTCCAAGATAGTATTTTGGATTCTCACCTGATTAATCTCATGGCGTGTCAGCGTGGTACTAATGAGTACTGGTACCGTCGTCATGGTGATTTAAAATGTATGCTGAGGAACTTAGGTACTCCCACATGGTTCCTCACTCTGAGCTGTGCCGAGTATGGCTGGGAAGACTTACTTGAATTTCTACGAGAGGCAAATGCTAACGTAGAAAACATCGAATTCAAGACACCCGGAGAACTGTGCTCTTTGGATCCAGTCAATGTATGTAGGTACTTCAATCATAGATTTGAAGCTATGATGTCTTTCATCATGAATAAGAAGAATCCACCTCTTGGAGAGGTGTTGGATTTCTTCTGGAGAAAGGAGTACCAAGCAAGAGGTGCTCCTCATATACATATGTTGCTGTGGATCAAGGATGCACCTAAATTTGGAACGGATCCAGATGACTCAGTGATGAGTTTCATCCAACAGTATTCTACGTGTGCTGTTCCAAACGCAAAGGAGAAGAAAAGCCTAAGAGAAAAAGTTCTGCGTTTCCAAAGCCATCGATGTGGAAAGTACTGCCGTCGTAAATTCCGAAACAAGGACAAGTTCTACACTAAATGTCGTTTCGGCTTTCCACGACCGGTGATTTCTAAAGGAAGAGTAAACAGTTTGATGTCTTCGCTGCGACACAATGTCATGAAGAAATCACCTAAAAACACTTACAATTTGAAGAGGAACGAAGAGTCCAAGTACATCAACGACTACAACCCGGTGATTTTGTCCATGTGGAATGCTAACATGGATATACAGTTTGTGGCTGATAACTGTATGGCTGTGGCTCGGTATGTGACGTCTTACATCACCAAAAAAGAGAAGACAGAATTGAAGGATATGTGGGAGGACATTTCCCATGAAAAGAGCCTCAGCAAGAAGTTGTACAGTTTCAGTCTGAAGATGTTGTCGCATCGAGAAATCGGAGCGTACGAATGTTCTGACCGGTTGTCTTCAGCAAGTCTCTATGCCAAGTCCAGGAGTATCGTTTGGGCGAGTCTTGGTCTTGCTGCAACGCGTAATCGAGTTCTCAAACCTGTGCGGGAAATTGAGTATTTGGCGGAAAAGGAGCCAAACAGTACCGACATTTTGAAGACAAACATGTTGGATACATATTATCCAAATCGAAGCAGTCACCTAGAGAATGTTTGTCTGTATGAGGTTCTGCAAAATTACATGTTCAAGAGGAACATCAAAGAAGATACTGAGAAAGGAGTGTATGCTGTAATAGGAAGTGAGGGATGTCTGGTGAAGCAAAGAAAATGCCACTTGATAAACCATCGAAAATTGAGTGGCGAATCTCCTGAAAAAAAGGAGTTTTTCTATTTAGCACTTTTGCAACTTTTCAAGCCTTGGCGTGCAGAAGAGGAACTGCTTGGAGATTTCCTCTGTTATGAAGACTCTTTCAATGCCGCCAAGGAGACCATAGAATGTCCTGCTTTTCCCAAATATGTAGAAATGTTGAATGCGGAAATTGAGCAGGAAGCAACGATTGCAGCCGAGATTGCCAGAGACAGTTCTCAGGACAGTCAGAGTTCTGCTTCATTGAGTCAGGATCCACTAGGAGGACCTCTTATTGAAAATGAAGCTGCCACTGCTATGAATGAGGTGGAAAGAGCCATGGCACATGCTCAAGAGGATGCGGTTAACTTAGAAGAGTTGGAAAGGCAACTCAACGTTGAGCAGAGGAAAATATATGACGAAGTTACCATGCAAATTGATCATGGATTAAGTCATGATAAGAAAGAGTGCTCATGTACGTCGTTGAAGCCTGTCCGACTGTACGTGAGTGGAGAAGCGGGAACTGGAAAAAGTTTCCTCATTAAAGCAATTTCATGCTATTTGCAGGAAAGGACAGAGTCATCGCTGTCTTGTGTTGTCACTGCTCCAACTGGACTGGCAGCACATAATATTAAAGGGATTACTTTACATCGTTTACTGATGCTGCCAGTGGAGCATGACAACAAATTAGAATATCACAAGCTATCTGGAGATGCTTGTTTTGAAGTTTCAAGAATCTTGAGGAAAATGAAACTTCTTATCATTGACGAAGTAAGCATGGTTTCCAATGTCATGCTTGCCTTTGTGCATTTGAGGATGCAAGAAGTTCTCAAAACAGAGTATGATGTGTTATTTGGTGGCAAACACATCATTGTTTTCGGAGATCTTCTGCAGCTGACACCAGTGAAAGGGCAACCTGTGTTCAAAATGCTCACGCATGAAGATACCAGGAAGTGCCTAGGCAGCATTGGCAACGTCAATATATGGTTAAACTTCAATTATGCTGAACTGCATGAAAATATGCGTCAGGCAAAGGATGAAGTTTACAAGACTATTCTACAAGATGTTAGAATTGGAAAAGTGACCGAGCATGGAAAAGAAGCTTTACATGCACGATTACTGTCAAATTTATATCCAGAACAAGATGTTGTGCCTGAGAATATTTTTCAGAAAATTACTGATAAGAAATCTGGAATATGTTTGATGCCAACTCTTGCAGAATGTGCCAAATTTAACAACAAAATGTTGCATTTAGAAAAGCAAGAGATTGTGAAAGTGGAAGCTATTGATAGAGTAGAGCATATGGGATCAACAATTATTTTGTCTGAGAATCTGAAATCAAAATTGGATTCATTAGAGAAGACTATATCTAAAACTGCAGGTTTTGAAAAGACTCTGAATGTGTGCTTGAACTGCCGTATAATTTTAAGAAGGAATTTACATGTTGAAAGAGGTCTGGTAAATGGATCAATGGGTAATGTTGTTGATTTTGTGAAATACAGAAATAGAGATGGAATTGAATTTTTAAAAATTAAATTTGATGGCATTGAGGAAGTACAGCTAATTGCTCGTTGTTCTGCTAGATTTTTGCTTGTAAAAGACTTATATGTTCGCCGTAAGCAGTTCCCTGTTTGCTTGGCATATGCGGTGACAATTCATAAATCGCAAGGTTTAAGTGTAGACACTGCATTGGTGAATATTGGCAGTTCTGTGTTCAAGGAGGGTATGGCATATGTGGCATTGTCACGAGTTAGAACTTTATCGGGATTGTACTTGATTGAGTGTGATGTCAGAAACATTTGTGCAGATCTAGATTGTGTTAAGGAATACAATAGGTTAAGAAGAGAGTATGCGCCACATTTGCCTCAGTTTCCTTTGTTTGAGAAACGTCTGGTAGGCCGGAAACGAAGAAATGAGAACAATACTGGGGAGGTTGTAGCAAAAAGACAAAAAGTGAATGAACCTAAAATTACAAGCAGAAACAAAGAGGATTCTGTTGAAGATGTTGTTGGTTTTCAGTTTGAAAACAGTTCTGGTGTCAACTGCTATGCTAATGTAGTAATGAATGTTTTGTTTTCTCTAAAAAATGTAAAAGAAGAGATTGTGGTCAATTCTGATCAAAGATTTTGCAGTTTGTTGAATTCTGTGTTAGAGAAATGTAGCACAGATAGAACAAAAATAGAAAGTGTGTCTGAAATTCGAAACCTGTTAGACAGATGTTCAGGGCAAACACAATTCTCTCAAAATATTCAGCAAGATTGTCAGGAGTTTTTAATGTATATGCTTGATGTATTACATGCTGAAGGTGTAGATGTAGATCAGCTGTTTGGGCTTTCTTATCAATGGCAGCATGACTGCGAGAACTGTATGGTATCAAGTACTACTAGTGTAGACTCAGA
Source organism: Lissotriton helveticus (assembly GCF_964261635.1). Lineage (NCBI taxonomy): Eukaryota > Metazoa > Chordata > Amphibia > Caudata > Salamandridae > Lissotriton > Lissotriton helveticus. Next base: position 1,351,458,998 of record NC_136061.1, on the reverse strand, counting down.
AAGATTTATATATTTAACTTTGCCAGACAGTAAATCAGTCTCCTTTAATAAGCTAGTAAAAGCTGCTAATCACAGCATGGAGTGTAGCCAATGTAAATCTGAAATGATGTCCACATTATTTATACGAACATATGGCCAGTACGTCATTTTAATGTTCCAACGATGTAGGCCTGATGGAACAAAATTGACAACTTTAATAAAAAATTTTGTAGCTTCGCAGTTGTCAATATCAGGAAGGACTTTTGTAACTACAGCAATTATATATCATGACGGCCCTTCAATATCATCAGGACATTACACAGCTTATTTAAAGTCTAGAAATGGCTGGTCATTCTGCAATGATTCTGTTTTAATTTTCAAAAAAAAATTGCCGTATGACCTTAAAAACTCTTACCTGGTGTTTTTAAAACCAAAATTTTAGGAAAATAATCTCGGGATATGATCTGTGGAATTTCAAGAAGTTCTAATGGCTCCTACACAATTTGGCCTTGAGGATAAGTGTAGTTCAGAGACATAACTTCTAATCAAAGGATTGGACATCATGGAGATGTATGTGCACTTTAAATGAGTTCAGAAAAATTGTTTCTTTTCATAAGCTAATTGAAGCAGCCAATCAAAACATGGAGTAGAGGGAATGTAAGTCTGCAATGCTGTCTACTGTTTTACATTGCTTTGTGATTAAAAGTGATGTAGAGAATTAAATAATTGTAGTACTCATAGAGGTAGTGTAAGTCTGCTTCATATTAAGCAGTATCAGTGTCATAGGAAATGTAGAACATGACTGACCAAGAAGGGGAAGATATTACTATTCCAGGATTGTGAAAATGATCTTCAACATTTTAATTCTGAAAGTTGCGGAAATGCCAAATGATGGGATTGGCTTACAAGAAATCCAAGAGTTATAAATATCTCTGACTAGATTTGGCCTTGTGGAAAATAGTGGTAGAGAGCAAGAAGTCATTTATTGCATGTAACGTGTTTTTAAAAACGATGGAGGTTTTCTTTCAGAAAGTGGCGGGCTGAAAGTAATAACAGCACAAAAGAGTGTAAGCTGTTCATAGGACATCCTTGGACGTCATGGAAAGTAAGTTAACTTTAAGGAGTTCTGAATTTTATTTTCTGATGTTGTATGGGTTTTTTAAACACAATCATTTTGATTGTGTTTTTTTTTCCCCGCTGTTACATGATGAATACCTTCAAGTCACTGTTTTTAGTGAATTTTGATACATTCTGAGAACAGCAAAAATAAACCATTTAACATGTATAATTAATTCTGTACTGTTTGCATTTATGATGTATATGTAGAACTGTGTAGGAGGCATGGAGAAGGTGAGTTTTCTGTAAGTGTTAAATTTATTGTATGCAGTGCTGCACTTCTACGTATTCTTTCATATGCTGGACTACATCTGCACAATGAGATACCTAAGCAAAGGAAACACAAGTGATGTGATTGTGAAATGAGCAAAATAAATTGCACATATTTCAATTACATCACTTGAGTTTCCTATCATTACGAATCACATTGTGCAGATCAAGTTTAGGTCTGTCCAGGGAAACACAGGAGGTTTCTACTTTGTTGAAGAGTGCAGTGGACATGACTCACTTCATTAGTAGACTTTCACAGATATTATCTCCTCTGTACACTTCAACAAGTGTAAATCTCATCTTGAACTCTGAGTAGGCCTCACCTCAAACAAATCTCTGGATAGGAGACATGTTATTGGCATACTGAAGCGACACTTTTCTGAAACAAGAGCAATGCAAAAGATGCACCATGTTTTAAGATAGGCCTCACTTCATCTGCATCAAGATACTGTTAGTTTAAAATGTATATCTTTAGCATTGTGTAGAGGACCTGGAGAAGCAGAAGCTTCTGTCAGTGTCAAAGTTGTTGAAAAACTATTTGTCCTTCAATATTTTCCCTTGTCTTTTGTAATTTTTAAATACATATTTTAATTTTTTTTCAAATGTTGGTTCTCTCTTTCACAGATTGAAAGTATAGAAATAAAATGTGATTAATTTAACGGCAATTACAAGGTAAATAGTTGTACTCTTTTCGTTACATTTCTATCACATTCACCTACTATTAGATCCACTGCTTCACTTCTTTAATCCTCAGTTTCCTGCCTTTGCTACTTTCCTCATTCCTTTCTCTATTACCTATTTACTCAACTCCTTCCACTCTTTTTCTCAGTCCCTCTGTTCTCATAGTTCCTCAGTCTTGTTCACTCACTCCATCTCTATTACTCTTAGTGTCTGTGAATTACTTTCCCAACTTTTTTTTTTTGGGGACCGCTTCCTGGGAAGTTGCCCGGTTCGCAAACCAGCAGCGTTATGGCAGTCCACCATTTTGTGTTTCGTTCGAATCAAGATACAAGATGGAGGGCAAATAATGTTCAGAATAGGTAGAAGGGGGCACGGTAGATGTATCTTGACCCCCTTGGTTTTCTGAGGGTGGCTGAGGAGGACCATAGTTCTTCACTCTTGTTCACTCTCTCTGTTTCTATTAATGTCACTGTTTATGACTGATCAAAAAAATGTTTTTTAAAAAAGAACAGTAACTATAAGGGAAGGAAATAGACAGTTATGTTAAAAGAAAGACAGCTATAGGGAGTAAACTAACGATACTGTTACCTACAATCCACTGCTGTTGATGTTACTGACCATGTCATGAATGATGTAATATGTGAAATCATCAACAGTGGATTGTAGGTAACAGTATCCTTATTTTACTCCCTAGAGCTGTCTTTCTTTTAACATAACTGTGTATTTCCTTCCCTTATAGTTACTGTTCTTTTTTAAAAAATATTTTTTTGGTTAGCTTCCGGTACGCGTACCGGGTAGCGCTCCGGGAGCGAACTAAGAGAAATACAGGTTGGCAGAGTTCCAAATATTCTACCAATTTTTTTATAATGGGGAGTTAGTTCTGAAAAGAACTTTTTTTTTTATGTTTTTGTTGTTTTATATTTTTTTTAGTATTTTTTGAACATTTTTTTACTTTTTTTGTATTTTCTGAACGTTTTTAAAAATTTTTTGGTTTTTTTGGGGGGGGGGGAAACAAAAACGATCCATTATAAAGGGCTCAACAGGAGCAAAAAAAAAAAAAGAATTTATTTTTTGGTGCGTTTTGTGCAAACATTAATATGATTTTGAATTGCTCGCAAAATCAAAGTGATGCTACTTTCTCTGTAGCAGATGAAAGCGCCACATTCCACGCACACTTGTTTTACGTGCCCAAACAACATTTGGATGTTTGCAATCACCTCCCTCGCCTCTGGTCCCGACACCTCTGGAACCACCGATCTTCTTGCCATTTGGAGGGGATGTTGTTGTTGGTCACGTAGCTGGGCAGCACTATAGTTATTTGGGTGCCACCTACTCATATGCCGATGCATAGTATGATTCCCATAACTATATTTTTTATCGGTGCCCCTTGACAATCTGTCACCGCATATGCGGCAAAACACGTAACGAGCATTCACTTTCTTTTGCCCCTCAGGAATTCTGTAGAATTGCCAGATATAATTCTCCTGTCGATTGTACCTCCTGGGCTCCTCTGGCAAAAACTCATGCTCTTCCTCCTCTTCCTCCTCTTCCTGTTCTTCCTCTTCTTGCAGAATTACTTCTGCAGGTGGTCCTCTCTTTCTTGGATTTGGTGGAGGTGGTGGGCTAGCACCAGCTGAAGCTACTAATGAAGCCATCACAAAGTCTCAATAAAGGGTCTTTCTCTCACCAAGATGAAAGTCAGAGTGATGAAAGAAGGAGGGGTTTTCATCATTTGGGAAAAACAAAAGTTCTAAACCAATGAAAAGTGTCCATTTTAGATCACATGACCTTGTATTACATCATTAGGAAACCAAAAGTGAAATGAACCAATGAAAAGTGTTATTATCGAGTCACATGACCTGCTATGTTTACATTACGCGGTCGGCGCCGCGCCGCGGATCGCTTCCGGTTCGCGTACCGCTGCGCTTCCGGGTACGCGAACGTAGCACGTAATATGACGTATTACGCGAGAACGCGAAACGTCATGCTGACGCGAAGCGTCGCGATGTTGTTTTGTAACGCGAGAGGTGCGCTAAAGGAACGTTTACCAGTTCGCGTACCGGGTCGCGCCTCCGGATTGAGCTAACGGGAAGCTAACCGGTACGCGTACTGGGAGCGAAACAAAAAAAAATAAAAAAAAAATTGTATAAAAAACATGTAAAAAATATTTTTCTTTTTAAAGAATAATACATTGTAAAGGTTTTGATATTAGCTATTAAAAAACCAATGAAATTCACTGAAAAAACCATAGGTTATAGACCATATATAGTTAGGAATTAGCATTTACAAAACCTTAAAAATTCACTGAAAAAACCATAGGTTATAGACCATATATAGTTAGGGATTAGCATTTAAAAAACCTTATTTTACTCACACAAAACCATTGAAATTCCATATATAGTTAGTTGTACTAACTATATATCACGCACCCGCAATCCACTGCTGATGATGTCACATATTACATCATTCATGACATGGTCAGTGACATCACTGATGACATCACTGATGACATCTCAAATGACATCACTGATGACATCACTGATGACATCTCAAATGACATTACTGATGACATCACTGATAAAATCATTCATGTGATAATACGATGAACCTCTTCAGACTCTAATATAACCTTAGATACACTCAGTGTAAACACAGACTCACAGATTGTCACTCATCCATGAAGTTACACACACACCTAGACAGTCATGCAAACAATCAATCACACCTCCGTTTCCTTAACTATACAGTTAAACACACCTTACTTATTCAAACATATACTAAAACATATTTACTCACTTATACAATCCTGGATACAAGTTCACAATGATCCATACAGCCACTCACACATTCACTGGCTCTTATGCACAGTTATTTATATATGTCAACTCTCACATGTACTGTATTTTACATATGTACTTAATTTGACATGTAGCACTGAGATATCTATTCACTCACCAATACAGTCATGCACACAGTCAACCGCCCATACAGCTGTTTCCAACATGCACTTTTGAATCCATACATCTATGCACAGAGTCATACACTTCCCAGCCACCCACACACACACTCAGTCTCCCATACAAATGCTTGTGCAACCAATCAATAACCTATATAGTTACTCATATAGCTACTGATCAACACATGCAGCACTTTACAGAACAACAGACATAATGATGCACAAATTAAGACAGTTTAGTCACTAACCCATGCACTCAGTGAGACACATTTAATCACTCACTCATACATTCAGTCATGCACCTACTAAATCCTTCGTCCAGACACTTATACATCGACTCATTCATAAATATGTAAGACATATTTTAACTTTACAGAAAAATACAGTCACTGGATGTTGTCATCAGTGATGTCATCAGTGATGTCATTTGAGATGTCATCAGTGATGTCATCAGTGATGTCACTGACCATGTCATGAATGATGTAATATGTGACATCATCAGCAGTGGATTGCGGGTGCGTGATATATAGTTAGTACAACTAACTATATATGGAATTTCAATGGTTTTGTGTGAGTAAAATAAGGTTTTTTAAATGCTAATCCCTAACTATATATGGTCTATAACCTATGGTTTTTTCAGTGAATATATATATATATTCACTGAAAAAACCATAGGTTATAGACCATATATAGTTAGGAATTAGCATTTAGAAAACCTTATTTCACTCACACAAAACCATTGAAATTCCATATATAGTTAGTTGCACTAACTATATATCGCGCACCCGCAATCCACTGCTGATGATGTCACATATTACATCATTCATGACATGGTCAGTGACATCACTGATGACATCACTGATGACATCACTGATGACATCTCAAATGACATCACTGATGATATCTCTTTTGACATCAATGGTCACATCAATGATGATATCATTAATGTGACAATACAATGCATCTCCTCAACTTTAATATAACCTCTGTTACACCCAGTGTTAAATACAGAGTATAATTTTTGAAACCATTGACACACCAATACTAGTTACTACATACGCATTCACTGATTCCTACGTCTACACACACATTCACTCATTCACCCATACAATCATTCATACATACAATCACTCATCTTTACAACACTATCATATGCACTCATACACCTATACAGACACTCACACTCTGCCACTCATCCATGGAGTTACTCACACACCTAGTCAGTCCTGTAAAGAATCAATCACACTTCCATTTTCTAATCTACACAGTTAAACATAGAGTACCTTACATTTTCAAACATATACTAACACATACTTACTCTCTTATAGAATCACTGATACAAGTACACATTGATCTGCACAGAGTCACACACCTCCCAGCCAGCCATACACACACTCAGTCTCCCATACAAATACTTGTGCAACCAATCAATAACCCATATAGCTACTTATATAGCTACTGATCAACACATGCAGCAGCTTGCACAACAACAGACATACTGATGCACACTTTCAGACAGTTTAGTCACTAACCCGTGCATTTAGTAAGACGCATTTAATCACTCACTCATACAGTCAATCACGCACCTACTAAAACCTTCATTCAGACACTTATACATCCACTCATTCTTCAATATGTAAAACATATTTAAACTTTACAGAAACACATAATCACTGGATGTTGTCATCAGTGATGTCATCAGTGATGTCACTGACCATGTCATGAATGATGTAATATGTGACATCATCAGCAGTGGATTGCGGGTGCGCGATATATAGTTAGTGCAACTAACTATATATGGAATTTCAATGGTTTTGTGTGAGTGAAATAAGGTTTTCTAAATGCTAATTCCTAACTATATATGGTCTATAACCTATGGTTTTTTCAGTGAATTTTCAAGGTTTTGTAAATGCTAATTCCTAACCATATATGGTCTATAACCTATGGTTTTTTCTGTGAATTTCATTGTTTTTTTAACAGCTAATATCTGTAGCTGTAAAATGTATTCTTCTTTAAATCCCAAAATATATTTTATATGTTTATGAATAATTTTTTTTTAAAATATTTTTTTTTCTTCGTTCCCGCTTCGCGAATCGGGAAGCTTCCCGTTAGCTGACCTTGATGCCGCGAAATAGACCGCGAGCCGGTAAACGTTTCTTTACCGCAAGTGCCGCGTTAGAAAACAACATTGTGACGCCTCCCGTCCGCATGACGTTCCACGTTGTCGCGTGATACGTCATATGACGTGCTACGTTAGCGAACTGGTACGCGAAGCGAGTGCCAAAGCGCAGGTTTCTGGAAGCAAACCGGGAGGCCCTGCAAAGCGCTTAACGTAAACACAGCAAGTCATGTGACTTGGTAATAACACTTTTCATTGGTTCATTTCACTTTTGGTTTCCTAATGATGTAAGACTAGGTCATATAATCTAAAATGAACACTTTTGATTGGTTGAGAACTCTTGTTTTTCCCAAATGATGAAAATCCCTCCTTCTTTCCTCACTCTGACTTTCCTCATTGTGAGAGAAAGACCCTTTGTGATCACTGAGCAATGGCTTCTTTAGTAGCTTCAGCTGGTGCTTCCCCACCACCTCCACCACATCCAAGGAAGAGTGGACCACCTGCTCAAGTTGTAATTCAACAAGAAGAAGAAGAAGAGGAACAGGAGGACGAGCACGAAGAGAGGCAGTTTTTGCCTGAGCAGCCCAAGACGTCTCACCGGAAAGAAAACTTCATTTGGCAATTTTTTAAAATTCCCAAAGGTCAGAAAAAAGTAAATGCAAGATACGTAACTTGCCTTATATGTCAAGATAGACTGTCCAGAGGGACCGACAAAAAATACAGTTTCGGAAACTACACAATGCATCGCCATATGACTAGGTGGCATCCTAACAACTACAGTGCTGCACAGTTTCGGAACGACCTAGATAATCTCCCTATTATGGCCAGAAGATCTGTTGTACCGGAAGTAACGGGACCAGAGGGCAGGGAGATGGTGCCAAATATACAAATGAGATTTGGTGAAGTAAAACACACCTGCGTATTTTGCGATGGATTCATTTCCTACGGAGAAAGAAGCATCACTCTGATCAACAGAGCTATTGACTATCATATGCAAGTTTGTCCGAAACGCCCAAAATAATAAATACTTCTTTTTTTTGTTTTGTTGCTCCTGTTGAGCCCTTTACAATGAATCGTTTTCATTGCCCCCTCCAAGAAAAACCCAAAAAAATATAAAACTGTTCCGAAAAATTCAAAAACATTAAAAAAATGTTCAGAAAAATAAAAAAAAAAGTTCTTTTCAGAACTACCTCCCCGTTATTAAAAAATTGGTACAATATTTGGAACTGTGCCAACCTCTATTTCTCTTAGTTCGCTTCCTAGTTCGCTCGCTGGTACGCGAACTGGAAGCGAACCAAAAACAGTAAGTATAAGGGAAGGAAACACACACTTATGTTAAAAGAAAGACAGCTATAGGGGAGTAAACTAGAGATACTATTACCCATAATCCACTACTGATGATGTCACATATTACATCATTCATGACATGCTCAGTGACATCATCAGCAGAGGATTGCGGGTTTTTTGGCAACATGCCTTATCCACGGTTTAATAACGCTGCCTTTTGCTTTATATAAGTTTTCAAATTGTATGAAATATATACCAATAGGTCTTTATGAACCTTTAGGTAGTGCTTTTGTTCATGAGGTCTGGTCGCTTCCATACACATACAGATGTTTCAAAGATGATCAAGAAGTTTATCTGAATGGAGAGGAATGCACTGAGACGCCAGATCATTCACTAATGTGTAGGCACATACAGTTACACGATTCATGCAACAAACACCGACCAAATATGGCTTGCGTGTTGCAAGGCACGCCAGTTCCTGCTATCATCCCCACGTTCAAGTTGTTGGAAAATGGTAGTTATTTGATGCTCAATAATGAAGATTGTTCTGAGTTAATTAAAAGTATTCCTTTTATCGTAACAGTAAGTGAACGGGTTATTTGCTGCAGAAATGTTCTATTTCCTCCCACACATGAACATAGGGAGTTTTCAATCTGGCCACAAATACCAACCTTGGGACACGTTTCAACGGCATGACAAGAATAAGAGCTCTTTTGTCTCAGAGAGAGGTGGCCTTGAGTTCGGCCCGTGAAACTTTCGTACTTCACATAGCGAACACCCGTACACAGGTTTGCCTTTCAATTTCAGCAACATGTTTCCGACTATCTTTAACGCATCCTCCACAAAATCCCTGGCACACTTTTTTAAAGTTGTTACCAGTGGTCTCGTGACTTCATTTGAGAAAATCTTTGGAGTCATCCCTGCTCCCTTTCATTCCATTTTCTCCACTCTGGTTCGTGGATTGCATTTTTACTTGCATTACCAGCGGACGCTCTTGTGCTTTTTTACATTTTTAAATATGGATGTCCCTCCTATGCAACCTCCGACCCTGCAGCTGCTGACACTGTTCCGCAATCGCATGCTAGAATATTATGGCACAATGCCGTTGGCGATATTAAGCACGGCATATGGATTATCTTTTCGGTTCTCCTACTTCACCTGTGTCCAGCCTGTATTTCACTGCCTGACCTGTGATTTCGATTGGGCCATTGATTTGTGTCTCTGCGGACCGGTTTCTCCTGACGTCGACTTTAATCAGCTGATGACTCCTATCATTACTCACGAGTTGATTTGTCCTGGCGAAAGGATTATGGCTGTGGCATTGATGCATGGACTACTTGGTCCCTGGAATTTACTGGCGGCAGCACAGTCTTTCTTGGAACACAGCTTTCTTGAAAACCCACCGAGCTGTCCTCTGATGGTGATAGAGGATCCGGTGCTGGGAGAGCACGTATGTTCTTTTCCGCTTTTAAATTGGATGGCTGAACTGTTTTCGGATGAAGACGGTGACTTCCTGTTGGAGGCTGTTGCAGCTTATTTTGCATACACAGTTATGTCATAGACCTTTTTCATGTTTCATATGCTGAGTACTAGCATTTCATTGACAATTCATTGACTTAATTGTCAAGTTTTTATTATTTACCTTGCCTATTGGCTTAAGACTCGATAAAGTACTTGGCTGTTTTATTTTTCTTTAGCATTGAATTTTCCTAGTTTTTAATGCTTTACCTTGCGGACCGTCCACATATAAACTTGCAATCTGCTCTCATGAGATGGCACTTCTATTATCTTATTCAGTTCGTTTCCGGATCATGAGGAGGTGTCATCTAGGTCCTGGATATCTTTACACCGTGTTAAGTTAGCATGGGCTCATTACCGGTTTAAACGCCATTTTTCCTTTTTTGCAACTTCTGCACACGACATTTAGTTGTTGCTTTAGCTTTCCACCTAGTAGTTCATCGTGGTTTACATGAGAATAATATGTTATTGGTCTACTATCTGCTTTACTTGTTAAACTATATCTGTACAGCGAGTGCTAAAGTTTCAAGAACAACACGATACAGAATTGTTATGAGGTCTGATCTCCACGACTTCATACTCATAACATAAGTGCAACTTCTGCCAATTCTGGGCATGAGGCGGGTTTTATATTGCTTTGCCGAACACACATACACAACAGTTGATGCGGTTCACATGAAGAGAGAGCTGGTGTATGCTGATGTGATTCCTTCAAATCTAAGACACTAAAGTATGGGCACGCCCTAAACCAACACAAAGAGACCTTCTTAGCAAATAATATAATATGTGTATTAGGGAGGGTGAGATATAAGCAGCCGCGGGCCGTGGAGGGAGTTACGGTGAGGCAGGGAGGCGGGGAGGGGGAGAAGCAGGGTGGAGCCCTCTCTACCTTGCCCCTCCCCCTCCCCGCCTCCCTGCCCCACCGTAACTCCCTCCACGGCCCGCGGCTGCTTATAAGTGTTGCTAACTCTTATTCATTTACAGCATGTTAACATACTGTCACCATTCGCTTTTTATGTACTAGTAACTATGCTGGTAATTTTGCTACTGATAATATGTGTACTTGTATTCTCCACCCTGCTTCTCCCCCTCCCCGCCTCCCTGCCTCACCGTAACTCCCTCCACGGCCCGCGGCTGCTTATAAGTGTTGCTAACTCTTATTCATTTACAGCATGTTAACATACTATCACCATTCACTTTTTATGTACTAGTAACTATGCTGGTAATTTTGCTACTGATAATATGTGTACTTTTATTATCTAAGGTACTACGCCTGAGAAGACGGCATTAGTAAATAAACATTTCAAATACACATGTGTTCTTCTTAACTCCATGTTCTGGTTTCTAAGAAATATATAACGACCGACTGTTCATGAGTTCCACGTATCCTGAGGTACTATAAGTTCATATTATGGATTGTCTAAACATTGAGAGTTTGTTATATCCAATGTGACACTGTACCTAGCTTGCTAAATAGTTTTTGATTACTAACGTGAGTTTTGGGACACCCTAATTCGCCGAGGTTCCAATCCTCTGTCCACAGTTCTGTGTGAGAACAGAAACCCTGCGACAGGGGCACCCCCGACCCTTGCTGGACCTTCATCACACTTGCGATACAACTCCAGCAATGCGCCACCTTTACGGCACAGATACATCACGCATCTGTGCTGTTTTTGCCCCGTGATGCGCCGCATTGTAAATGCAGCACACCATAGGTGACGGAACAGCGGCACAGAATGACTAACACATCCCTGGTGATGCGCCAGTCATCATAAATCTATCCCTATGCTTCTTATCTTGTTAGAGATGAACCGCCATATGTATCATCAAAGTTATTTGCATTTCCTAAATAGCGAACTTTAAGGAATAAATAGCGATTCTTTACCATTCCTAGTTTGCGATGAGCTATTTGCTAATTAGCCGAATGTAGCCCAATGAAGCCCAATGTAGCCCAATGTAGCCCAAAGATGGCCGCCAGACACACAAAAAAACAAATGTAGCCCAAATATCAGCCAGATGTAGCCCAACTATAGCCCAGTGACAGAATGACCAATCAGCTTCGCAAACCTCCGTTACGCGAAGCGGAGCGCTGTTACAGATATATATCTTTTTTTGAACGTTAATTTCTCAAAATCCACTGGAGCACATATATTGAGACCTAGCAAAGGCACATCGGGCTACCAGTCCCTAATATTTTGCCAAGTTTCGTGCAAATCCATTCAGCCGTTCAATTATTAGTTTTATTATTTTTTTTTGCCCCGCGGGGCCCTTTTAAAACCTCCACATCAAACCTAGGGGGTCAGCGAGGATCTACTATGCCCCCTTATAGTTATTTCCCCCTTTGTTTTGACCTCCTCTTGTCTCTCGATCCTACCGAGAGACAAGATGGCGGCCGCTACGGACTGTTTGGAATGTTGACAGACGCCGGAGAACCAATCAGCTTCGCTTCACAAAGCTCCGTTGCGCGAAAAGTCCGCGAACCAGAGCGCTAACCGGTCCGCTGTTACAGATATATATCTTTTTTTAAACGTTAATTTCTCAAAATCCACTGGAGCACATATATTGAGACCTACAAAAGGCACATCGGGCTACCAGTCCCTACAATTTTGCCAAGTTTCGTGCAAATCCATTCAGCCGTTCGGGCTAAAAGTGAGGCCAACCGCCCTATGGAAAACTCAATGTTAAAAACACGTTTTGGGACCCCCCTTTTTTCTCGGCCCCCACTGGACGAACCCCCCCAAATTTTCAAGGGCTGCTCAGAAACAAAATGTGCCATTTTCCTGAAAATTTCAGCCAATTCCGTCCACAAACGCCAAAGTTATTAGACATAGAATTTTCAAAAAACCCATAGAGAAAAAATCCTAACTATATATACCTACTGGCGACCGCCAGTAGGTAATATATATATATATATATATTACCTACTGGCGGTCGCCAGTAGGTATATATAGTTAGGATTTTTTCTCTATGGGATTTTTGAAAATTCTATGTCTAATAACTTTGGAGATTGTGGACGGAATTGGCTGAAATTTTCAGGAAAATGGCACATTTTGTTTCTGAGCAGCCCTTGAAAATTTGGGGGGGGTTCGTCAAGGGGGGGCCGAGAAAAAAGGGGGGTCCCAAAACGTGTTTTTAACATTGAGTTTTCCATAGGGCGGTTGGCCTCACTTTTAGCCCGAACGGCTGAATGGATTTGCACGAAACTTGGCAAAATTGTAGGGACTGGTAGCCCGATGTGCCTTTTGTAGGTCTCAATATATGTGCTACAGTGGATTTTGAGAAATTAAAGTTTTAAAAAAGATATATATCTGTAACAGCGGACCGGGCAGCGCTCCAGGACGCGTACTTTTCGCGCAACGGAGCTTTGTGAAGCGAAGCTGATTGGTTCTCCGGCGTCTGTCAACATTCCAAACAGTCCGTAGCGGCCGCCATCTTGTCTCTCGGTAGGATCGAGAGACAAGAGGAGGCGAAAGCGAAGGGGCAAATGACCATAAGGGGGAATAGTAGATCCTCGCTGACCCCCTAGGTTTGATGTGGAGGTTTTAAAAGGGCCCCGCGGGGCAAAAAAAAAAATAATAATAATAATCGAACGGCTGAATGGATTTGCACGAAACTTGGTAAAATATTAGGGACTGGTAGCCCGATGTGCCTTTGCTAGGTCTCAATATATGTGCTCTAGTGGATTTTGAGAAATTAACGTTCAAAAAAAGATATATATCTGTAACAGCGCTCCGCTTCGCGTAACGGAGGTTTGCGAAGCTGATTGGTCATTCTGTCACTGGGCTATAGTTGGGCTACATCTGGCTGATATTTGGGCTACATTTGTTTTTTTGTCTCTGGCGGCCATCTTTGGGCTACATTGGGCTACATTGGGCTTCATTGGGCTTCATTGGGCTACATTGGGCTACATTTGGGCTCCAACATATATATAGGCCAATGTAGCCCAATATATATTTTTCAAAGTTAATTTTCGTAAAAACCACTGGAGCATATATCTTGAGACATAGCAAAGGCACATCGGGCTACCAGTCCCTACAATTTTGCCAAGTTTCGTGGAAATCCATTCAGCCGTTCGAGCTAAAAGTGAGTCCAACCGCCCTATGGAAATGAAGGAAATGAATGGGTAATTTGTAATTAGCAAATAGCTAATCGCAAACTAGGAATGGTAAAGAATCGCTATTTATTCCTTAAAGTTCGCTATTTAGGAAATGCAAAAAACTTTGATGATACATATGGCGGTTCATCTCTAACAAGATAAGAAGCATAGGGATAGATTTATGATGACTGGCGCATCACCAGGGATGTGTTAGTCATTCTGTGCCGCTGTTCCGTCACCTATGGTGTGCTGAATTTACAATGCGGCGCATCATGGGGCAAAAACAGCACAGATGCGTGATGTATCTGTGCCGTAAAGGTGGCGCATTGCTGGAGTTGTATCGCAAGTGTGATGAAGCTCCAGCAAGGGTCGGGGGTGCCCCTGTCGCAGGGTTTCTGTTCTCACACAGAACTGTGGACAGAGGATTGGAACCTCGGCGAATTAGGGTGTCCCAAAACTCACCTTAGTAATCAAAAACCCCTTAGCAAGCTAGGTACAGTGTCACATTGGATATAACAAACTCTCAATGTTTAGACAATCCAGAATATGAACTTATAGTACCTCAGGATATGTGGAACTCATGAACAGTCGGTCGTTATATATTTCTTAGAAACCAGAACATGGAGTTAAGAAGAACACATGTGTATTTGAAATGTTTATTTACTAATGCCGTCTTCTCAGGCGTAGTATCTTACATAATACAAGTACACATATTATCAGTAGCAAAATTACCAGCATAGTTACTAGTACATAAAAAGCGAATGGTGACAGTATGTTAACATGCTGTAAATGAATAAGAGTTATCAACACTTATAAGCAGCCACGGGCCGTGGAGGGAGTTACGGTGGGGCAGGGAGGCGGGGAGGGGGGGGGGCAGGGTGGAGAGGGCTCCACCCTGCCCTTCCCCCTCCCCGCCTCCCTGCCCCATCGTAACTCCCTCCACGGCCCGCGGCTGCTTATATCTCACCCTCCCTAATACACATATTATATTATTTGCTAAGAAGGTCTCTTTGTGTTGGTTTAGGGCGTGCCCATACTTTAGTGTCTTAGATTTGAAGGAATCACATCAGCATACACCAGCTCTCTCTTCATGTGAACCGCATCAAGTGTTGTGTATGTGTGTTCGGCAAAGCAATATAAAACCCGCCTCATGCCCAGAATTGGCAGAAGCTGCACTTATGTTATGAGTATGAAGTCGTGGAGATCAGACCTCATAACAATTCTGTATCGTGTTGTTCTTGAAACTTCAGCACTCGCTGTACAGATATAGTTTAACAAGTAAAGCAGATAGTAGAGCAATAACATATTATTCTCATGTAAATCACGATGAACTATTAGGTTGAAAGCTAAAGCAACAACTAAGTGTCGTGTGCAGAAGTTGCAAAAAAGGAAAAATGGCGTTTAAACCGGTAATGAGCCCATGCTAACTTAACACGGTGTAAAGATATCCAGGACCTAGATGACACCTCCCCATGATCCGGAAACGAACTGAATAAGATAATAGAAGTGCCATCTCATGAGAGCAGATTGCAAGTTTATATGTGGACGGTCCGCAAGGTAAAATATTAAAAACTAGGAAAATTTAATGCTAAAGAAAAATAAAACAGCCAAGTACTTTATCGAGTCTTAAGCCAATAGGCAAGCTAAATAATAAAAAATTGACAAATAAGTCAATGAATTGTCAATGAAATGCTAGTACTCAGCATATCAAAAATGAAAAAGGTCTATGACATAACTGTGTATGCAAAATAAGCTGCAACAGCCTCCAATAGGAAGTCACCGTCTTCATCCGAAAACAGTTCAGCCATCCAACTTAAAAGCGGAAAAGAACATACGTGCTCTCCCAGCACCGGATCCTCTATCACCATCAGAGGACAGCTCGGTGGGTTTTCAAGAAAGCTCTGTTCCAAGAAAGTCTGTGTTGCCGCCAGTAAATTCCAGGGACCAATTAGTCCATGCATCAATGCCACAGCCATAATCCTTTCGCCAGGACAAACCAACTCGTGAGTAATGATAGGAGTCATCAGCTGATTAAAGTCGACGTCAGGAGAAACCGGTCCGCAGAGACACAAATCAATGGCCCAATCGAAATCACAGGTCAGGCAGTGAAATACAGGCTGGACACAGGTGAAGTAGGAGAATCGAAAAGATAATCCATATGCCGTGCTTAATATCGCCAACGGCATTGTGCCATAATATTCTAGCATGCGATTGCGGAACAGTGTCAGCAGCTGCAGTCAGCAGCTGCAGGGCGGGAGGTTGCATAGGAGGGACATCCATATTTAAAAATGTAAAAAAGCACAAGAGCGTCCGCTGGTAATGCAAGTAAAAATGGCAATCCACGAAGCAGAGTGGAAAAAATAGAATGAAAGAAAGCAGGGATGACTCCAAAGATTTTCTCAAATGAAGTCACGAGACCACTGGTAACAACTTTAAAAAAGTGCGCCAGGGCCTTTGTGGAGGATGCGTTAAAGATAGTCCGAACCATGTCGCTGAAATGCAAAGGCGAATCAGTATTTAAAAGGGTGTGCACCTCTGTACGGGTGTTCGCTATGTGAAGCACGAAAGTTTCACGGGCCGAACTCAAGGCCACCTCTCTCTGAGACAAAAGAGCTCTTATTCTTGCCATGCCGTTGAAATCTGCTCCCAAGGTTGGTATTTGTGGCGAGATTGAAAACTCCCTATGTTCATGTGTGGGAGGAAATAGAACATTTCTGCAGCAAATAACCCGTTCACTTACTGTTACGATAAAAGGAATACTTTTAATTAACCCAGAACAATCTTCATTATTGAGCATCAAATAACTACCATTTTCCAACAACTTGAACGTGGGGATGATAGCAGGAACTGGCGTGCCTTGCAACACGCAAGCCATATTTGGTCGGTGTTTGTTGCATGAACCGTGTAACTGTATGTGCCTACACATTAGTGAATGATCTGGCGTCTCAGTGCATTCCTCTCCATTCAGATAAACTTCTTGATCATCTTTGAAACATCTGTATGTGTATGGAAGCGACCAGACCTCATGAAGAAAAGCACTACCTAAAGGTTCATAACGACCTATTGGTATATATTTCATACAATTTGAAAACTTATATAAAGCAAAAGGCAGCGTTATTAAACCGTGGATAAGGCACGTTGCCAAAAAACCCGCAATCCTCTGCTGATGATGTCACTGAGCATGTCATGAATGATGTAATATGTGACATCATCAGCAGTGGATTACGGGTAATAGTATCTCTAGTTTACTCCCCTATAGCTGTCTTTCTTTTAACATAAGTGTCTGTTTCCTTCCCTTATACTTACTGTTTTTGGTTCGCTTCCGGTTCGCGTACCGGCGAGCGAACTGGGAAGCGAACTAAGAGAAATAGAGGTTGGCACAGTTCCAAATATTGTACCAATTTTTTAATAACGGGGAGGTAGTTCTGAAAAGAACTTTTTTTTTTATTGTTTTTGTTGTTTTATATTTTTTTTATTATTTTTCTGAACATTTTTTTACTTTTTTTGAATTTTTCTGAACAGTTTTATATTTTTTTGGGTTTTTCTTGGAGGGGGCAATGAAAACGATTCATTGTAAAGGGCTCAACAGGAGCAACAAAACAAAAAAAAGTATTTATTATTTTGGGCGTTTCCACAAACTTGCATATGATAGTCAATAGCTCTGTTGATCAGAGTGATGCTTTCTCCGTAGCAAATGAATCCATCGCAATGTACGCAGACGTGTTTTACTTCACCAAATCTCATTTGTATATTTGGCACTATCTCCCTGCCCTCTGGTCCCGTTACTTCCGGTACAACAGATCTTCTGGCCATAATAGGGAGATTATCTAGGTCGTTCCGAAACTGTGCAGCACTGTAGTTGTTAGGATGCCACCTAGTCATATGGCGATGCATTGTGTAGTTTCCGAAACTGTATTTTTTCTCGGTCCCTCTGGACAGTCTATCTTGACATATAAGGCAAGTTACGTATCTTGCATTTACTTTTTTCTGACCTTTGGGAATTTTAAAAAATTGCCAAATGAAGTTTTCTTTCCGGTGAGACGTCCTGGGCTCCTCAGGCAAAAACTGCCTCTCTTCGTGCTCGTCGTCCTGTTCCTCTTCTTCCTCTTCTTGTTGAATTATAACTTGAGCAGGTGGTCCACTCTTCCTTGGATGTGGTGGAGGTGGTGGGGAAGCACCAGCTGAAGCTACTAAAGAAGCCATTGCTCAGTGATCACAAAGGGTCTTTCTCTCACAATGATGAAAGTCAGAGTGAGGAAAGAAGGAGGGATTTTCATCATTTGGGAAAAACAAGAGTTCTCAACCAATGAAAAGTGTTCATTTTAGATTATATGACCTAGTCTTACATCATTAGGAAACCAAAAGTGAAATGAACCAATGAAAAGTGTTATTACCAAGTCACATGACCTGCTGTGTTTACGTTAAGCGCTTTGCAGGGCCTCCCGGTTTGCTTCCAGAAACCTGCGCTTTGCGACTCGCTTCGCGTACCAGTTCGCTAACGTAGCACGTCATATGACGTATCACGCGACAACGTGAAACGTCATGCGGACGGGAGGCGTCACGATGTTGTTTTCTAACGCGGCAGTTGCGGTAAAGAAACGTTTACCGGCTCGCGGTCTATTTCGCGGCATCATGGTCAGCTAACGGGAAGCTTCCCGATTCGCGAAGCGGGAACGAAGAAAAAAAAATATTTAAAAAAAAAATTATTCATAAACATATAAAATATATTTTTGGATTTAAAGAAGAATACATTTTACAGCTACAGATATTAGCTGTTAAAAAACCAATGAAATTCACTGAAAAAACCATAGGTTATAGCCAGATATAGTTAGGAATTAGCATTTACAAAACCTTGAAAATTCACTGAAAAAACCATAGGTTATAGACCATATATAGTTAGGAATTAGCATTTAAAAAACATTATTTTACTCACACAAAACCATTGAAATTCCATATATAGTTAGTTGCACTAACTATATATCGCGCACCCGCAATCCACTGCTGATGATGTCACATATTACATCATTCATGACATGGTCAGTGACATCACTGATGACATCTCAAATGACATCACTGATGACATCACTGATGACATCTGATTTGACATCAATGACCACATCACTGATGATATCATTCATGTGACAATACAATGCATCTCCTCACATTTTAATATAACCTCTGTTTCACCCAGTGTTAAATACAGAGTATAATTTTTGAAACCATTGACACACCAATACTACTTACTACATACGCACTCACTGATTCCTATGTCTACACACACATTCACTCATTCACCCATACAATCATTCATACATACAATCACTCATCTTTACAACACTATCATATGCACTCATACACCTATACAGACACTCACAGTCTGCCACTCATCCATGGAGTTACTCACACACGTAGTCAGTCCTGTTAAAGAATCAATGACACTTCCATTTTCTTGTCTATACAGTTAAACATAGAGCACCTTACATTTTCAAACATATACTAACACATACTTACCTTCTTATAGAATCATTGATACAAGTACACATTGATCTGCACAGAGTCACACACCTCCCAGCTAGCCAGCCACACACACACTCAGTCTCCCATACAAATACTTGGACAATCAATCAGTAACCCATATAGTTAATCATATAGCTACTGATCAACACATGCAGCAGTTTACAGAACAACAGACATAATGATGCTCAAATTAAGATAGTTTAGTCACTAACCCATGCACTCAGTGAGACACATTTAATCACTCACTCATACATTCAGTCATGCACCTACTAAATCCTTTGTCCAGACACTTATACTTCCACTCATTCTTCAATATGTAAGACACATTTTAACTTTACAGAAACACACAGTCACTGGATGATGTCATCAGTGATGTCATCAGTGATGTCATTTGAGATGTCATCAGTGATGTCATCAGTGATGTCATTTGAGATGTTATCAGTGATGTCATTTGAGATGTCGTCAGTGATGTCATCAGTGATGTCATTTGGGATGTCATCAGTGATGTCATCAGTGATGTCACTGACCATGTCATGAATGATGTAATATGTGACATCATCAGCAGTGGATTGCGGGTGCGCGATATATAGTTAGTGCAACTAACTATATATGGAATTTCAATGGTTTTGTGTGAGTAAAATAATGTTTTTTAAATGCTAATTCCTAACTATATATGGTCTATAACCTATGGTTTTTTCAGTGAATTTTCAAGGTTTTGTAAATGCTAATTCCTAACTATATCTGGCTATAACCTATGGTTTTTTCAGTGAATATATATATATATATATATATATTCACAGAAAAAACCATAGGTTATAGACCATATATAGTTAGGAATTAGCATTTACAAAACCTTGAAAATTCACTGAAAAAACCATAGGTTATAGACCATATATAGTTAGGAAATAGCATTTAGAAAACCTTATTTTACTCACACAAAACCATTGAAATTCCATATATAGTTAGTTGCACTAACTATATATCGCGCACCTGCAATCCACTGCTGATGATGTCACATATTACATCATTCATGACATGGTCAGTGACATCACTGATGACATCACTGATGACATCTCAAATGACATCACTGATGACATCACTGATGACATCTCATTTGACATTACTGATCACATCACTGATGACATCATTCATGTGATGATACAATGAACCTCTTCAGACTCTAATATAACCTTAGATACACTCAGTGTAAACAGACACTCACAGACTGTCACTCATCCATGGAGTTACTCACACACCTAGTCAGTCATGCAAAGAAACAATCTCACCTCCATTTCCTCAACTATATAGTTATACACACCTTACTTATTGGAACATATAATAACACATATTTACTCTGTTATACAATCCCTGATACAAGTTCACAATAATCCATACAGCCACTCACACATTCACTGGCTCTTATGCACAGTTATTTATATATGTCAACTATCACATGTACTGTGTTTTACATATGTACTTACTTTGACATGTAGCACTGAGATATCCATTCACTCACCAATACACTCATGCACACAGTCAACCGCCCATACAGATGTTTCCACATGCACTTTTGAACCCATACATCTAGTGAATCAACTGCTCACACATCTATGCACAGAGTCATACACCTCCCAGACACCCACACACACACTCAGTCTCCCATACAAATACTTGGGCAACTAATCAATAACCCATATAGTTAGTCATATAGCTAATGATCAACACATGCATCAGATTACAAAACAACAGACACAATGATGCACAATTTAAAACAGTTTAGTCACTAACCCATGCACTCAGTGAGACACATTTAATCACTCACTTATACAGTCAGTCATGCACCTACTAAATCCTTCATCCAGACACTTATACATCCACTCATTCTTCAATATGTAAGACATATTTTAACTTTACAGAAGCATACAGTCACTGGATGTTGTCATCAGTGATGTCATCAGTGATGTCATTTGAGATGTCATCAGTGATGTCATCAGTGATGTCACTGACCATGTCATGAATGATGTAATATGTGACATCATCAGCAGTGGATTGCAGGTGCGCGATATATAGTTAGTGCAACTAACTATATATGGAATTTCAATGGTTTTGTGTGAGTAAAATAAGGTTTTCTAAATGCTATTTCCTAACTATATATGGTCTATAACCTATGGTTTTTTCAGTGAATTTTCAAGGTTTTGTAAATGCTAATTCCTAACTATATATGGTCTATAACCTATGGTTTTTTCTGTGAATTTCATTGGTTTTTTAACAGCTAATATCTGTAGCTGTAAAATGTATTCTTCTTTAAATCCAAAAATATATTTTATATGTTTATGAATATTTTTTTTTTTAAATATTTTTTTTTCTTCGTTCCCGCTTCGCGAATCAGGAAGCTTCCCGTTAGCTGACCTTGATGCCGCGAAATAGACCGCGAGCCGGTAAACGTTTCTTTACCGCAAGTGCCGCGTTAGAAAACAACATCGTGACGCCTCCCGTCCGCATGACGTTCCACGTTGTCGCTTGATACGTCATATGACGTGCTACGTTAGCGAACTGGTACGCGAAGCGAGTGCCAAAGCGCAGGTTTCTGGAAGCAAACAGGGAGGCCCTGCAAAGCGCTTAACGTAAACACAGCAAGTCATGTGACTTGGTAATAACACTTTTCATTGGTTCATTTCACTTTTGGTTTCCTAATGATGTAAGACTAGGTCATATAATCTAAAATGAACACTTTTGATTGGTTGAGAACTCTTGTTTTTCCCAAATGATGAAAATCCCTCCTTCTTTCCTCACTCTGACTTTCATCATTGTGAGAGAAAGACCCTTTGTGATCACTGAGCAATGGCTTCTTTAGTAGCTTCAGCTGGTGCTTCCCCACCACCTCCACCACATCCAAGGAAGAGTGGACCACCTGCTCAAGTTGTAATTCAACAAGAAGAAGAAGAAGAGGAACAGGAGGACGAGCACGAAGAGAGGCAGTTTTTGCCTGAGCAGCCCAAGACGTCTCACCGGAAAGAAAACTTCATTTGGCAATTTTTTAAAATTCCCAAAGGTCAGAAAAAAGTAAATGCAAGATACGTAACTTGCCTTATATGTCAAGATAGACTGTCCAGAGGGACCGACAAAAAATACAGTTTCGGAAACTACACAATGCATCGCCATATGACTAGGTGGCATCCTAACAACTACAGTGCTGCACAGTTTCGGAACGACCTAGATAATCTCCCTATTATGGCCAGAAGATCTGTTGTACCGGAAGTAACGGGACCAGAGGGCAGGGAGATGGTGCCAAATATACAAATGAGATTTGGTGAAGTAAAACACACCTGCGTATTTTGCGATGGATTCATTTCCTACGGAGAAAGAAGCATCACTCTGATCAACAGAGCTATTGACTATCATATGCAAGTTTGTCCGAAACGCCCAAAATAATAAATACTTCTTTTTTTTGTTTTGTTGCTCCTGTTGAGCCCTTTACAATGAATCGTTTTCATTGCCCCCTCCAAGAAAAACCCAAAAAAATATAAAACTGTTCCGAAAAATTCAAAAACAGTAAAAAAATGTTCAGAAAAATAAAAAAAAAAGTTCTTTTCAGAACTACCTCCCCGTTATTAAAAAATTGGTACAATATTTGGAACTGTGCCAACCTCTATTTCTCTTAGTTCGCTTCCTAGTTCGCTCGCTGGTACGCGAACTGGAAGCGAACCAAAAACAGTAAGTATAAGGGAAGGAAACACACACTTATGTTAAAAGAAAGACAGCTATAGGGGAGTAAACTAGAGATACTATTACCCATAATCCACTACTGATGATGTCACATATTACATCATTCATGACATGCTCAGTGACACCATCAGCAGAGGATTGCGGGTTTTTTGGCAACATGCCTTATCCACGGTTTAATAACGCTGCCTTTTGCTTTATATAAGTTTTCAAATTGTATGAAATATATACCAATAGGTCTTTATGAACCTTTAGGTAGTGCTTTTGTTCATGAGGTCTGGTCGCTTCCATACACATACAGATGTTTCAAAGATGATCAAGAAGTTTATCTGAATGGAGAGGAATGCACTGAGACGCCAGATCATTCACTAATGTGTAGGCACATACAGTTACACGATTCATGCAACAAACACCGACCAAATATGGCTTGCGTGTTGCAAGGCACGCCAGTTCCTGCTATCATCCCCACGTTCAAGTTGTTGGAAAATGGTAGTTATTTGATGCTCAATAATGAAGATTGTTCTGAGTTAATTAAAAGTATTCCTTTTATCGTAACAGTAAGTGAACGGGTTATTTGCTGCAGAAATGTTCTATTTCCTCCCACACATGAACATAGGGAGTTTTCAATCTGGCCACAAATACCAACCTTGGGACACGTTTCAACGGCATGACAAGAATAAGAGCTCTTTTGTCTCAGAGAGAGGTGGCCTTGAGTTCGGCCCGTGAAACTTTCGTACTTCACATAGCGAACACCCGTACACAGGTTTGCCTTTCAATTTCAGCAACATGTTTCCGACTATCTTTAACGCATCCTCCACAAAATCCCTGGCACACTTTTTTAAAGTTGTTACCAGTGGTCTCGTGACTTCATTTGAGAAAATCTTTGGAGTCATCCCTGCTCCCTTTCATTCCATTTTCTCCACTCTGGTTCGTGGATTGCATTTTTACTTGCATTACCAGCGGACGCTCTTGTGCTTTTTTACATTTTTAAATATGGATGTCCCTCCTATGCAACCTCCGACCCTGCAGCTGCTGACACTGTTCCGCAATCGCATGCTAGAATATTATGGCACAATGCCGTTGGCGATATTAAGCACGGCATATGAATTATCTTTTCGGTTCTCCTACTTCACCTGTGTCCAGCCTGTATTTCACTGCCTGACCTGTGATTTCGATTGGGCCATTGATTTGTGTCTCTGCGGACCGGTTTCTCCTGACGTCGACTTTAATCAGCTGATGACTCCTATCATTACTCACGAGTTGATTTGTCCTGGCGAAAGGATTATGGCTGTGGCATTGATGCATGGACTACTTGGTCCCTGGAATTTACTGGCGGCAGCACAGTCTTTCTTGGAACACAGCTTTCTTGAAAACCCACCGAGCTGTCCTCTGATGGTGATAGAGGATCCGGTGCTGGGAGAGCACGTATGTTCTTTTCCGCTTTTAAATTGGATGGCTGAACTGTTTTCGGATGAAGACGGTGACTTCCTGTTGGAGGCTGTTGCAGCTTATTTTGCATACACAGTTATGTCATAGACCTTTTTCATGTTTCATATGCTGAGTACTAGCATTTCATTGACAATTCATTGACTTATTTGTCAAGTTTTTATTATTTACCTTGCCTATTGGCTTAAGACTCGATAAAGTACTTGGCTGTTTTATTTTTCTTTAGCATTGAATTTTCCTAGTTTTTAATGCTTTACCTTGCGGACCGTCCACATATAAACTTGCAATCTGCTCTCATGAGATGGCACTTCTATTATCTTATTCAGTTCGTTTCCGGATCATGAGGAGGTGTCATCTAGGTCCTGGATATCTTTACACCGTGTTAAGTTAGCATGGGCTCATTACCGGTTTAAACGCCATTTTTCCTTTTTTGCAACTTCTGCACACGACACTTAGTTGTTGCTTTAGCTTTCCACCTAGTAGTTCATCGTGGTTTACATGAGAATAATATGTTATTGCTCTACTATCTGCTTTACTTGTTAAACTATATCTGTACAGCGAGTGCTAAAGTTTCAAGAACAACACGATACAGAATTGTTATGAGGTCTGATCTCCACGACTTCATACTCATAACATAAGTGCAACTTCTGCCAATTCTGGGCATGAGGCGGGTTTTATATTGCTTTGCCGAACACACATACACAACAGTTGATGCGGTTCACATGAAGAGAGAGCTGGTGTATGCTGATGTGATTCCTTCAAATCTAAGACACTAAAGTATGGGCACGCCCTAAACCAACACAAAGAGACCTTCTTAGCAAATAATATAATATGTGTATTAGGGAGGGTGAGATATAAGCAGCCGCGGGCCGTGGAGGGAGTTACGATGGGGCAGGGAGGCGGGGAGGGGGAGAAGCAGGGTGGAGCCCTCTCTACCTTGCCCCTCCCCCTCCCCGCCTCCCTGCCCCACCGTAACTCCCTCCACGGCCCGCGGCTGCTTATAAGTGTTGCTAACTCTTATTCATTTACAGCATGTTAACATACTGTCACCATTCGCTTTTTATGTACTAGTAACTATGCTGGTAATTTTGCTACTGATAATATGTGTACTTGTATTCTCCACCCTGCTTCTCCCCCTCCCCGCCTCCCTGCCTCACCGTAACTCCCTCCACGGCCCGCGGCTGCTTATAAGTGTTGCTAACTCTTATTCATTTACAGCATGTTAACATACTATCACCATTCACTTTTTATGTACTAGTAACTATGCTGGTAATTTTGCTACTGATAATATGTGTACTTTTATTATCTAAGGTACTACGCCTGAGAAGACGGCATTAGTAAATAAACATTTCAAATACACATGTGTTCTTCTTAACTCCATGTTCTGGTTTCTAAGAAATATATAACGACCGACTGTTCATGAGTTCCACGTATCCTGAGGTACTATAAGTTCATATTCTGGATTGTCTAAACATTGAGAGTTTGTTATATCCAATGTGACACTGTACCTAGCTTGCTAAATAGTTTTTGATTACTAACGTGAGTTTTGGGACACCCTAATTCGCCGAGGTTCCAATCCTCTGTCCACAGTTCTGTGTGAGAACAGAAACCCTGCGACAGGGGCACCCCCGACCCTTGCTGGACCTTCATCACACTTGCGATACAACTCCAGCAATGCGCCACCTTTACGGCACAGATACATCACGCATCTGTGCTGTTTTTGCCCCATGATGCGCCGCATTGTAAATGCAGCACACCATAGGTGACGGAACAGCGGCACAGAATGACTAACACATCCCTGGTGATGCGCCAGTCATCATAAATCTATCCCTATGCTTCTTATCTTGTTAGAGATGAACCGCCATATGTATCATCAAAGTTATTTGCATTTCCTAAATAGCGAACTTTAAGGAATAAATAGCGATTCTTTACCATTCCTAGTTTGCGATGAGCTATTTGCTAATTAGCCGAATGTAGCCCAATGAAGCCCAATGTAGCCCAATGTAGCCCAAAGATGGCCGCCAGACACACAAAAAAACAAATGTAGCCCAAATATCAGCCAGATGTAGCCCAACTATAGCCCAGTGACAGAATGACCAATCAGCTTCGCAAACCTCCGTTACGCGAAGCGGAGCGCTGTTACAGATATATATCTTTTTTTGAACGTTAATTTCTCAAAATCCACTGGAGCACATATATTGAGACCTAGCAAAGGCACATCGGGCTACCAGTCCCTAATATTTTGCCAAGTTTCGTGCAAATCCATTCAGCCGTTCAATTATTTTTTTTATTATTTTTTTTTGCCCCGCGGGGCCCTTTTAAAACCTCCACATCAAACCTAGGGGGTCAGCGAGGATCTACTATGCCCCCTTATAGTTATTTCCCCCTTTGTTTTGACCTCCTCTTGTCTCTCGATCCTACCGAGAGACAAGATGGCGGCCGCTACGGACTGTTTGGAATGTTGACAGACGCCGGAGAACCAATCAGCTTCGCTTCACAAAGCTCCGTTGCGCGAAAAGTCCGCGAACCAGAGCGCTAACCGGTCCGCTGTTACAGATATATATCTTTTTTTAAACGTTAATTTCTCAAAATCCACTGGAGCACATATAGTGAGACCTACAAAAGGCACATCGGGCTACCAGTCCCTACAATTTTGCCAAGTTTCGTGCAAATCCATTCAGCCGTTCGGGCTAAAAGTGAGGCCAACCGCCCTATGGAAAACTCAATGTTAAAAACACGTTTTGGGACCCCCCTTTTTTCTCGGCCCCCACTGGACGAACCCCCCCCAAATTTTCAAGGGCTGCTCAGAAACAAAATGTGCCATTTTCCTGAAAATTTCAGCCAATTCCGTCCACAAACGCCAAAGTTATTAGACATAGAATTTTCAAAAAACCCATAGAGAAAAAATCCTAACTATATATACCTACTGGCGACCGCCAGTAGGTAATATATATATATTATCTCACAAACTCCTGACCGCCTAGTGCTCGGCGGAGAGTCCTCAGGTGTAGACCTCTTTAAACTCCCTTCAAAAGTCACGGGCCAGCACTCAGAATCAAGGTGCAAGCAGTGCAAGGTTTAAATCTGCCATTTTCAGACAGGTGTTTTCCATGACATGTTTCACTCCTCAAAGGAGCTTGATCACATGGGATATATGTATCAGAAATTACACCCATTTTAGCAAGGTGACTGCGCCAGGAGAGGCACATTTTCACAGCATAGGAAGTCAGTGCAACATTAGGAGATCATGACTTGCGGCATAGCCACCACATTTTCAGATTGATTAAATATGGCATTTCCATTGCTTCTTCTTGTTGGGTTTGAGGCTTTTTTATAAACGGGGAACAAGTGAAGGTTTGGCTGGAGTGAAGGAGGAAAAGTTGTGGGCTGCTGAAGGGGACTACTGTGGTGATGTGTCGGGTGCACGGCTCTCAGCACAATAGCTGTTCTGATTTTCTGCATTTTGTCTTCGGACGATGAAGACAAATGAAACGCAAACCCCTTAGGTTTGGTGGTGGCAGTTGCTGTGCTCATTTGAATTGGAAATGTGTTGTCTGTAATGGTGGTGCGCTACCACACCATGCATACACCACTCCACTGGTCTATTGTAAATGTGATTACATGCAAATGTGTGTGAATGGGAAACATCTCGGTAAAAACACTGACATGGCAAAAGGTAAACAAAATGCAGGAGAGTGGCTGGATTGTGTGGGGAGGTGCAGATAAATGTAGCCTAATTGAAGCTAATAATGAAGCACAGGGGCACGTGCCTATTTGGCTAAACTGGAATCCCAGGTAACTATTTGGTCGTTTTTCATAGTGGAGTATCTGGGCCAGTCCCATTCATTGTTTGTAACTCTTAGAGCCTTTGCTAACGATCTTATCTTCAATTGCAGGTTTGCAGTCTGTAAGGTATTTGTATTTGAATGGTCAGGCGTGAGTACCCACAAAGACAAGGTAATTCTGTTTATGTTCCACGTTGCATTTGGGGGGTGCTTGGTAAATAGATTCACAATCTGCACCCCTTTTCTTTTACAGGTTTGTGAGACTGTGCTATAAATACAGTTGTACGGGCAAACGTGAGTACAGGCAGAACAAACAGGCAGACGTGAGTACAGGCAGAACAAACAGGCAATTGTTTGTGAGTTAAACTGTGGTGCATCTTGTGCATTGTAGTATAACCACATACCTTACCCACGTTTTCTTCTGTTGTAGGTTTCACAGGCAGTACCCCACACATTTGAACAGGCATACGTGAGAACAAGCAGAGCAGGTAAATCTTTGGTAGGGTTAAACTGTGGTGCATCTTCTACATTGTAGTATAACCACATATCTTACCCACGTTTTCTTCTGTTGTAGGTTTCACAGGCAGTACCCCACATATTTGATCGGGCATACGTGAGAAAAAGCCCAACAGGTAATTGTTAGGTAAACTGTGGTGCTTCTTGTGCATTGTAGTATAACCACATACCTTACCCACGTTTTCTTCTGTTGTAGGTTTCACAGGCAGTACCCCACACATTTGAACGGGCATACGTGAGAACAAGCAGAGCAGGTAAATCTTTGGTAGGGTTAAACTGTGGTGCATCTTCTACATTGTAGTATAACCACATATCTTACCCACGTTTTCTTCTGTTGTAGGTTTCACAGGCAGTACCCCACATATTTGATCGGCCATACGTGAGAAAAAGCCCAACAGGTAATTGTTTGGTAGAGTCCCCCTATGGTGCACATGGTATATTTTTGTATTACAAATTCACAATGTGCTGTAACAATCTTTACTTCTATTGCAGGCTCTACGGACAGGGCTACATATAAGTTTGAAAGGGCACTGCAGTAGACAGAAAAATCCAGGTAATTACACTCTACGTATTGCCAGCAATGCCTCAGTATTATGTGACCGATTGCAATCATGAGCATAGGCTTCAACTTTAACCATGTTCCTTTATTTTGCAGGCTAAACCCAGTTATTGCAAATATGTTCAAGCGCAAAGCTGTACCTTCTGCCGAGTGTGATGCTTCACCACAAAGGAAGAAATGTTGCCTTGTCTTCAAGGAAGAGTGGATGAAAGAAATTGTGGAGGCTGAGACCCAGAAATCACGAAGCAAGGTTCGAGTGCAACTTGGGGAACTATTTCAATACAGTCCAGATGTGGGCTTAATTTGCAAAGCGTGTGCAGAAGCCAAGATTGTTGGGGACTTTTCCACAGGGAAGAAATGGAGTGATGGCTGGAAACTGGATTACCTGAAACGCCATCTAATTAGCAAAGTTCACGAGTCTGCCATGGTGATATTGAGAAACAGAATTGCTGCTGCCAGGTTTGGTTTTGGAGTGCGGGCAATGCTGACAGAAACTCCCACTGACAAAGCAAATAGGATGGAAGTAGTTGAACGACAAAGATCCCTGCCTGAGGAGATAAAGATTCTCATCAACAATGTGTTGCTGGCAGTCAAGATGAATACTTCAATGTTATCTGTACAAGACATCCATGACCACCTAGCTTTGTATGTGAAGATACCAGAGAGCTGGAGGAGCAAGAACTATGCCTTTGAGTTCCTTGAGGCCATCAATAGCGTGATACACAGTGAAGGTATGGCAGAACTTCGTAACGCTTTGTATCACACTTTGATAATTGATGAGAGCACAGATATTTCTGTTACAAAAATGCTCATTCTGTACTTCAAGTACCGACCTGTAACCTCAACAGAGCACAAAACACAGTTTGGGGGCATAGTGAAGCTGACTAGTTGTAATGCTGAGGCTATCACTACTGCCGTGAAAGAATTCTACACTGCCAATGAACTTGATCTCATGAAAATGGTCATGTTCACATCCGATGGTGCGTCTGTGATGCTGGGTAAAAATAATGGTGTTGCTACTCGCCTTAAACAATCCATTCCTCATCTAGTTGAGCAGCATTGTGTCGCTCATCGAGAAGATTTGGGAGTTGATGATGCCTGGAAGAGGGTTCCAATGATTAAAGAGATGGAGACATTATTGAGGACTGTCTACACTGTGTTCTCCAGATCACCTGCAAAGAAGTCCAAGCTGGATGAAATGGCATTAGTCACTGACTGTGAAGTGGTCTCTTTTCGACCATTGAATGAAGTCCGGTGGCTTTCGAGGCATTTTGCAGTTGGTGCACTCATTCGGAATTACGAGGCTGTTCTTAAGTACTTTGAGCATGAGAAAGTTGAAGAGAATGATCCAATTGCTAAATATTGTTACAAAAAGCTATCTGACTCAAACTACCACATTTCCCTTGCAGTACTTCATGACATTCTGAGTGAATTTGCAGCATTGTGCAAACTGTTCCAAAAAAGTTCTTTGACTACTGTTGAAGCTGTACAGTATGCAAGAGCAAAGATTGGCCAAATTAAGGAACAGTATTTGGGGGACACTGTCTTTTGGAGCAGCAATGTAATCTCTCGATGATGGTGTTGTACAAGGAAAGGCAAGAATTTGACAGTGGGCCTATTCTGTCTTTTGTTTCCCTTCTTTGTGATCACATGCAAAAAAGGTTCCCTGAGGATGAACTGAAAGAATGGGCAAGTTTTGAAATCCAGGCAATGTCAACACAATCACATTTTGATTTTGGGACTGAGAATATACAAAGACTTGTTGAAAAGTATAAAAATGTCTTGGTCCTGGGTGATTGTGAAACACCAGAAGATGTTGTTCGACAGTACAGAGACTATAAATATGTGGTGGCAGAACATGTAAAGGGTGGTTTATTGACCACATTTCAAGACATGGTGAATTTCACTGTACGCAATGCTGCTCAGTACAGTGTGGTGTCTCAGCTAGTTGATGTCTGCGCAACATTTCAAGCATCTAGTGCAGATTGTGAACGAGGATTCAGCCTCATGAATACTATTAAGAGTAAATTGAGGAATAGACTAGAGCAGAAGCATTTGGATATGCTGATGAGAACAAAGGCCTACCTCCTGAATGGGAAAGTTGACCTTGATAAAGTTTATCAGCACTGGAAAAACGGCAAGGATCGCCGTGAGAAGCAACCCTGTCACCCATCTAGTGATGCCACTTGACTTGTCTGAACATCCTTCTCCCACAGTCCATGTTTGCGTGGATGTCTGAGTTTTACAAACTATCCCTGGCGGGATAGCCCAACATTACTCAGTAGCTTTCACATCACATTGTAAATGTTATGTAATTTTGTAACTTATTGTGTATATTTGATATTGTATAGGCTCTCAACATTTCCCCACCTAATGAACAGTGCTCCAGTTAAAAATATTTAGTAAAATCTTATGATGCTACCACCTTTTAGAGTCTTGTGCTTTTTTAAACCTTAAGTGTACTTACCTGTGTAACCAATCAATGTCATGGCGTCGTTATCTAATATGCAAAAGCTTAACGTGGAGCTGTTTGTGTGAAAATGCACCATCTTTTCACTTTTTTAAGCCAACGTTTGGAGTGACATTTGGCGCTGCACACGCGCGTGGTCTGGTTCCTGGCGCACATGGCCATGGTTGCAGCGCACAGAGACCCTCCAGTGCCGCACACAGAGTAAAAAAATTAGAGGGAACATTGCTTGTAAGTGGGGATGGAAACGCTTTTCAGGCTCAGTACTGGGCTCAAAAGATGCAGCCCTGATGTCTCTCATGATAGCAGGTGGTTAAGTAGAAATTCGCTGCTCGGCTGACCCTGCAGGAGCAAACGTATGCTAAAAATGTTCGTAGAATGAGATTTTCAGTAAGAGCAGCCTGGCACATTTTAGCAAGTTTTACTTGTAAGGGGGGTTGGAAACGCTTTTCAGGCTCAATACTGGGCTCAAAAGATGCAGCCCTGATGTCTCTCATGATAGCAGGTGGTTAAGTAGAAATTCGCTGCTCGGCTGATCCAGCAGGAGCAAACATAAGCGAAAAATGTACGTAGAATGAGCTTTTCAGTGAAGAGCAGCCAGGCACATTTTAGCAAGTTTTACTTTTAAGTGGGGATGGAAACGCTTTTTAGGCTCAGTACTGGGCTCAAAAGATGCAGCCCTGATGTCTCTCATGATAGCAGGTGGTTGAGTAGAAATTCGCTGCTCGGCTGATCCAGCAGGAGCAAACGTATGCTAAAAATGTTCGTAGAATGAGATTTTTAGTGAAGAGCAGCCTGGCACATTTAGCAAGTTTTACTTGTAAGTGGGGTTGGAAACGCTTTTCAGGCTCAATACTGGGCTCAAAAGATGCAGCCCTGATGTCTCTCATGATAGCAGGTGGTTAAGTAGAAATTCGCTGCTCGGCTGACCCAGCAGGAACAAATGTATGCCAAAAATGTACGTAGAATGAGATTTTCAGTGAATAGCAGCCAGGCACATTTTAGCAAGTTTTACTTGTAAGTGGGGATGGAAACGCTTTTTAGGCTCAGTACTGGGCTCAAAAGATGCAGCCCTGATGTCTCTCATGATAGTAGGTGGTTAAGTAGAAATTCGCTGCTCGGCTGACCCTGCAGGAGCAAACGTATGCTAACAATGTTCGTAGAATGAGCTTTTCAGTGAAGAGCAGCCAGGGACATTTTAGCAAGTTTTACTTGTAAGTGGGGTTGGAAACGCTTTTCAGGCTCAGTACTGGGCTCAAAAGATGCAGCCCTGATGTCTCTCATGATAGCAGGTGGTTAAGTAGAAATTCGCTGCTCGGCTGACCCTGCAGGAGCAAACGTATGCTAAAATTTTCGTAGAATGAGATTTTCAGTGAAGAGCAGCCAGGCACATTTTAGCAAGTTTTACTTGTAAGTGGGGTTGGAAACGCTTTTCAGGCTCAATACTGGGCTCAAAAGATGCAGCCCTGATGTCTCTCATGATAGCAGGTGGTTAAGTAGAAATTCGCTGCTCAGCTGATCCAGCAGGAGCAAACATATGCGAAAAATGTACGTAGAATGAGCTTTTCAGTGAAGAGCAGCCAGGCACATTTTAGCAAGTTTTACTTGTAAGTGGGGTTGGAAACGCTTTTCAGGCTCAGTACTGGGCTCAAAAGATGCAGCCCTGATGTCTCTCATGATAGCAGGTGGTTAAGTAGAAATTCGCTGCTCGGCTGACCCTGCAGGAGCAAACGTATGCTAAAAATGTTCGTAGAATGAGATTTTCAGTGAAGAGCAGCCAGGCACATTTTAGCAAGTTTTACTTGTAAGTGGGGTTGGAAACGCTTTTCAGGCTCAATACTGGGCTCAAAACATGCAGCCCTGATGTCTCTCATGATAGCACGTGGTTAAGTAGAAATTCGCTGCTCGGCTGACCCTGCAGGAGCAAACGTATGCTAAAAATGTTCGTAGAATGAGCTTTTCAGTGAAGAGCAGCCAGGCACATTTTAGCAAGTTTTACTTGTAGGGGGTTGGAAACGCTTTTCCATACTCAATACTGGGCTCAAAAGATGCAGCCCTGATGTCTCTCATGATAGCAGGTGGTTAAGTAGAAATTCGCTGCTCGGCTGATCCAGCAGGAGCAAACATATGCGAAAAATGTACGGAGAATAAGCTTTTCAGTGAAGAGCAGCCAGGCACATTTTAGCAAGTTTTACTTGTAAGTGGGGTTGGAAACGCTTTTCCAATACTGGGCTCAAAAGATGGAGCCCTGATGTCTCTCATGATAGCAGGTGGTTAAGTAGAAATTCGCTGCTCGGCTGACCCGGCAGGAACAAATGTATGCCAAAAATGTACGTAGAATGAGATTTTCAGTGAATAGCAGCCAGGCACATTTTAGCAAGTTTTACTTTGAAGTGGGGATGGAAACGCTTTTTAGGCTCAGTACTGGGCTCAAAAGATGCAGCCCTGATGTCTCTCATGATAGCAGGTGGTTAAGTAGAAATTCGCTGCTCGGCTGATCCAGCAGGAGCAAACGTATGCTAAAAATGTTCGTAGAATGAGATTTTTAGTGAAGAGCAGCCTGGCACATTTAGCAAGTTTTACTTGTAAGTGGGGTTGGAAACGCTTTTCAGGCTCAATACTGGGCTCAAAAGATGCAGCCCTGATGTCTCTCATGATAGCAGGTGGTTAAGTAGAAATTCGCTGCTCGGCTGACCCAGCAGGAACAAACGTATGCCAAAAATGTACGTAGAATGAGATTTTCAGTGAATAGCAGCCAGGCACATTTTAGCAAGTTTTACTTGTAAGTGGGGATGGAAACGCTTTTTAGGCTCAGTACTGGGCTCAAAAGATGCAGCCCTGATGTCTCTCATGATAGCAGGTGGTTAAGTAGAAATTCGCTGCTCGGCTGATCCAGCAGTAGCAAACGTATGCTAAAAATGTTCGTAGAATGAGATTTTTAGTGAAGAGCAGCCTGGCACATTTAGCAAGTTTTACTTGTAAGTGGGGTTGGAAACGCTTTTCAGGCTCAATACTGGGCTCAAAAGATGCAGCCCTGATGTCTCTCATGATAGCAGGTGGTTAAGTAGAAATTCGCTGCTCGGCTGACCCAGCAGGAACAAACGTATGCCAAAAATGTACGTAGAATGAGATTTTCAGTGAATAGCAGCCAGGCACATTTTTGCAAGTTTTACTTGTAAGTGGGGATGGAAACGCTTTTTAGGCTCAGTACTGGGCTCAAAAGATGCAGCCCTGATGTCTCTCATGATAGTAGGTGGTTAAGTAAAAATTTGCTGCTCGGCTGACCCTGCAGGAGCAAACGTATGCTAAAAATGTTCGTAGAATGAGCTTTTCAGTGAAGAGCAGCCAGGCACATTTTAGCAAGTTTTACTTGTAAGTGGGGTTGGAAAAGCTTTTCAGGCTCAGTACTGGGCTCAAAAGATGCAGTCCTGATGTCTCTCATGATAGGAGGTGGTTAAGTAGAAATTCGCTGCTCGGCTGACCCTGCAGGAGCAAACGTATGCTAAAAATGTTCGTAGAATGAGATTTTCAGTGAAGAGCAGCCAGGCACATTTTAGCAAGTTTTACTTGTAAGTGGGGTTGGAAATGCTTTTCAGGCTCAATACTGGGCTCA
Organism: Lissotriton helveticus; assembly: GCF_964261635.1. Taxonomy (NCBI): domain Eukaryota; kingdom Metazoa; phylum Chordata; class Amphibia; order Caudata; family Salamandridae; genus Lissotriton; species Lissotriton helveticus. The sequence goes on along the minus strand of NC_136061.1, from coordinate 1,351,423,350 downwards.
AAAGATGCAGCCCTGATGTCTCTCATGATAGCAGGTGGTTAAGTAGAAATTCGCTGCTCGGCTGACCTTGCAGGAGCAAACGTATGCTAAAAATGTTCGTAGAATGAGATTTTCAGTGAAGAGCAGCCAGGCACATTTTAGCAAGTTTTACTTGTAAGTGGGGTTGGAAACGCTTTTCAGGCTCAATACTGGGCTCAAAAGATGCAGCCCTGATGTCTCTCATGATAGCAGGTGGTTAAGTAGAAATTCGCTGCTCGGCTGACCCTGCAGGAGCAAACGTATGCTAAAAATGTTCGTAGAATGAGCTTTTCAGTGAAGAGCAGCCAGGCACATTTTAGCAAGCTTTACTTGTAAGGGGGGTTGGAAACGCTTTTCCATACTCAATACTGGGCTCAAAAGATGCAGCCCTGATGTCTCTCATGATAGCAGGTGGTTAAGTAGAAATTCGCTGCTCGGCTGATCCAGCAGGAGCAAACATATGCGAAAAATGTACGTAGAATGAGCTTTTCAGTGAAGAGCAGCCAGGCACATTTTAGCAAGTTTTACTTGTAAGTGGGGTTGGAAACGCTTTTCAGGCTCAGTACTGGGCTCAAAACATGCAGTCCTGATGTCTCTCATGATAGGAGGTGGTAAAGTAGAAATTCGGTGCTCGGCTGACCCTGCAGGAGCAAATGTATGCTAAAAATGTTCGTAGAATGAGATTTTCAGTGAAGAGCAGCCAGGCACATTTTAGCAAGTTTTACTTGTAAGTGGGGTTGGAAACGCTTTTCAGGCTCAGTACTGGGCTCAAAACATGCAGCCCTGATGTCTCTCATGATAGCAGGTGGTTAAGTAGAAATTCGCTGCTCGGCTGACCCTGCAGGAGCAAATGTATGCTAAAAATGTTCGTAGAATGAGATTTTCAGTGAAGAGCAGCCAGGCACATTTTAGCAAGTTTTACTTGTAAGTGGGGTTGGAAACGCTTTTCAGGCTCAATACTGGGCTCAAAACATGCAGCCCTGATGTCTCTCATGATAGCAGGTGGTTAAGTAGAAATTCGCTGCTCGGCTGACCCTGCAGGAGCAAACGTATGCTAAAAATTTTCGTAGAATGAGATTTTCAGTGAAGAGCAGCCAGGCACATTTTAGCAAGTTTTACTTGTAAGTGGGGTTGGAAACGCTTTTCAGGCTCAATACTGGGCTCAAAAGATGCAGCCCTGGTGTCTCTCATGATAGCAGGTGGTTAAGTAGAAATTCGCTGCTCGGCTGATCCAGCAGTAGCAAACGTATGCTAAAAATGTTCGTAGAATGAGATTTTTAGTGAAGAGCAGCCTGGCACATTTAGCAAGTTTTACTTGTAAGTGGGGTTGGAAACGCTTTTCAGGCTCAATACTGGGCTCAAAAGATGCAGCCCTGATGTCTCTCATGATAGCAGGTGGTTAAGTAGAAATTCGCTGCTCGGCTGACCCAGCAGGAACAAACGTATGCCAAAAATGTACGTAGAATGAGATTTTCAGTGAATAGCAGCCAGGCGCATTTTAGCAAGTTTTACTTGTAAGTGGGGATGGAAACACTTTTTAGGCTCAGTACTGGGCTCAAAAGATGCAGCCCTGATGTCTCTCATGATAGTAGGTGGTTAAGTAAAAATTCGCTGCTCGGCTGACCCTGCAGGAGCAAACGTATGCTAAAAATGTTCGTAGAATGAGCTTTTCAGTGAAGAGCAGCCAGGCACATTTTAGCAAGTTTTACTTGTAAGTGGGGTTGGAAACGCTTTTCAGGCTCAGTACTGGGCTCAAAAGATGCAGTCCTGATGTCTCTCATGATAGGAGGTGGTTAAGTAGAAATTCGCTGCTCGGCTGACCCTGCAGGAGCAAACGTATGCTAAAAATGTTCGTAGAATGAGATTTTCAGTGAAGAGCAGCCAGGCACATTTTAGCAAGTTTTACTTGTAAGTGGGGTTGGAAACGCTTTTCAGGCTCAATACTGGGCTCAAAAGATGCAGCCCTGATGTCTCTCATGATAGCAGGTGGTTAAGTAGAAATTCGCTGCTCGGCTGACCTTGCAGGAGCAAACGTATGCTAAAAATATTCGTAGAATGAGATTTTCAGTGAAGAGCAGCCAGGCACATTTTAGCAAGTTTTACTTGTAAGTGGGGTTGGAAACGCTTTTCAGGCTCAAAGTCAAAGTCAAAGTCAAAGTTTTTATTTTGTTTCGGTACTCTTTCGAGGACCACAAAATCATTAAAAAAGAAAATACATATTACATTTGCATACAACTTAGTACATTTTCAGTGTTATTTTAAAAAATTTATAAATCTTATTACAAACATATTCGTTAGGTGGATTAGCACATATGGAAATAAAATCCCTTGCTTTCGTGATCCTGCAGGACCGATATATTGGCTCTAGGCATGTTAACCTAGCAGTGACAACGACTTTATTTGGACATATAAAGAGCATATGCTCTAAGTTCTGTTTACCCCCCGAACACAGGTTACATTGTGAGGAACTGTTTGGTTTCCAAGGGGAGGTAAAAGATAACAAAGGGAGAATACCCAGACGTAGCATCATGACCGTACGTCTTGCACCATGGGTAAGGGTGTATTCCAAATATGGCAATTTTAACTTGTATTCTTGGGAATCAGCATAAGTTTTGTACGTAGATAATTTAGTACAATGTAAATGATCTAACTCATAACTCAATTTTGGAGAGAATGTTTTTAAAAATAGTTTGAGTTGTGCGGGTGTCCAAGAAGATAACATTTCTGCACTAATTTTTGCTAAACAGAAAGCCTCTCCCAAATTTTTCGCAAATGTGGAGTTGAAGGTATCCTCACTAAAGATCTCAATTTTTAGCAGATGTCGTAGGGTACCCTCTTTGGAGTGCAGAAGGTTATAGGCCCACCTTATGAGGCTTGCTATTGATATTGCAAATGCGCTGGTGATCGTGCATTCGAGCCTTAGGGCCTGTACAGGAGTTGAGTTGGAAACTTTCAGTAACTTTTTTATTATTTTCCCTTCGTTTGTATCCATGTAACTCCATTGTTTTAGGGGAATATGTTCTGAGGCATAAGATAGAACCGGGGAAATTTTGGCTCTATAAATTTTTATCAGTGCTGAGAAATGCCTGCTTCCTGTCTTCCTATACAAGCGTGATATAGCACCAGCGTGAAGGTCACATTTCCTTTTTAGATGGATAATTTGCTTCCTGTTACTCATATTGGACGAAAAGATTCTTCCAAGATAGATATATTCCTTTGTCTGTTCCAAGATTTCTCCTCCCAGTTTCCATTGGTACTTCACTTCTTTTTTCTTTTTTGTAAATGCAACTACTTTAGTTTTATTTATATTCGGAATTAAAAAATGATCTTTCGAGTAGTTGTGTAAAGAATCTAAAAGATTTTGAAGACCAAAGGGTGTCAGGTCGAACAAGACAATATCGTCCGCATAAAGTAGACAATGTATCCGTTGAGCTGCCATTTTCGGTGGGGTGCTTTGTCCTTGTTGTAAATGCGACGGTAGGTCGCTCAGGTAAAGGGAGAATAAAATCGGGGCCAACAAGCACCCTTGCTTTAGGCCATTAGATGTATATATTATTTTTGACATGCCCCTCTCACCCCCCATTTGGACTCGGCACCAGGTGTTACTATGTAAATTCACGATTAATTGCAGTAGAGGCTCTGAGATACCCATTTTCCTCAGTTTCATCCATAATGTCGGCCTATCGACCCTATCGAACGCGGTTGAGTAGTCAATGAAGGCTGCATATATTGTTTGCGATTTCCCGGTTACGTATTTATCTAATAGAAATTGAAAGATAGCTATATTATCCGTAACCGAATGATTTGATCGGAACCCAGCTTGAAACAATGGAATTAATCCCGTCGAAAATGCCCAAAGCTTCAACCGGTCAAGAATTTCAGCCGCAAAGATCTTTCCGCCAGCATCCATTAGGGCAATTTGTCTGTAATTGCCAGCTATACTCCTTTTTCCTTTTTTATAAATAGGAATTATTGTACTTCCTTTCCACGAGTTTGGAATGTTCCCAGAGTCGAAAATGTAATTAAATAATGGTGCTAACATCTGACCCCAAGCTTTGTGGTCTGCTTGATAAACCTTTATCGGAATCTGATTGGGACCAGATGCACCCGTACTTCTTGCCTTTTTAATATTCAAGGCAATTGACACTGCCGAAGCCCTGGAGAGTTTTATATCATTATTTTTCTTTTTCTTTTCTTGTTCAGTTACCTTGCTCATCTATCCCGTCGTATTGGGTTTATATAGATCATTTAAAAATGTGCCCCAGTCTTCTTCTGAGACGGGGATTGCTTCGAGCTTCTTTTTAGTTCCCGTCATCTTAGCTATCAAAGACCAGTATTTACGTTGGTTGCATTGCCTTGCTGCTATTTGGATATCCATCCAGTTGCGATCCTGTTTCAACCTTTCCTGTCTAGCACATTGTCTACGAATTTGGTTCTTTAATTTATTTATTTCAGCTTTATTTATTGGTGTTTTACACAGGTACTGAACCCGAATCATCCTGTTTAGCATTTTTACTGTTGGCTGAATGCAGTTTTTGTACTTGCTGACGCACTTTCTATGTGCTGGTCTATCCTGTTTTAATTTGCTTTGTATTGCGTATTTGAGTTCATTTAATACAGTTTCATAATTCTTGATAGGATCTTCGGAGTAAATAGTGGTTAACAATTGGGATTGTGTAATTAATACATTCAAGTAGTCCAGATTTTCCGCCCCCCAAAAGATCCGACGCTGGACTAAATTTACTTCTATTTTGGGTTTACTGAATATTGGATCGTTCTGGAAAGTGGTTAGTGGCATCCAGAGTGTTGTTAAGCAGAGAAGGGCATGATCGCTGTCCTCATTAAATTTAACAGACAAGTCAGAAATTTGTTCTTTTAACTCGTTCCCACATATAAAGTAATCTAGGATGGAGGAGACTCCATTTCCGTGTCTAGTGAATGAAGCTGGCTTGTCTCCGTTAACATTTCCATTTAGAATTGTCCCATTTATACTTGGGAGGAATGATAATAACAGGCTTCCTCTTTTATCCGACTTCACTCCTTTTGGGAATTGCGGGAGTGCTATTTCCAATGATTCCTCCTTGAATAACGTTGACCATTTCTTTATTTCGTTATTTGATATTTTGGCGTTTAGGTCGCCCATCATAATATATGGTGGGTGATGTTGGTCCTCGAGGATGTTGGATATAGTTTCTAAGAGATGATCGAATAAAGGGTCATGTTTTTTACTTGGTGGTGCATAGATGTTAAAAAGTAACATTTTCTTATAAGTGTCTGTTGGCTGTAATCTGAGTTGAACTTTGATACATTGTAGGTTGAGCGAATATGTATCAATACTTTCTTGTGACCAGCAGTAGTCTTCTTTCAGTAGGATTGCCATACCTCCTTTCGCGTGACCCCTTTTAGATTTTTTTGCTGGGTTTTCGTAGACGTAATACCCTTTTTGCGTAAAGGAGGTGGTGGACCACGTTTCCTGCAAAGCAAGAATGTCTGGATTATCTTTTGTTGCACCTTTCATTTTATTGGGAGTTTTCCCGGCCATATTCCATAACGATATTTTCAGACCTTTGCTAAACCTGACGTTGATGTAAATTATCCATTTTGTTGCCATTTAATACTTCTGGTAACCATGTCCAGGATTGTTGGCTATTCTCTTTATCTTTTGGGTAAATGTTCTGTGACCACACCGCCCTTTCACCGTGCCTTACTTGTATTTTTAATTTGTCTTTACTCATGTTATTAGATGTATGTCCGTCCCTTCCTATATTAAGTTTGTATTCAGTGTGGGGTTGTGTAGTTACTACGGCATTTTGTGAGTTGGTTTTAATTTCTGAGATAGAAATTACATCATATCCATGTTTTTGTAGAATTTCCTTTTCTCTCATGATTATTCCAGGAAGAACTGGAGAGAAGAATGACACTTGTACGAATTTAGTATTTTCTTTTTTTGGAAAGCGTACTAGGTCTATTTCTCTACTTGTCAGAGAGTTCAAGGAAGGGATTTCTTGCAATAGATGAACTATTCTTCCTCGGTTGAGCGGGATATTGTCAGTTGGAAACAGTTCCTCGATAGTTAGATGTTTTGTTTGTTTTCTATCCCACTGCCAAGTAGTATGATCTTGTAGATTTATTGCGTTACTAATATTTTGCTCTAATGGTTTTCTTACTATTGGCTGACAATATTCTTCTGCGTTAGGATTCAAAGGCTTCGCCAGCGCAGTTATTTTAGTCGGTGGAGTGTTCACCAAATTAGCAAAACTGTGTTTTTGAAATTTGAGTTTGTTCCCTTTTTTCTTATGAATTCTTCTCAGTGGTCGCCCTCGCTTTTTCTTTCCCCTATTTTCCTTCACTTCAATGATTTTTTCAGTTGTTCCAGTCTGTTTGATTTCATGTTCTTTGGTATCCTTCAACAAGTGTATGTTATTTTCAGGGGATATCTTACCATGACCATTCTCAATTTCTTTGTTGGAAAAAATGGGATAATTTTTAATGCTGTTTTCAGAGGTATATTCCTTTTCTTCACTGAATAGCTTTTTCAGAGAGTAGATTATGGGAATGTTTTCCTTTGATCGTAATTTCTTAAATTCTCTCTCCTTTATTTTCGCATCTGATGTTTGCGTACTTACGCTTTGCATTCTTTGAGATCTTGATCTTTTTTTACAACCAGCTTCAGACTGTACCTGGTTGATCATTGCTTGTTCATCGGATGAGACTTTAGGTGATTCTTTTTTCTTTTTTTCTTCCACCAGAAATTTGAGAATGCCTATTTGGACGTCCAGTGTGTCATCTGAATTTGCTAAGATTTGGCCTAGATGTGTGAGAACTGATTCCAGAATGTCTTGAAGGGAAAAAAGTGCTTTGGACAGGGGAGGAACAGAAGCTGGTTGGGTTAAATTAGGAAAATAAAGATCAGTGAGGTTAGATTGATTGGAGTACAGTTTAGGTGATTTATCTGGGGAACTAGTGAGTGGCTGATTTTTTCTTAACGGAGACACTAATTCCTGCTCCTCTTTCTTCGTAATGTTATTTACGGAGAGCTCATTAGCTGATTCATTATCCTGTTGTCTAATTGGTGTTATTTGCGACATCTCTAGAATTGATTGAGAATACTCTTCCGAGGAAAGAATTTTTGGCTGGTTTATCTCTGGATTTGGTGATCCTTGATTATGATTACTTAATTCAGTAAGTAATTTTGACTGAAGTTCACTATCAATAATTGAAAAAATATGTTTTTTATCTTCTACCGAAGTTCGGAGAGAGGAATGGTTTTTCTCGGAGAGAGTTGAGAAGTATTTGGTTATTGCGGGTGTGTTTAAAATTTGACCAGGTTTCATGGATTTGTCAACAGATTTTCTAATGGCTGCGTCGGTACCCATACGTTTCATGTAGATTGTTCTTGAGCGCAGTTTTTTCAAGGCCATCATTAGGGAATAATGCGATCGAGAACACGGGTGGACCTAATCTTCTGGAATCGATGTTAGAGGGGTGGCCCGTCCCGTCCTCGGTCGTCCCCGGACGGCCACAGACGGCCCGCCCTTTGCCCGGGCTTGGCCCCGCGCTTTGACCCGCGCGCATCCCGCGTCGCGTGAGTATACGACTTACTTTATATGGGTAGCCAGTGGGCATGTCCGTGGGCGTGTCGCCTGGGGGAAGAGTCTCCAGCTGCCCCAGGCAGGGGTTGCTGGTCCTCGCAGTCCCCCGGGCTAGGATCAGTTCTTAATTATACCCACGCCTCAACCCTGGAGACTCCAGCTGGGAGCGAAGGTCAGAGCTTGCAGGCAGCAGCTCCCGCTCACACCAGCGAGTCCCCGGGGAGGCAGCCACACGGAGCAAACAAAGCTTGGTGTTTCCTTGCGTCCGACAACGCCGTCAGCAGCACAGATGGTCGGATTCCCTCTCGCAGCACAGCAGTAGAAGCAGTTAGGTGAGTGGCTCAATACTGGGCTCAAAAGATGCAGCCCTGATGTCTCTCATGATAGCAGGTGGTTAAGTAGAAATTTGTTGCTCGGCTGACCCTGCAGGAGCAAACGTATGCTAAAAATGTTCGTAGAATGAGCTTTTCAGTGAAGAGCAGCCAGGCACATTTTAGCAAGTTTTACTTGTAAGGGGGGTTGGAAACGCTTTTCCATACTCAATACTGGGCTCAAAAGATGCAGCCCTGATGTCTCTCATGATAGCAGGTGGTTAAGTAGAAATTCGCTGCTCGGCTGATCCAGCAGGAGCAAACATATGTGAAAAATGTACGTAGAATGAGCTTTTCAGTGAAGAGCAGCCAGGCACATTTTAGCAAGTTTTACTTGTAAGTGGGGTTGGAAACACTTTTCAGGCTCAGTACTGGGCTCAAAACATGCAGTCCTGATGTCTCTCATGATAGTAGGTGGTTAAGTAGAAATTCGCTGCTCGGCTGACCCTGCAGGAGCAAACGTATGCTAAAAATGTTCGTAGAATGAGATTTTCAGTGAAGAGCAGCCAGGCACATTTTAGCAAGTTTTACTTGTAAGTGGGGTTGGAAACGCTTTTCAGGCTCAATACTGGGCTCAAAACATGCAGCCCTGATGTCTCTCATGATAGCAGGTGGTTAAGTAGAAATTCGCTGCTCGGCTGACCCTGCAGGAGCAAACGTATGCTAAACATTTTCGTAGAATGAGATTTTCAGTGAAGAGCAGCCAGGCACATTTTAGCAAGTTTTACTTGTAAGTGGGGTTGGAAACGCTTTTCAGGCTCAATACTGGGCTCAAAAGATGCAGCCCTGATGTCTCTCATGATAGCAGGTGGTTAAGTAAAAATTCGCTGCTCGGCTGATCCAGCAGAAGCAAACATATGCGAAAAATGTACGTAGAATGAGCTTTTCAGTGAAGAGCAGCCAGGCACATTTTAGCAAGTTTTACTTGTAAGTGGGGTTGGAAACGCTTTTCAGGCTCAGTACTGGGCTCAAAAGATGCAGCCCTGGTGTCTCTCATGATAGCAGGTGGTTAAGTAGAAATTCGCTGCTCGGCTGATCCAGCAGTAGCAAACGTATGCTAAAAATGTTCGTAGAATGAGATTTTTAGTGAAGAGCAGCCTGGCACATTTAGCAAGTTTTACTTGTAAGTGGGGTTGGAAACGCTTTTCAGGCTCAATACTGGGCTCAAAAGATGCAGCCCTGATGTCTCTCATGATAGCAGGTGGTTAAGTAGAAATTCGCTGCTCGGCTGACCCAGCAGGAACAAACGTATGCCAAAAATGTACGTAGAATGAGATTTTCAGTGAATAGCAGCCAGGCGCATTTTAGCAAGTTTTACTTGTAAGTGGGGATGGAAACACTTTTTAGGCTCAGTACTGGGCTCAAAAGATGCAGCCCTGATGTCTCTCATGATAGTAGGTGGTTAAGTAAAAATTCGCTGCTCGGCTGACCCTGCAGGAGCAAACGTATGCTAAAAATGTTCGTAGAATGAGCTTTTCAGTGAAGAGCAGCCAGGCACATTTTAGCAAGTTTTACTTGTAAGTGGGGTTGGAAACGCTTTTCAGGCTCAGTACTGGGCTCAAAAGATGCAGTCCTGATGTCTCTCATGATAGGAGGTGGTTAAGTAGAAATTCGCTGCTCGGCTGACCCTGCAGGAGCAAACGTATGCTAAAAATGTTCGTAGAATGAGATTTTCAGTGAAGAGCAGCCAGGCACATTTTAGCAAGTTTTACTTGTAAGTGGGGTTGGAAACGCTTTTCAGGCTCAATACTGGGCTCAAAAGATGCAGCCCTGATGTCTCTCATGATAGCAGGTGGTTAAGTAGAAATTCGCTGCTCGGCTGACCTTGCAGGAGCAAACGTATGCTAAAAATATTCGTAGAATGAGATTTTCAGTGAAGAGCAGCCAGGCACATTTTAGCAAGTTTTACTTGTAAGTGGGGTTGGAAACGCTTTTCAGGCTCAATACTGGGCTCAAAAGATGCAGCCCTGATGTCTCTCATGATAGCAGGTGGTTAAGTAGAAATTTGTTGCTCGGCTGACCCTGCAGGAGCAAACGTATGCTAAAAATGTTCGTAGAATGAGCTTTTCAGTGAAGAGCAGCCAGGCACATTTTAGCAAGTTTTACTTGTAAGGGGGGTTGGAAACGCTTTTCCATACTCAATACTGGGCTCAAAAGATGCAGCCCTGATGTCTCTCATGATAGCAGGTGGTTAAGTAGAAATTCGCTGCTCGGCTGATCCAGCAGGAGCAAACATATGTGAAAAATGTACGTAGAATGAGCTTTTCAGTGAAGAGCAGCCAGGCACATTTTAGCAAGTTTTACTTGTAAGTGGGGTTGGAAACACTTTTCAGGCTCAGTACTGGGCTCAAAACATGCAGTCCTGATGTCTCTCATGATAGGAGGTGGTAACGTAGAAATTCGCTGCTCGGCTGACCCTGCAGGAGCAAATGTATGCTAAAAATGTTCGTAGAATGAGATTTTCAGTGAAGAGCAGCCAGGCACATTTTAGCAAGTTTTACTTGTAAGTGGGGTTGGAAACGCTTTTCAGGCTCAGTACTGGGCTCAAAACATGCAGCCCTGATGTCTCTCATGATAGCAGGTGGTTAAGTAGAAATTCGCTGCTCGGCTGACCCTGCAGGAGCAAATGTATGCTAAAAATGTTCGTAGAATGAGATTTTCAGTGAAGAGCAGCCAGGCACATTTTAGCAAGTTTTACTTGTAAGTGGGGTTGGAAACGCTTTTCAGGCTCAATACTGGGCTCAAAACATGCAGCCCTGATGTCTCTCATGATAGCAGGTGGTTAAGTAGAAATTCGCTGCTCGGCTGACCCTGCAGGAGCAAACGTATGCTAAAAATGTTCGTAGAATGAGATTTTCAGTGAAGAGCAGCCAGGCACATTTTAGCAAGTTTTACTTGTAAGTGGGGTTGGAAACGCTTTTCAGGCTCAATACTGGGCTCAAAAGATGCAGCCCTGATGTCTCTCATGATAGCAGGTGGTTAAGTAAAAATTCGCTGCTCGGCTGATCCAGCAGGAGCAAACATATGCGAAAAATGTACGTAGAATGAGCTTTTCAGTGAAGAGCAGCCAGGCACATTTTAGCAAGTTTTACTTGTAAGTGGGGTTGGAAATGCTTTTCAGGCTCAGTACTGGGCTCAAAACATGCAGCCCTGATGTCTCTCATGATAGCAGGTGGTTAAGTAGAAATTTGCTGCTCGGCTGACCCTGCAGGAGCAAACGTATGCTAAAAATGTTCGTAGAATGAGATTTTCAGTGAAGAGCAGCCAGGCACATTTTAGCAAGTTTTACTTGGAAGTGGGGGTTGGAAACGCTTTTCAGGCTCAGTACTGGGCTCAAAAGATGCAGCCCTGATGTCTCTCATGACAGCAGGTGCTTAAGTAGAAATTCGCTGCTCGGCTGACCCTGCAGGAGCAAACGTATGCTAAAAATGTTCGTAGAATGAGATTTTCAGTGAAGAGCAGACAGGCACATTTTAGCAAGTTTTACTTGTAAGTGGGGTTGGAAACACTTTTCAGGCTCAATACTGGGCTCAAAAGATGCAGCCCTGATGTCTCTCATGATAGCAGGTGGTTAAGTAGAAATCCGCTGCTCGGCTGACCCTGCAGGAGCAAACGTATGCTAAAAATGTTCGTAGAATGAGATTTTCAGTGAAGAGCAGCCAGGCACATTTTAGCAAGTTTTACTTGTAAGTGGGGTTGGAAACGCTTTTCAGGCTCAATACTGGGCTCAAAAGATGCAGCCCTGATGTCTCTCATGATAGCAGGTGGTTAAGTAGAAATCCGCTGCTCGGCTGACCCTGCAGGAGCAAACGTATGCTAAAAATGTTCGTAGAATGAGATTTTCAGTGAAGAGCAGCCAGGCACATTTTAGCAAGTTTTACTTGTAAGTGGGGTTGGAAACGCTTTTCAGGCTCAATACTGGGCTCAAAAGATGCAGCCCTGATGTCTCTCGTGATAGCAGGTGGTTAAGTAGAAATTTGCTGCTCGGCTGATCCAGCAGGAGCAAACGTATGCTAAAAATGTTCATAGAATGAGCTTTTCATTGAAGAGCAGCCAGGCACATTTTAACAAGTTTTACTTGTAAGTGGGGTTGGAAACGCTTTTCAGGCTCAGTACTGGGCTCAAAACATGCAGCCCCTGATGTCTCTCATGATAGCAGGTGGTTAAGTAGAAATTCGTTGCTCGGCTGACCCAGCAGGAGCAAACGTATGCGAAAAATGTTCTAGAATGAGTTTTTCAGTGAAGAGCAGCCAGGCACATTTTAGCAAGTTTTACTTGTAAGTGGGGATGGAAACGCTTTTCAGGCTCAGTACTGGGCTCAAAAGATGCAGCCCTGATGTCTCTCATGATAGCAGGTGGTTAAGTAGAAATTCGCTGCTCGGCTGACCCTGCAGGAGCAAACGTATGCTAAAAATGTTCATAGAATGAGATTTTCAGTAAGAGCAGCCTGGCACATTTTAGCAAGTTTTACTTGTAAGGGGGGTTGGAAACGCTTTTCAGGCTCAATACTGGGCTCAAAAGATGCAGCCCTGATGTCTCTCATGATAGCAGGTGGTTAAGTAGAAATTCGATGCTCGGCTGACCCAGCAGGCACAAACGTATGCCAAAAATGTACGTAGAATGAGATTTTCAGTGAATAGCAGTCAGGCACATTTTAGCAAGTTTTACTTTTAAGTGGGGATGGAAACGCTTTTTAGGCTCAGTACTGGGCTCAAAAGATGCAGCCCTGATGTCTCTCATGATAGCAGGTGGTTAAGTAGAAATTCGCTGCTCGGCTGATCCAGCAGGAGCAAACGTATGCTAAAAATGTTCGTAGAATGAGATTTTTAGTGAAGAGCAGCCTGGCACATTTAGCAAGTTTTACTTGTAAGTGGGGTTGGAAACGCTTTTCAGGCTCAATACTGGGCTCAAAAGATGCAGCCCTGATGTCTCTCATGATAGCAGGTGGTTAAGTAGAAATTCGCTGCTCGGCTGATCCAGCAGTAGCAAACGTATGCTAAAAATGTTCGTAGAATGAGATTTTTAGTGAAGAGCAGCCTGGCACATTTAGCAAGTTTTACTTGTAAGTGGGGTTGGAAACGCTTTTCAGGCTCAATACTGGGCTCAAAAGATGCAGCCCTGATGTCTCTCATGATAGCAGGTGGTTAAGTAGAAATTCGCTGCTCGGCTGACCCAGCAGGAACAAACGTATGCCAAAAATGTACGTAGAATGAGATTTTCAGAGAATAGCAGCCAGGCGCATTTTAGCAAGTTTTACTTGTAAGTGGGGATGGAAACACTTTTTAGGCTCAGTACTGGGCTCAAAAGATGCAGCCCTGATGTCTCTCATGATAGTAGGTGGTTAAGTAAAAATTCGCTGCTCGGCTGACCCTGCAGGAGCAAACGTATGCTAAAAATGTTCGTAGAATGAGCTTTTCAGTGAAGAGCAGCCAGGCACATTTTAGCAAGTTTTACTTGTAAGTGGGGTTGGAAACGCTTTTCAGGCTCAGTACTGGGCTCAAAAGATGCAGTCCTGATGTCTCTCATGATAGGAGGTGGTTAAGTAGAAATTCGCTGCTCGGCTGACCCTGCAGGAGCAAACGTATGCTAAAAATGTTCGTAGAATGAGATTTTCAGTGAAGAGCAGCCAGGCACATTTTAGCAAGTTTTACTTGTAAGTGGGGTTGGAAACGCTTTTCAGGCTCAATACTGGGCTCAAAAGATGCAGCCCTGATGTCTCTCATGATAGCAGGTGGTTAAGTAGAAATTCGCTGCTCGGCTGACCTTGCAGGAGCAAACGTATGCTAAAAATATTCGTAGAATGAGATTTTCAGTGAAGAGCAGCCAGGCACATTTTAGCAAGTTTTACTTGTAAGTGGGGTTGGAAACGCTTTTCAGGCTCAATACTGGGCTCAAAAGATGCAGCCCTGATGTCTCTCATGATAGCAGGTGGTTAAGTAGAAATTTGTTGCTCGGCTGACCCTGCAGGAGCAAACGTATGCTAAAAATGTTCGTAGAATGAGCTTTTCAGTGAAGAGCAGCCAGGCACATTTTAGCAAGTTTTACTTGTAAGGGGGGTTGGAAACGCTTTTCCATACTCAATACTGGGCTCAAAAGATGCAGCCCTGATGTCTCTCATGATAGCAGGTGGTTAAGTAGAAATTCGCTGCTCGGCTGATCCAGCAGGAGCAAACATATGTGAAAAATGTACGTAGAATGAGCTTTTCAGTGAAGAGCAGCCCGGCACATTTTAGCAAGTTTTACTTGTAAGTGGGGTTGGAAACACTTTTCAGGCTCAGTACTGGGCTCAAAACATGCAGTCCTGATGTCTCTCATGATAGGAGGTGGTAACGTAGAAATTCGCTGCTCGGCTGACCCTGCAGGAGCAAATGTATGCTAAAAATGTTCGTAGAATGAGATTTTCAGTGAAGAGCAGCCAGGCACATTTTAGCAAGTTTTACTTGTAAGTGGGGTTGGAAACGCTTTTCAGGCTCAGTACTGGGCTCAAAACATGCAGCCCTGATGTCTCTCATGATAGCAGGTGGTTAAGTAGAAATTCGCTGCTCGGCTGACCCTGCAGGAGCAAATGTATGCTAAAAATGTTCGTAGAATGAGATTTTCAGTGAAGAGCAGCCAGGCACATTTTAGCAAGTTTTACTTGTAAGTGGGGTTGGAAACGCTTTTCAGGCTCAATACTGGGCTCAAAACATGCAGCCCTGATGTCTCTCATGATAGCAGGTGGTTAAGTAGAAATTCGCTGCTCGGCTGACCCTGCAGGAGCAAACGTATGCTAAAAATGTTCGTAGAATGAGATTTTCAGTGAAGAGCAGCCAGGCACATTTTAGCAAGTTTTACTTGTAAGTGGGGTTGGAAACGCTTTTCAGGCTCAATACTGGGCTCAAAAGATGCAGCCCTGATGTCTCTCATGATAGCAGGTGGTTAAGTAAAAATTCGCTGCTCGGCTGATCCAGCAGGAGCAAACATATGCGAAAAATGTACGTAGAATGAGCTTTTCAGTGAAGAGCAGCCAGGCACATTTTAGCAAGTTTTACTTGTAAGTGGGGTTGGAAATGCTTTTCAGGCTCAGTACTGGGCTCAAAACATGCAGCCCTGATGTCTCTCATGATAGCAGGTGGTTAAGTAGAAATTCGCTGCTCGGCTGACCCTGCAGGAGCAAACGTATGCTAAAAATGTTCGTAGAATGAGATTTTCAGTGAAGAGCAGCCAGGCACATTTTAGCAAGTTTTACTTGGAAGTGGGGGTTGGAAACGCTTTTCAGGCTCAGTACTGGGCTCAAAAGATGCAGCCCTGATGTCTCTCATGACAGCAGGTGCTTAAGTAGAAATTCGCTGCTCGGCTGACCCTGCAGGAGCAAACGTATGCTAAAAAAGTTCGTAGAATGAGATTTTCAGTGAAGAGCAGACAGGCACATTTTAGCAAGTTTTACTTGTAAGTGGGGTTGGAAACACTTTTCAGGCTCAATACTGGGCTCAAAAGATGCAGCCCTGATGTCTCTCATGATAGCAGGTGGTTAAGTAGAAATCCGCTGCTCGGCTGACCCTGCAGGAGCAAACGTATGCTAAAAATGTTCGTAGAATGAGATTTTCAGTGAAGAGCAGCCAGGCACATTTTAGCAAGTTTTACTTGTAAGTGGGGTTGGAAACGCTTTTCAGGCTCAATACTGGGCTCAAAAGATGCAGCCCTGATGTCTCTCATGATAGCAGGTGGTTAAGTAGAAATCCGCTGCTCGGCTGACCCTGCAGGAGCAAACGTATGCTAAAAATGTTCGTAGAATGAGATTTTCAGTGAAGAGCAGCCAGGCACATTTTAGCAAGTTTTACTTGTAAGTGGGGTTGGAAACGCTTTTCAGGCTCAATACTGGGCTCAAAAGATGCAGCCCTGATGTCTCTCGTGATAGCAGGTGGTTAAGTAGAAATTTGCTGCTCGGCTGATCCAGCAGGAGCAAACGTATGCTAAAAATGTTCATAGAATGAGCTTTTCATTGAAGAGCAGCCAGGCACATTTTAACAAGTTTTACTTGTAAGTGGGGTTGGAAACGCTTTTCAGGCTCAGTACTGGGCTCAAAACATGCAGCCCCTGATGTCTCTCATGATAGCAGGTGGTTAAGTAGAAATTCGTTGCTCGGCTGACCCAGCAGGAGCAAACGTATGCGAAAAATGTTCTAGAATGAGTTTTTCAGTGAAGAGCAGCCAGGCACATTTTAGCAAGTTTTACTTGTAAGTGGGGATGGAAACGCTTTTCAGGCTCAGTACTGGGCTCAAAAGATGCAGCCCTGATGTCTCTCATGATAGCAGGTGGTTAAGTAGAAATTCGCTGCTCGGCTGACCCTGCAGGAGCAAACGTATGCTAAAAATGTTCATAGAATGAGATTTTCAGTAAGAGCAGCCTGGCACATTTTAGCAAGTTTTACTTGTAAGGGGGGTTGGAAACGCTTTTCAGGCTCAATACTGGGCTCAAAAGATGCAGCCCTGATGTCTCTCATGATAGCAGGTGGTTAAGTAGAAATTCGCTGCTCGGCTGATCCAGCAGGAGCAAACATAAGCGAAAAATGTACGTAGAATGAGCTTTTCAGTGAAGAGCAGCCAGGCACATTTTAGCAAGTTTTACTTGTAAGTGGGGTTGGAAACGCTTTTCCAATACTGGGCTCAAAAGATGCAGCCCTGATGTCTCTCATGATAGCAGGTGGTTAAGTAGAAATTCGCTGCTCGGCTGACCCGGAAGGAACAAATGTATGCTAAAAATGTTCGTAGAATGAGATTTTTAGTGAAGAGCAGCCTGGCACATTTAGCAAGTTTTACTTGTAAGTGGGGTTGGAAATGCTTTTCAGGCTCAATACTGGGCTCAAAAGATGCAGCCCTGATGTCTCTCATGATAGCATGTGGTTAAGTAGAAATTCGCTGCTCGGCTGATCCAGCAGGAGCAAACGTATGCTAAAAATGTTCGTAGAATGAGATTTTTAGTGAAGAGCAGCCTGGCACATTTAGCAAGTTTTACTTGTAAGTGGGGTTGGAAACGCTTTTCAGGCTCAATACTGGGCTCAAAAGATGCAGCCCTGATGTCTCTCATGATAGCAGGTGGTTAAGTAGAAATTCGATGCTCGGCTGACCCAGCAGGCACAAACGTATGCCAAAAATGTACGTAGAATGAGATTTTCAGTGAATAGCAGTCAGGCACATTTTAGCAAGTTTTACTTTTAAGTGGGGATGGAAACGCTTTTTAGGCTCAGTACTGGGCTCAAAAGATGCAGCCCTGATGTCTCTCATGATAGCAGGTGGTTAAGTAGAAATTCGCTGCTCGGCTGATCCAGCAGGAGCAAACGTATGCTAAAAATGTTCGTAGAATGAGATTTTTAGTGAAGAGCAGCCTGGCACATTTAGCAAGTTTTACTTGTAAGTGGGGTTGGAAACGCTTTTCAGGCTCAATACTGGGCTCAAAAGATGCAGCCCTGATGTCTCTCATGATAGCAGGTGGTTAAGTAGAAATTCGCTGCTCGGCTGACCCAGCAGGAACAAACGTATGCCAAAAATGTACGTAGAATGAGATTTTCAGTGAATAGCAGCCAGGCACATATTAGCAAGTTTTACTTGTAAGTGGGGATGGAAACGCTTTTTAGGCTCAATACTGGGCTCAAAAGATGCAGCCCTGATGTCTCTCATGATAGCAGGTGGTTAAGTAAAAATTCGCTGCTCGGCTGATCCAGCAGGAGCAAACATATGCGAAAAATGTACGTAGAATGAGCTTTTCAGTGAAGAGCAGCCAGGCACATTTTAGCAAGTTTTACTTGTAAGTGGGGTTGGAAACGCTTTTCAGGCTCAATACTGGGCTCAAAAGATGCAGCCCTGATGTCTCTCATGATAGCAGGTGGTTAAGTAGAAATCCGCTGCTCGGCTGACCCTGCAGGAGCAAACGTATGCTAAAAATGTTCGTAGAATGAGATTTTCAGTGAAGAGCAGCCAGGCACATTTTAGCAAGTTTTACTTGTAAGTGGGGTTGGAAACGCTTTTCAGGCTCAATACTGGGCTCAAAAGATGCAGCCCTGATGTCTCTCGTGATAGCAGGTGGTTAAGTAGAAATTTGCTGCTCGGCTGATCCAGCAGGAGCAAACGTATGCTAAAAATGTTCATAGAATGAGCTTTTCATTGAAGAGCAGCCAGGCACATTTTAACAAGTTTTACTTGTAAGTGGGGTTGGAAACGCTTTTCAGGCTCAGTACTGGGCTCAAAACATGCAGCCCCTGATGTCTCTCATGATAGCAGGTGGTTAAGTAGAAATTCGTTGCTCGGCTGACCCAGCAGGAGCAAACGTATGCGAAAAATGTTCTAGAATGAGTTTTTCAGTGAAGAGCAGCCAGGCACATTTTAGCAAGTTTTACTTGTAAGTGGGGATGGAAACGCTTTTCAGGCTCAGTACTGGGCTCAAAAGATGCAGCCCTGATGTCTCTCATGATAGCAGGTGGTTAAGTAGAAATTCGCTGCTCGGCTGACCCTGCAGGAGCAAACGTATGCTAAAAATGTTCATAGAATGAGATTTTCAGTAAGAGCAGCCTGGCACATTTTAGCAAGTTTTACTTGTAAGGGGGGTTGGAAACGCTTTTCAGGCTCAATACTGGGCTCAAAAGATGCAGCCCTGATGTCTCTCATGATAGCAGGTGGTTAAGTAGAAATTCGCTGCTCGGCTGATCCAGCAGGAGCAAACATAAGCGAAAAATGTACGTAGAATGAGCTTTTCAGTGAAGAGCAGCCAGGCACATTTTAGCAAGTTTTACTTGTAAGTGGGGTTGGAAACGCTTTTCCAATACTGGGCTCAAAAGATGCAGCCCTGATGTCTCTCATGATAGCAGGTGGTTAAGTAGAAATTCGCTGCTCGGCTGACCCGGAAGGAACAAATGTATGCTAAAAATGTTCGTAGAATGAGATTTTTAGTGAAGAGCAGCCTGGCACATTTAGCAAGTTTTACTTGTAAGTGGGGTTGGAAATGCTTTTCAGGCTCAATACTGGGCTCAAAAGATGCAGCCCTGATGTCTCTCATGATAGCATGTGGTTAAGTAGAAATTCGCTGCTCGGCTGATCCAGCAGGAGCAAACGTATGCTAAAAATGTTCGTAGAATGAGATTTTTAGTGAAGAGCAGCCTGGCACATTTAGCAAGTTTTACTTGTAAGTGGGGTTGGAAACGCTTTTCAGGCTCAATACTGGGCTCAAAAGATGCAGCCCTGATGTCTCTCATGATAGCAGGTGGTTAAGTAGAAATTCGATGCTCGGCTGACCCAGCAGGCACAAACGTATGCCAAAAATGTACGTAGAATGAGATTTTCAGTGAATAGCAGTCAGGCACATTTTAGCAAGTTTTACTTTTAAGTGGGGATGGAAACGCTTTTTAGGCTCAGTACTGGGCTCAAAAGATGCAGCCCTGATGTCTCTCATGATAGCAGGTGGTTAAGTAGAAATTCGCTGCTCGGCTGATCCAGCAGGAGCAAACGTATGCTAAAAATGTTCGTAGAATGAGATTTTTAGTGAAGAGCAGCCTGGCACATTTAGCAAGTTTTACTTGTAAGTGGGGTTGGAAACGCTTTTCAGGCTCAATACTGGGCTCAAAAGATGCAGCCCTGATGTCTCTCATGATAGCAGGTGGTTAAGTAGAAATTCGCTGCTCGGCTGACCCAGCAGGAACAAACGTATGCCAAAAATGTACGTAGAATGAGATTTTCAGTGAATAGCAGCCAGGCACATTTTAGCAAGTTTTACTTGTAAGTGGGGATGGAAACGCTTTTTAGGCTCAGTACTGGGCTCAAAAGATGCAGCCCTGATGTCTCTCATGATAGTAGGTGGTTAAGTAGAAATTCGCTGCTCGGCTGACCCTGCAGGAGCAAACGTATGCTAAAAATGTTCGTAGAATGAGCTTTTCAGTGAAGAGCAGCCAGGCACATTTTAGCAAGTTTTACTTGTAAGTGGGGTTGGAAACGCTTTTCAGGCTCAGTACTGGGCTCAAAAGATGCAGTCCTGATGTCTCTCATGATAGGAGGTGGTTAAGTAGAAATTCGCTGCTCGGCTGACCCTGCAGGAGCAAACGTATGCTAAAAATGTTCGTAGAATGAGATTTTCAATGAAGAGCAGCCAGGCACATTTTAGCAAGTTTTACTTGTAAGTGGGGTTGGAAACGCTTTTCAGGCTCAGTACTGGGCTCAAAAGATGCAGACCTGATGTCTCTCATGATAGCAGGTGGTTAAGTAGAAATTCGCTGCTCGGCTGACCCTGCAGGAGCAAACGTATGCTAAAAATGTTCGTAGAATGAGATTTTCAGTGAAGAGCAGCCAGGCACATTTTAGCAAGTTTTACTTGTAAGTGGGGTTGGAAACGCTTTTCAGGCTCAATACTGGGCTCAAAAGATGCAGCCCTGATGTCTCTCATGACAGCAGGTGGTTAAGTAGAAATTCGCTGCTCGGCTGATCCAGCAGGAGCAAACATCTGCGAAAAATGTACGTAGAATGAGCTTTTCAGTGAAGAGCAGCCAGGCACATTTTAGCAAGTTTTACTTGTAAGTGGGGTTGGAAACGCTTTTCAGGCTCAGTACTGGGCTCAAAAGATGCAGCCCTGATGTCTCTCGTGATAGCAGGTGGTTAAGTAGAAATTCGCTGCTCGGCTGACCCTGCAGGAGCAAACGTATGCTAAAAATGTTCGTAGAATGAGATTTTCAGTGAAGAGCAGCCAGGCACATTTTAGCAAGTTTTACTTGTAAGTGGGGTTGGAAACGCTTTTCAGGCTCAATACTGGGCTCAAAACATGCAGCCCTGATGTCTCTCATGATAGCACGTGGTTAAGTAGAAATTCGCTGCTCGGCTGACCCTGTAGGAGCAAACGTATGCTAAAATGTTCGTAGAATGAGCTTTTCAGTGAAGAGCAGCCAGGCACATTTTAGCAAGTTTTACTTGTAGGGGGTTGGAAACGCTTTTCCATACTCAATAATGGGCTCAAAAGATGCAGCCCTGATGTCTCTCATGATAGCAGGTGGTTAAGTAGAAATTTGCTGCTCGGCTGACCCTGCAGAAGCAAACGTATGCTAAACATGTTCGTAGAATGAGATTTTCAGTGAAGAGCAGCCAGGCACATTTTAGCAAGTTTTACTTGTAAGTGGGGTTGGAAACGCTTTTCAGGCTCAATACTGGGCTCAAAAGATGCAGCCCTGATGTCTCTCATGATAGCAGGTGGTTAAGTAAAAATTCGCTGCTCGGCTGATCCAGCAGGAGCAAACATATGCGAAAAATGTACGTAGAATGAGCTTTTCAGTGAAGAGCAGCAAGGCACATTTTAGCAAGTTTTACTTGTAATTGGGGTTGGAAACGCTTTTCAGGCTCAGTACTGGGCTCAAAAGATGCAGCCCTGGTGTCTCTCATGATAGCAGGTGGTTAAGTAGAAATTCGCTGCTCGGCTGACCCTGCAGGAGCAAACGTATGCTAAAAATATTCGTAGAATGAGAGTTTCAGTGAAGAGCAGCCAGGCACATTTTAGCAAGTTTTACTTGTAATTGGGGTTGGAAACGCTTTTCAGGCTCAATACTGGGCTCAAAAGATGCAGCCCTGATGTCTCTCATGATAGCAGTTGGTTAAGTAAAAATTCGCTGCTCGGCTGATCCAGCAGGAGCAAACATATGCGAAAAATGTACGTAGAATGAGCTTTTCAGTGAAGAGCATCCAGGCACATTTTAGCAAGTTTTACTTGTAAGTGGGGTTGGAAACGCTTTTCAGGCTCAGTACTGGGCTAAAAAGATGCAGCCCTGGTGTCTCTCATGATAGCAGGTGGTTAAGTAGAAATTCGCTGCTCGGCTGATCCAGCAGTAGCAAACGTATGCTAAAAATGTTCGTAGAATGAGATTTTTAGTGAAGAGCAGCCTGGCACATTTAGCAAGTTTTACTTGTAAGTGGGGTTGGAAACGCTTTTCAGGCTCAATACTGGGCTCAAAAGATGCATCCCTGATGTCTCTCATGATAGCAGGTGGTTAAGTAGAAATTCGCAGCTCGGCTGACCCAGCAGGAACAAACGTATGCCAAAAATGTACGTAGAATGAGATTTTCAGTGAATAGCAGCCAGGCGCATTTTAGCAAGTTTTACTTGTAAGTGGGGATGGAAACACTTTTTAGGCTCAGTACTGGGCTCAAAAGATGCAGCCCTGATGTCTCTCATGATAGTAGGTGGTTAAGTAAAAATTTGCTGCTCGGCTGACCCTGCAGGAGCAAACGTATGCTAAAAATGTTCGTAGAATGAGCTTTTCAGTGAAGAGCAGCCAGGCACATTTTAGCAAGTTTTACTTGTAAGTGGGGTTGGAAACGCTTTTCAGGCTCAGTACTGGGCTCAAAAGATGCAGTCCTGATGTCTCTCATGATAGGAGGTGGTTAAGTAGAAATTCGCTGCTCGGCTGACCCTGCAGGAGCAAACGTATGCTAAAAATGTTCGTAGAATGAGATTTTCAGTGAAGAGCAGCCAGGCACATTTTAGCAAGTTTTACTTGTAAGTGGGGTTGGAAACGCTTTTCAGGATCAATACTGGGCTCAAAAGATGCAGCCCTGATGTCTCTCATGATAGCAGGTGGTTAAGTAGAAATTCGCTGCTCGGCTGACCTTGCAGGAGCAAACGTATGCTAAAAATATTCGTAGAATGAGATTTTCAGTGAAGAGCAGCCAGGCACATTTTAGCAAGTTTTACTTGTAAGTGGGGTTGGAAACGCTTTTCAGGCTCAATACTGGGCTCAAAAGATGCAGCCCTGATGTCTCTCATGATAGCAGGTGGTTAAGTAGAAATTTGTTGCTCGGCTGACCCTGCAGGAGCAAACGTATGCTAAAAATGTTCGTAGAATGAGCTTTTCAGTGAAGAGCAGCCAGGCACATTTTAGCAAGTTTTACTTGTAAGGGGGGTTGGAAACGCTTTTCCATACTCAATACTGGGCTCAAAAGATGCAGCCCTGATGTCTCTCATGATAGCAGGTGGTTAAGTAGAAATTCGCTGCTCGGCTGATCCAGCAGGAGCAAACATATGTGAAAAATGTACGTAGAATGAGCTTTTCAGTGAAGAGCAGCCAGGCACATTTTAGCAAGTTTTACTTGTAAGTGGGGTTGGAAACACTTTTCAGGCTCAGTACTGGGCTCAAAACATGCAGTCCTGATGTCTCTCATGATAGGAGGTGGTAACGTAGAAATTCGCTGCTCGGCTGACCCTGCAGGAGCAAATGTATGCTAAAAATGTTCGTAGAATGAGATTTTCAGTGAAGAGCAGCCAGGCACATTTTAGCAAGTTTTACTTGTAAGTGGGGTTGGAAACGCTTTTCAGGCTCAGTACTGGGCTCAAAACATGCAGCCCTGATGTCTCTCATGATAGCAGGTGGTTAAGTAGAAATTCGCTGCTCGGCTGACCCTGCAGGAGCAAATGTATGCTAAAAATGTTCGTAGAATGAGATTTTCAGTGAAGAGCAGCCAGGCACATTTTAGCAAGTTTTACTTGTAAGTGGGGTTGGAAACGCTTTTCAGGCTCAATACTGGGCTCAAAACATGCAGCCCTGATGTCTCTCATGATAGCAGGTGGTTAAGTAGAAATTCGCTGCTCGGCTGACCCTGCAGGAGCAAACGTATGCTAAAAATGTTCGTAGAATGAGATTTTCAGTGAAGAGCAGCCAGGCACATTTTAGCAAGTTTTACTTGTAAGTGGGGTTGGAAACGCTTTTCAGGCTCAATACTGGGCTCAAAAGATGCAGCCCTGATGTCTCTCATGATAGCAGGTGGTTAAGTAAAAATTCGCTGCTCGGCTGATCCAGCAGGAGCAAACATATGCGAAAAATGTACGTAGAATGAGCTTTTCAGTGAAGAGCAGCCAGGCACATTTTAGCAAGTTTTACTTGTAAGTGGGGTTGGAAATGCTTTTCAGGCTCAGTACTGGGCTCAAAACATGCAGCCCTGATGTCTCTCATGATAGCAGGTGGTTAAGTAGAAATTCGCTGCTCGGCTGACCCTGCAGGAGCAAACGTATGCTAAAAATGTTCGTAGAATGAGATTTTCAGTGAAGAGCAGCCAGGCACATTTAGCAAGTTTTACTTGTAAGTGGGGTTGGAAACGCTTTTCAGGCTCAATACTGGGCTCAAAAGATGCAGCCCTGATGTCTCTCATGATAGCAGGTGGTTAAGTAGAAATTCGCTGCTCGGCTGACCCAGCAGGAACAAACGTATGCCAAAAATGTACGTAGAATGAGATTTTCAGTGAATAGCAGCCAGGCACATTTTAGCAAGTTTTACTTGTAAGTGGGGATGGAAACGCTTTTTAGGCTCAGTACTGGGCTCAAAAGATGCAGCCCTGATGTCTCTCATGATAGTAGGTGGTTAAGTAGAAATTCGCTGCTCGGCTGACCCTGCAGGAGCAAACGTATGCTAAAAATGTTCGTAGAATGAGCTTTTCAGTGAAGAGCAGCCAGGCATATTTTAGCAAGTTTTACTTGTAAGTGGGGTTGGAAACGCTTTTCAGGCTCAGTACTGGGCTCAAAAGATGCAGTCCTGATGTCTCTCATGATAGGAGGTGGTTAAGTAGAAATTCGCTGCTCGGCTGACCCTGCAGGAGCAAACGTATGCTAAAAATGTTCGTAGAATGAGATTTTCAATGAAGAGCAGCCAGGCACATTTTAGCAAGTTTTACTTGTAAGTGGGGTTGGAAACGCTTTTCAGGCTCAGTACTGGGCTCAAAAGATGCAGACCTGATGTCTCTCATGATAGCAGGTGGTTAAGTAGAAATTCGCTGCTCGGCTGACCCTGCAGGAGCAAACGTATGCTAAAAATGTTCGTAGAATGAGATTTTCAGTGAAGAGCAGCCAGGCACATTTTAGCAAGTTTTACTTGTAAGTGGGGTTGGAAACGCTTTTCAGGCTCAATACTGGGCTCAAAAGATGCAGCCCTGATGTCTCTCATGACAGCAGGTGGTTAAGTAGAAATTCGCTGCTCGGCTGATCCAGCAGGAGCAAACATCTGCGAAAAATGTACGTAGAATGAGCTTTTCAGTGAAGAGCAGCCAGGCACATTTTAGCAAGTTTTACTTGTAAGTGGGGTTGGAAACGCTTTTCAGGCTCAGTACTGGGCTCAAAAGATGCAGCCCTGATGTCTCTCGTGATAGCAGGTGGTTAAGTAGAAATTCGCTGCTCGGCTGACCCTGCAGGAGCAAACGTATGCTAAAAATGTTCGTAGAATGAGATTTTCAGTGAAGAGCAGCCAGGCACATTTTAGCAAGTTTTACTTGTAAGTGGGGTTGGAAACGCTTTTCAGGCTCAATACTGGGCTCAAAACATGCAGCCCTGATGTCTCTCATGATAGCACGTGGTTAAGTAGAAATTCGCTGCTCGGCTGACCCTGTAGGAGCAAACGTATGCTAAAATGTTCGTAGAATGAGCTTTTCAGTGAAGAGCAGCCAGGCACATTTTAGCAAGTTTTACTTGTAGGGGGTTGGAAACGCTTTTCCATACTCAATAATGGGCTCAAAAGATGCAGCCCTGATGTCTCTCATGATAGCAGGTGGTTAAGTAGAAATTTGCTGCTCGGCTGACCCTGCAGAAGCAAACGTATGCTAAACATGTTCGTAGAATGAGATTTTCAGTGAAGAGCAGCCAGGCACATTTTAGCAAGTTTTACTTGTAAGTGGGGTTGGAAACGCTTTTCAGGCTCAATACTGGGCTCAAAAGATGCAGCCCTGATGTCTCTCATGATAGCAGGTGGTTAAGTAAAAATTCGCTGCTCGGCTGATCCAGCAGGAGCAAACATATGCGAAAAATGTACGTAGAATGAGCTTTTCAGTGAAGAGCAGCAAGGCACATTTTAGCAAGTTTTACTTGTAAGTGGGGTTGGAAACGCTTTTCAGGCTCAGTACTGGGCTCAAAAGATGCAGCCCTGGTGTCTCTCATGATAGCAGGTGGTTAAGTAGAAATTCGCTGCTCGGCTGACCCTGCAGGAGCAAACGTATGCTAAAAATATTCGTAGAATGAGAGTTTCAGTGAAGAGCAGCCAGGCACATTTTAGCAAGTTTTACTTGTAATTGGGGTTGGAAACGCTTTTCAGGCTCAATACTGGGCTCAAAAGATGCAGCCCTGATGTCTCTCATGATAGCAGTTGGTTAAGTAAAAATTCGCTGCTCGGCTGATCCAGCAGGAGCAAACATATGCGAAAAATGTACGTAGAATGAGCTTTTCAGTGAAGAGCATCCAGGCACATTTTAGCAAGTTTTACTTGTAAGTGGGGTTGGAAACGCTTTTCAGGCTCAGTACTGGGCTAAAAAGATGCAGCCCTGGTGTCTCTCATGATAGCAGGTGGTTAAGTAGAAATTCGCTGCTCGGCTGATCCAGCAGTAGCAAACGTATGCTAAAAATGTTCGTAGAATGAGATTTTTAGTGAAGAGCAGCCTGGCACATTTAGCAAGTTTTACTTGTAAGTGGGGTTGGAAACGCTTTTCAGGCTCAATACTGGGCTCAAAAGATGCATCCCTGATGTCTCTCATGATAGCAGGTGGTTAAGTAGAAATTCGCAGCTCGGCTGACCCAGCAGGAACAAACGTATGCCAAAAATGTACGTAGAATGAGATTTTCAATGAATAGCAGCCAGGCGCATTTTAGCAAGTTTTACTTGTAAGTGTGGATGGAAACACTTTTTAGGCTCAGTACTGGGCTCAAAAGATGCAGCCCTGATGTCTCTCATGATAGTAGGTGGTTAAGTAAAAATTCGCTGCTCGGCTGACCCTGCAGGAGCAAACGTATGCTAAAAATGTTCGTAGAATGAGCTTTTCAGTGAAGAGCAGCCAGGCACATTTTAGCAAGTTTTACTTGTAAGTGGGGTTGGAAACGCTTTTCAGGCTCAGTACTGGGCTCAAAAGATGCAGTCCTGATGTCTCTCATGATAGGAGGTGGTTAAGTAGAAATTCGCTGCTCGGCTGACCCTGCAGGAGCAAACGTATGCTAAAAATGTTCGTAGAATGAGATTTTCAGTGAAGAGCAGCCAGGCACATTTTAGCAAGTTTTACTTGTAAGTGGGGTTGGAAACGCTTTTCAGGATCAATACTGGGCTCAAAAGATGCAGCCCTGATGTCTCTCATGATAGCAGGTGGTTAAGTAGAAATTCGCTGCTCGGCTGACCTTGCAGGAGCAAACGTATGCTAAAAATATTCGTAGAATGAGATTTTCAGTGAAGAGCAGCCAGGCACATTTTAGCAAGTTTTACTTGTAAGTGGGGTTGGAAACGCTTTTCAGGCTCAATACTGGGCTCAAAAGATGCAGCCCTGATGTCTCTCATGATAGCAGGTGGTTAAGTAGAAATTTGTTGCTCGGCTGACCCTGCAGGAGCAAACGTATGCTAAAAATGTTCGTAGAATGAGCTTTTCAGTGAAGAGCAGCCAGGCACATTTTAGCAAGTTTTACTTGTAAGGGGGGTTGGAAACGCTTTTCCATACTCAATACTGGGCTCAAAAGATGCAGCCCTGATGTCTCTCATGATAGCAGGTGGTTAAGTAGAAATTCGCTGCTCGGCTGATCCAGCAGGAGCAAACATATGTGAAAAATGTACGTAGAATGAGCTTTTCAGTGAAGAGCAGCCAGGCACATTTTAGCAAGTTTTACTTGTAAGTGGGGTTGGAAACACTTTTCAGGCTCAGTACTGGGCTCAAAACATGCAGTCCTGATGTCTCTCATGATAGGAGGTGGTAACGTAGAAATTCGCTGCTCGGCTGACCCTGCAGGAGCAAATGTATGCTAAAAATGTTCGTAGAATGAGATTTTCAGTGAAGAGCAGCCAGGCACATTTTAGCAAGTTTTACTTGTAAGTGGGGTTGGAAACGCTTTTCAGGCTCAGTACTGGGCTCAAAACATGCAGCCCTGATGTCTCTCATGATAGCAGGTGGTTAAGTAGAAATTCGCTGCTCGGCTGACCCTGCAGGAGCAAATGTATGCTAAAAATGTTCGTAGAATGAGATTTTCAGTGAAGAGCAGCCAGGCACATTTTAGCAAGTTTTACTTGTAAGTGGGGTTGGAAACGCTTTTCAGGCTCAATACTGGGCTCAAAACATGCAGCCCTGATGTCTCTCATGATAGCAGGTGGTTAAGTAGAAATTCGCTGCTCGGCTGACCCTGCAGGAGCAAACGTATGCTAAAAATGTTCGTAGAATGAGATTTTCAGTGAAGAGCAGCCAGGCACATTTTAGCAAGTTTTACTTGTAAGTGGGGTTGGAAACGCTTTTCAGGCTCAATACTGGGCTCAAAAGATGCAGCCCTGATGTCTCTCATGATAGCAGGTGGTTAAGTAAAAATTCGCTGCTCGGCTGATCCAGCAGGAGCAAACATATGCGAAAAATGTACGTAGAATGAGCTTTTCAGTGAAGAGCAACCAGGCACATTTTAGCAAGTTTTACTTGTAAGTGGGGTTGGAAATGCTTTTCAGGCTCAGTACTGGGCTCAAAACATGCAGCCCTGATGTCTCTCATGATAGCAGGTGGTTAAGTAGAAATTCGCTGCTCGGCTGACCCTGCAGGAGCAAACGTATGCTAAAAATGTTCGTAGAATGAGATTTTCAGTGAAGAGCAGCCAGGCACATTTTAGCAAGTTTTACTTGGAAGTGGGGGTTGGAAACGCTTTTCAGGCTCAGTACTGGGCTCAAAAGATGCAGCCCTGATGTCTCTCATGACAGCAGGTGCTTAAGTAGAAATTCGCTGCTCGTCTGACCCTGCAGGAGCAAACGTATGCTAAAAATGTTCGTAGAATGAGATTTTCAGTGAAGAGCAGACAGGCACATTTTAGCAAGTTTTACTTGTAAGTGGGGTTGGAAACACTTTTCAGGCTCAATACTGGGCTCAAAAGATGCAGCCCTGATGTCTCTCATGATAGCAGGTGGTTAAGTAGAAATCCGCTGCTCGGCTGACCCTGCAGGAGCAAACGTATGCTAAAAATGTTCGTAGAATGAGATTTTCAGTGAAGAGCAGCCAGGCACATTTTAGCAAGTTTTACTTGTAAGTGGGGTTGGAAACGCTTTTCAGGCTCAATACTGGGCTCAAAAGATGCAGCCCTGATGTCTCTCATGATAGCAGGTGGTTAAGTAGAAATCCGCTGCTCGGCTGACCCTGCAGGAGCAAACGTATGCTAAAAATGTTCGTAGAATGAGATTTTCAGTGAAGAGCAGCCAGGCACATTTTAGCAAGTTTTACTTGTAAGTGGGGTTGGAAACGCTTTTCAGGCTCAATACTGGGCTCAAAAGATGCAGCCCTGATGTCTCTCGTGATAGCAGGTGGTTAAGTAGAAATTTGCTGCTCGGCTGATCCAGCAGGAGCAAACGTATGCTAAAAATGTTCATAGAATGAGCTTTTCATTGAAGAGCAGCCAGGCACATTTTAACAAGTTTTACTTGTAAGTGGGGTTGGAAACGCTTTTCAGGCTCAGTACTGGGCTCAAAACATGCAGCCCCTGATGTCTCTCATGATAGCAGGTGGTTAAGTAGAAATTCGTTGCTCGGCTGACCCAGCAGGAGCAAACGTATGCGAAAAATGTTCTAGAATGAGTTTTTCAGTGAAGAGCAGCCAGGCACATTTTAGCAAGTTTTACTTGTAAGTGGGGATGGAAACGCTTTTCAGGCTCAGTACTGGGCTCAAAAGATGCAGCCCTGATGTCTCTCATGATAGCAGGTGGTTAAGTAGAAATTCGCTGCTCGGCTGACCCTGCAGGAGCAAACGTATGCTAAAAATGTTCGTAGAATGAGATTTTCAGTAAGAGCAGCCTGGCACATTTTAGCAAGTTTTACTTGTAAGGGGGGTTGGAAACGCTTTTCAGGCTCAATACTGGGCTCAAAAGATGCAGCCCTGATGTCTCTCATGATAGCAGGTGGTTAAGTAGAAATTCGCTGCTCGGCTGATCCAGCAGGAGCAAACATAAGCGAAAAATGTACGTAGAATGAGCTTTTCAGTGAAGAGCAGCCAGGCACATTTTAGCAAGTTTTACTTGTAAGTGGGGTTGGAAACGCTTTTCCAATACTGGGCTCAAAAGATGCAGCCCTGATGTCTCTCATGATAGCAGGTGGTTAAGTAGAAATTCGCTGCTCGGCTGACCCGGAAGGAACAAATGTATGCTAAAAATGTTCGTAGAATGAGATTTTAAGTGAAGAGCAGCCTGGCACATTTAGCAAGTTTTACTTGTAAGTGGGGTTGGAAATGCTTTTCAAGCTCAATACTGGGCTCAAAAGATGCAGCCCTGATGTCTCTCATGATAGCATGTGGTTAAGTAGAAATTCGCTGCTCGGCTGATCCAGCAGGAGCAAACGTATGCTAAAAATGTTCGTAGAATGAGATTTTTAGTGAAGAGCAGCCTGGCACATTTAGCAAGTTTTACTTGTAAGTGGGGTTGGAAACGCTTTTCAGGCTCAATACTGGGCTCAAAAGATGCAGCCCTGATGTCTCTCATGATAGCAGGTGGTTAAGTAGAAATTCGATGCTCGGCTGACCCAGCAGGCACAAACGTATGCCAAAAATGTACGTAGAATGAGATTTTCAGTGAATAGCAGTCAGGCACATTTTAGCAAGTTTTACTTTTAAGTGGGGATGGAAACGCTTTTTAGGCTCAGTACTGGGCTCAAAAGATGCAGCCTGATGTCTCTCATGATAGCAGGTGGTTAAGTAGAAATTCGCTGCTCGGCTGATCCAGCAGGAGCAAACGTATGCTAAAAATGTTCGTAGAATGAGATTTTTAGTGAAGAGCAGCCTGGCACATTTAGCAAGTTTTACTTGTAAGTGGGGTTGGAAACGCTTTTCAGGCTCAATACTGGGCTCAAAAGATGCAGCCCTGATGTCTCTCATGATAGCAGGTGGTTAAGTAGAAATTCGCTGCTCGGCTGATCCAGCAGGAGCAAACATATGCGAAAAATGTACGTAGAATGAGCTTTTCAGTGAAGAGCAGCCAGGCACATTTTAGCAAGTTTTACTTGTAAGTGGGGTTGGAAACGCTTTTCAGGCTCAGTACTGGGCTCAAAAGATGCAGCCCTGATGTCTCTCGTGATAGCAGGTGGTTAAGTAGAAATTCGCTGCTCTGCTGACCCTGCAGGAGCAAATGTATGCTAAAAATGTTCGTAGAATGAGATTTTCAGTGAAGAGCAGCCAGGCACATTTTAGCAAGTTTTACTTGTAAGTGGGGTTGGAAACGCTTTTCAGGCTCAGTACTGGGCTCAAAACATGCAGCCCTGATGTCTCTCATGATAGCAGGTGGTTAAGTAGAAATTCGCTGCTCGGCTGACCCTGCAGGAGCAAATGTATGCTAAAAATGTTCGTAGAATGAGATTTTCAGTGAAGAGCAGCCAGGCACATTTTAGCAAGTTTTACTTGTAAGTGGGGTTGGAAACGCTTTTCAGGCTCAATACTGGGCTCAAAACATGCAGCCCTGATGTCTCTCATGATAGCAGGTGGTTAAGTAGAAATTCGCTGCTCGGCTGACCCTGCAGGAGCAAACGTATGCTAAAAATGTTCGTAGAATGAGATTTTCAGTGAAGAGCAGCCAGGCACATTTTAGCAAGTTTTACTTGTAAGTGGGGTTGGAAACGCTTTTCAGGCTCAATACTGGGCTCAAAAGATGCAGCCCTGATGTCTCTCATGATAGCAGGTGGTTAAGTAAAAATTCGCTGCTCGGCTGATCCAGCAGGAGCAAACATATGCGAAAAATGTACGTAGAATGAGCTTTTCAGTGAAGAGCAGCCAGGCACATTTTAGCAAGTTTTACTTGTAAGTGGGGTTGGAAATGCTTTTCAGGCTCAGTACTGGGCTCAAAACATGCAGCCCTGATGTCTCTCATGATAGCAGGTGGTTAAGTAGAAATTCGCTGCTCGGCTGACCCTGCAGGAGCAAACGTATGCTAAAAATGTTCGTAGAATGAGATTTTCAGTGAAGAGCAGCCAGGCACATTTTAGCAAGTTTTACTTGGAAGTGGGGGTTGGAAACGCTTTTCAGGCTCAGTACTGGGCTCAAAAGATGCAGCCCTGATGTCTCTCATGACAGCAGGTGCTTAAGTAGAAATTCGCTGCTCGTCTGACCCTGCAGGAGCAAACGTATGCTAAAAATGTTCGTAGAATGAGATTTTCAGTGAAGAGCAGACAGGCACATTTTAGCAAGTTTTACTTGTAAGTGGGGTTGGAAACACTTTTCAGGCTCAATACTGGGCTCAAAAGATGCAGCCCTGATGTCTCTCATGATAGCAGGTGGTTAAGTAGAAATCCGCTGCTCGGCTGACCCTGCAGGAGCAAACGTATGCTAAAAATGTTCGTAGAATGAGATTTTCAGTGAAGAGCAGCCAGGCACATTTTAGCAAGTTTTACTTGTAAGTGGGGTTGGAAACGCTTTTCAGGCTCAATACTGGGCTCAAAAGATGCAGCCCTGATGTCTCTCATGATAGCAGGTGGTTAAGTAGAAATCCGCTGCTCGGCTGACCCTGCAGGAGCAAACGTATGCTAAAAATGTTCGTAGAATGAGATTTTCAGTGAAGAGCAGCCAGGCACATTTTAGCAAGTTTTACTTGTAAGTGGGGTTGGAAACGCTTTTCAGGCTCAATACTGGGCTCAAAAGATGCAGCCCTGATGTCTCTCGTGATAGCAGGTGGTTAAGTAGAAATTTGCTGCTCGGCTGATCCAGCAGGAGCAAACGTATGCTAAAAATGTTCATAGAATGAGCTTTTCATTGAAGAGCAGCCAGGCACATTTTAACAAGTTTTACTTGTAAGTGGGGTTGGAAACGCTTTTCAGGCTCAGTACTGGGCTCAAAACATGCAGCCCCTGATGTCTCTCATGATAGCAGGTGGTTAAGTAGAAATTCGTTGCTCGGCTGACCCAGCAGGAGCAAACGTATGCGAAAAATGTTCTAGAATGAGTTTTTCAGTGAAGAGCAGCCAGGCACATTTTAGCAAGTTTTACTTGTAAGTGGGGATGGAAACGCTTTTCAGGCTCAGTACTGGGCTCAAAAGATGCAGCCCTGATGTCTCTCATGATAGCAGGTGGTTAAGTAGAAATTCGCTGCTCGGCTGACCCTGCAGGAGCAAACGTATGCTAAAAATGTTCGTAGAATGAGATTTTCAGTAAGAGCAGCCTGGCACATTTTAGCAAGTTTTACTTGTAAGGGGGGTTGGAAACGCTTTTCAGGCTCAATACTGGGCTCAAAAGATGCAGCCCTGATGTCTCTCATGATAGCAGGTGGTTAAGTAGAAATTCGCTGCTCGGCTGATCCAGCAGGAGCAAACATAAGCGAAAAATGTACGTAGAATGAGCTTTTCAGTGAAGAGCAGCCAGGCACATTTTAGCAAGTTTTACTTGTAAGTGGGGTTGGAAACGCTTTTCCAATACTGGGCTCAAAAGATGCAGCCCTGATGTCTCTCATGATAGCAGGTGGTTAAGTAGAAATTCGCTGCTCGGCTGACCCGGAAGGAACAAATGTATGCTAAAAATGTTCGTAGAATGAGATTTTAAGTGAAGAGCAGCCTGGCACATTTAGCAAGTTTTACTTGTAAGTGGGGTTGGAAATGCTTTTCAGGCTCAATACTGGGCTCAAAAGATGCAGCCCTGATGTCTCTCATGATAGCATGTGGTTAAGTAGAAATTCGCTGCTCGGCTGATCCAGCAGGAGCAAACGTATGCTAAAAATGTTCGTAGAATGAGATTTTTAGTGAAGAGCAGCCTGGCACATTTAGCAAGTTTTACTTGTAAGTGGGGTTGGAAACGCTTTTCAGGCTCAATACTGGGCTCAAAAGATGCAGCCCTGATGTCTCTCATGATAGCAGGTGGTTAAGTAGAAATTCGATGCTCGGCTGACCCAGCAGGCACAAACGTATGCCAAAAATGTACGTAGAATGAGATTTTCAGTGAATAGCAGTCAGGCACATTTTAGCAAGTTTTACTTTTAAGTGGGGATGGAAACACTTTTTAGGCTCAGTACTGGGCTCAAAAGATGCAGCCTGATGTCTCTCATGATAGCAGGTGGTTAAGTAGAAATTCGCTGCTCGGCTGATCCAGCAGGAGCAAACGTATGCTAAAAATGTTCGTAGAATGAGATTTTTAGTGAAGAGCAGCCTGGCACATTTAGCAAGTTTTACTTGTAAGTGGGGTTGGAAACGCTTTTCAGGCTCAATACTGGGCTCAAAAGATGCAGCCCTGATGTCTCTCATGATAGCAGGTGGTTAAGTAGAAATTCGCTGCTCGGCTGATCCAGCAGGAGCAAACATATGCGAAAAATGTACGTAGAATGAGCTTTTCAGTGAAGAGCAGCCAGGCACATTTTAGCAAGTTTTACTTGTAAGTGGGGTTGGAAACGCTTTTCAGGCTCAGTACTGGGCTCAAAAGATGCAGCCCTGATGTCTCTCGTGATAGCAGGTGGTTAAGTAGAAATTCGCTGCTCTGCTGACCCTGCAGGAGCAAACGTATGCTAAAAATGTTCGTAGAATGAGATTTTCAGTGAAGAGCAGCCAGGCACATTTTAGCAAGGTTTACTTGTAAGTGGGGTTGGAAACGCTTTTCAGGCTCAATACTGGGCTCAAAACATGCAGCCCTGATGTCTCTCATGATAGCACGTGGTTAAGTAGAAATTCGCTGCTCGGCTGACCCTGTAGGAGCAAACGTATGCTAAAATGTTCGTAGAATGAGCTTTTCAGTGAAGAGCAGCCAGGCACATTTTAGCAAGTTTTACTTGTAGGGGGTTGGAAACGCTTTTCCATACTCAATAATGGGCTCAAAAGATGCAGCCCTGATGTCTCTCATGATAGCAGGTGGTTAAGTAGAAATTTGCTGCTCGGCTGACCCTGCAGAAGCAAACGTATGCTAAACATGTTCGTAGAATGAGATTTTCAGTGAAGAGCAGCCAGGCACATTTTAGCAAGTTTTACTTGTAAGTGGGGTTGGAAACGCTTTTCAGGCTCAATACTGGGCTCAAAAGATGCAGCCCTGATGTCTCTCATGATAGCAGGTGGTTAAGTAGAAATTTGCTGCTCGGCTGATCCAGCAGGAGCAAACGTATGCTAAAAATGTTCATAGAATGAGCTTTTCAGTGAAGAGCAGCCAGGCACATTTTAACAAGTTTTACTTGTAAGTGGGGATGGAAACACTTTTCAGGCTCAGTACTGGGCTCAAAAGATGCAGCCCTGATGTCTCTCATGATAGCAGGTGGTTAAGTAGAAATTCACTGCTCGGCTGACCCTGCAGGAGCAAACGTATGCTAAAAATGTTCGTAGAATGAGATTTTCAGTAAGAGCAGCCTGGCACATTTTAGCAAGTTTTACTTGTAAGTGGGGATGGAAACACTTTTCAGGCTCAGTACTGGGCTCAAAAGATGCAGCCCTGATGTCTCTCATGATAGCAGGTGGTTAAGTAGAAATTCGCTGCTCGGCTGATCCAGCAGGAGCAAACATAAGCGAAAAATGTACGTAGAATGAGCTTTTCAGTGAAGAGCAGCCAGGCACATTTTAGCAAGTTTTACTTGTAAGTGGGGTTGGAAACGCTTTTCCAATACTGGGCTCAAAAGATGCAGCCCTGATGTCTCTCATGATAGCAGGTGGTTAAGTAGAAATTTGCTGCTCGGCTGATCCAGCAGGAGCAAACGTATGCTAAAAATGTTCATAGAATGAGCTTTTCAGTGAAGAGCAGCCAGGCACATTTTAACAAGTTTTACTTGTAAGTGGGGATGGAAACACTTTTCAGGCTCAGTACTGGGCTCAAAAGATGCAGCCCTGATGTCTCTCATGATAGCAGGTGGTTAAGTAGAAATTCACTGCTCGGCTGACCCTGCAGGAGCAAACGTATGCTAAAAATGTTCGTAGAATGAGATTTTTAGTGAAGAGCAGCCTGGCACATTTAGCAAGTTTTACTTGTAAGTGGGGTTGGAAATGCTTTTCAGGCTCAAAACTGGGCTCAAAAGATGCAGCCCTGATGTCTCTCATGATAGCAGGTGGTTAAGTAGAAATTCGCTGCTCGGCTGATCCAGCAGGAGCAAACGTATGCTAAAAATGTTCGTAGAATGAGATTTTTAGTGAAGAGCAGCCTGGCACATTTAGCAAGTTTTACTTGTAAGTGGGGTTGGAAACGCTTTTCAGGCTCAGTACTGGGCTCAAAAGATGCAGCCCTGATGTCTCTCATGATGGCAGGTGGTTAAGTAGAAATTCGCTGCTCGGCTGACCCAGCAGGAACAAACGTATGCCAAAAATGTACGTAGAATGAGATTTTCAGTGAATAGCAGCCAGGCACATTTTAGCAAGTTTTACTTGTAAGTGGGGATGGAAACGCTTTTTAGGCTCAGTACTGGGCTCAAAAGATGCAGCCCTGATGTCTCTCATGATAGCAGGTGGTTAAGTAGAAATTCGCTGCTCGGCTGATCCTGCAGGAGCAAACGTATGCTAAAAATGTTCGTAAAATGAGCTTTTCAGTGAAGAGCAGCCAGGCACATTTTAGCAAGTTTTACTT
This sequence comes from Lissotriton helveticus, assembly GCF_964261635.1. Taxonomy (NCBI): domain Eukaryota; kingdom Metazoa; phylum Chordata; class Amphibia; order Caudata; family Salamandridae; genus Lissotriton; species Lissotriton helveticus. The sequence continues at coordinate 1,351,386,913 of NC_136061.1, read as the reverse complement.
GTAAGTGGGGTTGGAAACGCTTTTCAGGCTCAGTACTGGGCTCAAAAGATGCAGTCCTGATGTCTCTCATGATAGGAGGTGGTTAAGTAGAAATTCGCTGCTCGGCTGACCCTGCAGGAGCAAACGTATGCTAAAAATGTTCGTAGAATGAGATTTTCAGTGAATAGCAGCCAGGCACATTTTAGCAAGTTTTACTTTTAAGTGGGGATGGAAACGCTTTTTAGGCTCAGTACTGGGCTCAAAAGATGCAGCCCTGGTGTCTCTCATGATAGCAGGTGGTTAAGTAGAAATTCGCTGCTCGGCTGATCCAGCAGTAGCAAACGTATGCTAAAAATGTTCGTAGAATGAGATTTTTAGTGAAGAGCAGCCTGGCACATTTAGCAAGTTTTACTTGTAAGTGGGGTTGGAAACGCTTTTCAGGCTCAATACTGGGCTCAAAAGATGCAGCCCTGATGTCTCTCATGATAGCAGGTGGTTAAGTAAAAATTCGCTGCTCGGCTGATCCAGCAGGAGCAAACATATGCGAAAAATGTACGTAGAATGAGCTTTTCAGTGAAGAGCAGCCAGGCACATTTTAGCAAGTTTTACTTGTAAGTGGGGTTGGAAATGCTTTTCAGGCTCAGTACTGGGCTCAAAACATGCAGCCCTGATGTCTCTCATGATAGCAGGTGGTTAAGTAGAAATTCGCTGCTCGGCTGACCCTGCAGGAGCAAACGTATGCTAAAAATGTTCGTAGAATGAGATTTTCAGTGAAGAGCAGCCAGGCACATTTTAGCAAGTTTTACTTGGAAGTGGGGGTTGGAAACGCTTTTCAGGCTCAGTACTGGGCTCAAAAGATGCAGCCCTGATGTCTCTCATGACAGCAGGTGCTTAAGTAGAAATTCGCTGCTCGTCTGACCCTGCAGGAGCAAACGTATGCTAAAAATGTTCGTAGAATGAGATTTTCAGTGAAGAGCAGACAGGCACATTTTAGCAAGTTTTACTTGTAAGTGGGGTTGGAAACACTTTTCAGGCTCAATACTGGGCTCAAAAGATGCAGCCCTGATGTCTCTCATGATAGCAGGTGGTTAAGTAGAAATCCGCTGCTCGGCTGACCCTGCAGGAGCAAACGTATGCTAAAAATGTTCGTAGAATGAGATTTTCAGTGAAGAGCAGCCAGGCACATTTTAGCAAGTTTTACTTGTAAGTGGGGTTGGAAACGCTTTTCAGGCTCAATACTGGGCTCAAAAGATGCAGCCCTGATGTCTCTCATGATAGCAGGTGGTTAAGTAGAAATCCGCTGCTCGGCTGACCCTGCAGGAGCAAACGTATGCTAAAAATGTTCGTAGAATGAGATTTTCAGTGAAGAGCAGCCAGGCACATTTTAGCAAGTTTTACTTGTAAGTGGGGTTGGAAACGCTTTTCAGGCTCAATACTGGGCTCAAAAGATGCAGCCCTGATGTCTCTCGTGATAGCAGGTGGTTAAGTAGAAATTTGCTGCTCGGCTGATCCAGCAGGAGCAAACGTATGCTAAAAATGTTCATAGAATGAGCTTTTCATTGAAGAGCAGCCAGGCACATTTTAACAAGTTTTACTTGTAAGTGGGGTTGGAAACGCTTTTCAGGCTCAGTACTGGGCTCAAAACATGCAGCCCCTGATGTCTCTCATGATAGCAGGTGGTTAAGTAGAAATTCGTTGCTCGGCTGACCCAGCAGGAGCAAACGTATGCGAAAAATGTTCTAGAATGAGTTTTTCAGTGAAGAGCAGCCAGGCACATTTTAGCAAGTTTTACTTGTAAGTGGGGATGGAAACGCTTTTCAGGCTCAGTACTGGGCTCAAAAGATGCAGCCCTGATGTCTCTCATGATAGCAGGTGGTTAAGTAGAAATTCGCTGCTCGGCTGACCCTGCAGGAGCAAACGTATGCTAAAAATGTTCGTAGAATGAGATTTTCAGTAAGAGCAGCCTGGCACATTTTAGCAAGTTTTACTTGTAAGGGGGGTTGGAAACGCTTTTCAGGCTCAATACTGGGCTCAAAAGATGCAGCCCTGATGTCTCTCATGATAGCAGGTGGTTAAGTAGAAATTCGCTGCTCGGCTGATCCAGCAGGAGCAAACATAAGCGAAAAATGTACGTAGAATGAGCTTTTCAGTGAAGAGCAGCCAGGCACATTTTAGCAAGTTTTACTTGTAAGTGGGGTTGGAAACGCTTTTCCAATACTGGGCTCAAAAGATGCAGCCCTGATGTCTCTCATGATAGCAGGTGGTTAAGTAGAAATTCGCTGCTCGGCTGACCCGGAAGGAACAAATGTATGCTAAAAATGTTCGTAGAATGAGATTTTAAGTGAAGAGCAGCCTGGCACATTTAGCAAGTTTTACTTGTAAGTGGGGTTGGAAATGCTTTTCAGGCTCAATACTGGGCTCAAAAGATGCAGCCCTGATGTCTCTCATGATAGCATGTGGTTAAGTAGAAATTCGCTGCTCGGCTGATCCAGCAGGAGCAAACGTATGCTAAAAATGTTCGTAGAATGAGATTTTTAGTGAAGAGCAGCCTGGCACATTTAGCAAGTTTTACTTGTAAGTGGGGTTGGAAACGCTTTTCAGGCTCAATACTGGGCTCAAAAGATGCAGCCCTGATGTCTCTCATGATAGCAGGTGGTTAAGTAGAAATTCGATGCTCGGCTGACCCAGCAGGCACAAACGTATGCCAAAAATGTACGTAGAATGAGATTTTCAGTGAATAGCAGTCAGGCACATTTTAGCAAGTTTTACTTTTAAGTGGGGATGGAAACGCTTTTTAGGCTCAGTACTGGGCTCAAAAGATGCAGCCTGATGTCTCTCATGATAGCAGGTGGTTAAGTAGAAATTCGCTGCTCGGCTGATCCAGCAGGAGCAAACGTATGCTAAAAATGTTCGTAGAATGAGATTTTTAGTGAAGAGCAGCCTGGCACATTTAGCAAGTTTTACTTGTAAGTGGGGTTGGAAACGCTTTTCAGGCTCAATACTGGGCTCAAAAGATGCAGCCCTGATGTCTCTCATGATAGCAGGTGGTTAAGTAGAAATTCGCTGCTCGGCTGATCCAGCAGGAGCAAACATATGCGAAAAATGTACGTAGAATGAGCTTTTCAGTGAAGAGCAGCCAGGCACATTTTAGCAAGTTTTACTTGTAAGTGGGGTTGGAAACGCTTTTCAGGCTCAGTACTGGGCTCAAAAGATGCAGCCCTGATGTCTCTCGTGATAGCAGGTGGTTAAGTAGAAATTCGCTGCTCTGCTGACCCTGCAGGAGCAAACGTATGCTAAAAATGTTCGTAGAATGAGATTTTCAGTGAAGAGCAGCCAGGCACATTTTAGCAAGGTTTACTTGTAAGTGGGGTTGGAAACGCTTTTCAGGCTCAATACTGGGCTCAAAACATGCAGCCCTGATGTCTCTCATGATAGCACGTGGTTAAGTAGAAATTCGCTGCTCGGCTGACCCTGTCGGAGCAAACGTATGCTAAAATGTTCGTAGAATGAGCTTTTCAGTGAAGAGCAGCCAGGCACATTTTAGCAAGTTTTACTTGTAGGGGGTTGGAAACGCTTTTCCATACTCAATAATGGGCTCAAAAGATGCAGCCCTGATGTCTCTCATGATAGCAGGTGGTTAAGTAGAAATTTGCTGCTCGGCTGACCCTGCAGAAGCAAACGTATGCTAAACATGTTCGTAGAATGAGATTTTCAGTGAAGAGCAGCCAGGCACATTTTAGCAAGTTTTACTTGTAAGTGGGGTTGGAAACGCTTTTCAGGCTCAATACTGGGCTCAAAAGATGCAGCCCTGATGTCTCTCATGATAGCAGGTGGTTAAGTAGAAATTTGCTGCTCGGCTGATCCAGCAGGAGCAAACGTATGCTAAAAATGTTCATAGAATGAGCTTTTCAGTGAAGAGCAGCCAGGCACATTTTAACAAGTTTTACTTGTAAGTGGGGATGGAAACACTTTTCAGGCTCAGTACTGGGCTCAAAAGATGCAGCCCTGATGTCTCTCATGATAGCAGGTGGTTAAGTAGAAATTCACTGCTCGGCTGACCCTGCAGGAGCAAACGTATGCTAAAAATGTTCGTAGAATGAGATTTTCAGTAAGAGCAGCCTGGCACATTTTAGCAAGTTTTACTTGTAAGGGGGGTTGGAAACGCTTTTCAGGCTCAATACTGGGCTCAAAAGATGCAGCCCTGATGTCTCTCATGATAGCAGGTGGTTAAGTAGAAATTCGCTGCTCGGCTGATCCAGCAGGAGCAAACATAAGCGAAAAATGTACGTAGAATGAGCTTTTCAGTGAAGAGCAGCCAGGCACATTTTAGCAAGTTTTACTTGTAAGTGGGGTTGGAAACGCTTTTCCAATACTGGGCTCAAAAGATGCAGCCCTGATGTCTCTCATGATAGCAGGTGGTTAAGTAGAAATTTGCTGCTCGGCTGATCCAGCAGGAGCAAACGTATGCTAAAAATGTTCATAGAATGAGCTTTTCAGTGAAGAGCAGCCAGGCACATTTTAACAAGTTTTACTTGTAAGTGGGGATGGAAACACTTTTCAGGCTCAGTACTGGGCTCAAAAGATGCAGCCCTGATGTCTCTCATGATAGCAGGTGGTTAAGTAGAAATTCACTGCTCGGCTGACCCTGCAGGAGCAAACGTATGCTAAAAATGTTCGTAGAATGAGATTTTTAGTGAAGAGCAGCCTGGCACATTTAGCAAGTTTTACTTGTAAGTGGGGTTGGAAATGCTTTTCAGGCTCAAAACTGGGCTCAAAAGATGCAGCCCTGATGTCTCTCATGATAGCAGGTGGTTAAGTAGAAATTCGCTGCTCGGCTGATCCAGCAGGAGCAAACGTATGCTAAAAATGTTCGTAGAATGAGATTTTTAGTGAAGAGCAGCCTGGCACATTTAGCAAGTTTTACTTGTAAGTGGGGTTGGAAACGCTTTTCAGGCTCAGTACTGGGCTCAAAAGATGCAGCCCTGATGTCTCTCATGATGGCAGGTGGTTAAGTAGAAATTCGCTGCTCGGCTGACCCAGCAGGAACAAACGTATGCCAAAAATGTACGTAGAATGAGATTTTCAGTGAATAGCAGCCAGGCACATTTTAGCAAGTTTTACTTGTAAGTGGGGATGGAAACGCTTTTTAGGCTCAGTACTGGGCTCAAAAGATGCAGCCCTGATGTCTCTCATGATAGCAGGTGGTTAAGTAGAAATTCGCTGCTCGGCTGATCCTGCAGGAGCAAACGTATGCTAAAAATGTTCGTAAAATGAGCTTTTCAGTGAAGAGCAGCCAGGCACATTTTAGCAAGTTTTACTTGTAAGTGGGGTTGGAAACGCTTTTCAGGCTCAGTACTGGGCTCAAAAGATGCAGTCCTGATGTCTCTCATGATAGGAGGTGGTTAAGTAGAAATTCGCTGCTCGGCTGACCCTGCAGGAGCAAACGTATGCTAAAAATGTTCGTAGAATGAGATTTTCAGTGAATAGCAGCCAGGCACATTTTAGCAAGTTTTACTTTTAAGTGGGGATGGAAACGCTTTTTAGGCTCAGTACTGGGCTCAAAAGATGCAGCCCTGGTGTCTCTCATGATAGCAGGTGGTTAAGTAGAAATTCGCTGCTCGGCTGATCCAGCAGTAGCAAACGTATGCTAAAAATGTTCGTAGAATGAGATTTTTAGTGAAGAGCAGCCTGGCACATTTAGCAAGTTTTACTTGTAAGTGGGGTTGGAAACGCTTTTCAGGCTCAATACTGGGCTCAAAAGATGCAGCCCTGATGTCTCTCATGATAGCAGGTGGTTAAGTAGAAAATCGCTGCTCGGCTGACCCAGCAGGAACAAACGTATGCCAAAAATGTACGTAGAATGAGATTTTCAGTGAATAGCAGCCAGGCACATTTTAGCAAGTTTTACTTGTAAGTGGGGATGGAAACGCTTTTTAGGCTCAGTACTGGGCTCAAAAGATGCAGCCCTGATGTCTCTCATGATAGTAGGTGGTTAAGTAAAAATTTGCTGCTCGGCTGACCCTGCAGGAGCAAACGTATGCTAAAAATGTTCGTAGAATGAGCTTTTCAGTGAAGAGCAGCCAGGCACATTTTAGCAAGTTTTACTTGTAAGTGGGGTTGGAAACGCTTTTCAGGCTCAGTACTGGGCTCAAAAGATGCAGTCCTGATGTCTCTCATGATAGGAGGTGGTTAAGTAGAAATTCGCTGCTCGGCTGACCCTGCAGGAGCAAACGTATGCTAAAAATTTTCGTAGAATGAGATTTTCAGTGAAGAGCAGCCAGGCACATTTTAGCAAGTTTTACTTGTAAGGGGGGTTGGAAACGCTTTTCCATACTCAATACTGGGCTCAAAAGATGCAGCCCTGATGTCTCTCATGATAGCAGGTGGTTAAGTAGAAATTCGCTGCTCGGCTGATCCAGCAGGAGCAAACATATGCGAAAAATGTACGTAGAATGAGCTTTTCAGTGAAGAGCAGCCAGGCACATTTTAGCAAGTTTTACTTGTAAGTGGGGTTGGAAACGCTTTTCAGGCTCAGTACTGGGCTCAAAACATGCAGTCCTGATGTCTCTCATGATAGGAGGTGGTAAAGTAGAAATTCGCTGCTCGGCTGACCCTGCAGGAGCAAATGTATGCTAAAAATGTTCGTAGAATGAGATTTTCAGTGAAGAGCAGCCAGGCACATTTTAGCAAGTTTTACTTGTAAGTGGGGTTGGAAACGCTTTTCAGGCTCAGTACTGGGCTCAAAACATGCATCCCTGATGTCTCTCATGATAGCAGGTGGTTAAGTAGAAATTCGCTGCTCGGCTGACCCTGCAGGAGCAAACGTATGCTAAAAATGTTCGTAGAATGAGATTTTCAGTGAAGAGCAGCCAGGCACATTTAGCAAGTTTTACTTGTAAGTGGGGTTGGAAACGCTTTTCAGGCTCAATACTGGGCTCAAAAGATGCAGCCCTGATGTCTCTCATGATAGCAGATGGTTAAGTAGAAATTCGCTGCTCGGCTGACCCAGCAGGAACAAACGTATGCCAAAAATGTACGTAGAATGAGATTTTCAGTGAATAGCAGCCAGGCACATTTTAGCAAGTTTTACTTGTAAGTGGGGATGGAAACGCTTTTTAGGCTCAGTACTGGGCTCAAAAGATGCAGCCCTGATGTCTCTCATGATAGTAGGTGGTTAAGTAGAAATTCGCTGCTCGGCTGACCCTGCAGGAGCAAACGTATGCTAAAAATGTTCGTAGAATGAGCTTTTCAGTGAAGAGCAGCCAGGCACATTTTAGCAAGTTTTACTTGTAAGTGAGGTTGGAAACGCTTTTCAGGCTCAGTACTGGGCTCAAAAGATGCAGTCCTGATGTCTCTCATGATAGGAGGTGGTTAAGTAGAAATTCGCTGCTCGGCTGACCCTGCAGGAGCAAACGTATGCTAAAAATGTTTGTAGAATGAGATTTTCAATGAAGAGCAGCCAGGCACATTTTAGCAAGTTTTACTTGTAAGTGGGGTTGGAAACGCTTTTCAGGCTCAATACTGGGCTCAAAAGATGCAGCCCTGATGTCTCTCATGATAGCAGGTGGTTAAGTAGAAATTCGCTGCTCGGCTGACCCTGCAGGAGCAAACGTATGCTAAAAATGTTCGTAGAATGAGATTTTCAGTGAAGAGCAGCCAGGCACATTTTAGCAAGTTTTACTTGTAAGTGGGGTTGGAAACGCTTTTCAGGCTCAATACTGGGCTCAAAAGATGCAGTCCTGATGTCTCTCATGATAGCAGGTGGTTAAGTAGAAATTCGCTGCTCGGCTGATCCAGCAGGAGCAAACATATGCGAAAAATGTACGTAGAATGAGCTTTTCAGTGAAGAGCAGCCAGGCACATTTTAGCAAGTTTTACTTGTAAGTGGGGTTGGAAACGCTTTTCAGGCTCAGTACTGGGCTCAAAAGATGCAGCCCTGATGTCTCTCATGATAGCAGGTGGTTAAGTAGAAATTCGCTGCTCGGCTGACCCTGCAGGAGCAAACGTATGCTAAAAATGTTCGTAGAATGAAATTTTCAGTGAAGAGCAGCCAGGCACATTTTAGCAAGTTTTACTTGTAAGTGGGGTTGGAAACGCTTTTCAGGCTCAATACTGGGCTCAAAACATGCAGCCCTGATGTCTCTCATGATAGCACGTGGTTAAGTAGAAATTCGCTGCTCGGCTGACCCTGCAGGAGCAAACGTATGCTAAAAATGTTCGTAGAATGAGCTTTTCAGTGAAGAGCAGCCAGGCACATTTTAGCAAGTTTTACTTGTAGGGGGTTGGAAACGCTTTTCCATACTCAATAATGGGCTCAAAAGATGCAGCCCTGATGTCTCTCATGATAGCAGGTGGTTAAGTAGAAATTCGCTGCTCGGCTGACCCTGCAGGAGCAAACGTATGCTAAAAATGTTCGTAGAATGAGATTTTCAGTGAAGAGCAGCCAGGCACATTTTAGCAAGTTTTACTTGTAAGTGGGGTTGGAAACGCTTTTCAGGCTCAATACTGGGCTCAAAAGATGCAGCCCTGATGTCTCTCATGATAGCAGGTGGTTAAGTAGAAATTTGCTGCTCGGCTGATCCAGCAGGAGCAAACGTATGCTAAAAATGTTCATAGAATGAGCTTTTCAGTGAAGAGCAGCCAGGCACATTTTAACAAGTTTTACTTGTAAGTGGGGTTGGAAACGCTTTTCAGGCTCAGTACTGGGCTCAAAACATGCAGCCCCTGATGTCTCTCATGATAGCAGGGGGTTAAGTAGAAATTCGTTGCTCGGCTGACCCAGCAGGAGCAAACGTATGCGAAAAATGTTCTAGAATGAGTTTTTCAGTGAAGAGCAGCCAGGCACATTTTAGCAAGTTTTACTTGTAAGTGGGGATGGAAACGCTTTTCAGGCTCAGTACTGGGCTCAAAAGATGCAGCCCTGATGTCTCTCATGATAGCAGGTGGTTAAGTAGAAATTCGCTGCTCGGCTGACCCTGCAGGAGCAAACATATGCTAAAAATGTTCGTAGAATGAGATTTTCAGTAAGAGCAGCCTGGCACATTTTAGCAAGTTTTACTTGTAAGGGGGGTTGGAAACGCTTTTCAGGCTCAATACTGGGCTCAAAAGATGCAGCCCTGATGTCTCTCATGATAGCAGGTGGTTAAGTAGAAATTCGCTGCTCGGCTGACCCAGCAGGAGCAAACATAAGCGAAAAATGTACATAGAATGAGCTTTTCAGTGAAGAGCAGCCAGGCACATTTTAGCAAGTTTTACTTGTAAGTGGGGTTGGAAACGCTTTTCCAATACTGGGCTCAAAAGATGCAGCCCTGATGTCCCTCATGATAGCAGGTGGTTAAGTAGAAATTCACTGCTCGGCTGACCCGGCAGGAACAAATGTATGCTAAAAATGTTCATAGAATGAGATTTTTAGTGAAGAGCAGCCTGGCACATTTAGCAAGTTTTACTTGTAAGTGGGGTTGGAAATGCTTTTCAGGCTCAATACTGGGCTCAAAAGATGCAGCCCTGATGTCTCTCATGATAGCAGGTGGTTAAGTAGAAATTCGCTGCTCGGCTGATCCAGCAGGAGCAAACGTATGCTAAAAATGTTCGTAGAATGACATTTTTAGTGAAGAGCAGCCTGGCACATTTAGCAAGTTTTACTTGTAAGTGGGGTTGGAAACGCTTTTCAGGCTCAATACTGGGCTCAAAAGATGCAGCCCTGATGTCTCTCATGATAGCAGGTGGTTAAGTAGAAATTCGCTGCTCGGCTGACCCAGCAGGCACAAACGTATGCCAAAAATGTACGTAGAATGAGATTTTCAGTGAATAGCAGTCAGGCACATTTAAGCAAGTTTTACTTGTAAGTGGGGATGGAAACGCTTTTTAGGCTCAGTACTGGGCTCAAAAGATGCAGCCCTGATGTCTCTCATGATAGCAGGTGGTTAAGTAGAAATTCGCTGCTCGGCTGACCCTGCAGGAGCAAACGTATGCTAAAAATGTTCGTAGAATGAGCTTTTCAGTGAAGAGCAGCCAGGCACATTTTAGCAAGTTTTACTTGTAAGTGTCGTTAGAAACGCTTTTCAGGCTCAGTACTGGGCTCAAAAGATGCAGTCCTGATGTCTCTCATGATAGGAGGTGGTTAAGTAGAAATTCGCTGCTCGGCTGACCCTGCAGGAGCAAACGTATGCTAAAAATGTTCGTAGAATGAGATTTTCAGTGAATAGCAGCCAGGCACATTTTAGCAAGTTTTACTTTTAAGTGGGGATGGAAACGCTTTTTAGGCTCAGTACTGGGCTCAAAAGATGCAGCCCTGATGTCTCTCATGATAGCAGGTGGTTAAGTAGAAATTCGCTGCTCGGCTGACCCTGCAGGAGCAAACGTATGCTAAAAATGTTCGTAGAATGAGCTTTTCAGTGAAGAGCAGCCAGGCACATTTTAGCAAGTTTTACTTGTAAGTGGGGTTGGAATCGCTTTTCAGGCTCAGTACTGGGCTCAAAAGATGCAGTCCTGATGTCTCTCATGATAGGAGGTGGTTAAGTAGAAATTCGCTGCTCGGCTGACCCTGCAGGAGCAAACGTATGCTAAAAATGTTCGTAGAATGAGATTTTCAATGAAGAGCAGCCAGGCACATTTTAGCAAGTTTCACTTGTAAGTGGGGTTGGAAACGCTTTTCAGGCTCAATACTGGGCTCAAAAGATGCAGCCCTGATGTCTCTCATGATAGCAGGTGGTTAAGTAGAAATTCGCTGCTCGGCTGATCCAGCAGGAGCAAACATATGCGAAAAATGTACGTAGAATGAGCTTTTCAGTGAAGAGCAGCCAGGCACATTTTAGCAAGTTTTACTTGTAAGTGGGGTTGGAAACGCTTTTCAGGCTCAGTACTGGGCTCAAAAGATGCAGCCCTGATGTCTCTCATGATAGCAGGTGGTTAAGTAGAAATTCGCTGCTCGGCTGACCCTGCAGGAGCAAACGTATGCTAAAAATGTTCGTAGAATGAGATTTTCAGTGAAGAGCAGCCAGTCACATTTTAGCAAGTTTTACTTGTAAGTGGGGTTGGAAACGCTTTTCAGGCTCAATACTGGGCTCAAAACATGCAGCCCTGATGTCTCTCATGATAGGAGGTGGTTAAGTAGAAATTCGCTGCTCGGCTGACCCTGCAGGAGCAAACGTATGCTAAAAATGTTCGTAGAATGAGATTTTCAGTGAAGAGCAGCCAGGCACATTTGAGCAAGTTTTACTTGTAAGTGGGGTTGGAAACGCTTTTCAGGCTCAATACTAGGCTCAAAAGATGCAGCCCTGATGTCTCTCATGATAGCAGGTGGTTAAGTAGAAATTCGCTGCTCGGCTGATCCAGCAGGAGCAAACATATGCGAAAAATGTACGTAGAATGAGCTTTTCAGTGAAGAGCAGCCAGGCACATTTTAGCAAGTTTTACTTGTAAGTGGGGTTGGAAACGCTTTTCAGGCTCAGTACTGGGCTCAAAAGATGCAGCCCTGATGTCTCTCATGATAGCAGGTGGTTAAGTAGAAATTCGCTGCTCGGCTGACCCTGCAGGAGCAAACGTATGCTAAAAATGTTCGTAGAATGAGATTTTCAGTGAAGAGCAGCCAGTCACATTTTAGCAAGTTTTACTTGTAAGTGGGGTTGGAAACGCTTTTCAGGCTCAATACTGGGCTCAAAACATGCAGCCCTGATGTCTCTCATGATAGCACATGGTTAAGTAGAAATTCGCTGCTCGGCTGACCCTGCAGGAGCAAACGTATGCTAAAAATGTCCGTAGAATGAGCTTTTCAGTGAAGAGCAGCCAGGCACATTTTAGCAAGTTTTACTTGTAGGGGGTTGGAAACGCTTTTCCATACTCAATAATGGGCTCAAAAGATGCAGCCCTGATGTCTCTCATGATAGCAGGTGGTTAAGTAGAAATTCGCTGCTCGGCTGATCCAGCAGGAGCAAACATATGCGAAAAATGTACGTAGAATGAGCTTTTCAGTGAAGAGCAGCCAGGCACATTTTAGCAAGTTTTACTTGTAAGTGGGGTTGGAAACGCTTTTCAGGCTCAGTACTGGGCTCAAAACATGCAGTCCTGATGTCTCTCATGATAGGAGGTGGTAAAGTAGAAATTCGCTGCTCGGCTGACCCTCCAGGAGCAAATGTATGCTAAAAATGTTCGTAGAATGAGATTTTCAGTGAAGAGCAGCCAGGCACATTTTAGCAAGTTTTACTTGTAAGTGGGGTTGGAAACGCTTTTCAGGCTCAATACTGGGCTCAAAAGATGCAGCCCTGATGTCTCTCATGATAGCAGGTGGTTAAGTAGAAATTCGCTGCTCGGCTGATCCAGCAGGAGCAAACATATGCTAAAATTTTTCGTAGAATGAGATTTTCAGTGAAGAGCAGCCAGGCACATTGTAGCAAGTTTTACTTGTAAGTGGGGTTGGAAACGCTTTTCGGCTCAATACTGGGCTCAAAACATGCAGCCCTGATGTCTCTCGTGATAGCAGGTGGTTAAGTAGAAATTCGCTGCTCGGCTGACCCTGCAGGAGCAAACGTATGCTAAAAATGTTCGTAGAATGAGATTTTCAGTGAAGAGCAGCCAGGCACATTTTAGCAAGTTTTACTTGTAAGTGGGGTTGGAAACGCTTTTCAGGCTCAATACTGGGCTCAAAAGATGCAGCCCTGATGTCTCTCATGATAGCAGGTGGTTAAGTAGAAATTCGCTGCTCGGCTGATCCAGCAGGAGCAAACATATGCGAAAAATGTACGTAGAATGAGCTTTTCAGTGAAGAGCAGCCAGGCACATTTTAGCAAGTTTTACTTGTAAGTGGGGTTGGAAACGCTTTTCAGGCTCAGTACTGGGCTCAAAACATGCAGCCCTGATGTCTCTAATGATAGGAGGTGGTAAAGTAGAAATTCGCTGCTCGGCTGACCCTGCAAGAGCAAACATATGCTAAAAATGTTCGTAGAATGAGATTTTCAGTGAAGAGCAGCCAGGCACATTTTAGCAAGTTTTACTTGTAAGTGGGGGTTGGAAACGCTTTTCAGGCTCAGTACTGGGCTCAAAAGATGCAGCCCTGATGTCTCTCGTGATAGCAGGTGGTTAAGTAGAAATTCGCTGCTCGGCTGACCCGGCAGGAACAAATGTATGCTAGAAATGTTCGTAGAATGAGATTTTTAGTGAAGAGCAGCCTGGCACATTTAGCAAGTTTTACTTGTAAGTGGGGTTGGAAATGCTTTTCAGGCTCATTACTGGGCTCAAAAGATGCAGCCCTGATGTCTCTCATGATAGCAGGTGGTTAAGTAGAAATTCGCTGCTCGGCTGATCCAGCAGGAGCAAACGTATGCTAAAAATGTTCGTAGAATGAGATTTTTAGTGAAGAGCAGCCTGGCACATTTAGCAAGTTTTACTTGTAAGTGGGGTTGGAAACGCTTTTCAGGCTCAATACTGGGCTCAAAAGATGCAGCCCTGATGTCTCTCATGATAGCAGGTGGTTAAGTAGAAATTCGCTGCTCGGCTGACCCAGCAGGCACAAACGTATGCCAAAAATGTACGTAGAATGAGATTTTCAGTGAATAGCAGTCAGGCACATTTTAGCAAGTTTTACTTGTAAGTGGGGATGGAAACGCTTTTTAGGCTTAGTACTGGGCTCAAAAGATGCAGCCCTGATGTCTCTCATGATAGCAGGTGGTTAAGTAGAAATTCGCTGCTCGGCTGACCCTGCAGGAGCAAACGTATGCTAAAAATGTTCGTAGAATGAGCTTTTCAGTGAAGAGCAGCCAGGCACATTTTAGCAAGTTTTACTTGTAAGTGGGGTTGGAAACGCTTTTCAGGCTCAGTACTGGGCTCAAAAGATGCAGTCCTGATGTCTCTCATGATAGGAGGTGGTTAAGTAGAAATTCGCTGCTCGGCTGACCCTGCAGGAGCAAACGTATGCTAAAAATGTTCGTAGAATGAGATTTTCAGTGAATAGCAGCCAGGCACATTTTAGCAAGTTTTACTTTTAATTGGCGATGGAAACTCTTTTTAGGCTCAGTACTGGGCTCAAAAGATGCAGCCCTGATGTCTCTCATGATAGCAGGTGGTTAAGTAGAAATTCGCTGCTCGGCTGATCCAGCAGGAGCAAACGTATGCTAAAAATTTTCGTAGAATGAGATTTTTAGTGAAGAGCAGCCTGGCACATTTAGCAAGTTTTACTTGTAAGTGGGGTTGGAAACGCTTTTCAGGCTCAATACTGGGCTCAAAAGATGCAGCCCTGATGTCTCTCATGATAGCAGGTGGTTAAGTAGAAATTCGCTGCTCGGCTGACCCAGCAGGAACAAACGTATGCCAAAAATGTACGTAGAATGAGATTTTCAGTGAATAGCAGCCAGGCACATTTTAGCAAGTTTTACTTGTATGTGGGGATGGAAATGCTTTTTAGGCTCAGTACTGGGCTCAAAAGATGCAGCCCTGATGTCTCTCATGATAGTAGGTGGTTAAGTAGAAATTCGCTGCTCGGCTGACCCTGCAGGAGCAAACATATGCGAAAAATGTTCGTAGAATGAGATTTTCAGTGAAGAGCAGCCAGGCACATTTTAGCAAGTTTTACTTGTAAGTGGGGTTGGAAACGCTTTTCAGGCTCAGTACTGGGCTCAAAAGATGCAGTCCTGATGTCTCTCATGATAGGAGGTGGTTAAGTAGAAATTCGCTGCTCGGCTGACCCTGCAGGAGCAAACGTATGCTAAAAATGTTCGTAGAATGAGATTTTCAGTGAAGAGCAGCCAGGCACATTTTAGCCAGTTTTACTTGTAAGTGGGGTTGGAAACGCTTTTCAGGCTCAATACTGGGCTCAAAAGATGCAGCCCTGATGTCTCTCATGATAGCAGGTGGTTAAGTAGAAATTCGCTGCTCGGCTGATCCAGCAGGAGCAAACATATGCGAAAAATGTTCGTAGAATGAGATTTTCAGTGAAGAGCAGCCAGGCACATTTTAGCACGTTTTACTTGTAAGTGGGGTTGGAAACGCTTTTCAGGCTCAGTACTGGGCTCAAAAGATGCAGCCCTGATGTCTCTCATGATAGCAGGTGGTTAAGTAGAAATTCGCTGCTCGGCTGACCCTGCAGGAGCAAACGTATGCTAAAAATGTTCGTAGAATGAGATTTTCAGTGAAGAGCAGCCAGGCACATTTTAGCAAGTTTTACTTGTAAGTGGGGTTGGAAACGCTTTTCAGGCTCAATACTGGGCTCAAAACATGCAGCCCTGATGTCTCTCATGATAGCACGTGGTTAAGTAGAAATTCGCTGCTCGGCTGACCCTGCAGGAGCAAACGTATGCTAAAAATTTTCGTAGAATGAGCTTTTCAGTGAAGAGCAGCCAGGCACATTTTAGCAAGTTTTACTTGTAGGGGGTTGGAAACGCTTTTCCATACTCAATAATAGGCTCAAAAGATGCAGCCCTGATGTCTCTCATGATAGCAGGTGGTTAAGTAGAAATTCGCTGCTCGGCTGACCCTGCAGGAGCAAACGTATGCTAAAAATGTTCGTAGAATGAGATTTTCAGTGAAGAGCAGCCAGGCACATTTTAGCAAGTTTTACTTGTAAGTGGGGTTGGAAATGCTTTTCAGGCTCAATACTGGGCTCAAAAGATGCAGCCCTGATGTCTCTCATGATAGCAGGTGGTTAAGTAGAAATTTGCTGCTCGGCTGATCCAGCAGGAGCAAACGTATGCTAAAAATGTTCATAGAATGAGCTTTTCAGTGAAGAGCAGCCAGGCACATTTTAACAAGTTTTACTTGTAAGTGGGGTTGGAAACGCTTTTCAGGCTCAATACTGGGCTCAAAACATGCAGCCCTGATGTCTCTCATGATAGCACGTGGTTAAGTAGAAATTCGCTGCTCAGCTGACCCTGCAGGAGCAAACGTATGCTAAAAATGTTCGTAGAATGAGCTTTTCAGTGAAGAGCAGCCAGGCACATTTTAGCAAGTTTTACTTGTAGGGGGTTGGAAACGCTTTTCCATACTCAATAATGGGCTCAAAAGATGCAGCCCTGATGTCTCTCATGATAGCAGGTGGTTAAGTAGAAATTCGCTGCTCGGCTGACCCTGCAGGAGCAAACGTATGCTAAAAATGTTCGTAGAATGAGATTTTCAGTGAAGAGCAGCCAGGCACATTTTAGCAAGTTTTACTTGTAAGTGGGGTTGGAAACGCTTTCCAGGCTCAATACTGGGCTCAAAAGATGCAGCCCTGATGTCTCTCATGATAGCAGGTGGTTAAGTAGAAATTTGCTGCTCGGCTGATCCAGCAGGAGCAAACGTATGCTAAAAATTTTCATAGAATGAGCTTTTCAGTGAAGAGCAGCCATGCACATTTTAACAAGTTTTACTTGTAAGTGGGGTTGGAAACGCTTTTCAGGCTCAGTACTGGGCTCAAAACATGCAGCCCCTGATGTCTCTCATGATAGCAGGGGGTTAAGTAGAAATTCGTTGCTCGGCTGACCCAGCAGGAGCAAACGTATGCGAAAAATGTTCTAGAATGAGTTTTTCAGTGAAGAGCAGCCAGGCACATTTTAGCAAGTTTTACTTGTAAGTGGGGATGGAAACGCTTTTCAGGCTCAGTACTGGGCTCAAAAGATGCAGCCCTGATGTCTCTCATGATAGCAGGTGGTTAAGTAGAAATTCGCTGCTCGGCTGACCCTGCAGGAGCAAACGTATGCTAAAAATGTTCGTAGAATGAGATTTTCAGTAAGAGCAGCCTGGCACATTTTAGCAAGTTTTACTTGTAAGGGGGGTTGGAAACGCTTTTCAGGCTCAATACTGGGCTCAAAAGATGCAGCCCTGATGTCTCTCATGATAGCAGGTGGTTAAGTAGAAATTCGCTGCTCGGCTGACCCAGCAGGAGCAAACATAAGCGAAAAATGTACATAGAATGAGCTTTTCAGTGAAGAGCAGCCAGGCACATTTTAGCAAGTTTTACTTGTAAGTGGGGTTGGAAACGCTTTTCCAATACTAGGCTCAAAAGATGCAGCCCTGATGTCCCTCATGATAGCAGGTGGTTAAGTAGAAATTCGCTGCTCGGCTGACCCGGCAGGAACAAATGTATGCTAAAAATGTTCATAGAATGAGATTTTTAGTGAAGAGCAGCCTGGCACATTTAGCAAGTTTTACTTGTAAGTGGGGTTGGAAATGCTTTTCAGGCTCAATACTGGGCTCAAAAGATGCAGCCCTGATGTCTCTCATGATAGCAGGTGGTTAAGTAGAAATTCGCTGCTCGGCTGATCCAGCAGGAGCAAACGTATGCTAAAAATGTTCGTAGAATGACATTTTTAGTGAAGAGCAGCCTGGCACATTTAGCAAGTTTTACTTGTAAGTGGGGTTGGAAACGCTTTTCAGGCTCAATACTGGGCTCAAAAGATGCAGCCCTGATGTCTCTCATGATAGCAGGTGGTTAAGTAGAAATTCGCTGCTCGGCTGACCCAGCAGGCACAAACGTATGCCAAAAATGTACGTAGAATGAGATTTTCAGTGAATAGCAGTCAGGCACATTTTAGCAAGTTTTACTTGTAAGTGGGGATGGAAACGCTTTTTAGGCTCAGTACTGGGCTCAAAAGATGCAGCCCTGATGTCTCTCATGATAGCAGGTGGTTAAGTAGAAATTCGCTGCTCGGCTGACCCTGCAGGAGCAAACGTATGCTAAAAATGTTCGTAGAATGAGCTTTTCAGTGAAGAGCAGCCAGGCACATTTTAGCAAGTTTTACTTGTAAGTGGCGTTAGAAACGCTTTTCAGGCTCAGTACTGGGCTCAAAAGATGCAGTCCTGATGTCTCTCATGATAGGAGGTGGTTAAGTAGAAATTCGCTGCTCGGCTGACCCTGCAGGAGCAAACGTATGCTAAAAATGTTCGTAGAATGAGATTTTCAGTGAATAGCAGCCAGGCACATTTTAGCAAGTTTTACTTTTAAGTGGGGATGGAAACGCTTTTTAGGCTCAGTACTGGGCTCAAAAGATGCAGCCCTGATGTCTCTCATGATAGCAGGTGGTTAAGTAGAAATTCGCTGCGCGGCTGATCCAGCAGGAGCAAACGTATGCTAAAAATGTTCGTAGAATGAGATTTTTAGTGAAGAGCAGCCTGGCACGTTTAGCAAGTTTTACTTGTAAGTGGGGTTGGAAACGCTTTTCAGGCTCAATACTGGGCTCAAAAGATGCAGCCCTGATGTCTCTCATGATAGCAGGTGGTTAAGTAGAAATTCGCTGCTCGGCTGACCCAGCAGGAACAAACGTATGCCAAAAATGTACGTAGAATGAGATTTTCAGTGAATAGCAGCCAGGCACATTTTAGCAAGTTTTACTTGTAAGTGGGGATGGAAACACTTTTTAGGCTCAGTACTGGGCTCAAAAGATGCAGCCCTGATGTCTCTCATGATAGGAGGTGGTTAAGTAGAAATTCGCTGCTCGGCTGACCCTGCAGGAGCAAACG
Source organism: Lissotriton helveticus (assembly GCF_964261635.1). Taxonomy (NCBI): domain Eukaryota; kingdom Metazoa; phylum Chordata; class Amphibia; order Caudata; family Salamandridae; genus Lissotriton; species Lissotriton helveticus. The sequence goes on along the minus strand of NC_136061.1, from coordinate 1,351,368,511 downwards.
TATGCTAAAAATGTTCGTAGAATGAGATTTTCAATGAAGAGCAGCCAGGCACATTTTAGCAAGTTTCACTTGTAAGTGGGGTTGGAAACGCTTTTCAGGCTCAATACTGGGCTCAAAAGATGCAGCCCTGATGTCTCTCATGATAGCAGGTGGTTAAGTAGAAATTCGCTGCTCGGCTGATCCAGCAGGAGCAAACATATGCGAAAAATGTACGTAGAATGAGATTTTCAATGAAGAGCAGCCAGGCACATTTTAGCAAGTTTCACTTGTAAGTGGGGTTGGAAACGCTTTTCAGGCTCAATACTGGGCTCAAAAGATGCAGCCCTGATGTCTCTCATGATAGCAGGTGGTTAAGTAGAAATTTGCTGCTCGGCTGATCCAGCAGGAGCAAACGTATGCTAAAAATTTTCATAGAATGAGCTTTTCAGTGAAGAGCAGCCATGCACATTTTAACAAGTTTTACTTGTAAGTGGGGTTGGAAACGCTTTTCAGGCTCAGTACTGGGCTCAAAACATGCAGCCCCTGATGTCTCTCATGATAGCAGGGGGTTAAGTAGAAATTCGTTGCTCGGCTGACCCAGCAGGAGCAAACGTATGCGAAAAATGTTCTAGAATGAGTTTTTCAGTGAAGAGCAGCCAGGCACATTTTAGCAAGTTTTACTTGTAAGTGGGGATGGAAACGCTTTTCAGGCTCAGTACTGGGCTCAAAAGATGCAGCCCTGATGTCTCTCATGATAGCAGGTGGTTAAGTAGAAATTTGCTGCTCGGCTGACCCTGCAGGAGCAAACGTATGCTAAAAATGTTCGTAGAATGAGATTTTCAGTAAGAGCAGCCTGGCACATTTTAGCAAGTTTTACTTGTAAGGGGGGTTGGAAACGCTTTTCAGGCTCAATACTGGGCTCAAAAGATGCAGCCCTGATGTCTCTCATGATAGCAGGTGGTTAAGTAGAAATTCGCTGCTCGGCTGACCCAGCAGGAGCAAACATAAGCGAAAAATGTACATAGAATGAGCTTTTCAGTGAAGAGCAGCCAGGCACATTTTAGCAAGTTTTACTTGTAAGTGGGGTTGGAAACGCTTTTCCAATACTAGGCTCAAAAGATGCAGCCCTGATGTCCCTCATGATAGCAGGTGGTTAAGTAGAAATTCGCTGCTCGGCTGACCCGGCAGGAACAAATGTATGCTAAAAATGTTCATAGAATGAGATTTTTAGTGAAGAGCAGCCTGGCACATTTAGCAAGTTTTACTTGTAAGTGGGGTTGGAAATGCTTTTCAGGCTCAATACTGGGCTCAAAAGATGCAGCCCTGATGTCTCTCATGATAGCAGGTGGTTAAGTAGAAATTCGCTGCTCGGCTGATCCAGCAGGAGCAAACGTATGCTAAAAATGTTCGTAGAATGACATTTTTAGTGAAGAGCAGCCTGGCACATTTAGCAAGTTTTACTTGTAAGTGGGGTTGGAAACGCTTTTCAGGCTCAATACTGGGCTCAAAAGATGCAGCCCTGATGTCTCTCATGATAGCAGGTGGTTAAGTAGAAATTCGCTGCTCGGCTGACCCAGCAGGCACAAACGTATGCCAAAAATGTACGTAGAATGAGATTTTCAGTGAATAGCAGTCAGGCACATTTTAGCAAGTTTTACTTGTAAGTGGGGATGGAAACGCTTTTTAGGCTCAGTACTGGGCTCAAAAGATGCAGCCCTGATGTCTCTCATGATAGCAGGTGGTTAAGTAGAAATTCGCTGCTCGGCTGACCCTGCAGGAGCAAACGTATGCTAAAAATGTTCGTAGAATGAGCTTTTCAGTGAAGAGCAGCCAGGCACATTTTAGCAAGTTTTACTTGTAAGTGGCGTTAGAAACGCTTTTCAGGCTCAGTACTGGGCTCAAAAGATGCAGTCCTGATGTCTCTCATGATAGGAGGTGGTTAAGTAGAAATTCGCTGCTCGGCTGACCCTGCAGGAGCAAACGTATGCTAAAAATGTTCGTAGAATGAGATTTTCAGTGAATAGCAGCCAGGCACATTTTAGCAAGTTTTACTTTTAAGTGGGGATGGAAACGCTTTTTAGGCTCAGTACTGGGCTCAAAAGATGCAGCCCTGATGTCTCTCATGATAGCAGGTGGTTAAGTAGAAATTCGCTGCGCGGCTGATCCAGCAGGAGCAAACGTATGCTAAAAATGTTCGTAGAATGAGATTTTTAGTGAAGAGCAGCCTGGCACGTTTAGCAAGTTTTACTTGTAAGTGGGGTTGGAAACGCTTTTCAGGCTCAATACTGGGCTCAAAAGATGCAGCCCTGATGTCTCTCATGATAGCAGGTGGTTAAGTAGAAATTCGCTGCTCGGCTGACCCAGCAGGAACAAACGTATGCCAAAAATGTACGTAGAATGAGATTTTCAGTGAATAGCAGCCAGGCACATTTTAGCAAGTTTTACTTGTAAGTGGGGATGGAAACACTTTTTAGGCTCAGTACTGGGCTCAAAAGATGCAGCCCTGATGTCTCTCATGATAGTAGGTGGTTAAGTAGAAATTCGCTGCTCGGCTGACCCTGCAGGAGCAAACGTATGCTAAAAATGTTCGTAGAATGAGCTTTTCAGTGAAGAGCAGCCAGGCACATTTTAGCAAGTTTTACTTGTAAGTGGGGTTGGAATCGCTTTTCAGGCTCAGTACTGGGCTCAAAAGATGCAGTCCTGATGTCTCTCATGATAGGAGGTGGTTAAGTAGAAATTCGCTGCTCGGCTGACCCTGCAGGAGCAAACGTATGCTAAAAATGTTCGTAGAATGAGATTTTCAATGAAGAGCAGCCAGGCACATTTTAGCAAGTTTCACTTGTAAGTGGGGTTGGAAACGCTTTTCAGGCTCAATACTGGGCTCAAAAGATGCAGCCCTGATGTCTCTCATGATAGCAGGTGGTTAAGTAGAAATTCTCTGCTCGGCTGATCCAGCAGGAGCAAACATATGCGAAAAATGTACGTAGAATGAGCTTTTCAGTGAAGAGCAGCCAGGCACATTTTAGCAAGTTTTACTTGTAAGTGGGGTTGGAAACGCTTTTCAGGCTCAGTACTGGGCTCAAAAGATGCAGCCCTGATGTCTCTCATGATAGCAGGTGGTTAAGTAGAAATTCGCTGCTCGGCTGACCCTGCAGGAGCAAACGTATGCTAAAAATGTTCGTAGAATGAGATTTTCAGTGAAGAGCAGCCAGTCACATTTTAGCAAGTTTTACTTGTAAGTGGGGTTGGAAACGCTTTTCAGGCTCAATACTGGGCTCAAAACATGCAGCCCTGATGTCTCTCATGATAGGAGGTGGTTAAGTAGAAATTCGCTGCTCGGCTGACCCTGCAGGAGCAAACGTATGCTAAAAATGTGCGTAGAATGAGATTTTCAGTGAAGAGCAGCCAGGCACATTTTAGCAAGTTTTACTTGTAAGTGGGGTTGGAAACGCTTTTCAGGCTCAATACTAGGCTCAAAAGATGCAGCCCTGATGTCTCTCATGATAGCAGGTGGTTGAGTAGAAATTCGCTGCTCGGCTGATCCAGCAGGAGCAAACATATGCGAAAAATGTACGTAGAATGAGCTTTTCAGTGAAGAGCAGCCAGGCACATTTTAGCAAGTTTTACTTGTAAGTGGGGTTGGAAACGCTTTTCAGGCTCAGTACTGGGCTCAAAAGATGCAGCCCTGATGTCTCTCATGATAGCAGGTGGTTAAGTAGAAATTCGCTGCTCGGCTGACCCTGCAGGAGCAAACGTATGCTAAAAATGTTCGTAGAATGAGATTTTCAGTGAAGAGCAGCCAGTCACATTTTAGCAAGTTTTACTTGTAAGTGGGGTTGGAAACGCTTTTCAGGCTCAATACTGGGCTCAAAACATGCAGCCCTGATGTCTCTCATGATAGCACATGGTTAAGTAGAAATTCGCTGCTCGGCTGACCCTGCAGGAGCAAACGTATGCTAAAAATGTCCGTAGAATGAGCTTTTCAGTGAAGAGCAGCCAGGCACATTTTAGCAAGTTTTACTTGTAGGGGGTTGGAAACGCTTTTCCATACTCAATAATGGGCTCAAAAGATGCAGCCCTGATGTCTCTCATGATAGCAGGTGGTTAAGTAGAAATTCGCTGCTCGGCTGATCCAGCAGGAGCAAACATATGCGAAAAATGTACGTAGAATGAGCTTTTCAGTGAAGAGCAGCCAGGCACATTTTAGCAAGTTTTACTTGTAAGTGGGGTTGGAAACGCTTTTCAGGCTCAGTACTGGGCTCAAAACATGCAGTCCTGATGTCTCTCATGATAGGAGGTGGTAAAGTAGAAATTCGCTGCTCGGCTGACCCTCCAGGAGCAAATGTATGCTAAACATTTTCGTAGAATGAGATTTTCAGTGAAGAGCAGCCAGGCACATTTTAGCAAGTTTTACTTGTAAGTGGGGTTGGAAACGCTTTTCAGGCTCAATACTGGGCTCAAAAGATGCAGCCCTGATGTCTCTCATGATAGCAGGTGGTTAAGTAGAAATTCGCTGCTCGGCTGATCCAGCAGGAGCAAACATATGCTAAAAATTTTCGTAGAATGAGATTTTCAGTGAAGAGCAGCCAGGCACATTGTAGCAAGTTTTACTTGTAAGTGGGGTTGGAAACGCTTTTCGGCTCAATACTGGGCTCAAAACATGCAGCCCTGATGTCTCTCATGATAGCAGGTGGTTAAGTAGAAATTCGCTCCTCGGCTGACCCTGCAGGAGCAAACGTATGCTAAAAATGTTCGTAGAATGAGATTTTCAGTGAAGAGCAGCCAGGCACATTTTAGCAAGTTTTACTTGTAAGTGGGGTTGGAAACGCTTTTCAGGCTCAATACTGGGCTCAAAAGATGCAGCCCTGATGTCTCTCATGATAGCAGGTGGTTAAGTAGAAATTCGCTGCTCGGCTGATCCAGCAGGCGCAAACATATGCGAAAAATGTACGTAGAATGAGCTTTTCAGTGAAGAGCAGCCAGGCACATTTTAGCAAGTTTTACTTGTAAGTGGGGTTGGAAACGCTTTTCAGGCTCAGTACTGGGCTCAAAACATGCAGCCCTGATGTCTCTCATGATAGGAGGTGGTAAAGTAGAAATTCGCTGCTCGGCTGACCCTGCAAGAGCAAACATATGCTAAAAATGTTCGTAGAATGAGATTTTCAGTGAAGAGCAGCCAGGCACATTTTAGCAAGTTTTACTTGTAAGTGGGGTTGGAAACGCTTTTCAGGCTCAGTACTGGGCTCAAAACATGCAGCCCCTGATGTCTCTCATGATAGCAGGTGGTTAAGTAGAAATTCGTTGCTCGGCTGACCCAGCAGGAGCAAACGTATGCGAAAAATGTTCTAGAATGAGTTTTTCAGTGAAGAGCAGCCAGGCACATTTTAGCAAGTTTTACTTGTAAGTGGGGATGGAAACGCTTTTCAGGCTCAGTACTGGGCTCAAAAGATGCAGCCCTGATGTCTCTCATGATAGCAGGTGGTTAAGTAGAAATTTGCTGCTCGGCTGACCCTGCAGGAGCAAACGTATGCTAAAAATGTTCGTAGAATGAGATTTTCAGTAAGAGCAGCCTGGCACATTTTAGCAAGTTTTACTTGTAAGGGGGGTTGGAAATGCTTTTCAAGCTCAATACTGGGCTCAAAAGATGCAGCCCTGATGTCTCTCATGATAGCAGGTGGTTAAGTAGAAATTTGCTGCTCGGCTGATCCAGCAGGAGCAAACATAAGCGAAAAATTTACGTAGAATGAGCTTTTCAGTGAAGAGCAGCCAGGCACATTTTAGCAAGTTTTACTTGTAAGTGGGGTTGGAAACGCTTTTCCAATACTGGGCTCAAAAGATGCAGCCCTGATGTCTCTCATGATAGCAGGTGGTTAAGTAGAAATTCGCTGCTCGGCTGACCCGGCAGGAACAAATGTATGCTAAAAATGTTCGTAGAATGATATTTTTAGTGAAGAGCAGCCTGGCACATTTAGCAAGTTTTACTTGTAAGTGGGGTTGGAAATGCTTTTCAGGCTCAATACTGGGCTCAAAAGATGCAGCCCTGATGTCTCTCATGATAGCAGGTGGTTAAGTAGAAATTCGCTGCTCGGCTGATCCAGCAGGAGCAAACGTATGCTAAAAATGTTCGTAGAATGAGATTTTTAGTGAAGAGCAGCCTGGCACATTTAGCAAGTTTTACTTGTAAGTGGGGTTGGAAACGCTTTTCAGGCTCAATACTGGGCTCAAAAGATGCAGCCCTTATGTCTCTCATGATAGCAGGTGGTTAAGTAGAAATTCGCTGCTCGGCTGACCCAGCAGGCACAAACGTATGCCAAAAATGTACGTAGAATGAGATTTTCAGTGAATAGCAGTCAGGCACATTTTAGCAAGTTTTACTTGTAAGTGGGGATGGAAACGCTTTTTAGGATCAGTACTGGGCTCAAACGATGCAGCCCTGATGTCTCTCATGATAGCAGGTGGTTAAGTAGAAATTCGCTGCTCGGCTGACCCTGCAGGAGCAAACGTATGCTAAATATGTTCGTAGAATGAGCTTTTCAGTGAAGAGCAGCCAGGCACATTTTAGCAAGTTTTACTTGTAAGTGGGGTTGGAAACGCTTTTCAGGCTCAGTACTGGGCTCAAAAGATGCAGTCCTGATGTCTCTCATGATAGGAGGTGGTTAAGTAGAAATTCGCTGCTCGGCTGACCCTGCAGGAGCAAACGTATGCTAAAAATGTTCGTAGAATGAGATTTTCAGTGAATAGCAGCCAGGCACATTTTAGCAAGTTTTACTTTTAAGTGGGGATGGAAACGCTTTTTAGGCTCAGTACTGGGCTCAAAAGATGCAGCCCTGATGTCTCTCATGATAGCAGGTGGTTAAGTAGAAATTCGCTGCTCGGCTGATCCAGCAGGAGCAAACGTATGCTAAAAATGTTCGTAGAATGAGATTTTTAGTGAAGAGCAGCCTGGCACATTTAGCAAGTTTTACTTGTAAGTGGGGTTGGAAATGCTTTTCAGGCTCAATACTGGGCTCAAAAGATGCAGCCCTGATGTCTCTCATGATAGCAGGTGGTTAAGTGGAAATTCGCTGCTCGGCTGACCCAGCAGGAACAAACGTATGCCAAAAATGTACGTAGAATGAGATTTTCAGTGAATAGCAGCCAGGCACATTTTAGCAAGTTTTACTTGTAAGTGGGGATGGAAACACTTTTTAGGCTCAGTACTGGGCTCAAAAGATGCAGCCCTGATGTCTCTCATGATAGTAGGTGGTTAAGTAGAAATTCGCTGCTCGGCTGAACCTGCAGGAGCAAACGTATGCTAAAAATGTTCGTAGAATGAGCTTTTCAGTGAAGAGCAGCCAGGCACATTTTAGCAAGTTTTACTTGTAAGTGGGGTTGGAATCCCTTTTCAGGCTCAGTACTGGGCTCAAAAGATGCAGTCCTGATGTCTCTCATGATAGGAGGTGGTTAAGTAGAAATTCGCTGCTCGGCTGACCCTGCAGGAGCAAACGTATGCTAAAAATGTTCGTAGAATGAGATTTTCAATGAAGAGCAGCCAGGCACATTTTAGCAAGTTTTACTTGTAAGTGGGGTTGGAAACGCTTTTCAGGCTCAATACTGGGCTCAAAAGATGCAGCCCTGATGTCTCTCATGATAGCAGGTGGTTAAGTAGAAATTCGCTGCTCGGCTGACCCTGCAGGAGCAAACGTATGCAAAAAATGTTCGTAGAATGAGATTTTCAGTGAAGAGCAGCCAGGCACATTTTAGCAAGTTTTACTTGTAAGTGGGGTTGGAAACGCTTTTCAGGCTCAATACTGGGCTCAAAAGATGCAGCCCTGATGTCTCTCATGATAGCAGGTGGTTAAGTAGAAATTCGCTGCTCGGCTGATGCAGCAGGAGCAAACATATGCGAAAAATGTACGTAGAATGAGCTTTTCAGTGAAGAGCAGCCAGGCACATTTTAGCAAGTTTTACTTGTAAGTGGGGTTGGAAACGCTTTTCAGGCTCAGTACTGGGCTCAAAAGATGCAGCCCTGATGTCTCTCATGATAGCACGTGGTTAAATAGAAATTCGCTGCTCGGCTGACCCTGCAGGAGCAAACGTATGCTAAAAATGTCCGTAGAATGAGGTTTTCAGTGAAGAGCAGCCAGGCACATTTTAGCAAGTTTTACTTGTAGGGGGTTGGAAACGCTTTTCCATACTCAATAATGGGCTCAAAAGATGCAGCCCTGATGTCTCTCATGATAGCAGGTGGTTAAGTAGAAATTCGCTGCTCGGCTGATCCAGCAGGAGCAAACATATGCGAAAAATGTACGTAGAATGAGCTTTTCAGTGAAGAGCAGCCAGGCACATTTTAGCAAGTTTTACTTGTAAGTGGGGTTGGAAACGCTTTTCAGGCTCAGTACTGGGCTCAAAAGATGCAGTCCTGATGTCTCTCATGATAGGAGGTGGTAAAGTAGAAATTCGCTGCTCGGCTGACCCTCCAGGAGCAAATGTATGCTAAAAATGTTCGTAGAATGAGATTTTCAGTGAAGAGCAGCCAGGCACATTTTAGCAAGTTTTACTTGTAAGTGGGGTTGGAAACGCTTTTCAGGCTCAGTACTGGGCTCAAAACATGCAGCCCTGATGTCTCTCATGATAGCAGGTGGTTAAGTAGAAATTCGCTGCTCGGCTGACCCTGCAGGAGCAAACGTATGCTAAAAATGTTCGTAGAATGAGATTTTCAGTGAAGAGCAGCCAGGCACATTGTAGCAAGTTTTACTTGTAAGTGGGGTTGGAAACGCTTTTCAGGCTCAATACTGGGCTCAAAACATGCAGCCCTGATGTCTCTCGTGATAGCAGGTGGTTAAGTAGAAATTCGCTGCTCGGCTGACCCTGCAGGAGCAAACATATGCTAAAAATGTTCGTAGAATGAGATTTTCAGTGAAGAGCAGCCAGGCACATTTTAGCAAGTTTTACTTGTAAGTGGGGTTGGAAACGCTTTTCAGGCTCAATACTGGGCTCAAAAGATGCAGCCCTGATGTCTCTCATGATAGCAGGTGGTTAAGTAGAAATTCGCTGCTCGGCTGATCCAGCAGGAGCAAACATATGCGAAAAATGTACGTAGAATGAGCTTTTCAGTGAAGAGCAGCCAGGCACATTTTAGCAAGTTTTACTTGTAAGTTGGGTTGGAAACGCTTTTCAGGCTCAGTACTGGGCTCAAAACATGCAGCCCTGATGTCTCTCATGATAGGAGGTGGTAAAGTAGAAATTCGCTGCTCGGCTGACCCTGCAGGAGCAAACGTATGCTAAAAATTTTCGTAGAATGAGATTTTCAGTGAAGAGCAGCCAGGCACATTTTAGCAAGTTTTACTTGTAAGTGGGGGTTGGAAACGCTTTTCAGGCTCAGTACTGGGCTCAAAAGATGCAGCCCTGATGTCTCTCATGATAGCAGGTGCTTAAGTAGAAATTCGCTGCTCGGCTGACCCTGCAGGAGCAAACGTATGCTAAAAATGTTCGTAGAATGAGATTTTCAGTGAAGAGCAGCCAGGCACATTTTAGCAAGTTTTAAATGTAAGTGGGGTTGGAAACGCTTTTCAGGCTCAATACTGGGCTCAAAAGATGCAGCCCTGATGTCTCTCATGATAGCAGGTGGTTAAGTAGAAATTCGCTGCTCGGCTGACCCGGCAGGAACAAATGTATGCCAAAAATGTACGTAGAATGAGATTTTCAGTGAATAGCAGCCAGGCACATTTTAGCAAGTTTTACTTGTAAGTGGGGATGGAAACGCTTTTCAGGCTCAGTACTGGGCTCAAAAGATGCAGCCCTGATGTCTCTCATGATAGCAGGTGGTTAAGTAGAAATTCGCTGCTCGGCTGACCCTGCAGGAGCAAACGTATGCTAAAATGTTCGTAGAATGAGATTTTCAGTGAAGAGCAGCCAGGCACATTTTAGCAAGTTTTACTTGTATGTGGGGTTGGAAACGCTTTTCAGGCTCAGTACTGGGCTCAAAAGATGCAGCCCTGATGTCTCTCATGATAGCAGGTGGTTTAGTAGAAATTCGCTGCTCGGCTGACCCTGCAGGAGCAAACGTATGCTAAAAATGTTCGTAGAATGAGATTTTCAGTGAAGAGCAGCCAGGCACATTTTAGCAAGTTTTACTTGTAAGTGGGGTTGGAAACGCTTTTCAGGCTCAATACTGGGCTCAAAACATGCAGCCCTGATGTCTCTTATGATAGCACGTGGTTAAGTAGAAATTCGCTGCTCGGCTGACCCTGCAGGAGCAAACGTATGCTAAAAATGTTTGTAGAATGAGCTTTTCAGTGAAGAGCAGCCAGGCACATTTTAGCAAGTTTTACTTGTAGGGGGTTGGAAACGCTTTTCCATACTCAATAATGGGCTTAAAAGATGCAGCCCTGATGTCTCTCATGATAGCAGGTGGTTAAGTAGAAATTCGCTGCTCGGCTGATCCAGCAGGAGCAAACATATGCGAAAAATGTACGTAGAATGAGCTTTTCAGTGAAGAGCAGCCAGGCACATTTTAGCAAGTTTTACTTGTAAGTGGGGTTGGAAACGCTTTTCAGGCTCAGTACTGGGCTCAAAAGATGCAGTCTGATGTCTCTCATGATAGGAGGTGGTAAAGTAGAAATTCGCTGCTCGGCTGACCCTCCAGGAGCAAATGTATGCTAAAAATGTTCGTAGAATGAGATTTTCAGTGAAGAGCAGCCAGGCACATTTTAGAAAGTTTTACTTGTAAGTGGGGTTGGAAACGCTTTTCAGGCTCAGTACTGGGCTCAAAACATGCAGCCCTGATGTCTCTCATGATAGCAGGTGGTTAAGTAGAAATTCGCTGCTCGGCTGACCCTGCAGGAGCAAACGTATGCTAAAAATGTTCGTAGAATGAGATTTTCAGTGAAGAGCAGCCAGGCACATTGTAGCAAGTTTTACTTGTAAGTGGGGTTGGAAACTCTTTTCAGGCTCAACACTGGGCTCAAAACATGCAGCCCTGATGTCTCTCGTGATAGCAGGTGGTTAAGTAGAAATTCGCTGCTCGGCTGACCCTGCAGGAGCAAACGTATGCTAAAAATTTTCGTAGAATGAGATTTTCAGTAAGAGCAGCCTGGCACATTTTAGCAAGTTTTACTTGTAAGGGGGGTTGGAAACGCTTTTCAGGCTCAATACTGGGCTCAAAAGATGCAGCCCTGATGTCTCTCATGATAGCAGGTGGTTAAGTAGAAATTCGCTGCTCGGCTGACCCAGCAGGAGCAAACATAAGCGAAAAATGTACATAGAATGAGCTTTTCAGTGAAGAGCAGCCAGGCACATTTTAGCAAGTTTTACTTGTAAGTGGGGTTGGAAACGCTTTTCAGGCTCAGTACTGGGCTCAAAACATGCAGCCCTGATGTCTCTCATGATAGGAGGTGGTAAAGTAGAAATTCGCTGCTCGGCTGACCCTGCAGGAGCAAACGTATGCTAAAAATGTTCGTAGAATGAGATTTTCAGTGAAGAGCAGCCAGGCACATTTTAGCAAGTTTTACTTGTAAGTGGGGGTTGGAAACGCTTTTCAGGCTCAGTACTGGGCTCAAAAGATGCAGCCCTGATGTCTCTCATGATAGCAGGTGCTTAAGTAGAAATTCGCTGCTCGGCTGACCCTGCAGGAGCAAACGTATGCTAAAAATGTTCGTAGAATGAGATTTTCAGTGAAGAGCAGCCAGGCACATTTTAGCAAGTTTTAAATGTAAGTGGGGTTGGAAACGCTTTTCAGGCTCAATACTGGGCTCAAAAGATGCAGCCCTGATGTCTCTCATGATAGCAGGTGGTTAAGTAGAAATTCGCTGCTCGGCTGACCCGGCAGGAACAAATGTATGCCAAAAATGTACGTAGAATGAGATTTTCAGTGAATAGCAGCCAGGCACATTTTAGCAAGTTTTACTTGTAAGTGGGGATGGAAACGCTTTTCAGGCTCAGTACTGGGCTCAAAAGATGCAGCCCTGATGTCTCTCATGATAGCAGGTGGTTAAGTAGAAATTCGCTGCTCGGCTGACCCTGCAGGAGCAAACGTATGCTAAAAATGTTCGTAGAATGAGATTTTCAGTGAAGAGCAGCCAGGCACATTTTAGCAAGTTTTACTTGTATGTGGGGTTGGAAACGCTTTTCAGGCTTAGTACTGGGCTCAAAAGATGCAGCCCTGATGTCTCTCATGATAGCAGGTGGTTTAGTAGAAATTCGCTGCTCGGCTGACCCTGCAGGAGCAAACGTATGCTAAAAATGTTCGTAGAATGAGATTTTCAGTGAAGAGCAGCCAGGCACATTTTAGCATGTTTTACTTGTAAGTGGGGTTGGAAACGCTTTTCAGGCTCAATACTGGGCTCAAAACATGCAGCCCTGATGTCTCTTATGATAGCACGTGGTTAAGTAGAAATTCGCTGCTCGGCTGACCCTGCAGGAGCAAACGTATGCTAAAAATGTTTGTAGAATGAGCTTTTCAGTGAAGAGCAGCCATGCACATTTTAGCAAGTTTTACTTGTAGGGGGTTGGAAACGCTTTTCCATACTCAATAATGGGCTTAAAAGATGCAGCCCTGATGTCTCTCATGATAGCAGGTGGTTAAGTAGAAATTCGCTGCTCGGCTGATCCAGCAGGAGCAAACATATGCGAAAAATGTACGTAGAATGAGCTTTTCAGTGAAGAGCAGCCAGGCACATTTTAGCAAGTTTTACTTGTAAGTGGGGTTGGAAACGCTTTTCAGGCTCAGTACTGGGCTCAAAACATGCAGTCCTGATGTCTCTCATGATAGGAGGTGGTAAAGTAGAAATTCGCTGCTCGGCTGACCCTCCAGGAGCAAACGTATGCTAAAAATGTTCATAGAATGAGATTTTCAGTGAAGAGCAGCCAGGCACATTTTAGCAAGTTTTACTTGTAAGTGGGGTTGGAAACGCTTTTCAAGCTCAATACTGGGCTCAAAACATGCAGCCCTGATGTCTCTCATGATAGCACGTGGTTAAGTAGAAATTCGCTGCTCGGCTGACCCTGCAGGAGCAAACGTATGCTAAAAATGTTCGTAGAATGAGCTTTTCAGTGAAGAGCAGCCAGGCACATTTTAGCAAGTTTTACTTGTAGGGGGTTGGAAACGCTTTTCCATACTCAATAATGGGCTCAAAAGATGCAGCCCTGATGTCTCTCATGATAGCAGGTGGTTAAGTAGAAATTCGCTGCTCGGCTGACCCTGCAGGAGCAAACGTATGCTAAAAATTTTCATAGAATGAGCTTTTCAGTGAAGAGCAGCCAGGCATATTTTAACAAGTTTTACTTGTAAGTGGGGTTGGAAACGCTTTTCAGGCTCAGTACTGGGCTCAAAACATGCAGCCCCTGATGTCTCTCATGATAGCAGGTGGTTAAGTAGAAATTCGTTGCTCGGCTGACCCAGCAGGAGCAAACGTATGCGAAAAATGTTCTAGAATGAGTTTTTCAGTGAAGAGCAGCCAGGCACATTTTAGCAAGTTTTACTTGTAAGTGGGGATGGAAACGCTTTTCAGGCTCAGTACTGGGCTCAAAAGATGCAGCCCTGATGTCTCTCATGATAGCAGGTGGTTAAGTAGAAATTCGCTGCTCGGCTGACCCTGCAGGAGCAAACGTATGCTAAAAATGTTCGTAGAATGAGATTTTCAGTAAGAGCAGCCTGGCACATTTTAGCAAGTTTTACTTGTAAGGGGGGTTGGAAACGCTTTTCAGGCTCAATACTGGGCTCAAAAGATGCAGCCCTGATGTCTCTCATGATAGCAGGTGGTTAAGTAGAAATTCGCTGCTCGGCTGACCCAGCAGGAGCAAACATAAGCGAAAAATGTACATAGAATGAGCTTTTCAGTGAAGAGCAGCCAGGCACATTTTAGCAAGTTTTACTTGTAAGTGGGGTTGAAAACGCTTTTCCAATACTGGGCTCAAAAGATGCAGCCCTGATGTCCCTCATGATAGCAGGTGGTTAAGTAGAAATTCGCTGCTCGGCTGACCCGGCAGGAACAAATGTATGCTAAAAATGTTCATAGAATGAGATTTTTAGTGAAGAGCAGCCTGGCACATTTAGCAAGTTTTACTTGTAAGTGGGGTTGGAAATGCTTTTCAGGCTCAATACTGGGCTCAAAAGATGCAGCCCTGATGTCTCTCATGATAGCAGGTGGTTAAGTAGAAATTCGCTGCTCGGCTGATCCAGCAGGAGCAAACGTATGCTAAAAATGTTCGTAGAATGAGATTTTTAGTGAAGAGCAGCCTGGCACATTTAGCAAGTTTTACTTGTAAGTGGGGTTGGAAACGCTTTTCAGGCTCAATACTGGGCTCAAAAGATGCAGCCCTGATGTCTCTCATGATAGCAGGTGGTTAAGTAGAAATTCGCTGCTCGGCTGACCCAGCAGGCACAAACGTATGCCAAAAATGTACGTAGAATGAGATTTTCAGTGAATAGCAGTCAGGCACATTTTAGCAAGTTTTACTTGTAAGTGGGGATGGAAACGCTTTTTAGGCTCAGTACTGGGCTCAAAAGATGCAGCCCTGATGTCTCTCATGATAGCAGGTAGTTGAGTAGAAATTCGCTGCTCGGCTGACCCTGCAGGAGCAAACGTATGCTAAAAATGTTCGTAGAATGAGCTTTTCAGTGAAGAGCAGCCAGGCACATTTTAGCAAGTTTTACTTGTAAGTGGCGTTAGAAACGCTTTTCAGGCTCAGTACTGGGCTCAAAAGATGCAGTCCTGATGTCTGTCATGATAGGAGGTGGTTAAGTAGAAATTCGCTGCTCGGCTGACCCTGCAGGAGCAAACGTATGCTAAAAATGTTCGTAGAATGAGATTTTCAGTGAATAGCAGCCAGGCACATTTTAGCAAGTTTTACTTTTAAGTGGGGATGGAAACGCTTTTTAGGCTCAGTACTGGGCTCAAAAGATGCAGCCCTGATGTCTCTCATGATAGCAGGTGGTTAAGTAGAAATTCGCTGCTCGGCTGATCCAGCAGGAGCAAACGTATGCTAAAAATGTTCATAGAATGAGATTTTTAGTGAAGAGCAGCCTGGCACGTTTAGCAAGTTTTACTTGTAAGTGGGGTTGGAAACGCTTTTCAGGCTCAATACTGGGCTCAAAAGATGCAGCCCTGATGTCTCTCATGATAGCAGGTGGTTAAGTAGAAATTCGCTGCTCGGCTGACCCAGCAGGAACAAACGTATGCCAAAAATGTACGTAGAATGAGATTTTCAGTGAATAGCAGCCAGGCACATTTTAGCAAGTTTTACTTGTAAGTGGGGATGGAAACACTTTTTAGGCTCAGTACTGGGCTCAAAAGATGCAGCCCTGATGTCTCTCATGATAGTAGGTGGTTAAGTAGAAATTCGCTGCTCGGCTGACCCTGCAGGAGCAAACGTATGCTAAAAATGTTCGTAGAATGAGCTTTTCAGTGAAGAGCAGCCAGGCACATTTTAGCAAGTTTTACTTGTAAGTGGGGTTGGAATCGCTTTTCAGGCTCAGTACTGGGCTCAAAAGATGCAGTCCTGATGTCTCTCATGATAGGAGGTGGTTAAGTAGAAATTCGCTGCTCGGCTGACCCTGCAGGAGCAAACGTATGCTAAAAATGTTCGTAGAATGAGATTTTCAATGAAGAGCAGCCAGGCACATTTTAGCAAGTTTCACTTGTAAGTGGGGTTGGAAACGCTTTTCAGGCTCAATACTGGGCTCAAAAGATGCAGCCCTGATGTCTCTCATGATAGCAGGTGGTTAAGTAGAAATTCGCTGCTCGGCTGACCCTGCAGGAGCAAACGTATGCTAAAAATGTCCGTAGAATGAGCTTTTCAGTGAAGAGCAGCCAGGCACATTTTAGCAAGTTTTACTTGTAGGGGGTTGGAAACGCTTTTCCATACTCAATAATGGGCTCAAAAGATGCAGCCCTGATGTCTCTCATGATAGCAGGTGGTTAAGTAGAAATTCGCTGCTCGGCTGATCCAGCAGGAGCAAACATATGCGAAAAATGTACGTAGAATGAGCTTTTCAGTGAAGAGCAGCCAGGCACATTTTAGCAAGTTTTACTTGTAAGTGGGGTTGGAAACGCTTTTCAGGCTCAGTACTGGGCTCAAAACATGCAGTCCTGATGTCTCTCATGATAGGAGGTGGTAAAGTAGAAATTCGCTGCTTGGCTGACCCTCCAGGAGCAAATGTATGTTAAAATGTTCGTAGAATAAGATTTTCAGTGAAGAGCAGCCAGGCACATTTTAGCAAGTTTTACTTGTAAGTGGGGTTGGAAACGCTTTTCAGGCTCAATACTGGGCTCAAAAGATGCAGCCCTGATGTCTCTCATGATAGCAGGTGGTTAAGTAGAAATTCGCTGCTCGGCTGATCCAGCAGGAGCAAACATATGCTAAAAATTTTCGTAGAATGAGATTTTCAGTGAAGAGCAGCCAGGCACATTGTAGCAAGTTTTACTTGTAAGTGGGGTTGGAAACGCTTTTCGGCTCAATACTGGGCTCAAAACATGCAGCCCTGATGTCTCTCGTGATAGCAGGTGGTTAAGTAGAAATTCGCTGCTCGGCTGACCCTGCAGGAGCAAACGTATGCTAAAAATGTTCGTAGAATGAGATTTTCAGTGAAGAGCAGCCAGGCACATTTTAGCAAGTTTTACTTGTAAGTGGGGTTGGAAACGCTTTTCAGGCTCAATACTGGGCTCAAAAGATGCAGCCCTGATGTCTCTCATGATAGCAGGTGGTTAAGTAGAAATTCGCTGCTCGGCTGATCCAGCAGGAGCAAACATATGCGAAAAATGTACGTAGAATGAGCTTTTCAGTGAAGAGCAGCCAGGCACATTTTAGCAAGTTTTAAATGTAAGTGGGGTTGGAAACGCTTTTCAGGCTCAATACTGGGCTCAAAAGATGCAGCCCTGATGTCTCTCATGATAGCAGGTGGTTAAGTAGAAATTCGCTGCTCGGCTGACCCGGCAGGAACAAATGTATGCCAAAAATGTACGTAGAATGAGATTTTCAGTGAATAGCAGCCAGGCACATTTTAGCAAGTTTTACTTGTAAGTGGGGATGGAAACGCTTTTCAGGCTCAGTACTGGGCTCAAAAGATGCAGCCCTGATGTCTCTCATGATAGCAGGTGGTTAAGTAGAAATTCGCTGCTCGGCTGACCCTGCAGGAGCAAACGTATGCTAAAAATGTTCGTAGAATGAGATTTTCAGTGAAGAGCAGCCAGGCACATTTTAGCAAGTTTTACTTGTATGTGGGGTTGGAAACGCTTTTCAGGCTCAGTACTGGGCTCAAAAGATGCAGCCCTGATGTCTCTCATGATAGCAGGTGGTTTAGTAGAAATTCGCTGCTCGGCTGACCCTGCAGGAGCAAACGTATGCTAAAAATGTTCGTAGAATGAGATTTTCAGTGAAGAGCAGCCAGGCACATTTTAGCATGTTTTACTTGTAAGTGGGGTTGGAAACGCTTTTCAGGCTCAATACTGGGCTCAAAACATGCAGCCCTGATGTCTCTTATGATAGCACGTGGTTAAGTAGAAATTCGCTGCTCGGCTGACCCTGCAGGAGCAAACGTATGCTAAAAATGTTTGTAGAATGAGCTTTTCAGTGAAGAGCAGCCAGGCACATTTTAGCAAGTTTTACTTGTAGGGGGTTGGAAACGCTTTTCCATACTCAATAATGGGCTTAAAAGATGCAGCCCTGATGTCTCTCATGATAGCAGGTGGTTAAGTAGAAATTCGCTGCTCGGCTGATCCAGCAGGAGCAAACATATGCGAAAAATGTACGTAGAATGAGCTTTTCAGTGAAGAGCAGCCAGGCACATTTTAGCAAGTTTTACTTGTAAGTGGGGTTGGAAACGCTTTTCAGGCTCAGTACTGGGCTCAAAACATGCAGTCCTGATGTCTCTCATGATAGGAGGTGGTAAAGTAGAAATTCGCTGCTCGGCTGACCCTCCAGGAGCAAATGTATGCTAAAAATGTTCGTAGAATGAGATTTTCAGTGAAGAGCAGCCAGGCACATTTTAGCAAGTTTTACTTGTAAGTGGGGTTGGAAACGCTTTTCAGGCTCAGTACTGGGCTCAAAAGATGCAGCCCTGATGTCTCTCATGATAGCAGGTGGTTAAGTAGACATTCGCTGCTCGGCTGACCCTGCAGGAGCAAACGTATGCTAAAAATGTTCGTAGAATGAGATTTTCAGTGAAGAGCAGCCAGGCACATTTTAGCAAGTTTTACTTGTAAGTGGGGTTGGAAACGCTTTTCAAGCTCAATACTGGGCTCAAAACATGCAGCCCTGATGTCTCTCATGATAGCACGTGGTTAAGTAGAAATTAGCTGCTCGGCTGACCCTGCAGGAGCAAACGTATGCTAAAAATGTTCGTAGAATGAGCTTTTCAGTGAAGAGCAGCCAGGCACATTTTAGCAAGTTTTACTTGTAGGGGGTTGGAAACGCTTTTCCATACTCAATAATGGGCTCAAAAGATGCAGCCCTGATGTCTCTCATGATAGCAGGTGGTTAAGTAGAAATTCGCTGCTCGGCTGACCCTGCAGGAGCAAACGTATGCTAAAAATGTTCATAGAATGAGCTTTTCAGTGAAGAGCAGCCAGGCATATTTTAACAAGTTTTACTTGTAAGTGGGGTTGGAAACGCTTTTCAGGCTCAGTACTGGGCTCAAAACATGCAGCCCCTGATGTCTCTCATGATAGCAGGTGGTTAAGTAGAAATTCGTTGCTCGGCTGACCCAGCAGGAGCAAACGTATGCGAAAAATGTTCTAGAATGAGTTTTTCAGTGAAGAGCAGCCAGGCACATTTTAGCAAGTTTTACTTGTAAGTGGGGATGGAAACGCTTTTCAGGCTCAGTACTGGGCTCAAAAGATGCAGCCCTGATGTCTCTCATGATAGCAGGTGGTTAAGTAGAAATTCGCTGCTCGGCTGACCCTGCAGGAGCAAACGTATGCTAAAAATGTTCGTAGAATGAGATTTTCAGTAAGAGCAGCCTGGCACATTTTAGCAAGTTTTACTTGTAAAGGGGGTTGGAAACGCTTTTCAGGCTCAATACTGGGCTCAAAAGATGCAGCCCTGATGTCTCTCATGATAGCAGGTGGTTAAGTAGAAATTCGCTGCTCGGCTGACCCAGCAGGAGCAAACATAAGCGAAAAATGTACATAGAATGAGCTTTTCAGTGAAGAGCAGCCAGGCACATTTTAGCAAGTTTTACTTGTAAGTGGGGTTGGAAACGCTTTTCCAATACTGGGCTCAAAAGATGCAGCCCTGATGTCCCTCATGATAGCAGGTGGTTAAGTAGAAATTCGCTGCTCGGCTGACCCGGCAGGAACAAATGTATGCTAAAAATGTTCATAGAATGAGATTTTTAGTGAAGAGCAGCCTGGCACATTTAGCAAGTTTTACTTGTAAGTGGGGTTGGAAATGCTTTTCAGGCTCAATACTGGGCTCAAAAGATGCAGCCCTGATGTCTCTCATGATAGCAGGTGGTTAAGTAGAAATTCGCTGCTCGGCTGATCCAGCAGGAGCAAACGTATGCTAAAAATGTTCGTAGAATGAGATTTTTAGTGAAGAGCAGCCTGGCACATTTAGCAAGTTTTACTTGTAAGTGGGGTTGGAAACGCTTTTCAGGCTCAATACTGGGCTCAAAAGATGCAGCCCTGATGTCTCTCATGATAGCAGGTGGTTAAGTAGAAATTCGCTGCTCGGCTGACCCAGCAGGCACAAACGTATGCCAAAAATGTACGTAGAATGAGATTTTCAGTGAATAGCAGTCAGGCACATTTTAGCAAGTTTTACTTGTAAGTGGGGATGGAAACGCTTTTTAGGCTCAGTACTGGGCTCAAAAGATGCAGCCCTGATGTCTCTCATGATAGCAGGTAGTTGAGTAGAAATTCGCTGCTCGGCTGACCCTGCAGGAGCAAACGTATGCTAAAAATGTTCGTAGAATGAGCTTTTCAGTGAAGAGCAGCCAGGCACATTTTAGCAAGTTTTACTTGTAAGTGGCGTTAGAAACGCTTTTCAGGCTCAGTACTGGGCTCAAAAGATGCAGTCCTGATGTCTGTCATGATAGGAGGTGGTTAAGTAGAAATTCGCTGCTCGGCTGACCCTGCAGGAGCAAACGTATGCTAAAAATGTTCGTAGAATGAGATTTTCAGTGAATAGCAGCCAGGCACATTTTAGCAAGTTTTACTTTTAAGTGGGGATGGAAACGCTTTTTAGGCTCAGTACTGGGCTCAAAAGATGCAGCCCTGATGTCTCTCATGATAGCAGGTGGTTAAGTAGAAATTCGCTGCTCGGCTGATCCAGCAGGAGCAAACGTATGCTAAAAATGTTCATAGAATGAGATTTTTAGTGAAGAGCAGCCTGGCACGTTTAGCAAGTTTTACTTGTAAGTGGGGTTGGAAACGCTTTTCAGGCTCAATACTGGGCTCAAAAGATGCAGCCCTGATGTCTCTCATGATAGCAGGTGGTTAAGTAGAAATTCGCTGCTCGGCTGACCCAGCAGGAACAAACGTATGCCAAAAATGTACGTAGAATGAGATTTTCAGTGAATAGCAGCCAGGCACATTTTAGCAAGTTTTACTTGTAAGTGTGGATGGAAACACTTTTTAGGCTCAGTACTGGGCTCAAAAGATGCAGCCCTGATGTCTCTCATGATAGTAGGTGGTTAAGTAGAAATTCGCTGCTCGGCTGACCCTGCAGGAGCAAACGTATGCTAAAAATGTTCGTAGAATGAGCTTTTCAGTGAAGAGCAGCCAGGCACATTTTAGCAAGTTTTACTTGTAAGTGGGGTTGGAATCGCTTTTCAGGCTCAGTACTGGGCTCAAAAGATGCAGTCCTGATGTCTCTCATGATAGGAGGTGGTTAAGTAGAAATTCGCTGCTCGGCTGACCCTGCAGGAGCAAACGTATGCTAAAAATGTTCGTAGAATGAGATTTTCAATGAAGAGCAGCCAGGCACATTTTAGCAAGTTTCACTTGTAAGTGGGGTTGGAAACGCTTTTCAGGCTCAATACTGGGCTCAAAAGATGCAGCCCTGATGTCTCTCATGATAGCAGGTGGTTAAGTAGAAATTCGCTGCTCGGCTGACCCTGCAGGAGCAAACGTATGCTAAAAATGTTCGTAGAATGAGATTTTCAGTGAAGAGCAGCCAGGCACATTTTAGCAAGTTTTACTTGTAAGTGGGGTTGGAAACGCTTTTCAGGCTCAATACTGGGCTCAAAAGATGCAGCCCTGATGTCTCTCATGATAGCAGGTGGTTAAGTAGAAATTCGCTGCTCGGCTGACCCAGCAGGAGCAAACATATGCGAAAAATGTACGTAGAATGAGCTTTTCAGTGAAGAGCAGCCAGGCACATTTTAGCAAGTTTTACTTGTAGGGGGTTGGAAACGCTTTTCCATACTCAATAATGGGCTCAAAAGATGCAGCCCTGATGTCTCTCATGATAGCAGGTGGTTAAGTAGAAATTCGCTGCTCGGCTGATCCAGCAGGAGCAAACATATGCGAAAAATGTACGTAGAATGAGCTTTTCAGTGAAGAGCAGCCAGGCACATTTTAGCAAGTTTTACTTGTAAGTGGGGTTGGAAACGCTTTTCAGGCTCAGTACTGGGCTCAAAACATGCAGTCCTGATGTCTCTCATGATAGGAGGTGGTAAAGTAGAAATTCGCTGCTCGGCTGACCCTCCAGGAGCAAATGTATGCTAAAAATGTTCGTAGAATGAGATTTTCAGTGAAGAGCAGCCAGGCACATTTTAGCAAGTTTTACTTGTAAGTGGGGTTGGAAACGCTTTTCAGGCTCAATACTGGGCTCAAAAGATGCAGCCCTGATGTCTCTCATGATAGCAGGTGGTTAAGTAGAAATTCGCTGCTCGGCTGATCCAGCAGGAGCAAACATATGCTAAAAAATTTCGTAGAATGAGATTTTCAGTGAAGAGCAGCCAGGCACATTGTAGCAAGTTTTACTTGTAAGTGGGGTTGGAAACGCTTTTCGGCTCAATACTGGGCTCAAAACATGCAGCCCTGATGTCTCTCGTGATAGCAGGTGGTTAAGTAGAAATTCGCTGCTCGGCTGACCCTGCAGGAGCAAACGTATGCTAAAAATGTTCGTAGAATGAGATTTTCAGTGAAGAGCAGCCAGGCACATTTTAGCAAGTTTTACTTGTAAGTGGGGTTGGAAACGCTTTTCAGGCTCAATACTGGGCTCAAAAGATGCAGCCCTGATGTCTCTCATGATAGCAGGTGGTTAAGTAGAAATTCGCTGCTCGGCTGATCCAGCAGGAGCAAACATATGCGAAAAATGTACGTAGAAGGAGCTTTTCAGTGAAGAGCAGCCAGGCACATTTTAGCAAGTTTTACTTGTAAGTGGGGTTGGAAACGCTTTTCAGGCTCAGTACTGGGCTCAAAACATGCAGCCCTGATGTCTCTCATGATAGGAGGTGGTAAAGTAGAAATTCGCTGCTCGGCTGACCCTGCAGGAGCAAACGTATGCTAAAAATGTTCGTAGAATGAGATTTTCAGTGAAGAGCAGCCAGGCACATTTTAGCAAGTTTTACTTGTAAGTGGGGGTTGGAAACGCTTTTCAGGCTCAGTACTGGGCTCAAAAGATGCAGCCCTGATGTCTCTCATGATAGCAGGTGGTTAAGTAGAAATTCGCTGCTCGGCTGACCCGGCAGGAACAAATGTATGCTAAAAATGTTCGTAGAATGAGATTTTTAGTGAAGAGCAGCCTGGCACATTTAGCAAGTTTTACTTGTAAGTGGGGTTGGAAATGCTTTTCAGGCTCAATACTGGGCTCAAAAGATGCAGCCCTGATGTCTCTCATGATAGCAGGTGGTTAAGTAGAAATTCGCTGCTCGGCTGATCCAGCAGGAGCAAACGTATGCTAAAAATGTTCGTAGAATGAGATTTTTAGTGAAGAGCAGCCTGGCACATTTAGCAAGTTGTACTTGTAAGTGGGGTTGGAAACGCTTTTCAGGCTCAATACTGGGCTCAAAAGATGCAGCCCTGATGTCTCTCATGATAGCAGGTGGTTAAGTAGAAATTCGCTGCTCGGCTGACCCAGCAGGCACAAACGTATGCCAAAAATGTTCGTAGAATGAGATTTTCAGTGAATAGCAGTCAGGCACATTTTAGCACGTTTTACTTGTAAGTGGGGATGGAAACGCTTTTTAGGCTCAGTACTGGGCTCAAAAGATGCAGCCCTGATGTCTCTCATGATAGCAGGTGGTTAAGTAGAAATTCGCTGCTCGGCTGACCCTGCAGGAGCAAACGTATGCTAAAAATGTTCGTAGAATGAGCTTTTCAGTGAAGAGCAGCCAGGCACATTTTAGCAAGTTTTACTTGTAAGTGGGGTTGGAAACGCTTTTCAGGCTCAGTACTGGGCTCAAAAGATGCAGTCCTGATGTCTCTCATGATAGGAGGTGGTTAAGTAGAAATTCGCTGCTCGGCTGACCCTGCAGGAGCAAACGTATGCTAAAAATGTTCATAGAATGAGATTTTCAGTGAATAGCAGCCAGGCACATTTTAGCAAGTTTTACTTTTAAGTGGGGATGGAAACGCTTTTTAGGCTCAGTACTGGGCTCAAAAGATGCAGCCCTGATGTCTCTCATGATAGCAGGTGGTTAAGTAGAAATTCGCTGCTCGGCTGATCCAGCAGGAGCAAACGTATGCTAAAAATGTTCGTAGAATGAGATTTTTAGTGAAGAGCAGCCTGGCACATTTAGCAAGTTTTACTTGTAAGTGGGGTTGGAAACGCTTTTCAGGCTCAATACTTGGCTCAAAAGATGCAGCCCTGATGTCTCTCATGATAGCAGGTGGTTAAGTAGAAATTCGCTGCTCGGCTGACCCAGCAGGAACAAACGTATGCCAAAAATGTACGTAGAATGAGATTTTCAGTGAATAGCAGCCAGGCACATTTTAGCAAGTTTTACTTGTATGTGGGGATGGAAATACTTTTTAGGCTCAGTACTGGGCTCAAAAGATGAAGCCCTGATGTCTCTCATGATAGTAGGTGGTTAAGTAGAAATTCGCTGCTCGGCTGACCCTGCAGGAGCAAACGTATGCTAAAAATGTTCGTAGAATGAGCTTTTCAGTGGAGAGCAGCCAGGCACATTTTAGCAAGTTTTACTTGTAAGTGGGGTTGGAAACGCTTTTCAGGCTCAGTACTGGGCTCAAAAGATGCAGTCCTGATGTCTCTCATGATAGGAGGTGGTTAAGTAGAAATTCGCTGCTCGGCTGACCCTGCAGGAGCAAACATATGCTAAAAATGTTCGTAGAATGAGATTTTCAATGAAGAGCAGCCAGGCACATTTTAGCAAGTTTTACTTGTAAGTGGGGTTGGAAATGCTTTTCAGGCTCAATACTGGGCTCAAAAGATGCAGCCCTGATGTCTCTCATGATAGCAGGTGGTTAAGTAGAAATTCGCTGCTCGGCTGACCCTGCAGGAGCAAACGTATGCTAAAAATGTTCGTAGAATGAGATTTTCAGTGAAGAGCAGCCAGGCACATTTTAGCCAGTTTTACTTGTAAGTGGGGTTGGAAACGCTTTTCAGGCTCAATACTGGGCTCAAAAGATGCAGCCCTGATGTCTCTCATGATAGCAGGTGGTTAAGTAGAAATTCGCTGCTCGGCTGATCCAGCAGGAGCAAACATATGCGAATAATGTACGTAGAATGAGCTTTTCAGTGAAGAGCAGCCAGGCACATTTTAGCAAGTTTTACTTGTAAGTGGGGTTGGAAACGCTTTTCAGGCTCAGTACTGGGCTCAAAAGATGCAGCCCTGATGTCTCTCATGATAGCAGGTGGTTAAGTAGAAATTCGCTGCTCGGCTGACCCTGCAGGAGCAAACGTATGCTAAAAATGTTCGTAGAATGAGATTTTCAGTGAAGAGCAGCCAGGCACATTTTAGCAAGTTTTACTTGTAAGTGGGGTTGGAAACGCTTTTCAGGCTCAATACTGGGCTCAAAACATGCAGCCCTGATGTCTCTCATGATAGCACGTGGTTAAGTAGAAATTCGCTGCTCGGCTGACCCTGCAGGAGCAAACGTATGCTAAAAATGTTCGTAGAATGAGCTTTTCAGTGAAGAGCAGCCAGGCAGATTTTAGCAAGTTTTACTTGTAGGGGGTTGGAAACGCTTTTCCATACTCAATAATAGGCTCAAAAGATGCAGCCCTGATGTCTCTCATGAGAGCAGGTGGTTAAGTAGAAATTCGCTGCTCGGCTGACCCTGCAGGAGCAAACGTATGCTAAAAATGTTCGTAGAATGAGATTTTCAGTGAAGAGCAGCCAGGCACATTTTAGCAAGTTTTACTTGTAAGTGGAGTTGGAAACGCTTTTCAGGCTCAGTACTGGGCTCAAAACATGCAGCCCCTGATGTCTCCCATGATAGCAGGTGGTTAAGTAGAAATTCGTTGCTCGGCTGACCCAGCAGGAGCAAACATATGCGAAAAATGTTCTAGAATGAGTTTTTCAGTGAAGAGCAGCCAGGCACATTTTAGCAAGTTTTACTTGTAAGTGGGGATGGAAATGCTTTTCAGGCTCAGTACTGGGCTCAAAAGATGCAGCCCTGATGTCTCTCATGATAGCAGGTGGTTAAGTAGAAATTTGCTGCTCGGCTGACCCTGCAGGAGCAAACGTATGCTAAAAATGTTCGTAGAATGAGATTTTCAGTAAGAGCAGCCTGGCACATTTTAGCAAGTTTTACTTGTAAGGGGGGTTGGAAATGCTTTTCAAGCTCAATACTGGGCTCAAAAGATGCAGCCCTGATGTCTCTCATGATAGCAGGTGGTTAAGTAGAAATTTGCTGCTCGGCTGATCCAGCAGGAGCAAACATAAGCGAAAAATGTACGTAGAATGAGCTTTTCAGTGAAGAGCAGCCAGGCACATTTTAGCAAGTTTTACTTGTAAGTGGGGTTGGAAACGCTTTTCCAATACTGGGCTCAAAAGATGCAGCCCTGATGTCTCTCAGGATAGCAGGTGGTTAAGTAGAAATTCGCTGCTCGGCTGACCCGGCAGGAACAAATGTATGCTAAAAATGTTCGTAGAATGAGATTTTCAGTGAAGAGCAGCCTGGCACATTTAGCAAGTTTTACTTGTAAGTGGGGTTGGAAATGCTTTTCAGGCTCAATACTGGGCTCAAAAGATGCAGCCCTGATGTCTCTCATGATAGCAGGTGGTTAAGTAGAAATTCGCTGCTCGGCTGATCCAGCAGGAGCAAACGTATGCTAAAAATGTTCGTAGAATGAGATTTTTAGTGAAGAGCAGCCTGGCACATTTAGCAAGTTTTACTTGTAAGTGGGGTTGGAAACGCTTTTCAGGCTCAATACTGGGCTCAAAACATGCAGTCCTGATGTCTCTCATGATAGGAGGTGGTAAAGTAGAAATTCGCTGCTCGGCTGACCCAGCAGGCACAAACGTATGCCAAAAATGTACGTAGAATGAGATTTTCAGTGAATAGCAGTCAGGCACATTTTAGCAAGTTTTACTTGTAAGTGGGGATGGAAACGCTTTTTAGGCTCAGTACTGGGCTCAAAAGATGCAGCCCTGATGTCTCTCATGATAGCAGGTGGTTAAGTAGAAATTCGCTGCTCGGCTGACCCTGCAGGAGCAAACGTATGCTAAAAATGTTCGTAGAATGAGCTTTTCAGTGAAGAGCAGCCAGGCACATTTTAGCAAGTTTTACTTGTAAGTGGGGTTGGAAACGCTTTTCAGGCTCAGTACTGGGCTCAAAAGATGCAGTCCTGATGTCTCTCATGATAGAAGGTGGTTAAGTAGAAATTCGCTGCTCGGCTGACCCTGCAGGAGCAAACGTATGCTAAAAATGTTCGTAGAATGAGATTTTCAGTGAATAGCAGCCAGGCACATTTTAGCAAGTTTTACTTTTAAGTGGGGATGGAAACGCTTTTTAGGCTCAGTACTGGGCTCAAAAGATGCAGCCCTGATGTCTCTCATGATAGCAGGTGGCTAAGTAGAAATTCGCTGCTCGGCTGATCCAGCAGGAGCAAACGTATGCTAAAAATGTTCGTAGAATGAGCTTTTCAGTGAAGAGCAGCCAGGCACATTTTAGCAAGTTTTACTTGTAAGTGGGGTTGGAATCGCTTTTCAGGCTCAGTACTGGGCTCAAAAGATGCAGTCCTGATGTCTCTCATGATAGGAGGTAGTTAAGTAGAAATTCGCTGCTCGGCTGACCCTGCAGGAGCAAACGTATGCTAAAAATGTTCGTAGAATGAGATTTTCAATGAAGAGCAGCCAGGCACATTTTAGCAAGTTTTACTTGTAAGTGGGGTTGGAAACGCTTTTCAGGCTCAATACTGGGCTCAAAAGATGCAGCCCTGATGTCTCTCATGATAGCAGGTGGTTAAGTAGAAATTCGCTGCTCGGCTGACCCTGCAGGAGCAAATGTATGCTAAAAATGTTCGCAGAATGAGATTTTCAGTGAAGAGCAGCCAGGCACATTTTAGCAAGTTTTACTTGTAAGTGGGGTTGGAAACGCTTTTCAGGCTCAATACTGGGCTCAAAAGATGCAGCCCTGATGTCTCTCATGATAGCAGGTGGTTAAGTAGAAATTTGCTGCTCGGCTGATGCAGCAGGAGCAAACATATGCGAAAAATGTACGTAGAATGAGCTTTTCAGTGAAGAGCAGCCAGGCACATTTTAGCAAGTTTTACTTGTAAGTGGGGTTGGAAACGCTTTTCAGGCTCAGTACTGGGCTCAAAAGATGCAGCCCTGATGTCTCTCATGATAGCACGTGGTTAAGTAGAAATTCGCTGCTCGGCTGACCCTGCAGGAGCAAACGTATGCTAAAAATGTCCGTAGAATGAGCTTTTCAGTGAAGAGCAGCCAGACACATTTTAGCAAGTTTTACTTGTAGGGGGTTGGAAACGCTTTTCCATAATCAATAATGGGCTCAAAAGATGCAGCCCTGATGTCTCTCATGATAGCAGGTGGTTAAGTAGAAATTCGCTGCTCGGCTGATCCAGCAGGAGCAAACATATGTGAAAAATGTACGTAGAATGAGCTTTTCAGTGAAGATCAGCCAGACACATTTTAGCAAGTTTTACTTGTAAGTGGGGTTGGAAACGCTTTTCAGGCTCAGTACTGGGCTCAAAAGATGCAGTCCTGATGTCTCTCATGATAGGAGGTGGTAAAGTAGAAATTCGCTGCTCGGCTGACCCTCCAGGAGCAAATGTATGCTAAAAATGTTCGTAGAATGAGATTTTCAGTGAAGAGCAGCCAGGCACATTTTTGCAAGTTTTACTTGTAAGTGGGGTTGGAAACGCTTTTCAGGCTCAGTACTGGGCTCAAAACATGCAGCCCTGATGTCTCTCATGATAGCAGGTGGTTAAGTAGAAATTCGCTGCTCGGCTGACCCTGCAGGAGCAAACGTATGCTAAAAATGTTCGTAGAATGAGATTTTCAGTGAAGAGCAGCCAGGCACATTGTAGCAAGTTTTACTTGTAAGTGGGGTTGGAAACGCTTTTCAGGCTCAATACTGGGCTCAAAACATGCAGCCCTGATGTCTCTCGTGATAGCAGGTGGTTAAGTAGAAATTCGCTGCTCGGCTGACCCTGCAGGAGCAAACGTATGCTAAAAATGTTCGTAGAATGAGATTTTCAGTGAAGAGCAGCCAGGCACATTTTAGCAAGTTTTACTTGTAAGTGGGGTTGGAAACGCTTTTCAGGCTCAATACTGGGCTCAAAAGATGCAGCCCTAATGTCTCTCATGATAGCAGGTGGTTAAGTAGAAATTCGCTGCTCGGCTGATCCAGCAGGAGCAAACATATGCGAAAAATGTACATAGAATGAGCTTTTCAGTGAAGAGCAGCCAGGCACATTTTAGCAAGTTTTACTTGTAAGTGGGGTTGGAAACGCTTTTCAGGCTCAGTACTGGGCTCAAAACATGCAGCCCTGATGTCTCTCATGATAGGAGGTGGTAAAGTAGAAATTCGCTGCTCGGCTGACCCTGCAGGAGCAAACGTATGCTAAAAATGTTCGTAGAATAAGATTTTCAGTGAAGAGCAGCCAGGCACATTTTAGCAAGTTTTACTTGTAAGTGGGGGTTGGAAACGCTTTTCAGGCTCAGTACTGGGCTCAAAAGATGCAGCCCTGATGTCTCTCATGATAGCAGGTGCTTAAGTAGAAATTCGCTGCTCGGCTGACCCGGCAGGAACAAATGTATGCCAAAAATGTACGTAGAATGAGATTTTCAGTGAATAGCAGCCAGGCACATTTTAGCAAGTTTTACTTGTAAGTGGGGATGGAAACGCTTTTCAGGCTCAGTACTGGGCTCAAAAGATGCAGCCCTGATGTCTCTCATGATAGCAGGTGGTTAAGTAGAAATTCGCTGCTCGGCTGACCCTGCAGGAGCAAACGTATGCTAAAAATGTTCGTAGAATGAGATTTTCAGTGAAGAGCAGCCAGGCACATTTTAGCAAGTTTTACTTGTATGTGGGGTTGGAAACGCTTTTCAGGCTCAGTACTGGGCTCAAAAGATGCAGCCTGATGTCTCTCATGATAGCAGGTGGTTTAGTAGAAATTCGCTGCTCGGCTGACCCTGCAGGAGCAAACGTATGCTAAAAATGTTCGTAGAATGAGATTTTCAGTGAAGAGCAGCCAGGCACATTTTAGCAAGTTTTACTTGTAAGTGGGGTTGGAAACGCTTTTCAGGCTCAATACTGGGCTCAAAATATGCAGCCCTGATGTCTCTTATGATAGCACGTGGTTAAGTAGAAATTCGCTGCTCGGCTGACCCTGCAGGAGCAAACGTATGCTAAAAATGTTTGTAGAATGAGCTTTTCAGTGAAGAGCAGCCAGGCACATTTTAGCAAGTTTTACTTGTAGGGGGTTGGAAACGCTTTTCCATACTCAATAATGGGCTTAAAAGATGCAGCCCTGATGTCTCTCATGATAGCAGGTGGTTAAGTAGAAATTCGCTGCTCGGCTGATCCAGCAGGAGCAAACATATGCGAAAAATGTACGTAGAATGAGCTTTTCAGTGAAGAGCAGCCAGGCACATTTTAGCAAGTTTTACTTGTAAGTGGGGTTGGAAACGCTTTTCAGGCTCAGTACTGGGCTCAAAAGATGCAGTCCTGATGTCTCTCATGATAGGAGGTGGTAAAGTAGAAATTCGCTGCTCGGCTGACCCTCCAGGAGCAAATGTATGCTAAAAATGTTCGTAGAATGAGATTTCCAGTGAAGAGCAGCCAGGCACATTTTAGCAAGTTTTACTTGTAAGTGGGGTTGGAAACGCTTTTCAGGCTCAGTACTGGGCTCAAAACATGCAGCCCTGATGTCTCTCATGATAGCAGGTGGTTAAGTAGAAATTCGCTGCTCGGCTGACCCTGCAGGAGCAAACGTATGCTAAAAATGTTCGTAGAATGAGATTTTCAGTGAAGAGCAGCCAGGCACATTGTAGCAAGTTTTACTTGTAAGTGGGGTTGGAAACGCTTTTCAGGCTCAATACTCGGCTCAAAACATGCAGCCCTGATGTCTCTCGTGATAGCAGGTGGTTAAGTAGAAATTCGCTGCTCGGCTGACCCTGCAGGAGCAAACATATGCTAAAAATGTTCGTAGAATGAGATTTTCAGTGAAGAGCAGCCAGGCACATTTTAGCAAGTTTTACTTGTAAGTGGGGTTGGAAACGCTTTTCAGGCTCAGTACTGGGCTCAAAACATGCAGCCCTGATGTCTCTCATGATAGGAGGTGGTAAAGTAGAAATTCGCTGCTCGGCTGACCCTGCAGGAGCAAACGTATGCTAAAAATGTTCGTAGAATGAGATTTTCAGTGAAGAGCAGCCAGGCA
This sequence comes from Lissotriton helveticus, assembly GCF_964261635.1. Lineage (NCBI taxonomy): Eukaryota > Metazoa > Chordata > Amphibia > Caudata > Salamandridae > Lissotriton > Lissotriton helveticus. The sequence continues at coordinate 1,351,337,791 of NC_136061.1, read as the reverse complement.
CATTTTAGCAAGTTTTACTTGTAAGTGGGGGTTGGAAACGCTTTTCAGGCTCAGTACTGGGCTCAAAAGATGCAGCCCTGATGTCTCTCATGATAGCAGGTGCTTAAGTAGAAATTTGCTGCTCGGCTGACCCTGCAGGAGCAAACGTATGCTAAAAATGTTCGTAGAATGAGATTTTCAGTGAAGAGCAGCCAGGCACATTTTAGCAAGTTTTAAATGTAAGTGGGGTTGGAAACGCTTTTCAGGCTCAATACTGGGCTCAAAAGATGCAGCCCTGATGTCTCTCATGATAGCAGGTGGTTAAGTAGAAATTCGCTGCTCGGCTGACCCGGCAGGAACAAATGTATGCCAAAAATGTACGTAGAATGAGATTTTCAGTGAATAGCAGCCAGGCACATTTTAGCAAGTTTTACTTGTAAGTGGGGATGGAAACGCTTTTCAGGCTCAGTACTGGGCTCAAAAGATGCAGCCCTGATGTCTCTCATGATAGCAGGTGGTTAAGTAGAAATTCGCTGCTCGGCTGACCCTGCAGGAGCAAACGTATGCTAAAAATGTTCGTAGAATGAGATTTTCAGTGAAGAGCAGCCAGGCACATTTTAGCAAATTTTACTTGTATGTGGGGTTGGAAACGCTTTTCAGGCTCAGTACTGGGCTCAAAAGATGCAGCCCTGATGTCTCTCATGATAGCAGGTGGTTTAGTAGAAATTCGCTGCTCGGCTGACTCTGCAGGAGCAAACGTTTGCTAAAAATGTTCGTAGAATGAGATTTTCAGTGAAGAGCAGCCAGGCACATTTTAGCAAGTTTTACTTGTAAGTGGGGTTGGAAACGCTTTTCAGGCTCAATACTGGGCTCAAAACATGCAGCCCTGATGTCTCTTATGATAGCACGTGGTTAAGTAGAAATTCGCTGCTCGGCTGACCCTGCAGGAGCAAACGTATGCTAAAAATGTTTGTAGAATGAGCTTTTCAGTGAAGAGCAGCCAGGCACATTTTAGCAAGTTTTACTTGTAGGGGGTTGGAAACGCTTTTCCATACTCAATAATGGGCTTAAAAGATGCAGCCCTGATGTCTCTCATGATAGCAGGTGGTTAAGTAGAAATTCGCTGCTCGGCTGATCCAGCAGGAGCAAACATATGCGAAAAATGTACGTAGAATGAGCTTTTCAGTGAAGAGCAGCCAGGCACATTTTAGCAAGTTTTACTTGTAAGTGGGGTTGGAAACGCTTTTCAGGCTCAGTACTGGGCTCAAAACATGCAGTCCTGATGTCTCTCATGATAGGAGGTGGTAAAGTAGAAATTCGCTGCTCGGCTGACCCTCCAGGAGCAAATGTATGCTAAAAATGTTCGTAGAATGAGATTTTCAGTGAAGAGCAGCCAGGCACATTTTAGCAAGTTTTACTTGTAAGTGGGGTTGGAAACGCTTTTCAGGCTCAGTACTGGGCTCAAAACATGCAGCCCTGATGTCTCTCATGATAGCAGGTGGTTAAGTAGAAATTCGCTGCTCGGCTGACCCTGCAGGAGCAAACGTATGCTAAAAATGTTCGTAGAATGAGATTTTCAGTGAAGAGCAGCAAGGCACATTGTAGCAAGTTTTACTTGTAAGTGGGGTTGGAAACGCTTTTCAGGCTCAATACTGGGCTCAAAACATGCAGCCCTGATGTCTCTCGTGATAGCAGGCGGTTAAGTAGAAATTCGCTGCTCGGCTGACCCTGCAGGAGCAAACGTATGCTAAAAATGTTCGTAGAATGAGCTTTTCAGTGAAGAGCAGCCAGGCACATTTTAGCAAGTTTTACTTGTAGGGGGTTGGAAACGCTTTTCCATACTCAATAATGGGCTTAAAAGATGCAGCCCTGATGTCTCTCATGATAGCAGGTGGTTAAGTAGAAATTCGCTGCTCGGCTGATCCAGCAGGAGCAAACATATGCGAAAAATGTACGTAGAATGAGCTTTTCAGTGAAGAGCAGCCAGGCACATTTTAGCAAGTTTTACTTGTAAGTGGGGTTGGAAACGCTTTTCAGGCTCAGTACTGGGCTCAAAAGATGCAGTCCTGATGTCTCTCATGATAGGAGGTGGTAAAGTAGAAATTCGCTGCTCGGCTGACCCTCCAGGAGCAAATGTATGCTAAAAATGCTCGTAGAATGAGATTTTCAGTGAAGAGCAGCCAGGCACATTTTAGCAAGTTTTACTTGTAAGTGGGGTTGGAAACGCTTTTCAGGCTCAGTACTGGGCTCAAAACATGCAGCCCTGATGTCTCTCATGATAGCAGGTGGTTAAGTAGAAATTCGCTGCTCGGCTGACCCTGCAGGAGCAAACGTATGCTAAAAATGTTCGTAGAATGAGATTTTCAGTGAAGAGCAGCCAGGCACATTGTAGCAAGTTTTACTTGTAAGTGGGGTTGGAAACGCTTTTCAGGCTCAATACTCGGCTCAAAACATGCAGCCCTGATGTCTCTCGTGATAGCAGGTGGTTAAGTAGAAATTCGCTGCTCGGCTGACCCTGCAGGAGCAAACATATGCTAAAAATGTTCGTAGAATGAGATTTTCAGTGAAGAGCAGCCAGGCACATTTTAGCAAGTTTTACTTGTAAGTGGGGTTGGAAACGCTTTTCAGGCTCAATACTCGGCTCAAAACATGCAGCCCTGATGTCTCTCGTGATAGCAGGTGGTTAAGTAGAAATTCGCTGCTCGGCTGACCCTGCAGGAGCAAACGTATGCTAAAAATGTTCGTAGAATGAGATTTTCAGTGAAGAGCAGCCAGGCACATTTTAGCAAGTTTTACTTGTAAGTGGGGGTTGGAAACGCTTTTCAGGCTCAGTACTGGGCTCAAAAGATGCAGCCCTGATGTCTCTCATGATAGCAGGTGCTTCAGTAGAAATTCGCTGCTCGGCTGACCCTGCAGGAGCAAACGTATGCTAAAAATGTTCGTAGAATGAGATTTTCAGTGAAGAGCAGCCAGGCACATTTTAGCAAGTTTTAAATGTAAGTGGGGTTGGAAACGCTTTTCAGGCTCAATACTGGGCTCAAAAGATGCAGCCCTGATGTCTCTCATGATAGCAGGTTGTTAAGTAGAAATTCGCTGCTCGGCTGACCCGGCAGGAACAAATGTATGCCAAAAATGTACGTAGAATGAGATTTTCAGTGAATAGCAGCCAGGCACATTTTAGCAAGTTTTACTTGTAAGTGGGGATGGAAACGCTTTTCAGGCTCAGTACTGGGCTCAAAAGATGCAGCCCTGATGTCTCTCATGATAGCAGGTGGTTAAGTAGAAATTCGCTGCTCGGCTGACCCTGCAGGAGCAAACGTATGCTAAAAATGTTCGTAGAATGAGATTTTCAGTGAAGAGCAGCCAGGCACATTTTAGCAAGTTTTACTTGTATGTGGGGTTGGAAACGCTTTTCAGGCTCAGTACTGGGCTCAAAAGATGCAGCCCTGATGTCTCTCATGATAGCAGGTGGTTTAGTAGAAATTCGCTGCTCGGCTGACTCTGCAGGAGCAAACGTATGCTAAAAATGTTCGTAGAATGAGATTTTCAGTGAAGAGCAGCCAGGCACATTTTAGCAAGTTTTACTTGTAAGTGGGGTTGGAAATGCTTTTCAGGCTCAATACTGGGCTCAAAACATGCAGCCCTGATGTCTCTTATGATAGCACGTGGTTAAGTAGAAATTCGCTGCTCGGCTGACCCTGCAGGAGCAAACGTATGCTAAAAATGTTTGTAGAATGAGCTTTTCAGTGAAGAGCAGCCAGGCACATTTTAGCAAGTTTTACTTGTAGGGGGTTGGAAACGCTTTTCCATACTCAATAATGGGCTTAAAAGATGCAGCCCTGATGTCTCTCATGATAGCAGGTGGTTAAGTAGAAATTCGCTGCTCGGCTGATCCAGCAGGAGCAAACATATGCGAAAAATGTACGTAGAATGAGCTTTTCAGTGAAGAGCAGCCAGGCACATTTTAGCAAGTTTTACTTGTAAGTGGGGTTGGAAACGCTTTTCAGGCTCAGTACTGGGCTCAAAACATGCAGTCCTGATGTCTCTCATGATAGGAGGTGGTAAAGTAGAAATTCGCTGCTCGGCTGACCCTCCAGGAGCAAATGTATGCTAAAAATGTTCGTAGAATGAGATTTTCAGTGAAGAGCAGCCAGGCACATTTTAGCAGGTTTTACTTGTAAGTGGGGTTGGAAACGCTTTTCAGGCTCAGTACTGGGCTCAAAACATGCAGCCCTGATGTCTCTCATGATAGCAGGTGGTTAAGTAGAAATTCGCTGCTCGGCTGACCCTGCAGGAGCAAACGTATGCTAAAAATGTTCGTAGAATGAGATTTTCAGTGAAGAGCAGCCAGGCACATTGTAGCAAGTTTTACTTGTAAGTGGGGTTGGAAACGCTTTTCAGGCTCAATACTGGGCTCAAAACATGCAGCCCTGATGTCTCTCGTGATAGCAGGTGGTTAAGTAGAAATTCGCTGCTCGGCTGACCCTGCAGGAGCAAACGTATGCTAAAAATTTTCGTAGAATGAGATTTTCAGTGAAGAGCAGCCAGGCACATTTTAGCAAGTTTTACTTGTAAGTGGGGTTGGAAACGCTTTTCAGGCTCAATACTGGGCTCAAAAGATGCAGCCCTGATGTCTCTCATGATAGCAGGTGGTTAAGTAGAAATTCGCTGCTCGGCTGATCCAGCAGGAGCAAACATATGCGAAAAATGTACGTAGAATGAGCTTTTCAGTGAAGAGCAGCCAGGCACATTTTAGCAAGTTTTACTTGTAAGTGGGGTTGAAAACGCTTTTCAGGCTCAGTACTGGGCTCAAAACATGCAGCCCTGATGTCTCTCATGATAGGAGGTGGTAAAGTAGAAATTCGCTGCTCGGCTGACCCTGCAGGAGCAAACGTATGCTAAAAATGTTCGTAGAATGAGATTTTCAGTGAAGAGCAGCCAGGCACATTTTAGCAAGTTTTACTTGTAAGTGGGGTTGGAAACGCTTTTCAGGCTCAATACTGGGCTCAAAAGATGCAGCCCTAATGTCTCTCATGATAGCAGGTGGTTAAGTAGAAATTCGCTGCTCGGCTGATCCAGCAGGAGCAAACATATGCGAAAAATGTACATAGAATGAGCTTTTCAGTGAAGAGCAGCCAGGCACATTTTAGCAAGTTTTACTTGTAAGTGGGGTTGGAAACGCTTTTCAGGCTCAGTACTGGGCTCAAAACATGCAGCCCTGATGTCTCTCATGATAGGAGGTGGTAAAGTAGAAATTCGCTGCTCGGCTGACCCTGCAGGAGCAAACGTATGCTAAAAATGTTCGTAGAATAAGATTTTCAGTGAAGAGCAGCCAGGCACATTTTAGCAAGTTTTACTTGTAAGTGGGGGTTGGAAACGCTTTTCAGGCTCAGTACTGGGCTCAAAAGATGCAGCCCTGATGTCTCTCATGATAGCAGGTGCTTAAGTAGAAATTCGCTGCTCGGCTGACCCGGCAGGAGCAAATGTATGCCAAAAATGTACGTAGAATGAGATTTTCAGTGAATAGCAGCCAGGCACATTTTAGCAAGTTTTACTTGTAAGTGGGGATGGAAACGCTTTTCAGGCTCAGTACTGGGCTCAAAAGATGCAGCCCTGATGTCTCTCATGATAGCAGGTGGTTAAGTAGAAATTCGCTGCTCGGCTGACCCTGCAGGAGCAAACGTATGCTAAAAATGTTCGTAGAATGAGATTTTCAGTGAAGAGCAGCCAGGCACATTTTAGCAAGTTTTACTTGTATGTGGGGTTGGAAACGCTTTTCAGGCTCAGTACTGGGCTCAAAAGATGCAGCCCTGATGTCTCTCATGATAGCAGGTGGTTTAGTAGAAATTCGCTGCTCGGCTGACCCTGCAGGAGCAAACGTATGCTAAAAATGTTCGTAGAATGAGATTTTCAGTGAAGAGCAGCCAGGCACATTTTAGCAAGTTTTACTTGTAAGTGGGGTTGGAAACGCTTTTCAGGCTCAATACTGGGCTCAAAACATGCAGCCCTGATGTCTCTTATGATAGCACGTGGTTAAGTAGAAATTCACTGCTCGGCTGACCCTGCAGGAGCAAACGTATGCTAAAAATGTTTGTAGAATGAGCTTTTCAGTGAAGAGCAGCCAGGCACATTTTAGCAAGTTTTACTTGTAGGGGGTTGGAAACGCTTTTCCATACTCAATAATGGGCTTAAAAGATGCACCCCTGATGTCTCTCATGATAGCAGGTGGTTAAGTAGAAATTCGCTGCTCGGCTGATCCAGCAGGAGCAAACATATGCGAAAAATGTACGTAGAATGAGCTTTTCAGTGAAGAGCAGCCAGGCACATTTTAGCAAGTTTTACTTGTAAGTGGGGTTGGAAACGCTTTTCAGGCTCAGTACTGGGCTCAAAAGATGCAGTCCTGATGTCTCTCATGATAGGAGGTGGTAAAGTAGAAATTCGCTGCTCGGCTGACCCTCCAGGAGCAAATGTATGCTAAAAATGTTCAAAGAATGAGATTTTCAGTGAAGAGCAGCCAGGCACATTTTAGCAAGTTTTACTTGTAAGTGGGGTTGGAAACGCTTTTCAGGCTCAGTACTGGGCTCAAAACATGCAGCCCTGATGTCTCTCATGATAGCAGGTGGTTAAGTAGAAATTCGCTGCTCGGCTGACCCTGCAGGAGCAAACGTATGCTAAAAATGTTCGTAGAATGAGATTTTCAGTGAAGAGCAGCCAGGCACTTTGTAGCAAGTTTTACTTGTAAGTGGGGTTGGAAACGCTTCTCAGGCTCAATACTGGGCTCAAAACATGCAGCCCCGATGTCTCTCGTGATAGCAGGTGGTTAAGTAGAAATTCGCTGCTCGGCTGACCCTGCAGGAGCAAACGTATGCTAAAAATGTTCGTAGAATGAGATTTTCAGTGAAGAGCAGCCAGGCACATTTTAGCAAGTTTTACTTGTAAGTGGGGTTGGAAACGCTTTTCAGGCTCAATACTGGGCTCAAAAGATGCAGCCCTGATGTCTCTCATGATAGCAGGTGGTTAAGTAGAAATTCGCTGCTCGGCTGATCCAGCAGGAGCAAACATATGCGAAAAATGTACGTAGAATGAGCTTTTCAGTGAAGAGCAGCCAGGCACATTTTAGCAAGTTTTACTTGTAAGTGGGGTTGGAAACGCTTTTCAGGCTCAGTACTGGGCTCAAAACATGCAGCCCTGATGTCTCTCATGATAGGAGGTGGTAAAGTAGAAATTCGCTGCTCGGCTGACCCTGCAGGAGCAAACGTATGCTAAAAATGTTCGTAGAATGAGATTTTCAGTGAAGAGCAGCCAGGCACATTTTAGCAAGTTTTACTTGTAAGTGGGGGTTGGAAACGCTTTTCAGGCTCAGTACTGGGCTCAAAAGATGCAGCCCTGATGTCTCTCATGATAGCAGGTGCTTAAGTAGAAATTCGCTGCTCGGCTGACCCTGCAGGAGCAAACGTATGCTAAAAATGTTCGTAGAATGAGATTTTCAGTGAAGAGCAGCCAGGCACATTTTAGCAAGTTTTAAATGTAAGTGGGGTTGGAAACGCTTTTCAGGCTCAATACTGGGCTCAAAAGATGCAGCCCTGATGTCTCTCATGATAGCAGGTGGTTAAGTAGAAATTCGCTGCTCGGCTGACCCGGCAGGAACAAATGTATGCCAAAAATGTACGTAGAATGAGATTTTCAGTGAATAGCAGCCAGGCACATTTTAGCAAGTTTTACTTGTAAGTGGGGATGGAAACGCTTTTCAGGCTCAGTACTGGGCTCAAAAGATGCAGCCCTGATGTCTCTCATGATAGCAGGTGGTTAAGTAGAAATTCGCTGCTCGGCTGACCCTGCAGGAGCAAACGTATGCTAAAAATGTTCGTAGAATGAGATTTTCAGTGAAGAGCAGCCAGGCACATTTTAGCAAGTTTTACTTGTATGTGGGGTTGGAAACGCTTTTCAGGCTCAATACTGGGCTCAAAAGATGCAGCCCTGATGTCTCTCATGATAGCAGGTGGTTTAGTAGAAATTCGCTGCTCGGCTGACTCTGCAGGAGCAAACGTATGCTAAAAATGTTCGTAGATTGAGATTTTCAGTGAAGAGCAGCCAGGCACATTTTAGCAAGTTTTACTTGTAAGTGGGGTTGGAAACGCTTTTCAGGCTCAATACTGGGCTCAAAACATGCAGCCCTGATGTCTCTTATGATAGCACGTGGTTAAGTAGAAATTCGCTGCTCGGCTGACCCTGCAGGAGCAAACGTATGCTAAAAATGTTTGTAGAATGAGCTTTTCAGTGAAGAGCAGCCAGGCACATTTTAGCAAGTTTTACTTGTAGGGGGTTGGAAACGCTTTTCCATACTCAATAATGGGCTTAAAAGATGCAGCCCTGATGTCTCTCGTGATAGCAGGTGGTTAAGTAGAAATTCGCTGCTCGGCTGACCCTGCAGGAGCAAACGTATGCTAAAAATGTTCGTAGAATGAGATTTTCAGTGAAGAGCAGCCAGGCACATTTTAGCAAGTTTTACTTGTAAGTGGGGTTGGAAACGCTTTTCAGGCTCAATACTGGGCTCAAAAGATGCAGCCCTGATGTCTCTCATGATAGCAGGTGGTTAAGTAGAAATTCGCTGCTCGGCTGATCCAGCAGGAGCAAACATATGCGAAAAATGTACGTAGAATGAGCTTTTCAGTGAAGAGCAGCCAGGCACATTTTAGCAAGTTTTACTTGTAAGTGGGGTTGGAAACGCTTTTCAGGATCAGTACTGGGCTCAAAACATGCAGCCCTGATGTCTCTCATGATAGGAGGTGGTAAAGTAGAAATTCGCTGCTCGGCTGACCCTGCAGGAGCAAACGTATGCTAAAAAAGTTCGTAGAATGAGATTTTCAGTGAAGAGCAGCCAGGCACATTTTAGCAAGTTTTACTTGTAAGTGGGGGTTGGAAACGCTTTTCAGGCTCAGTACTGGGCTCAAAAGATGCAGCCCTGATGTCTCTCATGATAGCAGGTGCTTAAGTAGAAATTCGCTGCTCGGCTGACCCTGCAGGAGCAAACGTATGCTAAAAATGTTCGTAGAATGAGATTTTCAGTGAAGAGCAGCCAGGCACATTTTAGCAAGTTTTAAATGTAAGTGGGGTTGGAAACGCTTTTCAGGCTCAATACTGGGCTCAAAAGATGCAGCCCTGATGTCTCTCATGATAGCAGGTGGTTAAGTAGAAATTCGCTGCTCGGCTGACCCGGCAGGAACAAATGTATGCCAAAAATGTACGTAGAATGAGATTTTCAGTGAATAGCAGCCAGGCACATTTTAGCAAGTTTTACTTGTAAGTGGGGATGGAAACGCTTTTCAGGCTCAGTACTGGGCTCAAAAGATGCAGCCCTGATGTCTCTCATGATAGCAGGTGGTTAAGTAGAAATTCGCTGCTCGGCTGATCCTGCAGGAGCAAACGTATGCTAAAAATGTTCGTAGAATGAGATTTTCAGTGAAGAGCAGCCAGGCACATTTTAGCAAGTTTTACTTGTATGTGGGGTTGGAAACGCTTTTCAGGCTCAGTACTGGGCTCAAAAGATGCAGCCCTGATGTCTCTCATGATAGCAGGTGGTTTAGTAGAAATTCGCTGCTCGGCTGACTCTGCAGGAGCAAACGTATGCTAAAAATGTTCGTAGAATGAGATTTTCAGTGAAGAGCAGCCAGGCACATTTTAGCAAGTTTTACTTGTAAGTGGGGTTGGAAACGCTTTTCAGGCTCAATACTGGGCTCAAAACATGCAGCCCTGATGTCTCTTATGATAGCACGTGGTTAAGTAGAAATTCGCTGCTCGGCTGACCCTGCAGGAGCAAACGTATGCTAAAAATGTTTGTAGAATGAGCTTTTCAGTGAAGAGCAGCCAGGCACATTTTAGCAAGTTTTACTTGTAGGGGGTTGGAAACGCTTTTCCATACTCAATAATGGGCTTAAAAGATGCAGCCCTGATGTCTCTCATGATAGCAGGTGGTTAAGTAGAAATTTGCTGCTCGGCTGATCCAGCAGGAGCAAACATATGCGAAAAATGTACGTAGAATGAGCTTTTCAGTGAAGAGCAGCCAGGCACATTTTAGCAAGTTTTACTTGTAAGTGGGGTTGGAAACGCTTTTCAGGCTCAGTACTGGGCTCAAAACATGCAGTCCTGATGTCTCTCATGATAGGAGGTGGTAAAGTAGAAATTCGCTGCTCGGCTGACCCTCCAGGAGCAAATGTATGCTAAAAATGTTCGTAGAATGAGATTTTCAGTGAAGAGCAGCCAGGCACATTTTAGCAAGTTTTACTTGTAAGTGGGGTTGGAAACGCTTTTCAGGCTCAGTACTGGGCTCAAAACATGCAGCCCTGATGTCTCTCATGATAGCAGGTGGTTAAGTAGAAATTCGCTGCTCGGCTGACCCTGCAGGAGCAAACGTATGCTAAAAATGTTCGTAGAATGAGATTTTCAGTGAAGAGCAGCCAGGCACATTTTAGCAAGTTTTAAATGTAAGTGGGGTTGGAAACGCTTTTCAGGCTCAATACTGGGCTCAAAAGATGCAGCCCTGATGTCTCTCATGATAGCAGGTGGTTAAGTAGAAATTCGCTGCTCGGCTGACCCGGCAGGAACAAATGTATGCCAAAAATGTACGTAGAATGAGATTTTCAGTGAATAGCAGCCAGGCACATTTTAGCAAGTTTTACTTGTAAGTGGGGATGGAAACGCTTTTCAGGCTCAGTACTGGGCTCAAAAGATGCAGCCCTGATGTCTCTCATGATAGCAGGTGGTTAAGTAGAAATTCGCTGCTCGGCTGACCCTGCAGGAGCAAACGTATGCTAAAAATATTCGTAGAATGAGATTTTCAGTGAAGAGCAGCCAGGCACATTTTAGCAAGTTTTACTTGTATGTGGGGTTGGAAACGCTTTTCAGGCTCAGTACTGGGCTCAAAAGATGCAGCCCTGATGTCTCTCATGATAGCAGGTGGTTTAGTAGAAATTCGCTGCTCGGCTGACTCTGCAGGAGCAAACGTATGCTAAAAATGTTCGTAGAATGAGATTTTCAGTGAAGAGCAGCCAGGCACATTTTAGCAAGTTTTACTTGTAAGTGGGGTTGGAAACGCTTTTCAGGCTCAATACTGGGCTCAAAACATGCAGCCCTGATGTCTCTTATGATAGCACGTGGTTAAGTAGAAATTCGCTGCTCGGCTGACCCTGCAGGAGCAAACGTATGCTAAAAATGTTTGTAGAATGAGCTTTTCAGTGAAGAGCAGCCAGGCACATTTTAGCAAGTTTTACTTGTGGGGGGTTGGAAACGCTTTTCCATACTCAATAATGGGCTTAAAAGATGCAGCCCTGATGTCTCTCATGATAGCAGGTGGTTAAGTAGAAATTCGCTGCTCGGCTGACCCGGCAGGAACAAATGTATGCCAAAAATGTACGTAGAATGAGATTTTCAGTGAATAGCAGCCAGGCACATTTTAGCAAGTTTTACTTGTAAGTGGGGATGGAAACTCTTTTCAGGCTCAGTACTGGGCTCAAAAGATGCAGCCCTGATGTCTCTCATGATAGCAGGTGGTTAAGTAGAAATTCGCTGCTCGGCTGACCCTGCAGGAGCAAACGTATGCTAAAAATGTTCGTAGAATGAGATTTTCAGTGAAGAGCAGCCAGGCACATTTTAGCAAGTTTTACTTGTATGTGGGGTTGGAAACGCTTTTCAGGCTCAGTACTGGGCTCAAAAGATGCAGCCCTGATGTCTCTCATGATAGCAGGTGGTTTAGTAGAAATTCGCTGCTCGGCTGACTCTGCAGGAGCAAACGTATGCTAAAAATGTTCGTAGAATGAGATTTTCAGTGAAGAGCAGCCAGGCACATTTTAGCAAGTTTTACTTGTAAGTGGGGTTGGAAACGCTTTTCAGGCTCAATACTGGGCTCAAAACATGCAGCCCTGATGTCTCTTATGATAGCACGTGGTTAAGTAGAAATTCGCTGCTCGGCTGACCCTGCAGGAGCAAACGTATGCTAAAAATGTTTGTAGAATGAGCTTTTCAGTGAAGAGCAGCCAGGCACATTTTAGCAAGTTTTACTTGTAGGGGGTTGGAAACGCTTTTCCATACTCAATAATGGGCTTAAAAGATGCAGCCCTGATGTCTCTCATGATAGCAGGTGGTTAAGTAGAAATTTGCTGCTCGGCTGATCCAGCAGGAGCAAACATATGCTAAAAATGTACGTAGAATGAGCTTTGCAGTGAAGAGCAGCCAGGCACATTTTAGCAAGTTTTACTTGTAAGTGGGGTTGGAAACGCTTTTCAGGCTCAGTACTGGGCTCAAAACATGCAGTCCTGATGTCTCTCATGATAGGAGGTGGTAAAGTAGAAATTCGCTGCTCGGCTGACCCTCCAGGAGCAAATGTATGCTAAAAATGTTCGTAGAATGAGATTTTCACTGAAGAGCAGCCAGGCACATTTTAGCAAGTTTTACTTGTAAGTGGGGTTGGAAACGCTTTTCAGGCTCAGTACTGGGCTCAAAACATGCAGCCCTGATGTCTCTCATGATAGCAGGTGGTTAAGTAGAAATTCGCTGCTCGGCTGACCCTGCAGGAGCAAACGTATGCTAAAAATGTTCGTAGAATGAGATTTTCAGTGAAGAGCAGCCAGGCACATTGTAGCAAGTTTTACTTGTAAGTGGGGTTGGAAACGCTTTTCAGGCTCAATACTGGGCTCAAAACATGCAGCCCTGATGTCTCTTGTGATAGCAGGTGGTTAAGTAGAAATTCGCTGCTCGGCTGACCCTGCAGGAGCAAACGTATGCTAAAAATGTTCGTAGAATGAGATTTTCAGTGAAGAGCAGCCAGGCACATTTTAGCAAGTTTATTTATTTATTTTATTTGTGGTATTTGTAGAGCGCAGCATTCATCCCAGGGGATATCAAGGCGCTGAATAAGAAAGGGCTGCTGAGGTTTGAGCAGGGGGGTTAGTATTTGGGAAAGAGATGTGTTTTGAGTTTTTGCCGGAATGAAAAAAGGTTCGCAGTGTGTCTCAGATCCATCGGTAGTTCATTCCATCGTTTGGCCGCCAGGTGCGAGAAGGCTCGTCCTCCTGTTCTTGTTTTGTAAATACGCTTAGGTTTTGCTAGGGCTGAGTTAATGGATCTTAAGTTCCTGTTTGGAATATAAAATTCAATTTTCCCTTGCAGGATTGTAGGGCCTGTTTTATGGAGGGCTTTGTGCGCATGGCAAAGTAGTTTGAATGTGGCGCGCTGGCGCATCGGCAGCCAATGGAGTTGTTTTAGACATGCCGATGCAGAGTCTCGTTTGCTTTTGTTACATACCAGCTTGGCAGCCTGGTTTTGCAGAACCTGAAGGCGGGAGAACAACTGCTCGTTCATTCCTTCGAACAGAGCATTGCCATAGTCCAGGCGGCTGACTAGAAGGGCCTGGGTGATCGTACGACGACAATCAAGTGGAATCCATGTGAAGATCTTAGCGAGGAGTTTCAGGATTGCAAATCCCTTACCCCAAAGTGTGCGCACGTGGTCCTTCATGGATAGTGCGTCGTCTATCATAATGCCCAGATTCCTGGCGTATTGTTTCGGGGCGGGGGCTGTTCCCAGTGACGGTGGCCACCAAGAATCGTTCCACGAAAGTTTGGCTCCTCCGAACAATAGAATTTCGGATTTTCCGGCATTAAGCTTGAGGCAGTGGTTACGCATCCAGTCCGCCATTTCGGAGAGGCAGCTGTGGAGTTTGTTTTTAGTTGTTTCTAATTTTTCCGATCTTTCATCCAAGGTCACCATCAGCTGCGTGTCGTCGGCATATGAGCAAATGCCGATGCCCCACTTTCTTCCGATGTCAGCCAGAGATGATACGTAGGCATTAAAGAGAGTGGGGCTTAGGGAAGCCCCTTGTGGGACTCCACAGCCAATGGGACGGGGTTCGGAATGGAATTGGCCCATATGCACTGCTTGGGTGCGGTTGCACAGGAAGGATTCAATCCATTGCAGTGCTATGTCTTGTATTCCTTTGCTCCGGAGAATGTTCAATAGACATTTGTGCGACACTGTGTCGAACGCTGCCGACAGGTCCAACAGTATCAGAGCCACCGAGCCCCCTTGGTCAGTGATGCATCTGACACTGTCCGACACTGCCAGCAGCGTAGCCTCGGTGCTATTGTTGGATCTGAATCCAGTTTGGGTGGGGTTCAGAAGCGAGTTGTCCTCGAGATATTTGGATAACTGTAAGTTAACCATTTTCTCCAATGCTTTGGAGAGATAAGGGAGTTGTGAAATTGGCCTATAGTTCTCTGGGTTGAGAATATCGGCCCCAGCTTTCTTCAGGAGGGGGGTTACAGATGCGTGTTTCCAGCAATCTGGAAAGGACGCGGAGGCAAGAGATTGATTAAAAAGTTTGGTGATGATTGGGCATAGAGTCGGTGCAATTTCAGCGAATACAAAATGTGGGCAGGGATCTGCAGGGGAGCCAGATTTTATTGCTCTAAGAACTGTTAGTACTTCCTCTTCGGAGAGTGGTTGGAAGTTTGATAGGCGAGGGGAGTTGCCCAGGTCTAGGCGATCGTTGTCGTTGTCGGATATAGATGGGCGTACGTCAAAGTTATCATAGGGGGAGACGGTATGGGAGGGGGTGAAGGTTGAATACATTTTATTGATTTTTTCGGAGAAGAAGGAGCTAATCCGTTCGCATGCTTCTGTTGAAGGGGTGAGACTTTGCGAGATGCAGGATGGGTTGCTGAGCTCTTTCACAATTTTAAATAACTCTTTTGTCGAGTTGTGGTTTTCGTTGATTCGTTGCACGAAAAAAGCCTTTTTTGCCTCTCGGATGGCAAGGATGTATTGTTTCCTTTTGGCAGTGTAGTTGGCTCTGGTTGTGGGGTTTTACTTGTAAGTGGGGTTGGAAACGCTTTTCAGGCTCAATACTGGGCTCAAAAGATGCAGCCCTGATGTCTCTCATGATAGCAGGTGGTTAAGTAGAAATTCGCTGCTCGGCTGATCCAGCAGGAGCAAACATATGCGAAAAATGTACGTAGAATGAGCTTTTCAGTGAAGAGCAGCCAGGCACATTTTAGCAAGTTTTACTTGTAAGTGGGGTTGGAAACGCTTTTCAGGCTCAGTACTGGGCTCAAAACATGCAGCCCTGATGTCTCTCATGATAGGAGGTGGTAAAGTAGAAATTCGCTGCTCGGCTGACCCTGCAGGAGCAAACGTATGCTAAAAATGTTCGTAGAATGAGATTTTCAGTGAAGAGCAGCCAGGCACATTTTAGCAAGTTTTACTTGTAAGTGGGGTTGGAAACGCTTTTCAGGCTCAATACTGGGCTCAAAAGATGCAGCCCTAATGTCTCTCATGATAGCAGGTGGTTAAGTAGAAATTCGCTGCTCGGCTGATCCAGCAGGAGCAAACATATGCGAAAAATGTACATAGAATGAGCTTTTCAGTGAAGAGCAGCCAGGCACATTTTAGCAAGTTTTACTTGTAAGTGGGGTTGGAAACGCTTTTCAGGCTCAGTACTGGGCTCAAAACATGCAGCCCTGATGTCTCTCATGATAGGAGGTGGTAAAGTAGAAATTCGCTGCTCGGCTGACCCTGCAGGAGCAAACGTATGCTAAAAATGTTCGTAGAATAAGATTTTCAGTGAAGAGCAGCCAGGCACATTTTAGCAAGTTTTACTTGTAAGTGGGGGTTGGAAACGCTTTTCAGGCTCAGTACTGGGCTCAAAAGATGCAGCCCTGATGTCTCTCATGATAGCAGGTGGTTAAGTAGAAATTCGCTGCTCGGCTGACCCTGCAGGAGCAAACGTATGCTAAAAATGTTCGTAGAATGAGATTTTCAGTGAAGAGCAGCCAGGCACATTTTAGCAAGTTTTACTTGTATGTGGGGTTGGAAACGCTTTTCAGGCTCAGTACTGGGCTCAAAAGATGCAGCCCTGATGTCTCTCATGATAGCAGGTGGTTTAGTAGAAATTCGCTGCTCGGCTGACCCTGCAGGAGCAAACGTATGCTAAAAATGTTCGTAGAATGAGATTTTCAGTGAAGAGCAGCCAGGCACATTTTAGCAAGTTTTACTTGTAAGTGGGGTTGGAAACGCTTTTCAGGCTCAATACTGGGCTCAAAACATGCAGCCCTGATGTCTCTTATGATAGCACGTGGTTAAGTAGAAATTCGCTGCTCGGCTGACCCTGCAGGAGCAAACGTATGCTAAAAATGTTTGTAGAATGAGCTTTTCAGTGAAGAGCAGCCAGGCACATTTTAGCAAGTTTTACTTGTAGGGGGTTGGAAACGCTTTTCCATACTCAATAATGGGCTTAAAAGATGCAGCCCTGATGTCTCTCATGATAGCAGGTGGTTAAGTAGAAATTCGCTGCTCGGCTGATCCAGCAGGAGCAAACATATGCGAAAAATGTACGTAGAATGAGCTTTTCAGTGAAGAGCAGCCAGGCACATTTTAGCAAGTTTTACTTGTAAGTGGGGTTGGAAACGCTTTTCAGGCTCAGTACTGGGCTCAAAAGATGCAGTCCTGATGTCTCTCATGATAGGAGGTGGTAAAGTAGAAATTCGCTGCTCGGCTGACCCTCCAGGAGCAAATGTATGCTAAAAATGTTCGTAGAATGAGATTTTCAGTGAAGAGCAGCCAGGCACATTTTAGCAAGTTTTACTTGTAAGTGGGGTTGGAAACGCTTTTCAGGCTCAGTACTGGGATCAAAACATGCAGCCCTGATGTCTCTCATGATAGCAGGTGGTTAAGTAGAAATTCGCTGCTCGCCTGACCCTGCAGGAGCAAACGTATGCTAAAAATGTTCGTAGAATGAGATTTTCAGTGAAGAGCAGCCAGGCACATTGTAGCAAGTTTTACTTGTAAGTGGGGTTGGAAACGCTTTTCAGGCTCAATACTGGGCTCAAAACATGCAGCCCTGATGTCTCTCGTGATAGCAGGTGGTTAAGTAGAAATTCGCTGCTCGGCTGACCCTGCAGGAGCAAACGTATGCTAAAAATGTTCGTAGAATGAGATTTTCAGTGAAGAGCAGCCAGGCACATTTTAGCAAGTTTTACTTGTAAGTGGGGTTGGAAACGCTTTTCAGGCTCAATACTGGGCTCAAAAGATGCAGCCCTGATGTCTCTCATGATAGCAGGTGGTTAAGTAGAAATTCGCTGCTCGGCTGATCCAGCAGGAGCAAACATATGCGAAAAATGTACGTAGAATGAGCTTTTCAGTGAAGAGCAGCCAGGCACATTTTAGCAAGTTTTACTTGTAAGTGGGGTTGGAAACGCTTTTCAGGCTCAGTACTGGGCTCAAAACATGCAGCCCTGATGTCTCTCATGATAGGAGGTGGTAAAGTAGAAATTCGCTGCTCGGCTGACCCTGCAGGAGCAAACGTATGCTAAAAATGTTCGTAGAATGAGATTTTCAGTGAAGAGCAGCCAGGCACATTTTAGCAAGTTTTACTTGTAAGTGGGGGTTGGAAACGCTTTTCAGGCTCAGTACTGGGCTCAAAAGATGCAGCCCTGATGTCTCTCATGATAGCAGGTGCTTAAGTAGAAATTCGCTGCTCGGCTGACCCTGCAGGAGCAAACGTATGCTAAAAATGTTCGTAGAATGAGATTTTCAGTGAAGAGCAGCCAGGCACATTTTAGCAAGTTTTAAATGTAAGTGGGGTTGGAAACGCTTTTCAGGCTCAATACTGGGCTCAAAAGATGCAGCCCTGATGTCTCTCATGATAGCAGGTGGTTAAGTAGAAATTCGCTGCTCGGCTGACCCGGCAGGAACAAATGTATGCCAAAAATGTACGTAGAATGAGATTTTCAGTGAATAGCAGCCAGGCACATTTTAGCAAGTTTTACTTGTAAGTGGGGATGGAAACGCTTTTCAGGCTCAGTACTGGGCTCAAAAGATGCAGCCCTGATGTCTCTCATGATAGCAGGTGGTTAAGTAGAAATTCGCTGCTCGGCTGACCCTGCAGGAGCAAACGTATGCTAAAAATGTTCGTAGAATGAGATTTTCAGTGAAGAGCAGCCAGGCACATTTTAGCAAGTTTTACTTGTATGTGGGGTTGGAAACGCTTTTCAGGCTCAGTACTGGGCTCAAAAGATGCAGCCCTGATGTCTCTCATGATAGCAGGTGGTTTAGTAGAAATTCGCTGCTCGGCTGACTCTGCAGGAGCAAACGTATGCTAAAAATGTTCGTAGAATGAGATTTTCAGTGAAGAGCAGCCAGGCACATTTTAGCAAGTTTTACTTGTAAGTGGGGTTGGAAACGCTTTTCAGGCTCAATACTGGGCTCAAAACATGCAGCCCTGATGTCTCTTATGATAGCACGTGGTTAAGTAGAAATTCGCTGCTCGGCTGACCCTGCAGGAGCAAACGTATGCTAAAAATGTTTGTAGAATGAGCTTTTCAGTGAAGAGCAGCCAGGCACATTTTAGCAAGTTTTACTTGTAGGGGGTTGGAAACGCTTTTCCATACTCAATAATGGGCTTAAAAGATGCAGCCCTGATGTCTCTCATGATAGCAGGTGGTTAAGTAGAAATTCGCTGCTCGGCTGATCCAGCAGGAGCAAACATATGCGAAAAATGTACGTAGAATGAGCTTTTCAGTGAAGAGCAGCCAGGCACATTTTAGCAAGTTTTACTTGTAAGTGGGGTTGGAAACGCTTTTCAGGCTCAGTACTGGGCTCAAAACATGCAGTCCTGATGTCTCTCATGATAGGAGGTGGTAAAGTAGAAATTCGCTGCTCGGCTGACCCTCCAGGAGCAAATGTATGCTAAAAATGTTCGTAGAATGAGATTTTCAGTGAAGAGCAGCCAGGCACATTTTAGCAAGTTTTACTTGTAAGTGGGGTTGGAAACGCTTTTCAGGCTCAGTACTGGGCTCAAAACATGCAGCCCTGATGTCTCTCATGATAGCAGGTGGTTAAGTAGAAATTCGCTGCTCGGCTGACCCTGCAGGAGCAAACGTATGCTAAAAATGTTCGTAGAATGAGATTTTCAGTGAAGAGCAGCCAGGCACATTGTAGCAAGTTTTACTTGTAAGTGGGGTTGGAAACGCTTTTCAGGCTCAATACTGGGCTCAAAACATGCAGCCCTGATGTCTCTCGTGATAGCAGGTGGTTAAGTAGAAATTCGCTGCTCGGCTGACCCTGCAGGAGCAAACGTATGCTAATAATGTTCGTAGAATGAGATTTTCAGTGAAGAGCAGCCAGGCACATTTTAGCAAGTTTTACTTGTAAGTGGGGTTGGAAACGCTTTTCAGGCTCAATACTGGGCTCAAAAGATGCAGCCCTGATGTCTCTCATGATAGCAGGTGGTTAAGTAGAAATTCGCTGCTCGGCTGATCCAGCAGGAGCAAACATATGCGAAAAATGTACGTAGAATGAGCTTTTCAGTGAAGAGCAGCCAGGCACATTTTAGCAAGTTTTACTTGTAAGTGGGGTTGGAAACGCTTTTCAGGCTCAGTACTGGGCTCAAAACATGCAGCCCTGATGTCTCTCATGATAACAGGTGGTTAAGTAGAAATTCGCTGCTCGGCTGACCCAGCAGGACCAAACGTATGCTAAAAATGTTCGTAGAATGAGATTTTCAGTGAAGAGCAGCCAGGCACATTTTAGCAAGTTTTACTTGTAAGTGGGGTTGGAAACGCTTTTCAGGCTCAATACTTGGCTCAAAAGATGCAGCCCTGATGTCTCTCATGATAGTAGGTGGTTAAGTAGAAATTCGCTGCTCGGCTGACCCTGCAGGAGCAAACGTATGCTAAAAATGTTCGTAGAATGAGATTTTCAGTGAAGAGCAGCCTGGCACATTTTAGCAAGTTTTACTTGTAAGTGGGGTTGGAAACGCTTTTCAGGCTCAATACTGGGCTCAAAAGATGCAGCCCTGATGTCTCTCATGATAGCAGGTGGTTAAGTAGAAATTCGCTGCTCGGCTGACCCTGCAGGAGCAAACGTATGCTAAAAATGTTCGTAGAATGAGATTTTCAGTGAAGAGCAGCCAGGCACATTTTAGCAAGTTTTACTTGTAAGTGGGGGTTGGAAACGCTTTTCAGGCTCAGTACTGGGCTCAAAAGATGCAGCCCTGATGTCTCTCATGATAGCAGGTGGTTAAGTAGAAATTGGCTGCTCGGTTGACCCTGCAGGATCAAACGTATGCTAAAAATGTTCGTAGAATGAGATTTTCAGTGAAGAGCAGCCAGGCACATTTTAGCAAGTTTTACTTGTACGTGGAGTTGGAAACGCTTTTCAGGCTCAGTACTGGGCTCAAAACATGCAGCCCTGATGTCTCTCATGATAGCAGGTGGTTAAGTAGAAATTCGCTGCTCGGCTGACCCAGCAGGAACAAACGTATGCCAAAAATGTACGTAGAATGAGATTTTCAGTGAATAGCAGCCAGGCACATTTTAGCAAGTTTTACTTGTAAGTGGGGATGGAAACGCTTTTTAGGCTCAGTACTGGGCTCAAAAGATGCAGCCCTGATGTCTCTCATGATAGCAGGTGGTTAAGTAGAAATTCGCTGCTCGGCTGACCCTGCAGGAGCAAACGTATGCTAAAAATGTTCGTAGAATGAGCTTTTCAGTGAAGAGCAGCCAGGCACATTTTAGCAAGTTTTACTTGTAAGTGGGGTTGGAAACGCTTTTCAGGCTCAGTACTGGGCTCAAAAGATGCAGTCCTGATGTCTCTCATGATAGGAGGTGGTTAAGTAGAAATTCGCTGCTCGGCTGACCCTGCAGGAGCAAACGTATGCTAAAAATGTTCGTAGAATGAGATTTTCAGTGAAGAGCAGCCAGGCACATTTTAGCAAGTTTTACTTGTAAGTGGGGTTGGAAACGCTTTTCAGGCTCAATACTGGGCTCAAAAGATGCAGCCCTGATGTCTCTCATGATAGCAGGTGGTTAAGTAGAAATTCGCTGCTCGGCTGACCCTGCAGGAGCAAACGTATGCTAAAAATGTTCGTAGAATGAGATTTTCAGTGAAGAGCAGCCAGGCACATTTTAGCAAGTTTTACTTGTAAGTGGGGATGGAAACGCTTTTCAGGCTCAGTACTGGGCTCAAAAGATGCAGCCCTGATGTCTCTCATGATAGCAGGTGGTTAAGTAGAAATTCGCTGCTCGGCTGACCCGGCAGGAACAAATGTATGCCAAAAATGTACGTAGAATGAGATTTTCAGTGAATAGCAGCCAGGCACATTTTAGCAAGTTTTACTTGTAAGTGGGGATGGAAACGCTTTTCAGGCTCAGTACTGGGCTCAAAAGATGCAGCCCTGATGTCTCTCATGATAGCAGGTGGTTAAGTAGAAATTCGCTGCTCGGCTGACCCTGCAGGAGCAAACGTATGCTAAAAATGTTCGTAGAATGAGATTTTCAGTGAAGAGCAGCCAGGCACATTTTAGCAAGTTTTACTTGTATGTGGGGTTGGAAACGCTTTTCAGGCTCAGTACTGGGCTCAAAAGATGCAGCCCTGATGTCTCTCATGATAGCAGATGGTTTAGTAGAAATTCGCTGCTCGGCTGACTCTGCAGGAGCAAACGTATGCTAAAAATGTTCGTAGAATGAGATTTTCAGTGAAGAGCAGCCAGGCACATTTTAGCAAGTTTTACTTGTAAGTGGGGTTGGAAACGCTTTTCAGGCTCAATACTGGGCTCAAAACATGCAGCCCTGATGTCTCTTATGATAGCACGTGGTTAAGTAGAAATTCGCTGCTCGGCTGACCCTGCAGGAGCAAACGTATGCTAAAAATGTTTGTAGAATGAGCTTTTCAGTGAAGAGCAGCCAGGCACATTTTAGCAAGTTTTACTTGTAGGGGGTTGGAAACGCTTTTCCATACTCAATAATGGGCTTAAAAGATGCAGCCCTGATGTCTCTCATGATAGCAGGTGGTTAAGTAGAAATTTGCTGCTCGGCTGATCCAGCAGGAGCAAACATATGCGAAAAATGTACGTAGAATGAGCTTTTCAGTGAAGAGCAGCCAGGCACATTTTAGCAAGTTTTACTTGTAAGTGGGGTTGGAAACGCTTTTCAGGCTCAGTACTGGGCTCAAAACATGCAGTCCTGATGTCTCTCATGATAGGAGGTGGTAAAGTAGAAATTCGCTGCTCGGCTGACCCTCCAGGAGCAAATGTATGCTAAAAATGTTCGTAGAATGAGATTTTCAGTGAAGAGCAGCCAGGCACATTTTAGCAAGTTTTACTTGTAAGTGGGGTTGGAAACGCTTTTCAGGCTCAGTACTGGGCTCAAAACATGCAGCCCTGATGTCTCTCATGATAGCAGGTGGTTAAGTAGAAATTCGCTGCTCGGCTGACCCTGCAGGAGCAAACGTATGCTAAAAATGTTCGTAGAATGAGATTTTCAGTGAAGAGCAGCCAGGCACATTGTAGCAAGTTTTACTTGTAAGTGGGGTTGGAAATGCTTTTCAGGCTCAATACTGGGCTCAAAACATGCAGCCCTGATGTCTCTTGTGATAGCAGGTGGTTAAGTAGAAATTCGCTGCTCGGCTGACCCTGCAGGAGCAAACATATGCTAAAAATGTTCTTAGAATGAGATTTTCAGTGAAGAGCAGCCAGGCACATTTTAGCAAGTTTATTTATTTATTTTATTTGTGGTATTTGTAGAGCGCAGCATTCATCCCAGGGGATATCAAGGCGCTGAATAAGAAAGGGCTGCTGAGGTTTGAGCAGGGGGGTTAGTATTTGGGAAAGAGATGTGTTTTGAGTTTTTGCCGGAATGAAAAAAGGTTCGCAGTGTGTCTCAGATCCATCGGTAGTTCATTCCATCGTTTGGCCGCCAGGTGCGAGAAGGCTCGTCCTCCTGTTCTTGTTTTGTAAATACGCTTAGGTTTTGCTAGGGCTGAGTTAATGGATCTTAAGTTCCTGTTTGGAATATAAAATTCAATTTCCCCTTGCAGGATTGTAGGGCCTGTTTTATGGAGGGCTTTGTGCGCATGGCAAAGTAGTTTGAATGTGGCGCGCTGGCGCATCGGCAGCCAATGGAGTTGTTTTAGACATGCCGATGCAGAGTCTCGTTTGCTTTTGTTACATACCAGCTTGGCAGCCTGGTTTTGCAGAACCTGAAGGGGGGAGAACAACTGCTCGTTCATTCCTTCGAACAGAGCATTGCCATAGTCCAGGCGGCTGACTAGAAGGGCCTGGGTGATCGTACGACGACAATCAAGTGGAATCCATGTGAAGATCTTAGCGAGGAGTTTCAGGATTGCAAATCCCTTACCCCAAAGTGTGCGCACGTGGTCCTTCATGGATAGTGCGTCGTCTATCATAATGCCCAGATTCCTGGCGTATTGTTTCGGGGCGGGGGCTGTTCCCAGTGACGGTGGCCACCAAGAATCGTTCCACGAAAGTTTGGCTCCTCCGAACAATAGAATTTCGGATTTTCCGGCATTAAGCTTGAGGCAGTGGTTACGCATCCAGTCCGCCATTTCGGAGAGGCAGCTGTGGAGTTTGTTTTTAGTTGTTTCTAATTTTTCCGATCTTTCATCCAAGGTCACCATCAGCTGCGTGTCGTCGGCATATGAGCAAATGCCGATGCCCCACTTTCTTCCGATGTCAGCCAGAGATGATACGTAGGCATTAAAGAGAGTGGGGCTTAGGGAAGCCCCTTGTGGGACTCCACAGCCAATGGGACGGGGTTCAGAATGGAATTGGCCCATATGCACTGCTTGGGTGCGGTTGCACAGGAAGGATTCAATCCATTGCAGTGCTATGTCTTGTATTCCTTTGCTCCGGAGAATGTTCAATAGACATTTGTGCGACACTGTGTCGAACGCTGCCGACAGGTCCAACAGTATCAGAGCCACCGAGCCCCCTTGGTCAGTGATGCATCTGACACTGTCCGACACTGCCAGCAGCGTAGCCTCGGTGCTATTGTTGGATCTGAATCCAGTTTGGGTGGGGTCCAGAAGCGAGTTGTCCTCGAGATATTTGGATAACTGTAAGTTAACCATTTTCTCCAATGCTTTGGAGAGATAAGGGAGTTGTGAAATTGGCCTATAGTTCTCTGGGTTGAGAATATCGGCCCCAGCTTTCTTCAGGAGGGGGGTTACAGGTGCGTGTTTCCAGCAATCTGGAAAGGACGCGGAGGCAAGAGATTGATTAAAAAGTTTGGTGATGATTGGGCATAGAGTCGGTGCAATTTCAGCGAATACAAAATGTGGGCAGGGATCTGCAGGGGAGCCAGATTTTATTGCTCTAAGAACTGTTAGTACTTCCTCTTCGGAGAGTGGTTGGAAGTTTGATAGGCGAGGGGAGTTGCCCAGGTCTAGGCGATCGTTGTCGTTGTCGGATATAGATGGGCGTACGTCAAAGTTATCATAGGGGGAGACGGTATGGGAGGGGGTGAAGGTTGAATACATTTTATTGATTTTTTCGGAGAAGAAGGAGCTAATCCGTTCGCATGCTTCTGTTGAAGGGGTGAGACTTTGCGAGATGCAGGATGGGTTGCTGAGCTCTTTCACAATTTTAAATAACTCTTTTGTCGAGTTGTGGTTTTCGTTGATTCGTTGCACGAAAAAAGCCTTTTTTGCCTCTCGGATGGCAAGGATGTATTGTTTCCTTTTGGCAGTGTAGTTGGCTCTGGTTGTGGGGTTTTACTTGTAAGTGGGGTTGGAAACGCTTTTCAGGCTCAATACTGGGCTCAAAAGATGCAGCCCTGATGTCTCTCATGATAGCAGGTGGTTAAGTAGAAATTCGCTGCTCGGCTGATCCAGCAGGAGCAAACATATGCGAAAAATGTACGTAGAATGAGCTTTTCAGTGAAGAGCAGCCAGGCACATTTTAGCAAGTTTTACTTGTAAGTGGGGTTGGAAACGCTTTTCAGGCTCAGTACTGGGCTCAAAACATGCAGCCCTGATGTCTCTCATGATAGGAGGTGGTAAAGTAGAAATTCGCTGCTCGGCTGACCCTGCAGGAGCAAACGTATGCTAAAAATGTTCGTAGAATGAGATTTTCAGTGAAGAGCAGCCAGGCACATTTTAGCAAGTTTTACTTGTAAGTGGGGTTGGAAACGCTTTTCAGGCTCAATACTGGGCTCAAAAGATGCAGCCCTAATGTCTCTCATGATAGCAGGTGGTTAAGTAGAAATTCGCTGCTCGGCTGATCCAGCAGGAGCAAACATATGCGAAAAATGTACATAGAATGAGCTTTTCAGTGAAGAGCAGCCAGGCACATTTTAGCAAGTTTTACTTGTAAGTGGGGTTGGAAACGCTTTTCAGGCTCAGTACTGGGCTCAAAACATGCAGCCCTGATGTCTCTCATGATAGGAGGTGGTAAAGTAGAAATTCGCTGCTCGGCTGACCCTGCAGGAGCAAACGTATGCTAAAAATGTTCGTAGAATAAGATTTTCAGTGAAGAGCATCCAGGCACATTTTAGCAAGTTTTACTTGTAAGTGGGGGTTGGAAACGCTTTTCAGGCTCAGTACTGGGCTCAAAAGATGCAGCCCTGATGTCTCTCATGATAGCAGGTGGTTAAGTAGAAATTCGCTGCTCGGCTGACCCTGCAGGAGCAAACGTATGCTAAAAATGTTCGTAGAATGAGATTTTCAGTGAAGAGCAGCCAGGCACATTTTAGCAAGTTTTACTTGTATGTGGGGTTGGAAACGCTTTTCAGGCTCAGTACTGGGCTCAAAAGATGCAGCCCTGATGTCTCTCATGATAGCAGGTGGTTTAGTAGAAATTCGCTGCTCGGCTGACCCTGCAGGAGCAAACGTATGCTAAAAATGTTCGTAGAATGAGATTTTCAGTGAAGAGCAGCCAGGCACATTTTAGCAAGTTTTACTTGTAAGTGGGGTTGGAAACGCTTTTCAGGCTCAATACTGGGCTCAAAACATGCAGCCCTGATGTCTCTTATGATAGCACGTGGTTAAGTAGAAATTCGCTGCTCGGCTGACCCTGCAGGAGCAAACGTATGCTAAAAATGTTTGTAGAATGAGCTTTTCAGTGAAGAGCAGCCAGGCACATTTTAGCAAGTTTTACTTGTAGGGGGTTGGAAACGCTTTTCCATACTCAATAATGGGCTTAAAAGATGCAGCCCTGATGTCTCTCATGATAGCAGGTGGTTAAGTAGAAATTCGCTGCTCGGCTGATCCAGCAGGAGCAAACATATGCGAAAAATGTACGTAGAATGAGCTTTTCAGTGAAGAGCAGCCAGGCACATTTTAGCAAGTTTTACTTGTAAGTGGGGTTGCAAACGCTTTTCAGGCTCAGTACTGGGCTCAAAAGATGCAGTCCTGATGTCTCTCATGATAGGAGGTGGTAAAGTAGAAATTCGCTGCTCCGCTGACCCTCCAGGAGCAAATGTATGCTAAAAATGTTCGTAGAATGAGATTTTCAGTGAAGAGCAGCCAGGCACATTTTAGCAAGTTTTACTTGTAAGTGGGGTTGGAAACGCTTTTCAGGCTCAGTACTGGGCTCAAAACATGCAGCCCTGATGTCTCTCATGATAGCAGGTGGTTAAGTAGAAATTCGCTGCTCGGCTGACCCTGCAGGAGCAAACGTATGCTAAAAATGTTCGTAGAATGAGATTTTCAGTGAAGAGCAGCCAGGCACATTGTAGCAAGTTTTACTTGTAAGTGGGGTTGGAAACGCTTTTCAGGCTCAATACTGGGCTCAAAACATGCAGCCCTGATGTCTCTCATGATAGCAGGTGGTTAAGTAGAAATTCGCTGCTCGGCTGATCCAGCAGGAGCAAACATATGCGAAAAATGTACGTAGAATGAGCTTTTCAGTGAAGAGCAGCCAGGCACATTTTAGCAAGTTTTACTTGTAAGTGGGGTTGGAAACGCTTTTCAGGCTCAGTACTGGGCTCAAAACATGCAGCCCTGATGTCTCTCATGATAGGAGGTGGTAAAGTAGAAATTCGCTGCTCGGCTGACCCTGCAGGAGCAAACGTATGCTAAAAATGTTCGTAGAATGAGATTTTCAGTGAAGAGCAGCCAGGCACATTTTAGCAAGTTTTACTTGTAAGTGGGGGTTGGAAACGCTTTTCAGGCTCAGTACTGGGCTCAAAAGATGCAGCCCTGATGTCTCTCATGATAGCAGGTGCTTAAGTAGAAATTCGCTGCTCGGCTGACCCTGCAGGAGCAAACTTATGCTAAAAATGTTCGTAGAATGAGATTTTCAGTGAAGAGCAGCCAGGCACATTTTGGGAAGTTTTAAATGTAAGTGGGGTTGGAAACGCTTTTCAGGCTCAATACTGGGCTCAAAAGATGCAGCCCTGATGTCTCTCATGATAGCAGGTGGTTAAGTAGAAATTCGCTGCTCGGCTGACCCGGCAGGAACAAATGTATGCCAAAAATGTACGTAGAATGAGATTTTCAGTGAATAGCAGCCAGGCACATTTTAGCAAGTTTTACTTGTAAGTGGGGATGGAAACGCTTTTCAGGCTCAGTACTGGGCTCAAAAGATGCAGCCCTGATGTCTCTCATGATAGCAGGTGGTTAAGTAGAAATTCGCTGCTCGGCTGACCCTGCAGGAGCAAACGTATGCTAAAAATGTTCGTAGAATGAGATTTTCAGTGAAGAGCAGCCAGGCACATTTTAGCAAGTTTTACTTGTATGTGGGGTTGGAAACGCTTTTCAGGCTCAGTACTGGGCTCAAAAGATGCAGCCCTGATGTCTCTCATGATAGCAGGTGGTTTAGTAGAAATTCGCTGCTCGGCTGACTCTGCAGGAGCAAACGTATGCTAAAAATGTTCGTAGAATGAGATTTTCAGTGAAGAGCAGCCAGGCACATTTTAGCAAGTTTTACTTGTAAGTGGGGTTGGAAACGCTTTTCAGGCTCAATACTGGGCTCAAAACATGCAGCCCTGATGTCTCTTATGATAGCACGTGGTTAAGTAGAAATTCGCTGCTCGGCTGACCCTGCAGGAGCAAACGTATGCTAAAAATGTTTGTAGAATTAGCTTTTCAGTGAAGAGCAGCCAGGCACATTTTAGCAAGTTTTACTTGTAGGGGGTTGGAAACGCTTTTCCATACTCAATAATGGGCTTAAAAGATGCAGCCCTGATGTCTCTCATGATAGCAGGTGGTTAAGTAGAAATTCGCTGCTCGGCTGATCCAGCAGGAGCAAACATATGCGAAAAATGTACGTAGAATGAGCTTTTCAGTGAAGAGCAGCCAGGCACATTTTAGCAAGTTTTACTTGTAAGTGGGGTTGGAAACGCTTTTCAGGCTCAGTACTGGGCTCAAAACATGCAGTCCTGATGTCTCTCATGATAGGAGGTGGTAAAGTAGAAATTCGCTGCTCGGCTGACCCTCCAGGAGCAAATGTATGCTAAAAATGTTCGTAGAATGAGATTTTCAGTGAAGAGCAGCCAGGCACATTTTTGCAAGTTTTACTTGTAAGTGGGGTTGGAAACGCTTTTCAGGCTCAGTACTGGGCTCAAAACATGCAGCCCTGATGTCTCTCATGATAGCAGGTGGTTAAGTAGAAATTCGCTGCTCGGCTGACCCTGCAGGAGCAAACGTATGCTAAAAATGTTCGTAGAATGAGATTTTCAGTGAAGAGCAGCCAGGCACATTGTAGCAAGTTTTACTTGTAAGTGGGGTTGGAAACGCTTTTCAGGCTCAATACTGGGCTCAAAACATGCAGCCCTGATGTCTCTCGTGATAGCAGGTGGTTAAGTAGAAATTCGCTGCTCGGCTGACCCTGCAGGAGCAAACGTATGCTAAAAATGTTCGTAGAATGAGATTTTCAGTGAAGAGCAGCCAGGCACATTTTAGCAAGTTTTACTTGTAAGTGGGGTTGGAAACGCTTTTCAGGCTCAATACTGGGCTCAAAAGATGCAGCCCTGATGTCTCTCATGATAGCAGGTGGTTAAGTAGAAATTCGCTGCTCGGCTGATCCAGCAGGAGCAAACATATGCGAAAAATGTACGTAGAATGAGCTTTTCAGTGAAGAGCAGCCAGGCACATTTTAGCAAGTTTTACTTGTAAGTGGGGTTGGAAATGCTTTTCAGGCTCAGTACTGGGCTCAAAACATGCAGCCCTGATGTCTCTCATGATAACAGGTGGTTAAGTAGAAATTCGCTGCTCGGCTGACCCAGCAGGACCAAACGTATGCTAAAAATGTTCGTAGAATGAGATTTTCAGTGAAGAGCAGCCAGGCACATTTTAGCAAGTTTTACTTGTAAGTGGGGTTGGAAACGCTTTTCAGGCTCAATACTTGGCTCAAAAGATGCAGCCCTGATGTCTCTCATGATAGTAGGTGGTTAAGTAGAAATTCGCTGCTCGGCTGACCCTGCAGGAGCAAACGTATGCTAAAAATGTTCGTAGAATGAGATTTTCAGTGAAGAGCAGCCTGGCACATTTTAGCAAGTTTTACTTGTAAGTGGGGTTGGAAACGCTTTTCAGGCTCAATACTGGGCTCAAAAGATGCAGCCCTGATGTCTCTCATGATAGCAGGTGGTTAAGTAGAAATTCGCTGCTCGGCTGACCCTGCAGGAGCAAACGTATGCTAAAAATGTTCGTAGAATGAGATTTTCAGTGAAGAGCAGCCAGGCACATTTTAGCAAGTTTTACTTGTAAGTGGGGGTTGGAAACGCTTTTCAGGCTCAGTACTGGGCTCAAAAGATGCAGCCCTGATGTCTCTCATGATAGCAGGTGGTTAAGTAGAAATTGGCTGCTCGGTTGACCCTGCAGGATCAAACGTATGCTAAAAATGTTCGTAGAATGAGATTTTCAGTGAAGAGCAGCCAGGCACATTTTAGCAAGTTTTACTTGTACGTGGAGTTGGAAACGCTTTTCAGGCTCAGTACTGGGCTCAAAACATGCAGCCCTGATGTCTCTCATGATAGCAGGTGGTTAAGTAGAAATTCGCTGCTCGGCTGACCCAGCAGGAACAAACGTATGCCAAAAATGTACGTAGAATGAGATTTTCAGTGAATAGCAGCCAGGCACATTTTAGCAAGTTTTACTTGTAAGTGGGGATGGAAACGCTTTTTAGGCTCAGTACTGGGCTCAAAAGATGCAGCCCTGATGTCTCTCATGATAGCAGGTGGTTAAGTAGAAATTCGCTGCTCGGCTGACCCTGCAGGAGCAAACGTATGCTAAAAATGTTCGTAGAATGAGCTTTTCAGTGAAGAGCAGCCAGGCACATTTTAGCAAGTTTTACTTGTAAGTGGGGTTGGAAACGCTTTTCAGGCTCAGTACTGGGCTCAAAAGATGCAGTCCTGATGTCTCTCATGATAGGAGGTGGTTAAGTAGAAATTCGCTGCTCGGCTGACCCTGCAGGAGCAAACGTATGCTAAAAATGTTCGTAGAATGAGATTTTCAGTGAAGAGCAGCCAGGCACATTTTAGCAAGTTTTACTTGTAAGTGGGGTTGGAAACGCTTTTCAGGCTCAATACTGGGCTCAAAAGATGCAGCCCTGATGTCTCTCATGATAGCAGGTGGTTAAGTAGAAATTCGCTGCTCGGCTGACCCTGCAGGAGCAAACGTATGCTAAAAATGTTCGTAGAATGAGATTTTCAGTGAAGAGCAGCCAGGCACATTTTAGCAAGTTTTACTTGTAAGTGGGGTTGGAAACGCTTTTCAGGCCCAATACTGGGCTCAAAAGATGCAGCCCTGATGTCTCTCATGATAGCAGGTGGTTAAGTAGAAATTCGCTGCTCGGCTGATCCAGCAGGAGCAAACATATGCGAAAAATGTACGTAGAATGAGCTTTTCAGTGAAGAGCAGCCAGGCACATTTTAGCAAGTTTTACTTGTACGTGGAGTTGGAAACGCTTTTCAGGCTCAGTACTGGGCTCAAAACATGCAGCCCTGATGTCTCTCATGACAGCAGGTGGTTAAGTAGAAATTCGCTGCTCGGCTGACCCAGCAGGACCAAACATATGCTAAAAATGTTCGTAGAATGAGATTTTCAGTGAAGAGCAGCCAGGCACATTTTAGCAAGTTTTACTTGTAAGTGGGGTTGGAAACGCTTTTCAGGCTCAATACTGGGCTCAAAAGATGCAGCCCTGATGTCTCTCATGATAGCAGGTGGTTAAGTAGAAATTCGCTGCTCGGCTGACCCTGCAGGAGCAAACGTATGCGAAAAATGTTCGTAGAATGAGATTTTCAGTGAAGAGCAGCCAGGCACATTTTAACAAGTGTTACTTGTAAGTGGGGTTGGAAACGCTTTTCAGGCTCAATACTGGGCTCAAAACATGCAGCCCTGATGTCTCTCATGATAGCACGTGGTTAAGTAGAAATTCGCTGCTCGGCTGACCCTGCAGGAGCAAACGTATGCTAAAAATGTTCGTAGAATGAGCTTTTCAGTGAAGAGCAGCCAGGCACATTTTAGCAAGTTTTACTTGTAGGGGGTTGGAAACGCTTTTCCATACTCAATACTGGGCTCAAAAGATGCAGCCCTGATGTCTCTCATGATAGCAGGTGGTTAAGTAGAAATTCGCTGCTCGGCTGATCCAGCAGGAGCAAACATATGCGAAAAATGTACGTAGAATGAGCTTTTCAATGAAGAGCAGCCAGGCACATTTTAGCAAGTTTTACTTGTAAGTGGGGTTGGAAACGCTTTTCAGGCTCAGTACTGGGCTCAAAACATGCAGTCCTGATGTCTCTCATGATAGGAGGTGGTAAAGTAGAAATTCGCTGCTCGGCTGACCCTGCAGGAGCAAATGTATGCTAAAAATGTTCGTAGAATGAGGTTTTCAGTGAAGAGCAGCCAGGCACATTTTAGCAAGTTTTACTTGTAAGTGGGGTTGGAAACGCTTTTCAGGCTCAATACTGGGCTCAAAAGATGCAGCCCTGATGTCTCTCATGATAGCAGGTGGATAAGTAGAAATTCGCTGCTCGGCTGATCCAGCAGGAGCAAACATATGCGAAAAATGTACGTAGAATGAGCTTTTCAGTGAAGAGCAGCCAGGCACATTTTAGCAAGTTTTACTTGTACGTGGAGTTGGAAACGCTTTTCAGGCTCAGTACTGGGCTCAAAACATGCAGCCCTGATGTCTCTCATGATAGCAGGTGGTTAAGTAGAAATTCGCGGCTCGGCTGACCCTGCAGGAGCAAACGTATGCTAAAAATGTTCGTAGAATGAGATTTTCAGTGAAGAGCAGCCAGGCACATTTTAGCAAGTTTTACTTGTAAGTGGGGTTGGAAACGCTTTTCAGGCTCAATACTGGGCTCAAAAGATGCAGCCCTGATGTCTCTCATGATAGCAGGTGGTTAAGTAGAAATTCGCTGCTCGGCTGATCCAGCAGGAGCAAACATATGCGAAAAATGTACGTAGAATGAGCTTTTCAGTGAAGAGCAGCCAGGCACATTTTAGCAAGTTTTATTTGTACGTGGAGTTGGAAACGCTTTTCAGGCTCAGTACTGGGCTCAAAACATGCAGCCCTGATGTCTCTCATGATAGCAGGTGGTTAAGTAGAAATTCGCTGCTCGGCTGACCCAGCAGGACCAAACGTATGCTAAAAATGTTCGTAGAATGAGATTTTCAGTGAAGAGCAGCCAGGCACATTTTAGCAAGTTTTACTTGTAAGTGGGGTTGGAAACGCTTTTCAGGCTCAATACTGGGCTCAAAAGATGCAGCCCTGATGTCTCTCATGATAGCAGGTGGTTAAGTAGAAATTCGCTGCTCGGCTGACCCTGCAGGAGCAAACGTATGCGAAAAATGTTCGTAGAATGAGATTTTCAGTGAAGAGCAGCCAGGCACATTTTAGCAAGTTTTACTTGTAAGTGGGGTTGGAAACGCTTTTCAGGCTCAATACTGGGCTCAAAACATGCAGCCCTGATGTCTCTCATGATAGCACGTGGTTAAGTAGAAATTCGCTGCTCGGCTGACCCTGCAGGAGCAAACGTATGCTAAAAATGTTCGTAGAATGAGCTTTTCAGTGAAGAGCAGCCAGGCACATTTTAGCAAGTTTTACTTGTAGGGGGTTGGAAACGCTTTTCCATACTCAATACTGGGCTCAAAAGATGCAGCCCTGATGTCTCTCATGATAGCAGGTGGTTAAGTAGAAATTCGCTGCTCGGCTGATCCAGCAGGAGCAAACATATGCAAAAAATGTACGTAGAATGAGCTTTTCAGTGAAGAGCAGCCAGGCACATTTTAGCAAGTTTTACTTGTAAGTGGGGTTGGAAACGCTTTTCAGGCTCAGTACTGGGCTCAAAACATGCAGTCCTGATGTCTCTCATGATAGGAGGTGGTAAAGTAGAAATTCGCTGCTCGGCTGACCCTGCAGGAGCAAATGTATGCTAAAAATGTTCGTAGAATGAGATTTTCAGTGAAGAGCAGCCAGGCACATTTTAGCAAGTTTTACTTGTAAGTGGGGTTGGAAACGCTTTTCAGGCTCAGTACTGGGCTCAAAACATGCAGCCCTGATGTCTCTCATGATAGCAGGTGGTTAAGTAGAAATTCGCTGCTCGGCTGACCCTGCAGGAGCAAACATATGCTAAAAATGTTCGTAGAATGAGATTTTCAGTGAAGAGCAGCCAGGCACATTGTAGCAAGTTTTACTTGTAAGTGGGGTTGGAAACGCTTTTCAGGCTCAATACTGGGCTCAAAACATGCAGCCCTGATGTCTCTCGTGATAGCAGGTGGTTAAGTAGAAATTCGCTGCTCGGCTGACCCTGCAGGAGCAAACGTATGCTAAAAATGTTCGTAGAATGAGATTTTCAGTGAAGAGCAGCCAGGCACATTTTAGCAAGTTTTACTTGTAGGGGGTTGGAAACGCTTTTCCATACTCAATAATGGGCTCAAAAGATGCAGCCCTGATGTCTCTCATGATAGCAGGTGGTTAAGTAGAAATTCGCTGCTCGGCTGATCCAGCAGGAGCAAACATATGCGAAAAATGTACGTAGAATGAGCTTTTCAGTGAAGAGCAGCCAGGCACATTTTAGCAAGTTTTACTTGTAAGTGGGGTTGGAAACGCTTTTCAGGCTCAGTACTGGGCTCAAAACATGCAGCCCTGATGTCTCTCATGATAGGAGGTGGTAAAGTAGAAATTCGCTGCTCGGCTGACCCTGCAGGAGCAAACGTATGCTAAAAATGTTCGTAGAATGAGATTTTCAGTGAAGAGCAGCCAGGCACATTTTAGCAAGTTTTACTTGTAAGTGGGGGTTGGAAACGCTTTTCAGGCTCAGTACTGGGCTCAAAAGATGCAGCCCTGATGTCTCTCATGATAGCAGGTGCTTAAGTAGAAATTCGCTGCTCGGCTGACCCTGCAGGAGCAAACGTATGCTAAAAATGTTCATAGAATGAGATTTTCAGTGAAGAGCAGCCAGGCACATTTTAGCAAGTTTTACTTGTAAGTGGGGTTGGAAACGCTTTTCAGGCTCAATACTGGGCTCAAAAGATGCAGCCCTGATGTCTCTCATGATAGCAGGTGGTTAAGTAGAAATTCGCTGCTCGGCTGACCCGGCAGGAACAAACGTATGCTAAAAATGTTCGTAGAATGAGCTTTTCAGTGAAGAGCAGCCAGGCACATTTTAGCAAGTTTTACTTGTACGTGGAGTTGGAAACGCTTTTCAGGCTCAGTACTGGGCTCAAAACATGCAGCCCTGATGTCTCTCATGATAACAGGTGGTTAAGTAGAAATTCGCTGCTCGGCTGACCCAGCAGGACCAAACGTATGCTAAAAATGTTCGTAGAATGATATTTTCAGTGAAGAGCAGCCAGGCACATTTTAGCAAGTTTTACTTGTAAGTGGGGTTGGAAACGCTTTTCAGGCTCAATACTTGGCTCAAAAGATACAGCCCTGATGTCTCTCATGATAGTAGGTGGTTAAGTAGAAATTCGCTGCTCGTCTGACCCTGCAGGAGCAAACGTATGCTAAAATTTTTCGTAGAATGAGATTTTCAGTGAAGAGCAGCCTGGCACATTTTAGCAAGTTTTACTTGTAAGTGCGGTTGGAAATGCTTTTCAGGCTCAATACTGGGCTCAAAAGATGCAGCCCTGATGTCTATCATGATAGCAGGTGGTTAAGTAGAAATTCGCTGCTCGGCTGACCCTGCAGGAGCAAACGTATGCTAAAAATGTTCGTAGAATGAGCTTTTCAGTGAAGAGCAGCCAGGCACATTTTAGCAAGTTTTACTTGTAAGTGGGGTTGGA
This sequence comes from Lissotriton helveticus, assembly GCF_964261635.1. Classification (NCBI taxonomy): domain Eukaryota; kingdom Metazoa; phylum Chordata; class Amphibia; order Caudata; family Salamandridae; genus Lissotriton; species Lissotriton helveticus. The sequence continues at coordinate 1,351,302,793 of NC_136061.1, read as the reverse complement.
AACGCTTTTCAGGCTCAGTACTGGGCTCAAAACATGCAGTCCTGATGTCTCTCATGATAGGAGGTGGTAAAGTAGAAATTCGCTGCTCGGCTGACCCTCCAGGAGCAAATGTATGCTAAAAATGTTCGTAGAATGAGATTTTCAGTGAAGAGCAGCCAGGCACATTTTTGCAAGTTTTACTTGTAAGTGGGGTTGGAAACGCTTTTCAGGCTCAGTACTGGGCTCAAAACATGCAGCCCTGATGTCTCTCATGATAGCAGGTGGTTAAGTAGAAATTCGCTGCTCGGCTGACCCTGCAGGAGCAAACGTATGCTAAAAATGTTCGTAGAATGAGATTTTCAGTGAAGAGCAGCCAGGCACATTTTAGCAAGTTTTACTTGTAAGTGGGGTTGGAAACGCTTTTCAGGCTCAATACTGGGCTCAAAAGATGCAGCCCTGATGTCTCTCATGATAGCAGGTGGTTAAGTAGAAATTCGCTGCTCGGCTGATCCAGCAGGAGCAAACATATGCGAAAAATGTACGTAGAATGAGCTTTTCAGTGAAGAGCAGCCAGGCACATTTTAGCAAGTTTTACTTGTAAGTGGGGTTGGAAATGCTTTTCAGGCTCAGTACTGGGCTCAAAACATGCAGCCCTGATGTCTCTCATGATAACAGGTGGTTAAGTAGAAATTCGCTGCTCGGCTGACCCAGCAGGACCAAACGTATGCTAAAAATGTTCGTAGAATGAGATTTTCAGTGAAGAGCAGCCAGGCACATTTTAGCAAGTTTTACTTGTAAGTGGGGTTGGAAACGCTTTTCAGGCTCAATACTTGGCTCAAAAGATGCAGCCCTGATGTCTCTCATGATAGTAGGTGGTTAAGTAGAAATTCGCTGCTCGGCTGACCCTGCAGGAGCAAACGTATGCTAAAAATGTTCGTAGAATGAGATTTTCAGTGAAGAGCAGCCTGGCACATTTTAGCAAGTTTTACTTGTAAGTGGGGTTGGAAACGCTTTTCAGGCTCAATACTGGGCTCAAAAGATGCAGCCCTGATGTCTCTCATGATAGCAGGTGGTTAAGTAGAAATTCGCTGCTCGGCTGACCCTGCAGGAGCAAACATATGCTAAAAATGTTCGTAGAATGAGATTTTCAGTGAAGAGCAGCCAGGCACATTTTAGCAAGTTTTACTTGTAAGTGGGGGTTGGAAACGCTTTTCAGGCTCAGTACTGGGCTCAAAAGATGCAGCCCTGATGTCTCTCATGATAGCAGGTGGTTAAGTAGAAATTGGCTGCTCGGTTGACCCTGCAGGATCAAACGTATGCTAAAAATGTTCGTAGAATGAGATTTTCAGTGAAGAGCAGCCAGGCACATTTTAGCAAGTTTTACTTGTACGTGGAGTTGGAAACGCTTTTCAGGCTCAGTACTGGGCTCAAAACATGCAGCCCTGATGTCTCTCATGATAGCAGGTGGTTAAGTAGAAATTCGCTGCTCGGCTGACCCAGCAGGAACAAACGTATGCCAAAAATGTACGTAGAATGAGATTTTCAGTGAATAGCAGCCAGGCACATTTTAGCAAGTTTTACTTGTAAGTGGGGATGGAAACGCTTTTTAGGCTCAGTACTGGGCTCAAAAGATGCAGCCCTGATGTCTCTCATGATAGCAGGTGGTTAAGTAGAAATTCGCTGCTCGGCTGACCCTGCAGGAGCAAACGTATGCTAAAAATGTTCGTAGAATGAGCTTTTCAGTGAAGAGCAGCCAGGCACATTTTAGCAAGTTTTACTTGTAAGTGGGGTTGGAAACGCTTTTCAGGCTCAGTACTGGGCTCAAAAGATGCAGTCCTGATGTCTCTCATGATAGGAGGTGGTTAAGTAGAAATTCGCTGCTCGGCTGACCCTGCAGGAGCAAACGTATGCTAAAAATGTTCGTAGAATGAGATTTTCAGTGAAGAGCAGCCAGGCACATTTTAGCAAGTTTTACTTGTAAGTGGGGTTGGAAACGCTTTTCAGGCTCAATACTGGGCTCAAAAGATGCAGCCCTGATGTCTCTCATGATAGCAGGTGGTTAAGTAGAAATTCGCTGCTCGGCTGACCCTGCAGGAGCAAACGTATGCTAAAAATGTTCGTAGAATGAGATTTTCAGTGAAGAGCAGCCAGGCACATTTTAGCAAGTTTTACTTGTAAGTGGGGTTGGAAACGCTTTTCAGGCCCAATACTGGGCTCAAAAGATGCAGCCCTGATGTCTCTCATGATAGCAGGTGGTTAAGTAGAAATTCGCTGCTCGGCTGATCCAGCAGGAGCAAACATATGCGAAAAATGTACGTATAATGAGCTTTTCAGTGAAGAGCAGCCAGGCACATTTTAGCAAGTTTTACTTGTACGTGGAGTTGGAAACGCTTTTCAGGCTCAGTACTGGGCTCAAAACATGCAGCCCTGATGTCTCTCATGACAGCAGGTGGTTAAGTAGAAATTCGCTGCTCGGCTGACCCAGCAGGACCAAACATATGCTAAAAATGTTCGTAGAATAAGATTTTCAGTGAAGAGCAGCCAGGCACATTTTAGCAAGTTTTACTTGTAAGTGGGGTTGGAAACGCTTTTCAGGCTCAATACTGGGCTCAAAAGATGCAGCCCTGATGTCTCTCATGATAGCAGGTGGTTAAGTAGAAATTCGCTGCTCGGCTGACCCTGCAGGAGCAAACGTATGCGAAAAATGTTCGTAGAATGAGATTTTCAGTGAAGAGCAGCCAGGCACATTTTAACAAGTGTTACTTGTAAGTGGGGTTGAAAACGCTTTTCAGGCTCAATACTGGGCTCAAAACATGCAGCCCTGATGTCTCTCATGATAGCACGTGGTTAAGTAGAAATTCGCTGCTCGGCTGACCCTGCAGGAGCAAACGTATGCTAAAAATGTTCGTAGAATGAGCTTTTCAGTGAAGAGCAGCCAGGCACATTTTAGCAAGTTTTACTTGTAGGGGGTTGGAAACGCTTTTCCATACTCAATACTGGGCTCAAAAGATGCAGCCCTGATGTCTCTCATGATAGCAGGTGGTTAAGTAGAAATTCGCTGCTCGGCTGATCCAGCAGGAGCAAACATATGCGAAAAATGTACGTAGAATGAGCTTTTCATTGAAGAGCAGCCAGGCACATTTTAGCAAGTTTTACTTGTAAGTGGGGTTGGAAACGCTTTTCAGGCTCAGTACTGGGCTCAAAACATGCAGTCCTGATGTCTCTCATGATAGGAGGTGGTAAAGTAGAAATTCGCTGCTCGGCTGACCCTGCAGGAGCAAATGTATGCTAAAAATGTTCGTAGAATGAGATTTTCAGTGAAGAGCAGCCAGGCACATTTTAGCAAGTTTTACTTGTAAGTGGGGTTGGAAACGCTTTTCAGGCTCAATACTGGGCTCAAAAGATGCAGCCCTGATGTCTCTCATGATAGCAGGTGGATAAGTAGAAATTCGCTGCTCGGCTGATCCAGCAGGAGCAAACATATGCGAAAAATGTACGTAGAATGAGCTTTTCAGTGAAGAGCAGCCAGGCACATTTTAGCAAGTTTTACTTGTACGTGGAGTTGGAAACGCTTTTCAGGCTCAGTACTGGGCTCAAAACATGCAGCCCTGATGTCTCTCATGATAGCAGGTGGTTAAGTAGAAATTCGCGGCTCGGCTGACCCTGCAGGAGCAAACGTATGCTAAAAATGTTCGTAGAATGAGATTTTCAGTGAAGAGCAGCCAGGCACATTTTAGCAAGTTTTACTTGTAAGTGGGGTTGGAAACGCTTTTCAGGCTCAATACTGGGCTCAAAAGATGCAGCCCTGATGTCTCTCATGATAGCAGGTGGTTAAGTAGAAATTCGCTGCTCGGCTGATCCAGCAGGAGCAAACATATGCGAAAAATGTACGTAGAATGAGCTTTTCAGTGAAGAGCAGCCAGGCACATTTTAGCAAGTTTTATTTGTACGTGGAGTTGGAAACGCTTTTCAGGCTCAGTACTGGGCTCAAAACATGCAGCCCTGATGTCTCTCATGATAGCAGGTGGTTAAGTAGAAATTCGCTGCTCGGCTGACCCAGCAGGACCAAACGTATGCTAAAAATGTTCGTAGAATGAGATTTTCAGTGAAGAGCAGCCAGGCACATTTTAGCAAGTTTTACTTGTAAGTGGGGTTGGAAACGCTTTTCAGGCTCAATACTGGGCTCAAAAGATGCAGCCCTGATGTCTCTCATGATAGCAGGTGGTTAAGTAGAAATTCGCTGCTCGGCTGACCCTGCAGGAGCAAACGTATGCGAAAAATGTTCGTAGAATGAGATTTTCAGTGAAGAGCAGCCAGGCACATTTTAGCAAGTTTTACTTGTAAGTGGGGTTGGAAACGCTTTTCAGGCTCAATACTGGGCTCAAAACATGCAGCCCTGATGTCTCTCATGATAGCACGTGGTTAAGTAGAAATTCGCTGCTCGGCTGACCCTGCAGGAGCAAACGTATGCTAAAAATGTTCGTAGAATGAGCTTTTCAGTGAAGAGCAGCCAGGCACATTTTAGCAAGTTTTACTTGTAGGGGGTTGGAAACGCTTTTCCATACTCAATACTGGGCTCAAAAGATGCAGCCCTGATGTCTCTCATGATAGCAGGTGGTTAAGTAGAAATTCGCTGCTCGGCTGATCCAGCAGGAGCAAACATATGCAAAAAATGTACGTAGAATGAGCTTTTCAGTGAAGAGCAGCCAGGCACATTTTAGCAAGTTTTACTTGTAAGTGGGGTTGGAAACGCTTTTCAGGCTCAGTACTGGGCTCAAAACATGCAGTCCTGATGTCTCTCATGATAGGAGGTGGTAAAGTAGAAATTCGCTGCTCGGCTGACCCTGCAGGAGCAAATGTATGCTAAAAATGTTCGTAGAATGAGATTTTCAGTGAAGAGCAGCCAAGCACATTGTAGCAAGTTTTACTTGTAAGTGGGGTTGGAAACGCTTTTCAGGCTCAATACTGGGCTCAAAACATGCAGCCCTGATGTCTCTCGTGATAGCAGGTGGTTAAGTAGAAATTCGCTGCTCGGCTGACCCTGCAGGAGCAAACGTATGCTAAAAATGTTCGTAGAATGAGATTTTCAGTGAAGAGCAGCCAGGCACATTTTAGCAAGTTTTACTTGTAGGGGGTTGGAAACGCTTTTCCATACTCAATAATGGGCTCAAAAGATGCAGCCCTGATGTCTCTCATGATAGCAGGTGGTTAAGTAGAAATTCGCTGCTCGGCTGATCCAGCAGGAGCAAACATATGCGAAAAATGTACGTAGAATGAGCTTTTCAGTGAAGAGCAGCCAGGCACATTTTAGCAAGTTTTACTTGTAAGTGGGGTTGGAAACGCTTTTCAGGCTCAGTACTGGGCTCAAAACATGCAGCCCTGATGTCTCTCATGATAGGAGGTGGTAAAGTAGAAATTCGCTGCTCGGCTGACCCTGCAGGAGCAAACGTATGCTAAAAATGTTCGTAGAATGAGATTTTCAGTGAAGAGCAGCCAGGCACATTTTAGCAAGTTTTACTTGTAAGTGGGGGTTGGAAACGCTTTTCAGGCTCAGTACTGGGCTCAAAAGATGCAGCCCTGATGTCTCTCATGATAGCAGGTGCTTAAGTAGAAATTCGCTGCTCGGCTGACCCTGCAGGAGCAAACGTATGCTAAAAATGTTCATAGAATGAGATTTTCAGTGAAGAGCAGCCAGGCACATTTTAGCAAGTTTTACTTGTAAGTGGGGTTGGAAACGCTTTTCAGGCTCAATACTGGGCTCAAAAGATGCAGCCCTGATGTCTCTCATGATAGCAGGTGGTTAAGTAGAAATTCGCTGCTCGGCTGACCCGGCAGGAACAAACGTATGCTAAAAATGTTCGTAGAATGAGCTTTTCAGTGAAGAGCAGCCAGGCACATTTTAGCAAGTTTTACTTGTACGTGGAGTTGGAAACGCTTTTCAGGCTCAGTACTGGGCTCAAAACATGCAGCCCTGATGTCTCTCATGATAACAGGTGGTTAAGTAGAAATTCGCTGCTCGGCTGACCCAGCAGGACCAAACGTATGCTAAAAATGTTCGTAGAATGATATTTTCAGTGAAGAGCAGCCAGGCACATTTTAGCAAGTTTTACTTGTAAGTGGGGTTGGAAACGCTTTTCAGGCTCAATACTTGGCTCAAAAGATACAGCCCTGATGTCTCTCATGATAGTAGGTGGTTAAGTAGAAATTCGCTGCTCGTCTGACCCTGCAGGAGCAAACGTATGCTAAAATTTTTCGTAGAATGAGATTTTCAGTGAAGAGCAGCCTGGCACATTTTAGCAAGTTTTACTTGTAAGTGCGGTTGGAAATGCTTTTCAGGCTCAATACTGGGCTCAAAAGATGCAGCCCTGATGTCTATCATGATAGCAGGTGGTTAAGTAGAAATTCGCTGCTCGGCTGACCCTGCAGGAGCAAACGTATGCTAAAAATGTTCGTAGAATGAGATTTTCAGTGAAGAGCAGCCAGGCACATTTTAGCAAGTTTTACTTGTAAGTGGGGATGGAAACGCTTTTTAGGCTCAGTACTGGGCTCAAAAGATGCAGCCCTGATGTCTCTCATGATAGCAGGTGGTTAAGTAGAAATTCGCTGCTCGGCTGACCCTGCAGGAGCAAACGTATGCTAAAAATGTCCGTAGAATGAGCTTTTCAGTGAAGAGCAGCCAGGCACATTTTAGCAAGTTTTACTTGTAGGGGGTTGGAAACGCTTTTCCATACTCAATAATGGGCTCAAAAGATGCAGCCCTGATGTCTCTCATGATAGCAGGTGGTTAAGTAGAAATTCGCTGCTCGGCTGATCCAGCAGGAGCAAACATATGCGAAAAATGTACGTAGAATGAGCTTTTCAGTGAAGAGCAGCCAGGCACATTTTAGCAAGTTTTACTTGTAAGTGGGGTTGGAAACGCTTTTCAGGCTCAGTACTGGGCTCAAAACATGCAGTCCTGATGTCTCTCATGATAGGAGGTGGTAAAGTAGAAATTCGCTGCTTGGCTGACCCTCCAGGAGCAAATGTATGTTAAAATGTTCGTAGAATAAGATTTTCAGTGAAGAGCAGCCAGGCACATTTTAGCAAGTTTTACTTGTAAGTGGGGTTGGAAACGCTTTTCAGGCTCAATACTGGGCTCAAAAGATGCAGCCCTGATGTCTCTCATGATAGCAGGTGGTTAAGTAGAAATTCGCTGCTCGGCTGATCCAGCAGGAGCAAACATATGCTAAAAATTTTCGTAGAATGAGATTTTCAGTGAAGAGCAGCCAGGCACATTGTAGCAAGTTTTACTTGTAAGTGGGGTTGGAAACGCTTTTCGGCTCAATACTGGGCTCAAAACATGCAGCCCTGATGTCTCTCGTGATAGCAGTTGGTTAAGTAGAAATTCGCTGCTCGGCTGACCCTGCAGGAGCAAACGTATGCTAAAAATGTTCGTAGAATGAGATTTTCAGTGAAGAGCAGCCAGGCACATTTTAGCAAGTTTTACTTGTAAGTGGGGTTGGAAACGCTTTTCAGGCTCAATACTGGGCTCAAAAGATGCAGCCCTGATGTCTCTCATGATAGCAGGTGGTTAAGTAGAAATTCGCTGCTCGGCTGATCCAGCAGGAGCAAACATATGCGAAAAATGTACGTAGAATGAGCTTTTCAGTGAAGAGCAGCCAGGCACATTTTAGCAAGTTTTAAATGTAAGTGGGGTTGGAAACGCTTTTCAGGCTCAATACTGGGCTCAAAAGATGCAGCCCTGATGTCTCTCATGATAGCAGGTGGTTAAGTAGAAATTCGCTGCTCGGCTGACCCGGCAGGAACAAATGTATGCCAAAAATGTACGTAGAATGAGATTTTCAGTGAATAGCAGCCAGGCACATTTTAGCAAGTTTTACTTGTAAGTGGGGATGGAAACGCTTTTCAGGCTCAGTACTGGGCTCAAAAGATGCAGCCCTGATGTCTCTCATGATAGCAGGTGGTTAAGTAGAAATTCGCTGCTCGGCTGACCCTGCAGGAGCAAACGTATGCTAAAAATGTTCGTAGAATGAGATTTTCAGTGAAGAGCAGCCAGGCACATTTTAGCAAGTTTTACTTGTATGTGGGGTTGGAAACGCTTTTCAGGCTCAGTACTGGGCTCAAAAGATGCAGCCCTGATGTCTCTCATGATAGCAGGTGGTTTAGTAGAAATTCGCTGCTCGGCTGACCCTGCAGGAGCAAACGTATGCTAAAAATGTTCGTAGAATGAGATTTTCAGTGAAGAGCAGCCAGGCACATTTTAGCATGTTTTACTTGTAGGGGGTTGGAAACGCTTTTCCATACTCAATAATGGGCTGAAAAGATGCAGCCCTGATGTCTCTCATGATAGCAGGTGGTTAAGTAGAAATTCGCTGCTCGGCTGATCCAGCAGGAGCAAACATATGCGAAAAATGTACGTAGAATGAGCTTTTCAGTGAAGAGCAGCCAGGCACATTTTAGCAAGTTTTACTTGTAAGTGGGGTTGGAAACGCTTTTCAGGCTCAGTACTGGGCTCAAAACATGCAGTCCTGATGTCTCTCATGATAGGAGGTGGTAAAGTAGAAATTCGCTGCTCGGCTGACCCTCCAGGAGCAAATGTATGCTAAAAATGTTCGTAGAATGAGATTTTCAGTGAAGAGCAGCCAGGCACATTTTAGCAAGTTTTACTTGTAAGTGGGGTTGGAAACGCTTTTCAGGCTCAGTACTGGGCTCAAAAGATGCAGCCCTGATGTCTCTCATGATAGCAGGTGGTTAAGTAGAAATTCGCTGCTCGGCTGACCCTGCAGGAGCAAACGTATGCTAAAAATGTTCGTAGAATGAGCTTTTCAGTGAAGAGCAGCCAGGCACATTTTAGCAAGTTTTACTTGTAGGGGGTTGGAAACGCTTTTCCATACTCAATACTGGGCTCAAAAGATGCAGCCCTGATGTCTCTCATGATAGCAGGTGGTTAAGTAGAAATTCGCTGCTCGGCTGATCCAGCAGGAGCAAACATATGCAAAAAATGTACGTAGAATGAGCTTTTCAGTGAAGAGCAGCCAGGCACATTTTAGCAAGTTTTACTTGTAAGTGGGGTTGGAAACGCTTTTCAGGCTCAGTACTGGGCTCAAAACATGCAGTCCTGATGTCTCTCATGATAGGAGGTGGTAAAGTAGAAATTCGCTGCTCGGCTGACCCTGCAGGAGCAAATGTATGCTAAAAATGTTCGTAGAATGAGATTTTCAGTGAAGAGCAGCCAGGCACATTTTAGCAAGTTTTACTTGTAAGTGGGGTTGGAAACGCTTTTCAGGCTCAGTACTGGGCTCAAAACATGCAGCCCTGATGTCTCTCATGATAGCAGGTGGTTAAGTAGAAATTCGCTGCTCGGCTGACCCTGCAGGAGCAAACATATGCTAAAAATGTTCGTAGAATGAGATTTTCAGTGAAGAGCAGCCAGGCACATTGTAGCAAGTTTTACTTGTAAGTGGGGTTGGAAACGCTTTTCAGGCTCAATACTGGGCTCAAAACATGCAGCCCTGATGTCTCTCGTGATAGCAGGTGGTTAAGTAGAAATTCGCTGCTCGGCTGACCCTGCAGGAGCAAACGTATGCTAAAAATGTTCGTAGAATGAGATTTTCAGTGAAGAGCAGCCAGGCACATTTTAGCAAGTTTTACTTGTAGGGGGTTGGAAACGCTTTTCCATACTCAATAATGGGCTCAAAAGATGCAGCCCTGATGTCTCTCATGATAGCAGGTGGTTAAGTAGAAATTCGCTGCTCGGCTGATCCAGCAGGAGCAAACATATGCGAAAAATGTACGTAGAATGAGCTTTTCAGTGAAGAGCAGCCAGGCACATTTTAGCAAGTTTTACTTGTAAGTGGGGTTGGAAACGCTTTTCAGGCTCAGTACTGGGCTCAAAACATGCAGCCCTGATGTCTCTCATGATAGGAGGTGGTAAAGTAGAAATTCGCTGCTCGGCTGACCCTGCAGGAGCAAACGTATGCTAAAAATGTTCGTAGAATGAGATTTTCAGTGAAGAGCAGCCAGGCACATTTTAGCAAGTTTTACTTGTAAGTGGGGGTTGGAAACGCTTTTCAGGCTCAGTACTGGGCTCAAAAGATGCAGCCCTGATGTCTCTCATGATAGCAGGTGCTTAAGTAGAAATTCGCTGCTCGGCTGACCCTGCAGGAGCAAACGTATGCTAAAAATGTTCATAGAATGAGATTTTCAGTGAAGAGCAGCCAGGCACATTTTAGCAAGTTTTACTTGTAAGTGGGGTTGGAAACGCTTTTCAGGCTCAATACTGGGCTCAAAAGATGCAGCCCTGATGTCTCTCATGATAGCAGGTGGTTAAGTAGAAATTCGCTGCTCGGCTGACCCGGCAGGAACAAACGTATGCTAAAAATGTTCGTAGAATGAGCTTTTCAGTGAAGAGCAGCCAGGCACATTTTAGCAAGTTTTACTTGTACGTGGAGTTGGAAACGCTTTTCAGGCTCAGTACTGGGCTCAAAACATGCAGCCCTGATGTCTCTCATGATAACAGGTGGTTAAGTAGAAATTCGCTGCTCGGCTGACCCAGCAGGACCAAACGTATGCTAAAAATGTTCGTAGAATGATATTTTCAGTGAAGAGCAGCCAGGCACATTTTAGCAAGTTTTACTTGTAAGTGGGGTTGGAAACGCTTTTCAGGCTCAATACTTGGCTCAAAAGATACAGCCCTGATGTCTCTCATGATAGTAGGTGGTTAAGTAGAAATTCGCTGCTCGTCTGACCCTGCAGGAGCAAACGTATGCTAAAATTTTTCGTAGAATGAGATTTTCAGTGAAGAGCAGCCTGGCACATTTTAGCAAGTTTTACTTGTAAGTGCGGTTGGAAATGCTTTTCAGGCTCAATACTGGGCTCAAAAGATGCAGCCCTGATGTCTATCATGATAGCAGGTGGTTAAGTAGAAATTCGCTGCTCGGCTGACCCTGCAGGAGCAAACGTATGCTAAAAATGTTCGTAGAATGAGCTTTTCAGTGAAGAGCAGCCAGGCACATTTTAGCAAGTTTTACTTGTAAGTGGGGTTGGAAACGCTTTTCAGGCTCAGTACTGGGCTCAAAACATGCAGTCCTGATGTCTCTCATGATAGGAGGTGGTAAAGTAGAAATTCGCTGCTCGGCTGACCCTCCAGGAGCAAATGTATGCTAAAAATGTTCGTAGAATGAGATTTTCAGTGAAGAGCAGCCAGGCACATTTTTGCAAGTTTTACTTGTAAGTGGGGTTGGAAACGCTTTTCAGGCTCAGTACTGGGCTCAAAACATGCAGCCCTGATGTCTCTCATGATAGCAGGTGGTTAAGTAGAAATTCGCTGCTCGGCTGACCCTGCAGGAGCAAACGTATGCTAAAAATGTTCGTAGAATGAGATTTTCAGTGAAGAGCAGCCAGGCACATTTTAGCAAGTTTTACTTGTAAGTGGGGTTGGAAACGCTTTTCAGGCTCAATACTGGGCTCAAAAGATGCAGCCCTGATGTCTCTCATGATAGCAGGTGGTTAAGTAGAAATTCGCTGCTCGGCTGATCCAGCAGGAGCAAACATATGCGAAAAATGTACGTAGAATGAGCTTTTCAGTGAAGAGCAGCCAGGCACATTTTAGCAAGTTTTACTTGTAAGTGGGGTTGGAAATGCTTTTCAGGCTCAGTACTGGGCTCAAAACATGCAGCCCTGATGTCTCTCATGATAACAGGTGGTTAAGTAGAAATTCGCTGCTCGGCTGACCCAGCAGGACCAAACGTATGCTAAAAATGTTCGTAGAATGAGATTTTCAGTGAAGAGCAGCCAGGCACATTTTAGCAAGTTTTACTTGTAAGTGGGGTTGGAAACGCTTTTCAGGCTCAATACTTGGCTCAAAAGATGCAGCCCTGATGTCTCTCATGATAGTAGGTGGTTAAGTAGAAATTCGCTGCTCGGCTGACCCTGCAGGAGCAAACGTATGCTAAAAATGTTCGTAGAATGAGATTTTCAGTGAAGAGCAGCCTGGCACATTTTAGCAAGTTTTACTTGTAAGTGGGGTTGGAAACGCTTTTCAGGCTCAATACTGGGCTCAAAAGATGCAGCCCTGATGTCTCTCATGATAGCAGGTGGTTAAGTAGAAATTCGCTGCTCGGCTGACCCTGCAGGAGCAAACATATGCTAAAAATGTTCGTAGAATGAGATTTTCAGTGAAGAGCAGCCAGGCACATTTTAGCAAGTTTTACTTGTAAGTGGGGGTTGGAAACGCTTTTCAGGCTCAGTACTGGGCTCAAAAGATGCAGCCCTGATGTCTCTCATGATAGCAGGTGGTTAAGTAGAAATTGGCTGCTCGGTTGACCCTGCAGGATCAAACGTATGCTAAAAATGTTCGTAGAATGAGATTTTCAGTGAAGAGCAGCCAGGCACATTTTAGCAAGTTTTACTTGTACGTGGAGTTGGAAACGCTTTTCAGGCTCAGTACTGGGCTCAAAACATGCAGCCCTGATGTCTCTCATGATAGCAGGTGGTTAAGTAGAAATTCGCTGCTCGGCTGACCCAGCAGGAACAAACGTATGCCAAAAATGTACGTAGAATGAGATTTTCAGTGAATAGCAGCCAGGCACATTTTAGCAAGTTTTACTTGTAAGTGGGGATGGAAACGCTTTTTAGGCTCAGTACTGGGCTCAAAAGATGCAGCCCTGATGTCTCTCATGATAGCAGGTGGTTAAGTAGAAATTCGCTGCTCGGCTGACCCTGCAGGAGCAAACGTATGCTAAAAATGTTCGTAGAATGAGCTTTTCAGTGAAGAGCAGCCAGGCACATTTTAGCAAGTTTTACTTGTAAGTGGGGTTGGAAACGCTTTTCAGGCTCAGTACTGGGCTCAAAAGATGCAGTCCTGATGTCTCTCATGATAGGAGGTGGTTAAGTAGAAATTCGCTGCTCGGCTGACCCTGCAGGAGCAAACGTATGCTAAAAATGTTCGTAGAATGAGATTTTCAGTGAAGAGCAGCCAGGCACATTTTAGCAAGTTTTACTTGTAAGTGGGGTTGGAAACGCTTTTCAGGCTCAATACTGGGCTCAAAAGATGCAGCCCTGATGTCTCTCATGATAGCAGGTGGTTAAGTAGAAATTCGCTGCTCGGCTGACCCTGCAGGAGCAAACGTATGCTAAAAATGTTCGTAGAATGAGATTTTCAGTGAAGAGCAGCCAGGCACATTTTAGCAAGTTTTACTTGTAAGTGGGGTTGGAAACGCTTTTCAGGCCCAATACTGGGCTCAAAAGATGCAGCCCTGATGTCTCTCATGATAGCAGGTGGTTAAGTAGAAATTCGCTGCTCGGCTGATCCAGCAGGAGCAAACATATGCGAAAAATGTACGTATAATGAGCTTTTCAGTGAAGAGCAGCCAGGCACATTTTAGCAAGTTTTACTTGTACGTGGAGTTGGAAACGCTTTTCAGGCTCAGTACTGGGCTCAAAACATGCAGCCCTGATGTCTCTCATGACAGCAGGTGGTTAAGTAGAAATTCGCTGCTCGGCTGACCCAGCAGGACCAAACATATGCTAAAAATGTTCGTAGAATGAGATTTTCAGTGAAGAGCAGCCAGGCACATTTTAGCAAGTTTTACTTGTAAGTGGGGTTGGAAACGCTTTTCAGGCTCAATACTGGGCTCAAAAGATGCAGCCCTGATGTCTCTCATGATAGCAGGTGGTTAAGTAGAAATTCGCTGCTCGGCTGACCCTGCAGGAGCAAACGTATGCGAAAAATGTTCGTAGAATGAGATTTTCAGTGAAGAGCAGCCAGGCACATTTTAACAAGTGTTACTTGTAAGTGGGGTTGAAAACGCTTTTCAGGCTCAATACTGGGCTCAAAACATGCAGCCCTGATGTCTCTCATGATAGCACGTGGTTAAGTAGAAATTCGCTGCTCGGCTGACCCTGCAGGAGCAAACGTATGCTAAAAATGTTCGTAGAATGAGCTTTTCAGTGAAGAGCAGCCAGGCACATTTTAGCAAGTTTTACTTGTAGGGGGTTGGAAACGCTTTTCCATACTCAATACTGGGCTCAAAAGATGCAGCCCTGATGTCTCTCATGATAGCAGGTGGTTAAGTAGAAATTCGCTGCTCGGCTGATCCAGCAGGAGCAAACATATGCGAAAAATGTACGTAGAATGAGCTTTTCATTGAAGAGCAGCCAGGCACATTTTAGCAAGTTTTACTTGTAAGTGGGGTTGGAAACGCTTTTCAGGCTCAGTACTGGGCTCAAAACATGCAGTCCTGATGTCTCTCATGATAGGAGGTGGTAAAGTAGAAATTCGCTGCTCGGCTGACCCTGCAGGAGCAAATGTATGCTAAAAATGTTCGTAGAATGAGATTTTCAGTGAAGAGCAGCCAGGCACATTTTAGCAAGTTTTACTTGTAAGTGGGGTTGGAAACGCTTTTCAGGCTCAATACTGGGCTCAAAAGATGCAGCCCTGATGTCTCTCATGATAGCAGGTGGATAAGTAGAAATTCGCTGCTCGGCTGATCCAGCAGGAGCAAACATATGCGAAAAATGTACGTAGAATGAGCTTTTCAGTGAAGAGCAGCCAGGCACATTTTAGCAAGTTTTACTTGTACGTGGAGTTGGAAACGCTTTTCAGGCTCAGTACTGGGCTCAAAACATGCAGCCCTGATGTCTCTCATGATAGCAGGTGGTTAAGTAGAAATTCGCGGCTCGGCTGACCCTGCAGGAGCAAACGTATGCTAAAAATGTTCGTAGAATGAGATTTTCAGTGAAGAGCAGCCAGGCACATTTTAGCAAGTTTTACTTGTAAGTGGGGTTGGAAACGCTTTTCAGGCTCAATACTGGGCTCAAAAGATGCAGCCCTGATGTCTCTCATGATAGCAGGTGGTTAAGTAGAAATTCGCTGCTCGGCTGATCCAGCAGGAGCAAACATATGCGAAAAATGTACGTAGAATGAGCTTTTCAGTGAAGAGCAGCCAGGCACATTTTAGCAAGTTTTATTTGTACGTGGAGTTGGAAACGCTTTTCAGGCTCAGTACTGGGCTCAAAACATGCAGCCCTGATGTCTCTCATGATAGCAGGTGGTTAAGTAGAAATTCGCTGCTCGGCTGACCCAGCAGGACCAAACGTATGCTAAAAATGTTCGTAGAATGAGATTTTCAGTGAAGAGCAGCCAGGCACATTTTAGCAAGTTTTACTTGTAAGTGGGGTTGGAAACGCTTTTCAGGCTCAATACTGGGCTCAAAAGATGCAGCCCTGATGTCTCTCATGATAGCAGGTGGTTAAGTAGAAATTCGCTGCTCGGCTGACCCTGCAGGAGCAAACGTATGCGAAAAATGTTCGTAGAATGAGATTTTCAGTGAAGAGCAGCCAGGCACATTTTAGCAAGTTTTACTTGTAAGTGGGGTTGGAAACGCTTTTCAGGCTCAATACTGGGCTCAAAACATGCAGCCCTGATGTCTCTCATGATAGCACGTGGTTAAGTAGAAATTCGCTGCTCGGCTGACCCTGCAGGAGCAAACGTATGCTAAAAATGTTCGTAGAATGAGCTTTTCAGTGAAGAGCAGCCAGGCACATTTTAGCAAGTTTTACTTGTAGGGGGTTGGAAACGCTTTTCCATACTCAATACTGGGCTCAAAAGATGCAGCCCTGATGTCTCTCATGATAGCAGGTGGTTAAGTAGAAATTCGCTGCTCGGCTGATCCAGCAGGAGCAAACATATGCAAAAAATGTACGTAGAATGAGCTTTTCAGTGAAGAGCAGCCAGGCACATTTTAGCAAGTTTTACTTGTAAGTGGGGTTGGAAACGCTTTTCAGGCTCAGTACTGGGCTCAAAACATGCAGTCCTGATGTCTCTCATGATAGGAGGTGGTAAAGTAGAAATTCGCTGCTCGGCTGACCCTGCAGGAGCAAATGTATGCTAAAAATGTTCGTAGAATGAGATTTTCAGTGAAGAGCAGCCAAGCACATTGTAGCAAGTTTTACTTGTAAGTGGGGTTGGAAACGCTTTTCAGGCTCAATACTGGGCTCAAAACATGCAGCCCTGATGTCTCTCGTGATAGCAGGTGGTTAAGTAGAAATTCGCTGCTCGGCTGACCCTGCAGGAGCAAACGTATGCTAAAAATGTTCGTAGAATGAGATTTTCAGTGAAGAGCAGCCAGGCACATTTTAGCAAGTTTTACTTGTAGGGGGTTGGAAACGCTTTTCCATACTCAATAATGGGCTCAAAAGATGCAGCCCTGATGTCTCTCATGATAGCAGGTGGTTAAGTAGAAATTCGCTGCTCGGCTGATCCAGCAGGAGCAAACATATGCGAAAAATGTACGTAGAATGAGCTTTTCAGTGAAGAGCAGCCAGGCACATTTTAGCAAGTTTTACTTGTAAGTGGGGTTGGAAACGCTTTTCAGGCTCAGTACTGGGCTCAAAACATGCAGCCCTGATGTCTCTCATGATAGGAGGTGGTAAAGTAGAAATTCGCTGCTCGGCTGACCCTGCAGGAGCAAACGTATGCTAAAAATGTTCGTAGAATGAGATTTTCAGTGAAGAGCAGCCAGGCACATTTTAGCAAGTTTTACTTGTAAGTGGGGGTTGGAAACGCTTTTCAGGCTCAGTACTGGGCTCAAAAGATGCAGCCCTGATGTCTCTCATGATAGCAGGTGCTTAAGTAGAAATTCGCTGCTCGGCTGACCCTGCAGGAGCAAACGTATGCTAAAAATGTTCATAGAATGAGATTTTCAGTGAAGAGCAGCCAGGCACATTTTAGCAAGTTTTACTTGTAAGTGGGGTTGGAAACGCTTTTCAGGCTCAATACTGGGCTCAAAAGATGCAGCCCTGATGTCTCTCATGATAGCAGGTGGTTAAGTAGAAATTCGCTGCTCGGCTGACCCGGCAGGAACAAACGTATGCTAAAAATGTTCGTAGAATGAGCTTTTCAGTGAAGAGCAGCCAGGCACATTTTAGCAAGTTTTACTTGTACGTGGAGTTGGAAACGCTTTTCAGGCTCAGTACTGGGCTCAAAACATGCAGCCCTGATGTCTCTCATGATAACAGGTGGTTAAGTAGAAATTCGCTGCTCGGCTGACCCAGCAGGACCAAACGTATGCTAAAAATGTTCGTAGAATGATATTTTCAGTGAAGAGCAGCCAGGCACATTTTAGCAAGTTTTACTTGTAAGTGGGGTTGGAAACGCTTTTCAGGCTCAATACTTGGCTCAAAAGATACAGCCCTGATGTCTCTCATGATAGTAGGTGGTTAAGTAGAAATTCGCTGCTCGTCTGACCCTGCAGGAGCAAACGTATGCTAAAATTTTTCGTAGAATGAGATTTTCAGTGAAGAGCAGCCTGGCACATTTTAGCAAGTTTTACTTGTAAGTGCGGTTGGAAATGCTTTTCAGGCTCAATACTGGGCTCAAAAGATGCAGCCCTGATGTCTATCATGATAGCAGGTGGTTAAGTAGAAATTCGCTGCTCGGCTGACCCTGCAGGAGCAAACGTATGCTAAAAATGTTCGTAGAATGAGATTTTCAGTGAAGAGCAGCCAGGCACATTTTAGCAAGTTTTACTTGTAAGTGGGGATGGAAACGCTTTTTAGGCTCAGTACTGGGCTCAAAAGATGCAGCCCTGATGTCTCTCATGATAGCAGGTGGTTAAGTAGAAATTCGCTGCTCGGCTGACCCTGCAGGAGCAAACGTATGCTAAAAATGTCCGTAGAATGAGCTTTTCAGTGAAGAGCAGCCAGGCACATTTTAGCAAGTTTTACTTGTAGGGGGTTGGAAACGCTTTTCCATACTCAATAATGGGCTCAAAAGATGCAGCCCTGATGTCTCTCATGATAGCAGGTGGTTAAGTAGAAATTCGCTGCTCGGCTGATCCAGCAGGAGCAAACATATGCGAAAAATGTACGTAGAATGAGCTTTTCAGTGAAGAGCAGCCAGGCACATTTTAGCAAGTTTTACTTGTAAGTGGGGTTGGAAACGCTTTTCAGGCTCAGTACTGGGCTCAAAACATGCAGTCCTGATGTCTCTCATGATAGGAGGTGGTAAAGTAGAAATTCGCTGCTTGGCTGACCCTCCAGGAGCAAATGTATGTTAAAATGTTCGTAGAATAAGATTTTCAGTGAAGAGCAGCCAGGCACATTTTAGCAAGTTTTACTTGTAAGTGGGGTTGGAAACGCTTTTCAGGCTCAATACTGGGCTCAAAAGATGCAGCCCTGATGTCTCTCATGATAGCAGGTGGTTAAGTAGAAATTCGCTGCTCGGCTGATCCAGCAGGAGCAAACATATGCTAAAAATTTTCGTAGAATGAGATTTTCAGTGAAGAGCAGCCAGGCACATTGTAGCAAGTTTTACTTGTAAGTGGGGTTGGAAACGCTTTTCGGCTCAATACTGGGCTCAAAACATGCAGCCCTGATGTCTCTCGTGATAGCAGTTGGTTAAGTAGAAATTCGCTGCTCGGCTGACCCTGCAGGAGCAAACGTATGCTAAAAATGTTCGTAGAATGAGATTTTCAGTGAAGAGCAGCCAGGCACATTTTAGCAAGTTTTACTTGTAAGTGGGGTTGGAAACGCTTTTCAGGCTCAATACTGGGCTCAAAAGATGCAGCCCTGATGTCTCTCATGATAGCAGGTGGTTAAGTAGAAATTCGCTGCTCGGCTGATCCAGCAGGAGCAAACATATGCGAAAAATGTACGTAGAATGAGCTTTTCAGTGAAGAGCAGCCAGGCACATTTTAGCAAGTTTTAAATGTAAGTGGGGTTGGAAACGCTTTTCAGGCTCAATACTGGGCTCAAAAGATGCAGCCCTGATGTCTCTCATGATAGCAGGTGGTTAAGTAGAAATTCGCTGCTCGGCTGACCCGGCAGGAACAAATGTATGCCAAAAATGTACGTAGAATGAGATTTTCAGTGAATAGCAGCCAGGCACATTTTAGCAAGTTTTACTTGTAAGTGGGGATGGAAACGCTTTTCAGGCTCAGTACTGGGCTCAAAAGATGCAGCCCTGATGTCTCTCATGATAGCAGGTGGTTAAGTAGAAATTCGCTGCTCGGCTGACCCTGCAGGAGCAAACGTATGCTAAAAATGTTCGTAGAATGAGATTTTCAGTGAAGAGCAGCCAGGCACATTTTAGCAAGTTTTACTTGTATGTGGGGTTGGAAACGCTTTTCAGGCTCAGTACTGGGCTCAAAAGATGCAGCCCTGATGTCTCTCATGATAGCAGGTGGTTTAGTAGAAATTCGCTGCTCGGCTGACCCTGCAGGAGCAAACGTATGCTAAAAATGTTCGTAGAATGAGATTTTCAGTGAAGAGCAGCCAGGCACATTTTAGCATGTTTTACTTGTAAGTGGGGTTGGAAACGCTTTTCAGGCTCAATACTGGGCTCAAAACATGCAGCCCTGATGTCTCTTATGATAGCACGTGGTTAAGTAGAAATTCGCTGCTCGGCTGACCCTGCAGGAGCAAACGTATGCTAAAAATGTTTGTAGAATGAGCTTTTCAGTGAAGAGCAGCCAGGCACATTTTAGCAAGTTTTACTTGTAGGGGGTTGGAAACGCTTTTCCATACTCAATAATGGGCTTAAAAGATGCAGCCCTGATGTCTCTCATGATAGCAGGTGGTTAAGTAGAAATTCGCTGCTCGGCTGATCCAGCAGGAGCAAACATATGCGAAAAATGTACGTAGAATGAGCTTTTCAGTGAAGAGCAGCCAGGCACATTTTAGCAAGTTTTACTTGTAAGTGGGGTTGGAAACGCTTTTCAGGCTCAGTACTGGGCTCAAAACATGCAGTCCTGATGTCTCTCATGATAGGAGGTGGTAAAGTAGAAATTCGCTGCTCGGCTGACCCTCCAGGAGCAAATGTATGCTAAAAATGTTCGTAGAATGAGATTTTCAGTGAAGAGCAGCCAGGCACATTTTAGCAAGTTTTACTTGTAAGTGGGGTTGGAAACGCTTTTCAGGCTCAGTACTGGGCTCAAAAGATGCAGCCCTGATGTCTCTCATGATAGCAGGTGGTTAAGTAGAAATTCGCTGCTCGGCTGACCCTGCAGGAGCAAACGTATGCTAAAAATGTTCGTAGAATGAGATTTTCAGTGAAGAGCAGCCAGGCACATTTTAGCAAGTTTTACTTGTAAGTGGGGTTGGAAACGCTTTTCAAGCTCAATACTGGGCTCAAAACATGCAGCCCTGATGTCTCTCATGATAGCACGTGGTTAAGTAGAAATTAGCTGCTCGGCTGACCCTGCAGGAGCAAACGTATGCTAAAAATGTTCGTAGAATGAGCTTTTCAGTGAAGAGCAGCCAGGCACATTTTAGCAAGTTTTACTTGTAGGGGGTTGGAAACGCTTTTCCATACTCAATAATGGGCTCAAAAGATGCAGCCCTGATGTCTCTCATGATAGCAGGTGGTTAAGTAGAAATTCGCTGCTCGGCTGACCCTGCAGGAGCAAACGTATGCTAAAAATGTTCATAGAATGAGCTTTTCAGTGAAGAGCAGCCAGGCATATTTTAACAAGTTTTACTTGTAAGTGGGGTTGGAAACGCTTTTCAGGCTCAGTACTGGGCTCAAAACATGCAGCCCCTGATGTCTCTCATGATAGCAGGTGGTTAAGTAGAAATTCGTTGCTCGGCTGACCCAGCAGGAGCAAACGTATGCGAAAAATGTTCTAGAATGAGTTTTTCAGTGAAGAGCAGCCAGGCACATTTTAGCAAGTTTTACTTGTAAGTGGGGATGGAAACGCTTTTCAGGCTCAGTACTGGGCTCAAAAGATGCAGCCCTGATGTCTCTCATGATAGCAGGTGGTTAAGTAGAAATTCGCTGCTCGGCTGACCCTGCAGGAGCAAACGTATGCTAAAAATGTTCGTAGAATGAGATTTTCAGTAAGAGCAGCCTGGCACATTTTAGCAAGTTTTACTTGTAAAGGGGGTTGGAAACGCTTTTCAGGCTCAATACTGGGCTCAAAAGATGCAGCCCTGATGTCTCTCATGATAGCAGGTGGTTAAGTAGAAATTCGCTGCTCGGCTGACCCAGCAGGAGCAAACATAAGCGAAAAATGTACATAGAATGAGCTTTTCAGTGAAGAGCAGCCAGGCACATTTTAGCAAGTTTTACTTGTAAGTGGGGTTGGAAACGCTTTTCCAATACTGGGCTCAAAAGATGCAGCCCTGATGTCCCTCATGATAGCAGGTGGTTAAGTAGAAATTCGCTGCTCGGCTGACCCGGCAGGAACAAATGTATGCTAAAAATGTTCATAGAATGAGATTTTTAGTGAAGAGCAGCCTGGCACATTTAGCAAGTTTTACTTGTAAGTGGGGTTGGAAATGCTTTTCAGGCTCAATACTGGGCTCAAAAGATGCAGCCCTGATGTCTCTCATGATAGCAGGTGGTTAAGTAGAAATTCGCTGCTCGGCTGATCCAGCAGGAGCAAACGTATGCTAAAAATGTTCGTAGAATGAGATTTTTAGTGAAGAGCAGCCTGGCACAATCAGCAAGTTTTACTTGTAAGTGGGGTTGGAAACGCTTTTCAGGCTCAATACTGGGCTCAAAAGATGCAGCCCTGATGTCTCTCATGATAGCAGGTGGTTAAGTAGAAATTCGCTGCTCGGCTGACCCAGCAGGCACAAACGTATGCCAAAAATGTACGTAGAATGAGATTTTCAGTGAATAGCAGTCAGGCACATTTTAGCAAGTTTTACTTGTAAGTGGGGATGGAAACGCTTTTTAGGCTCAGTACTGGGCTCAAAAGATGCAGCCCTGATGTCTCTCATGATAGCAGGTAGTTGAGTAGAAATTCGCTGCTCGGCTGACCCTGCAGGAGCAAACGTATGCTAAAAATGTTCGTAGAATGAGCTTTTCAGTGAAGAGCAGCCAGGCACATTTTAGCAAGTTTTACTTGTAAGTGGCGTTAGAAACGCTTTTCAGGCTCAGTACTGGGCTCAAAAGATGCAGTCCTGATGTCTGTCATGATAGGAGGTGGTTAAGTAGAAATTCGCTGCTCGGCTGACCCTGCAGGAGCAAACGTATGCTAAAAATGTTCGTAGAATGAGATTTTCAGTGAATAGCAGCCAGGCACATTTTAGCAAGTTTTACTTTTAAGTGGGGATGGAAACGCTTTTTAGGCTCAGTACTGGGCTCAAAAGATGCAGCCCTGATGTCTCTCATGATAGCAGGTGGTTAAGTAGAAATTCGCTGCTCGGCTGATCCAGCAGGAGCAAACGTATGCTAAAAATGTTCATAGAATGAGATTTTTAGTGAAGAGCAGCCTGGCACGTTTAGCAAGTTTTACTTGTAAGTGGGGTTGGAAACGCTTTTCAGGCTCAATACTGGGCTCAAAAGATGCAGCCCTGATGTCTCTCATGATAGCAGGTGGTTAAGTAGAAATTCGCTGCTCGGCTGACCCAGCAGGAACAAACGTATGCCAAAAATGTACGTAGAATGAGATTTTCAGTGAATAGCAGCCAGGCACATTTTAGCAAGTTTTACTTGTAAGTGTGGATGGAAACACTTTTTAGGCTCAGTACTGGGCTCAAAAGATGCAGCCCTGATGTCTCTCATGATAGTAGGTGGTTAAGTAGAAATTCGCTGCTCGGCTGACCCTGCAGGAGCAAACGTATGCTAAAAATGTTCGTAGAATGAGCTTTTCAGTGAAGAGCAGCCAGGCACATTTTAGCAAGTTTTACTTGTAAGTGGGGTTGGAATCGCTTTTCAGGCTCAGTACTGGGCTCAAAAGATGCAGTCCTGATGTCTCTCATGATAGGAGGTGGTTAAGTAGAAATTCGCTGCTCGGCTGACCCTGCAGGAGCAAACTTATGCTAAAAATGTTCGTAGAATGAGATTTTCAATGAAGAGCAGCCAGGCACATTTTAGCAAGTTTCACTTGTAAGTGGGGTTGGAAACGCTTTTCAGGCTCAATACTGGGCTCAAAAGATGCAGCCCTGATGTCTCTCATGATAGCAGGTGGTTAAGTAGAAATTCGCTGCTCGGCTGACCCTGCAGGAGCAAACGTATGCTAAAAATGTTCGTAGAATGAGATTTTCAGTGAAGAGCAGCCAGGCACATTTTAGCAAGTTTTACTTGTAAGTGGGGTTGGAAACGCTTTTCAGGCTCAATACTGGGCTCAAAAGATGCAGCCCTGATGTCTCTCATGATAGCAGGTGGTTAAGTAGAAATTCGCTGCTCGGCTGACCCAGCAGGAGCAAACATATGCGAAAAATGTACGTAGAATGAGGTTTTCAGTGAAGAGCAGCCAGGCACATTTTAGCAAGTTTTACTTGTAGGGGGTTGGAAACGCTTTTCCATACTCAATAATGGGCTCAAAAGATGCAGCCCTGATGTCTCTCATGATAGCAGGTGGTTAAGTAGAAATTCGCTGCTCGGCTGATCCAGCAGGAGCAAACATATGCGAAAAATGTACGTAGAATGAGCTTTTCAGTGAAGAGCAGCCAGGCACATTTTAGCAAGTTTTACTTGTAAGTGGGGTTGGAAACGCTTTTCAGGCTCAGTACTGGGCTCAAAACATGCAGTCCTGATGTCTCTCATGATAGGAGGTGGTAAAGTAGAAATTCGCTGCTCGGCTGACCCTCCAGGAGCAAATGTATGCTAAAAATGTTCGTAGAATGAGATTTTCAGTGAAGAGCAGCCAGGCACATTTTAGCAAGTTTTACTTGTAAGTGGGGTTGGAAACGCTTTTCAGGCTCAATACTGGGCTCAAAAGATGCAGCCCTGATGTCTCTCATGATAGCAGGTGGTTAAGTAGAAATTCGCTGCTCGGCTGATCCAGCAGGAGCAAACATATGCTAAAAAATTTCGTAGAATGAGATTTTCAGTGAAGAGCAGCCAGGCACATTGTAGCAAGTTTTACTTGTAAGTGGGGTTGGAAACGCTTTTCGGCTCAATACTGGGCTCAAAACATGCAGCCCTGATGTCTCTCGTGATGGCAGGTGGTTAAGTAGAAATTCGCTGCTCGGCTGACCCTGCAGGAGCAAACGTATGCTAAAAATGTTCGTAGAATGAGATTTTCAGTGAAGAGCAGCCAGGCACATTTTAGCAAGTTTTACTTGTAAGTGGGGTTGGAAACGCTTTTCAGGCTCAATACTGGGCTCAAAAGATGCAGCCCTGATGTCTCTCATGATAGCAGGTGGTTAAGTAGAAATTCGCTGCTCGGCTGATCCAGCAGGAGCAAACATATGCGAAAAATGTACGTAGAAGGAGCTTTTCAGTGAAGAGCAGCCAGGCACATTTTAGCAAGTTTTACTTGTAAGTGGGGTTGGAAACGCTTTTCAGGCTCAGTACTGGGCTCAAAACATGCAGCCCTGATGTCTCTCATGATAGGAGGTGGTAAAGTAGAAATTCGCTGCTCGGCTGACCCTGCAGGAGCAAACGTATGCTAAAAATGTTCGTAGAATGAGATTTTCAGTGAAGAGCAGCCAGGCACATTTTAGCAAGTTTTACTTGTAAGTGGGGGTTGGAAACGCTTTTCAGGCTCAGTACTGGGCTCAAAAGATGCAGCCCTGATGTCTCTCATGATAGCAGGTGGTTAAGTAGAAATTCGCTGCTCGGCTGACCCGGCAGGAACAAATGTATGCTAAAAATGTTCGTAGAATGAGATTTTTAGTGAAGAGCAGCCTGGCACATTTAGCAAGTTTTACTTGTAAGTGGGGTTGGAAATGCTTTTCAGGCTCAATACTGGGCTCAAAAGATGCAGCCCTGATGTCTCTCATGATAGCAGGTGGTTAAGTAGAAATTCGCTGCTCGGCTGATCCAGCAGGAGCAAACGTATGCTAAAAATGTTCGTAGAATGAGATTTTTAGTGAAGAGCAGCCTGGCACATTTAGCAAGTTGTACTTGTAAGTGGGGTTGGAAACGCTTTTCAGGCTCAATACTGGGCTCAAAAGATGCAGCCCTGATGTCTCTCATGATAGCAGGTGGTTAAGTAGAAATTCGCTGCTCGGCTGACCCAGCAGGCACAAACGTATGCCAAAAATGTTCGTAGAATGAGATTTTCAGTGAATAGCAGTCAGGCACATTTTAGCACGTTTTACTTGTAAGTGGGGATGGAAACGCTTTTTAGGCTCAGTACTGGGCTCAAAAGATGCAGCCCTGATGTCTCTCATGATAGCAGGTGGTTAAGTAGAAATTCGCTGCTCGGCTGACCCTGCAGGAGCAAACGTATGCTAAAAATGTTCGTAGAATGAGCTTTTCAGTGAAGAGCAGCCAGGCACATTTTAGCAAGTTTTACTTGTAAGTGGGGTTGGAAACGCTTTTCAGGCTCAGTACTGGGCTCAAAAGATGCAGTCCTGATGTCTCTCATGATAGGAGGTGGTTAAGTAGAAATTCGCTGCTCGGCTGACCCTGCAGGAGCAAACGTATGCTAAAAATGTTCATAGAATGAGATTTTCAGTGAATAGCAGCCAGGCACATTTTAGCAAGTTTTACTTTTAAGTGGGGATGGAAACGCTTTTTAGGCTCAGTACTGGGCTCAAAAGATGCAGCCCTGATGTCTCTCATGATAGCAGGTGGTTAAGTAGAAATTCGCTGCTCGGCTGATCCAGCAGGAGCAAACGTATGCTAAAAATGTTCGTAGAATGAGATTTTTAGTGAAGAGCAGCCTGGCACATTTAGCAAGTTTTACTTGTAAGTGGGGTTGGAAACGCTTTTCAGGCTCAATACTTGGCTCAAAAGATGCAGCCCTGATGTCTCTCATGATAGCAGGTGGTTAAGTAGAAATTCGCTGCTCGGCTGACCCAGCAGGAACAAACGTATGCCAAAAATGTACGTAGAATGAGATTTTCAGTGAATAGCAGCCAGGCACATTTTAGCAAGTTTTACTTGTATGTGGGGATGGAAATACTTTTTAGGCTCAGTACTGGGCTCAAAAGATGAAGCCCTGATGTCTCTCATGATAGTAGGTGGTTAAGTAGAAATTCGCTGCTCGGCTGACCCTGCAGGAGCAAACGTATGCTAAAAATGTTCGTAGAATGAGCTTTTCAGTGGAGAGCAGCCAGGCACATTTTAGCAAGTTTTACTTGTAAGTGGGGTTGGAAACGCTTTTCAGGCTCAGTACTGGGCTCAAAAGATGCAGTCCTGATGTCTCTCATGATAGGAGGTGGTTAAGTAGAAATTCGCTGCTCGGCTGACCCTGCAGGAGCAAACATATGCTAAAAATGTTCGTAGAATGAGATTTTCAATGAAGAGCAGCCAGGCACATTTTAGCAAGTTTTACTTGTAAGTGGGGTTGGAAATGCTTTTCAGGCTCAATACTGGGCTCAAAAGATGCAGCCCTGATGTCTCTCATGATAGCAGGTGGTTAAGTAGAAATTCGCTGCTCGGCTGACCCTGCAGGAGCAAACGTATGCTAAAAATGTTCGTAGAATGAGATTTTCAGTGAAGAGCAGCCAGGCACATTTTAGCCAGTTTTACTTGTAAGTGGGGTTGGAAACGCTTTTCAGGCTCAATACTGGGCTCAAAAGATGCAGCCCTGATGTCTCTCATGATAGCAGGTGGTTAAGTAGAAATTCGCTGCTCGGCTGATCCAGCAGGAGCAAACATATGCGAATAATGTACGTAGAATGAGCTTTTCAGTGAAGAGCAGCCAGGCACATTTTAGCAAGTTTTACTTGTAAGTGGGGTTGGAAACGCTTTTCAGGCTCAGTACTGGGCTCAAAAGATGCAGCCCTGATGTCTCTCATGATAGCAGGTGGTTAAGTAGAAATTCGCTGCTCGGCTGACCCTGCAGGAGCAAACGTATGCTAAAAATGTTCGTAGAATGAGATTTTCAGTGAAGAGCAGCCAGGCACATTTTAGCAAGTTTTACTTGTAAGTGGGGTTGGAAACGCTTTTCAGGCTCAATACTGGGCTCAAAACATGCAGCCCTGATGTCTCTCATGATAGCACGTGGTTAAGTAGAAATTCGCTGCTCGGCTGACCCTGCAGGAGCAAACGTATGCTAAAAATGTTCGTAGAATGAGCTTTTCAGTGAAGAGCAGCCAGGCAGATTTTAGCAAGTTTTACTTGTAGGGGGTTGGAAACGCTTTTCCATACTCAATAATAGGCTCAAAAGATGCAGCCCTGATGTCTCTCATGAGAGCAGGTGGTTAAGTAGAAATTCGCTGCTCGGCTGACCCTGCAGGAGCAAACGTATGCTAAAAATGTTCGTAGAATGAGATTTTCAGTGAAGAGCAGCCAGGCACATTTTAGCAAGTTTTACTTGTAAGTGGAGTTGGAAACGCTTTTCAGGCTCAGTACTGGGCTCAAAACATGCAGCCCCTGATGTCTCTCATGATAGCAGGTGGTTAAGTAGAAATTCGTTGCTCGGCTGACCCAGCAGGAGCAAACATATGCGAAAAATGTTCTAGAATGAGTTTTTCAGTGAAGAGCAGCCAGGCACATTTTAGCAAGTTTTACTTGTAAGTGGGGATGGAAATGCTTTTCAGGCTCAGTACTGGGCTCAAAAGATGCAGCCCTGATGTCTCTCATGATAGCAGGTGGTTAAGTAGAAATTTGCTGCTCGGCTGACCCTGCAGGAGCAAACGTATGCTAAAAATGTTCGTAGAATGAGATTTTCAGTAAGAGCAGCCTGGCACATTTTAGCAAGTTTTACTTGTAAGGGGGGTTGGAAATGCTTTTCAAGCTCAATACTGGGCTCAAAAGATGCAGCCCTGATGTCTCTCATGATAGCAGGTGGTTAAGTAGAAATTTGCTGCTCGGCTGATCCAGCAGGAGCAAACATAAGCGAAAAATGTACGTAGAATGAGCTTTTCAGTGAAGAGCAGCCAGGCACATTTTAGCAAGTTTTACTTGTAAGTGGGGTTGGAAACGCTTTTCCAATACTGGGCTCAAAAGATGCAGCCCTGATGTCTCTCAGGATAGCAGGTGGTTAAGTAGAAATTCGCTGCTCGGCTGACCCGGCAGGAACAAATGTATGCTAAAAATGTTCGTAGAATGAGATTTTCAGTGAAGAGCAGCCTGGCACATTTAGCAAGTTTTACTTGTAAGTGGGGTTGGAAATGCTTTTCAGGATCAATACTGGGCTCAAAAGATGCAGCCCTGATGTCTCTCATGATAGCAGGTGGTTAAGTAGAAATTCGCTGCTCGGCTGATCCAGCAGGAGCAAACGTATGCTAAAAATGTTCGTAGAATGAGATTTTTAGTGAAGAGCAGCCTGGCACATTTAGCAAGTTTTACTTGTAAGTGGGGTTGGAAACGCTTTTCAGGCTCAATACTGGGCTCAAAACATGCAGTCCTGATGTCTCTCATGATAGGAGGTGGTAAAGTAGAAATTCGCTGCTCGGCTGACCCAGCAGGCACAAACGTATGCCAAAAATGTACGTAGAATGAGATTTTCAGTGAATAGCAGTCAGGCACATTTTAGCAAGTTTTACTTGTAAGTGGGGATGGAAACGCTTTTTAGGCTCAGTACTGGGCTCAAAAGATGCAGCCCTGATGTCTCTCATGATAGCAGGTGGTTAAGTAGAAATTCGCTGCTCGGCTGACCCTGCAGGAGCAAACGTATGCTAAAAATGTTCGTAGAATGAGCTTTTCAGTGA
Source organism: Lissotriton helveticus (assembly GCF_964261635.1). Lineage (NCBI taxonomy): Eukaryota > Metazoa > Chordata > Amphibia > Caudata > Salamandridae > Lissotriton > Lissotriton helveticus. The sequence goes on along the minus strand of NC_136061.1, from coordinate 1,351,274,311 downwards.
AGAGCAGCCAGGCACATTTTAGCAAGTTTTACTTGTAAGTGGGGTTGGAAACGCTTTTCAGGCTCAGTACTGGGCTCAAAAGATGCAGTCCTGATGTCTCTCATGATAGGAGGTGGTTAAGTAGAAATTCGCTGCTCGGCTGACCCTGCAGGAGCAAACGTATGCTAAAAATGTTCGTAGAATGAGATTTTCAGTGAATAGCAGCCAGGCACATTTTAGCAAGTTTTACTTTTAAGTGGGGATGGAAACGCTTTTTAGGCTCAGTGCTGGGCTCAAAAGATGCAGCCCTGATGTCTCTCATGATAGCAGGTGGCTAAGTAGAAATTCGCTGCTCGGCTGATCCAGCAGGAGCAAACGTATGCTAAAAATGTTCGTAGAATGAGCTTTTCAGTGAAGAGCAGCCAGGCACATTTTAGCAAGTTTTACTTGTAAGTGGGGTTGGAATCGCTTTTCAGGCTCAGTACTGGGCTCAAAAGATGCAGTCCTGATGTCTCTCATGATAGGAGGTAGTTAAGTAGAAATTCGCTGCTCGGCTGACCCTGCAGGAGCAAACGTATGCTAAAAATGTTCGTAGAATGAGATTTTCAATGAAGAGCAGCCAGGCACATTTTAGCAAGTTTTACTTGTAAGTGGGGTTGGAAACGCTTTTCAGGCTCAATACTGGGCTCAAAAGATGCAGCCCTGATGTCTCTCATGATAGCAGGTGGTTAAGTAGAAATTCGCTGCTCGGCTGACCCTGCAGGAGCAAATGTATGCTAAAAATGTTCGCAGAATGAGATTTTCAGTGAAGAGCAGCCAGGCACATTTTAGCAAGTTTTACTTGTAAGTGGGGTTGGAAACGCTTTTCAGGCTCAATACTGGGCTCAAAAGATGCAGCCCTGATGTCTCTCATGATAGCAGGTGGTTAAGTAGAAATTTGCTGCTCGGCTGATGCAGCAGGAGCAAACATATGCGAAAAATGTACGTAGAATGAGCTTTTCAGTGAAGAGCAGCCAGGCACATTTTAGCAAGTTTTACTTGTAAGTGGGGTTGGAAACGCTTTTCAGGCTCAGTACTGGGCTCAAAAGATGCAGCCCTGATGTCTCTCATGATAGCACGTGGTTAAGTAGAAATTCGCTGCTCGGCTGACCCTGCAGGAGCAAACGTATGCTAAAAATGTCCGTAGAATGAGCTTTTCAGTGAAGAGCAGCCAGACACATTTTAGCAAGTTTTACTTGTAGGGGGTTGGAAACGCTTTTCCATAATCAATAATGGGCTCAAAAGATGCAGCCCTGATGTCTCTCATGATAGCAGGTGGTTAAGTAGAAATTCGCTGCTCGGCTGATCAAGCAGGAGCAAACATATGTGAAAAATGTACGTAGAATGACCTTTTCAGTGAAGATCAGCCAGACACATTTTAGCAAGTTTTACTTGTAAGTGGGGTTGGAAACGCTTTTCAGGCTCAGTACTGGGCTCAAAAGATGCAGTCCTGATGTCTCTCATGATAGGAGGTGGTAAAGTAGAAATTCGCTGCTCGGCTGACCCTCCAGGAGCAAATGTATGCTAAAAATGTTCGTAGAATGAGATTTTCAGTGAAGAGCAGCCAGGCACATTTTTGCAAGTTTTACTTGTAAGTGGGGTTGGAAACGCTTTTCAGGCTCAGTACTGGGCTCAAAACATGCAGCCCTGATGTCTCTCATGATAGCAGGTGGTTAAGTAGAAATTCGCTGCTCGGCTGACCCTGCAGGAGCAAACGTATGCTAAAAATGTTCGTAGAATGAGATTTTCAGTGAAGAGCAGCCAGGCACATTGTAGCAAGTTTTACTTGTAAGTGGGGTTGGAAACGCTTTTCAGGCTCAATACTGGGCTCAAAACATGCAGCCCTGATGTCTCTCGTGATAGCAGGTGGTTAAGTAGAAATTCGCTGCTCGGCTGACCCTGCAGGAGCAAACGTATGCTAAAAATGTTCGTAGAATGAGATTTTCAGTGAAGAGCAGCCAGGCACATTTTAGCAAGTTTTACTTGTAAGTGGGGTTGGAAACGCTTTTCAGGCTCAATACTGGGCTCAAAAGATGCAGCCCTAATGTCTCTCATGATAGCAGGTGGTTAAGTAGAAATTCGCTGCTCGGCTGATCCAGCAGGAGCAAACATATGCGAAAAATGTACATAGAATGAGCTTTTCAGTGAAGAGCAGCCAGGCACATTTTAGCAAGTTTTACTTGTAAGTGGGGTTGGAAACGCTTTTCAGGCTCAGTACTGGGCTCAAAACATGCAGCCCTGATGTCTCTCATGATAGGAGGTGGTAAAGTAGAAATTCGCTGCTCGGCTGACCCTGCAGGAGCAAACGTATGCTAAAAATGTTCGTAGAATAAGATTTTCAGTGAAGAGCAGCCAGGCACATTTTAGCAAGTTTTACTTGTAAGTGGGGGTTGGAAACGCTTTTCAGGCTCAGTACTGGGCTCAAAAAATGCAGCCCTGATGTCTCTCATGATAGCAGGTGCTTAAGTAGAAATTCGCTGCTCGGCTGACCCGGCAGGAACAAATGTATGCCAAAAATGTACGTAGAATGAGATTTTCAGTGAATAGCAGCCAGGCACATTTTAGCAAGTTTTACTTGTAAGTGGGGATGGAAACGCTTTTCAGGCTCAGTACTGGGCTCAAAAGATGCAGCCCTGATGTCTCTCATGATAGCAGGTGGTTAAGTAGAAATTCGCTGCTCGGCTGACCCTGCAGGAGCAAACGTATGCTAAAAATGTTCGTAGAATGAGATTTTCAGTGAAGAGCAGCCAGGCACATTTTAGCAAGTTTTACTTGTATGTGGGGTTGGAAACGCTTTTCAGGCTCAGTACTGGGCTCAAAAGATGCAGCCTGATGTCTCTCATGATAGCAGGTGGTTTAGTAGAAATTCGCTGCTCGGCTGACCCTGCAGGAGCAAACGTATGCTAAAAATGTTCGTAGAATGAGATTTTCAGTGAAGAGCAGCCAGGCACATTTTAGCAAGTTTTACTTGTAAGTGGGGTTGGAAACGCTTTTCAGGCTCAATACTGGGCTCAAAATATGCAGCCCTGATGTCTCTTATGATAGCACGTGGTTAAGTAGAAATTCGCTGCTCGGCTGACCCTGCAGGAGCAAACGAATGCTAAAAATGTTTGTAGAATGAGCTTTTCAGTGAAGAGCAGCCAGGCACATTTTAGCAAGTTTTACTTGTAGGGGGTTGGAAACGCTTTTCCATACTCAATAATGGGCTTAAAAGATGCAGCCCTGATGTCTCTCATGATAGCAGGTGGTTAAGTAGAAATTCGCTGCTCGGCTGATCCAGCAGGAGCAAACATATGCGAAAAATGTACGTAGAATGAGCTTTTCAGTGAAGAGCAGCCAGGCACATTTTAGCAAGTTTTACTTGTAAGTGGGGTTGGAAACGCTTTTCAGGCTCAGTACTGGGCTCAAAAGATGCAGTCCTGATGTCTCTCATGATAGGAGGTGGTAAAGTAGAAATTCGCTGCTCGGCTGACCCTCCAGGAGCAAATGTATGCTAAAAATGTTCGTAGAATGAGATTTCCAGTGAAGAGCAGCCAGGCACATTTTAGCAAGTTTTACTTGTAAGTGGGGTTGGAAACGCTTTTCAGGCTCAGTACTGGGCTCAAAACATGCAGCCCTGATGTCTCTCATGATAGCAGGTGGTTAAGTAGAAATTCGCTGCTCGGCTGACCCTGCAGGAGCAAACGTATGCTAAAAATGTTCGTAGAATGAGATTTTCAGTGAAGAGCAGCCAGGCACATTGTAGCAAGTTTTACTTGTAAGTGGGGTTGGAAACGCTTTTCAGGCTCAATACTCGGCTCAAAACATGCAGCCCTGATGTCTCTCGTGATAGCAGGTGGTTAAGTAGAAATTCGCTGCTCGGCTGACCCTGCAGGAGCAAACATATGCTAAAAATGTTCGTAGAATGAGATTTTCAGTGAAGAGCAGCCAGGCACATTTTAGCAAGTTTTACTTGTAAGTGGGGTTGGAAACGCTTTTCAGGCTCAGTACTGGGCTCAAAACATGCAGCCCTGATGTCTCTCATGATAGGAGGTGGTAAAGTAGAAATTCGCTGCTCGGCTGACCCTGCAGGAGCAAACGTATGCTAAAAATGTTCGTAGAATGAGATTTTCAGTGAAGAGCAGCCAGGCACATTTTAGCAAGTTTTACTTGTAAGTGGGGGTTGGAAACGCTTTTCAGGCTCAGTACTGGGCTCAAAAGATGCAGCCCTGATGTCTCTCATGATAGCAGGTGCTTAAGTAGAAATTCGCTGCTCGGCTGACCCTGCAGGAGCAAACGTATGCTAAAAATGTTCGTAGAATGAGATTTTCAGTGAAGAGCAGCCAGGCACATTTTAGCAAGTTTTAAATGTAAGTGGGGTTGGAAACGCTTTTCAGGCTCAATACTGGGCTCAAAAGATGCAGCCCTGATGTCTCTCATGATAGCAGGTGGTTAAGTAGAAATTCGCTGCTCGGCTGACCCGGCAGGAACAAATGTATGCCAAAAATGTACGTAGAATGAGATTTTCAGTGAATAGCAGCCAGGCACATTTTAGCAAGTTTTACTTGTAAGTGGGGATGGAAACGCTTTTCAGGCTCAGTACTGGGCTCAAAAGATGCAGCCCTGATGTCTCTCATGATAGCAGGTGGTTAAGTAGAAATTCGCTGCTCGGCTGACCCTGCAGGAGCAAACGTATGCTAAAAATGTTCGTAGAATGAGATTTTCAGTGAAGAGCAGCCAGGCACATTTTAGCAAATTTTACTTGTATGTGGGGTTGGAAACGCTTTTCAGGCTCAGTACTGGGCTCAAAAGATGCAGCCCTGATGTCTCTCATGATAGCAGGTGGTTTAGTAGAAATTCGCTGCTCGGCTGACTCTGCAGGAGCAAACGTATGCTAAAAATGTTCGTAGAATGAGATTTTCAGTGAAGAGCAGCCAGGCACATTTTAGCAAGTTTTACTTGTAAGTGGGGTTGGAAACGCTTTTCAGGCTCAATACTGGGCTCAAAACATGCAGCCCTGATGTCTCTTATGATAGCACGTGGTTAAGTAGAAATTCGCTGCTCGGCTGACCCTGCAGGAGCAAACGTATGCTAAAAATGTTTGTAGAATGAGCTTTTCAGTGAAGAGCAGCCAGGCACATTTTAGCAAGTTTTACTTGTAGGGGGTTGGAAACGCTTTTCCATACTCAATAATGGGCTTAAAAGATGCAGCCCTGATGTCTCTCATGATAGCAGGTGGTTAAGTAGAAATTCGCTGCTCGGCTGATCCAGCAGGAGCAAACATATGCGAAAAATGTACGTAGAATGAGCTTTTCAGTGAAGAGCAGCCAGGCACATTTTAGCAAGTTTTACTTGTAAGTGGGGTTGGAAACGCTTTTCAGGCTCAGTACTGGGCTCAAAACATGCAGTCCTGATGTCTCTCATGATAGGAGGTGGTAAAGTAGAAATTCGCTGCTCGGCTGACCCTCCAGGAGCAAATGTATGCTAAAAATGTTCGTAGAATGAGATTTTCAGTGAAGAGCAGCCAGGCACATTTTAGCAAGTTTTACTTGTAAGTGGGGTTGGAAACGCTTTTCAGGCTCAGTACTGGGCTCAAAACATGCAGCCCTGATGTCTCTCATGATAGCAGGTGGTTAAGTAGAAATTCGCTGCTCGGCTGACCCTGCAGGAGCAAACGTATGCTAAAAATGTTCGTAGAATGAGATTTTCAGTGAAGAGCAGCAAGGCACATTGTAGCAAGTTTTACTTGTAAGTGGGGTTGGAAACGCTTTTCAGGCTCAATACTGGGCTCAAAACATGCAGCCCTGATGTCTCTCGTGATAGCAGGTGGTTAAGTAGAAATTCGCTGCTCGGCTGACCCTGCAGGAGCAAACGTATGCTAAAAATGTTCGTAGAATGAGCTTTTCAGTGAAGAGCAGCCAGGCACATTTTAGCAAGTTTTACTTGTAGGGGGTTGGAAACGCTTTTCCATACTCAATAATGGGCTTAAAAGATGCAGCCCTGATGTCTCTCATGATAGCAGGTGGTTAAGTAGAAATTCGCTGCTCGGCTGATCCAGCAGGAGCAAACATATGCGAAAAATGTACGTAGAATGAGCTTTTCAGTGAAGAGCAGCCAGGCACATTTTAGCAAGTTTTACTTGTAAGTGGGGTTGGAAACGCTTTTCAGGCTCAGTACTGGGCTCAAAAGATGCAGTCCTGATGTCTCTCATGATAGGAGGTGGTAAAGTAGAAATTCGCTGCTCGGCTGACCCTCCAGGAGCAAATGTATGCTAAAAATGTTCGTAGAATGAGATTTTCAGTGAAGAGCAGCCAGGCACATTTTAGCAAGTTTTACTTGTAAGTGGGGTTGGAAACGCTTTTCAGGCTCAGTACTGGGCTCAAAACATGCAGCCCTGATGTCTCTCATGATAGCAGGTGGTTAAGTAGAAATTCGCTGCTCGGCTGACCCTGCAGGAGCAAACGTATGCTAAAAATGTTCGTAGAATGAGATTTTCAGTGAAGAGCAGCCAGGCACATTGTAGCAAGTTTTACTTGTAAGTGGGGTTGGAAACGCTTTTCAGGCTCAATACTCGGCTCAAAACATGCAGCCCTGATGTCTCTCGTGATAGCAGGTGGTTAAGTAGAAATTCGCTGCTCGGCTGACCCTGCAGGAGCAAACATATGCTAAAAATGTTCGTAGAATGAGATTTTCAGTGAAGAGCAGCCAGGCACATTTTAGCAAGTTTTACTTGTAAGTGGGGTTGGAAACGCTTTTCAGGCTCAATACTCGGCTCAAAACATGCAGCCCTGATGTCTCTCGTGATAGCAGGTGGTTAAGTAGAAATTCGCTGCTCGGCTGACCCTGCAGGAGCAAACGTATGCTAAAAATGTTCGTAGAATGAGATTTTCAGTGAAGAGCAGCCAGGCACATTTTAGCAAGTTTTACTTGTAAGTGGGGGTTGGAAACGCTTTTCAGGCTCAGTACTGGGCTCAAAAGATGCAGCCCTGATGTCTCTCATGATAGCAGGTGCTTCAGTAGAAATTCGCTGCTCGGCTGACCCTGCAGGAGCAAACGTATGCTAAAAATGTTCGTAGAATGAGATTTTCAGTGAAGAGCAGCCAGGCACATTTTAGCAAGTTTTAAATGTAAGTGGGGTTGGAAACGCTTTTCAGGCTCAATACTGGGCTCAAAAGATGCAGCCCTGATGTCTCTCATGATAGCAGGTTGTTAAGTAGAAATTCGCTGCTCGGCTGACCCGGCAGGAACAAATGTATGCCAAAAATGTACGTAGAATGAGATTTTCAGTGAATAGCAGCCAGGCACATTTTAGCAAGTTTTACTTGTAAGTGGGGATGGAAACGCTTTTCAGGCTCAGTACTGGGCTCAAAAGATGCAGCCCTGATGTCTCTCATGATAGCAGGTGGTTAAGTAGAAATTCGCTGCTCGGCTGACCCTGCAGGAGCAAACGTATGCTAAAAATGTTCGTAGAATGAGATTTTCAGTGAAGAGCAGCCAGGCACATTTTAGCAAGTTTTACTTGTATGTGGGGTTGGAAACGCTTTTCAGGCTCAGTACTGGGCTCAAAAGATGCAGCCCTGATGTCTCTCATGATAGCAGGTGGTTTAGTAGAAATTCGCTGCTCGGCTGACTCTGCAGGAGCAAACATATGCTAAAAATGTTCGTAGAATGAGATTTTCAGTGAAGAGCAGCCAGGCACATTTTAGCAAGTTTTACTTGTAAGTGGGGTTGGAAATGCTTTTCAGGCTCAATACTGGGCTCAAAACATGCAGCCCTGATGTCTCTTATGATAGCACGTGGTTAAGTAGAAATTCGCTGCTCGGCTGACCCTGCAGGAGCAAACGTATGCTAAAAATGTTTGTAGAATGAGCTTTTCAGTGAAGAGCAGCCAGGCACATTTTAGCAAGTTTTACTTGTAGGGGGTTGGAAACGCTTTTCCATACTCAATAATGGGCTTAAAAGATGCAGCCCTGATGTCTCTCATGATAGCAGGTGGTTAAGTAGAAATTCGCTGCTCGGCTGATCCAGCAGGAGCAAACATATGCGAAAAATGTACGTAGAATGAGCTTTTCAGTGAAGAGCAGCCAGGCACATTTTAGCAAGTTTTACTTGTAAGTGGGGTTGGAAACGCTTTTCAGGCTCAGTACTGGGCTCAAAACATGCAGTCCTGATGTCTCTCATGATAGGAGGTGGTAAAGTAGAAATTCGCTGCTCGGCTGACCCTCCAGGAGCAAATGTATGCTAAAAATGTTCGTAGAATGAGATTTTCAGTGAAGAGCAGCCAGGCACATTTTAGCAGGTTTTACTTGTAAGTGGGGTTGGAAACGCTTTTCAGGCTCAGTACTGGGCTCAAAACATGCAGCCCTGATGTCTCTCATGATAGCAGGTGGTTAAGTAGAAATTCGCTGCTCGGCTGACCCTGCAGGAGCAAACGTATGCTAAAAATGTTCGTAGAATGAGATTTTCAGTGAAGAGCAGCCAGGCACATTGTAGCAAGTTTTACTTGTAAGTGGGGTTGGAAACGCTTTTCAGGCTCAATACTGGGCTCAAAACATGCAGCCCTGATGTCTCTCGTGATAGCAGGTGGTTAAGTAGAAATTCGCTGCTCGGCTGACCCTGCAGGAGCAAACGTATGCTAAAAATTTTCGTAGAATGAGATTTTCAGTGAAGAGCAGCCAGGCACATTTTAGCAAGTTTTACTTGTAAGTGGGGTTGGAAACGCTTTTCAGGCTCAATACTGGGCTCAAAAGATGCAGCCCTGATGTCTCTCATGATAGCAGGTGGTTAAGTAGAAATTCGCTGCTCGGCTGATCCAGCAGGAGCAAACATATGCGAAAAATGTACGTAGAATGAGCTTTTCAGTGAAGAGCAGCCAGGCACATTTTAGCAAGTTTTACTTGTAAGTGGGGTTGAAAACGCTTTTCAGGCTCAGTACTGGGCTCAAAACATGCAGCCCTGATGTCTCTCATGATAGGAGGTGGTAAAGTAGAAATTCGCTGCTCGGCTGACCCTGCAGGAGCAAACGTATGCTAAAAATGTTCGTAGAATGAGATTTTCAGTGAAGAGCAGCCAGGCACATTTTAGCAAGTTTTACTTGTAAGTGGGGTTGGAAACGCTTTTCAGGCTCAATACTGGGCTCAAAAGATGCAGCCCTAATGTCTCTCATGATAGCAGGTGGTTAAGTAGAAATTCGCTGCTCGGCTGATCCAGCAGGAGCAAACATATGCGAAAAATGTACATAGAATGAGCTTTTCAGTGAAGAGCAGCCAGGCACATTTTAGCAAGTTTTACTTGTAAGTGGGGTTGGAAACGCTTTTCAGGCTCAGTACTGGGCTCAAAACATGCAGCCCTGATGTCTCTCATGATAGGAGGTGGTAAAGTAGAAATTCGCTGCTCGGCTGACCCTGCAGGAGCAAACGTATGCTAAAAATGTTCGTAGAATAAGATTTTCAGTGAAGAGCAGCCAGGCACATTTTAGCAAGTTTTACTTGTAAGTGGGGGTTGGAAACGCTTTTCAGGCTCAGTACTGGGCTCAAAAGATGCAGCCCTGATGTCTCTCATGATAGCAGGTGCTTAAGTAGAAATTCGCTGCTCGGCTGACCCGGCAGGAGCAAATGTATGCCAAAAATGTACGTAGAATGAGATTTTCAGTGAATAGCAGCCAGGCACATTTTAGCAAGTTTTACTTGTAAGTGGGGATGGAAACGCTTTTCAGGCTCAGTACTGGGCTCAAAAGATGCAGCCCTGATGTCTCTCATGATAGCAGGTGGTTAAGTAGAAATTCGCTGCTCGGCTGACCCTGCAGGAGCAAACGTATGCTAAAAATGTTCGTAGAATGAGATTTTCAGTGAAGAGCAGCCAGGCACATTTTAGCAAGTTTTACTTGTATGTGGGGTTGGAAACGCTTTTCAGGCTCAGTACTGGGCTCAAAAGATGCAGCCCTGATGTCTCTCATGATAGCAGGTGGTTTAGTAGAAATTCGCTGCTCGGCTGACCCTGCAGGAGCAAACGTATGCTAAAAATGTTCGTAGAATGAGATTTTCAGTGAAGAGCAGCCAGGCACATTTTAGCAAGTTTTACTTGTAAGTGGGGTTGGAAACGCTTTTCAGGCTCAATACTGGGCTCAAAACATGCAGCCCTGATGTCTCTTATGATAGCACGTGGTTAAGTAGAAATTCACTGCTCGGCTGACCCTGCAGGAGCAAACGTATGCTAAAAATGTTTGTAGAATGAGCTTTTCAGTGAAGAGCAGCCAGGCACATTTTAGCAAGTTTTACTTGTAGGGGGTTGGAAACGCTTTTCCATACTCAATAATGGGCTTAAAAGATGCAGCCCTGATGTCTCTCATGATAGCAGGTGGTTAAGTAGAAATTCGCTGCTCGGCTGATCCAGCAGGAGCAAACATATGCGAAAAATGTACGTAGAATGAGCTTTTCAGTGAAGAGCAGCCAGGCACATTTTAGCAAGTTTTACTTGTAAGTGGGGTTGGAAACGCTTTTCAGGCTCAGTACTGGGCTCAAAAGATGCAGTCATGATGTCTCTCATGATAGGAGGTGGTAAAGTAGAAATTCGCTGCTCGGCTGACCCTCCAGGAGCAAATGTATGCTAAAAATGTTCATAGAATGAGATTTTCAGTGAAGAGCAGCCAGGCACATTTTAGCAAGTTTTACTTGTAAGTGGGGTTGGAAACGCTTTTCAGGCTCAGTACTGGGCTCAAAACATGCAGCCCTGATGTCTCTCATGATAGCAGGTGGTTAAGTAGAAATTCGCTGCTCGGCTGACCCTGCAGGAGCAAACGTATGCTAAAAATGTTCGTAGAATGAGATTTTCAGTGAAGAGCAGCCAGGCACTTTGTAGCAAGTTTTACTTGTAAGTGGGGTTGGAAACGCTTCTCAGGCTCAATACTGGGCTCAAAACATGCAGCCCCGATGTCTCTCGTGATAGCAGGTGGTTAAGTAGAAATTCGCTGCTCGGCTGACCCTGCAGGAGCAAACGTATGCTAAAAATGTTCGTAGAATGAGATTTTCAGTGAAGAGCAGCCAGGCACATTTTAGCAAGTTTTACTTGTAAGTGGGGTTGGAAACGCTTTTCAGGCTCAATACTGGGCTCAAAAGATGCAGCCCTGATGTCTCTCATGATAGCAGGTGGTTAAGTAGAAATTCGCTGCTCGGCTGATCCAGCAGGAGCAAACATATGCGAAAAATGTACGTAGAATGAGCTTTTCAGTGAAGAGCAGCCAGGCACATTTTAGCAAGTTTTACTTGTAAGTGGGGTTGGAAACGCTTTTCAGGCTCAGTACTGGGCTCAAAACATGCAGCCCTGATGTCTCTCATGATAGGAGGTGGTAAAGTAGAAATTCGCTGCTCGGCTGACCCTGCAGGAGCAAACGTATGCTAAAAATGTTCGTAGAATGAGATTTTCAGTGAAGAGCAGCCAGGCACATTTTAGCAAGTTTTACTTGTAAGTGGGGGTTGGAAACGCTTTTCAGGCTCAGTACTGGGCTCAAAAGATGCAGCCCTGATGTCTCTCATGATAGCAGGTGCTTAAGTAGAAATTCGCTGCTCGGCTGACCCTGCAGGAGCAAACGTATGCTAAAAATGTTCGTAGAATGAGATTTTCAGTGAAGAGCAGCCAGGCACATTTTAGCAAGTTTTAAATGTAAGTGGGGTTGGAAACGCTTTTCAGGCTCAATACTGGGCTCAAAAGATGCAGCCCTGATGTCTCTCATGATAGCAGGTGGTTAAGTAGAAATTCGCTGCTCGGCTGACCCGGCAGGAACAAATGTATGCCAAAAATGTACGTAGAATGAGATTTTCAGTGAATAGCAGCCAGGCACATTTTAGCAAGTTTTACTTGTAAGTGGGGATGGAAACGCTTTTCAGGCTCAGTACTGGGCTCAAAAGATGCAGCCCTGATGTCTCTCATGATAGCAGGTGGTTAAGTAGAAATTCGCTGCTCGGCTGACCCTGCAGGAGCAAACGTATGCTAAAAATGTTCGTAGAATGAGATTTTCAGTGAAGAGCAGCCAGGCACATTTTAGCAAGTTTTACTTGTATGTGGGGTTGGAAACGCTTTTCAGGCTCAATACTGGGCTCAAAAGATGCAGCCCTGATGTCTCTCATGATAGCAGGTGGTTTAGTAGAAATTCGCTGCTCGGCTGACTCTGCAGGAGCAAACGTATGCTAAAAATGTTCGTAGATTGAGATTTTCAGTGAAGAGCAGCCAGGCACATTTTAGCAAGTTTTACTTGTAAGTGGGGTTGGAAACGCTTTTCAGGCTCAATACTGGGCTCAAAACATGCAGCCCTGATGTCTCTTATGATAGCACGTGGTTAAGTAGAAATTCGCTGCTCGGCTGACCCTGCAGGAGCAAACGTATGCTAAAAATGTTTGTAGAATGAGCTTTTCAGTGAAGAGCAGCCAGGCACATTTTAGCAAGTTTTACTTGTAGGGGGTTGGAAACGCTTTTCCATACTCAATAATGGGCTTAAAAGATGCAGCCCTGATGTCTCTCGTGATAGCAGGTGGTTAAGTAGAAATTCGCTGCTCGGCTGACCCTGCAGGAGCAAACGTATGCTAAAAATGTTCGTAGAATGAGATTTTCAGTGAAGAGCAACCAGGCACATTTTAGCAAGTTTTACTTGTAAGTGGGGTTGGAAACGCTTTTCAGGCTCAATACTGGGCTCAAAAGATGCAGCCCTGATGTCTCTCATGATAGCAGGTGGTTAAGTAGAAATTCGCTGCTCGGCTGATCCAGCAGGAGCAAACATATGCGAAAAATGTACGTAGAATGAGCTTTTCAGTGAAGAGCAGCCAGGCACATTTTAGCAAGTTTTACTTGTAAGTGGGGTTGGAAACGCTTTTCAGGCTCAGTACTGGGCTCAAAACATGCAGCCCTGATGTCTCTCATGATAGGAGGTGGTAAAGTAGAAATTCGCTGCTCGGCTGACCCTGCAGGAGCAAACGTATGCTAAAAAAGTTCGTAGAATGAGATTTTCAGTGAAGAGCAGCCAGGCACATTTTAGCAAGTTTTACTTGTAAGTGGGGGTTGGAAACGCTTTTCAGGCTCAGTACTGGGCTCAAAAGATGCAGCCCTGATGTCTCTCATGATAGCAGGTGCTTAAGTAGAAATTCGCTGCTCGGCTGACCCTGCAGGAGCAAACGTATGCTAAAAATGTTCGTAGAATGAGATTTTCAGTGAAGAGCAGCCAGGCACATTTTAGCAAGTTTTAAATGTAAGTGGGGTTGGAAACGCTTTTCAGGCTCAATACTGGGCTCAAAAGATGCAGCCCTGATGTCTCTCATGATAGCAGGTGGTTAAGTAGAAATTCGCTGCTCGGCTGACCCGGCAGGAACAAATGTATGCCAAAAATGTACGTAGAATGAGATTTTCAGTGAATAGCAGCCAGGCACATTTTAGCAAGTTTTACTTGTAAGTGGGGATGGAAACGCTTTTCAGGCTCAGTACTGGGCTCAAAAGATGCAGCCCTGATGTCTCTCATGATAGCAGGTGGTTAAGTAGAAATTCGCTGCTCGGCTGATCCTGCAGGAGCAAACGTATGCTAAAAATGTTCGTAGAATGAGATTTTCAGTGAAGAGCAGCCAGGCACATTTTAGCAAGTTTTACTTGTATGTGGGGTTGGAAACGCTTTTCAGGCTCAGTACTGGGCTCAAAAGATGCAGCCCTGATGTCTCTCATGATAGCAGGTGGTTTAGTAGAAATTCGCTGCTCGGCTGACTCTGCAGGAGCAAACGTATGCTAAAAATGTTCGTAGAATGAGATTTTCAGTGAAGAGCAGCCAGGCACATTTTAGCAAGTTTTACTTGTAAGTGGGGTTGGAAACACTTTTCAGGCTCAATACTGGGCTCAAAACATGCAGCCCTGATGTCTCTTATGATAGCACGTGGTTAAGTAGAAATTCGCTGCTCGGCTGACCCTGCAGGAGCAAACGTATGCTAAAACTGTTTGTAGAATGAGCTTTTCAGTGAAGAGCAGCCAGGCACATTTTAGCAAGTTTTACTTGTAGGGGGTTGGAAACGCTTTTCCATACTCAATAATGGGCTTAAAAGATGCAGCCCTGATGTCTCTCATGATAGCAGGTGGTTAAGTAGAAATTTGCTGCTCGGCTGATCCAGCAGGAGCAAACATATGCGAAAAATGTACGTAGAATGAGCTTTTCAGTGAAGAGCAGCCAGGCACATTTTAGCAAGTTTTACTTGTAAGTGGGGTTGGAAACGCTTTTCAGGCTCAGTACTGGGCTCAAAACATGCAGTCCTGATGTCTCTCATGATAGGAGGTGGTAAAGTAGAAATTCGCTGCTCGGCTGACCCTCCAGGAGCAAATGTATGCTAAAAATGTTCGTAGAATGAGATTTTCAGTGAAGAGCAGCCAGGCACATTTTAGCAAGTTTTACTTGTAAGTGGGGTTGGAAACGCTTTTCAGGCTCAGTACTGGGCTCAAAACATGCAGCCCTGATGTCTCTCATGATAGCAGGTGGTTAAGTAGAAATTCGCTGCTCGGCTGACCCTGCAGGAGCAAACGTATGCTAAAAATGTTCGTAGAATGAGATTTTCAGTGAAGAGCAGCCAGGCACATTTTAGCAAGTTTTAAATGTAAGTGGGGTTGGAAACGCTTTTCAGGCTCAATACTGGGCTCAAAAGATGCAGCCCTGATGTCTCTCATGATAGCAGGTGGTTAAGTAGAAATTCGCTGCTCGGCTGACCCGGCAGGAACAAATGTATGCCAAAAATGTACGTAGAATGAGATTTTCAGTGAATAGCAGCCAGGCACATTTTAGCAAGTTTTACTTGTAAGTGGGGATGGAAACGCTTTTCAGGCTCAGTACTGGGCTCAAAAGATGCAGCCCTGATGTCTCTCATGATAGCAGGTGGTTAAGTAGAAATTCGCTGCTCGGCTGACCCTGCAGGAGCAAACGTATGCTAAAAATATTCGTAGAATGAGATTTTCAGTGAAGAGCAGCCAGGCACATTTTAGCAAGTTTTACTTGTATGTGGGGTTGGAAACGCTTTTCAGGCTCAGTACTGGGCTCAAAAGATGCAGCCCTGATGTCTCTCATGATAGCAGGTGGTTTAGTAGAAATTCGCTGCTCGGCTGACTCTGCAGGAGCAAACGTATGCTAAAAATGTTCGTAGAATGAGATTTTCAGTGAAGAGCAGCCAGGCACATTTTAGCAAGTTTTACTTGTAAGTGGGGTTGGAAACGCTTTTCAGGCTCAATACTGGGCTCAAAACATGCAGCCCTGATGTCTCTTATGATAGCACGTGGTTAAGTAGAAATTCGCTGCTCGGCTGACCCTGCAGGAGCAAACGTATGCTAAAAATGTTTGTAGAATGAGCTTTTCAGTGAAGAGCAGCCAGGCACATTTTAGCAAGTTTTACTTGTGGGGGGTTGGAAACGCTTTTCCATACTCAATAATGGGCTTAAAAGATGCAGCCCTGATGTCTCTCATGATAGCAGGTGGTTAAGTAGAAATTCGCTGCTCGGCTGACCCGGCAGGAACAAATGTATGCCAAAAATGTACGTAGAATGAGATTTTCAGTGAATAGCAGCCAGGCACATTTTAGCAAGTTTTACTTGTAAGTGGGGATGGAAACTCTTTTCAGGCTCAGTACTGGGCTCAAAAGATGCAGCCCTGATGTCTCTCATGATAGCAGGTGGTTAAGTAGAAATTCGCTGCTCGGCTGACCCTGCAGGAGCAAACGTATGCTAAAAATGTTCGTAGAATGAGATTTTCAGTGAAGAGCAGCCAGGCACATTTTAGCAAGTTTTACTTGTATGTGGGGTTGGAAACGCTTTTCAGGCTCAGTACTGGGCTCAAAAGATGCAGCCCTGATGTCTCTCATGATAGCAGGTGGTTTAGTAGAAATTCGCTGCTCGGCTGACTCTGCAGGAGCAAACGTATGCTAAAAATGTTCGTAGAATGAGATTTTCAGTGAAGAGCAGCCAGGCACATTTTAGCAAGTTTTACTTGTAAGTGGGGTTGGAAACGCTTTTCAGGCTCAATACTGGGCTCAAAACATGCAGCCCTGATGTCTCTTATGATAGCACGTGGTTAAGTAGAAATTCGCTGCTCGGCTGACCCTGCAGGAGCAAACGTATGCTAAAAATGTTTGTAGAATGAGCTTTTCAGTGAAGAGCAGCCAGGCACATTTTAGCAAGTTTTACTTGTAGGGGGTTGGAAACGCTTTTCCATACTCAATAATGGGCTTAAAAGATGCAGCCCTGATGTCTCTCATGATAGCAGGTGGTTAAGTAGAAATTTGCTGCTCGGCTGATCCAGCAGGAGCAAACATATGCTAAAAATGTACGTAGAATGAGCTTTTCAGTGAAGAGCAGCCAGGCACATTTTAGCAAGTTTTACTTGTAAGTGGGGTTGGAAACGCTTTTCAGGCTCAGTACTGGGCTCAAAACATGCAGTCCTGATGTCTCTCATGATAGGAGGTGGTAAAGTAGAAATTCGCTGCTCGGCTGACCCTCCAGGAGCAAATGTATGCTAAAAATGTTCGTAGAATGAGATTTTCACTGAAGAGCAGCCAGGCACATTTTAGCAAGTTTTACTTGTAAGTGGGGTTGGAAACGCTTTTCAGGCTCAGTACTGGGCTCAAAACATGCAGCCCTGATGTCTCTCATGATAGCAGGTGGTTAAGTAGAAATTCGCTGCTCGGCTGACCCTGCAGGAGCAAACGTATGCTAAAAATGTTCGTAGAATGAGATTTTCAGTGAAGAGCAGCCAGGCACATTGTAGCAAGTTTTACTTGTAAGTGGGGTTGGAAACGCTTTTCAGGCTCAATACTGGGCTCAAAACATGCAGCCCTGATGTCTCTTGTGATAGCAGGTGGTTAAGTAGAAATTCGCTGCTCGGCTGACCCTGCAGGAGCAAACGTATGCTAAAAATGTTCATAGAATGAGATTTTCAGTGAAGAGCAGCCAGGCACATTTTAGCAAGTTTATTTATTTATTTTATTTGTGGTATTTGTAGAGCGCAGCATTCATCCCAGGGGATATCAAGGCGCTGAATAAGAAAGGGCTGCTGAGGTTTGAGCAGGGGGGTTAGTATTTGGGAAAGAGATGTGTTTTGAGTTTTTGCCGGAATGAAAAAAGGTTCGCAGTGTGTCTCAGATCCATCGGTAGTTCATTCCATCGTTTGGCCGCCAGGTGCGAGAAGGCTCGTCCTCCTGTTCTTGTTTTGTAAATACGCTTAGGTTTTGCTAGGGCTGAGTTAATGGATCTTAAGTTCCTGTTTGGAATATAAAATTCAATTTTCCCTTGCAGGATTGTAGGGCCTGTTTTATGGAGGGCTTTGTGCGCATGGCAAAGTAGTTTGAATGTGGCGCGCTGGCGCATCGGCAGCCAATGGAGTTGTTTTAGACATGCCGATGCAGAGTCTCGTTTGCTTTTGTTACATACCAGCTTGGCAGCCTGGTTTTGCAGAACCTGAAGGCGGGAGAACAACTGCTCGTTCATTCCTTCGAACAGAGGATTGCCATAGTCCAGGCGGCTGACTAGAAGGGCCTGGGTGATCGTACGACGACAATCAAGTGGAATCCATGTGAAGATCTTAGCGAGGAGTTTCAGGATTGCAAATCCCTTACCCCAAAGTGTGCGCACGTGGTCCTTCATGGATAGTGCGTCGTCTATCATAATGCCCAGATTCCTGGCGTATTGTTTCGGGGCGGGGGCTGTTCCCAGTGACGGTGGCCACCAAGAATCGTTCCACGAAAGTTTGGCTCCTCCGAACAATAGAATTTCGGATTTTCCGGCATTAAGCTTGAGGCAGTGGTTACGCATCCAGTCCGCCATTTCGGAGAGGCAGCTGTGGAGTTTGTTTTTAGTTGTTTCTAATTTTTCCGATCTTTCATCCAAGGTCACCATCAGCTGCGTGTCGTCGGCATATGAGCAAATGCCGATGCCCCACTTTCTTCCGATGTCAGCCAGAGATGATACGTAGGCATTAAAGAGAGTGGGGCTTAGGGAAGCCCCTTGTGGGACTCCACAGCCAATGGGACGGGGTTCGGAATGGAATTGGCCCATATGCACTGCTTGGGTGCGGTTGCACAGGAAGGATTCAATCCATTGCAGTGCTATGTCTTGTATTCCTTTGCTCCGGAGAATGTTCAATAGACATTTGTGCGACACTGTGTCGAACGCTGCCGACAGGTCCAACAGTATCAGAGCCACCGAGCCCCCTTGGTCAGTGATGCATCTGACACTGTCCGACACTGCCAGCAGCGTAGCCTCGGTGCTATTGTTGGATCTGAATCCAGTTTGGGTGGGGTCCAGAAGCGAGTTGTCCTCGAGATATTTGGATAACTGTAAGTTAACCATTTTCTCCAATGCTTTGGAGAGATAAGGGAGTTGTGAAATTGGCCTATAGTTCTCTGGGTTGAGAATATCGGCCCCAGCTTTCTTCAGGAGGGGGGTTACAGATGCGTGTTTCCAGCAATCTGGAAAGGACGCGGAGGCAAGAGATTGATTAAAAAGTTTGGTGATGATTGGGCATAGAGTCGGTGCAATTTCAGCGAATACAAAATGTGGGCAGGGATCTGCAGGGGAGCCAGATTTTATTGCTCTAAGAACTGTTAGTACTTCCTCTTCGGAGAGTGGTTGGAAGTTTGATAGGCGAGGGGAGTTGCCCAGGTCTAGGCGATCGTTGTCGTTGTCGGATATAGATGGGCGTACGTCAAAGTTATCATAGGGGGAGACGGTATGGGAGGGGGTGAAGGTTGAATACATTTTATTGATTTTTTCGGAGAAGAAGGAGCTAATCCGTTCGCATGCTTCTGTTGAAGGGGTGAGACTTTGCGAGATGCAGGATGGGTTGCTGAGCTCTTTCACAATTTTAAATAACTCTTTTGTCGAGTTGTGGTTTTCGTTGATTCGTTGCACGAAAAAAGCCTTTTTTGCCTCTCGGATGGCAAGGATGTATTGTTTCCTTTTGGCAGTGTAGTTGGCTCTGGTTGTGGGGTTTTACTTGTAAGTGGGGTTGGAAACGCTTTTCAGGCTCAATACTGGGCTCAAAAGATGCAGCCCTGATGTCTCTCATGATAGCAGGTGGTTAAGTAGAAATTCGCTGCTCGGCTGATCCAGCAGGAGCAAACATATGCGAAAAATGTACGTAGAATGAGCTTTTTAGTGAAGAGCAGCCAGGCACATTTTAGCAAGTTTTACTTGTAAGTGGGGTTGGAAACGCTTTTCAGGCTCAGTACTGGGCTCAAAACATGCAGCCCTGATGTCTCTCATGATAGGAGGTGGTAAAGTAGAAATTCGCTGCTCGGCTGACCCTGCAGGAGCAAACGTATGCTAAAAATGTTCGTAGAATGAGATTTTCAGTGAAGAGCAGCCAGGCACATTTTAGCAAGTTTTACTTGTAAGTGGGGTTGGAAACGCTTTTCAGGCTCAATACTGGGCTCAAAAGATGCAGCCCTAATGTCTCTCATGATAGCAGGTGGTTAAGTAGAAATTCGCTGCTCGGCTGATCCAGCAGGAGCAAACATATGCGAAAAATGTACATAGAATGAGCTTTTCAGTGAAGAGCAGCCAGGCACATTTTAGCAAGTTTTACTTGTAAGTGGGGTTGGAAACGCTTTTCAGGCTCAGTACTGGGCTCAAAACATGCAGCCCTGATGTCTCTCATGATAGGAGGTGGTAAAGTAGAAATTCGCTGCTCGGCTGACCCTGCAGGAGCAAACGTATGCTAAAAATGTTCGTAGAATAAGATTTTCAGTGAAGAGCAGCCAGGCACATTTTAGCAAGTTTTACTTGTAAGTGGGGGTTGGAAACGCTTTTCAGGCTCAGTACTGGGCTCAAAAGATGCAGCCCTGATGTCTCTCATGATAGCAGGTGGTTAAGTAGAAATTCGCTGCTCGGCTGACCCTGCAGGAGCAAACGTATGCTAAAAATGTTCGTAGAATGAGATTTTCAGTGAAGAGCAGCCAGGCACATTTTAGCAAGTTTTACTTGTATGTGGGGTTGGAAACGCTTTTCAGGCTCAGTACTGGGCTCAAAAGATGCAGCCCTGATGTCTCTCATGATAGCAGGTGGTTTAGTAGAAATTCGCTGCTCGGCTGACCCTGCAGGAGCAAACGTATGCTAAAAATGTTCGTAGAATGAGATTTTCAGTGAAGAGCAGCCAGGCACATTTTAGCAAGTTTTACTTGTAAGTGGGGTTGGAAACGCTTTTCAGGCTCAATACTGGGCTCAAAACATGCAGCCCTGATGTCTCTTATGATAGCACGTGGTTAAGTAGAAATTCGCTGCTCGGCTGACCCTGCAGGAGCAAACGTATGCTAAAAATGTTTGTAGAATGAGCTTTTCAGTGAAGAGCAGCCAGGCACATTTTAGCAAGTTTTACTTGTAGGGGGTTGGAAACGCTTTTCCATACTCAATAATGGGCTTAAAAGATGCAGCCCTGATGTCTCTCATGATAGCAGGTGGTTAAGTAGAAATTCGCTGCTCGGCTGATCCAGCAGGAGCAAACATATGCGAAAAATGTACGTAGAATGAGCTTTTCAGTGAAGAGCAGCCAGGCACATTTTAGCAAGTTTTACTTGTAAGTGGGGTTGGAAACGCTTTTCAGGCTCAGTACTGGGCTCAAAAGATGCAGTCCTGATGTCTCTCATGATAGGAGGTGGTAAAGTAGAAATTCGCTGCTCGGCTGACCCTCCAGGAGCAAATGTATGCTAAAAATGTTCGTAGAATGAGATTTTCAGTGAAGAGCAGCCAGGCACATTTTAGCAAGTTTTACTTGTAAGTGGGGTTGGAAACGCTTTTCAGGCTCAATACTGGGCTCAAAACATGCAGCCCTGATGTCTCTCGTGATAGCAGGTGGTTAAGTAGAAATTCGCTGCTCGGCTGACCCTGCAGGAGCAAACGTATGCTAAAAATGTTCGTAGAATGAGATTTTCAGTGAAGAGCAGCCAGGCACATTTTAGCAAGTTTTACTTGTAAGTGGGGTTGGAAACGCTTTTCAGGCTCAATACTGGGCTCAAAAGATGCAGCCCTGATGTCTCTCATGATAGCAGGTGGTTAAGTAGAAATTCGCTGCTCGGCTGATCCAGCAGGAGCAAACATATGCGAAAAATGTACGTAGAATGAGCTTTTCAGTGAAGAGCAGCCAGGCACATTTTAGCAAGTTTTACTTGTAAGTGGGGTTGGAAACGCTTTTCAGGCTCAGTACTGGGCTCAAAACATGCAGCCCTGATGTCTCTCATGATAGGAGGTGGTAAAGTAGAAATTCGCTGCTCGGCTGACCCTGCAGGAGCAAACGTATGCTAAAAATGTTCGTAGAATGAGATTTTCAGTGAAGAGCAGCCAGGCACATTTTAGCAAGTTTTACTTGTAAGTGGGGGTTGGAAACGCTTTTCAGGCTCAGTACTGGGCTCAAAAGATGCAGCCCTGATGTCTCTCATGATAGCAGGTGCTTAAGTAGAAATTCGCTGCTCGGCTGACCCTGCAGGAGCAAACGTATGCTAAAAATGTTCGTAGAATGAGATTTTCAGTGAAGAGCAGCCAGGCACATTTTAGCAAGTTTTAAATGTAAGTGGGGTTGGAAACGCTTTTCAGGCTCAATACTGGGCTCAAAAGATGCAGCCCTGATGTCTCTCATGATAGCAGGTGGTTAAGTAGAAATTCGCTGCTCGGCTGACCCGGCAGGAACAAATGTATGCCAAAAATGTACGTAGAATGAGATTTTCAGTGAATAGCAGCCAGGCACATTTTAGCAAGTTTTACTTGTAAGTGGGGATGGAAACGCTTTTCAGGCTCAGTACTGGGCTCAAAAGATGCAGCCCTGATGTCTCTCATGATAGCAGGTGGTTAAGTAGAAATTCGCTGCTCGGCTGACCCTGCAGGAGCAAACGTATGCTAAAAATGTTCGTAGAATGAGATTTTCAGTGAAGAGCAGCCAGGCACATTTTAGCAAGTTTTACTTGTATGTGGGGTTGGAAACGCTTTTCAGGCTCAGTACTGGGCTCAAAAGATGCAGCCCTGATGTCTCTCATGATAGCAGGTGGTTTAGTAGAAATTCGCTGCTCGGCTGACTCTGCAGGAGCAAACGTATGCTAAAAATGTTCGTAGAATGAGATTTTCAGTGAAGAGCAGCCAGGCACATTTTAGCAAGTTTTACTTGTAAGTGGGGTTGGAAACGCTTTTCAGGCTCAATACTGGGCTCAAAACATGCAGCCCTGATGTCTCTTATGATAGCACGTGGTTAAGTAGAAATTCGCTGCTCGGCTGACCCTGCAGGAGCAAACGTATGCTAAAAATGTTTGTAGAATGAGCTTTTCAGTGAAGAGCAGCCAGGCACATTTTAGCAAGTTTTACTTGTAGGGGGTTGGAAACGCTTTTCCATACTCAATAATGGGCTTAAAAGATGCAGCCCTGATGTCTCTCATGATAGCAGGTGGTTAAGTAGAAATTCGCTGCTCGGCTGATCCAGCAGGAGCAAACATATGCGAAAAATGTACGTAGAATGAGCTTTTCAGTGAAGAGCAGCCAGGCACATTTTAGCAAGTTTTACTTGTAAGTGGGGTTGGAAACGCTTTTCAGGCTCAGTACTGGGCTCAAAACATGCAGTCCTGATGTCTCTCATGATAGGAGGTGGTAAAGTAGAAATTCGCTGCTCGGCTGACCCTCCAGGAGCAAATGTATGCTAAAAATGTTCGTAGAATGAGATTTTCAGTGAAGAGCAGCCAGGCACATTTTAGCAAGTTTTACTTGTAAGTGGGGTTGGAAACGCTTTTCAGGCTCAGTACTGGGCTCAAAACATGCAGCCCTGATGTCTCTCATGATAGCAGGTGGTTAAGTAGAAATTCGCTGCTCGGCTGACCCTGCAGGAGCAAACGTATGCTAAAAATGTTCGTAGAATGAGATTTTCAGTGAAGAGCAGCCAGGCACATTGTAGCAAGTTTTACTTGTAAGTGGGGTTGGAAACGCTTTTCAGGCTCAATACTGGGCTCAAAACATGCAGCCCTGATGTCTCTCGTGATAGCAGGTGGTTAAGTAGAAATTCGCTGCTCGGCTGACCCTGCAGGAGCAAACGTATGCTAAAAATGTTCGTAGAATGAGATTTTCAGTGAAGAGCAGCCAGGCACATTTTAGCAAGTTTTACTTGTAAGTGGGGTTGGAAACGCTTTTCAGGCTCAATACTGGGCTCAAAAGATGCAGCCCTGATGTCTCTCATGATAGCAGGTGGTTAAGTAGAAATTCGCTGCTCGGCTGATCCAGCAGGAGCAAACATATGCGAAAAATGTACGTAGAATGAGCTTTTCAGTGAAGAGCAGCCAGGCACATTTTAGCAAGTTTTACTTGTAAGTGGGGTTGGAAACGCTTTTCAGGCTCAGTACTGGGCTCAAAACATGCAGCCCTGATGTCTCTCATGATAACAGGTGGTTAAGTAGAAATTCGCTGCTCGGCTGACCCAGCAGGACCAAACGTATGCTAAAAATGTTCGTAGAATGAGATTTTCAGTGAAGAGCAGCCAGCCACATTTTAGCAAGTTTTACTTGTAAGTGGGGTTGGAAACGCTTTTCAGGCTCAATACTTGGCTCAAAAGATGCAGCCCTGATGTCTCTCATGATAGTAGGTGGTTAAGTAGAAATTCGCTGCTCGGCTGACCCTGCAGGAGCAAACGTATGCTAAAAATGTTCGTAGAATGAGATTTTCAGTGAAGAGCAGCCTGGCACATTTTAGCAAGTTTTACTTGTAAGTGGGGTTGGAAACGCTTTTCAGGCTCAATACTGGGCTCAAAAGATGCAGCCCTGATGTCTCTCATGATAGCAGGTGGTTAAGTAGAAATTCGCTGCTCGGCTGACACTGCAGGAGCAAACGTATGCTAAAAATGTTCGTAGAATGAGATTTTCAGTGAAGAGCAGCCAGGCACATTTTAGCAAGTTTTACTTGTAAGTGGGGGTTGGAAACGCTTTTCAGGCTCAGTACTGGGCTCAAAAGATGCAGCCCTGATGTCTCTCATGATAGCAGGTGGTTAAGTAGAAATTGGCTGCTCGGTTGACCCTGCAGGATCAAACGTATGCTAAAAATGTTCGTAGAATGAGATTTTCAGTGAAGAGCAGCCAGGCACATTTTAGCAAGTTTTACTTGTACGTGGAGTTGGAAACGCTTTTCAGGCTCAGTACTGGGCTCAAAACATGCAGCCCTGATGTCTCTCATGATAGCAGGTGGTTAAGTAGAAATTCGCTGCTCGGCTGACCCAGCAGGAACAAACGTATGCCAAAAATGTACGTAGAATGAGATTTTCAGTGAATAGCAGCCAGGCACATTTTAGCAAGTTTTACTTGTAAGTGGGGATGGAAACGCTTTTTAGGCTCAGTACTGGGCTCAAAAGATGCAGCCCTGATGTCTCTCATGATAGCAGGTGGTTAAGTAGAAATTCGCTGCTCGGCTGACCCTGCAGGAGCAAACGTATGCTAAAAATGTTCGTAGAATGAGCTTTTCAGTGAAGAGCAGCCAGGCACATTTTAGCAAGTTTTACTTGTAAGTGGGGTTGGAAACGCTTTTCAGGCTCAGTACTGGGCTCAAAAGATGCAGTCCTGATGTCTCTCATGATAGGAGGTGGTTAAGTAGAAATTCGCTGCTCGGCTGACCCTGCAGGAGCAAACGTATGCTAAAAATGTTCGTAGAATGAGATTTTCAGTGAAGAGCAGCCAGGCACATTTTAGCAAGTTTTACTTGTAAGTGGGGTTGGAAACGCTTTTCAGGCTCAATACTGGGCTCAAAAGATGCAGCCCTGATGTCTCTCATGATAGCAGGTGGTTAAGTAGAAATTCGCTGCTCGGCTGACCCTGCAGGAGCAAACGTATGCTAAAAATGTTCGTAGAATGAGATTTTCAGTGAAGAGCAGCCAGGCACATTTTAGCAAGTTTTACTTGTAAGTGGGGATGGAAACGCTTTTCAGGCTCAGTACTGGGCTCAAAAGATGCAGCCCTGATGTCTCTCATGATAGCAGGTGGTTAAGTAGAAATTCGCTGCTCGGCTGACCCGGCAGGAACAAAT
The DNA here is from genome assembly GCF_964261635.1 of Lissotriton helveticus. NCBI lineage: Eukaryota > Metazoa > Chordata > Amphibia > Caudata > Salamandridae > Lissotriton > Lissotriton helveticus. The sequence goes on along the minus strand of NC_136061.1, from coordinate 1,351,249,285 downwards.
GTATGCCAAAAATGTACGTAGAATGAGATTTTCAGTGAATAGCAGCCAGGCACATTTTAGCAAGTTTTACTTGTAAGTGGGGATGGAAACGCTTTTCAGGCTCAGTACTGGGCTCAAAAGATGCAGCCCTGATGTCTCTCATGATAGCAGGTGGTTAAGTAGAAATTCGCTGCTCGGCTGACCCTGCAGGAGCAAACGTATGCTAAAAATGTTCGTAGAATGAGATTTTCAGTGAAGAGCAGCCAGGCACATTTTAGCAAGTTTTACTTGTATGTGGGGTTGGAAACGCTTTTCAGGCTCAGTACTGGGCTCAAAAGATGCAGCCCTGATGTCTCTCATGATAGCAGATGGTTTAGTAGAAATTCGCTGCTCGGCTGACTCTGCAGGAGCAAACGTATGCTAAAAATGTTCGTAGAATGAGATTTTCAGTGAAGAGCAGCCAGGCACATTTTAGCAAGTTTTACTTGTAAGTGGGGTTGGAAACGCTTTTCAGGCTCAATACTGGGCTCAAAACATGCAGCCCTGATGTCTCTTATGATAGCACGTGGTTAAGTAGAAATTCGCTGCTCGGCTGACCCTGCAGGAGCAAACGTATGCTAAAAATGTTTGTAGAATGAGCTTTTCAGTGAAGAGCAGCCAGGCACATTTTAGCAAGTTTTACTTGTAGGGGGTTGGAAACGCTTTTCCATACTCAATAATGGGCTTAAAAGATGCAGCCCTGATGTCTCTCATGATAGCAGGTGGTTAAGTAGAAATTTGCTGCTCGGCTGATCCAGCAGGAGCAAACATATGCGAAAAATGTACGTAGAATGAGCTTTTCAGTGAAGAGCAGCCAGGCACATTTTAGCAAGTTTTACTTGTAAGTGGGGTTGGAAACGCTTTTCAGGCTCAGTACTGGGCTCAAAACATGCAGTCCTGATGTCTCTCATGATAGGAGGTGGTAAAGTAGAAATTCGCTGCTCGGCTGACCCTCCAGGAGCAAATGTATGCTAAAAATGTTCGTAGAATGAGATTTTCAGTGAAGAGCAGCCAGGCACATTTTAGCAAGTTTTACTTGTAAGTGGGGTTGGAAACGCTTTTCAGGCTCAGTACTGGGCTCAAAACATGCAGCCCTGATGTCTCTCATGATAGCAGGTGGTTAAGTAGAAATTCGCTGCTCGGCTGACCCTGCAGGAGCAAACGTATGCTAAAAATGTTCGTAGAATGAGATTTTCAGTGAAGAGCAGCCAGGCACATTGTAGCAAGTTTTACTTGTAAGTGGGGTTGGAAACGCTTTTCAGGCTCAATACTGGGCTCAAAACATGCAGCCCTGATGTCTCTTGTGATAGCAGGTGGTTAAGTAGAAATTCGCTGCTCGGCTGACCCTGCAGGAGCAAACATATGCTAAAAATGTTCGTAGAATGAGATTTTCAGTGAAGAGCAGCCAGGCACATTTTAGCAAGTTTATTTATTTATTTTATTTGTGGTATTTGTAGAGCGCAGCATTCATCCCAGGGGATATCAAGGCGCTGAATAAGAAAGGGCTGCTGAGGTTTGAGCAGGGGGGTTAGTATTTGGGAAAGAGATGTGTTTTGAGTTTTTGCCGGAATGAAAAAAGGTTCGCAGTGTGTCTCAGATCCATCGGTAGTTCATTCCATCGTTTGGCCGCCAGGTGCGAGAAGGCTCGTCCTCCTGTTCTTGTTTTGTAAATACGCTTAGGTTTTGCTAGGGCTGAGTTAATGGATCTTAAGTTCCTGTTTGGAATATAAAATTCAATTTCCCCTTGCAGGATTGTAGGGCCTGTTTTATGGAGGGCTTTGTGCGCATGGCAAAGTAGTTTGAATGTGGCGCGCTGGCGCATCGGCAGCCAATGGAGTTGTTTTAGACATGCCGATGCAGAGTCTCGTTTGCTTTTGTTACATACCAGCTTGGCAGCCTGGTTTTGCAGAACCTGAAGGCGGGAGAACAACTGCTCGTTCATTCCTTCGAACAGAGCATTGCCATAGTCCAGGCGGCTGACTAGAAGGGCCTGGGTGATCGTACGACGACAATCAAGTGGAATCCATGTGAAGATCTTAGCGAGGAGTTTCAGGATTGCAAATCCCTTACCCCAAAGTGTGCGCACGTGGTCCTTCATGGATAGTGCGTCGTCTATCATAATGCCCAGATTCCTGGCGTATTGTTTCGGGGCGGGGGCTGTTCCCAGTGACGGTGGCCACCAAGAATCGTTCCACGAAAGTTTGGCTCCTCCGAACAATAGAATTTCGGATTTTCCGGCATTAAGCTTGAGGCAGTGGTTACGCATCCAGTCCGCCATTTCGGAGAGGCAGCTGTGGAGTTTGTTTTTAGTTGTTTCTAATTTTTCCGATCTTTCATCCAAGGTCACCATCAGCTGCGTGTCGTCGGCATATGAGCAAATGCCGATGCCCCACTTTCTTCCGATGTCAGCCAGAGATGATACGTAGGCATTAAAGAGAGTGGGGCTTAGGGAAGCCCCTTGTGGGACTCCACAGCCAATGGGACGGGGTTCAGAATGGAATTGGCCCATATGCACTGCTTGGGTGCGGTTGCACAGGAAGGATTCAATCCATTGCAGTGCTATGTCTTGTATTCCTTTGCTCCGGAGAATGTTCAATAGACATTTGTGCGACACTGTGTCGAACGCTGCCGACAGGTCCAACAGTATCAGAGCCACCGAGCCCCCTTGGTCAGTGATGCATCTGACACTGTCCGACACTGCCAGCAGCGTAGCCTCGGTGCTATTGTTGGATCTGAATCCAGTTTGGGTGGGGTCCAGAAGCGAGTTGTCCTCGAGATATTTGGATAACTGTAAGTTAACCATTTTCTCCAATGCTTTGGAGAGATAAGGGAGTTGTGAAATTGGCCTATAGTTCTCTGGGTTGAGAATATCGGCCCCAGCTTTCTTCAGGAGGGGGGTTACAGATGCGTGTTTCCAGCAATCTGGAAAGGACGCGGAGGCAAGAGATTGATTAAAAAGTTTGGTGATGATTGGGCATAGAGTCGGTGCAATTTCAGCGAATACAAAATGTGGGCAGGGATCTGCAGGGGAGCCAGATTTTATTGCTCTAAGAACTGTTAGTACTTCCTCTTCGGAGAGTGGTTGGAAGTTTGATAGGCGAGGGGAGTTGCCCAGGTCTAGGCGATCGTTGTCGTTGTCGGATATAGATGGGCGTACGTCAAAGTTATCATAGGGGGAGACGGTATGGGAGGGGGTGAAGGTTGAATAAATTTTATTGATTTTTTCGGAGAAGAAGGAGCTAATCCGTTCGCATGCTTCTGTTGAAGGGGTGAGACTTTGCGAGATGCAGGATGGGTTGCTGAGCTCTTTCACAATTTTAAATAACTCTTTTGTCGAGTTGTGGTTTTCGTTGATTCGTTGCACGAAAAAAGCCTTTTTTGCCTCTCGGATGGCAAGGATGTATTGTTTCCTTTTGGCAGTGTAGTTGGCTCTGGTTGTGGGGTTTTACTTGTAAGTGGGGTTGGAAACGCTTTTCAGGCTCAATACTGGGCTCAAAAGATGCAGCCCTGATGTCTCTCATGATAGCAGGTGGTTAAGTAGAAATTCGCTGCTCGGCTGATCCAGCAGGAGCAAACATATGCGAAAAATGTACGTAGAATGAGCTTTTCAGTGAAGAGCAGCCAGGCACATTTTAGCAAGTTTTACTTGTAAGTGGGGTTGGAAACGCTTTTCAGGCTCAGTACTGGGCTCAAAACATGCAGCCCTGATGTCTCTCATGATAGGAGGTGGTAAAGTAGAAATTCGCTGCTCGGCTGACCCTGCAGGAGCAAACGTATGCTAAAAATGTTCGTAGAATGAGATTTTCAGTGAAGAGCAGCCAGGCACATTTTAGCAAGTTTTACTTGTAAGTGGGGTTGGAAACGCTTTTCAGGCTCAATACTGGGCTCAAAAGATGCAGCCCTAATGTCTCTCATGATAGCAGGTGGTTAAGTAGAAATTCGCTGCTCGGCTGATCCAGCAGGAGCAAACATATGCGAAAAATGTACATAGAATGAGCTTTTCAGTGAAGAGCAGCCAGGCACATTTTAGCAAGTTTTACTTGTAAGTGGGGTTGGAAACGCTTTTCAGGCTCAGTACTGGGCTCAAAACATGCAGCCCTGATGTCTCTCATGATAGGAGGTGGTAAAGTAGAAATTCGCTGCTCGGCTGACCCTGCAGGAGCAAACGTATGCTAAAAATGTTCGTAGAATAAGATTTTCAGTGAAGAGCATCCAGGCACATTTTAGCAAGTTTTACTTGTAAGTGGGGGTTGGAAACGCTTTTCAGGCTCAGTACTGGGCTCAAAAGATGCAGCCCTGATGTCTCTCATGATAGCAGGTGGTTAAGTAGAAATTCGCTGCTCGGCTGACCCTGCAGGAGCAAACGTATGCTAAAAATGTTCGTAGAATGAGATTTTCAGTGAAGAGCAGCCAGGCACATTTTAGCAAGTTTTACTTGTATGTGGGGTTGGAAACGCTTTTCAGGCTCAGTACTGGGCTCAAAAGATGCAGCCCTGATGTCTCTCATGATAGCAGGTGGTTTAGTAGAAATTCGCTGCTCGGCTGACCCTGCAGGAGCAAACGTATGCTAAAAATGTTCGTAGAATGAGATTTTCAGTGAAGAGCAGCCAGGCACATTTTAGCAAGTTTTACTTGTAAGTGGGGTTGGAAACGCTTTTCAGGCTCAATACTGGGCTCAAAACATGCAGCCCTGATGTCTCTTATGATAGCACGTGGTTAAGTAGAAATTCGCTGCTCGGCTGACCCTGCAGGAGCAAACGTATGCTAAAAATGTTTGTAGAATGAGCTTTTCAGTGAAGAGCAGCCAGGCACATTTTAGCAAGTTTTACTTGTAGGGGGTTGGAAACGCTTTTCCATACTCAATAATGGGCTTAAAAGATGCAGCCCTGATGTCTCTCATGATAGCAGGTGGTTAAGTAGAAATTCGCTGCTCGGCTGATCCAGCAGGAGCAAACATATGCGAAAAATGTACGTAGAATGAGCTTTTCAGTGAAGAGCAGCCAGGCACATTTTAGCAAGTTTTACTTGTAAGTGGGGTTGGAAACGCTTTTCAGGCTCAGTACTGGGCTCAAAAGATGCAGTCCTGATGTCTCTCATGATAGGAGGTGGTAAAGTAGAAATTCGCTGCTCCGCTGACCCTCCAGGAGCAAATGTATGCTAAAAATGTTCGTAGAATGAGATTTTCAGTGAAGAGCAGCCAGGCACATTTTAGCAAGTTTTACTTGTAAGTGGGGTTGGAAACGCTTTTCAGGCTCAGTACTGGGCTCAAAACATGCAGCCCTGATGTCTCTCATGATAGCAGGTGGTTAAGTAGAAATTCGCTGCTCGGCTGACCCTGCAGGAGCAAACGTATGCTAAAAATGTTCGTAGAATGAGATTTTCAGTGAAGAGCAGCCAGGCACATTGTAGCAAGTTTTACTTGTAAGTGGGGTTGGAAACGCTTTTCAGGCTCAATACTGGGCTCAAAACATGCAGCCCTGATGTCTCTCGTGATAGCAGGTGGTTAAGTAGAAATTCGCTGCTCGGCTGACCCTGCAGGAGCAAACGTATGCTAAAAATGTTCGTAGAATGAGATTTTCAGTGAAGAGCAGCCAGGCACATTTTAGCAAGTTTTACTTGTAAGTGGGGTTGGAAACGCTTTTCAGGCTCAATACTGGGCTCAAAAGATGCAGCCCTGATGTCTCTCATGATAGCAGGTGGTTAAGTAGAAATTCGCTGCTCGGCTGATCCAGCAGGAGCAAACATATGCGAAAAATGTACGTAGAATGAGCTTTTCAGTGAAGAGCAGCCAGGCACATTTTAGCAAGTTTTACTTGTAAGTGGGGTTGGAAACGCTTTTCAGGCTCAGTACTGGGCTCAAAACATGCAGCCCTGATGTCTCTCATGATAGGAGGTGGTAAAGTAGAAATTCGCTGCTCGGCTGACCCTGCAGGAGCAAACGTATGCTAAAAATGTTCGTAGAATGAGATTTTCAGTGAAGAGCAGCCAGGCACATTTTAGCAAGTTTTACTTGTAAGTGGGGGTTGGAAACGCTTTTCAGGCTCAGTACTGGGCTCAAAAGATGCAGCCCTGATGTCTCTCATGATAGCAGGTGCTTAAGTAGAAATTCGCTGCTCGGCTGACCCTGCAGGAGCAAACGTATGCTAAAAATGTTCGTAGAATGAGATTTTCAGTGAAGAGCAGCCAGGCACATTTTAGCAAGTTTTAAATGTAAGTGGGGTTGGAAACGCTTTTCAGGCTCAATACTGGGCTCAAAAGATGCAGCCCTGATGTCTCTCATGATAGCAGGTGGTTAAGTAGAAATTCGCTGCTCGGCTGACCCGGCAGGAACAAATGTATGCCAAAAATGTACGTAGAATGAGATTTTCAGTGAATAGCAGCCAGGCACATTTTAGCAAGTTTTACTTGTAAGTGGGGATGGAAACGCTTTTCAGGCTCAGTACTGGGCTCAAAAGATGCAGCCCTGATGTCTCTCATGATAGCAGGTGGTTAAGTAGAAATTCGCTGCTCGGCTGACCCTGCAGGAGCAAACGTATGCTAAAAATGTTCGTAGAATGAGATTTTCAGTGAAGAGCAGCCAGGCACATTTTAGCAAGTTTTACTTGTATGTGGGGTTGGAAACGCTTTTCAGGCTCAGTACTGGGCTCAAAAGATGCAGCCCTGATGTCTCTCATGATAGCAGGTGGTTTAGTAGAAATTCGCTGCTCGGCTGACTCTGCAGGAGCAAACGTATGCTAAAAATGTTCGTAGAATGAGATTTTCAGTGAAGAGCAGCCAGGCACATTTTAGCAAGTTTTACTTGTAAGTGGGGTTGGAAACGCTTTTCAGGCTCAATACTGGGCTCAAAACATGCAGCCCTGATGTCTCTTATGATAGCACGTGGTTAAGTAGAAATTCGCTGCTCGGCTGACCCTGCAGGAGCAAACGTATGCTAAAAATGTTTGTAGAATTAGCTTTTCAGTGAAGAGCAGCCAGGCACATTTTAGCAAGTTTTACTTGTAGGGGGTTGGAAACGCTTTTCCATACTCAATAATGGGCTTAAAAGATGCAGCCCTGATGTCTCTCATGATAGCAGGTGGTTAAGTAGAAATTCGCTGCTCGGCTGATCCAGCAGGAGCAAACATATGCGAAAAATGTACGTAGAATGAGCTTTTCAGTGAAGAGCAGCCAGGCACATTTTAGCAAGTTTTACTTGTAAGTGGGGTTGGAAACGCTTTTCAGGCTCAGTACTGGGCTCAAAACATGCAGTCCTGATGTCTCTCATGATAGGAGGTGGTAAAGTAGAAATTCGCTGCTCGGCTGACCCTCCAGGAGCAAATGTATGCTAAAAATGTTCGTAGAATGAGATTTTCAGTGAAGAGCAGCCAGGCACATTTTTGCAAGTTTTACTTGTAAGTGGGGTTGGAAACGCTTTTCAGGCTCAGTACTGGGCTCAAAACATGCAGCCCTGATGTCTCTCATGATAGCAGGTGGTTAAGTAGAAATTCGCTGCTCGGCTGACCCTGCAGGAGCAAACGTATGCTAAAAATGTTCGTAGAATGAGATTTTCAGTGAAGAGCAGCCAGGCACATTGTAGCAAGTTTTACTTGTAAGTGGGGTTGGAAACGCTTTTCAGGCTCAATACTGGGCTCAAAACATGCAGCCCTGATGTCTCTCGTGATAGCAGGTGGTTAAGTAGAAATTCGCTGCTCGGCTGACCCTGCAGGAGCAAACGTATGCTAAAAATGTTCGTAGAATGAGATTTTCAGTGAAGAGCAGCCAGGCACATTTTAGCAAGTTTTACTTGTAAGTGGGGTTGGAAACGCTTTTCAGGCTCAATACTGGGCTCAAAAGATGCAGCCCTGATGTCTTTCATGATAGCAGGTGGTTAAGTAGAAATTCGCTGCTCGGCTGATCCAGCAGGAGCAAACATATGCGAAAAATGTACGTAGAATGAGCTTTTCAGTGAAGAGCAGCCAGGCACATTTTAGCAAGTTTTACTTGTAAGTGGGGTTGGAAACGCTTTTCAGGCTCAGTACTGGGCTCAAAACATGCAGCCCTGATGTCTCTCATGATAACAGGTGGTTAAGTAGAAATTCGCTGCTCGGCTGACCCAGCAGGACCAAACGTATGCTAAAAATGTTCGTAGAATGAGATTTTCAGTGAAGAGCAGCCAGGCACATTTTAGCAAGTTTTACTTGTAAGTGGGGTTGGAAACGCTTTTCAGGCTCAATACTTGGCTCAAAAGATGCAGCCCTGATGTCTCTCATGATAGTAGGTGGTTAAGTAGAAATTCGCTGCTCGGCTGACCCTGCAGGAGCAAACGTATGCTAAAAATGTTCGTAGAATGAGATTTTCAGTGAAGAGCAGCCTGGCACATTTTAGCAAGTTTTACTTGTAAGTGGGGTTGGAAACGCTTTTCAGGCTCAATACTGGGCTCAAAAGATGCAGCCCTGATGTCTCTCATGATAGCAGGTGGTTAAGTAGAAATTCGCTGCTCGGCTGACCCTGCAGGAGCAAACGTATGCTAAAAATGTTCGTAGAATGAGATTTTCAGTGAAGAGCAGCCAGGCACATTTTAGCAAGTTTTACTTGTAAGTGGGGGTTGGAAACGCTTTTCAGGCTCAGTACTGGGCTCAAAAGATGCAGCCCTGATGTCTCTCATGATAGCAGGTGGTTAAGTAGAAATTGGCTGCTCGGTTGACCCTGCAGGATCAAACGTATGCTAAAAATGTTCGTAGAATGAGATTTTCAGTGAAGAGCAGCCAGGCACATTTTAGCAAGTTTTACTTGTACGTGGAGTTGGAAACGCTTTTCAGGCTCAGTACTGGGCTCAAAACATGCAGCCCTGATGTCTCTCATGATAGCAGGTGGTTAAGTAGAAATTCGCTGCTCGGCTGACCCAGCAGGAACAAACGTATGCCAAAAATGTACGTAGAATGAGATTTTCAGTGAATAGCAGCCAGGCACATTTTAGCAAGTTTTACTTGTAAGTGGGGATGGAAACGCTTTTTAGGCTCAGTACTGGGCTCAAAAGATGCAGCCCTGATGTCTCTCATGATAGCAGGTGGTTAAGTAGAAATTCGCTGCTCGGCTGACCCTGCAGGAGCAAACGTATGCTAAAAATGTTCGTAGAATGAGCTTTTCAGTGAAGAGCAGCCAGGCACATTTTAGCAAGTTTTACTTGTAAGTGGGGTTGGAAACGCTTTTCAGGCTCAGTACTGGGCTCAAAAGATGCAGTCCTGATGTCTCTCATGATAGGAGGTGGTTAAGTAGAAATTCGCTGCTCGGCTGACCCTGCAGGAGCAAACGTATGCTAAAAATGTTCGTAGAATGAGATTTTCAGTGAAGAGCAGCCAGGCACATTTTAGCAAGTTTTACTTGTAAGTGGGGTTGGAAACGCTTTTCAGGCTCAATACTGGGCTCAAAAGATGCAGCCCTGATGTCTCTCATGATAGCAGGTGGTTAAGTAGAAATTCGCTGCTCGGCTGACCCTGCAGGAGCAAACGTATGCTAAAAATGTTCGTAGAATGAGATTTTCAGTGAAGAGCAGCCAGGCACATTTTAGCAAGTTTTACTTGTAAGTGGGGTTGGAAACGCTTTTCAGGCCCAATACTGGGCTCAAAAGATGCAGCCCTGATGTCTCTCATGATAGCAGGTGGTTAAGTAGAAATTCGCTGCTCGGCTGATCCAGCAGGAGCAAACATATGCGAAAAATGTACGTAGAATGAGCTTTTCAGTGAAGAGCAGCCAGGCACATTTTAGCAAGTTTTACTTGTACGTGGAGTTGGAAACGCTTTTCAGGCTCAGTACTGGGCTCAAAACATGCAGCCCTGATGTCTCTCATGACAGCAGGTGGTTAAGTAGAAATTCGCTGCTCGGCTGACCCAGCAGGACCAAACATATGCTAAAAATGTTCGTAGAATGAGATTTTCAGTGAAGAGCAGCCAGGCACATTTTAGCAAGTTTTACTTGTAAGTGGGGTTGGAAACGCTTTTCAGGCTCAATACTGGGCTCAAAAGATGCAGCCCTGATGTCTCTCATGATAGCAGGTGGTTAAGTAGAAATTCGCTGCTCGGCTGACCCTGCAGGAGCAAACGTATGCGAAAAATGTTCGTAGAATGAGATTTTCAGTGAAGAGCAGCCAGGCACATTTTAACAAGTTTTACTTGTAAGTGGGGTTGGAAACGCTTTTCAGGCTCAATACTGGGCTCAAAACATGCAGCCCTGATGTCTCTCATGATAGCACGTGGTTAAGTAGAAATTCGCTGCTCGGCTGACCCTGCAGGAGCAAACGTATGCTAAAAATGTTCGTAGAATGAGCTTTTCAGTGAAGAGCAGCCAGGCACATTTTAGCAAGTTTTACTTGTAGGGGGTTGGAAACGCTTTTCCATACTCAATACTGGGCTCAAAAGATGCAGCCCTGATGTCTCTCATGATAGCAGGTGGTTAAGTAGAAATTCGCTGCTCGGCTGATCCAGCAGGAGCAAACATATGCGAAAAATGTACGTAGAATGAGCTTTTCAGTGAAGAGCAGCCAGGCACATTTTAGCAAGTTTTACTTGTAAGTGGGGTTGGAAACGCTTTTCAGGCTCAGTACTGGGCTCAAAACATGCAGTCCTGATGTCTCTCATGATAGGAGGTGGTAAAGTAGAAATTCGCTGCTCGGCTGACCCTGCAGGAGCAAATGTATGCTAAAAATGTTCGTAGAATGAGATTTTCAGTGAAGAGCAGCCAGGCACATTTTAGCAAGTTTTACTTGTAAGTGGGGTTGGAAACGCTTTTCAGGCTCAATACTGGGCTCAAAAGATGCAGCCCTGATGTCTCTCATGATAGCAGGTGGATAAGTAGAAATTCGCTGCTCGGCTGATCCAGCAGGAGCAAACATATGCGAAAAATGTACGTAGAATGAGCTTTTCAGTGAAGAGCAGCCAGGCACATTTTAGCAAGTTTTACTTGTACGTGGAGTTGGAAACGCTTTTCAGGCTCAGTACTGGGCTCAAAACATGCAGCCCTGATGTCTCTCATGATAGCAGGTGGTTAAGTAGAAATTCGCGGCTCGGCTGACCCTGCAGGAGCAAACGTATGCTAAAAATGTTCGTAGAATGAGATTTTCAGTGAAGAGCAGCCAGGCACATTTTAGCAAGTTTTACTTGTAAGTGGGGTTGGAAACGCTTTTCAGGCTCAATACTGGGCTCAAAAGATGCAGCCCTGATGTCTCTCATGATAGCAGGTGGTTAAGTAGAAATTCGCTGCTCGGCTGATCCAGCAGGAGCAAACATATGCGAAAAATGTACGTAGAATGAGCTTTTCAGTGAAGAGCAGCCAGGCACATTTTAGCAAGTTTTACTTGTAAGTGGGGTTGGAAACGCTTTTCAGGCTCAATACTGGGCTCAAAAGATGCAGCCCTGATGTCTCTCATGATAGCAGGTGGTTAAGTAGAAATTCGCTGCTCGGCTGACCCTGCAGGAGCAAACGTATGCGAAAAATGTTCGTAGAATGAGATTTTCAGTGAAGAGCAGCCAGGCACATTTTAGCAAGTTTTACTTGTAAGTGGGGTTGGAAACGCTTTTCAGGCTCAATACTGGGCTCAAAACATGCAGCCCTGATGTCTCTCATGATAGCACGTGGTTAAGTAGAAATTCGCTGCTCGGCTGACCCTGCAGGAGCAAACGTATGCTAAAAATGTTCGTAGAATGAGCTTTTCAGTGAAGAGCAGCCAGGCACATTTTAGCAAGTTTTACTTGTAGGGGGTTGGAAACGCTTTTCCATACTCAATACTGGGCTCAAAAGATGCAGCCCTGATGTCTCTCATGATAGCAGGTGGTTAAGTAGAAATTCGCTGCTCGGCTGATCCAGCAGGAGCAAACATATGCAAAAAATGTACGTAGAATGAGCTTTTCAGTGAAGAGCAGCCAGGCACATTTTAGCAAGTTTTACTTGTAAGTGGGGTTGGAAACGCTTTTCAGGCTCAGTACTGGGCTCAAAACATGCAGTCCTGATGTCTCTCATGATAGGAGGTGGTAAAGTAGAAATTCGCTGCTCGGCTGACCCTGCAGGAGCAAATGTATGCTAAAAATGTTCGTAGAATGAGATTTTCAGTGAAGAGCAGCCAGGCACATTTTAGCAAGTTTTACTTGTAAGTGGGGTTGGAAACGCTTTTCAGGCTCAGTACTGGGCTCAAAACATGCAGCCCTGATGTCTCTCATGATAGCAGGTGGTTAAGTAGAAATTCGCTGCTCGGCTGACCCTGCAGGAGCAAACATATGCTAAAAATGTTCGTAGAATGAGATTTTCAGTGAAGAGCAGCCAGGCACATTGTAGCAAGTTTTACTTGTAAGTGGGGTTGGAAACGCTTTTCAGGCTCAATACTGGGCTCAAAACATGCAGCCCTGATGTCTCTCGTGATAGCAGGTGGTTAAGTAGAAATTCGCTGCTCGGCTGACCCTGCAGGAGCAAACGTATGCTAAAAATGTTCGTAGAATGAGATTTTCAGTGAAGAGCAGCCAGGCACATTTTAGCAAGTTTTACTTGTAAGTGGGGTTGGAAACGCTTTTCAGGCTCAATACTGGGCTCAAAAGATGCAGCCCTGATGTCTCTCATGATAGCAGGTGGTTAAGTAGAAATTCGCTGCTCGGCTGATCCAGCAGGAGCAAACATATGCGAAAAATGTACGTAGAATGAGCTTTTCAGTGAAGAGCAGCCAGGCACATTTTAGCAAGTTTTACTTGTAAGTGGGGTTGGAAACGCTTTTCAGGCTCAGTACTGGGCTCAAAACATGCAGCCCTGATGTCTCTCATGATAGGAGGTGGTAAAGTAGAAATTCGCTGCTCGGCTGACCCTGCAGGAGCAAACGTATGCTAAAAATGTTCGTAGAATGAGATTTTCAGTGAAGAGCAGCCAGGCACATTTTAGCAAGTTTTACTTGTAAGTGGGGGTTGGAAACGCTTTTCAGGCTCAGTACTGGGCTCAAAAGATGCAGCCCTGATGTCTCTCATGATAGCAGGTGCTTAAGTAGAAATTCGCTGCTCGGCTGACCCTGCAGGAGCAAACGTATGCTAAAAATGTTCATAGAATGAGATTTTCAGTGAAGAGCAGCCAGGCACATTTTAGCAAGTTTTACTTGTAAGTGGGGTTGGAAACGCTTTTCAGGCTCAATACTGGGCTCAAAAGATGCAGCCCTGATGTCTCTCATGATAGCAGGTGGTTAAGTAGAAATTCGCTGCTCGGCTGACCCGGCAGGAACAAACGTATGCTAAAAATGTTCGTAGAATGAGCTTTTCAGTGAAGAGCAGCCAGGCACATTTTAGCAAGTTTTACTTGTACGTGGAGTTGGAAACGCTTTTCAGGCTCAGTACTGGGCTCAAAACATGCAGCCCTGATGTCTCTCATGATAACAGGTGGTTAAGTAGAAATTCGCTGCTCGGCTGACCCAGCAGGACCAAACGTATGCTAAAAATGTTCGTAGAATGATATTTTCAGTGAAGAGCAGCCAGGCACATTTTAGCAAGTTTTACTTGTAAGTGGGGTTGGAAACGCTTTTCAGGCTCAATACTTGGCTCAAAAGATACAGCCCTGATGTCTCTCATGATAGTAGGTGGTTAAGTAGAAATTCGCTGCTCGTCTGACCCTGCAGGAGCAAACGTATGCTAAAATTTTTCGTAGAATGAGATTTTCAGTGAAGAGCAGCCTGGCACATTTTAGCAAGTTTTACTTGTAAGTGCGGTTGGAAATGCTTTTCAGGCTCAATACTGGGCTCAAAAGATGCAGCCCTGATGTCTATCATGATAGCAGGTGGTTAAGTAGAAATTCGCTGCTCGGCTGACCCTGCAGGAGCAAACGTATGCTAAAAATGTTCGTAGAATGAGATTTTCAGTGAAGAGCAGCCAGGCACATTTTAGCAAGTTTTACTTGTAAGTGGGGATGGAAACGCTTTTTAGGCTCAGTACTGGGCTCAAAAGATGCAGCCCTGATGTCTCTCATGATAGCAGGTGGTTAAGTAGAAATTCGCTGCTCGGCTGACCCTGCAGGAGCAAACGTATGCTAAAAATTTTCGTAGAATGAGCTTTTCAGTGAAGAGCAGCCAGGCACATTTTAGCAAGTTTTACTTGTAAGTGGGATTGGAAACGCTTTTCAGGCTCAGTACTGGGCTCAAAAGATGCAGTCCTGATGTCTCTCATGATAGGAGGTGGTTAAGTAGAAATTCGCTGCTCGGCTGACCCTGCAGGAGCAAACGTATGCTAAAAATGTTAGTAGAATGAGATTTTCAGTGAAGAGCAGCCAGGCACATTTTAGCAAGTTTTACTTGTAAGTGGGGTTGGAAACGCTTTTCAGGCTCAATACTGGGCTCAAAAGATGCAGCCCTGATGTCTATCATGATAGCAGGTGGTTAAGTAGAAATTCGCTGCTCGGCTGATCCAGCAGGAGCAAACATATGCGAAAAATGTACGTAGAATGAGATTTTCAGTGAAGAGCAGCCAGGCACATTTTAGCAAGTTTTACTTGTAAGTGGGGATGGAAACGCTTTTTAGGCTCAGTACTGGGCTCAAAAGATGCAGCCCTGATGTCTCTCATGATAGCAGGTGGTTAAGTAGAAATTCGCTGCTCGGCTGACCCTGCAGGAGAAAACGTATGCTAAAAATGTTCGTAGAATGAGCTTTTCAGGGAAGAGCAGCCAGGCACATTTTAGCAAGTTTTACTTGTAAGTGGGGTTGGAAACGCTTTTCAGGCTCAGTACTGGGCTCAAAAGATGCAGTCCTGATGTCTCTCATGATAGGAGGTGGTTAAGTAGAAATTAGCTGCTCGGCTGACCCTGCAGGAGCAAACGTATGCTAAAAATGTTCGTAGAATGAGATTTTCAGTGAAGAGCAGCCAGGCACATTTTAGCAAGTTTTACTTGTAAGTGGGGTTGGAAACGCTTTTCAGGCTCAATACTGGGCTCTAAAGATGCAGCCCTGATGTCTCTCATGATAGCAGGTGGTTAAGTAGAAATTCGCTGCTCGGCTGACCCTGCAGGAGCAAACGTATGCTAAAAATTTTCGTAGAATGAGATTTTCGGTGAAGAGCAGCCAGGCACATTTTAGCAAGTTTTACTTGTAAGTGGGGTTGGAAACGCTTTTCAGGCTCAATACTGGGCTCAAAAGATGCAGCCCTGATGTCTCTCATGATAGCAGGTGGTTAAGTAGAAATTCGCTGCTCGGCTGATCCAGCAGGAGCAAACATATGCGAAAAATGTACGTAGAATGAGCTTTTCAGTGAAGAGCAGCCAGGCACATTTTAGCAAGTTTTACTTGTACGTGGAGTTGGAAACGCTTTTCAGGCTCAGTACTGGGCTCAAAACATGCAGCCCTGATGTCTCTCATGATAGCAGGTGGTTAAGTAGAAATTCGCTGCTCGGCTGACCCAGCAGGACCAAAGGTATGCTAAAAATGTTCGTAGAATGAGATTTTCAGTGAAGAGCAGCCAGGCACATTTTAGCAAGTTTTACTTGTAAGTGGGGTTGGAAACGCTTTTCAGGCTCAATACTGGGCTCAAAAGATGCAGCCCTGATGTCTCTCATGATAGCAGGTGGTTAAGTAGAAATTCGCTGCTCGGCTGACCCTGCAGGAGCAAACGTATGCGATAAATGTTCGTAGAATGAGATTTTCAGTGAAGAGCAGCCAGGCACATTTTAGCAAGTTTTACTTGTATGTGGAGTTGGAAACGCTTTTCAGGCTCAGTACTGGGCTCAAAACATGCAGCCCTGATGTCTCTCATGATAGCAGGTGGTTAAGTAGAAATTCGCTGCTCGGCTGACCCAGCAGGACCAAACGTATGCTAAAAATGTTCGTAGAATGAGATTTTCAGTGAAGAGCAGCCAGGCACATTTTAGCAAGTTTTACTTGTAAGTGGGGTTGGAAACGCTTTTCAGGCTCAGTACTGGGCTCAAAACATGTAGCCCTGATGTCTCTCATGATAGGAGGTGGTAAAGTAGAAATTCGCTGCTCGGCTGACCCTGCAGGAGCAAACGTATGCTAAAAATGTTCGTAGAATGAGATTTTCAGTGAAGAGCAGCCAGGCACATTTTAGCAAGTTTTACTTGTAAGTGGGGGTTGGAAACGCTTTTCAGGCTCAGTACTGGGCTCAAAAGATGCAGCCCTGATGTCTCTCATGATAGCAGGTGGTTAAGTAGAAATTCGCTGCTCGGCTGACCCTGCAGGAGCAAACGTATGCGAAAAATGTTCGTAGAATGAGATTTTCAGTGAAGAGCAGCCAGGCACATTTTAGCAAGTTTTACTTGTAAGTGGGGTTGGAAACGCTTTTCAGGCTCAATACTGGGCTTAAAAGATGCAGCCCTGATGTCTCTCATGATAGCAGGTGGTTAAGTAGAAATTCGTTGCTCGGCTGACCCAGCAGGAGCAAACGTATGCGAAAAATTTTCTAGAATGAGTTTTTCAGTGAAGAGCAGCCAGGCACATTTTAGCAAGTTTTACTTGTAAGTGGGGATGGAAACGCTTTTCAGGCTCAGTACTGGGCTCAAAAGATGCAGCCCTGATGTCTCTCATGATTAGCAGGTGGTTAAGAGAAATTTGCTGCTCGGCTGACCCAGCAGGAGCAAACGTATGCTAAAAATGTTCGTAGAATGAGATTTTCAGTGAAGAGCAGCCAGGCACATTTTAGCAGGTTTTGCTTGTAAGTGGGGATAGAAACGCTTTTTAGGCTCAGTACTGGGCTCAAAAGATGCAGCCCTGATGTCTCTCATGATAGCAGGTGGTTAAGTAGAAATTCGTTGCTCGGCTGACCCTGCAGGAGCAAACGTATGCGAAAAATGTTCGTAGAATGAGATTTTCAGTGAAGAGCAGCCAGGCACATTTTAGCAAGTTTTACTTGTATGTGGGTTTGGAAACGCTTTTCAGGCTCAGTACTGGGCTCAAAAGATGCAGCCCTGATGTCTCTCATGATTAGCAGGTGGTTAAGTAGAAATTCGCTGCTCGGCTGACCCTGCAGGAGCAAACGTATGCTAAAAATGTTCGTAGAATGAGCTTTTCAGTGAAGAGCAGCCAGGCACATTTTAACAAGTTTTACTTGTACGTGGAGTTGGAAACGCTTTTCAGGCTCAGTACTGGGCTCAAAACATGCAGCCCTGATGTCTCTCATGATAGCAGGTGGTTAAGTAGAAATTCGCTGCTCGGCTGACCCAGCAGGACCAAACGTATGCTAAAAATGTTCGTAGAATGAGATTTTCAGTGAAGAGCAGCCAGGCACATTTTAGCAAGTGTTACTTGTAAGTGGGGTTGGAAATGCTTTTCAGGCTCAATACTGGGCTCAAAAGATGCAGCCCTGATGTCTCTCATGATAGCAGGTGGTTAAGTAGAAATTTGCTGCTCGGCTGATCCAGCAGGAGCAAACATATGCGAAAAATGTACGTAGAATGAGCTTTTCAGTGAAGAGCAGCCAGGCACATTTTAGCAAGTTTTACTTGTACGTGGAGTTGGAAACGCTTTTCAGGCTCAGTACTGGGCTCAAAACATGCAGCCCTGATGTCTCTCATGATAGCAGGTGGTTAAGTAGAAATTCGCTACTCGGCTGACCCAGCAGGACCAAACGTATGCTAAAAATGTTCGTAGAATGAGATTTTCAGTGAAGAGCAGCCAGGCACATTTTAGCAAGTTTTACTTGTAAGTGGGGTTGGAAACGCTTTTCAGGCTCAATACTGGGCTCAAAAGATGCAGCCCTGATGTCTCTCATGATAGCAGGTGGTTAAGTAGAAATTCGCTGCTCGGCTGACCCTGCAGGAGCAAACGTATGCGATAAATGTTCGTAGAATGAGATTTTCAGTGAAGAGCAGCCAGGCACATTTTAGCAAGTTTTACTTGTATGTGGAGTTGGAAACGCTTTTCAGGCTCAGTACTGGGCTCAAAACATGCAGCCCTGATGTCTCTCATGATAGCAGGTGGTTAAGTAGAAATGCGCTGCTCGGCTGACCCAGCAGGACCAAACGTATGCTAAAAATGTTCGTAGAATGAGATTTTCAGTGAAGAGCAGCCAGGCACATTGTAGCAAGTTTTACTTGTAAGTGGGGTTGGAAACGCTTTTCAGGCTCAGTACTGGGCTCAAAACATGTAGCCCTGATGTCTCTCATGATAGGAGGTGGTAAAGTAGAAATTCGCTGCTCGGCTGACCCTGCAGGAGCAAACGTATGCTAAAAATGTTCGTAGAATGAGATTTTCAGTGAAGAGCAGCCAGGCACATTTTAGCAAGTTTTACTTGTAAGTGGGGATGGAAATGCTTTTCAGGCTCAGTACTGGGCTCAAAACATGCAGCCCTGATGTCTCTCATGATAGCAGGTAGTTAAGTAGAAATTCGCTGCTCGGCTGACCCTGCAGGAGCAAACGTATGCTAAAAATGTTCGTAGAATGAGATTTTCAGTGAAGAGCAGCCAGGCACATTTTAGCAAGTTTTACTTGTAAGTGGGGTTGGAAACGCTTTTCAGGCTCAATACTGGGCTTAAAAGATGCAGCCCTGATGTCTCTCATGATAGCAGGTGGTTAAGTAGAAATTTGTTGCTCGGCTGACCCAGCAGGAGCAAACGTATGCGAAAAATGTTCTAGAATGAGTTTTTCAGTGAAGAGCAGCCAGGCACATTTTAGCAAGTTTTACTTGTAAGTGGGGATGGAAACGCTTTTCAGGCTCAATACTTGGCTCAAAAGATGCAGCCCTGATGTCTCTCATGATAGTAGGTGGTTAAGTAGAAATTCGCTGCTCGGCTGACCCTGCAGGAGCAAACGTATGCTAAAAATGTTCGTAGAATGAGATTTTCAGTGAAGAGCAGCCTGGCACATTTTAACAAGTTTTACTTGTAAGTGGGGTTGGAAACGCTTTTCAGGCTCAATACTGGGCTCAAAAGATGCAGCCCTGATGTCTCTCATGATAGCAGGTGGTTAAGTAGAAATTCGCTGCTCGGCTGACCCTGCAGGAGCAAACGTATGCTAAAAATGTTCGTAGAATGAGATTTTCAGTGAAGAGCAGCCAGGCACATTTTAGCAAGTTTTACTTGTAAGTGGGGTTGGAAACGCTTTTCAGGCTCAATACTGTGCTCAAAAGATGCAGCCCTGATGTCTCTCATGATAGCAGGTGGTTAAGTAGAAATTCGCTGCTCGGCTGACCCGGCAGGAACAAATGTATGCCAAAAATGTACGTAGAATGAGATTTTCAGTGAATAGCAGCCAGGCACATTTTAGCAAGTTTTACTTGTGAGTGGGGATGGAAACGCTTTTCAGGCTCAGTACTGGGCTCAAAAGATGCAGCCCTGATGTCTCTCATGATAGCAGGTGGTTAAGTAGAAATTCGCTGCTCGGCTGACCCTGCAGGAGCAAACGTATGCTAAAAATGTTCGTAGAATGAGATTTTCAGTGAAGAGCAGCCAGGCACATTTTAGCAAGTTTTACTTGTATGTGGGGTTGGAAACGCTTTTCAGGCTCAGTACTGGGCTCAAAAGATGCAGCCCTGATGTCTCTCATGATAGCAGGTGGTTAAGTAGAAATTCGCTGCTCGGCTGACCCTGCAGGAGCAAACGTATGCTAAATATGTTCGTAGAATGAGCTTTTCAGTGAAGAGCAGCCAGGTACATTTTAGCAAGTTTTACTTGTACGTGGAGTTGGAAACGCTTTTCAGGCTCAGTACTGGGCTCAAAACATGCAGCCCTGATGTCTCTCATGATAACAGGTGGTTAAGTAGAAATTCGCTGCTCGGCTGACCCAGCAGGACCAAACGTATGCTAAAAATGTTCGTAGAATGAGATTTTCAGTGAAGAGCAGCCAGGCACATTTTAGCAAGTTTTACTTGTAAGTGGGGTTGGAAACGCTTTTCAGGCTCAATACTTGGCTCAAAAGATGCAGCCCTGATGTCTCTCATGATAGTAGGTGGTTAAGTAGAAATTCGCTGCTCGGCTGACCCTGCAGGAGCAAACGTATGCTAAAAATGTTCGTAGAATGAGATTTTCAGTGAAGAGCAGCCTGGCACATTTTAGCAAGTTTTACTTGTAAGTGGGGTTGGAAACGCTTTTCAGGCTCAATACTGGGCTCAAAAGATGCAGCCCTGATGTCTCTCATGATAGCAGGTGGTTAAGTAGAAATTTGCTGCTCGGCTGACCCTGCAGGAGCAAACGTATGCTAAAAATGTTCGTAAAATGAGATTTTCAGTGAAGAGCAGCCAGGCACATTTTAGCAAGTTTTACTTGTAAGTGGGGGTTGGAAACGCTTTTCAGGCTCAGTACTGGGCTCAAAAGATGCAGCCCTGATGTCTCTCATGATAGCAGGTGGTTAAGTAGAAATTCGCTGCTCGGTTGACCCTGCAGGATCAAACGTATGCTAAAAATGTTCGTAGAATGAGATTTTCAGTGAAGAGCAGCCAGGCACATTTTAGCAAGTTTTACTTGTACGTGGAGTTGGAAACGCTTTTCAGGCTCAGTACTGGGCTCAAAACATGCAGCCCTGATGTCTCTCATGATAGCAGGTGGTTAAGTAGAAATTCGCTGCTCGGCTGACCCAGCAGGAACAAACGTATGCCAAAAATGTACGTAGAATGAGATTTTCAGTGAATAGCAGCCAGGCACATTTTAGCAAGTTTTACTTGTAAGTGGGGATGGAAACACTTTTTAGGCTCAGTACTGGGCTCAAAAGATGCAGCCCTGATGTCTCTCATGATAGCAGGTGGTTAAGTAGAAATTCGCTGCTCGGCTGACCCAGCAGGACCAAACGTATGCTAAAAATGTTCGTAGAATGAGATTTTCAGTGAAGAGCAGCCAGGCACATTTTAGCAAGTTTTACTTGTAAGTGGGGTTGGAAACGCTTTTCAGGCTCAATACTTGGCTCAAAAGATGCAGCCCTGAAGTCTCTCATGATAGTAGGTGGTTAAGTAGAAATTCGCTGCTCGGCTGACCCTGCAGGAGCAAACGTATGCTAAAAATGTTCGTAGAATGAGATTTTCAGTGAAGAGCAGCCTGGCACATTTTAGCAAGTTTTACTTGTAAGTGGGGTTGGAAACGCTTTTCAGGCTCAATACTGGGCTCAAAAGATGCAGCCCTGATGTCTCTCATGATAGCAGGTGGTTAAGTAGAAATTCGCTGCTCGGCTGACCCTGCAGGAGCAAACGTATGCTAAAAATGTTCGTAGAATGAGATTTTCAGTGAAGAGCAGCCAGGCACATTTTAGCAAGTTTTACTTGTAAGTGGGGTTGGAAACGCTTTTCAGGCTCAATACTGTGCTCAAAAGATGCAGCCCTGATGTCTCTCACGATAGCAGGTGGTTAAGTAGAAATTCGCTGCTCGGCTGACCCGGCAGGAACAAATGTATGCCAAAAATGTACGTAGAATGAGCTTTTCAGTGAATAGCAGCCAGGCACATTTTAGCAAGTTTTACTTGTGAGTGGGGATGGAAACGCTTTTCAGGCTCAGTACTGGGCTCAAAAGATGCAGCCCTGATGTCTCTCATGATAGCAGGTGGTTAAGTAGAAATTCGCTGCTCGGCTGACCCTGCAGGAGCAAACGTATGCTAAAAATGTTCGTAGAATGAGATTTTCAGTGAAGAGCAGCCAGGCACATTTTAGCAAGTTTTACTTGTATGTGGGGTTGGAAACGCTTTTCAGGCTCAGTACTGGGCTCAAAAGATGCAGCCCTGATGTCTCTCATGATAGCAGGTGGTTAAGTAGAAATTCGCTGCTCGGCTGACCCTGCAGGAGCAAACGTATGCTAAAAATGTTCGGAGAATGAGCTTTTCAGTGAAGAGCAGCCAGGCACATTTTAGCAAGTTTTACTTGTACGTGGAGTTGGAAACGCTTTTCAGGCTCAGTACTGGGCTCAAAACATGCAGCCCTGATGTCTCTCATGATAACAGGTGGTTAAGTAGAAATTCGCTGCTCGGCTGACCCAGCAGGACCAAACGTATGCTAAAAATGTTCGTAGAATGAGATTTTCAGTGATGAGCAGCCAGGCACATTTTAGCAAGTTTTACTTGTAAGTGGGGTTGGAAACGCTTTTCAGGCTCAATACTGGGCTCAAAAGATGCAGCCCTGATGTCTCTCATGATAGCAGGTGGTTAAGTAGAAATTCGCTGCTCGGCTGACCCTGCAGGAGCAAACGTATGCGATAAATGTTCGTAGAATGAGATTTTCAGTGAAGAGCAGCCAGGCACATTTTAGCAAGTTTTACTTGTATGTGGAGTTGGAAACGCTTTTCAGGCTCAGTACTGGGCTCAAAACATGCAGCCCTGATGTCTCTCATGATAGCAGGTGGTTAAGTAGAAATTCGCTGCTCGGCTGACCCAGCAGGACCAAACGTATGCTAAAAATGTTCGTAGAATGAGATTTTCAGTGAAGAGCAGCCAGGCACATTGTAGCAAGTTTTACTTGTAAGTGGGGTTGGAAACGCTTTTCAGGCTCAGTACTGGGCTCAAAACATGTAGCCCTGATGTCTCTCATGATAGAAGGTGGTAAAGTAGAAATTCGCTGCTCGGCTGACCCTGCAGGAGCAAACGTATGCTAAAAATGTTCGTAGAATGAGATTTTCAGTGAAGAGCAGCCAGGCACGTTTTAGCAAGTTTTACTTGTAAGTGGGGGTTGGAAACGCTTTTCAGGCTCAGTACTGGGCTCAAAAGATGCAGCCCTGATGTCTCTCATGATAGCAGGTGGTTAAGTAGAAATTTGCTGCTCGGCTGACCCTGCAGGAGCAAACGTATGGGAAAAATGTTCGTAGAATGAGATTTTCAGTGAAGAGCAGCCAGGCACATTTTAGCAAGTTTTACTTGTAAGTGGGGATGGAAATGCTTTTCAGGCTCAGTACTGGGCTCAAAACATGCAGCCCTGATGTCTCTCATGATAGCAGGTAGTTAAGTAGAAATTCGCTGCTCGGCTGACCCTGCAGGAGCAAACGTATGCTAAAAATGTTCGTAGAATGAGATTTTCAGTGAAGAGCAGCCAGGCACATTTTAGCAAGTTTTACTTGTAAGTGGGGTTGGAAACGCTTTTCAGGCTCAATACTGGGCTTAAAAGATGCAGCCCTGATGTCTCTCATGATAGCAGGTGGTTAAGTAGAAATTTGTTGCTCGGCTGACCCAGCAGGAGCAAACGTATGCGAAAAATGTTCTAGAATGAGTTTTTCAGTGAAGAGCAGCCAGGCACATTTTAGCAAGTTTTACTTGTAAGTGGGGATGGAAACGCTTTTCAGGCTCAATACTTGGCTCAAAAGATGCAGCCCTGATGTCTCTCATGATAGTAGGTGGTTAAGTAGAAATTCGCTGCTCGGCTGACCCTGCAGGAGCAAACGTATGCTAAAAATGTTCGTAGAATGAGATTTTCAGTGAAGAGCAGCCTGGCACATTTTAGCAAGTTTTACTTGTAAGTGGGGTTGGAAACGCTTTTCAGGCTCAATACTGGGCTCAAAAGATGCAGCCCTGATGTCTCTCATGATAGCAGGTGGTTAAGTAGAAATTCGCTGCTCGGCTGACCCTGCAGGAGCAAACAAATGCTAAAAATGTTCGTAGAATGAGATTTTCAGTGAAGAGCAGCCAGGCACATTTTAGCAAGTTTTACTTGTAAGTGGGGTTGGAAACGCTTTTCAGGCTCAATACTGTGCTCAAAAGATGCAGCCCTGATGTCTCTCATGATAGCAGGTGGTTAAGTAGAAATTCGCTGCTCGGCTGACCCGGCAGGAACAAATGTATGCCAAAAATGTACGTAGAATGAGATTTTCAGTGAATAGCAGCCAGGCACATTTTAGCAAGTTTTACTTGTGAGTGGGGATGGAAACGCTTTTCAGGCTCAGTACTGGGCTCAAAAGATGCAGCCCTGATGTCTCTCATGATAGCAGGTGGTTAAGTAGAAATTCGCTGCTCGGCTGACCCTGCAGGAGCAAACGTATGCTAAAAATGTTCGTAGAATGAGATTTTCAGTGAAGAGCAGCCAGGCACATTTTAGCAAGTTTTACTTGTATGTGGGGTTGGAAACGCTTTTCAGGCTCAGTACTGGGCTCAAAAGATGCAGCCCTGATGTCTCTCATGATAGCAGGTGGTTAAGTAGAAATTCGCTGCTCGGCTGACCCTGCAGGAGCAAACGTATGCTAAAAATGTTCGTAGAATGAGCTTTTCAGTGAAGAGCAGCCAGGCACATTTTAGCAAGTTTTACTTGTACGTGGAGTTGGAAACGCTTTTCAGGCTCAGTACTGGGCTCAAAACATGCAGCCCTGATGTCTCTCATGATAACAGGTGGTTAAGTAGAAATTCGCTGCTCGGCTGACCCAGCAGGACCAAACGTATGCTAAAAATGTTCGTAGAATGAGATTTTCAGTGAAGAGCAGCCAGGCACATTTTAGCAAGTTTTACTTGTAAGTGGGGTTGGAAACGCTTTTCAGGCTCAATACTTGGCTCAAAAGATGCAGCCCTGATGTCTCTCATGATAGTAGGTGGTTAAGTAGAAATTCGCTGCTCGGCTGACCCTGCAGGAGCAAACGTATGCTAAAAATGTTCGTAGAATGAGATTTTCAGTGAAGAGCAGCCTGGCACATTTTAGCAAGTTTTACTTGTAAGTGGGGTTGGAAACGCTTTTCAGGCTCAATACTGGGCTCAAAAGATGCAGCCCTGATGTCTCTCATGATAGCAGGTGGTTAAGTAGAAATTCGCTGCTCGGCTGACCCTGCAGGAGCAAACGTATGCTAAAAATGTTCGTAAAATGAGATTTTCAGTGAAGAGCAGCCAGGCACATTTTAGCAAGTTTTACTTGTAAGTGGGGGTTGGAAACGCTTTTCAGGCTCAGTACTGGGCTCAAAAGATGCAGCCCTGATGTCTCTCATGATAGCAGGTGGTTAAGTAGAAATTCGCTGCTCGGTTGACCCTGCAGGATCAAACGTATGCTAAAAATGTTCGTAGAATGAGATTTTCAGTGAAGAGCAGCCAGGCACATTTTAGCAAGTTTTACTTGTACGTGGAGTTGGAAACGCTTTTCAGGCTCAGTACTGGGCTCAAAACATGCAGCCCTGATGTCTCTCATGATAGCAGGTGGTTAAGTAGAAATTCGCTGCTCGGCTGACCCAGCAGGAACAAACGTATGCCAAAAATGTACGTAGAATGAGATTTTCAGTGAATAGCAGCCAGGCACATTTTAGCAAGTTTTACTTGTAAGTGGGGATGGAAACGCTTTTTAGGCTCAGTACTGGGCTCAAAAGATGCAGCCCTGATGTCTCTCATGATAGCAGGTGATTAAGTAGAAATTCGCTGCTCGGCTGACCCAGCAGGACCAAACGTATGCTAAAAATGTTCGTAGAATGAGATTTTCAGTGAAGAGCAGCCAGGCACATTTTAGCAAGTTTTACTTGTAAGTGGGGTTGGAAACGCTTTTCAGGCTCAATACTTGGCTCAAAAGATGCAGCCCTGAAGTCTCTCATGATAGTAGGTGGTTAAGTAGAAATTCGCTGCTCGGCTGACCCTGCAGGAGCAAACGTATGCTAAAAATGTTCGTAGAATGAGATTTTCAGTGAAGAGCAGCCAGGCACATTTTAGCAAGTTTTACTTGTAAGTGGGGTTGGAAACGCTTTTCAGGCTCAATATTGTGCTCAAAAGATGCAGCCCTGATGTCTCTCATGATAGCAGGTGGTTAAGTAGAAATTCGCTGCTCGGCTGACCCGGCAGGAACAAATGTATGCCAAAAATGTACGTAGAATGAGCTTTTCAGTGAATAGCAGCCAGGCACATTTTAGCAAGTTTTACTTGTGAGTGGGGATGGAAACGCTTTTCAGGCTCAGTACTGGGCTCAAAAGATGCAGCCCTGATGTCTCTCATGATAGCAGGTGGTTAAGTAGAAATTTGCTGCTCGGCTGACCCTGCAGGAGCAAAAGTATGCTAAAAATGTTCGTAGAATGAGATTTTCAGTGAAGAGCAGCCAGGCACATTTTAGCAAGTTTTACTTGTATGTGGGGTTGGAAACGCTTTTCAGGCTCAGTACTGGGCTCAAAAGATGCAGCCCTGATGTCTCTCATGATAGCAGGTGGTTAAGTAGAAATTCGCTGCTCGGCTGACCCTGCAGGAGCAAACGTATGCTAAAAATGTTCGGAGAATGAGCTTTTCAGTGAAGAGCAGCCAGGCACATTTTAGCAAGTTTTACTTGTACGTGGAGTTGGAAACGCTTTTCAGGCTCAGTACTGGGCTCAAAACATGCAGCCCTGATGTCTCTCATGATAACAGGTGGTTAAGTAGAAATTCGCTGCTCGGCTGACCCAGCAGGACCAAACGTATGCTAAAAATGTTCGTAGAATGAGATTTTCAGTGAAGAGCAGCCAGGCACATTTTAGCAAGTTTTACTTGTAAGTGGGGTTGAAAACGCTTTTCAGGCTCAATACTGGGCTCAAAAGATGCAGCCCTGATGTCTCTCATGATAGTAGGTGGTTAAGTAGAAATTCGCTGCTCGGCTGACCCTGCAGGAGCAAACGTATGCTAAAAATGTTCGTAGAATGAGATTTTCAGTGAAGAGCAGCCAGGCACATTTTAGCAAGTTTTACTTGTATGTGGGGTTGGAAACGCTTTTCAGGCTCAATACTGGGCTTAAAAGATGCAGCCCTGATGTCTCTCATGATAGCAGGTGGTTAAGTAGAAATTCGCTGCTCGGCTGACCCTGCAGGAGCAAACGTATGCTAAAAATGTTCGTAGAATGAGCTTTTCAGTGAAGAGCAGCCAGGCACATTTTAGCAAGTTTTACTTGTACGTGGAGTTGGAAACGCTTTTCAGGCTCAGTACTGGGCTCAAAACATGCAGCCCTGATGTCTCTCATGATAACAGGTGGTTAAGTAGAAATTCGCTGCTCGGCTGACCCAGCAGGACCAAACGTATGCTAAAAATGTTCGTAGAATGAGATTTTCAGTGAAGAGCAGCCAGGCACATTTTAGCAAGTTTTACTTGTAAGTGGGGTTGGAAACGCTTTTCAGGCTCAATACTTGGCTCAAAAGATGCAGCCCTGAAGTCTCTCATGATAGTAGGTGGTTAAGTAGAAATTCGCTGCTCGGCTGACCCTGCAGGAGCAAACGTATGCTAAAAATGTTCGTAGAATGAGATTTTCAGTGAAGAGCAGCCTGGCACATTTTAGCAAGTTTTACTTGTAAGTGGGGTTGGAAACGCTTTTCAGGCTCAATACTGGGCTCAAAAGATGCAGCCCTGATGTCTCTCATGATAGCAGGTGGTTAAGTAGAAATTCGCTGCTCGGCTGACCCTGCAGGAGCAAACGTATGCTAAAAATGTTCGTAGAATGAGATTTTCAGTGAAGAGCAGCCAGGCACATTTTAGCAAGTTTTACTTGTAAGTGGGGTTGGAAACGCTTTTCAGGCTCAATATTGTGCTCAAAAGATGCAGCCCTGATGTCTCTCATGATAGCAGGTGGTTAAGTAGAAATTCGCTGCTCGGCTGACCCGGCAGGAACAAATGTATGCCAAAAATGTACGTAGAATGAGCTTTTCAGTGAATAACAGCCAGGCACATTTTAGCAAGTTTTACTTGTGAGTGGGGATGGAAACGCTTTTCAGGCTCAGTACTGGGCTCAAAAGATGCAGCCCTGATGTCTCTCATGATAGCAGGTGGTTAAGTAGAAATTCGCTGCTCGGCTGACCCAGCAGGAACAAACATATGCCAAAAATGTACGTAGAATGAGATTTTCAGTGAATAGCAGCCAGGCACATTTTAGCAAGTTTTACTTGTAAGTGGGGATGGAAACGCTTTTTAGGCTCAGTACTGGGCTCAAAAGATGCAGCCCTGATGTCTCTCATGATAGCAGGTGGTTAAGTAGAAATTCGCTGCTCGGCTGACCCTGCAGGAGCAAACGTATGCTAAAAATGTTCATAGAATGAGCTTTTCAGTGAAGAGCAGCCAGGCACATTTTAGCAAGTTTTACTTGTAAGTGGGGTTGGAAACGCTTTTCAGGCTCAGTACTGGGCTCAAAAGATGCAGTCCTGATGTCTCTCATGATAGGAGGTGGTTAAGTAGAAATTCGCTGCTCGGCTGACCCTGCAGGAGCAAACGTATGCTAAAAATGTTCGTAGAATGAGATTTTCAGTGAAGAGCAGCCAGGCACATTTTAGCAAGTTTTACTTGTAAGTGGGGTTAGAAATGCTTTTCAGGCTCAATACTGGGCTCAAAAGATGCAGCCCTGATGTCTCTCATGATAGCAGGTGGTTAAGTAGAAATTCGCTGCTCGGCTGACCCTGCAGGAGCAAACGTATGCTAAAAATTTTCGTAGAATGAGATTTTCAGTAAAGAGCAGCCAGGCACATTTTAGCAAGTTTTACTTGTAAGTGGGGTTGGAAATGCTTTTCAGGCTCAATACTGGGCTCAAAAGATGCAGCCCTGATGTCTCTCATGATAGCAGGTGGTTAAGTAGAAATTCGCTGCTCGGCTGATCCAGCAGGAGCAAACATATGCGAAAAATGTATGTAGAATGAGCTTTTCAGTGAAGAGCAGCCAGGCACATTTTAGCAAGTTTTACTTGTACGTGGAGTTGGAAATGCTTTTCAGGCTCAGTACTGGACTCAAAACATGCAGCCCTGATGTCTCTCATGATAGCAGGTGGTTAAGTAGAAATTCGCTGCTCGGCTGACCCAGCAGGACCAAACGTATGCTAAAAATGTTCGTAGAATGAGATTTTCAGTGAAGAGCAGCCAGGCACATTTTAGCAAGTTTTACTTGTAAGTGGAGTTGGAAACGCTTTTTAGGCTCAATACTGGGCTCAAAAGATGCAGCCCTGATGTCTCTCATGATAGCAGGTGGTTAAGTAGAAATTCGCTGCTCGGCTGACCCTGCAGGAGCAAACTTATGCTAAAAATGTTCGTAGAATGAGATTTTCAGTGAAGAGCAGCCAGGCACATTTGAGCAAGTTTTACTTGTAAGTGGGCTTGGAAACGCTTTTCAGGCTCAATACTGGGCTCAAAAGATGCAGCCCTGATGTCTCTCATGATAGCAGGTGGTTAAGTAGAAATTCGCTGCTCGGCTGACCCTGCAGGAGCAAACATATGTGAAAAATGTTCATAGAATGAGATTTTCAGTGAAGAGCAGCCAGGTACATTTTAGCAAGTTGTACTTGTACGTGGAGTTGGAAACGCTTTTCAGGCTCAATACTTGGCTCAAAAGATGCAGCCCTGAAGTCTCTCATGATAGTAGGTGGTTAAGTAGAAATTCGCTGCTCGGCTGACCCTGCAGGAGCAAACGTATGCTAAAAATGTTCGTAGAATGAGATTTTCAGTGAAGAGCAGCCAGGCACATTTTAGCAAGTTTTACTTGTAAGTGGGGTTGGAAACGCTTTTCAGGCTCAATATTGTGCTCAAAAGATGCAGCCCTGATGTCTCTCATGATAGCAGGTGGTTAAGTAGAAATTCGCTGCTCGGCTGACCCGGCAGGAACAAATGTATGCCAAAAATGTACGTAGAATGAGCTTTTCAGTGAATAGCAGCCAGGCACATTTTAGCAAGTTTTACTTGTGAGTGGGGATGGAAACGCTTTTCAGGCTCAGTACTGGGCTCAAAAGATGCAGCCCTGATGTCTCTCATGATAGCAGGTGGTTAAGTAGAAATTTGCTGCTCGGCTGACCCTGCAGGAGCAAAAGTATGCTAAAAATGTTCGTAGAATGAGATTTTCAGTGAAGAGCAGCCAGGCACATTTTAGCAAGTTTTACTTGTATGTGGGGTTGGAAACGCTTTTCAGGCTCAGTACTGGGCTCAAAAGATGCAGCCCTGATGTCTCTCATGATAGCAGGTGGTTAAGTAGAAATTCGCTGCTCGGCTGACCCTGCAGGAGCAAACGTATGCTAAAAATGTTCGGAGAATGAGCTTTTCAGTGAAGAGCAGCCAGGCACATTTTAGCAAGTTTTACTTGTACGTGGAGTTGGAAACGCTTTTCAGGCTCAGTACTGGGCTCAAAACATGCAGCCCTGATGTCTCTCATGATAACAGGTGGTTAAGTAGAAATTCGCTGCTCGGCTGACCCAGCAGGACCAAACGTATGCTAAAAATGTTCGTAGAATGAGATTTTCAGTGAAGAGCAGCCAGGCACATTTTAGCAAGTTTTACTTGTAAGTGGGGTTGGAAACGCTTTTCAGGCTCAATACTTGGCTCAAAAGATGCAGCCCTGAAGTCTCTCATGATAGTAGGTGGTTAAGTAGAAATTCGCTGCTCGGCTGACCCTGCAGGAGCAAACGTATGCTAAAAATGTTCGTAGAATGAGATTTTCAGTGAAGAGCAGCCAGGCACATTTTAGCAAGTTTTACTTGTAAGTGGGGTTGGAAACGCTTTTCAGGCTCAATATTGTGCTCAAAAGATGCAGCCCTGATGTCTCTCATGATAGCAGGTGGTTAAGTAGAAATTCGCTGCTCGGCTGACCCGGCAGGAACAAATGTATGCCAAAAATGTACGTAGAATGAGCTTTTCAGTGAATAGCAGCCAGGCACATTTTAGCAAGTTTTACTTGTGAGTGGGGATGGAAACGCTTTTCAGGCTCAGTACTGGGCTCAAAAGATGCAGCCCTGATGTCTCTCATGATAGCAGGTGGTTAAGTAGAAATTTGCTGCTCGGCTGACCCTGCAGGAGCAAAAGTATGCTAAAAATGTTCGTAGAATGAGATTTTCAGTGAAGAGCAGCCAGGCACATTTTAGCAAGTTTTACTTGTATGTGGGGTTGGAAACGCTTTTCAGGCTCAGTACTGGGCTCAAAAGATGCAGCCCTGATGTCTCTCATGATAGCAGGTGGTTAAGTAGAAATTCGCTGCTCGGCTGACCCTGCAGGAGCAAACGTATGCTAAAAATGTTCGGAGAATGAGCTTTTCAGTGAAGAGCAGCCAGGCACATTTTAGCAAGTTTTACTTGTACGTGGAGTTGGAAACGCTTTTCAGGCTCAGTACTGGGCTCAAAACATGCAGCCCTGATGTCTCTCATGATAACAGGTGGTTAAGTAGAAATTCGCTGCTCGGCTGACCCAGCAGGACCAAACGTATGCTAAAAATGTTCGTAGAATGAGATTTTCAGTGAAGAGCAGCCAGGCACATTTTAGCAAGTTTTACTTGTAAGTGGGGTTGAAAACGCTTTTCAGGCTCAATACTGGGCTCAAAAGATGCAGCCCTGATGTCTCTCATGATAGTAGGTGGTTAAGTAGAAATTCGCTGCTCGGCTGACCCTGCAGGAGCAAACGTATGCTAAAAATGTTCGTAGAATGAGATTTTCAGTGAAGAGCAGCCAGGCACATTTTAGCAAGTTTTACTTGTATGTGGGGTTGGAAACGCTTTTCAGGCTCAATACTGGGCTTAAAAGATGCAGCCCTGATGTCTCTCATGATAGCAGGTGGTTAAGTAGAAATTCGCTGCTCGGCTGACCCTGCAGGAGCAAACGTATGCTAAAAATGTTCGTAGAATGAGCTTTTCAGTGAAGAGCAGCCAGGCACATTTTAGCAAGTTTTACTTGTACGTGGAGTTGGAAACGCTTTTCAGGCTCAGTACTGGGCTCAAAACATGCAGCCCTGATGTCTCTCATGATAACAGGTGGTTAAGTAGAAATTCGCTGCTCGGCTGACCCAGCAGGACCAAACGTATGCTAAAAATGTTCGTAGAATGAGATTTTCAGTGAAGAGCAGCCAGGCACATTTTAGCAAGTTTTACTTGTAAGTGGGGTTGGAAACGCTTTTCAGGCTCAATACTTGGCTCAAAAGATGCAGCCCTGAAGTCTCTCATGATAGTAGGTGGTTAAGTAGAAATTCGCTGCTCGGCTGACCCTGCAGGAGCAAACGTATGCTAAAAATGTTCGTAGAATGAGATTTTCAGTGAAGAGCAGCCTGGCACATTTTAGCAAGTTTTACTTGTAAGTGGGGTTGGAAACGCTTTTCAGGCTCAATACTGGGCTCAAAAGATGCAGCCCTGATGTCTCTCATGATAGCAGGTGGTTAAGTAGAAATTCGCTGCTCGGCTGACCCTGCAGGAGCAAACGTATGCTAAAAATGTTCGTAGAATGAGATTTTCAGTGAAGAGCAGCCAGGCACATTTTAGCAAGTTTTACTTGTAAGTGGGGTTGGAAACGCTTTTCAGGCTCAATATTGTGCTCAAAAGATGCAGCCCTGATGTCTCTCATGATAGCAGGTGGTTAAGTAGAAATTCGCTGCTCGGCTGACCCGGCAGGAACAAATGTATGCCAAAAATGTACGTAGAATGAGCTTTTCAGTGAATAACAGCCAGGCACATTTTAGCAAGTTTTACTTGTGAGTGGGGATGGAAACGCTTTTCAGGCTCAGTACTGGGCTCAAAAGATGCAGCCCTGATGTCTCTCATGATAGCAGGTGGTTAAGTAGAAATTCGCTGCTCGGCTGACCCAGCAGGAACAAACATATGCCAAAAATGTACGTAGAATGAGATTTTCAGTGAATAGCAGCCAGGCACATTTTAGCAAGTTTTACTTGTAAGTGGGGATGGAAACGCTTT
This sequence comes from Lissotriton helveticus, assembly GCF_964261635.1. Taxonomy (NCBI): domain Eukaryota; kingdom Metazoa; phylum Chordata; class Amphibia; order Caudata; family Salamandridae; genus Lissotriton; species Lissotriton helveticus. The sequence goes on along the minus strand of NC_136061.1, from coordinate 1,351,216,832 downwards.
TTAGGCTCAGTACTGGGCTCAAAAGATGCAGCCCTGATGTCTCTCATGATAGCAGGTGGTTAAGTAGAAATTCGCTGCTCGGCTGACCCTGCAGGAGCAAACGTATGCTAAAAATGTTCATAGAATGAGCTTTTCAGTGAAGAGCAGCCAGGCACATTTTAGCAAGTTTTACTTGTAAGTGGGGTTGGAAACGCTTTTCAGGCTCAGTACTGGGCTCAAAAGATGCAGTCCTGATGTCTCTCATGATAGGAGGTGGTTAAGTAGAAATTCGCTGCTCGGCTGACCCTGCAGGAGCAAACGTATGCTAAAAATGTTCGTAGAATGAGATTTTCAGTGAAGAGCAGCCAGGCACATTTTAGCAAGTTTTACTTGTAAGTGGGGTTAGAAATGCTTTTCAGGCTCAATACTGGGCTCAAAAGATGCAGCCCTGATGTCTCTCATGATAGCAGGTGGTTAAGTAGAAATTCGCTGCTCGGCTGACCCTGCAGGAGCAAACGTATGCTAAAAATTTTCGTAGAATGAGATTTTCAGTAAAGAGCAGCCAGGCACATTTTAGCAAGTTTTACTTGTAAGTGGGGTTGGAAATGCTTTTCAGGCTCAATACTGGGCTCAAAAGATGCAGCCCTGATGTCTCTCATGATAGCAGGTGGTTAAGTAGAAATTCGCTGCTCGGCTGATCCAGCAGGAGCAAACATATGCGAAAAATGTATGTAGAATGAGCTTTTCAGTGAAGAGCAGCCAGGCACATTTTAGCAAGTTTTACTTGTACGTGGAGTTGGAAATGCTTTTCAGGCTCAGTACTGGACTCAAAACATGCAGCCCTGATGTCTCTCATGATAGCAGGTGGTTAAGTAGAAATTCGCTGCTCGGCTGACCCAGCAGGACCAAACGTATGCTAAAAATGTTCGTAGAATGAGATTTTCAGTGAAGAGCAGCCAGGCACATTTTAGCAAGTTTTACTTGTAAGTGGAGTTGGAAACGCTTTTTAGGCTCAATACTGGGCTCAAAAGATGCAGCCCTGATGTCTCTCATGATAGCAGGTGGTTAAGTAGAAATTCGCTGCTCGGCTGACCCTGCAGGAGCAAACTTATGCTAAAAATGTTCGTAGAATGAGATTTTCAGTGAAGAGCAGCCAGGCACATTTGAGCAAGTTTTACTTGTAAGTGGGCTTGGAAACGCTTTTCAGGCTCAATACTGGGCTCAAAAGATGCAGCCCTGATGTCTCTCATGATAGCAGGTGGTTAAGTAGAAATTCGCTGCTCGGCTGACCCTGCAGGAGCAAACATATGTGAAAAATGTTCATAGAATGAGATTTTCAGTGAAGAGCAGCCAGGTACATTTTAGCAAGTTGTACTTGTACGTGGAGTTGGAAACGCTTTTCAGGCTCCGTACTGGGCTCAAAACATGCAGCCCTGATGTCTCTCATGATCGCAGGTGGTTAAGTAGAAATTCGCTGCTCGGCTGATCCAGCAGGAGCAAACATATGCGAAAAATGTATGTAGAATGAGCTTTTCAGTGAAGAGCAGCCAGGCACATTTTAGCAAGTTTTACTTGTACGTGGAGTTGGAAATGCTTTTCAGGCTCAGTACTGGACTCAAAACATGCAGCCCTGATGTCTCTCATGATAGCAGGTGGTTAAGTAGAAATTCGCTGCTCGGCTGACCCAGCAGGACCAAACGTATGCTAAAAATGTTCGTAGAATGAGATTTTCAGTGAAGAGCAGCCAGGCACATTTTAGCAAGTTTTACTTGTAAGTGGAGTTGGAAACGCTTTTTAGGCTCAATACTGGGCTCAAAAGATGCAGCCCTGATGTCTCTCATGATAGCAGGTGGTTAAGTAGAAATTCGCTGCTCGGCTGACCCTGCAGGAGCAAACTTATGCTAAAAATGTTCGTAGAATGAGATTTTCAGTGAAGAGCAGCCAGGCACATTTGAGCAAGTTTTACTTGTAAGTGGGCTTGGAAACGCTTTTCAGGCTCAATACTGGGCTCAAAAGATGCAGCCCTGATGTCTCTCATGATAGCAGGTGGTTAAGTAGAAATTCGCTGCTCGGCTGACCCTGCAGGAGCAAACATATGTGAAAAATGTTCATAGAATGAGATTTTCAGTGAAGAGCAGCCAGGTACATTTTAGCAAGTTGTACTTGTACGTGGAGTTGGAAACGCTTTTCAGGCTCCGTACTGGGCTCAAAACATGCAGCCCTGATGTCTCTCATGATCGCAGGTGGTTAAGTAGAAATTCGCTGCTCGGCTGACCCAGCAGGAGCAAACGTATGCTAAAAATGTTCGTAGAATAAGATTTTCAGTGAAGAGCAGCCAGGCACCTTTTAGCAAGTTTTACTTGTAAGTGGGGTTGGAAACACTTTTCAGGCTCAGTACTGGGCTCAAAACATGCAGCCCTGATGTCTCTCATGATAGGAGGTGGTAAAGTAGAAATTCGCTGCTCGGCTGACCCTGCAGGAGCAAACGTATGCTAAAAATGTTCGTAGAATGAGATTTTCAGTGAAGAGCAGCCAGGCACATTTTAGCAAGTTTTACTTGTAAGTGGGGGTTGGAAACGCTTTTCAGGCTCAGTACTGGGCTCAAAAGATGCAGCCCTGATGTCTCTCATGATAGCAGGTGGTTAAGTAGAAATTCGCTGCTCGGCTGACCCTGCAGGAGCAAACGTATGCGAAAAATGTTCGTAGAATGAGATTTTCAGTGAAGAGCAGCCAGGCACATTTTAGCAAGTTTTACTTGTAAGTGGGGATAGAAACGCTTTTTAGGCTCAGTACTGGGCTCAAAAGATGCAGCCCTGATGTCTCTCATGATAGCAGGTGGTTAAGTAGAAATTGTTTGCTCGGCTGACCCTGCAGGAGCAAACGTATGTGAAAAATGTTCGTAGAATGAGATTTTCAGTGAAGAGCAGCCAGGCACATTTTTGCAAGTTTTACTTGTATGTGGGGTTGGAAACGCTTTTCAGGCTCAGTACTGGGCTCAAAAGATGCAGCCCTGATGTCTCTCATGATAGCAGGTGGTTAAGTAGAAATTCTCTGCTCGGCTGACCCTGCAGGAGCAAACGTATGCTAAAAATGTTCGTAGAATGAGCTTTTCAGTGAAGAGCAGCCAGGCACATTTTAGCAAGTTTTACTTGTACGTGGAGTTGGAAATGCTTTTCAGGCTCAGTACTGGGCTCAAAACATGCAGCCCTGATGTCTCTCTTGATAGCAGGTGGTTAAGTAGAAATTCGCTGCTCGGCTGACCCAGCAGGACCAAACGTATGCTAAAAATGTTCGTAGAATGAGATTTTCAGTGAAGAGCAGCCAGGCACATTTTAGCAAGTTTTACTTGTAAGTGGGGTTGGAAACGCTTTTCAGGCTCAATACTTGGCTCAAAAGATGCAGCCCTGATGTCTCTCATGATAGTAGGTGGTTAAGTAGAAATTCGCTGCTCCGCTGACCCTGCAGGAGCAAACGTATGCTAAAAATGTTCGTAGAATGAGATTTTCAGTGAAGAGCAGCCAGGCACATTTTAGCAAGTTTTACTTGTAAGTGGGGGTTGGAAACGCTTTTCAGGCTCAGTACTGGGCTCAAAAGATGCAGCCCTGATGTCTCTCATGATAGCAGGTGGTTAAGTAGAAATTCGCTGCTCGGTTGACCCTGCAGGATCAAACGTATGCTAAAAATGTTCGTAGAATGAGATTTTCAGTGAAGAGCAGCCAGGCACATTTTAGCAAGTTTTACTTGTAAGTGGGGGTTGGAAACGCTTTTCAGGCTCAATACTTGGCTCAAAAGATGCAGCCCTGATGTCTCTCATGATAGCAGGTGGTTAAGTAGAAATTCGCTGCTCGGCTGACCCAGCAGGAACAAACGTATGCCAAAAATGTACGTAGAATGAGATTTTCAGTGAAGAGCAGCCAGGCACATTTTAGCAAGTTTTACTTGTACGTGGAGTTGGAAACGCTTTTCAGGCTCAGTACTGGGCTCAAAACATGCAGCCCTGATGTCTCTCATGATAGCAGGTGGTTAAGTAGAAATTCGCTGCTCGGCTGACCCAGCAGGAACAAACGTATGCCAAAAATGTACGTAGAATGAGATTTTCAGTGAATAGCAGCCAGGCACATTTTAGCAAGTTTTACTTGTAAGTGGGGATGGAAACGCTTTTTAGGCTCAGTACTGGGCTCAAAAGATGCAGCCCTGATGTCTCTCATGATAGGAGGTGGTTAAGTAGAAATTCGCTGCTCGGCTGACCCTGCAGGAGCAAACGTATGCTAAAAATGTTCTTAGAATGAGATTTTCAGTGAAGAGCAGCCAGGCACATTTTAGCAAGTATTACTTGTAAGTGGGGTTGGAAACGCTTTTCAGGCTCAATACTGGGCTCAAAAGATGCAGCCCTGATGTCTCTCATGATAGCAGGTGATTAAGTATAAATTTGCTGCTCGGCTGACCCTGCAGGAGCAAACGTATGCTAAAAATGTTCGTAGAATGAGATTTTCAGTGAAGAGCAGCCAGGCACATTTTAGCAAGTTTTACTTGTAAGTGGTGTTGGAAACGCTTTTCAGGCTCAATACTGGGCTCAAAAGATGCAGCCCTGATGTCTCTCATGATAGCAGGTGGTTAAGTAGAAATTTGCTGCTCGGCTGACCCTGCAGGAGCAAACGTATGCTAAAAATGTTCGTAGAATGAGATTTTCAGTGAAGAGCAGCGAGGCACATTTTAGCAAGTTTTACTTGTAAGTGGGGTTGGAAACGCTTTTCAGGCTCAATACTGGGCTCAAAAGATGCAGCCCTGATGTCTCTCATGCTAGCAGGTGGTTAAGTAGAAATTCGCTGCTCGGCTGACCCTGCAGGAGCAAACGTATGCTAAAAATGTTCGTAGAATGAGATTTTCAGTGAAGAGCAGCCAGGCACATTTTAGCAAGTTTTACTTGTAAGTGGGGTTGGAAACGCTTTTCATGCTCAATACTGGGCTCAAAAGATGCAGCCATGATGTCTCTCATGATAGCAGGTGGTTAAGTAGAAATCCGCTGCTCGGCTGATCCAGCAGGAGCAAACATATGCGAAAAATGTACGTAGAATGAGCTTTTCAGTGAAGAGCAGCCAGGCACATTTTAGCAAGTTTTACTTGTACGTGGAGTTGGAAACGCTTTTCAGGCTCAGTACTGGGCTCAAAACATGCAGCTCTGATGTCTCTCATGATAGCAGGTGGTTAAGTAGAAATTCGCTGCTCGGCTGACCCTGCAGGAGCAAACGTATGCTAAAAATGTTCGTAGAATGAGATTTTCAGTGAAGAGCAGCCAGGCCCATTTTAGCAAGTTTTACTTGTAAGTGGGGTTGGAAACGCTTTTCAGGCTCAATACTGGGCTCAAAAGATGCAGCCCTGATGTCTCTCATGATAGCAGGTGGTTAAGTAGAAATTCGCTGCTCGGCTGACCCTGCAGGAGCAAACGTATGCGAAAAATGTTCGTAGAATGAGATTTTCAGTGAAGAGCAGCCAGGCACATTTTAGCAAGTTTTACTTGTACGTGGAGTTGGAAACGCTTTTCAGGCTCAGTACTGGGCTCAAAACATGCAGCCCTGATGTCTCTCATGATAGCAGGTGGTTAAGTAGAAATTCGCTGCTCGGCTGACCCAGCAGGACCCAATGTATGCTAAAAATGTTCGTAGAATGAGATTTTCAGTGAAGAGCAGCCAGGCACATTTTAGCAAGTTTTACTTGTAAGTGGGGTTGGAAACGCTTTTCAGGCTCAGTACTGGGCTCAAAACATGCAGCCCTGATGTCTCTCATGATAGGAGGTGGTAAAGTAGAAATTCGCTGCTCGGCTGACCCTGCAGGAGCAAACGTATGCGAAAAATGTTCGTAGAAAGAGAATTTTCAGTGAAGAGCAGCCATGCACATTTTAGCAAGTTTTACTTGTAAGTGGGGATGGAAATGCTTTTCAGGCTCAGTACTGGGCTCAAAACATGCAGCCCTGATGTCTCTCATGATAGCAGGTGGTTAAGTAGAAATTCGCTGCTCGGCTGATCCAGCAGGAGCAAACATATGCTAAAAATGTACGTAGAATGAGATTTTCAGGGAAGAGCAGCCAGGCACATTTTAGCAAGTTTTACTTGTAAGTGGGGGTTGGAAACGCTTTTCAGGCTCAGTACTGGGCTCAAAAGATGCAGCCCTGATGTCTCTCATGATAGCAGGTGGTTAAGTAGAAATTCGCTGCTCGGTTGACCCTGCAGGATCAAACGTATGCTAAAAATGTTCGTAGAATGAGATTTTCAGTGAAGAGCAGCCAGGCACATTTTAGCAAGTTTTACTTGTACGTGGAGTTGGAAACGCTTTTCAGGCTCAGTACTGGGCTCAAAACATGCAGCCCTGATGTCTCTCATGATAGCAGGTGGTTAAGTAGAAATTCGCTGCTCGGCTGACCCAGCAGGAACAAACGTATGCCAAAAATGTACGTAGAATGAGATTTTCAGTGAATAGCAGCCAGGCACATTTTAGCAAGTTTTACTTGTAAGTGGGGATGGAAACGCTTTTTAGGCTCAGTACTGGGCTCAAAAGATGCAGCCCTGATGTCTCTCATGATAGGAGGTGGTTAAGTAGAAATTCGCTGCTCGGCTGACCCTGCAGGAGCAAACGTATGCTAAAAATGTTCTTAGAATGAGATTTTCAGTGAAGAGCAGCCAGGCACATTTTAGCAAGTATTACTTGTAAGTGGGGTTGGAAACGCTTTTCAGGCTCAATACTGGGCTCAAAAGATGCAGCCCTGATGTCTCTCATGATAGCAGGTGATTAAGTATAAATTTGCTGCTCGGCTGACCCTGCAGGAGCAAACGTATGCTAAAAATGTTCGTAGAATGAGATTTTCAGTGAAGAGCAGCCAGGCACATTTTAGCAAGTTTTACTTGTAAGTGGTGTTGGAAACGCTTTTCAGGCTCAATACTGGGCTCAAAAGATGCAGCCCTGATGTCTCTCATGATAGCAGGTGGTTAAGTAGAAATTTGCTGCTCGGCTGACCCTGCAGGAGCAAACGTATGCTAAAAATGTTCGTAGAATGAGATTTTCAGTGAAGAGCAGCGAGGCACATTTTAGCAAGTTTTACTTGTAAGTGGGGTTGGAAACGCTTTTCAGGCTCAATACTGGGCTCAAAAGATGCAGCCCTGATGTCTCTCATGATAGGAGGTGGTTAAGTAGAAATTCGCTGCTCGGCTGACCCTGCAGGAGCAAACGTATGCTAAAAATGTTCGTAGAATGAGATTTTCAGTGAAGAGCAGCCAGGCACATTTTAGCAAGTTTTACTTGTAAGTGGGGTTGGAAACGCTTTTCATGCTCAATACTGGGCTCAAAAGATGCAGCCATGATGTCTCTCATGATAGCAGGTGGTTAAGTAGAAATCCGCTGCTCGGCTGATCCAGCAGGAGCAAACATATGCGAAAAATGTACGTAGAATGAGCTTTTCAGTGAAGAGCAGCCAGGCACATTTTAGCAAGTTTTACTTGTACGTGGAGTTGGAAACGCTTTTCAGGCTCAGTACTGGGCTCAAAACATGCAGCCCTGATGTCTCTCATGATAGCAGGTGGTTAAGTAGAAAGTCGCTGCTCGGCTGACCCTGCAGGAGCAAACGTGTGCTAAAAATGTTCGTAGAATGAGATTTTCAGTGAAGAGCAGCCAGGCCCATTTTAGCAAGTTTTACTTGTACGTGGAGTTGGAAACGCTTTTCAGGCTCAGTACTGGGCTCAAAACATGCAGCTCTGATGTCTCTCATGATAGCAGGTGGTTAAGTAGAAATTCGCTGCTCGGCTGACCCTGCAGGAGCAAACGTATGCTAAAAATGTTCGTAGAATGAGATTTTCAGTGAAGAGCAGCCAGGCCCATTTTAGCAAGTTTTACTTGTAAGTGGGGTTGGAAACGCTTTTCAGGCTCAATACTGGGCTCAAAAGATGCAGCCCTGATGTCTCTCATGATAGCAGGTGGTTAAGTAGAAATTCGCTGCTCGGCTGACCCTGCAGGAGCAAACGTATGCGAAAAATGTTCGTAGAATGAGATTTTCAGTGAAGAGCAGCCAGGCACATTTTAGCAAGTTTTACTTGTACGTGGAGTTGGAAACGCTTTTCAGGCTCAGTACTGGGCTCAAAACATGCAGCCCTGATGTCTCTCATGATAGCAGGTGGTTAAGTAGAAATTCGCTGCTCGGCTGACCCAGCAGGACCCAATGTATGCTAAAAATGTTCGTAGAATGAGATTTTCAGTGAAGAGCAGCCAGGCACATTTTAGCAAGTTTTACTTGTAAGTGGGGTTGGAAACGCTTTTCAGGCTCAGTACTGGGCTCAAAACATGCAGCCCTGATGTCTCTCATGATAGGAGGTGGTAAAGTAGAAATTCGCTGCTCGGCTGACCCTGCAGGAGCAAACGTATGCGAAAAATGTTCGTAGAAAGAGAATTTTCAGTGAAGAGCAGCCATGCACATTTTAGCAAGTTTTACTTGTAAGTGGGGATGGAAATGCTTTTCAGGCTCAGTACTGGGCTCAAAACATGCAGCCCTGATGTCTCTCATGATAGCAGGTGGTTAAGTAGAAATTCGCTGCTCGGCTGATCCAGCAGGAGCAAACATATGCTAAAAATGTACGTAGAATGAGATTTTCAGGGAAGAGCAGCCAGGCACATTTTTAGCAAGTTTTACTTGTAAGTGGGGTTGGAAACGCTTTTCAGGCTCAATACTGGGCTCAAAAGATGCAGCCCTGATGTCTCTCATGATAGCAGGTGGTTAAGTAGAAATTCGCTGCTCGGCTGACCCGGCAGGAACAAATGTATGCCAAAAATGTACGTAGAATGAGATTTTCAGTGAATAGCAGCCAGGCAAATTTTAGCAAGTTTTACTTGTAAGTGGGGATGGAAACGCTTTTTAGGCTCAGTACTGGGCTCAAAAGATGCAGCCCTGATGTCTCTCGTGATAGCTGGTGGTTAAGTAGAAATTTGCTGCTCGGCTGACCCTGCAGGAGCAAACGTATGCTAAAAATGTTCGTAGAATGAGATTTTCAGTGAAGAGCAGCCAGGCACATTTTAGCAAGTTTTACTTGTAAGTGGGGTTGGAAACGCTTTTCAGGCTCAATACTGGGCTTAAAAGATGCAGCCCTGATGTCTCTCATGATAGCAGGTGGTTAAGTAGAAATTCGTTGCTCGGCTGACCCAGCAGGAGCAAACGTATGCTAAAAATGTTCTAGAATGAGTTTTTCAGTGAAGAGCAGCCAGGCACATTTTAGCAAGTTTTACTTGTAAGTGGGGATGGAAATGCTTTTCAGGCTCAGTACTGGGCTCAAAAGATGCAGCCCTGATGTCTCTCATGATTAGCAGGTGGTTAAGTAGAAATTCGCTGCTCGGCTGACCCAGCAGGAGCAAACGTATGCTAAAAATGTTCGTAGAATGAGATTTTCAGTGAAGAGCAGCCAGGCACATTTTAGCAAGTTTTGCTTGTACGTGGGGATAGAAACGCTTTTTAGGCTCAGTACTGGGCTCAAAAGATGCAGCCCTGATGTCTCTCATGATAGCAGGTGGTTAAGTAGAAATTCGCTGCTCGGTTGACCCTGCAGGATCAAACGTATGCTAAAAATGTTCGTAGAATGAGCTTTTCAGTGAAGAGCAGCCAGGCACATTTTAGCAAGTTTTACTTGTAAGTGGGGATAGAAACGCTTTTTAGGCTCAGTACTGGGCTCAAAAGATGCAGCCCTGATGTCTCTCATGATAGCAGGTGGTTAAGTAGAAATTCGCTGCTCGGTTGACCCTGCAGGATCAAACGTATGCTAAAAATGTTCGTAGAATGAGCTTTTCAGTGAAGAGCAGCCAGGCACATTTTAGCAAGTTTTACTTGTAAGTGGGGATGGAAACGCTTTTTAGGCTCAGTACTGGGCTCAAAAGATGCAGCCCTGATGTCTCTCATGATAGCAGGTGGTTAAGTAGAAATTCGCTGCTCGGCTGACCCTGCAGGAGCAAACGTATGCTAAAAATGTTCGTAGAATGAGATTTTTAGTGAAGAGCAGCCAGGCACATTTTAGCAAGTTTTACTTGTAAGTGGGGTTGGAAATGCTTTTCAGGCTCAATACTGGGCTCAAAAGATGCAGCCCTGATGTCTCTCATGATAGCAGGTGGTTAAGTAGAAATTTGCTGCTCGGCTGACCCGGCAGGAACAAATGTATGACAAAAATGTACGTAGAATGAGATTTTCAGTGAATAGCAGCCAGGCACATTTTAGCAAGTTTTACTTGTAAGTGGGGATGGAAACACTTTTTAGGCTCAGTACTGGGCTCAAAAGATGCAGCCCCTGATGTCTCTCATGATAGCAGGTGGTTAAGTAGAAATTCGTTGCTCGGCTGACCCAGCAGGAGCAAACGTATGCGAAAAATGTTCTAGAATGAGTTTTTCAGTGAAGAGCAGCCAGGCACATTTTAGCAAGTTTTACTTGTAAGTGGGGATGGAAACGCTTTTCAGGCTCAGTACCAGGCTCAAAAGATGCAGCCCTGATGTCTCTCATGATTAGCAGGTGGTTAAGTAGAAATTCGCTGCTCGGCTGATCCAGCAGGAGCAAACATAAGCGAAAAATGTACGTAGAATGAGCTTTTCAGTGAAGAGCAGCCAGGCACATTTTAGCAAGTTTTACTTGTAAGTGGCTGTGGAAACGCTTTTCAGGCTCAGTACTGGGCTCAAAACATGCAGCCCTGATGTCTCTAATGATAGCAGGTGGTTAAGTAGAAATTCGCTGCTCAGCTGAACCAGCAGGAGCAAACATATGCTAAAAATGTACGTAGAATGAGATTTTCAGGGAAGAGCAGCCAGGCACATTTTTAGCAAGTTTTACTTGTAAGTGGGGTTGGAAACGCTTTTCAGGCTCAATACTGGGCTCAAAAGATGCAGCCCTGATGTCTCTCATGATAGCAGGTGGTTAAGTAGAAATTCACTGCTCGGCTGACCCGGCAGGAACAAATGTATGCCAAAAATGTACGTAGAATGAGATTTTCAGTGAATAGCAGCCAGGCACATTTTAGCAAGTTTTACTTGTAAGTGGGGATGGAAACGCTTTTTAGGCTCAGTACTGGGCTCAAAAGATGCAGCCCTGATGTCTCTCATGATAGCATGTGGTTAAGTAGAAATTCGCTGCTCGGCTGACCCGGCAGGAACAAATGTATGCCAAAAATGTACGTAGAATGAGATTTTCAGTGAATAGCAGCCAGGCACATTTTAGCAAGTTTTACTTGTAAGTGGGGATGGAAACGCTTTTTAGGCTCAGTACTGGGCTCAAAAGATGCAGCCCTGATGTCTCTCATGATAGCAGGTGGTTAAGTAGAAATTCGCTGCTCGGCTGATCCAGCAGGAGCAAACATAAGCGAAAAATGTACGTAGAATGAGCTTTTCAGTGAAGAGCAGCCAGGCACATTTTAGCAAGTTTTACTTGTAAATGGCTGTGGAAACGCTTTTCAGGCTCAGTACTGGGCTCAAAACATGCAGCCCTGATGTCTCTCATGATAGCAGGTGGTTAAGTAGAAATTCGCTGCTCGGCTGACCCTGCAGGAGCAAACGTATGCTAAAAATGTTCGTAGAATGAGCTTTTCAGTGAAGAGCAGCCAGGCACATTTGAGCAAGTTTTACTTGTAAGTGGGGTTGGAAACGCTTTTCAGGCTCAGTACTGGGCTCAAAAGATGCAGTCCTGATGTTTCTCATGATAGGAGGTGGTTAAGTAGAAATTCGCTGCTCGGCTGACCCTGCAGGAGCAAACGTATGCTAAAAATGTTCGTAGAATGAGATTTTCAGTGAAGAGCAGCCAGGCACATTTTAGCAAGTTTTACTTGTAAGTGGGGTTGGAAACGCTTTTCAGGCTCAATACTGGGCTCAAAAGATGCAGCCCTGATGTCTCTCATGATAGCAGGTGGTTAAGTAGAAATTCGCTGCTCGGCTGACCCGGCAGGAACAAATGTATGCCAAAAATGTACATCGAATGAGATTTTCAGTGAATAGCAGCCAGGCACATTTTAGCAAGTTTTACTTGTAAGTGGGGATGGAAACGCTTTTTAGGCTCAGTACTGGGCTCAAAAGATGCAGCCCCTGATGTCTCTCATGATAGCAGGTGGTTAAGTAGAAATTCGTTGCTCGGCTGACCCAGCAGGAGCAAACGTATGCGAAAAATGTTCTAGAATGAGTTTTTCAGGGAAGAGCAGCCAGGCACATTTTAGCAAGTTTTACTTGTAAGTGGGGATGGAAACGCTTTTCAGGCTCAGTACCAGGCTCAAAAGATGCAGCCCTGATGTCTCTCATGATTAGCAGGTGGTTAAGTAGAAATTCGCTGCTCGGCTGATCCAGCAGGAGCAAACATAAGCGAAAAATGTACGTAGAATGAGCTTTTCAGTGAAGAGCAGCCAGGCACATTTTAGCAAGTTTTACTTGTAAGTGGCTGTGGAAACGCTTTTCAGGCTCAGTACTGGGCTCAAAACATGCAGCCCTGATGTCTCTAATGATAGCAGGTGGTTAAGTAGAAATTCGCTGCTCCGCTGAACCAGCAGGAGCAAACATATGCTAAAAATGTTCGTAGAATGAGCTTTTCAGTGAAGAGCAGCCAGGCACATTTTAGCAAGTTTTACTTGTAAGTGGGGTTGGAAACGCTTTTCAGGCTCAGTACTGGGCTCAAAAGATGCAGTCCTGATGTCTCTCATGATAGGAGGTGGTTAAGTAGAAATTCGCTGCTCGGCTGACCCTGCAGGAGCAAACGTATGCTAAAAATGTTCGTAGAATGAGATTTTCAGTGAAGAGCAGCCAGGCACATTTTAGCAAGTTTTACTTGTAAGTGGGGTTAGAAACGCTTTTCAGGCTCAATACTGGGCTCAAAAGATGCAGCCCTGATGTCTCTCATGATAGCAGGTGGTTAAGTAGAAATTCGCTGCTCGGCTGACCCTGCAGGAGCAAACGTATGCTAAAAAATTTCGTAGAATGAGATTTTCAGTGAAGAGCAGCCAGGCACATTTTAGCAAGTTTTACTTGTAAGTGGGGTTGGAAATGCTTTTCAGGCTCAATACTGGGCTCAAAAGATGCAGCCCTGATGTCTCTCATGATAGCAGGTGGTTAAGTAGAAATTCGCTGCTCGGCTGATCCAGCAGGAGCAAACATATGCGAAAAATGTATGTAGAATGAGCTTTTCAGTGAAGAGCAGCCAGGCACATTTTAGCAAGTTTTACTTGTACGTGGAGTTGGAAACGCTTTTCAGGCTCAGTACTGGACTCAAAACATGCAGCCCTGATGTCTCTCATGATAGCAGGTGGTTAAGTAGAAATTCGCTGCTCGGCTGACCCAGCAGGACCAAACGTATGCTAAAAATGTTGGTAGAATGAGATTTTCAGTGAAGAGCAGCCAGGCACATTTTAGCAAGTTTTACTTGTAAGTGGAGTTGGAAACGCTTTTCAGGCTCAATACTGGGCTCAAAAGATGCAGCCCTGATGTCTCTCATGATAGCAGGTGGTTAAGTAGAAATTCGCTGCTCGGCTGACCCTGCAGGAGCAAACTTATGCTAAAAATGTTCGTAGAATGAGATTTTCAGTGAAGAGCAGCAAGGCACATTTGAGCAAGTTTTACTTGTAAGTGGGCTTGGAAACGCTTTTCAGGCTCAATACTGGGCTCAAAAGATGCAGCCCTGATGTCTCTCATGATAGCAGGTGGTTAAGTAGAAATTCGCTGCTCGGCTGACCCTGCAGGAGCAAACGTATGTGAAAAATGTTCATAGAATGAGATTTTCAGTGAAGAGCAGCCAGGCACATTTTAGCAAGTTTTACTTGTACGTGGAGTTGGAAACGCTTTTCAGGCTCCGTACTGGGCTCAAAACATGCAGCCCTGATGTCTATCATGATCGCAGGTGGTTAAGTAGAAATTCGCTGTTCGGCTGACCCAGCAGGACCAAACGTATGCTAAAAATGTTCGTAGAATGAGATTTTCAGTGAAGAGCAGCCAGGCACATTTTAGCAAGTTTTACTTGTAAGTGGGGTTGGAAACGCTTTTCAGGCTCAGTACTGGGCTCAAAACATGCAGCCCTGATGTCTCTCATGATAGGAGGTGGTAAAGTAGAAATTCGCTGCTCGGCTGACCCTGCAGGAGCAAACGTATGCTAAAAATGTTCGTAGAATGAGATTTTCAGCGAAGAGCAGCCAGGCACATTTTAGCAAGTTTCACTTGTAAGTGGGGGTTGGAAACGCTTTTCAGGCTCAGTACTGGGCTCAAAAGATGCAGCCCTGATGTCTCTCATGATAGCAGGTGGTTAAGTAGAAATTCGCTGCTCGGCTGACCCTGCAGGAGCAAACGTATGCGAAAAATGTTCGTAGAATGAGATTTTCAGTGAAGAGCAGCCAGGCACATTTTAGCAAGTTTTACTTGTAAGTGGGGATGGAAATGCTTTTCAGGCTCAGTACTGGGCTCAAAACATGCAGCCCTGATGTCTCTCATGATAGCAGGTGGTTAAGTAGAAATTCACTGCTCGGCTGACCCTGCAGGAGCAAACGTATGCTAAAATGTTCGTAGAATGAGATTTTCAGTGAAGAGCAGCCAGGCACATTTTAGCAAGTTTTACTTGTAAGTGGGGTTGGAAACGCTTTTCAGGCTCAATACTGGGCTTAAAAGATGCAGCCCTGATGTCTCTCATGATAGCAGGTGGTCAAGTGGAAATTCGTTGCTCGGCTGACCCAGCAGGAGCAAACGTATGCGAAAAATGTTCTAGAATGAGTTTTTCAGTGAAGAGCAGCCAGGCACATTTTAGCAAGTTTTACTTGTAAGTGGGGATGGAAACGCTTTTCAGGCTCAGTACTGGGCTCAAAAGATGCAGCCCTGATGTCTCTCATGATTAGCAGGTGGTTAAGTAGAAATTCGCTGCTCGGCTGACCCAGCAAGAGCAAACGTATGCTAAAAATGTTCGTAGAATGAGATTTTCAGTGAAGAGCAGCCAGGCACATTTTAGCAAGTTTTGCTTGTAAGTGGGGATAGAAACGCTTTTTAGGCTCAGTACTGGGCTCAAAAGATGCAGCCCTGATGTCTCTCATGATAGCAGGTGGTTAAGTAGAAATTCGTTGCTCGGCTGACCCTGCAGGAGCAAACGTATGCGAAAAATGTTCGTAGAATGAGATTTTCAGTGAAGAGCAGCCAGGCACATTTTAGCAAGTTTTACTTGTATGTGGGGTTGGAAACGCTTTTCAGGCTCAGTACTGGGCTCAAAAGATGCAGCCCTGATGTCTCTCATGATAGCAGGTGGTTAAGTAGAAATTCTCTGCTCGGCTGACCCTGCAGGAGCAAACGTATGCTAAAAATGTTCGTAGAATGAGCTTTTCAGTGAAGAGCAGCCAGGCACATTTTAGCAAGTTTTACTTGTACGTGGAGTTGGAAACGCTTTTCAGGCTCAGTACTGGGCTCAAAACATGCAGCCCTGATGTCTCTCATGATAGCAGGTGGTTAAGTAGAAATTCGCTGCTCGGCTGACCCAGCAGGACCAAAAGTATGCTAAAAATGTTCGTAGAATGAAATTTTCAGTGAAGAGCAGCCAGGCACATTTTAGCAAGTTTTACTTGTAAGTGGGGTTGGAAACGCTTTTCAGGCTCAATACTTGGCTCAAAAGATGCAGCCCTGATGTCTCTCATGATAGTAGGTGGTTAAGTAGAAATTCGCTGCTCCGCTGACCCTGCAGGAGCAAACGTATGCTAAAAATGTTCGTAGAATGAGATTTTCAGTGAAGAGCAGCCTGGCACATTTTAGCAAGTTTTACTTGTAAGTGGGGTTGGAAACGCTTTTCAGGCTCAATACTGGGCTCAAAAGATGCAGCCCTGATGTCTCTCATGATAGCAGGTGCTTAAGTATAAATTCGCTGCTCGGCTGACCCTGCAGGAGCAAACGTATGCTAAAAATGTTCGTAGAATGAGATTTTCAGTGAAGAGCAGCCAGGCACATTTTAGCAAGTTTTACTTGTAAGTGGGGATTGGAAACGCTTTTCAGGCTCAGTACTGGGCTCAAAAGATGCAGCCCTGATGTCTCTCATGATAGCAGGTGGTTAAGTAGAAATTCGCTGCTCGGTTGACCCTGCAGGATCAAACGTATGCTAAAAATGTTCGTAGAATGAGATTTTCAGTGAAGAGCAGCCAGGCACATTTTAGCAAGTTTTACTTGTACGTGGAGTTGGAAACGCTTTTCAGGCTCAGTACTGGGCTCAAAACATGCAGCCCTGATGTCTCTCATGATAGCAGGTGGTTAAGTAGAAATTCGCTGCTCGGCTGACCCAGCAGGAACAAACGTATGCCAAAAATGTACGTAGAATGAGATTTTCAGTGAATAGCAGCCAGGCACATTTTAGCAAGTTTTACTTGTAAGTGGGGATGGAAACGCTTTTTAGGCTCAGTACTGGGCTCAAAAGATGCAGCCCTGATGTCTCTCATGATAGGAGGTGGTTAAGTAGAAATTCGCTGCTCGGCTGACCCTGCAGGAGCAAACGTATGCTAAAAATGTTCTTAGAATGAGATTTTCAGTGAAGAGCAGCCAGGCACATTTTAGCAAGTATTACTTGTAAGTGGGGTTGGAAACGCTTTTCAGGCTCAATACTGGGCTCAAAAGATGCAGCCCTGATGTCTCTCATGATAGCAGGTGGTTAAGTAGAAATTTGCTGCTCGGCTGACCCTGCAGGAGCAAACGTATGCTAAAAATGTTCGTAGAATGAGATTTTCAGTGAAGAGCAGCCAGGCACATTTTAGCAAGTTTTACTTGTAAGTGGTGTTGGAAGCGCTTTTCAGGCTCAATACTGGGCTCAAAAGATGCAGCCCTGATGTCTCTCATGATAGCAGGTGGTTAAGTAGAAATTCGCTGCTCGGCTGACCCTGCAGGAGCAAACGTATGCTAAAAATGTTCGTAGAATGAGATTTTCAGTGAAGAGCAGCCAGGCACATTTTAGCAAGTTTTACTTGTAAGTGGGGATGAAAACGCTTTTTAGGCTCAGTACTGGGCTCAAAAGATGCAGCCCTGATGTCTCTCATGATAGCAGGTGGTTAAGTAGAAATTCGCTGCTCGGCTGACCCAGCAAGAGCAAACGTATGCTAAAAATGTTCGTAGAATGAGATTTTCAGTGAAGAGCAGCCAGGCACATTTTAGCAAGTTTTGCTTGTAAGTGGGGATAGAAACGCTTTTTAGGCTCAGTACTGGGCTCAAAAGATGCAGCCCTGATGTCTCTCATGATAGCAGGTGGTTAAGTAGAAATTCGTTGCTCGGCTGACCCTGCAGGAGCAAACGTATGCGAAAAATGTTCGTAGAATGAGATTTTCAGTGAAGAGCAGCCAGGCACATTTTAGCAAGTTTTACTTGTATGTGGGGTTGGAAACGCTTTTCAGGCTCAGTACTGGGCTCAAAAGATGCAGCCCTGATGTCTCTCATGATAGCAGGTGGTTAAGTAGAAATTCTCTGCTCGGCTGACCCTGCAGGAGCAAACGTATGCTAAAAATGTTCGTAGAATGAGCTTTTCAGTGAAGAGCAGCCAGGCACATTTTAGCAAGTTTTACTTGTACGTGGAGTTGGAAACGCTTTTCAGGCTCAGTACTGGGCTCAAAACATGCAGCCCTGATGTCTCTCATGATAGCAGGTGGTTAAGTAGAAATTCGCTGCTCGGCTGACCCAGCAGGACCAAACGTATGCTAAAAATGTTCGTAGAATGAGATTTTCAGTGAAGAGCAGCCAGGTACATTTTAGCAAGTTTTACTTGTAAGTGGGGTTGGAAACGCTTTTCAGGCTCAATACTTGGCTCAAAAGATGCAGCCCTGATGTCTCTCATGATAGTAGGTGGTTAAGTAGAAATTCGCTGCTCCGCTGACCCTGCAAGAGCAAACGTATGCTAAAATGTTCGTAGAATGAGATTTTCAGTGAAGAGCAGCCTGGCACATTTTAGCAAGTTTTACTTGTAAGTGGGGTTGGAAACGCTTTTCAGGCTCAATACTGGGCTCAAAAGATGCAGCCCTGATGTCTCTCATGATAGCAGGTGGTTAAGTAGAAATTCGCTGCTCGGCTGACCCTGCAGGAGCAAACGTATGCTAAAAATGTTCGTAGAATGAGATTTTCAGTGAAGAGCAGCCAGGCACATTTTAGCAAGTTTTACTTGTAAGTGGGGGTTGGAAACGCTTTTCAGGCTCAGTACTGGGCTCAAAAGATGCAGCCCTGATGTCTCTCATGATAGCAGGTGGTTAAGTAGAAATTCGCTGCTCGGTTGACCCTGCAGGATCAAACGTATGCTAAAAATGTTCGTAGAATGAGATTTTCAGTGAAGAGCAGCCAGGCACATTTTAGCAAGTTTTACTTGTACGTGGAGTTGGAAACGCTTTTCAGGCTCAGTACTGGGCTCAAAACATGCAGCCCTGATGTCTCTCATGATAGCAGGTGGTTAAGTAGAAATTCGCTGCTCGGCTGACCCAGCAGGAACAAACGTATGCCAAAAATGTACGTAGAATGAGATTTTCAGTGAATAGCAGCCAGGCAAATTTTAGCAAGTTTCACTTGTAAGTGGGGATGGAAACGCTTTTTAGGCTCAGTACTGGGCTCAAAAGATGCAGCCCTGATGTCTCTCATGATAGCAGGTGGTTAAGTAGAAATTCGTTGCTCGGCTGACCCTGCAGCAGCAAACGTATGCGAAAAATGTTCGTAGAATGAGATTTTCAGTGAAGAGCAGCCAGGCACATTTTAGCAAGTTTTACTTGTATGTGGGGTTGGGAACGCTTTTCAGGCTCAGTACTGGGCTCAAAAGATGCAGCCCTGATGTCTCTCATGATAGCAGGTGGTTAAGTAGAAATTCTCTGCTCGGCTGACCCTGCAGGAGCAAACGTATGCTAAAAATGTTCGTAGAATGAGCTTTTCAGTGAAGAGCAGCCAGGCACATTTTAGCAAGTTTTACTTGTACGTGGAGTTGGAAACACTTTTCAGGCTCAGTACTGGGCTCAAAACATGCAGCCCTGATGTCTCTCATGATAGCAGGTGGTTAAGTAGAAATTCGCTGCTCGGCTGACCCAGCAGGACCAAACGTATGCTAAAAATGTTCGTAGAATGAGATTTTCAGTGAAGAGCAGCCAGGCACATTTTAGCAAGTTTTACTTGTAAGTGGGGTTGGAAACGCTTTTCAGGCTCAATACTTGGCTCAAAAGATGCAGCCCTGATGTCTCTCATGATAGTAGGTGGTTAAGTAGAAATTCGCTGCTCCGCTGACCCTGCAGGAGCAAACGTATGCTAAAAATGTTCGTAGAATGAGATTTTCAGTGAAGAGCAGCCTGGCACATTTTAGCAAGTTTTACTTGTAAGTGGGGTTGGAAACGCTTTTCAGGCTCAATACTGGGCTCAAAAGATGCAGCCCTGATGTCTCTCATGATAGCAGGTGGTTAAGTAGAAATTCGCTGCTCGGCTGACCCTGCAGGAGCAAACGTATGCTAAAAATGTTCGTAGAATGAGATTTTCAGTGAAGAGCAGCCAGGCACATTTTAGCAAGTTTTACTTGTAAGTGGGGGTTGGAAACGCTTTTCAGGCTCAGTACTGGGCTCAAAAGATGCAGCCCTGATGTCTCTCATGATAGCAGGTGGTTAAGTAGAAATTCGCTGCTCGGTTGACCCTGCAGGATCAAACGTATGCTAAAAATGTTCGTAGAATGAGATTTTCAGTGAAGAGCAGCCAGGCACATTTTAGCAAGTTTTACTTGTACGTGGAGTTGGAAACGCTTTTCAGGCTCAGTACTGGGCTCAAAACATGCAGCCCTGATGTCTCTCATGATAGCAGGTGGTTAAGTAGAAATTCGCTGCTCGGCTGACCCAGCAGGAACAAACGTATGCCAAAAATGTACGTAGAATGAGATTTTCAGTGAATAGCAGCCAGGCACATTTTAGCAAGTTTTACTTGTAAGTGGGGATGGAAACGCTTTTCAGGCTCAGTACTGGGCTCAAAAGATGCAGCCCTGATGTCTCTCATGATAGGGGGTGGTTAAGTAGAAATTCGCTGCTCGGCTGACCCTGCAGGAGCAAACGTATGCTAAAAATGTTCTTAGAATGAGATTTTCAGTGAAGAGCAGCCAGGCACATTTTAGCAAGTATTACTTGTAAATGGGGTTGGAAACGCTTTTCAGGCTCAATACTGGGCTCAAAAGATGCAGCCCTGATGTCTCTCATGATAGCAGGTGGTTAAGTAGAAATTTGCTGCTCGGCTGACCCTGCAGGAGCAAACGTATGCTAAAAATGTTCGTAGAATGAGATTTTCAGTGAAGAGCAGCCAGGCACATTTTAGCAAGTTTTACTTGTAAGTGGTGTTGGAAACGCTTTTCAGGCTCAATACTGGGCTCAAAAGATGCAGCCCTGATGTCTCTCATGATAGCAGGTGGTTAAGTAGAAATTCGCTGCTCGGCTGACCCTGCAGGAGCAAACGTATGCTAAAAATGTTCGTAGAATGAGATTTTCAGTGAAGAGCAGCCAGGCACATTTTAGCAAGTTTTACTTGTAAGTGGGGATGGAAACGCTTTTTAGGCTCAGTACTGGGCTCAAAAGATGCAGCCCTGATGTCTCTCATGATAGCAGGTGGTTAAGTAGAAATTCGCTGCTCGGCTGACCCAGCAAGAGCAAACGTATGCTAAAAATGTTCGTAGAATGAGATTTTCAGTGAAGAGCAGCCAGGCACATTTTAGCAAGTTTTGCTTGTAAGTGGGGATAGAAACGCTTTTTAGGCTCAGTACTGGGCTCAAAAGATGCAGCCCTGATGTCTCTCATGATAGCAGGTGGTTAAGTAGAAATTCGTTGCTCGGCTGACCCTACAGGAGCAAACGTATGCAAAAAATGTTCGTAGAATGAGATTTTCAGTGAAGAGCAGCCAGGCACATTTTAGCAAGTTTTACTTGTATGTGGGGTTGGAAACGCTTTTCAGGCTCAGTACTGGGCTCAAAAGATGCAGCCCTGATGTCTCTCATGATAGCAGGTGGTTAAGTAGAAATTCTCTGCTCGGCTGACCCTGCAGGAGCAAACGTATGCTAAAAATGTTCGTAGAATGAGCTTTTCAGTGAAGAGCAGCCAGGCACATTTTAGCAAGTTTTACTTGTACGTGGAGTTGGAAACACTTTTCAGGCTCAGTACTGGGCTCAAAACATGCAGCCCTGATGTCTCTCATGATAGCAGGTGGTTAAGTAGAAATTCGCTGCTCGGCTGACCCAGCAGGACCAAACGTATGCTAAAAATGTTCGTAGAATGAGATTTTCAGTGAAGAGCAGCCAGGCACATTTTAGCAAGTTTTACTTGTAAGTGGGGTTGGAAACGCTTTTCAGGCTCAATACTTGGCTCAAAAGATGCAGCCCTGATGTCTCTCATGATAGTAGGTGGTTAAGTAGAAATTCGCTGCTCCGCTGACCCTGCAGGAGCAAACGTATGCTAAAAATGTTCGTAGAATGAGATTTTCAGTGAAGAGCAGCCTGGCACATTTTAGCAAGTTTTACTTGTAAGTGGGGTTGGAAACGCTTTTCAGGCTCAATACTGGGCTCAAAAGATGCAGCCCTGATGTCTCTCATGATAGCAGGTGGTTAAGTAGAAATTCGCTGCTCGGCTGACCCTGCAGGAGCAAACGTATGCTAAAAATGTTCGTAGAATGAGATTTTCAGTGAAGAGCAGCCAGGCACATTTTAGCAAGTTTTACTTGTAAGTGGGGGTTGGAAACGCTTTTCAGGCTCAGTACTGGGCTCAAAAGATGCAGCCCTGATGTCTCTCATGATAGCAGGTGGTTAAGTAGAAATTCGCTGCTCGGTTGACCCTGCAGGATCAAACGTATGCTAAAAATGTTCGTAGAATGAGATTTTCAGTGAAGAGCAGCCAGGCACATTTTAGCAAGTTTTACTTGTACGTGGAGTTGGAAACGCTTTTCAGGCTCAGTACTGGGCTCAAAACATGCAGCCCTGATGTCTCTCATGATAGCAGGTGGTTAAGTAGAAATTTGCTGCTCGGCTGACCCTGCAGGAGCAAACGTATGCTAAAAATGTTCGTAGAATGAGATTTTCAGTGAAGAGCAGCCAGGCACATTTTAGCAAGTTTTACTTGTAAGTGGTGTTGGAAACGCTTTTCAGGCTCAATACTGGGCTCAAAAGATGCAGCCCTGATGTCTCTCATGATAGCAGGTGGTTAAGTAGATATTCGCTGCTCGGCTGACTCTGCAGGAGCAAACGTATGCTAAAAATGTTCGTAGAATGAGATTTTCAGTGAAGAGCAGCCAGGCACATTTTAGCAAGTTTTACTTGTAAGTGGGGATGGAAACGCTTTTTAGGCTCAGTACTGGGCTCAAAAGATGCAGCCCTGATGTCTCTCATGATAGCAGGTGGTTAAGTAGAAATTCGCTGCTCGGCTGAACCAGCAGGAGCAAACGTATGCGAAAAATGTTCGTAGAATGAGTTTTTCAGTGAAGAGCAGCCAGGCACATTTTAGCAAGTTTTACTTGTAAGTGGGCTTGGAAACGCTTTTCAGGCTCAATACTGGGCTCAAAAGATGCAGCCCTGATGTCTCTCATGATAGCAGGTGGTTAAGTAGAAATTCGCTGCTCGGTTGACCCTGCAGGATCAAACGTATGCTAAAAATGTTCGTAGAATGAGATTTTCAGTGAAGAGCAGCCAGGCACATTTTAGCAAGTTTTACTTGTACGTGGAGTTGGAAATGCTTTTCAGGCTCAGTACTGGGCTCAAAACATGCAGCCCTGATGTCTCTCATGATAGCAGGTGGTTAAGTAGAAATTCGCTGCTCGGCTGACCCAGCAGGAACAAACGTATGCCAAAAATGTACGTAGAATGAGATTTTCAGTGAATAGCAGCCAGGCACATTTTAGCAAGTTTTACTTGTAAGTGGGGATGGAAACGCTTTTTAGGCTCAGTACTGGGCTCAAAAGATGCAGCCCTGATGTCTCTCATGATAGGAGGTGGTTAAGTAGAAATTCGCTGCTCGGCTGACCCTGCAGGAGCAAACGTATGCTAAAAATGTTCGTAGAATGAGATTTTCAGTGAAGAGCAGCCAGGCACATTTTAGCAAGTTTTGCTTGTAAGTGGGGATAGAAACGCTTTTTAGGCTCAGTACTGGGCTCAAAAGATGCAGCCATGATGTCTCTCATGATAGCAGGTGGTTAAGTAGAAATTCGTTGCTCGGCTGACCCTGCAGGAGCAAACGTATGCGAAAAATGTTCGTAGAATGAGATTTTCAGTGAAGAGCAGCCAGGCACATTTTAGCAAGTTTTACTTGTATGTGGGGTTGGAAACGCTTTTCAGGCTCAGTACTGGGCTCAAAAGATGCAGCCCTGATGTCTCTCATGATAACAGGTGGTTAAGTAAAAATTCTCTGCTCGGCTGACCCTGCAGGAGCAAACGTATGCTAAAAATGTTCGTAGAATGAGCTTTTCAGTGAAGAGCAGCCAGGCACATTTTAGCAAGTTTTACTTGTACGTGGAGTTGGAAACGCTTTTCAGGCTCAGTACTGGGCTCAAAACATGCAGCCCTGATGTCTCTCATGATAGCAGGTGGTTAAGTAGAAATTCGCTGCTCGGCTGACCCAGCAGGACCAAACGTATGCTAAAAATGTTCGTAGAATGAGATTTTCAGTGAAGAGCAGCCAGGCACATTTTAGCAAGTTTTACTTGTAAGTGGGGTTGGAAACGCTTTTCAGGCTCAATACTTGGCTCAAAAGATGCAGCCCTGATGTCTCTCATGATAGTAGGTGGTTAAGTAGAAATTCGCTGCTCCGCTGACCCTGCAGGAGCAAACGTATGCTAAAAATGTTCGTAGAATGAGATTTTCAGTGAAGAGCAGCCTGGCACATTTTAGCAAGTTTTACTTGTAAGTGGGGTTGGAAACGCTTTTCAGGCTCAATACTGGGCTCAAAAGATGCAGCCCTGATGTCTCTCATGATAGCAGGTGGTTAAGTAGAAATTCGCTGCTCGGCTGACCCTGCAGGAGCAAACGTATGCTAAAAATGTTCGTAGAATGAGATTTTCAGTGAAGAGCAGCCAGGCACATTTTAGCAAGTTTTACTTGTAAGTGGGGGTTGGAAACGCTTTTCAGGCTCAGTACTGGGCTCAAAAGATGCATCCCTGATGTCTCTCATGATAGCAGGTGGTTAAGTAGAAATTCGCTGCTCGGTTGACCCTGCAGGATCAAACGTATGCTAAAAATGTTCGTAGAATGAGATTTTCAGTGAAGAGCAGCCAGGCACATTTTAGCAAGTTTTACTTGTACGTGGAGTTGGAAACGCTTTTCAGGCTCAGTACTGGGCTCAAAACATGCAGCCCTGATGTCTCTCATGATAGCAGGTGGTTAAGTAGAAATTCGCTGCTCGGCTGACCCAGCAGGAACAAACGTATGCCAAAAATGTACGTAGAATGAGATTTTCAGTGAATAGCAGCCAGGCACATTTTAGCAAGTTTTACTTGTAAGTGGGGATGGAAACGCTTTTTAGGCTCAGTAAATGTAAATGTAAATGTACAGGAATTTATATAGCGCAAATCACCGAGCGGTTTCTAAGCGCTTGCTTAGGGAACCCGTCCTGGTATTCCCTTGTGAGATAACCCCGGCAGGGTATCCGCAAGGTGAAAGCCAGGCATCCCACCGCGAGGGGCCGTTGTGGAGATTAAGCAAGCTATTGCCCAGAGTCGCAGAGTGTGAACCCATGAATCGAGTAGGCAACGGAGTGAGAATTGTCGAGTCCATGGACATTTTTTTTAGGACTCAAGACCCCGCCGAGCTGGGAATTGAACCCTGGTCCCGGGCTGACCTCTGCTTCCAGGTCTGCCTCCTCTAACCAGTGAGCCACACTTCTCCACTTCAGTACTGGGCTCAAAAGATGCAGCCCTGATGTCTCTCATGATAGGAGGTGGTTAAGTAGAAATTCGCTGCTCGGCTGACCCTGCAGGAGCAAACGTATGCTAAAAATGTTCTTAGAATGAGATTTTCAGTGAAGAGCAGCCAGGCACATTTTAGCAAGTATTACTTGTATGTGGGGTTGGAAACGCTTTTCAGGCTCAATACTGGGCTCAAAAGATGCAGCCCTGATGTCTCTCATGATAGCAGGTGGTTAAGTAGAAATTTGCTGCTCGGCTGACCCTGCAGGAGCAAACGTATGCTAAAAATGTTCGTAGAATGAGATTTTCAGTGAAGAGCAGCCAGGCACATTTTAGCAAGTTTTACTTGTAAGTGGTGTTGGAAATGCTTTTCAGGCTCAATACTGGGCTCAAAAGATGCAGCCCTGATGTCTCTCATGATAGCAGGTGGTTAAGTAGAAATTCGCTGCTCGGCTGACCCTGTAGGAGCAAACGTATGCTAAAAATGTTCGTAGAATGAGATTTTCAGTGAAGAGCAGCCAGGCACATTTTAGCAAGTTTTACTTGTAAGTGGGGATGGAAACGCATTTTAGGCTCAGTACTGGGCTCAAAAGATGCAGCCCTGATGTCTCTCATGATAGCAGGTGGTTAAGTAGAAATTCGCTGCTCGGCTGACCCAGCAAGAGCAAACGTATGCTAAAAATGTTCGTAGAATGAGATTTTCAGTGAAGAGCAGCCAGGCACATTTTAGCAAGTTTTGCTTGTAAGTGGGGATAGAAACGCTTTTTAGGCTCAGTACTGGGCTCAAAAGATGCAGCCCTGATGTCTCTCATGATAGCAGGTGGTTAAGTAGAAATTCGTTGCTCGGCTGACCCTGCAGGAGCAAACGTATGCGAAAAATGTTCGTAGAATGAGATTTTCAGTGAAGAGCAGCCAGGCACATTTTAGCAAGTTTTACTTGTATGTGGGGTTGGAAACGCTTTTCAGGCTCAGTACTGGGCTCAAAAGATGCAGCCCTGATGTCTCTCATGATAGCAGGTGGTTAAGTAGAAATTCTCTGCTCGGCTGACCCTGCAGGAGCAAACGTATGCTAAAAATGTTCGTAGAATGAGCTTTTCATTGAAGAGCAGCCAGGCACATTTTAGCAAGTTTTACTTGTACGTGGAGTTGGAAACGCTTTTCAGGCTCAGTATTGGGCTCAAAACATGCAGCCCTGATGTCTCTCATGATAGCAGGTGGTTAAGTAGAAATTCGCTGCTCGGCTGACCCAGCAGGACCAAACGTATGCTAAAAATGTTCGTAGAATGAGATTTTCAGTGAAGAGCAGCCAGGCACATTTTAGCAAGTTTTACTTGTAAGTGGGGTTGGAAACGCTTTTCAGGCTCAATACTTGGCTCAAAAGATGCAGCCCTGATGTCTCTCATGATAGTAGGTGGTTAAGTAGAAATTCGCTGCTCCGCTGACCCTGCAGGAGCAAACGTATGCTAAAAATGTTCGTAGAATGAGATTTTCAGTGAAGAGCAGCCTGGCACATTTTAGCAAGTTTTACTTGTAAGTGGGGTTGGAAACGCTTTTCAGGCTCAATACTGGGCTCAAAAGATGCAGCCCTGATGTCTCTCATGATAGCAGGTGGTTAAGTAGAAATTCGCTGCTCGGCTGACCCTGCAGGAGCAAACGTATGCTAAAAATGTTCGTAGAATGAGATTTTCAGTGAAGAGCAGCCAGGCACATTTTAGCAAGTTTTACTTGTAAGTGGGGGTTGGAAACGCTTTTCAGGCTCAGTACTGGGCTCAAAAGATGCAGCCCTGATGTCTCTCATGATAGCAGGTGGTTAAGTAGAAATTCGCTGCTCGGTTGACCCTGCAGGATCAAACGTATGCTAAAAATGTTCGTAGAATGAGATTTTCAGTGAAGAGCAGCCAGGCACATTTTAGCAAGTTTTACTTGTACGTGGAGTTGGAAACGCTTTTCAGGCTCAGTACTGGGCTCAAAACATGCAGCCCTGATGTCTCTCATGATAGCAGGTGGTTAAGTAGAAATTCGCTGCTCGGCTGACCCAGCAGGAACAAACGTATGCCAAAAATGTACGTAGAATGAGATTTTCAGTGAATAGCAGCCAGGCACATTTTAGCAAGTTTTACTTGTAAGTGGGGATGGAAACGCTTTTTAGGCTCAGTACTGGGCTCAAAAGATGCAGCCCTGATGTCTCTCATGATAGGAGGTGGTTAAGTAGAAATTCGCTGCTCGGCTGACCCTGCAGGAGCAAACGTATGCTAAAAATGTTCTTAGAATGAGATTTTCAGTGAAGAGCAGCCAGGCATATTTTAGCAAGTATTACTTGTAAGTGGGGTTGGAAACGCTTTTCAGGCTCAATACTGGGCTCAAAAGATGCAGCCCTGATGTCTCTCATGATAGCAGGTGGTTAAGTAGAAATTTGCTGCTCGGCTGACCCTGCAGGAGCAAACGTATGCTAAAAATGTTCGTAGAATGAGATTTTCAGTGAAGAGCAGCCAGGCACATTTTAGCAAGTTTTACTTGTAAGTGGTGTTGGAAACGCTTTTCAGGCTCAATACTGGGCTCAAAAGATGCAGCCCTGATGTCTCTCATGATAGCAGGTGGTTAAGTAGAAATTCGCTGCTCGGCTGACCCTGCAGGAGCAAACGTATGCTAAAAATGTTCGTAGAATGAGATTTTCACTGAAGAGCAGCCAGGCACATTTTAGCAAGTTTTACTTGTAAGTGGGGTTGGAAACGCTTTTCATGCTCAATACTGGGCTCAAAAGATGCAGCCCTGATGTCTCTCATGATAGCAGGTGGTTAAGTAGAAATTCGCTGGTCGGCTGACCCTGCAGGAGCAAACGTAAGCTAAAAATGTTCGTAGAATGAGATTTTCAGTGAAGAGCAGCCAGGCACATTTTAGCAAGTTTTACTTGTAAGTGGGTTGGAAACGCTTTTCAGGCTCAA
The DNA here is from genome assembly GCF_964261635.1 of Lissotriton helveticus. Taxonomy (NCBI): domain Eukaryota; kingdom Metazoa; phylum Chordata; class Amphibia; order Caudata; family Salamandridae; genus Lissotriton; species Lissotriton helveticus. The sequence goes on along the minus strand of NC_136061.1, from coordinate 1,351,189,062 downwards.
TACTGGGCTCAAAAGATGCAGCCATGATGTCTCTCATGATAGCAGGTGGTTAAGTAGAAATCCGCTGCTCGGCTGATCCAGCAGGAGCAAACATATGCGAAAAATGTACGTAGAATGAGCTTTTCAGTGAAGAGCAGCCAGGCACATTTTAGCAAGTTTTACTTGTACGTGGAGTTGGAAACGCTTTTCAGGCTCAGTACTGGGCTCAAAACATGCAGCCCTGATGTCTCTCATGATAGCAGGTGGTTAAGTAGAAATTCGCTGCTCGGCTGACCCTGCAGGAGCAAACGTATGCTAAAAATGTTCGTAGAATGAGATTTTCAGTGACGAGCAGCCAGGCCCATTTTAGCAAGTTTTACTTGTACGTGGAGTTGGAAACGCTTTTCAGGCTCAGTACTGGGCTCAAAACATGCAGCCCTGATGTCTCTCATGATAGCAGGTGGTTAAGTAGAAATTCGCTGCTCGGCTGACCCAGCAGGAGCAAACGTATGCGAAAAATGTTCGTAGAATGAGATTTTCAGTGAAGAGCAGCCATGCACATTTTAGCAAGTTTTACTTGTAAGTGGGGATGGAAACGCTTTTTAGGCTAAGTACTGGGCTCAAAAGATGCAGCCCTGATGTCTCTCGTGATAGCTGGTGGTTAAGTAGAAATTTGCTGCTTGGCTGACCCTGCAGGAGCAAACGTATGCTAAAAATGTTCGTAGAATGAGATTTTCAGTGAAGATCAGCCAGGCACATTTTAGCAAGTTTTACTTGTAAGTGGGGTTGGAAATGCTTTTCAGGCTCAATACTGGGCTTAAAAGATGCAGCCCTGATGTCTCTCATGATAGCAGGTGGATAAGTAGAAATTCGTTGCTCGGCTGACCCAGCAGGAGCAAACGTATGCTAAAAATGTTCTAGAATGAGTTTTTCAGTGAAGAGCAGCCAGGCACATTTTAGCAAGTTTTACTTGTAAGTGGGGATGGAAATGCTTTTCAGGCTCAGTACTGGGCTCAAAAGATGCAGCCCTGATGTCTCTCATGATTAGCAGGTGGTTAAGTAGAAATTCGCTGCTCGGCTGACCCAGCAGGAGCAAACGTATGCTAAAAATGTTCGTAGAATGAGATTTTCAGTGAAGAGCAGCCAGGCACATTTTAGCAAGTTTTGCTTGTAAGTGGGGATAGAAACGCTTTTTAGGCTCAGTACTGGGCTCAAAAGATGCAGCCCTGATGTCTCTCATGATAGCAGGTGGTTAAGTAGAAATTCGCTGCTCGGTTGACCCTGCAGGATCAAACGTATGCTAAAAATGTTCGTAGAATGAGCTTTTCAGTGAAGAGCAGCCAGGCACATTTTAGCAAGTTTTACTTGTAAGTGGGGATAGAAACGCTTTTTAGGCTCAGTACTGGGCTCAAAAGATGCAGCCCTGATGTCTCTCATGATAGCAGGTGGTTAAGTAGAAATTCGCTGCTCGGTTGACCCTGCAGGATCAAACGTATGCTAAAAATGTTCGTAGAATGAGATTTTCAGTGAAGAGCAGCCAGGCACATTTTAGCAAGTTTTACTTGTAAGTGGGGTTGGAAACGCTTTTCAGGCTCAATACTGGGCTCAAAAGATGCAGCCCTGATGTCTCTCATGATAGCAGGTGGTTAAGTAGAAATTCGCTGCTCGGCTGACCCAGCAGGAGCAAACGTATGCTAAAAATGTTCGTAGAATGAGCTTTTCAGTGAAGAGCAGCCAGGCACATTTTAGCAAGTTTTACTTGTAAATGGCTGTGGAAACGCTTTTCAGGCTCAGTACTGGGCTCAAAACATGCAGTCCTGATGTCTCTCATGATAGCAGGTGGTTAAGTAGAAATTCGCTGCTCGGCTGACCCTGCAGGAGCAAACGTATGCTAAAAATGTTCGTAGAATGAGCTTTTCTGTGAAGAGCAGCCAGGCACATTTTAGCAAGTTTTACTTGTAAGTGGGGTTGGAAACGCTTTTCAGGCTCAGTACTGGGCTCAAAAGATGCAGTCCTGATGTCTCTCATGATAGGAGGTGGTTAAGTAGAAATTCGCTGCTCGGCTGACCCTGCAGGAGCAAACGTATGCTAAAAATGTTCGTAGAATGAGATTTTCAGTGAAGAGCAGCCAGGCACATTTTAGCAAGTTTTACTTGTAAGTGGGGTTGGAAACGCTTTTCAGGCTCAATACTGGCCTCAAAAGATGCAGCCCTGATGTCTCTCATGATAGCAGGTGGTTAAGTAGAAATTCGCTGCTCGGCTGACCCTGCAGGAGCAAACGTATGCTAAAATTTTTCGTAGAATGAGATTTTCAGTGAAGAGCAGCCAGGCACATTTTAGCAAGTTTTACTTGTAAGTGGGGTTGGAAACGCTTTTCAGGCTCAATACTGGGCTCAAAAGATGCAGCCCTGATGTCTCTCATGATAGCAGGTGGTTAAGTAGAAATTCGCTGCTCGGCTGATCCAGCAGGAGCAAACATATGCGAAAAATGTACGTAGAATGAGCTTTTCAGTGAAGAGCAGGCAGGCACATTTTAGCAAGTTTTACTTGTACGTGGAGTTGGAAACGCTTTTCAGGCTCAGTACTGGGCTCAAAACATGCAGCCCTGATGTCTCTCATGATAGCAGGTGGTTAAGTAGAAATTCGCTGCTCGGCTGACCCTGCAGGAGCAAACGTATGCTAAAAATGTTCGTAGAATGAGATTTTCAGTGACGAGCAGCCAGGCCCATTTTAGCAAGTTTTACTTGTACGTGGAGTTGGAAACGCTTTTCAGGCTCAGTACTGGGCTCAAAACATGCAGCCCTGATGTCTCTCATGATAGCAGGTGGTTAAGTAGAAATTCGCTGCTCGGCTGACCCAGCAGGAGCAAACGTATGCGAAAAATGTTCGTAGAATGAGATTTTCAGTGAAGAGCAGCCATGCACATTTTAGCAAGTTTTACTTGTAAGTGGGGATGGAAACGCTTTTTAGGCTAAGTACTGGGCTCAAAAGATGCAGCCCTGATGTCTCTCGTGATAGCTGGTGGTTAAGTAGAAATTTGCTGCTTGGCTGACCCTGCAGGAGCAAACGTATGCTAAAAATGTTCGTAGAATGAGATTTTCAGTGAAGAGCAGCCAGGCACATTTTAGCAAGTTTTACTTGTAAGTGGGGTTGGAAACGCTTTTCAGGCTCAATACTGGGCTTAAAAGATGCAGCCCTGATGTCTCTCATGATAGCAGGTGGATAAGTAGAAATTCGTTGCTCGGCTGACCCAGCAGGAGCAAACGTATGCTAAAAATGTTCTAGAATGAGTTTTTCAGTGAAGAGCAGCCAGGCACATTTTAGCAAGTTTTACTTGTAAGTGGGGATGGAAATGCTTTTCAGGCTCAGTACTGGGCTCAAAAGATGCAGCCCTGATGTCTCTCATGATTAGCAGGTGGTTAAGTAGAAATTCGCTGCTCGGCTGACCCAGCAGGAGCAAACGTATGCTAAAAATGTTCGTAGAATGAGATTTTCAGTGAAGAGCAGCCAGGCACATTTTAGCAAGTTTTGCTTGTAAGTGGGGATAGAAACGCTTTTTAGGCTCAGTACTGGGCTCAAAAGATGCAGCCCTGATGTCTCTCATGATAGCAGGTGGTTAAGTAGAAATTCGCTGCTCGGTTGACCCTGCAGGATCAAACGTATGCTAAAAATGTTCGTAGAATGAGCTTTTCAGTGAAGAGCAGCCAGGCACATTTTAGCAAGTTTTACTTGTAAGTGGGGATAGAAACGCTTTTTAGGCTCAGTACTGGGCTCAAAAGATGCAGCCCTGATGTCTCTCATGATAGCAGGTGGTTAAGTAGAAATTCGCTGCTCGGTTGACCCTGCAGGATCAAACGTATGCTAAAAATGTTCGTAGAATGAGATTTTCAGTGAAGAGCAGCCAGGCACATTTTAGCAAGTTGTACTTGTAAGTGAGGTTGGAAACGCTTTTCAGGCTCAATACTGGGCTCAAAAGATGCAGCCCTGATGTCTCTCATGATAGCAGGTGGTTAAGTAGAAATTCGCTGCTCGGCTGACCCTGCAGGAGCAAACGTATGCTAAAAATTTTCGTAGAATGAGATTTTCAGTGAAGAGCAGCCAGGCACATTTTAGCAAGTTTTACTTGTAAGTGGGGTTGGAAACGCTTTTCAGGCTCAATACTGGGCTCAAAAGATGCAGCCCTGATGTCTCTCATGATAGCAGGTGGTTAAGTAGAAATTCGCTGCTCGGCTGATCCAGCAGGAGCAAACATATGCGAAAAATGTACGTAGAATGAGCTTTTCAGTGAAGAGCAGCCAGGCACATTTTAGCAAGTTTTACTTGTACGTGGAGTTGGAAACGCTTTTCAGGCTCAGTACTGGGCTCAAAACATGCAGCCCTGATGTCTCTCATGATAGCAGGTGGTTAAGTAGAAATTCGCTGCTTGGCTGACCCTGCAGGAGCAAACGTATGCTAAAAATGTTCGTAGAATGAGATTTTCAGTGAAGAGCAGCAAGGCACATTTGAGCAAGTTTTACTTGTAAGTGGGCTTGGAAACGCTTTTCAGGCTCAATACTGGGCTCAAAAGATGCAGCCCTGATGTCTCTCATGATAGCAGGTGGTTAAGTAGAAATTCGCTGCTCGGCTGACCCTGCAGGAGCAAACGTATGTGAAAAATGTTCATAGATTGAGATTTTCAGTGAAGAGCAGCCAGGCACATTTTAGCAAGTTTTACTTGTACGTGGAGTTGGAAACGCTTTTCAGGCTCCGTACTGGGCTCAAAACATGCAGCCCTGATGTCTCTCATGATCGCAGGTGGTTAAGTAGAAATTCACTGCTCGGCTGACCCAGCAGGACCAAACGTATGCTAAAAATGTTCGTAGAATGAGATTTTCAGTGAAGAGCAGCCAGGCACATTTTAGCAAGTTTTACTTGTAAGTGGGGATGGAAATGCTTTTCAGGCTCAGTACTGGGCTAAAAACATGCAGCCCTGATGTCTCTCATGATAGCAGGTGGTTAAGTAGAAATTCACTGCTCGGCTGACCCTGCAGGAGCAAACGTATGCTAAAAATGTTCGTAGAATGAGATTTTCAGTGAAGAGCAGCCAGGCACATTTTAGCAAGTTTTACTTGTAAGTGGGGTTGGAAACGCTGTTTTAGGCTCAATACTGGGCTTAAAAGATGCAGCCCTGATGTCTCTCATGATAGCAGGTGGTCAAGTGGAAATTCGTTGCTCGGCTGACCCAGCAGGAGCAAACGTATGCGAAAAATGTTCTAGAATGAGTTTTTCAGTGAAGAGCAGCCAGGCACATTTTAGCAAGTTTTACTTGTAAGTGGGGATGGAAACGCTTTTCAGGCTCAGTACTGGGCTCAAAAGATGCAGCCCTGATGTCTCTCATGATTAGCAGGTGTTTAAGTAGAAATTCGCTGCTCGGCTGACCCAGCAGGAGCAAACGTATGCTAAAAATGTTCGTAGAATGAGATTTTCAGTGAAGAGCAGCCAGGCACATTTTAGCAAGTTTTGCTTGTAAGTGGGGATAGAAACGCTTTTTAGGCTCAGTACTGGGCTCAAAAGATGCAGCACTGATGTCTCTCATGATAGCAGGTGGTTAAGTAGAAATTTGTTGCTCGGCTGACCCTGCAGGAGCAAACGTATGCGAAAAATGTTCGTAGAATGAGATTTTCAGTGAAGAGCAGCCAGGCACATTTTAGCAAGTTTTACTTGTATGTGGGGTTGGAAACGCTTTTCAGGCTCAGTACTGGGCTCAAAAGATGCAGCCCTGATGTCTCTCATGATAGCAGGTGGTTAAGTAGAAATTCTCTGCTCGGCTGACCCTGCAGGAGCAAACGTATGCTAAAAATGTTCGTAGAATGAGCTTTTCAGTGAAGAGCAGCCAGGCACATTTTAGCAAGTTTTACTTGTACGTGGAGTTGGAAACGCTTTTCAGGCTCAGTACTGGGCTCAAAACATGCAGCCCTGATGTATCTCATGATAGCAGGTGGTTAAGTAGAAATTCGCTGCTCGGCTGACCCAGCAGGACCAAACGTATGCTAAAAATGTACGTAGAATGAGATTTTTAGGGAAGAGCAGCCAGGCACATTTTTAGCAAGTTTTACTTGTAAGTGGGGTTGGAAACGCTTTTCAGGCTCAATACTGGGCTCAAAAGATGCAGCCCTGATGTCTCTCATGATAGCAGGTGGTTAAGTAGAAATTCACTGCTCGGCTGACCCGGCAGGAACAAATGTATGCCAAAAATGTACGTAGAATGAGATTTTCAGTGAATAGCAGCCAGGCACATTTTAGCAAGTTTTACTTGTAAGTGGGGATGGAAACGCTTTTTAGGCTCAGTACTGGGCTCAAAAGATGCAGCCCTGATGTCTCTCATGATAGCAGGTGGTTAAGTAGAAATTCGCTGCTTGGCTGACCCTGCAGGAGCAAACGTATGCTAAAAATGTTCGTAGAATGAGATTTTCAGTGAAGAGCAGCCAGGCACATTTTAGCAAGTTTTACTTGTAAGTGGGGTTGGAAACGCTTTTCAGGCTCAATACTTGGCTCAAAAGATGCAGCCCTGATGTCTCTCATGATAGTAGGTGGTTAAGTAGAAATTCGCTGCTCCGCTGACCCTGCAGGAGCAAACGTATGCTAAAAATGTTCGTAGAATGAGATTTTCAGTGAAGAGCAGCCTGGCACATTTTAGCAAGTTTTACTTGTAAGTGGGGTTGGAAACGCTTTTCAGGCTCAATACTGGGCTCAAAAGATGCAGCCCTGATGTCTCTCATGATAGCAGGTGGTTAAGTAGAAATTCGCTGCTCGGCTGACCCTGCAGGAGCAAACGTATGCTAAAAATGTTCGTAGAATGAGATTTTCAGTGAAGAGCAGCCAGGCACATTTTAGCAAGTTTTACTTGTAAGTGGGGGTTGGAAACGCTTTTCAGGCTCAGTACTGGGCTCAAAAGATGCAGCCCTGATGTCTCTCATGATAGCAGGTGGTTAAGTAGAAATTCGCTGCTCGGTTGACCCTGCAGGATCAAACGTATGCTAAAAATGTTCGTAGAATGAGATTTTCAGTGAAGAGCAGCCAGGCACATTTTAGCAAGTTTTACTTGTACGTGGAGTTGGAAACGCTTTTCAGGCTCAGCACTGGGCTCAAAACATGCAGCCCTGATGTCTCTCATGATAGCAGGTGGTTAAGTAGAAATTCGCTGCTCGGCTGACCCAGCAGGAACAAACGTATGCCAAAAATGTACGTAGAATGAGATTTTCAGTGAATAGCAGCCAGGCACATTTTAGCAAGTTTTACTTGTAAGTGGGGATGGAAACGCTTTTTAGGCTCAGTACTGGGCTCAAAAGATGCAGCCCTGATGTCTCTCATGATAGGAGGTGGCTAAGTAGAAATTCGCTGCTCGGCTGACCCTGCAGGAGCAAACGTATGCTAAAAATGTTCTTAGAATGAGATTTTCAGTGAAGAGCAGCCAGGCACATTTTAGCAATTATTACTTGTAAGTGGGGTTGGAAACGCTTTTCAGGCTCAATACTGGGCTCAAAAGATGCAGCCCTGATGTCTCTCATGATAGCAGGTGGTTAAGTAGAAATTTGCTGCTCGGCTGACCCTGCAGGAGCAAACGTATGCTAAAAATTTTCGTAGAATGAGATTTTCAGTGAAGAGCAGCCAGGCACATTTTAGCAAGTTTTACTTGTAAGTGGTGTTGGAAACGCTTTTCAGGCTCAATACTGGGCTCAAAAGATGCAGCCCTGATGTCTCTCATGATAGCAGGTGGTTAAGTAGAAATTCGCTGCTCGGCTGACCCTGCAGGAGCAAACGTATGCTAAAAATGTTCGTAGAATGAGATTTTCAGTGAAGAGCAGCCTGGCACATTTTAGCAAGTTTTACTTGTAAGTGGGGTTGGAAACGCTTTTCAGGCTCAATACTGGGCTCAAAAGATGCAGCCCTGATGTCTCTCATGATAGCAGGTGGTTAAGTAGAAATTCGCTGCTCGGCTGACCCTGCAGGAGCAAACGTATGCTAAAAATGTTCGTAGAATGAGATTTTCAGTGAAGAGCAGCCAGGCACATTTTAGCAAGTTTTACTTGTAAGTGGGGGTTGGAAACACTTTTCAGGCTCAGTACTGGGCTCAAAAGATGCAGCCCTGATGTCTCTCATGATAGCAGGTGGTTAAGTAGAAATTCGCTGCTCGGTTGACCCTGCAGGATCAAACGTATGCTAAAAATGTTCGTAGAATGAGATTTTCAGTGAAGAGCAGCCAGGCACATTTTAGCAAGTTTTACTTGTACGTGGAGTTGGAAACGCTTTTCAGGCTCAGTACTGGGCTCAAAACATGCAGCCCTGATGTCTCTCATGATAGCAGGTGGTTAAGTAGAAATTCGCTGCTCGGCTGACCCAGCAGGAACAAACGTATGCCAAAAATGTACGTAGAATGAGATTTTCAGTGAATAGCAGCCAGGCACATTTTAGCAAGTTTTACTTGTAAGTGGGGATGGAAACGCTTTTTAGGCTCAGTACTGGGCTCAAAAGATGCAGCCCTGATGTCTCTCATGATAGGAGGTGGTTAAGTAGAAATTCGCTGCTCGGCTGACCCTGCAGGAGCAAACGTATGCTAAAAATGTTCTTAGAATGAGATTTTCAGTGAAGAGCAGCCAGGCATATTTTAGCAAGTATTACTTGTAAGTGGGGTTGGAAACGCTTTTCAGGCTCAATACTGGGCTCAAAAGATACAGCCCTGATGTCTCTCATGATAGCAGGTGGTTAAGTAGAAATTTGCTGCTCGGCTGACCCTGCAGGAGCAAACGTATGCTAAAAATGTTCGTAGAATGAGATTTTCAGTGAAGAGCAGCCAGGCACATTTTAGCAAGTTTTACTTGTAAGTGGTGTTGGAAACGATTTTCAGGCTCAATACTGGGCTCAAAAGATGCAGCCCTGATGTCTCTCATGATAGCAGGTGGTTAAGTAGAAATTCGCTGCTCGGCTGACCCTGCAGGAGCAAACGTATGCTAAAAATGTTCGTAGAATAAGATTTTCAGTGAAGAGCAGCCAGGCACATTTTAGCAAGTTTTACTTGTAAGTGGGGTTGGAAACGCTTTTCAGGCTCAATACTGGGCTCAAAAGATGCAGCCCTGATGTCTCTCATGATAGCAGGTGGTTAAGTAGAAATTCGCTGGTCGGCTGACCCTGCAGGAGCAAACGTAAGCTAAAAATGTTCGTAGAATGAGATTTTCAGTGAAGAGCAGCCAGGCACATTTTAGCAAGTTTTACTTGTAAGTGGGGTTGGAAACGCTTTTCAGGCTCAATACTGGGCTCAAAAGATGCAGCCATGATGTCTCTCATGATAGCAGGTGGTTAAGTAGAAATCCGCTGCTCGGCTGATCCAGCAGGAGCAAACATATGCGAAAAATGTACGTAGAATGAGCTTTTCAGTGAAGAGCAGCCAGGCACATTTTAGCAAGTTTTACTTGTACGTGGAGTTGGAAACGCTTTTCAGGCTCAGTACTGGGCTCAAAACATGCAGCCCTGATGTCTCTCATGATAGCAGGTGGTTAAGTAGAAATTCGCTGCTCGGCTGACCCAGCAGGAGCAAACGTATGCGAAAAATGTTCGTAGAATGAGATTTTCAGTGAAGAGCAGCCATGCAGATTTTAGCAAGTTTTACTTGTAAGAGGGGATGGAAATGCTTTTCAGGCTCAGTACTGGGCTCAAAACATGCAGCCCTGATGTCTCTCATGATAGCAGGTGGTTAAGTAGAAATTCGCTGCTCGGCTGATCCAGCAGGAGCAAACATATGCTAAAAATGTACGTAGAATGAGATTTTCATGGAAGAGCAGCCAGGCACATTTTTAGCAAGTTTTACTTGTAAGTGGGGTTGGAAACGCTTTTCAGGCTCAATACTGGGCTCAAAAGATGCAGCCCTGATGTCTCTCATGATATCAGGTGGTTAAGTAGAAATTCGCTGCTCGGCTGACCCGGCAGGAACAAATGTATGCCAAAAATGTACGTAGAATGAGATTTTCAGTGAATAGCAGCCAGGCACATTTTAGCAAGTTTTACTTGTAAGTGGGGATGGAAACGCTTTTTAGGCTAAGTACTGGGCTCAAAAGATGCAGCCCTGATGTCTCTCGTGATAGCTGGTGGTTAAGTAGAAATTTGCTGCTTGGCTGACCCTGCAGGAGCAAACGTATGCTAAAAATGTTCGTAGAATGAGATTTTCAGTGAAGAGCAGCCAGGCACATTTTAGCAAGTTTTACTTGTAAGTGGGGTTGGAAACGCTTTTCAGGCTCAATACTGGGCTTAAAAGATGCAGCCCTGATGTCTCTCATGATAGCAGGTGGATAAGTAGAAATTCGTTGCTCGGCTGACCCAGCAGGAGCAAACGTATGCTAAAAATGTTCTAGAATGAGTTTTTCAGTGAAGAGCAGCCAGGCACATTTTAGCAAGTTTTACTTGTAAGTGGGGATGGAAATGCTTTTCAGGCTCAGTACTGGGCTCAAAAGATGCAGCCCTGATGTCTCTCATGATTAGCAGGTGGTTAAGTAGAAATTCGCTGCTCGGCTGACCCAGCAGGAGCAAACGTATGCTAAAAATGTTCGTAGAATGAGATTTTCAGTGAAGAGCAGCCAGGCACATTTTAGCAAGTTTTGCTTGTAAGTGGGGATAGAAACGCTTTTTAGGCTCAGTACTGGGCTCAAAAGATGCAGCCCTGATGTCTCTCATGATAGCAGGTGGTTAAGTAGAAATTCGCTGCTCGGTTGACCCTGCAGGATCAAACGTATGCTAAAAATGTTCGTAGAATGAGCTTTTCAGTGAAGAGCAGCCAGGCACATTTTAGCAAGTTTTACTTGTAAGTGGGGATAGAAACGCTTTTTAGGCTCAGTACTGGGCTCAAAAGATGCAGCCCTGATGTCTCTCATGATAGCAGGTGGTTAAGTAGAAATTCGCTGCTCGGTTGACCCTGCAGGATCAAACGTATGCTAAAAATGTTCGTAGAATGAGATTTTCAGTGAAGAGCAGCCAGGCACATTTTAGCAAGTTTTACTTGTAAGTGGGGTTGGAAACGCTTTTCAGGCTCAATACTGGGCTCAAAAGATGCAGCCCTGATGTCTCTCATGATAGCAGGTGGTTAAGTAGAAATTCGCTGCTCGGCTGACCCAGCAGGAGCAAACGTATGCTAAAAATGTTCGTAGAATGAGCTTTTCAGTGAAGAGCAGCCAGGCACATTTTAGCAAGTTTTACTTGTAAATGGCTGTGGAAACGCTTTTCAGGCTCAGTACTGGGCTCAAAACATGCAGCCCTGATGTCTCTCATGATAGCAGGTGGTTAAGTAGAAATTCGCTGCTCGGCTGACCCTGCAGGAGCAAACGTATGCTAAAAATGTTCGTAGAATGAGCTTTTCTGTGAAGAGCAGCCAGGCACATTTTAGCAAGTTTTACTTGTAAGTGGGGTTGGAAACGCTTTTCAAGCTCAGTACTGGGCTCAAAAGATGCAGTCCTGATGTCTCTCATGATAGGAGGTGGTTAAGTAGAAATTCGCTGCTCGGCTGACCCTGCAGGAGCAAACGTATGCTAAAAATGTTCGTAGAATGAGATTTTCAGTGAAGAGCAGCCAGGCACATTTTAGCAAGTTTTACTTGTAAGTGGGGTTGGAAACGCTTTTCAGGCTCAATACTGGGCTCAAAAGATGCAGCCCTGATGTCTCTCATGATAGCAGGTGGTTAAGTAGAAATTCGCTGCTCGGCTGACCCTGCAGGAGCAAACATATGCTAAAAATTTTCGTAGAATGAGATTTTCAGTGAAGAGCAGCCAGGCACATTTTAGCAAGTTTTACTTGTAAGTGGGGTTGGAAACGCTTTTCAGGCTCAATACTGGGCTCAAAAGATGCAGCCCTGATGTCTCTCATGATAGCAGGTGGTTAAGTAGAAATTCGCTGCTCGGCTGATCCAGCAGGAGCAAACATATGCGAAAAATGTATGTAGAATGAGCTTTTCAGTGAAGAGCAGCCAGGCACATTTTAGCAAGTTTTACTTGTACGTGGAGTTGGAAACGCTTTTCAGGCTCAGTACTGGACTCAAAACATGCAGCCCTGATGTCTCTCATGATAGCAGGTGGTTAAGTAGAAATTCGCTGCTCGGCTGACCCAGCAGGACCAAACGTATGCTAAAAATGTTGGTAGAATGAGATTTTCAGTGAAGAGCAGCCAGGCACATTTTAGCAAGTTTTACTTGTAAGTGGAGTTGGAAACGCTTTTCAGGCTCAATACTGGGCTCAAAAGATGCAGCCCTGATGTCTCTCATGATAGCAGGTGGTTAAGTAGAAATTCGCTGCTCGGCTGACCCTGCAGGAGCAAACTTATGCTAAAAATGTTCGTAGAATGAGATTTTCAGTGAAGAGCAGCAAGGCACATTTGAGCAAGTTTTACTTGTAAGTGGGCTTGGAAACGCTTTTCAGGCTCAATACTGGGCTCAAAACATGCAGCCCTGATGTCTCTCATGATCGCAGGTGGTTAAGTAGAAATTCGCTGCTCGGCTGACCCAGCAGGACCAAACGTATGCTAAAAATGTTCGTAGAATGAGATTTTCAGTGAAGAGCAGCCAGGCACATTTTAGCAAGTTTTACTTGTAAGTGGGGATGGAAATGCTTTTCAGGCTCAGTACTGGGCTCAAAACATGCAGCCCTGATGTCTCTCATGATAGCAGGTGGTTAAGTAGAAATTCACTGCTCGGCTGACCCTGCAGGAGCAAACGTATGCTAAAAATGTTCGTAGAATGAGATTTTCAGTGAAGAGCAGCCAGGCACATTTTAGCAAGTTTTACTTGTAAGTGGGGTTGGAAACGCCGTTTTAGGCTCAATACTGGGCTTAAAAGATGCAGCCCTGATGTCTCTCATGATAGCAGGTGGTCAAGTGGAAATTCGTTGCTCGGCTGACCCAGCAGGAGCAAACGTATGCGAAAAATGTTCTAGAATGAGTTTTTCAGTGAAGAGCAGCCAGGCACATTTTAGCAAGTTTTACTTGTAAGTGGGGATGGAAACGCTTTTCAGGCTCAGTACTGGGCTCAAAAGATGCAGCCCTGATGTCTCTCATGATTAGCAGGTGGTTAAGTAGAAATTCGCTGCTCGGCTGACCCAGCAGGAGCAAACGTATGCTAAAAATGTTCGTAGAATGAGATTTTCAGTGAAGAGCAGCCAGGCACATTTTAGCAAGTTTTGCTTGTAAGTGGGGATAGAAACGCTTTTTAGGCTCAGTACTGGGCTCAAAAGATGCAGCACTGATGTCTCTCATGATAGCAGGTGGTTAAGTAGAAATTCGTTGCTCGGCTGACCCTGCAGGAGCAAACGTATGCGAAAAATGTTCGTAGAATGAGATTTTCAGTGAAGAGCAGCCAGGCACATTTTAGCAAGTTTTACTTGTATGTGGGGTTGGAAACGCTTTTCAGGCTCAGTACTGGGCTCAAAAGATGCAGCCCTGATGTCTCTCATGATAGCAGGTGGTTAAGTAGAAATTCTCTGCTCGGCTGATCCTGCAGGAGCAAACGTATGCTAAAAATGTTCGTAGAATGAGCTTTTCAGTGAAGAGCAGCCAGGCACATTTTAGCAAGTTTTACTTGTACGTGGAGTTGGAAACGCTTTTCAGGCTCAGTACTGGGCTCAAAACATGCAGCCCTGATGTCTCTCATGATAGCAGGTGGTTAAGTAGAAATTCGCTGCTCGGCTGACCCAGCAGGACCAAACGTATGCTAAAAATGTACGTAGAATGAGATTTTTAGGGAAGAGCAGCCAGGCACATTTTTAGCAAGTTTTACTTGTAAGTGGGGTTGGAAACGCTTTTCAGGCTCAATACTGGGCTCAAAAGATGCAGCCCTGATGTCTCTCATGATAGCAGGTGGTTAAGTAGAAATTTGCTGCTCGGCTGACCCGGCAGGAACAAATGTATGCCAAAAATGTACGTAGAATGAGATTTTCAGTGAATAGCAGCCAGGCACATTTTAGCAAGTTTTACTTGTAAGTGGGGATGGAAACGCTTTTTAGGCTCAGTACTGGGCTCAAAAGATGCAGCCCTGATGTCTCTCATGATAGCAGGTGGTTAAGTAGAAATTCGCTGCTTGGCTGACCCTGCAGAAGCAAACGTATGCTAAAAATGTTCGTAGAATGAGATTTTCAGTGAAGAGCAGCCAGGCACATTTTAGCAAGTTTTACTTGTAAGTGGGGTTGGAAACGCTTTTCAGGCTCAATACTTGGCTCAAAAGATGCAGCCCTGATGTCTCTCATGATAGCAGGTGGTTAAGTAGAAATTCGCTGCTCGGCTGACCCTGCAGGAGCAAACGTATGCTAAAAATGTTCGTAGAATGAGATTTTCAGTGAAGAGCAGCCAGGCACATTTTAGCAAGTTTTACTTGTAAGTGGGGTTGGAAACGCTTTTCAGGCTCAATACTGGGCTCAAAAGATGCAGCCCTGATGTCTCTCATGATAGCAGGTGGTTAAGTAGAAATTCGCTGGTCGGCTGACCCTGCAGGAGCAAACGTAAGCTAAAAATGTTCGTAGAATGAGATTTTCAGTGAAGAGCAGCCAGGCACATTTTAGCAAGTTTTACTTGTAAGTGGGGTTGGAAACGCTTTTCAGGCTCAATACTGGGCTCAAAAGATGCAGCCATGATGTCTCTCATGATAGCAGGTGGTTAGGTAGAAATCCGCTGCTCGGCTGATCCAGCAGGAGCAAACATATGCGAAAAATGTACGTAGAATGAGCTTTTCAGTGAAGAGCAGCCAGGCACATTTTAGCAAGTTTTACTTGTACGTGGAGTTGGAAACGCTTTTCAGGCTCAGTACTGGGCTCAAAACATGCAGCCCTGATGTCTCTCATGATAGCAGGTGGTTAAGTAGAAATTCGCTGCTCGGCTGACCCAGCAGGAGCAAACGTATGCGAAAAATGTTCGTAGAATGAGATTTTCAGTGAAGAGCAGCCATGCACATTTTAGCAAGTTTTACTTGTAAGTGGGGATGGAAATGCTTTTCAGGCTCAGTACTGGGCTCAAAACATGCAGCCCTGATGTCTCTCATGATAGCAGGTGGTTAAGTAGAAATTCGCTGCTCGGCTGATCCAGCAGGAGCAAACATATGCTAAAAATGTACGTAGAATGAGATTTTCAGGGAAGAGCAGCCAGGCACATTTTTAGCAAGTTTTACTTGTAAGTGGGGTTGGAAACGCTTTTCAGGCTCAATACTGGGCTCAAAAGATGCAGCCCTGATGTCTCTCATGATAGCAGGTGGTTAAGTAGAAATTCGCTGCTCGGCTGACCCGGCAGGAACAAATGTATGCCAAAAATGTACGTAGAATGAGATTTTCAGTGAATAGCAGCCAGGCACATTTTAGCAAGTTTTACTTGTAAGTGGGGATGGAAACGCTTTTTAGGCTAAGTACTGGGCTCAAAAGATGCAGCCCTGATGTCTCTCGTGATAGCTGGTGGTTAAGTAGAAATTTGCTGCTTGGCTGACCCTGCAGGAGCAAACGTATGCTAAAAATGTTCGTAGAATGAGATTTTCAGTGAAGAGCAGCCAGGCACATTTTAGCAAGTTTTACTTGTAAGTGGGGTTGGAAACGCTTTTCAGGCTCAATACTGGGCTTAAAAGATGCAGCCCTGATGTCTCTCATGATAGCAGGTGGATAAGTAGAAATTCGTTGCTCGGCTGACCCAGCAGGAGCAAACGTATGCTAAAAATGTTCTAGAATGAGTTTTTCAGTGAAGAGCAGCCAGGCACATTTTAGCAAGTTTTACTTGTAAGTGGGGATGGAAATGCTTTTCAGGCTCAGTACTGGGCTCAAAAGATGCAGCCCTGATGTCTCTCATGATTAGCAGGTGGTTAAGTAGAAATTCGCTGCTCGGCTGACCCAGCAGGAGCAAACGTATGCTAAAAATGTTCGTAGAATGAGATTTTCAGTGAAGAGCAGCCAGGCACATTTTAGCAAGTTTTGCTTGTAAGTGGGGATAGAAACGCTTTTTAGGCTCAGTACTGGGCTCAAAAGATGCAGCCCTGATGTCTCTCATGATAGCAGGTGGTTAAGTAGAAATTCGCTGCTCGGTTGACCCTGCAGGATCAAACTTATGCTAAAAATGTTCGTAGAATGAGCTTTTCAGTGAAGAGCAGCCAGGCACATTTTAGCAAGTTTTACTTGTAAGTGGGGATAGAAACGCTTTTTAGGCTCAGTACTGGGCTCAAAAGATGCAGCCCTGATGTCTCTCATGATAGCAGGTGGTTAAGTAGAAATTCACTGCTCGGTTGACCCTGCAGGATCAAACGTATGCTAAAAATGTTCGTAGAATGAGATTTTCAGTGAAGAGCAGCCAGGCACATTTTAGCAAGTTTTACTTGTAAGTGGGGTTGGAAACGCTTTTCAGGCTCAATACTGGGCTCAAAAGATGCAGCCCTGATGTCTCTCATGATAGCAGGTGGTTAAGTAGAAATTCGCTGCTCGGCTGACCCAGCAGGAGCAAACGTATGCTAAAAATGTTCGTAGAATGAGCTTTTCAGTGAAGAGCAGCCAGGCACATTTTAGCAAGTTTTACTTGTAAATGGCTGTGGAAACGCTTTTCAGGCTCAGTACTGGGCTCAAAACATGCAGCCCTGATGTCTCTCATGATAGCAGGTGGTTAAGTAGAAATTCGCTGCTCGGCTGACCCTGCAGGAGCAAACGTATGCTAAAAATGTTCGTAGAATGAGCTTTTCTGTGAAGAGCAGCCAGGCACATTTTAGCAAGTTTTACTTGTAAGTGGGGTTGGAAACGCTTTTCAAGCTCAGTACTGGGCTCAAAAGATGCAGTCCTGATGTCTCTCATGATAGGAGGTGGTTAAGTAGAAATTCGCTGCTCGGCTGACCCTACAGGAGCAAACGTATGCTAAAAATGTTCGTAGAATGAGATTTTCAGTGAAGAGCAGCCAGGCACATTTTAGCAAGTTTTACTTGTAAGTGGGGTTGGAAACGCTTTTCAGGCTCAATACTGGGCTCAAAAGATGCAGCCCTGATGTCTCTCATGATAGCAGGTGGTTAAGTAGAAATTCGCTGCTCGGCTGACCCTGCAGGAGCAAACGTATGCTAAAAATTTTCGTAGAATGAGATTTTCAGTGAAGAGCAGCCAGGCACATTTTAGCAAGTTTTACTTGTAAGTGGGGTTGGAAACGCTTTTCAGGCTCAATACTGGGCTCAAAAGATGCAGCCCTGATGTCTCTCATGATAGCAGGTGGTTAAGTAGAAATTCGCTGCTCGGCTGATCCAGCAGGAGCAAACATATGCGAAAAATGTATGTAGAATGAGCTTTTCAGTGAAGAGCAGCCAGGCACATTTTAGCAAGTTTTACTTGTACGTGGAGTTGGAAACGCTTTTCAGGCTCAGTACTGGACTCAAAACATGCAGCCCTGATCTCTCTCATGATAGCAGGTGGTTAAGTAGAAATTCGCTGCTCGGCTGACCCAGCAGGACCAAACGTATGCTAAAAATGTTGGTAGAATGAGATTTTCAGTGAAGAGCAGCCAGGCACATTTTAGCAAGTTTTACTTGTAAGTGGAGTTGGAAACGCTTTTCAGGCTCAATACTGGGCTCAAAAGATGCAGCCCTGATGTCTCTCATGATAGCAGGTGGTTAAGTAGAAATTCGCTGCTCGGCTGACCCTGCAGGAGCAAACTTATGCTAAAAATGTTCGTAGAATGAGATTTTCAGTGAAGAGCAGCAAGGCACATTTGAGCAAGTTTTACTTGTAAGTGGGCTTGGAAACGCTTTTCAGGCTCAATACTGGGCTCAAAAGATGCAGCCCTGATGTCTCTCATGATAGCAGGTGGTTAAGTAGAAATTCGCTGCTCGGCTGACCCTGCAGGAGCAAATGTATGTGAAAAATGTTCATAGATTGAGATTTTCAGTGAAGAGCAGCCAGGCACATTTTAGCAAGTTTTACTTGTACGTGGAGTTGGAAACGCTTTTCAGGCTCCGTACTGGGCTCAAAACATGCAGCCCTGATGTCTCTCATGATAGCAGGTGGTTAAGTAGAAATTCGCTGCTCGGCTGACCCAGCAGGAGCAAACGTATGCGAAAAATGTTCGTAGAATGAGATTTTCAGTGAAGAGCAGCCATGCACATTTTAGCAAGTTTTACTTGTAAGTGGGGATGGAAATGCTTTTCAGGCTCAGTACTGGGCTCAAAACATGCAGCCCTGATGTCTCTCATGATAGCAGGTGGTTAAGTAGAAATTCGCTGCTCGGCTGATCCAGCAGGAGCAAACATATGCTAAAAATGTACGTAGAATGAGATTTTCAGGGAAGAGCAGCCAGGCACATTTTTAGCAAGTTTTACTTGTAAGTGGGGTTGGAAACGCTTTTCAGGCTCAATACTGGGCTCAAAAGATGCAGCCCTGATGTCTCTCATGATAGCAGGTGGTTAAGTAGAAATTCGCTGCTCGGCTGACCCGGCAGGAACAAATGTATGCCAAAAATGTACGTAGAATGAGATTTTCAGGGAATAGCAGCCAGGCACATTTTAGCAAGTTTTACTTGTAAGTGGGGATGGAAACGCTTTTTAGGCTAAGTACTGGGCTCAAAAGATGCAGCCCTGATGTCTCTCGTGATAGCTGGTGGTTAAGTAGAAATTTGCTGCTTGGCTGACCCTGCAGGAGCAAACGTATGCTAAAAATGTTCGTAGAATGAGATTTTCAGTGAAGAGCAGCCAGGCACATTTTAGCAAGTTTTACTTGTAAGTGGGGTTGGAAACGCTTTTCATGCTCAATACTGGGCTTAAAAGATGCAGCCCTGATGTCTCTCATGATAGCAGGTGGATAAGTAGAAATTCGTTGCTCGGCTGACCCAGCAGGAGCAAACGTATGCTAAAAATGTTCTAGAATGAGTTTTTCAGTGAAGAGCAGCCAGGCACATTTTAGCAAGTTTTACTGGTAAGTGGGGATGGAAATGCTTTTCAGGCTCAGTACTGGGCTCAAAAGATGCAGCCCTGATGTCTCTCATGATTAGCAGGTGGTTAAGTAGAAATTCGCTGCTCGGCTGACCCAGCAGGAGCAAACGTATGCTAAAAATGTTCGTAGAATGAGATTTTCAGTGAAGAGCAGCCAGGCACATTTTAGCAAGTTTTGCTTGTAAGTGGGGATAGAAACGCTTTTTAGGCTCAGTACTGGGCTCAAAAGATGCAGCCCTGATGTCTCTCATGATAGCAGGTGGTTAAGTAGAAATTCGCTGCTCGGTTGACCCTGCAGGATCAAACGTATGCTAAAAATGTTCGTAGAATGAGCTTTTCAGTGAAGAGCAGCCAGGCACATTTTAGCAAGTTTTACTTGTAAGTGGGGATAGAAACGCTTTTTAGGCTCAGTACTGGGCTCAAAAGATGCAGCCCTGATGTCTCTCATGATAGCAGGTGGTTAAGTAGAAATTCACTGCTCGGTTGACCCTGCAGGATCAAACGTATGCTAAAAATGTTCGTAGAATGAGATTTTCAGTGAAGAGCAGCCAGGCACATTTTAGCAAGTTTTACTTGTAAGTGGGGTTGGAAACGCTTTTCAGGCTCAATACTGGGCTCAAAAGATGCAGCCCTGATGTCTCTCATGATAGCAGGTGGTTAAGTAGAAATTCGCTGCTCGGCTGACCCAGCAGGAGCAAACGTATGCTAAAAATGTTCGTAGAATGAGCTTTTCAGTGAAGAGCAGCCAGGCACATTTTAGCAAGTTTTACTTGTAAATGGCTGTGGAAACGCTTTTCAGGCTCAGTACTGGGCTCAAAACATGCAGCCCTGATGTCTCTCATGATAGCAGGTGGTTAAGTAGAAATTCGCTGCTCGGCTGACCCTGCAGGAGCAAACGTATGCTAAAAATGTTCGTAGAATGAGCTTTTCTGTGAAGAGCAGCCAGGCACATTTTAGCAAGTTTTACTTGTAAGTGGGGTTGGAAACGCTTTTCAAGCTCAGTACTGGGCTCAAAAGATGCAGTCCTGATGTCTCTCATGATAGGAGGTGGTTAAGTAGAAATTCGCTGCTCGGCTGACCCTGCAGGAGCAAACGTATGCTAAAAATGTTCGTAGAATGAGATTTTCAGTGAAGAGCAGCCAGGCACATTTTAGCAAGTTTTACTTGTAAGTGGGGTTGGAAACGCTTTTCAGGCTCAATACTGGGCTCAAAAGATGCAGCCCTGATGTCTCTCATGATAGCAGGTGGTTAAGTAGAAATTCGCTGCTCAGCTGACCCTGCAGGAGCAAACGTATGCTAAAAATTTTCGTAGAATGAGATTTTCAGTGAAGAGCAGCCAGGCACATTTTAGCAAGTTTTACTTGTAAGTGGGGTTGGAAACGCTTTTCAGGCTCAATACTGGGCTCAAAAGATGCAGCCCTGATGTCTCTCATGATAGCAGGTGGTTAAGTAGAAATTCGCTGCTCGGCTGATCCAGCAGGAGCAAACATATGCGAAAAATGTATGTAGAATGAGCTTTTCAGTGAAGAGCAGCCAGGCACATTTTAGCAAGTTTTACTTGTACGTGGAGTTGGAAACGCTTTTCAGGCTCAGTACTGGACTCAAAACATGCAGCCCTGATCTCTCTCATGATAGCAGGTGGTTAAGTAGAAATTCGCTGCTCGGCTGACCCAGCAGGACCAAACGTATGCTAAAAATGTTGGTAGAATGAGATTTTCAGTGAAGAGCAGCCAGGCACATTTTAGCAAGTTTTACTTGTAAGTGGAGTTGGAAACGCTTTTCAGGCTCAATACTGGGCTCAAAAGATGCAGCCCTGATGTCTCTCATGATAGCAGGTGGTTAAGTAGAAATTCGCTGCTCGGCTGACCCTGCAGGAGCAAACTTATGCTAAAAATGTTAGTAGAATGAGATTTTCAGTGAAGAGCAGCAAGGCACATTTGAGCAAGTTTTACTTGTAAGTGGGCTTGGAAACGCTTTTCAGGCTCAATACTGGGCTCAAAAGATGCAGCCCTGATGTCTCTCATGATAGCAGGTGGTTAAGTAGAAATTCGCTGCTCGGCTGACCCTGCAGGAGCAAACGTATGTGAAAAATGTTCATAGATTGAGATTTTCAGTGAAGAGCAGCCAGGCACATTTTAGCAAGTTTTACTTGTACGTGGAGTTGGAAACGCTTTTCAGGCTCCGTACTGGGCTCAAAACATGCAGCCCTGATGTCTCTCATGATCGCAGGTGGTTAAGTAGAAATTCGCTGCTCGGCTGACCCAGCAGGACCAAACGTATGCTAAAAATGTTCGTAGAATGAGATTTTCAGTGAAGAGCAGCCAGGCACATTTTAGCAAGTTTTACTTGTAAGTGGGGATGGAAATGCTTTTCAGGCTCAGTACTGGGCTCAAAACATGCAGCCCTGATGTCTCTCATGATAGCAGGTGGTTAAGTAGAAATTCACTGCTCGGCTGACCCTGCAGGAGCAAACGTATGCTAAAAATGTTCGTAGAATGAGATTTTCAGTGAAGAGCAGCCAGGCACATTTTAGCAAGTTTTACTTGTAAGTGGGGTTGGAAACGCCGTTTTAGGCTCAATACTGGGCTTAAAAGATGCAGCCCTGATGTCTCTCATGATAGCAGGTGGTCAAGTGGAAATTCGTTGCTCGGCTGACCCAGCAGGAGCAAACGTATGCGAAAAATGTTCTAGAATGAGTTTTTCAGTGAAGAGCAGCCAGGCACATTTTAGCAAGTTTTACTTGTAAGTGGGGATGGAAACGCTTTTCAGGCTCAGTACTGGGCTCAAAAGATGCAGCCCTGATGTCTCTCATGATTAGCAGGTGGTTAAGTAGAAATTCGCTGCTCGGCTGACCCAGCAGGAGCAAACGTATGCTAAAAATGTTCGTAGAATGAGATTTTCAGTGAAGAGCAGCCAGGCACATTTTAGCAAGTTTTGCTTGTAAGTGGGGATAGAAACGCTTTTTAGGCTCAGTACTGGGCTCAAAAGATGCAGCACTGATGTCTCTCATGATAGCAGGTGGTTAAGTAGAAATTCGTTGCTCGGCTGACCCTGCAGGAGCAAACGTATGCGAAAAATGTTCGTAGAATGAGATTTTCAGTGAAGAGCAGCCAGGCACATTTTAGCAAGTTTTACTTGTATGTGGGGTTGGAAACGCTTTTCAGGCTCAGTACTGGGCTCAAAAGATGCAGCCCTGATGTCTCTCATGATAGCAGGTGGTTAAGTAGAAATTCTCTGCTCGGCTGATCCTGCAGGAGCAAAAGTATGCTAAAAATGTTCGTAGAATGAGCTTTTCAGTGAAGAGCAGCCAGGCACATTTTAGCAAGTTTTACTTGTACGTGGAGTTGGAAACGCTTTTCAGGCTCAGTACTGGGCTCAAAACATGCAGCCCTGATGTCTCTCATGATAGCAGGTGGTTAAGTAGAAATTCGCTGCTCGGCTGACCCAGCAGGACCAAACGTATGCTAAAAATGTACGTAGAATGAGATTTTTAGGGAAGAGCAGCCAGGCACATTTTTAGCAAGTTTTACTTGTAAGTGGGGTTGGAAACGCTTTTCAGGCTCAATACTGGGCTCAAAAGATGCAGCCCTGATGTCTCTCATGATAGCAGGTGGTTAAGTAGAAATTCGCTGCTCGGCTGACCCGGCAGGAACAAATGTATGCCAAAAATGTACGTAGAATGAGATTTTCAGTGAATAGCAGCCAGGCACATTTTAGCAAGTTTTACTTGTAAGTGGGGATGGAAACGCTTTTTAGGCTCAGTACTGGGCTCAAAAGATGCAGCCCTGATGTCTCTCATGATAGCAGGTGGTTAAGTAGAAATTCGCTGCTTGGCTGACCCTGCAGGAGCAAACGTATGCTAAAAATGTTCGTAGAATGAGATTTTCAGTGAAGAGCAGCCAGGCACATTTTAGCGAATTTTACTTGTAAGTGGGGTTGGAAACGCTTTTCAGGCTCAATACTTGGCTCAAAAGATGCAGCCCTGATGTCTCTCATGATAGTAGGTGGTTAAGTAGAAATTCGCTGCTCCGCTGACCCTGCAGGAGCAAACGTATGCTAAAAATGTTCGTAGAATGAGATTTTCAGTGAAGAGCAGCCTGGCACATTTTAGCAAGTTTTACTTGTAAGTGGGGTTGGAAACGCTTTTCAGGCTCAATACTGGGCTCAAAAGATGCAGCCCTGATGTCTCTCATGATAGCAGGTGGTTAAGTAGAAATTCGCTGCTCGGCTGACCCTGCAGGAGCAAACGTATGCTAAAAATGTTCGTAGAATGAGATTTTCAGTGAAGAGCAGCCAGGCACATTTTAGCAAGTTTTACTTGTAAGTGGGGGTTGGAAACGCTTTTCAGGCTCAGTACTGGGCTCAAAAGATGCAGCCCTGATGTCTCTCATGATAGCAGGTGGTTAAGTAGAAATTCGCTGCTCGGTTGACCCTGCAGGATCAAACGTATGCTAAAAATGTTCGTAGAATGAGATTTTCAGTGAAGAGCAGCCAGGCACATTTTAGCAAGTTTTACTTGTACGTGGAGTTGGAAACGCTTTTCAGGCTCAGTACTGGGCTCAAAACATGCAGCCCTGATGTCTCTCATGATAGCAGGTGGTTAAGTAGAAATTCGCTGCTCGGCTGACCCAGCAGGAACAAACGTATGCCAAAAATGTACGTAGAATGAGATTTTCAGTGAATAGCAGCCAGGCACATTTTAGCAAGTTTTACTTGTAAGTGGGGATGGAAACGCTTTTTAGGCTCAATACTGGGCTCAAAAGATGCAGCCCTGATGTCTCTCATGATAGGAGGTGGCTAAGTAGAAATTCGCTGCTCGGCTGACCCTGCAGGAGCAAATGTATGCTAAAAATGTTCTCAGAATGAGATTTTCAGTGAAGAGCAGCCAGGCACATTTTAGCAATTATTACTTGTAAGTGGGGTTGGAAACGCTTTTCAGGCTCAATACTGGGCTCAAAAGATGCAGCCCTGATGTCTCTCGTGATAGCTGGTGGTTAAGTAGAAATTTGCTGCTTGGCTGACCCTGCAGGAGCAAACGTATGCTAAAAATGTTCGTAGAATGAGATTTTCAGTGAAGAGCAGCCAGGCACATTTTAGCAAGTTTTACTTGTAAGTGGGGTTGGAAACGCTTTTCAGGCTCAATACTGGGCTTAAAAGATGCAGCCCTGATGTCTCTCATGATAGCAGGTGGATAAGTAGAAATTCGTTGCTCGGCTGACCCAGCAGGAGCAAACGTATGCTAAAAATGTTCTAGAATGAGTTTTTCAGTGAAGAGCAGCCAGGCACATTTTAGCAAGTTTTACTTGTAAGTGGGGATGGAAATGCTTTTCAGGCTCAGTACTGGGCTCAAAAGATGCAGCCCTGATGTCTCTCATGATTAGCAGGTGGTTAAGTAGAAATTCGCTGCTCGGCTGACCCAGCAGGAGCAAACGTATGCTAAAAATGTTCGTAGAATGAGATTTTCAGTGAAGAGCAGCCAGGCACATTTTAGCAAGTTTTGCTTGTAAGTGGGGATAGAAACGCTTTTTAGGCTCAGTACTGGGCTCAAAAGATGCAGCCCTGATGTCTCTCATGATAGCAGGTGGTTAAGTAGAAATTCGCTGCTCGGTTGACCCTGCAGGATCAAACTTATGCTAAAAATGTTCGTAGAATGAGCTTTTCAGTGAAGAGCAGCCAGGCACATTTTAGCAAGTTTTACTTGTAAGTGGGGATAGAAACGCTTTTTAGGCTCAGTACTGGGCTCAAAAGATGCAGCCCTGATGTCTCTCATGATAGCAGGTGGTTAAGTAGAAATTCACTGCTCGGTTGACCCTGCAGGATCAAACGTATGCTAAAAATGTTCGTAGAATGAGATTTTCAGTGAAGAGCAGCCAGGCACATTTTAGCAAGTTTTACTTGTAAGTGGGGTTGGAAACGCTTTTCAGGCTCAATACTGGGCTCAAAAGATGCAGCCCTGATGTCTCTCATGATAGCAGGTGGTTAAGTAGAAATTCGCTGCTCGGCTGACCCAGCAGGAGCAAACGTATGCTAAAAATGTTCGTAGAATGAGCTTTTCAGTGAAGAGCAGCCAGGCACATTTTAGCAAGTTTTACTTGTAAATGGCTGTGGAAACGCTTTTCAGGCTCAGTACTGGGCTCAAAACATGCAGCCCTGATGTCTCTCATGATAGCAGGTGGTTAAGTAGAAATTCGCTGCTCGGCTGACCCTGCAGGAGCAAACGTATGCTAAAAATGTTCGTAGAATGAGCTTTTCTGTGAAGAGCAGCCAGGCACATTTTAGCAAGTTTTACTTGTAAGTGGGGTTGGAAACGCTTTTCAAGCTCAGTACTGGGCTCAAAAGATGCAGTCCTGATGTCTCTCATGATAGGAGGTGGTTAAGTAGAAATTCGCTGCTCGGCTGACCCTACAGGAGCAAACGTATGCTAAAAATGTTCGTAGAATGAGATTTTCAGTGAAGAGCAGCCAGGCACATTTTAGCAAGTTTTACTTGTAAGTGGGGTTGGAAACGCTTTTCAGGCTCAATACTGGGCTCAAAAGATGCAGCCCTGATGTCTCTCATGATAGCAGGTGGTTAAGTAGAAATTCGCTGCTCGGCTGACCCTGCAGGAGCAAACGTATGCTAAAAATTTTCGTAGAATGAGATTTTCAGTGAAGAGCAGCCAGGCACATTTTAGCAAGTTTTACTTGTAAGTGGGGTTGGAAACGCTTTTCAGGCTCAATACTGGGCTCAAAAGATGCAGCCCTGATGTCTCTCATGATAGCAGGTGGTTAAGTAGAAATTCGCTGCTCGGCTGATCCAGCAGGAGCAAACATATGCGAAAAATGTATGTAGAATGAGCTTTTCAGTGAAGAGCAGCCAGGCACATTTTAGCAAGTTTTACTTGTACGTGGAGTTGGAAACGCTTTTCAGGCTCAGTACTGGACTCAAAACATGCAGCCCTGATCTCTCTCATGATAGCAGGTGGTTAAGTAGAAATTCGCTGCTCGGCTGACCCAGCAGGACCAAACGTATGCTAAAAATGTTGGTAGAATGAGATTTTCAGTGAAGAGCAGCCAGGCACATTTTAGCAAGTTTTACTTGTAAGTGGAGTTGGAAACGCTTTTCAGGCTCAATACTGGGCTCAAAAGATGCAGCCCTGATGTCTCTCATGATAGCAGGTGGTTAAGTAGAAATTCGCTGCTCGGCTGACCCTGCAGGAGCAAACTTATGCTAAAAATGTTCGTAGAATGAGATTTTCAGTGAAGAGCAGCAAGGCACATTTGAGCAAGTTTTACTTGTAAGTGGGCTTGGAAACGCTTTTCAGGCTCAATACTGGGCTCAAAAGATGCAGCCCTGATGTCTCTCATGATAGCAGGTGGTTAAGTAGAAATTCGCTGCTCGGCTGACCCTGCAGGAGCAAATGTATGTGAAAAATGTTCATAGATTGAGATTTTCAGTGAAGAGCAGCCAGGCACATTTTAGCAAGTTTTACTTGTACGTGGAGTTGGAAACGCTTTTCAGGCTCCGTACTGGGCTCAAAACATGCAGCCCTGATGTCTCTCATGATAGCAGGTGGTTAAGTAGAAATTCGCTGCTCGGCTGACCCAGCAGGAGCAAACGTATGCGAAAAATGTTCGTAGAATGAGATTTTCAGTGAAGAGCAGCCATGCACATTTTAGCAAGTTTTACTTGTAAGTGGGGATGGAAATGCTTTTCAGGCTCAGTACTGGGCTCAAAACATGCAGCCCTGATGTCTCTCATGATAGCAGGTGGTTAAGTAGAAATTCGCTGCTCGGCTGATCCAGCAGGAGCAAACATATGCTAAAAATGTACGTAGAATGAGATTTTCAGGGAAGAGCAGCCAGGCACATTTTTAGCAAGTTTTACTTGTAAGTGGGGTTGGAAACGCTTTTCAGGCTCAATACTGGGCTCAAAAGATGCAGCCCTGATGTCTCTCATGATAGCAGGTGGTTAAGTAGAAATTCGCTGCTCGGCTGACCCGGCAGGAACAAATGTATGCCAAAAATGTACGTAGAATGAGATTTTCAGGGAATAGCAGCCAGGCACATTTTAGCAAGTTTTACTTGTAAGTGGGGATGGAAACGCTTTTTAGGCTAAGTACTGGGCTCAAAAGATGCAGCCCTGATGTCTCTCGTGATAGCTGGTGGTTAAGTAGAAATTTGCTGCTTGGCTGACCCTGCAGGAGCAAACGTATGCTAAAAATGTTCGTAGAATGAGATTTTCAGTGAAGAGCAGCCAGGCACATTTTAGCAAGTTTTACTTGTAAGTGGGGTTGGAAACGCTTTTCATGCTCAATACTGGGCTTAAAAGATGCAGCCCTGATGTCTCTCATGATAGCAGGTGGATAAGTAGAAATTCGTTGCTCGGCTGACCCAGCAGGAGCAAACGTATGCTAAAAATGTTCTAGAATGAGTTTTTCAGTGAAGAGCAGCCAGGCACATTTTAGCAAGTTTTACTGGTAAGTGGGGATGGAAATGCTTTTCAGGCTCAGTACTGGGCTCAAAAGATGCAGCCCTGATGTCTCTCATGATTAGCAGGTGGTTAAGTAGAAATTCGCTGCTCGGCTGACCCAGCAGGAGCAAACGTATGCTAAAAATGTTCGTAGAATGAGATTTTCAGTGAAGAGCAGCCAGGCACATTTTAGCAAGTTTTGCTTGTAAGTGGGGATAGAAACGCTTTTTAGGCTCAGTACTGGGCTCAAAAGATGCAGCCCTGATGTCTCTCATGATAGCAGGTGGTTAAGTAGAAATTCGCTGCTCGGTTGACCCTGCAGGATCAAACGTATGCTAAAAATGTTCGTAGAATGAGCTTTTCAGTGAAGAGCAGCCAGGCACATTTTAGCAAGTTTTACTTGTAAGTGGGGATAGAAACGCTTTTTAGGCTCAGTACTGGGCTCAAAAGATGCAGCCCTGATGTCTCTCATGATAGCAGGTGGTTAAGTAGAAATTCACTGCTCGGTTGACCCTGCAGGATCAAACGTATGCTAAAAATGTTCGTAGAATGAGATTTTCAGTGAAGAGCAGCCAGGCACATTTTAGCAAGTTTTACTTGTAAGTGGGGTTGGAAACGCTTTTCAGGCTCAATACTGGGCTCAAAAGATGCAGCCCTGATGTCTCTCATGATAGCAGGTGGTTAAGTAGAAATTCGCTGCTCGGCTGACCCAGCAGGAGCAAACGTATGCTAAAAATGTTCGTAGAATGAGCTTTTCAGTGAAGAGCAGCCAGGCACATTTTAGCAAGTTTTACTTGTAAATGGCTGTGGAAACGCTTTTCAGGCTCAGTACTGGGCTCAAAACATGCAGCCCTGATGTCTCTCATGATAGCAGGTGGTTAAGTAGAAATTCGCTGCTCGGCTGACCCTGCAGGAGCAAACGTATGCTAAAAATGTTCGTAGAATGAGCTTTTCTGTGAAGAGCAGCCAGGCACATTTTAGCAAGTTTTACTTGTAAGTGGGGTTGGAAACGCTTTTCAAGCTCAGTACTGGGCTCAAAAGATGCAGTCCTGATGTCTCTCATGATAGGAGGTGGTTAAGTAGAAATTCGCTGCTCGGCTGACCCTGCAGGAGCAAACGTATGCTAAAAATGTTCGTAGAATGAGATTTTCAGTGAAGAGCAGCCAGGCACATTTTAGCAAGTTTTACTTGTAAGTGGGGTTGGAAACGCTTTTCAGGCTCAATACTGGGCTCAAAAGATGCAGCCCTGATGTCTCTCATGATAGCAGGTGGTTAAGTAGAAATTCGCTGCTCAGCTGACCCTGCAGGAGCAAACGTATGCTAAAAATTTTCGTAGAATGAGATTTTCAGTGAAGAGCAGCCAGGCACATTTTAGCAAGTTTTACTTGTAAGTGGGGTTGGAAACGCTTTTCAGGCTCAATACTGGGCTCAAAAGATGCAGCCCTGATGTCTCTCATGATAGCAGGTGGTTAAGTAGAAATTCGCTGCTCGGCTGATCCAGCAGGAGCAAACATATGCGAAAAATGTATGTAGAATGAGCTTTTCAGTGAAGAGCAGCCAGGCACATTTTAGCAAGTTTTACTTGTACGTGGAGTTGGAAACGCTTTTCAGGCTCAGTACTGGACTCAAAACATGCAGCCCTGATCTCTCTCATGATAGCAGGTGGTTAAGTAGAAATTCGCTGCTCGGCTGACCCAGCAGGACCAAACGTATGCTAAAAATGTTGGTAGAATGAGATTTTCAGTGAAGAGCAGCCAGGCACATTTTAGCAAGTTTTACTTGTAAGTGGAGTTGGAAACGCTTTTCAGGCTCAATACTGGGCTCAAAAGATGCAGCCCTGATGTCTCTCATGATAGCAGGTGGTTAAGTAGAAATTCGCTGCTCGGCTGACCCTGCAGGAGCAAACTTATGCTAAAAATGTTAGTAGAATGAGATTTTCAGTGAAGAGCAGCAAGGCACATTTGAGCAAGTTTTACTTGTAAGTGGGCTTGGAAACGCTTTTCAGGCTCAATACTGGGCTCAAAAGATGCAGCCCTGATGTCTCTCATGATAGCAGGTGGTTAAGTAGAAATTCGCTGCTCGGCTGACCCTGCAGGAGCAAACGTATGTGAAAAATGTTCATAGATTGAGATTTTCAGTGAAGAGCAGCCAGGCACATTTTAGCAAGTTTTACTTGTACGTGGAGTTGGAAACGCTTTTCAGGCTCCGTACTGGGCTCAAAACATGCAGCCCTGATGTCTCTCATGATCGCAGGTGGTTAAGTAGAAATTCGCTGCTCGGCTGACCCAGCAGGACCAAACGTATGCTAAAAATGTTCGTAGAATGAGATTTTCAGTGAAGAGCAGCCAGGCACATTTTAGCAAGTTTTACTTGTAAGTGGGGATGGAAATGCTTTTCAGGCTCAGTACTGGGCTCAAAACATGCAGCCCTGATGTCTCTCATGATAGCAGGTGGTTAAGTAGAAATTCACTGCTCGGCTGACCCTGCAGGAGCAAACGTATGCTAAAAATGTTCGTAGAATGAGATTTTCAGTGAAGAGCAGCCAGGCACATTTTAGCAAGTTTTACTTGTAAGTGGGGTTGGAAACGCCGTTTTAGGCTCAATACTGGGCTTAAAAGATGCAGCCCTGATGTCTCTCATGATAGCAGGTGGTCAAGTGGAAATTCGTTGCTCGGCTGACCCAGCAGGAGCAAACGTATGCGAAAAATGTTCTAGAATGAGTTTTTCAGTGAAGAGCAGCCAGGCACATTTTAGCAAGTTTTACTTGTAAGTGGGGATGGAAACGCTTTTCAGGCTCAGTACTGGGCTCAAAAGATGCAGCCCTGATGTCTCTCATGATTAGCAGGTGGTTAAGTAGAAATTCGCTGCTCGGCTGACCCAGCAGGAGCAAACGTATGCTAAAAATGTTCGTAGAATGAGATTTTCAGTGAAGAGCAGCCAGGCACATTTTAGCAAGT
Organism: Lissotriton helveticus; assembly: GCF_964261635.1. Taxonomy (NCBI): domain Eukaryota; kingdom Metazoa; phylum Chordata; class Amphibia; order Caudata; family Salamandridae; genus Lissotriton; species Lissotriton helveticus. The sequence continues at coordinate 1,351,158,750 of NC_136061.1, read as the reverse complement.
TTTGCTTGTAAGTGGGGATAGAAACGCTTTTTAGGCTCAGTACTGGGCTCAAAAGATGCAGCACTGATGTCTCTCATGATAGCAGGTGGTTAAGTAGAAATTCGTTGCTCGGCTGACCCTGCAGGAGCAAACGTATGCGAAAAATGTTCGTAGAATGAGATTTTCAGTGAAGAGCAGCCAGGCACATTTTAGCAAGTTTTACTTGTATGTGGGGTTGGAAACGCTTTTCAGGCTCAGTACTGGGCTCAAAAGATGCAGCCCTGATGTCTCTCATGATAGCAGGTGGTTAAGTAGAAATTCTCTGCTCGGCTGATCCTGCAGGAGCAAAAGTATGCTAAAAATGTTCGTAGAATGAGCTTTTCAGTGAAGAGCAGCCAGGCACATTTTAGCAAGTTTTACTTGTACGTGGAGTTGGAAACGCTTTTCAGGCTCAGTACTGGGCTCAAAACATGCAGCCCTGATGTCTCTCATGATAGCAGGTGGTTAAGTAGAAATTCGCTGCTCGGCTGACCCAGCAGGACCAAACGTATGCTAAAAATGTACGTAGAATGAGATTTTTAGGGAAGAGCAGCCAGGCACATTTTTAGCAAGTTTTACTTGTAAGTGGGGTTGGAAACGCTTTTCAGGCTCAATACTGGGCTCAAAAGATGCAGCCCTGATGTCTCTCATGATAGCAGGTGGTTAAGTAGAAATTCGCTGCTCGGCTGACCCGGCAGGAACAAATGTATGCCAAAAATGTACGTAGAATGAGATTTTCAGTGAATAGCAGCCAGGCACATTTTAGCAAGTTTTACTTGTAAGTGGGGATGGAAACGCTTTTTAGGCTCAGTACTGGGCTCAAAAGATGCAGCCCTGATGTCTCTCATGATAGCAGGTGGTTAAGTAGAAATTCGCTGCTTGGCTGACCCTGCAGGAGCAAACGTATGCTAAAAATGTTCGTAGAATGAGATTTTCAGTGAAGAGCAGCCAGGCACATTTTAGCGAATTTTACTTGTAAGTGGGGTTGGAAACGCTTTTCAGGCTCAATACTTGGCTCAAAAGATGCAGCCCTGATGTCTCTCATGATAGTAGGTGGTTAAGTAGAAATTCGCTGCTCCGCTGACCCTGCAGGAGCAAACGTATGCTAAAAATGTTCGTAGAATGAGATTTTCAGTGAAGAGCAGCCTGGCACATTTTAGCAAGTTTTACTTGTAAGTGGGGTTGGAAACGCTTTTCAGGCTCAATACTGGGCTCAAAAGATGCAGCCCTGATGTCTCTCATGATAGCAGGTGGTTAAGTAGAAATTCGCTGCTCGGCTGACCCTGCAGGAGCAAACGTATGCTAAAAATGTTCGTAGAATGAGATTTTCAGTGAAGAGCAGCCAGGCACATTTTAGCAAGTTTTACTTGTAAGTGGGGGTTGGAAACGCTTTTCAGGCTCAGTACTGGGCTCAAAAGATGCAGCCCTGATGTCTCTCATGATAGCAGGTGGTTAAGTAGAAATTCGCTGCTCGGTTGACCCTGCAGGATCAAACGTATGCTAAAAATGTTCGTAGAATGAGATTTTCAGTGAAGAGCAGCCAGGCACATTTTAGCAAGTTTTACTTGTACGTGGAGTTGGAAACGCTTTTCAGGCTCAGTACTGGGCTCAAAACATGCAGCCCTGATGTCTCTCATGATAGCAGGTGGTTAAGTAGAAATTCGCTGCTCGGCTGACCCAGCAGGAACAAACGTATGCCAAAAATGTACGTAGAATGAGATTTTCAGTGAATAGCAGCCAGGCACATTTTAGCAAGTTTTACTTGTAAGTGGGGATGGAAACGCTTTTTAGGCTCAATACTGGGCTCAAAAGATGCAGCCCTGATGTCTCTCATGATAGGAGGTGGCTAAGTAGAAATTCGCTGCTCGGCTGACCCTGCAGGAGCAAATGTATGCTAAAAATGTTCTCAGAATGAGATTTTCAGTGAAGAGCAGCCAGGCACATTTTAGCAATTATTACTTGTAAGTGGGGTTGGAAACGCTTTTCAGGCTCAATACTGGGCTCAAAAGATGCAGCCCTGATGTCTCTCGTGATAGCTGGTGGTTAAGTAGAAATTTGCTGCTTGGCTGACCCTGCAGGAGCAAACGTATGCTAAAAATGTTCGTAGAATGAGATTTTCAGTGAAGAGCAGCCAGGCACATTTTAGCAAGTTTTACTTGTAAGTGGGGTTGGAAACGCTTTTCAGGCTCAATACTGGGCTTAAAAGATGCAGCCCTGATGTCTCTCATGATAGCAGGTGGATAAGTAGAAATTCGTTGCTCGGCTGACCCAGCAGTAGCAAACGTATGCTAAAAATGTTCTAGAATGAGTTTTTCAGTGAAGAGCAGCCAGGCACATTTTAGCAAGTTTTACTTGTAAGTGGGGATGGAAATGCTTTTCAGGCTCAGTACTGGGCTCAAAAGATGCAGCCCTGATGTCTCTCATGATTAGCAGGTGGTTAAGTAGAAATTCGCTGCTCGGCTGACCCAGCAGGAGCAAACGTATGCTAAAAATGTTCGTAGAATGAGATTTTCAGTGAAGAGCAGCCAGGCACATTTTAGCAAGTTTTGCTTGTAAGTGGGGATAGAAACGCTTTTTAGGCTCAGTACTGGGCTCAAAAGATGCAGCCCTGATGTCTCTCATGATAGCAGGTGGTTAAGTAGAAATTCGCTGCTCGGTTGACCCTGCAGGATCAAACGTATGCTAAAAATGTTCGTAGAATGAGCTTTTCAGTGAAGAGCAGCCAGGCACATTTTAGCAAGTTTTTCTTGTAAGTGGGGATAGAAACGCTTTTTAGGCTCAGTACTGGGCTCAAAAGATGCAGCCCTGATGTCTCTCATGATAGCAGGTGGTTAAGTAGAAATTCGCTGCTCGGTTGACCCTGCAGGATCAAACGTATGCTAAAAATGTTCGTAGAATGAGATTTTCAGTGAAGAGCAGCCAGGCACATTTTAGCAAGTTTTACTTGTAAGTGGGGTTCGAAACGCTTTTCAGGCTCAATACTGGGCTCAAAAGATGCAGCCCTGATGTCTCTCATGATAGCAGGTGGTTAAGTAGAAATTCGCTGCTCGGCTGACCCAGCAGGAGCAAACGTATGCTAAAAATGTTCGTAGAATGAGCTTTTCAGTGAAGAGCAGCCAGGCACATTTTAGCAAGTGTTACTTGTAAATGGCTGTGGAAACGCTTTTCATGCTCAGTACTGGGCTCAAAACATGCAGCCCTGATGTCTCTCATGATAGCAGGTGGTTAAGTAGAAATTCGCTGCTCGGCTGACCCTGCAGGAGCAAACGTATGCTAAAAATGTTCGTAGAATGAGCTTTTCTGTGAAGAGCAGCCAGGCACATTTTAGCAAGTTTTACTTGTAAGTGGGGTTGGAAACGCTTTTCAGGCTCAGTACTGGGCTCAAAAGATGCAGTCCTGATGTCTCTCATGATAGGAGGTGGTTAAGTAGAAATTCGCTGCTCGGCTGACCCTGCAGGAGCAAACGTATGCTAAAAATGTTCGTAGAATGAGATTTTCAGTGAAGAGCAGCCAGGCACATTTTAGCAAGTTTTACTTGTAAGTGGGGTTGGAAACGCTTTTCAGGCTCAATACTGGGCTCAAAAGAGGCAGCCCTGATGTCTCTCATGATAGCAGGTGGTTAAGTAGAAATTCGCTGCTCGGCTGACCCTGCAGGAGCAAACGTATGCTAAAAATTTTCGTAGAATGAGATTTTCAGTGAAGAGCAGCCAGGCACATTTTAGCAAGTTTTACTTGTAAGTGGGGTTGGAAACGCTTTTCAGGCTCAATACTGGGCTCAAAAGATGCAGCCCTGATGTCTCTCATGATAGCAGGTGGTTAAGTAGAAATTCGCTGCTCGGCTGATCCAGCAGGAGCAAACATATGCGAAAAATGTATGTAGAATGAGCTTTTCAGTGAAGAGCAGCCAGGCACATTTTAGCAAGTTTTACTTGTACGTGGAGTTGGAAACGCTTTTCAGGCTCAGTACTGGACTCAAAACATGCAGCCCTGATGTCTCTCATGATAGCAGGTGGTTAAGTAGAAATTCGCTGCTCGGCTGACCCAGCAGGACCAAACGTATGCTAAAAATGTTGGTAGAATGAGATTTTCAGTGAAGAGCAGCCAGGCACATTTTAGCAAGTTTTACTTGTAAGTGGGGTTGGAAACGCTTTTCAGGCTCAATACTGGGCTCAAAAGATGCAGCCCTGATGTCTCTCATGATAGCAGGTGGTTAAGTAGAAATTCGCTGCTCGGCTGACCCTGCAGGAGCAAACTTATGCTAAAAATGTTCGTAGAATGAGATTTTCAGTGAAGAGCAGCAAGGCACATTTGAGCAAGTTTTACTTGTAAGTGGGCTTGGAAACGCTTTTCAGGCTCAATACTGGGCTCAAAAGATGCAGCCCTGATGTCTCTCATGATAGCAGGTGGTTAAGTAGAAATTCGCTGCTCGGCTGACCCTGCAGGAGCAAACGTATGTGAAAAATGTTCATAGATTGAGATTTTCAGTGAAGAGCAGCCAGGCACATTTTAGCAAGTTTTACTTGTACGTGGAGTTGGAAACGCTTTTCAGGCTCCGTACTGGGCTCAAAACATGCAGCCCTGATGTCTCTCATGATCGCAGGTGGTTAAGTAGAAAATCGCTGCTCGGCTGACCCAGCAGGACCAAACGTATGCTAAAAATGTTCGTAGAATGAGATTTTCAGTGAAGAGCAGCCAGGCACATTTTAGCAAGTTTTACTTGTAAGTGGGGATGGAAATGCTTTTCAGGCTCAGTACTGGGCTCAAAACATGCAGCCCTGATGTCTCTCATGATAGCAGGTGGTTAAGTAGAAATTCACTGCTCGGCTGACCCTGCAGGAGCAAACGTATGCTAAAAATGTTCGTAGAATGAGATTTTCAGTGAAGAGCAGCCAGGCACATTTTAGCAAGTTTTACTTGTAAGTGGGGTTGGAAACGCCGTTTTAGGCTCAATACTGGGCTTAAAAGATGCAGCCCTGATGTCTCTCATGATAGCAGGTGGTCAAGTGGAAATTCGTTGCTCGGCTGACCCAGCAGGAGCAAACGTATGCGAAAAATGTTCTAGAATGAGTTTTTCAGTGAAGAGCAGCCAGGCACATTTTAGCAAGTTTTACTTGTAAGTGGGGATGGAAACGCTTTTCAGGCTCAATACTGGGCTCAAAAGATGCAGCCCTGATGTCTCTCATGATTAGCAGGTGGTTAAGTAGAAATTCGCTGCTCGGCTGACCCAGCAGGAGCAAACGTATGCTAAAAATGTTCGTAGAATGAGATTTTCAGTGAAGAGCAGCCAGGCACATTTTAGCAAGTTTTGCTTGTAAGTGGGGATAGAAACGCTTTTTAGGCTCAGTACTGGGCTCAAAAGATGCAGCACTGATGTCTCTCATGATAGCAGGTGGTTAAGTAGAAATTCGCTGCTCGGCTGACCCTGCAGGAGCAAACGTATGCGAAAAATGTTCGTAGAATGAGATTTTCAGTGAAGAGCAGCCAGGCACATTTTAGCAAGTTTTACTTGTATGTGGGGTTGGAAACGCTTTTCAGGCTCAGTACTGGGCTCAAAAGATGCAGCCCTGATGTCTCTCATGATAGCAGGTGGTTAAGTAGAAATTCTCTGCTCGGCTGATCCTGCAGGAGCAAACGTATGCTAAAAATGTTCGTAGAATGAGCTTTTCAGTGAAGAGCAGCCAGGCACATTTTAGCAAGTTTTACTTGTACGTGGAGTTGGAAACGCTTTTCAGGCTCAGTACTGGGCTCAAAACATGCAGCCCTGATGTCTCTCATGATAGCAGGTGGTTAAGTAGAAATTCGCTGCTCGGCTGACCCAGCAGGACCAAACGTATGCTAAAAATGTACGTAGAATGAGATTTTTAGGGAAGAGCAGCCAGGCACATTTTTAGCAAGTTTTACTTGTAAGTGGGGTTGGAAACGCTTTTCAGGCTCAATACTGGGCTCAAAAGATGCAGCCCTGATGTCTCTCATGATAGCAGGTGGTTAAGTAGAAATTCGCTGCTCGGCTGACCCGGCAGGAACAAATGTATGCCAAAAATGTACGTAGAATGAGATTTTCAGTGAATAGCAGCCAGGCACATTTTAGCAAGTTTTACTTGTAAGTGGGGATGGAAACGCTTTTTAGGCTCAGTACTGGGCTCAAAAGATGCAGCCCTGATGTCTCTCATGATAGCAGGTGGTTAAGTAGAAATTCGCTGCTTGGCTGACCCTGCAGGAGCAAACGTATGCTAAAAATGTTCGTAGAATGAGATTTTCAGTGAAGAGCAGCCAGGCACATTTTAGCAAGTTTTACTTGTAAGTGGGGTTGGAAACGCTTTTCAGGCTCAATACTTGGCTCAAAAGATGCAGCCCTGATGTCTCTCATGATAGTAGGTGGTTAAGTAGAAATTCGCTGCTCCGCTGACCCTGCAGGAGCAAACGTATGCTAAAAATGTTCGTAGAATGAGATTTTCAGTGAAGAGCAGCCTGGCACATGTTAGCAAGTTTTACTTGTAAGTGGGGTTGGAAACGCTTTTCAGGCTCAATACTGGGCTCAAAAGATGCAGCCCTGATGTCTCTCATGATAGCAGGTGGTTAAGTAGAAATTCGCTGCTCGGCTGACCCTGCAGGAGCAAACGTATGCTAAAAATGTTCGTAGAATGAGATTTTCAGTGAAGAGCAGCCAGGCACATTTTAGCAAGTTTTACTTGTAAGTGGGGGTTGGAAACGCTTTTCAGGCTCAGTACTGGGCTCAAAAGATGCAGCCCTGATGTCTCTCATGATAGCAGGTGGTTAAGTAGAAATTCGCTGCTCGGTTGACCCTGCAGGATCAAACGTATGCTAAAAATGTTCGTAGAATGAGATTTTCAGTGAAGAGCAGCCAGGCACATTTTAGCAAGTTTTGCTTGTAAGTGGGGATAGAAACGCTTTTTAGGCTCAGTACTGGGCTCAAAAGATGCAGCCCTGATGTCTCTCATGATAGCAGGTGGTTAAGTAGAAATTCGCTGCTCGGTTGACCCTGCAGGATCAAACGTATGCTAAAAATGTTCGTAGAATGAGCTTTTCAGTGAAGAGCAGCCAGGCACATTTTAGCAAGTTTTACTTGTAAGTGGGGATAGAAACGCTTTTTAGGCTCAGTACTGGGCTCAAAAGATGCAGCCCTGATGTCTCTCATGATAGCAGGTGGTTAAGTAGAAATTCGCTGCTCGGTTGACCCTGCAGGATCAAACGTATGCTAAAAATGTTCGTAGAATGAGATTTTCAGTGAAGAGCAGCCAGGCACATTTTAGCAAGTTTTACTTGTAAGTGGGGTTGGAAACGCTTTTCAGGCTCAATACTGGGCTCAAAAGATGCAGCCCTGATGTCTCTCATGATAGCAGGTGGTTAAGTAGAAATTCGCTGCTCGGCTGACCCAGCAGGAGCAAACGTATGCTAAAAATGTTCGTAGAATGAGCTTTTCAGTGAAGAGCAGCCAGGCACATTTTAGCAAGTTTTACTTGTAAATGGCTGTGGAAACGCTTTTCATGCTCAGTATTGGGCTCAAAACATGCAGCCCTGATGTCTCTCATGATAGCAGGTGGTTAAGTAGAAATTCGCTGCTCGGCTGACCCTGCAGGAGCAAACGTATGCTAAAAATGTTCGTAGAATGAGCTTTTCTGTGAAGAGCAGCCAGGCACATTTTAGCAAGTTTTACTTGTAAGTGGGGTTGGAAACGCTTTTCAGGCTCAGTACTGGGCTCAAAAGATGCAGTCCTGATGTCTCTCATGATAGGAGGTGGTTAAGTAGAAATTCGCTGCTCGGCTGACCCTGCAGGAGCAAACGTATGCTAAAAATGTTCGTAGAATGAGATTTTCAGTGAAGAGCAGCCAGGCACATTTTAGCAAGTTTTACTTGTAAGTGGGGTTGGAAACGCTTTTCAGGCTCAATACTGGGCTCAAAAGATGCAGCCCTGATGTCTCTCATGATAGCAGGTGGTTAAGTAGAAATTCGCTGCTCGGCTGACCCTGCAGGAGCAAACGTATGCTAAAAAATTTCGTAGAATGAGATTTTCAGTGAAGAGCAGCCAGGCACATTTTAGCAAGTTTTACTTGTAAGTGGGGTTGGAAACGCTTTTCAGGCTCAATACTGGGCTCAAAAGATGCAGCCCTGATGTCTCTCATGATAGCAGGTGGTTAAGTAGAAATTCGCTGCTCGGCTGATCCAGCAGGAGCAAACATATGCAAAAAATGTATGTAGAATGAGCTTTTCAGTGAAGAGCAGCCAGGCACATTTTAGCAAGTTTTACTTGTACGTGGAGTTGGAAACGCTTTTCAGGCTCAGTACTGGACTCAAAACATGCAGCCCTGATGTCTCTCGTGATAGCAGGTGGTTAAGTAGAAATTCGCTGCTCGGCTGACCCAGCAGGACCAAACGTATGCTAAAAATGTTGGTAGAATGAGATTTTCAGTGAAGAGCAGCCAGGCACATTTTAGCAAGTTTTACTTGTAAGTGGAGTTGGAAACGCTTTTCAGGCTTAATACTGGGCTCAAAAGATGCAGCCCTGATGTCTCTCATGATAGCAGGTGGTTAAGTAGAAATTCGCTGCTCGGCTGACCCTGCAGGAGCAAACTTATGCTAAAAATGTTCGTAGAATGAGATTTTCAGTGAAGAGCAGCAAGGCACATTTGAGCAAGTTTTACTTGTAAGTGGGCTTGGAAACGCTTTTCAGGCTCAATACTGGGCTCAAAAGATGCAGCCCTGATGTCTCTCATGATAGCAGGTGGTTAAGTAGAAATTCGCTGCTCGGCTGACCCTGCAGGAGCAAACGTATGTGAAAAATGTTCATAGATTGAGATTTTCAGTGAAGAGCAGCCAGGCACATTTTAGCAAGTTTTACTTGTAAGCGGGGATGGAAACGCTTTTTAGGCTCAGTACTGGGCTCAAAAGATGCAGCCCTGATGTCTCTCATGATAGCAGGTGGTTAAGTAGAAATTCGCTGCTTGGCTGACCCTGCAGGAGCAAACGTATGCTAAAAATGTTCGTAGAATGAGATTTTCAGTGAAGAGCAGCCAGGCACATTTTAGCAAGTTTTACTTGTAAGTGGGGTTGGAAACGCTTTTCAGGCTCAATACTTGGCTCAAAAGATGCAGCCCTGATGTCTCTCATGATAGTAGGTGGTTAAGTAGAAATTCGCTGCTCCGCTGACCCTGCAGGAGCAAACGTATGCTAAAAATGTTCGTAGAATGAGATTTTCAGTGAAGAGCAGCCTGGCACATTTTAGCAAGTTTTACTTGTAAGTGGGGTTGGAAACGCTTTTCAGGCTCAATACTGGGCTCAAAAGATGCAGCCCTGATGTCTCTCATGATAGCAGGTGGTTAAGTAGAAATTCGCTGCTCGGCTGACCCTGCAGGAGCAAACGTATGCTAAAAATGTTCGTAGAATGAGATTTTCAGTGAAGAGCAGCCAGGCACATTTTAGCAAGTTTTACTTGTAAGTGGGGGTTGGAAACGCTTTTCAGGCTCAGTACTGGGCTCAAAAGATGCAGCCCTGATGTCTCTCATGATAGCAGGTGGTTAAGTAGAAATTCGCTGCTCGGTTGACCCTGCAGGATCAAACGTATGCTAAAAATGTTCGTAGAATGAGATTTTCAGTGAAGAGCAGCCAGGCACATTTTAGCAAGTTTTACTTGTACGTGGAGTTGGAAACGCTTTTCAGGCTCAGTACTGGGCTCAAAACATGCAGCCCTGATGTCTCTCATGATAGGAGGTGGCTAAGTAGAAATTCGCTGCTCGGCTGACCCTGCAGGAGCAAACGTATGCTAAAAATGTTCTCAGAATGAGATTTTCAGTGAAGAGCAGCCAGGCACATTTTAGCAATTATTACTTGTAAGTGGGGTTAGAAACGCTTTTCAGGCTCAATACTGGGCTCAAAAGATGCAGCCCTGATGTCTCTCGTGATAGCTGGTGGTTAAGTAGAAATTTGCTGCTTGACTGACCCTGCAGGAGCAAACGTATGCTAAAAATGTTCGTAGAATGAGATTTTCAGTGAAGAGCAGCCAGGCACATTTTAGCAAGTTTTACTTGTAAGTGGGGTTGGAAACGCTTTTCAGGCTCAATACTGGGCTTAAAAGATGAGGCCCTGATGTCTCTCATGATAGCAGGTGGATAAGTAGAAATTCGTTGCTCGGCTGACCCAGCAGGAGCAAACGTATGCTAAAAATGTTCTAGAATGAGTTTTTCAGTGAAGAGCAGCCAGGCACATTTTAGCAAGTTTTACTTGTAAGTGGGGATGGAAATGCTTTTCAGGCTCAGTACTGGGCTCAAAAGATGCAGCCCTGATGTCTCTCATGATTAGCAGGTGGTTAAGTAGAAATTCGCTGCTCGGCTGACCCAGCAGGAGCAAACGTATGCTAAAAATGTTCGTAGAATGAGATTTTCAGTGAAGAGCAGCCAGGCACATTTTAGCAAGTTTTGCTTGTAAGTGGGGATAGAAACGCTTTTTAGGCTCAGTACTGGGCTCAAAAGATGCAGCCCTGATGTCTCTCATGATAGCAGGTGGTTAAGTAGAAATTCGCTGCTCGGTTGACCCTGCAGGATCAAACGTATGCTAAAAATGTTCGTAGAATGAGCTTTTCAGTGAAGAGCAGCCAGGCACATTTTAGCAAGTTTTACTTGTAAGTGGGGATAGAAACGCTTTTTAGGCTCAGTACTGGGCTCAAAAGATGCAGCCCTGATGTCTCTCATGATAGCAGGTGGTTAAGTAGAAATTCGCTGCTCGGTTGACCCTGCAGGATCAAACGTATGCTAAAAATGTTCGTAGAATGAGATTTTCAGTGAAGAGCAGCCAGGCACATTTTAGCAAGTTTTACTTGTAAATGGCTGTGGAAACGCTTTTCATGCTCAGTACTGGGCTCAAAACATGCAGCCCTGATGTCTCTCATGATAGCAGGTGGTTAAGTAGAAATTCGCTGCTCGGCTGACCCTGCAGGAGCAAACGTATGCTAAAAATGTTCGTAGAATGAGCTTTTCTGTGAAGAGCAGCCAGGCACATTTTAGCAAGTTTTACTTGTAAGTGGGGTTGGAAACGCTTTTCAGGCTCAGTACTGGGCTCAAAAGATGCAGTCCTGATGTCTCTCATGATAGGAGGTGGTTAAGTAGAAATTCGCTGCTCGGCTGACCCTGCAGGAGCAAACGTATGCTAAAAATGTTCGTAGAATGAGATTTTCAGTGAAGAGCAGCCAGGCACATTTTAGCAAGTTTTACTTGTAAGTGGGGTTGGAAACGCTTTTCAGGCTCAATACTGGGCTCAAAAGATGCAGCCCTGATGTCTCTCATGATAGCAGGTGGTTAAGTAGAAATTCGCTGCTCGGCTGACCCTGCAGGAGCAAACGTATGCTAAAAAATTTCGTAGAATGAGATTTTCAGTGAAGAGCAGCCAGGCACATTTTAGCAAGTTTTACTTGTAAGTGGGGTTGGAAACGCTTTTCAGGCTCAATACTGGGCTCAAAAGATGCAGCCCTGATGTCTCTCATGATAGCAGGTGGTTAAGTAGAAATTCGCTGCTCGGCTGATCCAGCAGGAGCAAACATATGCGAAAAATGTATGTAGAATGAGCTTTTCAGTGAAGAGCAGCCAGGCACATTTTAGCAAGTTTTACTTGTACGTGGAGTTGGAAACGCTTTTCAGGCTCAGTACTGGACTCAAAACATGCAGCCCTGATGTCTCTCGTGATAGCAGGTGGTTAAGTAGAAATTCGCTGCTCGGCTGACCCAGCAGGACCAAACGTATGCTAAAAATGTTGGTAGAATGAGATTTTCAGTGAAGAGCAGCCAGGCACATTTTAGCAAGTTTTACTTGTAAGTGGAGTTGGAAACGCTTTTCAGGCTCAATACTGGGCTCAAAAGATGCAGCCCTGATGTCTCTCATGATAGCAGGTGGTTAAGTAGAAATTCGCTGCTCGGCTGACCCTGCAGGAGCAAACTTATGCTAAAAATGTTCGTAGAATGAGATTTTCAGTGAAGAGCAGCAAGGCACATTTGAGCAAGTTTTACTTGTAAGTGGGCTTGGAAACGCTTTTCAGGCTCAATACTGGGCTCAAAAGATGCAGCCCTGATGTCTCTCATGATAGCAGGTGGTTAAGTAGAAATTCGCTGCTCGGCTGACCCTGCAGGAGCAAACGTATGTGAAAAATGTTCATAGATTGAGATTTTCAGTGAAGAGCAGCCAGGCACATTTTAGCAAGTTTTACTTGTACGTGGAGTTGGAAACGCTTTTCAGGCTCCGTACTGGGCTCAAAACATGCAGCCCTGATGTCTCTCATGATCGCAGGTGGTTAAGTAGAAATTCGCTGCTCGGCTGACCCAGCAGGACCAAACGTATGCTAAAAATGTTCGTAGAATGAGATTTTCAGTGAAGAGCAGCCAGGCACATTTTAGCAAGTTTTACTTGTAAGTGGGGATGGAAATGCTTTTCAGGCTCAGTACTGGGCTCAAAACATGCAGCCCTGATGTCTCTCATGATAGCAGGTGGTTAAGTAGAAATTCACTGCTCGGCTGACCCTGCAGGAGCAAACGTATGCTAAAAATGTTCGTAGAATGAGATTTTCAGTGAAGAGCAGCCAGGCACATTTTAGCAAGTTTTACTTGTAAGTGGGGTTGGAAACGCCGTTTTAGGCTCAATACTGGGCTTAAAAGATGCAGCCCTGATGTCTCTCATGATAGCAGGTGGTCAAGTGGAAATTCGTTGCTCGGCTGACCCAGCAGGAGCAAACGTATGCGAAAAATGTTCTAGAATGAGTTTTTCAGTGAAGAGCAGCCAGGCACATTTTAGCAAGTTTTACTTGTAAGTGGGGATGGAAACGCTTTTCAGGCTCAGTACTGGGCTCAAAAGATGCAGCCCTGATGTCTCTCATGATTAGCAGGTGGTTAAGTAGAAATTCGCTGCTCGGCTGACCCAGCAGGAGCAAACGTATGCTAAAAATGTTCGTAGAATGAGATTTTCAGTGAAGAGCAGCCAGGCACATTTTAGCAAGTTTTGCTTGTAAGTGGGGATAGAAACGCTTTTTAGGCTCAGTACTTGGCTCAAAAGATGCAGCACTGATGTCTCTCATGATAGCAGGTGGTTAAGTAGAAATTCGTTGCTCGGCTGACCCTGCAGGAGCAAACGTATGCGAAAAATGTTCGTAGAATGAGATTTTCAGTGAAGAGCAGCCAGGCACATTTTAGCAAGTTTTACTTGTATGTGGGGTTGGAAACGCTTTTCAGGCTCAGTACTGGGCTCAAAAGATGCAGCCCTGATGTCTCTCATGATAGCAGGTGGTTAAGTAGAAATTCTCTGCTCGGCTGATCCTGCAGGAGCAAACGTATGCTAAAAATGTTCGTAGAATGAGCTTTTCAGTGAAGAGCAGCCAGGCACATTTTAGCAAGTTTTACTTGTACGTGGAGTTGGAAACGCTTTTCAGGCTCAGTACTGGGCTCAAAACATGCAGCCCTGATGTCTCTCATGATAGCAGGTGGTTAAGTAGAAATTCGCTGCTCGGCTGACCCAGCAGGACCAAACGTATGCTAAAAATGTACGTAGAATGAGATTTTTAGGGAAGAGCAGCCAGGCACATTTTTAGCAAGTTTTACTTGTAAGTGGGGTTGGAAACGCTTTTCAGGCTCAATACTGGGCTCAAAAGATGCCGCCCTGATGTCTCTCATGATAGCAGGTGGTTAAGTAGAAATTCGCTGCTCGGCTGACCCGGCAGGAACAAATGTATGCCAAAAATGTACGTAGAATGAGATTTTCTGTGAATAGCAGCCAGGCACATTTTAGCAAGTTTTACTTGTAAGTGGGGATGGAAACGCTTTTTAGGCTCAGTACTGGGCTCAAAAGATGCAGCCCTGATGTCTCTCATGATAGCAGGTGGTTAAGTAGAAATTCGCTGCTTGGCTGACCCTGCAGGAGCAAACGTATGCTAAAAATGTTCGTAGAATGAGATTTTCAGTGAAGAGCAGCCAGGCACATTTTAGCAAGTTTTACTTGTAAGTGGGGTTGGAAACGCTTTTCAGGCTCAATACTTGGCTCAAAAGATGCAGCCCTGATGTCTCTCATGATAGTAGGTGGTTAAGTAGAAATTCGCTGCTCCGCTGACCCTGCAGGAGCAAACGTATGCTAAAAATGTTCGTAGAATGAGATTTTCAGTGAAGAGCAGCCTGGCACATTTTAGCAAGTTTTACTTGTAAGTGGGGTTGGAAACGCTTTTCAGGCTCAATACTGGGCTCAAAAGATGCAGCCCTCATGTCTCTCATGATAGCAGGTGGTTAAGTAGAAATTCGCTGCTCGGCTGACCCTGCAGGAGCAAACGTATGCTAAAAATGTTCGTAGAATGAGATTTTCAGTGAAGAGCAGCCAGGCACATTTTAGCAAGTTTTACTTGTAAGTGGGGGTTGGAAACGCTTTTCAGGCTCAGTACTGGGCTCAAAAGATGCAGCCCTGATGTCTCTCATGATAGCAGGTGGTTAAGTAGAAATTCGCTGCTCGGTTGACCCTGCAGGATCAAACGTATGCTAAAAATGTTCGTAGAATGAGATTTTCAGTGAAGAGCAGCCAGGCACATTTTAGCAAGTTTTACTTGTACGTGGAGTTGGAAACGCTTTTCAGGCTCAGTACTGGGCTCAAAACATGCAGCCCTGATGTCTCTCATGATAGCAGGTGGTTAAGTAGAAATTCGCTGCTCGGCTGACCCAGCAGGAACAAACGTATGCCAAAAATGTACGTAGAATGAGATTTTCAGTGAATAGCAGCCAGGCACATTTTAGCAAGTTTTACTTGTAAGTGGGGATGGAAACGCTTTTTAGGCTCAGTACTGGGCTCAAAAGATGCAGCCCTGATGTCTCTCATGATAGGAGGTGGCTAAGTAGAAATTCGCTGCTCGGCTGACCCTGCAGGAGCAAACGTATGCTAAAAATGTTCTCAGAATGAGATTTTCAGTGAAGAGCAGCCAGGCACATTTTAGCAATTATTACTTGTAAGTGGGGTTGGAAACGCTTTTCAGGCTCAATACTGGGCTCAAAAGATGCAGCCCTGATGTCTCTCATGATAGCAGGTGGTTAAGTAGAAATTTGCTGCTCGGCTGACCCTGCAGGAGCAAACGTATGCTAAAAATGTTCGTAGAATGAGATTTTCAGTGAAGAGCAGCCAGGCACATTTTAGCAAGTTTTACTTGTAAGTGGTGTTGGAAACGCTTTTCAGGCTCAATACTGGGCTCAAAAGATGCAGCCCTGATGTCTCTCATGATAGCAGGTGGTTAAGTAGAAATTCGCTGCTCGGCTGACCCTGCAGGAGCAAACGTAT
This sequence comes from Lissotriton helveticus, assembly GCF_964261635.1. NCBI lineage: Eukaryota > Metazoa > Chordata > Amphibia > Caudata > Salamandridae > Lissotriton > Lissotriton helveticus. The sequence continues at coordinate 1,351,143,436 of NC_136061.1, read as the reverse complement.
GCTAAAAATGTTCGTAGAATGAGATTTTCAGTGAAGAGCAGCCAGGCACATTTTAGCAAGTTTTACTTGTAAGTGGGGTTGGAAACGCTTTTCAGGCTCAATACTGGGCTCAAAAGATGCAGCCCTGATGTCTCTCATGATAGCAGGTGGTTAAGTAGAAATTCGCTGCTCGGCTGACCCTGCAGGATCAAACGTATGCTAAAAATGTTCGTAGAATGAGCTTTTCAGTGAAGAGCAGCCAGGCACATTTTAGCAAGTTTTACTTGTAAGTGGGGATAGAAACGCTTTTTAGGCTCAGTACTGGGCTCAAAAGATGCAGCCCTGATGTCTCTCATGATAGCAGGTGGTTAAGTAGAAATTCGCTGCTCGGTTGACCCTGCAGGATCAAACGTATGCTAAAAATGTTCGTAGAATGAGATTTTCAGTGAAGAGCAGCCAGGCACATTTTAGCAAGTTTTACTTGTAAGTGGGGTTGGAAACGCTTTTCAGGCTCAATACTGGGCTCAAAAGATGCAGCCCTGATGTCTCTCATGATAGCAGGTGGTTAAGTAGAAATTCGCTGCTCGGCTGACCCAGCAGGAGCAAACGTATGCTAAAAATGTTCGTAGAATGAGCTTTTCAGTGAAGAGCAGCCAGGCACATTTTAGCAAGTTTTACTTGTAAATGGCTGTGGAAACGCTTTTCAGGCTCAGTACTGGGCTCAAAACATGCAGCCCTGATGTCTCTCATGATAGCAGGTGGTTAAGTAGAAATTCGCTGCTCGGCTGACCCTGCAGGAGCAAACGTATGCTAAAAATGTTCGTAGAATGAGCTTTTCAGTGAAGAGCAGCCAGGCACATTTTAGCAAGTTTTACTTGTAAGTGGGGGTTGGAAACGCTTTTCAGGCTCAGTACTGGGCTCAAAAGATGCAGCCCTGATGTCTCTCATGATAGCAGGTGGTTAAGTAGAAATTCGCTGCTCGGTTGACCCTGCAGGATCAAACGTATGCTAAAAATGTTCGTAGAATGAGATTTTCAGTGAAGAGCAGCCAGGCACATTTTAGCAAGTTTTACTTGTACGTGGAGTTGGAAACGCTTTTCAGGCTCAGTACTGGGCTCAAAACATGCAGCCCTGATGTCTCTCATGATAGCAGGTGGTTAAGTAGAAATTCGCTGCTCGGCTGACCCAGCAGGAACAAACGTATGCCAAAAATGTACGTAGAATGAGATTTTCAGTGAATAGCAGCCAGGCACATTTTAGCAAGTTTTACTTGTAAGTGGGGATGGAAACGCTTTTTAGGCTCAGTACTGGGCTCAAAAGATGCAGCCCTGATGTCTCTCATGATAGGAGGTGGCTAAGTAGAAATTCGCTGCTCGGCTGACCCTGCAGGAGCAAACGTATGCTAAAAATGTTCTCAGAATGAGATTTTCAGTGAAGAGCAGCCAGGCACATTTTAGCAATTATTACTTGTAAGTGGGGTTGGAAACGCTTTTCAGGCTCAATACTGGGCTCAAAAGATGCAGCCCTGATGTCTCTCATGATAGCAGGTGGTTAAGTAGAAATTTGCTGCTCGGCTGACCCTGCAGGAGCAAACGTATGCTAAAAATGTTCGTAGAATGAAATTTTCAGTGAAGAGCAGCCAGGCACATTTTAGCAAGTTTTACTTGTAAGTGGTGTTGGAAACGCTTTTCAGGCTCAATACTGGGCTCAAAAGATGCAGCCCTGATGTCTCTCATGATAGCAGGTGGTTAAGTAGAAATTCGCTGCTCGGCTGACCCTGCAGGAGCAAACGTATGCTAAAAATGTTCGTAGAATGAGATTTTCAGTGAAGAGCAGCCAGGCACATTTTAGCAAGTTTTACTTGTAAGTGGGGTTGGAAACGCTTTTCAGGCTCAATACTGGGCTCAAAAGATGCAGCCCTGATGTCTCTCATGATAGCAGGTGGTTAAGTAGAAATTCGCTGCTCGGCTGACCCTGCAGGATCAAACGTATGCTAAAAATGTTCATAGAATGAGCTTTTCAGTGAAGAGCAGCCAGGCACATTTTAGCAAGTTTTACTTGTAAGTGGGGATAGAAATGCTTTTTAGGCTCAGTACTGGGCTCAAAAGATGCAGCCCTGATGTCTCTCATGATAGCAGGTGGTTAAGTAGAAATTCGCTGCTCGGTTGACCCTGCAGGATCAAACGTATGCTAAAAATGTTCGTAGAATGAGATTTTCAGTGAAGAGCAGCCAGGCACATTTTAGCAAGTTTTACTTGTAAGTGGGGTTGGAAACGCTTTTCAGGCTCAATACTGGGCTCAAAAGATGCAGCCCTGATGTCTCTCATGATAGCAGGTGGTTAAGTAGAAATTCGCTGCTCGGCTGACCCAGCAGGAGCAAACGTATGCTAAAAATGTTCGTAGAATGAGCTTTTCAGTGAAGAGCAGCCAGGCACATTTTAGCAAGTTTTACTTGTAAATGGCTGTGGAAACGCTTTTCAGGCTCAGTACTGGGCTCAAAACATGCAGCCCTGATGTCTCTCATGATAGCAGGTGGTTAAGTAGAAATTCGCTGCTCGGCTGACCCTGCAGGAGCAAACGTATGCTAAAAATGTTCGTAGAATGAGCTTTTCAGTGAAGAGCAGCCAGGCACATTTTAGCAAGTTTTACTTGTAAGTGGGGTTGGAAACGCTTTTCAGGCTCAGTACTGGGCTCAAAAGATGCAGTCCTGATGTCTCTCATGATAGGAGGTGGTTAAGTAGAAATTCGCTGCTCGGCTGACCCTGCAGGAGCAAACGTATGCTAAAAATGTTCGTAGAATGAGATTTTCAGTGAAGAGCAGCCAGGCACATTTTAGCAAGTTTTACTTGTAAGTGGGGTTGGAAACGCTTTTCAGGCTCAATACTGGGCTCAAAAGATGCAGCCCTGATGTCTCTCATGATAGCAGGTGGTTAAGTAGAAATTCGCTGCTCGGCTGACCCTGCAGGAGCAAACGTATGCTAAAAATTTTCGTAGAATGAGATTTTCAGTGAAGAGCAGCCAGGCACATTTTAGCAAGTTTTACTTGTAAGTGGGGTTGGAAACGCTTTTCAGGCTCAATACTGGGCTCAAAAGATGCAGCCCTGATGTCTCTCATGATAGCAGGTGGTTAAGTAGAAATCCGCTGCTCGGCTGATCCAGCAGGAGCAAACATATGCGAAAAATGTATGTAGAATGAGCTTTTCAGTGAAGAGCAGCCAGGCACATTTTAGCAAGTTTTACTTGTACGTGGAGTTGGAAACACTTTTCAGGCTCAGTACTGGACTCAAAACATGCAGCCCTGATGTCTCTCATGATAGCAGGTGGTTAAGTAGAAATTCGCTGCTCGGCTGACCCAGCAGGACCAAACGTATGCTAAAAATGTTCGTAGAATGAGATTTTCAGTGAAGAGCAGCCAGGCACATTTTAGCAAGTTTTACTTGTAAGTGGGGTTGGAAACGCTTTTCAGGCTCAATACTGGGCTCAAAAGATGCAGCCCTGATGTCTCTCATGATAGCAGGTGGTTAAGTAGAAATTCGCTGCTCGGCTGACCCTGCAGGATCAAACGTATGCTAAAAATGTTCGTAGAATGAGCTTTTCAGTGAAGAGCAGCCAGGCACATTTTAGCAAGTTTTACTTGTAAGTGGGGATAGAAACGCTTTTTAGGCTCAGTACTGGGCTCAAAAGATGCAGCCCTGCTGTCTCTCATGATAGCAGGTGGTTAAGTAGAAATTCGCTGCTCGGTTGACCCTGCAGGATCAAACGTATGCTAAAAATGTTCGTAGAATGAGATTTTCAGTGAAGAGCAGCCAGGCACATTTTAGCAAGTTTTACTTGTAAGTGGGGTTGGAAACGCTTTTCAGGCTCAATACTGGGCTCAAAAGATGCAGCCCTGATGTCTCTCATGATAGCAGGTGGTTAAGTAGAAATTCGCTGCTCGGCTGACCCAGCAGGAGCAAACGTATGCTAAAAATGTTCGTAGAATGAGCTTTTCAGTGAAGAGCAGCCAGGCACATTTTAGCAAGTTTTACTTGTAAATGGCTGTGGAAACGCTTTTCAGGCTCAGTACTGGGCTCAAAACATGCAGCCCTGATGTCTCTCATGATAGCAGGTGGTTAAGTAGAAATTCGCTGCTCGGCTGACCCTGCAGGAGCAAACGTATGCTAAAAATGTTCGTAGAATGAGCTTTTCAGTGAAGAGCAGCCAGGCACATTTTAGCAAGTTTTACTTGTAAGTGGGGTTGGAAACGCTTTTCAGGCTCAGTACTGGGCTCAAAAGATGCAGTCCTGATGTCTCTCATGATAGGAGGTGGTTAAGTAGAAATTCGCTGCTCGGCTGACCCTGCAGGAGCAAACGTATGCTAAAAATGTTCGTAGAATGAGATTTTCAGTGAAGAGCAGCCAGGCACATTTTAGCAAGTTTTACTTGTAAGTGGGGTTGGAAACGCTTTTCAGGCTCAATACTGGGCTCAAAAGATGCAGCCCTGATGTCTCTCATGATAGCAGGTGGTTAAGTAGAAATTCGCTGCTCGGCTGACCCTGCAGGAGCAAACGTATGCTAAAATTTTTCGTAGAATGAGATTTTCAGTGAAGAGCAGCCAGGCACATTTTAGCAAGTTTTACTTGTAAGTGGGGTTGGAAACGCTTTTCAGGCTCAATACTGGGCTCAAAAGATGCAGCCCTGATGTCTCTCATGATAGCAGGTGGTTAAGTAGAAATTCGCTGCTCGGCTGATCCAGCAGGAGCAAACATATGCGAAAAATGTATGTAGAATGAGCTTTTCAGTGAAGAGCAGCCAGGCACATTTTAGCAAGTTTTACTTGTACGTGGAGTTGGAAACGCTTTTCAGGCTCAGTACTGGACTCAAAACATGCAGCCCTGATGTCTCTCATGATAGCAGGTGGTTAAGTAGAAATTTGCTGCTCGGCTGACCCAGCAGGACCAAACGTATGCTAAAAATGTTGGTAGAATGAGATTTTCAGTGAAGAGCAGCCAGGCACATTTTAGCAAGTTTTACTTGTAAGTGGAGTTGGAAACGCTTTTCAGGCTCAATACTGGGCTCAAAAGATGCAGCCCTGATGTCTCTCATGATAGAAGGTGGTTAAGTAGAAATTCGCTGCTCGGCTGACCCTGCAGGAGCAAACTTATGCTAAAAATGTTCGTAGAATGAGATTTTCAGTGAAGAGCAGCAAGGCACATTTGAGCAAGTTTTACTTGTAAGTGGGCTTGGAAACGCTTTTCAGGCTCAATACTGGGCTCAAAAGATGCAGCCCTGATGTCTCTCATGATAGCAGGTGGTTAAGTAGAAATTCGCTGCTCGGCTGACCCTGCAGGAGCAAACGTATGTGAAAAATGTTCATAGAATGAGATTTTCAGTGAAGAGCAGCCAGGCACATTTTAGCAAGTTTTACTTGTACGTGGAGTTGGAAACGCTTTTCAGGCTCCGTACTGGGCTCAAAACATGCAGCCCTGATGTCTCTCATGATCGCAGGTGGTTAAGTAGAAATTCGCTGCTCGGCTGACCCAGCAGGACCAAACGTATGCTAAAAATGTTCGTAGAATGAGATTTTCAGTGAAGAGCAGCCAGGCACATTTTAGCAAGTTTTACTTGTAAGTGGGGTTGGAAACGCTTTTCAGGCTCAGTACTGGGCTCAAAACATGCAGCCCTGATGTCTCTCATGATAGGAGGTGGTAAAGTAGAAATTCGCTGCTCGGCTGACCCTGCAGGAGCAAACGTATGCTAAAAATGTTCGTAGAATGAGATTTTCAGTGAAGAGCAGCCAGGCACATTTTAGCAAGTTTCACTTGTAAGTGGGGGTTGGAAACGCTTTTCAGGCTCAGTACTGGGCTCAAAAGATGCAGCCCTGATGTCTCTCATGATAGCAGGTGGTTAAGTAGAAATTCGCTGCTCGGCTGACCCTGCAGGAGCAAACGTATGCGAAAAATGTTCGTAGAATGAGATTTTCAGTGAAGAGCAGCCAGGCACATTTTAGCAAGTTTTACTTGTAAGTGGGGATGGAAATGCTTTTCAGGCTCAGTACTGGGCTCAAAACATGCAGCACTGATGTCTCTCATGATAGCAGGTGGTTAAGTAGAAATTCACTGCTCGGCTGACCCTGCAGGAGCAAACGTATGCTAAAAATGTTCGTAGAATGAGATTTTCAGTGAAGAGCAACCAGGCACATTTTAGCAAGTTTTACTTGTAAGTGGGGTTGGAAACGCTTTTCAGGCTCAATACTGGGCTTAAAAGATGCAGCCCTGATATCTCTCATGATAGCAGGTGGTCAAGTGGAAATTCGTTGCTCGGCTGACCCAGCAGGAGCAAACGTATGCGAAAAATGTTCTAGAATGAGTTTTTCAGTGAAGAGCAGCCAGGCACATTTTAGCAAGTTTTACTTGTAAGTGGGGATGGAAACGCTTTTCAGGCTCAGTACTGGGCTCAAAAGATGCAGCCCTGATGTCTCTCATGATTAGCAGGTGGTTAAGTAGAAATTCGCTGCTCGGCTGACCCAGCAGGAGCAAACGTATGCTAAAAATGTTCGTAGAATGAGTTTTTCAGTGAAGAGCAGCCAGGCACATTTTAGCAAGTTTTTCTTGTAAGTGGGGATGGAAACGCTTTTCAGACTCAGTACTGGGCTCAAAAGATGCAGCCCTGATGTCTCTCATGATTAGCAGGTGGTTAAGTAGAAATTCGCTGCTCGGCTGACCCAGCAGGAGCAAACGTATGCTAAAAATGTTCGTAGAATGAGATTTTCAGTGAAGAGCAGCCAGGCACATTTTAGCAAGTTTTTCTTGTAAGTGGGGATGGAAACGCTTTTCAGGCTCAGTACTGGGCTCAAAAGATGCAGCCCTGATGTCTCTCATGATTAGCAGGTGGTTAAGTAGAAATTCGCTGCTCGGCTGACCCAGCAGGAGCAAACGTATGCTAAAAATGTTCGTAGAATGAGATTTTCAGTGAAGAGCAGCCAGGCACATTTTAGCAAGTTTCACTTGTAAGTGGGGGTTGGAAACGCTTTTCAGGCTCAGTACTGGGCTCAAAAGATGCAGCCCTGATGTCTCTCATGATAGCAGGTGGTTAAGTAGAAATTCGCTGCTCGGCTGACCCTGCAGGAGCAAACGTATGCGAAAAATGTTCGTAGAATGAGATTTTCAGTGAAGAGCAGCCAGGCACATTTTAGCAAGTTTTACTTGTAAGTGGGGATGGAAATGCTTTTCAGGCTCAGTACTGGGCTCAAAACATGCAGCACTGATGTCTCTCATGATAGCAGGTGGTTAAGTAGAAATTCACTGCTCGGCTGACCCTGCAGGAGCAAACGTATGCTAAAAATGTTCGTAGAATGAGATTTTCAGTGAAGAGCAACCAGGCACATTTTAGCAAGTTTTACTTGTAAGTGGGGTTGGAAACGCTTTTCAGGCTCAATACTGGGCTTAAAAGATGCAGCCCTGATATCTCTCATGATAGCAGGTGGTCAAGTGGAAATTCGTTGCTCGGCTGACCCAGCAGGAGCAAACGTATGCGAAAAATGTTCTAGAATGAGTTTTTCAGTGAAGAGCAGCCAGGCACATTTTAGCAAGTTTTACTTGTAAGTGGGGATGGAAACGCTTTTCAGGCTCAGTACTGGGCTCAAAAGATGCAGCCCTGATGTCTCTCATGATTAGCAGGTGGTTAAGTAGAAATTCGCTGCTCGGCTGACCCAGCAGGAGCAAACGTATGCTAAAAATGTTCGTAGAATGAGTTTTTCAGTGAAGAGCAGCCAGGCACATTTTAGCAAGTTTTTCTTGTAAGTGGGGATGGAAACGCTTTTCAGACTCAGTACTGGGCTCAAAAGATGCAGCCCTGATGTCTCTCATGATTAGCAGGTGGTTAAGTAGAAATTCGCTGCTCGGCTGACCCAGCAGGAGCAAACGTATGCTAAAAATGTTCGTAGAATGAGATTTTCAGTGAAGAGCAGCCAGGCACATTTTAGCAAGTTTCACTTGTAAGTGGGGGTTGGAAACGCTTTTCAGGCTCAGTACTGGGCTCAAAAGATGCAGCCCTGATGTCTCTCATGATAGCAGGTGGTTAAGTAGAAATTCGCTGCTCGGCTGACCCTGCAGGAGCAAACGTATGCGAAAAATGTTCGTAGAATGAGATTTTCAGTGAAGAGCAGCCAGGCACATTTTAGCAAGTTTTACTTGTAAGTGGGGATGGAAATGCTTTTCAGGCTCAGTACTGGGCTCAAAACATGCAGCACTGATGTCTCTCATGATAGCAGGTGGTTAAGTAGAAATTCACTGCTCGGCTGACCCTGCAGGAGCAAACGTATGCTAAAAATGTTCGTAGAATGAGATTTTCAGTGAAGAGCAACCAGGCACATTTTAGCAAGTTTTACTTGTAAGTGGGGTTGGAAACGCTTTTCAGGCTCAATACTGGGCTTAAAAGATGCAGCCCTGATATCTCTCATGATAGCAGGTGGTCAAGTGGAAATTCGTTGCTCGGCTGACCCAGCAGGAGCAAACGTATGCGAAAAATGTTCTAGAATGAGTTTTTCAGTGAAGAGCAGCCAGGCACATTTTAGCAAGTTTTACTTGTAAGTGGGGATGGAAACGCTTTTCAGGCTCAGTACTGGGCTCAAAAGATGCAGCCCTGATGTCTCTCATGATTAGCAGGTGGTTAAGTAGAAATTCGCTGCTCGGCTGACCCAGCAGGAGCAAACGTATGCTAAAAATGTTCGTAGAATGAGTTTTTCAGTGAAGAGCAGCCAGGCACATTTTAGCAAGTTTTTCTTGTAAGTGGGGATGGAAACGCTTTTCAGACTCAGTACTGGGCTCAAAAGATGCAGCCCTGATGTCTCTCATGATTAGCAGGTGGTTAAGTAGAAATTCGCTGCTCGGCTGACCCAGCAGGAGCAAACGTATGCTAAAAATGTTCGTAGAATGAGATTTTCAGTGAAGAGCAGCCAGGCACATTTTAGCAAGTTTTTCTTGTAAGTGGGGATGGAAACGCTTTTCAGGCTCAGTACTGGGCTCAAAAGATGCAGCCCTGATGTCTCTCATGATTAGCAGGTGGTTAAGTAGAAATTCGCTGCTCGGCTGACCCAGCAGGAGCAAACGTATGCTAAAAATGTTCGTAGAATGAGATTTTCAGTGAAGAGCAGCCAGGCACATTTTAGCAAGTTTCACTTGTAAGTGGGGGTTGGAAACGCTTTTCAGGCTCAGTACTGGGCTCAAAAGATGCAGCCCTGATGTCTCTCATGATAGCAGGTGGTTAAGTAGAAATTCGCTGCTCGGCTGACCCTGCAGGAGCAAACGTATGCGAAAAATGTTCGTAGAATGAGATTTTCAGTGAAGAGCAGCCAGGCACATTTTAGCAAGTTTTACTTGTAAGTGGGGATGGAAATGCTTTTCAGGCTCAGTACTGGGCTCAAAACATGCAGCACTGATGTCTCTCATGATAGCAGGTGGTTAAGTAGAAATTCACTGCTCGGCTGACCCTGCAGGAGCAAACGTATGCTAAAAATGTTCGTAGAATGAGATTTTCAGTGAAGAGCAACCAGGCACATTTTAGCAAGTTTTACTTGTAAGTGGGGTTGGAAACGCTTTTCAGGCTCAATACTGGGCTTAAAAGATGCAGCCCTGATATCTCTCATGATAGCAGGTGGTCAAGTGGAAATTCGTTGCTCGGCTGACCCAGCAGGAGCAAACGTATGCGAAAAATGTTCTAGAATGAGTTTTTCAGTGAAGAGCAGCCAGGCACATTTTAGCAAGTTTTACTTGTAAGTGGGGATGGAAACGCTTTTCAGGCTCAGTACTGGGCTCAAAAGATGCAGCCCTGATGTCTCTCATGATTAGCAGGTGGTTAAGTAGAAATTCGCTGCTCGGCTGACCCAGCAGGAGCAAACGTATGCTAAAAATGTTCGTAGAATGAGTTTTTCAGTGAAGAGCAGCCAGGCACATTTTAGCAAGTTTTTCTTGTAAGTGGGGATGGAAACGCTTTTCAGACTCAGTACTGGGCTCAAAAGATGCAGCCCTGATGTCTCTCATGATTAGCAGGTGGTTAAGTAGAAATTCGCTGCTCGGCTGACCCAGCAGGAGCAAACGTATGCTAAAAATGTTCGTAGAATGAGATTTTCAGTGAAGAGCAGCCAGGCACATTTTAGCAAGTTTTGCATGTAAGTGGGGATAGAAACGCTTTTTAGGCTCAGTACTGGGCTCAAAAGATGCAGCCCTGATGTCTCTCATGATAGCAGGTGGTTAAGTAGAAATTCGCTGCTCGGCTGACCCTGCAGGAGCAAACGTATGCTAAAAATGTTCGTAGAATGAGATTTTCAGTGAAGAGCAGCCAGGTACATTTTAGCAAGTTTTACTTGTAAGTGGGGTTGGAAACGCTTTTCAGGCTCAATACTGGGCTCAAAAGATGCAGCCCTGATGTCTCTCATGATAGCAGGTGGTTAAGTAGAAATTCGCTGGTCGGCTGACCCTGCAGGAGCAAACGTAAGCTAAAAATGTTCGTAGAATGAGATTTTCAGTGAAGAGCAGCCAGGCACATTTTAGCAAGTTTTACTTGTAAGTGGGGTTGGAAACGCTTTTCAGGCTCAATACTGGGCTCAAAAGATGCAGCCATGATGTCTCTCATGATAGCAGGTGGTTAAGTAGAAATCCGCTGCTCGGCTGATCCAGCAGGAGCAAACATATGCGAAAAATGTACGTAGAATGAGCTTTTCAGTGAAGAGCAGCCAGGCACATTTTAGCAAGTTTTACTTGTACGTGGAGTTGGAAACGCTTTTCAGGCTCAGTACTGGGCTCAAAACATGCAGCCCTGATGTCTCTCATGATAGCAGGTGGTTAAGTAGAAATTCGCTGCTCGGCTGACCCTGCAGGAGCAAACGTATGCTAAAAATGTTCGTAGAATGAGATTTTCAGTGAGGAGCAGCCAGGCCCATTTTAGCAAGTTTTACTTGTACGTGGAGTTGGAAACGCTTTTCAGGCTCAGTACTGGGCTCAAAACATGCAGCCCTGATGTCTCTCATGATAGCAGGTGGTTAAGTAGAAATTCGCTGCTCGGCTGACCCAGCAGGAGCAAACGTATGCGAAAAATGTTCGTAGAATGAGATTTTCAGTGAAGAGCAGCCATGCACATTTTAGCAAGTTTTACTTGTAAGTGGGGATGGAAATGCTTTTCAGGCTCAGTACTGGGCTCAAAACATGCAGCCCTGATGTCTCTCATGATAGCAGGTGGTTAAGTAGAAATTCGTTGCTCGGCTGATCCAGCAGGAGCAAACATATGCTAAAAATGTACGTAGAATGAGATTTTCAGGGAAGAGCAGCCAGGCACATTTTTAGCAAGTTTTACTTGTAAGTGGGGTTGGAAACGCTTTTCAGGCTCAATACTGGGCTCAAAAGATGCAGCCCTGATGTCTCTCATGATAGCAGGTGGTTAAGTAGAAATTCGCTGCTCGGCTGACCCGGCAGGAACAAATGTATGCCAAAAATGTACGTAGAATGAGATTTTCAGTGAATAGCAGCCAGGCACATTTTAGCAAGTTTTACTTGTAAGTGGGGATGGAAACGCTTTTTAGGCTAAGTACTGGGCTCAAAAGATGCAGCCCTGATGTCTCTCGTGATAGCTGGTGGTTAAGTAGAAATTTGCTGCTCGGCTGACCCTGCAGGAGCAAACGTATGCTAAAAATGTTCGTAGAATGAGATTTTCAGTGAAGAGCAGCCAGGCACATTTTAGCAAGTTTTACTTGTAAGTGGGGTTGGAAACGCTTTTCAGGCTCAATACTGGGCTTAAAAGATGCAGCCCTGATGTCTCTCATGATAGCAGGTGGTTAAGTAGAAATTCGTTGCTCGGCTGACCCAGCAGGAGCAAACGTATGCTAAAAATGTTCTAGGATGAGTTTTTCAGTGAAGAGCAGCCAGGCACATTTTAGCAAGTTTTACTTGTAAGTGGGGATGGAAATGCTTTTCAGGCTCAGTACTGGGCTCAAAAGAAGCAGCCCTGATGTCTCTCATGATTAGCAGGTGGTTAAGTAGAAATTCGCTGCTCGGCTGACCCAGCAGGAGCAAACGTATGCTAAAAATGTTCGTAGAATGAGATTTTCAGTGAAGAGCAGCCAGGCACATTTTAGCAAGTTTTGCTTGTAAGTGGGGATAGAAACGCTTTTTAGGCTCAGTACTGGGCTCAAAAGATGCAGCCCTGATGTCTCTCATGATAGCAGGTGGTTAAGTAGAAATTCGCTGCTCGGTTGACCCTGCAGGATCAAACGTATGCTAAAAATGTTCGTAGAATGAGCTTTTCAGTGAAGAGCAGCCAGGCACATTTTAGCAAGTTTTACTTGTAAGTGGGGATAGAAACGCTTTTTAGGCTCAGTACTGGGCTCAAAAGATGCAGCCCTGATGTCTCTCATGATAGCAGGTGGTTAAGTAGAAATTCGCTGCTCGGTTGACCCTGCAGGATCAAACGTATGCTAAAAATGTTCGTAGATGAGATTTTCAGTGAAGAGCAGCCAGGCACATTTTAGCAAGTTTTACTTGTAAGTGGGGTTGGAAACGCTTTTCAGGCTCAATACTGGGCTCAAAAGATGCAGCCCTGATGTCTCTCATGATAGCAGGTGGTTAAGTAGAAATTCGCTGCTCGGCTGACCCAGCAGGAGCAAACGTATGCTAAAAATGTTCGTAGAATGAGCTTTTCAGTGAAGAGCAGCCAGGCACATTTTAGCAAGTTTTACTTGTAAATGGCTGTGGAAACGCTTTTCAGGCTCAGTACTGGGCTCAAAACATGCAGCCCTGATGTCTCTCATGATAGCAGGTGGTTAAGTAGAAATTCGCTGCTCGGCTGACCCTGCAGGAGCAAACGTATGCTAAAAATGTTCGTAGAATGAGCTTTTCAGTGAAGAGCAGCCAGGCACATTTTAGCAAGTTTTACTTGTAAGTGGGGTTGGAAACGCTTTTCAGGCTCAGTACTGGGCTCAAAAGATGCAGTCCTGATGTCTCTCATGATAGGAGGTGGTTAAGTAGAAATTCGCTGCTCGGCTGACCCTGCAGGAGCAAACGTATGCTAAAAATGTTCGTAGAATGAGATTTTCAGTGAAGAGCAACCAGGCACATTTTAGCAAGTTTTACTTGTAAGTGGGGTTGGAAACGCTTTTCAGGCTCAATACTGGGCTTAAAAGATGCAGCCCTGATATCTCTCATGATAGCAGGTGGTCAAGTGGAAATTCGTTGCTCGGCTGACCCAGCAGGAGCAAACGTATGCGAAAAATGTTCTAGAATGAGTTTTTCAGTGAAGAGCAGCCAGGCACATTTTAGCAAGTTTTACTTGTAAGTGGGGATGGAAACGCTTTTCAGGCTCAGTACTGGGCTCAAAAGATGCAGCCCTGATGTCTCTCATGATTAGCAGGTGGTTAAGTAGAAATTCGCTGCTCGGCTGACCCAGCAGGAGCAAACGTATGCTAAAAATGTTCGTAGAATGAGTTTTTCAGTGAAGAGCAGCCAGGCACATTTTAGCAAGTTTTTCTTGTAAGTGGGGATGGAAACGCTTTTCAGACTCAGTACTGGGCTCAAAAGATGCAGCCCTGATGTCTCTCATGATTAGCAGGTGGTTAAGTAGAAATTCGCTGCTCGGCTGACCCAGCAGGAGCAAACGTATGCTAAAAATGTTCGTAGAATGAGATTTTCAGTGAAGAGCAGCCAGGCACATTTTAGCAAGTTTTGCATGTAAGTGGGGATAGAAACGCTTTTTAGGCTCAGTACTGGGCTCAAAAGATGCAGCCCTGATGTCTCTCATGATAGCAGGTGGTTAAGTAGAAATTCGCTGCTCGGCTGACCCTGCAGGAGCAAACGTATGCTAAAAATGTTCGTAGAATGAGATTTTCAGTGAAGAGCAGCCAGGTACATTTTAGCAAGTTTTACTTGTAAGTGGGGTTGGAAACGCTTTTCAGGCTCAATACTGGGCTCAAAAGATGCAGCCCTGATGTCTCTCATGATAGCAGGTGGTTAAGTAGAAATTCGCTGGTCGGCTGACCCTGCAGGAGCAAACGTAAGCTAAAAATGTTCGTAGAATGAGATTTTCAGTGAAGAGCAGCCAGGCACATTTTAGCAAGTTTTACTTGTAAGTGGGGTTGGAAACGCTTTTCAGGCTCAATACTGGGCTCAAAAGATGCAGCCATGATGTCTCTCATGATAGCAGGTGGTTAAGTAGAAATCCGCTGCTCGGCTGATCCAGCAGGAGCAAACATATGCGAAAAATGTACGTAGAATGAGCTTTTCAGTGAAGAGCAGCCAGGCACATTTTAGCAAGTTTTACTTGTACGTGGAGTTGGAAACGCTTTTCAGGCTCAGTACTGGGCTCAAAACATGCAGCCCTGATGTCTCTCATGATAGCAGGTGGTTAAGTAGAAATTCGCTGCTCGGCTGACCCTGCAGGAGCAAACGTATGCTAAAAATGTTCGTAGAATGAGATTTTCAGTGAGGAGCAGCCAGGCCCATTTTAGCAAGTTTTACTTGTACGTGGAGTTGGAAACGCTTTTCAGGCTCAGTACTGGGCTCAAAACATGCAGCCCTGATGTCTCTCATGATAGCAGGTGGTTAAGTAGAAATTCGCTGCTCGGCTGACCCAGCAGGAGCAAACGTATGCGAAAAATGTTCGTAGAATGAGATTTTCAGTGAAGAGCAGCCATGCACATTTTAGCAAGTTTTACTTGTAAGTGGGGATGGAAATGCTTTTCAGGCTCAGTACTGGGCTCAAAACATGCAGCCCTGATGTCTCTCATGATAGCAGGTGGTTAAGTAGAAATTCGTTGCTCGGCTGATCCAGCAGGAGCAAACATATGCTAAAAATGTACGTAGAATGAGATTTTCAGGGAAGAGCAGCCAGGCACATTTTTAGCAAGTTTTACTTGTAAGTGGGGTTGGAAACGCTTTTCAGGCTCAATACTGGGCTCAAAAGATGCAGCCCTGATGTCTCTCATGATAGCAGGTGGTTAAGTAGAAATTCGCTGCTCGGCTGACCCGGCAGGAACAAATGTATGCCAAAAATGTACGTAGAATGAGATTTTCAGTGAATAGCAGCCAGGCACATTTTAGCAAGTTTTACTTGTAAGTGGGGATGGAAACGCTTTTTAGGCTAAGTACTGGGCTCAAAAGATGCAGCCCTGATGTCTCTCGTGATAGCTGGTGGTTAAGTAGAAATTTGCTGCTCGGCTGACCCTGCAGGAGCAAACGTATGCTAAAAATGTTCGTAGAATGAGATTTTCAGTGAAGAGCAGCCAGGCACATTTTAGCAAGTTTTACTTGTAAGTGGGGTTGGAAACGCTTTTCAGGCTCAATACTGGGCTTAAAAGATGCAGCCCTGATGTCTCTCATGATAGCAGGTGGTTAAGTAGAAATTCGTTGCTCGGCTGACCCAGCAGGAGCAAACGTATGCTAAAAATGTTCTAGGATGAGTTTTTCAGTGAAGAGCAGCCAGGCACATTTTAGCAAGTTTTACTTGTAAGTGGGGATGGAAATGCTTTTCAGGCTCAGTACTGGGCTCAAAAGAAGCAGCCCTGATGTCTCTCATGATTAGCAGGTGGTTAAGTAGAAATTCGCTGCTCGGCTGACCCAGCAGGAGCAAACGTATGCTAAAAATGTTCGTAGAATGAGATTTTCAGTGAAGAGCAGCCAGGCACATTTTAGCAAGTTTTGCTTGTAAGTGGGGATAGAAACGCTTTTTAGGCTCAGTACTGGGCTCAAAAGATGCAGCCCTGATGTCTCTCATGATAGCAGGTGGTTAAGTAGAAATTCGCTGCTCGGTTGACCCTGCAGGATCAAACGTATGCTAAAAATGTTCGTAGAATGAGCTTTTCAGTGAAGAGCAGCCAGGCACATTTTAGCAAGTTTTACTTGTAAGTGGGGATAGAAACGCTTTTTAGGCTCAGTACTGGGCTCAAAAGATGCAGCCCTGATGTCTCTCATGATAGCAGGTGGTTAAGTAGAAATTCGCTGCTCGGTTGACCCTGCAGGATCAAACGTATGCTAAAAATGTTCGTAGATGAGATTTTCAGTGAAGAGCAGCCAGGCACATTTTAGCAAGTTTTACTTGTAAGTGGGGTTGGAAACGCTTTTCAGGCTCAATACTGGGCTCAAAAGATGCAGCCCTGATGTCTCTCATGATAGCAGGTGGTTAAGTAGAAATTCGCTGCTCGGCTGACCCAGCAGGAGCAAACGTATGCTAAAAATGTTCGTAGAATGAGCTTTTCAGTGAAGAGCAGCCAGGCACATTTTAGCAAGTTTTACTTGTAAATGGCTGTGGAAACGCTTTTCAGGCTCAGTACTGGGCTCAAAACATGCAGCCCTGATGTCTCTCATGATAGCAGGTGGTTAAGTAGAAATTCGCTGCTCGGCTGACCCTGCAGGAGCAAACGTATGCTAAAAATGTTCGTAGAATGAGCTTTTCAGTGAAGAGCAGCCAGGCACATTTTAGCAAGTTTTACTTGTAAGTGGGGTTGGAAACGCTTTTCAGGCTCAGTACTGGGCTCAAAAGATGCAGTCCTGATGTCTCTCATGATAGGAGGTGGTTAAGTAGAAATTCGCTGCTCGGCTGACCCTGCAGGAGCAAACGTATGCTAAAAATGTTCGTAGAATGAGATTTTCAGTGAAGAGCAGCCAGGCACATTTTAGCAAGTTTTACTTGTAAGTGGTGTTGGAAACGCTTTTCAGGCTCAATACTGGGCTCAAAAGATGCAGCCCTGATGTCTCTCATGATAGCAGGTGGTTAAGTAGAAATTCGCTGCTCGGCTGACCCTGCAGGAGCAAACGTATGCTAAAAATGTTCGTAGAATGAGATTTTCAGTGAAGAGCAGCCAGGCACATTTTAGCAAGTTTTACTTGTAAGTGGGGTTGGAAACGCTTTTCAGGCTCAATACTGGGCTCAAAAGATGCAGCCCTGATGTCTCTCATGATAGCAGGTGGTTAAGTAGAAATTCGCTGCTCGGCTGACCCTGCAGGATCAAACGTATGCTAAAAATGTTCGTAGAATGAGCTTTTCAGTGAAGAGCAGCCAGGCACATTTTAGCAAGTTTTACTTGTAAGTGGGGATAGAAACGCTTTTTAGGCTCAGTACTGGGCTCAAAAGATGCAGCCCTGATGTCTCTCATGATAGCAGGTGGTTAAGTAGAAATTCGCTGCTCGGTTGACCCTGCAGGATCAAACGTATGCTAAAAATGTTCGTAGAATGAGATTTTCAGTGAAGAGCAGCCAGGCACATTTTAGCAAGTTTTACTTGTAAGTGGGGTTGGAAACGCTTTTCAGGCTCAATACTGGGCTCAAAAGATGCAGCCCTGATGTCTCTCATGATAGCAGGTGGTTAAGTAGAAATTCGCTGCTCGGCTGACCCAGCAGGAGCAAACGTATGCTATAAATGTTCGTAGAATTAGCTTTTCAGTGAAGAGCAGCCAGGCACATTTTAGCAAGTTTTACTTGTAAATGGCTGTGGAAACGCTTTTCAGGCTCAGTACTGGGCTCAAAACATGCAGCCCTGATGTCTCTCATGATAGCAGGTGGTTAAGTAGAAATTCGCTGCTCGGCTGACCCTGCAGGAGCAAACGTATGCTAAAAATGTTCGTAGAATGAGCTTTTCAGTGAAGAGCAGCCAGGCACATTTTAGCAAGTTTTACTTGTAAGTGGGAATGGAAACGCTTTTCAGGCTCAATACTGGGCTCAAAAGATGCAGCCCTGATGTCTCTCATGATAGCAGGTGGTTAAGTAGAAATTTGCTGCTCGGCTGACCCTGCAGGAGCAAACGTATGCTAAAAATTTTCGTAGAATGAGATTTTCAGTGAAGAGCAGCCAGGCACATTTTAGCAAGTTTTACTTGTAAGTGGGGTTGGAAACGCTTTTCAGGCTCAATACTGGGCTCAAAAGATGCAGCCCTGATGTCTCTCATGATAGCAGGTGGTTAAGCAGAAATTCGCTGCTCGGCTGATCCAGCAGGAGCAAACATATGCGAAAAATGTATGTAGAATGAGCTTTTCAGTGAAGAGCAGCCAGGCACATTTTAGCAAGTTTTACTTGTACGTGGAGTTGGAAACGCTTTTCAGGCTCAGTACTGGACTCAAAACATGCAGCCCTGATGTCTCTCATGATAGCAGGTGGTTAAGTAGAAATTCGCTGCTCGGCTGACCCAGCAGGACCAAACGTATGCTAAAAATGTTGGTAGAATGAGATTTTCAGTGAAGAGCAGCCAGGCACATTTTAGCAAGTTTTACTTGTAAGTGGAGTTGGAAACGCTTTTCAGGCTCAATACTGGGCTCAAAAGATGCAGCCCTGATGTCTCTCATGATAGCAGGTGGTTAAGTAGAAATTCGCTGCTCGGCTGACCCTGCAGGAGCAAACTTATGCTAAAAATGTTCGTAGAATGAGATTTTCAGTGAAGAGCAGCAAGGCACATTTGAGCAAGTTTTACTTGTAAGTGGGCTTGGAAACGCTTTTCAGGCTCAATACTGGGCTCAAAAGATGCAGCCCTGATGTCTCTCATGATAGCAGGTGGTTAAGTAGAAATTCGCTGCTCGGCTGACCCTGCAGGAGCAAACGTATGTGAAAAATGTTCATAGAATGAGATTTTCAGTGAAGAGCAGCCAGGCACATTTTAGCAAGTTTTACTTGTACGTGGAGTTGGAAACGCTTTTCAGGCTCCGTACTGGGCTCAAAAGATGCAGCCCTGATGTCTCTCATGATAGCAGGTGGTTAAGTAGAAATTTGCTGCTCGGCTGACCCTGCAGGAGCAAACGTATGCTAAAAATGTTCGTAGAATGAGATTTTCAGTGAAGAGCAGCCAGGCACATTTTAGCAAGTTTTACTTGTAAGTGGTGTTGGAAACGCTTTTCAGGCTCAATACTGGGCTCAAAAGATGCAGCCCTGATGTCTCTCATGATAGCAGGTGGTTAAGTAGAAATTCGCTGCTCGGCTGACCCTGCAGGAGCAAACGTATGCTAAAAATGTTCGTAGAATGAGATTTTCAGTGAAGAGCAGCCAGGCACATTTTAGCAAGTTTTACTTGTAAGTGGGGTTGGAAACGCTTTTCAGGCTCAATACTGGGCTCAAAAGATGCAGCCCTGATGTCTCTCATGATAGCAGGTGGTTAAGTAGAAATTCGCTGGTCGGCTGACCCTGCAGGAGCAAACGTAAGCTAAAAATGTTCGTAGAATGAGATTTTCAGTGAAGAGCAGCCAGGCACATTTTAGCAAGTTTTACTTGTAAGTGGGGTTGGAAACGCTTTTCAGGCTCAATACTGGGCTCAAAAGATGCAGCCATGATGTCTCTCATGATAGCAGGTGGTTAAGTAGAAATCCGCTGCTCGGCTGATCCAGCAGGAGCAAACATATGCGAAAAATGTACGTAGAATGAGCTTTTCAGTGAAGAGCAGCCAGGCACATTTTAGCAAGTTTTACTTGTACGTGGAGTTGGAAACGCTTTTCAGGCTCAGTACTGGGCTCAAAACATGCAGCCCTGATGTCTCTCATGATAGCAGGTGGTTAAGTAGAAATTCGCTGCTCGGCTGACCCTGCAGGAGCAAACGTATGCTAAAAATGTTCGTAGAATGAGATTTTCAGTGAGGAGCAGCCAGGCCCATTTTAGCAAGTTTTACTTGTACGTGGAGTTGGAAACGCTTTTCAGGCTCAGTACTGGGCTCAAAACATGCAGCCCTGATGTCTCTCATGATAGCAGGTGGTTAAGTAGAAATTCGCTGCTCGGCTGACCCAGCAGGAGCAAACGTATGCGAAAAATGTTCGTAGAATGAGATTTTCAGTGAAGAGCAGCCATGCACATTTTAGCAAGTTTTACTTGTAAGTGGGGATGGAAATGCTTTTCAGGCTCAGTACTGGGCTCAAAACATGCAGCCCTGATGTCTCTCATGATAGCAGGTGGTTAAGTAGAAATTCGCTGCTCGGCTGATCCAGCAGGAGCAAACATATGCTAAAAATGTACGTAGAATGAGATTTTCAGGGAAGAGCAGCCAGGCACATTTTTAGCAAGTTTTACTTGTAAGTGGGGTTGGAAACGCTTTTCAGGCTCAATACTGGGCTCAAAAGATGCAGCCCTGATGTCTCTCATGATAGCAGGTGGTTAAGTAGAAATTCGCTGCTCGGCTGACCCGGCAGGAACAAATGTATGCCAAAAATGTACGTAGAATGAGATTTTCAGTGAATAGCAGCCAGGCACATTTTAGCAAGTTTTACTTGTAAGTGGGGATGGAAACGCTTTTTAGGCTAAGTACTGGGCTCAAAAGATGCAGCCCTGATGTCTCTCGTGATAGCTGGTGGTTAAGTAGAAATTTGCTGCTCGGCTGACCCTGCAGGAGCAAACGTATGCTAAAAATGTTCGTAGAATGAGATTTTCAGTGAAGAGCAGCCAGGCACATTTTAGCAAGTTTTACTTGTAAGTGGGGTTGGAAACGCTTTTCAGGCTCAATACTGGGCTTAAAAGATGCAGCCCTGATGTCTCTCATGATAGCAGGTGGTTAAGTAGAAATTCGTTGCTCGGCTGACCCAGCAGGAGCAAACGTATGCTAAAAATGTTCTAGGATGAGTTTTTCAGTGAAGAGCAGCCAGGCACATTTTAGCAAGTTTTACTTGTAAGTGGGGATGGAAATGCTTTTCAGGCTCAGTACTGGGCTCAAAAGAAGCAGCCCTGATGTCTCTCATGATTAGCAGGTGGTTAAGTAGAAATTCGCTGCTCGGCTGACCCAGCAGGAGCAAACGTATGCTAAAAATGTTCGTAGAATGAGCTTTTCAGTGAAGAGCAGCCAGGCACATTTTAGCAAGTTTTACTTGTAAATGGCTGTGGAAACGCTTTTCAGGCTCAGTACTGGGCTCAAAACATGCAGCCCTGATGTCTCTCATGATAGCAGGTGGTTAAGTAGAAATTCGCTGCTCGGCTGACCCTGCAGGAGCAAACGTATGCTAAAAATGTTCGTAGAATGAGCTTTTCAGTGAAGAGCAGCCAGGCACATTTTAGCAAGTTTTACTTGTAAGTGGGGTTGGAAACGCTTTTCAGGCTCAGTACTGGGCTCAAAAGATGCAGTCCTGATGTCTCTCATGATAGGAGGTGGTTAAGTAGAAATTCGCTGCTCGGCTGACCCTGCAGGAGCAAACGTATGCTAAAAATGTTCGTAGAATGAGATTTTCAGTGAAGAGCAGCCAGGCACATTTTAGCAAGTTTTACTTGTAAGTGGTGTTGGAAACGCTTTTCAGGCTCAATACTGGGCTCAAAAGATGCAGCCCTGATGTCTCTCATGATAGCAGGTGGTTAAGTAGAAATTCGCTGCTCGGCTGACCCTGCAGGAGCAAACGTATGCTAAAAATGTTCGTAGAATGAGATTTTCAGTGAAGAGCAGCCAGGCACATTTTAGCAAGTTTTACTTGTAAGTGGGGTTGGAAACGCTTTTCAGGCTCAATACTGGGCTCAAAAGATGCAGCCCTGATGTCTCTCATGATAGCAGGTGGTTAAGTAGAAATTCGCTGCTCGGCTGACCCTGCAGGATCAAACGTATGCTAAAAATGTTCGTAGAATGAGCTTTTCAGTGAAGAGCAGCCAGGCACATTTTAGCAAGTTTTACTTGTAAGTGGGGATAGAAACGCTTTTTAGGCTCAGTACTGGGCTCAAAAGATGCAGCCCTGATGTCTCTCATGATAGCAGGTGGTTAAGTAGAAATTCGCTGCTCGGTTGACCCTGCAGGATCAAACGTATGCTAAAAATGTTCGTAGAATGAGATTTTCAGTGAAGAGCAGCCAGGCACATTTTAGCAAGTTTTACTTGTAAGTGGGGTTGGAAACGCTTTTCAGGCTCAATACTGGGCTCAAAAGATGCAGCCCTGATGTCTCTCATGATAGCAGGTGGTTAAGTAGAAATTCGCTGCTCGGCTGACCCAGCAGGAGCAAACGTATGCTATAAATGTTCGTAGAATGAGCTTTTCAGTGAAGAGCAGCCAGGCACATTTTAGCAAGTTTTACTTGTAAATGGCTGTGGAAACGCTTTTCAGGCTCAGTACCGGGCTCAAAACATGCAGCCCTGATGTCTCTCATGATAGCAGGTGGTTAAGTAGAAATTCGCTGCTCGGCTGACCCTGCAGGAGCAAACGTATGCTAAAAATGTTCGTAGAATGAGCTTTTCAGTGAAGAGCAGCCAGGCACATTTTAGCAAGTTTTACTTGTAAGTGGGGTTGGAAACGCTTTTCAGGCTCAATACTGGGCTCAAAAGATGCAGCCCTGATGTCTCTCATGATAGCAGGTGGTTAAGTAGAAATTTGCTGCTCGGCTGACCCTGCAGGAGCAAACGTATGCTAAAAATTTTCGTAGAATGAGATTTTCAGTGAAGAGCAGCCAGGCACATTTTAGCAAGTTTTACTTGTAAGTGGGGTTGGAAACGCTTTTCAGGCTCAATACTGGGCTCAAAAGATGCAGCCCTGATGTCTCTCATGATAGCAGGTGGTTAAGCAGAAATTCGCTGCTCGGCTGATCCAGCAGGAGCAAACATATGCGAAAAATGTATGTAGAATGAGCTTTTCAGTGAAGAGCAGCCAGGCACATTTTAGCAAGTTTTACTTGTACGTGGAGTTGGAAACGCTTTTCAGGCTCAGTACTGGACTCAAAACATGCAGCCCTGATGTCTCTCATGATAGCAGGTGGTTAAGTAGAAATTAGCTGCTCGGCTGACCCAGCAGGACCAAACGTATGCTAAAAATGTTGGTAGAATGAGATTTTCAGTGAAGAGCAGCCAGGCACATTTTAGCAAGTTTTACTTGTAAGTGGAGTTGGAAACGCTTTTCAGGCTCAATACTGGGCTCAAAAGATGCAGCCCTGATGTCTCTCATGATAGCAGGTGGTTAAGTAGAAATTCGCTGCTCGGCTGACCCTGCAGGAGCAAACTTATGCTAAAAATGTTCGTAGAATGAGATTTTCAGTGAAGAGCAGCAAGGCACATTTGAGCAAGTTTTACTTGTAAGTGGGCTTGGAAACGCTTTTCAGGCTCAATACTGGGCTCAAAAGATGCAGCCCTGATGTCTCTCATGATAGCAGGTGGTTAAGTAGAAATTCGCTGCTCGGCTGACCCTGCAGGAGCAAACGTATGTGAAAAATGTTCATAGAATGAGATTTTCAGTGAAGAGCAGCCAGGCACATTTTAGCAAGTTTTACTTGTACGTGGAGTTGGAAACGCTTTTCAGGCTCCGTACTGGGCTCAAAACATGCAGCCCTGATGTCTCTCATGATCGCAGGTGGTTAAGTAGAAATTCGCTGCTCGGCTGACCCAGCAGGACCAAACGTATGCTAAAAATGTTCGTAGAATGAGATTTTCAGTGAAGAGCAGCCAGGCACATTTTAGCAAGTTTTACTTGTAAGTGGGGTTGGAAACGCTTTTCAGGCTCAGTACTGGGCTCAAAACATGCAGCCCTGATGTCTCTCATGATAGGAGGTGGTAAAGTAGAAATTCGCTGCTCGGCTGACCCTGCAGGAGCAAACGTATGCTAAAAATGTTCGTAGAATGAGATTTTCAGTGAAGAGCAGCCAGGCACATTTTAGCAAGTTTCACTTGTAAGTGGGGGTTGGAAACGCTTTTCAGGCTCAGTACTGGGCTCAAAAGATGCAGCCCTGATGTCTCTCATGATAGCAGGTGGTTAAGTAGAAATTCGCTGCTCGGCTGACCCTGCAGGAGCAAACGTATGCGAAAAATGTTCGTAGAATGAGATTTTCAGTGAAGAGCAGCCAGGCACATTTTAGCAAGTTTTACTTGTAAGTGGGGATGGAAATGCTTTTCAGGCTCAGTACTGGGCTCAAAACATGCAGCCCTGATGTCTCTCATGATAGCAGGTGGTTAAGTAGAAATTCACTGCTCGGCTGACCCTGCAGGAGCAAACGTATGCTAAAAATGTTTGTAGAATGAGATTTTCAGTGAAGAGCAGCCAGGCACATTTTAGCAAGTTTTACTTGTAAGTGGGGTTGGAAACGCTTTTCAGGCTCAATACTGGGCTTAAAAGATGCAGCCCTGATGTCTCTCATGATAGCAGGTGGTCAAGTGGAAATTCGTTGCTCGGCTGACCCAGCAGGAGCAAACGTATGAGAAAAATGTTCTAGAATGAGTTTTTCAGTGAAGAGCAGCCAGGCACATTTTAGCAAGTTTTACTTGTAAGTGGGGATGGAAACGCTTTTCAGGCTCAGTACTGGGCTCAAAAGATGCAGCCCTGATGTCTCTCATGATTAGCAGGTGGTTAAGTAGAAATTCGCTGCTCGGCTGACCCAGCAGGAGCAAACGTATGCTAAAAATGTTCGTAGAATGAGTTTTTCAGTGAAGAGCAGCCAGGCACATTTTAGCAAGTTTTACTTGTAAGTGGGGATGGAAACACTTTTCAGGCTCAGTACTGGGCTCAAAAGATGCAGCCCTGATGTCTCTCATGATTAGCAGGTGGTTAAGTAGAAATTCGCTGCTCGGCTGACCCAGTAGGAGCAAACGTATGCTAAAAATGTTCGTAGAATGAGATTTTCAGTGAAGAGCAGCCAGGCACATTTTAGCAAGTTTTTCTTGTAAGTGGGGATAGAAACGCTTTTTAGGCTCAGTACTGGGCTCAAAAGATGCAGCCCTGATGTCTCTCATGATAGCAGGTGGTTAAGTAGAAATTCGCTGCTCGGCTGACCCTGCAGGAGCAAACGTATGCTAAAAATGTTCTTAGAATGAGATTTTCAGTGAAGAGCAGCCAGGCACATTTTAGCAAGTATTACTTGTAAGTGGGGTTGGAAACGCTTTTCAGGCTCAATACTGGGCTCAAAAGATGCAGCCCTGATGTCTCTCATGATAGCAGGTGGTTAAGTAGAAATTTGCTGCTCGGCTGACCCTGCAGGAGCAAACGTATGCTAAAAATGTTCGTAGAATGAGATTTTCAGTGAAGAGCAGCCAGGCACATTTTAGCAAGTTTTACTTGTAAGTGGTGTTGGAAACGCTTTTCAGGCTCAATACTGGGCTCAAAAGATGCAGCCCTGATGTCTCTCATGATAGCAGGTGGTTAAGTAGAAATTCGCTGCTCGGCTGACCCTGCAGGAGCAAACGTATGCTAAAAATGTTCGTAGAATGAGATTTTCAGTGAAGAGCAGCCAGGCACATTTTAGCAAGTTTTACTTGTAAGTGGGGTTGGAAACGCTTTTCAGGCTCAATACTGGGCTCAAAAGATGCAGCCCTGATGTCTCTCATGATAGCAGGTGGTTAAGTAGAAATTCGCTGGTCGGCTGACCCTGCAGGAGCAAACGTAAGCTAAAAATGTTCGTAGAATGAGATTTTCAGTGAAGAGCAGCCAGGCACATTTTAGCAAGTTTTACTTGTAAGTGGGGTTGGAAACGCTTTTCAGGCTCAATACTGGGCTCAAAAGATGCAGCCATGATGTCTCTCATGATAGCAGGTGGTTAAGTAGAAATCCGCTGCTCGGCTGATCCAGCAGGAGCAAACATATGCGAAAAATGTACGTAGAATGAGCTTTTCAGTGAAGAGCAGCCAGGCACATTTTAGCAAGTTTTACTTGTACGTGGAGTTGGAAACGCTTTTCAGGCTCAGTACTGGGCTCAAAACATGCAGCCCTGATGTCTCTCATGATAGCAGGTGGTTAAGTAGAAATTCGCTGCTCGGCTGACCCTGCAGGAGCAAACGTATGCTAAAAATGTTCGTAGAATGAGATTTTCAGTGACGAGCAGCCAGGCCCATTTTAGCAAGTTTTACTTGTACGTGGAGTTGGAAACGCTTTTCAGGCTCAGTACTGGGCTCAAAACATGCAGCCCTGATGTCTCTCATGATAGCAGGTGGTTAAGTAGAAATTCGCTGCTCGGCTGACCCAGCAGGAGCAAACATATGCTAAAAATGTACGTAGAATGAGATTTTCAGGGCAGAGCAGCCAGGCACATTTTTAGCAAGTTTTACTTGTAAGTGGGGTTGGAAACGCTTTTCAGGCTCAATACTGGGCTCAAAAGATGCAGCCCTGATGTCTCTCATGATAGCAGGTGGTTAAGTAGAAATTCGCTGCTCGGCTGACCCGGCAGGAACAAATGTATGCCAAAAATGTACGTAGAATGAGATTTTCAGTGAATAGCAGCCAGGCACATTTTAGCAAGTTTTACTTGTAAGTGGGGATGGAAACGCTTTTTAGGCTAAGTACTGGGCTCAAAAGATGCAGCCCTGATGTCTCTCATGATAGCTGGTGGTTAAGTAGAAATTTGCTGCTCGGCTGACCCTGCAGGAGCAAACGTATGCTAAAAATGTTCGTAGAATGAGATTTTCAGTGAAGAGCAGCCAGGCACATTTTAGCAAGTTTTACTTGTAAGTGGGGTTGGAAACGCTTTTCAGGCTCAATACTGGGCTTAAAAGATGCAGCCCTGATGTCTCTCATGATAGCAGGTGGTTAAGTAGAAATTCGTTGCTCGGCTGACCCAGCAGGAGCAAACGTATGCTAAAAATGTTCTAGAATGAGTTTTTCAGTGAAGAGCAGCCAGGCACATTTTAGCAAGTTTTACTTGTAAGTGGGGATGGAAATGCTTTTCAGGCTCAGTACTGGGCTCAAAAGAAGCAGCCCTGATGTCTCTCATGATTAGCAGGTGGTTAAGTAGAAATTCGCTGCTCGGCTGACCCAGCAGGAGCAAACGTATGCTAAAAATGTTCGTAGAATGAGATTTTCAGTGAAGAGCAGCCAGGCACATTTTAGCAAGTTTTGCTTGTAAGTGGGGATAGAAACGCTTTTTAGGCTCAGAACTGGGCTCAAAAGATGCAGCCCTGATGTCTCTCATGATAGCAGGTGGTTAAGTAGAAATTCGCTGCTCGGTTGACCCTGCAGGATCAAACGTATGCTACAAATTTTCGTAGAATGAGCTTTTCAGTGAAGAGCAGCCAGGCACATTTTAGCAAGTTTTACTTGTAAGTGGGGATAGAAACGCTTTTTAGGCTCAGTACTGGGCTCAAAAGATGCAGCCCTGATGTCTCTCATGATAGCAGGTGGTTAAGTAGAAATTCGCTGCTC
This sequence comes from Lissotriton helveticus, assembly GCF_964261635.1. Classification (NCBI taxonomy): domain Eukaryota; kingdom Metazoa; phylum Chordata; class Amphibia; order Caudata; family Salamandridae; genus Lissotriton; species Lissotriton helveticus. The sequence continues at coordinate 1,351,116,457 of NC_136061.1, read as the reverse complement.
GGTTGACCCTGCAGGATCAAACGTATGCTAAAAATGTTCGTAGAATGAGATTTTCAGTGAAGAGCAGCCAGGCACATTTTAGCAAGTTTTACTTGTAAGTGGGGTTGGAAACGCTTTTCAGGCTCAATACTGGGCTCAAAAGATGCAGCCCTGATGTCTCTCATGATAGCAGGTGGTTAAGTAGAAATTCGCTGCTCGGCTGACCCAGCAGGAGCAAACGTATGCTAAAAATGTTCGTAGAATGAGCTTTTCAGTGAAGAGCAGCCAGGCACATTTTAGCAAGTTTTACTTGTAAATGGCTGTGGAAACGCTTTTCAGGCTCAGTACTGGGCTCAAAACATGCAGCCCTGATGTCTCTCATGATAGCAGGTGGTTAAGTAGAAATTCGCTGCTCGGCTGACCCTGCAGGAGCAAACGTATGCTAAAAATGTTCGTAGAATGAGCTTTTCAGTGAAGAGCAGCCAGGCACATTTTAGCAAGTTTTACTTGTAAGTGGGGTTGGAAACGCTTTTCAGGCTCATTACTGGGCTCAAAAGATGCAGTCCTGATGTCTCTCATGATAGGAGGTGGTTAAGTAGAAATTCGCTGCTCGGCTGACCCTGCAGGAGCAAACGTATGCTAAAAATGTTCGTAGAATGAGATTTTCAGTGAAGAGCAGCCAGGCACATTTTAGCAAGTTTTACTTGTAAGTGGGGTTGGAAACGCTTTTCAGGCTCAATACTGGGCTCAAAAGATGCAGCCCTGATGTCTCTCATGATAGCAGGTGGTTAAGTAGAAATTCGCTGCTCGGCTGACCCTGCAGGAGCAAACGTATGCTAAAAATTTTCGTAGAATGAGATTTTCAGTGAAGAGCAGCCAGGCACATTTTAGCAAGTTTTACTTGTAAGTGGGGTTGGAAACGCTTTTCAGGCTCAATACTGGGCTCAAAAGATGCAGCCCTGATGTCTCTCATGATAGCAGGTGGTTAAGTAGAAATTCGCTGCTCGGCTGATCCAGCAGGAGCAAACATATGCGAAAAATGTATGTAGAATGAGCTTTTCAGTGAAGAGCAGCCAGGCACATTTTAGCAAGTTTTACTTGTACGTGGAGTTGGAAATGCTTTTCAGGCTCAGTACTGGACTCAAAACATGCAGCCCTGATGTCTCTCATGATAGCAGGTGGTTAAGTAGAAATTCGCTGCTCGGCTGACCCAGCAGGACCAAACGTATGCTAAAAATGTTGGTAGAATGAGATTTTCAGTGAAGAGCAGCCAGGCACATTTTAGCAAGTTTTACTTGTAAGTGGAGTTGGAAACGCTTTTCAGGCTCAATACTGGGCTCAAAAGATGCAGCCCTGATGTCTCTCATGATAGCAGGTGGTTAAGTAGAAATTCGCTGCTCGGCTGACCCTGCAGGAGCAAACTTATGCTAAAAATGTTCGTAGAATGAGATTTTCAGTGAAGAGCAGCAAGGCACATTTGAGCAAGTTTTACTTGTAAGTGGGCTTGGAAACGCTTTTCAGGCTCAATACTGGGCTCAAAAGATGCAGCCCTGATGTCTCTCATGATAGCAGGTGGTTAAGTAGAAATTTGCTGCTCGGCTGACCCTGCAGGAGCAAACGTATGTGAAAAATGTTCATAGAATGAGATTTTCAGTGAAGAGCAGCCAGGCACATTTTAGCAAGTTTTACTTGTACGTGGAGTTGGAAACGCTTTTCAGGCTCCGTACTGGGCTCAAAACATGCAGCCCTGATGTCTCTCATGATCGCAGGTGGTTAAGTAGAAATTCGCTGCTCGGCTGACCCCGCAGGACCAAACGTATGCTAAAAATGTTCGTAGAATGAGATTTTCAGTGAAGAGCAGCCAGGCACATTTTAGCAAGTTTTACTTGTAAGTGGGGTTGGAAACGCTTTTCAGGCTCAGTACTGGGCTCAAAACATGCAGCCCTGATGTCTCTCATGATAGGAGGTGGTAAAGTAGAAATTCGCTGCTCGGCTGAACCTGCAGGAGCAAACGTATGCTAAAAATGTTCGTAGAATGAGATTTTCAGTGAAGAGCAGCCAGGCACATTTTAGCAAGTTTCACTTGTAAGTGGGGGTTGGAAACGCTTTTCAGGCTCAGTACTGGGCTCAAAAGATGCAGCCCTGATGTCTCTCATGATAGCAGGTGGTTAAGTAGAAATTCGCTGCTCGGCTGACCCTGCAGGAGCAAACGTATGCGAAAAATGTTCGTAGAATGAGATTTTCAGTGAAGAGCAGCCAGGCACATTTTAGCAAGTTTTACTTGTAAGTGGGGATGGAAATGCTTTTCAGGCTCAGTACTGGGCTCAAAACATGCAGCCCTGATGTCTCTCATGATAGCAGGTGGTTAAGTAGAAATTCACTGCTCGGCTGACCCTGCAGGAGCAAACGTATGCTAAAAATGTTCGTAGAATGAGATTTTCAGTGAAGAGCAGCCAGGCACATTTTAGCAAGTTTTACTTGTAAGTGGGGTTGGAAACGCTTTTCAGGCTCAATACTGGGCTTAAAAGATGCAGCCCTGATGTCTCTCATGATAGCAGGTGGTCAAGTGGAAATTCGTTGCTCGGCTGACCCAGCAGGAGCAAACGTGTGCGAAAAATGTTCTAGAATGAGTTTTTCAGTGAAGAGCAGCCAGGCACATTTTAGCAAGTTTTACTTGTAAGTGAGGATGGAAACGCTTTTCAGGCTCAGTACTGGGCTCAAAAGATGCAGCCCTGATGTCTCTCATGATTAGCAGGTGGTTAAGTAGAAATTCGCTGCTCGGCTGACCCAGCAGGAGCAAACGTATGCTAAAAATGTTCGTAGAATGAGATTTTCAGTTTTGAGCAGCCAGGCACATTTTAGCAAGTTTTGCTTGTAAGTGGGGATAGAAACGCTTTTTAGGCTCAGTACTGGGCTCAAAAGATGCAGCCCTGATATCTCTCATGATAGCAGGTGGTTAAGTAGAAATTCGTTGCTCGGCTGACCCTGCAGGAGCAAACGTATGCGAAAAATGTTCGTAGAATGAGATTTTCAGTGAAGAGCAGCCAGGCACATTTTAGAAAGTTTTACTTGTAAGTGGGGTTGGAAACGCTTTTCAGGCTCAATACTGGGCTCAAAAGATGCAGCCCTGATGTCTCTCATGATAGCAGGTGGTTAAGTAGAAATTCGCTGCTCGGCTGACCCAGCAGGAACAAACGTATGCCAAAAATGTACGTAGAATGAGATTTTCAGTGAATAGCAGCCAGGCACATTTTAGCAAGTTTTACTTGTAAGTGGGGATGGAAACGCTTTTTAGGCTCAGTACTGGGCTCAAAAGATGCAGCCCTGATGTCTCTCATGATAGGAGGTGGTTAAGTAGAAATTCGCTGCTCGGCTGACCCTGCAGGAGCAAACGTATGCTAAAAATGTTCTTAGAATGAGATTTTCAGTGAAGAGCAGCCAGGCACATTTTAGCAATTATTACTTGTAAGTGGGGTTGGAAACGCTTTTCAGGCTCAATACTGGGCTCAATAGATGCAGCCCTGATGTCTCTCATGATAGCAGGTGGTTAAGTAGAAATTTGCTGCTCGGCTGACCCTGCAGGAGCAAACGTATGCTAAAAATGTTCGTAGAATGAGATTTTCAGTGAAGAGCAGCCAGGCACATTTTAGCAAGTTTTACTTGTAAGTGGTGTTGGAAACGCTTTTCAGGCTCAATACTGGGCTCAAAAGATGCAGCCCTGATGTCTCTCATGATAGCAGGTGGTTAAGTAGAAATTCGCTGCTCGGCTGACCCTGCAGGAGCAAACGTATGCTAAAAATGTTCGTAGAATGAGATTTTCAGTGAAGAGCAGCCAGGCACATTTTAGCAAGTTTTACTTGTAAGTGGGGTTGGAAACGCTTTTCAGGCTCAATACTGGGCTCAAAAGATGCAGCCCTGATGTCTCTCATGATAGCAGGTGGTTAAGTAGAAATTCGCTGCTCGGCTGACCCTGCAGGATCAAACGTATGCTAAAAATGTTCGTAGAATGAGCTTTTCAGTGAAGAGCAGCCAGGCACATTTTAGCAAGTTTTACTTGTAAGTGGGGATAGAAACGTTTTTTAGGCTCAGTACTGGGCTCAAAAGATGCAGCCCTGATGTCTCTCATGATAGCAGGTGGTTAAGTAGAAATTCGCTGCTCGGTTGACCCTGCAGGATCAAACGTATGCTAAAAATGTTCGTAGAATGAGATTTTCAGTGAAGAGCAGCCAGGCACATTTTAGAAAGTTTTACTTGTAAGTGGGGTTGGAAACGCTTTTCAGGCTCAATACTGGGCTCAAAAGATGCAGCCCTGATGTCTCTCATGATAGCAGGTGGTTAAGTAGAAATTCGCTGCTCGGCTGACCCAGCAGGAGCAAACGTATGCTAAAAATGTTCGTAGAATGAGCTTTTCAGTGAAGAGCAGCCAGGCACATTTTAGCAAGTTTTACTTGTAAATGGCTGTGGAAACGCTTTTCAGGCTCAGTACTGGGCTCAAAACATGCAGCCCTGATGTCTCTCATGATAGCAGGTGGTTAAGTAGAAATTCGCTGCTCGGCTGACCCTGCAGGAGCAAACGTATGCTAAAAATGTTCGTAGAATGAGCTTTTCAGTGAAGAGCAGCCAGGCACATTTTAGCAAGTTTTACTTGTAAGTGGGGTTGGAAACGCTTTTCAGGCTCAGTACTGGGCTCAAAAGATGCAGTCCTGATGTCTCTCATGATAGGAGGTGGTTAAGTAGAAATTCGCTGCTCGGCTGACCCTGCAAGAGCAAACGTATGCTAAAAATGTTCGTAGAATGAGATTTTCAGTGAAGAGCAGCCAGGCACATTTTAGCAAGTTTTACTTGTAAGTGGGGTTGGAAACGCTTTTCAGGCTCAATACTGGGCTCAAAAGATGCAGCCCTGATGTCTCTCATGATAGCAGGTGGTTAAGTAGAAATTCGCTGCTCGGCTGACCCTGCAGGAGCAAACGTATGCTAAAAATTTTCGTAGAATGAGATTTTCAGTGAAGAGCAGCCAGGCACATTTTAGCAAGTTTTACTTGTAAGTGGGGTTGGAAACGCTTTTCAGGCTCAATACTGGGCTCAAAAGATGCAGCCCTGATGTCTCTCATGATAGCAGGTGGTTAAGTAGAAATTCGCTGCTCGGCTGATCCAGCAGGAGCAAACATATGCGAAAAATGTATGTAGAATGAGCTTTTCAGTGAAGAGCAGCCAGGCACATTTTAGCAAGTTTTACTTGTACGTGGAGTTGGAAACGCTTTTCAGGCTCAGTACTGGACTCAAAACATGCAGCCCTGATGTCTCTCATGATAGCAGGTGGTTAAGTAGAAATTCGCTGCTCGGCTGACCCAGCAGGACCAAACGTATGCTAAAAATGTTGGTAGAATGAGATTTTCAGTGAAGAGCAGCCAGGCACATTTTAGCAAGTTTTACTTGTAAGTGGCTGTGGAAACGCTTTTCAGGCTCAGTACTGGGCTCAAAACATGCAGCCCTGATGTCTCTCATGATAGCAGGTGGTTAAGTAGAAATTCGCTGCTCGGCTGACCCTGCAGGAGCAAACGTATGCTAAAAATGTTCGTAGAATGAGCTTTTCAGTGAAGAGCAGCCAGGCACATTTTAGCAAGTTTTACTTGTAAGTGGGGTTGGAAACGCTTTTCAGGCTCAGTACTGGGCTCAAAAGATGCAGTCCTGATGTCTCTCATGATAGGAGGTGGTTAAGTAGAAATTCGCTGCTCAGCTGACCCTGCAGGAGCAAACGTATGCTAAAAATGTTCGTAGAATGAGATTTTCAGTGAAGAGCAGCCAGGCACATTTTAGCAAGTTTTACTTGTAAGTGGGGTTGGAAACGCTTTTCAGGCTCAATACTGGGCTCAAAAGATGCAGCCCTGATGTCTCTCATGATAGCAGGTGGTTAAGTAGAAATTCGCTGCTCGGCTGACCCTGCAGGAGCAAACGTATGCTAAAAATGTTCGTAGAATGAGATTTTCAGTGAAGAGCAGCCAGGCACATTTTAGCAAGTTTTACTTGTAAGTGGGGGTTGGAAACGCTTTTCAGGCTCAGTACTGGGCTCAAAAGATGCAGCCCTGATGTCTCTCATGATAGCAGGTGGTTAAGTAGAAATTCGCTGCTCGGTTGACCCTGCAGGATCAAACGTATGCTAAAAATGTTCGTAGAATGAGATTTTCAGTGAAGAGCAGCCAGGCACATTTTAGCAAGTTTTACTTGTACGTGGAGTTGGAAACGCTTGTCAGGCTCAGTACTGGGCTCAAAACATGCAGCCCTGATGTCTCTCATGATAGCAGGTGGTTAAGTAGAAATTCGCTGCTCGGCTGACCCAGCAGGAACAAACGTATGCCAAAAATGTACGTAGAATGAGATTTTCAGTGAATAGCAGCCAGGCACATTTTAGCAAGTTTTACTTGTAAGTGGGGATGGAAACGCTTTTTAGGCTCAGTACTGGGCTCAAAAGATGCAGCCCTGATGTCTCTCATGATAGGAGGTGGTTAAGTAGAAATTCGCTGCTCAGCTGACCCTGCAGGAGCAAACGTATGCTAAAAATGTTCTTAGAATGAGATTTTCAGTGAAGAGCAGCCAGGCACATTTTAGCAATTATTACTTGTAAGTGGGGTTGGAAACGCTTTTCAGGCTCAATACTGGGCTCAATAGATGCAGCCCTGATGTCTCTCATGATAGCAGGTGGTTAAGTAGAAATTTGCTGCTCGGCTGACCCTGCAGGAGCAAACGTATGCTAAAAATGTTCGTAGAATGAGATTTTCAGTGAAGAGCAGCCAGGCACATTTTAGCAAGTTTTACTTGTAAGTGGTGTTGGAAACGCTTTTCAGGCTCAATACTGGGCTCAAAAGATGCAGCCCTGATGTCTCTCATGATAGCAGGTGGTTAAGTAGAAATTCGCTGCTCGGCTGACCCTGCAGGAGCAAACGTATGCTAAAAATGTTCGTAGAATGAGATTTTCAGTGAAGAGCAGCCAGGCACATTTTAGCAAGTTTTACTTGTAAGTGGGGTTGGAAACGCTTTTCAGGCTCAATACTGGGCTCAAAAGATGCAGCCCTGATGTCTCTCATGATAGCAGGTGGTTAAGTAGAAATTCGCTGCTCGGCTGACCCTGCAGGATCAAACGTATGCTAAAAATGTTCGTAGAATGAGCTTTTCAGTGAAGAGCAGCCAGGCACATTTTAGCAAGTTTTACTTGTAAGTGGGGATAGAAACGTTTTTTAGGCTCAGTACTGGGCTCAAAAGATGCAGCCCTGATGTCTCTCATGATAGCAGGTGGTTAAGTAGAAATTCGCTGCTCGGTTGACCCTGCAGGATCAAACGTATGCTAAAAATGTTCGTAGAATGAGATTTTCAGTGAAGAGCAGCCAGGCACATTTTAGAAAGTTTTACTTGTAAGTGGGGTTGGAAACGCTTTTCAGGCTCAATACTGGGCTCAAAAGATGCAGCCCTGATGTCTCTCATGATAGCAGGTGGTTAAGTAGAAATTCGCTGCTCGGCTGACCCAGCAGGAGCAAACGTATGCTAAAAATGTTCGTAGAATGAGCTTTTCAGTGAAGAGCAGCCAGGCACATTTTAGCAAGTTTTACTTGTAAATGGCTGTGGAAACGCTTTTCAGGCTCAGTACTGGGCTCAAAACATGCAGCCCTGATGTCTCTCATGATAGCAGGTGGTTAAGTAGAAATTCGCTGCTCGGCTGACCCTGCAGGAGCAAACGTATGCTAAAAATGTTCGTAGAATGAGCTTTTCAGTAAAGAGCAGCCAGGCACATTTTAGCAAGTTTTACTTGTAAGTGGGGTTGGAAACGCTTTTCAGGCTCAGTACTGGGCTCAAAAGATGCAGTCCTGATGTCTCTCATGATAGGAGGTGGTTAAGTAGAAATTCGCTGCTCGGCTGACCCTGCAGGAGCAAACGTATGCTAAAAATGTTCGTAGAATGAGATTTTCAGTGAAGAGCAGCCAGGCACATTTTAGCAAGTTTTACTTGTAAGTGGGGTTGGAAACGCTTTTCAGGCTCAATACTGGGCTCAAAAGATGCAGCCCTGATGTCTCTCATGATAGCAGGTGGTTAAGTAGAAATTCGCTGCTCGGCTGACCCTGCAGGAGCAAACGTATGCTAAAAATTTTCGTAGAATGAGATTTTCAGTGAAGAGCAGCCAGGCACATTTTAGCAAGTTTTACTTGTAAGTGGGGTTGGAAACGCTTTTCAGGCTCAATACTGGGCTCAAAAGATGCAGCCCTGATGTCTCTCATGATAGCAGGTGGTTAAGTAGAAATTCGCTGCTCGGCTGATCCAGCAGGAGCAAACATATGCGAAAAATGTATGTAGAATGAGCTTTTCAGTGAAGAGCAGCCAGGCACATTTTAGCAAGTTTTATTTGTACGTGGAGTTGGAAACGCTTTTCAGGCTCAGTACTGGACTCAAAACATGCAGCCCTGATGTCTCTCATGATAGCAGGTGGTTAAGTAGAAATTCGCTGCTCGGCTGACCCAGCAGGACCAAACGTATGCTAAAAATGTTGGTAGAATGAGATTTTCAGTGAAGAGCAGCCAGGCACATTTTAGCAAGTTTTACTTGTAAGTGGCTGTGGAAACGCTTTTCAGGCTCAGTACTGGGCTCAAAACATGCAGCCCTGATGTCTCTCATGATAGCAGGTGGTTAAGTAGAAATTCGCTGCTCGGCTGACCCTGCAGGAGCAAACGTATGCTAAAAATGTTCGTAGAATGAGCTTTTCAGTGAAGAGCAGCCAGGCACATTTTAGCAAGTTTTACTTGTAAGTGGGGTTGGAAACGCTTTTCAGGCTCAGTACTGGGCTCAAAAGATGCAGTCCTGATGTCTCTCATGATAGGAGGTGGTTAAGTAGAAATTCGCTGCTCGGCTGACCCTGCAGGAGCAAACGTATGCTAAAAATGTTCGTAGAATGAGATTTTCAGTGAAGAGCAGCCAGGCACATTTTAGCAAGTTTTACTTGTAAGTGGGGTTGGAAACGCTTTTCAGGCTCAATACTGGGCTCAAAAGATGCAGCCCTGATGTCTCTCATGATAGCAGGTGGTTAAGTAGAAATTCGCTGCTCGGCTGACCCTGCAGGAGCAAACGTATGCTAAAAATTTTCGTAGAATGAGATTTTCAGTGAAGAGCAGCCAGGCACATTTTAGCAAGTTTTACTTGTAAGTGGGGTTGGAAACGCTTTTCAGGCTCAATACTGGGCTCAAAAGATGCAGCCCTGATGTCTCTCATGATAGCAGGTGGTTAAGTAGAAATTCGCTGCTCGGCTGATCCAGCAGGAGCAAACATATGCGAAAAATGTATGTAGAATGAGCTTTTCAGTGAAGAGCAGCCAGGCACATTTTAGCAAGTTTTACTTGTACGTGGAGTTGGAAACGCTTTTCAGGCTCAGTACTGGACTCAAAACATGCAGCCCTGATGTCTCTCATGATAGCAGGTGGTTAAGTAGAAATTCGCTGCTCGGCTGACCCAGCAGGACCAAACGTATGCTAAAAATGTTGGTAGAATGAGATTTTCAGTGAAGAGCAGCCAGGCACATTTTAGCAAGTTTTACTTGTAAGTGGCTGTGGAAACGCTTTTCAGGCTCAGTACTGGGCTCAAAACATGCAGCCCTGATGTCTCTCATGATAGCAGGTGGTTAAGTAGAAATTCGCTGCTCGGCTGACCCTGCAGGAGCAAACGTATGCTAAAAATGTTCGTAGAATGAGCTTTTCAGTGAAGAGCAGCCAGGCACATTTTAGCAAGTTTTACTTGTAAGTGGGGTTGGAAACGCTTTTCAGGCTCAGTACTGGGCTCAAAAGATGCAGTCCTGATGTCTCTCATGATAGGAGGTGGTTAAGTAGAAATTCGCTGCTCGGCTGACCCTGCAGGAGCAAACGTATGCTAAAAATGTTCGTAGAATGAGATTTTCAGTGAAGAGCAGCCAGGCACATTTTAGCAAGTTTTACTTGTAAGTGGGGTTGGAAACGCTTTTCAGGCTCAATACTGGGCTCAAAAGATGCAGCCCTGATGTCTCTCATGATAGCAGGTGGTTAAGTAGAAATTCGCTGCTCGGCTGACCCTGCAGGAGCAAACGTATGCTAAAAATTTTCGTAGAATGAGATTTTCAGTGAAGAGCAGCCAGGCACATTTTAGCAAGTTTTACTTGTAAGTGGGGTTGGAAACGCTTTTCAGGCTCAATACTGGGCTCAAAAGATGCAGCCCTGATGTCTCTCATGATAGCAGGTGGTTAAGTAGAAATTCGCTGCTCGGCTGATCCAGCAGGAGCAAACATATGTGAAAAATGTATGTAGAATGAGCTTTTCAGTGAAGAGCAGCCAGGCACATTTTAGCAAGTTTTACTTGTACGTGGAGTTGGAAACGCTTTTCAGGCTCAGTACTGGACTCAAAACATGCAGCCCTGATGTCTCTCATGATAGCAGGTGGTTAAGTAGAAATTCGCTGCTCGGCTGACCCAGCAGGACCAAACGTATGCTAAAAATGTTGGTAGAATGAGATTTTCAGTGAAGAGCAGCCAGGCACATTTTAGCAAGTTTTACTTGTAAGTGGAGTTGGAAACGCTTTTCAAGCTCAATACTGGGCTCAAAAGATGCAGCCCTGATGTCTCTCATGATAGCAGGTGGTTAAGTAGAAATTCGCTGCTCGGCTGACCCTGCAGGAGCAAACTTATGCTAAAAATGTTCGTAGAATGAGATTTTCAGTGAAGAGCAGCAAGGCACATTTGAGCAAGTTTTACTTATAAGTGGGCTTGGAAACGCTTTTCAGGCTCAATACTGGGCTCAAAAGATGCAGCCCTGATGTCTCTCATGATAGCAGGTGGTTAAGTAGAAATTCGCTGCTCGGCTGACCCTGCAGGAGCAAACGTATGTGAAAAATGTTCATAGAATGAGATTTTCAGTGAAGAGCAGCCAGGCACATTTTAGCAAGTTTTACTTGTACGTGGAGTTGGAAACGCTTTTCAGGCTCCGTACTGGGCTCAAAACATGCAGCCCTGATGTCTCTCATGATCGCAGGTGGTTAAGTAGAAATTCGCTGCTCGGCTGACCCAGCAGGACCAAACGTATGCTAAAAATGTTCGTAGAATGAGATTTTCAGTGAAGAGCAGCCAGGCACATTTTAGCAAGTTTTACTTGTAAGTGGGGTTGGAAACGCTTTTCAGGCTCAGTACTGGGCTCAAAACATGCAGCCCTGATGTCTCTCATGATAGGAGGTGGTAAAGTAGAAATTCGCTGCTCGGCTGACCCTGCAGGAGCAAACGTATGCTAAAAATGTTCGTAGAATGAGATTTTCAGTGAAGAGCAGCCAGGCACATTTTAGCAAGTTTCACTTGTAAGTGGGGGTTGGAAACGCTTTTCAGGCTCAGTACTGGGCTCAAAAGATGCAGCCCTGATGTCTCTCATGATAGCAGGTGGTTAAGTAGAAATTCGCTGCTCGGCTGACCCTGCAGGAGCAAACGTATGCGAAAAATGTTCGTAGAATGAGATTTTCAGTGAAGAGCAGCCAGGCACATTTTAGCAAGTTTTACTTGTAAGTGGGGATGGAAATGCTTTTCAGGCTCAGTACTGGGCTCAAAACATGCAGCCCTGATGTCTCTCATGATAGCAGGTGGTTAAGTAGAAATTCACTGCTCGGCTGACCCTGCAGGAGCAAACGTATGCTAAAAATGTTCGTAGAATGAGATTTTCAGTGAAGAGCAGCCAGGCACATTTTAGCAAGTTTTACTTGTACGTGGAGTTGGAAACACTTTTCAGGCTCAGTACTGGGCTCAAAACATGCAGCCCTGATGTCTCTCATGATAGCAGGTGGTTAAGTAGAAATTCGCTGCTCGGCTGACCCAGCAGGACCAAACGTATGCTAAAAATGTTCGTAGAATGAGATTTTCAGTGAAGAGCAGCCAGGCACATTTTAGCAAGTTTTACTTGTAAGTGGGGTTGGAAACGCTTTTCAGGCTCAATACTTGGCTCAAAAGATGCAGCCCTGATGTATCTCATGATAGTAGGTGGTTAAGTAGAAATTCGCTGCTCCGCTGACCCTGCAGGAGCAAACGTATGCTAAAAATGTTCGTAGAATGAGATTTTCAGTGAAGAGCAGCCTGGCACATTTTAGCAAGTTTTACTTGTAAGTGGGGTTGGAAACGCTTTTCAGGCTCAATACTGGGCTCAAAAGATGCAGCCCTGATGTCTCTCATGATAGCAGGTGGTTAAGTAGAAATTCGCTGCTCGGCTGACCCTGCAGGAGCAAACGTATGCTAAAAATTTTCGTAGAATGAGATTTTCAGTGAAGAGCAGCCAGGCACATTTTAGCAAGTTTTACTTGTAAGTGGGGTTGGAAACGCTTTTCAGGCTCAATACTGGGCTCAAAAGATGCAGCCCTGATGTCTCTCATGATAGCAGGTGGTTAAGTAGAAATTCGCTGCTCGGCTGATCCAGCAGGAGCAAACATATGCGAAAAATGTATGTAGAATGAGCTTTTCAGTGAAGAGCAGCCAGGCACATTTTAGCAAGTTTTACTTGTACGTGGAGTTGGAAACGCTTTTCAGGCTCAGTACTGGACTCAAAACATGCAGCCCTGATGTCTCTCATGATAGCAGGTGGTTAAGTAGAAATTCGCTGCTCGGCTGACCCAGCAGGACCAAACGTATGCTAAAAATGTTGGTAGAATGAGATTTTCAGTGAAGAGCAGCCAGGCACATTTTAGCAAGTTTTACTTGTAAGTGGCTGTGGAAACGCTTTTCAGGCTCAGTACTGGGCTCAAAACATGCAGCCCTGATGTCTCTCATGATAGCAGGTGGTTAAGTAGAAATTCGCTGCTCGGCTGACCCTGCAGGAGCAAACGTATGCTAAAAATGTTCGTAGAATGAGCTTTTCAGTGAAGAGCAGCCAGGCACATTTTAGCAAGTTTTACTTGTAAGTGGGGTTGGAAACGCTTTTCAGGCTCAGTACTGGGCTCAAAAGATGCAGTCCTGATGTCTCTCATGATAGGAGGTGGTTAAGTAGAAATTCGCTGCTCGGCTGACCCTGCAGGAGCAAACGTATGCTAAAAATGTTCGTAGAATGAGATTTTCAGTGAAGAGCAGCCAGGCACATTTTAGCAAGTTTTACTTGTAAGTGGGGTTGGAAACGCTTTTCAGGCTCAATACTGGGCTCAAAAGATGCAGCCCTGATGTCTCTCATGATAGCAGGTGGTTAAGTAGAAATTCGCTGCTCGGCTGACCCTGCAGGAGCAAACGTATGCTAAAAATTTTCGTAGAATGAGATTTTCAGTGAAGAGCAGCCAGGCACATTTTAGCAAGTTTTACTTGTAAGTGGGGTTGGAAACGCTTTTCAGGCTCAATACTGGGCTCAAAAGATGCAGCCCTGATGTCTCTCATGATAGCAGGTGGTTAAGTAGAAATTCGCTGCTCGGCTGATCCAGCAGGAGCAAACATATGTGAAAAATGTATGTAGAATGAGCTTTTCAGTGAAGAGCAGCCAGGCACATTTTAGCAAGTTTTACTTGTACGTGGAGTTGGAAACGCTTTTCAGGCTCAGTACTGGACTCAAAACATGCAGCCCTGATGTCTCTCATGATAGCAGGTGGTTAGGTAGAAATTCGCTGCTCGGCTGACCCAGCAGGACCAAACGTATGCTAAAAATGTTGGTAGAATGAGATTTTCAGTGAAGAGCAGCCAGGCACATTTTAGCAAGTTTTACTTGTAAGTGGAGTTGGAAACGCTTTTCAAGCTCAATACTGGGCTCAAAAGATGCAGCCCTGATGTCTCTCATGATAGCAGGTGGTTAAGTAGAAATTCGCTGCTCGGCTGACCCTGCAGGAGCAAACTTATGCTAAAAATGTTCGTAGAATGAGATTTTCAGTGAAGAGCAGCAAGGCACATTTGAGCAAGTTTTACTTGTAAGTGGGCTTGGAAACGCTTTTCAGGCTCAATACTGGGCTCAAAAGATGCAGCCCTGATGTCTCTCATGATAGCAGGTGGTTAAGTAGAAATTCGCTGCTCGGCTGACCCTGCAGGAGCAAACGTATGTGAAAAATGTTCATAGAATGAGATTTTCAGTGAAGAGCAGCCAGGCACATTTTAGCAAGTTTTACTTGTACGTGGAGTTGGAAACGCTTTTCAGGCTCCGTACTGGGCTCAAAACATGCAGCCCTGATGTCTCTCATGATCGCAGGTGGTTAAGTAGAAATTCGCTGCTCGGCTGACCCAGCAGGACCAAACGTATGCTAAAAATGTTCGTAGAATGAGATTTTCAGTGAAGAGCAGCCAGGCACATTTTAGCAAGTTTTACTTGTAAGTGGGGTTGGAAACGCTTTTCAGGCTCAGTACTGGGCTCAAAACATGCAGCCCTGATGTCTCTCATGATAGGAGGTGGTAAAGTAGAAATTCGCTGCTCGGCTGACCCTGCAGGAGCAAACGTATGCTAAAAATGTTCGTAGAATGAGATTTTCAGTGAAGAGCAGCCAGGCACATTTTAGCAAGTTTCACTTGTAAGTGGGGGTTGGAAACGCTTTTCAGGCTCAGTACTGGGCTCAAAAGATGCAGCCCTGATGTCTCTCATGATAGCAGGTGGTTAAGTAGAAATTCGCTGCTCGGCTGACCCTGCAGGAGCAAACGTATGCGAAAAATGTTCGTAGAATGAGATTTTCAGTGAAGAGCAGCCAGGCACATTTTAGCAAGTTTTACTTGTAAGTGGGGATGGAAATGCTTTTCAGGCTCAGTACTGGGCTCAAAACATGCAGCCCTGATGTCTCTCATGATAGCAGGTGGTTAAGTAGAAATTCACTGCTCGGCTGACCCTGCAGGAGCAAACGTATGCTAAAAATGTTCGTAGAATGAGATTTTCAGTGAAGAGCAGCCAGGCACATTTTAGCAAGTTTTACTTGTACGTGGAGTTGGAAACACTTTTCAGGCTCAGTACTGGGCTCAAAACATGCAGCCCTGATGTCTCTCATGATAGCAGGTGGTTAAGTAGAAATTCGCTGCTCGGCTGACCCAGCAGGACCAAACGTATGCTAAAAATGTTCGTAGAATGAGATTTTCAGTGAAGAGCAGCCAGGCACATTTTAGCAAGTTTTACTTGTAAGTGGGGTTGGAAACGCTTTTCAGGCTCAATACTTGGCTCAAAAGATGCAGCCCTGATGTCTCTCATGATAGTAGGTGGTTAAGTAGAAATTCGCTGCTCCGCTGACCCTGCAGGAGCAAACGTATGCTAAAAATGTTCGTAGAATGAGATTTTCAGTGAAGAGCAGGCTGGCACATTTTAGCAAGTTTTACTTGTAAGTGGGGTTGGAAACGCTTTTCAGGCTCAATACTGGGCTCAAAAGATGCAGCCCTGATGTCTCTCATGATAGCAGGTGGTTAAGTAGAAATTCGCTGCTCGGCTGACCCTGCAGGAGCAAACGTATGCTAAAAATGTTCGTAGAATGAGATTTTCAGTGAAGAGCAGCCAGGCACATTTTACCAAGTTTTACTTGTAAGTGGGGGTTGGAAACGCTTTTCAGGCTCAGTACTGGGCTCAAAAGATGCAGCCCTGATGTCTCTCATGATAGCAGGTGGTTAAGTAGACATTCGCTGCTCGGTTGACCCTGCAGGATCAAACGTATGCTAAAAATGTTCGTAGAATGAGATTTTCAGTGAAGAGCAGCCAGGCACATTTTAGCAAGTTTTACTTGTACGTGGAGTTGGAAACGCTTTTCAGGCTCAGTACTGGGCTCAAAACATGCAGCCCTGATGTCTCTCATGATAGCAGGTGGTTAAGTAGAAATTCGCTGCTCGGCTGACCCAGCAGGAACAAACGTATGCCAAAAATGTACGTAGAATGAGATTTTCAGTGAATAGCAGCCAGGCACATTTTAGCAAGTTTTACTTGTAAGTGGGGATGGAAACGCTTTTTAGGCTCAGTACTGGGCTCAAAAGATGCAGCCCTGATGTCTCTCATGATAGGAGGTGGTTAAGTAGAAATTCGCTGCTCGGCTGACCCTGCAGGAGCAAACGTATGCTAAAAATGTTCTTAGAATGAGATTTTCAGTGAAGAGCAGCCAGGCACATTTTAGCAATTATTACTTGTAAGTGGGGTTGGAAACGCTTTTCAGGCTCAATACTGGGCTCAAAAGATGCAGCCCTGATGTCTCTCATGATAGCAGGTGGTTAAGTAGAAATTTGCTGCTCGGCTGACCCTGCAGGAGCAAACGTATGCTAAAAATGTTCGTAGAATGAGATTTTCAGTGAAGAGCAGCCAGGCACATTTTAGCAAGTTTTACTTGTAAGTGGTGTTGGAAACGCTTTTCAGGCTCAATACTGGGCTCAAAAGATGCAGCCCTGATGTCTCTCATGATAGCAGGTGGTTAAGTAGAAATTCGCTGCTCGGCTGACCCTGCAGGAGCAAACGTATGCTAAAAATGTTCGTAGAATGAGATTTTCAGTGAAGAGCAGCCAGGCACATTTTAGCAAGTTTTACTTGTAAATGGGGTTGGAAACGCTTTTCAGGCTCAATACTGGGCTCAAAAGATGCAGCCCTGATGTCTCTCATGATAGCAGGTGGTTAAGTAGAAATTCGCTGCTCGGCTGACCCTGCAGGAGCAAACGTATGCTAAAAATGTTCGTAGAATGAGATTTTCAGTGAAGAGCAGCCAGGCCCATTTTAGCAAGTTTTACTTGTAAGTGGGGTTGGAAACGCTTTTCAGGCTCAATACTGGGCTCAAAAGATGCAGCCCTGATGTCTCTCATGATAGCAGGTGGTTAAGTAGAAATTCGCTGCTCGGCTGACCCTGCAGGAGCAAACGTATGCGAAAAATGTTCGTAGAATGAGATTTTCAGTGAAGAGCAGCCAGGCACATTTTAGCAAGTTTTACTTGTACGTGGAGTTGGAAACGCTTTTCAGGCTCAGTACTGGGCTCAAAACATGCAGCCCTGATGTTTCTCATGATAGCAGGTGGTTAAGTAGAAATTCGCTGCTCGGCTGACCCAGCAGGAGCAAACGTATGCGAAAAATGTTCGTAGAATGAGATTTTCAGTGAAGAGCAGCCAGGCACATTTTAGCAAGTTTTACTTGTAAGTGGTGTTGGAAACGCTTTTCAGGCTCAATACTGGGCTCAAAAGATGCAGCCCTGATGTCTCTCATGATAGCAGGTGGTTAAGTAGAAATTTGCTGCTCGGCTGACCCTGCAGGAGCAAACGTATGCTAAAAATGTTCGTAGAATGAGATTTTCAGTGAAGAGCAGCCAGGCACATTTTAGCAAGTTTTACTTGTAAGTGGTGTTGGAAACGCTTTTCAGGCTCAATACTGGGCTCAAAAGATGCAGCCCTGATGTCTCTCATGATAGCAGGTGGTTAAGTAGAAATTCGCTGCTCGGCTGACCCTGCAGGAGCAAACGTATGCTAAAAATGTTCGTAGAATGAGATTTTCAGTGAAGAGCAGCCAGGCACATTTTAGCAAGTTTTACTTGTAAATGGGGTTGGAAACGCTTTTCAGGCTCAATACTGGGCTCAAAAGATGCAGCCCTGATGTCTCTCATGATAGCAGGTGGTTAAGTAGAAATTCGCTGCTCGGCTGACCCTGCAGGAGCAAACGTATGCTAAAAATGTTCGTAGAATGAGATTTTCAGTGAAGAGCAGCCAGGCCCATTTTAGCAAGTTTTACTTGTAAGTGGGGTTGGAAACGCTTTTCAGGCTCAATACTGGGCTCAAAAGATGCAGCCCTGATGTCTCTCATGATAGCAGGTGGTTAAGTAGAAATTCGCTGCTCGGCTGACCCTGCAGGAGCAAACATATGCGAAAAATGTTCGTAGAATGAGATTTTCAGTGAAGAGCAGCAAGGCACATTTTAGCAAGTTTTACTTGTACGTGGAGTTGGAAACGCTTTTCAGGCTCAGTACTGGGCTCAAAACATGCAGCCCTGATGTTTCTCATGATAGCAGGTGGTTAAGTAGAAATTCGCTGCTCGGCTGACCCAGCAGGAGCAAACGTATGCGAAAAATGTTCGTAGAATGAGATTTTCAGTGAAGAGCAGCCATGCACATTTTAGGAAGTTTTACTTGTAAGTGGGGATGGAAATGCTTTTCAGGCTCAGTACTGGGCTCAAAACATGCAGCCCTGATGTCTCTCATGATAGCAGGTGGTTAAGTAGAAATTCGCTGCTCGGCTGATCCAGCAGGAGCAAACATATGCTAAAAATGTACGTAGAATGAGATTTTCAGGGAAGAGCAGCCAGGCACATTTTTAGCACGTTTTACTTGTAAGTGGGGTTGGAAACGCTTTTCAGGCTCAATACTGGGCTCAAAAGATGCAGCCCCGATGTCTCTCATGATAGCAGGTGGTTAAGTAGAAATTCGCTGCTCGGCTGACCCGGCAGGAACAAATGTATGCCAAAAATGTACGTAGAATGAGATTTTCAGTGAATAGCAGCCAGGCACATTTTAGCAAGTTTTACTTGTAAGTGGGGATGGAAACGCTTTTTAGGCTCAGTACTGGGCTCAAAAGATGCAGCCCTGATGTCTCTCGTGATAGCTGGTGGTTAAGTAGAAATTCGCTGCTCGGCTGACCCTGCAGGAGCAAACGTATGCTAAAAATGTTCGTAGAATGAGATTTTCAGTGAAGAGCAGCCAGGCACATTTTAGCAAGTTTTACTTGTAAGTGGGGTTGGAAACGCTTTTCAGGCTCAATACTGGGCTTAAAAGATGCAGCCCTGATGTCTCTCATGATAGCAGGTGGTTAAGTAGAAATTCGTTGCTCGGCTGACCCAGCAGGAGCAAACGTATGCTAAAAATGTTCTAGAATGAGTTTTTCAGTGAAGAGCAGCCAGGCACATTTTAGCAAGTTTTACTTGTAAGTGGGGATGGAAATGCTTTTCAGGCTCAGTACTGGGCTCAAAAGATGCAGCCCTGATGTCTCTCATGATTAGCAGGTGGTTAAGTAGAAATTCGCTGCTCGGCTGACCCAGCAGGAGCAAACGTATGCTAAAAATGTTCGTAGAATGAGATTTTCAGTGAAGAGCAGCCAGGCACATTTTAGCAAGTTTTGCTTGTAAGTGGGGATAGAAACGCTTTTTAGGCTCAGTACTGGGCTCAAAAGATGCAGCCCTGATGTCTCTCATGATAGCAGGTTGTTAAGTAGAAATTCGCTGCTCGGTTGACCCTGCAGGATCAAACGTATGCTAAAAATGTTCGTAGAATGAGCTTTTCAGTGAAGAGCAGCCAGGCACATTTTAGCAAGTTTTACTTGTAAGTGGGGATAGAAACGCTTTTTAGGCTCAGTACTGGGCTCAAAAGATGCAGCCCTGATGTCTCTCATGATAGCAGGTGGTTAAGTAGAAATTCGCTGCTCGGTTGACCCTGCAGAATCAAACGTATGCTAAAAATGTTCGTAGAATGAGCTTTTCAGTGAAGAGCAGCCAGGCACATTTTAGCAAGTTTTACTTGTAAGTGGGGATGGAAACGCTTTTTAGGCTCAGTACTGGGCTCAAAAGATGCAGCCCTGATGTCTCTCATGATAGCAGGTGGTTAAGTAGAAATTCGCTGCTCGGCTGACCCTGCAGGAGCAAACGTATGCGAAAAATGTTCGTAGAATGAGATTTTCAGTGAAGAGCAGCCAGGCACATTTTAGCAAGTTTTACTTGTACGTGGAGTTGGAAACGCTTTTCAGGCTCAGTACTGGGCTCAAAACATGCAGCCCTGATGTTTCTCATGATAGCAGGTGGTTAAGTAGAAATTCGCTGCTCGGCTGACCCAGCAGGAGCAAACGTATGCGAAAAATGTTCGTAGAATGAGATTTTCAGTGAAGAGCAGCCATGCACATTTTAGCAAGTTTTACTTGTAAGTGGGGATGGAAATGCTTTTCAGGCTCAGTACTGGGCTCAAAACATGCAGCCCTGATGTCTCTCATGATAGCAGGTGGTTAAGTAGAAATTCGCTGCTCGGCTGATCCAGCAGGAGCAAACATATGCTAAAAATGTACGTAGAATGAGATTTTCAGGGAAGAGCAGCCAGGCACATTTTTAGCACGTTTTACTTGTAAGTGGGGTTGGAAACGCTTTTTAGGCTCAGTACTGGGCTCAAAAGATGCAGCCCTGATGTCTCTCGTGATAGCTGGTGGTTAAGTAGAAATTCGCTGCTCGGCTGACCCTGCAGGAGCAAACGTATGCTAAAAATGTTCGTAGAATGAGATTTTCAGTGAAGAGCAGCCAGGCACATTTTAGCAAGTTTTACTTGTAAGTGGGGTTGGAAACGCTTTTCAGGCTCAATACTGGGCTTAAAAGATGCTGCCCTGATGTCTCTCATGATAGCAGGTGGTTAAGTAGAAATTCGTTGCTCGGCTGACCCAGCAGGAGCAAACGTATGCTAAAAATGTTCTAGAATGAGTTTTTCAGTGAAGAGCAGCCAGGCACATTTTAGCAAGTTTTACTTGTAAGTGGGGATGGAAATGCTTTTCAGGCTCAGTACTGGGCTCAAAAGATGCAGCCCTGATGTCTCTCATGATTAGCAGGTGGTTAAGTAGAAATTCGCTGCTCGGCTGACCCAGCAGGAGCAAACGTATGCTAAAAATGTTCGTAGAATGAGATTTTCAGTGAAGAGCAGCCAGGCACATTTTAGCAAGTTTTGCTTGTAAGTGGGGATAGAAACGCTTTTTAGGCTCAGTACTGGGCTCAAAAGATGCAGCCCTGATGTCTCTCATGATAGCAGGTGGTTAAGTAGAAATTCGCTGCTCGGTTGACCCTGCAGGATCAAACGTATGCTAAAAATGTTCGTAGAATGAGCTTTTCAGTGAAGAGCAGCCAGGCACATTTTAGCAAGTTTTACTTGTAAGTGGGGATAGAAACGCTTTTTAGGCTCAGTACTGGGCTCAAAAGATGCAGCCCTGATGTCTCTCATGATAGCAGGTGGTTAAGTAGAAATTCGCTGCTCGGTTGACCCTGCAGAATCAAACGTATGCTAAAAATGTTCGTAGAATGAGCTTTTCAGTGAAGAGCAGCCAGGCACATTTTAGCAAGTTTTACTTGTAAGTGGGGATGGAAACGCTTTTTAGGCTCAGTACTGGGCTCAAAAGATGCAGCCCTGATGTCTCTCATGATAGCAGGTGGTTAAGTAGAAATTCGCTGCTCGGCTGACCCTGCAGGAGCAAACGTATGCGAAAAATGTTCGTAGAATGAGATTTTCAGTGAAGAGCAGCCAGGCACATTTTAGCAAGTTTTACTTGTACGTGGAGTTGGAAACGCTTTTCAGGCTCAGTACTGGGCTCAAAACATGCAGCCCTGATGTTTCTCATGATAGCAGGTGGTTAAGTAGAAATTCGCTGCTCGGCTGACCCAGCAGGAGCAAACGTATGCGAAAAATGTTCGTAGAATGAGATTTTCAGTGAAGAGCAGCCATGCACATTTTAGCAAGTTTTACTTGTAAGTGGGGATGGAAATGCTTTTCAGGCTCAGTACTGGGCTCAAAACATGCAGCCCTGATGTCTCTCATGATAGCAGGTGGTTAAGTAGAAATTCGCTGCTCGGCTGATCCAGCAGGAGCAAACATATGCTAAAAATGTACGTAGAATGAGATTTTCAGGGAAGAGCAGCCAGGCACATTTTTAGCACGTTTTACTTGTAAGTGGGGTTGGAAACGCTTTTCAGGCTCAATACTGGGCTCAAAAGATGCAGCCCCGATGTCTCTCATGATAGCAGGTGGTTAAGTAGAAATTCGCTGCTCGGCTGACCCGGCAGGAACAAATGTATGCCAAAAATGTACGTAGAATGAGATTTTCAGTGAATAGCAGCCAGGCACATTTTAGCAAGTTTTACTTGTAAGTGGGGATGGAAACGCTTTTTAGGCTCAGTACTGGGCTCAAAAGATGCAGCCCTGATGTCTCTCGTGATAGCTGGTGGTTAAGTAGAAATTCGCTGCTCGACTGACCCTGCAGGAGCAAACGTATGCTAAAAATGTTCGTAGAATGAGATTTTCAGTGAAGAGCAGCCAGGCACATTTTAGCAAGTTTTACTTGTAAGTGGGGTTGGAAACGCTTTTCAGGCTCAATACTGGGCTTAAAAGATGCAGCCCTGATGTCTCTCATGATAGCAGGTGGTTAAGTAGAAATTCGTTGCTCGGCTGACCCAGCAGGAGCAAACGTATGCTAAAAATGTTCTAGAATGAGTTTTTCAGTGAAGAGCAGCCAGGCACATTTTAGCAAGTTTTACTTGTAAGTGGGGATGGAAATGCTTTTCAGGCTCAGTACTGGGCTCAAAAGATGCAGCCATGATGTCTCTCATGATTAGCAGGTGGTTAAGTAGAAATTCGCTGCTCGGCTGACCCAGCAGGAGCAAACGTATGCTAAAAATGTTCGTAGAATGAGATTTTCAGTGAAGAGCAGCCAGGCACATTTTAGCAAGTTTTGCTTGTAAGTGGGGATAGAAACGCTTTTTAGGCTCAGTACTGGGCTCAAAAGATGCAGCCCTGATGTCTCTCATGATAGCAGGTGGTTAAGTAGAAATTCGCTGCTCGGTTGACCCTGCATGATCAAACGTATGCTAAAAATGTTCGTAGAATGAGCTTTTCAGTGAAGAGCAGCCAGGCACATTTTAGCAAGTTTTACTTGTAAGTGGGGATAGAAACGCTTTTTAGGCTCAGTACTGGGCTCAAAAGATGCAGCCCTGATGTCTCTCATGATAGCAGGTGGTTAAGTAGAAATTCGCTGCTCGGTTGACCCTGCAGAATCAAACGTATGCTAAAAATGTTCGTAGAATGAGCTTTTCAGTGAAGAGCAGCCAGGCACATTTTAGCAAGTTTTACTTGTAAGTGGGGATGGAAACGCTTTTTAGGCTCAGTACTGGGCTCAAAAGATGCAGCCCTGATGTCTCTCATGATAGCAGGTGGTTAAGTAGAAATTCGCTGCTCGGCTGATCCTGCAGGAGCAAACGTATGCTAAAAATGTTCGTAGAATGAGATTTTCAGTGAAGAGCAGCCAGGCACATTTTAGCAAGTTTTACTTGTAAGTGGGGTTGGAAACGCTTTTCAGGCTTAATACTGGGCTCAAAAGATGCAGCCCTGATGTCTCTCATGATAGCAGGTGGTTAAGTAGAAATTCGCTGCTCGGCTGACCCAGCAGGAACAAATGTATGCCAAAAATGTACGTAGAATGAGATTTTCAGTGAATAGCAGCCAGGCACATTTTAGCAAGTTTTACTTGTAAGTGGGGATGGAAACGCTTTTTAGGCTCAGTACTGGGCTCAAAAGATGCAGCCCCTGATGTCTCTCATGATAGCAGGTGGTTAAGTAGAAATTCGTTGCTCGGCTGACCCAGCAGGAGCAAACGTATGCGAAAAATGTTCTAGAATGAGTTTTTCAGTGAAGAGCAGCCAGGCACATTTTAGCAAGTTTTACTTGTAAGTGGGGATGGAAACGCTTTTCAGGCTCAGTACCAGGCTCAAAAGATGCAGCCCTGATGTCTCTCATGATTAGCAGGTGGTTAAGTAGAAATTCGCTGCTCGGCTGATCCAGCAGGAGCAAACATAAGCGAAAAATGTACGTAGAATGAGCTTTTCAGTGAAGAGCAGCCAGGCACATTTTAGCAAGTTTTACTTGTAAGTGGCTGTGGAAACGCTTTTTAGGCTCAGTACTGGGCTCAAAACATGCAGCCCTGATGTCTCTCATGATAGCAGGTGGTTAAGTAGAAATTCGCTGCTCGGCTGACCCTGCAGGAGCAAACGTATGCTAAAAATGTTCGTAGAATGAGATTTTCAGTGAAGAGCAGCCAGGCACATTTTAGCAAGTTTTACTTGTAAGTGGGGTTGGAAACGCTTTTCAGGCTCAATACTGGGCTTAAAAGATGGAGCCCTGATGTCTCTCATGATAGCAGGTGGTTAAGTAGAAATTCGCTGCTCGGCTGACCCGGCAGGAACAAATGTATGCCAAAAATGTACGTAGAATGAGATTTTCAGTGAATAGCAGCCAGGCACATTTTAGCAAGTTTTACTTGTAAGTGGGGATGGAAACGCTTTTTAGGCTCAGTACTGGGCTCAAAAGATGCAGCCCTGATGTCTCTCATGATAGCAGGTGGTTAAGTAGAAATTCGCTGCTCGGCTGATCCAGCAGGAGCAAACATAAGCGAAAAATGTACGTAGAATGAGCTTTTCAGTGAAGAGCAGCCAGGCACATTTTAGCAAGTTTTACTTGTAAATGGCTGTGGAAACGCTTTTCAGGCTCAGTACTGGGCTCAAAACATGCAGCCCTGATGTCTCTCATGATAGCAGGTGGTTAAGTAGAAATTCGCTGCTCGGCTGATCCAGCAGGAGCAAACATATGCTAAAAATGTACGTAGAATGCGATTTTCAGGGAAGAGCAGCCAGGCACATTTTTAGCAAGTTTTACTTGTAAGTGGGTTTGGAAACGCTTTTCAACCTCAATACTGGGCTCAAAAGATGCAGCCCTGATGTCTCTCATGATAGCAGGTGGTTAAGTAGAAATTCGCTGCTCGGCTGACCCGGCAGGAACAAATGTATGCCAAAAATGTACGTAGAATGAGATTTTCAGTGAATAGCAGCCAGGCACATTTTAGCAAGTTTTACTTGTAAGTGGGGATGGAAACGCTTTTTAGGCTCAGTACTGGGCTCAAAAGATGCAGCCCTGATGTCTCTCATGATAGCAGGTGGTTAAGTAGAAATTCACTGCTCGGCTGACCCTGCAGGAGCAAACGTATGCTAAAAATGTTCGTAGAATGAGATTTTCAGTCAAGAGCAGCCAGGCACATTTTAGCAAGTTTTACTTGTAAGTGGGGTTGGAAACGCTTTTCAGGCTCAATACTGGGCTCAAAAGATGCAGCCCTGATGTCTCTCATGATAGCAGGTGGTTAAGTAGAAATTCGCTGCTCGGCTGACCCTGCAGGAGCAAACGTATGCGAAAAATGTTCGTAGAATGAGATTTTCAGCGAAGAGCAGCCAGGCACATTTTAGCAAGTTTTACTTGTACGTGGAGTTGGAAACGCTTTTCAGGCTCAGTACTGGGCTCAAAACATGCAGCCCTGATGTCTCTCATGATAGCAGGTGGTTAAGTAGAAATTCGCTGCTCGGCTGATCCAGCAGGAGCAAACATATGCTAAAAATGTACGTAGAATGAGATTTTCAAGGAAGAGCAGCCAGGCACATTTTTAGCAAGTTTTACTTGTAAGTGGGGTTGGAAACGCTTTTCAGGCTCAATACTGGGCTCAAAAGATGCAGCCCTGATGTCTCTCATGATAGCAGGTGGTTAAGTAGAATTTCGCTGCTCGGCTGACCCGGCAGGAACAAATGTATGCCAAAAATGTACGTAGAATGAGATTTTCAGTGAATAGCAGCCAGGCACATTTTAGCAAGTTTTACTTGTAAGTGGGGTTGGAAACGCTTTTCAGGCTCAATACTGGGCTTAAAAGATGCAGCCCTGATGTCTCTCATGATAGCAGGTGGTTAAGTAGAAATTCGCTGCTCGGCTGACCCGGCAGGAACAAATGTATGCCAAAAATGTACGTAGAATGAGATTTTCAGTGAATAGCAGCCAGGCACATTTTAGCAAGTTTTACTTGTAAGTGGGGATGGAAACGCTTTTTAGGCTCAGTACTGGGCTCAAAAGATGCAGCCCTGATGTCTCTCATGATAGCAGGTGGTTAAGTAGAAATTCGCTGCTCGGCTGATCCAGCAGGAGCAAACATAAGCGAAAAATGTACGTAGAATGAGCTTTTCAGTGAAGAGCAGCCAGGCACATTTTAGCAAGTTTTACTTGTAAATGGCTGTGGAAACGCTTTTCAGGCTCAGTACTGGGCTCAAAACATGCAGCCCTGATGTCTCTCATGATAGCAGGTGGTTAAGTAGAAATTCGCTGCTCGGCTGATCCAGCAGGAGCAAACATATGCTAAAAATGTACGTAGAATGCGATTTTCAGGGAAGAGCAGCCAGGCACATTTTTAGCAAGTTTTACTTGTAAGTGGGTTTGGAAACGCTTTTCAACCTCAATACTGGGCTCAAAAGATGCAGCCCTGATGTCTCTCATGATAGCAGGTGGTTAAGTAGAAATTCGCTGCTCGGCTGACCCGGCAGGAACAAATGTATGCCAAAAATGTACGTAGAATGAGATTTTCAGTGAATAGCAGCCAGGCACATTTTAGCAAGTTTTACTTGTAAGTGGGGATGGAAACGCTTTTTAGGCTCAGTACTGGGCTCAAAAGATGCAGCCCTGATGTCTCTCATGATAGCAGGTGGTTAAGTAGAAATTCACTGCTCGGCTGACCCTGCAGGAGCAAACGTATGCTAAAAATGTTCGTAGAATGAGATTTTCAGTCAAGAGCAGCCAGGCACATTTTAGCAAGTTTTACTTGTAAGTGGGGTTGGAAACGCTTTTCAGGCTCAATACTGGGCTCAAAAGATGCAGCCCTGATGTCTCTCATGATAGCAGGTGGTTAAGTAGAAATTCGCTGCTCGGCTGACCCTGCAGGAGCAAAGGTATGCGAAAAATGTTCGTAGAATGAGATTTTCAGCGAAGAGCAGCCAGGCACATTTTAGCAAGTTTTACTTGTACGTGGAGTTGGAAACGCTTTTCAGGCTCAGTACTGGGCTCAAAACATGCAGCCCTGATGTCTCTCATGATAGCAGGTGGTTAAGTAGAAATTCGCTGCTCGGCTGATCCAGCAGGAGCAAACATATGCTAAAAATGTACGTAGAATGAGATTTTCAAGGAAGAGCAGCCAGGCACATTTTTAGCAAGTTTTACTTGTAAGTGGGGTTGGAAACGCTTTTCAGGCTCAATACTGGGCTCAAAAGATGCAGCCCTGATGTCTCTCATGATAGCAGGTGGTTAAGTAGAATTTCGCTGCTCGGCTGACCCGGCAGGAACAAATGTATGCCAAAAATGTACGTAGAATGAGATTTTCAGTGAATAGCAGCCAGGCACATTTTAGCAAGTTTTACTTGTAAGTGGGGTTGGAAACGCTTTTCAGGCTCAATACTGGGCTTAAAAGATGCAGCCCTGATGTCTCTCATGATAGCAGGTGGTTAAGTAGAAATTCGCTGCTCGGCTGACCCGGCAGGAACAAATGTATGCCAAAAATGTACGTAGAATGAGATTTTCAGTGAATAGCAGCCAGGCACATTTTAGCAAGTTTTACTTGTAAGTGGGGATGGAAACGCTTTTTAGGCTCAGTACTGGGCTCAAAAGATGCAGCCCTGATGTCTCTCATGATAGCAGGTGGTTAAGTAGAAATTCGCTGCTCGGCTGATCCAGCAGGAGCAAACATAAGCGAAAAATGTACGTAGAATGAGCTTTTCAGTGAAGAGCAGCCAGGCACATTTTAGCAAGTTTTACTTGTAAATGGCTGTGGAAACGCTTTTCAG
Organism: Lissotriton helveticus; assembly: GCF_964261635.1. Taxonomy (NCBI): domain Eukaryota; kingdom Metazoa; phylum Chordata; class Amphibia; order Caudata; family Salamandridae; genus Lissotriton; species Lissotriton helveticus. The sequence continues at coordinate 1,351,089,137 of NC_136061.1, read as the reverse complement.
GCTCAGTACTGGGCTCAAAACATGCAGCCCTGATGTCTCTCATGATAGCAGGTGGTTAAGTAGAAATTCGCTGCTCGGCTGATCCAGCAGGAGCAAACATATGCTAAAAATGTACGTAGAATGCGATTTTCAGGGAAGAGCAGCCAGGCACATTTTTAGCAAGTTTTACTTGTAAGTGGGTTTGGAAACGCTTTTCAACCTCAATACTGGGCTCAAAAGATGCAGCCCTGATGTCTCTCATGATAGCAGGTGGTTAAGTAGAAATTCGCTGCTCGGCTGACCCGGCAGGAACAAATGTATGCCAAAAATGTACGTAGAATGAGATTTTCAGTGAATAGCAGCCAGGCACATTTTAGCAAGTTTTACTTGTAAGTGGGGATGGAAACGCTTTTTAGGCTCAGTACTGGGCTCAAAAGATGCAGCCCTGATGTCTCTCATGATAGCAGGTGGTTAAGTAGAAATTCACTGCTCGGCTGACCCTGCAGGAGCAAACGTATGCTAAAAATGTTCGTAGAATGAGATTTTCAGTCAAGAGCAGCCAGGCACATTTTAGCAAGTTTTACTTGTAAGTGGGGTTGGAAACGCTTTTCAGGCTCAATACTGGGCTCAAAAGATGCAGCCCTGATGTCTCTCATGATAGCAGGTGGTTAAGTAGAAATTCGCTGCTCGGCTGACCCTGCAGGAGCAAACGTATGCGAAAAATGTTCGTAGAATGAGATTTTCAGCGAAGAGCAGCCAGGCACATTTTAGCAAGTTTTACTTGTACGTGGAGTTGGAAACGCTTTTCAGGCTCAGTACTGGGCTCAAAACATGCAGCCCTGATGTCTCTCATGATAGCAGGTGGTTAAGTAGAAATTCGCTGCTCGGCAGACCCAGCAGGACCAAACGTATGCTAAAAATGTTCATAGAATGAGATTTTCAGTGAAGAGCAGCCAGGCCCATTTTAGCAAGTTTTACTTGTAAGTGGGGTTGGAAACGCTTTTCAGGCTCAGTACTGGCTCAAAACATGCAGCCCTGATGTCTCTCATGATAGGAGGTGGTAAAGTAGAAATTCGCTGCTCGACTGACCCTGCAGGAGCAAACGTATGCTAAAAATGTTCGTAGAATGAGATTTTCAGTGAAGAGCAGCCAGGCACATTTTAGCAAGTTTTACTTGTAAGTGGGGGTTGGAAACGCTTTTCAGGCTCAGTACTGGGCTCAAAAGATGCAGCCCTGATGTCTCTCATGATAGCAGGTGGTTAAGTAGAAATTCGCTGCTCGGCTGACCCTGCAGGAGCAAACGTATGCGAAAAATGTTCGTAGAATGAAATTTTCAGTGAAGAGCAGCCAGGCACATTTTAGCAAGTTTTACTTGTAAGTGGGGATGGAAATGCTTTTCAGGCTCAGTACTGGGCTCAAAACATGCAACCCTGATGTCTCTCATGATAGCAGGTGGTTAAGTAGAAATTCGCTGCTCGGCTGATCCAGCAGGAGTAAACATATGCTAAAAATGTACGTAGAATGAGATTTTCAGGGAAGAGCAGCCAGGCACATTTTTAGCAAGTTTTACTTGTAAGTGGGGTTGGAAACGGTTTTCAGGCTCAATACTCGGCTCAAAAGATGCAGCCCTGATGTATCTCATGATAGCAGGTGGTTAAGTAGAAATTCGCTGCTCGGCTGACCCGGCAGGAACAAATGTATGCCAAAAATGTACGTAGAATGAGATTTTCAGTGAATAGCAGCCAGGCACATTTTAGCAAGTTTTACTTGTAAGTGGGGATGGAAACGCTTTTTAGGCTCAGTACTGGGCTCAAAAGATGCAGCCCTGATGTCTCTCATGATTAGCAGGTGGTTAAGTAGAAATTCGCTGCTCGGCTGACCCAGCAGGAGCAAACGTATGCTAAAAATGTTCGTAGAATGAGATTTTCAGTGAAGAGCAGCCAGGCACATTTTAGCAAGTTTTGCTTGTAAGTGGGGATAGAAACACTTGTTTAGGCTCAGTACTGGGCTCAAAAGATGCAGCCCTGATGTCTCTCATGATAGCAGGTGGTTAAATAGAAATTTGTTGCTCGGCTGACCCTGCAGGAGCAAACGTATGCGAAAAATGTTCGTAGAATGAGATTTTCAGTGAAGAGCAGCCAGGCACATTTTAGCAAGTTTTACTTGTATGTGGCGTTGGAAACGCTTTTCAGGCTCAGTACTGGGCTCAAAAGATGCAGCCCTGATGTCTCTCATGATAGCAGGTGGTTAAGTAGAAATTCGCTGCTCGGTTGACCCTGCAGGATCAAACGTATGCTAAAAATGTTCGTAGAATGAGCTTTTCAGTGAAGAGCAGCCAGGCACATTTTAGCAAGTTTTACTTGTAAGTGGGGTTGGAAACGCTTTTCAGGCTCAATACTGGGCTCAAAAGATGCAGCCCTGATGTCTCTCATGATAGCAGGTGGTTAAGTAGAAATTCGCTGCTCGGCTGACCCGGCAGGAACAAATGTAAGCCAAAAATGTACGTAGAATGAGATTTTCAGTGAATAGCAGCCAGGCACATTTTAGCAAGTTTTACTTGTAAGTGGGGATGGAAACGCTTTTTAGGCTCAGTACTGGGCTCAAAAGATGCAGCCCCTGATGTCTCTCATGATAGCAGGTGGTTAAGTAGAAATTCGTTGCTCGGCTGACCCAGCAGGAGCAAACGTATGCGAAAAATGTTCTAGAATGAGTTTTTCAGTGAAGAGCAGCCAGGCACATTTTAGCAAGTTTTACTTGTAAGTGGGGATGGAAACGCTTTTCAGGCTCAGTACCGGGCTCAAAAGATGCAGCCCTGATGTCTCTCATGATTAGCAGGTGGTTAAGTAGAAATTCGCTGCTCGGCTGACCCTGCAGGAGCAAACGTATGCTAAAAATGTTCGTAGAATGAGATTTTCAGTGAAGAGCAGCCTGGCACATTTTAGTAAGTTTTACTTGTAAGGGGGGTTGGAAACGCTTTTCAGGCTCAATACTGGGCTCAAAAGATGCAGCCCTGATGTCTCTCATGATAGCAGGTGGTTAAGTAGAAATTCGCTGCTCGGCTGATCCAGCAGGAGCAAACATAAGCGAAAAATGTACGTTGAATGAGCTTTTCAGTGAAGAGCAGCCAGGCACATTTTAGCAAGTTTTACTTGTAAGTGGCTGTGGAAACGCTTTTCAGGCTCAGTACTGGGCTCAAAACATGCAGCCCTGATGTCTCTCATGATAGCAGGTGGTTAAGTAGAAATTCGCTGCTCGGCTGATCCAGCAGGAGCAAACATATGCTAAAAATGTACGTAGAATGAGATTTTCAGGGAAGAGCAGCCAGGCACATTTTTAGCAAGTTTTACTTGTAAGTGGGGTTGGAAACGCTTTTCAGGCTCAATACTGGGCTCAAAAGATGCAGCCCTGATGTCTCTCATGATAGCAGGTGGTTAAGTAGAAATTCGCTGCTCGGCTGACCCGGCAGGAACAAATGTATGCCAAAAATGTACGTGGAATGAGATTTTCAGTGAATAGCAGCCAGGCACATTTTAGCAAGTTTTACTTGTAAGTGGGGATGGAAACGCTTTTTAGGCTCAGTACTGGGCTCAAAAGATGCAGCCCTGATGTCTCTCATGATAGCAGGTGGTTAAGTAGAAATTCGCTGCTCGGCTGACCCTGCAGGAGCAAACGTATGCTAAAAATGTTCGTAGAATGAGATTTTCAATGAAGAGCAGCCAGGCACATTTTAGCAAGTTTTACTTGTAAGTGGGGTTGGAAACGCTTTTCAGGCTCAATACTGGGCTTAAAAGATGCAGCCCTGATGTCTCTCATGATAGCAGGTGGTTAAGTAGAAATTCGCTGCTCGGCTGACCCGGCAGGAACAAATGTATGCCAAAAATGTACGTAGAATGAGATTTTCAGTGAATAGCAGCCAGGCACATTTTAGCAAGTTTTACTTGTAAGTGGGGATGGAAACGCTTTTTAGGCTCAGTACTGGGCTCAAAAGATGCAGCCCTGATGTCTCTCATGATAGCAGGTGGTTAAGTAGAAATTCGCTGCTCGGCTGATCCAGCAGGAGCAAACATAAGCGAAAAATGTACGTAGAATGAGCTTTTCAGTGAAGAGCAGCCAGGCACATTTTAGCAAGTTTTACTTGTAAGTGGCTGTGGAAAATCTTTTCAGGCTCAGTACTGGGCTCAAAACATGCAGCCCTGATGTCTCTCATGATAGCAGGTGGTTAAGTAGAAATTCGCTGCTCGGCTGATCCAGCAGGAGCAAACATATGCTAAAAATGTACGTAGAATGAGATTTTTAGGGAAGAGCAGCCAGGCACATTTTTAGCAAGTTTTACTTGTAAGCAATGTTCCCTCTAATTTTTTTCCTCTGTGTGCGGCAGTGGAGGGTCTCTGTGCGCTGCAACCATGGCTATGTGCGCCAGGAACCAAACCGCGCGCGTCTGCGGCGCCAAATGGCACTCCAAAATTTTTCTTTAAAAAGCCAAAAGATAGTGCGTTTTCACACATACAGCGCCACAATAAGGGTCTTAAGGGCAGTTTGCAATATTGGATAAGCACGCCATGACATGAACTCTTAAAGCCAGAACCAGGGGTTCTCTTTTGAATAACTACGCCCTATCGATCACTTCACTCGCAGCTCGAAGAGCCATGAGTTGTTTAGGTATTTTAAGCAACATGTCACCATTCTTGAAGTGGTTCCTTTTACAATCCCTCACTCTCCCTTCTTTCCCCTCCCCTCTCCCATCTCTCCGCAAGGTACACACGATTTTCAATGAGCACTAACACAGCATCATTTATACCATTTCGGCATTAGTCAACACCACTAGTTTTTCCCTGTTGCTCTCATCTCCGTCTGCCCCATGGTTACTCCTTTCCCAGGTCTATCTCCATTGCTCTGCCTTTCACCTCTCATGCCTCTCTCCCAAACTCATCTTCTCCCTTTCTATGCTCAACTCTCTCCCTTTCTATAATGTCAGACTCCCTCTCCTGCTTCTCTCTTGCTTCGCTCTTGGGCTCCCTGTCCGTACTTCTCGCCCCTGATACACTGTCTCCCTCTCCATGCTTCTGTCCCCTGCTGCACTCTCAGGCTCCCTGTCCGTGCATCTCACCCTTGCTTCACTCTTGGGCTCCCTCTCCGTGCTTCCCTTCCTTGCTGCACTCTGTGCTTCTCTCCCTTGCTGCACGCTCGTGCTCTCTAGAGATGTGGCCTAACGACCAGAGCTGCCATCTAAGTCACGTACATACAAAACATGTTGCACTCCAAATGCTATAGGTGTCACATTCGCGAAAGTTATAGCTATTGGCATTGGAAATGACAAAGCTATCCATGTAGCTATTTTAAAAACCAACACATAAATAAAATATTTGTCATTTACAAGACCAATAGCTCCAACTTTTCTAATGCGAGACCTATTGCATTTCCAATGCTTGTTGTGCCTTTCTGTCCTGTGTCCAACTCGTTTTTGGTGCCCTTCTGCCCCACTCGTTTTTTGTGCCTTTCTGTCCTGTGCCTCACTCGTTTTTTGTGCCTTTATGCCCTGTATCACCAATGATAAATCACTTGTTAAAGTACCTTTAAAAATGGTATGTAGAATTTAAAGGTATGTGTGTTTGTGCAAAGCCCACTTGTAGGTGGGGTGTTCAGGATGCAGGTGTCTAACGACTAAACCACACTGGCACTCGGTTTCCTCCCAGCCCCCCCCCACATACCTTTAAATAGGCTATATTTTTGCGGATTAAGGCTAATGTTGCTAAGCAACGCTATTCAAACGGAGAGCAGTGGGAGTGAGAACTGAGAAGTGTTGTTGCTAGATGGGGTAAAAATGGACAGCTTGATCAGAGAATCATATGGATTTCTGTCAGTGGTTTCAGAATGGCTCCCGTGCGCGTGAAGGCTTTTACTTTATAAATAATGCCGCAAGCGATGGGCACGCTTGGCTCTGCAATCTCCTTGAATGCTATTAAAAGCCTATTTTTTTCTAACTTGCTTTTCATGTCCTGCTTTTACACAAACCAAACACAATACAGATTGCACTACATTGACACTGGCCAAATAAGAGCAGTTAAATGCCATGTTGTTTCACCGAGGATTTCCTAAATCTTTTTGGCCTGATCTGAAGGCTGGCATCACGTCTTTGACATAACTTGCCCGGGTGGAAAGGTTTTTGGGTGTTTCAGTGATCTGCTACAGTTTACCTTTATAACATTTATGTACAAGACATTATTGTGTACCAAGTTTCCTGCTTTACACTTTTGTCTAATCGCATGCATTATTACTGTCTTTTTGTCAAGTACCCTTGTTTAGTTTCCAACCTTGTATGTAATCTCTGTTTTATGTGCCTTAAGGAGGTCAAGCTGTGCTGATGGTTGTGTAAAATTTAAATACCGCTGTTGAAGTTGTGCTAAGTTTGAAAATTAGTGGTGACATGGTGACTTTACTTTACAGTTTGGTGGCAATATGGATACCTGCAAAACAATCCTTTTTTTATCATAAGTTTTTACTGCATTTTTTATTGAATTATTTGAATTCTATTAGAGTTTTTGCTAAACAAATAATATTGGCAAAGATTATTATTTTTTTAACTTTACAAAGTAGACGATTTGAGAGTTGCCTACCTTTGCACAGCCCGTGTTTGTGATCCTGGCGTTTACACTCACCCCGAGAAAAGCAGGATACTTCTCGTCCCGAGGCAGGATATTGTTGTAAAACTAGAAAGAGTGAATAATAGACAACCCTTTCCTTTTCAATTCAGAGGTGACGTTCTACTGCAAGAGAAACCGATCTTATCATAATCCGTGCAGTCTAGAGGGTTTCTGACAGAGCTTCTCCAGTTTCGTGTGGGCATGCACCTTAATAACCTTGTAATTTGCAGACAGGTGGGCAGACCTGTGTATTATCCGTCTTTCTGTGACAGCATCTGGCAGACTGCTCCCGCATTGGCTTGTTTTTTGTGCAAAAATGTGTGTTTTTCTCTGAAGAAATATTTCAGTTATAAATTATGTTTACTATTATATAATACGTTTTGTTTAAATAAGCGGAGCTAGTGACAGCTAGGGAATGGAATAGGTACGATTTTAGTTTTGTAGTATTTGCAGACAGATAGACCTGTTTTAGAAGTTGGTAATCATACTGTGTACGGGAGTTATGGAGAGTTCACAAGAAAAAATCTTTCTCAAGCATAGCGAGTTATGATATTGGACTTAATTGTATCCCTGTGTTTATTTTCGTTTTCTTTTCTTTTTGTTGCCTATTATTTTGCCCATTGTTGGTATTCTGCTGTAATCCAGATTCTTAATATTTGGCACGGGTTTAGCTTCCTGTTCCGGAGGTGGACAACAGTTCACGAATGAAAACGGTTTTACAGCAAAGCGTTTGAAGTCAGGCAGACGGAATCAATTTGAAAGGGATTGGAATAAGAGGGTCAATAAGAAAGAGAACCAAGACGCAGGGGGTAGAAAAGAAAAGCAGGGAAGGGAGATGAGTGGGAAAGAAGAAGAAATTGGGCTAAATTAATAAGTCAAGTCTTGCACCATGTCTACTGCACAATGTATGTCACCTTCAGTTAAGCGCACAAACCTACATTTGTTTTAAATTACGACCTCGGCTTCCGGTACGGATGTCCCCCAGGAGCGGGACCCGAGAGGCCAAGAGCACTGGAGGGGTCACCTGGCTGGGGTCATAGTCTTTCGATCTGGGGGGCAGTATCGATGTCAGCGAGGATTTCGGTCAGTGGAGCCCAGAGCGCTTCTATCTCCGAGACCAGCTAAACGCAGAGTTTTACCCGCACCCCCATAGAGGAACCACCCCATCACTCACACCAGGGCAGGGGGCGGCACGCACGAGAGGCCGCCTGGGCTACGGTTTCAGTTTCGTTTAAGATTTTCCAGCAGATAATTCCCGGTCAGATCAAATACATAGCCCCCACAATAACCACCGGTTCCTCGTTCCTCCCGCCTCCCGCCTCCCGCTTCCCGCTTCCCGCTTCCCGCTCCTTACCTGCAACTTCTTACGCCCGCACCGCCGCCAACCGCCGCCGCCACCACTGGAAATGTGCTGCATATCATGTTCGCGCCGCTCGCTTTTTAAAAGCGGCGGGCGGCGCGAATCTCTTGCGACGGCCTGTGTGCGCGCTCCACGATAGGTGGTGCGCGCTGACGTCAGAGAAGGTGCGCGCGCGGCCTAGAGGGAACAGTGCTTGTAAGTGGGGTTGGAAACGCTTTTCAGGCTCAATACTGGGCTCAAAAGATGCAGCCCTGATGTCTCTCATGATAGCAGATGGTTAAGTAGAAATTCACTGCTCGGCTGACCCGGCAGGAACAAATGTATGCCAAAAATGTACGTAGAATGAGATTTTCAGTGAATAGCAGCCAAGCACATTTTAGCAAGTTTTACTTGTAAGTGGGGATGGAAACGCTTTTTAGGCTCAGTACTGGGCTCAAAAGATGCAGCCCTGATGTCTCTCATGATAGCAGGTGGTTAAGTAGAAATTCGCTGCTCGGCTGACCCTGCAGGAGCAAACGTATGCTAAAAATGTTCGTAGAATGAGATTTTCAGTGAAGAGCAGCCAGGCACATTTTAGCAAGTTTTACTTGTAAGTGGGGTTGGAAACGCTTTTCAGGCTCAATACTGGGCTCAAAAGATGCAGCCCTGATGTCTCTCATGATAGCAGGTGGTTAAGTAGAAATTCGTTGCTCGGCTGACCCAGCAGGAGCAAACGTATGCGAAAAATGTTCTAGAATGAGTTTTTCAGTGAAGAGCAGCCAGGCACATTTTAGCAAGTTTTACTTGTAAGTGGGGATGGAAACGCTTTTCAGGCTCAGTACTGGGCTCAAAAAATGCAGCCCTGATGTCTCTCATGATTAGCAGGTGGTTAAGTAGAAATTCGCTGCTCGGCTACCCAGCAGGAGCAAACGTATGCTAAAAATGTTCGTAAAATGAGATTTTCAGTGAGGAGCAGCCAGGCACATTTAAGCAAGTTTTGCTTGTAAGTGGGGATAGAAACGCTTTTTAGGCTCAGTACTGGGCTCAAAAGATGCAGCCCTGATGTCTCTCATGATAGCAGGTGGTTAAGTAGAAATTCGTTGCTCGGCTGACCCTGCAGGAGCAAACGTATGCGAAAAATGTTCGTAGAATGAGATTTTCAGTGAAGAGCAGCCAGGCACATTTTAGCAAGTTTTACTTGTATGTGGGGTTGGAAACGCTTTTCAGGCTCAGTACTGGGCTCAAAAGATGCAGCCCTGATGTCTCTCATGATAGCAGGTGGTTAAGTAGAAATTCGCTGCTCGGTTGACCCTGCAGGATCAAACGTATGCTAAAAATGTTCGTAGAATGAGCTTTTCAGTGAAGAGCAGCCAGGCACATTTTAGCAAGTTTTACTTGTAAGTGGGGTTGGAAACGCTTTTCAGGCTCAATACTGGCCTCAAAAGATGCAGCCCTGATGTCTCTCATGATAGCAGGTGGTTAAGTAGAAATTCGCTGCTCGGCTGACCCGGCAGGAACAAATGTATGCCAAAAATGTACGTAGAATGAGATTTTCAGTGAATAGCAGCCAGGCACATTTTAGCAAGTTTTACTTGTAAGTGGGGATGGAAACGCTTTTTAGGCTCAGTACTGGGCTCAAAAGATGCAGCCCTGATGTCTCTCATGATAGCAGGTGGTTAAGTAGAAATTCGCTGCTCGGCTGACCCTGCAGGAGCAAACGTATGCTAAAAATGTTCGTAGAATGAGACTTTCAGTGAAGAGCAGCCAGGCACATTTTAGCAAGTTTTACTTGTAAGTGGGGTTGGAAACGCTTTTCAGGCTCAATACTGGGCTCAAAAGATGCAGCCCTGATGTCTCTCATGATAGCAGGTGGTTAAGTAGAAATTCGCTGCTCGGCTGACCCTGCAGGAGCAAACGTATGCTAAAAATGTTCGTAGAATGAGATTTTCAGTGAAGAGCAGCCTGGCACATTTTAGTAAGTTTTACTTGTAAGGGGGGTTGGAAACGCTTTTCAGGCTCAATACTGGGCTCAAAAGATGCAGCCCTGATGTCTCTCATGATAGCAGGTGGTTAAGTAGAAATTCGCTGCTCGGCTGATCCAGCAGGAGCAAACATAAGCGAAAAATGTACGTTGAATGAGCTTTTCAGTGAAGAGCAGCCAGGCACATTTTAGCAAGTTTTACTTGTAAGTGGCTGTGGAAACGCTTTTCAGGCTCAGTACTGGGCTCAAAACATGCAGCCCTGATGTCTCTCATGATAGCAGGTGGTTAAGTAGAAATTCGCTGCTCGGCTGATCCAGCAGGAGCAAACATATGCTAAAAATGTACGTAGAATGAGATTTTCAGGGAGGAGCAGCCAGGCACATTTTTAGCAAGTTTTACTTGTAAGTGGGGTTGGAAACGCTTTTCAGGCTCAATACTGGGCTCAAAAGATGCAGCCCTGATGTCTCTCATGATAGCAGGTGGTTAAGTAGAAATTCGCTGCTCGGCTGACCCGGCAGGAACAAATGTATGCCAAAAATGTACGTAGAATGAGATTTTCAGTGAATAGCAGCCAGGCACATTTTAGCAAGTTTTACTTGTAAGTGGGGATGGAAACGCTTTTTAGGCTCAGTACTGGGCTCAAAAGATGCAGCCCTGATGTCTCTCATGATAGCAGGTGGTTAAGTAGAAATTCGCTGCTCGGCTGATCCAGCAGGAGCAAACATATGCTAAAAATGTACGTAGAATGAGATTTTTAGGGAAGAGCAGCCAGGCACATTTTTAGCAAGTTTTACTTGTAAGTGGGGTTGGAAACGCTTTTCAGGCTCAATACTGGGCTCAAAAGATGCAGCCCTGATGTCTCTCATGATTGCAGATGGTTAAGTAGAAATTCACTGCTCGGCTGACCCGGCAGGAACAAATGTATGCCAAAAATGTACGTAGAATGAGATTTTCAGTGAATAGCAGCCAGGCACATTTTAGCAAGTTTTACTTGTAAGTGGGGATGGAAACGCTTTTTAGGCTCAGTACTGGGCTCAAAAGATGCAGCCCTGATGTCTCTCATGATAGCAGGTGGTTAAGTAGAAATTCACTGCTCGGCTGACCCTGCAGGAGCAAACGTATGCTAAAAATGTTCGTAGAATGAGATTTTCAGTGAAGAGCAGCCAGGCACATTTGAGCAAGTTTTACTTGTAAGTGGAGTTGGAAACGCTTTTCAGGCTCAATACTGGGCTTAAAAGATGCAGCCCTGATGTCTCTCATGATAGCAGGTGGTTAAGTAGAAATTCGCTGCTCGGCTGACCCGGCAGGAACAAATGTATGCCAAAAATGTACGTAGAATGAGATTTTCAGTGAATAGCAGCCAGGCACATTTTAGCAAGTTTTACTTGTAAGTGGGGATGGAAATGCTTTTTAGGCTCAGTACTGGGCTCAAAAGATGCAGCCCTGATGTCTCTCATGATAGCAGGTGGTTAAGTAGAAATTCGCTGCTCGGCTGATCCAGCAGGAGCAAACATAAGCGAAAAATGTACGTAGAATGAGCTTTTCAGTGAAGAGCAGCCAGGCACATTTTAGCAAGTTTTACTTGTAAGTGGCTGTGGAAACGCTTTTCAGGCTCAGTACTGGGCTCAAAAGATGCAGCCCTGATGTCTCTCATGATAGCAGGTGGTTAAGTAGAAATTTGCTGCTCGGCTGATCCAGCAGGAGCAAACATATGCTTAAAATGTACGTAGAATGAGATTTTTAGGGAAGAACAGCCAGGCACATTTTTAGCAAGTTTTACTTGTAAGTGGGGTTGGAAACGCTTTTCAGGCTCAATACTGGGCTCAAAAGATGCAGCCCTGATGTCTCTCATGATAGCAGGTGGTTAAGTAGAAATTCACTGCTCGGCTGACCCGGCAGGAACAAATGTATGCCAAAAATGTACGTAGAATGAGATTTTCAGTGAATAGCAGCCAGGCACATTTTAGCAAGTTTTACTTGTAAGTGGGGATGGAAACGCTTTTTAGGCTCAGTACTGGGCTCAAAAGATGCAGCCCTGATGTCTCTCATGATAGCAGGTGGTTAAGTAGAAATTCGCTGCTCGGCTGACCCTGCAGGAGCAAACGTATGCTAAAAATGTTCGTAGAATGAGATTTTCAGTGAAGAGCAGCCAGGCACATTTTAGCAAGTTTTACTTGTAAGTGGGGTTGGAAACGCTTTTCAGGCTCAATACTGGGCTCAAAAGATGCAGCCCTGATGTCTCTCATGATAGCAGGTGGTTAAGTAGAAATTTGTTGCTCGGCTGACCCAGCAGGAGCAAACGTATGCGAAAAATGTTCTAGAATGAGTTTTTCAGTGAAGAGCAGCCAGGCACATTTTAGCAAGTTTTACTTGTAAGTGGGGATGGAAACGCTTTTCAGGCTCAGTACTGGGCTCAAAAAATGCAGCCCTGATGTCTCTCATGATTAGCAGGTGGTTAAGTAGAAATTCGCTGCTCGGCTACCCAGCAGGAGCAAACGTATGCTAAAAATGTTCGTAAAATGAGATTTTCAGTGAGGAGCAGCCAGGCACATTTTAGCAAGTTTTGCTTGTAAGTGGGGATAGAAACGCTTTTTAGGCTCAGTACTGGGCTCAAAAGATGCAGCCCTGATGTCTCTCATGATAGCAGGTGGTTAAGTAGAAATTCGTTGCTCGGCTGACCCTGCAGGAGCAAACGTATGCGAAAAATGTTCGTAGAATGAGATTTTCAGTGAAGAGCAGCCAGGCACATTTTAGCAAGTTTTACTTGTATGTGGGGTTGGAAACGCTTTTCAGGCTCAGTACTGGGCTCAAAAGATGCAGCCCTGATGTCTCTCATGATAGCAGGTGGTTAAGTAGAAATTCGCTGCTCGGTTGACCCTGCAGGATCAAACGTATGCTAAAAATGTTCGTAGAATGAGCTTTTCAGTGAAGAGCAGCCAGGCACATTTTAGCAAGTTTTACTTGTAAGTGGGGTTGGAAACGCTTTTCAGGCTCAATACTGGGCTCAAAAGATGCAGCCCTGATGTCTCTCATGATAGCAGGTGGTTAAGTAGAAATTCGCTGCTCGGCTGACCCGGCAGGAACAAATGTATGCCAAAAATGTACGTAGAATGAGATTTTCAGTGAATAGCAGCCAGGCACATTTTAGCAAGTTTTACTTGTAAGTGGGGATGGAAACGCTTTTTAGGCTCAGTACTGGGCTCAAAAGATGCAGCCCTGATGTCTCTCATGATAGCAGGTGGTTAAGTAGAAATTCGCTGCTCGGCTGACCCTGCAGGAGCAAACGTATGCTAAAAATGTTCGTAGAATGAGATTTTCAGTGAAGAGCAGCCAGGCACATTTTAGCAAGTTTTACTTGTAAGTGGGGTTGGAAACGCTTTTCAGGCTCAATACTGGGCTCAAAAGATGCAGCCCTGATGTCTCTCATGATAGCAGGTGGTTAAGTAGAAATTCGCTGCTCGGCAGACCCTGCAGGAGCAAACGTATGCTAAAAATGTTCGTAGAATGAGATTTTCAGTGAAGAGCAGCCTGGCACATTTTAGTAAGTTTTACTTGTAAGGGGGGTTGGAAACGCTTTTCAGGCTCAATACTGGGCTCAAAAGATGCAGCCCTGATGTCTCTCATGATAGCAGGTGGTTAAGTAGAAATTCGCTGCTCGGCTGATCCAGCAGGAGCAAACATAAGCGAAAAATGTACGTTGAATGAGCTTTTCAGTGAAGAGCAGCCAGGTACATTTTAGCAAGTTTTACTTGTAAGTGGCTGTGGAAACGCTTTTCAGGCTCAGTACTGGGCTCAAAACATGCAGCCCTGATGTCTCTCATGATAGCAGGTGGTTAAGTAGAAATTCGCTGCTCGGCTGATCCAGCAGGAGCAAACATATGCTAAAAATGTACGTAGAATGAGATTTTCAGGGAAGAGCAGCCAGGCACATTTTTAGCAAGTTTTACTTGTAAGTGGGGTTGGAAACGCTTTTCAGGCTCAATACTGGGCTTAAAAGATGCAGCCCTGATGTCTCTCATGATAGCAGGTGGTTAAGTAGAAATTCGCTGCTCGGCTGACCCGGCAGGAACAAATGTATGCCAATAATGTACGTAGAATGAGATTTTCAGTGAATAGCAGCCAGGCACATTTTAGCAAGTTTTACTTGTAAGTGGGGATGGAAACGCTTTTTAGGCTCAGTACTGGGCTCAAAAGATGCAGCCCTGATGTCTCTCATGATAGCAGGTGGTTAAGTAGAAATTCGCTGCTCGGCTGATCCAGCAGGAGCAAACATAAGCGAAAAATGTACATAGAATGAGCTTTTCAGTGAAGAGCAGCCAGGCACATTTTAGCAAGTTTTACTTGTAAGTGGCTGTGGAAATGCTTTTCAGGCTCAGTACTGGGCTCAAAACATGCAGCCCTGATGTCTCTCATGATAGCAGGTGGTTAAGTAGAAATTCGCTGCTCGGCTGATCCAGCAGGAGCAAACATATGCTAAAAATGTACGTAGAATGAGATTTTTAGGGAAGAGCAGCCAGGCACATTTTTAGCAAGTTTTACTTGTAAGTGGGGTTGGAAACGCTTTTCAGGCTCAATACTGGGCTCAAAAGATGCAGCCCTGATGTCTCTCATGATTGCAGATGGTTAAGTAGAAATTCACTGCTCGGCTGACCCGGCAGGAACAAATGTATGCCAAAAATGTACGTAGAATGAGATTTTCAGTGAATAGCAGCCAGGCACATTTTAGCAAGTTTTACTTGTAAGTGGGGATGGAAACGCTTTTTAGGCTCAGTACTGGGCTCAAAAGATGCAGCCCTGATGTCTCTCATGATAGCAGGTGGTTAAGTAGAAATTCACTGCTCGGCTGACCCTGCAGGAGCAAACGTATGCTAAAAATGTTCGTAGAATGAGATTTTCAGTGAAGAGCAGCCAGGCACATTTGAGCAAGTTTTACTTGTAAGTGGGGTTGGAAACGCTTTTCAGGCTCAATACTGGGCTTAAAAGATGCAGCCTTGATGTCTCTCATGATAGCAGGTGGTTAAGTAGAAATTCGCTGCTCGGCTGACCCGGCAGGAACAAATGTATGCCAAAAATGTACGTAGAATGAGATTTTCAGTGAATAGCAGCCAGGCACATTTTAGCAAGTTTTACTTGTAAGTGGGGATGGAAATGCTTTTTAGGCTCAGTACTGGGCTCAAAAGATGCAGCCCTGATGTCTCTCATGATAGCAGGTGGTTAAGTAGAAATTCGCTGCTCGGCTGATCCAGCAGGAGCAAACATAAGCGAAAAATGTACGTAGAATGAGCTTTTCAGTGAAGAGCAGCCAGGCACATTTTAGCAAGTTTTACTTGTAAGTGGCTGTGGAAACGCTTTTCAGGCTCAGTACTGGGCTCAAAAGATGCAGGCCTGATGTCTCTCATGATAGCAGGTGGTTAAGTAGAAATTTGCTGCTCGGCTGATCCAGCAGGAGCAAACATATGCTAAAATGTACGTAGAATGAGATTTTTAGGGAAGAACAGCCAGGCACATTTTTAGCAAGTTTTACTTGTAAGTGGGGTTGGAAACGCTTTTCAGGCTCAATACTGGGCTCAAAAGATGCAGCCCTGATGTCTCTCATGATAGCAAGTGGTTAAGTAGAAATTCACTGCTCGGCTGACCCGGCAGGAACAAATGTATGCCAAAAATGTACGTAGAATGAGATTTTCAGTGAATAGCAGCCAGGCACATTTTAGCAAGTTTTACTTGTAAGTGGGGATGGAAACGCTTTTTAGGCTCAGTACTGGGCTCAAAAGATGCAGCCCTGATGTCTCTCATGATAGCAGGTGGTTAAGTAGAAATTCGCTGCTCGGCTGACCCTGCAGGAGCAAACGTATGCTAAAAATGTTCGTAGAATGAGATTTTCAGTGAAGAGCAGCCAGGCACATTTTAGCAAGTTTTACTTGTAAGTGGGGTTGGAAACGCTTTTCAGGCTCAATACTGGGCTCAAAAGATGCAGCCCTGATGTCTCTCATGATAGCAGGTGGTTAAGTAGAAATTCGTTGCTCGGCTGACCCAGCAGGAGCAAACGTATGCGAAAAATGTTCTAGAATGAGTTTTTCAGTGAAGAGCAGCCAGGCACATTTTAGCAAGTTTTACTTGTAAGTGGGGATGGAAACGCTTTTCAGGCTCAGTACTGGGCTCAAAAGATGCAGCCCTGATGTCTCTCATGATTAGCAGGTGGTTAAGTAGAAATTCGCTGCTCGGCTGACCCAGCAGGAGCAAACGTGTGCTAAAAATGTTCATAGAATGAGATTTTCAGTGAAGAGCAGCCAGGCACATTTTAGCAAGTTTTGCTTGTAAGTGGGGATAGAAACGCTTTTTAGGCTCAGTACTGGGCTCAAAAGATGCAGCCCTGATGTCTCTCATGATAGCAGGTGGTTAAGTAGAAATTCGTTGCTCGGCTGACCCTGCAGGAGCAAACGTATGCGAAAAATGTTCGTAGAATGAGATTTTCAGTGAAGAGCAGCCAGGCACATTTTAGCAAGTTTTACTTGTATGTGGGGTTGGAAACACTTTTCAGGCTCAGTACTGGGCTCAAAAGATGCAGCCCTGATGTCTCTCGTGATAGCAGGTGGTTAAGTAGAAATTCGCTGCTCGGTTGACCCTGCAGGAGCAAACGTATGCTAAAAATGTTCGTAGAATGAGATTTTCAGTGAAGAGCAGCCAGGCACATTTTAGCAAGTTTTACTTGTAAGTGGGGTTGGAAACGCTTTTCAGGCTCAATACTGGGCTCAAAAGATGCAGCCCTGATGTCTCTCATGATAGCAGGTGGTTAAGTAGAAATTCGTTGCTCGGCTGACCCAGCAGGAGCAAACGTATGCGAAAAATGTTCTAGAATGAGTTTTTCAGTGAAGAGCAGCCAGGCACATTTTAGCAAGTTTTACTTGTAAGTGGGGATGGAAACGCTTTTCAGGCTCAGTACTGGGCTCAAAAGATGCAGCCCTGATGTCTCTCATGATTAGCAGGTGGTTAAGTAGAAATTCGCTGCTCGGTTGACCCAGCAGGAGCAAACGTATGCTAAAAATGTTCGTAGAATGAGATTTTCAGTGAAGAGCAGCCAGGCACATTTTAGCAAGTTTTGCTTGTAAGTGGGGATAGAAACGCTTTTTAGGCTCAGTACTGGGCTCAAAAGATGCAGCCCTGATGTCTCTCATGATAGCAGGTGGTTAAGTAGAAATTCGTTGCTCGGCTGACCCTGCAGGAGCAAACGTATGCGAAAAATGTTCGTAGAATGAGATTTTCAGTGAAGAGCAGCCAGGCACATTTTAGCAAGTTTTACTTGTATGTGGGGTTGGAAACGCTTTTCAGGCTCAGTACTGGGCTCAAAAGATGCAGCCCTGATGTCTCTCATGATAGCAGGTGGTTAAGTAGAAATTCGCTGCTCGGTTGACCCTGCAGGATCAAACGTATGCTAAAAATGTTCGTAGAATGAGCTTTTCAGTGAAGAGCAGCCAGGCACATTTTAGCAAGTTTTACTTGTAAGTGGGGTTGGAAACGCTTTTCAGGCTCAATACTGGGCTCAAAAGATGCAGCCCTGATGTCTCTCATGATAGCAGGTGGTTAAGTAGAAATTCGCTGCTCGGCTGACCCGGCAGGAACAAATGTATGCCAAAAATGTACGTAGAATGAGATTTTCAGTGAATAGCAGCCAGGCACATTTTAGCAAGTTTTACTTGTAAGTGGGGATGGAAACGCTTTTTAGGCTCAGTACTGGGCTCAAAAGATGCAGCCCTGATGTCTCTCATGATAGCAGGTGGTTAAGTAGAAATTAGCTGCTCGGCTGACCCTGCAGGAGCAAACGTATGCTAAAAATGTTCGTAGAATGAGATTTTCAGTGAAGAGCAGCCAGGCACATTTTAGCAAGTTTTACTTGTAAGTGGGGTTGGAAACGCTTTTCAGGCTCAATACTGGGCTCAAAAGATGCAGCCCTGATGTCTCTCATGATAGCAGGTGGTTAAGTAGAAATTCGCTGCTCGGCTGACCCGGCAGGAACAAATGTATTCCAAAAATGTACGTAGAATGAGATTTTCAGTGAATAGCAGCCAGGCACATTTTAGCAAGTTTTACTTGTAAGTGGGGATGGAAATGCTTTTTAGGCTCAGTACTGGGTTTAAAAGATGCTGCCCCTGATGTCTCTCATGATAGCAGGTGGTTAAGTAGAAATTCGCTGCTCGGCTGACCCGGCAGGAACAAATTGTTGCCAAAAATATACGTAGAATGAGATTTTCAGTGAATAGCAGCCAGGCATATTTTAGCAAGTTTTACTTGTAAGTGGGGATGGAAACGCTTTTTAGGCTCAGTACTGGGCTCAAAAGATGCAGCCCTGATGTCTCTCATGATAGCAGGTGGTTAAGTAGAAATTCGCTGCTCGGCTGATCCAGCAGGAGCAAACATAAGCGAAAAATGTACGTAGAATGAGATTTTCAGTGAAGAGCAGCCAGGCACATTTTAGCAAGTTTTACTTGTAAGTGGCTGTGGAAACGCTTTTCAGGCTCAGTACTGGGTTCAAAACATGCAGCCCTGATGTCTCTCATGATAGCAGGTGGTTAAGTAGAAATTCGCTGCTCGGCTGATCCAGCAGGAGCAAACATATGCTAAAACTGTACGTAGAATGAGATTTTCAGGGAAGAGCAGCCAGGCACATTTTTAGCAAGTTTTACTTGTAAGTGGGGTTGGAAACGCTTTTCAGGCTCAATACTGGGCTCAAAAGATGCAGCCCTGATGTCTCTCATGATAGCAGGTGGTTAAGTAGAAATTCGCTGCTCGGCTGACCCAGCAGGAACAAATGTATGCCAAAAATGTACGTAGAATGAGATTTTCAGTGAATAGCATCCAGGCACATTTTAGCAAGTTTTACTTGTAAGTGGGGATGGAAACGCTTTTTAGGCTCAGTACTGGGCTCAAAAGATGCAGCCCTGATGTCTCTCATGATAGCAGGTGGTTAAGTAGAAATTCGCTGCTCGGCTGACCCTGCAGGAGCAAACGTATGCTAAAAATGTTCGTAGAATGAGATTTTCAGTGAAGAGCAGCCAGGCACATTTTAGCAAGTTTTACTTGTAAGTGGGGTTGGAAACGCTTTTCAGGCTCAATACTGGGCTCAAAAGCTGCAGCCCTGATGTCTCTCATGATAGCAGGTGGTTAAGTAGAAATTTGCTGCTCGGCTGACCCGGCAGGAACAAATGTATGCCAAAAATGTTCGTAGAATGAGATTTTCAGTGAAGAGCAGCCAGGCACATTTTAACAAGTTTTAATTGTAAGTGGGGTTGGAAACGCTTTTCAGGCTCAGTACTGGGCTCAAAACATGCAGCCCCTGATGTCTCTCATGATAGCAGATGTTTAAGTAGAAATTCGTTGCTCGGCTGACCCAGCAGGAGCAAACGTATGCGAAAAATGTTCTAGAATGAGTTTTTCAGTGAAGAGCAGCCAGGCACATTTGAGCAAGTTTTACTTGTAAGTGGGGTTGGAAACGCTTTTCAGGCTCAATACTGGGCTCAAAAGATGCAGCCCTGATGTCTCTCATGATAGCAGGTGGTTAAGTAGAAATTCGCTGCTCGGCTGACCCGGCAGGAACAAATGTATGCCAAAAATGTACGTGGAATGAGATTTTCAGTGAATAGCAGCCAGGCACATTTTAGCAAGTTTTACTTGTAAGTGGGGATGGAAACGCTTTTTAGGCTCAGTACTGGGCTCAAAAGATGCAGCCCTGATGTCTCTCATGATAGCAGGTGGTTAAGTAGAAATTCGCTGCTCGGCTGACCCTGCAGGAGCAAACGTATGCTAAAAATGTTCGTAGAATGAGATTTTCAGTGAAGAGCAGCCAGGCACATTTTAGCAAGTTTTACTTGTAAGTGGGGTTGGAAACGCTTTTCAGGCTCAATACTGGGCTCAAAAGATGCAGCCCTGATGTCTCTCATGATAGCAGGTGGTTAAGTAGAAATTCGCTGCTCGGCTGACCCGGCAGGAACAAATGTATGCCAAAAATGTACGTAGAATGAGATTTTCAGTGAATAGCAGCCAGGCACATTTTAGCAAGTTTTACTTGTAAGTGGGTATGGAAACGCTTTTTAGGCTCAGTACTGGGCTCAAAAGATGCAGCCCCTGATGTCTCTCATGATAGCAGGTGGTTAAGTAGAAATTCGTTGCTCGGCTGACCCAGCAGGAGCAAACTTATGCGAAAAATGTTCTAGAATGAGTTTTTCAGTGAAGAGCAGCCAGGCACATTTTAGCAAGTTTTACTTGTAAGTGGGGATGGAAACGCTTTTCAGGCTCAGTACTGGGCTCAAAAGATGCAGCCCTGATGTCTCTCAAGATAGCAGTTGGTTAAGTAGAAATTCGCTGCTCGGCTGATCCAGCAGGAGCAAACATAAGCGAAAAATGTACGTAGAATGAGCTTTTCAGTGAAGAGAAGCCAGGCACATTTTAGCAAGTTTTACTTGTAAGTGGCTGTGGAAACGCTTTTCAGGCTCAGTACTGGGCTCAAAAGATGCAGCCCTGATGTCTCTCATGATAGCAGGTGGTTAAGTAGAAATTCGCTGCTCGGCTGACCCGGCAGGAACAAATGTATGCCAAAAATGTACGTAGAATGAGATTTTCAGTGAATAGGAGCCAGGCACATTTTAGCAAGTTTTACTTGTAAGTGGGGATGGAAACGCTTTTTAGGCTCAGTACTGGGCTCAAAAGATGCAGCCCTGATGTCTCTCGTGATAGCAGGTGGTTAAGTAGAAATTCGCTGCTCGGCTGATCCAGCAGGAGCAAACATAAGCGAAAAATGTACGTAGAATGAGCTTTTCAGTGAAGAGCAGCCAGGCACATTTTAGCAAGTTTTACTTGTAAGTGGCTGTGGAAACGGTTTTCAGGCTCAGTACTGGGCTCAAAACATGCAGCCCTGATGTCTCTCATGATAGCAGATGGTTACGTAGAAATTCGCTGCTCGGCTGATCCAGCAGGAGCAAACATATGCTAAAAATGTACGTAGAATGAGATTTTCAGGGAAGAGCAGCCAGGCACATTTTTAGCAAGTTTTACTTGTAAGTGGGGTTGGAAACGCTTTTCAGGCTCAATACTGGGCTCAAAAGATGCAGCCCTGATGTCTCTCATGATAGCAGGTGGTTAAGTAGAAATTCGCTGCTCGGCTGACCCGGCAGGAACAAATGTATGCCAAAAATGTACGTAGAATGAGATTTTCAGTGAATAGCAGCCAGGCACATTTTAGCAAGTTTTACTTGTAAGTGGGGATGGAAACTCTTTTTAGGCTCAGTACTGGGCTCAAAAGATGCAGCCCTGATGCCTCTCATGATAGCAGGTGGTTAAGTAGAAATTCGCTGCTTGGCTGACCCTGCAGGAGCAAACGTATGCTAAAAATGTTCGTAGAATGAGCTTTTCAGTGAAGAGCAGCCAGGCACATTTTAGCAAGTTTTACTTGTAAGTGGGGTTGGAAACGCTTTTCAGGCTCAATACTGGGCTCAAAAGATGCAGCCCTGATGTCTATCATGATAGCAGGTGGTTAAGTAGAAATTTGCTGCTCGGCTGACCCGGCAGGAACAAATGTATGCCAAAAATGTTCGTAGAATGAGATTTTCAGTGAAGAGCAGCCAGGCACATTTTAACAAGTTTTACTTGTAAGTGGGGTTGGAAACGCTTTTCAGGCTCAGTACTGGGCTCAAAACATGCAGCCCCTGATGTCTCTCATGATAGCAGGTGGTTAAGTAGAAATTCGTTGCTCGGCTGACCCAGCAGGAGCAAACGTATGCGAAAAATGATCTAGAATGAGTTTTTCAGTGAAGAGCAGCCAGGCACATTTTAGCAAGTTTTACTTGTAAGTGGGGATGGAAACGCTTTTCAGGCTCAGTACTGGGCTCAAAAGATGCAGCCCTGATGTCTCTCATGATTAGCAGGTGGTTAAGTAGAAATTCGCTGCTCGGCTGACCCAGCAGGAGCAAACGTATGCTTAAAATGTTCGTAGAATGAGATTTTCAGTGAAGAGCAGCCAGGCACATTTTAGCAAGTTTTGCTTGTAAGTTTGGATAGAAACGCTTTTTAGGCTCAGTACTGGGCTCAAAAGATGCAGCCCTGATGTCTCTCATGATAGCAGGTGGTTAAGTAGAAATTCGCTGCTCGGCTGACCCTGCAGGAGCAAACGTATGCTGAAAATGTTCGTAGAATGAGATTTTCAGTGAAGAGCAGCCAGGCACCTTTTAGCAAGTTTTACTTGTATGTGGGGTTGGAAACGCTTTTCAGGCTCAGTACTGGGCTCAAAAGATGCAGCCCTGATGTCTCTCATGATAGCAGGTGGTTAAGTAGAAATTCGCTGCTCGGTTGACCCTGCAGGATCAAACGTATGCTAAAAATGTTCGTAGAATGAGCTTTTCAGTGAAG
The DNA here is from genome assembly GCF_964261635.1 of Lissotriton helveticus. Lineage (NCBI taxonomy): Eukaryota > Metazoa > Chordata > Amphibia > Caudata > Salamandridae > Lissotriton > Lissotriton helveticus. Next base: position 1,351,066,803 of record NC_136061.1, on the reverse strand, counting down.
AGCAGCCAGGCACATTTTAGCAAGTTTTACTTGTACGTGGAGTTGGAAACGCTTTTCAGGCTCAGTACTGGGCTCAAAACATGCAGCCCTGATGTCTCTCATGATAGCAGGTGGTTAAGTAGAAATTCGCTGCTCGGCTGACCCAGCAGGACCAAACGTATGCTAAAAATGTTCGTAGAATTAGATTTTCAGTGAAGAGCAGCCTGGCACATTTTAGCAAGTTTTACTTGTAAGTGGGGTTGGAAACGCTTTTCAGGCTCAATACTGGGCTCAAAAGATGCAGCCCTGATGTCTCTCATGATAGCAGGTGGTTAAGTAGAAATTCGCTGCTCGGCTGACCCTGCAGGAGCAAACGTATGCTAAAAATGTTCGTAGAATGAGATTTTCAGTGAAGAGCAGCCAGGCACATTTTAGCAAGTTTTACTTGTAAGTGGGGTTGGAAACGCTTTTCAGGCTCAATACTGGGCTCAAAAGATGCAGCCCTGATGTCTCTCATGATAGCAGGTGGATAAGTAGAAATTAGTTGCTCGGCTGACCCAGCAGGAGCAAACGTATGCGAAAAATGTTCTAGAATGAGTTTTTCAGTGAAGAGCAGCCAGGCACATTTTAGCAAGTTTTACTTGTAAGTGGGGATGGAAACGCTTTTCAGGCTCAGTACTGGGCTCAAAAGATGCAGCCCTGATGTCTCTCATGATTAGCAGGTGGTTAAGTAGAAATTCGCTGCTCGGCTGACCCAGCAGGAGCAAACGTATGCTAAAAAAGTTCGTAGAATGAGATTTTCAGTGAAGAGCAGCCAGGCACATTTTAGCAAGTTTTGCTTGTAAGTTTGGATAGAAACGCTTTTTAGGCTCAGTATTGGGCTCAAAAGATGCAGCCCTGATGTCTCTCATGATAGCAGGTGGTTAAGTAGAAATTCGCTGCTCGGCTGACCCTGCAGGAGCAAACGTATGCTAAAAATGTTCGTAGAATGAGATTTTCAGTGAAGAGCAGCCAGGCACCTTTTAGCAAGTTTTACTTGTATGTGGAGTTGGAAACGCTTTTCAGGCTCAGTACTGGGCTCAAAACATGCAGCCCTGATGTCTCTCATGATAGCAGGTGGTTAAGTAGAAATTCGCTGCTCGGCTGACCCAGCAGGACCAAACGTATGCTAAAAATGTTCGTAGAATGAGATTTTCAGTGAAGAGCAGCCTGGCACATTTTAGCAAGTTTTACTTGTAAGTGGGGTTGGAAACGCTTTTCAGGCTCAATACTGGGCTCAAAAGATGCAGCCCTGATGTCTCTCATGATAGCAGGTGGTTAAGCAGAAATTCGCTGCTCGGCTGACCCTGCAGGAGCAAACGTATGCTAAAAATGTTCGTAGAATGAGATTTTCAGTGAAGAGCAGCCAGGCACATTTTAGCAAGTTTTACTTGTAAGTGGGGTTGGAAACGCTTTTCAGGCTCAATACTGGGCTCAAAAGATGCAGCCCTGATGTCTCTCATGATAGCAGGTGGTTAAGTAGAAATTCGCTGCTCACAAATGTATGCCAAAAATGTACGTAGAATGAGATTTTCAGTGAATAGCAGCCAGGCACATTTTAGCAAGTTTTACTTGTAAGTGGGGTTGGAAACGCTTTTCAGGCTCAATACTGGGCACAAAAGATGCAGCCCTGATGTCTCTCATGATAGCAGGTGGTTAAGTAGAAATTAGCTGCTCGGCTGACCCTGCAGGAGCAAACGTATGCTAAAAATGTTCGTAGAATGAGATTTTCAGTGAAGAGCAGCCAGGCACCTTTTAGCAAGTTTTACTTGTATGTGGGGTTGGAAACGCTTTTCAGGCTCAGTACTGGGCTCAAAAGATGCAGCCCTGATGTCTCTCATGATAGCAGGTGGTTAAGTAGAAATTCGCTGCTCGGTTGACCCTGCAGGATCAAACGTATGCTAAAAATGTTCATAGAATGAGCTTTTCAGTGAAGAGCAGCCAGGCACATTTTAGCAAGTTTTACTTGTACGTGGAGTTGGAAACGCTTTTCAGGCTCAGTACTGGGCTCAAAACATGCAGCCCTGATGTCTCTCATGATAGCAGGTGGTTAAGTAGAAATTCGCTGCTCGGCTGACCCAGCAGGACCAAACATATGCTAAAAATGTTCGTAGAATGAGATTTTCAGTGAAGAGCAGCCTGGCACATTTTAGCAAGTTTTACTTGTAAGTGGGGTTGGAAACGCTTTTCAGGCTCAATACTGGGCTCAAAAGATGCAGCCCTGATGTCTCTCATGATAGCAGGTGGTTAAGCAGAAATTCGCTGCTCGGCTGACCCTGCAGGAGCAAACGTATGCTAAAAATGTTCGTAGAATGAGATTTTCAGTGAAGAGCAGCCAGGCACATTTTAGCAAGTTTTACTTGTAAGTGGGGTTGGAAACGCTTTTCAGGCTCAATACTGGGCTCAAAAGATGCAGCCCTGATGTCTCTCATGAAAGCAGGTGGTTAAGTAGAAATTCGCTGCTCACAAATGTATGCCAAAAATGTACGTAGAATGAGATTTTCAGTGAATAGCAGCCAGGCACATTTTAGCAAGTTTTACTTGTAAGTGGGGTTGGAAACGCTTTTCAGGCTCAATACTGGGCTCAAAAGATGCAGCCCTGATGTCTCTCATGATAGCAGGTGGTTAAGTAGAAATTCGCTGCTCGGCTGACCCGGCAGGAACAAATGTATTCCAAAAATGTACGTAGAATGAGATTTTCAGTGAATAGCAGCCAGGCACATTTTAGCAAGTTTTACTTGTAAGTGGGGATGGAAATGCTTTTTAGGCTCAGTACTGGGTTTAAAAGATGCTGCCCCTGATGTCTCTCATGATAGCAGGTGGTTAAGTAGAAATTCGCTGCTCGGCTGACCCGGCAGGAACAAATTGTTGCCAAAAATATACGTAGAATGAGATTTTCAGTGAATAGCAGCCAGGCATATTTTAGCAAGTTTTACTTGTAAGTGGGGATGGAAACGCTTTTTAGGCTCAGTACTGGGCTCAAAAGATGCAGCCCTGATGTCTCTCATGATAGCAGGTGGTTAAGTAGAAATTCGCTGCTCGGCTGATCCAGCAGGAGCAAACATAAGCGAAAAATGTACGTAGAATGAGATTTTCAGTGAAGAGCAGCCAGGCACATTTTAGCAAGTTTTACTTGTAAGTGGCTGTGGAAACGCTTTTCAGGCTCAGTACTGGGTTCAAAACATGCAGCCCTGATGTCTCTCATGATAGCAGGTGGTTAAGTAGAAATTCGCTGCTCGGCTGATCCAGCAGGAGCAAACATATGCTAAAACTGTACGTAGAATGAGATTTTCAGGGAAGAGCAGCCAGGCACATTTTTAGCAAGTTTTACTTGTAAGTGGGGTTGGAAACGCTTTTCAGGCTCAATACTGGGCTCAAAAGATGCAGCCCTGATGTCTCTCATGATAGCAGGTGGTTAAGTAGAAATTCGCTGCTCGGCTGACCCGGCAGGAACAAATGTATGCCAAAAATGTACGTAGAATGAGATTTTCAGTGAATAGCATCCAGGCACATTTTAGCAAGTTTTACTTGTAAGTGGGGATGGAAACGCTTTTTAGGCTCAGTACTGGGCTCAAAAGATGCAGCCCTGATGTCTCTCATGATAGCAGGTGGTTAAGTAGAAATTCGCTGCTCGGCTGACCCTGCAGGAGCAAACGTATGCTAAAAATGTTCGTAGAATGAGATTTTCAGTGAAGAGCAGCCAGGCACATTTTAGCAAGTTTTACTTGTAAGTGGGGTTGGAAACGCTTTTCAGGCTCAATACTGGGCTCAAAAGCTACAGCCCTGATGTCTCTCATGATAGCAGGTGGTTAAGTAGAAATTTGCTGCTCGGCTGACCCGGCAGGAACAAATGTATGCCAAAAATGTTCGTAGAATGAGATTTTCAGTGAAGAGCAGCCAGGCACATTTTAACAAGTTTTAATTGTAAGTGGGGTTGGAAACGCTTTTCAGGCTCAGTACTGGGCTCAAAACATGCAGCCCTGATGTCTCTCATGATTAGCAGGTGGTTAAGTAGAAATTCGCTGCTCGGCTGACCCAGCAGGAGCAAACGTATGCTTAAAATGTTCGTAGAATGAGATTTTCAGTGAAGAGCAGCCAGGCACATTTTAGCAAGTTTTGCTTGTAAGTTTGGATAGAAACGCTTTTTAGGCTCAGTACTGGGCTCAAAAGATGCAGCCCTGATGTCTCTCATGATAGCAGGTGGTTAAGTAGAAATTCGCTGCTCGGCTGACCCTGCAGGAGCAAACGTATGCTGAAAATGTTCGTAGAATGAGATTTTCAGTGAAGAGCAGCCAGGCACCTTTTAGCAAGTTTTACTTGTATGTGGGGTTGGAAACGCTTTTCAGGCTCAGTACTGGGCTCAAAAGATGCAGCCCTGATGTCTCTCATGATAGCAGGTGGTTAAGTAGAAATTCGCTGCTCGGTTGACCCTGCAGGATCAAACGTATGCTAAAAATGTTCGTAGAATGAGCTTTTCAGTGAAGAGCAGCCAGGCACATTTTAGCAAGTTTTACTTGTACGTGGAGTTGGAAACGCTTTTCAGGCTCAGTACTGGGCTCAAAACATGCAGCCCTGATGTCTCTCATGATAGCAGGTGGTTAAGTAGAAATTCGCTGCTCGGCTGACCCAGCAGGACCAAACGTATGCTAAAAATGTTCGTAGAATTAGATTTTCAGTGAAGAGCAGCCTGGCACATTTTAGCAAGTTTTACTTGTAAGTGGGGTTGGAAACGCTTTTCAGGCTCAATACTGGGCTCAAAAGATGCAGCCCTGATGTCTCTCATGATAGCAGGTGGTTAAGTAGAAATTCGCTGCTCGGCTGACCCTGCAGGAGCAAACGTATGCTAAAAATGTTCGTAGAATGAGATTTTCAGTGAAGAGCAGCCAGGCACATTTTAGCAAGTTTTACTTGTAAGTGGGGTTGGAAACGCTTTTCAGGCTCAATACTGGGCTCAAAAGATGCAGCCCTGATGTCTCTCATGATAGCAGGTGGATAAGTAGAAATTAGTTGCTCGGCTGACCCAGCAGGAGCAAACGTATGCGAAAAATGTTCTAGAATGAGTTTTTCAGTGAAGAGCAGCCAGGCACATTTTAGCAAGTTTTACTTGTAAGTGGGGATGGAAACGCTTTTCAGGCTCAGTACTGGGCTCAAAAGATGCAGCCCTGATGTCTCTCATGATTAGCAGGTGGTTAAGTAGAAATTCGCTGCTCGGCTGACCCAGCAGGAGCAAACGTATGCTAAAAAAGTTCGTAGAATGAGATTTTCAGTGAAGAGCAGCCAGGCACATTTTAGCAAGTTTTGCTTGTAAGTTTGGATAGAAACGCTTTTTAGGCTCAGTATTGGGCTCAAAAGATGCAGCCCTGATGTCTCTCATGATAGCAGGTGGTTAAGTAGAAATTCGCTGCTCGGCTGACCCTGCAGGAGCAAACGTATGCTAAAAATGTTCGTAGAATGAGATTTTCAGTGAAGAGCAGCCAGGCACCTTTTAGCAAGTTTTACTTGTATGTGGAGTTGGAAACGCTTTTCAGGCTCAGTACTGGGCTCAAAACATGCAGCCCTGATGTCTCTCATGATAGCAGGTGGTTAAGTAGAAATTCGCTGCTCGGCTGACCCAGCAGGACCAAACGTATGCTAAAAATGTTCGTAGAATGAGATTTTCAGTGAAGAGCAGCCTGGCACATTTTAGCAAGTTTTACTTGTAAGTGGGGTTGGAAACGCTTTTCAGGCTCAATACTGGGCTCAAAAGATGCAGCCCTGATGTCTCTCATGATAGCAGGTGGTTAAGCAGAAATTCGCTGCTCGGCTGACCCTGCAGGAGCAAACGTATGCTAAAAATGTTCGTAGAATGAGATTTTCAGTGAAGAGCAGCCAGGCACATTTTAGCAAGTTTTACTTGTAAGTGGGGTTGGAAACGCTTTTCAGGCTCAATACTGGGCTCAAAAGATGCAGCCCTGATGTCTCTCATGATAGCAGGTGGTTAAGTAGAAATTCGCTGCTCACAAATGTATGCCAAAAATGTACGTAGAATGAGATTTTCAGTGAATAGCAGCCAGGCACATTTTAGCAAGTTTTACTTGTAAGTGGGGTTGGAAACGCTTTTCAGGCTCAATACTGGGCACAAAAGATGCAGCCCTGATGTCTCTCATGATAGCAGGTGGTTAAGTAGAAATTAGCTGCTCGGCTGACCCTGCAGGAGCAAACGTATGCTAAAAATGTTCGTAGAATGAGATTTTCAGTGAAGAGCAGCCAGGCACCTTTTAGCAAGTTTTACTTGTATGTGGGGTTGGAAACGCTTTTCAGGCTCAGTACTGGGCTCAAAAGATGCAGCCCTGATGTCTCTCATGATAGCAGGTGGTTAAGTAGAAATTCGCTGCTCGGTTGACCCTGCAGGATCAAACGTATGCTAAAAATGTTCATAGAATGAGCTTTTCAGTGAAGAGCAGCCAGGCACATTTTAGCAAGTTTTACTTGTACGTGGAGTTGGAAACGCTTTTCAGGCTCAGTACTGGGCTCAAAACATGCAGCCCTGATGTCTCTCATGATAGCAGGTGGTTAAGTAGAAATTCGCTGCTCGGCTGACCCAGCAGGACCAAACATATGCTAAAAATGTTCGTAGAATGAGATTTTCAGTGAAGAGCAGCCTGGCACATTTTAGCAAGTTTTACTTGTAAGTGGGGTTGGAAACGCTTTTCAGGCTCAATACTGGGCTCAAAAGATGCAGCCCTGATGTCTCTCATGATAGCAGGTGGTTAAGCAGAAATTCGCTGCTCGGCTGACCCTGCAGGAGCAAACGTATGCTAAAAATGTTCGTAGAATGAGATTTTCAGTGAAGAGCAGCCAGGCACATTTTAGCAAGTTTTACTTGTAAGTGGGGTTGGAAACGCTTTTCAGGCTCAATACTGGGCTCAAAAGATGCAGCCCTGATGTCTCTCATGAAAGCAGGTGGTTAAGTAGAAATTCGCTGCTCACAAATGTATGCCAAAAATGTACGTAGAATGAGATTTTCAGTGAATAGCAGCCAGGCACATTTTAGCAAGTTTTACTTGTAAGTGGGGTTGGAAACGCTTTTCAGGCTCAATACTGGGCTCAAAAGATGCAGCCCTGATGTCTCTCATGATAGCAGGTGGTTAAGTAGAAATTCGCTGCTCGGCTGACCCGGCAGGAACAAATGTATTCCAAAAATGTACGTAGAATGAGATTTTCAGTGAATAGCAGCCAGGCACATTTTAGCAAGTTTTACTTGTAAGTGGGGATGGAAATGCTTTTTAGGCTCAGTACTGGGTTTAAAAGATGCTGCCCCTGATGTCTCTCATGATAGCAGGTGGTTAAGTAGAAATTCGCTGCTCGGCTGACCCGGCAGGAACAAATTGTTGCCAAAAATATACGTAGAATGAGATTTTCAGTGAATAGCAGCCAGGCATATTTTAGCAAGTTTTACTTGTAAGTGGGGATGGAAACGCTTTTTAGGCTCAGTACTGGGCTCAAAAGATGCAGCCCTGATGTCTCTCATGATAGCAGGTGGTTAAGTAGAAATTCGCTGCTCGGCTGATCCAGCAGGAGCAAACATAAGCGAAAAATGTACGTAGAATGAGATTTTCAGTGAAGAGCAGCCAGGCACATTTTAGCAAGTTTTACTTGTAAGTGGCTGTGGAAACGCTTTTCAGGCTCAGTACTGGGTTCAAAACATGCAGCCCTGATGTCTCTCATGATAGCAGGTGGTTAAGTAGAAATTCGCTGCTCGGCTGATCCAGCAGGAGCAAACATATGCTAAAACTGTACGTAGAATGAGATTTTCAGGGAAGAGCAGCCAGGCACATTTTTAGCAAGTTTTACTTGTAAGTGGGGTTGGAAACGCTTTTCAGGCTCAATACTGGGCTCAAAAGATGCAGCCCTGATGTCTCTCATGATAGCAGGTGGTTAAGTAGAAATTCGCTGCTCGGCTGACCCGGCAGGAACAAATGTATGCCAAAAATGTACGTAGAATGAGATTTTCAGTGAATAGCATCCAGGCACATTTTAGCAAGTTTTACTTGTAAGTGGGGATGGAAACGCTTTTTAGGCTCAGTACTGGGCTCAAAAGATGCAGCCCTGATGTCTCTCATGATAGCAGGTGGTTAAGTAGAAATTCGCTGCTCGGCTGACCCTGCAGGAGCAAACGTATGCTAAAAATGTTCGTAGAATGAGATTTTCAGTGAAGAGCAGCCAGGCACATTTTAGCAAGTTTTACTTGTAAGTGGGGTTGGAAACGCTTTTCAGGCTCAATACTGGGCTCAAAAGCTACAGCCCTGATGTCTCTCATGATAGCAGGTGGTTAAGTAGAAATTTGCTGCTCGGCTGACCCGGCAGGAACAAATGTATGCCAAAAATGTTCGTAGAATGAGATTTTCAGTGAAGAGCAGCCAGGCACATTTTAACAAGTTTTAATTGTAAGTGGGGTTGGAAACGCTTTTCAGGCTCAGTACTGGGCTCAAAACATGCAGCCCCTGATGTCTCTCATGATAGCAGATGGTTAAGTAGAAATTCGTTGCTCGGCTGACCCAGCAGGAGCAAACGTATGCGAAAAATGTTCTAGAATGAGTTTTTCAGTGAAGAGCAGCCAGGCACATTTGAGCAAGTTTTACTTGTAAGTGGGGTTGGAAACGCTTTTCAGGCTCAATACTGGGCTCAAAAGATGCAGCCCTGATGTCTCTCATGATAGCAGGTGGTTAAGTAGAAATTCGCTGCTCGGCTGACCCGGCAGGAACAAATGTATGCCAAAAATGTACGTGGAATGAGATTTTCAGTGAATAGCAGCCAGGCACATTTTAGCAAGTTTTACTTGTAAGTGGGGATGGAAACGCTTTTTAGGCTCAGTACTGGGCTCAAAAGATGCAGCCCTGATGTCTCTCATGATAGCAGGTGGTTAAGTAGAAATTCGCTGCTCGGCTGACCCTGCAGGAGCAAACGTATGCTAAAAATGTTCGTAGAATGAGATTTTCAGTGAAGAGCAGCCAGGCACATTTTAGCAAGTTTTACTTGTAAGTGGGGTTGGAAACGCTTTTCAGGCTCAATACTGGGCTCAAAAGATGCAGCCCTGATGTCTCTCATGATAGCAGGTGGTTAAGTAGAAATTCGCTGCTCGGCTGACCCGGCAGGAACAAATGTATGCCAAAAATGTACGTAGAATGAGATTTTCAGTGAATAGCAGCCAGGCACATTTTAGCAAGTTTTACTTGTAAGTGGGTATGGAAACGCTTTTTAGGCTCAGTACTGGGCTCAAAAGATGCAGCCCCTGATGTCTCTCATGATAGCAGGTGGTTAAGTAGAAATTCGTTGCTCGGCTGACCCAGCAGGAGCAAACTTATGCGAAAAATGTTCTAGAATGAGTTTTTCAGTGAAGAGCAGCCAGGCACATTTTAGCAAGTTTTACTTGTAAGTGGGGATGGAAACGCTTTTCAGGCTCAGTACTGGGCTCAAAAGATGCAGCCCTGATGTCTCTCAAGATAGCAGTTGGTTAAGTAGAAATTCGCTGCTCGGCTGATCCAGCAGGAGCAAACATAAGCGAAAAATGTACGTAGAATGAGCTTTTCAGTGAAGAGAAGCCAGGCACATTTTAGCAAGTTTTACTTGTAAGTGGCTGTGGAAACGCTTTTCAGGCTCAGTACTGGGCTCAAAAGATGCAGCCCTGATGTCTCTCATGATAGCAGGTGGTTAAGTAGAAATTCGCTGCTCGGCTGATCCAGCAGGAGCAAACATATGCTAAAAAAGTACGTAGAATGAGATTTTCAGGGAAGAGCAGCCAGGCACATTTTTAGCAAGTTTTACTTGTAAGTGGGGTTGGAAACGCTTTTCAGGCTCAATACTGGGCTCAAAAGATGCAGCCCTGATGTCTCTCATGATAGCAGGTGGTTAAGTAGAAATTCGCTGCTCGGCTGACCCGGCAGGAACAAATGTATGCCAAAAATGTACGTAGAATGAGATTTTCAGTGAATAGCAGCCAGGCACATTTTAGCAAGTTTTACTTGTAAGTGGGGATGGAAACGCTTTTTAGGCTCAGTATTGGGCTCAAAAGATGCAGCCCTGATGTCTCTCATGATAGCAGGTGGTTAAGTAGAAATTCGCTGCTCGGCTGACCCTGCAGGAGCAAACGTATGCTAAAAATGTTCGTAGAATGAGATTTTCAGTGAAGAGCAGCCAGGCACATTTTAGCAAGTTTTACTTTGTATGTGGGGTTGGAAATGCTTTTCAGGCTCAATACTGGGCTTAAAAGATGCAGCCCTGATGTCTCTCATGATAGCAGGTGGTTAAGTAGAAATTCGCTGCTCGGCTGACCCGGCAGGAACAAATGTATGCCAAAAATGTACGTAGAATGAGATTTTCAGTGAATAGGAGCCAGGCACATTTTAGCAAGTTTTACTTGTAAGTGGGGATGGAAACGCTTTTTAGGCTCAGTACTGGGCTCAAAAGATGCAGCCCTGATGTCTCTCATGATAGCAGGTGGTTAAGTAGAAATTCGCTGCTCGGCTGATCCAGCAGGAGCAAACATAAGCGAAAAATGTACGTAGAATGAGCTTTTCAGTGAAGAGCAGCCAGGCACATTTTAGCAAGTTTTACTTGTAAGTGGCTGTGGAAACGGTTTTCAGGCTCAGTACTGGGCTCAAAACATGCAGCCCTGATGTCTCTCATGATAGCAGATGGTTACGTAGAAATTCGCTGCTCGGCTGATCCAGCAGGAGCAAACATATGCTAAAAATGTACGTAGAATGAGATTTTCAGGGAAGAGCAGCCAGGCACATTTTTAGCAAGTTTTACTTGTAAGTGGGGTTGGAAACGCTTTTCAGGCTCAATACTGGGCTCAAAAGATGCAGCCCTGATGTCTCTCATGATAGCAGGTGGTTAAGTAGAAATTCGCTGCTCGGCTGACCCGGCAGGAACAAATGTATGCCAAAAATGTACGTAGAATGAGATTTTCAGTGAATAGCAGCCAGGCACATTTTAGCAAGTTTTACTTGTAAGTGGGGATGGAAACTCTTTTTAGGCTCAGTACTGGGCTCAAAAGATGCAGCCCTGATGCCTCTCATGATAGCAGGTGGTTAAGTAGAAATTCGCTGCTTGGCTGACCCTGCAGGAGCAAACGTATGCTAAAAATGTTCGTAGAATGAGCTTTTCAGTGAAGAGCAGCCAGGCACATTTTAGCAAGTTTTACTTGTAAGTGGGGTTGGAAACGCTTTTCAGGCTCAATACTGGGCTCAAAAGATGCAGCCCTGATGTCTATCATGATAGCAGGTGGTTAAGTAGAAATTCGCTGCTCGGCTGACCCGGCAGGAACAAATGTATGCCAAAAATGTTCGTAGAATGAGATTTTCAGTGAAGAGCAGCCAGGCACATTTTAACAAGTTTTACTTGTAAGTGGGGTTGGAAACGCTTTTCAGGCTCAGTACTGGGCTCAAAACATGCAGCCCCTGATGTCTCTCATGATAGCAGGTGGTTAAGTAGAAATTCGTTGCTCGGCTGACCCAGCAGGAGCAAACGTATGCGAAAAATGTTCTAGAATGAGTTTTTCAGTGAAGAGCAGCCAGGCACATTTTAGCAAGTTTTACTTGTAAGTGGGGATGGAAACGCTTTTCAGGCTCAGTACTGGGCTCAAAAGATGCAGCCCTGATGTCTCTCATGATTAGCAGGTGGTTAAGTAGAAATTCGCTGCTCGGCTGACCCAGCAGGAGCAAACGTATGCTTAAAATGTTCGTAGAATGAGATTTTCAGTGAAGAGCAGCCAGGCACATTTTAGCAAGTTTTGCTTGTAAGTTTGGATAGAAACGCTTTTTAGGCTCAGTACTGGGCTCAAAAGATGCAGCCCTGATGTCTCTCATGATAGCAGGTGGTTAAGTAGAAATTCGCTGCTCGGCTGACCCTGCAGGAGCAAACGTATGCTGAAAATGTTCGTAGAATGAGATTTTCAGTGAAGAGCAGCCAGGCACCTTTTAGCAAGTTTTACTTGTATGTGGGGTTGGAAACGCTTTTCAGGCTCAGTACTGGGCTCAAAAGATGCAGCCCTGATGTCTCTCATGATAGCAGGTGGTTAAGTAGAAATTCGCTGCTCGGTTGACCCTGCAGGATCAAACGTATGCTAAAAATGTTCGTAGAATGAGCTTTTCAGTGAAGAGCAGCCAGGCACATTTTAGCAAGTTTTACTTGTACGTGGAGTTGGAAACGCTTTTCAGGCTCAGTACTGGGCTCAAAACATGCAGCCCTGATGTCTCTCATGATAGCAGGTGGTTAAGTAGAAATTCGCTGCTCGGCTGACCCAGCAGGACCAAACGTATGCTAAAAATGTTCGTAGAATGAGATTTTCAGTGAAGAGCAGCCTGGCACATTTTAGCAAGTTTTACTTGTAAGTGGGGTTGGAAACGCTTTTCAGGCTCAATACTGGGCTCAAAAGATGCAGCCCTGATGTCTCTCATGATAGCAGGTGGTTAAGTAGAAATTCGCTGCTCGGCTGACCCTGCAGGAGCAAACGTATGCTAAAAATGTTCGTAGAATGAGATTTTCAGTGAAGAGCAGCCAGGCACATTTTAGCAAGTTTTACTTGTAAGTGGGGTTGGAAACGCTTTTCAGGCTCAATACTGGGCTCAAAAGATGCAGCCCTGATGTCTCTCATGATAGCAGGTGGATAAGTAGAAATTCGTTGCTCGGCTGACCCAGCAGGAGCAAACGTATGCGAAAAATGTTCTAGAATGAGTTTTTCAGTGAAGAGCAGCCAGGCACATTTTAGCAAGTTTTACTTGTAAGTGGGGATGGAAACGCTTTTCAGGCTCAGTACTGGGCTCAAAAGATGCAGCCCTGATGTCTCTCATGATTAGCAGGTGGTTAAGTAGAAATTCGCTGCTCGGCTGACCCAGCAGGAGCAAACGTATGCTAAAAAAGTTCGTAGAATGAGATTTTCAGTGAAGAGCAGCCAGGCACATTTTAGCAAGTTTTGCTTGTAAGTTTGGATAGAAACGCTTTTTAGGCTCAGTATTGGGCTCAAAAGATGCAGCCCTGATGTCTCTCATGATAGCAGGTGGTTAAGTAGAAATTCGCTGCTCGGCTGACCCTGCAGGAGCAAACGTATGCTAAAAATGTTCGTAGAATGAGATTTTCAGTGAAGAGCAGCCAGGCACCTTTTAGCAAGTTTTACTTGTATGTGGAGTTGGAAACGCTTTTCAGGCTCAGTACTGGGCTCAAAACATGCAGCCCTGATGTCTCTCATGATAGCAGGTGGTTAAGTAGAAATTCGCTGCTCGGCTGACCCAGCAGGACCAAACGTATGCTAAAAATGTTCGTAGAATGAGATTTTCAGTGAAGAGCAGCCTGGCACATTTTAGCAAGTTTTACTTGTAAGTGGGGTTGGAAACGCTTTTCAGGCTCAATACTGGGCTCAAAAGATGCAGCCCTGATGTCTCTCATGATAGCAGGTGGTTAAGCAGAAATTCGCTGCTCGGCTGACCCTGCAGGAGCAAACGTATGCTAAAAATGTTCGTAGAATGAGATTTTCAGTGAAGAGCAGCCAGGCACATTTTAGCAAGTTTTACTTGTAAGTGGGGTTGGAAACGCTTTTCAGGCTCAATACTGGGCTCAAAAGATGCAGCCCTGATGTCTCTCATGATAGCAGGTGGTTAAGTAGAAATTCGCTGCTCACAAATGTATGCCAAAAATGTACGTAGAATGAGATTTTCAGTGAATAGCAGCCAGGCACATTTTAGCAAGTTTTACTTGTAAGTGGGGTTGGAAACGCTTTTCAGGCTCAATACTGGGCTCAAAAGATGCAGCCCTGATGTCTCTCATGATAGCAGGTGGTTAAGTAGAAATTAGCTGCTCGGCTGACCCTGCAGGAGCAAACGTATGCTAAAAATGTTCGTAGAATGAGATTTTCAGTGAAGAGCAGCCAGGCACCTTTTAGCAAGTTTTACTTGTATGTGGGGTTGGAAACGCTTTTCAGGCTCAGTACTGGGCTCAAAAGATGCAGCCCTGATGTCTCTCATGATAGCAGGTGGTTAAGTAGAAATTCGCTGCTCGGTTGACCCTGCAGGATCAAACGTATGCTAAAAATGTTCATAGAATGAGCTTTTCAGTGAAGAGCAGCCAGGCACATTTTAGCAAGTTTTACTTGTACGTGGAGTTGGAAACGCTTTTCAGGCTCAGTACTGGGCTCAAAACATGCAGCCCTGATGTCTCTCATGATAGCAGGTGGTTAAGTAGAAATTCGCTGCTCGGCTGACCCAGCAGGACCAAACATATGCTAAAAATGTTCGTAGAATGAGATTTTCAGTGAAGAGCAGCCTGGCACATTTTAGCAAGTTTTACTTGTAAGTGGGGTTGGAAACGCTTTTCAGGCTCAATACTGGGCTCAAAAGATGCAGCCCTGATGTCTCTCATGATAGCAGGTGGTTAAGCAGAAATTCGCTGCTCGGCTGACCCTGCAGGAGCAAACGTATGCTAAAAATGTTCGTAGAATGAGATTTTCAGTGAAGAGCAGCCAGGCACATTTTAGCAAGTTTTACTTGTAAGTGGGGTTGGAAACGCTTTTCAGGCTCAATACTGGGCTCAAAAGATGCAGCCCTGATGTCTCTCATGAAAGCAGGTGGTTAAGTAGAAATTCGCTGCTCACAAATGTATGCCAAAAATGTACGTAGAATGAGATTTTCAGTGAATAGCAGCCAGGCACATTTTAGCAAGTTTTACTTGTAAGTGGGGTTGGAAACGCTTTTCAGGCTCAATACTGGGCTCAAAAGATGCAGCCCTGATGTCTCTCATGATAGCAGGTGGTTAAGTAGAATTTCGCTGCTCGGCTGACCCGGCAGGAACAAATGTATGCCAAAAATGTACGTAGAATGAGATTTTCAGTGAAGAGCAGCCAGGCACATTTTAGCAAGTTTTACTTTGTAAGTGGGGTTGGAAACGCTTTTCAGGCTCAATACTGGGCTTAAACGATGCAGCCCTGATGTCTCTCATGATAGCAGGTGGTTAAGTAGAAATTCGCTGCTCGGCTGACCCGGCAGGAACAAATGTATGCCAAAAATGTACGTAGAATGAGATTTTCAGTGAATAGGAGCCAGGCACATTTTAGAAAGTTTTACTTGTAAGTCGGGATGGAAACGCTTTTTAGGCTCAGTACTGGGCTCAAAAGATGCAGCCCTGATGTCTCTCATGATAGCAGGTGGTTAAGTAGAAATTCGCTGCTCGGCTGATCCAGCAGGAGCAAACATAAGCGAAAAATGTACGTAGAATGAGCTTTTCAGTGAAGAGCAGCCAGGCACATTTTAGCAAGTTTTACTTGTAAGTGGCTGTGGAAACGGTTTTCAGGCTCAGTACTGGGCTCAAAACATGCAGCCCTGATGTCTCTCATGATAGCAGATGGTTAAGTAGAAATTCGCTGCTCGGCTGATCCAGCAGGAGCAAACATATGCTAAAAATGTACGTAGAATGAGATTTTCAGGGAAGAGCAGCCAGGCACATTTTTAGCAAGTTTTACTTGTAAGTGGGGTTGGAAACGCTTTTCAGGCTCAATACTGGGCTCAAAAGATGCAGCCCTGATGTCTCTCATGATAGCAGGTGGTTAAGTAGAAATTCGCTGCTCGGCTGACCCGGCAGGAACAAATGTATGCCAAAAATGTACGTAGAATGAGATTTTCAGTGAATAGCAGCCAGGCATATTTTAGCAAGTTTTACTTGTAAGTGGGGATGGAAACGCTTTTTAGGCTCAGTACTGGGCTCAAAAGATGCAGCCCTGATGTCTCTCATGATAGCAGGTGGTTAAGTAGAAATTCGCTGCTTGGCTGACCCTGCAGGAGCAAACGTATGCTAAAAATGTTCGTAGAATGAGATTTTCAGTGAAGAGCAGCCAGGCACATTTTAGCAAGTTTTACTTGTAAGTGGGGTTGGAAACGCTTTTCAGGCTCAATACTGGGCTCAAAAGATGCAGCCCTGATGTCTATCATGATAGCAGGTGGTTAAGTAGAAATTCGCTGCTCGGCTGACCCGGCAGGAACAAATGTATGCCAAAAATGTTCGTAGAATGAGATTTTCAGTGAAGAGCAGCCAGGCACATTTTAACAAGTTTTACTTGTAAGTGGGGTTGGAAACGCTTTTCAGGCTCAGTACTGGGCTCAAAACATGCAGCCCCTGATGTCTCTCATGATAGCAGGTGGTTAAGTAGAAATTCGTTGCTCGGCTGACCCAGCAGGAGCAAACGTATGCGAAAAATGTTCTAGAATGAGTTTTTCAGTGAAGAGCAGACAGGCACATTTTAGCAAGTTTTACTTGTAAGTGGGGATGGAAACGCTTTTCAGGCTCAGTACTGGGCTCAAAAGATGCAGCCCTGATGTCTCTCATGATTAGCAGGTGGTTAAGTAGAAATTCGCTGCTCGGCTGACCCAGCAGGAGCAAACGTATGCTAAAAATGTTCGTAGAATGAGATTTTCAGTGAAGAGCAGCCAGGCACCTTTTAGCAAGTTTTACTTGTACGTGGAGTTGGAAACGCTTTTCAGGCTCAGTACTGGGCTCAAAACATGCAGCCCTGATGTCTCTCATGATAGCAGGTGGTTAAGTAGAAATTCGCTGCTCGGCTGACCCAGCAGGACCAAACGTATGCTAAAAATGTTCGTAGAATGAGATTTTCAGTGAAGAGCAGCCAGGCACATTTTAGCAAGTTTTGCTTGTAAGTTTGGATAGAAACGCTTTTTAGGCTCAGTACTGGGCTCAAAAGATGCAGCCCTGATGTCTCTCATGATAGCAGGTGGTTAAGTAGAAATTCGCTGCTCGGCTGACCCTGCAGGAGCAAACGTATGCTAAAAATGTTCGTAGAATGAGATTTTCAGTGAAGAGCAGCCAGGCACCTTTTAGCAAGTTTTACTTGTAAGTGGGGATGGAAACGCTTTTTAGGCTCAGTACTGGGCTCAAAAGATGCAGCCCTGATGTCTCTCATGATAGCAGGTGGTTAAGTAGAAATTCGCTGCTTGGCTGACCCTGCAGGAGCAAACGTATGCTAAAAATGTTCGTAGAATGAGATTTTCAGTGAAGAGCAGCCAGGCACATTTTAGCAAGTTTTACTTGTAAGTGGGGTTGGAAACGCTTTTCAGGCTCAATACTGGGCTCAAAAGATGCAGCCCTGATGTCTATCATGATAGCAGGTGGTTAAGTAGAAATTCGCTGCTCGGCTGACCCGGCAGGAACAAATGTATGCCAAAAATGTTCGTAGAATGAGATTTTCAGTGAAGAGCAGCCAGGCACATTTTAACAAGTTTTACTTGTAAGTGGGGTTGGAAACGCTTTTCAGGCTCAGTACTGGGCTCAAAACATGCAGCCCCTGATGTCTCTCATGATAGCAGGTGGTTAAGTAGAAATTCGTTGCTCGGCTGACCCAGCAGGAGCAAACGTATGCGAAAAATGTTCTAGAATGAGTTTTTCAGTGAAGAGCAGCCAGGCACATTTTAGCAAGTTTTACTTGTAAGTGGGGATGGAAACGCTTTTCAGGCTCAGTACTGGGCTCAAAAGATGCAGCCCTGATGTCTCTCATGATTAGCAGGTGGTTAAGTAGAAATTCGCTGCTCGGCTGACCCAGCAGGAGCAAACGTATGCTAAAAATGTTCGTAGAATGAGATTTTCAGTGAAGAGCAGCCAGGCACATTTTAGCAAGTTTTGCTTGTAAGTTTGGATAGAAACGCTTTTTAGGCTCAGTACTGGGCTCAAAAGATGCAGCCCTGATGTCTCTCATGATAGCAGGTGGTTAAGTAGAAATTCGCTGCTCGGCTGACCCTGCAGGAGCAAACGTATGCTGAAAATGTTCGTAGAATGAGATTTTCAGTGAAGAGCAGCCAGGCACCTTTTAGCAAGTTTTACTTGTACGTGGAGTTGGAAACGCTTTTCAGGCTCAGTACTGGGCTCAAAACATGCAGCCCTGATGTCTCTCATGATAGCAGGTGGTTAAGTAGAAATTTGCTGCTCGGCTGACCCAGCAGGACCAAACGTATGCTAAAAATGTTCGTAGAATGAGATTTTCAGTGAAGAGCAGCCAGGCACATTTTAGCAAGTTTTGCTTGTAAGTTTGGATAGAAACGCTTTTTAGGCTCAGTACTGGGCTCAAAAGATGCAGCCCTGATGTCTCTCATGATAGCAGGTGGTTAAGTAGAAATTCGCTGCTCGGCTGACCCTGCAGGAGCAAACGTATGCTAAAAATGTTCGTAGAATGAGATTTTCAGTGAAGAGCAGCCAGGCACCTTTTAGCAAGTTTTACTTGTAAGTGGGGTTGGAAACGCTTTTCAGGCTCAGTACTGGGCTCAAAACATGCAGCCCCTGATGTCTCTCATGATAGCAGGTGGTTAAGTAGAAATTCGTTGCTCGGCTGACCCAGCAGGAGCAAACGTATGCGAAAAATGTTCTAGAATGAGTTTTTCAGTGAAGAGCAGCCAGGCACATTTTAGCAAGTTTTACTTGTAAGTGGGGATGGAAACGCTTTTCAGGCTCAGTACTGGGCTCAAAAGATGCAGCCCTGATGTCTCTCATGATAGCAGGTGGTTAAGTAGAAATTCGCTGCTCGGCTGACCCTGCAGGAGCAAACGTATGCTAAAAATGTTCGTAGAATGAGATTTTCAGTGAAGAGCAGCCAGGCACCTTTTAGCAAGTTTTACTTGTAAGTGGGGTTGGAAACGCTTTTCAGGCTCAGTACTGGGCTCAAAACATGCAGCCCCTGATGTCTCTCATGATAGCAGGTGGTTAAGTAGAAATTCGTTGCTCGGCTGACCCAGCAGGAGCAAACGTATGCGAAAAATGTTCTAGAATGAGTTTTTCAGTGAAGAGCAGCCAGGCACATTTTAGCAAGTTTTACTTGTAAGTGGGGATGGAAACGCTTTTCAGGCTCAGTACGGGGCTCAAAAGATGCAGCCCTGATGTCTCTCATGATTAGCAGGTGGTTAAGTAGAAATTCGCTGCTCGGCTGACCCAGCAGGAGCAAACGTATGCTAAAAATGTTCGTAGAATGAGATTTTCAGTGAAGAGCAGCCAGGCACATTTTAGCAAGTTTTGCTTGTAAGTTTGGATAGAAACGCTTTTTAGGCTCAGTACTGGGCTCAAAAGATGCAGCCCTGATGTCTCTCATGATAGCAGGTGGTTAAGTAGAAATTCGCTGCTCGGCTGACCCTGCAGGAGCAAACGTATGCTGAAAATGTTCGTAGAATGAGATTTTCAGTGAAGAGCAGCCAGGCACCTTTTAGCAAGTTTTACTTGTATGTGGGGTTGGAAACGCTTTTCAGGCTCAGTACTGGGCTCAAAAGATGCAGCCCTGATGTCTCCCATGATAGCAGGTGCTTAAGTAGAAATTCGCTGCTCGGTTGACCCTGCAGGATCAAACGTATGCTAAAAATGTTCGTAGAATGAGCTTTTCAGTGAAGAGCAGCCAGGCACATTTTAGCAAGTTTTACTTGTATGTGGAGTTGGAAACGCTTTTCAGGCTCAGTACTGGGCTCAAAACATGCAGCCCTGATGTCTCTCATGATAGCAGGTGGTTAAGTAGAAATTCGCTGCTCGGCTGACCCAGCAGGACCAAACGTATGCTAAAAATGTTCGTAGAATGAGATTTTCAGTGAAGAGCAGCCTGGCACATTTTAGCAAGTTTTACTTGTAAGTGGGGTTGGAAACGCTTTTCAGGCTCAATACTGGGCTCAAAAGATGCAGCCCTGATGTCTCTCATGATAGCAGGTGGTTAAGTAGAAATTTGCTGCTCGGCTGACCCTGCAGGAGCAAACGTATGCTAAAAATGTTCGTAGAATGAGATTTTCAGTGAAGAGCAGCCAGGCACATTTTAGCAAGTTTTACTTGTAAGTGGGGTTGGAAACGCTTTTCAGGCTCAATACTGGGCTCAAAAGATGCAGCCCTGATGTCTCTCATGATAGCAGGTGGATAAGTAGAAATTCGTTGCTCGGCTGACCCAGCAGGAGCAAACGTATGCGAAAAATGTTCTAGAATGAGTTTTTCAGTGAAGAGCAGCCAGGCACATTTTAGCAAGTTTTACTTGTAAGTGGGGATGGAAACGCTTTTCAGGCTCAGTACTGGGCTCAAAAGATGCAGCCCTGATGTCTCTCATGATTAGCAGGTGGTTAAGTAGAAATTCGCTGCTCGGCTGACCCAGCAGGAGCAAACGTATGCTAAAAATGTTCGTAGAATGAGATTTTCAGTGAAGAGCAGCCAGGCACATTTTATCAAGTTTTGCTTGTAAGTTTGGATAGAAACGCTTTTTAGGCTCAGTACTGGGCTCAAAAGATGCAGCCCTGATGTCTCTCATGATAGCAGGTGGTTAAGTAGAAATTCGCTGCTCGGCTGACCCTGCAGGAGCAAACGTATGCTAAAAATGTTCGTAGAATGAGATTTTCAGTGAAGAGCAGCCTGGCACATTTTAGCAAGTTTTACTTGTACGTGGAGTTGGAAACGCTTTTCAGGCTCAGTACTGGGCTCAAAACATGCAGCCCTGATGTCTCTCATGATAGCAGGTGGTTAAGTAGAAATTCGCTGCTCGGTTGACCCGCAGGATCAAACGTATGCTAAAAATGTTCATAGAATGAGCTTTTCAGTGAAGAGCAGCCAGGCACATTTTAGCAAGTTTTACTTGTACGTGGAGTTGGAAACGCTTTTCAGGCTCAGTACTGGGCTCAAAACATGCAGCCCTGATGTCTCTCATGATAGCAGGTGGTTAAGTAGAAATTCGCTGCTCGGCTGACCCAGCAGGACCAAACTTATGCTAAAAATGTTCGTAGAATGAGATTTTCAGTGAAGAGCAGCCTGGCACATTTTAGCAAGTTTTACTTGTAAGTGGGGTTGGAAACGCTTTTCAGGCTCAATACTGGGCTCAAAAGATGCAGCCCTGATGTCTCTCATGATAGCAGGTGGTTAAGCAGAAATTCGCTGCTCGGCTGACCCTGCAGGAGCAAACGTATGCTAAAAATGTTCATAGAATGAGATTTTCAGTGAAGAGCAGCCAGGCACATTTTAGCAAGTTTTACTTGTAAGTGGGGTTGGAAACGCTTTTCAGGCTCAATACTGGGCTCAAAAGATGCAGCCCTGATGTCTATCATGATAGCAGGTGGTTAAGTAGAAATTCGCTGCTCACAAATGTATGCCAAAAATGTACGTAGAATGAGATTTTCAGTGAATAGCAGCCAGGCACATTTTAGCAAGTTTTACTTGTAAGTGGGGTTGGAAACGCTTTTCAGGCTCAATACTGGGCTCAAAAGATGCAGCCCTGATGTCTCTCATGATAGCAGGTGGTTAAGTAGAATTTCGCTGCTCGGCTGACCCAGCAGGAACAAATGTATGCCAAAAATGTACGTAGAATGAGATTTTCAGTGAAGAGCAGCCAGGCACATTTTAGCAAGTTTTACTTTGTAAGTGGGGTTGGAAACGCTTTTCAGGCTCAATACTGGGCTTAAAAGATGCAGCCCTGATGTCTCTCATGATAGCAGGTGGTTAAGTAGAAATTCGCTGCTCGGCTGACCCGGCAGGAACAAATGTATGCCAAAAATGTACGTAGAATGAGATTTTCAGTGAATAGGAGCCAGGCACATTTTAGCAAGTTTTACTTGTAAGTGGGGATGGAAACGCTTTTTAGGCTCAGTACTGGGCTCAAAAGATGCAGCCCTGATGTCTCTCATGATAGCAGGTGGTTAAGTAGAAATTTGCTGCTCGGCTGATCCAGCAGGAGCAAACATAAGCGAAAAATGTACGTAGAATGAGCTTTTCAGTGAAGAGCAGCCAGGCACATTTTAGCAAGTTTTACTTGTAAGTGGCTGTGGAAACGGTTTTCAGGCTCAGTACTGGGCTCAAAACATGCAGCCCTGATGTCTCTCATGATAGCAGATGGTTAAGTAGAAATTCGCTGCTCGGCTGATCCAGCAGGAGCAAACATATGCTAAAAATGTACGTAGAATGAGATTTTCAGGGAAGAGCAGCCAGGCACATTTTTAGCAAGTTTTACTTGTAAGTGGGGTTGGAAACGCTTTTCAGGCTCAATACTGGGCTCAAAAGATGCAGCCCTGATGTCTCTCATGATAGCAGGTGGTTAAGTAGAAATTCGCTGCTCGGCTGACCCGGCAGGAACAAATGTATGCCAAAAATGTTCGTAGAATGAGATTTTCAGTGAAGAGCAGCCAGGCACATTTTAACAAGTTTTACTTGTAAGTGGGGTTAGAAACGCTTTTCAGGCTCAGTACTGGGCTCAAAACATGCAGCCCCTGATGTCTCTCATGATAGCAGGTGGTTAAGTAGAAATTCGTTGCTCGGCTGACCCAGCAGGAGCAAACGTATGAGAAAAATGTTCTAGAATGAGTTTTTCAGTGAAGAGCAGCCAGGCACATTTTAGCAAGTTTTACTTGTAAGTGGGGATGGAAACGCTTTTCAGGCTCAGTACTGGGCTCAAAAGATGCAGCCCTGATGTCTCTCATGATTAGCAGGTGGTTAAGTAGAAATTCGCTGCTCGGCTGACCCAGCAGGAGCAAACGTATGCTAAAAATGTTCGTAGAATGAGATTTTCAGTGAAGAGCAGCCAGGCACATTTTAGCAAGTTTTGCTTGTAAGTTTGGATAGAAACGCTTTTTAGGCTCAGTACTGGGCTCAAAAGATGCAGCCCTGATGTCTCTCATGATAGCAGGTGGTTAAGTAGAAATTCGCTGCTCGGCTGACCCTGCAGGAGCAAACGTATGCTGAAAATGTTCATAGAATGAGATTTTCAGTGAAGAGCAGCCAGGCACCTTTTAGCAAGTTTTACTTGTATGTGGGGTTGGAAACGCTTTTCAGGCTCAGTACTAGGATCAAAAGATGCAGCCCTGATGTCTCTCATGATAGCAGGTGGTTAAGTAGAAATTAGCTGCTCGGTTGACCCTGCAGGATCAAACGTATGCTAAAAATGTTCGTAGAATGAGCTTTTCAGTGAAGAGCAGCCAGGCACATTTTAGCAAGTTTTACTTGTACGTGGAGTTGGAACCGCTTTTCAGGCTCAGTACTGGGCTCAAAACATGCAGCCCTGATGTCTCTCATGATAGCAGGTGGTTAAGTAGAAATTCGCTGCTCGGCTGACCCAGCAGGACCAAACGTATGCTAAAAATGTTCGTAGAATGAGATTTTCAGTGAAGAGCAGCCAGGCACATTTTAGCAAGTTTTGCTTGTAAGTTTGGATAGAAACGCTTTTTAGGCTCAGTACTGGGCTCAAAAGATGCAGCCCTGATGTCTCTCATGATAGCAGGTGGTTAAGTAGAAATTCGCTGCTCGGCTGACCCTGCAGGAGCAAACGTATGCTAAAAATGTTCGTAGAATGAGATTTTCAGTGAAGAGCAGCCAGGCACCTTTTAGCAAGTTTTACTTGTAAGTGGGGTTGGAAACGCTTTTCAGGCTCAGTACTGGGCTCAAAACATGCAGCCCCTGATGTCTCTCATGATAGCAGGTGGTTAAGTAGAAATTCGTTGCTCGGCTGACCCAGCAGGAGCAAACGTATGCGAAAAATGTTCTAGAATGAGTTTTTCAGTGAAGAGCAGCCAGGCACATTTTAGCAAGTTTTACTTGTAAGTGGGGATGGAAACGCTTTTCAGGCTCAGTACTGGGCTCAAAAGATGCAGCCCTGATGTCTCTCATGATAGCAGGTGGTTAAGTAGAAATTCGCTGCTCGGCTGACCCTGCAGGAGCAAACGTATGCTAAAAATGTTCGTAGAATGAGATTTTCAGTGAAGAGCAGCCAGGCACCTTTTAGCAAGTTTTACTTGTAAGTGGGGTTGGAAACGCTTTTCAGGCTCAGTACTGGGCTCAAAACATGCAGCCCCTGATGTCTCTCATGATAGCAGGTGGTTAAGTAGAAATTCGTTGCTCGGCTGACCCAGCAGGAGCAAACGTATGCGAAAAATGTTCTAGAATGAGTTTTTCAGTGAAGAGCAGCCAGGCACATTTTAGCAAGTTTTACTTGTAAGTGGGGATGGAAACGCTTTTCAGGCTCAGTACTGGGCTCAAAAGATGCAGCCCTGATGTCTCTCATGATTAGCAGGTGGTTAAGTAGAAATTCGCTGCTCGGCTGACCCAGCAGGAGCAAACGTATGCTAAAAATGTTCGTAGAATGAGATTTTCAGTGAAGAGCAGCCAGGCACATTTTAGCAAGTTTTGCTTGTAAGTTTGGATAGAAACGCTTTTTAGGCTCAGTACTGGGCTCAAAAGATGCTGCCCTGATGTCTCTCATGATAGCAGGTGGTTAAGTAGAAATTCGCTGCTCGGCTGACCCTGCAGGAGCAAACGTATGCTGAAAATGTTTGTAGAATGAGATTTTCAGTGAAGAGCAGCCAGGCACCTTTTAGCAAGTTTTACTTGTATGTGGGGTTGGAAACGCTTTTCAGGCTCAGTACTGGGCTCAAAACATGCAGCCCTGATGTCTCTCATGATAGCAGGTGGTTAAGTAGAAATTCGCTGCTCGGCTGACCCAGCAGGACCAAACGTATGCTAAAAATGTTCGTAGAATGAGATTTTCAGTGAAGAGCAGCCTGGCACATTTTAGCAAGTTTTACTTGTAAGTGGGGTTGGAAACGCTTTTCAGGCTCAATACTGGGCTCAAAAGATGCAGCCCTGATGTC
Organism: Lissotriton helveticus; assembly: GCF_964261635.1. Taxonomy (NCBI): domain Eukaryota; kingdom Metazoa; phylum Chordata; class Amphibia; order Caudata; family Salamandridae; genus Lissotriton; species Lissotriton helveticus. The sequence continues at coordinate 1,351,042,177 of NC_136061.1, read as the reverse complement.
TCTCATGATAGCAGGTAGTTAAGTAGAAATTCGCTGCTCGGCTGACCCTGCAGGAGCAAACGTATGCTAAAAATGTTCGTAGAATGAGATTTTCAGTGAAGAGCAGCCAGGCACATTTTAGCAAGTTTTACTTGTAAGTGGGGTTGGAAACGCTTTTCAGGCTCAATACTGGGCTCAAAAGATGCAGCCCTGATGTCTCTCATGATAGCAGGTGGATAAGTAGAAATTCGTTGCTCGGCTGACCCAGCAGGAGCAAACGTATGCAAAAAATGTTCTAGAATGAGTTTTTCAGTGAAGAGCAGCCAGGCACATTTTAGCAAGTTTTACTTGTAAGTGGGGATGGAAACGCTTTTCAGGCTCAGTACTGGGCTCAAAAGATGCAGCCCTGATGTCTCTCATGATTAGCAGGTGGTTAAGTAGAAATTCGCTGCTCGGCTGACCCAGCAGGAGCAAACGTATGCTAAAAATGTTCGTAGAATGAGATTTTCAGTGAAGAGCAGCCAGGCACATTTTATCAAGTTTTGCTTGTAAGTTTGGATAGAAACGCTTTTAGGCTCAGTACTGGGCTCAAAAGATGCAGCCCTGATGTCTCTCATGATAGCAGGTGGTTAAGTAGAAATTCGCTGCTCGGCTGACCCTGCAGGAGCAAACGTATGCTAAAAATGTTCGTAGAATGAGATTTTCAGTGAAGAGCAGCCAGGCACATTTTAGCAAGTTTTACTTGTAAGTGGGGATGGAAACGCTTTTCAGGCTCAGTACTGGGCTCAAAAGATGCAGCCCTGATGTCTCTCATGATTAGCAGGTGGTTAAGTAGAAATTCGCTGCTCGGCTGACCCAGCAGGAGCAAACGTATGCTAAAAATGTTCGTAGAATGAGATTTTCAGTGAAGAGCAGCCAGGCACATTTTATCAAGTTTTGCTTGTAAGTTTGGATAGAAACGCTTTTTAGGCTCAGTACTGGGCTCAAAAGATGCAGCCCTGATGTCTCTCATGATAGCAGGTGGTTAAGTAGAAATTCGCTGCTCGGCTGACCCTGCAGGAGCAAACGTATGCTAAAAATGTTCGTAGAATGAGATTTTCATTGAAGAGCAGCCAGGCACCTTTTAGCAAGTTTTACTTGTATGTGGGGTTGGAAACGCTTTTCAGGCTCAGTACTGGGCTCAAAAGATGCAGCCCTGATGTCTCTCATGATAGCAGGAGGTTAAGTAGAAATTCGCTGCTCGGTTGACCCTGCAGGATCAAACGTATGCTAAAAATGTTCATAGAATGAGCTTTTCAGTGAAGAGCAGCCAGGCACATTTTAGCAAGTTTTACTTGTACGTGGAGTTGGAAACGCTTTTCAGGCTCAGTACTGGGCTCAAAACATGCAGCCCTGATGTCTCTCATGATAGCAGGTGGTTAAGTAGAAATTCGCTGCTCGGCTGACCCAGCAGGACCAAACGTATGCTAAAAATGTTCGTAGAATGAGATTTTCAGTGAAGAGCAGCCTGGCACATTTTAGCAAGTTTTACTTGTAAGTGGGGTTGGAAACGCTTTTCAGGCTCAATACTGGGCTCAAAAGATGCAGCCCTGATGTCTCTCATGATAGCAGGTGGTTAAGTAGAAATTCGCTGCTCGGCTGACCCTGCAGGAGCAAACGTATGCTAAAAATGTTCGTAGAATGAGATTTTCAGTGAAGAGCAGCCAGGCACATTTTAGCAAGTTTTACTTGTAAGTGGGGTTGGAAACGCTTTTCAGGCTCAATACTGGGCTCAAAAGATGCAGCCCTGATGTCTCTCATGATAGCAGGTGGATAAGTAGAAATTCGTTGCTCGGCTGACCCAGCAGGAGCAAACGTATGCAAAAAATGTTCTAGAATGAGTTTTTCAGTGAAGAGCAGCCAGGCACATTTTAGCAAGTTTTACTTGTAAGTGGGGATGGAAACGCTTTTCAGGCTCAGTACTGGGCTCAAAAGATGCAGCCCTGATGTCTCTCATGATTAGCAGGTGGTTAAGTAGAAATTCGCTGCTCGGCTGACCCAGCAGGAGCAAACGTATGCTAAAAATGTTCGTAGAATGAGATTTTCAGTGAAGAGCAGCCAGGCACATTTTATCAAGTTTTGCTTGTAAGTTTGGATAGAAACGCTTTTTAGGCTCAGTACTGGGCTCAAAAGATGCAGCCCTGATGTCTCTCATGATAGCAGGTGGTTAAGTAGAAATTCGCTGCTCGGCTGACCCTGCAGGAGCAAACGTATGCTAAAAATGTTTGTAGAATGAGATTTTCAGTGAAGAGCAGCCAGGCACCTTTTAGCAAGTTTTACTTGTATGTGGGGTTGGAAACGCTTTTCAGGCTCAGTACTGGGCTCAAAACATGCAGCCCTGATGTCTCTCATGATAGCAGGTGGTTAAGTAGAAATTCGCTGCTCGGCTGACCCAGCAGGACCAAACGTATGCTAAAAATGTTCGTAGAATGAGATTTTCAGTGAAGAGCAGCCTGGCACATTTTAGCAAGTTTTACTTGTAAGTGGGGTTGGAAACGCTTTTCAGGCTCAATACTGGGCTCAAAAGATGCAGCCCTGATGTCTCTCATGATAGCAGGTAGTTAAGTAGAAATTCGCTGCTCGGCTGACCCTGCAGGAGCAAACGTATGCTAAAAATGTTCGTAGAATGAGATTTTCAGTGAAGAGCAGCCAGGCACATTTTAGCAAGTTTTACTTGTAAGTGGGGTTGGAAACGCTTTTCAGGCTCAATACTGGGCTCAAAAGATGCAGCCCTGATGTCTCTCATGATAGCAGGTGGATAAGTAGAAATTCGTTGCTCGGCTGACCCAGCAGGAGCAAACGTATGCAAAAAATGTTCTAGAATGAGTTTTTCAGTGAAGAGCAGCCAGGCACATTTTAGCAAGTTTTACTTGTAAGTGGGGATGGAAACGCTTTTCAGGCTCAGTACTGGGCTCAAAAGATGCAGCCCTGATGTCTCTCATGATTAGCAGGTGGTTAAGTAGAAATTCGCTGCTCGGCTGACCCAGCAGGAGCAAACGTATGCTAAAAATGTTCGTAGAATGAGATTTTCAGTGAAGAGCAGCCAGGCACATTTTATCAAGTTTTGCTTGTAAGTTTGGATAGAAACGCTTTTAGGCTCAGTACTGGGCTCAAAAGATGCAGCCCTGATGTCTCTCATGATAGCAGGTGGTTAAGTAGAATTTCGCTGCTCGGCTGACCCTGCAGGAGCAAACGTATGCTAAAAATGTTCGTAGAATGAGATTTTCAGTGAAGAGCAGCCAGGCACATTTTAGCAAGTTTTACTTGTAAGTGGGGATGGAAACGCTTTTCAGGCTCAGTACTGGGCTCAAAAGATGCAGCCCTGATGTCTCTCATGATTAGCAGGTGGTTAAGTAGAAATTCGCTGCTCGGCTGACCCAGCAGGAGCAAACGTATGCTAAAAATGTTCGTAGAATGAGATTTTCAGTGAAGAGCAGCCAGGCACATTTTATCAAGTTTTGCTTGTAAGTTTGGATAGAAACGCTTTTTAGGCTCAGTACTGGGCTCAAAAGATGCAGCCCTGATGTCTCTCATGATAGCAGGTGGTTAAGTAGAAATTCGCTGCTCGGCTGACCCTGCAGGAGCAAACGTATGCTAAAAATGTTCGTAGAATGAGATTTTCATTGAAGAGCAGCCAGGCACCTTTTAGCAAGTTTTACTTGTATGTGGGGTTGGAAACGCTTTTCAGGCTCAGTACTGGGCTCAAAAGATGCAGCCCTGATGTCTCTCATGATAGCAGGAGGTTAAGTAGAAATTCGCTGCTCGGTTGACCCTGCAGGATCAAACGTATGCTAAAAATGTTCATAGAATGAGCTTTTCAGTGAAGAGCAGCCAGGCACATTTTAGCAAGTTTTACTTGTACGTGGAGTTGGAAACGCTTTTCAGGCTCAGTACTGGGCTCAAAACATGCAGCCCTGATGTCTCTCATGATAGCAGGTGGTTAAGTAGAAATTCGCTGCTCGGCTGACCCAGCAGGACCAAACGTATGCTAAAAATGTTCGTAGAATGAGATTTTCAGTGAAGAGCAGCCTGGCACATTTTAGCAAGTTTTACTTGTAAGTGGGGTTGGAAACGCTTTTCAGGCTCAATACTGGGCTCAAAAGATGCAGCCCTGATGTCTCTCATGATAGCAGGTGGTTAAGTAGAAATTCGCTGCTCGGCTGACCCTGCAGGAGCAAACGTATGCTAAAAATGTTCGTAGAATGAGATTTTCAGTGAAGAGCAGCCAGGCACATTTTAGCAAGTTTTACTTGTAAGTGGGGTTGGAAACGCTTTTCAGGCTCAATACTGGGCTCAAAAGATGCAGCCCTGATGTCTCTCATGATAGCAGGTGGATAAGTAGAAATTCGTTGCTCGGCTGACCCAGCAGGAGCAAACGTATGCAAAAAATGTTCTAGAATGAGTTTTTCAGTGAAGAGCAGCCAGGCACATTTTAGCAAGTTTTACTTGTAAGTGGGGATGGAAACGCTTTTCAGGCTCAGTACTGGGCTCAAAAGATGCAGCCCTGATGTCTCTCATGATTAGCAGGTGGTTAAGTAGAAATTCGCTGCTCGGCTGACCCAGCAGGAGCAAACGTATGCTAAAAATGTTCGTAGAATGAGATTTTCAGTGAAGAGCAGCCAGGCACATTTTATCAAGTTTTGCTTGTAAGTTTGGATAGAAACGCTTTTTAGGCTCAGTACTGGGCTCAAAAGATGCAGCCCTGATGTCTCTCATGATAGCAGGTGGTTAAGTAGAAATTCGCTGCTCGGCTGACCCTGCAGGAGCAAACGTATGCTAAAAATGTTCGTAGAATGAGATTTTCAGTGAAGAGCAGCCAGGCACCTTTTAGCAAGTTTTACTTGTATGTGGGGTTGGAAAAGCTTTTCAGGCTCAGTACTGGGCTCAAAAGATGCAGCCCTGATGTCTCTCATGATAGCAGGAGGTTAAGTAGAAATTCGCTGCTCGGTTGACCCTGCAGGATCAAACGTATGCTAAAAATGTTCATAGAATGAGCTTTTCAGTGAAGAGCAGCCAGGCACATTTTAGCAAGTTTTACTTGTACGTGGAGTTGGAAACGCTTTTCAGGCTCAGTACTGGGCTCAAAACATGCAGCCCTGATGTCTCTCATGATAGCAGGTGGTTAAGTAGAAATTCGCTGCTCGGCTGACCCAGCAGGACCAAACGTATGCTAAAAATGTTCGTAGAATGAGATTTTCAGTGAAGAGCAGCCTGGCACATTTTAGCAAGTTTTACTTGTAAGTGGGGTTGGAAACGCTTTTCAGGCTCAGTACTGGGCTCAAAAGATGCAGCCCTGATGTCTCTCATGATTAGCAGGTGGTTAAGTAGAAATTCGCTGCTCGGCTGACCCAGCAGGAGCAAACGTATGCTAAAAATGTTCGTAGAATGAGATTTTCAGTGAAGAGCAGCCAGGCACATTTTATCAAGTTTTGCTTGTAAGTTTGGATAGAAACGCTTTTAGGCTCAGTACTGGGCTCAAAAGATGCAGCCCTGATGTCTCTCATGATAGCAGGTGGTTAAGTAGAAATTCGCTGCTCGGCTGACCCTGCAGGAGCAAACGTATGCTAAAAATGTTCGTAGAATGAGATTTTCAGTGAAGAGCAGCCAGGCACATTTTAGCAAGTTTTACTTGTAAGTGGGGATGGAAACGCTTTTCAGGCTCAGTACTGGGCTCAAAAGATGCAGCCCTGATGTCTCTCATGATTAGCAGGTGGTTAAGTAGAAATTCGCTGCTCGGCTGACCCAGCAGGAGCAAACGTATGCTAAAAATGTTCGTAGAATGAGATTTTCAGTGAAGAGCAGCCAGGCACATTTTATCAAGTTTTGCTTGTAAGTTTGGATAGAAACGCTTTTTAGGCTCAGTACTGGGCTCAAAAGATGCAGCCCTGATGTCTCTCATGATAGCAGGTGGTTAAGTAGAAATTCGCTGCTCGGCTGACCCTGCAGGAGCAAACGTATGCTAAAAATGTTCGTAGAATGAGATTTTCATTGAAGAGCAGCCAGGCACCTTTTAGCAAGTTTTACTTGTATGTGGGGTTGGAAACGCTTTTCAGGCTCAGTACTGGGCTCAAAAGATGCAGCCCTGATGTCTCTCATGATAGCAGGAGGTTAAGTAGAAATTCGCTGCTCGGCTGACCCAGCAGGACCAAACGTATGCTAAAAATGTTCGTAGAATGAGATTTTCAGTGAAGAGCAGCCTGGCACATTTTAGCAAGTTTTACTTGTAAGTGGGGTTGGAAACGCTTTTCAGGCTCAATACTGGGCTCAAAAGATGCAGCCCTGATGTCTCTCATGATAGCAGGTGGTTAAGTAGAAATTCGCTGCTCGGCTGACCCTGCAGGAGCAAACGTATGCTAAAAATGTTCGTAGAATGAGATTTTCAGTGAAGAGCAGCCAGGCACATTTTAGCAAGTTTTACTTGTAAGTGGGGTTGGAAACGCTTTTCAGGCTCAATACTGGGCTCAAAAGATGCAGCCCTGATGTCTCTCATGATAGCAGGTGGATAAGTAGAAATTCGTTGCTCGGCTGACCCAGCAGGAGCAAACGTATGCAAAAAATGTTCTAGAATGAGTTTTTCAGTGAAGAGCAGCCAGGCACATTTTAGCAAGTTTTACTTGTAAGTGGGGATGGAAACGCTTTTCAGGCTCAGTACTGGGCTCAAAAGATGCAGCCCTGATGTCTCTCATGATTAGCAGGTGGTTAAGTAGAAATTCGCTGCTCGGCTGACCCAGCAGGAGCAAACGTATGCTAAAAATGTTCGTAGAATGAGACTTTCAGTGAAGAGCAGCCAGGCACATTTTATCAAGTTTTGCTTGTAAGTTTGGATAGAAACGCTTTTTAGGCTCAGTACTGGGCTCAAAAGATGCAGCCCTGATGTCTCTCATGATAGCAGGTGGTTAAGTAGAAATTCGCTGCTCGGCTGACCCTGCAGGAGCAAACGTATGCTAAAAATGTTCGTAGAATGAGATTTTCAGTGAAGAGCAGCCAGGCACCTTTTAGCAAGTTTTACTTGTATGTGGGGTTGGAAAAGCTTTTCAGGCTCAGTACTGGGCTCAAAAGATGCAGCCCTGATGTCTCTCATGATAGCAGGAGGTTAAGTAGAAATTCGCTGCTCGGTTGACCCTGCAGGATCAAACGTATGCTAAAAATGTTCATAGAATGAGCTTTTCAGTGAAGAGCAGCCAGGCACATTTTAGCAAGTTTTACTTGTACGTGGAGTTGGAAACGCTTTTCAGGCTCAGTACTGGGCTCAAAACATGCAGCCCTGATGTCTCTCATGATAGCAGGTGGTTAAGTAGAAATTCGCTGCTCGGCTGACCCAGCAGGACCAAACGTATGCTAAAAATGTTCGTAGAATGAGATTTTCAGTGAAGAGCAGCCTGGCACATTTTAGCAAGTTTTACTTGTAAGTGGGGTTGGAAACGCTTTTCAGGCTCAATACTGGGCTCAAAAGATGCAGCCCTGATGTCTCTCATGATAGCAGGTGGTTAAGCAGAAATTCGCTGCTCGGCTGACCCTGCAGGAGCAAACGTATGCTAAAAATGTTCGTAGAATGAGATTTTCAGTGAAGAGCAGCCAGGCACATTTTAGCAAGTTTTACTTGTAAGTGGGGTTGGAAACGCTTTTCAGGCTCAATACTGGGCTCAAAAGATGCAGCCCTGATGTCTCTCATGATAGCAGGTGGTTAGGTAGAAATTCGCTGCTCACAAATGTGTGCCAAAAATGTACGTAGAATGAGATTTTCAGTGAATAGCAGCCAGGCACATTTTAGCAAGTTTTACTTGTAAGTGGGGTTGGAAACGCTTTTCAGGCTCAATACTGGGCTCAAAAGATGCAGCCCTGATGTCTCTCATGATAGCAGGTGGTTAAGTAGAAATTCGCTGCTCGGCTGACCCAGCAGGAGCAAACGTATGCTAAAAATGTTCGTAGAATGAGATTTTCAGTGAAGAGCAGCCAGGCACATTTTAGCAAGTTTTGCTTGTAAGTTTGGATAGAAACGCTTTTTAGGCTCAGTACTGGGCTCAAAAGATGCAGCCCTGATGTCTCTCATGATAGCAGGTGGTAAGTAGAAATTCGCTGCTCAGCTGACCCTGCAGGAGCAAACGTATGCTAAAAATGTTCGTAGAATGAGATTTTCAGTGAAGAGCAGCCAGGCACCTTTTAGCAAGTTTTACTTGTATGTGGGGTTGGAAACGCTTTTCAGGCTCAGTACTGGGCTCAAAAGATGCAGCCCTGATGTCTCTCATGATAGCAGGTGGTTAAGTAGAAATTCGCTGCTCGGTTGACCCGCAGGATCAAACGTATGCTAAAAATGTTCATAGAATGAGCTTTTCAGTGAAGAGCAGCCAGGCACATTTTAGCAAGTTTTACTTGTACGTGGAGTTGGAAACGCTTTTCAGGCTCAGTACTGGGCTCAAAACATGCAGCCCTGATGTCTCTCATGGTAGCAGGTAGTTAAGTAGAAATTCGCTGCTCGGCTGACCCAGCAGGACCAAACGTATGCTAAAAATGTTCGTAGAATGAGATTTTCAGTGAAGAGCAGCCTGGCACATTTCAGCAAGTTTTACTTGTAAGTGGGGTTGGAAACGCTTTTCAGGCTCAATACTGGGCTCAAAAGATGCAGCCCTGATGTCTCTCATGATAGCAGGTGGTTAAGCAGAAATTCGCTGCTCGGCTGACCCTGCAGGAGCAAACGTATGCTAAAAATGTTCGTAGAATGAGATTTTCAGTGAAGAGCAGCCAGGCACATTTTAGCAAGTTTTACTTGTAAGTGGGGTTGGAAACGCTTTTCAGGCTCAATACTGGGCTCAAAAGATGCAGCCCTGATGTCTATCATGATAGCAGGTGGTTAAGTAGAAATTCGCTGCTCACAAATGTATGCCAAAAATGTACGTAGAATGAGATTTTCAGTGAATAGCAGCCAGGCACATTTTAGCAAGTTTTACTTGTAAGTGGGGTTGGAAACGCTTTTCAGGCTCAATACTGGGCTCAAAAGATGCAGCCCTGATGTCTCTCATGATAGCAGGTGGTTAAGTAGAATTTCGCTGCTCGGCTGACCCAGCAGGAACAAATGTATGCCAAAAATGTACGTAGAATGAGATTTTCAGTGAAGAGCAGCCAGGCACATTTTAGCAAGTTTTACTTTGTAAGTGGGGTTGGAAACGCTTTTCAGGCTCAATACTGGGCTTAAAAGATGCAGCCCTGATGTCTCTCATGATAGCAGGTGGTTAAGTAGAAATTCGCTGCTCGGCTGACCCGGCAGGAACAAATGTATGCCAAAAATGTACGTAGAATGAGATTTTCAGTGAATAGGAGCCAGGCACATTTTAGCAAGTTTTACTTGTAAGTGGGGATGGAAACGCTTTTTAGGCTCAGTACTGGGCTCAAAAGATGCAGCCCTGATGTCTCTCATGATAGCAGGTGGTTAAGTAGAAATTTGCTGCTCGGCTGATCCAGCAGGAGCAAACATAAGCGAAAAATGTACGTAGAATGAGCTTTTCAGTGAAGAGCAGCCAGGCACATTTTTGCAAGTTTTACTAGTAAGTGGCTGTGGAAACGGTTTTCAGGCTCAGTACTGGGCTCAAAACATGCAGCCCTGATGTCTCTCATGATAGCAGATGGTTAAGTAGAAATTCGCTGCTCGGCTGATCCAGCAGGAGCAAACAGATGCTAAAAATGTACGTAGAATGAGATTTTCAGGGAAGAGCAGCCAGGCACATTTTTAGCAAGTTTTACTTGTAAGTGGGGTTGGAAACGCTTTTCAGGCTCAATACTGGGCTCAAAAGATGCAGCCCTGATGTCTCTCATGATAGCAGGTGGTTAAGTAGAAATTCGCTGCTCGGCTGACCCGGCAGGAACAAATGTATGCCAAAAATGTACGTAGAATGATATTTTCAGTGAATAGCAGCCAGGCACATTTTAGCAAGTTTTACTTGTAAGTGGGGATGGAAACGCTTTTTAGGCTCAGTACTGGGCTCAAAAGATGCAGCCCTGATGTCTCTCATGATAGCAGGTGGTTAAGTAGAAATTCGCTGCTTGGCTGACCCTGCAGGAGCAAACGTATGCTAAAAATGTTCGTAGAATGAGATTTTCAGTGAAGAGCAGCCAGGCACATTTTAGCAAGTTTTACTTGTAAGTGGGGTTGGAAACGCTTTTCAGGCTCAATACTGGGCTCAAAAGATGCAGCCCTGATGTCTATCATGATAGCAGGTGGTTAAGTAGAAATCCGCTGCTCGGCTGACCCGGCAGGAACAAATGTATGCCAAAAATGTTCGTAGAATGAGATTTTCAGTGAAGAGCAGCCAGGCACATTTTAACAAGTTTTACTTGTAAGTGGGGTTGGAAACGCTTTTCAGGCTCAGTACTGGGCTCAAAAGATGCAGCCCTGATGTCTCTCATGATTAGCAGGTGGTTAAGTAGAAATTCGCTGCTCGGCTGACCCAGCAGGAGCAAACGTATGCTAAAAATGTTCGTAGAATGAGATTTTCAGTGAAGAGCAGCCAGGCACATTTTAGCAAGTTTTGCTTGTAAGTTTGGATAGAAACGCTTTTTAGGCTCAGTACTGGGCTCAAAAGATGCAACCCTGATGTCTCTCATGATAGCAGGTGGTTAAGTAGAAATTCGCTGCTCGGCTGACCCTGCAGGAGCAAACGTATGCTGAAAATGTTCGTAGAATGAGATTTTCAGTGAAGAGCAGCCAGGCACCTTTTAGCAAGTTTTACTTGTATGTGGGGTTGGAAACGCTTTTCAGGCTCAGTACTGGGCTCAAAAGATGCAGCCCTGATGTCTCTCATGATAGCAGGTGGTTAAGTAGAAATTCGCTGCTCGGTTGACCCTGCAGGATCAAACGTATGCTAAAAATGTTCGTAGAATGAGCTTTTCAGTGAAGAGCAGCCAGGCACATTTTAGCAAGTTTTACTTGTACGTGGAGTTGGAAACGCTTTTCAGGCTCAGTACTGGGCTCAAAACATGCAGCCCTGATGTCTCTCATGATAGCAGGTGGTTAAGTAGAAATTCGCTGCTCGGCTGACCCAGCAGGACCAAACGTATGCTAAAAATGTTCGTAGAATGAGATTTTCAGTGAAGAGCAGCCTGGCACATTTTAGCAAGTTTTACTTGTAAGTGGGGTTGGAAACGCTTTTCAGGCTCAATACTGGGCTCAAAAGATGCAGCCCTGATGTCTCTCATGATAGCAGGTGGTTAAGTAGAAATTCGCTGCTCGGCTGACCCTGCAGGAGCAAACGTATGCTAAAAATGTTCGTAGAATGAGATTTTCAGTGAAGAGCAGCCAGGCACATTTTAGCAAGTTTTACTTGTAAGTGGGGTTGGAAACGCTTTTCAGGCTCAATACTGGGCTCAAAAGATGCAGCCCTGATGTCTCTCATGATAGCAGGTGGATAAGTAGAAATTCGTTGCTCGGCTGACCCAGCAGGAGCAAACGTATGCAAAAAATGTTCTAGAATGAGTTTTTCAGTGAAGAGCAGCCAGGCACATTTTAGCAAGTTTTACTTGTAAGTGGGGATGGAAACGCTTTTCAGGCTCAGTACTGGGCTCAAAAGATGCAGCCCTGATGTCTCTCATGATTAGCAGGTGGTTAAGTAGAAATTCGCTGCTCGGCTGACCCAGCAGGAGCAAACGTATGCTAAAAATGTTCGTAGAATGAGATTTTCAGTGAAGAGCAGCCAGGCACATTTTAGCAAGTTTTGCTTATAAGTTTGGATAGAAACGCTTTTTAGGCTCAGTACTGGGCTCAAAAGATGCAGCCCTGATGTCGCTCATGATAGCAGGTGGTTAAGTAGAAAGTCGCTGCTCGGCTGACCCTGCAGGAGCAAACGTATGCTAAAAATGTTCGTAGAATGAGATTTTCAGTGAAGAGCAGCCAGGCACCTTTTAGCAAGTTTTACTTGTATGTGGGGTTGGAAACGCTTTTCAGGCTCAGTACTGGGCTCAAAAGATGCAGCCCTGATGTCTCTCATGATAGCAGGTGGTTAAGTAGAAATTCGCTGCTCGGTTGACCCTGCAGGATCAAACGTATGCTAAAAATGTTCATAGAATGAGCTTTTCAGTGAAGAGCAGCCAGGCACATTTTAGCAAGTTTTACTTGTACGTGGAGTTGGAAACGCTTTTCAGGCTCAGTACTGGGCTCAAAACATGCAGCCCTGATGTCTCTCATGATAGCAGGTGGTTAAGTAGAAATTCGCTGCTCGGCTGACCCAGCAGGACCAAACGTATGCTAAAAATGTTCGTAGAATGAGATTTTCAGTAAAGAGCAGCCTGGCACATTTTAGCAAGTTTTACTTGTAAGTGGGGTTGGAAACCCTTTTCAGGCTCAATACTGGGCTCAAAAGATGCAGCCCTGATGTCTCTCATGATAGCAGGTGGTTAAGCAGAAATTCGCTGCTCGGCTGACCCTGCAGGAGCAAACGTATGCTAAAAATGTTCGTAGAATGAGATTTTCAGTGAAGAGCAGCCAGGCACATTTTAGCAAGTTTTACTTGTAAGTGGGGTTGGAAACGCTTTTCAGGCTCAATACTGGGCTCAAAAGATGCAGCCCTGATGTCTCTCATGATAGCAGGTGGTTAAGTAGAAATTCGCTGCTCACAAATGTATGCCAAAAATGTACGTAGAATGAGATTTTCAGTGAATAGCAGCCAGGCACATTTTAGCAAGTTTTACTTGTAAGTGGGGTTGGAAACGCTTTTCAGGCTCAATACTGGGCTCAAAAGATGCAGCCCTGATGTCTCTCATGATAGCAGGTGGTTAAGTAGAAATTCGCTGCTCGGCTGACCCAGCAGGAGCAAACGTATGCTAAAAATGTTCGTAGAATGAGATTTTCAGTGAAGAGCAGCCAGGCACATTTTAGCAAGTTTTGCTTGTAAGTTTGGATAGAAACGCTTTTTAGGCTCAGTACTGGGCTCAAAAGATGCAGCCCTGATGTCTCTCATGATAGCAGGTGGTTAAGTAGAAATTCGCTGCTCGGCTGACCCTGCAGGAGGAAACGTATGCTAAAAATGTTCGTAGAATGAGATTTTCAGTGAAGAGCAGCCAGGCACCTTTTAGCAAGTTTTACTTGTATGTGGGGTTGGAAACGCTTTTCAGGCTCAGTACTGGGCTCAAAAGATGCAGCCCTGATGTCTCTCATGATAGCAGGTGGTTAAGTAGAAATTCGCTGCTCGGTTGACCCTGCAGGATCAAACGTATGCTAAAAATTTTCATAGAATGAGCTTTTCAGTGAAGAGCAGCCAGGCACATTTTAGCAAGTTTTACTTGTACGTGGAGTTGGAAACGCTTTTCAGGCTCAGTACTGGGCTCAAAACATGCAGCCCTGATGTCTCTCATGATAGCAGGTGGTTAAGTAGAAATTCGCTGCTCGGCTGACCCAGCAGGACCAAACGTATGCTAAAAATGTTCGTAGAATGAGATTTTCAGTGAAGAGCAGCCTGGCACATTTTAGCAAGTTTTACTTGTAAGTGGGGTTGGAAACGCTTTTCAGGCTCAATACTGGGCTCAAAAGATGCAGCCCTGATGTCTCTCATGATAGCAGGTGGTTAAGCAGAAATTCGCTGCTCGGCTGACCCTGCAGGAGCAAACGTATGCTAAACATGTTCGTAGAATGAGATTTTCAGTGAAGAGCAGCCAGGCACATTTTAGCAAGTTTTACTTGTAAGTGGGATTGGAAACGCTTTTCAGGCTCAATACTGGGCTCAAAAGATGCAGCCCTGATGTCTCTCATGATAGCAGGTGATTAAGTAGAAATTCGCTGCTCACAAATGTATGCCAAAAATGTACGTAGAATGAGATTTTCAGTGAATAGCAGCCAGGCACATTTTAGCAAGTTTTACTTGTAAGTGGGGTTGGAAACGCTTTTCAGGCTCAATACTGGGCTCAAAAGATGCAGCCCTGATGTCTCTCATGATAGCAGGTGGTTAAGTAGAAATTCGCTGCGGGCTGACCCTGCAGGAGCAAACGTATGTGAAAAATGTTCGTAGAATGAGATTTTCAGTGAAGAGCAGCCAGGCACATTTTAGCAAGTTTTACTTGTACGTGGAGTTGGAAACGCTTTTCAGGCTCAGTACTGGGCTCAAAACATGCAGCCCTGATGTCTCTCATGATAGCAGGTGGTTAAGTAGAAATTCGCTGCTCGGCTGACCCAGCAGGACCAAACGTATGCTAAAAATGTTCGTAGAATGAGATTTTCAGTGAAGAGCAGCCAGGCACATTTTAGCAAGTTTTACTTGTAAGTGGGGTTGGAAACGCTTTTCAGGCTCAGTACTGGCTCAAAACATGCAGCCCTGATGTCTCTCATGATAGGAGGTGGTAAAGTAGAAATTCGCTGCTTGGCTGACCCTGCAGGAGCAAACGTATGCTAAAAATGTTCGTAGAATGAGATTTTCAGTGAAGAGCAGCCAGGCACATTTTAGCAAGTTTTACTTGTAAGTGGGGGTTGGAAACGCTTTTCAGGTTCAGTACTGGGCTCAAAAGATGCAGCCCTGATGTCTCTCATGATAGCAGGTGGTTAAGTAGAAATTCGATGCTCGGCTGACCCTGCAGGAGCAAACGTATGTGAAAAATGTTCGTAGAATGAGATTTTCAGTGAAGAGCAGCCAGGCACATTTTAGCAAGTTTTACTTGTAAGTGGGGATGGAAATGCTTTTCAGGCTCAGTACTGGGCTCAAAACATGCAGCCCTGATGTCTCTCATGATAGCAGGTGGTTAAGTAAAAATTCGCTGCTCGGCTGATCCAGCAGGAGCAAACATATGCTAAAAATGTACGTAGAATGAGATTTTCAGGGAAGAGCAGCCAGGCACATTTTTAGAAAGTTTTACTTGTAAGTGGGGTTGGAAACGCTTTTCAGGCTCAATACTGGGCTCAAAAGATGCAGCCCTGATGTCTCTCATGATAGCAGGTGGTTAAGTAGAAATTCGCTGCTCGGCTGACCCGGCAGGAACAAATGTATGCCAAAAATGTACGTAGAATGAGATTTTCAGTGAATAGCAGCCAGGCACATTTTAGCAAGTTTTACTTGTAAGTGGGGATGGAAACGCTTTTTAGGCTCAGTACTGGGCTCAAAAGATGCAGCCCTGATGTCTCTCGTGATAGCAGGTGGTTAAGTAGAAATTCGCTGCTCGGCTGACCCAGCAGGACCAAACGTATGCTAAAAATGTTCGTAGAATGAGATTTTCAGTGAAGAGCAGCCTGGCACATTTTAGCAAGTTTTACTTGTAAGTGGGGTTGGAAACGCTTTTCAGGCTCAATACTGGGCTCAAAAGATGCAGCCCTGATGTCTCTCATGATAGCAGGTGGTTAAGTAGAAATTCGCTGCTCGGCTGACCCTGCAGGAGCAAACGTATGCTAAAAATGTTCGTAGAATGAGATTTTCAGTGAAGAGCAGCCAGGCACATTTTAGCAAGTTTTACTTGTAAGTGGGGTTGGAAACGCTTTTCAGGCTCAATACTGGGCTCAAAAGATGCAGCCCTGATGTCTCTCATGATAGCAGGTGGTTAAGTAGAAATTCGCTGCTCGGCTGACCCTGCAGGAGCAAACGTATGCGAAAAATGTTCGTAGAATGAGATTTTCAGTGAAGAGCAGCCAGGCACATTTTAGCAAGTTTTACTTGTACGTGGAGTTGGAAACGCTTTTCAGGCTCAGTACTGGGCTCAAAACATGCAGCCCTGATGTCTCTCATGATAGCAGGTGGTTAAGTAGAAATTCGCTGCTCGGCTGACCCAGCAGGAGCAAACGTATGCTAAAAATGTTCGTAGAATGAGATTTTCAGTGAAGAGCAGCCAGGCACATTTTAGCAAGTTTTACTTGTAAGTGGGGTTGGAAACGCTTTTCAGGCTCAGTACTGGCTCAAAACATGCAGCCCTGATGTCTCTCATGATAGGAGGTGGTAAAGTAGAAATTCGCTGCTCGGCTGACCATGCAGGAGCAAACGTATGCTAAAAATGTTCGTAGAATGAGATTTTCAGTGAAGAGCAGCCAGGCACATTTTAGCAAGTTTTACTTGTAAGTGGGGGTTGGAAACGCTTTTCAGGCTCAGTACTGGGCTCAAAAGATGCAGCCCTGATGTCGTTCATGATAGCAGGTGGTTAAGTAGAAATTCGCTGCTCGACTGACCCTGCAGGAGCAAACGTATGCGAAAAATGTTCGTAGAATGAGATTTTCAGTGAAGAGCAGCCAGGCACATTTTAGCAAGTTTTACTTGTAAGTGGGGATGGAAATGCTTTTCAGGCTCAGTACTGGGCTCAAAACATGCAGCCCTGATGTCTCTCATGATAGCAGGTGGTTAAGTAAAAATTCGCTGCTCGGCTGATCCAGCAGGAGGAAACATATGCTAAAAATGTACGTAGAATGAGATTTTCAGGGAAGAGCAGCCAGGCACATTTTTAGCAAGTTTTACTTGTAAGTGGGGTTGGAAACGCTTTTCAGGCTCAATACTGGGCTCAAAAGATGCAGCCCTGATGTCTCTCATGATAGCAGGTGGTTAAGTAGAAATTTGCTGCTCGGCTGACCCGGCAGGAACAAATGTATGCCAAAAATGTACGTAGAATGAGATTTTCAGTGAATAGCAGCCAGGCACATTTTAGCAAGTTTTACTTGTAAGTGGGGATGGAAACGCTTTTTAGGCTCAGTACTGGGCTCAAAAGATGCAGCCCTGATGTCTCTCGTGATAGCAGGTGGTTAAGTAGAAATTCGCTGCTCGGCTGACCCTGCAGGAGCAAACGTATGCTAAAAATGTTCGTAGAATGAGATTTTCAGTGAAGAGCAGCCAGGCACATTTTAGCAAGTTTTACTTGTAAGTGGGGTTGGAAACGCTTTTCAGGCTCAATACTGGGCTTAAAAGATGCAGCCCTGATGTCTCTCATGATAGCAGGTGGTTAAGTAGAAATTCGTTGCTCGGCTGACCCAGCAGGAGCAAACGTATGCGAAAAATGTTCTAGAATGAGTTTTTCAGTGAAGAGCAGCCAGGCACATTTTAGCAAGTTTTACTTGTAAGTGGGGATGGAAACGCTTTTCAGGCTCAGTACTGGGCTCAAAGGATGCAGCCCTGATGTCTCTCATGATTAGCAGGTGGTTAAGTAGAAATTCGCTGCTCGGCTGACCCAGCAGGAGCAAACGTATGCTAAAAATGTTCGTAGAATGAGATTTTCAGTGAAGAGCAGCCAGGCACATTTTAGCAAGTTTTACTTGTAAGTGGGGTTGGAAACGCTTTTCAGGCTCAATACTGGGCTTAAAAGATGCAGCCCTGATGTCTCTCATGATAGCAGGTGGTTAAGTAGAAATTCGCTGCTCAGCTGACCCGGTAGGAACAAATGTATGCCAAAAATGTACGTAGAATGAGATTTTCAGTGAATAGCAGCCAGGCACATTTTAGCAAGTTTTACTTGTAAGTGGGGATGGAAACACTTTTTAGGCTCAGTACTGGGCTCAAAAGATGCAGCCCTGATGTCTCTCATGATAGCAGGTGGTTAAGTAGAAATTCGCTGCTCGGCTGATCCAGCAGGAGCAAACATAAGCGAAAAATGTACGTAGAATGAGCTTTTCAGTGAAGAGCAGCCAGGCACATTTTAGCAAGTTTTACTTGTAAGTGGCTGTGGAAACGCTTTTCAGGCTCAGTACTGGGCTCAAAACATGCAGCCCTGATGTCTCTCATGATAGCAGGTGGTTAAGTAGAAATTCGCTGCTCGGCTGACCCGGCAGGAACAAATGTATGCCAAAAATGTACGTAGAATGAGATTTTCAGTGAATAGCAGCCAGGCACATTTTAGCAAGTTTTACTTGTAAGTGGGGATGGAAACGCTTTTTAGGCTCAGTACTGGGCTCAAAAGATGCAGCCCTGATGTCTCTCATGATAGCAGGTGGTTAAGTAGAAATTCGCTGCTCGGCTGACCCTGCAGGAGCAAACGTATGCTAAAAATGTTTGTAGAATGAGATTTTCAGTGAAGAACAGCCAGGCACATTTTAGCAAGTTTTACTTGTAAGTGGGGTTGGAAGCGCTTTTCAGGCTCAATACTGGGCTCAAAAGCTGCAGCCCTGATGTCTCTCATGATAGCAGGTGGTTAAGTAGAAATTCGCTGCTCGGCTGACCCGGCAGGAACAAATGTATGCCAAAAATGTTCGTAGAATGAGATTTTCAGTGAAGAGCAGCCAGGCACATTTTAACAAGTTTTACTTGTAAGTGGGGTTGGAAACGCTTTTCAGGCTCAGTACTGGGCTCAAAACATGCAGCCCCTGATGTCTCTCATGATAGCAGGTGGTTAAGTAGAAATTCGTTGCTCGGCTGACCCAGCAGGAGCAAATGTATGCGAAAAATGTTCTAGAATGAGTTTTTCAGTGAAGAGCAGCCAGGCACATTTTAGCAAGTTTTACTTGTAAGTGGGGTTGGAAACGCTTTTCAGGCTCAATACTGGGCTCAAAAGATGCAGCCCTGATGTCTCTCATGATAGCAGGTGGTTAAGTAGAAATTCGCTGCTCGGCTGACCCGGCAGGAACAAATGTATGCCAAAAATGTACATAGAATGAGATTTTCAGTGAATAGCAGCCAGGCACATTTTAGCAAGTTTTACTTGTAACTGGGGATGGAAACACTCTTTAGGCTCAGTACTGGGCTCAAATGATGCAGCCCTGATGTCTCTCATGATAGCAGGTGGTTAAGTAGAAATTCGCTGCTCGGCTGACCCTGCAGGAGCAAACGTATGCTAAAAATGTTCGTAGAATGAGATTTTCAGTGAAGAGCAGCCAGGCACATTTTAGCAAGTTTTACTTGTAAGTGGGGTTGGAAACGCTTTTCAGGCTCAATACTGGGCTCAAAAGATGCAGCCCTGATGTCTCTCATGATAGCAGGTGGTTAAGTAGAAATTCGCTGCTCGGCTGACCCGGCAGGAACAAATGTATGCCAAAAATGTACGTAGAATGAGATTTTCAGTGAATAGCAGCCAGGCACATTTTAGCAAGTTTTACTTGTAAGTGGGGATGGAAACGCTTTTTAGGCTCAGTACTGGGCTCAAAAGATGCAGCCCCTGATGTCTCTCATGATAGCAGGTGGTTAAGTAGAAATTCGTTGCTCGGCTGACCCAGCAGGAGCAAACGTATGCGAAAAATGTTCTAGAATGAGTTTTTCAGTGAAGAGCAGCCAGGCACATTTTAGCAAGTTTTACTTGTAAGTGGGGATGGAAACGCTTTTCAGACTCAGTACCGGGCTCAAAAGATGCAGCCCTGATGTCTCTCATGATTAGCAGGTGGTTAAGTAGAAATTCGCTGCTCGGCTGACCCTGCAGGAGCAAACGTATGCTAAAAATGTTCGTAGAATGAGATTTTCAGTGAAGAGCAGCCTGGCACATTTTAGTAAGTTTTACTTGTAAGGGGGGTTGGAAACGCTTTTCAGGCTCAATACTGGGCTCAAAAGATGCAGCCCTGATGTCTCTCATGATAGCAGGTGGTTAAGTAGAAATTCGCTGCTCGGCTGATCCAGCAGGAGCAAACATAAGCGAAAAATGTACGTAGAATGAGCTTTTCAGTGAAGAGCAGCCAGGCACATTTTAGCAAGTTTTACTTGTAAGTGGCTGTGGAAACGCTTTTCAGGCTCACTACTGGGCTCAAAACATGCAGCCATGATGTCTCTCATGATAGCAGGTGGTTAAGTAGAAATTCGCTGCTCGGCTGATCCAGCAGGAGCAAACATATGCTAAAAATGTACGTAGAATGAGATTTTCAGGGAAGAGCAGCCAGGCACATTTTTAGCAAGTTTTACTTGTAAGTGGGGTTGGAAACGCTTTTCAGGCTCAATACTGGGCTCAAAAGATGCAGCCCTGATGTCTCTCATGATAGCAGGTGGTTAAGTAGAATTTCGCTGCTCGGCTGACCCGGCAGGAACAAATGTATGCCAAAAATGTACGTAGAATGAGATTTTCAGTGAATAGCAGCCAGGCACATTTTAGCAAGTTTTACTTGTAAGTGGGGTTGAAAACGCTTTTCAGGCTCAATACTGGGCTTAAAAGATGCAGCCCTGATGTCTCTCATGATAGCAGGTGGTTAAGTAGAAATTCGCTGCTCGGCTGACCCGGCAGGAACAAATGTATGCCAAAAATGTACGTAGAATGAGATTTTCAGTGAATAGCAGCCAGGCACATTTTAACAAGTTTTACTTGTAAGTGGGGTTGGAAACGCTTTTCAGGCTCAGTACTGGGCTCAAAACATGCAGCCCCTGATGTCTCTCATGATAGCAGGTGGTTAAGTAGAAATTCGTTGCTCGGCTGACCCAGCAGGAGCAAATGTATGCGAAAAATGTTCTAGAATGAGTTTTTCAGTGAAGAGCAGCCAGGCACATTTTAGCAAGTTTTACTTGTAAGTGGGGTTGGAAACGCTTTTCAGGCTCAATACTGGGCTCAAAAGATGCAGCCCTGATGTCTCTCATGATAGCAGGTGGTTAAGTAGAAATTCGCTGCTCGGCTGACCCGGCAGGAACAAATGTATGCTAAAAATGTACGTAGAATGAGATTTTCAGTGAATAGCAGCCAGGCACATTTTAGCAAGTTTTACTTGTAAGTGGGGATGGAAACACTCTTTAGGCTCAGTACTGGGCTCAAATGATGCAGCCCTGATGTCTCTCATGATAGCAGGTGGTTAAGTAGAAATTCGCTGCTCGGCTGACCCTGCAGGAGCAAACGTATGCTAAAAATGTTCGTAGAATGAGATTTTCAGTGAAGAGCAGCCAGGCACATTTTAGCAAGTTTTACTTGTAAGTTGGGTTGGAAACGCTTTTCAGGCTCAATACTGGGCTCAAAAGATGCAGCCCTGATGTCTCTCATGATAGCAGGTGGTTACGTAGAAATTCGCTGCTCGGCTGCCCCGGCAGGAACAAATGTATGCCAAAAATGTACGTAGAATGAGATTTTCAGTGAATAGCAGCCAGGCACATTTTAGCAAGTTTTACTTGTAAGTGGGGATGGAAACGCTTTTTAGGCTCAGTACTGGGCTCAAAAGATGCAGCCCCTGATGTCTCTCATGATAGCAGGTGGTTAAGTAGAAATTCGTTGCTCGGCTGACCCAGCAGGAGCAAACGTATGCGAAAAATGTTCTAGAATGAGTTTTTCAGTGAAGAGCAGCCAGGCACATTTTAGCAAGTTTTACTTGTAAGTGGGGATGGAAACGCTTTTCAGGCTCAGTACTGGGCTCAAAAAATGCAGCCCTGATGTCTCTCATGATTAGCAGGTGGTTAAGTAGAAATTCGCTGCTCGGCTGACCCTGCAGGAGCAAACGTATGCTAAAAATGTTCGTAGAATGAGATTTTCAGTGAAGAGCAGCCTGGCACATTTTAGTAAGTTTTACTTGTAAGGGGGGTTGGAAACGCTTTTCAGGCTCAATACTGGGCTCAAAAGATGCAGCCCTGATGTCTCTCATGATAGCAGGTGGTTAAGTAGAAATTCGCTGCTCGGCTGATCCAGCAGGAGCAAACATAAGCGAAAAATGTACGTAGAATGAGCTTTTCAGTGAAGAGCAGCCAGGCACATTTTAGAAAGTTTTACTTGTAAGTGGCTGTGGAAACGCTTTTCAGGCTCAGTACTGGGCTCAAAACATGCAGCCATGATGTCTCTCATGATAGCAGGTGGTTAAGTAGAATTTCGCTGCTCGGCTGACCCGGCAGGAACAAATGTATGCCAAAAATGTACGTAGAATGAGATTTTCAGTGAATAGCAGCCAGGCACATTTTAGCAAGTTTTACTTGTAAGTGGGGTTGGAAACGCTTTTCAGGCTCAATACTGGGCTTAAAAGATGCAGCCCTGATGTCTCTCATGATAGCAGGTGGTTAAGTAGAAATTCGCTGCTCGGCTGACCCTGCAGGAGCAAACGTATGCTAAAAATGTTCGTAGAATGAGATTTTCAGTGAAGAGCAGCCAGGCACATTTTAGCAAGTTTTACTTGTAAGTGGGGTTGGAAACGCTTTTCAGGCTCAATACTGGGCTTAAAAGATGCAGCCCTGATGTCTCTCATGATAGCAGGTGGTTAAGTAGAAATTCGTTGCTCGGCTGACCCAGCAGGAGCAAACGTATGCGAAAAATGTTCTAGAATGAGTTTTTCAGTGAAGAGCAGCCAGGCACATTTTAGCAAGTTTTACTTGTAAGTGGGGATGGAAACGCTTTTCAGGCTCAGTACTGGGCTCAAAGGATGCAGCCCTGATGTCTCTCATGATTAGCAGGTGGTTAAGTAGAAATTCGCTGCTCGGCTGACCCAGCAGGAGCAAACGTATGCTAAAAATGTTCGTAGAATGAGATTTTCAGTGAAGAGCAGCCAGGCACATTTTAGCAAGTTTTACTTGTAAGTGGGGTTGGAAACGCTTTTCAGGCTCAATACTGGGCTTAAAAGATGCAGCCCTGATGTCTCTCATGATAGCAGGTGGTTAAGTAGAAATTCGCTGCTCAGCTGACCCGGTAGGAACAAATGTATGCCAAAAATGTACGTAGAATGAGATTTTCAGTGAATAGCAGCCAGGCACATTTTAGCAAGTTTTACTTGTAAGTGGGGATGGAAACACTTTTTAGGCTCAGTACTGGGCTCAAAAGATGCAGCCCTGATGTCTCTCATGATAGCAGGTGGTTAAGTAGAAATTCGCTGCTCGGCTGATCCAGCAGGAGCAAACATAAGCGAAAAATGTACGTAGAATGAGCTTTTCAGTGAAGAGCAGCCAGGCACATTTTAGCAAGTTTTACTTGTAAGTGGCTGTGGAAACGCTTTTCAGGCTCAGTACTGGGCTCAAAACATGCAGCCCTGATGTCTCTCATGATAGCAGGTGGTTAAGTAGAAATTCGCTGCTCGGCTGACCCGGCAGGAACAAATGTATGCCAAAAATGTACGTAGAATGAGATTTTCAGTGAATAGCAGCCAGGCACATTTTAGCAAGTTTTACTTGTAAGTGGGGATGGAAACGCTTTTTAGGCTCAGTACTGGGCTCAAAAGATGCAGCCCTGATGTCTCTCATGATAGCAGGTGGTTAAGTAGAAATTCGCTGCTCGGCTGACCCTGCAGGAGCAAACGTATGCTAAAAATGTTTGTAGAATGAGATTTTCAGTGAAGAACAGCCAGGCACATTTTAGCAAGTTTTACTTGTAAGTGGGGTTGGAAACGCTTTTCAGGCTCAATACTGGGCTCAAAAGCTGCAGCCCTGATGTCTCTCATGATAGCAGGTGGTTAAGTAAAAATTCGCTGCTCGGCTGACCCGGCAGGAACAAATGTATGCCAAAAATGTTCGTAGAATGAGATTTTCAGTGAAGAGCAGCCAGGCACATTTTAACAAGTTTTACTTGTAAGTGGGGTTGGAAACGCTTTTCAGGCTCAGTACTGGGCTCAAAACATGCAGCCCCTGATGTCTCTCATGATAGCAGGTGGTTAAGTAGAAATTCGTTGCTCGGCTGACCCAGCAGGAGCAAATGTATGCGAAAAATGTTCTAGAATGAGTTTTTCAGTGAAGAGCAGCCAGGCACATTTTAGCAAGTTTTACTTGTAAGTGGGGTTGGAAACGCTTTTCAGGCTCAATACTGGGCTCAAAAGATGCAGCCCTGATGTCTCTCATGATAGCAGGTGGTTAAGTAGAAATTCGCTGCTCGGCTGACCCGGCAGGAACAAATGTATGCCAAAAATGTACATAGAATGAGATTTTCAGTGAATAGCAGCCAGGCACATTTTAGCAAGTTTTACTTGTAACTGGGGATGGAAACACTCTTTAGGCTCAGTACTGGGCTCAAATGATGCAGCCCTGATGTCTCTCATGATAGCAGGTGGTTAAGTAGAAATTCGCTGCTCGGCTGACCCTGCAGGAGCAAACGTATGCTAAAAATGTTCGTAGAATGAGATTTTCAGTGAAGAGCAGCCAGGCACATTTTAGCAAGTTTTACTTGTAAGTGGGGTTGGAAACGCTTTTCAGGCTCAATACTGGGCTCAAAAGATGCAGCCCTGATGTCTCTCATGATAGCAGGTGGTTAAGTAGAAATTCGCTGCTCGGCTGACCCGGCAGGAACAAATGTATGCCAAAAATGTACGTAGAATGAGATTTTCAGTGAATAGCAGCCAGGCACATTTTAGCAAGTTTTACTTGTAAGTGGGGATGGAAACGCTTTTTAGGCTCAGTACTGGGCTCAAAAGATGCAGCCCCTGATGTCTCTCATGATAGCAGGTGGTTAAGTAGAAATTCGTTGCTCGGCTGACCCAGCAGGAGCAAACGTATGCGAAAAATGTTCTAGAATGAGTTTTTCAGTGAAGAGCAGCCAGGCACATTTTAGCAAGTTTTACTTGTAAGTGGGGATGGAAACGCTTTTCAGACTCAGTACCGGGCTCAAAAGATGCAGCCCTGATGTCTCTCATGATTAGCAGGTGGTTAAGTAGAAATTCGCTGCTCGGCTGACCCTGCAGGAGCAAACGTATGCTAAAAATGTTCGTAGAATGAGATTTTCAGTGAAGAGCAGCCTGGCACATTTTAGTAAGTTTTACTTGTAAGGGGGGTTGGAAACGCTTTTCAGGCTCAATACTGGGCTCAAAAGATGCAGCCCTGATGTCTCTCATGATAGCAGGTGGTTAAGTAGAAATTCGCTGCTCGGCTGATCCAGCAGGAGCAAACATAAGCGAAAAATGTACGTAGAATGAGCTTTTCAGTGAAGAGCAGCCAGGCACATTTTAGCAAGTTTTACTTGTAAGTGGCTGTGGAAACGCTTTTCAGGCTCACTACTGGGCTCAAAACATGCAGCCATGATGTCTCTCATGATAGCAGGTGGTTAAGTAGAAATTCGCTGCTCGGCTGATCCAGCAGGAGCAAACATATGCTAAAAATGTACGTAGAATGAGATTTTCAGGGAAGAGCAGCCAGGCACATTTTTAGCAAGTTTTACTTGTAAGTGGGGTTGGAAACGCTTTTCAGGCTCAATACTGGGCTCAAAAGATGCAGCCCTGATGTCTCTCATGATAGCAGGTGGTTAAGTAGAATTTCGCTGCTCGGCTGACCCGGCAGGAACAAATGTATGCCAAAAATGTACGTAGAATGAGATTTTCAGTGAATAGCAGCCAGGCACATTTTAGCAAGTTTTACTTGTAAGTGGGGTTGAAAACGCTTTTCAGGCTCAATACTGGGCTTAAAAGATGCAGCCCTGATGTCTCTCATGATAGCAGGTGGTTAAGTAGAAATTCGCTGCTCGGCTGACCCGGCAGGAACAAATGTATGCCAAAAATGTACGTAGAATGAGATTTTCAGTGAATAGCAGCCAGGCACATTTTAACAAGTTTTACTTGTAAGTGGGGTTGGAAACGCTTTTCAGGCTCAGTACTGGGCTCAAAACATGCAGCCCCTGATGTCTCTCATGATAGCAGGTGGTTAAGTAGAAATTCGTTGCTCGGCTGACCCAGCAGGAGCAAATGTATGCGAAAAATGTTCTAGAATGAGTTTTTCAGTGAAGAGCAGCCAGGCACATTTTAGCAAGTTTTACTTGTAAGTGGGGTTGGAAACGCTTTTCAGGCTCAATACTGGGCTCAAAAGATGCAGCCCTGATGTCTCTCATGATAGCAGGTGGTTAAGTAGAAATTCGCTGCTCGGCTGACCCGGCAGGAACAAATGTATGCTAAAAATGTACGTAGAATGAGATTTTCAGTGAATAGCAGCCAGGCACATTTTAGCAAGTTTTACTTGTAAGTGGGGATGGAAACACTCTTTAGGCTCAGTACTGGGCTCAAATGATGCAGCCCTGATGTCTCTCATGATAGCAGGTGGTTAAGTAGAAATTCGCTGCTCGGCTGACCCTGCAGGAGCAAACGTATGCTAAAAATGTTCGTAGAATGAGATTTTCAGTGAAGAGCAGCCAGGCACATTTTAGCAAGTTTTACTTGTAAGTTGGGTTGGAAACGCTTTTCAGGCTCAATACTGGGCTCAAAAGATGCAGCCCTGATGTCTCTCATGATAGCAGGTGGTTACGTAGAAATTCGCTGCTCGGCTGCCCCGGCAGGAACAAATGTATGCCAAAAATGTACGTAGAATGAGATTTTCAGTGAATAGCAGCCAGGCACATTTTAGCAAGTTTTACTTGTAAGTGGGGATGGAAACGCTTTTTAGGCTCAGTACTGGGCTCAAAAGATGCAGCCCCTGATGTCTCTCATGATAGCAGGTGGTTAAGTAGAAATTCGTTGCTCGGCTGACCCAGCAGGAGCAAACGTATGCGAAAAATGTTCTAGAATGAGTTTTTCAGTGAAGAGCAGCCAGGCACATTTTAGCAAGTTTTACTTGTAAGTGGGGATGGAAACGCTTTTCAGGCTCAGTACTGGGCTCAAAAAATGCAGCCCTGATGTCTCTCATGATTAGCAGGTGGTTAAGTAGAAATTCGCTGCTCGGCTGACCCTGCAGGAGCAAACGTATGCTAAAAATGTTCGTAGAATGAGATTTTCAGTGAAGAGCAGCCTGGCACATTTTAGTAAGTTTTACTTGTAAGGGGGGTTGGAAACGCTTTTCAAGCTCAATACTGGGCTCAAAAGATGCAGCCCTGATGTCTCTCATGATAGCAGGTGGTTAAGTAGAAATTCGCTGCTCGGCTGATCCAGCAGGAGCAAACATAAGCGAAAAATGTACGTAGAATGAGCTTTTCAGTGAAGAGCAGCCAGGCACATTTTAGCAAGTTTTACTTGTAAGTGGCTGTGGAAACGCTTTTCAGGCTCAGTACTGGGCTCAAAACATGCAGCCATGATGTCTCTCATGATAGCAGGTGGTTAAGTAGAATTTCGCTGCTCGGCTGACCCGGCAGGAACAAATGTATGCCAAAAATGTACGTAGAATGAGATTTTCAGTGAATAGCAGCCAGGCACATTTTAGCAAGTTTTACTTGTAAGTGGGGTTGGAAACGCTTTTCAGGCTCAATACTGGGCTTAAAAGATGCAGCCCTGATGTCTCTCATGATAGCAGGTGGTTAAGTAGAAATTCGCTGCTCGGCTGACCCGGCAGGAACAAATGTATGCCAAAAATGTACGTAGAATGAGATTTTCAGTGAATAGCAGCCAGGCACATTTTAGCAAGTTTTACTTGTAAGTGGGGATGGAAACGCTTTTTAGGCTCAGTACTGGGCTCAAAAGATGCAGCCCTGATGTCTCTCATGATAGCAGGTGTTTAAGTAGAAATTCGCTGCTCGGCTGATCCAGCAGGAGCAAACATAAGCGAAAAATGTACGTAGAATGAGCTTTTCAGTGAAGAGCAGCAAGGCACATTTTAGCAAGTTTTACTTGTAAGTGGCTGTGGAAACGCTTTTCAGGCTCAGTACTGGGCTCAAAACATGCAGCCCTGATGTCTCTCATGATAGCAGGTGGTTAAGTAGAAATTCGCTGCTCGGCTGATCCAGCAGGAGAAAACATATGCTAAAAATGTACGTTGAATGAGATTTTCAGGGAAGAGCAGCCAGGCACATTTTTAGCAAGTATAACTTGTAAGTGGGGTTGGAAACGCTTTTCAGGCTCAATACTGGGCTCAAAAGATGCAGCCCTGATGTCTCTCATGATAGCAGGTGGTTAAGTAGAAATTCGCTGCTCGGCTGACCCGGCAGGAACAAATGTATGCCAAAAATGTACGTAGAATGAGATTTTCAGTGAATAGCAGCCAGGCACATTTTAGCAAGTTTTACTTGTAAGTGGGGATGGAAACGCTTTTTAGGCTCAGTACTGGGCTCAAAAGATGCAGCCCTGATGTCTCTCATGATAGCAGGTGGTTAAGGAGAAATTCGCTGCTCGGCTGACCCTGCAGGAGCAAACGTATGCTAAAAATGTTCGTAGAATGAGATTTTCAGTGAAGAGCAGCCAGGCACATTTTAGCAAGTTTTACTTGTAAGTGGGGTTGGAAACGCTTTTCAGGCTCAATACTGGGCTCAAAAGATGCAGCCCTGATGTCTCTCATGATAGCAGGTGGTTAAGTAGAAATTCGCTGCTCGGCTGACCCGGCAGGGACAAATGTATGCCAAATATGTTCGTAGAATGAGATTTTCAGTGAAGAGCAGCCAGGCACATTTTAACAAAATTTACCTGTAAGTGGGGTTGGAAACGCTTTTCAGGCTCAGTACTGGGCTCAAAACATGCAGCCCCTGATGTCTCTCATGATAGCAGGTGGTTAAGTAGAAATTCGTTTCTCGGCTGACCCAGCAGGAGCAAACGTATGCGAAAAATGTTCTAGAATGAGTTTTTCAGTGAAGAGCAGCCAGGCACATTTTAGCAAGTTTTACTTGTAAGTGGGGATGGAAACGCTTTTCAGGCTCAGTACTGGGCTCAAAAGATGCAGCCCTGATGTCTCTCATGATTAGCAGGTGGTTAAGTAGAAATTCGCTGCTCGGCTGACCCAGCAGGAGCAAACGTATGCTAAAAATGTTCGTAGAATGAGATTTTCAGTGAAGAGCAGCCAGGCACATTTTAGCAAGTTTTGCTTGTAAGTTTGGATAGAAACGCTATTTAGGCTCAGTACTGGGCTCAAAAGATGCAGCCCTGATGTCTCTCATGATAGCAGGTGGTTAAGTAGAAATTCGCTGCTCGGCTGACCCTGTAGGAGCAAACGTATGCTAAAAATGTTCGTAGAATGAGATTTTCAGTGAAGAGCAGCCAGGCACATTTTAGCAAGTTTTACTTGTATGTGGGGTTGGAAACGCTTTTCAGGCTCAGTACTGGGCTCAAAAGATGCAGCCCTGATGTCTCTCATGATAGCAGGTGGTTAAGTAGAAATTCGCTGCTTGGTTGACCCTGCAGGATCAAACGTATGCTAAAAATGTTCGTAGAATTAGCTTTTCAGTGAAGAGCAGCCAGGCACATTTTAGCAAGTTTTACTTGTACGTGGAGTTGGAAACGCTTTTCAGGCTCAGTACTGGGCTCAAAACATGCAGCCCTGATGTCTCTCATGATAGCAGGTGGTTAAGTAGAAATTCGCTGCTCGGCTGACCCAGCAGGACCAAACGTATGCTAAAAATGTTCATAGAATGAGATTTTCAGTGAAGAGCAGCCTGGCACATTTTAGCAAGTTTTACTTGTAAGTGGGGTTGGAAACGCTTTTCAGGCTCAATACTGGGCTCAAAAGATGCAGCCCTGATGTCTCTCATGATAGCAGGTGGTTAAGTAGAAATTCGCTGCTCGGCTGACCCTGCAGGAGCAAACGTATGCTAAAAATGTTCGTAGAATGAGATTTTCAGTGAAGAGCAGCCAGGCACATTTTAGCAAGTTTTACTTGTAAGTGGGGTTGGAAACGCTTTTCAGGCTCAATACTGGGCTCAAAAGATGCAGCCCTGATGTCTCTCATGATAGCAGGTGGTTAAGTAGAAATTCGCTGCTCACAAATGTATGCCAAAAATGTACGTAGAATGAGATTTTCAGTGAATAGCAGCCAGGCACATTTTAGCAAGTTTTACTTGTAAGTGGGGATGGAAACGCTTTTTAGGCTCAGTACTGGGCTCAAAAGATGCAGCCCTGATGTCTCTCATGATAGCAGGTGGTTAAGTAGAAATTCGCTGCTCGGCTGACCCTGCAGGAGCAAACGTATGCTAAAAATGTTTGTAGAATGAGATTTTCAGTGAAGAACAGCCAGGCACATTTTAGCAAGTTTTACTTGTAAGTGGGGTTGGAAACGCTTTTCAGGCTCAATACTGGGCTCAAAAGCTGCAGCCCTGATGTCTCTCATGATAGCATGTGGTTAAGTAAAAATTCGCTGCTCGGCTGACCCGGCAGGAACAAATGTATGCCAAAAATGTTCGTAGAATGAGATTTTCAGTGAAGAGCAGCCAGGCACATTTTAACAAGTTTTACTTGTAAGTGGGGTTGGAAACGCTTTTTAGGCTCAGTACTGGGCTCAAAACATGCAGCCCCTGATGTCTCTCATGATAGCAGGTGGTTAAGTAGAAATTCGTTGCTCGGCTGACCCAGCAGGAGCAAATGTATGCGAAAAATGTTCTAGAATGAGTTTTTCAGTGAAGAGCAGCCAGGCACATTTTAGCAAGTTTTACTTGTAAGTGGGGTTGGAAACGCTTTTCAGGCTCAATACTGGGCTCAAAAGATGCAGCCCTGATGTCTCTCATGATAGCAGGTGGTTAAGTAGAAATTCGCTGCTCAGCTGACCCGGCAGGAACAAATGTATGCCAAAAATGTACGTAGAATGAGATTTTCAGTGAATAGCAGCCAGGCACATTTTAGCAAGTTTTACTTGTAAGTGGGGTTGGAAACGCTTTTCAGGCTCAATACTGGGCTCAAAAGATGCAGCCCTGATGTCTCTCATGATAGCAGGTGGTTACGTAGAAATTCGCTGCTCGGCTGACCCGGCAGGAACAAATGTATGCCAAAAATGTACGTAGAATGAGATTTTCAGTGAATAGCAGCCAGGCACATTTTAGCAAGTTTTACTTGTAAGTGGGGATGGAAACGCTTTTTAGGCTCAGTACTGGGCTCAAAAGATGCAGCCCCTGATGTCTCTCATGATAGCAGGTGGTTAAGTAGAAATTCGTTGCTCGGCTGACCCAGCAGGAGCAAACGTATGCGAAAAATGTTCTAGAATGAGTTTTTCAGTGAAGAGCAGCCAGGCACATTTTAGCAAGTTTTACTTGTAAGTGGGGATGGAAACGCTTTTCAGGCTCAGTACCGGGCTCAAAAGATGCAGCCCTGATGTCTCTCATGATTAGCAGGTGGTTAAGTAGAAATTCGCTGCTCGGCTGACCCTGCAGGAGCAAACGTATGCTAAAAATGTTCGTAGAATGAGATTTTCAGTGAAGAGCAGCCTGGCACATTTTAGTAAGTTTTACTTGTAAGGGGGGTTGGAAACGCTTTTCAGGCTCAATACTGGGCTCAAAAGATGCAGCCCTGATGTCTCTCATGATAGCAGGTGGTTAAGTAGAAATTCGCTGCTCGGCTGATCCAGCAGGAGCAAACATAAGCGAAAAATGTACGTAGAATGAGCTTTTCAGTGAAGAGCAGCCAGGCACATTTTAGCAAGTTTTACTTGTAAGTGGCTGTGGAAACGCTTTTCAGGCTCAGTACTGGGCTCAAAACATGCAGCCATGATGTCTCTCATGATAGCAGGTGGTTAAGTAGAAATTCGCTGCTCGGCTGATCCAGCAGGAGCAAACATATGCTAAAAATGTACGTAGAATGAGATTTTCAGGGAAGAGCAGCCAGGCACATTTTTAGCAAGTTTTACTTGTAAGTGGGGTTGGAAACGCTTTTCAGGCTCAATACTGGGCTCAAAAGATGCAGCCCTGATGTCTCTCATGATAGCAGGTGGTTAAGTAGAATTTCGCTGCTCGGCTGACCCGGCAGGAACAAATGTATGCCAAAAATGTACGTAGAATGAGATTTTCAGTGAATAGCAGCCAGGCACATTTTAGCAAGTTTTACTTGTAAGTGGGGTTGGAAACGCTTTTCAGGCTCAATACTGGGCTTAAAAGATGCAGCCCTGATGTCTCTCATGATAGCAGGTGGTTAAGTAGAAATTCGCTGCTCGGCTGACCCGGCAGGAACAAATGTATGCCAAAAATGTACGTAGAATGAGATTTTCAGTGAATAGCAGCCAGGCACATTTTAGCAAGTTTTACTTGTAAGTGGGGATGGAAACGCTTTTTAGGCTCAGTACTGGGCTCAAAAGATGCAGCCCTGATGTCTCTCATGATAGCAGGTGTTTAAGTAGAAATTCGCTGCTCGGCTGATCCAGCAGGAGCAAACATAAGCGAAAAATGTACGTAGAATGAGCTTTTCAGTGAAGAGCAGCAAGGCACATTTTAGCAAGTTTTACTTGTAAGTGGCTGTGGAAACGCTTTTCAGGCTCAGTACTGGGCTCAAAACATGCAGCCCTGATGTCTCTCATGATAGCAGGTGGTTAAGTAGAAATTCGCTGCTCGGCTGATCCAGCAGGAGAAAACATATGCTAAAAATGTACGTTGAATGAGATTTTCAGGGAAGAGCAGCCAGGCACATTTTTAGCAAGTATAACTTGTAAGTGGGGTTGGAAACGCTTTTCAGGCTCAATACTGGGCTCAAAAGATGCAGCCCTGATGTCTCTCATGATAGCAGGTGGTTAAGTAGAAATTCGCTGCTCGGCTGACCCGGCAGGAACAAATGTATGCCAAAAATGTACGTAGAATGAGATTTTCAGTGAATAGCAGCCAGGCACATTTTAGCAAGTTTTACTTGTAAGTGGGGATGGAAACGCTTTTTAGGCTCAGTACTGGGCTCAAAAGATGCAGCCCTGATGTCTCTCATGATAGCAGGTGGTTAAGTAGAAATTCGCTGCTCGGCTGACCCTGCAGGAGCAAACGTATGCTAAAAATGTTCGTAGAATGAGATTTTCAGTGAAGAGCAGCCAGGCACATTTTAGCAAGTTTTACTTGTAAGTGGGGTTGGAAACGCTTTTCAGGCTCAATACTGGGCTCAAAAGATGCAGCCCTGATGTCTCTCATGATAGCAGGTGGTTAAGTAGAAATTCGCTGCTCGGCTGACCCGGCAGGGACAAATGTATGCCAAATATGTTCGTAGAATGAGATTTTCAGTGAAGAGCAGCCAGGCACATTCTAACAAAATTTACCTGTAAGTGGGGTTGGAAACGCTTTTCAGGCTCAGTACTGGGCTCAAAACATGCAGCCCCTGATGTCTCTCATGATAGCAGGTGGTTAAGTAGAAATTCATTTCTCGGCTGACCCAGCAGGAGCAAACGTATGCGAAAAATGTTCTAGAATGAGT
Source organism: Lissotriton helveticus (assembly GCF_964261635.1). Lineage (NCBI taxonomy): Eukaryota > Metazoa > Chordata > Amphibia > Caudata > Salamandridae > Lissotriton > Lissotriton helveticus. Next base: position 1,351,009,452 of record NC_136061.1, on the reverse strand, counting down.
TTTTCAGTGAAGAGCAGCCAGGCACATTTTAGCAAGTTTTACTTGTAAGTGGGGATGGAAACGCTTTTCAGGCTCAGTACTGGGCTCAAAAGATGCAGCCCTGATGTCTCTCATGATTAGCAGGTGGTTAAGTAGAAATTCGCTGCTCGGCTGACCCAGCAGGAGCAAACGTATGCTAAAAATGTTCGTAGAATGAGATTTTCAGTGAAGAGCAGCCAGGCACATTTTAGCAAGTTTTGCTTGTAAGTTTGGATAGAAACGCTTTTTAGGCTCAGTACTGGGCTCAAAAGATGCAGCCCTGATGTCTCTCATGATAGCAGGTGGTTAAGTAGAAATTCGCTGCTCGGCTGACCCTGTAGGAGCAAACGTATGCTAAAAATGTTCGTAGAATGAGATTTTCAGTGAAGAGCAGCCAGGCACATTTTAGCAAGTTTTACTTGTATGTGGGGTTGGAAACGCTTTTCAGGCTCAGTACTGGGCTCAAAAGATGCAGCCCTGATGTCTCTCATGATAGCAGGTGGTTAAGTAGAAATTCGCTGCTTGGTTGACCCTGCAGGATCAAACGTATGCTAAAAATGTTCGTAGAATGAGCTTTTCAGTGAAGAGCAGCCAGGCACATTTTAGCAAGTTTTACTTGTACGTGGAGTTGGAAACGCTTTTCAGGCTCAGTACTGGGCTCAAAACATGCAGCCCTGATGTCTCTCATGATAGCAGGTGGTTAAGTAGAAATTCGCTGCTCGGCTGACCCAGCAGGACCAAACGTATGCTAAAAATGTTCATAGAATGAGATTTTCAGTGAAGAGCAGCCTGGCACATTTTAGCAAGTTTTACTTGTAAGTGGGGATGGAAACGCTTTTTAGGCTCAGTACTGGGCTCAAAAGATGCAGCCCTGATGTCTCTCATGATAGCAGGTGGTTAAGTAGAAATTCGCTGCTCGGCTGACCCGGCAGGAACAAATGTATGCCAAAAATGTACGTAGAATGAGATTTTCAGTGAATAGCAGCCAGGCACATTTTAGCAAGTTTTACTTGTAAGTGGGGATGGAAACGCTTTTTAGGCTCAGTACTGGGCTCAAAAGATGCAGCCCTGATGTCTCTCATGATAGCAGGTGGTTAAGTAGAAATTCGCTGCTCGGCTGACCCTGCAGGAGCAAACGTATGCTAAAAATGTTCGTAGAATGAGATTTTCAGTGAAGAGCAGCCAGGCACATTTTAGCAAGTTTTACTTGTAAGTGGGGTTGGAAACGCTTTTCAGGCTCAATACTGGGCTCAAAAGATGCAGCCCTGATGTCTCTCATGATAGCAGGTGGTTAAGTAGAAATTCGCTGCTCGGCTGACCCGGCAGGGACAAATGTATGCCAAATATGTTCGTAGAATGAGATTTTCAGTGAAGAGCAGCCAGGCACATTCTAACAAAATTTACCTGTAAGTGGGGTTGGAAACGCTTTTCAGGCTCAGTACTGGGCTCAAAACATGCAGCCCCTGATGTCTCTCATGATAGCAGGTGGTTAAGTAGAAATTCATTTCTCGGCTGACCCAGCAGGAGCAAACGTATGCGAAAAATGTTCTAGAATGAGTTTTTCAGTGAAGAGCAGCCAGGCACATTTTAGCAAGTTTTACTTGTAAGTGGGGATGGAAACGCTTTTCAGGCTCAGTACTGGGCTCAAAAGATGCAGCCCTGATGTCTCTCATGATTAGCAGGTGGTTAAGTAGAAATTCGCTGCTCGGCTGACCCAGCAGGAGCAAACGTATGCTAAAAATGTTCGTAGAATGAGATTTTCAGTGAAGAGCAGCCAGGCACATTTTAGCAAGTTTTGCTTGTAAGTTTGGATAGAAACGCTTTTTAGGCTCAGTACTGGGCTCAAAAGATGCAGCCCTGATGTCTCTCATGATAGCAGGTGGTTAAGTAGAAATTCGCTGCTCGGCTGACCCTGTAGGAGCAAACGTATGCTAAAAATGTTCGTAGAATGAGATTTTCAGTGAAGAGCAGCCAGGCACATTTTAGCAAGTTTTACTTGTATGTGGGGTTGGAAACGCTTTTCAGGCTCAGTACTGGGCTCAAAAGATGCAGCCCTGATGTCTCTCATGATAGCAGGTGGTTAAGTAGAAATTCGCTGCTTGGTTGACCCTGCAGGATCAAACGTATGCTAAAAATGTTCGTAGAATGAGCTTTTCAGTGAAGAGCAGCCAGGCACATTTTAGCAAGTTTTACTTGTACGTGGAGTTGGAAACGCTTTTCAGGCTCAGTACTGGGCTCAAAACATGCAGCCCTGATGTCTCTCATGATAGCAGGTGGTTAAGTAGAAATTCGCTGCTCGGCTGACCCAGCAGGACCAAACGTATGCTAAAAATGTTCATAGAATGAGATTTTCAGTGAAGAGCAGCCTGGCACATTTTAGCAAGTTTTACTTGTAAGTGGGGTTGGAAACGCTTTTCAGGCTCAATACTGGGCTCAAAAGATGCAGCCCTGATGTCTCTCATGATAGCAGGTGGTTAAGTAGAAATTCGCTGCTCGGCTGACCCTGCAGGAGCAAACGTATGCTAAAAATGTTCGTAGAATGAGATTTTCAGTGAAGAGCAGCCAGGCACATTTTAGCAAGTTTTACTTGTAAGTGGGGTTGGAAACGCTTTTCAGGCTCAATACTGGGCTCAAAAGATGCAGCCCTGATGTCTCTCATGATAGCAGGTGGTTAAGTAGAAATTCGCTGCTCACAAATGTATGCCAAAAATGTACGTAGAATGAGATTTTCAGTGAATAGCAGCCAGGCACATTTTAGCAAGTTTTACTTGTAAGTGGGGATGGAAACGCTTTTTAGGCTCAGTACTGGGCTCAAAAGATGCAGCCCTGATGTCTCTCATGATAGCAGGTGGTTAAGTAGAAATTCGCTGCTCGGCTGACCCTGCAGGAGCAAACGTATGCTAAAAATGTTTGTAGAATGAGATTTTCAGTGAAGAACAGCCAGGCACATTTTAGCAAGTTTTACTTGTAAGTGGGGTTGGAAACGCTTTTCAGGCTCAATACTGGGCTCAAAAGCTGCAGCCCTGATGTCTCTCATGATAGCATGTGGTTAAGTAAAAATTCGCTGCTCGGCTGACCCGGCAGGAACAAATGTATGCCAAAAATGTTCGTAGAATGAGATTTTCAGTGAAGAGCAGCCAGGCACATTTTAGCAAGTTTTACTTGTAAGTGGGGTTGGAAACGCTTTTCAGGCTCAATACTGGGCTCAAAAGATGCAGCCCTGATGTCTCTCATGATAGCAGGTGGTTAAGTAGAAATTCGCTGCTCACAAATGTATGCCAAAAATGTACGTAGAATGAGATTTTCAGTGAATAGCAGCCAGGCACATTTTAGCAAGTTTTACTTGTAAGTGGGGATGGAAACGCTTTTTAGGCTCAGTACTGGGCTCAAAAGATGCAGCCCTGATGTCTCTCATGATAGCAGGTGGTTAAGTAGAAATTCGCTGCTCGGCTGACCCTGCAGGAGCAAACGTATGCTAAAAATGTTTGTAGAATGAGATTTTCAGTGAAGAACAGCCAGGCACATTTTAGCAAGTTTTACTTGTAAGTGGGGTTGGAAACGCTTTTCAGGCTCAATACTGGGCTCAAAAGCTGCAGCCCTGATGTCTCTCATGATAGCATGTGGTTAAGTAAAAATTCGCTGCTCGGCTGACCCGGCAGGAACAAATGTATGCCAAAAATGTTCGTAGAATGAGATTTTCAGTGAAGAGCAGCCAGGCACATTTTAACAAGTTTTACTTGTAAGTGGGGTTGGAAACGCTTTTTAGGCTCAGTACTGGGCTCAAAACATGCAGCCCCTGATGTCTCTCATGATAGCAGGTGGTTAAGTAGAAATTCGTTGCTCGGCTGACCCAGCAGGAGCAAATGTATGCGAAAAATGTTCTAGAATGAGTTTTTCAGTGAAGAGCAGCCAGGCACATTTTAGCAAGTTTTACTTGTAAGTGGGGTTGGAAACGCTTTTCAGGCTCAATACTGGGCTCAAAAGATGCAGCCCTGATGTCTCTCATGATAGCAGGTGGTTAAGTAGAAATTCGCTGCTCGGCTGACCCAGCAGGAGCAAACGTATGCGAAAAATGTTCTAGAATGAGTTTTTCAGTGAAGAGCAGCCAGGCACATTTTAGCAAGTTTTACTTGTAAGTGGGGATGGAAACGCTTTTCAGGCTCAGTACCGGGCTCAAAAGATGCAGCCCTGATGTCTCTCATGATTAGCAGGTGGTTAAGTAGAAATTCGCTGCTCGGCTGACCCTGCAGGAGCAAACGTATGCTAAAAATGTTCGTAGAATGAGATTTTCAGTGAAGAGCAGCCTGGCACATTTTAGTAAGTTTTACTTGTAAGGGGGGTTGGAAACGCTTTTCAGGCTCAATACTGGGCTCAAAAGATGCAGCCCTGATGTCTCTCATGATAGCAGGTGGTTAAGTAGAAATTCGCTGCTCGGCTGATCCAGCAGGAGCAAACATAAGCGAAAAATGTACGTAGAATGAGCTTTTCAGTGAAGAGCAGCCAGGCACATTTTAGCAAGTTTTACTTGTAAGTGGCTGTGGAAACGCTTTTCAGGCTCAGTACTGGGCTCAAAACATGCAGCCATGATGTCTCTCATGATAGCAGGTGGTTAAGTAGAAATTCGCTGCTCGGCTGATCCAGCAGGAGCAAACATATGCTAAAAATGTACGTAGAATGAGATTTTCAGGGAAGAGCAGCCAGGCACATTTTTAGCAAGTTTTACTTGTAAGTGGGGTTGGAAACGCTTTTCAGGCTCAATACTGGGCTCAAAAGATGCAGCCCTGATGTCTCTCATGATAGCAGGTGGTTAAGTAGAATTTCGCTGCTCGGCTGACCCGGCAGGAACAAATGTATGCCAAAAATGTACGTAGAATGAGATTTTCAGTGAATAGCAGCCAGGCACATTTTAGCAAGTTTTACTTGTAAGTGGGGTTGGAAACGCTTTTCAGGCTCAATACTGGGCTTAAAAGATGCAGCCCTGATGTCTCTCATGATAGCAGGTGGTTAAGTAGAAATTCGCTGCTCGGCTGACCCGGCAGGAACAAATGTATGCCAAAAATGTACGTAGAATGAGATTTTCAGTGAATAGCAGCCAGGCACATTTTAGCAAGTTTTACTTGTAAGTGGGGATGGAAACGCTTTTTAGGCTCAGTACTGGGCTCAAAAGATGCAGCCCTGATGTCTCTCATGATAGCAGGTGTTTAAGTAGAAATTCGCTGCTCGGCTGATCCAGCAGGAGCAAACATAAGCGAAAAATGTACGTAGAATGAGCTTTTCAGTGAAGAGCAGCAAGGCACATTTTAGCAAGTTTTACTTGTAAGTGGCTGTGGAAACGCTTTTCAGGCTCAGTACTGGGCTCAAAACATGCAGCCCTGATGTCTCTCATGATAGCAGGTGGTTAAGTAGAAATTCGCTGCTCGGCTGATCCAGCAGGAGAAAACATATGCTAAAAATGTACGTTGAATGAGATTTTCAGGGAAGAGCAGCCAGGCACATTTTTAGCAAGTATAACTTGTAAGTGGGGTTGGAAACGCTTTTCAGGCTCAATACTGGGCTCAAAAGATGCAGCCCTGATGTCTCTCATGATAGCAGGTGGTTAAGTAGAAATTCGCTGCTCGGCTGACCCGGCAGGAACAAATGTATGCCAAAAATGTACGTAGAATGAGATTTTCAGTGAATAGCAGCCAGGCACATTTTAGCAAGTTTTACTTGTAAGTGGGGATGGAAACGCTTTTTAGGCTCAGTACTGGGCTCAAAAGATGCAGCCCTGATGTCTCTCATGATAGCAGGTGGTTAAGGAGAAATTCGCTGCTCGGCTGACCCTGCAGGAGCAAACGTATGCTAAAAATGTTCGTAGAATGAGATTTTCAGTGAAGAGCAGCCAGGCACATTTTAGCAAGTTTTACTTGTAAGTGGGGTTGGAAACGCTTTTCAGGCTCAATACTGGGCTCAAAAGATGCAGCCCTGATGTCTCTCATGATAGCAGGTGGTTAAGTAGAAATTCGCTGCTCGGCTGACCCGGCAGGGACAAATGTATGCCAAATATGTTCGTAGAATGAGATTTTCAGTGAAGAGCAGCCAGGCACATTTTAACAAAATTTACCTGTAAGTGGGGTTGGAAACGCTTTTCAGGCTCAGTACTGGGCTCAAAACATGCAGCCCCTGATGTCTCTCATGATAGCAGGTGGTTAAGTAGAAATTCGTTTCTCGGCTGACCCAGCAGGAGCAAACGTATGCGAAAAATGTTCTAGAATGAGTTTTTCAGTGAAGAGCAGCCAGGTACATTTTAGCAAGTTTTACTTGTAAGTGGGGATGGAAACGCTTTTCAGGCTCAGTACTGGGCTCAAAAGATGCAGCCCTGATGTCTCTCATGATTAGCAGGTGGTTAAGTAGAAATTCGCTGCTCGGCTGACCCAGCAGGAGCAAACGTATGCTAAAAATGTTCGTAGAATGAGATTTTCAGTGAAGAGCAGCCAGGCACATTTTAGCAAGTTTTGCTTGTAAGTTTGGATAGAAACGCTTTTTAGGCTCAGTACTGGGCTCAAAAGATGCAGCCCTGATGTCTCTCATGATAGCAGGTGGTTAAGTAGAAATTCGCTGCTCGGCTGACCCTGTAGGAGCAAACGTATGCTAAAAATGTTCGTAGAATGAGATTTTCAGTGAAGAGCAGCCAGGCACATTTTAGCAAGTTTTACTTGTATGTGGGGTTGGAAACGCTTTTCAGGCTCAGTACTGGGCTCAAAAGATGCAGCCCTGATGTCTCTCATGATAGCAGGTGGTTAAGTAGAAATTCGCTGCTTGGTTGACCCTGCAGGATCAAACGTATGCTAAAAATGTTCGTAGAATTAGCTTTTCAGTGAAGAGCAGCCAGGCACATTTTAGCAAGTTTTACTTGTACGTGGAGTTGGAAACGCTTTTCAGGCTCAGTACTGGGCTCAAAACATGCAGCCCTGATGTCTCTCATGATAGCAGGTGGTTAAGTAGAAATTCGCTGCTCGGCTGACCCAGCAGGACCAAACGTATGCTAAAAATGTTCATAGAATGAGATTTTCAGTGAAGAGCAGCCTGGCACATTTTAGCAAGTTTTACTTGTAAGTGGGGTTGGAAACGCTTTTCAGGCTCAATACTGGGCTCAAAAGATGCAGCCCTGATGTCTCTCATGATAGCAGGTGGTTAAGTAGAAATTCGCTGCTCGGCTGACCCTGCAGGAGCAAACGTATGCTAAAAATGTTCGTAGAATGAGATTTTCAGTGAAGAGCAGCCAGGCACATTTTAGCAAGTTTTACTTGTAAGTGGGGTTGGAAACGCTTTTCAGGCTCAATACTGGGCTCAAAAGATGCAGCCCTGATGTCTCTCATGATAGCAGGTGGTTAAGTAGAAATTCGCTGCTCACAAATGTATGCCAAAAATGTACGTAGAATGAGATTTTCAGTGAATAGCAGCCAGGCACATTTTAGCAAGTTTTACTTGTAAGTGGGGATGGAAACGCTTTTTAGGCTCAGTACTGGGCTCAAAAGATGCAGCCCTGATGTCTCTCATGATAGCAGGTGGTTAAGTAGAAATTCGCTGCTCGGCTGACCCTGCAGGAGCAAACGTATGCTAAAAATGTTTGTAGAATGAGATTTTCAGTGAAGAACAGCCAGGCACATTTTAGCAAGTTTTACTTGTAAGTGGGGTTGGAAACGCTTTTCAGGCTCAATACTGGGCTCAAAAGCTGCAGCCCTGATGTCTCTCATGATAGCATGTGGTTAAGTAAAAATTCGCTGCTCGGCTGACCCGGCAGGAACAAATGTATGCCAAAAATGTTCGTAGAATGAGATTTTCAGTGAAGAGCAGCCAGGCACATTTTAACAAGTTTTACTTGTAAGTGGGGTTGGAAACGCTTTTTAGGCTCAGTACTGGGCTCAAAACATGCAGCCCCTGATGTCTCTCATGATAGCAGGTGGTTAAGTAGAAATTCGTTGCTCGGCTGACCCAGCAGGAGCAAATGTATGCGAAAAATGTTCTAGAATGAGTTTTTCAGTGAAGAGCAGCCAGGCACATTTTAGCAAGTTTTACTTGTAAGTGGGGTTGGAAACGCTTTTCAGGCTCAATACTGGGCTCAAAAGATGCAGCCCTGATGTCTCTCATGATAGCAGGTGGTTAAGTAGAAATTCGCTGCTCGGCTGACCCGGCAGGACCAAATGTATGCCAAAAATGTACGTAGAATGAGATTTTCAGTGAATAGCAGCCAGGCACATTTTAGCAAGTTTTACTTGTAAGTGGGGTTGGAAACGCTTTTCAGGCTCAATACTGGGCTCAAAAGATGCAGCCCTGATGTCTCTCATGATAGCAGGTGGTTACGTAGAAATTCGCTGCTCGGCTGACCCGGCAGGAACAAATGTATGCCAAAAATGTACGTAGAATGAGATTTTCAGTGAATAGCAGCCAGGCACATTTTAGCAAGTTTTACTTGTAAGTGGGGATGGAAACGCTTTTTAGGCTCAGTACTGGGCTCAAAAGATGCAGCCCCTGATGTCTCTCATGATAGCAGGTGGTTAAGTAGAAATTCGTTGCTCGGCTGACCCAGCAGGAGCAAACGTATGCGAAAAATGTTCTAGAATGAGTTTTTCAGTGAAGAGCAGCCAGGCACATTTTAGCAAGTTTTACTTGTAAGTGGGGATGGAAACGCTTTTCAGGCTCAGTACCGGGCTCAAAAGATGCAGCCCTGATGTCTCTCATGATTAGCAGGTGGTTAAGTAGAAATTCGCTGCTCGGCTGACCCTGCAGGAGCAAACGTATGCTAAAAATGTTCGTAGAATGAGATTTTCAGTGAAGAGCAGCCTGGCACATTTTAGTAAGTTTTACTTGTAAGGGGGGTTGGAAACGCTTTTCAGGCTCAATACTGGGCTCAAAAGATGCAGCCCTGATGTCTCTCATGATAGCAGGTGGTTAAGTAGAAATTCGCTGCTCGGCTGATCCAGCAGGAGCAAACATAAGCGAAAAATGTACGTAGAATGAGCTTTTCAGTGAAGAGCAGCCAGGCACATTTTAGCAAGTTTTACTTGTAAGTGGCTGTGGAAACGCTTTTCAGGCTCAGTACTGGGCTCAAAACATGCAGCCATGATGTCTCTCATGATAGCAGGTGGTTAAGTAGAAATTCGCTGCTCGGCTGATCCAGCAGGAGCAAACATATGCTAAAAATGTACGTAGAATGAGATTTTCAGGGAAGAGCAGCCAGGCACATTTTTAGCAAGTTTTACTTGTAAGTGGGGTTGGAAACGCTTTTCAGGCTCAATACTGGGCTCAAAAGATGCAGCCCTGATGTCTCTCATGATAGCAGGTGGTTAAGTAGAATTTCGCTGCTCGGCTGACCCGGCAGGAACAAATGTATGCCAAAAATGTACGTAGAATGAGATTTTCAGTGAATAGCAGCCAGGCACATTTTAGCAAGTTTTACTTGTAAGTGGGGTTGGAAATGCTTTTCAGGCTCAATACTGGGCTTAAAAGATGCAGCCCTGATGTCTCTCATGATAGCAGGTGGTTAAGTAGAAATTCGCTGCTCGGCTGACCCGGCAGGAACAAATGTATGCCAAAAATGTACGTAGAATGAGATTTTCAGTGAATAGCAGCCAGGCACATTTTAGCAAGTTTTACTTGTAAGTGGGGATGGAAACGCTTTTTAGGCTCAGTACTGGGCTCAAAAGATGCAGCCCTGATGTCTCTCATGATAGCAGGTGTTTAAGTAGAAATTCGCTGCTCGGCTGATCCAGCAGGAGCAAACATAAGCGAAAAATGTACGTAGAATGAGCTTTTCAGTGAAGAGCAGCAAGGCACATTTTAGCAAGTTTTACTTGTAAGTGGCTGTGGAAACGCTTTTCAGGCTCAGTACTGGGCTCAAAACATGCAGCCCTGATGTCTCTCATGATAGCAGGTGGTTAAGTAGAAATTCGCTGCTCGGCTGATCCAGCAGGAGAAAACATATGCTAAAAATGTACGTTGAATGAGATTTTCAGGGAAGAGCAGCCAGGCACATTTTTAGCAAGTATAACTTGTAAGTGGGGTTGGAAACGCTTTTCAGGCTCAATACTGGGCTCAAAAGATGCAGCCCTGATGTCTCTCATGATAGCAGGTGGTTAAGTAGAAATTCGCTGCTCGGCTGACCCGGCAGGAACAAATGTATGCCAAAAATGTACGTAGAATGAGATTTTCAGTGAATAGCAGCCAGGCACATTTTAGCAAGTTTTACTTGTAAGTGGGGATGGAAACGCTTTTTAGGCTCAGTACTGGGCTCAAAAGATGCAGCCCTGATGTCTCTCATGATAGCAGGTGGTTAAGTAGAAATTCGCTGCTCGGCTGACCCTGCAGGAGCAAACGTATGCTAAAAATGTTCGTAGAATGAGATTTTCAGTGAAGAGCAGCCAGGCACATTTTAGCAAGTTTTACTTGTAAGTGGGGTTGGAAACGCTTTTCAGGCTCAATACTGGGCTCAAAAGATGCAGCCCTGATGTCTCTCATGATAGCAGGTGGTTAAGTAGAAATTCGCTGCTCGGCTGACCCGGCAGGGACAAATGTATGCCAAATATGTTCGTAGAATGAGATTTTCAGTGAAGAGCAGCCAGGCACATTCTAACAAAATTTACCTGTAAGTGGGGTTGGAAACGCTTTTCAGGCTCAGTACTGGGCTCAAAACATGCAGCCCCTGATGTCTCTCATGATAGCAGGTGGTTAAGTAGAAATTCGTTTCTCGGCTGACCCAGCAGGAGCAAACGTATGCGAAAAATGTTCTAGAATGAGTTTTTCAGTGAAGAGCAGCCAGGCACATTTTAGCAAGTTTTACTTGTAAGTGGGGATGGAAACGCTTTTCAGGCTCAGTACTGGGCTCAAAAGATGCAGCCCTGATGTCTCTCATGATTAGCAGGTGGTTAAGTAGAAATTCGCTGCTCGGCTGACCCAGCAGGAGCAAACGTATGCTAAAAATGTTCGTAGAATGAGATTTTCAGTGAAGAGCAGCCAGGCACATTTTAGCAAGTTTTGCTTGTAAGTTTGGATAGAAACGCTTTTTAGGCTCAGTACTGGGCTCAAAAGATGCAGCCCTGATGTCTCTCATGATAGCAGGTGGTTAAGTAGAAATTCGCTGCTCGGCTGACCCTGTAGGAGCAAACGTATGCTAAAAATGTTCGTAGAATGAGATTTTCAGTGAAGAGCAGCCAGGCACATTTTAGCAAGTTTTACTTGTATGTGGGGTTGGAAACGCTTTTCAGGCTCAGTACTGGGCTCAAAAGATGCAGCCCTGATGTCTCTCATGATATAGCAGGTGGTTAAGTAGAAATTCGCTGCTTGGTTGACCCTGCAGGATCAAACGTATGCTAAAAATGTTCGTAGAATGAGCTTTTCAGTGAAGAGCAGCCAGGCACATTTTAGCAAGTTTTACTTGTACGTGGAGTTGGAAACGCTTTTCAGGCTCAGTACTGGGCTCAAAACATGCAGCCCTGATGTCTCTCATGATAGCAGGTGGTTAAGTAGAAATTCGCTGCTCGGCTGACCCAGCAGGACCAAACGTATGCTAAAAATGTTCATAGAATGAGATTTTCAGTGAAGAGCAGCCTGGCACATTTTAGCAAGTTTTACTTGTAAGTGGGGTTGGAAACGCTTTTCAGGCTCAATACTGGGCTCAAAAGATGCAGCCCTGATGTCTCTCATGATAGCAGGTGGTTAAGTAGAAATTCGCTGCTCGGCTGACCCTGCAGGAGCAAACGTATGCTAAAAATGTTCGTAGAATGAGATTTTCAGTGAAGAGCAGCCAGGCACATTTTAGCAAGTTTTACTTGTAAGTGGGGTTGGAAACGCTTTTCAGGCTCAATACTGGGCTCAAAAGATGCAGCCCTGATGTCTCTCATGATAGCAGGTGGTTAAGTAGAAATTCGCTGCTCACAAATGTATGCCAAAAATGTACGTAGAATGAGATTTTCAGTGAATAGCAGCCAGGCACATTTTAGCAAGTTTTACTTGTAAGTGGGGATGGAAACGCTTTTTAGGCTCAGTACTGGGCTCAAAAGATGCAGCCCTGATGTCTCTCATGATAGCAGGTGGTTAAGTAGAAATTCGCTGCTCGGCTGACCCTGCAGGAGCAAACGTATGCTAAAAATGTTTGTAGAATGAGATTTTCAGTGAAGAACAGCCAGGCACATTTTAGCAAGTTTTACTTGTAAGTGGGGTTGGAAACGCTTTTCAGGCTCAATACTGGGCTCAAAAGCTGCAGCCCTGATGTCTCTCATGATAGCATGTGGTTAAGTAAAAATTTGCTGCTCGGCTGACCCGGCAGGAACAAATGTATGCCAAAAATGTTCGTAGAATGAGATTTTCAGTGAAGAGCAGCCAGGCACATTTTAACAAGTTTTACTTGTAAGTGGGGTTGGAAACGCTTTTTAGGCTCAGTACTGGGCTCAAAACATGCAGCCCCTGATGTCTCTCATGATAGCAGGTGGTTAAGTAGAAATTCGTTGCTCGGCTGACCCAGCAGGAGCAAATGTATGCGAAAAATGTTCTAGAATGAGTTTTTCAGTGAAGAGCAGCCAGGCACATTTTAGCAAGTTTTACTTGTAAGTGGGGTTGGAAACGCTTTTCAGGCTCAATACTGGGCTCAAAAGATGCAGCCCTGATGTCTCTCATGATAGCAGGTGGTTAAGTAGAAATTCGCTGCTCGGCTGACCCGGCAGGAACAAATGTATGCCAAAAATGTACGTAAAATGAGATTTTCAGTGAATAGCAGCCAGGCACATTTTAGCAAGTTTTACTTGTAAGTGGGGATGGAAACACTCTTTAGGCTCAGTACTGGGCTCAAAAGATGCAGCCCTGATGTCTCTCATGATAGCAGGTGGTTAAGTAGAAATTCGCTGCTCGGCTGACCCTGCAGGAGCAAACGTATGCTAAAAATGTTCGTAGAATGAGATTTTCAGTGAAGAGCAGCCAGGCACATTTTAGCAAGTTTTACTTGTAAGTGGGGTTGGAAACGCTTTTCAGGCTCAATACTGGGCTCAAAAGATGCAGCCCTGATGTCTCTCATGATAGCAGGTGGTTAAGTAGAAATTCGCTGCTCGGCTGACCCGGCAGGAACAAATGTATGCCAAAAATGTATGTAGAATGAGATTTTCAGTGAATAGCAGCCAGGCACATTTTAGCAAGTTTTACTTGTAAGTGGGGATGGAAACGCTTTTTAGGCTCAGTACTGGGCTCAAAAGATGCAGCCCCTGATGTCTCTCATGATAGCAGGTGGTTAAGTAGAAATTCGTTGCTCGGCTGACCCAGCAGGAGCAAACGTATGCGAAAAATGTTCTAGAATGAGTTTTTCAGTGAAGAGCAGCCAGGCACATTTTAGCAAGTTTTACTTGTAAGTGGGGATGGAAACGCTTTTCAGGCTCAGTACCGGGCTCAAAAGATGCAGCCCTGATGTCTCTCATGATTAGCAGGTGGTTAAGTAGAAATTCGCTGCTCGGCTGACCCTGCAGGAGCAAACGTATGCTAAAAATGTTCGTAGAATGAGATTTTCAGTGAAGAGCAGCCTGGCACATTTTAGTAAGTTTTACTAGTAAGGGGGGTTGGAAACGCTTTTCAGGCTCAATACTGGGCTCAAAAGATGCAGCCCTGATGTCTCTCATGATAGCAGGTGGTTAAGTAGAAATTCGCTGCTCGGCTGATCCAGCAGGAGCAAACATAAGCGAAAAATGTACGTAGAATGAGCTTTTCAGTGAAGAGCAGCCAGGCACATTTTAGCAAGTTTTACTTGTAAGTGGCTGTGGAAATGCTTTTCAGGCTCAGTACTGGGCTCAAAACATGCAGCCATGATGTCTCTCATGATAGCAGGTGGTTAAGTAGAAATTCGCTGCTCGGCTGATCCAGCAGGAGCAAACATATGCTAAAAATGTACGTAGAATGAGATTTTCAAGGAAGAGCAGCCAGGCACATTTTTAGCAAGTTTTACTTGTAAGTGGGGTTGGAAACGCTTTTCAGGCTCAATACTGGGCTCAAAAGATGCAGCCCTGATGTCTCTCATGATAGCAGGTGGTTAAGTAGAATTTCGCTGCTCGGCTGACCCGGCAGGAACAAATGTATGCCAAAAATGTACGTAGAATGAGATTTTCAGTGAATAGCAGCCAGGCACATTTTAGCAAGTTTTACTTGTAAGTGGGGTTGGAAACGCTTTTCAGGCTCAATACTGGGCTTAAAAGATGCAGCCCTGATGTCTCTCATGATAGCAGGTGGTTAAGTAGAAATTCGCTGCTCGGCTGACCCGGCAGGAACAAATGTATGCCAAAAATGTACGTAGAATGAGATTTTCAGTGAATAGCAGCCAGGCACATTTTAGCAAGTTTTACTTGTAAGTGGGGATGGAAACGCTTTTTAGGCTCAGTACTGGGCTCAAAAGATGCAGCCCTGATGTCTCTCATGATAGCAGGTGTTTAAGTAGAAATTCGCTGCTCGGCTGATCCAGCAGGAGCAAACATAAGCGAAAAATTTACGTAGAATGAGCTTTTCAGTGAAGAGCAGCCAGGCACATTTTAGCAAGTTTTACTTGTAAGTGGCTGTGGAAACGCTTTTCAGGCTCAGTACTGGGCTCAAAACATGCAGCCCTGATGTCTCTCATGATAGCAGGTGGTTAAGTAGAAATTCGCTGCTCGGCTGATCCAGCAGGAGCAAACATATGCTAAAAATGTACGTAGAATGAGATTTTCAGGGAAGAGCAGCCAGGCACATTTTTAGCAAGTTTTACTTGTAAGTGGGGTTGGAAACGCTTTTCAGGCTCAATACTGGGCTCAAAAGATGCAGCCCTGATGTCTCTCATGATAGCAGGTGGTTAAGTAGAAATTCGCTGCTCGGCTGACCCGGCAGGAACAAATGTATGCCAAAAATGTACGTAGAATGAGATTTTCAGTGAATAGCAGCCAGGCACATTTTAGCAAGTTTTACTTGTAAGTGGGGATGGAAACGCTTTTTAGGCTCAGTACTGGGCTCAAAAGATGCAGCCCTGATGTCTCTCATGATAGCAGGTGGTTAAGTAGAAATTCGCTGCTCGGCTGACCCTGCAGGTGCAAACGTATGCTAAAAATGTTCGTAGAATGAGATTTTCAGTGAAGAGCAGCCAGGCACATTTTAGCAAGTTTTACTTGTAAGTGGGGTTGGAAACGCTTTTCAGGCTCAATACTGGGCTCAAAAGATGCAGCCCTGATGTCTCTCATGATAGCAGGTGGTTAAGTAGAAATTCGCTGCTCGGCTGACCCGGCAGGGACAAATGTATGCCAAATATGTTCGTAGAATGAGATTTTCAGTGAAGAGCAGCCAGGCACATTTTAACAAAATTTACCTGTAAGTGGGGTTGGAAACGCTTTTCAGGCTCAGTACTGGGCTCAAAACATGCAGCCCCTGATGTCTCTCATGATAGCAGGTGGTTAAGTAGAAATTCGTTTCTCGTCTGACCCAGCAGGAGCAAACGTATGCGAAAAATGTTCTAGAATGAGTTTTTCAGTGAAGAGCAGCCAGGCACATTTTAGCAAGTTTTACTTGTAAGTGGGGATGGAAACGCTTTTCAGGCTCAGTACTGGGCTCAAAAGATGCAGCCCTGATGTCTCTCATGATTAGCAGGTGGTTAAGTAGAAATTCGCTGCTCGGCTGACCCAGCAGGAGCAAACGTATGCTAAAAATGTTTGTAGAATGAGATTTTCAGTGAAGAGCAGCCAGGCACATTTTAGCAAGTTTTGCTTGTAAGTTTGGATAGAAACGCTTTTTAGGCTCAGTACTGGGCTCAAAAGATGCAGCCCTGATGTCTCTCATGATAGCAGGTGGTTAAGTAGAAATTCGCTGCTCGGCTGACCCTGCAGGAGCAAACGTATGCTAAAAATGTTCGTAGAATGAGATTTTCAGTGAAGAGCAGCCAGGCACATTTTAGCAAGTTTTACTTGTATGTGGGGTTGGAAACGCTTTTCAGGCTCAGTACTGGGCTCAAAAGATGCAGCCCTGATGTCTCTCATGATAGCAGGTGGTTAAGTAGAAATTCGCTGCTTGGTTGACCCTGCAGGATCAAACGTATGCTAAAAATGTTCGTAGAATGAGCTTTTCAGTGAAGAGCAGCCAGGCACATTTTAGCAAGTTTTACTTGTACGTGGAGTTGGAAACGCTTTTCAGGCTCAGTACTGGGCTCAAAACATGCAGCCCTGATGTCTCTCATGATAGCAGGTGGTTAAGTAGAAATTCGCTGCTCGGCTGACCCAGCAGGACCAAACGTATGCTAAAAATGTTCATAGAATGAGATTTTCAGTGAAGAGCAGCCTGGCACATTTTAGCAAGTTTTACTTGTAAGTGGGGTTGGAAACGCTTTTCAGGCTCAATACTGGGCTCAAAAGATGCAGCCCTGATGTCTCTCATGATAGCAGGTGGTTAAGTAGAAATTCGCTGCTCGGCTGACCCTGCAGGAGCAAACGTATGCTAAAAATGTTCGTAGAATGAGATTTTCAGTGAAGAGCAGCCAGGCACATTTTAGCAAGTTTTACTTGTAAGTGGGGTTGGAAACGCTTTTCAGGCTCAATACTGGGCTCAAAAGATGCAGCCCTGATGTCTCTCATGATAGCAGGTGGTTAAGTAGAAATTCGCTGCTCACAAATGTATGCCAAAAATGTACGTAGAATGAGATTTTCAGTGAATAGCAGCCAGGCACATTTTAGCAAGTTTTACTTGTAAGTGGGGATGGAAACGCTTTTTAGGCTCAGTACTGGGCTCAAAAGATGCAGCCCTGATGTCTCTCATGATAGCAGGTGGTTAAGTAGAAATTCGCTGCTCGGCTGACCCTGCAGGAGCAAACGTATGCTAAAAATGTTTGTAGAATGAGATTTTCAGTGAAGAACAGCCAGGCACATTTTAGTAAGTTTTACTTGTAAGTGGGGTTGGAAACGCTTTTCAGGCTCAATACTGGGCTCAAAAGCTGCAGCCCTGATGTCTCTCATGATAGCATGTGGTTAAGTAAAAATTCGCTGCTCGGCTGACCCGGCAGGAACAAATGTATGCCAAAAATGTTCGTAGAATGAGATTTTCAGTGAAGAGCAGCCAGGCACATTTTAACAAGTTTTACTTGTAAGTGGGGTTGGAAACGCTTTTTAGGCTCAGTACTGGGCACAAAACATGCAGCCCCTGATGTCTCTCATGATAGCAGGTGGTTAAGTAGAAATTCGTTGCTCGGCTGACCCAGCAGGAGCAAATGTATGCGAAAAATGTTCTAGAATGAGTTTTTCAGTGAAGAGCAGCCAGGCACATTTTAGCAAGTTTTACTTGTAAGTGGGGTTGGAAACGCTTTTCAGGCTCAATACTGGGCTCAAAAGATGCAGCCCTGATGTCTCTCATGATAGCAGGTGGTTAAGTAGAAATTCGCTGCTCGGCTGACCCGGCAGGAACAAATGTATGCCAAAAATGTACGTAGAATGAGATTTTCAGTGAATAGCAGCCAGGCACATTTTAGCAAGTTTTACTTGTAAGTGGGGATGGAAACACTCTTTAGGCTCAGTACTGGGCTCAAAAGATGCAGCCCTGATGTCTCTCATGATAGCAGGTGGTTAAGTAGAAATTCGCTGCTCGGCTGACCCTGCAGGAGCAAACGTATGCTAAAAATGTTCGTAGAATGAGATTTTCAGTGAAGAGCAGCCAGGCACATTTTAGCAAGTTTTACTTGTAAGTGGGGTTGGAAACGCTTTTCAGGCTCAATACTGGGCTCAAAAGATGCAGCCCTGATGTCTCTCATGATAGCAGGTGGTTAAGTAGAAATTCGCTGCTCGGCTGACCCGGCAGGAACAAATGTATGCCAAAAATGTATGTAGAATGAGATTTTCAGTGAATAGCAGCCAGGCACATTTTAGCAAGTTTTACTTGTAAGTGGGGATGGAAACGCTTTTTAGGCTCAGTACTGGGCTCAAAAGATGCAGCCCCTGATGTCTCTCATGATAGCAGGTGGTTAAGTAGAAATTCGTTGCTCGGCTGACCCAGCAGGAGCAAACGTATGCGAAAAATGTTCTAGAATGAGTTTTTCAGTGAAGAGCAGCCAGGCACATTTTAGCAAGTTTTACTTGTAAGTGGGGATGGAAACGCTTTTCAGGCTCAGTACCGGGCTCAAAAGATGCAGCCCTGATGTCTCTCATGATTAGCAGGTGGTTAAGTAGAAATTCGCTGCTCGGCTGACCCTGCAGGAGCAAACGTATGCTAAAAATGTTCGTAGAATGAGATTTTCAGTGAAGAGCAGCCTGGCACATTTTAGTAAGTTTTACTTGTAAGGGGGGTTGGAAACGCTTTTCAGGCTCAATACTGGGCTCAAAAGATGCAGCCCTGATGTCGCTCATGATAGCAGGTGGTTAAGTAGAAATTCGCTGCTCGGCTGATCCAGCAGGAGCAAACATAAGCGAAAAATGTACGTAGAATGAGCTTTTCAGTGAAGAGCAGCCAGGCACATTTTAGCAAGTTTTACTTGTAAGTGGCTGTGGAAACGCTTTTCAGGCTCAGTACTGGGCTCAAAACATGCAGCCATGATGTCTCTCATGATAGCAGGTGGTTAAGTAGAAATTCGCTGCTCGGCTGACCCTGCAGGAGCAAACGTATGCTAAAAATGTTTGTAGAATGAGATTTTCAGTGAAGAACAGCCAGGCACATTTTAGTAAGTTTTACTTGTAAGTGGGGTTGGAAACGCTTTTCAGGCTCAATACTGGGCTCAAAAGCTGCAGCCCTGATGTCTCTCATGATAGCATGTGGTTAAGTAAAAATTCGCTGCTCGGCTGACCCGGCAGGAACAAATGTATGCCAAAAATGTTCGTAGAATGAGATTTTCAGTGAAGAGCAGCCAGGCACATTTTAACAAGTTTTACTTGTAAGTGGGGTTGGAAACGCTTTTTAGGCTCAGTACTGGGCACAAAACATGCAGCCCCTGATGTCTCTCATGATAGCAGGTGGTTAAGTAGAAATTCGTTGCTCGGCTGACCAAGCAGGAGCAAATGTATGCGAAAAATGTTCTAGAATGAGTTTTTCAGTGAAGAGCAGCCAGGCACATTTTAGCAAGTTTTACTTGTAAGTGGGGTTGGAAACGCTTTTCAGGCTCAATACTGGGCTCAAAAGATGCAGCCCTGATGTCTCTCATGATAGCAGGTGGTTAAGTAGAAATTCGCTGCTAGGCTGACCCGGCAGGAACAAATGTATGCCAAAAATGTACGTAGAATGAGATTTTCAGTGAATAGCAGCCAGGCACATTTTAGCAAGTTTTACTTGTAAGTGGGGATGGAAACACTCTTTAGGCTCAGTACTGGGCTCAAAAGATGCAGCCCTGATGTCTCTCATGATAGCAGGTGGTTAAGTAGAAATTCGCTGCTCGGCTGACCCTGCAGGAGCAAACGTATGCTAAAAATGTTCGTAGAATGAGATTTTCAGTGAAGAGCAGCCAGTCACATTTTAGCAAGTTTTACTTGTAAGTGGGGTTGGAAACGCTTTTCAGGCTCAATACTGGGCTCAAAAGATGCAGCCCTGATGTCTCTCATGATAGCAGGTGGTTAAGTAGAAATTCGCTGCTCGGCTGACCCGGCAGGAACAAATGTATGCCAAAAATGTATGTAGAATGAGATTTTCAGTGAATAGCAGCCAGGCACATTTTAGCAAGTTTTACTTGTAAGTGGGGATGGAAACGCTTTTTAGGCTCAGTACTGGGCTCAAAAGATGCAGCCCCTGATGTCTCTCATGATAGCAGGTGGTTAAGTAGAAATTCGTTGCTCGGCTGACCCAGCAGGAGCAAACGTATGCGAAATATGTTCTAGAATGAGTTTTTCAGTGAAGAGCAGCCAGGCACATTTTAGCAAGTTTTACTTGTAAGTGGGGATGGAAACGCTTTTCAGGCTCAGTACCGGGCTCAAAAGATGCAGCCCTGATGTCTCTCATGATTAGCAGGTGGTTAAGTAGAAATTCGCTGCTCGGCTGACCCTGCAGGAGCAAACGTATGCTAAAAATGTTCGTAGAATGAGATTTTCAGTGAAGAGCAGCCTGGCACATTTTAGTAAGTTTTACTTGTAAGGGGGGTTGGAAACGCTTTTCAGGCTCAATACTGGGCTCAAAAGATGCAGCCCTGATGTCTCTCATGATAGCAGGTGGTTAAGTAGAAATTCGCTGCTCGGCTGATCCAGCAGGAGCAAACATAAGCGAAAAATGTACGTAGAATGAGCTTTTCAGTGAAGAGCAGCCAGGCACATTTTAGCAAGTTTTACTTGTAAGTGGCTGTGGAAACGCTTTTCAGGCTCAGTACTGGGCTCAAAACATGCAGCCATGATGTCTCTCATGATAGCAGGTGGTTAAGTAGAAATTCGCTGCTCGGCTGATCCAGCAGGAGCAAACATATGCTAAAAATGTACGTAGAATGAGATTTTCAGGGAAGAGCAGCCAGGCACATTTTTAGCAAGTTTTACTTGTAAGTGGGGTTGGAAACGCTTTTCAGGCTCAATACTGGGCTCAAAAGATGCAGCCCTGATGTCTCTCATGATAGCAGGTGGTTAAGTAGAATTTCGCTGCTCGGCTGACCCGGCAGGAACAAATGTATGCCAAAAATGTACGTAGAATGAGATTTTCAGTGAAGAGCAGCCAGGCACATTTTAGCAAGTTTTACTTGTAAGTGGGGTTGGAAACGCTTTTCAGGCTCAATACTGGGCTTAAAAGATGCAGCCCTGATGTCTCTCATGATAGCAGGTGGTTAAGTAGAAATTCGCTGCTCGGCTGACCCGGCAGGAACAAATGTATGCCAAAAATGTACGTAGAATGAGATTTTCAGTGAATAGCAGCCAGGCACATTTTAGCAAGTTTTACTTGTAAGTGGGGATGGAAACGCTTTTTAGGCTCAGTACTGGGCTCAAAAGATGCAGCCCTGATGTCTCTCATGATAGCAGGTGGTTAAGTAGAAATTCGCTGCTCGGCTGATCCAGCAGGAGCAAACATAAGCGAAAAATGTACGTAGAATGAGCTTTTCAGTGAAGAGCAGCCAGGCACATTTTAGCAAGTTTTACTTGTAAGTGGCTGTGGAAACGCTTTTCAGGCTCAGTACTGGGCTCAAAACATGCAGCCCTGATGTCTCTCATGATAGCAGGTGGTTAAGTAGAAATTCGCTGCTCGGCTGATCCAGCAGGAGCAAACATATGCTAAAAATGTACGTAGAATGAGATTTTCAGGGAAGAGCAGCCAGGCACATTTTTAGCAAGTTTTACTTGTAAGTGGGGTTGGAAACGCTTTTCAGGCTCAATACTGGGCTCAAAAGATGCAGCCCTGATGTCTCTCATGATAGCAGGTGGTTAAGTAGAAATTCGCTGCTCGGCTGACCCGGCAGGAACAAATGTATGCCAAAAATGTACGTAGAATGAGATTTTCAGTGAATAGCAGCCAGGCACATTTTAGCAAGTTTTACTTGTAAGTGGGGATGGAAACGCTTTTTAGGCTCAGTACTGGGCTCAAAAGATGCAGCCCTGATGTCTCTCATGATAGCAGGTGGTTAAGTAGAAATTCGCTGCTCGCCTGACCCTGCAGGAGCAAACGTATGCTAAAAATGTTCGTAGAATGAGATTTTCAGTGAAGAGCAGCCAGGCACATTTTAGCAAGTTTTACTTGTAAGTGGAGTTGGAAACGCTTTTCAGGCTCAATACTGGGCTCAAAAGATGCAGCCCTGATGTCTCTCATGATAGCAGGTGGTTAAGTAGAAATTCGCTGCTCGGCTGACCCGGCAGGAACAAATGTATGCCAAATATGTTCGTAGAATGAGATTTTCAGTGAAGAGCAGCCAGGCACATTTTAACAAAATGTACCTGTAAGTGGGGTTGGAAACGCTTTTCAGGCTCAGTACTGGGCTCAAAACATGCAGCCCCTGATGTCTCTCATGATAGCAGGTGGTTAAGTAGAAATTCGTTGCTCGGCTGACCCAGCAGGAGCAAACGTATGCGAAAAATGTTCTAGAATGAGTTTTTCAGTGAAGAGCAGCCAGGCACATTTTAGCAAGTTTTACTTGTAAGTGGGGATGGAAACGCTTTTCAGGCTCAGTACTGGGCTCAAAAGATGCAGCCCTGATGTCTCTCATGATTAGCAGGTGGTTAAGTAGAAATTCGCTGCTCGGCTGACCCAGCAGGAGCAAACGTATGCGAAAAATGTTCTAGAATGAGTTTTTCAGTGAAGAGCAGCCAGGCACATTTTAGCAAGTTTTACTTGTATGTGGGGTTGGAAACGCTTTTCAGGCTCAGTACTGGGCTCAAAAGATGCAGCCCTGATGTCTCTCATGATAGCAGGTGGTTAAGTAGAAATTTGCTGCTTGGTTGACCCTGCAGGATCAAACGTATGCTAAAAATGTTCGTAGAATGAGCTTTTCAGTGAAGAGCAGCCAGGCACATTTTAGCAAGTTTTACTTGTACGTGGAGTTGGAAACGCTTTTCAGGCTCAGTACTGGGCTCAAAACATGCAGCCCTGATGTCTCTCATGATAGCAGGTGGTTAAGTAGAAATTCGCTGCTCGGCTGACCCAGCAGGACCAAACGTATGCTAAAAATGTTCATAGAATGAGATTTTCAGTGAAGAGCAGCCTGGCACATTTTAGCAAGTTTTACTTGTAAGTGGGGTTGGAAACGCTTTTCAGGCTCAATACTGGGCTCAAAAGATGCAGCCCTGATGTCTCTCATGATAGCAGGTGGTTAAGTAGAAATTCGCTGCTCGGCTGACCCCGCAGGAGCAAACGTATGCTAAAAATGTTCGTAGAATGAGATTTTCAGTGAAGAGCAGCCAGGCACATTTTAGCAAGTTTTACTTGTAAGTGGGGTTGGAAACGCTTTTCAGGCTCAATACTGGGCTCAAAAGATGCAGCCCTGATGTCTCTCATGATAGCAGGTGGTTAAGTAGAAATTCGCTGCTCACAAATGTATGCCAAAAATGTACGTAGAATGAGATTTTCAGTGAATAGCAGCCAGGCACATTTTAGCAAGTTTTACTTGTAAGTGGGGTTGGAAACGCTTTTCAGGCTCAATACTGGGCTCAAAAGATGCAGCCCTGATGTCTCTCATGATAGCAGGTGGTTAAGTAGAAATTCGCTGCTCGGCTGACCCTGCAGGAGCAAACGTATGCGAAAAATGTTCGTAGAATGAGATTTTCAGTGAAGAGCAGCCAGGCACATTTTAGCAAGTTTTACTTGTACGTGGAGTTGGAAACGCTTTTCAGGCTCAGTACTGGGCTCAAAACATGCAGCCCTGATGTCTCTCATGATAGCAGGTGGTTAAGTAGAAATTCGCTGCTCGTCTGACCCAGCAGGACCAAACGTATGCTAAAAATGTTCGTAGAATGAGATTTTCAGTGAAGAGCAGCCAGGCACATTTTAGCAAGTTTTACTTGTAAGTGGGGTTGGAAACGCTTTTCAGGCTCAGTACTGGCTCAAAACATGCAGCCCTGATGTCTCTCATGATAGGAGGTGTTTAAGTAGAAATTCGTTGCTCGGCTGACCCAGCAGGAGCAAACGTATGCGAAAAATGTTCTAGAATGAGTTTTTCAGTGAAGAGCAGCCAGGCACAATTTAGCAAGTTTTACTTGTAAGTGGGGTTGGAAACACTTTTCAGGCTCAATACTGGGCTCAAAAGATGCAGCCCTGATGTCTCTCATGATAGCAGGTGGTTAAGTAGAAATTCGCTGCTCGGCTGACCCGGCAGGAACAAATGTATGCCAAAAATGTACGTAGAATGAGATTTTCAGTGAATAGCAGCCAGGCACATTTTAGCAAGTTTTACTTGTAAGTGGGGATGGAAACACTCTTTAGGCTCAGTACTGGGCTCAAAAGATGCAGCCCTGATGTCTCTCATGATAGCAGGTGGTTAAGTAGAAATTCGCTGCTCGGCTGACCCTGCAGGAGCAAACGTATGCTAAAAATGTTCGTAGAATGAGATTTTCAGTGAAGAGCAGCCAGGCACATTTTAGCAAGTTTTACTTGTAAGTGGGGTTGGAAACGCTTTTCAGGCTCAATACTGGGCTCAAAAGATGCAGCCCTGATGTCTCTCATGATAGCAGGTGGTTAAGTAGAAATTCGCTGCTCGGCTGACCCGGCAGGAACAAATGTATGCCAAAAATGTACGTAGAATGAGATTTTCAGTGAATAGCAGCCAGGCACATTTTAGCAAGTTTTACTTGTAAGTGGGGATGGAAACGCTTTTTAGGCTCAGTACTGGGCTCAAAAGATGCAGCCCCTGATGTCTCTCATGATAGCAGGTGGTTAAGTAGAAATTCGTTGCTCGGCTGACCCAGCAGGAGCAAACGTATGCGAAAAATGTTCTAGAATGAGTTTTTCAGTGAAGAGCAGCCAGGCACATTTTAGCAAGTTTTACTTGTAAGTGGGGATGGAAACGCTTTTCAGGCTCAGTACCGGGCTCAAAAGATGCAGCCCTGATGTCTCTCATGATTAGCAGGTGGTTAAGTAGAAATTCGCTGCTCGGCTGACCCTGGAGGAGCAAACGTATGCTAAAAATGTTCGTACAATGAGATTTTCAGTGAAGAGCAGCCTGGCACATTTTAGTAAGTTTTACTTGTAAGGGGGGTTGGAAACGCTTTTCAGGCTCAATACTGGGCTCAAAAGATGCAGCCCTGATGTCTCTCATGATAGCAGGTGGTTAAGTAGAAATTCGCTGCTCGGCTGATCCAGCAGGAGCAAACATAAGCGAAAAATGTACGTAGAATGAGCTTTTCAGTGAAGAGCAGCCAGGCACATTTTAGCAAGTTTTACTTGTAAGTGGCTGTGGAAACGCTTTTCAGGCTCAGTACTGGGCTCAAAACATGCAGCCCTGATGTCTCTCATGATAGCAGGTGGTTAAGTAGAAATTCGCTGCTCGGCTGATCCAGCAGGAGCAAACATATGCTAAAAATGTACGTAGAATGAGATTTTCAGGGAAGAGCAGCCAGGCACATTTTTAGCAAGTTTTACTTGTAAGTGGGGTTGGAAACGCTTTTCAGGCTCAATACTGGGCTCAAAAGATGCAGCCCTGATGTCTCTCATGATAGCAGGTGGTTAAGTAGAAATTCGCTGCTCGGCTGACCCGGCAGGAACAAATGTATGCCAAAAATGTACGTAGAATGAGATTTTCAGTGAATAGCAGCCAGGCACATTTTAGCAAGTTTTACTTGTAAGTGGGGATGGTATCGCTTTTTAGGCTCAGTACTGGGCTCAAAAGATGCAGCCCTGATGTCTCTCATGATAGCAGGTGGTTAAGTAGAAATTCGCTGCTCGTCTGACCCAGCAGGACCAAACGTATGCTAAAAATGTTCGTAGAATGAGATTTTCAGTGAAGAGCAGCCAGGCACATTTTAGCAAGTTTTACTTGTAAGTGGGGTTGGAAACGCTTTTCAGGCTCAGTACTGGCTCAAAACATGCAGCCCTGATGTCTCTCATGATAGGAGGTGGTTAAGTAGAAATTCGTTGCTCGGCTGACCCAGCAGGAGCAAACGTATGCGAAAAATGTTCTAGAATGAGTTTTTCAGTGAAGAGCAGCCAGGCACAATTTAGCAAGTTTTACTTGTAAGTGGGGTTGGAAACACTTTTCAGGCTCAATACTGGGCTCAAAAGATGCAGCCCTGATGTCTCTCATGATAGCAGGTGGTTAAGTAGAAATTCGCTGCTCGGCTGACCCGGCAGGAACAAATGTATGCCAAAAATGTACGTAGAATGAGATTTTCAGTGAATAGCAGCCAGGCACATTTTAGCAAGTTTTACTTGTAAGTGGGGATGGTATCGCTTTTTAGGCTCAGTACTGGGCTCAAAAGATGCAGCCCTGATGTCTCTCATGATAGCAGGTGGTTAAGTAGAAATTCGCTGCTCGGCTGACCCTGCAGGAGCAAACGTATGCTAAAAATGTTCGTAGACTGAGATTTTCAGTGAAGAGCAGCCAGGCACATTTTAGCAAGTTTTACTTGTAAGTGGGGTTGGAAACGCTTTTCAGGCTCAATACTGGGCTTAAAAGATACAGCCCTGATGTCTCTCATGATAGCAGGTGGTTAAGTAGAAATTCGCTGCTCGGCTGACCCGGCAGGAACAAATGTATGCCAAAAATGTACGTAGAATGAGATTTTCAGTGAATAGCAGCCAGGCACATTTTAGCAAGTTTTACTTGTAAGTGGGGATGGAAACGCTTTTTAGGCTCAGTACTGGGCTCAAAAGATGCAGCCCTGATGTCTCTCATGATAGCAGGTGGTTAAGTAGAAATTCGCTGCTCGGCTGATCCAGCAGGAGCAAACATAAGCGAAAAATGTACGTAGAATGAGCTTTTCAGTGAAGAGCAGCCAGGCACATTTTAGCAAGTTTTACTTGTAAGTGGCTGTGGAAACGCTTTTCAGGCTCAGTACTGGGCTCAAAACATGCAGCCCTGATGTCTCTCATGATAGCAGGTGGTTAAGTAGAAATTCGCTGCTCGGCTGATCAAGCAGGAGCAAACATATGCTAAAAATGTACGTAGAATGAGATTTTCAGGGAAGAGCAGCCAGGCACATTTTTAGCAAGTTTTACTTGTAAGTGGGGTTGGAAACGCTTTTCAGGCTCAATACTGGACTAAAGATGCAGCCCTGATGTCTCTCATGATAGCAGGTGGTTAAGTAGAAATTCGCTGCTCGGCTGACCCGGCAGGAACAAATGTATGCCAAAAATGTACGTAGAATGAGATTTTCAGTGAATAGCAGCCAGGCTCATTTTAGCAAGTTTTACTTGTAAGTGGGGATGGAAACGCTTTTTAGGCTCAGTACTGGGCTCAAAAGATGCAGCCCTGATGTCTCTCATGATAGCAGGTGGTTAAGTAGAAATTTGCTGCTCGGCTGACCCTGCAGGAGCAAACGTATGCTAAAAATGTTCGTAGAATGAGATTTTCAGTGAAGAGCAGCCAGGCACATTTTAGCAAGTTTTACTTGTAAGTGGGGTTGGAAACGCTTTTCAGGCTCAATACTGGGCTCAAAAGATGCAGCCCTGATGTCTCTCATGATAGCAGGTGGTTAAGTAGAAATTCGCTGCTCGGCTGACCCGGCAGGAACAAATGTATGCCAAATATGTTCGTAGAATGAGATTTTCAGTGAAGAGCAGCCAGGCACATTTTAACAAAATTTACCTGTAAGTGGGGTTGGAAACGCTTTTCAGGCTCAGTACTGGGCTCAAAACATGCAGCCCCTGATGTCTCTCATGATAGCAGGTGGTTAAGTAGAAATTCGTTGCTCGGCTGACCCAGCAGGAGCAAACGTATGCGAAAAATGTTCTAGAATGAGTTTTTCAGTGAAGAGCAGCCAGGCACATTTTAGCAAGTTTTACTTGTAAGTGGGGATGGAAACGCTTTTCAGGCTCAGTACTGGGCTCAAAAGATGCAGCCCCTGATGTCTCTCATGATAGCAGGTGGTTAAGTAGAAATTCGTTGCTCGGCTGACCCAGCAGGAGCAAACGTATGCGAAAAATGTTCTAGAATGAGTTTTTCAGTGAAGAGCAGCCAGGCACATTTTAGCAAGTTTTACTTGTAAGTGGGGATGGAAACGCTTTTTAGGCTCAGTACTGGGCTCAAAAGATGCAGCCCTGATGTCTCTCATGATAGCAGGTGGTTAAGTAGAAATTCGCTGCTCGGCTGACCCTGCAGGAGCAAACGTATGCTAAAAATGTTCGTAGATTGAGATTTTCAGTGAAGAGCAGCCAGGCACATTTTAGCAAGTTTTACTTGTAAGTGGGGTTGGAAACGCTTTTCAGGCTCAATACTGGGCTTAAAAGATGCAGCCCTGATGTCTCTCATGATAGCAGGTGGTTAAGTAGAAATTCGCTGCTCGGCTGACCCTGCAGGAACAAATGTATGCCAAAAATGTACGTAGAATGAGATTTTCAGTGAATAGCAGCCAGGCACATTTTAGCAAGTTTTACTTGTAAGTGGGGATGGAAACGCTTTTTAGGCTCAGTACTGGGCTCAAAAGATGCAGCCCTGATGTCTCTCATGATAGCAGGTGGTTAGGTAGAAATTCGCTGCTCGGCTGATCCAGCAGGAGCAAACATAAGCGAAAAATGTACGTAGAATGAGCTTTTCAGTGAAGAGCAGCCAGGCACATTTTAGCAAGTTTTACTTGTAAGTGGCTGTGGAAACGCTTTTCAGGCTCACTACTGGGCTCAAAACATGCAGCCCTGATGTCTCTCATGATAGCAGGTGGTTAAGTAGAAATTCG
Organism: Lissotriton helveticus; assembly: GCF_964261635.1. Taxonomy (NCBI): domain Eukaryota; kingdom Metazoa; phylum Chordata; class Amphibia; order Caudata; family Salamandridae; genus Lissotriton; species Lissotriton helveticus. The sequence continues at coordinate 1,350,981,220 of NC_136061.1, read as the reverse complement.
CTGCTCGGCTGATCAAGCAGGAGCAAACATATGCTAAAAATGTACGTAGAATGAGATTTTCAGGGAAGAGCAGCCAGGCACATTTTTAGCAAGTTTTACTTGTAAGTGGGGTTGGAAACGCTTTTCAGGCTCAATACTGGGCTAAAGATGCAGCCCTGATGTCTCTCATGATAGCAGGTGGTTAAGTAGAAATTCGCTGCTCGGCTGACCCAGCAGGAACAAATGTATGCCAAAAATGTACGTAGAATGAGATTTTCAGTGAATAGCAGCCAGGCACATTTTAGCAAGTTTTACTTGTAAGTGGGGATGGAAACGCTTTTTAGGCTCAGTACTGGGCTCAAAAGATGCAGCCCTGATGTCTCTCATGATAGCAGGTGGTTAAGTAGAAATTCGCTGCTCGGCTGACCCTGCAGGAGCAAACGTATGCTAAAAATGTTCGTAGAATGAGATTTTCAGTGAAGAGCAGCCAGGCACATTTTAGCAAGTTTTACTTGTAAGTGGGGTTGGAAACGCTTTTCAGGCTCAATACTGGGCTCAAAAGATGCAGCCCTGATGTCTCTCATGATAGCAGGTGGTTAAGTAGAAATTCGCTGCTCGGCTGACCCGGCAGGAACAAATGTATGCCAAATATGTTCGTAGAATGAGATTTTCAGTGAAGAGCAGCCAGGCACATTTTAACAAAATTTACCTGTAAGTGGGGTTGGAAACGCTTTTCAGGCTCAGTACTGGGCTCAAAACATGCAGCCCCTGATGTCTCTCATGATAGCAGGTGGTTAAGTAGAAATTCGTTGCTCGGCTGACCCAGCAGGAGCAAACGTATGCGAAAAATGTTCTAGAATGAGTTTTTCAGTGAAGAGCAGCCAGGCACATTTTAGCAAGTTTTACTTGTAAGTGGGGATGGAAACGCTTTTCAGGCTCAGTACTGGGCTCAAAAGATGCAGCCCTGATGTCTCTCATGATTAGCAGGTGGTTAAGTAGAAATTCACTGCTCGGCTGACCCAGCAGGAGCAAACGTATGCTAAAAATGTTCGTAGAATGAGATTTTCAGTGAAGAGCAGCCAGGCACATTTTAGCAAGTTTTGCTTGTAAGTTTGGATAGAAACGCTTTTTAGGCTCAGTACTGGGCTCAAAAGATGCAGCCCTGATGTCTCTCATGATAGCAGGTGGTTAAGTAGAAATTCGCTGCTCGGCTGACCCTGCAGGAGCAAACGTATGCTAAAAATGTTCGTAGAATGAGATTTTCAGTGAAGAGCAGCCAGGCATATTTTAGCAAGTTTTACTTGTATGTGGGGTTGGAAACGCTTTTCAGGCTCAGTACTGGGCTCAAAAGATGCAGCCCTGATGTCTCTCATGATAGCAGGTGGTTAAGTAGAAATTCGCTGCTTGGTTGACCCTGCAGGATCAAACGTATGCTAAAAATGTTCGTAGAATGAGCTTTTCAGTGAAGAGCAGCCAGGCACATTTTAGCAAGTTTTACTTGTACGTGGAGTTGGAAACGCTTTTCAGGCTCAGTACTGGGCTCAAAACATGCAGCCCTGATGTCTCTCATGATAGCAGGTGGTTAAGTAGAATTTCGCTGCTCGGCTGACCCAGCAGGACCAAACGTATGCTAAAAATGTTCATAGAATGAGATTTTCAGTGAAGAGCAGCCTGGCACATTTTAGCAAGTTTTACTTGTAAGTGGGGTTGGAAACGCTTTTCAGGCTCAATACTGGGCTCAAAAGATGCAGCCCTGATGTCTCTCATGATAGCAGGTGGTTAAGTAAAAATTCGCTGCTCGGCTGACCCTGCAGGAGCAAACGTATGCTAAAAATGTTCGTAGAATGAGATTTTCAGTGAAGAGCAGCCAGGCACATTTTAGCAAGTTTTACTTGTAAGTGGGGTTGGAAACGCTTTTCAGGCTCAATACTGGGCTCAAAAGATGCAGCCCTGATGTCTCTCATGATAGCAGGTGGTTAAGTAGAAATTCGCTGCTCACAAATGTATGCCAAAAATGTACGTAGAATGAGATTTTCAGTGAATAGCAGCCAGGCACATTTTAGCAAGTTTTACTTGTAAGTGGGGTTGGAAACGCTTTTCAGGCTCAATACTGGGCTCAAAAGATGCAGCCCTGATGTCTCTCATGATAGCAGGTGGTTAAGTAGAAATTCGCTGCTCGGCTGACCCTGCAGGAGCAAACGTATGCTAAAAATGTTCGTAGACTGAGATTTTCAGTGAAGAGCAGCCAGGCACATTTTAGCAAGTTTTACTTGTAAGTGGGGTTGGAAACGCTTTTCAGGCTCAATACTGGGATTAAAAGATGCAGCCCTGATGTCTCTCATGATAGCAGGTGGTTAAGTAGAAATTCGCTGCTCGGCTGACCCGGCAGGAACAAATGTATGCCAAAAATGTACGTAGAATGAGATTTTCAGTGAATAGCAGCCAGGCACATTTTAGCAAGTTTTACTTGTAAGTGGGGATGGAAACGCTTTTTAGGCTCAGTACTGGGCTCAAAAGATGCAGCCCTGATGTCTCTCATGATAGCAGGTGGTTAAGTAGAAATTCGCTGCTCGGCTGATCCAGCAGGAGCAAACATAAGCGAAAAATGTACGTAGAATGAGCTTTTCAGTGAAGAGCAGCCAGGCACATTTTAGCAAGTTTTACTTGTAAGTGGCTGTGGAAACGCTTTTCAGGCTCAGTACTGGGCTCAAAACATGCAGCCCTGATGTCTCTCATGATAGCAGGTGGTTAAGTAGAAATTCGCTGCTCGGCTGATCAAGCAGAAGCAAACATATGCTAAAAATGTACGTAGAATGAGATTTTCAGGGAAGAGCAGCCAGGCACATTTTTAGCAAGTTTTACTTGTAAGTGGGGTTGGAAACGCTTTTCAGGCTCAATACTGGGCTCAAAAGATGCAGCCCTGATGTCTCTCATGATAGCAGGTGGTTAAGTAGAAATTTGCTGCTCGGCTGACCCGGCAGGAACAAATGTATGCCAAAAATGTACGTAGAATGAGATTTTCAGTGAATAGCAGCCAGGCACATTTTAACAAGTTTTACTTGTAAGTGGGGTTGGAAACGCTTTTTAGGCTCAGTACTGGGCTCAAAAGATGCAGCTCTGATGTCTCTCATGATAGCAGGTGGTTAAGTAGAAATTCGCTGCTCGGCTGACCCTGCAGGAGCAAACGTATGCTAAAAATGTTCGTAGAATGAGATTTTCAGTGAAGAGCAGCCAGGCACATTTTAGCAAGTTTTACTTGTAAGTGGGGTTGGAAACGCTTTTCAGGCTCAATACTGGGCTCAAAAGATGCAGCCCTGATGTCTCTCATGATAGCAGGTGGTTAAGTAGAAATTCGCTGCTCGGCTGACCCGGCAGGAACAAATGTATGCCAAATATGTTCGTAGAATGAGATTTTCAGTGAAGAGCAGCCAGGCACATTTTAACAAAATTTACCTGTAAGTGGGGTTGGAAACGCTTTTCAGGCTCAGTACTGGGCTCAAAACATGCAGCCCCTGATGTCTCTCATGATAGCAGGTGGTTAAGTAGAAATTCGTTGCTCGGCTGACCCAGCAGGAGCAAACGTATGCGAAAAATGTTCTAGAATGAGTTTTTCAGTGAAGAGCAGCCAGGCACATTTTAGCAAGTTTTACTTGTAAGTGGGGATGGAAACGCTTTTCAGGCTCAGTACTGGGCTCAAAACATGCAGCCCTGATGTCTCTCATGATAGCAGGTGGTTAAGTAGAAATTCGCTGCTCGGCTGATCCAGCAGGAGCAAACATATGCTAAAAATGTACGTAGAATGAGATTTTCAGGGAAGAGCAGCCAGGCACATTTTTAGCAAGTTTTACTTGTAAGTGGGGTTGGAAACGCTTTTCAGGCTCAATACTGGGCTCAAAAGATGCAGCCCTGATGTCTCTCATGATAGCAGGTGGTTAAGTAGAAATTCGCTGCTCGGCTGACCCGGCAGGAACAAATGTATGCCAAAAATGTACGTAGAATGAGATTTTCAGTGAATAGCAGCCAGGCACATTTTAGCAAGTTTTACTTGTAAGTGGGGATGGAAACGCTTTTTAGGCTCAGTACTGGGCTCAAAAGATGCAGCCCTGATGTCTCTCATGATAGCAGGTGGTTAAGTAGAAATTCGCTGCTCGGCTGACCCTGCAGGAGCAAACGTATGCTAAAAATGTTCGTAGACCGAGATTTTCAGTGAAGAGCAGCCAGGCACATTTTAGCAAGTTTTAATTGTAAGTGGGGTTGGAAACGCTTTTCAGGCTCAATACTGGGCTTAAAAGATACAGCCCTGATGTCTCTCATGATAGCAGGTGGTTAAGTAGAAATTCGCTGCTCGGCTGACCCGGCAGGAACAAATGTATGCCAAAAATGTACGTAGAATGAGATTTTCAGTGAATAGCAGCCAGGCACATTTTAGCAAGTTTTACTTGTAAGTGGGGATGGAAACGCTTTTTAGGCTCAGTACTGGGCTCAAAAGATGCAGCCCTGATGTCTCTCATGATAGCAGGTGGTTAAGTAGAAATTCGCTGCTCGGCTGATCCAGCAGGAGCAAACATAAGCGAAAAATGTACGTAGAATGAGCTTTTCAGTGAAGAGCAGCCAGGCACATTTTAGCAAGTTTTACTTGTAAGTGGCTGTGGAAACGCTTTTCAGGCTCAGTACTGGGCTCAAAACATGCAGCCCTGATGTCTCTCATGATAGCAGGTGGTTAAGTAGAAATTCGCTGCTCGGCTGATCAAGCAGGAGCAAACATATGCTAAAAATGTACGTAGAATGAGATTTTCAGGGAAGAGCAGCCAGGCACATTTTTAGCAAGTTTTACTTGTAAGTGGGGTTGGAAACGCTTTTCAGGCTCAATACTGGGCTAAAGATGCAGCCCTGATGTCTCTCATGATAGCAGGTGGTTAAGTAGAAATTCGCTGCTCGGCTGACCCGGCAGGAACAAATGTATGCCAAAAATGTACGTAGAATGAGATTTTCAGTGAATAGCAGCCAGGCTCATTTTAGCAAGTTTTACTTGTAAGTGGGGATGGAAACGCTTTTTAGGCTCAGTACTGGGCTCAAAAGATGTAGCCCTGATGTCTCTCATGATAGCAGGTGGTTAAGTAGAAATTTGCTGCTCGGCTGACCCTGCAGGAGCAAACGTATGCTAAAAATGTTCGTAGAATGAGATTTTCAGTGAAGAGCAGCCAGGCACATTTTAGCAAGTTTTACTTGTAAGTGGGGTTGGAAACGCTTTTCAGGCTCAATACTGGGCTCAAAAGATGCAGCCCTGATGTCTCTCATGATAGCAGGTGGTTAAGTAGAAATTCGCTGCTCGGCTGACCCGGCAGGAACAAATGTATGCCAAATATGTTCGTAGAATGAGATTTTCAGTGAAGAGCAGCCAGGCACATTTTAACAAAATTTACCTGTAAGTGGGGTTGGAAACGCTTTTCAGGCTCAGTACTGGGCTCAAAACATGCAGCCCCTGATGTCTCTCATGATAGCAGGTGGTTAAGTAGAAATTCGTTGCTCGGCTGACCCAGCAGGAGCAAACGTATGCGAAAAATGTTCTAGAATGAGTTTTTCAGTGAAGAGCAGCCAGGCACATTTTAGCAAGTTTTACTTGTAAGTGGGGATGGAAACGCTTTTCAGGCTCAGTACTGGGCTCAAAAGATGCAGCCCCTGATGTCTCTCATGATAGCAGGTGGTTAAGTAGAAATTCGTTGCTCGGCTGACCCAGCAGGAGCAAACGTATGCGAAAAATGTTCTAGAATGAGTTTTTCAGTGAAGAGCAGCCAGGCACATTTTAGCAAGTTTTACTTGTAAGTGGGGATGGAAACGCTTTTTAGGCTCAGTACTGGGCTCAAAAGATGCAGCCCTGATGTCTCTCATGATAGCAGGTGGTTAAGTAGAAATTCGCTGCTCGGCTGACCCTGCAGGAGCAAACGTATGCTAAAAATGTTCGTAGATTGAGATTTTCAGTGAAGAGCAGCCAGGCACATTTTAGCAAGTTTTACTTGTAAGTGGGGTTGGAAACGCTTTTCAGGCTCAATACTGGGCTTAAAAGATGCAGCCCTGATGTCTCTCATGATAGCAGGTGGTTAAGTAGAAATTCGCTGCTCGGCTGACCCTGCAGGAACAAATGTATGCCAAAAATGTACGTAGAATGAGATTTTCAGTGAATAGCAGCCAGGCACATTTTAGCAAGTTTTACTTGTAAGTGGGGATGGAAACGCTTTTTAGGCTCAGTACTGGGCTCAAAAGATGCAGCCCTGATGTCTCTCATGATAGCAGGTGGTTAGGTAGAAATTCGCTGCTCGGCTGATCCAGCAGGAGCAAACATAAGCGAAAAATGTACGTAGAATGAGCTTTTCAGTGAAGAGCAGCCAGGCACATTTTAGCAAGTTTTACTTGTAAGTGGCTGTGGAAACGCTTTTCAGGCTCACTACTGGGCTCAAAACATGCAGCCCTGATGTCTCTCATGATAGCAGGTGGTTAAGTAGAAATTCGCTGCTCGGCTGATCAAGCAGGAGCAAACATATGCTAAAAATGTACGTAGAATGAGATTTTCAGGGAAGAGCAGCCAGGCACATTTTTAGCAAGTTTTACTTGTAAGTGGGGTTGGAAACGCTTTTCAGGCTCAATACTGGGCTAAAGATGCAGCCCTGATGTCTCTCATGATAGCAGGTGGTTAAGTAGAAATTCGCTGCTCGGCTGACCCAGCAGGAACAAATGTATGCCAAAAATGTACGTAGAATGAGATTTTCAGTGAATAGCAGCCAGGCACATTTTAGCAAGTTTTACTTGTAAGTGGGGATGGAAACGCTTTTTAGGCTCAGTACTGGGCTCAAAAGATGCAGCCCTGATGTCTCTCATGATAGCAGGTGGTTAAGTAGAAATTCGCTGCTCGGCTGACCCTGCAGGAGCAAACGTATGCTAAAAATGTTCGTAGAATGAGATTTTCAGTGAAGAGCAGCCAGGCACATTTTAGCAAGTTTTACTTGTAAGTGGGGTTGGAAACGCTTTTCAGGCTCAATACTGGGCTCAAAAGATGCAGCCCTGATGTCTCTCATGATAGCAGGTGGTTAAGTAGAAATTCGCTGCTCGGCTGACCCGGCAGGAACAAATGTATGCCAAATATGTTCGTAGAATGAGATTTTCAGTGAAGAGCAGCCAGGCACATTTTAACAAAATTTACCTGTAAGTGGGGTTGGAAACGCTTTTCAGGCTCAGTACTGGGCTCAAAACATGCAGCCCCTGATGTCTCTCATGATAGCAGGTGGTTAAGTAGAAATTCGTTGCTCGGCTGACCCAGCAGGAGCAAACGTATGCGAAAAATGTTCTAGAATGAGTTTTTCAGTGAAGAGCAGCCAGGCACATTTTAGCAAGTTTTACTTGTAAGTGGGGATGGAAACGCTTTTCAGGCTCAGTACTGGGCTCAAAAGATGCAGCCCTGATGTCTCTCATGATTAGCAGGTGGTTAAGTAGAAATTCACTGCTCGGCTGACCCAGCAGGAGCAAACGTATGCTAAAAATGTTCGTAGAATGAGATTTTCAGTGAAGAGCAGCCAGGCACATTTTAGCAAGTTTTGCTTGTAAGTTTGGATAGAAACGCTTTTTAGGCTCAGTACTGGGCTCAAAAGATGCAGCCCTGATGTCTCTCATGATAGCAGGTGGTTAAGTAGAAATTCGCTGCTCGGCTGACCCTGCAGGAGCAAACGTATGCTAAAAATGTTCGTAGAATGAGATTTTCAGTGAAGAGCAGCCAGGCATATTTTAGCAAGTTTTACTTGTATGTGGGGTTGGAAACGCTTTTCAGGCTCAGTACTGGGCTCAAAAGATGCAGCCCTGATGTCTCTCATGATAGCAGGTGGTTAAGTAGAAATTCGCTGCTTGGTTGACCCTGCAGGATCAAACGTATGCTAAAAATGTTCGTAGAATGAGCTTTTCAGTGAAGAGCAGCCAGGCACATTTTAGCAAGTTTTACTTGTACGTGGAGTTGGAAACGCTTTTCAGGCTCAGTACTGGGCTCAAAACATGCAGCCCTGATGTCTCTCATGATAGCAGGTGGTTAAGTAGAATTTCGCTGCTCGGCTGACCCAGCAGGACCAAACGTATGCTAAAAATGTTCATAGAATGAGATTTTCAGTGAAGAGCAGCCTGGCACATTTTAGCAAGTTTTACTTGTAAGTGGGGTTGGAAACGCTTTTCAGGCTCAATACTGGGCTCAAAAGATGCAGCCCTGATGTCTCTCATGATAGCAGGTGGTTAAGTAAAAATTCGCTGCTCGGCTGACCCTGCAGGAGCAAACGTATGCTAAAAATGTTCGTAGAATGAGATTTTCAGTGAAGAGCAGCCAGGCACATTTTAGCAAGTTTTACTTGTAAGTGGGGTTGGAAACGCTTTTCAGGCTCAATACTGGGCTCAAAAGATGCAGCCCTGATGTCTCTCATGATAGCAGGTGGTTAAGTAGAAATTCGCTGCTCACAAATGTATGCCAAAAATGTACGTAGAATGAGATTTTCAGTGAATAGCAGCCAGGCACATTTTAGCAAGTTTTACTTGTAAGTGGGGTTGGAAACGCTTTTCAGGCTCAATACTGGGCTCAAAAGATGCAGCCCTGATGTCTCTCATGATAGCAGGTGGTTAAGTAGAAATTCGCTGCTCGGCTGACCCTGCAGGAGCAAACGTATGCTAAAAATGTTCGTAGACTGAGATTTTCAGTGAAGAGCAGCCAGGCACATTTTAGCAAGTTTTACTTGTAAGTGGGGTTGGAAACGCTTTTCAGGCTCAATACTGGGATTAAAAGATGCAGCCCTGATGTCTCTCATGATAGCAGGTGGTTAAGTAGAAATTCGCTGCTCGGCTGACCCGGCAGGAACAAATGTATGCCAAAAATGTACGTAGAATGAGATTTTCAGTGAATAGCAGCCAGGCACATTTTAGCAAGTTTTACTTGTAAGTGGGGATGGAAACGCTTTTTAGGCTCAGTACTGGGCTCAAAAGATGCAGCCCTGATGTCTCTCATGATAGCAGGTGGTTAAGTAGAAATTCGCTGCTCGGCTGATCCAGCAGGAGCAAACATAAGCGAAAAATGTACGTAGAATGAGCTTTTCAGTGAAGAGCAGCCAGGCACATTTTAGCAAGTTTTACTTGTAAGTGGCTGTGGAAACGCTTTTCAGGCTCAGTACTGGGCTCAAAACATGCAGCCCTGATGTCTCTCATGATAGCAGGTGGTTAAGTAGAAATTCGCTGCTCGGCTGATCAAGCAGAAGCAAACATATGCTAAAAATGTACGTAGAATGAGATTTTCAGGGAAGAGCAGCCAGGCACATTTTTAGCAAGTTTTACTTGTAAGTGGGGTTGGAAACGCTTTTCAGGCTCAATACTGGGCTCAAAAGATGCAGCCCTGATGTCTCTCATGATAGCAGGTGGTTAAGTAGAAATTTGCTGCTCGGCTGACCCGGCAGGAACAAATGTATGCCAAAAATGTACGTAGAATGAGATTTTCAGTGAATAGCAGCCAGGCACATTTTAACAAGTTTTACTTGTAAGTGGGGTTGGAAACGCTTTTTAGGCTCAGTACTGGGCTCAAAAGATGCAGCTCTGATGTCTCTCATGATAGCAGGTGGTTAAGTAGAAATTCGCTGCTCGGCTGACCCTGCAGGAGCAAACGTATGCTAAAAATGTTCGTAGAATGAGATTTTCAGTGAAGAGCAGCCAGGCACATTTTAGCAAGTTTTACTTGTAAGTGGGGTTGGAAACGCTTTTCAGGCTCAATACTGGGCTCAAAAGATGCAGCCCTGATGTCTCTCATGATAGCAGGTGGTTAAGTAGAAATTCGCTGCTCGGCTGACCCGGCAGGAACAAATGTATGCCAAATATGTTCGTAGAATGAGATTTTCAGTGAAGAGCAGCCAGGCACATTTTAACAAAATTTACCTGTAAGTGGGGTTGGAAACGCTTTTCAGGCTCAGTACTGGGCTCAAAACATGCAGCCCCTGATGTCTCTCATGATAGCAGGTGGTTAAGTAGAAATTCGTTGCTCGGCTGACCCAGCAGGAGCAAACGTATGCGAAAAATGTTCTAGAATGAGTTTTTCAGTGAAGAGCAGCCAGGCACATTTTAGCAAGTTTTACTTGTAAGTGGGGATGGAAACGCTTTTCAGGCTCAGTACTGGGCTCAAAACATGCAGCCCTGATGTCTCTCATGATAGCAGGTGGTTAAGTAGAAATTCGCTGCTCGGCTGATCCAGCAGGAGCAAACATATGCTAAAAATGTACGTAGAATGAGATTTTCAGGGAAGAGCAGCCAGGCACATTTTTAGCAAGTTTTACTTGTAAGTGGGGTTGGAAACGCTTTTCAGGCTCAATACTGGGCTCAAAAGATGCAGCCCTGATGTCTCTCATGATAGCAGGTGGTTAAGTAGAAATTCGCTGCTCGGCTGACCCGGCAGGAACAAATGTATGCCAAAAATGTACGTAGAATGAGATTTTCAGTGAATAGCAGCCAGGCACATTTTAGCAAGTTTTACTTGTAAGTGGGGATGGAAACGCTTTTTAGGCTCAGTACTGGGCTCAAAAGATGCAGCCCTGATGTCTCTCATGATAGCAGGTGGTTAAGTAGAAATTCGCTGCTCGGCTGACCCTGCAGGAGCAAACGTATGCTAAAAATGTTCGTAGACCGAGATTTTCAGTGAAGAGCAGCCAGGCACATTTTAGCAAGTTTTAATTGTAAGTGGGGTTGGAAACGCTTTTCAGGCTCAATACTGGGCTTAAAAGATACAGCCCTGATGTCTCTCATGATAGCAGGTGGTTAAGTAGAAATTCGCTGCTCGGCTGACCCGGCAGGAACAAATGTATGCCAAAAATGTACGTAGAATGAGATTTTCAGTGAATAGCAGCCAGGCACATTTTAGCAAGTTTTACTTGTAAGTGGGGATGGAAACGCTTTTTAGGCTCAGTACTGGGCTCAAAAGATGCAGCCCTGATGTCTCTCATGATAGCAGGTGGTTAAGTAGAAATTCGCTGCTCGGCTGATCCAGCAGGAGCAAACATAAGCGAAAAATGTACGTAGAATGAGCTTTTCAGTGAAGAGCAGCCAGGCACATTTTAGCAAGTTTTACTTGTAAGTGGCTGTGGAAACGCTTTTCAGGCTCAGTACTGGGCTCAAAACATGCAGCCCTGATGTCTCTCATGATAGCAGGTGGTTAAGTAGAAATTCGCTGCTCGGCTGATCAAGCAGGAGCAAACATATGCTAAAAATGTACGTAGAATGAGATTTTCAGGGAAGAGCAGCCAGGCACATTTTTAGCAAGTTTTACTTGTAAGTGGGGTTGGAAACGCTTTTCAGGCTCAATACTGGGCTAAAGATGCAGCCCTGATGTCTCTCATGATAGCAGGTGGTTAAGTAGAAATTCGCTGCTCGGCTGACCCGGCAGGAACAAATGTATGCCAAAAATGTACGTAGAATGAGATTTTCAGTGAATAGCAGCCAGGCTCATTTTAGCAAGTTTTACTTGTAAGTGGGGATGGAAACGCTTTTTAGGCTCAGTACTGGGCTCAAAAGATGCAGCCCTGATGTCTCTCATGATAGCAGGTGGTTAAGTAGAAATTCGCTGCTCGGCTGACCCTGCAGGAGCAAACGTATGCTAAAAATGTTCGTAGAATGAGATTTTCAGTGAAGAGCAGCCAGGCACATTTTAGCAAGTTTTACTTGTAAGTGGGGTTGGAAACGCTTTTCAGGCTCAATACTGGGCTCAAAAGATGCAGCCCTGATGTCTCTCATGATAGCAGGTGGTTAAGTAGAAATTCGCTGCTCGGCTGACCCGGCAGGAACAAATGTATGCCAAATATGTTCGTAGAATGAGATTTTCAGTGAAGAGCAGCCAGGCACATTTTAACAAAATTTACCTGTAAGTGGGGTTGGAAACGCTTTTCAGGCTCAGTACTGGGCTCAAAACATGCAGCCCCTGATGTCTCTCATGATAGCAGGTGGTTAAGTAGAAATTCGTTGCTCGGCTGACCCAGCAGGAGCAAACGTATGCGAAAAATGTTCTAGAATGAGTTTTTCAGTGAAGAGCAGCCAGGCACATTTTAGCAAGTTTTACTTGTAAGTGGGGATGGAAACGCTTTTCAGGCTCAGTACTGGGCTCAAAAGATGCAGCCCCTGATGTCTCTCATGATAGCAGGTGGTTAAGTAGAAATTCGTTGCTCGGCTGACCCAGCAGGAGCAAACGTATGCGAAAAATGTTCTAGAATGAGTAATTCAGTGAAGAGCAGCCAGGCACATTTTAGCAAGTTTTACTTGTAAGTGGGGATGGAAACGCTTTTCAGGCTCAGTACCGGGCTCAAAAGATGCAGCCCTGATGTCTCTCATGATAGCAGGTGGTTAAGTAGAAATTCGCTGCTCGGCTGATCCAGCAGGAGCAAACATATGCTAAAAATGTACGTAGAATGAGATTTTCAGGGAAGAGCAGCCAGGCACATTTTTAGCAAGTTTTACTTGTAAGTGGGGTTGGAAACGCTTTTCAGGCTCAATACTGGGCTCAAAAGATGCAGCCCTGATGTCTCTCATGATAGCAGGTGGTTAAGTAGAAATTCGCTGCTCGGCTGACCCGGCAGGAACAAATGTATGCCAAAAATGTACGTAGAATGAGATTTTCAGTGAATAGCAGCCAGGCATATTTTAGCAAGTTTTACTTGTATGTGGGGTTGGAAACGCTTTTCAGGCTCAGTACTGGGCTCAAAAGATGCAGCCCTGATGTCTCTCATGATAGCAGGTGGTTAAGTAGAAATTCGCTGCTTGGTTGACCCTGCAGGATCAAACGTATGCTAAAAATGTTCGTAGAATGAGATTTTCAGTGAAGAGCAGCCAGGCACATTTTAGCAAGTTTTGCTTGTAAGTTTGGATAGAAACGCTTTTTAGGCTCAGTACTGGGCTCAAAAGATGCAGCCCTGATGTCTCTCATGATAGCAGGTGGTTAAGTAGAAATTCGCTGCTCGGCTGACCCTGCAGGAGCAAACGTATGCTAAAAATGTTCGTAGAATGAGATTTTCAGTGAAGAGCAGCCAGGCATATTTTAGCAAGTTTTACTTGTATGTGGGGTTGGAAACGCTTTTCAGGCTCAGTACTGGGCTCAAAAGATGCAGCCCTGATGTCTCTCATGATAGCAGGTGGTTAAGTAGAAATTCGCTGCTTGGTTGACCCTGCAGGATCAAACGTATGCTAAAAATGTTCGTAGAATGAGCTTTTCAGTGAAGAGCAGCCAGGCACATTTTAGCAAGTTTTACTTGTACGTGGAGTTGGAAACGCTTTTCAGGCTCAGTACTGGGCTCAAAACATGCAGCCCTGATGTCTCTCATGATAGCAGGTGGTTAAGTAGAATTTCGCTGCTCGGCTGACCCAGCAGGACCAAACGTATGCTAAAAATGTTCATAGAATGAGATTTTCAGTGAAGAGCAGCCTGGCACATTTTAGCAAGTTTTACTTGTAAGTGGGGTTGGAAACGCTTTTCAGGCTCAATACTGGGCTCAAAAGATGCAGCCCTGATGTCTCTCATGATAGCAGGTGGTTAAGTAAAAATTCGCTGCTCGGCTGACCCTGCAGGAGCAAACGTATGCTAAAAATGTTCGTAGAATGAGATTTTCAGTGAAGAGCAGCCAGGCACATTTTAGCAAGTTTTACTTGTAAGTGGGGTTGGAAACGCTTTTCAGGCTCAATACTGGGCTCAAAAGATGCAGCCCTGATGTCTCTCATGATAGCAGGTGGTTAAGTAGAAATTCGCTGCTCACAAATGTATGCCAAAAATGTACGTAGAATGAGATTTTCAGTGAATAGCAGCCAGGCACATTTTAGCAAGTTTTACTTGTAAGTGGGGTTGGAAACGCTTTTCAGGCTCAATACTGGGCTCAAAAGATGCAGCCCTGATGTCTCTCATGATAGCAGGTGGTTAAGTAGAAATTCGCTGCTCGGCTGACCCTGCAGGAGCAAACGTATGCTAAAAATGTTCGTAGACTGAGATTTTCAGTGAAGAGCAGCCAGGCACATTTTAGCAAGTTTTACTTGTAAGTGGGGTTGGAAACGCTTTTCAGGCTCAATACTGGGCTTAAAAGATGCAGCCCTGATGTCTCTCATGATAGCAGGTGGTTAAGTAGAAATTCGCTGCTCGGCTGACCCGGCAGGAACAAATGTATGCCAAAAATGTACGTAGAATGAGATTTTCAGTGAATAGCAGCCAGGCACATTTTAGCAAGTTTTACTTGTAAGTGGGGATGGAAACGCTTTTTAGGCTCAGTACTGGGCTCAAAAGATGCAGCCCTGATGTCTCTCATGATAGCAGGTGGTTAAGTAGAAATTCGCTGCTCGGCTGATCCAGCAGGAGCAAACATAAGCGAAAAATGTACGTAGAATGAGCTTTTCAGTGAAGAGCAGCCAGGCACATTTTAGCAAGTTTTACTTGTAAGTGGCTGTGGAAACGCTTTTCAGGCTCAGTACTGGGCTCAAAACATGCAGCCCTGATGTCTCTCATGATAGCAGGTGGTTAAGTAGAAATTCGCTGCTCGGCTGATCAAGCAGAAGCAAACATATGCTAAAAATGTACGTAGAATGAGATTTTCAGGGAAGAGCAGCCAGGCACATTTTTAGCAAGTTTTACTTGTAAGTGGGGTTGGAAACGCTTTTCAGGCTCAATACTGGGCTCAAAAGATGCAGCCCTGATGTCTCTCATGATAGCAGGTGGTTAAGTAGAAATTTGCTGCTCGGCTGACCCGGCAGGAACAAATGTATGCCAAAAATGTACGTAGAATGAGATTTTCAGTGAATAGCAGCCAGGCACATTTTAACAAGTTTTACTTGTAAGTGGGGTTGGAAACGCTTTTTAGGCTCAGTACTGGGCTCAAAAGATGCAGCTCTGATGTCTCTCATGATAGCAGGTGGTTAAGTAGAAATTCGCTGCTCGGCTGACCCTGCAGGAGCAAACGTATGCTAAAAATGTTCGTAGAATGAGATTTTCAGTGAAGAGCAGCCAGGCACATTTTAGCAAGTTTTACTTGTAAGTGGGGTTGGAAACGCTTTTCAGGCTCAATACTGGGCTCAAAAGATGCAGCCCTGATGTCTCTCATGATAGCAGGTGGTTAAGTAGAAATTCGCTGCTCGGCTGACCCGGCAGGAACAAATGTATGCCAAATATGTTCGTAGAATGAGATTTTCAGTGAAGAGCAGCCAGGCACATTTTAACAAAATTTACCTGTAAGTGGGGTTGGAAACGCTTTTCAGGCTCAGTACTGGGCTCAAAACATGCAGCCCCTGATGTCTCTCATGATAGCAGGTGGTTAAGTAGAAATTCGTTGCTCGGCTGACCCAGCAGGAGCAAACGTATGCGAAAAATGTTCTAGAATGAGTTTTTCAGTGAAGAGCAGCCAGGCACATTTTAGCAAGTTTTACTTGTAAGTGGGGATGGAAACGCTTTTCAGGCTCAGTACTGGGCTCAAAACATGCAGCCCTGATGTCTCTCATGATAGCAGGTGGTTAAGTAGAAATTCGCTGCTCGGCTGATCCAGCAGGAGCAAACATATGCTAAAAATGTACGTAGAATGAGATTTTCAGGGAAGAGCAGCCAGGCACATTTTTAGCAAGTTTTACTTGTAAGTGGGGTTGGAAACGCTTTTCAGGCTCAATACTGGGCTCAAAAGATGCAGCCCTGATGTCTCTCATGATAGCAGGTGGTTAAGTAGAAATTCGCTGCTCGGCTGACCCGGCAGGAACAAATGTATGCCAAAAATGTACGTAGAATGAGATTTTCAGTGAATAGCAGCCAGGCACATTTTAGCAAGTTTTACTTGTAAGTGGGGATGGAAACGCTTTTTAGGCTCAGTACTGGGCTCAAAAGATGCAGCCCTGATGTCTCTCATGATAGCAGGTGGTTAAGTAGAAATTCGCTGCTCGGCTGACCCTGCAGGAGCAAACGTATGCTAAAAATGTTCGTAGACCGAGATTTTCAGTGAAGAGCAGCCAGGCACATTTTAGCAAGTTTTACTTGTAAGTGGGGTTGGAAACGCTTTTCAGGCTCAATACTGGGCTTAAAAGATACAGCCCTGATGTCTCTCATGATAGCAGGTGGTTAAGTAGAAATTCGCTGCTCGGCTGACCCGGCAGGAACAAATGTATGCCAAAAATGTACGTAGAATGAGATTTTCAGTGAATAGCAGCCAGGCACATTTTAGCAAGTTTTACTTGTAAGTGGGGATGGAAACGCTTTTTAGGCTCAGTACTGGGCTCAAAAGATGCAGCCCTGATGTCTCTCATGATAGCAGGTGGTTAAGTAGAAATTCGCTGCTCGGCTGATCCAGCAGGAGCAAACATAAGCGAAAAATGTACGTAGAATGAGCTTTTCAGTGAAGAGCAGCCAGGCACATTTTAGCAAGTTTTACTTGTAAGTGGCTGTGGAAACGCTTTTCAGGCTCAGTACTGGGCTCAAAACATGCAGCCCTGATGTCTCTCATGATAGCAGGTGGTTAAGTAGAAATTCGCTGCTCGGCTGATCAAGCAGGAGCAAACATATGCTAAAAATGTACGTAGAATGAGATTTTCAGGGAAGAGCAGCCAGGCACATTTTTAGCAAGTTTTACTTGTAAGTGGGGTTGGAAACGCTTTTCAGGCTCAATACTGGGCTAAAGATGCAGCCCTGATGTCTCTCATGATAGCAGGTGGTTAAGTAGAAATTCGCTGCTCGGCTGACCCGGCAGGAACAAATGTATGCCAAAAATGTACGTAGAATGAGATTTTCAGTGAATAGCAGCCAGGCTCATTTTAGCAAGTTTTACTTGTAAGTGGGGATGGAAACGCTTTTTAGGCTCAGTACTGGGCTCAAAAGATGCAGCCCTGATGTCTCTCATGATAGCAGGTGGTTAAGTAGAAATTCGCTGCTCGGCTGACCCTGCAGGAGCAAACGTATGCTAAAAATGTTCGTAGAATGAGATTTTCAGTGAAGAGCAGCCAGGCACATTTTAGCAAGTTTTACTTGTAAGTGGGGTTGGAAACGCTTTTCAGGCTCAATACTGGGCTCAAAAGATGCAGCCCTGATGTCTCTCATGATAGCAGGTGGTTAAGTAGAAATTCGCTGCTCGGCTGACCCGGCAGGAACAAATGTATGCCAAATATGTTCGTAGAATGAGATTTTCAGTGAAGAGCAGCCAGGCACATTTTAACAAAATTTACCTGTAAGTGGGGTTGGAAACGCTTTTCAGGCTCAGTACTGGGCTCAAAACATGCAGCCCCTGATGTCTCTCATGATAGCAGGTGGTTAAGTAGAAATTCGTTGCTCGGCTGACCCAGCAGGAGCAAACGTATGCGAAAAATGTTCTAGAATGAGTTTTTCAGTGAAGAGCAGCCAGGCACATTTTAGCAAGTTTTACTTGTAAGTGGGGATGGAAACGCTTTTCAGGCTCAGTACTGGGCTCAAAAGATGCAGCCCCTGATGTCTCTCATGATAGCAGGTGGTTAAGTAGAAATTCGTTGCTCGGCTGACCCAGCAGGAGCAAACGTATGCGAAAAATGTTCTAGAATGAGTAATTCAGTGAAGAGCAGCCAGGCACATTTTAGCAAGTTTTACTTGTAAGTGGGGATGGAAACGCTTTTCAGGCTCAGTACCGGGCTCAAAAGATGCAGCCCTGATGTCTCTCATGATAGCAGGTGGTTAAGTAGAAATTCGCTGCTCGGCTGATCCAGCAGGAGCAAACATATGCTAAAAATGTACGTAGAATGAGATTTTCAGGGAAGAGCAGCCAGGCACATTTTTAGCAAGTTTTACTTGTAAGTGGGGTTGGAAACGCTTTTCAGGCTCAATACTGGGCTCAAAAGATGCAGCCCTGATGTCTCTCATGATAGCAGGTGGTTAAGTAGAAATTCGCTGCTCGGCTGACCCGGCAGGAACAAATGTATGCCAAAAATGTACGTAGAATGAGATTTTCAGTGAATAGCAGCCAGGCACATTTTAGCAAGTTTTACTTGTAAGTGGGAATGGAAACGCTTTTTAGGCTCAGTACTGGGCTCAAAAGATGCAGCCCTGATGTCTCTCATGATAGCAGGTGGTTAAGTAGAAATTCGCTGCTCGGCTGACCCTGCAGGAGCAAACGTATGCTAAAAATGTTCGTAGACTGAGATTTTCAGTGAAGAGCAGCCAGGCACATTTTAGCAAGTTTTACTTGTAAGTGGGGTTGGAAATGCTTTTCAGGCTCAATACTGGGCTTAAAAGATGCAGCCCTGATGTCTCTCATGATAGCAGGTGGTTAAGTAGAAATTCGCTGCTCGGCTGACCCGGCAGGAACAAATGTATGCCAAAAATGTACGTAGAATGAGATTTTCAGTGAATAGCAGCCAGGCACATTTTAGCAAGTTTTACTTGTAAGTGGGGATGGAAACGCTTTTTAGGCTCAGTACTGGGCTCAAAAGATGCAGCCCTGATGTCTCTCATGATAGCAGGTGGTTAGGTAGAAATTCGCTGCTCGGCTGATCCAGCAGGAGCAAACATAAGCGAAAAATGTACGTAGAAGAGCTTTTCAGTGAAGAGCAGCCAGGCACATTTTAGCAAGTTTTACTTGTAAGTGGCTGTGGAAACGCTTTTCAGGCTCAGTACTGGGCTCAAAACATGCAGCCCTGATGTCTCTCATGATAGCAGGTGGTTAAGTAGAAATTCGCTGCTCGGCTGATCAAGCAGGAGCAAACATATGCTAAAAATGTACGTAGAATGAGATTTTCAGGGAAGAGCAGCCAGGCACATTTTTAGCAAGTTTTACTTGTAAGTGGGGTTGGAAACGCTTTTCAGGCTCAATACTGGGCTAAAGATGCAGCCCTGATGTCTCTCATGATAGCAGGTGGTTAAGTAGAAATTCGCTGCTCGGCTGACTTGGCAGGAACAAATGTATGCCAAAAATGTACGTAGAATGAGATTTTCAGTGAATAGCAGCCAGGCACATTTTAGCAAGTTTTACTTGTAAGTGGGGATGAAAACGCTTTTTAGGCTCAGTACTGGGCTCAAAAGATGCAGCCCTGATGTCTCTCATGATAGCAGGTGGTTAAGTAGAAATTCGCTGCTCGGCTGACCCTGCAGGAGCAAACGTATGCTAAAAATGTTCGTAGAATGAGATTTTCAGTGAAGAGCAGCCAGGCACATTTTAGCAAGTTTTACTTGTAAGTGGGGTTGGAAACGCTTTTCAGGCTCAATACTGGGCTCAAAAGATGCAGCCCTGATGTCTCTCATGATAGCAGGTGGTTAAGTAGAAATTCGCTGCTCGGCTGACCCGGCAGGAACAAATGTATGCCAAATATGTTCGTAGAATGAGATTTTCAGTGAAGAGCAGCCAGGCACATTTTAACAAAATGTACCTGTAAGTGGGGTTGGAAACGCTTTTCAGGCTCAGTACTGGGCTCAAAACATGCAGCCCCTGATGTCTCTCATGATAGCAGGTGGTTAAGTAGAAATTCGTTGCTCGGCTGACCCAGCAGGAGCAAACGTATGCGAAAAATGTTCTAGAATGAGTTTTTCAGTGAAGAGCAGCCAGGCACATTTTAGCAAGTTTTACTTGTAAGTGGGGATGGAAACGCTTTTCAGGCTCAGTACTGGGCTCAAAAGATGCAGCCCTGATGTCTCTCATGATTAGCAGGTGGTTAAGTAGAAATTCGCTGCTCGGCTGACCCAGCAGGAGCAAACGTATGCTAAAAATGTTCGTAGAATGAGATTTTCAGTGAAGAGCAGCCAGGCACATTTTAGCAAGTTTTGCTTGTAAGTTTGGATAGAAACGCTTTTTAGGCTCAGTACTGGGCTCAAAAGATGCAGCCCTGATGTCTCTCATGATAGCAGGTGGTTAAGTAGAAATTCGCTGCTCGGCTGACCCTGCAGGAGCAAACGTATGCTAAAAATGTTCATAGAATGAGATTTTCAGTGAAGAGCAGCCAGGCATATTTTAGCAAGTTTTACTTGAATGTGGGGTTGGAAACGCTTTTCAGGCTCAGTACTGGGCTCAAAAGATGCAGCCCTGATGTCTCTCATGATAGCAGGTGGTTAAGTAGAAATTTGCTGCTTGGTTGACCCTGCAGGATCAAACGTATGCTAAAAATGTTCGTAGAATGAGCTTTTCAGTGAAGAGCAGCCAGGCACATTTTAGCAAGTTTTACTTGTACGTGGAGTTGGAAACGCTTTTCAGGCTCAGTACTGGGCTCAAAACATGCAGCCCTGATGTCTCTCATGATAGCAGGTGGTTAAGTAGAAATTCGCTGCTCGGCTGACCCAGCAGGACCAAACGTATGCTAAAAATGTTCATAGAATGAGATTTTCAGTGAAGAGCAGCCTGGCACATTTTAGCAAGTTTTACTTGTAAGTGGGGTTGGAAACGCTTTTCAGGCTCAATACTGGGCTCAAAAGATGCAGCCCTGATGTCTCTCATGATAGCAGGTGGTTAAGTAAAAATTCGCTGCTCGGCTGACCCTGCAGGAGCAAACGTATGCTAAAAATGTTCGTAGAATGAGATTTTCAGTGAAGAGCAGCCAGGCACATTTTAGCAAGTTTTACTTGTAAGTGGGGTTGGAAACGCTTTTCAGGCTCAATACTGGGCTCAAAAGATGCAGCCCTGATGTCTCTCATGATAGCAGGTGGTTAAGTAGAAATTCGCTGCTCACAAATGTATGCCAAAAATGTACGTAGAATGAGATTTTCAGTGAATAGCAGCCAGGCACATTTTAGCAAGTTTTACTTGTAAGTGGGGTTGGAAACGCTTTTCAGGCTCAATACTGGGCTCAAAAGATGCAGCCCTGATGTCTCTCATGATAGCAGGTGGTTAAGTAGAAATTCGCTGCTCGGCTGACCCTGCAGGAGCAAACGTATGCTAAAAATGTTCGTAGACTGAGATTTTCAGTGAAGAGCAGCCAGGCACATTTTAGCAAGTTTTACTTGTAAGTGGGGTTGGAAACGCTTTTCAGGCTCAATACTGGGCTTAAAAGATGCAGCCCTGATGTCTCTCATGATAGCAGGTGGTTAAGTAGAAATTCGCTGCTCGGCTGACCCGGCAGGAACAAATGTATGCCAAAAATGTACGTAGAATGAGATTTTCAGTGAATAGCAGCCAGGCACATTTTAGCAAGTTTTACTTGTAAGTGGGGATGGAAACGCTTTTTAGGCTCAGTACTGGGCTCAAAAGATGCAGCCCTGATGTCTCTCATGATAGCAGGTGGTTAAGTAGAAATTCGCTGCTCGGCTGATCCAGCAGGAGCAAACATAAGCGAAAAATGTACGTAGAATGAGCTTTTCAGTGAAGAGCAGCCAGGCACATTTTAGCAAGTTTTACTTGTAAGTGGCTGTGGAAACGCTTTTCAGGCTCAGTACTGGGCTCAAAACATGCAGCCCTGATGTCTCTCATGATAGCAGGTGGTTAAGTAAAAATTCGCTGCTCGGCTGACCCTGCAGGAGCAAACGTATGCTAAAAATGTTCGTAGAATGAGATTTTCAGTGAAGAGCAGCCAGGCACATTTTAGCAAGTTTTACTTGTAAGTGGGGTTGGAAACGCTTTTCAGGCTCAATACTGGGCTCAAAAGATGCAGCCCTGATGTCTCTCATGATAGCAGGTGGTTAAGTAGAAATTCGCTGCTCACAAATGTATGCCAAAAATGTACGTAGAATGAGATTTTCAGTGAATAGCAGCCAGGCACATTTTAGCAAGTTTTACTTGTAAGT
The DNA here is from genome assembly GCF_964261635.1 of Lissotriton helveticus. NCBI lineage: Eukaryota > Metazoa > Chordata > Amphibia > Caudata > Salamandridae > Lissotriton > Lissotriton helveticus. Next base: position 1,350,959,520 of record NC_136061.1, on the reverse strand, counting down.
GGGGTTGGAAACGCTTTTCAGGCTCAATACTGGGCTCAAAAGATGCAGCCCTGATGTCTCTCATGATAGCAGGTGGTTAAGTAGAAATTCGCTGCTCGGCTGACCCTGCAGGAGCAAACGTATGCTAAAAATGTTCGTAGACTGAGATTTTCAGTGAAGAGCAGCCAGGCACATTTTAGCAAGTTTTACTTGTAAGTGGGGTTGGAAACGCTTTTCAGGCTCAATACTGGGCTTAAAAGATGCAGCCCTGATGTCTCTCATGATAGCAGGTGGTTAAGTAGAAATTCGCTGCTCGGCTGACTCGGCAGGAACAAATGTATGCCAAAAATGTACGTAGAATGAGATTTTCAGTGAATAGCAGCCAGGCACATTTTAGCAAGTTTTACTTGTAAGTGGGGATGGAAACGCTTTTTAGGCTCAGTACTGGGCTCAAAAGATGCAGCCCTGATGTCTCTCATGATAGCAGGTGGTTAAGTAGAAATTCGCTGCTCGGCTGATCCAGCAGGAGCAAACATAAGCGAAAAATGTACGTAGAATGAGCTTTTCAGTGAAGAGCAGCCAGGCACATTTTAGCAAGTTTTACTTGTAAGTGGCTGTGGAAACGCTTTTCAGGCTCAGTACTGGGCTCAAAACATGCAGCCCTGATGTCTCTCATGATAGCAGGTGGTTAAGTAGAAATTCGCTGCTCGGCTGATCAAGCAGAAGCAAACATATGCTAAAAATGTACGTAGAATGAGATTTTCAGGGAAGAGCAGCCAGGCACATTTTTAGCAAGTTTTACTTGTAAGTGGGGTTGGAAACGCTTTTCAGGCTCAAAACTGGGCTCAAAAGATGCAGCCCTGATGTCTCTCATGATATCAGGTGGTTAAGTAGAAATTTGCTGCTCGGCTGACCCGGCAGGAACAAATGTATGCCAAAAATGTACGTAGAATGAGATTTTCAGTGAATAGCAGCCAGGCACATTTTAGCAAGTTTTACTTGTAAGTGGGGATGGAAACGCTTTTTAGGCTCAGTACTGGGCTCAAAAGATGCAGCCCTGATGTCTCTCATGATAGCAGGTGGTTAAGTAGAAATTCGCTGCTCGGCTGACCCTGCAGGAGCAAACGTATGCTAAAAATGTTGGTAGAATGAGATTTTCAGTGAAGAGCAGCCAGGCACATTTTAGCAAGTTTTACTTGTAAGTGGGGTTGGAAACGCTTTTCAGGCTCAATACTGGGCTCAAAAGATGCAGCCCTGATGTCTCTCATGATAGCAGGTGGTTAAGTAGAAATTCGCTGCTCGGCTGACCCGGCAGGAACAAATGTATGCCAAATATGTTCGTAGAATGAGATTTTCAGTGAAGAGCAGCCAGGCACATTTTAACAAAATTTACCTGTAAGTGGGGTTGGAAACGCTTTTCAGGCTCAGTACTGGGCTCAAAACATGCAGCCCCTGATGTCTCTCATGATAGCAGATGGTTAAGTAGAAATTCGTTGCTCGGCTGACCCAGCAGGAGCAAACGTATGCGAAAAATGTTCTAGAATGAGTTTTTCAGTGAAGAGCAGCCAGGCACATTTTAGCAAGTTTTACTTGTAAGTGGGGATGGAAACGCTTTTCAGGCTCAGTACTGGGCTCAAAAGATGCAGCCCTGATGTCTCTCATGATTAGCAGGTGGTTAAGTAGAAATTCGCTGCTCGGCTGACCCAGCAGGAGCAAACGTATGCTAAAAATGTTCGTAGAATGAGATTTTCAGTGAAGAGCAGCCAGGCACATTTTAGCAAGTTTTGCTTGTAAGTTTGGATAGAAACGCTTTTTAGGCTCAGTACTGGGCTCAAAAGATGCAGCCCTGATGTCTCTCATGATAGCAGGTGGTTAAGTAGAAATTCGCTGCTCGGCTGACCCTGCAAGAGCAAACGTATGCTAAAAATGTTCGTAGAATGAGATTTTCAGTGAAGAGCAGCCAGGCACATTTTAGCAAGTTTTACTTGTATGTGGGGTTGGAAACGCTTTTCAGGCTCAGTACTGGGCTCAAAAGATGCAGCCCTGATGTCTCTCATGATAGCAGGTGGTTAAGTAGAAATTCGCTGCTCGGCTGACCCTGCAGGATCAAACGTATGCTAAAAATGTTCGTAGAATGAGCTTTTCAGTGAAGAGCAGCCAGGCACATTTTAGCAAGGTTCACTTGTACGTGGAGTTGGAAACGCTTTTCAGGCTCAGTACTGGGCTCAAAACATGCAGCCCTGATGTCTCTCTTGATAGCAGGTGGTTAAGTAGAAATTCGCTGCTCGGCTGACCCAGCAGGACCAAACGTATGCTAAAAATGTTCATAGAATGAGATTTTCAGTGAAGAGCAGCCTGGCACATTTTAGCAAGTTTTACTTGTAAGTGGGGTTGGAAACGCTTTTCAGGCTCAATACTGGGCTCAAAAGATGCAGCCCTGATGTCTCTCATGATAGCAGGTGGTTAAGTAGAAATTCGCTGCTCGGCTGACCCTGCAGGAGCAAACGTATGCTAAAAATGTTCGTAGAATGAGATTTTCAGTGAAGAGCAGCCAGGCACATTTTAGCAAGTTTTACTTGTAAGTGGGGTTGGAAACGCTTTTCAGGCTCAATACTGGGCTCAAAAGATGCAGCCCTGATGTCTCTCATGATAGCAGGTGGTTAAGTAGAAATTCGCTGCTCACAAATGTATGCCAAAAATGTACGTAGAATGAGATTTTCAGTGAATAGCAGCCAGGCACATTTTAGCAAGTTTTACTTGTAAGTGGGGTTGGAAACGCTTTTCAGGCTCAATACTGGGCTCAAAAGATGCAGCCCTGATGTCTCTCATGATAGCAGGTGGTTAAGTAGAAATTCGCTGCTCGGCTGACCCTGCAGGAGCAAACGTATGCTAAAAATGTTCGTAGAATGAGATTTTCAGGGAAGAGCAGCCAGGCACATTTTTAGCAAGTTTTACTTGTAAGTGGGGTTGGAAACGCTTTTCAGGCTCAATACTGGGCTCAAAAGATGCAGCCCTGATGTCTCTCATGATAGCAGGTGGTTAAGTAGAAATTTGCTGCTCGGCTGACCCGGCAGGAACAAATGTATGCCAAAAATGTACGTAGAATGAGATTTTCAGTGAATAGCAGCCAGGCACATTTTAGCAAGTTTTACTTGTAAGTGGGGATGGAAACGCTTTTTAGGCTCAGTACTGGGCTCAAAAGATGCAGCCCTGATGTCTCTCATGATAGCAGGTGGTTAAGTAGAAATTCGCTGCTCGGCTGACCCTGCAGGAGCAAACGTATGCTAAAAATGTTCGTAGAATGAGATTTTCAGTGAAGAGCAGCCAGGCACATTTTAGCAAGTTTTACTTGTAAGTGGGGTTGGAAACGCTTTTCAGGCTCAATACTGGGCTCAAAAGATGCAGCCCTGATGTCTCTCATGATAGCAGGTGGTTAAGTAGAAATTCGCTGCTCGGCTGACCCGGCAGGAACAAATGTATGCCAAATATGTTCGTAGAATGAGATTTTCAGTGAAGAGCAGCCAGGCACATTTTAACAAAATTTACCTGTAAGTGTGGTTGGAAACGCTTTTCAGGCTCAGTACTGGGCTCAAAACATGCAGCCCCTGATGTCTCTCATGATAGCAGGTGGTTAAGTAGAAATTCGTTGCTCGGCTGACCCAGCAGGAGCAAACGTATGCGAAAAATGTTCTAGAATGAGTTTTTCAGTGAAGAGCAGCCAGGCACATTTTAGCAAGTTTTACTTGTAAGTGGGGATGGAAACGCTTTTCAGGCTCAGTACTGGGCTCAAAAGATGCAGCCCTGATGTCTCTCATGATTAGCAGGTGGTTAAGTAGAAATTCGCTGCTCGGCTGACCCAGCAGGAGCAAACGTATGCTAAAAATGTTCGTAGAATGAGATTTTCAGTGAAGAGCAGCCAGGCACATTTTAGCAAGTTTTGCTTGTAAGTTTGGATAGAAACGCTTTTTAGGCTCAGTACTGGGCTCAAAAGATGCAGCCCTGATGTCTCTCATGATAGCAGGTGGTTAAGTAGAAATTCGCTGCTCGGCTGACCCTGCAGGAGCAAACGTATGCTAAAAATGTTCGTAGAAGGGGGGCGGAGCTAGCCGGCGTCAATGGCGGACGCGTAAGTGCGGAGCTCCGAGCCAGCGCCACCGTCTATCCGGCATTAATCCTTCATCAGCAGTGCCACACACAACTAGCCAGCGGACGTCGTCCCCCCTATCCCTAACGGACCTCCGCCTGCAACTTTGGCGGAAATCGGCCCAGGGAAACCCTACTTTGACCGACTGCCCTTCTGGCGCCGGACCAGGCCCGAATCCCCGGCCTTTCCTGCCCGGCGAGGCCGAGCGACGTCACCCGACGTGCGGCAGGAGCGAGCGGTCGGCTGGGGGTCGGATGATACTTGGCAGTGGCTGGCCCCCTGACTGCCTCACGCGGCGGAACCACGCACCGGAGCTGCAGCGGAGCAGCTGACACACACCTGAGAGCCGGAGGGGGCGGCGAGGGAGACGCCGGTGTGCCTGCAGGGCAGGTTGCGGACCACGTGGCGGCCGCGGAACGCCCAGAAGGTAGGCTCGGCCCGGGCCTCAGACTGGCATACACCCTCTTTTGCTGTCCTGGGCCATATTGGGGATACTGGAGGGCGACCTCCCCGCCATTCCGGAGGACAATCACGGGCATAAGTGGCGACACCAGGCCCCAGCAGGCCACGCTCCCCACGCAGCCCAGCTTACAGCGCCACTGCAGCCTTTCACCGCCAGCGAGAGTGCAAACGCATAGATCAGGCTGACAGTGAGTTCCCCGTCGGAAAGTGCCACTGCCTCCCCGAATCTTCACGATGGTCAAGGGAGACCGGACGCAAACGAAGCTGGCGTTCGAACAGCGAAGGCAGAAGGAACCGGAACGACCGGCAGCCCAGTCCCCGAACACGACTGGTGACCGGAGTCCCTCACTATGTGCCGAAATCAAAGAGATGCTTACCACTATGGAGAAAGGGCTGCAGGAGGGTATGTCGGCCATTGGAAGCAAGATTGATGCACTGGCCTATCGGATGGACCGGATGACAGAAAGAGTGGACAAGCACGCGGAGAGACTGGACATGGCAGAACGCAGGCTCACCGAGGCAGAGGAGGCACAAACCGAGTGGGACTCTGACCGTAAGCAATTTGGTAGACTACTTCAGGTCATCCAGGAGAAGTCGGAGGACTTGGAGGCGCGTTCCCGGCGCTCCAACATCCGCGTCACGGGCGTGGCTGAATCGACCCAAACGGGCAAAATGGAACTGTTTATTGAAAAGCTCCTGAAGACGATGCTGGGGGACGACACCTTCTCGCCGATGTTCATAGTGGAACGCGCCCATCGCACCCTCGGCCCGAGGCCCCCCCCGGGCGCCAACCCTAGGCCGATTATAGCTAAATTGCTAAATTACAGGGATAGAGATGCAGCCCTCAGAGCGGCCCGTGAAAAGGGCAAACTACAGTACGAGGGAATGGACATATCGCTATACCCTGACTTCACTTCTAAGGTCCAGGAGGAGAGACGGAGATTTGTTCCGTACAAACAGCAACTCAGAGACCTGGGCCTGGACTACGCCATGTTATACCCAGCGAGACTACGCATCAATAGGCAGGGGCACTCGCATTTCTTCACGGATCCTAAAGAACTGCAAAAATCCTTGAAGGTTTGGATGAAAGATGCCCGGGGGAGTCCGAGCCCACACCCGGCGGAACGGAACTGCAATGGGGACCTCGAGGAACAGGACTGAATAACGGAGGGCGGTCAGCAGTGCAACCCGAGTAACTGATCGCTTCAGCACCCCTGATTCCCCTCGTAGGCCTAATGGAGATAGCCGCTCAGGGGCGCACCGCCACAGGCCTTGGACTGGTACTCGATGCACTGTGGGTGAGATTTGTGTGTTATGTACTGGGACCGCTGGGGGGCTGCGCTTGCGCTACTGGAACTGCCCTAGGCGGGACTTGGCTCCCATTTGCGAGACACAGGAGGGTACTGGAGAATCTGGGGGTGGAGGGCCGGAGAGGTGAGCACTCGCGCACAATGGTGAACTGTGGAGCTTAGCAGACACTGCTGAATCTTGTTAACGGGGCGCTGGCGAAGGGGCATGCTGAAGGACACTGTTTGATAGTCCCAGTGGGGAGGGGGACGACATAAAGACTACTCAGGCTACCTCTGCCCCAGCGCTTACAGCGATTACGGCTCGGACCGAGCTGAAATGGGGAATTGTTGCATGGGTGTGAATGCGGGGGGGGGGAGGGGCACTGGAATTTCGGTCACGCCAGGTTGGGGGTTGGGTGACTGTGGGAGGCGGGGGGACGTGGGAGTTGGAGGGCTCGGCCGCACCAGGTTGGGGTTGGTGTGCTGTGGGTGGGGGGGGAGGTGGGGGTTATGGGTTCAGGACTGTTCGGGGGGGGGGGTCCAGATTGTGCTGTGAAATGTTATGCTCCTCGGAGGGCGTGTACGGCTGCTATGTACGGAGGGGAGTGGTGAATGGCGGGGCCTTGACATTAATGTGCTCTTTTAGGGACCATGGTTGATGCATCACAGGATGACCTCTTGAGTGACACAGAGACTCTCAAGGCTGTCACATGGAACGTTAGGGGGCTAAATGATTACAGAAAACTCCGCAAGGTGCTGCAGTACCTACTTCGGCACCACATAGACCTGGCACTCTTGCAGGAAACTCACTTGCCTGACACCAGCAACATGCTCACGCACAGGGGGCTTCAGGGACACGCCACTTACACGGGCTTCACCACACATGCAAGGGGGGTTCTTACATGGGTCAACCCGAAATCTAAGTTGTCTCTCACACTACTGAAAGCGGACCCGGAAGGAAGGTTTGTGTTGAGCAGGTGCGTGGGCAAGGGCCACGACATACTAGTCATGAACATCTACGGTCCGAACTACGATGCCCCTGACTTCTATGCGGCAATGGCGGCCCACTGCGCCGGCTGCCCCGCTGATCGGATGCTTTGGGGGGGGGACTTCAACTTCACATTCAATGCAGAGCTGGATAGGTCGGCGGGCCCCCCCCGTCGCCCGGCGGCGGCCGCTCTGCAGATGCAGGCTGAAATGTTGCGACTGGGGCTGGTAGACGTCTGGAGAGATAGGCACATCGACAAGGGGGGATACACACACTACTCCGCGTATCATAACATCCATACCAGGATAGATTACTGGCTGTCCTCGCACACACTGCTTCCCATGGTTCGGGGCTGCAGGGTGCTCCCCCGCACCCTGTCGGACCACTCCCCAGTGGTGCTGGTACTGACCACTCCCAAGCAGAGGATCCCTCCGTTCACGTGGCGCTTCCCGCCATACTCACTGCTAGATGAGGCGTTTAGGGCTGACCTGGGGGAGGACATAGACACCTACTTCGCCACTAACGTAGGCGCAGTGGACAGGTTCGGGACAGTCTGGGAGGCATTCAAGGTTTACGTCAGAGGGGTAGTCATGGCAAAACACTCCAGTGTCCTCAAGGCTATTAGGAACAGGCTTAAATATCTTGAGGGGCAGATCGCGGACTGTGAACGCTGCCAGCTCTTAGACCCGACCCCACTTGGGGATGAGTCCTTGCAGGACCTACTAAAAGAATTTCAGGAGGAGGCGGATAGAGAGGTTAAACACCTGGGTAAGTACGCGACAGCTCGCTCTTATGGAGAAGGAGATCGCCCCGGGGCACTGCTAGCTAGGATAATGAAGGGCACTAGGCGCAGGCAGACAATCCCTGAGCTGCGAACCCCGGGGGGGGAGAGAGTCACTACGGAGGGTGACATTCTAGCGGAATTTCGGAGATTCTATGAGGACCTATATACCACCAAGATCACTGGGGTAGACGCCCAAATTGACAACTATTTAGACTATATTCAGATGCCGTTCCTCGATAACTGGCAGAGGGAATTCCTGATGTCCCCTATACTCCGTGAGGAGATTTCGGACGCGCTAGACACCATGAGGTCCGAAAGTGCCCCCGGGATAGACGGGCTGACGGTGGCATTCTATAAGGCGTACAAGGACAAGTTGTTGCCTTACCTCTCCACCCTCTTTGATGAGATATGCGAGTACGGCGTTATGCCGCTCTCGATGAGAGAGGCGCTCATCGTCACAATCTTGAAGCCGGGCAAGCCGCCTGATCTTACAGGTTCATACCGCCCCCTGTCCCTACTTAACGTGGACGCTAAGCTTTATGCTAAGGTCCTGGCGACCAGACTGGCACTGGTAGCCCCGGAGTTGGTAGCCCCGGAGCAGGCAGGGTTTATCCCAGCAAGGAATCTCACTTATAATATACGGACTGTCATGGGGGCCATGCAGCACACTAGGCATGACACTAAGGCTGTGGCGGTGTTCCTCGATATGGAGAAGGCCTTTGACTCTGTGGAATGGCCCTTCATGCGTAGGGTACTGACAAAGCTGGGACTGGGGGAGTTATTCCTCCAACTTCTAGGCGCGCTTTACCATATGCCCACGGCGAGGATCAGGCTAGGGGACGCGGTCTCGGAGCCGATTGCCATTAGCAGAGGCACGAGACAGGGGTGCCCCCTCTCCCCGCTACTTTATGCACTGGTGGCGGAGCCGCTAGCGTGCGCGATGCGGGAATACCACTCCTATGAAGCCATCAACTACCCTACTTACAAGATCGGCATATCCACGTACGCGGATGACACTCTGCTGTACGTCAGAGACCCGGCCAATAACTTCTCTTCAGTCTTGAGGGAAGTGGTGAGGTTTGGCGCACTCTCGGGGCTTAAGGTCAACTGGCCTAAATCAGTGGCCTTCCCGCTGACCCCTATCACCGAGCCTTTTGAGATGGATTACCCGCTCCAATGGTCCACGGAACCGGTGAGGTATTTAGGCATCATGCTCCACACGGATTCAGAAGTGATGCTACGGGAGAACTACGGGGTAGCCTACAGTAAACTTGTAGACGACGTGGAGATTTGGATTAAGCTCCCCCTGTCGCTGATGGGCAGAATAGCTATGATGAAAATGGTAATACTCCCGAGATTTCTATTTCTCTTCAATAACCTCCCGTTGGTCCTCTCGAAGGCCTTTTTTGCGACCATTAACAAATTACTGGTGAGACTAGCGTGGGCCGGTAAGCAACCTAGAGTACAATGGAAGGCGCTACAATTACCGTACGAGCAGGGAGGTCTGGCTGCTCCAGACCTGGAGCGGTACTACAGGATTGCACAGGCTTCCCATCTCCACACCTGGATACATGGGGACCCGGCCATCCCGCATGTGATCCTGGAGCGACTGTTCGCGGATCCCACCCCACTTCCAGCAACCATATGCGGACCCAGAGACCGCAGAGTGGGAGTGCTAGACTCCCTCCTGTCCACTAACCATGCCTGGCATTCTATATTGCAGCGCCAGGACAAAGTACTGATGTATGCACCCAACATGCCGATACAATGGGCGCTATGGCTCCCGACTTTGGCGGAGCCAGGTGTGTACAAGGCCCTTAACGACTTAGGCGCACGCACCATGGGTGACCTCTTTGTGCAAGGGAAGGTGAAGACGTGGGATCAACTCGCGCATGGAGTGGAGCGTGCCTCAGAGCTTCAGCGCTTTCAGTACCATAGAGTGAGGAGTGCGCTGCTGGATCTTTTGGGTCCCGACCTGGAGGAACCCCCTGAAGTCCCGGAACTGGTATACACCATAGACACCGAGAACCCGAAGAAACTGATTTCTAGGCTGTATAGGATAGGCCATGAGCACACGGCACTGCACTACACTAGGGCGAGATTAGCATGGCAGACTGACCTAGGGACTCCAATCGATGACGACATGTGGGGGTACTGCTGCGCGGCCTCCAGGCGCATTTCCCTGAACGGGCGGCACCGATTGATTCACTTTAAATTCTTGCAACGTGTGTATCACACGCCGGAACGGTTGCACAGGTACGGCCTACGGGACACGCCACACTGTGAGAGATGTCATGCGCCAATAGCGGACTTCCTACATTTAGCCTGGTGGTGCCCGGGAGTTCAGAAGTACTGGGCCTGCGTATTTGCAGAACTTAGCAGTATAGTGGAACTGGACTTGTCCCTTAGCCCGGCCCTCGCACTGATGGGATACACAAAGCAGATACCAGTCACGGTGAGAAAGCTGGTGAGCATGGGCTTGCTCCTTGCGAAAAGGGTGGTGGCACTGTGCTGGATGAGGGGTCCCCTCCCTACACTGAAGAGATGGTCTAGTGACATGAAATACTGCAACACTCAGGCAGACGCATACAGTGAGCTCCTCCCGCCCAGAAGCCGCCCCAAAAACTTCTGGGGGCTGTACCAGACTTACCTAACCTCCAGAACAGACGGGGATGCCTCCACGGAGGGGGAGGGAGGCGACCAAGATAATGACCTACACATGGAGCCCGGATAGGGCTGCACACTACACTATTGCATATCACTAGGTGGGAGAGGCCATCACACCGCTGCCTATGTGAGTCATCAGGAGCCACCTGCTGGAATACTGGGAAATGGAGAGTGGCACGAGCCATAACGCCCCACCGGGACGCACACTACCACACACGAGAAGCACGCACATGGGACCAGTTGTGGGGGGGGGGGGTTCATGGGATGGGACTTTGGTTGGGAGAAAATGATAAAAATGCACCACGTTGTTTATATACACGCAATGCACACCGCAACGCAGACAGAAGTAGTGGGCGGGGGTTGCCCTGCTTGATCCGTATTGATAACGAGACCTTAACCTTGATCTATAGGTCCTTCTGCTTGCTACATGTAAATGTCATGATTGTGGCGAGGCAGTCCGCCGCCGGCCCGTGATGGGTTGTAGGCGAAGGGCTCCTCGTACATTGTAATGTGCTGTTATTCTTGCATGATAAACAAATAAAAAAAAAAAAAAAATGTTCGTAGAATGAGATTTTCAGTGAAGAGCAGCCAGGCACATTTTAGCAAGTTTTACTTGTACGTGGAGTTGGAAATGCTTTTCAGGCTCAGTACTGGGCTCAAAACATGCAGCCCTGATGTCTCTCTTGATAGCAGGTGGTTAAGTAGAAATTCGCTGCTCGGCTGACCCAGCAGGACCAAACGTATGCTAAAAATGTTCATAGAATGAGATTTTCAGTGAAGAGCAGCCTGGTACATTTTAGCAAGTTTTACTTGTAAGTGGGGTTGGAAACGCTTTTCAGGCTCAATACTGGGCTCAAAAGATGCAGCCCTGATGTCTCTCATGATAGCAGGTGGTTAAGTAGAAATTCGCTGCTCGGCTGACCCTGCAGGAGCAAACGTATGCTAAAAATGTTCGAGAATGAGATTTTCAGTGAAGAGCAGCCAGGCACATTTTGGCAAGTTTTACTTGTAAGTGGGGTTGGAAACGCTTTTCAGGCTCAATACTGGGCTCGAAAGATGCAGCCCTGATGTCTCTCATGATAGCAGGTGGTTAAGTAGAAATTCGCTGCTCACAAATGTATGCCAAAAATGTACGTAGAATGAGATTTTCAGTGAATAGCAGCCAGGCACATTTTAGCAAGTTTTACTTGTAAGTGGGGTTGGAAACGCTTTTCAGGCTCAATACTGGGCTCAAAAGATGCAGCCCTGATGTCTCTCATGATAGCAGGTGGTTAAGTAGAAATTCGCTGCTCTGCTGACCCTGCAGGAGCAAACGTATGCGAAAAATGTTTGTAGAATGAGATTTTCAGTGAAGAGCAGCCAGGCACATTTTAGCAAGTTTTACTTGTACGTGGAGTTGGAAACGCTTTTCAGGCTCAGTACTGGGCTCAAAACATGCAGCCCTGATGTCTCTCATGATAGCAGGTGGTTAAGTAGAAATTCGCTGCTCGGCTGACCCAGCAGGACCAAACGTATGCTAAAAATGTTCGTAGAATGAGATTTTCAGTGAAGAGCAGCCAGGCACATTTTAGCAAGTTTTACTTGTAAGTGGGGTTGGAAACGCTTTTCAGGCTCAGTACTGGCTCAAAACATGCAGCCCTGATGTCTCTCATGATAGGAGGTGGTAAAGTAGAAATTCGCTGCTCGGCTGACCCTGCAGGAGCAAACGTATGCTAAAAATTTTTGTAGAATGAGATTTTCAGTGAAGAGCAGCCAGGCACATTTTAGCAAGTTTTACTTGTATGTGGGGTTGGAAACGCTTTTCAGGCTCAGTACTGGGCTCTAAAGATGCAGCTCTGATGTCTCTCATGATAGCAGGTGGTTAAGTAGAAATTCGCTGCTTGGTTGACCCTGCAGGATCAAACGTATGCTAAAAATGTTCGTAGAATGAGCTTTTCAGTGAAGAGCAGCCAGGCACATTTTAGCAAGTTTTACTTGTACGTGGAATTAGAAACGCTTTTCAGGCTCAGTACTGGGCTCAAAACATGCAGCCCTGATGTCTCTCATGATAGCAGGTGGTTAAGTAGAAATTCGCTGCTCGGCTGACCCAGCAAGACCAAACGTATGCTAAAAATGTTCGTAGAATGAGCTTTTCAGTGAAGAGCAGCCAGGCACATTTTAGCAAGTTTTACTTGTACGTGGAATTAGAAACGCTTTTCAGGCTCAGTACTGGGCTCAAAACATGCAGCCCTGATGTCTCTCATGATAGCAGGTGGTTAAGTAGAAATTCGCTGCTCGGCTGACCCAGCAAGACCAAACGTATGCTAAAAATGTTCGTAGAATGAGATTTTCAGTGAAGAGCAGCCTGGCACATTTTACCAAGTTTTACTTGTAAGTGGGGTTGGAAACGCTTTTCAGGCTCAATACTGGGCTCAAAAGATGCAGCCCTGATGTCTCTCATGATAGCAGGTGGTTAAGTAGAAATTCGCTGCTCGGCTGACCCTGCAGGAGCAAACGTATGCTAAAAATGTTCGTAGAATGAGATTTTCAGTGAAGAGCAGCCAGGCACATTTTAGCAAGTTTTACTTGTAAGTGGGGTTGGAAACGCTTTTCAGGCTCAATACTGGGCTCAAAAGATGCAGCCCTGATGTCTCTCATGATAGCAGGTGGTTAAGTAGAAATTCGCTGCTCACAAATGTATGCCAAAAATGTACGTAGAATGAGATTTTCAGTGAATATCAGCAAGGCACATTTTAGCAAGTTTTACTTGTAAGTGGGGTTGGAAACGCTTTTCAGGCTAAATACTGGGTTAAAAGATGCAGCCCTGATGTCTCTCATGATAGCAGGTGGTTAAGTAGAAATTCACTGCTCGGCTGACCCTGCAGGAGCAAACGTATGTGAAAAATGTTCGTAGAATGAGTTTTTCAGTGAAGAGCAGCCAGGCACATTTTAGCAAGTTTTACTTGTACGTGGAGTTGGAAACGCTTTTCAGGCTCAGTACTGGGCTCAAAACATGCAGCCCTGATGTCTCTCATGATAGCAGGTGGTTAAGTAGAAATTCGCTGCTCGGCTGACCCAGCAGGACCAAACGTATGCTAAAAATGTTCGTAGAATGAGATTTTCAGTGAAGAGCAGCCAGGCACATTTTAGCAAGTTTTACTTGTAAGTGGGGTTGGAAACGCTTTTCAGGCTCAGTACTGGCTCAAAACATGCAGCCCTGATGTCTCTCATGATAGCAGGTGGTTAAGTAGAAATTCACTGCTCGGCTGACCCGGCAGGAACAAATGTATGCCAAAAATGTACGTAGAATGAGATTTTCAGTGAATAGCAGCCAGGCACATTTTAGCAAGTTTTACTTGTAAGTGGGGATGGAAACGCTTTTTAGGCTCAGTACTGGGCTCAAAAGATGCAGCCCTGATGTCTCTCATGATAGCAGGTGGTTAAGTAGAAATTCACTGCTCGGCTGACCCTGCAGGAGCAAACGTATGCTAAAAATGTTCGTAGAATGAGATTTTCAGTGAAGAGCAGCCAGGCACATTTTAGCAAGTTTTACTTGTAAGTGGGGTTGGAAACGCTTTTCAGGCTCAATACTGGGCTTAAAAGATGCAGCCCTGATGTCTCTCATGATAGCAGGTGGTTAAGTAGAAATTCGCTGCTCGGCTGACCCGGCAGGAACAAATGTATGCCAAAAATGTACGTAGAATGAGATTTTCAGTGAATAGCAGCCAGGCACATTTTAGCAAGTTTTACTTGTAAGTGGGGATGGAAACGCTTTTTAGGCTCAGTACTGGGCTCAAAAGATGCAGCCCTGATGTCTCTCATGATAGCAGGTGGTTAAGTAGAAATTCGCTGCTCGGCTGATCCAGCAGGAGCAAACATAAGCGAAAAATGTACGTAGAATGAGCTTTTCAGTGAAGAGCAGCCAGGCACATTTTAGCAAGTTTTACTTGTAAGTGGCTGTGGAAACGCTTTTCAGGCTCAGTACTGGGCTCAAAACATGCAGCCCTGATGTCTCTCATGATAGCAGGTGGTTAAGTAGAAATTCGCTGCTCGGCTGATCCAGCAGGAGCAAACATATGCTAAAAATGTACGTAGAATGAGATTTTTAGGGAAGAGCAGCCAGGCACATTTTTAGCAAGTTTTACTTGTAAGTGGGGTTGGAAACGCTTTTCAGGCTCAATACTGGGCTCAAAAGATGCAGCCCTGATGTCTCTCATGATAGCAGGTGGTTAAGTAGAAATTCACTGCTCGGCTGACCCGGCAGGAACAAATGTATGCCAAAAATGTACGTAGAATGAGATTTTCAGTGAATAGCAGCCAGGCACATTTTAGCAAGTTTTACTTGTAAGTGGGGATGGAAACGCTTTTTAGGCTCAGTACTGGGCTCAAAAGATGCAGCCCTGATGTCTCTCATGATAGCAGGTGGTTAAGTAGAAATTCGCTGCTCGGCTGACCCTGCAGGAGCAAACGTATGCTAAAAATGTTCGTAGAATGAGATTTTCAGTGAAGAGCAGCCAGGCACATTTTAGCAAGTTTTACTTGTAAGTGGGGTTGGAAACGCTTTTCAGGCTCAATACTGGGCTCAAAAGATGCAGCCCTGATGTCTCTCATGATAGCAGGTGGTTAAGTAGAAATTCGTTGCTCGGCTGACCCAGCAGGAGCAAACGTATGCGAAAAATGTTCTAGAATGAGTTTTTCAGTGAAGAGCAGCCAGGCACATTTTAGCAAGTTTTACTTGTAAGTGGGGATGAAAACACTTTTCAGGCTCAGTACTGGGCTCAAAAGATGCAGCCCTGATGTCTCTCATGATTAGCAGGTGGTTAAGTAGAAATTCGCTGCTCGGCTGACCCAGCAGGAGCAAACGTATGCTAAAAATGTTCGTAGAATGAGATTTTCAGTGAAGAGCAGCCAGGCACATTTAAGCAAGTTTTGCTTGTAAGTGGGGATAGAAACGCTTTTTAGGCTCAGTACTGGGCTCAAAAGATGCAGCCCTGATGTCTCTCATGATAGCAGGTGGTTAAGTAGAAATTCGTTGCTCGGCTGACCCTGCAGGAGCAAACGTATGCGAAAAATGTTCGTAGAATGAGATTTTCAGTGAAGAGCAGCCAGGCACATTTTAGCAAGTTTTACTTGTATTTGGGGTTGGAAACGCTTTTCAGGCTCAGTACTGGGCTCAAAAGATGCAGCCCTGATGTCTCTCATGATAGCAGGTGGTTAAGTAGAAATTCGCTGCTCGGTTGACCCTGCAGGATCAAACGTATGCTAAAAATGTTCGTAGAATGAGCTTTTCAGTGAAGAGCAGCCAGGCACATTTTAGCAAGTTTTACTTGTAAGTGGGGTTGGAAACGCTTTTCAGGCTCAATACTGGGCTCAAAAGATGCAGCCCTGATGTCTCTCATGATAGCAGGTGGTTAAGTAGAAATTCGCTGCTCGGCTGACCCGGCAGGAACAAACGTATGCCAAAAATGTACGTAGAATGAGATTTTCAGTGAATAGCAGCCAGGCACATTTTAGCAAGTTTTACTTGTAAGTGGGGATGGAAACGCTTTTTAGGCTCAGTACTGGGTTCAAAAGATGCAGCCCTGATGTCTCTCATGATAGCAGGTGGTTAAGTAGAAATTCGCTGCTCGGCTGACCCGGCAGGAACAAATTGTTGCCAAAAATGTACGTAGAATGAGATTTTCAGTGAATAGCAGCCAGGCATATTTTAGCAAGTTTTACTTGTAAGTGGGGATGGAAACGCTTTTTAGGCTCAGTACGGGGCTCAAAAGATGCAGCCCTGATGTCTCTCATGATAGCAGGTGGTTAAGTAGAAATTCGCTGCTCGGCTGATCCAGCAGGAGCAAACATAAGCGAAAAATGTACGTAGAATGAGATTTTCAGTGAAGAGCAGCCAGGCACATTTTAGCAAGTTTTACTTGTAAGTGGCTGTGGAAACGCTTTTCAGGCTCAGTACTGGGCTCAAAACATGCAGCCCTGATGTCTCTCATGATAGCAGGTGGTTAAGTAGAAATTCGCTGCTCGGCTGATCCAGCAGGAGCAAACATATGCTAAAACTGTACGTAGAATGAGATTTTCAGGGAAGAGCAGCCAGGCACATTTTTAGCAAGTTTTACTTGTAAGTGGGGTTGGAAACGCTTTTCAGGCTCAATACTGGGCTCAAAAGATGCAGCCCTGATGTCTCTCATGATAGCAGGTGGTTAAGTAGAAATTCGCTGCTCGGCTGACCCGGCAGGAACAAATGTATGCCAAAAATGTACGTAGAATGAGATTTTCAGTGAATAGCATCCAGGCACATTTTAGCAAGTTTTACTTGTAAGTGGGGATGGAAACGCTTTTTAGGCTCAGTACTGGGCTCAAAAGATGCAGCCCTGATGTCTCTCATGATAGCAGGTGGTTAAGTAGAAATTCGCTGCTCGGCTGACCCTGCAGGAGCAAACGTATGCTAAAAATGTTCGTAGAATGAGATTTTCAGTGAAGAGCAGCCAGGCACATTTTAGCAAGTTTTACTTGTAAGTGGGGTTGGAAACGCTTTTCAGGCTCAATACTGGGCTCAAAAGCTGCAGCCCTGATGTCTCTCATGATAGCAGGTGGTTAAGTAGAAATTTGCTGCTCCGCTGACCCGGCAGGAACAAATGTATGCCAAAAATGTTCGTAGAATGAGATTTTCAGTGAAGAGCAGCCAGGCACATTTTAACAAGTTTTACTTGTAAGTGGGGTTGGAAACGCTTTTCAGGCTCAGTACTGGGCTCAAAACATGCAGCCCCTGATGTCTCTCATGATAGCAGATGGTTAAGTAGAAATTCGTTGCTCGGCTGACCCAGCAGGAGCAAACGTATGCGAAAAATGTTCTAGAATGAGTTTTTCAGTGAAGAGCAGCCAGGCACATTTGAGCAAGTTTTACTTGTAAGTGGGGTTGGAAACGCTTTTCAGGCTCAATAAAGGGCTCAAAAGATGCAGCCCTGATGTCTCTCATGTTAGCAGGTGGTTAAGTAGAAATTCGCTGCTCGGCTGACCCGGCAGGAACAAATGTATGCCAAAAATGTACGTGGAATGAGATTTTCAGTGAATAGCAGCCAGGCACATTTTAGCAAGTTTTACTTGTAAGTGGGGATGGAAACGCTTTTTAGGCTCAGTACTGGGCTCAAAAGATGCAGCCCTGATGTCTCTCATGATAGCAGGTGGTTAAGTAGAAATTCGCTGCTCGGCTGACCCTGCAGGAGCAAACGTATGCTAAAAATGTTCGTAGAATGAGATTTTCAGTGAAGAGCAGCCAGGCACATTTTAGCAAGTTTTACTTGTAAGTGGGGTTGGAAACGCTTTTCAGGCTCAATACTGGGCTCAAAAGATGCAGCCCTGATGTCTCTCATGATAGCAGGTGGTTAAGTAGAAATTCGCTGCTCGGCTGACCCGGCAGGAACAAATGTATGCCAAAAATGTACGTAGAATGAGATTTTCAGTGAATAGCAGCCAGGCACATTTTAGCAAGTTTTACTTGTAAGTGGGTATGGAAACGCTTTTTAGGCTCAGTACTGGGCTCAAAAGATGCAGCCCCTGATGTCTCTCATGATAGCAGGTGGTTAAGTAGAAATTCGTTGCTCGGCTGACCCAGCAGGAGCAAACGTATGCGAAAAATGTTCTAGAATGAGTTTTTCAGTGAAGAGCAGCCAGGCACATTTTAGCAAGTTTTACTTGTAAGTGGGGATGGAAACGCTTTTCAGGCTCAGTACTGAGCTCAAAAGATGCAGCCCTGATGTCTCTCATGATAGCAGTTGGTTAAGTAGAAATTCGCTGCTCGGCTGATCCAGCAGGAGCAAACATAAGCGAAAAATGTACGTAGAATGAGCTTTTCAGTGAAGAGCAGCCAGGCACATTTTAGCAAGTTTTACTTGTAAGTGGCTGTGGAAACGCTTTTCAGGCTCAGTACTGGGCTCAAAACATGCAGCCCTGATGTCTCTCATGATAGCAGGTGGTTAAGTAGAAATTCGCTGCTCGGCTGATCCAGCAGGAGCAAACATATGCTAAAAATGTACGTAGAATGAGATTTTCAGGGAAGAGCAGCCAGGCACATTTTTAGCAAGTTTTACTTGTAAGTGGGGTTGGAAACGCTTTTCAGGCTCAATACTGGGCTCAAAAGATGCAGCCCTGATGTCTCTCATGATAGCAGGTGGTTAAGTAGAAATTCGCTGCTCGGCTGACCCGGCAGGAACAAATGTATGCCAAAAATGTACGTAGAATGAGATTTTCAGTGAATAGCAGCCAGGCACATTTTAGCAAGTTTTACTTGTAAGTGGGGATGGAAACGCTTTTTAGGCTCAGTATTGGGCTCAAAAGATGCAGCCCTGATGTCTCTCATGATAGCAGGTGGTTAAGAGGAAATTCGCTGCTCGGCTGACCCTGCAGGAGCAAACGTATGCTAAAAATGTTCGTAGAATGAGATTTTCAGTGAAGAGCAGCCAGGCACATTTTAGCAAGTTTTACTTTGTAAGTGGGGTTGGAAATGCTTTTCAGGCTCAATACTGGGCTTAAAAGATGCAGCCCTGATGTCTCTCATGATAGCAGGTGGTTAAGTAGAAATTCGCTGCTCGGCTGACCCGGCAGGAACAAATGTATGCCAAAAATGTACGTAGAATGAGATTTTCAGTGAATAGGAGCCAGGCACATTTTAGCAAGTTTTACTTGTAAGTGGGGATGGAAACGCTTTTTAGGCTCAGTACTGGGCTCAAAAGATGCAGCCCTGATGTCTCTCATGATAGCAGGTGGTTAAGTAGAAATTCGCTGCTCGGCTGATCCAGCAGGAGCAAACATAAGCGAAAAATGTACGTAGAATGAGCTTTTCAGTGAAGAGCAGCCAGGCACATTTTAGCAAGTTTTACTTGTAAGTGGCTGTGGAAACGGTTTTCAGGCTCAGTACTGGGCTCAAAACATGCAGCCCTGATGTCTCTCATGATAGCAGATGGTTAAGTAGAAATTCGCTGCTCGGCTGATCCAGCAGGAGCAAACATATGCTAAAAATGTACGTAGAATGAGATTTTCAGGGAAGAGCAGCCAGGCACATTTTTAGCAAGTTTTACTTGTAAGTGGGGTTGGAAACGCTTTTCAGGCTCAATACTGGGCTCAAAAGATGCAGCCCTGATGTCTCTCATGATAGCAGGTGGTTAAGTAGAAATTCGCTGTTCGGCTGACCCGGCAGGAACAAATGTATGCCAAAAATGTACGTAGAATGAGATTTTCAGTGAATAGCAGCCAGGCACATTTTAGCAAGTTTTACTTGTAAGTGGGGATGGAAACGCTTTTTAGGCTCAGTACTGGGCTCAAAAGATGCAGCCCTGATGTCTCTCATGATAGCAGGTGGTTAAGTAGAAATTCGCTGCTTGGCTGACCCTGCAGGAGCAAACGTATGCTAAAAATGTTCGTAGAATGAGATTTTCAGTGAAGAGCAGCCAGGCACATTTTAGCAAGTTTTACTTGTAAGTGGGGTTGGAAACGCTTTTCAGGCTCAATACTGGGCTCAAAAGATGCAGCCCTGATGTCTATCATGATAGCAGGTGGTTAAGTAGAAATTCGCTGCTCGGCTGACCCGGCAGGAACAAATGTATGCCAAAAATGTTCGTAGAATGAGATTTTCAGTGAAGAGCAGCCAGGCACATTTTAAAAAGTTTTACTTGTAAGTGGGGTTGGAAACGCTTTTCAGGCTCAGTACTGGGCTCAAAACATGCAGCCCCTGATGTCTCTCATGATAGCAGGTGGTTAAGTAGAAATTCGTTGCTCGGCTGACCCAGCAGGAGCAAACGTATGCGAAAAATGTTCTAGAATGAGTTTTTCAGTGAAGAGCAGCCAGGCACATTTTAGCAAGTTTTACTTGTAAGTGGGGATAGAAACGCTTTTCAGGCTCAGTACTGGGCTCAAAAGATGCAGCCCTGATGTCTCTCATGATTAGCAGGTGGTTAAGTAGAAATTCGCTGCTCGGCTGACCCAGCAGGAGCAAACGTATGCTAAAAATGTTCGTAGAATGAGATTTTCAGTGAAGAGCAGCCAGGCACATTTTAGCAAGTTTTGCTTGTAAGTTTGGATAGAAACGCTTTTTAGGCTCAGTACTGGGCTCAAAAGATGCAGCCCTGATGTCTCTCATGATAGCAGGTGGTTAAGTAGAAATTCGCTGCTCGGCTGACCCTGCAGGAGCAAACATATGCTGAAAATGTTCGTAGAATGAGATTTTCAGTGAAGAGCAGCCAGGCACCTTTTAGCAAGTTTTACTTGTATGTGGGGTTGGAAACGCTTTTCAGGCTCAGTACTGGGCTCAAAAGAGGCAGCCCTGATGTCTCTCATGATAGCAGGTGGTTAAGTAGAAATTTGCTGCTCGGTTGACCCTGCAGGATCAAACGTATGCTAAAAATGTTCGTAGAATGAGCTTTTCAGTGAAGAGCAGCCAGGCACATTTTAGCAAGTTTTACTTGTACGTGGAGTTGGAAAACGCTTTTCAGGCTCAGTACTGGGCTCAAAACATGCAGCCCTGATGTCTCTCATGATAGCAGGTGGTTAAGTAGAAATTAGCTGCTCGGCTGACCCAGCAGGACCAAACGTATGCTAAAAATGTTTGTAGAATGAGATTTTCTGTGAAGAGCAGCCTGGCACATTTTAGCAAGTTTTACTTGTAAGTGGGGTTGGAAACGCTTTTCAGGCTCAATACTGGGCTCAAAAGATGCAGCCCTGATGTCTCTCATGATAGCAGGTGGTTAAGTAGAAATTCGCTGCTCGGCTGACCCTGCAGGAGCAAACGTATGCTAAAAATGTTCGTAGAATGAGATTTTCAGTGAAGAGCAGCCAGGCACATTTTAGCAAGTTTTACTTGTAAGTGGGGTTGGAAACGCTTTTCAGGCTCAATACTGGTCTCAAAAGATGCAGCCCTGATGTCTCTCATGATAGCAGGTGGATAAGTAGAAATTCGTTGCTCGGCTGACCCAGCAGGAGCAAACGTATGCGAAAAATGTTCTAGAATGAGTTTTTCAGTGAAGAGCAGCCAGGCACATTTTAGCAAGTTTTACTTGTAAGTGGGGATGGAAACGCTTTTCAGGCTCAGTACTGGGCTCAAAAGATGCAGCCCTGATGTCTCTCATGATTAGCAGGTGGTTAAGTAGAAATTCGCTGCTCGGCTGACCCAGCAGGAGCAAACGTATGCTAAAAATGTTCGTAGAATGAGATTTTCAGTGAAGAGCAGCCAGGCACATTTTAGCAAGTTTTGCTTGTAAGTTTGGATAGAAACGCTTTTTAGGCTCAGTACTGGGCTCAAAAGATGCAGCCCTGATGTCTCTCATGATAGCAGGTGGTTAAGTAGAAATTCGCTGCTCGGCTGACCCTGCAGGAGCAAACGTATGCTAAAAATGTTCGTAGAATGAGATTTTCAGTGAAGAGCAGCCAGGCACCTTTTAGCAAGTTTTACTTGTATGTGGGGTTGGAAACGCTTTTCAGGCTCAGTACTGGGCTCAAAAGATGCAGCCCTGATGTCTCTCATGATAGCAGGTGGTTAAGTAGAAATTCGCTGCTCGGTTGACCCTGCAGGATCAAACGTATGCTAAAAATGTTCATAGAATGAGCTTTTCAGGGAAGAGCAGCCAGGCACATTTTAGCAAGTTTTACTTGTACGTGGAGTTGGAAACGCTTTTCAGGCTCAGTACTGGGCTCAAAACATGCAGCCCTGATGTCTCTCATGATAGCAGGTGGTTAAGTAGAAATTCGCTGCTCGGCTGACCCAGCAGGACCAAACGTATGCTATGCCGGATCTCCAACTGACCCCTGCCCTCACCACGTCTTCAACAAGGCCGACGCTGTCATCGCACCCCACCTGCGGGACATCATCAACACTTCCTTCGACACCGCCACCTTCCCTGAGAGCTGGAAGCACGCCGAACTCAGCGCTCTTCTCAAGAAACCCACAGCAGACCCCACCGACCTCAAGAACTACCGCCCCATCTCGCTCCTCCCGTTCCCGGCCAAAGTCATCGAGAAGACCGTCAACAAACAGCTGGCAACCTTCCTCGAGACGAACGGATCCCTCGACCCCTCACAGTCGGGCTTCCGGGCGAACCACAGCACCGAGACCGCCCTCATCGCTGCCACCGATGACATACGAACTCTGATGGACAACGGAGAAACAGCGGCCCTCATCCTCCTAGACCTCTCCGCGGCGTTCGACACGGTCTGCCACCGCACACTAGCACAGCGCCTTGGCAACATCGGAATCCAGGACAAGGCACTAGAATGGATCATCTCCTTCCTCGACGGAAGAACACAGAGAGTCCGCCTACCACCGTACAAGTCAGAGGCCACCGAAGTCATCTGCGGCGTCCCTCAAGGATCCTCACTGAGCCCCACCCTCTTCAACGTCTACATGAGCCCCCTTGCGGCCATCGTACGCCATCACAACCTCAACATAATCTCCTACGCCGACGACACCCAGCTGATCCTCTCCCTGACCAACAACCCCGCCACCGCCAGAGCCAACCTGCACGAAGGGATGAGAGAGGTAGCCGAATGGATGACGACCAGCCGCCTGAAACTGAACTCGGACAAGACGGAGGTCCTCATCCTGGGCGCCTCGCCCTCCGCCTGGGACGACTCCTGGTGGCCCTCCGCCCTGGGCACCGCACCCAAACCAACGGACCACGCACGTAACCTGGGCTTCATCATGGACTCCTCCCTCTCCATGACCAGACAAGTAAACGCCGTCTCCTCGTCTTGCTTCAACATCCTGCGCATGCTACGCAAGATCTTCCGGTGGATCCCCACCGACACAAGGAAGACGGTCACCCAGGCCCTCGTCACCAGCCGACTGGACTACGGCAACGCCCTCTACGCCGGAACCACTGCCAAGCTCCAGAAGAGAATTCAGCGGATTCAGAACGCCTCGGCCAGGCTCATCCTCGACATCCCCCGACGCAGCCACATCTCCGGACACCTGAGAGATCTGCATTGGCTCCCGGTCAACAAGAGAATCACCTTCCGTCTCCTCACCCACGCACACAAAGCCCTACACGACCAAGGCCCGAGCTACCTCAACAACCGGATCAACTTCTACACTCCTAAACGCCTCCTCAGATCAACCAGCCACGCCCTCGCCGCCGTCCCCCGCATCCGAAGAACGACAACAGGAGGAAGATCCTTCTCCTACCTGGCCGCCAAGACCTGGAACTCACTCCCGACCGACCTACGCCTGACCCAAGACCACCTCTCCTTCAGGAAGAAGCTCAAGACCTGGCTGTTCGAGCAGTAACGGCACCCCCCCCCCACCCAGCGCCTTGAGACCCTACGGGTGAGTAGTGCGCTCTACAAATGTCATGATTGATTGATTGATTGATTGAAAAATGTTCGTAGAATGAGATTTTCAGTGAAGAGCAGCCTGGCACATTTTAGCAAGTTTTACTTGTAAGTGGGGTTGGAAATGCTTTTCAGGCTCAATACTGGGCTCAAAAGATGCAGCCCTGATGTCTCTCATGATAGCAGGTGGTTAAGCAGAAATTCGCTGCTCGGCTGACCCTGCAGGAGCAAACGTATGCTAAAAATGTTCGTAGAATGAGATTTTCAGTGAAGAGCAGCCAGGCACATTTTAGCAAGTTTTACTTGTAAGTGGGGTTGGAAACGCTTTTCAGGCTCAATACTGGGCTCAAAAGATGCAGCCCTGATGTCTCTCATGATAGCAGGTGGTTAAGTAGAAATTCGCTGCTCACAAATGTATGCCAAAAATGTACGTAGAATGAGATTTTCAGTGAATAGCAGCCAGGCACATTTTAGCAAGTTTTACTTGTAAGTGGGGTTGGAAACGCTTTTCAGGCTCAATACTGGGCTCAAAAGATGCAGCCCTGATGTCTTTCATGATAGCAGGTGGTTAAGTAGAAATTCGCTGCTCGGCTGACCCAGCAGGAGCAAACGTATGCTAAAAATGTTCGTAGAATGAGATTTTCAGTGAAGAGCAGCCAGGCACATTTTAGCAAGTTTTGCTTGAAAGTTTGGATAGAAACGCTTTTTAGGCTCAGTACTGGGCTCAAAAGATGCAGCCCTGATGTCTCTCATGATAGCAGGTGGTTAAGTAGAAATTCGCTGCTCGGCTGACCCTGCAGGAGCAAACGTATGCTAAAAATGTTCGTAGAATGAGATTTTCAGTGAAGAGCAGCCAGGCACCTTTTAGCAAGTTTTACTTGTATGTGGGGTTGGAAACGCTTTTCAGGCTCAGTACTGGGCTCAAAAGATGCAGTCCTGACGTCTCTCATGATAGCAGGTGGTTAAGTAGAAATTCGCTGCTCGGTTGACCCTGCAGGATCAAACGTATGCTAAAAATGTTCATAGAATGAGCTTTTCAGTGAAGAGCAGCCAGGCACATTTTAGCAAGTTTTACTTGTACGTGGAGTTGGAAACGCTTTTCAGGCTCAGTACTGGGCTCAAAACATGCAGCCCTGATGTCTCTCATGATAGCAGGTGGTTAAGTAGAAATTCCCTGCTCGGCTGACCCAGCAGGACCAAACGTATGCTAAAAATGTTCGTAGAATGAGATTTTCAGTGAAGAGCAGCCTGGCACATTTTAGCAAGTTTTACTTGTAAGTGGGGTTGGAAACGCTTTTCAGGCTCAATACTGGGCTCAAAAGATGCAGCCCTGATGTCTCTCATGATAGCAGGTGGTTAAGCAGAAATTCGCTGCTCGGCTGACCCTGCAGGAGCAAACGTATGCTAAAAATGTTCGTAGAATGAGATTTTCAGTGAAGAGCAGCCAGGCACATTTGAGCAAGTTTTACTTGTAAGTGGGGTTGGAAACGCTTTTCAGGCTCAATACTGGGCTCAAAAGATGCAGCCCTGATGTCTCTCATGATAGCAGGTGGTTAAGTAGAAATTCGCTGCTCACAAATGTATGCCAAAAATGTACGTAGAATGAGATTTTCAGTGAATAGCAGCCAGGCACATTTTAGCAAGTTTTACTTGTAAGTGGGGTTGGAAACGCTTTTCAGGCTCAATACTGGGCTCAAAAGATGCAGCCCTGATGTCTCTCATGATAGCAGGTGGTTAAGTAGAATTTCGCTGCTCGGCTGACCCGGCAGGAACAAATGTATGCCAAAAATGTACGTAGAATGAGATTTTCAGTGAAGAGCAGCCAGGCACATTTTAGCAAGTTTTACTTTGTAAGTGGGGTTGGAAACGCTTTTCAGGCTCAATACTGGGCTTAAAAGATGCAGCCCTGATGTCTCTCATGATAGCAGGTGGTTAAGTAGAAATTCGCTGCTCGGCTGACCCGGCAGGAACAAATGTATGCCAAAAATGTACGTAGAATGAGATTTTTAGTGAATAGGAGCCAGGCACATTTTAGCAAGTTTTACTTGTAAGTGGGGATGGAAACGCTTTTTAGGCTCAGTACTGGGCTCAAAAGATGCAGCCCTGATGTCTCTCATGATAGCAGGTGGTTAAGTAGAAATTCGCTGCTCGGCTGATCCAGCAGGAGCAAACATAAGCGAAAAATGTACGTAGAATGAGCTTTTCAGTGAAGAGCAGCCAGGCACATTTTAGCAAGTTTTACTTGTAAGTGGCTGTGGAAACGGTTTTCAGGCTCAGTACTGGGCTCAAAACATGCAGCCCTGATGTCTCTCATGATAGCAGATGGTTAAGTAGAAATTCGCTGCTCCGCTGATCCAGCAGGAGCAAACATATGCTAAAAATGTACGTAGAATGAGATTTTCAGGGAAGAGCAGCCAGGCACATTTTTAGCAAGTTTTACTTGTAAGTGGGGTTGGAAACGCTTTTCAGGCTCAATACTGGGCTCAAAAGATGCAGCCCTGATGTCTCTCATGATAGCAGGTGGTTAAGTAGAAATTCGCTGCTCGGCTGACCCGGCAGGAACAAATGTATGCCAAAAATGTACGTAGAATGAGATTTTCAGTGAATAGCAGCCAGGCACATTTTAGCAAGTTTTACTTGTAAGTGGGGATGGAAACGCTTTTCAGGCTCAATACTGGGCTCAAAAGATGCAGCCCTGATGTCTATCATGATAGCAGGTGGTTAAGTAGAAATTCGCTGCTCGGCTGACCCGGCAGGAACAAATGTATGCCAAAAATGTTCGTAGAATGAGATTTTCAGTGAAGAGCAGCCAGGCACATTTTAACAAGTTTTACTTGTAAGTGGGGTTGGAAACGCTTTTCAGGCTCAGTACTGGGCTCAAAACATGCAGCCCCTGATGTCTCTCATGATAGCAGGTGGTTAAGTAGAAATTCGTTGCTCGGCTGACCCAGCAGGAGCAAACGTATGCGAAAAATGTTCTAGAATGAGTTTTTCAGTGAAGAGCAGCCAGGCACATTTTAGCAAGTTTTACTTGTAAGTGGGGATGGAAACGCTTTTCAGGCTCAGTACTGGGCTCAAAAGATGCAGTCCTGATGTCTCTCATGATTAGCAGGTGGTTAAGTAGAAATTCGCTGCTCGGCTGACCCAGCAGGAGCAAACGTATGCTAAAAATGTTCGTAGAATGAGATTTTCAGTGAAGAGCAGCCAGGCACATTTTAGCAAGTTTTGCTTGTAAGTTTGGATAGAAACGCTTTTTAGGCTCAGTACTGGGCTCAAAAGATGCAGCCCTGATGTCTCTCATGATAGCAGGTGGTTAAGTAGAAATTCGCTGCTCGGCTGACCCTGCAGGAGCAAACGTATGCTGAAAATGTTCGTAGAATGAGATTTTCAGTGAAGAGCAGCCAGGCACCTTTTAGCAAGTTTTACTTGTATGTGGGGTTGGAAACGCTTTTCAGGCTCAGTACTGGGCTCAAAAGATGCAGCCCTGATGTCTCTCATGATAGCAGGTGGTTAAGTAGAAATTCGCTGCTCGGTTGACCCTGCAGGATCAAACGTATGCTAAAAATGTTCGTAGAATGAGCTTTTCAGTGAAGAGCAGCCAGGCACATTTTAGCAAGTTTTACTTGTACGTGGAGTTGGAAACGCTTTTCAGGCTCAGTACTGGGCTCAAAACATGCAGCCCTGATGTCTCTCATGATAGCAGGTGGTTAAGTAGAAATTCGCTGCTCGGCTGACCCAGCAGGACCAAACGTATGCTAAAAATGTTCGTAGAATGAGATTTTCAGTGAAGAGCAGCCAGGCACATTTTAGCAAGTTTTACTTGTAAGTGGGGTTGGAAACGCTTTTCAGGCTCAATACTGGGCTCAAAAGATGCAGCCCTGATGTCTCTCATGATAGCAGGTGGATAAGTAGAAATTCGTTGCTCGGCTGACCCAGCAGGAGCAAACGTATGCGAAAAATGTTCTAGAATGAGTTTTTCAGTGAAGAGCAGCCAGGCACATTTTAGCAAGTTTTACTTGTAAGTGGGGATGGAAACGCTTTTCAGGCTCAGTACTGGGCTCAAAAGATGCAGCCCTGATGTCTCTCATGATTAGCAGGTGGTTAAGTAGAAATTCGCTGCTCGGCTGACCCAGCAGGAGCAAACGTATGCTAAAAATGTTCGTAGAATGAGATTTTCAGTGAAGAGCAGCCAGGCACATTTTAGCAAGTTTTGCTTGTAAGTTTGGATAGAAACGCTTTTTAGGCTCAGTACTGGGCTCAAAAGATGCAGCCCTGATGTCTCTCATGATAGCAGGTGGTTAAGTAGAAATTCGCTGCTCGGCTGACCCTGCAGGAGCAAACGTATGCTAAAAATGTTCGTAGAATGAGATTTTCAGTGAAGAGCAGCCAGGCACCTTTTAGCAAGTTTTACTTGTATGTGGGGTTGGAAACGCTTTTCAGGCTCAGTACTGGGCTCAAAAGATGCAGCCCTGATATCTCTCATGATAGCAGGTGGTTAAGTAGAAATTCGCTGCTCGGCTGACCCAGCAGGACCAAACGTATGCTAAAAATGTTCGTAGAATGAGATTTTCAGTGAAGAGCAGCCTGGCACATTTTAGCAAGTTTTACTTGTAAGTGGGGTTGGAAACGCTTTTCAGGCTCAATACTGGGCTCAAAAGATGCAGCCCTGATGTCTCTCATGATAGCAGGTGGTTAAGCAGAAATTTGCTGCTCGGCTGACCCTGCAGGAGCAAACGTATGCTAAAAATGTTCGTAGAATGAGATTTTCAGTGAAGAGCAGCCAGGCACATTTTAGCAAGTTTTACTTGTAAGTGGGGTTGGAAATGCTTTTCAGGCTCAATACTGGGCTCAAAAGATGCAGCCCTGATGTCTCTCATGATAGCAGGTGGTTAAGTAGAAATTCGCTGCTCACAAATGTATGCCAAAAATGTACGTAGAATGAGATTTTCAGTGAATAGCAGCCAGGCACATTTTAGCAAGTTTTACTTGTAAGTGGGGTTGGAAACGCTTTTCAGGCTCAATACTGGGCTCAAAAGATGCAGCCCTGATGTCTCTCATGATAGCAGGTGGTTAAGTAGAAATTCGCTGCTCGGCTGACCCAGCAGGAGCAAACGTATGCTAAAAATGTTCGTAGAATGAGATTTTCAGTGAAGAGCAGCCAGGCACATTTTAGCAAGTTTTGCTTGTAAGTTTGGATAGAAACGCTTTTTAGGCTCAGTACTGGGCTCAAAAGATGCAGCCCTGATGTCTCTCATGATAGCAGGTGGTTAAGTAGAAATTCGCTGCTCGGCTGACCCTGCAGGAGCAAACGTATGCTAAAAATGTTCGTAGAATGAGATTTTCAGTGAAGAGCAGCCAGGCACCTTTTAGCAAGTTTTACTTGTATGTGGGGTTGGAAACGCTTTTCAGGCTCAGTACTGGGCTCAAAAGATGCAGCCCTGATGTCTCTCATGATAGCAGGTGGTTAAGTAGAAATTCGCTGCTCGGTTGACCCTGCAGGATCAAACGTATGCTAAAAATGTTCGTAGAATGAGATTTTCAGTGAAGAGCAGCCTGGCACATTTTAGCAAGTTTTACTTGTAAGTGGGGTTGGAAACACTTTTCAGGCTCAATACTGGGCTCAAAAGATGCAGCCCTGATGTCTCTCATGATAGCAGGTGGTTAAGCAGAAATTCGCTGCTCGGCTGACCCTGCAGGAGCAAACGTATGCTAAAAATGTTCGTAGAATGAGATTTTCAGTGAAGAGCAGCCAGGCACATTTTAGCAAGTTTTACTTGTAAGTGGGGTTGGAAACGCTTTTCAGGCTCAATACTGGGCTCAAAAGATGCAGCCCTGATGTCACTCATGATAGCAGGTGGTTAAGTAGAAATTCGCTGCTCACAAATGTATGCCAAAAATGTACGTAGAATGAGATTTTCAGTGAATAGCAGCCAGGCACATTTTAGCAAGTTTTACTTGTAAGTGGGGTTGGAAACGCTTTTCAGGCTCAATACTGGGCTCAAAAGATGCAGCCCTGATGTCTCTCATGATAGCAGGTGGTTAAGTAGAAATTCGCTGCTGGGCTGACCCTGCAGGAGCAAACGTATGCGAAAAATGTTCGTAGAATGAGATTTTCAGTGAAGAGCAGCCAGGCACATTTTAGCAAGTTTTACTTGTACGTGGAGTTGGAAACGCTTTTCAGGCTCAGTACTGGGCTCAAAACATGCAGCCCTGATGTCTCTCATGATAGCAGGTGGTTAAGTAGAAATTCGCTGCTCGGCTGACCCAGCAGGACCAAACGTATGCTAAAAATGTTCGTAGAATGAGATTTTCAGTGAAGAGCAGCCAGGCACATTTTAGCAAGTTTTACTTGTAAGTGGGGTTGGAAACGCTTTTCAGGCTCAGTACTGGCTCAAAACATGCAGCCCTGATGTCTCTCATGATAGGAGGTGATAAAGTAGAAATTCGCTGCTCGGCTGACCCTGCAGGAGCAAACGTATGTGAAAAATGTTCGTAGAATGAGATTTTCAGTTAAGAGCAGCCAGGCACATTTTAGCAAGTTTTACTTGTAAGTGGGGATGGAAATGCTTTTCAGGCTCAGTACTGGGCTCAAAACATGCAGCCCTGATGTCTCTCATGATAGCAGGTGGTTAAGTAGAAATTCGATGCTCGGCTGACCCTGCAGGAGCAAACGTATGTGAAAAATGTTCGTAGAATGAGATTTTCAGTGAAGAGCAGCCAGGCACATTTTAGCAAGTTTTACTTGTAAGTGGGGATGGAAATGCTTTTCAGGCTCAGTACTGGGCTCAAAACATGCAGCCCTGATGTCTCTCATGATAGCAGGTGGTTAAGTAAAAATTCGCTGCTCGGCTGATCCAGCAGGAGCAAACATATGCTAAAAATGTACGTAGAATGAGATTTTCAGGGAAGAGCAGCCAGGCACATTTTTAGCAAGTTTTACTTGTAAGTGGGGTTGGAAACGCTTTTCAGGCTCAATACTGGGCTCAAAAGATGCAGCCCTGATGTCTCTCATGATAGCAGGTGGTTAAGTAGAAATTCGCTGCTCGGCTGACCCGGCAGGAACAAATGTATGCCAAAAATGTACTTAGAATGAGATTTTCAGTGAATAGCAGCCAGGCACATTTTAGCAAGTTTTACTTGTAAGTGGGGATGGAAACGCTTTTTAGGCTCAGTACTGGGCTCAAAAGATGCAGCCCTGATGTCTCTCGTGATAGCAGGTGATTAAGTAGAAATTCGCTGCTCGGCTGACCCAGCAGGACCAAACGTATGCTAAAAATGTTCGTAGAATGAGATTTTCAGTGAAGAGCAGCCTGGCACATTTTAGCAAGTTTTACTTGTAAGTGGGGTTGGAAACGCTTTTCAGGCTCAATACTGGGCTCAAAAGATGCAGCCCTGATGTCTCTCATGATAGCAGGTGGTTAAGTAGAAATTCGCTGCTCGGCTGACCCTGCAGGAGCAAACGTATGCTAAAAATGTTCGTAGAATGAGATTTTCAGTGAAGAGCAGCCAGGCACATTTTAGCAAGTTTTACTTGTAAGTGGGGTTGGAAACGCTTTTCAGGCTCAATACTGGGCTCAAAACATGCAGCCCTGATGTCTCTCATGATAGCAGGTGGTTAAGTAGAAATTCGCTGCTCGGCTGACCCAGCAGGACCAAACGTATGCTAAAAATGTTCGTAGAATGAGATTTTCAGTGAAGAGCAGCCAGGCACATTTTAGCAAGTTTTACTTGTAAGTGGGGTTGGAAACGCTTTTCAGGCTCAGTACTGGCTCAAAACATGCAGCCCTGATGTCTCTCATGATAGGAGGTGGTAAAGTAGAAATTCGCTGCTCGGCTGACCCTGCAGGAGCAAACGTATGCTAAAAATGTTCGTAGAATGAGATTTTCAGTAAAGAGCAGCCAGGCACATTTTAGCAAGTTTTACTTGTAAGTGGGGGTTGGAAACGCTTTTCAGGCTCAGTACTGGGCTCAAAAGATGCAGCCCTGATGTCGTTCATGATAGCAGGTGGTTAAGTAGAAATTCGCTGCTCGGCTGACCCTGCAGGAGCAAACGTATGCGAAAAATGTTCGTAGAATGAGATTTTCAGTGAAGAGCAGCCAGGCACATTTTAGCAAGTTTTACTTGTAAGTGGGGATGGAAATGCTTTTCAGGCTCAGTACTGGGCTCAAAACATGCAGCCCTGATGTCTCTCATGATAGCAGGTGGTTAAGTAAAAATTCG
The DNA here is from genome assembly GCF_964261635.1 of Lissotriton helveticus. NCBI lineage: Eukaryota > Metazoa > Chordata > Amphibia > Caudata > Salamandridae > Lissotriton > Lissotriton helveticus. Next base: position 1,350,927,693 of record NC_136061.1, on the reverse strand, counting down.
CTGCTCGGCTGATCCAGCAGGAGGAAACATATGCTAAAAATGTACGTAGAATGAGATTTTCAGGGAAGAGCAGCCAGGCACATTTTTAGCAAGTTTTACTTGTAAGTGGGGTTGGAAACGCTTTTCAGGCTCAATACTGGGCTCAAAAGATGCAGCCCTGATGTCTCTCATGATAGCAGGTGGTTAAGTAGAAATTCGCTGCTCGGCTGACCCGGCAGGAACAAATGTATGCCAAAAATGTACGTAGAATGAGATTTTCAGTGAATAGCAGCCAGGCACATTTTAGCAAGTTTTACTTGTAAGTGGGGATGGAAACGCTTTTTAGGCTCAGTACTGGGCTCAAAAGATGCAGCCCTGATGTCTCTCGTGATAGCAGGTGGTTAAGTAGAAATTCGCTGCTCGGCTGACCCTGCAGGAGCAAACGTATGCTAAAAATGTTCGTAGAATGAGATTTTCAGTGAAGAGCAGCCAGGCACATTTTAGCAAGTTTTACTTGTAAGTGGGGTTGGAAACGCTTTTCAGGCTCAATACTGGGCTTAAAAGATGCAGCCCTGATGTCTCTCATGATAGCAGGTGGTTAAGTAGAAATTCGTTGCTCGGCTGACCCAGCAGGAGCAAACGTATGCGAAAAATGTTCTAGAATGAGTTTTTCAGTGAAGAGCAGCCAGGCACATTTTAGCAAGTTTTACTTGTAAGTGGGGATGGAAACGCTTTTCAGGCTCAGTACTGGGCTCAAAGGATGCAGCCCTGATGTCTCTCATGATTAGCAGGTGGTTAAGTAGAAATTCGCTGCTCGGCTGACCCAGCAGGAGCAAACGTATGCTAAAAATGTTCGTAGAATGAGATTTTCAGTGAAGAGCAGCCAGGCACATTTTAGCAAGTTTTACTTGTAAGTGGGGTTGGAAACGCTTTTCAGGCTCAATACTGGGTTTTAAAAGATGCAGCCCTGATGTCTCTCATGATAGCAGGTGGTTAAGTAGAAATTCGCTTCTCAGCTGACCCGGCAGGAACAAATGTATGCCAAAAATGTACGTAGAATGAGATTTTCAGTGAATAGCAGCCAGGCACATTTTAGCAAGTTTTACTTGTAAGTGGGGATGGAAACACTTTTTAGGCTCAGTACTGGGCTCAAAAGATGCAGCCCTGATGTCTCTCATGATAGCAGGTGGTTAAGTAGAAATTCGCTGCTCGGCTGATCCAGCAGGAGCAAACATAAGCGAAAAATGTACGTAGAATGAGCTTTTCAGTGAAGAGCAGCCAGGCACATTTTAGCAAGTTTTACTTGTAAGTGGCTGTGGAAACGCTTTTCAGGCTCAGTACTGGGCTCAAAACATGCAGCCCTGATGTCTCTCATGATAGCAGGTGGTTAAGTAGAAATTCGCTGCTCGGCTGATCCAGCAGGAGCAAACATATGCTAAAAATGTACGTAGAATGAGATTTTCAGGGAAGAGCAGCCAGGCACATTTTTAGCAAGTTTTACTTGTAAGTGGGGTTGGAAACGCTTTTCAGGCTCAATACTGGGCTCAAAAGATGCAGCCCTGATGTCTCTCATGATAGCAGGTGGTTAAGTAGAAATTCGCTGCTCGGCTGACCCGGCAGGAACAAATGTATGCCAAAAATGTACGTAGAATGAGATTTTCAGTGAATAGCAGCCAGGCACATTTTAGCAAGTTTTACTTGTAAGTGGGGATGGAAACGCTTTTTAGGCTCAGTACTGGGCTCAAAAGATGCAGCCCTGATGTCTCTCATGATAGCAGGTGGTTAAGTAGAAATTCGCTGCTCGGCTGACCCTGCAGGAGCAAACGTATGCTAAAAATGTTCGTAGAATGAGATTTTCAGTGAAGAACAGCCAGGCACATTTTAGCAAGTTTTACTTGTAAGTGGGGTTGGAAACGCTTTTCAGGCTCAATACTGGGCTCAAAAGCTGCAGCCCTGATGTCTCTCATGATAGCAGGTGGTTAAGTAAAAATTTGCTGCTCGGCTGACCCGGCAGGAACAAATGTATGCCAAAAATGTTCGTAGAATGAGATTTTCAGTGAAGAGCAGCCAGGCACATTTTAACAAGTTTTACTTGTAAGTGGGGTTGGAAACGCTTTTCAGGCTCAGTACTGGGCTCAAAACATGCAGCCCCTGATGTCTCTCATGATAGCAGGTGGTTAAGTAGAAATTCGTTGCTAGGCTGACCCAGCAGGAGCAAATGTATGCGAAAAATGTTCTAGAATGAGTTTTTCAGTGAAGAGCAGCCAGGCACATTTTAGCAAGTTTTACTTGTAAGTGGGGTTGGAAACGCTTTTCAGGCTCAATACTGGGCTCAAAAGATGCAGCCCTGATGTCTCTCATGATAGCAGGTGGTTAAGTAGAAATTCGCTGCTCGGCTGACCCGGCAGGAACAAATGTATGCCAAAAATGTACGTAGAATGAGATTTTCAGTGAATAGCAGCCAGGCACATTTTAGCAAGTTTTACTTGTAAGTGGGGATGGAAACACTCTTTAGGCTCAGTACTGGGCTCAAAAGATGCAGCCCTGATGTCTCTCATGATAGCAGGTGGTTAAGTAGAAAGTCGCTGCTCGGCTGACCCTGCAGGAGCAAACGTATGCTAAAAATGTTCGTAGAATGAGATTTTCAGTGAAGAGCAGCCAGGCACATTTTAGCAAGTTTTACTTGTAAGTGGGGTTGGAAACGCTTTTCAGGCTCAATACTGGGCTCAAAAGATGCAGCCCTGATGTCTCTCATGATAGCAGGTGGTTAAGTAGAAATTCGCTGCTCGGCTGACCCGGCAGGAACAAATGTATGCCAAAAATGTACGTAGAATGAGATTTTCAGTGAATAGCAGCCAGGCACATTTTAGCAAGTTTTACTTGTAAGTGGGGATGGAAACGCTTTTTAGGCTCAGTACTGGGCTCAAAAGATGCAGCCCCTGATGTCTCTCATGATAGCAGGTGGTTAAGTAGAAATTCGTTGCTCGGCTGACCCAGCAGGAGCAAACGTATGCGAAAAATGTTCTAGAATGAGTTTTTCAGTGAAGAGCAGCCAGGCACATTTTAGCAAGTTTTACTTGTAAGTGGGGTTGGAAACGCTTTTCAGGCTCAATACTGGGCTCAAAAGATGCAGCCCTGATGTCTCTCATGATAGCAGGTGGTTAAGTAGAAATTCGCTGCTCGGCTGACCCTGCAGGAGCAAACGTATGCTAAAAATTTTCGTAGAATGAGATTTTCAGTGAAGAGCAGCCTGGCACATTTTAGTAAGTTTTACTTGTAAGGGGGGTTGGAAACGCTTTTAAGGCTCAATACTGGGCTCAAAAGATGCAGCCCTGATGTCTCTCATGATAGCAGGTGGTTAAGTAGAAATTCGCTGCTCGGCTGATCCAGCAGGAGCAAACGTATGCTAAAAATGTTCGTAGAATGAGATTTTCAGTGAAGAGCAGCCAGGCACATTTTAGCAAGTTTTACTTGTAAGTGGCTGTGTAAACGCTTTTCAGGCTCAGTACTGGGCTCAAAACATGCAGCCATGATGTCTCTCATGATAGCAGGTGGTTAAGTAGAAATTCGCTGCTCGGCTGATCCAGCAGGAGCAAACATATGCTAAAAATGTACGTAGAATGAGATTTTCAGGGAAGAGCAGCCAGGCACATTTTTAGCAAGTTTTACTTGTAAGTGGGGTTGGAAACGCTTTTCAGGCTCAATACTGGGCTCAAAAGATGCAGCCCTGATGTCTCTCATGATAGCAGGTGGTTAAGTAGAATTTCGCTGCTCGGCTGACCCGGCAGGAACAAATGTATGCCAAAAATGTACGTAGAATGAGATTTTCAGTGAATAGCAGCCAGGCACATTTTAGCAAATTTTACTTGTAAGTGGGGTTGGAAACGCTTTTCAGGCTCAATACTGGGCTTAAAAGATGCAGCCCTGATGTCTCTCATGATAGCAGGTGGTTAAGTAGAAATTCGCTGCTCGGCTGACCCGGCAGGAACAAATGTATGCCAAAAATGTACGTAGAATGAGATTTTCAGTGAATAGCAGCCAGACACATTTTAGCAAGTTTTACTTGTAAGTGGGGATGGAAACGCTTTTTAGGCTCAGTACTGGGCTCAAAAGATGCAGCCCTGATGTCTCTCATGATAGCAGGTGGTTAAGTAGAAATTCGCTGCTCGGCTGATCCAGCAGGAGCAAACATAAGCGAAAAATGTACGTAGAATGAGCTTTTCAGTGAAGAGCAGCCAGGCACATTTTAGCAAGTTTTACTTGTAAGTGGCTGTGGAAACGCTTTTCAGGCTCAGTACTGGGCTCAAAACATGCAGCCCTGATGTCTCTCATGATAGCAGGTGGTTAAGTAGAAATTCGCTGCTCGGCTGATCCAGCAGGAGCAAACATATGCTAAAAATGTACGTAGAATGAGATTTTCAGGGAAGAGCAGCCAGGCACATTTTTAGCAAGTTTTACTTGTAAGTGGGGTTGGAAACGCTTTTCAGGCTCAATACTGGGCTCAAAAGATGCAGCCCTGATGTCTCTCATGATAGCAGGTGGTTAAGTAGAAATTCGCTGCTCGGCTGACCCGGCAGGAACAAATGTATGCCAAAAATGTACGTAGAATGAGATTTTCAGTGAATAGCAGCCAGGCACATTTTAGCAAGTTTTACTTGTAAGTGGGGATGGAAACGCTTTTTAGGCTCAGTACTGGGCTCAAAAGATGCAGCCCTGATGTCTCTCATGATAGCAGGTGGTTAAGTAGAAATTCGCTGCTCGGCTGACCCTGCAGGAGCAAACGTATGCTAAAAATGTTCGTAGAATGAGATTTTCAGTGAAGAGCAGCCAGGCACATTTTAGCAAGTTTTACTTGTAAGTGGGGTTGGAAACGCTTTTCAGGCTCAATACTGGGCTTAAAAGATGCAGCCCTGATGTCTCTCATGATAGCAGGTGGTTAAGTAGAAATTCGTTGCTCGGCTGACCCAGCAGGAGCAAACGTATGCGAAAAATGTTCTAGAATGAGTTTTTCAGTGAAGAGCAGCCAGGCACATTTTAGCAAGTTTTACTTGTAAGTGGGGATGGAAACGCTTTTCAGGCTCAGTACTGGGCTCAAAGGATGCAGCCCTGATGTCTCTCATGATTAGCAGGTGGTTAAGTAGAAATTCGCTGCTCGGCTGACCCAGCAGGAGCAAACGTATGCTAAAAATGTTCGTAGAATGAGATTTTCAGTGAAGAGCAGCCAGGCACATTTTAGCAAGTTTTACTTGTAAGTGGGGTTGGAAACGCTTTTCAGGCTCAATACTGGGTTTTAAAAGATGCAGCCCTGATGTCTCTCATGATAGCAGGTGGTTAAGTAGAAATTCGCTTCTCAGCTGACCCGGCAGGAACAAATGTATGCCAAAAATGTACGTAGAATGAGATTTTCAGTGAATAGCAGCCAGGCACATTTTAGCAAGTTTTACTTGTAAGTGGGGATGGAAACACTTTTTAGGCTCAGTACTGGGCTCAAAAGATGCAGCCCTGATGTCTCTCATGATAGCAGGTGGTTAAGTAGAAATTCGCTGCTCGGCTGATCCAGCAGGAGCAAACATAAGCGAAAAATGTACGTAGAATGAGCTTTTCAGTGAAGAGCAGCCAGGCACATTTTAGCAAGTTTTACTTGTAAGTGGCTGTGGAAACGCTTTTCAGGCTCAGTACTGGGCTCAAAACATGCAGCCCTGATGTCTCTCATGATAGCAGGTGGTTAAGTAGAAATTCGCTGCTCGGCTGATCCAGCAGGAGCAAACATATGCTAAAAATGTACGTAGAATGAGATTTTCAGGGAAGAGCAGCCAGGCACATTTTTAGCAAGTTTTACTTGTAAGGGGGGTTGGAAACGCTTTTCAGGCTCAATACTGGGCTCAAAAGATGCAGCCCTGATGTCTCTCATGATAGCAGGTGGTTAAGTAGAAATTCGCTGCTCGGCTGACCCGGCAGGAACAAATGTATGCCAAAAATGTACGTAGAATGAGATTTTCAGTGAATAGCAGCCAGGCACATTTTAGCAAGTTTTACTTGTAAGTGGGGATGGAAACACTTTTTAGGCTCAGTACTGGGCTCAAAAGATGCAGCCCTGATGTCTCTCATGATAGCAGGTGGTTAAGTAGAAATTCGCTGCTCGGCTGACCCTGCAGGAGCAAACGTATGCTAAAAATGTTCGTAGAATGAGATTTTCAGTGAAGAACAGCCAGGCACATTTTAGCAAGTTTTACTTGTAAGTGGGGTTGGAAACGCTTTTCAGGCTCAATACTGGGCTCAAAAGCTGCAGCCCTGATGTCTCTCATGATAGCAGGTGGTTAAGTAAAAATTTGCTGCTCGGCTGACCCGGCAGGAACAAATGTATGCCAAAAATGTTCGTAGAATGAGATTTTCAGTGAAGAGCAGCCAGGCACATTTTAACAAGTTTTACTTGTAAGTGGGGTTGGAAACGCTTTTCAGGCTCAGTACTGGGCTCAAAACATGCAGCCCCTGATGTCTCTCATGATAGCAGGTGGTTAAGTAGAAATTCGTTGCTAGGCTGACCCAGCAGGAGCAAATGTATGCGAAAAATGTTCTAGAATGAGTTTTTCAGTGAAGAGCAGCCAGGCACATTTTAGCAAGTTTTACTTGTAAGTGGGGTTGGAAACGCTTTTCAGGCTCAATACTGGGCTCAAAAGATGCAGCCCTGATGTCTCTCATGATAGCAGGTGGTTAAGTAGAAATTCGCTGCTCGGCTGACCCGGCAGGAACAAATGTATGCCAAAAATGTACGTAGAATGAGATTTTCAGTGAATAGCAGCCAGGCACATTTTAGCAAGTTTTACTTGTAAGTGGGGATGGAAACACTCTTTAGGCTCAGTACTGGGCTCAAAAGATGCAGCCCTGATGTCTCTCATGATAGCAGGTGGTTAAGTAGAAAGTCGCTGCTCGGCTGACCCTGCAGGAGCAAACGTATGCTAAAAATGTTCGTAGAATGAGATTTTCAGTGAAGAGCAGCCAGGCACATTTTAGCAAGTTTTACTTGTAAGTGGGGTTGGAAACGCTTTTCTGGCTCAATACTGGGCTCAAAAGATGCAGCCCTGATGTCTCTCATGATAGCAGGTGGTTAAGTAGAAATTCGCTGCTCGGCTGACCCGGCAGGAACAAATGTATGCCAAAAATGTACGTAGAATGAGATTTTCAGTGAATAGCAGCCAGGCACATTTTAGCAAGTTTTACTTGTAAGTGGGGATGGAAACGCTTTTTAGGCTCAGTACTGGGCTCAAAAGATGCAGCCCCTGATGTCTCTCATGATAGCAGGTGGTTAAGTAGAAATTCGTTGCTCGGCTGACCCAGCAGGAGCAAACGTATGCGAAAAATGTTCTAGAATGAGTTTTTCAGTGAAGAGCAGCCAGGCACATTTTAGCAAGTTTTACTTGTAAGTGGGGATGGAAACGCTTTTCAGGCTCAGTACCGGGCTCAAAAGATGCAGCCCTGATGTCTCTCATGATTAGCAGGTGGTTAAGTAGAAATTCGCTGCTCGGCTGACCCTGCAGGAGCAAACGTATGCTAAAAATTTTCGTAGAATGAGATTTTCAGTGAAGAGCAGCCTGGCACATTTTAGTAAGTTTTACTTGTAAGGGGGGTTGGAAACGCTTTTAAGGCTCAATACTGGGCTCAAAAGATGCAGCCCTGATGTCTCTCATGATAGCAGGTGGTTAAGTAGAAATTCGCTGCTCGGCTGATCCAGCAGGAGCAAACGTATGCTAAAAATGTTCGTAGAATGAGATTTTCAGTGAAGAGCAGCCAGGCACATTTTAGCAAGTTTTACTTGTAAGTGGCTGTGTAAACGCTTTTCAGGCTCAGTACTGGGCTCAAAACATGCAGCCATGATGTCTCTCATGATAGCAGGTGGTTAAGTAGAAATTCGCTGCTCGGCTGATCCAGCAGGAGCAAACATATGCTAAAAATGTACGTAGAATGAGATTTTCAGGGAAGAGCAGCCAGGCACATTTTTAGCAAGTTTTACTTGTAAGTGGGGTTGGAAACGCTTTTCAGGCTCAATACTGGGCTCAAAAGATGCAGCCCTGATGTCTCTCATGATAGCAGGTGGTTAAGTAGAATTTCGCTGCTCGGCTGACCCGGCAGGAACAAATGTATGCCAAAAATGTACGTAGAATGAGATTTTCAGTGAATAGCAGCCAGGCACATTTTAGCAAGTTTTACTTGTAAGTGGGGTTGGAAACGCTTTTCAGGCTCAATACTGGGCTTAAAAGATGCAGCCCTGATGTCTCTCATGATAGCAGGTGGTTAAGTAGAAATTCGCTGCTCGGCTGACCCGGCAGGAACAAATGTATGCCAAAAATGTACGTAGAATGAGATTTTCAGTGAATAGCAGCCAGACACATTTTAGCAAGTTTTACTTGTAAGTGGGGATGGAAACGCTTTTTAGGCTCAGTACTGGGCTCAAAAGATGCAGCCCTGATGTCTCTCATGATAGCAGGTGGTTAAGTAGAAATTCGCTGCTCGGCTGATCCAGCAGGAGCAAACATAAGCGAAAAATGTACGTAGAATGAGCTTTTCAGTGAAGAGCAGCCAGGCACATTTTAGCAAGTTTTACTTGTAAGTGGCTGTGGAAACGCTTTTCAGGCTCAGTACTGGGCTCAAAACATGCAGCCCTGATGTCTCTCATGATAGCAGGTGGTTAAGTAGAAATTCGCTGCTCGGCTGATCCAGCAGGAGCAAACATATGCTAAAAATGTACGTAGAATGAGATTTTCAGGGAAGAGCAGCCAGGCACATTTTTAGCAAGTTTTACTTGTAAGTGGGGTTGGAAACGCTTTTCAGGCTCAATACTGGGCTCAAAAGATGCAGCCCTGATGTCTCTCATGATAGCAGGTGGTTAAGTAGAAATTCGCTGCTCGGCTGACCCGGCAGGAACAAATGTATGCCAAAAATGTACGTAGAATGAGATTTTCAGTGAATAGCAGCCAGGCACATTTTAGCAAGTTTTACTTGTAAGTGGGGATGGAAACGCTTTTTAGGCTCAGTACTGGGCTCAAAAGATGCAGCCCTGATGTCTCTCATGATAGCAGGTGGTTAAGTAGAAATTCGCTGCTCGGCTGACCCTGCAGGAGCAAACGTATGCTAAAAATGTTCGTAGAATGAGATTTTCAGTGAAGAGCAGCCAGGCACATTTTAGCAAGTTTTACTTGTAAGTGGGGTTGGAAACGCTTTTCAGGCTCAATACTGGGCTCAAAAGATGCAGCCCTGATGTTTCTCATGATAGCAGGTGGTTAAGTAGAAATTCGCTGCTCGGCTGACCCGGCAGGAACAAATGTATGCCAAATATGTTCGTAGAATGAGATTTTCAGTGAAGAGCAGCCAGGCACATTTTAACAAAATGTACCTGTAAGTGGGGTTGGAAACACTTTTCAGGCTCAGTACTGGGCTCAAAACATGCAGCCCCTGATGTCTCTCATGATAGCAGGTGGTTAAGTAGAAATTCGTTGCTCGGCTGACCCAGCAGGAGCAAACGTATGCGAAAAATGTTCTAGAATGAGTTTTTCAGTGAAGAGCAGCCAGGCACATTTTAGCAAGTTTTACTTGTAAGTGGGGATGGAAACACTTTTCAGGCTCAGTACTGGGCTCAAAAGATGCAGCCCTGATGTCTCTCATGATTAGCAGGTGGTTAAGTAGAAATTCGCTGCTCGGCTGACCCAGCAGGAGCAAACGTATGCTAAAAATGTTCGTAGAATGAGATTTTCAGTGAAGAGCAGCCAGGCACATTTTAGCAAGTTTTTCTTGTAAGTTTGGATAGAAACGCTTTTTAGGCTCAGTACTGGGCTCAAAAGATGCAGCCCTGATGTCTCTCATGATAGCAGGTGGTTAAGTAGAAATTCGCTGCTAGGCTGACCCTGCAGGAGCAAACGTATGCTAAAAATGTTCGTAGAATGAGATTTTCAGTGAAGAGCAGCCAGGCACATTTTAGCAAGTTTTACTTGTATGTGGGGTTGGAAACGCTTTTCAGGCTCAGTACTGGGCTCAAAAGATGCAGCCCTGATGTCTCTCATGATAGCAGGTAGTTAAGTAGAAATTCGCTGCTTGGTTGACCCTGCAGGATCAAACGTATGCTAAAAATGTTCGTAGAATGAGCTTTTCAGTGAAGAGCAGCCAGGCACATTTTAGCAAGTTTTACTTGTAAGTGGGGTTGGAAACGCTTTTCAGGCTCAGTACTGGCTCAAAACATGCAGCCCTGATGTCTCTCATGATAGGAGGTGGTAAAGTAGAAATTCGCTGCTCGGCTGACCCTGCAGGAGCAAACGTATGCTAAAAATGTTCGTAGAATGAGATTTTCAGTGAAGAGCAGCCAGGCACATTTTAGCAAGTTTTACTTGTAAGTGGGGGTTGGAAACGCTTTTCAGGCTCAGTACTGGGCTCAAAAGATGCAGCCCTGATGTCGTTCATGATAGCAGGTGGTTAAGTAGAAATTCGCTGCTCGGCTGACCCTGCAGGAGCAAACGTATGCGAAAAATGTTCGTAGAATGAGATTTTCAGTGAAGAGCAGCCAGGCACATTTTAGCAAGTTTTACTTGTAAGTGGGGATGGAAATGCTTTTCAGGCTCAGTACTGGGCTCAAAACATGCAGCCCTGATGTCTCTCATGATAGCAGGTGGTTAAGTAAAAATTCGCTGCTCGGCTGATCCAGCAGGAGGAAACATATGCTAAAAATGTACGTAGAATGAGATTTTCAGGGAAGAGCAGCCAGGCACATTTTTAGCAAGTTTTACTTGTAAGTGGGGTTGGAAACGCTTTTCAGGCTCAATACTGGGCTCAAAAGATGCAGCCCTGATGTCTCTCATGATAGCAGGTGGTTAAGTAGAAATTCGCTGCTCGGCTGACCCGGCAGGAACAAATGTATGCCAAAAATGTACGTAGAATGAGATTTTCAGTGAATAGCAGCCAGGCACATTTTAGCAAGTTTTACTTGTAAGTGGGGATGGAAACGCTTTTTAGGCTCAGTACTGGGCTCAAAAGATGCAGCCCTGATGTCTTTCGTGATAGCAGGTGGTTAAGTAGAAATTCGCTGCTCGGCTGACCCTGCAGGAGCAAACGTATGCTAAAAATGTTCGTAGAATGAGATTTTCAGTGAAGAGCAGCCAGGCACATTTTAGCAAGTTTTACTTGTAAGTGGGGTTGGAAACGCTTTTCAGGCTCAATACTGGGCTTAAAAGATGCAGCCCTGATGTCTCTCATGATAGCAGGTGGTTAAGTAGAAATTCGTTGCTCGGCTGACCCAGCAGGAGCAAACGTATGCGAAAAATGTTCTAGAATGAGTTTTTCAGTGAAGAGCAGCCAGGCACATTTTAGCAAGTTTTACTTGTAAGTGGGGATGGAAACGCTTTTCAGGCTCAGTACTGGGCTCAAAGGATGCAGCCCTGATGTCTCTCATGATTAGCAGGTGGTTAAGTAGAAATTCGCTGCTCGGCTGACCCAGCAGGAGCAAACGTATGCTAAAAATGTTCGTAGAATGAGATTTTCAGTGAAGAGCAGCCAGGCACATTTTAGCAAGTTTTACTTGTAAGTGGGGTTGGAAACGCTTTTCAGGCTCAATACTGGGTTTTAAAAGATGCAGCCCTGATGTCTCTCATGATAGCAGGTGGTTAAGTAGAAATTCGCTTCTCAGCTGACCCGGCAGGAACAAATGTATGCCAAAAATGTACGTAGAATGAGATTTTCAGTGAATAGCAGCCAGGCACATTTTAGCAAGTTTTACTTGTAAGTGGGGATGGAAACACTTTTTAGGCTCAGTACTGGGCTCAAAAGATGCAGCCCTGATGTCTCTCATGATAGCAGGTGGTTAAGTAGAAATTCGCTGCTCGGCTGATCCAGCAGGAGCAAACATAAGCGAAAAATGTACGTAGAATGAGCTTTTCAGTTAAGAGCAGCCAGGCACATTTTAGCAAGTTTTACTTGTAAGTGGCTGTGGAAACGCTTTTCAGGCTCAGTACTGGGCTCAAAACATGCAGCCCTGATGTCTCTCATGATAGCAGGTGGTTAAGTAGAAATTCGCTGCTCGGCTGATCCAGCAGGAGCAAACATATGCTAAAAATGTACGTAGAATGAGATTTTCAGGGAAGAGCAGCCAGGCACATTTTTAGCAAGTTTTACTTGTAAGTGGGGTTGGAAACGCTTTTCAGGCTCAATACTGGGCTCAAAAGATGCAGCCCTGATGTCTCTCATGATAGCAGGTGGTTAAGTAGAAATTCGCTGCTCGGCTGACCCGGCAGGAACAAATGTATGCCAAAAATGTACGTAGAATGAGATTTTCAGTGAATAGCAGCCAGGCACATTTTAGCAAGTTTTACTTGTAAGTGGGGATGGAAACGCTTTTTAGGCTCAGTACTGGGCTCAAAAGATGCAGCCCTGATGTCTCTCATGATAGCAGGTGGTTAAGTAGAAATTCGCTGCTCGGCTGACCCTGCAGGAGCAAACGTATGCTAAAAATGTTCGTAGAATGAGATTTTCAGTGAAGAACAGCCAGGCACATTTTAGCAAGTTTTACTTGTAAGTGGGGTTGGAAACGCTTTTCAGGCTCAATACTGGGCTCAAAAGCTGCAGCCCTGATGTCTCTCATGATAGCAGGTGGTTAAGTAAAAATTTGCTGCTCGGCTGACCCGGCAGGAACAAATGTATGCCAAAAATGTTCGTAGAATGAGATTTTCAGTGAAGAGCAGCCAGGCACATTTTAACAAGTTTTACTTGTAAGTGGGGTTGGAAACGCTTTTCAGGCTCAGTACTGGGCTCAAAACATGCAGCCCCTGATGTCTCTCATGATAGCAGGTGGTTAAGTAGAAATTCGTTGCTAGGCTGACCCAGCAGGAGCAAATGTATGCGAAAAATGTTCTAGAATGAGTTTTTCAGTGAAGAGCAGCCAGGCACATTTTAGCAAGTTTTACTTGTAAGTGGGGTTGGAAACGCTTTTCAGGCTCAATACTGGGCTCAAAAGATGCAGCCCTGATGTCTCTCATGATAGCAGGTGGTTAAGTAGAAATTCGCTGCTCGGCTGACCCGGCAGGAACAAATGTATGCCAAAAATGTACGTAGAATGAGATTTTCAGTGAATAGCAGCCAGGCACATTTTAGCAAGTTTTACTTGTAAGTGGGGATGGAAACACTCTTTAGGCTCAGTACTGGGCTCAAAAGATGCAGCCCTGATGTCTCTCATGATAGCAGGTGGTTAAGTAGAAAGTCGCTGCTCGGCTGACCCTGCAGGAGCAAACGTATGCTAAAAATGTTCGTAGAATGAGATTTTCAGTGAAGAGCAGCCAGGCACATTTTAGCAAGTTTTACTTGTAAGTGGGGTTGGAAACGCTTTTCAGGCTCAATACTGGGCTCAAAAGATGCAGCCCTGATGTCTCTCATGATAGCAGGTGGTTAAGTAGAAATTCGCTGCTCGGCTGACCCGGCAGGAACAAATGTATGCCAAAAATGTACGTAGAATGAGATTTTCAGTGAATAGCAGCCAGGCACATTTTAGCAAGTTTTACTTGTAAGTGGGGATGGAAACGCTTTTTAGGCTCAGTACTGGGCTCAAAAGATGCAGCCCCTGATGTCTCTCATGATAGCAGGTGGTTAAGTAGAAATTCGTTGCTCGGCTGACCCAGCAGGAGCAAACGTATGCGAAAAATGTTCTAGAATGAGTTTTTCAGTGAAGAGCAGCCAGGCACATTTTAGCAAGTTTTACTTGTAAGTGGGGATGGAAACGCTTTTCAGGCTCAGTACCGGGCTCAAAAGATGCAGCCCTGATGTCTCTCATGATTAGCAGGTGGTTAAGTAGAAATTCGCTGCTCGGCTGACCCTGCAGGAGCAAACGTATGCTAAAAATTTTCGTAGAATGAGATTTTCAGTGAAGAGCAGCCTGGCACATTTTAGTAAGTTTTACTTGTAAGGGGGGTTGGAAACGCTTTTAAGGCTCAATACTGGGCTCAAAAGATGCAGCCCTGATGTCTCTCATGATAGCAGGTGGTTAAGTAGAAATTCGCTGCTCGGCTGATCCAGCAGGAGCAAACGTATGCTAAAAATGTTCGTAGAATGAGATTTTCAGTGAAGAGCAGCCAGGCACATTTTAGCAAGTTTTACTTGTAAGTGGCTGTGTAAACGCTGTTCAGGCTCAGTACTGGGCTCAAAACATGCAGCCATGATGTCTCTCATGATAGCAGGTGGTTAAGTAGAAATTCGCTGCTCGGCTGATCCAGCAGGAGCAAACATATGCTAAAAATGTACGTAGAATGAGATTTTCAGGGAAGAGCAGCCAGGCACATTTTTAGCAAGTTTTACTTGTAAGTGGGGTTGGAAACGCTTTTCAGGCTCAATACTGGGCTCAAAAGATGCAGCCCTGATGTCTCTCATGATAGCAGGTGGTTAAGTAGAATTTCGCTGCTCGGCTGACCCGGCAGGAACAAATGTATGCCAAAAATGTACGTAGAATGAGATTTTCAGTGAATAGCAGCCAGGCACATTTTAGCAAGTTTTACTTGTAAGTGGGGTTGGAAACGCTTTTCAGGCTCAATACTGGGCTTAAAAGATGCAGCCCTGATGTCTCTCATGATAGCAGGTGGTTAAGTAGAAATTCGCTGCTCGGCTGACCCGGCAGGAACAAATGTATGCCAAAAATGTACGTAGAATGAGATTTTCAGTGAATAGCAGCCAGACACATTTTAGCAAGTTTTACTTGTAAGTGGGGATGGAAACGCTTTTTAGGCTCAGTACTGGGCTCAAAAGATGCAGCCCTGATGTCTCTCATGATAGCAGGTGGTTAAGTAGAAATTCGCTGCTCGGCTGATCCAGCAGGAGCAAACATAAGCGAAAAATGTACGTAGAATGAGCTTTTCAGTGAAGAGCAGCCAGGCACATTTTAGCAAGTTTTACTTGTAAGTGGCTGTGGAAACGCTTTTCAGGCTCAGTACTGGGCTCAAAACATGCAGCCCTGATGTCTCTCATGATAGCAGGTGGTTAAGTAGAAATTCGCTGCTCGGCTGATCCAGCAGGAGCAAACATATGCTAAAAATGTACGTAGAATGAGATTTTCAGGGAAGAGCAGCCAGGCACATTTTTAGCAAGTTTTACTTGTAAGTGGGGTTGGAAACGCTTTTCAGGCTCAATACTGGGCTCAAAAGATGCAGCCCTGATGTCTCTCATGATAGCAGGTGGTTAAG
Source organism: Lissotriton helveticus (assembly GCF_964261635.1). Classification (NCBI taxonomy): domain Eukaryota; kingdom Metazoa; phylum Chordata; class Amphibia; order Caudata; family Salamandridae; genus Lissotriton; species Lissotriton helveticus. Next base: position 1,350,912,517 of record NC_136061.1, on the reverse strand, counting down.
TAGAAATTCGCTGCTCGGCTGACCCGGCAGGAACAAATGTATGCCAAAAATGTACGTAGAATGAGATTTTCAGTGAATAGCAGCCAGGCACATTTTAGCAAGTTTTACTTGTAAGTGGGGATGGAAACGCTTTTTAGGCTCAGTACTGGGCTCAAAAGATGCAGCCCTGATGTCTCTCATGATAGCAGGTGGTTAAGTAGAAATTCGCTGCTCGGCTGACCCTGCAGGAGCAAACGTATGCTAAAAATGTTCGTAGAATGAGATTTTCAGTGAAGAGCAGCCAGGCACATTTTAGCAAGTTTTACTTGTAAGTGGGGTTGGAAACGCTTTTCAGGCTCAATACTGGGCTCAAAAGATGCAGCCCTGATGTTTCTCATGATAGCAGGTGGTTAAGTAGAAATTCGCTGCTCGGCTGACCCGGCAGGAACAAATGTATGCCAAATATGTTCGTAGAATGAGATTTTCAGTGAAGAGCAGCCAGGCACATTTTAACAAAATGTACCTGTAAGTGGGGTTGGAAACACTTTTCAGGCTCAGTACTGGGCTCAAAACATGCAGCCCCTGATGTCTCTCATGATAGCAGGTGGTTAAGTAGAAATTCGTTGCTCGGCTGACCCAGCAGGAGCAAACGTATGCGAAAAATGTTCTAGAATGAGTTTTTCAGTGAAGAGCAGCCAGGCACATTTTAGCAAGTTTTACTTGTAAGTGGGGATGGAAACACTTTTCAGGCTCAGTACTGGGCTCAAAAGATGCAGCCCTGATGTCTCTCATGATTAGCAGGTGGTTAAGTAGAAATTCGCTGCTCGGCTGACCCAGCAGGAGCAAACGTATGCTAAAAATGTTCGTAGAATGAGATTTTCAGTGAAGAGCAGCCAGGCACATTTTAGCAAGTTTTGCTTGTAAGTTTGGATAGAAACGCTTTTTAGGCTCAGTACTGGGCTCAAAAGATGCAGGCCTGATGTCTCTCATGATAGCAGGTGGTTAAGTAGAAATTCGCTGCTCGGCTGACCCTGCAGGAGCAAACGTATGCTAAAAATGTTCGTAGAATGAGATTTTCAGTGAAGAGCAGCCAGGCACATTTTAGCAAGTTTTACTTGTATGTGGGGTTGGAAACGCTTTTCAGGCTCAGTACTGGGCTCAAAAGATGCAGCCCTGATGTCTCTCATGATAGCAGGTGGTTAAGTAGAAATTCGCTGCTTGGTTGACCCTGCAGGATCAAACGTATGCTAAAAATGTTCGTAGAATGAGCTTTTCAGTGAAGAGCAGCCAGGCACATTTTAGCAAGTTTTACTTGTACGTGGAGTTGGAAACGCTTTTCAGGCTCAGTACTGGGCTCAAAACATGCAGCCCTGATGTCTCTCATGATAGCAGGTGGTTAAGTAGAAATTCGCTGCTCGGCTGACCCAGCAGGACCAAACGTATGCTAAAAATGTTCATAGAATGAGATTTTCAGTGAAGAGCAGCCTGGCACATTTTAGCAAGTTTTACTTGTAATTGGGGTTGGAAACGCTTTTCAGGCTCAATACTGGGCTCAAAAGATGCAGCCCTGATGTCTCTCATGATAGCAGGTGGTTAAGTAGAAATTCGCTGCTCGGCTGACCCTGCAGGAGCAAACGTATGCTAAAAATGTTCGTAGAATGAGATTTTCAGTGAAGAGCAGCCAGGCACATTTTAGCAAGTTTTACTTGTAAGTGGGGTTGGAAACGCTTTTCAGGCTCAATACTGGGCTCAAAAGATGCAGCCCTGATGTCTCTCATGATAGCAGGTGGTTAAGTAGAAATTCGCTGCTCGGCTGACCCTGCAGGAGCAAACGTATGCGAAAAATGTTCGTAGAATGAGATTTTCAGTGAAGAGCAGCCAGGCACATTTTAGCAAGTTTTACTTGTACGTGGAGTTGGAAACGCTTTTCAGGCTCAGTACTGGGCTCAAAACATGCAGCCCTGATGTCTCTCATGATAGCAGGTGGTTAAGTAGAAATTCGCTGCTTGGCTGACCCAGCAGGACCAAACGTATGCTAAAAATGTTCGTAGAATGAGATTTTCAGTGAAGAGCAGCCAGGCACATTTTAGCAAGTTTTACTTGTAAGTGGGGTTGGAAACGCTTTTCAGGTTCAGTACTGCCTCAAAACATGCAGCCCTGATGTCTCTCATGATAGGAGGTGGTTAAGTAGAAATTCGTTGCTCGGCTGACCCAGCAGGAGCAAACGTATGCGAAAAATGTTCTAGAATGAGTTTTTCAGTGAAGAGCAGCCAGGCACATTTTAGCAAGTTTTACTTGTAAGTGGGGTTGGAAACGCTTTTCAGGCTCAATACTGGGCTCAAAAGATGCAGCCCTGATGTCTCTCATGATAGCAGGTGGTTAAGTAGAAATTCGCTGCTCGGCTGACCCGGCAGGAACAAATGTATGCCAAAAATGTACGTAGAATGAGATTTTCAGTGAATAGCAGCCAGGCACATTTTAGCAAGTTTTACTTGTAAGTGGGGATGGAAACACTCTTTAGGCTCAGTACTGGGCTCAAAAGATGCAGCCCTGATGTCTCTCATGATAGCAGGTGGTTAAGTAGAAATTCGCTGCTCGGCTGACCCTGCAGGAGCAAACGTATGCTAAAAATGTTCGTAGAATGAGATTTTCAGTGAAGAGCAGCCAGGCACATTTTAGCAAGTTTTACTTGTAAGTGGGGTTGGAAACGCTTTTCAGGCTCAATACTGGGCTCAAAAGATGCAGCCCTGATGTCTCTCATGATAGCAGGTGGTTAAGTAGAAATTCGCTGCTCGGCTGACCCGGCAGGAACAAATGTATGCCAAAAATGTACGTAGAATGAGATTTTCAGTGAATAGCAGCCAGGCACATTTTAGCAAGTTTTACTTGTAAGTGGGGATGGAAACGCTTTTTAGGCTCAGTACTGGGCTCAAAAGATGCAGCCCCTGATGTCTCTCATGATAGCAGGTGGTTAAGTAGAAATTCGTTGCTCGGCTGACCCAGCAGGAGCAAACGTATGCGAAAAATGTTCTAGAATGAGTTTTTCAGTGAAGAGCAGCCAGGCACATTTTAGCAAGTTTTACTTGTAAGTGGGGATGGAAACGCTTTTCAGGCTCAGTACCGGGCTCAAAAGATGCAGCCCTGATGTCTCTCATGATTAGCAGGTGGTTAAGTAGAAATTCGCTGCTCGGCTGACCCTGCAGGAGCAAACGTATGCTAAAAATGTTCGTACAATGAGATTTTCAGTGAAGAGCAGCCTGGCACATTTAGTAAGTTTTACTTGTAAGGGGGGTTGGAAAGGCTTTTCAGGCTCAATACTGGGCTCAAAAGATGCAGCCCTGATGTCTCTCATGATAGCAGGTGGTTAAGTAGAAATTCGCTGCTCGGCTGATCCAGCAGGAGCAAACATAAGCGAAAAATGTACGTAGAATGAGCTTTTCAGTGAAGAGCAGCCAGGCACATTTTAGCAAGTTTTACTTGTTTTTTTTTATTTTTTTTTTTTTTATTGAGAATTGACACAATATAAAAAACAACAAAACAAATATACAATTATGATACATCTATAAAATTTTACAAAATTCATATATCAAAACATCCCGTTGATACAAAGCTACATCCTTTAAATTCAGATTTGTTGTTGCCTAACTTTATGAAGGTATATAAAATAATTAATCCATATAAAAGGGTAGAAGAAAAAAAAAAAAAAAGATCGAATAATACCTATTTACATATATATATATACCGCTGTTTAAAAAGATTTGGCAACATTCAAACTGAACAGTGAAAAATTACATAAAAGCACCATTGATAGACCTACCCTCCCTCCATGCCTTCACAGGTGCCCACATTTCAAGGCCGAAATCCCGCAATTTTTTACCTTTATAAGAATACAGAGAAGATTCTATGTTATGTATGGTGAGAAATCTGGCCATCCACATCGAGAAAGTGGGGGGAGAGGGATCCTTCCAAGCAGCTGAGATCAGGATTCTTAAAACGGCTGCTGCTAAGAAAATTAAAGCCTCTGCCTCTCTCCTTCCACTCAGCCCTAGTTTACTATCGATCCCAAATATCATAACAGTTGGGGATAGGCTGATGTTTGAGCCTAGCAGCCCCTCCAGGAATTTCTCTATCTCCATTTTAATTGTAGCTAGTTTTTCACAAAGAGAGAACATATGAACCAAATCGGCCGAGTCCTGCTGACATCTGGGACATTTACTGTCTTCTCTTATCCCCCATTCATGTAGCTTATCGGGAGTATAGTAAAGGTTGAACATAGTCATAAAATGTTGGGCCTTCAGGTTAGAGGACCTAAGTACCTGCCTATCCAGAGCTAGGGCCTTATCAAAATCTGCATCTGGGTCCTGTAGTTTCATTGCCCAGGCTGCCTCGTGTTTCTCAAGGTCATTAGGCAACCTGCCCAATAGCTCCTGGTATACTACCCTTATTCTATCACCATTGTTCACTACATAATCAAGGATGGGGTTAGGAGCAAGGGAGCAAGCCGCAATTACCTCTGCTCTAAAAGTTCGTGCGATTTGGATGTACTTAAAGCTATGACCTATAGATATGTCATACTTCTGTTGAATAGCTACAAATGGCATCAATTTACCACTGCAGACGATATCACCTATCGTCTGAATGCCGTGTTGCTCCCAGAGCTTCCATGCCCCATCCACACTGAGGTTCGGAAAAAAGCTTGATTTCCATAACGGCGAATGTCTATTAATTCTGGGAATCTGCAGATATTTCTGAACTCTTTTCCAAAGATCCCAAGCTCCCAGTATAGTCTTAAGCCTGGTTTTTTAAAAAAATCTACGGCCATTTTTTCTCAGTAGGGCGCCCACGGCTTCCTGCCCCATAAGGAGCTCATATATTGAGGGAGGAATATACATATTATCAGTTGGATCCCTAATATAAGTCTGCCCACCACCAGCTTGAAATAAAATAGACATCTGGGTTAATAAACATGCCCAGTGGTAGAATCTTATATTTGGGGCACCCAAACCTCCGAGCTCCTGGGGGAGAGACATATACTTAGCTGCTCTTCTTATCTTGCCGTATTGCCAAAGGAAGCTATTAAATATGGATTCAGTCTTTTTTAACATTTGTTCCTCAATCAGAAAGGGTATAGATCTATATAAATACAGTAGTTTGGGCAGCATTGTCATTTTCAGAACATTTGTTCTTCCAATAATAGAAAGATGTAATGCATCCATACGTTTTAAATCTATTTCTATTTTCTTAAGCAATGGATTAAAATTATCCTGTATAATTGAATCTGTCTCTGCTGTGATAATAACCCCCAGATATGTGGCAGAATTAACATACCGTTGATCCATTTTTATTATATTCTTTGAACAGATCACCTGTGTTTTCTCCTCATTTAACCTATATCCAGAATGATATCCAAATTGTTCGGTGATCTCTATTAGTATTCGCATGGACGCTGCCGGATCAGGTGTCATAACCGCAAGGTCGTCCGCGTATGCCAGAATAACTGGTTTTATACTATTGTTTACTAATATCTGTCTGATCAATGGATCGATATACAGGGCAAATAAGATCGGTGAACAGGGGCAGCCTTGACGGGTGCCCCTTTCTATCTTGATCTCAGCAGAGCTTAGACCCATCAATTGTATGTGAGCCATTGGATCTCGATACATGGCCCTGATGGCTTTCAAGATTTTTGGACCAAAGCCTCTCCCCTGTAATACATCCCAAAGATATTGCCATCTTACGCGGTCGAATGCCTTCTCGGCATTGAGGAGGATCATAGCGACCCCCTCCCCCCCGGCATGAGCCTCGAATATAGATATAGCTCTTCTCACATGGTCCGTTGTGCCACGACCAGGAATGAACCCATGCTGCCATGGGGAGACGAGGCCAGCAATGACCCTCCCCAACCTTGTAGCTATGATTTTTGCGTACAATTTATTATCAGAGTTGATAAGAGATATTGGTCTATAAGAACCAGTGTTCTCTTTAGGCTTACCTTTCTTATGAAATACCACAATATTGGTATCCCTCCAAGTTTCTGGTATTATACCAGTGCATATAATACCGTTAAAGAGATCTAGCAAGTATGGAGCTATCTCGATCCTCAGGTATTTGTATATCTCTAAGGGTATACTGTCAGAGCCGGCAGCTTTACCTCCGGCTAACTGAGACAGTGCTGCTAGTATTTCTTCCTTAGTTATATCACCCTCGAGGCTTACCATTTCATCTGGGTTTAACTTGGGGCCTAAATCTGGGTAATGCCTCCCTAAAATATCTGGGGGGGTATCCCCTGCATCTTCCCTGTATAGATTCTCGTAATATTTTTCAAATACGGATACAATTTCTTGGGGTTCAGTGTAATCTCGACCCTCATCCTGTATACATGTTATGGCGTTTTTAACCCTATCCTGTCTAATTCTTAAGGCTAATGCCCTCCCGGCCTGCTCCCCTGTCTCGTACATTTTCTTCCTATGGGTCCAGTAATCTAAAGATGCCCTATCTGCCAGCTGTTTCTGTATCTCGGCTTTGATCAGACAGATCTTAGTTTGGCTCTGAGCACTCTCCTCCCCCAAAGTTAATGCCAGACAATGTTGTTCCTCTGCTTTAGCCAGATCGACCAGAAGTCTATTCTTATAGTCCTGTTGTTTTTTCCTAAGCAGAGCTGAGTAACTGATTACTTCCCCTCTTAATGCTGCTTTAAATGAATCCCAGACCGAGTTTCTGGAGGCACTGTATTGATTTGCGGCAAAAAACTCGCATGTCCAGTTTCGTAAATATTCAATAAAAGCAGCATCGGCTAATAATTTGCGGTCAAATGTCCAAGATCTTCTTTTCCTATTAGGACCTAAACCACTATGACTTATAATTAACGGATTATGATCCGATAATATTTTGGGAAGCTTTTTGATATTGACTTTCCCAATCTCTCCTGAGGAAATTAGAGCATAATCAAGTTTACAATACTTCTGTTGGGGACAGGAATAATAAGTGAAACCTGGGTCGTCAGGATATTTTGAGCTCCATATATCAACCAGACCATGTGATTTCATCATAGATAGGAGTGCCCTTGAAACTCTGGGTTTTCTGCCACTATAAGGAACATTACTAGAGAAATCAATTGTAACGTTAAAATCTCCACATACCAAAATCGGTGTGGGCCAGCTTGACAACTCGCTTTCGACCACTTCAAATATTGTGGGGTCGTCAAGGTTTGACCCATAGATTCCACAAATCGTTAACCCACAACCTAATTCTACAATGGCCCATCTCCCTGCTGGGTCTGATTTAGCCCGTTTAGCCCCTCCCAGAGTTGCTTTTCCCAGAATTGCCACGCCTCTTATAGTTGAGGTCTGGGAAGAACATGTGAGGATCTCAAACCCGCCAAATTTTAACAGCTTCCTTTTAGCCCATGAGAGATGCGTCTCCTGTAAACACAGGATATCTATAGGTTCAAATTTAACAAATTCTGTGAGTCTGGCTCTTTTTCGCCAATCGTTCAACCCCCCTATGTTGATCGAGTAAATAGTTAGACTAAGCATTATCAATTTTTATGCATCTCCTTCTTTTTAAATCTGGGATTTGGTTGTTAATATTAGTCATTCTATATAAATACCGTATAAATGTAATTTCTATAACGTCAATTCTCAATTTTTTTTCCTTTTCTGTTTCTGTGCTTTCCCCCCCGCTCCCTCCACCACCCTTTGAGTACATGACCCTCCCTTGGGTCATTCCTCCCCCCCCCTTCCATCCCACCCTTCCCCCCTAGAAGCGCTCAGACCGAGGTCTGTGCGTTGATGGATGGATGCAGCAGTGTGGTGTGTGGATGCACTTGTGAGTCAACAAAAAACCCTACATTTAAACAAAACATTACCCCCCCTAAATGCCTCCCCTCTAAATCTATTCCCTCTTAAAAGAGAGAGAGCAGAGGACAATTAAACTTATCACCCTAGTGTATACGACAACATTCAACGTTTAACCTGTAATATATCTTTTTCTGGGCGCATTTCAAGCCACTTCACTGTTACCGGGTATTTTATTTTATAGTTTTTTTTTTTTATATAGTGAGTCCAGGAACTCTTTTGCCTTGACCTCGGATGTGAAAAATTGTGTCTTGCCCTCTCTCACGACTTTAAGTTGTGCAGGATTCACCAGATAGACCTGCATATGTTTTTCCTGGAGAGGTTTGATCAATTGTCGGAGTCTCCAACGCCTCTCGACCGTTGCATGGCAAAAATCCGGCCTTACAAAGAAAGATATGCCCTCGCTTGTTCTTTTGGCATCCGGTCTGGCTTTATCAGATATAGTTTGTCTGAGAATGAAATTTCCTAAAAATATAAGGACTGCCCTTTGTCTTTCCGGGGTAGCACCAGCTCGTACCTTAAATGGGGTTCGGTGGGCTCTCTGGATCTCAGAAGACCAATTCCAATCTGCCAATTCAGGGAATGCATTTTTAAAAAGGTTGATAATGAAAGCCCTAATGTCCGACCCCTCAATCCCCTCCGGGACCCCTAGGACACGCAGGTTGTTACGTCTCAGCCTATTCTCCATATCTTCCAGCTTCCACTGGATATCAACAACCTGCGCCGCCTGAGAGTCAACTTTGAGTGATGCAGAGGCAGCCTCTGACTCAGTCGCTACAATCCGTTCTTCTAAATTCGTGACTCTATCCCCCACATTAGCATGTGCTTTTGAAAGCTTTCTAACAACAGTTTGTAACTTACGCATTGCAGATTGCGACTTCCTCGTGTCCTGCCTGGCTTCTTCTCTGTGCGTAAGCATTGTCTGGTATATAACATCCAGAAGTGGAGGATGAGGGGCCTCGGTCTCCTGGCTTCCCTGTAGCGGTGTCGTTGAGGAGTGATCCCAGCTCAGATCCCTATGCGCCTGACCGTGAGATTTAGCATTACCATCCAGTCTTTTCGCTGTGCCAGGAGTAGTTAAATCGGGATCACTATCTGTCTCAATGTTACTATCTTCTTGAGAGGAGCTCCTTTCGTCATCGGACCACCCTGCCTCTTCAGTTACTGAATAGAAGCATTCACTGCTATCCTTCTCCTTCTCTTGTTCGCTTTCCACTCCTTCCGCCGAGGTCACTGTAGCCGGGGAGAGACCTGATATATTGACCTTTCTCCTACAGTCAGGTTCTTTTAAAGTGTCAGGTTCTTCTAGGGTACCTTTTAAAGTGTCTTTCTGTATGTACTGGATAGCACTGGATTTCGCAGGTTCAATGACCATCTGATCCTCCATATGCACAGGTGTGATCAGAACACCCATGTTTGCTGCCCCGTCTGAGTTACCCCCTTTCCCACCCCCATCGTTTAATTGTCGCTCCTGGTCGAGTAGCTCCATTCGGGGAGAATCTGATGTCCGCTGTGTCACTCCTTCTCTTTCATCTTCTCCTTCTCCCCTTATGTTGGCTAAGTCCATACCAGTTTCTGCATCAGGTGGAATAATTGCTTGTGATACTTTCGCTTTCACCGTGGTCGCCATTGGGGGTGTCTTTGCACCAGAGTCAGTTTCCAGCACCCCCTCCAATACTCCCTCTGATACCCCCTCCTTATCTGTAACGGAAGGAGTTGGGTTCACGGTGTTTTTTGAATTTTGACCACTGCGGGCGAAAAGCTCAGGTATTGATGCGACCGATTTCGATTTTGCCCCCGGTTCTTGCACTGCTCCAGCTCCAGCTCCAGCTACCTCAATTCTGCGTGTTGAGTTCACCACCTCAGCAGTGGCATGAGAGGCAGCCCTTGCAGCCTGTGCTTTCTTTTTAGCAGCCGCTGCCTTGGCTGCTATACCGGCGGCTATTTTCGGGGCCATTTTCAGGTTTGTATATCCTCGCAGCAATTCACAACCGCAGCCACGGGTATTAACCCAGAGCCTCGCCCTCCGCCGTGTCACAGAGGCGGCCGGGTAACGGGAGGCAGACTTGACAGAATGGATGCACTGCAGCCAGGACGTGAGGATAGCCGAGACCAGCCAGAGCGCACCTGCGATCACCACCCTCGGTTGTTGATTCCTTTGGGCTGCCGCTGCTGCCGCCACCGCTGCTACTGCGGAGCTCCCTCTCGCATGGTCAAACACGCCGCCTTGCATCGGAGGTAAAGTCGGGATGAGGTCGTCGGAAACTACAGGCTCATACGCGGTATATTAGCCGCCCTTAATTCCGCCGGCATACGGTAAGAGTTCGAGGCATCTAGGGGTTTGTTGCACCACACCACACCCTACTGCTCCGCGGCTCCTCACACAGCCGCCATCTTGCCTCCGTCCGTTGGGAATTCTCAGCAAGTTTTACTTGTAAGTGGCTGTGGAAACGCTTTTCAGGCTCAGTACTGGGCTCAAAACATGCAGCCCTGATGTCTCTCATGATAGCAGGTGGTTAAGTAGAAATTCGCTGCTCGGCTGATCCAGCAGGAGCAAACATATGCTAAAAATGTACGTAGAATGAGATTTTCAGGGAAGAGCAGCCAGGCACATTTTTAGCAAGTTTTACTTGTAAGTGGGGTTGGAAACGCTTTTCAGGCTCAATACTGGGCTCAAAAGATGCAGCCCTGATGTCTCTCATGATAGCAGGTGGTTAAGTAGAAATTCGCTGCTCGGCTGACCCGGCAGGAACAAATGTATGCCAAAAATGTACGTAGAATGAGAATTTCAGTGAATAGCAGCGAGGCACATTTTAGCAAGTTTTACTTGTAAGTGGGGATGGAAACGCTTTTTAGGCTCAGTACTGGGCTCAAAAGATGCAGCCCTGATGTCTCTCATGATAGCAGGTGGTTAAGTAGAAATTCGCTGCTCGGCTGACCCTGCAGGAGCAAACGTATGCTAAAAATGTTCGTAGACTGAGATTTTCAGTGAAGAGCAGCCAGGCACATTTTAGCAAGTTTTACTTGTAAGTGGGGTTGGAAACGCTTTTCAGGCTCAATACTGGGCTTAAAAGATGCAGCCCTGATGTCTCTCATGATAGCAGGTGGTTAAGTAGAAATTCGCTGCTCGGCTGACCCGGCAGGAACAAATGTATGCCAAAAATGTACGTAGAATGAGATTTTCAGTGAATAGCAGCCAGGCACATTTTAGCAAGTTTTACTTGTAAGTGGGGATGGAAACGCTTTTTAGGCTCAGTACTGGGCTCAAAAGATGCAGCCCTGATGTCTCTCATGATAGCAGGTGGTTAAGTAGAAATTCGCTGCTCGGCTGATCCAGCAGGAGCAAACATAAGCGAAAAATGTACGTAGAATGAGCTTTTCAGTGAAGAGCAGCCAGGCACATTTTAGCAAGTTTTACTTGTAAGTGGCTGTGGAAACGCTTTTCAGGCTCAGTACTGGGCTCAAAACATGCAGCCCTGATGTCTCTCATGATAGCAGGTGGTTAAGTAGAAATTCGCTGCTCGGCTGATCAAGCAGGAGCAAACATGCTAAAAATGTACGTAGAATGAGATTTTCAGGGAAGAGCAGCCAGGCACATTTTTAGCAAGTTTTACTTGTAAGTGGGGTTGGAAACGCTTTTCAGGCTCAATAATGGGCTAAAGATGCAGCCCTGATGTCTCTCATGATAGCAGGTGGTTAAGTAGAAATTCGCTGCTCGGCTGACCCGGCAGGAACAAATGTATGCCAAAAATGTACGTAGAATGAGATTTTCAGTGAATAGCAGCCAGGCACATTTTAGCAAGTTTTACTTGTAAGTGGGGATGGAAACGCTTTTTAGGCTCAGTACTGGGCTCAAAAGATGCAGCCCTGATGTCTCTCATGATAGCAGGTGGTTAAGTAGAAATTCGCTGCTCGGCTGACCCTGCAGGAGCAAACGTATGCTAAAAATGTTCGTAGAATGAGATTTTCAGTGAAGAGCAGCCAGGCACATTTTAGCAAGTTTTACTTGTAAGTGGGGTTGGAAACGCTTTTCAGGCTCAATACTGGGCTCAAAAGATGCAGCCCTGATGTCTCTCATGATAGCAGGTGGTTAAGTAGAAATTCGCTGCTCGGCTGACCCGGCAGGAACAAATGTATGCCAAATATGTTCGTAGAATGAGATTTTCAGTGAAGAGCAGCCAGGCACATTTTAACAAAATGTACCTGTAAGTGGGGTTGGAAACGCTTTTCAGGCTCAGTACTGGGCTCAAAACATGCAGCCCCTGATGTCTCTCATGATAGCAGGTGGTTAAGTAGAAATTCGTTGCTCGGCTGACCCAGCAGGAGCAAACGTATGCGAAAAATGTTCTAGAATGAGTTTTTCAGTGAAGAGCAGCCAGGCACATTTTAGCAAGTTTTACTTGTAAGTGGGGATGGAAACGCTTTTCAGGCTCAGTACTGGGCTCAAAAGATGCAGCCCTGATGTCTCTCATGATTAGCAGGTGGTTAAGTAGAAATTCGCTGCTCGGCTGACCCAGCAGGAGCAAACGTATGCTAAAAATGTTCGTAGAATGAGATTTTCAGTGAAGAGCAGCCAGGCACATTTTAGCAAGTTTTGCTTGTAAGTTTGGATAGAAACGCTTTTTAGGCTCAGTACTGGGCTCAAAAGATGCAGCCCTGATGTCTCTCATGATAGCAGGTGGTTAAGTAGAAATTCGCTGCTCGGCTGACCCTGCAGGAGCAAACGTATGCTAAAAATGTTCGTAGAATGAGATTTTCAGTGAAGAGCAGCCAGGCACATTTTAGCAAGTTTTACTTGTATGTGGGGTTGGAAACACTTTTCAGGCTCAGTACTGGGCTCAAAAGATGCAGCCCTGATGTCTCTCATGATAGCAGGTGGTTAAGTAGAAATTCGCTGCTTGGTTGACCCTGCAGGATCAAACGTATGCTAAAAATGTTCGTAGAATGAGCTTTTCAGTGAAGAGCAGCCAGGCACATTTTAGCAAGTTTTACTTGTACGTGGAGTTGGAAACGCTTTTCAGGCTCAGTACTGGGCTCAAAACATGCAGCCCTGATGTCTCTCATGATAGCAGGTGGTTAAGTAGAAATTCGCTGCTCGGCTGACCCAGCAGGACCAAACGTATGCTAAAAATGTTCATAGAATGAGATTTTCAGTGAAGAGCAGCCTGGCACATTTTAGCAAGTTTTACTTGTAAGTGGGGTTGGAAACGCTTTTCAGGCTCAATACTGGGCTCAAAAGATGCAGCCCTGATGTCTCTCATGATAGCAGGTGGTTAAGTAGAAATTCGCTGCTCGGCTGACCCTGCAGGAGCAAACGTATGCTAAAAATGTTCGTAGAATGAGATTTTCAGTGAAGAGCAGCCAGGCACATTTTAGCAAGTTTTACTTGTAAGTGGGATTGGAAACGCTTTTCAGGCTCAATACTGGGCTCAAAAGATGCAGCCCTGATGTCTCTCATGATAGCAGGTGGTTAAGTAGAAATTCGCTGCTCACAAATGTATGCCAAAAATGTACGTAGAATGAGATTTTCAGTGAATAGCAGCCAGGCACATTTTAGCAAGTTTTACTTGTAAGTGGGGTTGGAAACGCTTTTCAGGCTCAATACTGGGCTCAAAAGATGCAGCCCTGATGTCTCTCATGATAGCAGGTGGTTAAGTAGAAATTCGCTGCTCGGCTGACCCTGCAGGAGCAAACGTATGCTAAAAATGTTCGTAGACTGAGATTTTCAGTGAAGAGCAGCCAGGCACATTTTAGCAAGTTTTACTTGTAAGTGGGGTTGGAAACGCTTTTCAGGCTCAATACTGGTCTTAAAAGATGCAGCCCTGATGTCTCTCATGATAGCAGGTGGTTAAGTAGAAATTCGCTGCTCGGCTGACCCGGCAGGAACAAATGTATGCCAAAAATGTACGTAGAATGAGATTTTCAGTGAATAGCAGCCAGGCACATTTTAGCAAGTTTTACTTGTAAGTGGGGATGGAAACGCTTTTTAGGCTCAGTACTGGGCTCAAAAGATGCAGCCCTGATGTCTCTCATGATAGCAGGTGGTTAAGTAGAAATTCGCTGCTCGGCTGATCCAGCAGGAGCAAACATAAGCGAAAAATGTACGTAGAATGAGCTTTTCAGTGAAGAGCAGCCAGGCACATTTTAGCAAGTTTTACTTGTAAATGGCTGTGGAAATGCTTTTCAGGCTCAGTACTGGGCTCAAAACATGCAGCCCTGATGTCTCTCATGATAGCAGGTGGTTAAGTAGAAATTCGCTGTCCGGCTGATCAAGCAGGAGCAAACATATGCTAAAAATGTACATAGAATGAGATTTTCAGGGAAGAGCAGCCAGGCACATTTTTAGCAAGTTTTACTTGTAAGTGGGGTTGGAAACGCTTTTCAGGCTCAATACTGGGCTCAAAAGATGCAGCCCTGATGTCTCTCATGATAGCAGGTGGTTAAGTAGAAATTTGCTGCTCGGCTGACCCGGCAGGAACAAATGTATGCCAAAAATGTACGTAGAATGAGATTTTCAGTGAATAGCAGCCAGGCACATTTTAGCAAGTTTTACTTGTAAGTGGGGATGGAAACGCTTTTTAGGCTCAGTACTGGGCTCAAAAGATGCAGCCCTGATGTCTCTCATGATAGCAGGTGGTTAAGTAGAAATTCGCTGCTCGGCTGACCCTGCGGAGCAAACGTATGCTAAAAATGTTCGTAGAATGAGATTTTCAGTGAAGAGCAGCCAGGCACATTTTAGCAAGTTTTACTTGTAAGTGGGGTTGGAAACGCTTTTCAGGCTCAATACTGGGCTCAAAAGATGCAGCCCTGATGTCTCTCATGATAGCAGGTGGTTAAGTAGAAATTCGCTGCTCGGCTGACCCGGCAGGAACAAATGTATGCCAAATATGTTCGTAGAATGAGATTTTCAGTGAAGAGCAGCCAGGCACATTTTAACAAAATTTACCTGTAAGTGGGGTTGGAAACGCTTTTCAGGCTCAGTACTGGGCTCAAAACATGCAGCCCCTGATGTCTCTCATGATAGCAGGTGGTTAAGTAGAAATTCGTTGCTCGGCTGACCCAGCAGGAGCAAACGTATGCGAAAAATGTTCTAGAATGAGTTTTTCAGTGAAGAGCAGCCAGGCACATTTTAGCAAGTTTTACTTGTAAGTGGGGATGGAAACGCTTTTCAGGCTCAGTACTGGGCTCAAAAGATGCAGCCCTGATGTCTCTCATGATTAGCAGGTGGTTAAGTAGAAATTCGCTGCTCGGCTGACCAAGCAGGAGCAAACGTATGCTAAAAATGTTCGTAGAATGAGATTTTCAGTGAAGAGCAGCCAGGCACATTTTAGCAAGTTTTGCTTGTAAGTTTGGATAGAAACGCTTTTTAGGCTCAGTACTGGGCTCAAAAGATGCAGCCCTGATGTCTCTCATGATAGCAGGTGGTTAAGTAGAAATTCGCTGCTCGGCTGACCCTGCAGGAGCAAACGTATGCTAAAAATGTTCGTAGAATGAGATTTTCAGTGAAGAGCAGCCAGGCACATTTTAGCAAGTTTTACTTGCATGTGGGGTTGAAAACGCTTTTCAGGCTCAGTACTGGGCTCAAAAGATGCAGCCCTGATGTCTCTCATGATAGCAGGTGGTTAAGTAGAAATTCGCTGCTTGGTTGACCCTGCAGGATCAAACGTATGCTAAAAATGTTCATAGAATGAGCTTTTCAGTGAAGAGCAGCCAGGCACATTTTAGCAAGTTTTACTTGTACGTGGAGTTGGAAACGCTTTTCAGGCTCAGTACTGGGCTCAAAACATGCAGCCCTGATGTCTCTCTTGATAGCAGGTGGTTAAGTAGAAATTCGCTGCTCGGCTGACCCAGCAGGACCAAACGTATGCTAAAAATGTTCATAGAATGAGATTTTCAGTGAAGAGCAGCCTGGCACATTTTAGCAAGTTTTACTTGTAAGTGGGGTTGGAAACGCTTTTCAGGCTCAATACTGGGCTCAAAAGATGCAGCCCTGATGTCTCTCATGATAGCAGGTGGTTAAGTAGAAATTCGCTGCTCGGCTGACCCTGCAGGAGCAAACGTATGCTAAAAATGTTCGTAGAATGAGATTTTCAGTGAAGAGCAGCCAGGCACATTTTAGCAAGTTTTACTTGTAAGTGGGGTTGGAAATGCTTTTCAGGCTCAATACTGGGCTTAAAAGATGCAGCCCTGATGTCTCTCATGATAGCAGGTGGTTAAGTAGAAATTCGCTGCTCGGCTGACCCGGCAGGAACAAATGTATGCCAAAAATGTACGTAGAATGAGATTTTCAGTGAATAGCAGCCAGGCACATTTTAGCAAGTTTTACTTGTAAGTGGGGATGGAAACGCTTTTTAGGCTCAGTACTGGGCTCAAAAGATGCAGCCCTGATGTCTCTCATGATAGCAGGTGGTTAAGTAGAAATTCGCTGCTCGGCTGATCCAGCAGGAGCAAACATAAGCGAAAAATGTACGTAGAATGAGCTTTTCAGTGAAGAGCAGCCAGGCACATTTTAGCAAGTTTTACTTGTAAGTGGCTGTGGAAACGCTTTTCAGGCTCAGTACTGGGCTCAAAACATGCAGCCCTGATGTCTCTCATGATAGCAGGTGGTTAAGTAGAAATTCGCTGCTCGGCTGATCAAGCAGGAGCAAACATATGCTAAAAATGTACGTAGAATGAGATTTTCAGGGAAGAGCAGCCAGGCACATTTTTAGCAAGTTTTACTTGTAAGTGGGGTTGGAAACGCTTTTCAGGCTCAATAATGGGCTAAAGATGCAGCCCTGATGTCTCTCATGATAGCAGGTGGTTAAGTAGAAATTCGCTGCTCGGCTGACCCGGCAGGAACAAATGTATGCCAAAAATGTACGTAGAATGAGATTTTCAGTGAATAGCAGCCAGGCACATTTTAGCAAGTTTTACTTGTAAGTGGGGATGGAAACGCTTTTTAGGCTCAGTACTGGGCTCAAAAGATGCAGCCCTGATGTCTCTCATGATAGCAGGTGGTTAAGTAGAAATTCGCTGCTCGGCTGACCCTGCAGGAGCAAACGTATGCTAAAAATGTTCGTAGAATGAGATTTTCAGTGAAGAGCAGCCAGGCACATTTTAGCAAGTTTTACTTGTAAGTGGGGTTGGAAACGCTTTTCAGGCTCAATACTGGGCTCAAAAGATGCAGCCCTGATGTCTCTCATGATAGCAGGTGGTTAAGTAGAAATTCGCTGCTCGGCTGACCCGGCAGGAACAAATGTATGCCAAATATGTTCGTAGAATGAGATTTTCAGTGAAGAGCAGCCAGGCACATTTTAACAAAATTTACCTGTAAGTGGGGTTGGAAACGCTTTTCAGGCTCAGTACTGGGCTCAAAACATGCAGCCCCTGATGTCTCTCATGATAGCAGGTGGTTAAGTAGAAATTCGTTGCTCGGCTGACCCAGCAGGAGCAAACGTATGCGAAAAATGTTCTAGAATGAGTTTTTCAGTGAAGAGCAGCCAGGCACATTTTAGCAAGTTTTACTTGTAAGTGGGGATGGAAACGCTTTTCAGGCTCAGTACTGGGCTCAAAAGATGCAGCCCTGATGTCTCTCATGATTAGCAGGTGGTTAAGTAGAAATTCGCTGCTCGGCTGACCCAGCAGGAGCAAACGTATGCTAAAAATGTTCGTAGAATGAGATTTTCAGTGAAGAGCAGCCAGGCACATTTTAGCAAGTTTTGCTTGTAAGTTTGGATAGAAACGCTTTTTAGGCTCAGTACTGGGCTCAAAAGATGCAGCCCTGATGTCTCTCATGATAGCAGGTGGTTAAGTAGAAATTCGCTGCTCGGCTGACCCTGCAGGAGCAAACGTATGCTAAAAATGTTCGTAGAATGAGATTTTCAGTGAAGAGCAGCCAGGCACATTTTAGCAAGTTTTACTTGTATGTGGGGTTGGAAACACTTTTCAGGCTCAGTACTGGGCTCAAAAGATGCAGCCCTGATGTCTCTCATGATAGCAGGTGGTTAAGTAGAAATTCGCTGCTTGGTTGACCCTGCAGGATCAAACGTATGCTAAAAATGTTCGTAGAATGAGCTTTTCAGTGAAGAGCAGCCAGGCACATTTTAGCAAGTTTTACTTGTACGTGGAGTTGGAAACGCTTTTCAGGCTCAGTACTGGGCTCAAAACATGCAGCCCTGATGTCTCTCATGATAGCAGGTGGTTAAGTAGAAATTCGCTGCTCGGCTGACCCAGCAGGACCAATCGTATGCTAAAAATGTTCATAGAATGAGATTTTCAGTGAAGAGCAGCCTGGCACATTTTAGCAAGTTTTACTTGTAAGTGGGGTTGGAAACGCTTTTCAGGCTCAATACTGGGCTCAAAAGATGCAGCCCTGATGTCTCTCATGATAGCAGGTGGTTAAGTAGAAATTCGCTGCTCGGCTGACCCTGCAGGAGCAAACGTATGCTAAAAATGTTCGTAGAATGAGATTTTCAGTGAAGAGCAGCCAGGCACATTTTAGCAAGTTTTACTTGTAAGTGGGATTGGAAACGCTTTTCAGGCTCAATACTGGGCTCAAAAGATGCAGCCCTGATGTCTCTCATGATAGCAGGTGGTTAAGTAGAAATTCGCTGCTCACAAATGTATGCCAAAAATGTACGTAGAATGAGATTTTCAGTGAATAGCAGCCAGGCACATTTTAGCAAGTTTTACTTGTAAGTGGGGTTGGAAACGCTTTTCAGGCTCAATACTGGGCTCAAAAGATGCAGCCCTGATGTCTCTCATGATAGCAGGTGGTTAAGTAGAAATTCGCTGCTCGGCTGACCCTGCAGGAGCAAACGTATGCTAAAAATGTTCGTAGACTGAGATTTTCAGTGAAGAGCAGCCAGGCACATTTTAGCAAGTTTTACTTGTAAGTGGGGTTGGAAACGCTTTTCAGGCTCAATACTGGTCTTAAAAGATGCAGCCCTGATGTCTCTCATGATAGCAGGTGGTTAAGTAGAAATTCGCTGCTCGGCTGACCCGGCAGGAACAAATGTATGCCAAAAATGTACGTAGAATGAGATTTTCAGTGAATAGCAGCCAGGCACATTTTAGCAAGTTTTACTTGTAAGTGGGGATGGAAACGCGTTTTAGGCTCAGTACTGGGCTCAAAAGATGCAGCCCTGATGTCTCTCATGATAGCAGGTGGTTAAGTAGAAATTCGCTGCTCGGCTGATCCAGCAGGAGCAAACATAAGCGAAAAATGTACGTAGAATGAGCTTTTCAGTGAAGAGCAGCCAGGCACATTTTAGCAAGTTTTACTTGTAAATGGCTGTGGAAACGCTTTTCAGGCTCAGTACTGGGCTCAAAACATGCAGCCCTGATGTCTCTCATGATAGCAGGTGGTTAAGTAGAAATTCGCTGCTCGGCTGATCAAGCAGGAGCAAACATATGCTAAAAATGTACGTAGAATGAGATTTTCAGGGAAGAGCAGCCAGGCACATTTTTAGCAAGTTTTACTTGTAAGTGGGGTTGGAAACGCTTTTCAGGCTCAATACTGGGCTCAAAAGATGCAGCCCTGATGTCTCTCATGATAGCAGGTGGTTAAGTAGAAATTTGCTGCTCGGCTGACCCGGCAGGAACAAATGTATGCCAAAAATGTACGTAGAATGAGATTTTCAGTGAATAGCAGCCAGGCACATTTTAGCAAGTTTTACTTGTAAGTGGGGATGGAAACGCTTTTTAGGCTCAGTACTGGGCTCAAAAGATGCAGCCCTGATGTCTCTCATGATAGCAGGTGGTTAAGTAGAAATTCGCTGCTCGGCTGACCCTGCAGGAGCAAACGTATGCTAAAAATGTTCGTAGAATGAGATTTTCAGTGAAGAGCAGCCAGGCACATTTTAGCAAGTTTTACTTGTAAGTGGGGTTGGAAACGCTTTTCAGGCTCAATACTGGGCTCAAAAGATGCAGCCCTGATGTCTCTCATGATAGCAGGTGGTTAAGTAGAAATTCGCTGCTCGGCTGACCCGGCAGGAACAAATGTATGCCAAATATGTTCGTAGAATGAGATTTTCAGTGAAGAGCAGCCAGGCACATTTTAACAAAATTTACCTGTAAGTGGGGTTGGAAACGCTTTTCAGGCTCAGTACTGGGCTCAAAACATGCAGCCCCTGATGTCTCTCATGATAGCAGGTGGTTAAGTAGAAATTCGTTGCTCGGCTGACCCAGCAGGAGCAAACGTATGCGAAAAATGTTCTAGAATGAGTTTTTCAGTGAAGAGCAGCCAGGCACATTTTAGCAAGTTTTACTTGTAAGTGGGGATGGAAACGCTTTTCAGGCTCAGTACTGGGCTCAAAAGATGCAGCCCTGATGTCTCTCATGATTAGCAGGTGGTTAAGTAGAAATTCGCTGCTCGGCTGACCAAGCAGGAGCAAACGTATGCTAAAAATGTTCGTAGAATGAGATTTTCAGTGAAGAGCAGCCAGGCACATTTTAGCAAGTTTTGCTTGTAAGTTTGGATAGAAACGCTTTTTAGGCTCAGTACTGGGCTCAAAAGATGCAGCCCTGATGTCTCTCATGATAGCAGGTGGTTAAGTAGAAATTCGCTGCTCGGCTGACCCTGCAGGAGCAAACGTATGCTAAAAATGTTCGTAGAATGAGATTTTCAGTGAAGAGCAGCCAGGCACATTTTAGCAAGTTTTACTTGCATGTGGGGTTGAAAACGCTTTTCAGGCTCAGTACTGGGCTCAAAAGATGCAGCCCTGATGTCTCTCATGATAGCAGGTGGTTAAGTAGAAATTCGCTGCTTGGTTGACCCTGCAGGATCAAACGTATGCTAAAAATGTTCATAGAATGAGCTTTTCAGTGAAGAGCAGCCAGGCACATTTTAGCAAGTTTTACTTGTACGTGGAGTTGGAAACGCTTTTCAGGCTCAGTACTGGGCTCAAAACATGCAGCCCTGATGTCTCTCTTGATAGCAGGTGGTTAAGTAGAAATTCGCTGCTCGGCTGACCCAGCAGGACCAAACGTATGCTAAAAATGTTCATAGAATGAGATTTTCAGTGAAGAGCAGCCTGGCACATTTTAGCAAGTTTTACTTGTAAGTGGGGTTGGAAACGCTTTTCAGGCTCAATACTGGGCTCAAAAGATGCAGCCCTGATGTCTCTCATGATAGCAGGTGGTTAAGTAGAAATTCGCTGCTCGGCTGACCCTGCAGGAGCAAACGTATGCTAAAAATGTTCGTAGAATGAGATTTTCAGTGAAGAGCAGCCAGGCACATTTTAGCAAGTTTTACTTGTAAGTGGGGTTGGAAACGCTTTTCAGGCTCAATACTGGGCTTAAAAGATGCAGCCCTGATGTCTCTCATGATAGCAGGTGGTTAAGTAGAAATTCGCTGCTCGGCTGACCCGGCAGGAACAAATGTATGCCAAAAATGTACGTAGAATGAGATTTTCAGTGAATAGCAGCCAGGCACATTTTAGCAAGTTTTACTTGTAAGTGGGGATGGAAACGCTTTTTAGGCTCAGTACTGGGCTCAAAAGATGCAGCCCTGATGTCTCTCATGATAGCAGGTGGTTAAGTAGAAATTCGCTGCTCGGCTGATCCAGCAGGAGCAAACATAAGCGAAAAATGTACGTAGAATGAGCTTTTCAGTGAAGAGCAGCCAGGCACATTTTAGCAAGTTTTACTTGTAAGTGGCTGTGGAAACGCTTTTCAGGCTCAGTACTGGGCTCAAAACATGCAGCCCTGATGTCTCTCATGATAGCAGGTGGTTAAGTAGAAATTCGCTGCTCGGCTGATCAAGCAGGAGCAAACATATGCTAAAAATGTACGTAGAATGAGATTTTCAGGGAAGAGCAGCCAGGCACATTTTTAGCAAGTTTTACTTGTAAGTGGGGTTGGAAACGCTTTTCAGGCTCAATAATGGGCTAAAGATGCAGCCCTGATGTCTCTCATGATAGCAGGTGGTTAAGTAGAAATTCGCTGCTCGGCTGACCCGGCAGGAACAAATGTATGCCAAAAATGTACGTAGAATGAGATTTTCAGTGAATAGCAGCCAGGCACATTTTAGCAAGTTTTACTTGTAAGTGGGGATGGAAACGCTTTTTAGGCTCAGTACTGGGCTCAAAAGATGCAGCCCTGATGTCTCTCATGATAGCAGGTGGTTAAGTAGAAATTCGCTGCTCGGCTGACCCTGCAGGAGCAAACGTATGCTAAAAATGTTCGTAGAATGAGATTTTCAGTGAAGAGCAGCCAGGCACATTTTAGCAAGTTTTACTTGTAAGTGGGGTTGGAAACGCTTTTCAGGCTCAATACTGGGCTCAAAAGATGCAGCCCTGATGTCTCTCGTGATAGCAGGTGGTTAAGTAGAAATTCGCTGCTCGGCTGACCCGGCAGGAACAAATGTATGCCAAATATGTTCGTAGAATGAGATTTTCAGTGAAGAGCAGCCAGGCACATTTTAACAAAATTTACCTGTAAGTGGGGTTGGAAACGCTTTTCAGGCTCAGTACTGGGCTCAAAACATGCAGCCCCTGATGTCTCTCATGATAGCAGGTGGTTAAGTAGAAATTCGTTGCTCGGCTGACCCAGCAGGAGCAAACGTATGCGAAAAATGTTCTAGAATGAGTTTTTCAGTGAAGAGCAGCCAGGCACATTTTAGCAAGTTTTACTTGTAAGTGGGGATGGAAACGCTTTTCAGGCTCAGTACTGGGCTCAAAAGATGCAGCCCTGATGTCTCTCATGATTAGCAGGTGGTTAAGTAGAAATTCGCTGCTCGGCTGACCCAGCAGAAGCAAACGTATGCTAAAAATGTTCGTAGAATGAGATTTTCAGTGAAGAGCAGCCAGGCACATTTTAGCAAGTTTTGCTTGTAAGTTTGGATAGAAACGCTTTTTAGGCTCAGTACTGGGCTCAAAAGATGCAGCCCTGATGTCTCTCATGATAGCAGGTGGTTAAGTAGAAATTCGCTGCTCGGCTGACCCTGCAGGAGCAAACGTATGCTAAAAATGTTCGTAGAATGAGATTTTCAGTGAAGAGCAGCCAGGCACATTTTAGCAAGTTTTACTTGTATGTGGGGTTGGAAACGCTTTTCAGGCTCAGTACTGGGCTCAAAAGATGCAGCCCTGATGTCTCTCATGATAGCAGGTGGTTAAGTAGAAATTCGCTGCTTGGTTGACCCTGCAGGATCAAACGTATGCTAAAAATGTTCGTAGAATGAGCTTTTCAGTGAAGAGCAGCCAGGCACATTTTAGCAAGTTTTACTTGTACGTGGAGTTGGAAACGCTTTTCAGGCTCAGTACTGGGCTCAAAACATGCAGCCCTGATGTCTCTCATGATAGCAGGTGGTTAAGTAGAAATTCGCTGCTCGGCTGACCCAGCAGGACCAAACGTATGCTAAAAATGTTCATAGAATGAGATTTTCAGTGAAGAGCAGCCTGGCACATTTTAGCAAGTTTTACTTGTAAGTGGGGTTGGAAACGCTTTTCAGGCTCAATACTGGGCTCAAAAGATGCAGCCCTGATGTCTCTCATGATAGCAGGTGGTTAAGTAGAAATTCGCTGCTCGGCTGACCCTGCAGGAGCAAACGTATGCTAAAAATGTTCGTAGAATGAGATTTTCAGTGAAGAGCAGCCAGGCACATTTTAGCAAGTTTTACTTGTAAGTGGGGTTGGAAACGCTTTTCAGGCTCAATACTGGGCTCAAAAGATGCAGCCCTGATGTCTCTCATGATAGCAGGTGGTTAAGTAGAAATTCGCTGCTCGGCTGACCCTGCAGGAGCAAACGTATGCTAAAAATGTTCGTAGACTGAGATTTTCAGTGAAGAGCAGCCAGGCACATTTTAGCAAGTTTTACTTGTAAGTGGGGTTGGAAACGCTTTTCAGGCTCAATACTGGGCTTAAAAGATGCAGCCCTGATGTCTCTCATGATAGCAGGTGGTTAAGTAGAAATTCGCTGCTCGGCTGACCCGGCAGGAACAAATGTATGCCAAAAATGTACGTAGAATGAGATTTTCAGTGAATAGCAGCCAGGCACATTTTAGCAAGTTTTACTTGTAAGTGGGGATGGAAACGCTTTTTAGGCTCAGTACTGGGCTCAAAAGTTGCAGCCCTGATGTCTCTCATGATAGCAGGTGGTTAAGTAGAAATTCGCTGCTCGGCTGATCCAGCAGGAGCAAACATAAGCGAAAAATGTACGTAGAATGAGCTTTTCAGTGAAGAGCAGCCAGGCACATTTTAGCAAGTTTTACTTGTAAGTGGCTGTGGAAACGCTTTTCAGGCTCAGTACTGGGCTCAAAACATGCAGCCCTGATGTCTCTCATGATAGCAGGTGGTTAAGTAGAAATTCGCTGCTCGGCTGATCAAGCAGGAGCAAACATATGCTAAAAATGTACGTAGAATGAGATTTTCAGGGAAGAGCAGCCAGGCACATTTTTAGCAAGTTTTACTTGTAAGTGGGGTTGGAAACGCTTTTCAGGCTCAATACTGGGCTCAAAAGATGCAGCCCTGATGTCTCTCATGATAGCAGGTGGTTAAGTAGAAATTTGCTGCTCGGCTGACCCGGCAGGAACAAATGTATGCCAAAAATGTACGTAGAATGAGATTTTCAGTGAATAGCAGCCAGGCACATTTTAGCAAGTTTTACTTGTAAGTGGGGATGGAAACGCTTTTTAGGCTCAGTACTGGGCTCAAAAGATGCAGCCCTGATGTCTCTCATGATAGCAGGTGGTTAAGTAGAAATTCGCTGCTCGGCTGACCCTGCAGGAGCAAACGTATGCTAAAAATGTTCGTAGAATGAGATTTTCAGTGAAGAGCAGCCAGGCACATTTTAGCAAGTTTTACTTGTAAGTGGGGTTGGAAACGCTTTTCAGGCTCAATACTGGGCTCAAAAGATGCAGCCCTGATGTCTCTCATGATAGCAGGTGGTTAAGTAGAAATTCGCTGCTCGGCTGACCCGGCAGGAACAAATGTATGCCAAATATGTTCGTAGAATGAGATTTTCAGTGAAGAGCAGCCAGGCACATTTTAACAAAATTTACCTGTAAGTGGGGTTGGAAACGCTTTTCAGGCTCAGTACTGGGCTCAAAACATGCAGCCCCTGATGTCTCTCATGATAGCAGGTGGTTAAGTAGAAATTCGTTGCTCGGCTGACCCAGCAGGAGCAAACGTATGCGAAAAATGTTCTAGAATGAGTTTTTCAGTGAAGAGCAGCCAGGCACATTTTAGCAAGTTTAACTTGTAAGTGGGGATGGAAACGCTTTTCAGGCTCAGTACTGGGCTCAAAAGATGCAGCCCTGATGTCTCTCATGATTAGCAGGTGGTTAAGTAGAAATTCGCTGCTCGGCTGACCAAGCAGGAGCAAACGTATGCTAAAAATGTTCGTAGAATGAGATTTTCAGTGAAGAGCAGCCAGGCACATTTTAGCAAGTTTTGCTTGTAAGTTTGGATAGAAACGCTTTTTAGGCTCAGTACTGGGCTCAAAAGATGCAGCCCTGATGTCTCTCATGATAGCAGGTGGTTAAGTAGAAATTCGCTGCTCGGCTGACCCTGCAGGAGCAAACGTATGCTAAAAATGTTCGTAGAATGAGATTTTCAGTGAAGAGCAGCCAGGCACATTTTAGCAAGTTTTACTTGCATGTGGGGTTGAAAACGCTTTTCAGGCTCAGTACTGGACTCAAAAGATGCAGCCCTGATGTCTCTCATGATAGCAGGTGGTTAAGTAGAAATTCGCTGCTTGGTTGACCCTGCAGGATCAAACGTATGCTAAAAATGTTCATAGAATGAGCTTTTCAGTGAAGAGCAGCCAGGCACATTTTAGCAAGTTTTACTTGTACGTGGAGTTGGAAACGCTTTTCAGGCTCAGTACTGGGCTCAAAACATGCAGCCCTGATGTCTCTCTTGATAGCAGGTGGTTAAGCAGAAATTCGCTGCTCGGCTGACCCAGCAGGACCAAACGTATGCTAAAAATGTTCATAGAATGAGATTTTCAGTGAAGAGCAGCCTGGCACATTTTAGCAAGTTTTACTTGTAAGTGGGGTTGGAAACGCTTTTCAGGCTCAATACTGGGCTCAAAAGATGCAGCCCTGATGTCTCTCATGATAGCAGGTGGTTAAGTAGAAATTCGCTGCTCGGCTGACCCTGCAGGAGTAAACGTATGCTAAAAATGTTCGTAGAATGAGATTTTCAGTGAAGAGCAGCCAGGCACATTTTAGCAAGTTTTACTTGTAAGTGGGGTTGGAAACGCTTTTCAGGCTCAATACTGGGCTCAAAAGATGCAGCCCTGATGTCTCTCATGATAGCAGGTGGTTAAGTAGAAATTCGCTGCTCACAAATGTATGCCAAAAATGTACGTAGAATGAGATTTTCAGTGAATAGCAGCCAGGCACATTTTAGCAAGTTTTACTTGTAAGTGGGGTTGGAAACGCTTTTCAGGCTCAATACTGGGCTCAAAAGATGCAGCCCTGATGTCTCTCATGATAGCAGGTGGTTGAGTAGAAATTCGCTGCTCGGCTGACCCTGCAGGAGCAAACGTATGCGAAAAATGTTCGTAGAATGAGATTTTCAGTGAAGAGCAGCCAGGCACATTTTAGCAAGTTTTACTTGTACGTGGAGTTGGAAACGCTTTTCAGGCTCAGTACTGGGCTCAAAACATGCAGCCCTGATGTCTCTCATGATAGCAGGTGGTTAAGTAGAAATTCGCTGCTCGGCTGACCCAGCAGGACCAAACGTATGCTAAAAATGTTCGTAGAATGAGATTTTCAGTGAAGAGCAGCCAGGCACATTTTAGCAAGTTTTACTTGTAAGTGGGGTTGGAAACGCTTTTCAGGCTCAGTACTGGCTCAAAACATGCAGCCCTGATGTCTCTCATGATAGGAGGTGGTAAAGTAGAAATTCGCTGCTCGGCTGACCCTGCAGGAGCAAACGTATGCTAAAAATGTTTGTAGAATGAGATTTTCAGTGAAGAGCAGCCAGGCACATTTTAGCAAGTTTTACTTGTATGTGGGGTTGGAAAAGCTTTTCAGGCTCAATACTGGGCTCAAAAGATGCAGCCCTGATGTCTCTCATGATAGCAGGTGGTTAAGTAGAAATTCGCTGCTCACAAATGTATGCCAAAAATGTACGTAGAATGAGATTTTCAGTGAATAGCAGCCAGGCACATTTTAGCAAGTTTTACTCGTAAGTGGGGTTGGAAATGCTTTTCAGGCTCAATACTGGGCTCAAAAGATGCAGCCCTGATGTCTCTCATGATAGCAGGTGGTTAAGTAGAAATTCGCTGCTCGGCTGACCCTGCAGGAGCAAACGTATGCGAAAAATGTTCGTAGAATGAGATTTTCAGTGAGGAGCAGCCAGGCACATTTTAGCAAGTTTTACTTGTAGGTGGAGTTGGAAACGCTTTTCAGGCTCAGTACTGGGCTCAAAACATGCAGCCCTGATGTCTCTCATGATAGCAGGTGATTAAGTAGAAATTCGCTGCTCGGCTGACCCAGCAGGACCAAACGTATGCTAAAAATGTTCGTAGAATGAGATTTTCAGTGAAGAGCAGCCAGGCACATTTTAGCAAGTTTTACTTGTAAGTGGGGTTGGAAACGCTTTTCAGGCTCAGTACTGGCTCAAAACATGCAGCCCTGATGTCTCTCATGATAGGAGGTGGTAAAGTAGAAATTCGCTGCTCGGCTGACCCTGCAGGAGCAAACGTATGCTAAAAATGTTCGTAGAATGAGATTTTCAGTGAAGAGCAGCCAGGCACATTTTAGCAAGTTTTACTTGTATGTGGGGTTGGAAATGCTTTTCAGGCTCAGTACTGGGCTCAAAAGATGCAGCCCTGATGTCTCTCATGATAGCAGGTGGTTAAGTAGAAATTCGCTGCTCGGTTGACCCTGCAGGATCAAACGTATGCTAAAAATGTTCGTAGAATGAGCTTTTCAGTGAAGAGCAGCCAGGCACATTTTAGCAAGTTTTACTTGTAAGTGGGGGTTGGAAACGCTTTTCAGGCTCAGTACTGGGCTCAAAAGATGCAGCCCTGATGTCTCTCATGATAGCAGGTGGTTAAGTAGAAATTCGCTGCTCGGCTGACCCTGCAGGAGCAAACGTATGCGAACATTTTTCGTAGAATGAGATTTTCAGTGAAGAGCAGCCACGCAACATTTTAGCAAGTTTTACTTGTAAGTGGGGATGGAAATGCTTTTCAGGCTCAGTACTGGGCTCAAAACATGCAGCCCTGATGTCTCTCATGATAGCAGGTGGTTAAGTAGAAATTCGCTGCTCGGCTGATCCAGCAGGAGCAAACATATGCTAAAAATGTACGTAGAATGAGATTTTCAGGGAAGAGCAGCCAGGCACATTTTTAGCAAGTTTTACTTGTAAGTGGGGTTGGAAACGCTTTTCAGGCTCAATACTGGGCTCAAAAGATGCAGCCCTGATGTCTCTCATGATAGCAGGTGGTTAAGTAGAAATTCGCTGCTCGGCTGACCCGGCAGGAACAAATGTATGCCAAATATGTACGTAGAATGAGATTTTCAGTGAATAGCAGCCAGGCACATTTTAGCAAGTTTTACTTGTAAGTGGGGATGGAAACGCTTTTTAGGCTCAGTACTGGGCTCAAAAGATGCAGCCCTGATGTCTCTCGTGATAGCAGGTGGTTAAGTAGAAATTCGCTGCTCGGCTGACCCTGCAGGAGCAAACGTATGCTAAAAATGTTCGTAGAATGAGATTTTCAGTGAAGAGCAGCCAGGCACATTTTAGCAAGTTTTACTTGTAAGTGGGGTTGGAAACGCTTTTCAGGCTCAATACTGGGCTTAAAAGATGCAGCCCTGATGTCTCTCATGATAGCAGGTGGTTAAGTAGAAATTCGTTGCTCGGCTGACCCAGCAGGAGCAAACGTATGCGAAAAATGTTCTAGAATGAGTTTTTCAGTGAAGAGCAGCCAGGAACATTTTAGCAAGTTTTACTTGTAAGTGGGGATGGAAACGCTTTTCAGGCTCAGTACTGGGCTCAAAAGATGCAGCCCTGATGTCTCTCATGATTAGCAGGTGGTTAAGTAGAAATTCGCTGCTCGGCTGACCCAGCAGGAACAAATGTATGCCAAAAATGTACGTAGAATGAGATTTTCAGTGAATAGCAGCCAGGCACATTTTTAGCAAGTTTTACTTGTAAGTGGGGATGGAAACGCTTTTTAGGCTCAGTACTGGGCTCAAAAGATGCAGCCCTGATGTCTCTCATGATAGCAGGTGGTTAAGTAGAAATTCGTTGCTCGGCTGACCCAGCAGGAGCAAACGTATGCGAAAAATTTTCTAGAATGAGTTTTTCAGTGAAGAGCAGCCAGGCACATTTTAGCAAGTTTTACTTGTAAGTGGGGATGGAAACGCTTTTCAGGCTCAGTACTGGGCTCAAAAGATGCAGCCCTGATGTCTCTCTTGATTAGCAGGTGGTTAAGTAGAAATTCGCTGCTCGGCTGACCCAGCAGGAGCAAACGTATGCTAAAAATGTTCGTAGAATGAGATTTTCAGTGAAGAGCAGCCTGGCACATTTTACCAAGTTTTACTTGTAAGTGGGGTTGGAAACGCTTTTCAGGCTCAATACTGGGCTCAAAAGATGCAGCCCTGATGTCTCTCATGATAGCAGGTGGTTAAGTAGAAATTCGCTGCTCGGCTGACCCTGCAGGAGCAAACGTATGCTAAAAATGTTCGTAGAATGAGATTTTCAGTGAAGAGCAGCCAGGCACATTTTAGCACGTTTTACTTGTAAGTGGGGTTGGAAACGCTTTTCAGGCTCAATACTGGGCTCAAAAGATGCAGCCCTGATGTCTCTCATGATAGCAGGTGGTTAAGTAGAAATTCGCTGCTCACAAATGTATGCCAAAAATGTACGTAGAATGAGATTTTCAGTGAATATCAGCAAGGCACATTTTAGCAAGTTTTACTTGTAAGTGGGGTTGGAAACGCTTTTCAGGCTAAATACTGGGCTCAAAAGATGCAGCCCTGATGTCTCTCATGATACCAGGTGGTTAAGTAGAAATTCGCTGCTCGGCTGACCCTGCAGGAGCAAACGTATGCGAAAAATGTTCGTAGAATGAGTTTTTCAGTGAAGAGCAGCCAGGCACATTTTAGCAAGTTTTACTTGTACGTGGAGTTGGAAACGCTTTTCAGGCTCAGTACTGGGCTCAAAACATGCAGCCCTGATGTCTCTCATGATAGCAGGTGGTTAAGTAGAAATTCGCTGCTCGGCTGACCCAGCAGGACCAAACGTATGCTAAAAATGTTCGTAGAATGAGATTTTCAGTGAAGAGCAGCCAGGCACATTTTAGCAAGTTTTACTTGTAAGTGGGGTTGGAAACGCTTTTCAGGCTCAGTACTGGCTCAAAACATGCAGCCCTGATGTCTCTCATGATAGGAGGTGGTAAAGTAGAAATTCGCTGCTCGGCTGACCCTGCAGGAGCAAACGTATGCTAAAAATGTTCGTAGAATGAGATTTTCAGTGAAGAGCAGCCAGGCACATTTTAGCAAGTTTTACTTGTAAGTGGGGATTGGAAACGCTTTTCAGGCTCAGTACTGGGCTCAAAAGATGCAGCCCTGATGTCTCTCATGATAGCAGGTGGTTAAGTAGAAATTCGCTGCTCTGCTGACCCTGCAGGAGCAAACGTATGAGAAAATTTTTCGTAGAATGAGATTTTCAGTGAAGAGCAGCCAGGCACATTTTTGCAAGTTTTACTTGTAAGTGGGGATGGAAATGCTTTTCAGGCTCAGTACTGGGCTCAAAACATGCAGCCCTGATGTCTCTCATGATAGCAGGTGGTTAAGTAGAAATTCGCTGCTCGGCTGATCCAGCAGGAGCAAACATATGCTACAAATGTACGTAGAATGAGATTTTCAGGGAAGAGCAGCCAGGCACATTTTTAGCAAGTTTTACTTGTAAGTGGGGTTGGAAACGCTTTTCAGGCTCAATACTGGGCTCAAAAGATGCAGCCCTGATGTCTCTCATGATAGCAGGTGGTTAAGTAGAAATTCGCTGCTCGGCTGACCCGGCAGGAACAAATGTATGCCAAAAATGTACGTAGAATGAGATTTTCAGTGAATAGCAGCCAGGCACATTTTAGCAAGTTTTACTTGTAAGTGGGGATGGAAACGCTTTTTAGGCTCAGTACTGGGCTCAAAAGATGCAGCCCTGATGTATCTCGTGATAGCAGGTGGTTAAGTAGAAATTCGCTGCTCGGCTGACCCTGCAGGAGCAAACGTATGCTAAAAATTTTCGTAGAATGAGATTTTCAGTGAAGAGCAGCCAGGCACATTTTAGCAAGTTTTACTTGTAAGTGGGGTTGGAAACGCTTTTCAGGCTCAATACTGGGCTTAAAAGATGCAGCCCTGATGTCTCTCATGATAGCAGGTGGTTAAGTAGAAATTCGTTGCTCGGCTGACCCAGCAGGAGCAAACGTATGCGAAAAATGTTCTAGAATGAGTTTTTCAGTGAAGAGCAGCCAGGAACATTTTAGCAAGTTTTACTTGTAAGTGGGGATGGAAACGCTTTCCAGGCTCAGTACTGGGCTCAAAAGATGCAGCCCTGATGTCTCTCATGATAGCAGGTAGTTAAGTAGAAATTTGTTGCTCGGCTGACCCTGCAGGAGCAAACGTATGCGAAAAATGTTCGTAGAATGAGATTTTCAGTGAAGAGCAGCCAGGCACATTTTAGCAAGTTTTACTTTTATGTGGGGTTGGAAACGCTTTTCAGGCTCAGTACTGGGCTCAAAAGATGCAGCCCTGATGTCTCTCATGATAGCAGGTGGTTAAGTAGAAATTCGCTGCTCGGTTGACCCTGCAGGATCAAACGTATGCTAAAAATGTTCGTAGAATGAGCTTTTCAGTGAAGAGCAGCCAGGCACATTTTAGCAAGTTTTACTTGTAAGTGGGGTTGGAAACGCTTTTCAGGCTCAATACTGGGCTCAAAAGATGCAGCCCTGATGTCTCTCATGATAGCAGGTGGTTAAGTAGAAATTCGCTGCTCGGCTGACCCGGCAGGAACAAATGTATGCCAAAAATGTACGTAGAATGAGATTTTCAGTGAATAGCAGCAAGGCACATTTTAGCAAGTTTTACTTGTAAGTGGGGATGGAAACGCTTTTTAGGCTCAGTACTGGGCTCAAAAGATGCAGCCCTGATGTCTCTCATGATAGCAGGTGGTTAAGTAGAAATTCGCTGCTCGGCTGACCCTGCAGGAGCAAACGTATGCTAAAAATGTTCATAGAATGAGATTTTCAGTGAAGAGCAGCCAGGCACATTTTAGCAAGTTTTACTTGTAAGTGGGGTTGGAAACGCTTTTCAGGCTCAATACTGGGCTCAAAAGATGCAGCCCTGATGTCTCTCATGATAGCAGGTGGTTAAGTAGAAATTCGCTGCTCGGCTGACCCTGCAGGAGCAAACGTATGCAAAAAATGTTCGTAGACTGAGATTTTCAGTGAAGAGCAGCCAGGCACATTTTAGCAAGTTTTACTTGTAAGTGGGGTTGGAAACGCTTTTCAGGCTCAATACTGGGCTTAAAAGATGCAGCCCTGATGTCTCTCATGATAGCAGGTGGTTAAGTAGAAATTCGCTGCTCGGCTGACCCGGCAGGAACAAATGTATGCCAAAAATGTACGTAGAATGAGATTTTCAGTGAATAGCAGCCAGGCACATTTTAGCAAGTTTTACTTGTAAGTGGGGATGGAAACGCTTTTTAGGCTCAGTACTGGGCTCAAAAGATGCAGCCCTGATGTCTCTCATGATAGCAGGTGGTTAAGTAGAAATTCGCTGCTCGGCTGATCCAGCAGGAGCAAACATAAGCGAAAAATGTACGTAGAATGAGCTTTTCAGTGAAGAGCAGCCAGGCACATTTTAGCAAGTTTTACTTGTAAGTGGCTGTGGAAACGCTTTTCAGGCTCAGTACTGGGCTCAAAACATGCAGCCCTGATGTCTCTCATGATAGCAGGTGGTTGAGTAGAAATTCGCTGCTCGGCTGATCAAGCAGGAGCAAACATATGCTAAAAATGTACGTAGAATGAGATTTTCAGGGAAGAGCAGCCAGGCACATTTTTAGCAAGTTTTACTTGTAAGTGGGGTTGGAAACGCTTTTCAGGCTCAATAATGGGCTAAAGATGCAGCCCTGATGTCTCTCATGATAGCAGGTGGTTAAGTAGAAATTCGCTGCTCGGCTGACCCGGCAGGAACAAATGTATGCCAAAAATGTACGTAGAATGAGATTTTCAGTGAATAGCAGCCAGGCACATTTTAGCAAGTTTTACTTGTAAGTGGGGATGGAAACGCTTTTTAGGCTCAGTACTGGGCTCAAAAGATGCAGCCCTGATGTCTCTCATGATAGCAGGTGGTTAAGTAGAAATTCGCTGCTCGGCTGACCCTGCAGGAGCAAACGTATGCTAAAAATGTTCGTAGAATGAGATTTTCAGTGAAGAGCAGCCAGGCACATTTTAGCAAGTTTTACTTGTAAGTGGGGTTGGAAACGCTTTTCAGGCTCAATACTGGGCTCAAAAGATGCAGCCCTGATGTCTCTCATGATAGCAGGTGGTTAAGTAGAAATTCGCTGCTCGGCTGACCCGGCAGGAACAAATGTATGCCAAATATGTTCGTAGAATGAGATTTTCAGTGAAGAGCAGCCAGGCACATTTTAACAAAATTTACCTGTAAGTGGGGTTGGAAACGCTTTTCAGGCTCAGTACTGGGCTCAAAACATGCAGCCCCTGATGTCTCTCATGATAGCAGGTGGTTAAGTAGAAATTCGTTGCTCGGCTGACCCAGCAGGAGCAAACGTATGCGAAAAATGTTCTAGAATGAGTTTTTCAGTGAAGAGCAGCCAGGCACATTTTAGCAAGTTTTACTTGTAAGTGGGGATGGAAACGCTTTTCAGGCTCAGTACTGGGCTCAAAAGATGCAGCCCTGATGTCTCTCATGATTAGCAGGTGGTTAAGTAGAAATTCGCTGCTCGGCTGACCCAGCAGGAGCAAACGTATGCTAAAAATGTTCGTAGAATGAGATTTTCAGTGAAGAGCAGCTAGGCACATTTTAGCAAGTTTTGCTTGTAAGTTTGGATAGAAACGCTTTTTAGGCTCAGTACTGGGCTCAAAAGATGCAGCCCTGATGTCTCTCATGATAGCAGGTGGTTAAGTAGAAATTCGCTGCTCGGCTGACCCTGCAGGAGCAAACGTATGCGAAAAATGTTCGTAGAATGAGATTTTCAGTGAAGAGCAGCCAGGCACATTTTAGCAAGTTTTACTTGTACGTGGAGTTGGAAATGCTTTTCAGGCTCAGTACTGGGCTCAAAACATGCAGCCCTGATGTCTCTCATGATAGCAGGTGGTTAAGTAGAAATTCGCTGCTCGGCTGACCCAGCAGGACCAAACGTATGCTAAAAATGTTCGTAGAATGAGATTTTCAGTGAAGAGCAGCCAGGCACATTTTAGCAAGTTTTACTTGTAAGTGGGGTTGGAAACGCTTTTCAGGCTCAGTACTGGCTCAAAACATGCAGCCCTGATGTCTCTCATGATAGGAGGTGGTAAAGTAGAAATTCGCTGCTCGGCTGACCCTGCAGGAGCAAACGTATGCTAAAAATGTTTGTAGAATGAGATTTTCAGTGAAGAGCAGCCAGGCACATTTTAGCAAGTTTTACTTGTATGTGGGGTTGGAAACGCTTTTCAGGCTCAGTACTGGGCTCTAAAGATGCAGCCCTGATGTCTCTCATGATAGCAGGTGGTTAAGTAGAAATTCGCTGCTCGGTTGACCCTGCAGGATCAAACGTATGCTAAAAATGTTCGTAGAATGAGCTTTTCAGTGAAGAGCAGCCAGGCACATTTTAGCAAGTTTTACTTGTACGTGGAGTTAGAAACGCTTTTCAGGCTCAGTACTGGGCTCAAAACATGCAGCCCTGATGTCTCTCATGATAGCAGGTGGTTAAGTAGAAATTCGCTGCTCACAAATGTATGCCAAAAATGTACGTAGAATGAGATTTTCAGTGAATAGCAGCCAGGCACATTTTAGCAAGTTTTACTCGTAAGTGGGGTTGGAAATGCTTTTCAGGCTCAATACTGGGCTCAAAAGATGCAGCCCTGATGTCTCTCATGATAGCAGGTGGTTAAGTAGAAATTCGCTGCTCGGCTGACCCTGCAAGAGCAAACGTATGCGAAAAATGTTCGTAGAATGAGATTTTCAGTGAGGAGCAGCCAGGCACATTTTAGCAAGTTTTACTTGTAGGTGGAGTTGGAAACGCTTTTCAGGCTCAGTACTGGGCTCAAAACATGCAGCCCTGATGTCTCTCATGATAGCAGGTGATTAAGTAGAAATTCGCTGCTCGGCTGACCCAGCAGGACCAAACGTATGCTAAAAATGTTCGTAGAATGAGATTTTCAGTGAAGAGCAGCCAGGCACATTTTAGCAAGTTTTACTTGTAAGTGGGGTTGGAAACGCTTTTCAGGCTCAGTACTGGCTCAAAACATGCAGCCCTGATGTCTCTCATGATAGGAGGTGGTAAAGTAGAAATTCGCTGCTCGGCTGACCCTGCAGGAGCAAACGTATGCTAAAAATGTTCGTAGAATGAGATTTTCAGTGAAGAGCAGCCAGGCACATTTTAGCAAGTTTTACTTGTATGTGGGGTTGGAAATGCTTTTCAGGCTCAGTACTGGGCTCAAAAGATGCAGCCCTGATGTCTCTCATGATAGCAGGTGGTTAAGTAGAAATTCGCTGCTCGGTTGACCCTGCAGGATCAAACGTATGCTAAAAATGTTCGTAGAATGAGCTTTTCAGTGAAGAGCAGCCAGGCACATTTTAGCAAGTTTTACTTGTAAGTGGGGGTTGGAAACGCTTTTCAGGCTCAGTACTGGGCTCAAAAGATGCAGCCCTGATGTCTCTCATGATAGCAGGTGGTTAAGTAGAAATTCGCTGCTCGGCTGACCCTGCAGGAGCAAACGTATGCGAACATTTTTCGTAGAATGAGATTTTCAGTGAAGAGCAGCCACGCAACATTTTAGCAAGTTTTACTTGTAAGTGGGGATGGAAATGCTTTTCAGGCTCAGTACTGGGCTCAAAACATGCAGCCCTGATGTCTCTCATGATAGCAGGTGGTTAAGTAGAAATTCGCTGCTCGGCTGATCCAGCAGGAGCAAACATATGCTAAAAATGTACGTAGAATGAGATTTTCAGGGAAGAGCAGCCAGGCACATTTTTAGCAAGTTTTACTTGTAAGTGGGGTTGGAAACGCTTTTCAGGCTCAATACTGGGCTCAAAAGATGCAGCCCTGATGTCTCTCATGATAGCAGGTGGTTAAGTAGAAATTCGCTGCTCGGCTGACCCGGCAGGAACAAATGTATGCCAAATATGTACGTAGAATGAGATTTTCAGTGAATAGCAGCCAGGCACATTTTAGCAAGTTTTACTTGTAAGTGGGGATGGAAACGCTTTTTAGGCTCAATACTGGGCTCAAAAGATGCAGCCCTGATGTCTCTCGTGATAGCAGGTGGTTAAGTAGAAATTCGCTGCTCGGCTGACCCTGCAGGAGCAAACGTATGCTAAAAATGTTCGTAGAATGAGATTTTCAGTGAAGAGCAGCCAGGCACATTTTAGCAAGTTTTACTTGTAAGTGGGGTTGGAAACGCTTTTCAGGCTCAATACTGGGCTTAAAAGATGCAGCCCTGATGTCTCTCATGATAGCAGGTGGTTAAGTAGAAATTCGTTGCTCGGCTGACCCAGCAGGAGCAAACGTATGCGAAAAATGTTCTAGAATGAGTTTTTCAGTGAAGAGTAGCCAGGAACATTTTAGCAAGTTTTACTTGTAAGTGGGGATGGAAACGCTTTTCAGGCTCAGTACTGGGCTCAAAAGATGCAGCCCTGATGTCTCTCATGATTAGCAGGTGGTTAAGTAGAAATTCGCTGCTCGGCTGACCCAGCAGGAGCAAACATATGCTAAAAATGTACGTAGAATGAGATTTTCAGGGAAGAGCAGCCAGGCACATTTTTAGCAAGTTTTACTTGTAAGTGGGGTTGGAAACGCTTTTCAGGCTCAATACTGGGCTCAAAAGATGCAGCCCTGATGTCTCTCATGATAGCAGGTGGTTAGTAGAAATTCGCTGCTCGGCTGACCCAGCAGGAACAAATGTATGCCAAAAATGTACGTAGAATGAGATTTTCAGTGAATAGCAGCCAGGCACATTTTTAGCAAGTTTTACTTGTAAGTGGGGATGGAAACGCTTTTTAGGCTCAGTACTGGGCTCAAAAGATGCAGCCCTGATGTCTCTCATGATAGCAGGTGGTTAAGTAGAAATTCGTTGCTCGGCTGACCCAGCAGGAGCAAACGTATGCGAAAAATTTTCTAGAATGAGTTTTTCAGTGAAGAGCAGCCAGGCACATTTTAGCAAGTTTTACTTGTAAGTGGGGATGGAAACGCTTTTCAGGCTCAGTACTGGGCTCAAAAGATGCAGCCCTGATGTCTCTCTTGATTAGCAGGTGGTTAAGTAGAAATTCGCTGCTCGGCTGACCCAGCAGGAGCAAACGTATGCTAAAAATGTTCGTAGAATGAGATTTTCAGTGAAGAGCAGCCAGGCACATTATAGCAAGTTTTGCTTGTAAGTTTGGATAGAAACGCTTTTTAGGCTCAGTACTGGGCTCAAAAGATGCAGCCCTGATGTCTCTCATGATAGCAGGTGGTTAAGTAGAAATTCGCTGCTCGGCTGACCCTGCAAGAGCAAACGTATGCTAAAAATGTTCGTAGAATGAGATTTTCAGTGAAGAGCAGCCAGGCACATTTTAGCAAGTTTTACTTGTATGTGGGGTTGGAAACACTTTTCAGGCTCAGTACTGGGCTCAAAAGATGCAGCCCTGTTGTCTCTCATGATAGCAGGTGGTTAAGTAGAAATTCGCTGCTCGGCTGACCCTGCAGGAGCAAACGTATGCGAAAAATGTTCGTAGAATGAGATTTTCAGTGAAGAGCAGCCAGGCACATTTTAGCAAGTTTTACTAGTACGTGGAGTTGGAAACGCTTTTCAGGCTCAGTACTGGGCTCAAAACATGCAGCCCTGATGTCTCTTTATGATAGCAGGTGGTTAAGTAGAAATTCGCTGCTCGGTTGACCCTGCAGGATCAAACGTATGCTAAAAATGTTCGTAGAATGAGCTTTTCAGTGAAGAGCAGCCAGGCACATTTTAGCAAGTTTTACTTGTAAGTGGGGTTGGAAACGCTTTTCAGGCTCAATACTGGGCTCAAAAGATGCAGCCCTGATGTCTCTCATGATAGCAGGTGGTTAAGTAGAAATTCGCTGCTCGGCTGACCCGGCAGGAACAAATGTATGCCAAAAATGTACGTAGAATGAGATTTTCAGTGAATAGCAGCAAGGCACATTTTAGCAAGTTTTACTTGTAAGTGGGGATGGAAACGCTTTTTAGGCTCAGTACTGGGCTCAAAAGATGCAGCCCTGATGTCTCTCATGATAGCAGGTGGTTAAGTAGAAATTCGCTGCTCGGCTGACCCTGCAGGAGCAAACGTATGCGAAAAATGTTCGTAGAATGAGATTTTCAGTGAAGAGCAGCCAGGCACATTTTAGCAAGTTTTACTTGTACGTGGAGTTGGAAATGCTTTTCAGGCTCAGTACTGGGCTCAAAACATGCAGCCCTGATGTCTCTCATGATAGCAGGTGGTTAAGTAGAAATTCGCTGCTCGGCTGACCCAGCAGGACCAAACGTATGCTAAAAATGTTCGTAGAATGAGATTTTCAGTGAAGAGCAGCCAGGCACATTTTAGCAAGTTTTACTTGTAAGTGGGGTTGGAAACGCTTTTCAGGCTCAGTACTGGCTCAAAACATGCAGCCCTGATGTCTCTCATGATAGGAGGTGGTAAAGTAGAAATTCGCTGCTCGGCTGACCCTGCAGGAGCAAACGTATGCTAAAAATGTTTGTAGAATGAGATTTTCAGTGAAGAGCAGCCAGGCACATTTTAGCAAGTTTTACTTGTATGTGGGGTTGGAAACGCTTTTCAGGCTCAGTACTGGGCTCTAAAGATGCAGCCCTGATGTCTCTCATGATAGCAGGTGGTTAAGTAGAAATTCGCTGCTCGGTTGACCCTGCAGGATCAAACGTATGCTAAAAATGTTCGTAGAATGAGCTTTTCAGTGAAGAGCAGCCAGGCACATTTTAGCAAGTTTTACTTGTACGTGGAGTTAGAAACGCTTTTCAGGCTCAGTACTGGGCTCAAAACATGCAGCCCTGATGTCTCTCATGATAGCAGGTGGTTAAGTAGAAATTCGCTGCTCACAAATGTATGCCAAAAATGTACGTAGAATGAGATTTTCAGTGAATAGCAGCCAGGCACATTTTAGCAAGTTTTACTCGTAAGTGGGGTTGGAAATGCTTTTCAGGCTCAATACTGGGCTCAAAAGATGCAGCCCTGATGTCTCTCATGATAGCAGGTGGTTAAGTAGAAATTCGCTGCTCGGCTGACCCTGCAAGAGCAAACGTATGCGAAAAATGTTCGTAGAATGAGATTTTCAGTGAGGAGCAGCCAGGCACATTTTAGCAAGTTTTACTTGTAGGTGGAGTTGGAAACGCTTTTCAGGCTCAGTACTGGGCTCAAAACATGCAGCCCTGATGTCTCTCATGATAGCAGGTGATTAAGTAGAAATTCGCTGCTCGGCTGACCCAGCAGGACCAAACGTATGCTAAAAATGTTCGTAGAATGAGATTTTCAGTGAAGAGCAGCCAGGCACATTTTAGCAAGTTTTACTTGTAAGTGGGGTTGGAAACGCTTTTCAGGCTCAGTACTGGCTCAAAACATGCAGCCCTGATGTCTCTCATGATAGGAGGTGGTAAAGTAGAAATTCGCTGCTCGGCTGACCCTGCAGGAGCAAACGTATGCTAAAAATGTTCGTAGAATGAGATTTTCAGTGAAGAGCAGCCAGGCACATTTTAGCAAGTTTTACTTGTATGTGGGGTTGGAAATGCTTTTCAGGCTCAGTACTGGGCTCAAAAGATGCAGCCCTGATGTCTCTCATGATAGCAGGTGGTTAAGTAGAAATTCGCTGCTCGGTTGACCCTGCAGGATCAAACGTATGCTAAAAATGTTCGTAGAATGAGCTTTTCAGTGAAGAGCAGCCAGGCACATTTTAGCAAGTTTTACTTGTAAGTGGGGGTTGGAAACGCTTTTCAGGCTCAGTACTGGGCTCAAAAGATGCAGCCCTGATGTCTCTCATGATAGCAGGTGGTTAAGTAGAAATTCGCTGCTCGGCTGACCCTGCAGGAGCAAACGTATGCGAACATTTTTCGTAGAATGAGATTTTCAGTGAAGAGCAGCCACGCAACATTTTAGCAAGTTTTACTTGTAAGTGGGGATGGAAATGCTTTTCAGGCTCAGTACTGGGCTCAAAACATGCAGCCCTGATGTCTCTCATGATAGCAGGTGGTTAAGTAGAAATTCGCTGCTCGGCTGATCCAGCAGGAGCAAACATATGCTAAAAATGTACGTAGAATGAGATTTTCAGGGAAGAGCAGCCAGGCACATTTTTAGCAAGTTTTACTTGTAAGTGGGGTTGGAAACGCTTTTCAGGCTCAATACTGGGCTCAAAAGATGCAGCCCTGATGTCTCTCATGATAGCAGGTGGTTAAGTAGAAATTCGCTGCTCGGCTGACCCGGCAGGAACAAATGTATGCCAAATATGTACGTAGAATGAGATTTTCAGTGAATAGCAGCCAGGCACATTTTAGCAAGTTTTACTTGTAAGTGGGGATGGAAACGCTTTTTAGGCTCAATACTGGGCTCAAAAGATGCAGCCCTGATGTCTCTCGTGATAGCAGGTGGTTAAGTAGAAATTCGCTGCTCGGCTGACCCTGCAGGAGCAAACGTATGCTAAAAATGTTCGTAGAATGAGATTTTCAGTGAAGAGCAGCCAGGCACATTTTAGCAAGTTTTACTTGTAAGTGGGGTTGGAAACGCTTTTCAGGCTCAATACTGGGCTTAAAAGATGCAGCCCTGATGTCTCTCATGATAGCAGGTGGTTAAGTAGAAATTCGTTGCTCGGCTGACCCAGCAGGAGCAAACGTATGCGAAAAATGTTCTAGAATGAGTTTTTCAGTGAAGAGTAGCCAGGAACATTTTAGCAAGTTTTACTTGTAAGTGGGGATGGAAACGCTTTTCAGGCTCAGTACTGGGCTCAAAAGATGCAGCCCTGATGTCTCTCATGATTAGCAGGTGGTTAAGTAGAAATTCGCTGCTCGGCTGACCCAGCAGGAGCAAACATATGCTAAAAATGTACGTAGAATGAGATTTTCAGGGAAGAGCAGCCAGGCACATTTTTAGCAAGTTTTACTTGTAAGTGGGGTTGGAAACGCTTTTCAGGCTCAATACTGGGCTCAAAAGATGCAGCCCTGATGTCTCTCATGATAGCAGGTGGTTAGTAGAAATTCGCTGCTCGGCTGACCCAGCAGGAACAAATGTATGCCAAAAATGTACGTAGAATGAGATTTTCAGTGAATAGCAGCCAGGCACATTTTTAGCAAGTTTTACTTGTAAGTGGGGATGGAAACGCTTTTTAGGCTCAGTACTGGGCTCAAAAGATGCAGCCCTGATGTCTCTCATGATAGCAGGTGGTTAAGTAGAAATTCGTTGCTCGGCTGACCCAGCAGGAGCAAACGTATGCGAAAAATTTTCTAGAATGAGTTTTTCAGTGAAGAGCAGCCAGGCACATTTTAGCAAGTTTTACTTGTAAGTGGGGATGGAAACGCTTTTCAGGCTCAGTACTGGGCTCAAAAGATGCAGCCCTGATGTCTCTCTTGATTAGCAGGTGGTTAAGTAGAAATTCGCTGCTCGGCTGACCCAGCAGGAGCAAACGTATGCTAAAAATGTTCGTAGAATGAGATTTTCAGTGAAGAGCAGCCAGGCACATTATAGCAAGTTTTGCTTGTAAGTTTGGATAGAAACGCTTTTTAGGCTCAGTACTGGGCTCAAAAGATGCAGCCCTGATGTCTCTCATGATAGCAGGTGGTTAAGTAGAAATTCGCTGCTCGGCTGACCCTGCAAGAGCAAACGTATGCTAAAAATGTTCGTAGAATGAGATTTTCAGTGAAGAGCAGCCAGGCACATTTTAGCAAGTTTTACTTGTATGTGGGGTTGGAAACACTTTTCAGGCTCAGTACTGGGCTCAAAAGATGCAGCCCTGTTGTCTCTCATGATAGCAGGTGGTTAAGTAGAAATTCGCTGCTCGGCTGACCCTGCAGGAGCAAACGTATGCGAAAAATGTTCGTAGAATGAGATTTTCAGTGAAGAGCAGCCAGGCACATTTTAGCAAGTTTTACTAGTACGTGGAGTTGGAAACGCTTTTCAGGCTCAGTACTGGGCTCAAAACATGCAGCCCTGATGTCTCTTTATGATAGCAGGTGGTTAAGTAGAAATTCGCTGCTCGGTTGACCCTGCAGGATCAAACGTATGCTAAAAATGTTCGTAGAATGAGCTTTTCAGTGAAGAGCAGCCAGGCACATTTTAGCAAGTTTTACTTGTAAGTGGGGTTGGAAACGCTTTTCAGGCTCAATACTGGGCTCAAAAGATGCAGCCCTGATGTCTCTCATGATAGCAGGTGGTTAAGTAGAAATTCGCTGCTCGGCTGACCCGGCAGGAACAAATGTATGCCAAAAATGTACGTAGAATGAGATTTTCAGTGAATAGCAGCAAGGCACATTTTAGCAAGTTTTACTTGTAAGTGGGGATGGAAACGCTTTTTAGGCTCAGTACTGGGCTCAAAAGATGCAGCCCTGATGTCTCTCATGATAGCAGGTGGTTAAGTAGAAATTCGCTGCTCGGCTGACCCTGCAGGAGCAAACGTATGCTAAAAATGTTCGTAGAATGAGATTTTCAGTGAAGAGCAGCCAGGCACTTTTTAGCAAGTTTTACTTGTAAGTGGGGTTGAAAACGCTTTTCAGGCTCAATACTGGGCTCAAAAGATGCAGCCCTGATGTCTCTCATGATAGCAGGTGGTTAAGTAGACATTCGCTGCTCGGCTGACCCGGCAGGAACAAATGTATGCCAAAAATGTACGTAGAATGAGATTTTCAGTGAATAGCAGCCAGGCACATTTTAGCAAGTTTTACTTGTAAGTGGGGATGGAAACGCTTTTTAGGCTC
Source organism: Lissotriton helveticus (assembly GCF_964261635.1). Classification (NCBI taxonomy): domain Eukaryota; kingdom Metazoa; phylum Chordata; class Amphibia; order Caudata; family Salamandridae; genus Lissotriton; species Lissotriton helveticus. The sequence continues at coordinate 1,350,869,615 of NC_136061.1, read as the reverse complement.
AGTACTGGGCTCAAAAGATGCAGCCCCTGATGTCTCTCATGATAGCAGGTAGTTAAGTAGAAATTCGTTGCTCGGCTGACCCAGCAGGAGCAAACGTATGCGGAAAATGTTCTAGAATGAGTTTTTCAGTGAAGAGCAGCCAGGCACATTTGAGCAAGTTTTACTTGTAAGTGGGGATGGAAACGCTTTTCAGGCTCAGTACCGGGCTCAAAAGATGCAGCCCTGATGTCTCTCATGATTAGCAGGTGGTTAAGTAGAAATTCGCTGCTCGGCTGACCCTGCAGGAGCAAACGTATGCTAAAAATGTTCGTAGAATGAGATTTTCAGTGAAGAGCAGCCTGGCACATTTTAGTAAGTTTTACTTGTAAGGGGGGTTGGAAACGCTTTTCAGGCTCAATACTGGGCTCAAAAGATGCAGCCCTGATGTCTCTCATGATAGCAGGTGGTTAAGTAGAAATTCGCTGCTCGGCTGATCCAGCAGGAGCAAACATAAGCGAAAAATGTACGTAGAATGAGCTTTTCAGTGAAGAGCAGCCAGGCACATTTTAGCAAGTTTTACTTGTAAGTGGCTGTGGAAACGCTTTTCAGGCTCAGTACTGGGCTCAAAACATGCAGCCCTGATGTCTCTCATGATAGCAGGTGGTTAAGTAGAAATTCGCTGCTCGGCTGATCCAGCAGGAGCAAACATATGCTAAAAATGTACGTAGAATGAGATTTTCAGGGAAGAGCAGCCAGGCACATTTTTAGCAAGTTTTACTTGTAAGTGGGGTTGGAAACGCTTTTCAGGCTCAATACTGGGCTCAAAAGATGCAGCCCTGATGTCTCTCATGATAGCAGGTGGTTAAGTAGAAATTCGCTGCTCGGCTGACCCGGCTGGAACAAATGTATGCCAAAAATGTACGTAGAATGAGATTTTCAGTGAATAGCAGCCAGGCACATTTTAGCAAGTTTTACTTGTAAGTGGGGATGGAAACGCTTTTTAGGCTCAGTACTGGGCTCAAAAGATGCAGCCCTGATGTCTCTCATGATAGCAGGTGGTTAAGTAGAAATTCGCTGCTCGGCTGACCCTGCAGGAGCAAACGTATGTGAAAAATGTTCTAGAATGAGTTTTTCAGTGAAGAGCAGCCAGACACATTTTAGCAAGTTTTACTTGTAAGTGGGGTTGGAAACGCTTTTCAGGCTCAATACTGGGCTCAAAAGATGCAAGTGGGGATGGAAACGCTTTTTAGGCTCAGTACTGGGCTCAAAAGATGCAGCCCTGATGTCTCTCATGATAGCAGGTGGTTAAGTAGAAATTTGTTGCTCGGCTGACCCAGCAGGAGCAAACGTATGCGAAAAATTTTCTAGAATGAGTTTTTCAGTGAAGAGCAGCCAGGCACATTTTAGCAAGTTTTACTTGTAAGTGGGGATGGAAACGCTTTTCAGGCTCAGTACTGGGCTCAAAAGATGCAGCCCTGATGTCTCTCTTGATTAGCAGGTGGTTAAGTAGAAATTCGCTGCTCGGCTGACCCAGCAGGAGCAAACGTATGCTAAAAATGTTCGTAGAATGAGATTTTCAGTGAAGAGCAGCCAGGCACATTATAGCAAGTTTTGCTTGTAAGTTTGGATAGAAACGCTTTTTAGGCTCAGTACTGGGCTCAAAAGATGCAGCCCTGATGTCTCTCATGATAGCAGGTGGTTAAGTAGAAATTCGCTGCTCGGCTGACCCTGCAAGAGCAAACGTATGCTAAAAATGTTCGTAGAATGAGATTTTCAGTGAAGAGCAGCCAGGCACATTTTAGCAAGTTTTACTTGTATGTGGGGTTGGAAACACTTTTCAGGCTCAGTACTGGGCTCAAAAGATGCAGCCCTGATGTCTCTCATGATAGCAGGTGGTTAAGTAGAAATTCGCTGCTCGGTTGACCCTGCAGGATCAAACGTATGCTAAAAATGTTCATAGAATGAGCTTTTCAGTGAAGAGCAGCCAGGCACATTTTAGCAAGTTTTACTTGTACGTGGAGTTGGAAACGCTTTTCAGGCTCAGTACTGGGCTCAAAACATGCAGCCCTGATGTCTCTCATGATAGCAGGTGGTTAAGTAGAAATTCGCTGCTCGGCTGACCCTGCAGGATCAAACGTATGCTAAAAATGTTCGTAGAATGAGATTTTCAGTGAAGAGCAGCCTGGCACATTTTAGCAAGTTTTACTTGTAAGTGGGGTTGGAAACGCTTTTCAGGCTCAATACTGGGCTCAAAACATGCAGCCCTGATGTCTCTCATGATAGCAGGTGGTTAAGTAGAAATTCGCTGCTCGGCTGACCCTGCAGGAGCAAACGTATGCTAAAAATGTTCGTAGAATGAGATTTTCAGTGAAGAGCAGCCAGGCACATTTTAGCAAGTTTTACTTGTAAGTGGGGTTGGAAACGCTTTTCAGGCTCAATACTGGGCTCAAAAGATGCAGCCCTGATGTCTCTCATGATAGCAGGTGGTTAAGTAGAAATTCGCTGCTCACAAATGTATGCCAAAAATGTACGTAGAATGAGATTTTCAGTGAATAGCAGCCAGGCACATTTTAGCAAGTTTTACTTGTAAGTGGGGATGGAAACGGTTTTTAGGCTCAGTACTGGGCTCAAAAGATGCAGCCCTGATGTCTCTCATGATAGCAGGTGGTTAAGTAGAAATTCGCTGCTCGGCTGATCCAGCAGGAGCAAACATAAGCGAAAAATGTACGTAGAATGAGCTTTTCAGTGAAGAGCAGCCAGGCACATTTTAGCAAGTTTTACTTGTAAGTGGCTGTGGAAACGCTTTTCAGGCTCAGTACTGGGCTCAAAACATGCAGCCCTGATGTCTCTCATGATAGCAGGTGGTTAAGTAGAAATTCGCTGCTCGGCTGATCCAGCAGGAGCAAACATATGCTAAAAATGTACGTAGAATGAGATTTTCAGGGAAGAGCAGCCAGGCACATTTTTAGCAAGTTTTACTTGTAAGTGGGGTTGGAAACGCTTTTCAGGCTCAATACTGGGCTCAAAAGATGCAGCCCTGATGTCTCTCTTGATTAGCAGGTGGTTAAGTAGAAATTCGCTGCTCGGCTGACCCAGCAGGAGCAAACGTATGCTAAAAATGTTCGTAGAATGAGATTTTCAGTGAAGAGCAGCCAGGCACATTATAGCAAGTTTTGCTTGTAAGTTTGGATAGAAACGCTTTTTAGGCTCAGTACTGGGCTCAAAAGATGCAGCCCTGATGTCTCTCATGATAGCAGGTGGTTAAGTAGAAATTCGCTGCTCGGCTGACCCTGCAGGAGCAAACGTATGCTAAAAATGTTCGTAGAATGAGATTTTCAGTGAAGAGCAGCCAGGCACATTTTAGCAAGTTTTACTTGTATGTGGGGTTGGAAACACTTTTCAGGCTCAGTACTGGGCTCAAAAGATGCAGCCCTGTTGTCTCTCATGATAGCAGGTGGTTAAGTAGAAATTCGCTGCTCGGCTGACCCTGCAGGAGCAAACGTATGCGAAAAATGTTCGTAGAATGAGATTTTCAGTGAAGAGCAGCCAGGCACATTTTAGCAAGTTTTACTTGTACGTGGAGTTGGAAACGCTTTTCAGGCTCAGTACTGGGCTCAAAACATGCAGCCCTGATGTCTCTCATGATAGCAGGTGGTTAAGTAGAAATTCGCTGCTCGGCTGACCCTGCAGGATCAAACGTATGCTAAAAATGTTCGTAGAATGAGATTTTCAGTGAAGAGCAGCCTGGCACATTTTAGCATGTTTTACTTGTAAGTGGGGTTGGAAACGCTTTTCAGGCTCAATACTGGGCTCAAAACATGCAGCCCTGATGTCTCTCATGATAGCAGGTGGTTAAGTAGAAATTCGCTGCTCGGCTGACCCTGCAGGAGCAAACGTATGCTAAAAATGTTCGTAGAATGAGATTTTCAGTGAAGAGCAGCCAGGCACATTTTAGCAAGTTTTACTTGTAAGTGGGGTTGGAAACGCTTTTCAGGCTCAATACTGGGCTCAAAAGATGCAGCCCTGATGTCTCTCATGATAGCAGGTGGTTAAGTAGAAATTCGCTGCTCACAAATGTATGCCAAAAATGTACGTAGAATGAGATTTTCAGTGAATAGCAGCCAGGCACATTTTAGCAAGTTTTACTTGTAAGTGGGGATGGAAACGGTTTTTAGGCTCAGTACTGGGCTCAAAAGATGCAGCCCTGATGTCTCTCATGATAGCAGGTGGTTAAGTAGAAATTCGCTGCTCGGCTGATCCAGCAGGAGCAAACATAAGCGAAAAATGTACGTAGAATGAGCTTTTCAGTGAAGAGCAGCCAGGCACATTTTAGCAAGTTTTACTTGTAAGTGGCTGTGGAAACGCTTTTCAGGCTCAGTACTGGGCTCAAAACATGCAGCCCTGATGTCTCTCATGATAGCAGGTGGTTAAGTAGAAATTCGTTGCTCGGCTGACCCAGCAGGAGCAAACGTATGCGAAAAATTTTCTAGAATGAGTTTTTCAGTGTAGAGCAGCCAGGCACATTTTAGCAAGTTTTACTTGTAAGTGGGGATGGAAACGCTTTTCAGGCTCAGTACTGGGCTCAAAAGATGCAGCCCTGATGTCTCTCTTGATTAGCAGGTGGTTAAGTAGAAATTCGCTGCTCGGCTGACCCAGCAGGAGCAAACGTATGCTAAAAATGTTCGTAGAATGAGATTTTCAGTGAAGAGCAGCCAGGCACATTATAGCAAGTTTTGCTTGTAAGTTTGGATAGAAACGCTTTTTAGGCTCAGTACTGGGCTCAAAAGATGCAGCCCTGATGTCTCTCATGATAGCAGGTGGTTAAGTAGAAATTCGCTGCTCGGCTGACCCTGCAGGAGCAAACGTATGCTAAAAATGTTCGTAGAATGAGATTTTCAGTGAAGAGCAGCCAGGCACATTTTAGCAAGTTTTACTTGTATGTGGGGTTGGAAACACTTTTCAGGCTCAGTACTGGGCTCAAAAGATGCAGCCCTGTTGTCTCTCATGATAGCAGGTGGTTAAGTAGAAATTCGCTGCTCGGCTGACCCTGCAGGAGCAAACGTATGCGAAAAATGTTCGTAGAATGAGATTTTCAGTGAAGAGCAGCCAGGCACATTTTAGCAAGTTTTACTTGTACGTGGAGTTGGAAACGCTTTTCAGGCTCAGTACTGGGCTCAAAACATGCAGCCCTGATGTCTCTCATGATAGCAGGTGGTTAGGTAGAAATTCGCTGCTCGGCTGACCCTGCAGGACCAAACGTATGCTAAAAATGTTCGTAGAATGAGATTTCAGTGAAGAGCAGCCAGGCACATTTTAGCAAGTTTTACTTGTAAGTGGGGTTGGAAACGCTTTTCAGGCTCAGTACTGGGCTCAAAACATGCAGCCCTGATGTCTCTCATGATAGGAGGTGGTAAAGTAGAAATTCGCTGCTTGGCTGACCCTGCAGGAGCAAACGTATGCTAAAAATGTTTGTAGAATGAGATTTTCAGTGAAGAGCAGCCAGGCACATTTTAGCAAGTTTTACTTGTAAGTGGGGGTTGGAAACGCTTTTCAGGCTCAGTACTGGGCTCAAAAGATGCAGCCCTGATGTCTCTCATGATAGCAGGTGGTTAAGTAGAAATTCGCTGCTCGGCTGACCCTGCAGGAGCAAACGTATGCGAAAAATGTTCGTAAATGAGATTTTCAGTGAAGAGCAGCCAGGCACATTTTAGCAAGTTTTACTTGTAAGTGGGGATGGAAATGCTTTTCAGGCTCAGTACTGGGCTCAAAACATGCAGCCCTGATGTCTCTCATGATAGCAGGTGGTTAAGTAGAAATTCGCTGCTCGGCTGACCCTGCAGGATCAAACGTATGCTAAAAATGTTCGTAGAATGAGCTTTTCAGTGAAGAGCAGCCAGGCACATTTTAGCAAGTTTTACTTGTAAGTGGGGATGGAAACGCTTTTCAGGCTCAATACTGGGCTCAAAAGATGCAGCCCTGATGTCTCTCATGATAGCAGGTGGTTAAGTAGAAATTCGTTGCTCTGCTGACCCAGCAGGAGTAAACGTATGCGAAAAATGTTCGTAGAATTAGCTTTTCAGTGAAGAGCAGCAAGGCACATTTTAGCAAGTTTTACTTGTAAGTGGGGATGGAAACGCTTTTCAGGCTCAGTACTGGGCTCAAAACATGCAGCCCTGATGTCTCTCATGATAGCAGGTGGTTAAGTAGAAATTCGCTGCTCGGCTAACCCTGCAGGACCAAACGTATGCTAAAAATGTTCGTAGAATGAGCTTTTCAGTGAAGAGCAGCCAGGCACATTTTAGCAAGTTTTACTTGTACGTGGGGTTGGAAACGCTTTTCAGGCTCAATACTGGGCTCAAAAGATGCAGCCCTGATGTCTCTCATGATAGCAGGTGGTTAAGTAGAAGTTCGCTGCTCGGCTAACCCTGCAGGACCAAACGTATGCTAAAAATATTCGTAGAATGAGCTTTTCAGTGAAGAGCAGCCAGGCACATTTTAGCAAGTTTTACTTGTAAGTGGGGTTGGAAACGCTTTTCAGGCTCAATACTGGGCTCAAAAGATGCAGCCCTGATGTCTCTCATGATAGCAGGTGGTTAAGTAGAAATTCGCTGCTCGGCTGATCCAGCAGGAGCAAACGTATGCCAAAAATGTTTGTAGAATGAGCTTTTCAGTGAAGAGCAGCCAGGCACATTTTAACAAGTTTTACTTGTAAGTGGGGTTGGAAACGCTTTTCGGGCTCAGTACTGGGCTCAAAACATGCAGCCCCTGATGTCTCTCATGATAGCAGGTGGTTAAGTAGAAATTCGTTGCTCGGCTGACCCAGCAGGAGCAAACGTATGCGAAAAATGTTCTAGAATGAGTTTTTCAGTGAAGAGCAGCCAGGCACATTTTAGCAAGTTTTACTTGTAAGTGGGGATGGAAACGCTTTTCAGGCTCAGTACTGGGCTCAAAAGATGCAGCCCTGATGTCTCTCATGATTAGCAGGTGGTTAAGTAGAAATTCGCTGCTCGGCTGACCCTGCAGGAGCAAACGTATGCTAAAAATGTTCATAGAATGAGATTTTCAGTGAAGAGCAGCCTGGCACATTTTAGCAAGTTTTACTTGTAAGGGGGGTTGGAAACGCTTTTCAGGCTCAATACTGGGCTCAAAAGATGCAGCCCTGATGTCTCTCATGATAGCAGGTGGTTAAGTAGAAATTCGCTGCTCGGCTGATCCAGCAGGAGCAAACATAAGCGAAAAATGTACGTAGAATGAGCTTTTCAGTGAAGAGCAGCCAGGCACATTTTAGCAAGTTTTACTTGTAAGTGGCTGTGGAAACGCTTTTCAGGCTCAGTACTGGGCTCAAAACATGCAGCCCTGATGTCTCTCATGATAGCAGGTGGTTAAGTAGAAATTCGCTGCTCGGCTGATCCAGCAGGAGCAAACATATGCTAAAAATGTACGTAGAATGAGATTTTCAGGGAAGAGCAGCCAGGCACATTTTTAGCAAGTTTTACTTGTAAGTGGGGTTGGACCCGCTTTTCAGGCTCAATACTGGGCTCAAAAGATGCAGCCCTGATGTCTCTCATGATAGCAGGTGGTTAGTAGAAATTTGCTGCTCGGCTGACCCGGCAGGAAAAAATGTATGCCAAAAATGTACGTAGAATGAGATTTTCAGTGAATAGCAGCCAGGCAAATTTTTATCAAGTTTTACTTGTAAGTGGGGATGGAAACGCTTTTTAGGCTCAGTACTGGGCTCAAAAGATGCAGCCCTGATGTCTCTCATGATAGCAGGTGGTTAAGTAGAAATTCGCTGCTCGGCTGACCCTGCAGGAGCAAACGTATGCTAAAAATGTTCGTAGAATGAGATTTTCAGTGAAGAGCAGCCAGGCACATTTTAGCAAGTTTTACTTGTAAGTGGGGTTGGAAACGCTTTTCAGGCTCAATACTGGGCTCAAAAGATGCAGCCCTGATGTCTCTCATGATAGCAGGTGGTTAAGTAGAAATTCGCTGGTCACAAATGTATGCCAAAAATGTACGTAGAATGAGATTTTCAGTGAATAGCAGCCAGGCACATTTTAGCAAGTTTTACTTGTAAGTGGGGATGGAAACGCTTTTTAGGCTCAGTACTGGGCTCAAAAGATGCAGCCCTGATGTCTCTCATGATAGCAGGTGGTTAAGTAGAAATTCGCTGCTCGGCTAATCCAGCAGGAGCAAACATAAGCGAAAAATGTACGTAGAATGAGCTTTTCAGTGAAGAGCAGCCAGGCACATTTTAGCAAGTTTTACTTGTAAGTGGCTGTGGAAACGCTTTTCAGGCTCAGTACTGGGCTCAAAACATGCAGCCCTGATGTCTCTCATGATAGCAGGTGGTTAAGTAGAAATTCGCTGCTCGGCTGATCCAGCAGGAGCAAATATATGCTAAAAATGTACGTAGAATGAGATTTTCAGGGAAGAGCAGCCAGGCACATTTTTAGCAAGTTTTACTTGTAAGTGGGGTTGGAAACGCTTTTCAGGCTCAATACTGGGCCCAAAAGATGCAGCCCTGATGTCTCTCATGATAGCAGGTGGTTAGTAGAAATTCGCTGCTCGGCTGACCCGGCAGGAAAAAATGTATGCCAAAAATGTACGTAGAATGAGATTTTCAGTGAATAGCAGCCAGGCAAATTTTTAGCAAGTTTTACTTGTAAGTGGGGATGGAAACGCTTTTTAGGCTCAGTACTGGGCTCAAAAGATGCAGCCCTGATGTCTCTCATGATAGCAGGTGGTTAAGTAGAAATTCGTTGCTCGGCTGACCCAGCAGGAGCAAACGTATGCGAAAAAAATTCTTGAATGAGTTTTTCAGTGAAGAGCAGCCAGGCACATTTTAGCAAGTTTTACTTGTAAGTGGGGATGGAAACGCTTTTCAGGCTCAGTACTGGGCTCAAAAGATGCAGCCCTGATGTCTCTCATGATTAGCAGGTGGTTAAGTAGAAATTCGCTGCTCGGCTGACCCAGCAGGAGCAAACGTATGCTAAAAATGTTCGTAGAATGAGATTTTCAGTGAAGAGCAGCCAGGCACATTATAGCAAGTTTTGCTTGTAAGTTTGGATAGAAACGCTTTTTAGGCTCAGTACTGGCCTCAAAAGATGCAGCCCTGATGTCTCTCATGATAGCAGGTGGTTAAGTAGAAATTTGCTGCTCGGCTGACCCTGCAGGAGCAAACGTATGCTAAAAATGTTCGTAGAATGAGATTTTCAGTGAAGAGCAGCCAGGCACATTTTAGCAAGTTTTACTTGTATGTGGGGTTGGAAACACTTTTCAGGCTCAGTACAGGGCTCAAAAGATGCAGCCCTGATGTCTCTCATGATAGCAGGTGGTTAAGTAGAAATTCGCTGCTCGGTTGACCCTGCAGGATCAAACGTATGCTAAAAATGTTTGTAGAATGAGCTTTTCAGTGAAGAGCAGCCAGGCACATTTTAGCAAGTTTTACTTGTACGTGGAGTTGGAAACGCTTTTCAGGCTCAGTACTGGGCTCAAAACATGCAGCCCTGATGTCTCTCATGATAGCAGGTGGTTAAGTAGAAATTCGCTGCTTGGCTGACCCTGCAGGATCAAACGTATGCTAAAAATGTTCGTAGAATGAGATTTTCAGTGAAGAGCAGCCAGGCACATTTTAGCAAGTTTTACTTGTAAGTGGGGTTGGAAACGCTTTTCAGGCTCAATACTGGGCTCAAAAGATGCAGCCCTGATGTCTCTCATGATAGCAGGTGGTTAAGTAGAAATTCGCTGCTCACAAATGTATGCCAAAAATGTACGTAGAATGAGATTTTCAGTGAATAGCAGCCAGGCACATTTTAGCAAGTTTTACTTGTAAGTGGGGATGGAAACGCTTTTTAGGCTCAGTACTGGGCTCAAAAGATGCAGCCCTGATGTCTCTCATGATAGCAGGTGGTTAAGTAGAAATTCCCTGCTCGGCTGATCCAGCAGGAGCAAACATAAGCGAAAAATGTACGTAGAATGAGCTTTTCAGTGAAGAGCAGCCAGGCACATTTTAGCAAGTTTTACTTGTAAGTGGCTGTGGAAACGCTTTTCAGGCTCAGTACTGGGCTCAAAACATGCAGCCCTGATGTCTCTCATAATAGCAGGTGGTTAAGTAGAAATTCGCTGCTCGGCTGATACAGCAGGAGCAAACATATGCTAAAAATGTACGTAGAATGAGATTTTCAGGGAAGAGCAGCCAGGCACATTTTTAGCAAGTTTTACTTGTAAGTGGGGTTGGAAACGCTTTTCAGGCTCAATACTGGGCTCAAAAGATGCAGCCCTGATGTCTCTCATGATAGCAGGTGGTTAGTAGAAATTCGCTGCTCGGCTGACCCGGCAGGAACAAATGTATGCCAAAAATGTACGTAGAATGAGATTTTCAGTGAATAGCAGCCAGGCACATTTTTAGCAAGTTTTACTTGTAAGTGGGGATGGAAACGCTTTTTAGGCTCAGTACTGGGCTCAAAAGATGCAGCCCTGATGTCTCTCATGATAGCAGGTGGTTAAGTAGAAATTCGTTGCTCGGCTGACCCAGCAGGAGCAAACGTATGCGAAAAAATTTCTAGAATGAGTTTTTCAGTGAAGAGCAGCCAGGCACATTTTAGCAAGTTTTACTTGTAAGTGGGGATGGAAACGCTTTTCAGGCTCAGTACTGGGCTCAAAAGATGCAGCCCTGATGTCTCTCTTGATTAGCAGGTGGTTAAGTAGAAATTCGCTGCTCGGCTGACCCAGCAGGAGCAAACGTATGCTAAAAATGTTCGTAGAATGAGATTTTCAGTGAAGAGCAGCCAGGCACATTATAGCAAGTTTTGCTTGTAAGTTTGGATAGAAATGCTTTTTAGGCTCAGTACTGGGATCAAAAGATGCAGCCCTGATGTCTCTCATGATAGCAGGTGGTTAAGTAGAAATTCGCTGCTCGGCTGACCCTGCAAGAGCAAACGTATGCTAAAAATGTTCGTAGAATGAGATTTTCAGTGAAGAGCAGCCAGGCACATTTTAGCAAGTTTTACTTGTATGTGGGGTTGGAAACACTTTTCAGGCTCAGTACTGGGCTCAAAAGATGCAGCCCTGTTGTCTCTCATGATAGCAGGTGGTTAAGTAGAAATTCGCTGCTCGGCTGACCCTGCAGGAGCAAACGTATGCGAAAAATGTTCGTAGAATGAGATTTTCAGTGAAGAGCAGCCAGGCACATTTTAGCAAGTTTTACTTGTACGTGGAGTTGGAAACGCTTTTCAGGCTCAGTACTGGGCTCAAAACATGCAGCCCTGATGTCTCTCATGATAGCAGGTGGTTAAGTAGAAATTCACTGCTCGGCTGACCCTGCAGGACCAAACGTATGCTAAAAATGTTAGTAGAATGAGATTTCAGTGAAGAGCAGCCAGGCACATTTTAGCAAGTTTTACTTGTAAGTGGGGTTGGAAACGCTTTTCAGGCTCAGTATTTGGCTCAAAACATGCAGCCCTGTTGTCTCTCATGATAGGAGGTGGTAAAGTAGAAATTCGCTGCTCGGCTGACCCTGCAGGAGCAAACGTATGCTAAAAATGTTCGTAGAATGAGATTTTCAGTGAAGAGCAGCCAGGCACATTTTAGCAAGTTTTACTTGTAAGTGGGGGTTGGAAACGCTTTTCAGGCTCAGTACTGGGCTCAAAAGATGCAGCCCTGATGTCTCTCATGATAGCAGGTGGTTAAGTAGAAATTCGCTGCTCGGCTGACCCTGCAGGAGCAAACGTATGCTAAAAATGTTCGTAGAATGAGATTTTCAGAGAAGAGCAGCCAGGCACATTTTAGCAAGTTTTACTTGTAAGTGGGGTTGGAAACGCTTTTCAGGCTCAATACTGGGCTCAAAAGATGCAGCCCTGAAGTCTCTCATGATAGCAGGTGGTTAAGTAGAAATTCGCTGGTCGCAAATGTATGCCAAAAATGTACGTAGAATGAGATTTTCAGTGAATAGCAGCCAGGCACATTTTGGCAAGTTTTACTTGTAAGTGGGGATGGAAACGCTTTTTAGGCTCACTACTGGGCTCAAAAGATGCAGCCCTGATGTCTCTCATGATAGCAGGTGGTTAAGTAGAAATTTGCTGCTCGGCTGATCCAGCAGGAGCAAACATAAGCGAAAAATGTACGTAGAATGAGCTTTTCAGTGAAGAGCAGCCAGGCACATTTTAGCAAGTTTTACTTGTAAGTGGCTGTGGAAACGCTTTTCAGGCTCAGTACTGGGCTCAAAACATGCAGCCCTGATGTCTCTCATGATAGCAGGTGGTTAAGTAGAAATTTGCTGCTCGGCTGATCCAGCAGGAGCAAACATATGCTAAAAATGTACGTAGAATGAGATTTTCAGGGAAGAGCAGCCAGGCACATTTTTAGCAAGTTTTACTTGTAAGTGGGGTTGGAAACGCTTTTCAGGCTCAATACTGGGCTCAAAAGATGCAGCCCTGATGTCTCTCATGATAGCAGGTGGTTAGTAGAAATTCGCTGCTCGGCTGACCCGGCAGGAAAAAATGTATGCCAAAAATGTACGTAGAATGAGATTTTCAGTGAATAGCAGCCAGGCAAATTTTTAGCAAGTTTTACTTGTAAGTGGGGATGGAAACGCTTTTTAGGCTCAGTACTGGGCTCAAAAGATGCAGCCCTGATGTCTCTCATGATAGCAGGTGGTTAAGTAGAAATTTGCTGCTCGGCTGACCCTGCAGGATCAAACGTATGCTAAAAATGTTCGTAGAATGAGATTTTCAGTGAAGAGCAGCCTGGCACATTTTAGCAAGCTTTACTTGTAAGTGGGGTTGGAAACGCTTTTCAGGCTCAATACTGGGCTCAAAACATGCAGCCCTGATGTCTCTCATGATAGCAGGTGGTTAAGTAGAAATTCGCTGCTCGGCTGACCCTGCAGGAGCAAACGTATGCTAAAAATGTTCGTAGAATGAGATTTTCAGTGAAGAGCAGCCAGGCACATTTTAGCAAGTTTTACTTGTAAGTGGGGTTGGAAACGCTTTTCAGGCTCAATACTGGGCTCAAAAGATGCAGCCCTGATGTCTCTCATGATAGCAGGTGGTTAAGTAGAAATTCGCTGCTCACAAATGTATGCCAAAAATGTACGTAGAATGAGATTTTCAGTGAATAGCAGCCAGGCACATTTTAGCAAGTTTTACTTGTAAGTGGGGATGGAAACGCTTTTTAGGCTCAGTACTGGGCTCAAAAGATGCAGCCCTGATGTCTCTCATGATAGCAGGTGGTTAAGTAGAAATTTGCTGCTCGGCTGATCCAGCAGGAGCAAACATAAGCGAAAAATGTACGTAGAATGAGCTTTTCAGTGAAGAGCAGCCAGGCACATTTTAGCAAGTTTTACTTGTAAGTGGCTGTGGAAACGCTTTTCAGGCTCAGTACTGGGCTCAAAACATGCAGCCCTGATGTCTCTCATAATAGCAGGTGGTTAAGTAGAAATTCGCTGCTCGGCTGATCCAGCAGGAGCAAACATATGCTAAAAATGTACGTAGAATGAGATTTTCAGGGAAGAGCACCCAGGCACATTTTTAGCAAGTTTTACTTGTAAGTGGGGTTGGAAACGCTTTTCAGGCTCAATACTGGGCTCAAAAGATGCAGCCCTGATGTCTCTCATGATAGCAGGTGGTTAGTAGAAATTCGCTGCTCGGCTGACCCGGCAGGAACAAATGTATGCCAAAAATGTACGTAGAATGAGATTTTCAGTGAATAGCAGCCAGGCACATTTTTAGCAAGTTTTACTTGTAAGTGGGGATGGAAACGCTTTTTAGGCTCAGTACTGGGCTCAAAAGATGCAGCCCTGATGTCTCTCATGATAGCAGGTGGTTAAGTAGAAATTTGTTGCTCGGCTGACCCAGCAGGAGCAAACGTATGCGAAAAATTTTCTAGAATGAGTTTTTCAGTGAAGAGCAGCCAGGCACATTTTAGCAAGTTTTACTTGTAAGTGGGGATGGAAACGCTTTTCAGGCTCAGTACTGGGCTCAAAAGATGCAGCCCTGATGTCTCTCTTGATTAGCAGGTGGTTAAGTAGAAATTCGCTGCTCGGCTGACCCAGCAGGAGCAAACGTATGCTAAAAATGTTCGTAGAATTAGATTTTCAGTGAAGAGCAGCCAGGCACATTATAGCAAGTTTTGCTTGTAAGTTTGGATAGAAACGCTTTTTAGGCTCAGTACTGGGCTCAAAAGATGCAGCCCTGATGTCTCTCATGATAGCAGGTGGTTAAGTAGAAATTCGCTGCTCGGCTGACCCTGCAAGAGCAAACGTATGCTAAAAATGTTCGTAGAATGAGATTTTCAGTGAAGAGCAGCCAGGCACATTTTAGCAAGTTTTACTTGTATGTGGGGTTGGAAACACTTTTCAGGCTCAGTACTGGGCTCAAAAGATGCAGCCCTGATGTCTCTCATGATAGCAGGTGGTTAAGTAGAAATTCGCTGCTCGGTTGACCCTGCAGGATCAAACGTATGCTAAAAAAGTTCGTAGAATGAGCTTTTCAGTGAAGAGCAGCCAGGCACATTTTAGCAAGTTTTACTTGTACGTGGAGTTGGAAACGCTTTTCAGGCTCAGTACTGGGCTCAAAACATGCAGCCCTGATGTCTCTCATGATAGCAGGTGGTTAAGTAGAAATTCGCTGCTCGGCTGACCCTGCAGGATCAAACGTATGCTAAAAATGTTCGTAGAATGAGATTTTCAGTGAAGAGCAGCCTGGCACATTTTAGCAAGTTTTACTTGTAAGTGGGGTTGGAAACGCTTTTCAGGCTCAATACTGGGCTCAAAACATGCAGCCCTGATGTCTCTCATGATAGCAGGTGGTTAAGTAGAAATTCGCTGCTCGGCTGACCCTGCAGGAGCAAACGTATGCTAAAAATGTTCGTAGAATGAGATTTTCAGTGAAGAGCAGCCAGGCACATTTTAGCAAGTTTTACTTGTAAGTGGGGTTGGAAACGCTTTTCAGGCTCAATACTGGGCTCAAAAGATGCAGCCCTGATGTCTCTCATGATAGCAGGTGGTTAAGTAGAAATTCGCTGCTCACAAATGTATGCCAAAAATGTACGTAGAATGAGATTTTCAGTGAATAGCAGCCAGGCACATTTTAGCAAGTTTTACTTGTAAGTGGGGATGGAAACGGTTTTTAGGCTCAGTACTGGGCTCAAAAGATGCAGCCCTGATGTCTCTCATGATAGCAGGTGGTTAAGTAGAAATTCGCTGCTCGGCTGATCCAGCAGGAGCAAACATAAGCGAAAAATGTACGTAGAATGAGCTTTTCAGTGAAGAGCAGCCAGGCACATTTTAGCAAGTTTTACTTGTAAGTGGCTGTGGAAACGCTTTTCAGGCTCAGTACTGGGCTCAAAACATGCAGCCCGATGTCTCTCATGATAGCAGGTGGTTAGTAGAAATTCGCTGCTCGGCTGACCCGGCAGGAACAAATGTATGCCAAAAATGTACGTAGAATGAGATTTTCAGTGAATAGCAGCCAGGCACATTTTTAGCAAGTTTTACTTGTAAGTGGGGATGGAAACGCTTTTTAGGCTCAGTACTGGGCTCAAAAGATGCAGCCCTGATGTCTCTCATGATAGCAGGTGGTTAAGTAGAAATTCGTTGCTCGTCTGACCCAGCAGGAGCAAACGTATGCGAAAAATTTTCTAGAATGAGTTTTTCAGTGTAGAGCAGCCAGGCACATTTTAGCAAGTTTTACTTGTAAGTGGGGATGGAAACGCTTTTCAGGCTCAGTACTGGGCTCAAAAGATGCAGCCCTGATGTCTCTCTTGATTAGCAGGTGGTTAAGTAGAAATTCGCTGCTCGGCTGACCCAGCAGGAGCAAACGTATGCTAAAAATGTTCGTAGAATGAGATTTTCAGTGAAGAGCAGCCAGGCACATTATAGCAAGTTTTGCTTGTAAGTTTGGATAGAAACGCTTTTTAGGCTCAGTACTGGGCTCAAAAGATGCAGCCCTGATGTCTCTCATGATAGCAGGTGGTTAAGTAGAAATTCGCTGCTCGGCTGACCCTGCAGGAGCAAACGTATGCTAAAAATGTTCGTAGAATGAGATTTTCAGTGAAGAGCAGCCAGGCACATTTTAGCAAGTTTTACTTGTATGTGGGGTTGGAAACACTTTTCAGGCTCAGTACTGGGCTCAAAAGATGCAGCCCTGTTGTCTCTCATGATAGCAGGTGGTTAAGTAGAAATTCGCTGCTCGGCTGACCCTGCAGGAGCAAACGTATGCGAAAAATGTTCGTAGAATGAGATTTTCAGTGAAGAGCAGCCAGGCACATTTTAGCAAGTTTTACTTGTACGTGGAGTTGGAAACGCTTTTCAGGCTCAGTACTGGGCTCAAAACATGCAGCCCTGATGTCTCTCATGATAGCAGGTGGTTAGGTAGAAATTCGCTGCTCGGCTGACCCTGCAGGACCAAACGTATGCTAAAAATGTTCGTAGAATGAGATTTCAGTGAAGAGCAGCCAGGCACATTTTAGCAAGTTTTACTTGTAAGTGGGGTTGGAAACGCTTTTCAGGCTCAGTACTGGGCTCAAAACATGCAGCCCTGATGTCTCTCATGATAGGAGGTGGTAAAGTAGAAATTCGCTGCTCACAAATGTATGCCAAAAATGTACGTAGAATGAGATTTTCAGTGAATAGCAGCCAGGCACATTTTAGCAAGTTTTACTTGTAAGTGGGGATGGAAACGCTTTTTAGGCTCAGTACTGGGCTCAAAAGATGCAGCCCTGATGTCTCTCTTGATTAGCAGGTGGTTAAGTAGAAATTCGCTGCTCGGCTGACCCAGCAGGAGCAAACGTATGCTAAAAATGTTCGTAGAATGAGATTTTCAGTGAAGAGCAGCCAGGCACATTATAGCAAGTTTTGCTTGTAAGTTTGGATAGAAACGCTTTTTAGGCTCAGTACTGGGCTCAAAAGATGCAGCCCTGATGTCTCTCATGATAGCAGGTGGTTAAGTAGAAATTCGCTGCTCGGCTGACCCTGCAGGAGCAAACGTATGCTAAAAATGTTCGTAGAATGAGATTTTCAGTGAAGAGCAGCCAGGCACATTTTAGCAAGTTTTACTTGTATGTGGGGTTGGAAACACTTTTCAGGCTCAGTACTGGGCTCAAAAGATGCAGCCCTGATGTCTCTCATGATAGCAGGTGGTTAAGTAGAAATTCGCTGCTCGGTTGACCCTGCAGGATCAAACGTATGCTAAAAAAGTTCGTAGAATGAGCTTTTCAGTGAAGAGCAGCCAGGCACATTTTAGCAAGTTTTACTTGTACGTGGAGTTGGAAACGCTTTTCAGGCTCAGTACTGGGCTCAAAACATGCAGCCCTGATGTCTCTCATGATAGCAGGTGGTTAAGTAGAAATTCGCTGCTCGGCTGACCCTGCAGGATCAAACGTATGCTAAAAATGTTCGTAGAATGAGATTTTCAGTGAAGAGCAGCCTGGCACATTTTAGCAAGTTTTACTTGTAAGTGGGGT
This sequence comes from Lissotriton helveticus, assembly GCF_964261635.1. Taxonomy (NCBI): domain Eukaryota; kingdom Metazoa; phylum Chordata; class Amphibia; order Caudata; family Salamandridae; genus Lissotriton; species Lissotriton helveticus. The sequence continues at coordinate 1,350,852,173 of NC_136061.1, read as the reverse complement.
TGGAAACGCTTTTCAGGCTCAATACTGGGCTCAAAACATGCAGCCCTGATGTCTCTCATGATAGCAGGTGGTTAAGTAGAAATTCGCTGCTCGGCTGACCCTGCAGGAGCAAACGTATGCTAAAAATGTTCGTAGAATGAGATTTTCAGTGAAGAGCAGCCAGGCACATTTTAGCAAGTTTTACTTGTAAGTGGGGTTGGAAACGCTTTTCAGGCTCAATACTGGGCTCAAAAGATGCAGCCCTGATGTCTCTCATGATAGCAGGTGGTTAAGTAGAAATTCGCTGCTCACAAATGTATGCCAAAAATGTACGTAGAATGAGATTTTCAGTGAATAGCAGCCAGGCACATTTTAGCAAGTTTTACTTGTAAGTGGGGATGGAAACGGTTTTTAGGCTCAGTACTGGGCTCAAAAGATGCAGCCCTGATGTCTCTCATGATAGCAGGTGGTTAAGTAGAAATTCGCTGCTCGGCTGATCCAGCAGGAGCAAACATAAGCGAAAAATGTACGTAGAATGAGCTTTTCAGTGAAGAGCAGCCAGGCACATTTTAGCAAGTTTTACTTGTAAGTGGCTGTGGAAACGCTTTTTAGGCTCAGTACTGGGCTCAAAAGATGCAGCCCTGATGTCTCTCATGATAGCAGGTGGTTAAGTAGAAATTCGTTGCTCGTCTGACCCAGCAGGAGCAAACGTATGCGAAAAAATTTCTAGAATGAGTTTTTCAGTGTAGAGCAGCCAGGCACATTTTAGCAAGTTTTACTTGTAAGTGGGGATGGAAACGCTTTTCAGGCTCAGTACTGGGCTCAAAAGATGCAGCCCTGATGTCTCTCTTGATTAGCAGGTGGTTAAGTAGAAATTCGCTGCTCGGCTGACCCAGCAGGAGCAAACGTATGCTAAAAATGTTCGTAGAATGAGATTTTCAGTGAAGAGCAGCCAGGCACATTATAGCAAGTTTTGCTTGTAAGTTTGGATAGAAACGCTTTTTAGGCTCAGTACTGGGCTCAAAAGATGCAGCCCTGATGTCTCTCATGATAGCAGGTGGTTAAGTAGAAATTCGCTGCTCGGCTGACCCTGCAGGAGCAAACGTATGCTAAAAATGTTCGTAGAATGAGATTTTCAGTGAAGAGCAGCCAGGCACATTTTAGCAAGTTTTACTTGTATGTGGGGTTGGAAACACTTTTCAGGCTCAGTACTGGGCTCAAAAGATGCAGCCCTGTTGTCTCTCATGATAGCAGGTGGTTAAGTAGAAATTCGCTGCTCGGCTGACCCTGCAGGAGCAAACGTATGCGAAAAATGTTCGTAGAATGAGATTTTCAGTGAAGAGCAGCCAGGCACATTTTAGCAAGTTTTACTTGTACGTGGAGTTGGAAACGCTTTTCAGGCTCAGTACTGGGCTCAAAACATGCAGCCCTGATGTCTCTCATGATAGCAGGTGGTTAGGTAGAAATTCGCTGCTCGGCTGACCCTGCAGGACCAAACGTATGCTAAAAATGTTCGTAGAATGAGATTTCAGTGAAGAGCAGCCAGGCACATTTTAGCAAGTTTTACTTGTAAGTGGGGTTGGAAACGCTTTTCAGGCTCAGTACTGGGCTCAAAACATGCAGCCCTGATGTCTCTCATGATAGGAGGTGGTAAAGTAGAAATTCGCTGCTCACAAATGTATGCCAAAAATGTACGTAGAATGAGATTTTCAGTGAATAGCAGCCAGGCACATTTTAGCAAGTTTTACTTGTAAGTGGGGATGGAAACGCTTTTTAGGCTCAGTACTGGGCTCAAAAGATGCAGCCCTGATGTCTCTCATGATAGCAGGTGGTTAAGTAGAAATTCCCTGCTCGGCTGATCCAGCAGGAGCAAACATAAGCGAAAAATGTACGTAGAATGAGCTTTTCAGTGAAGAGCAGCCAGGCACATTTTAGCAAGTTTTACTTGTAAGTGGCTGTGGAAACGCTTTTCAGGCTCAGTACTGGGCTCAAAACATGCAGCCCTGATGTCTCTCATAATAGCAGGTGGTTAAGTAGAAATTCGCTGCTCGGCTGATACAGCAGGAGCAAACATATGCTAAAAATGTACGTAGAATGAGATTTTCAGGGAAGAGCAGCCAGGCACATTTTTAGCAAGTTTTACTTGTAAGTGGGGTTGGAAACGCTTTTCAGGCTCAATACTGGGCTCAAAAGATGCAGCCCTGATGTCTCTCATGATAGCAGGTGGTTAGTAGAAATTCGCTGCTCGGCTGACCCGGCAGGAACAAATGTATGCCAAAAATGTACGTAGAATGAGATTTTCAGTGAATAGCAGCCAGGCACATTTTTAGCAAGTTTTACTTGTAAGTGGGGATGGAAACGCTTTTTAGGCTCAGTACTGGGCTCAAAAGATGCAGCCCTGATGTCTCTCATGATAGCAGGTGGTTAAGTAGAAATTCGTTGCTCGGCTGACCCAGCAGGAGCAAACGTATGCGAAAAATTTTCTAGAATGAGTTTTTCAGTGAAGAGCAGCCAGGCACATTTTAGCAAGTTTTACTTGTAAGTGGGGATGGAAACGCTTTTCAGGCTCAGTACTGGGCTCAGAAGATGCAGCCCTGATGTCTCTCTTGATTAGCAGGTGGTTAAGTAGAAATTCGCTGCTCGGCTGACCCAGCAGGAGCAAACGTATGCTAAAAATGTTCGTAGAATGAGATTTTCAGTGAAGAGCAGCCAGGCACATTATAGCAAGTTTTGCTTGTAAGTTTGGATAGAAATGCTTTTTAGGCTCAGTACTGGGCTCAAAAGATGCAGCCCTGATGTCTCTCATGATAGCAGGTGGTTAAGTAGAAATTCGCTGCTCGGCTGACCCTGCAAGAGCAAACGTATGCTAAAAATGTTCGTAGAATGAGATTTTCAGTGAAGAGCAGCCAGGCACATTTTAGCAAGTTTTACTTGTATGTGGGGTTGGAAACACTTTTCAGGCTCAGTACTGGGCTCAAAAGATGCAGCCCTGTTGTCTCTCATGATAGCAGGTGGTTAAGTAGAAATTCGCTGCTCGGCTGACCCTGCAGGAGCAAACGTATGCGAAAAATGTTCGTAGAATGAGATTTTCAGTGAAGAGCAGCCAGGCACATTTTAGCAAGTTTTACTTGTACGTGGAGTTGGAAACGCTTTTCAGGCTCAGTACTGGGCTCAAAACATGCAGCCCTGATGTCTCTCATGATAGCAGGTGGTTAAGTAGAAATTCACTGCTCGGCTGACCCTGCAGGACCAAACGTATGCTAAAAATGTTCGTAGAATGAGATTTCAGTGAAGAGCAGCCAGGCACATTTTAGCAAGTTTTACTTGTAAGTGGGGTTGGAAACGCTTTTCAGGCTCAGTATTTGGCTCAAAACATGCAGCCCTGTTGTCTCTCATGATAGGAGGTGGTAAAGTAGAAATTCGCTGCTCGGCTGACCCTGCAGGAGCAAACGTATGCTAAAAATGTTCGTAGAATGAGATTTTCAGTGAAGAGCAGCCAGGCACATTTTAGCAAGTTTTACTTGTAAGTGGGGGTTGGAAACGCTTTTCAGGCTCAGTACTGGGCTCAAAAGATGCAGCCCTGATGTCTCTCATGATAGCAGGTGGTTAAGTAGAAATTCGCTGCTCGGCTGACCCTGCAGGAGCAAACGTATGCTAAAAATGTTCGTAGAATGAGATTTTCAGTGAAGAGCAGCCAGGCACATTTTAGCAAGTTTTACTTGTAAGTGGGGTTGGAAACGCTTTTCAGGCTCAATACTGGGCTCAAAAGATGCAGCCCTGAAGTCTCTCATGATAGCAGGTGGTTAAGTAGAAATTCGCTGGTCGCAAATGTATGCCAAAAATGTACGTAGAATGAGATTTTCAGTGAATAGCAGCCAGGCACATTTTGGCAAGTTTTACTTGTAAGTGGGGATGGAAACGCTTTTTAGGCTCACTACTGGGCTCAAAAGATGCAGCCCTGATGTCTCTCATGATAGCAGGTGGTTAAGTAGAAATTTGCTGCTCGGCTGATCCAGCAGGAGCAAACATAAGCGAAAAATGTACGTAGAATGAGCTTTTCAGTGAAGAGCAGCCAGGCACATTTTAGCAAGTTTTACTTGTAAGTGGCTGTGGAAACGCTTTTCAGGCTCAGTACTGGGCTCAAAACATGCAGCCCTGATGTCTCTCATGATAGCAGGTGGTTAAGTAGAAATTTGCTGCTCGGCTGATCCAGCAGGAGCAAACATATGCTAAAAATGTACGTAGAATGAGATTTTCAGGGAAGAGCAGCCAGGCACATTTTTAGCAAGTTTTACTTGTAAGTGGGGTTGGAAACGCTTTTCAGGCTCAATACTGGGCTCAAAAGATGCAGCCCTGATGTCTCTCATGATAGCAGGTGGTTAGTAGAAATTCGCTGCTCGGCTGACCCGGCAGGAAAAAATGTATGCCAAAAATGTACGTAGAATGAGATTTTCAGTGAATAGCAGCCAGGCAAATTTTTAGCAAGTTTTACTTGTAAGTGGGGATGGAAACGCTTTTTAGGCTCAGTACTGGGCTCAAAAGATGCAGCCCTGATGTCTCTCATGATAGCAGGTGGTTAAGTAGAAATTTGCTGCTCGGCTGACCCTGCAGGATCAAACGTATGCTAAAAATGTTCGTAGAATGAGATTTTCAGTGAAGAGCAGCCTGGCACATTTTAGCAAGCTTTACTTGTAAGTGGGGTTGGAAACGCTTTTCAGGCTCAATACTGGGCTCAAAACATGCAGCCCTGATGTCTCTCATGATAGCAGGTGGTTAAGTAGAAATTCGCTGCTCGGCTGACCCTGCAGGAGCAAACGTATGCTAAAAATGTTCGTAGAATGAGATTTTCAGTGAAGAGCAGCCAGGCACATTTTAGCAAGTTTTACTTGTAAGTGGGGTTGGAAACGCTTTTCAGGCTCAATACTGGGCTCAAAAGATGCAGCCCTGATGTCTCTCATGATAGCAGGTGGTTAAGTAGAAATTCGCTGCTCACAAATGTATGCCAAAAATGTACGTAGAATGAGATTTTCAGTGAATAGCAGCCAGGCACATTTTAGCAAGTTTTACTTGTAAGTGGGGATGGAAACGCTTTTTAGGCTCAGTACTGGGCTCAAAAGATGCAGCCCTGATGTCTCTCATGATAGCAGGTGGTTAAGTAGAAATTTGCTGCTCGGCTGATCCAGCAGGAGCAAACATAAGCGAAAAATGTACGTAGAATGAGCTTTTCAGTGAAGAGCAGCCAGGCACATTTTAGCAAGTTTTACTTGTAAGTGGCTGTGGAAACGCTTTTCAGGCTCAGTACTGGGCTCAAAACATGCAGCCCTGATGTCTCTCATAATAGCAGGTGGTTAAGTAGAAATTCGCTGCTCGGCTGATCCAGCAGGAGCAAACATATGCTAAAAATGTACGTAGAATGAGATTTTCAGGGAAGAGCACCCAGGCACATTTTTAGCAAGTTTTACTTGTAAGTGGGGTTGGAAACGCTTTTCAGGCTCAATACTGGGCTCAAAAGATGCAGCCCTGATGTCTCTCATGATAGCAGGTGGTTAGTAGAAATTCGCTGCTCGGCTGACCCGGCAGGAACAAATGTATGCCAAAAATGTACGTAGAATGAGATTTTCAGTGAATAGCAGCCAGGCACATTTTTAGCAAGTTTTACTTGTAAGTGGGGATGGAAACGCTTTTTAGGCTCAGTACTGGGCTCAAAAGATGCAGCCCTGATGTCTCTCATGATAGCAGGTGGTTAAGTAGAAATTTGTTGCTCGGCTGACCCAGCAGGAGCAAACGTATGCGAAAAATTTTCTAGAATGAGTTTTTCAGTGAAGAGCAGCCAGGCACATTTTAGCAAGTTTTACTTGTAAGTGGGGATGGAAACGCTTTTCAGGCTCAGTACTGGGCTCAAAAGATGCAGCCCTGATGTCTCTCTTGATTAGCAGGTGGTTAAGTAGAAATTCGCTGCTCGGCTGACCCAGCAGGAGCAAACGTATGCTAAAAATGTTCGTAGAATTAGATTTTCAGTGAAGAGCAGCCAGGCACATTATAGCAAGTTTTGCTTGTAAGTTTGGATAGAAACGCTTTTTAGGCTCAGTACTGGGCTCAAAAGATGCAGCCCTGATGTCTCTCATGATAGCAGGTGGTTAAGTAGAAATTCGCTGCTCGGCTGACCCTGCAAGAGCAAACGTATGCTAAAAATGTTCGTAGAATGAGATTTTCAGTGAAGAGCAGCCAGGCACATTTTAGCAAGTTTTACTTGTATGTGGGGTTGGAAACACTTTTCAGGCTCAGTACTGGGCTCAAAAGATGCAGCCCTGATGTCTCTCATGATAGCAGGTGGTTAAGTAGAAATTCGCTGCTCGGTTGACCCTGCAGGATCAAACGTATGCTAAAAAAGTTCGTAGAATGAGCTTTTCAGTGAAGAGCAGCCAGGCACATTTTAGCAAGTTTTACTTGTACGTGGAGTTGGAAACGCTTTTCAGGCTCAGTACTGGGCTCAAAACATGCAGCCCTGATGTCTCTCATGATAGCAGGTGGTTAAGTAGAAATTCGCTGCTCGGCTGACCCTGCAGGATCAAACGTATGCTAAAAATGTTCGTAGAATGAGATTTTCAGTGAAGAGCAGCCTGGCACATTTTAGCAAGTTTTACTTGTAAGTGGGGTTGGAAACGCTTTTCAGGCTCAATACTGGGCTCAAAACATGCAGCCCTGATGTCTCTCATGATAGCAGGTGGTTAAGTAGAAATTCGCTGCTCGGCTGACCCTGCAGGAGCAAACGTATGCTAAAAATGTTCGTAGAATGAGATTTTCAGTGAAGAGCAGCCAGGCACATTTTAGCAAGTTTTACTTGTAAGTGGGGTTGGAAACGCTTTTCAGGCTCAATACTGGGCTCAAAAGATGCAGCCCTGATGTCTCTCATGATAGCAGGTGGTTAAGTAGAAATTCGCTGCTCACAAATGTATGCCAAAAATGTACGTAGAATGAGATTTTCAGTGAATAGCAGCCAGGCACATTTTGGCAAGTTTTACTTGTAAGTGGGGATGGAAACGCTTTTTAGGCTCACTACTGGGCTCAAAAGATGCAGCCCTGATGTCTCTCATGATAGCAGGTGGTTAAGTAGAAATTTGCTGCTCGGCTGATCCAGCAGGAGCAAACATAAGCGAAAAATGTACGTAGAATGAGCTTTTCAGTGAAGAGCAGCCAGGCACATTTTAGCAAGTTTTACTTGTAAGTGGCTGTGGAAACGCTTTTCAGGCTCAGTACTGGGCTCAAAACATGCAGCCCTGATGTCTCTCATGATAGCAGGTGGTTAAGTAGAAATTTGCTGCTCGGCTGATCCAGCAGGAGCAAACATATGCTAAAAATGTACGTAGAATGAGATTTTCAGGGAAGAGCAGCCAGGCACATTTTTAGCAAGTTTTACTTGTAAGTGGGGTTGGAAACGCTTTTCAGGCTCAATACTGGGCTCAAAAGATGCAGCCCTGATGTCTCTCATGATAGCAGGTGGTTAGTAGAAATTCGCTGCTCGGCTGACCCGGCAGGAAAAAATGTATGCCAAAAATGTACGTAGAATGAGATTTTCAGTGAATAGCAGCCAGGCAAATTTTTAGCAAGTTTTACTTGTAAGTGGGGATGGAAACGCTTTTTAGGCTCAGTACTGGGCTCAAAAGATGCAGCCCTGATGTCTCTCATGATAGCAGGTGGTTAAGTAGAAATTTGCTGCTCGGCTGACCCTGCAGGATCAAACGTATGCTAAAAATGTTCGTAGAATGAGATTTTCAGTGAAGAGCAGCCTGGCACATTTTAGCAAGCTTTACTTGTAAGTGGGGTTGGAAACGCTTTTCAGGCTCAATACTGGGCTCAAAACATGCAGCCCTGATGTCTCTCATGATAGCAGGTGGTTAAGTAGAAATTCGCTGCTCGGCTGACCCTGCAGGAGCAAACGTATGCTAAAAATGTTCGTAGAATGAGATTTTCAGTGAAGAGCAGCCAGGCACATTTTAGCAAGTTTTACTTGTAAGTGGGGTTGGAAACGCTTTTCAGGCTCAATACTGGGCTCAAAAGATGCAGCCCTGATGTCTCTCATGATAGCAGGTGGTTAAGTAGAAATTCGCTGCTCACAAATGTATGCCAAAAATGTACGTAGAATGAGATTTTCAGTGAATAGCAGCCAGGCACATTTTAGCAAGTTTTACTTGTAAGTGGGGATGGAAACGCTTTTTAGGCTCAGTACTGGGCTCAAAAGATGCAGCCCTGATGTCTCTCATGATAGCAGGTGGTTAAGTAGAAATTTGCTGCTCGGCTGATCCAGCAGGAGCAAACATAAGCGAAAAATGTACGTAGAATGAGCTTTTCAGTGAAGAGCAGCCAGGCACATTTTAGCAAGTTTTACTTGTAAGTGGCTGTGGAAACGCTTTTCAGGCTCAGTACTGGGCTCAAAACATGCAGCCCTGATGTCTCTCATAATAGCAGGTGGTTAAGTAGAAATTCGCTGCTCGGCTGATCCAGCAGGAGCAAACATATGCTAAAAATGTACGTAGAATGAGATTTTCAGGGAAGAGCACCCAGGCACATTTTTAGCAAGTTTTACTTGTAAGTGGGGTTGGAAACGCTTTTCAGGCTCAATACTGGGCTCAAAAGATGCAGCCCTGATGTCTCTCATGATAGCAGGTGGTTAGTAGAAATTCGCTGCTCGGCTGACCCGGCAGGAACAAATGTATGCCAAAAATGTACGTAGAATGAGATTTTCAGTGAATAGCAGCCAGGCACATTTTTAGCAAGTTTTACTTGTAAGTGGGGATGGAAACGCTTTTTAGGCTCAGTACTGGGCTCAAAAGATGCAGCCCTGATGTCTCTCATGATAGCAGGTGGTTAAGTAGAAATTTGTTGCTCGGCTGACCCAGCAGGAGCAAACGTATGCGAAAAATTTTCTAGAATGAGTTTTTCAGTGAAGAGCAGCCAGGCACATTTTAGCAAGTTTTACTTGTAAGTGGGGATGGAAACGCTTTTCAGGCTCAGTACTGGGCTCAAAAGATGCAGCCCTGATGTCTCTCTTGATTAGCAGGTGGTTAAGTAGAAATTCGCTGCTCGGCTGACCCAGCAGGAGCAAACGTATGCTAAAAATGTTCGTAGAATTAGATTTTCAGTGAAGAGCAGCCAGGCACATTATAGCAAGTTTTGCTTGTAAGTTTGGATAGAAACGCTTTTTAGGCTCAGTACTGGGCTCAAAAGATGCAGCCCTGATGTCTCTCATGATAGCAGGTGGTTAAGTAGAAATTCGCTGCTCGGCTGACCCTGCAAGAGCAAACGTATGCTAAAAATGTTCGTAGAATGAGATTTTCAGTGAAGAGCAGCCAGGCACATTTTAGCAAGTTTTACTTGTATGTGGGGTTGGAAACACTTTTCAGGCTCAGTACTGGGCTCAAAAGATGCAGCCCTGATGTCTCTCATGATAGCAGGTGGTTAAGTAGAAATTCGCTGCTCGGTTGACCCTGCAGGATCAAACGTATGCTAAAAAAGTTCGTAGAATGAGCTTTTCAGTGAAGAGCAGCCAGGCACATTTTAGCAAGTTTTACTTGTACGTGGAGTTGGAAACGCTTTTCAGGCTCAGTACTGGGCTCAAAACATGCAGCCCTGATGTCTCTCATGATAGCAGGTGGTTAAGTAGAAATTCGCTGCTCGGCTGACCCTGCAGGATCAAACGTATGCTAAAAATGTTCGTAGAATGAGATTTTCAGTGAAGAGCAGCCTGGCACATTTTAGCAAGTTTTACTTGTAAGTGGGGTTGGAAACGCTTTTCAGGCTCAATACTGGGCTCAAAACATGCAGCCCTGATGTCTCTCATGATAGCAGGTGGTTAAGTAGAAATTCGCTGCTCGGCTGACCCTGCAGGAGCAAACGTATGCTAAAAATGTTCGTAGAATGAGATTTTCAGTGAAGAGCAGCCAGGCACATTTTAGCAAGTTTTACTTGTAAGTGGGGTTGGAAACGCTTTTCAGGCTCAATACTGGGCTCAAAAGATGCAGCCCTGATGTCTCTCATGATAGCAGGTGGTTAAGTAGAAATTCGCTGCTCACAAATGTATGCCAAAAATGTACGTAGAATGAGATTTTCAGTGAATAGCAGCCAGGCACATTTTAGCAAGTTTTACTTGTAAGTGGGGATGGAAACGGTTTTTAGGCTCAGTACTGGGCTCAAAAGATGTAGCCCTGATGTCTCTCATGATAGCAGGTGGTTAAGTAGAAATTCGCTGCTCGGCTGATCCAGCAGGAGCAAACATAAGCGAAAAATGTACGTAGAATGAGCTTTTCAGTGAAGAGCAGCCAGGCACATTTTAGCAAGTTTTACTTGTAAGTGGCTGTGGAAACGCTTTTCAGGCTCAGTACTGGGCTCAAAACATGCAGCCCTGATGTCTCTCATGATAGCAGGTGGTTAAGTAGAAATTCGCTGCTCGGCTGATCCAGCAGGAGCAAACATATGCTAAAAATGTACGTAGAATGAGATTTTCAGGGAAGAGCAGCCAGGCACATTTTTAGCAAGTTTTATTTGTAAGTGGGGTTGGAAACGCTTTTCAGGCTCAATACTGGGCTCAAAAGATGCAGCCCTGATGTCTCTCATGATAGCAGGTGGTTAGTAGAAATTCGCTGCTCGGCTGACCCGGCAGGAACAAATGTATGCCAAAAATGTACGTAGAATGAGATTTTCAGTGAATAGCAGCCAGGCACATTTTTAGCAAGTTTTACTTGTAAGTGGGGATGGAAACGCTTTTTAGGCTCAGTACTGGGCTCAAAAGATGCAGCCCTGATGTCTCTCATGATAGCAGGTGGTTAAGTAGAAATTCGTTGCTCGTCTGACCCAGCAGGAGCAAACGTATGCGAAAAATTTTCTAGAATGAGTTTTTCAGTGTAGAGCAGCCAGGCACATTTTAGCAAGTTTTACTTGTAAGTGGGGATGGAAACGCTTTTCAGGCTCAGTACTGGGCTCAAAAGATGCAGCCCTGATGTCTCTCTTGATTAGCAGGTGGTTAAGTAGAAATTCGCTGCTCGGCTGACCCAGCAGGAGCAAACGTATGCTAAAAATGTTCGTAGAATGAGATTTTCAGTGAAGAGCAGCCAGGCACATTTTAGCAAGTTTTACTTGTATGTGGGGTTGGAAACACTTTTCAGGCTCAGTACTGGGCTCAAAAGATGCAGCCCTGTTGTCTCTCATGATAGCAGGTGGTTAAGTAGAAATTCGCTGCTCGGCTGACCCTGCAGGAGCAAACGTATGCGAAAAATGTTCGTAGAATGAGATTTTCAGTGAAGAGCAGCCAGGCACATTTTAGCAAGTTTTACTTGTACGTGGAGTTGGAAACGCTTTTCAGGCTCAGTACTGGGCTCAAAACATGCAGCCCTGATGTCTCTCATGATAGCAGGTGGTTAGGTAGAAATTCGCTGCTCGGCTGACCCTGCAGGACCAAACGTATGCTAAAAATGTTCGTAGAATGAGATTTCAGTGAAGAGCAGCCAGGCACATTTTAGCAAGTTTTACTTGTAAGTGGGGTTGGAAACGCTTTTCAGGCTCAGTACTGGGCTCAAAACATGCAGCCCTGATGTCTCTCATGATAGGAGGTGGTAAAGTAGAAATTCGCTGCTCGGCTGACCCTGCAGGAGCAAACGTATGCTAAAAATGTACGTAGAATGAGATTTTCAGTGAATAGCAGCCAGGCACATTTTTAGCAAGTTTTACTTGTAAGTGGGGATGGAAACGCTTTTTAGGCTCAGTACTGGGCTCAAAAGATGCAGCCCTGATGTCTCTCATGATAGCAGGTGGTTAAGTAGAAATTTGTTGCTCGGCTGACCCAGCAGGAGCAAACGTATGCGAAAAATTTTCTAGAATGAGTTTTTCAGTGAAGAGCAGCCAGGCACATTTTAGCAAGTTTTACTTGTAAGTGGGGATGGAAACGCTTTTCAGGCTCAGTACTGGGCTCAAAAGATGCAGCCCTGATGTCTCTCTTGATTAGCAGGTGGTTAAGTAGAAATTCGCTGCTCGGCTGACCCAGCAGGAGCAAACGTATGCTAAAAATGTTCGTAGAATGAGATTTTCAGTGAAGAGCAGCCAGGCACATTATAGCAAGTTTTGCTTGTAAGTTTGGATAGAAACGCTTTTTAGGCTCAGTACTGGGCTCAAAAGATGCAGCCCTGATGTCTCTCATGATAGCAGGTGGTTAAGTAGAAATTCGCTGCTCGGCTGACCCTGCAAGAGCAAACGTATGCTAAAAATGTTCGTAGAATGAGATTTTCAGTGAAGAGCAGCCAGGCACATTTTAGCAAGTTTTACTTGTATGTGGGGTTGGAAACACTTTTCAGGCTCAGTACTGGGCTCAAAAGATGCAGCCCTGATGTCTCTCATGATAGCAGGTGGTTAAGTAGAAATTCGCTGCTCGGTTGACCCTGCAGGATCAAACGTATGCTAAAAATGTTCGTAGAATGAGCTTTTCAGTGAAGAGCAGCCAGGCACATTTTAGCAAGTTTTACTTGTACGTGGAGTTGGAAACGCTTTTCAGGCTCAGTACTGGGCTCAAAACATGCAGCCCTGATGTCTCTCATGATAGCAGGTGGTTAAGTAGAAATTCGCTGCTCGGCTGACCCTGCAGGATCAAACGTATGCTAAAAATGTTAGTAGAATGAGATTTTCAGTGAAGAGCAGCCTGGCACATTTTAGCAAGTTTTACTTGTAAGTGGGGTTGGAAACGCTTTTCAGGCTCAATACTGGGCTCAAAACATGCAGCCCTGATGTCTCTCATGATAGCAGGTGGTTAAGTAGAAATTCGCTGCTCGGCTGACCCTGCAGGAGCAAACGTATGCTAAAAATGTTCGTAGAATGAGATTTTCAGTGAAGAGCAGCCAGGCACATTTTAGCAAGTTTTACTTGTAAGTGGGGTTGGAAACGCTTTTCAGGCTCAATACTGGGCTCAAAAGATGCAGCCCTGATGTCTCTCATGATAGCAGGTGGTTAAGTAGAAATTCGCTGCTCACAAATGTATGCCAAAAATGTACGTAGAATGAGATTTTCAGTGAATAGCAGCCAGGCACATTTTAGCAAGTTTTACTTGTAAGTGGGGATGGAAACGGTTTTTAGGCTCAGTACTGGGCTCAAAAGATGCAGCCCTGATGTCTCTCATGATAGCAGGTGGTTAAGTAGAAATTCGCTGCTCGGCTGATCCAGCAGGAGCAAACATAAGCGAAAAATGTACGTAGAATGAGCTTTTCAGTGAAGAGCAGCCAGGCACATTTTAGCAAGTTTTACTTGTAAGTGGCTGTGGAAACGCTTTTCAGGCTCAGTACTGGGCTCAAAACATGCAGCCCTGATGTCTCTCATGATAGCAGGTGGTTAAGTAGAAATTCGCTGCTCGGCTGATCCAGCAGGAGCAAACATATGCTAAAAATGTACGTAGAATGAGATTTTCAGGGAAGAGCAGCCAGGCACATTTTTAGCAAGTTTTACTTGTAAGTGGGGTTGGAAACGCTTTTCAGGCTCAATACTGGGCTCAAAAGATGCAGCCCTGATGTCTCTCATGATAGCAGGTGGTTAGTAGAAATTCGCTGCTCGGCTGACCCGGCAGGAACAAATGTATGCCAAAAATGTACGTAGAATGAGATTTTCAGTGAATAGCAGCCAGGCACATTTTTAGCAAGTTTTACTTGTAAGTGGGGATGGAAATGCTTTTTAGGCTCAGTACTGGGCTCAAAAGATGCAGCCCTGATGTCTCTCATGATAGCAGGTGGTTAAGTAGAAATTCGTTGCTCATCTGACCCAGCAGGAGCAAACGTATGCGAAAAATTTTCTAGAATGAGTTTTTCAGTGTAGAGCAGCCAGGCACATTTTAGCAAGTTTTACTTGTAAGTGGGGATGGAAACGCTTTTCAGGCTCAGTACTGGGCTCAAAAGATGCAGCCCTGATGTCTCTCTTGATTAGCAGGTGGTTAAGTAGAAATTCGCTGCTCGGCTGACCCAGCAGGAGCAAACGTATGCTAAAAATGTTCGTAGAATGAGATTTTCAGTGAAGAGCAGCCAGGCACATTATAGCAAGTTTTGCTTGTAAGTTTGGATAGAAACGCTTTTTAGGCTCAGTACTGGGCTCAAAAGATGCAGCCCTGATGTCTCTCATGATAGCAGGTGGTTAAGTAGAAATTCGCTGCTCGGCTGACCCTGCAGGAGCAAACGTATGCTAAAAATGTTCGTAGAATGAGATTTTCAGTGAAGAGCAGCCAGGCACATTTTAGCAAGTTTTACTTGTATGTGGGGTTGGAAACACTTTTCAGGCTCAGTACTGGGCTCAAAAGATGCAGCCCTGTTGTCTCTCATGATAGCAGGTGGTTAAGTAGAAATTCGCTGCTCGGCTGACCCTGCAGGAGCAAACGTATGCGAAAAATGTTCGTAGAATGAGATTTTCAGTGAAGAGCAGCCAGGCACATTTTAGCAAGTTTTACTTGTACGTGGAGTTGGAAACGCTTTTCAGGCTCAGTACTGGGCTCAAAACATACAGCCCTGATGTCTCTCATGATAGCAGGTGGTTAGGTAGAAATTTGCTGCTCGGCTGACCCTGCAGGACCAAACGTATGCTAAAAATGTTCGTAGAATGAGATTTTAGTGAAGAGCAGCCAGGCACATTTTAGCAAGTTTTACTTGTAAGTGGGGTTGGAAACGCTTTTCAGGCTCAGTACTGGGCTCAAAACATGCAGCCCTGATGTCTCTCATGATAGGAGGTGGTAAAGTAGAAATTCGCTGCTCGGCTGACCCTGCAGGAGCAAACGTATGCTAAAAATGTTTGTAGAATGAGATTTTCAGTGAAGAGCAGCCAGGCACATTTTAGCAAGTTTTACTTGTAAGTGGGGGTTGGAAACGCTTTTCAGGCTCAGTACTGGGCTCAAAAGATGCAGCCCTGATGTCTCTCATGATAGCAGGTGGTTAAGTAGAAATTCGCTGCTCGGCTGACCCTGCAGGAGCAAACGTATGCGAAAAATGTTCGTAAATGAGATTTTCAGTGAAGAGCAGCCAGGCACATTTTAGCAAGTTTTACTTGTAAGTGGGGATGGAAATGCTTTTCAGGCTCAGTACTGGGCTCAAAACATGCAGCCCAGATGTCTCTCATGATAGCAGGTGGTTAAGTAGAAATTCGCTGCTCGGCTGACCCTGCAGGATCAAACGTATGCTAAAAATGTTCGTAGAATGAGCTTTTCAGTGAAGAGCAGCCAGGCACATTTTAGCAAGTTTTACTTGTAAGTGGGGATGGAAACGCTTTTCAGGCTCAATACTGGGCTCAAAATATGCAGCCCTGATGTCTCTCATGATAGCAGGTGGTTAAGTAGAAATTCGTTGCTCGGCTGACCCAGCAGGAGTAAACGTATGCGAAAAATGTTCGTAGAATTAGCTTTTCAGTGAAGAGCAGCAAGGCACATTTTAGCAAGTTTTACTTGTAAGTGGGGATGGAAACGCTTTTCAGGCTCAGTACTGGGCTCAAAACATGCAGCCCTGATGTCTCTCATGATAGCAGGTGGTTAAGTAGAAATTCGCTGCTCGGCTAACCCTGCAGGACCAAACGTATGCTAAAAATGTTCGTAGAATGAGCTTTTCAGTGAAGAGCAGACAGGCACATTTTAGCAAGTTTTACTTGTACGTGGGGTTGGAAACGCTTTTCAGGCTCAATACTGGGCTCAAAAGATGCAGCCCTGATGTCTCTCATGATAGCAGGTGGTTAAGTAGAAATTCGCTGCTCGGCTAACCCTGCAGGACCAAACGTATGCTAAAAATGTTCGTAGAATGAGCTTTTCAGTGAAGAGCAGCCAGGCACATTTTAGCAAGTTTTACTTGTAAGTGGGGTTGGAAACACTTTTCAGGCTCAATACTGGGCTCAAAAGATGCAGCCCTGATGTCTCTCATGATAGCAGGTGGTTAAGTAGAAATTCGCTGCTCGGCTGATCCAGCAGGAGCAAACGTATGCCAAAAATGTTTGTAGAATGAGCTTTTCAGTGAAGAGCAGCCAGGCACATTTTAACAAGTTTTACTTGTAAGTGGGGTTGGAAACGCTTTTCGGGCTCAGTACTGGGCTCAAAACATGCAGCCCCTGATGTCTCTCATGATAGCAGGTGGTTAAGTAGAAATTCGTTGCTCGGCTGACCCAGCAGGAGCAAACGTATGCGAAAAATGTTCTAGAATGAGTTTTTCAGTGAAGAGCAGCCAGGCACATTTTAGCAAGTTTTACTTGTAAGTGGGGATGGAAACGCTTTTCAGGCTCAGTACTGGGCTCAAAAGATGCAGCCCTGATGTCTCTCATGATTAGCAGGTGGTTAAGTAGAAATTCGCTGCTCGGCTGACCCTGCAGGAGCAAACGTATGCTAAAAATGTTCATAGAATGAGATTTTCAGTGAAGAGCAGCCTGGCACATTTTAGCAAGTTTTACTTGTAAGGGGGGTTGGAAACGCTTTTCAGGCTCAATACTGGGCTCAAAAGATGCAGCCCTGATGTCTCTCATGATAGCAGGTGGTTAAGTAGAAATTCGCTGCTCGGCTGATCCAGCAGGAGCAAACATAAGCGAAAAATGTACGTAGAATGAGCTTTTCAGTGAAGAGCAGCCAGGCACATTTTAGCAAGTTTTACTTGTAAGTGGCTGTGGAAACGCTTTTCAGGCTCAGTACTGGGCTCAAAACATGCAGCCCTGATGTCTCTCATGATAGCAGGTGGTTAAGTAGAAATTCGCTGCTCGGCTGATCCAGCAGGAGCAAACATATGCTAAAAATGTACGTAGAATGAGATTTTCAGGGAAGAGCAGCCAGGCACATTTTTAGCAAGTTTTACTTGTAAGTGGGGTTGGAACCGCTTTTCAGGCTCAATACTGGGCTCAAAAGATGCAGCCCTGATGTCTCTCATGATAGCAGGTGGTTAAGTAGAAATTCGTTGCTCGGCTGACCCAGCAGGAGCAAACATATGCGAAACATTTTCTAGAATGAGTTTTTCAGTGAAGAGCAGCCAGGCACATTTTAGCAAGTTTTACTTGTAAGTGGGGATGGAAACGCTTTTCAGGCTCAGTACTGGGCTCAAAAGATGCAGCCCTGATGTCTCTCATGATTAGCAGGTGGTTAAGTAGAAATTCGCTGCTCAGCTGACCCAGCAGGAGCAAACGTATGCTAAAAATGTTCGTAGAATGAGATTTTCAGTGAAGAGCAGCCAGGCACATTATAGCAAGTTTTGCTTGTAAGTTTGGATAGAAACGCTTTTTAGGCTCAGTACTGGGCTCAAAAGATGCAGCCCTGATGTTTCTCATGATAGCAGGTGGTTAAGTAGAAATTCGCTGCTCGGCTGACCCTGCAGGAGCAAACGTATGCTAAAAATGTTCGTAGAATGAGATTTTCAGTGAAGAGCAGCCAGGCACATTTTAGCAAGTTTTACTTGTATGTGGGGTTGGAAACACTTTTCAGGCTCAGTACTGGGCTCAAAAGATGCAGCCCTGATGTCTCTCATGATAGCAGGTGGTTAAGTAGAAATTCGCTGCTCGGTTGACCCTGCAGGATCAAACGTATGCTAAAAATGTTCGTAGAATGAGCTTTTCAGTGAAGAGCAGCCAGGCACATTTTAGCAAGTTTTACTTGTACGTGGAGTTGGAAACGCTTTTCAGGCTCAGTACTGGGCTCAAAACATGCAGCCCTGATGTCTCTCATGATAGCAGGTGGTTAAGTAGAAATTCGCTGCTCGGCTGACCCTGCAGGATCAAACGTATGCTAAAAATGTTCGTAGAATGAGATTTTCAGTGAAGAGCAGCCTGGCACATTTTAGCAAGTTTTACTTGTAAGTGGGGTTGGAAACGCTTTTCAGGCTCAATACTGGGCTCAAAACATGCAGCCCTGATGTCTCTCATGATTTTACTTGTAAGTGGGGATGGAAACGCTTTTTAGGCTCAGTACTGGGCTCAAAAGATGCAGCCCTGATGTCTCTCATGATAGCAGGTGGTTAAGTAGAAATTCGCTGCTCGGCTGATCCAGCAGGAGCAAACATAAGCGAAAAATGTACGTAGAATGAGCTTTTCAGTGAAGAGCAGCCAGGCACATTTTAGCAAGTTTTACTTGTAAGTGGCTGTGGAAACGCTTTTCAGGCTCAGTACTGGGCTCAAAACATGCAGCCCTGATGTCTCTCATAATAGCAGGTGGTTAAGTAGAAATTCGCTGCTCGGCTGATCCAGCAGGAGCAAACATATGCTAAAAATGTACGTAGAATGAGATTTTCAGGGAAGAGCAGCCAGGCACATTTTTAGCAAGTTTTACTTGTAAGTGGGGTTGGAAACGCTTTTCAGGCTCAATACTGGGCTCAAAAGATGCAGCCCTGATGTCTCTCATGATAGCAGGTGGTTAGTAGAAATTCGCTGCTCGGCTGACCCGGCAGGAACAAATGTATGCCAAAAATGTACGTAGAATGAGATTTTCAGTGAATAGCAGCCAGGCACATTTTTAGCAAGTTTTACTTGTAAGTGGGGATGGAAACGCTTTTTAGGCTCAGTACTGGGCTCAAAAGATGCAGCCCTGATGTCTCTCATGATAGCAGGTGGTTAAGTAGAAATTCGTTGCTCGGCTGACCCAGCAGGAGCAAACGTATGCGAAAATTTTTCTAGAATGAGTTTTTCAGTGAAGAGCAGCCAGGCACTTTTTAGCAAGTTTTACTTGTAAGTGGGGGATGGAAACGCTTTTCAGGCTCAGTACTGGGCTCAAAAGATGCAGCCCTGATGTCTCTCTTGATTAGCAGGTGGTTAAGTAGAAATTCGCTGCTCGGCTGACCCAGCAGGAGCAAACGTATGCTAAAAATGTTCGAAGAATGAGATTTTCAGTGAAGAGCAGCCAGGCACATTATAGCAAGTTTTGCTTGTAAGTTTGGATAGAAACGCTTTTTAGGCTCAGTACTGGGCTCAAAAGATGCAGCCCTGATGTCTCTCATGATAGCAGCTGGTTAAGTAGAAATTCGCTGCTCGGCTGACCCTGCAAGAGCAAACATATGCTAAAAATGTTCGTAGAATGAGATTTTCAGTGAAGAGCAGCCAGGCACATTTTAGCAAGTTTTACTTGTATGTGGGGTTGGAAACACTTTTCAGGCTCAGTACTGGGCTCAAAAGATGCAGCCCTGTTGTCTCTCATGATAGCAGGTGGTTAAGTAGAAATTCGCTGCTCGGCTGACCCTGCAGGAGCAAACGTATGCGAAAAATGTTCGCAGAATGAGATTTTCAGTGAAGAGCAGCCAGGCACATTTTAGCAAGTTTTACTTGTACGTGGAGTTGGAAACGCTTTTCAGGCTCAGTACTGGGCTCAAAACATGCAGCCCTGATGTCTCTCATGATAGCAGGTGGTTAAGTAGAAATTCGCTGCTCGGCTGACCCTGCAGGACCAAACGTATGCTAAAAATGTTCGTAGAATGAGATTTCAGTGAAGTGCAGCCAGGCACATTTTAGCAAGTTTTACTTGTAAGTGGGGTTGGAAACGCTTTTCAGGCTCAGTACTGGGCTCAAAACATGCAGCCCTGATGTCTCTCATGATAGGAGGTGGTAAAGTAGAAATTCGCTGCTCGGCTGACCCTGCAGGAGCAAACGTATGCTAAAAATGTTCGTAGAATGAGATTTTCAGTGAAGAGCAGCCAGGCACATTTTAGCAAGTTTTACTTGTAAGTGGGGGTTGGAAACACTTTTCAGGCTCAGTACTGGGCTCAAAAGATGCAGCCCTGATGTCTCTCATGATAGCAGGTGGTTAAGTAGAAATTCGCTGCTCGGCTGACCCTGCAGGAGCAAACGTATGCCAAAAATGTTCGTAAATGAGATTTTCAGTGAAGAGCAGCCAGGCACATTTTAGCAAGTTTTACTTGTAAGTGGGGATGGAAATGCTTTTCAGGCTCAGTACTGGGCTCAAAAGATGCAGCCCTGATGTCTCTCATGATAGCAGGTGGTTAAGTAGAAATTCGTTGCTCGGCTGACCCAGCAGGAGCAAACGTATGTGAAAAATTTTCTAGAATGAGTTTTTCAGTGAAGAGCAGCCAGGCACATTTTAGCAAGTTTTACTTGTAAGTGGGGATGGAAACGCTTTTCAGGCTCAGTACTGGGCTCAAAAGATGCAGCCCTGATGTCTCTCATGATAGCAGGTGGTTAAGTAGAAATTCGCTGCTCGGTTGACCCTGCAGGATCAAACGTATGCTAAAAATGTTCGTAGAATGAGCTTTTCAGTGAAGAGCAGCCAGGCACATTTTAGCAAGTTTTACTTGTACGTGGAGTTGGAAACGCTTTTCAGGCTCAGTACTGGGCTCAAAACATGCAGCCCTGATGTCTCTCATGATAGCAGGTGGTTAAGTAGAAATTCGCTGCTCGGCTGACCCTGCAGGATCAAACGTATGCTAAAAATGTTCGTAGAATGAGATTTTCAGTGAAGAGCAGCCTGGCACATTTTAGCAAGTTTTACTTGTAAGTGGGGTTGGAAACGCTTTTCAGGCTCAATACTTGGCTCAAAACATGCAGCCCTGATGTCTCTCATGATAGCAGGTGGTTAAGTAGAAATTCGCTGCTCGGCTGACCCTGCAGGAGCAAACGTATGCTAAAAATGTTCGTAGAATGAGATTTTCAGTGAAGAGCAGCCAGGCACATTTTAGCAAGTTTTACTTGTAAGTGGGGTTGGAAATGCTTTTCAGGCTCAATACTGGGCTCAAAAGATGCAGCCCTGATGTCTCTCATGATAGCAGGTGGTTAAGTAGAAATTCGCTGCTCACAAATGTATGCCAAAAATGTACGTAGAATGAGATTTTCAGTGAATTGCAGCCAGGCACATTTTAGCAAGTTTTACTTGTAAGTGGGGATGGAAACGCTTTTTAGGCTCAGTACTGGGCTCAAAAGATGCAGCCCTGATGTCTCTCATGATAGCAGGTGGTTAAGTAGAAATTCGCTGCTCGGCTGATCCAGCAGGAGCAAACATAAGCGAAAAATGTACGTAGAATGAGATTTTCAGGGAAGAGCAGCCAGGCACATTTTTAGCAAGTTTTACTTGTAAGTGGGGTTGGAAACGCTTTTCAGGCTCAATACTGGGCTCAAAAGATGCAGCCCTGATGTCTCTCATGATAGCAGGTGGTTAGTAGAAATTCGCTGCTCGGCTGACCCGGCAGGAACAAATGTATGCCAAAAATGTACGTAGAATGAGATTTTCAGTGAATAGCAGCCAGGCACATTTTTAGCAAGTTTTACTTGTAAGTGGGGATGGAAACGCTTTTTAGGCTCAGTACTGGGCTCAAAAGATGCAGCCCTGATGTCTCTCATGATAGCAGGTGGTTAAGTAGAAATTCGTTGCTCGGCTGACCCAGCAGGAGCAAACGTATGCGAAAATTTTTCTAGAATGAGTTTTTCAGTGAAGAGCAGCCAGGCACTTTTTAGCAAGTTTTACTTGTAAGTGGGGGATGGAAACGCTTTTCAGGCTCAGTACTGGGCTCAAAAGATGCAGCCCTGATGTCTCTCTTGATTAGCAGGTGGTTAAGTAGAAATTCGCTGCTCGGCTGACCCAGCAGGAGCAAAGGTATGCTAAAAATGTTCGAAGAATGAGATTTTCAGTGAAGAGCAGCCAGGCACATTATAGCAAGTTTTGCTTGTAAGTTTGGATAGAAACGCTTTTTAGGCTCAGTACTGGGCTCAAAAGATGCAGCCCTGATGTCTCTCATGATAGCAACTGGTTAAGTAGAAATTCGCTGCTCGGCTGACCCTGCAAGAGCAAACATATGCTAAAAATGTTCGTAGAATGAGATTTTCAGTGAAGAGCAGCCAGGCACATTTTAGCAAGTTTTACTTGTATGTGGGGTTGGAAACACTTTTCAGGCTCAGTACTGGGCTCAAAAGATGCAGCCCTGTTGTCTCTCATGATAGCAGGTGGTTAAGTAGAAATTCGCTGCTCGGCTGACCCTGCAGGAGCAAACGTATGCGAAAAATGTTCGCAGAATGAGATTTTCAGTGAAGAGCAGCCAGGCACATTTTAGCAAGTTTTACTTGTACGTGGAGTTGGAAACGCTTTTCAGGCTCAGTACTGGGCTCAAAACATGCAGCCCTGATGTCTCTCATGATAGCAGGTGGTTAAGTAGAAATTCGCTGCTCGGCTGACCCTGCAGGACCAAACGTATGCTAAAAATGTTCGTAGAATGAGATTTCAGTGAAGTGCAGCCAGGCACATTTTAGCAAGTTTTACTTGTAAGTGGGGTTGGAAACGCTTTTCAGGCTCAGTACTGGGCTCAAAACATGCAGCCCTGATGTCTCTCATGATAGGAGGTGGTAAAGTAGAAATTCGCTGCTCGGCTGACCCTGCAGGAGCAAACGTATGCTAAAAATGTTCGTAGAATGAGATTTTCAGTGAAGAGCAGCCAGGCACATTTTAGCAAGTTTTACTTGTAAGTGGGGGTTGGAAACACTTTTCAGGCTCAGTACTGGGCTCAAAAGATGCAGCCCTGATGTCTCTCATGATAGCAGGTGGTTAAGTAGAAATTCGCTGCTCGGCTGACCCTGCAGGAGCAAACGTATGCCAAAAATGTTCGTAAATGAGATTTTCAGTGAAGAGCAGCCAGGCACATTTTAGCAAGTTTTACTTGTAAGTGGGGATGGAAATGCTTTTCAGGCTCAGTACTGGGCTCAAAAGATGCAGCCCTGATGTCTCTCATGATAGCAGGTGGTTAAGTAGAAATTCGTTGCTCGGCTGACCCAGCAGGAGCAAACGTATGTGAAAAATTTTCTAGAATGAGTTTTTCAGTGAAGAGCAGCCAGGCACATTTTAGCAAGTTTTACTTGTAAGTGGGGATGGAAACGCTTTTCAGGCTCAATACTGGGCTCAAAAGATGCAGCCCTGATGTCTCTCATGATAGCAGGTGGTTAAGTAGAAATTCGCTGCTCGGCTGACCCTGCAGGAGCAAACGTATGCCAAAAATGTTCGTAAATGAGATTTTCAGTGAAGAGCAGCCAGGCACATTTTAGCAAGTTTTACTTGTAAGTGGGGATGGAAATGCTTTTCAGGCTCAGTACTGGGCTCAAAAGATGCAGCCCTGATGTCTCTCATGATAGCAGGTGGTTAAGTAGAAATTCGTTGCTCGGCTGACCCAGCAGGAGCAAACGTATGTGAAAAATTTTCTAGAATGAGTTTTTCAGTGAAGAGCAGCCAGGCACATTTTAGCAAGTTTTACTTGTAAGTGGGGATGGAAACGCTTTTCAGGCTCAGTACTGGGCTCAAAAGATGCAGCCCTGATGTCTCTCATGATTAGCAGGTGGTTAAGTAGAAATTTGCTGCTCAGCTGACCCAGCAGGAGCAAACGTATGCTAAAAATGTTCGTAGAATGAGATTTTCAGTGAAGAGCAGCCAGGCACATTATAGCAAGTTTTGCTTGTAAGTTTGGATAGAAACGCTTTTTAGGCTCAGTACTGGGCTCAAAAGATGCAGCCCTGATGTCTCTCATGATAGCAGGTGGTTAAGTAGAAATACACTGCTCGGCTGACCCTGCAGGAGCAAACGTATGCAAAAAATGTTCGTAGAATGAGATTTTCAGTGAAGAGCAGCCAGGCACATTTTAGCAAGTTTTACTTGTATGTGGGGTTGGAAACACTTTTCAGGCTCAGTACTGGGCTCAAAAGATGCAGCCCTGATGTCTCTCATGATAGCAGGTGGTTAAGTAGAAATTCGCTGCTCGGTTGACCCTGCAGGATCAAACGTATGCTAAAAATGTTCGTAGAATGAGCTTTTCAGTGAAGAGCAGCCAGGCACATTTTAGCAAGTTTTACTTGTACGTGGAGTTGGAAACGCTTTTCAGGCTCAGTACTGGGCTCAAAACATGCAGCCCTGATGTCTCTCATGATAGCAGGTGGTTAAGTAGAAATTCGCTGCTCGGCTGACCCTGCAGGATCAAACGTATGCTAAAAATGTTCGTAGAATGAGATTTTCAGTGAAGAGCAGCCTGGCACATTTTAGCAAGTTTTACTTGTAAGTGGGGTTGGAAACGCTTTTCAGGCTCAATACTGGGCTCAAAACATGCAGCCCTGATGTCTCTCATGATAGCAGGTGGTTAAGTAGAAATTCGCTGCTCGGCTGACCCTGCAGGAGCAAACGTATGCTAAAAATGTTCGTAGAATGAGATTTTCAGTGAAGAGCAGCCAGGCACATTTTAGCAAGTTTTACTTGTAAGTGGGGTTGGAAACGCTTTTCAGGCTCAATACTGGGCTCAAAAGATGCAGCCCTGATGTCTCTCATGATAGCAGGTGGTTAAGTAGAAATTCGCTGCTCACAAATGTATGCCAAAAATGTACGTAGAATGAGATTTTCAGTGAATAGCAGCCAGGCACATTTTAGCAAGTTTTACTTGTAAGTGGGGATGGAAACGCTTTTTAGGCTCAGTACTGGGCTCAAAAGATGCAGCCCTGATGTCTCTCATGATAGCAGGTGGTTAAGTAGAAATTCGCTGCTCGGCTGATCCAGCAGGAGCAAACATAAGCGAAAAATGTACGTAGAATGAGCTTTTCAGTGAAGAGCAGCCAGGCACATTTTAGCAAGTTTTACTTGTAAGTGGCTGTGGAAACGCTTTTCAGGCTCAGTACTGGGCTCAAAACATGCAGCCCTGATGTCTCTCATGATAGCAGGTGGTTAAGTAGAAATTCGCTGCTCGGCTGATCCAGCAGGAGCAAACATATGCTAAAAATGTACGTAGAATGAGATTTTCAGGAAAGAGCAGCCAGGCACATTTTTAGCAAGTTTTACTTGTAAGTGGGGTTGGAAACGCTTTTCAGGCTCAATACTGGGCTCAAAAGATGCAGCCCTGATGTCTCTCCTGATAGCAGGTGGTTAGTAGAAATTCGCTGCTCGGCTGACCCGGCAGGAACAAATGTATGCCAAAAATGTACGTAGAATGAGATTTTCAGTGAATAGCAGCCAGGCACATTTTTAGCAAGTTTTACTTGTAAGTGGGGATGGAAACGCTTTTTAGGCTCAGTACTGGGCTCAAAAGATGCAGCCCTGATGTCTCTCATGATAGCAGGTGGTTAAGTAGAAATTCGTTGCTCGGCTGACCCAGCAGGAGCAAACGTATGCGAAAAATTTTCTAGAATGAGTTTTTCAGTGAAGAGCAGCCAGGCACATTTTAGCAAGTTTTACTTGTAAGTGGGGATGGAAACGCTTTTCAGGCTCAGTACTGGGCTCAAAAGATGCAGCCCTGATGTCTCTCTTGATTAGCAGGTGGTTAAGTAGAAATTCGCTGCTCGGCTGACCCAGCAGGAGCAAACAAATGCTAAAAATGTTCGTAGAATGAGATTTTCAGTGAAGAGCAGCCAGGCACATTATAGCAAGTTTTGCTTGTAAGTTTGGATAGAAATGCTTTTTTGGCTCAGTACTGGGCTCAAAAGATGCAGCCCTGATGTCTCTCATGATAGCAGGTGGTTAAGTAGAAATTCGCTGCTCGGCTGACCCTGCAGGAGCAAACGTATGCTTAAAATGTTCGTAGAATGAGATTTTCAGTGAAGAGCAGCCAGGCACATTTTAGCAAGTTTTACTTGTCGGTGGAGTTGGAAACGCTTTTCAGGCTCAGTACTAGGCTCAAAACATGCAGCCCTGATGTCTCTCATGATAGCAGCTGGTTAAGTAGAAATTCGCTGCTCGGCTGACCCTGCAAGAGCAAACATATGCTAAAAATGTTCGTAGAATGAGATTTTCAGTGAAGAGCAGCCAGGCACATTTTAGCAAGTTTTACTTGTATGTGGGGTTGGAAACACTTTTCAGGCTCAGTACTGGGCTCAAAAGATGCAGCCCTGTTGTCTCTCATGATAGCAGGTGGTTAAGTAGAAATTCGCTGCTCGGCTGACCCTGCAGGAGCAAACGTATGCGAAAAATGTTCGCAGAATGAGATTTTCAGTGAAGAGCAGCCAGGCACATTTTAGCAAGTTTTACTTGTACGTGGAGTTGGAAACGCTTTTCAGGCTCAGTACTGGGCTCAAAACATGCAGCCCTGATGTCTCTCATGATAGCAGGTGGTTAAGTAGAAATTCGCTGCTCGGCTGACCCTGCAGGACCAAACGTATGCTAAAAATGTTCGTAGAATGAGATTTCAGTGAAGTGCAGCCAGGCACATTTTAGCAAGTTTTACTTGTAAGTGGGGTTGGAAACGCTTTTCAGGCTCAGTACTGGGCTCAAAACATGCAGCCCTGATGTCTCTCATGATAGGAGGTGGTAAAGTAGAAATTCGCTGCTCGGCTGACCCTGCAGGAGCAAACGTATGCTAAAAATGTTCGTAGAATGAGATTTTCAGTGAAGAGCAGCCAGGCACATTTTAGCAAGTTTTACTTGTAAGTGGGGGTTGGAAACACTTTTCAGGCTCAGTACTGGGCTCAAAAGATGCAGCCCTGATGTCTCTCATGATAGCAGGTGGTTAAGTAGAAATTCGCTGCTCGGCTGACCCTGCAGGAGCAAACGTATGCCAAAAATGTTCGTAAATGAGATTTTCAGTGAAGAGCAGCCAGGCACATTTTAGCAAGTTTTACTTGTAAGTGGGGATGGAAATGCTTTTCAGGCTCAGTACTGGGCTCAAAAGATGCAGCCCTGATGTCTCTCATGATAGCAGGTGGTTAAGTAGAAATTCGTTGCTCGGCTGACCCAGCAGGAGCAAACGTATGTGAAAAATTTTCTAGAATGAGTTTTTCAGTGAAGAGCAGCCAGGCACATTTTAGCAAGTTTTACTTGTAAGTGGGGATGGAAACGCTTTTCAGGCTCAGTACTGGGCTCAAAAGATGCAGCCCTGATGTCTCTCATGATAGCAGGTGGTTAAGTAGAAATTCGCTGCTCGGTTGACCCTGCAGGATCAAACGTATGCTAAAAATGTTCGTAGAATGAGCTTTTCAGTGAAGAGCAGCCAGGCACATTTTAGCAAGTTTTACTTGTACGTGGAGTTGGAAACGCTTTTCAGGCTCAGTACTGGGCTCAAAACATGCAGCCCTGATGTCTCTCATGATAGCAGGTGGTTAAGTAGAAATTCGCTGCTCGGCTGACCCTGCAGGATCAAACGTATGCTAAAAATGTTCGTAGAATGAGATTTTCAGTGAAGAGCAGCCTGGCACATTTTAGCAAGTTTTACTTGTAAGTGGGGTTGGAAACGCTTTTCAGGCTCAATACTTGGCTCAAAACATGCAGCCCTGATGTCTCTCATGATAGCAGGTGGTTAAGTAGAAATTCGCTGCTCGGCTGACCCTGCAGGAGCAAACGTATGCTAAAAATGTTCGTAGAATGAGATTTTCAGTGAAGAGCAGCCAGGCACATTTTAGCAAGTTTTACTTGTAAGTGGGGTTGGAAATGCTTTTCAGGCTCAATACTGGGCTCAAAAGATGCAGCCCTGATGTCTCTCATGATAGCAGGTGGTTAAGTAGAAATTCGCTGCTCACAAATGTATGCCAAAAATGTACGTAGAATGAGATTTTCAGTGAATTGCAGCCAGGCACATTTTAGCAAGTTTTACTTGTAAGTGGGGATGGAAACGCTTTTTAGGCTCAGTACTGGGCTCAAAAGATGCAGCCCTGATGTCTCTCATGATAGCAGGTGGTTAAGTAGAAATTCGCTGCTCGGCTGATCCAGCAGGAGCAAACATAAGCGAAAAATGTACGTAGAATGAGATTTTCAGGGAAGAGCAGCCAGGCACATTTTTAGCAAGTTTTACTTGTAAGTGGGGTTGGAAACGCTTTTCAGGCTCAATACTGGGCTCAAAAGATGCAGCCCTGATGTCTCTCATGATAGCAGGTGGTTAGTAGAAATTCGCTGCTCGGCTGACCCGGCAGGAACAAATGTATGCCAAAAATGTACGTAGAATGAGATTTTCAGTGAATAGCAGCCAGGCACATTTTTAGCAAGTTTTACTTGTAAGTGGGGATGGAAACGCTTTTTAGGCTCAGTACTGGGCTCAAAAGATGCAGCCCTGATGTCTCTCATGATAGCAGGTGGTTAAGTAGAAATTCGTTGCTCGGCTGACCCAGCAGGAGCAAACGTATGCGAAAATTTTTCTAGAATGAGTTTTTCAGTGAAGAGCAGCCAGGCACTTTTTAGCAAGTTTTACTTGTAAGTGGGGGATGGAAACGCTTTTCAGGCTCAGTACTGGGCTCAAAAGATGCAGCCCTGATGTCTCTCTTGATTAGCAGGTGGTTAAGTAGAAATTCGCTGCTCGGCTGACCCAGCAGGAGCAAAGGTATGCTAAAAATGTTCGAAGAATGAGATTTTCAGTGAAGAGCAGCCAGGCACATTATAGCAAGTTTTGCTTGTAAGTTTGGATAGAAACGCTTTTTAGGCTCAGTACTGGGCTCAAAAGATGCAGCCCTGATGTCTCTCATGATAGCAACTGGTTAAGTAGAAATTCGCTGCTCGGCTGACCCTGCAAGAGCAAACATATGCTAAAAATGTTCGTAGAATGAGATTTTCAGTGAAGAGCAGCCAGGCACATTTTAGCAAGTTTTACTTGTATGTGGGGTTGGAAACACTTTTCAGGCTCAGTACTGGGCTCAAAAGATGCAGCCCTGTTGTCTCTCATGATAGCAGGTGGTTAAGTAGAAATTCGCTGCTCGGCTGACCCTGCAGGAGCAAACGTATGCGAAAAATGTTCGCAGAATGAGATTTTCAGTGAAGAGCAGCCAGGCACATTTTAGCAAGTTTTACTTGTACGTGGAGTTGGAAACGCTTTTCAGGCTCAGTACTGGGCTCAAAGCATGCAGCCCTGATGTCTCTCATGATAGCAGGTGGTTAAGTAGAAATTCGCTGCTCGGCTGACCCTGCAGGACCAAACGTATGCTAAAAATGTTCGTAGAATGAGATTTCAGTGAAGTGCAGCCAGGCACATTTTAGCAAGTTTTACTTGTAAGTGGGGTTGGAAACGCTTTTCAGGCTCAGTACTGGGCTCAAAACATGCAGCCCTGATGTCTCTCATGATAGGAGGTGGTAAAGTAGAAATTCGCTGCTCGGCTGACCCTGCAGGAGCAAACGTATGCTAAAAATGTTCGTAGAATGAGATTTTCAGTGAAGAGCAGCCAGGCACATTTTAGCAAGTTTTACTTGTAAGTGGGGGTTGGAAACACTTTTCAGGCTCAGTACTGGGCTCAAAAGATGCAGCCCTGATGTCTCTCATGATAGCAGGTGGTTAAGTAGAAATTCGCTGCTCGGCTGACCCTGCAGGAGCAAACGTATGCCAAAAATGTTCGTAAATGAGATTTTCAGTGAAGAGCAGCCAGGCACATTTTAGCAAGTTTTACTTGTAAGTGGGGATGGAAATGCTTTTCAGGCTCAGTACTGGGCTCAAAAGATGCAGCCCTGATGTCTCTCATGATAGCAGGTGGTTAAGTAGAAATTCGTTGCTCGGCTGACCCAGCAGGAGCAAACGTATGTGAAAAATTTTCTAGAATGAGTTTTTCAGTGAAGAGCAGCCAGGCACATTTTAGCAAGTTTTACTTGTAAGTGGGGATGGAAACGCTTTTCAGGCTCAATACTGGGCTCAAAAGATGCAGCCCTGATGTCTCTCATGATAGCAGGTGGTTAAGTAGAAATTCGCTGCTCGGCTGACCCTGCAGGAGCAAACGTATGCCAAAAATGTTCGTAAATGAGATTTTCAGTGAAGAGCAGCCAGGCACATTTTAGCAAGTTTTACTTGTAAGTGGGGATGGAAATGCTTTTCAGGCTCAGTACTGGGCTCAAAAGATGCAGCCCTGATGTCTCTCATGATAGCAGGTGGTTAAGTAGAAATTCGTTGCTCGGCTGACCCAGCAGGAGCAAACGTATGTGAAAAATTTTCTAGAATGAGTTTTTCAGTGAAGAGCAGCCAGGCACATTTTAGCAAGTTTTACTTGTAAGTGGGGATGGAAACGCTTTTCAGGCTCAGTACTGGGCTCAAAAGATGCAGCCCTGATGTCTCTCATGATTAGCAGGTGGTTAAGTAGAAATTTGCTGCTCAGCTGACCCAGCAGGAGCAAACGTATGCTAAAAATGTTCGTAGAATGAGATTTTCAGTGAAGAGCAGCCAGGCACATTATAGCAAGTTTTGCTTGTAAGTTTGGATAGAAACGCTTTTTAGGCTCAGTACTGGGCTCAAAAGATGCAGCCCTGATGTCTCTCATGATAGCAGGTGGTTAAGTAGAAATTCACTGCTCGGCTGACCCTGCAGGAGCAAACGTATGCAAAAAATGTTCGTAGAATGAGATTTTCAGTGAAGAGCAGCCAGGCACATTTTAGCAAGTTTTACTTGTATGTGGGGTTGGAAACACTTTTCAGGCTCAGTACTGGGCTCAAAAGATGCAGCCCTGATGTCTCTCATGATAGCAGGTGGTTAAGTAGAAATTCGCTGCTCGGTTGACCCTGCAGGATCAAACGTATGCTAAAAATGTTCGTAGAATGAGCTTTTCAGTGAAGAGCAGCCAGGCACATTTTAGCAAGTTTTACTTGTACGTGGAGTTGGAAACGCTTTTCAGGCTCAGTACTGGGCTCAAAACATGCAGCCCTGATGTCTCTCATGATAGCAGGTGGTTAAGTAGAAATTCGCTGCTCGGCTGACCCTGCAGGATCAAACGTATGCTAAAAATGTTCGTAGAATGAGATTTTCAGTGAAGAGCAGCCTGGCACATTTTAGCAAGTTTTACTTGTAAGTGGGGTTGGAAACGCTTTTCAGGCTCAATACTGGGCTCAAAACATGCAGCCCTGATGTCTCTCATGATAGCAGGTGGTTAAGTAGAAATTCGCTGCTCGGCTGACCCTGCAGGAGCAAACGTATGCTAAAAATGTTCGTAGAATGAGATTTTCAGTGAAGAGCAGCCAGGCACATTTTAGCAAGTTTTACTTGTAAGTGGGGTTGGAAACGCTTTTCAGGCTCAATACTGGGCTCAAAAGATGCAGCCCTGATGTCTCTCATGATAGCAGGTGGTTAAGTAGAAATTCGCTGCTCACAAATGTATGCCAAAAATGTACGTAGAATGAGATTTTCAGTGAATAGCAGCCAGGCACATTTTAGCAAGTTTTACTTGTAAGTGGGGATGGAAACGCTTTTTAGGCTCAGTACTGGGCTCAAAAGATGCAGCCCTGATGTCTCTCATGATAGCAGGTGGTTAAGTAGAAATTCGCTGCTCGGCTGATCCAGCAGGAGCAAACATAAGCGAAAAATGTACGTAGAATGAGCTTTTCAGTGAAGAGCAGCCAGGCACATTTTAGCAAGTTTTACTTGTAAGTGGCTGTGGAAACGCTTTTCAGGCTCAGTACTGGGCTCAAAACATGCAGCCCTGATGTCTCTCATGATAGCAGGTGGTTAAGTAGAAATTCGCTGCTCGGCTGATCCAGCAGGAGCAAACATATGCTAAAAATGTACGTAGAATGAGATTTTCAGGAAAGAGCAGCCAGGCACATTTTTAGCAAGTTTTACTTGTAAGTGGGGTTGGAAACGCTTTTCAGGCTCAATACTGGGCTCAAAAGATGCAGCCCTGATGTCTCTCCTGATAGCAGGTGGTTAGTAGAAATTCGCTGCTCGGCTGACCCGGCAGGAACAAATGTATGCCAAAAATGTACGTAGAATGAGATTTTCAGTGAATAGCAGCCAGGCACATTTTTAGCAAGTTTTACTTGTAAGTGGGGATGGAAACGCTTTTTAGGCTCAGTACTGGGCTCAAAAGATGCAGCCCTGATGTCTCTCATGATAGCAGGTGGTTAAGTAGAAATTCGTTGCTCGGCTGACCCAGCAGGAGCAAACGTATGCGAAAAATTTTCTAGAATGAGTTTTTCAGTGAAGAGCAGCCAGGCACATTTTAGCAAGTTTTACTTGTAAGTGGGGATGGAAACGCTTTTCAGGCTCAGTACTGGGCTCAAAAGATGCAGCCCTGATGTCTCTCTTGATTAGCAGGTGGTTAAGTAGAAATTCGCTGCTCGGCTGACCCAGCAGGAGCAAACAAATGCTAAAAATGTTCGTAGAATGAGATTTTCAGTGAAGAGCAGCCAGGCACATTATAGCAAGTTTTGCTTGTAAGTTTGGATAGAAATGCTTTTTTGGCTCAGTACTGGGCTCAAAAGATGCAGCCCTGATGTCTCTCATGATAGCAGGTGGTTAAGTAGAAATTCGCTGCTCGGCTGACCCTGCAGGAGCAAACGTATGCTTAAAATGTTCGTAGAATGAGATTTTCAGTGAAGAGCAGCCAGGCACATTTTAGCAAGTTTTACTTGTCGGTGGAGTTGGAAACGCTTTTCAGGCTCAGTACTAGGCTCAAAACATGCAGCCCTGATGTCTCTCATGATAGCAGGTGGTTAGGTAGAAATTCGCTGCTCGGCTGACCCTGCAGGACCAAACGTATGCTAAAAATGTTCGTAGAATGAGATTTCAGTGAAGAGCAGCCAGGCACATTTTAGCAAGTTTTACTTGTAAGTGGGGTT
Organism: Lissotriton helveticus; assembly: GCF_964261635.1. NCBI lineage: Eukaryota > Metazoa > Chordata > Amphibia > Caudata > Salamandridae > Lissotriton > Lissotriton helveticus. The sequence continues at coordinate 1,350,819,775 of NC_136061.1, read as the reverse complement.
GGAAACGCTTTTCAGGCTCAGTACTGGGCTCAAAACATGCAGCCCTGATGTCTCTCATGATAGGAGGTGGTAAAGTAGAAATTCGCTGCTCGGCTGACCCTGCAGGAGCAAACGTATGCTAAAAATGTTTGTAGAATGAGATTTTCAGTGAAGAGCAGCCAGGCACATTTTAGCAAGTTTTACTTGTAAGTGGGGGTTGGAAACGCTTTTCAGGCTCAGTACTGGGCTCAAAAGATGCAGCCCTGATGTCTCTCATGATATCAGGTGGTTAAGTAGAAATTCGCTGCTCGGCTGACCCTGCAGGAGCAAACGTATGCGAAAAATGTTCGTAAATGAGATTTTCAGTGAAGAGAAGCCAGGCACATTTTAGCAAGTTTTACTTGTAAGTGGGGATGGAAATGCTTTTCAGGCTCAGTACTGGGCTCAAAACATGCAGCCCTGATGTCTCTCATGATAGCAGGTGGTTAAGTAGAAATTCGCTGCTCGGCTGACCCTGCAGGATCAAACGTATGCTAAAAATGTTCGTAGAATGAGCTTTTCAGTGAAGAGCAGCCAGGCACATTTTAGCAAGTTTTACTTGTAAGTGGGGATGGAAACGCTTTTCAGGCTCAATACTGGGCTCAAAAGATGCAGCCCTGATGTCTCTCATGATAGTAGGTGGTTAAGTAGAAATTTGTTGCTCGGCTGACCCAGCAGGAGCAAACGTATGCGAAAAATGTTCGTAGAATTAGCTTTTCAGTGAAGAGCAACAAGGCACATTTTAGCAAGTTTTACTTGTAAGTGGGGATGGAAACGCTTTTCAGGCTCAGTACTGGGCTCAAAACATGCAGCCCTGATGTCTCTCATGATAGCAGGTGGTTAAGTAGAAATTCGCTGCTCGGCTAACCCTGCAGGACCAAACGTATGCTAAAAATGTTCGTAGAATGAGCTTTTCAGTGAAGAGCAGCCAGGCACATTTTAGCAAGTTTTACTTGTACGTGGGGTTGGAAACGCTTTTCAGGCTCAATACTGGACTCAAAAGATGCAGCCCTGATGTCTCTCATGATAGCAGGTGGTTAAGTAGAAATTCGCTGCTCGGCTGACCCTGCAGGAGCAAACGTATGCTAAAAATGTTCATAGAATGAGATTTTCAGTGAAGAGCAGCCAGGCACATTTTAGCAAGTTTTACTTGTAAGTGGGGTTGGAAACGCTTTTCAGGCTCAATACTGGGCTCAAAAGATGCAGCCCTGATGTCTCTCATGATAGCAGGTGGTTAAGTAGAAATTCGCTGCTCGGCTGATCCAGCAGGAGCAAACGTATGCCAAAAATGTTCTAGAATGAGTTTTTCAGTGAAGAGCAGCCAGGCACATTTTAGCAAGTTTTACTTGTAAGTGGGGATGGAAACGCTTTTCAGGCTCAGTACTGGGCTCAAAAGATGCAGCCCTGATGTCTCTCATGATAGCAGGTGGTTAAGTAGAAATTCGTTGCTCGGCTGACCCAGCAGGAGCAAACGTATGCGAAAAATGTTCTAGAATGAGTTTTTCAGTGAAGAGCAGCCAGGCACATTTTAGCAAGTTTTACTTGTAAGTGGGGATGGAAACGCTTTTCAGGCTCAGTACTGGGCTCAAAAGATGCAGCCCTGATGTCTCTCATGATTAGCAGGTGGTTAAGTAGAAATTCGCTGCTCGGCTGACCCTGCAGGAGCAAACGTATGCTAAAAATGTTCGTAGAATGAGATTTTCAGTGAAGAGCAGCCTGGCACATTTTATCAAGTTTTACTTGTAAGGGGGGTTGGAAACGCTTTTCAGGCTCAATACTGGGCTCAAAAGATGCAGCCCTGATGTCTCTCATGATAGCAGGTGGTTAAGTAGAAATTCGCTGCTCGGCTGATCCAGCAGGAGCAAACATAAGCGAAAAATGTACATAGAATGAGCTTTTCAGTGAAGAGCAGCCAGGCACATTTTAGCAAGTTTTACTTGTAAGTGGCTGTGGAAACGCTTTTCAGGCTCAGTACTGGGCTCAAAACATGCAGCCCTGATGTCTCTCATGATAGCAGGTGGTTAAGTAGAAATTCGCTGCTCGGCTGATCCAGCAGGAGCAAACATAAGCGAAAAATGTACGTAGAATGAGCTTTTCAGTGAAGAGCAGCCAGGCACATTTTAGCAAGTTTTACTTGTAAGTGGCTGTGGAAACGCTTTTCAGGCTCAGTACTGGGCTCAAAACATGCAGCCCTGATGTCTCTCATGATAGCAGGTGGTTAAGTAGAAATTCGCTGCTCGGCTGATCCAGCAGGAGCAAACATATGCTAAAAATGTACGTAGAATGAGATTTTCAGGAAAGAGCAGCCAGGCACATTTTTAGCAAGTTTTACTTGTAAGTGGGGTTGGAAACGCTTTTCAGGCTCAATACTGGGCTCAAAAGATGCAGCCCTGATGTCTCTCCTGATAGCAGGTGGTTAGTAGAAATTCGCTGCTCGGCTGACCCGGCAGGAACAAATGTATGCCAAAAATGTACGTAGAATGAGATTTTCAGTGAATAGCAGCCAGGCACATTTTTAGCAAGTTTTACTTGTAAGTGGGGATGGAAACGCTTTTTAGGCTCAGTACTGGGCTCAAAAGATGCAGCCCTGATGTCTCTCATGATAGCAGGTGGTTAAGTAGAAATTCGTTGCTCGGCTGACCCAGCAGGAGCAAACGTATGCGAAAAATTTTCTAGAATGAGTTTTTCAGTGAAGAGCAGCCAGGCACATTTTAGCAAGTTTTACTTGTAAGTGGGGATGGAAACGCTTTTCAGGCTCAGTACTGGGCTCAAAAGATGCAGCCCTGATGTCTCTCTTGATTAGCAGGTGGTTAAGTAGAAATTCGCTGCTCGGCTGACCCAGCAGGAGCAAACAAATGCTAAAAATGTTCGTAGAATGAGATTTTCAGTGAAGAGCAGCCAGGCACATTATAGCAAGTTTTGCTTGTAAGTTTGGATAGAAATGCTTTTTTGGCTCAGTACTGGGCTCAAAAGATGCAGCCCTGATGTCTCTCATGATAGCAGGTGGTTAAGTAGAAATTCGCTGCTCGGCTGACCCTGCAGGAGCAAACGTATGCTTAAAATGTTCGTAGAATGAGATTTTCAGTGAAGAGCAGCCAGGCACATTTTAGCAAGTTTTACTTGTCGGTGGAGTTGGAAACGCTTTTCAGGCTCAGTACTAGGCTCAAAACATGCAGCCCTGATGTCTCTCATGATAGCAGGTGGTTAGGTAGAAATTCGCTGCTCGGCTGACCCTGCAGGACCAAACGTATGCTAAAAATGTTCGTAGAATGAGATTTCAGTGAAGAGCAGCCAGGCACATTTTAGCAAGTTTTACTTGTAAGTGGGGTTGGAAACGCTTTTCAGGCTCAGTACTGGGCTCAAAACATGCAGCCCTGATGTCTCTCATGATAGGAGGTGGTAAAGTAGAAATTCGCTGCTCGGCTGACCCTGCAGGAGCAAACGTATGCTAAAAATGTTTGTAGAATGAGATTTTCAGTGAAGAGCAGCCAGGCACATTTTAGCAAGTTTTACTTGTAAGTGGGGGTTGGAAACGCTTTTCAGGCTCAGTACTGGGCTCAAAAGATGCAGCCCTGATGTCTCTCATGATATCAGGTGGTTAAGTAGAAATTCGCTGCTCGGCTGACCCTGCAGGAGCAAACGTATGCGAAAAATGTTCGTAAATGAGATTTTCAGTGAAGAGAAGCCAGGCACATTTTAGCAAGTTTTACTTGTAAGTGGGGATGGAAATGCTTTTCAGGCTCAGTACTGGGCTCAAAACATGCAGCCCTGATGTCTCTCATGATAGCAGGTGGTTAAGTAGAAATTCGCTGCTCGGCTGACCCTGCAGGATCAAACGTATGCTAAAAATGTTCGTAGAATGAGCTTTTCAGTGAAGAGCAGCCAGGCACATTTTAGCAAGTTTTACTTGTAAGTGGGGATGGAAACGCTTTTCAGGCTCAATACTGGGCTCAAAAGATGCAGCCCTGATGTCTCTCATGATAGTAGGTGGTTAAGTAGAAATTTGTTGCTCGGCTGACCCAGCAGGAGCAAACGTATGCGAAAAATGTTCGTAGAATTAGCTTTTCAGTGAAGAGCAACAAGGCACATTTTAGCAAGTTTTACTTGTAAGTGGGGATGGAAACGCTTTTCAGGCTCAGTACTGGGCTCAAAACATGCAGCCCTGATGTCTCTCATGATAGCAGGTGGTTAAGTAGAAATTCGCTGCTCGGCTAACCCTGCAGGACCAAACGTATGCTAAAAATGTTCGTAGAATGAGCTTTTCAGTGAAGAGCAGCCAGGCACATTTTAGCAAGTTTTACTTGTACGTGGGGTTGGAAACGCTTTTCAGGCTCAATACTGGACTCAAAAGATGCAGCCCTGATGTCTCTCATGATAGCAGGTGGTTAAGTAGAAATTCGCTGCTCGGCTGACCCTGCAGGAGCAAACGTATGCTAAAAATGTTCATAGAATGAGATTTTCAGTGAAGAGCAGCCAGGCACATTTTAGCAAGTTTTACTTGTAAGTGGGGTTGGAAACGCTTTTCAGGCTCAATACTGGGCTCAAAAGATGCAGCCCTGATGTCTCTCATGATAGCAGGTGGTTAAGTAGAAATTCGCTGCTCGGCTGATCCAGCAGGAGCAAACGTATGCCAAAAATGTTCTAGAATGAGTTTTTCAGTGAAGAGCAGCCAGGCACATTTTAGCAAGTTTTACTTGTAAGTGGGGATGGAAACGCTTTTCAGGCTCAGTACTGGGCTCAAAAGATGCAGCCCTGATGTCTCTCATGATAGCAGGTGGTTAAGTAGAAATTCGTTGCTCGGCTGACCCAGCAGGAGCAAACGTATGCGAAAAATGTTCTAGAATGAGTTTTTCAGTGAAGAGCAGCCAGGCACATTTTAGCAAGTTTTACTTGTAAGTGGGGATGGAAACGCTTTTCAGGCTCAGTACTGGGCTCAAAAGATGCAGCCCTGATGTCTCTCATGATTAGCAGGTGGTTAAGTAGAAATTCGCTGCTCGGCTGACCCTGCAGGAGCAAACGTATGCTAAAAATGTTCGTAGAATGAGATTTTCAGTGAAGAGCAGCCTGGCACATTTTATCAAGTTTTACTTGTAAGGGGGGTTGGAAACGCTTTTCAGGCTCAATACTGGGCTCAAAAGATGCAGCCCTGATGTCTCTCATGATAGCAGGTGGTTAAGTAGAAATTCGCTGCTCGGCTGATCCAGCAGGAGCAAACATAAGCGAAAAATGTACATAGAATGAGCTTTTCAGTGAAGAGCAGCCAGGCACATTTTAGCAAGTTTTACTTGTAAGTGGCTGTGGAAACGCTTTTCAGGCTCAGTACTGGGCTCAAAACATGCAGCCCTGATGTCTCTCATGATAGCAGGTAGTTAAGTAGAAATTCGCTGCTCGGCTGATCCAGCAGGAGCAAACATATGCTAAAAATTTACGTAGAATGTGATTTTCAGGGAAGAGCAGCCAGGCACATTTATAGCAAGTTTTACTTGTAAGTGGGGTTGGAAACGCTTTTCAGGCTCAATACTGGGCTCAAAAGATGCAGCCCTGATGTCTCTCATGATAGCAGGTGGTTAAGTAGAAATTCGCTGCTCGGCTGACCCGGCAGGAACAAATGTATGCCAAAAATGTACGTAGAATGAGATTTTCAGTGAATAGCAGCCAGGCACATTTTAGCAAGTTTTACTTGTAAGTGGGGATGGAAACGCTTTTTAGGCTCAGTACTGGGCTCAAAAGATGCAGCCCTGATGTCTCTCATGATAGCAGGTGGTTAAGTAGAAATTCGCTGCTCGGCTGACCCTGCAGGAGCAAACGTATGCTAAAAATGTTTGTAGAATGAGATTTTCAGTGAAGAGCAGCCAGGCACATTTTAGCAAGTTTTACTTGTAAGTGGGGTTGGAAACGCTTTTCAGGCTCAATACTGGGCTCAAAAGATACAGCCCTGATGTCTCTCATGATAGCAGGTGGTTAAGTAGAAATTCGCTGCTCGGCTGACCCGGCAGGAACAAATGTATGCCAAAAATGTACGTAGAATGAGATTTTCAGTGAATAGCAGCCAGGCACATTTTAGCAAGTTTTACTTGTAAGTGGGGATGGAAACGCTTTTCAGGCTCAGTACTGGGCTCAAAAGATGCAGCCCTGATGTCTCTCATGATAAGCAGGTGGTTAAGTAGAAATTCGCTGCTCGGCTGACCCTGCAGGAGCAAACGTATGCTAAAAATGTTCGTAGAATGAGATTTTCAGTGAAGAGCAGCCTGGCACATTTTAGCAAGTTTTACTTGTAAGGGGGGTTGGAAACGCTTTTCAGGCTCAATACTGGGCTCAAAAGATGCAGCCCTGATGTCTCCCATGATAGCAGGTGGTTAAGTAGAAATTCGCTGCTCGGCTGACCCGGCAGGAACAAATGTATGCCAAAAATGTACGTAGAATGAGATTTTCAGTGAATAGCAGCCAGGCACATTTTAGCAAGTTTTACTTGTAAGTGGGGATGGAAACGCTTTTCAGGCTCAGTACTGGGCTCAAAAGATGCAGCCCTGATGTCTCTCTTGATTAGCAGGTGGTTAAGTAGAAATTCGCTGCTCGGCTGACCCAGCAGGAGCAAACGTATGCTAAAAATGTTCGTAGAATTAGATTTTCAGTGAAGAGCAGCCAGGCACATTATAGCAAGTTTTGCTTGTAAGTTTGGATAGAAACGCTTTTTAGGCTCAGTACTGGGCTCAAAAGATGCAGCCCTGATGTCTCTCATGATAGCAGGTGGTTAAGTAGAAATTCGCTGCTCGGCTGACCCTGCAGGAGCAAACGTATGCTAAAAATGTTCGTAGAATGAGATTTTCAGTGAAGAGCAGCCAGGCACATTTTAGCAAGTTTTACTTGTATGTGGGGTTGGAAACACTTTTCAGGCTCAGTACTGGGCTCAAAAGATGCAGCCCTGATGTCTCTCATGATAGCAGGTGGTTAAGTAGAAATTCGCTGCTCGGTTGACCCTGCAGGATCAAACGTATGCTAAAAAAGTTCGTAGAATGAGCTTTTCAGTGAAGAGCAGCCAGGCACATTTTAGCAAGTTTTACTTGTACGTGGAGTTGGAAACGCTTTTCAGGCTCAGTACTGGGCTCAAAACATGCAGCCCTGATGTCTCTCATGATAGCAGGTGGTTAAGTAGAAATTCGCTGCTCGGCTGACCCTGCAGGATCAAACGTATGCTAAAAATGTTCGTAGAATGAGATTTTCAGTGAAGAGCAGCCTGGCACATTTTAGCAAGTTTTACTTGTAAGTGGGGTTGGAAACGCTTTTCAGGCTCAATACTGGGCTCAAAACACGCAGCCCTGATGTCTCTCATGATAGCAGGTGGTTAAGTAGAAATTCGCTGCTCGGCTGACCCTGCAGGAGCAAACGTATGCTAAAAATGTTCGTAGAATGAGATTTTCAGTGAAGAGCAGCCAGGCACATTTTAGCAAGTTTTACTTGTAAGTGGGGTTGGAAACGCTTTTCAGGCTCAATACTGGGCTCAAAAGATGCAGCCCTGATGTCTCTCATGATAGCAGGTGGTTAAGTAGAAATTCGCTGCTCACAAATGTATGCCAAAAATGTACGTAGAATGAGATTTTCAGTGAATAGCAGCCAGGCACATTTTAGCAAGTTTTACTTGTAAGTGGGGATGGAAACGGTTTTTAGGCTCAGTACTGGGCTCAAAAGATGCAGCCCTGATGTCTCTCATGATAGCAGGTGGTTAAGTAGAAATTCGCTGCTCGGCTGATCCAGCAGGAGCAAACATAAGCGAAAAATGTACGTAGAATGAGCTTTTCAGTGAAGAGCAGCCAGGCACATTTTAGCAAGTTTTACTTGTAAGTGGCTGTGGAAACGCTTTTCAGGCTCAGTACTGGGCTCAAAACATGCAGCCCTGATGTCTCTCATGATAGCAGGTGGTTAAGTAGAAATTCGCTGCTCGGCTGATCCAGCAGGAGCAAACATATGCTAAAAATGTACGTAGAATGAGATTTTCAGGGAAGAGCAGCCAGGCACATTTTTAGCAAGTTTTACTTGTAAGTGGGGTTGGAAACGCTTTTCAGGCTCAATACTGGGCTCAAAAGATGCAGCCCTGATGTCTCTCATGATAGCAGGTGGTTAGTAGAAATTCGCTGCTCGGCTGACCCGGCAGGAACAAATGTATGCCAAAAATGTACGTAGAATGAGATTTTCAGTGAATAGCAGCCAGGCACATTTTTAGCAAGTTTTACTTGTAAGTGGGGATGGAAACGCTTTTTAGGCTCAGTACTGGGCTCAAAAGATGCAGCCCTGATGTCTCTCATGATAGCAGGTGGTTAAGTAGAAATTCGTTGCTCGTCTGACCCAGCAGGAGCAAACGTATGCGAAAATTTTTCTAGAATGAGTTTTTCAGTGTAGAGCAGCCAGGCACATTTTAGCAAGTTTTACTTGTAAGTGGGGATGGAAACGCTTTTCAGGCTCAGTACTGGGCTCAAAAGATGCAGCCCTGATGTCTCTCTTGATTAGCAGGTGGTTAAGTAGAAATTCGCTGCTCGGCTGACCCAGCAGGAGCAAACGTATGCTAAAAATGTTCGTAGAATGAGATTTTCAGTGAAGAGCAGCCAGGCACATTATAGCAAGTTTTGCTTGTAAGTTTGGATAGAAACGCTTTTTAGGCTCAGTACTGGGCTCAAAAGATGCAGCCCTGATGTCTCTCATGATAGCAGGTGGTTAAGTAGAAATTCGCTGCTCGGCTGACCCTGCAGGAGCAAACGTATGCTAAAAATGTTCGTAGAATGAGATTTTCAGTGAAGAGCAGCCAGGCACATTTTAGCAAGTTTTACTTGTATGTGGGGTTGGAAACACTTTTCAGGCTCAGTACTGGGCTCAAAAGATGCAGCCCTGTTGTCTCTCATGATAGCAGGTGGTTAAGTAGAAATTCGCTGCTCGGCTGACCCTGCAGGAGCAAACGTATGCGAAAAATGTTCGTAGAATGAGATTTTCAGTGAAGAGCAGCCAGGCACATTTTAGCAAGTTTTACTTGTACGTGGAGTTGGAAACGCTTTTCAGGCTCAGTACTGGGCTCAAAACATGCAGCCCTGATGTCTCTCATGATAGCAGGTGGTTAGGTAGAAATTCGCTGCTCGGCTGACCCTGCAGGACCAAACGTATGCTAAAAATGTTCGTAGAATGAGATTTCAGTGAAGAGCAGCCAGGCACATTTTAGCAAGTTTTACTTGTAAGTGGGGTTGGAAACGCTTTTCAGGCTCAGTACTGGGCTCAAAACATGCAGCCCTGATGTCTCTCATGATAGGAGGTGGTAAAGTAGAAATTCGCTGCTCACAAATGTATGCCAAAAATGTACGTAGAATGAGATTTTCAGTGAATAGCAGCCAGGCACATTTTAGCAAGTTTTACTTGTAAGTGGGGATGGAAACGCTTTTTAGGCTCAGTACTGGGCTCAAAAGATGCAGCCCTGATGTCTCTCATGATAGCAGGTGGTTAAGTAGAAATTCCCTGCTCGGCTGATCCAGCAGGAGCAAACATAAGCGAAAAATGTACGTAGAATGAGCTTTTCAGTGAAGAGCAGCCAGGCACATTTTAGCAAGTTTTACTTGTAAGTGGCTGTGGAAACGCTTTTCAGGCTCAGTACTGGGCTCAAAACATGCAGCCCTGATGTCTCTCATAATAGCAGGTGGTTAAGTAGAAATTCGCTGCTCGGCTGATACAGCAGGAGCAAACATATGCTAAAAATTTACGTAGAATGAGATTTTCAGGGAAGAGCAGCCAGGCACATTTTTAGCAAGTTTTACTTGTAAGTGGGGTTGGAAACGCTTTTCAGGCTCAATACTGGGCTCAAAAGATGCAGCCCTGATGTCTCTCATGATAGCAGGTGGTTAGTAGAAATTCGCTGCTCGGCTGACCCGGCAGGAACAAATGTATGCCAAAAATGTACGTAGAATGAGATTTTCAGTGAATAGCAGCCAGGCACATTTTTAGCAAGTTTTACTTGTAAGTGGGGATGGAAACGCTTTTTAGGCTCAGTACTGGGCTCAAAAGATGCAGCCCTGATGTCTCTCATGATAGCAGGTGGTTAAGTAGAAATTCGTTGCTCGGCTGACCCAGCAGGAGCAAACGTATGCGAAAAATTTTCTAGAATGAGTTTTTCAGTGAAGAGCAGCCAGGCACATTTTAGCAAGTTTTACTTGTAAGTGGGGATGGAAACGCTTTTCAGGCTCAGTACTGGGCTCAAAAGATGCAGCCCTGATGTCTCTCTTGATTAGCAGGTGGTTAAGTAGAAATTCGCTGCTCGGCTGACCCAGCAGGAGCAAACGTATGCTAAAAATGTTCGTAGAATGAGATTTTCAGTGAAGAGCAGCCAGGCACATTATAGCAAGTTTTGCTTGTAAGTTTGGATAGAAATGCTTTTTAGGCTCAGTACTGGGCTCAAAAGATGCAGCCCTGATGTCTCTCATGATAGCAGGTGGTTAAGTAGAAATTCGCTGCTCGGCTGACCCTGCAAGAGCAAACGTATGCTAAAAATGTTCGTAGAATGAGATTTTCAGTGAAGAGCAGCCAGGCACATTTTAGCAAGTTTTACTTGTATGTGGGGTTGGAAACACTTTTCAGGCTCAGTACTGGGCTCAAAAGATGCAGCCCTGTTGTCTCTCATGATAGCAGGTGGTTAAGTAGAAATTCGCTGCTCGGCTGACCCTGCAGGAGCAAACGTATGCGAAAAATGTTCGTAGAATGAGATTTTCAGTGAAGAGCAGCCAGGCACATTTTAGCAAGTTTTACTTGTACGTGGAGTTGGAAACGCTTTTCAGGCTCAGTACTGGGCTCAAAACATGCAGCCCTGATGTCTCTCATGATAGCAGGTGGTTAAGTAGAAATTCACTGCTCGGCTGACCCTGCAGGACCAAACGTATGCTAAAAATGTTCGTAGAATGAGATTTCAGTGAAGAGCAGCCAGGCACATTTTAGCAAGTTTTACTTGTAAGTGGGGTTGGAAACGCTTTTCAGGCTCAGTATTTGGCTCAAAACATGCAGCCCTGTTGTCTCTCATGATAGGAGGTGGTAAAGTAGAAATTCGCTGCTCGGCTGACCCTGCAGGAGCAAACGTATGCTAAAAATGTTCGTAGAATGAGATTTTCAGTGAAGAGCAGCCAGGCACATTTGAGCAAGTTTTACTTGTAAGTGGGGGTTGGAAACGCTTTTCAGGCTCAGTACTGGGCTCAAAAGATGCAGCCCTGATGTCTCTCATGATAGCAGGTGGTTAAGTAGAAATTCGCTGCTCGGCTGACCCTGCAGGAGCAAACGTATGCTAAAAATGTTCGTAGAATGAGATTTTCAGTGAAGAGCAGCCAGGCACATTTTAGCAAGTTTTACTTGTAAGTGGGGTTGGAAACGCTTTTCAGGCTCAATACTGGGCTCAAAAGATGCAGCCCTGAAGTCTCTCATGATAGCAGGTGGTTAAGTAGAAATTCGCTGGTCGCAAATGTATGCCAAAAATGTACGTAGAATGAGATTTTCAGTGAATAGCAGCCAGGCACATTTTGGCAAGTTTTACTTGTAAGTGGGGATGGAAACGCTTTTTAGGCTCACTACTGGGCTCAAAAGATGCAGCCCTGATGTCTCTCATGATAGCAGGTGGTTAAGTAGAAATTTGCTGCTCGGCTGATCCAGCAGGAGCAAACATAAGCGAAAAATGTACGTAGAATGAGCTTTTCAGTGAAGAGCAGCCAGGCACATTTTAGCAAGTTTTACTTGTAAGTGGCTGTGGAAACGCTTTTCAGGCTCAGTACTGGGCTCAAAACATGCAGCCCTGATGTCTCTCATGATAGCAGGTGGTTAAGTAGAAATTTGCTGCTCGGCTGATCCAGCAGGAGCAAACATATGCTAAAAATGTACGTAGAATGAGATTTTCAGGGAAGAGCAGCCAGGCACATTTTTAGCAAGTTTTACTTGTAAGTGGGGTTGGAAACGCTTTTCAGGCTCAATACTGGGCTCAAAAGATGCAGCCCTGATGTCTCTCATGATAGCAGGTGGTTAGTAGAAATTCGCTGCTCGGCTGACCCGGCAGGAAAAAATGTATGCCAAAAATGTACGTAGAATGAGATTTTCAGTGAATAGCAGCCAGGCAAATTTTTAGCAAGTTTTACTTGTAAGTGGGGATGGAAACGCTTTTTAGGCTCAGTACTGGGCTCAAAAGATGCAGCCCTGATGTCTCTCATGATAGCAGGTGGTTAAGTAGAAATTTGCTGCTCGGCTGACCCTGCAGGATCAAACGTATGCTAAAAATGTTCGTAGAATGAGATTTTCAGTGAAGAGCAGCCTGGCACATTTTAGCAAGCTTTACTTGTAAGTGGGGTTGGAAACGCTTTTCAGGCTCAATACTGGGCTCAAAACATGCAGCCCTGATGTCTCTCATGATAGCAGGTGGTTAAGTAGAAATTCGCTGCTCGGCTGACCCTGCAGGAGCAAACGTATGCTAAAAATGTTCGTAGAATGAGATTTTCAGTGAAGAGCAGCCAGGCACATTTTAGCAAGTTTTACTTGTAAGTGGGGTTGGAAACGCTTTTCAGGCTCAATACTGGGCTCAAAAGATGCAGCCCTGATGTCTCTCATGATAGCAGGTGGTTAAGTAGAAATTCGCTGCTCACAAATGTATGCCAAAAATGTACGTAGAATGAGATTTTCAGTGAATAGCAGCCAGGCACATTTTAGCAAGTTTTACTTGTAAGTGGGGATGGAAACGCTTTTTAGGCTCAGTACTGGGCTCAAAAGATGCAGCCCTGATGTCTCTCATGATAGCAGGTGGTTAAGTAGAAATTTGCTGCTCGGCTGATCCAGCAGGAGCAAACATAAGCGAAAAATGTACGTAGAATGAGCTTTTCAGTGAAGAGCAGCCAGGCACATTTTAGCAAGTTTTACTTGTAAGTGGCTGTGGAAACGCTTTTCAGGCTCAGTACTGGGCTCAAAACATGCAGCCCTGATGTCTCTCATAATAGCAGGTGGTTAAGTAGAAATTCGCTGCTCGGCTGATCCAGCAGGAGCAAACATATGCTAAAAATGTACGTAGAATGAGATTTTCAGGGAAGAGCACCCAGGCACATTTTTAGCAAGTTTTACTTGTAAGTGGGGTTGGAAACGCTTTTCAGGCTCAATACTGGGCTCAAAAGATGCAGCCCTGATGTCTCTCATGATAGCAGGTGGTTAGTAGAAATTCGCTGCTCGGCTGACCCGGCAGGAACAAATGTATGCCAAAAATGTACGTAGAATGAGATTTTCAGTGAATAGCAGCCAGGCACATTTTTAGCAAGTTTTACTTGTAAGTGGGGATGGAAACGCTTTTTAGGCTCAGTACTGGGCTCAAAAGATGCAGCCCTGATGTCTCTCATGATAGCAGGTGGTTAAGTAGAAATTTGTTGCTCGGCTGACCCAGCAGGAGCAAACGTATGCGAAACATTTTCTAGAATGAGTTTTTCAGTGAAGAGCAGCCAGGCACATTTTAGCAAGTTTTACTTGTAAGTGGGGATGGAAACGCTTTTCAGGCTCAGTACTGGGCTCAAAAGATGCAGCCCTGATGTCTCTCTTGATTAGCAGGTGGTTAAGTAGAAATTCGCTGCTCGGCTGACCCAGCAGGAGCAAACGTATGCTAAAAATGTTCGTAGAATTAGATTTTCAGTGAAGAGCAGCCAGGCACATTATAGCAAGTTTTGCTTGTAAGTTTGGATAGAAACGCTTTTTAGGCTCAGTACTGGGCTCAAAAGATGCAGCCCTGATGTCTCTCATGATAGCAGGTGGTTAAGTAGAAATTCGCTGCTCGGCTGACCCTGCAAGAGCAAACGTATGCTAAAAATGTTCGTAGAATGAGATTTTCAGTGAAGAGCAGCCAGGCACATTTTAGCAAGTTTTACTTGTATGTGGGGTTGGAAACACTTTTCAGGCTCAGTACTGGGCTCAAAAGATGCAGCCCTGATGTCTCTCATGATAGCAGGTGGTTAAGTAGAAATTCGCTGCTCGGTTGACCCTGCAGGATCAAACGTATGCTAAAAAAGTTCGTAGAATGAGCTTTTCAGTGAAGAGCAGCCAGGCACATTTTAGCAAGTTTTACTTGTACGTGGAGTTGGAAACGCTTTTCAGGCTCAGTACTGGGCTCAAAACATGCAGCCCTGATGTCTCTCATGATAGCAGGTGGTTAAGTAGAAATTCGCTGCTCGGCTGACCCTGCAGGATCAAACGTATGCTAAAAATGTTCGTAGAATGAGATTTTCAGTGAAGAGCAGCCTGGCACATTTTAGCAAGTTTTACTTGTAAGTGGGGTTGGAAACGCTTTTCAGGCTCAATACTGGGCTCAAAACATGCAGCCCTGATGTCTCTCATGATAGCAGGTGGTTAAGTAGAAATTCGCTGCTCGGCTGACCCTGCAGGAGCAAACGTATGCTAAAAAAGTTCGTAGAATGAGATTTTCAGTGAAGAGCAGCCAGGCACATTTTAGCAAGTTTTACTTGTAAGTGGGGTTGGAAACGCTTTTCAGGCTCAATACTGGGCTCAAAAGATGCAGCCCTGATGTCTCTCATGATAGCAGGTGGTTAAGTAGAAATTCGCTGCTCACAAATGTATGCCAAAAATGTACGTAGAATGAGATTTTCAGTGAATAGCAGCCAGGCACATTTTAGCAAGTTTTACTTGTAAGTGGGGATGGAAACGGTTTTTAGGCTCAGTACTGGGCTCAAAAGATGCAGCCCTGATGTCTCTCATGATAGCAGGTGGTTAAGTAGAAATTCGCTGCTCGGCTGATCCAGCAGGAGCAAACATAAGCGAAAAATGTACGTAGAATGAGCTTTTCAGTGAAGAGCAGCCAGGCACATTTTAGCAAGTTTTACTTGTAAGTGGCTGTGGAAACGCTTTTCAGGCTCAGTACTGGGCTCAAAACATGCAGCCCTGATGTCTCTCATGATAGCAGGTGGTTAAGTAGAAATTCGCTGCTCGGCTGATCCAGCAGGAGCAAACATATGCTAAAAATGTACGTAGAATGAGATTTTCAGGGAAGAGCAGCCAGGCACATTTTTAGCAAGTTTTACTTGTAAGTGGGGTTGGAAACGCTTTTCAGGCTCAATACTGGGCTCAAAAGATGCAGCCCTGATGTCTCTCATGATAGCAGGTGGTTAGTAGAAATTCGCTGCTCGGCTGACCCGGCAGGAACAAATGTATGCCAAAAATGTACGTAGAATGAGATTTTCAGTGAATAGCAGCCAGGCACATTTTTAGCAAGTTTTACTTGTAAGTGGGGATGGAAACGCTTTTTAGGCTCAGTACTGGGCTCAAAAGATGCAGCCCTGATGTCTCTCATGATAGCAGGTGGTTAAGTAGAAATTTGTTGCTCGTCTGACCCAGCAGGAGCAAACGTATGCGAAAAATTTTCTAGAATGAGTTTTTCAGTGTAGAGCAGCCAGGCACATTTTAGCAAGTTTTACTTGTAAGTGGGGATGGAAACGCTTTTCAGGCTCAGTACTGGGCTCAAAAGATGCAGCCCTGATGTCTCTCTTGATTAGCAGGTGGTTAAGTAGAAATTCGCTGCTCGGCTGACCCAGCAGGAGCAAACGTATGCTAAAAATGTTCGTAGAATGAGATTTTCAGTGAAGAGCAGCCAGGCACATTATAGCAAGTTTTGCTTGTAAGTTTGGATAGAAACGCTTTTTAGGCTCAGTACTGGGCTCAAAAGATGCAGCCCTGATGTCTCTCATGATAGCAGGTGGTTAAGTAGAAATTCGCTGCTCGGCTGACCCTGCAGGAGCAAACGTATGCTAAAAATGTTCGTAGAATGAGATTTTCAGTGAAGAGCAGCCAGGCACATTTTAGCAAGTTTTACTTGTATGTGGGGTTGGAAACACTTTTCAGGCTCAGTACTGGGCTCAAAAGATGCAGCCCTGTTGTCTCTCATGATAGCAGGTGGTTAAGTAGAAATTCGCTGCTCGGCTGACCCTGCAGGAGCAAACGTATGCGAAAAATGTTCGTAGAATGAGATTTTCAGTGAAGAGCAGCCAGGCACATTTTAGCAAGTTTTACTTGTACGTGGAGTTGGAAACGCTTTTCAGGCTCAGTACTGGGCTCAAAACATGCAGCCCTGATGTCTCTCATGATAGCAGGTGGTTAGGTAGAAATTCGCTGCTCGGCTGACCCTGCAGGACCAAACGTATGCTAAAAATGTTCGTAGAATGAGATTTCAGTGAAGAGCAGCCAGGCACATTTTAGCAAGTTTTACTTGTAAGTGGGGTTGGAAACGCTTTTCAGGCTCAGTACTGGGCTCAAAACATGCAGCCCTGATGTCTCTCATGATAGGAGGTGGTAAAGTAGAAATTCGCTGCTCGGCTGACCCTGCAGGAGCAAACGTATGCTAAAAATGTACGTAGAATGAGATTTTCAGTGAATAGCAGCCAGGCACATTTTTAGCAAGTTTTACTTGTAAGTGGGGATGGAAACGCTTTTTAGGCTCAGTACTGGGCTCAAAAGATGCAGCCCTGATGTCTCTCATGATAGCAGGTGGTTAAGTAGAAATTTGTTGCTCGGCTGACCCAGCAGGAGCAAACGTATGCGAAAAATTTTCTAGAATGAGTTTTTCAGTGAAGAGCAGCCAGGCACATTTTAGCAAGTTTTACTTGTAAGTGGGGATGGAAACGCTTTTCAGGCTCAGTACTGGGCTCAAAAGATGCAGCCCTGATGTCTCTCTTGATTAGCAGGTGGTTAAGTAGAAATTCGCTGCTCGGCTGACCCAGCAGGAGCAAACGTATGCTAAAAATGTTCGTAGAATGAGATTTTCAGTGAAGAGCAGCCAGGCACATTATAGCAAGTTTTGCTTGTAAGTTTGGATAGAAACGCTTTTTAGGCTCAGTACTGGGCTCAAAAGATGCAGCCCTGATGTCTCTCATGATAGCAGGTGGTTAAGTAGAAATTCGCTGCTCGGCTGACCCTGCAAGAGCAAACGTATGCTAAAAATGTTCGTAGAATGAGATTTTCAGTGAAGAGCAGCCAGGCACATTTTAGCAAGTTTTACTTGTATGTGGGGTTGGAAACACTTTTCAGGCTCAGTACTGAGTGAAGAGCAGCCAGGCACATTTTAGCAAGTTTTACTTGTAAGTGGGGATGGAAACGCTTTTCAGGCTCAGTACTGGGCTCAAAAGATGCAGCCCTGATGTCTCTCATGATTAGCAGGTGGTTAAGTAGAAATTCGCTGCTCGGCTGACCCTGCAGGAGCAAACGTATGCTAAAAATGTTCGTAGAATGAGATTTTCAGTGAAGAGCAGCCTGGCACATTTTAGCAAGTTTTACTTGTAAGGGGGGTTGGAAACGCTTTTCAGGCTCAATACTGGGCTCAAAAGATGCAGCCCTGATGTCTCTCATGATAGCAGGTGGTTAAGTAGAAATTCGCTGCTCGGCTGACCCGGCAGGAACAAATGTATGCCAAAAATGTACGTAGAATGAGATTTTCAGTGAATAGCAGCCAGGCACATTTTAGCAAGTTTTACTTGTAAGTGGGGATGGAAACGCTTTTTAGGCTCAGTACTGGGCTCAAAAGATGCAGCCCTGATGTCTCTCATGATAGCAGGTGGTTAAGTAGAAATTCGCTGCTCGGCTGATCCAGCAGGAGCAAACATAAGCGAAAAATGTACGTAGAATGAGATTTTCAGTGAAGAGCAGCCAGGCACATTTTAGCAAGTTTTACTTGTAAGTGGATGTGGAAACGCTTTTCAGGCTCAGTACTGGGCTCAAAACATGCAGCCCTGATGTCTCCCATGATAGGAGGTGGTAAAGTAGAAATTCGCTGCTCGGCTGACCCTGCAGGAGCAAACGTATGCTAAAAATGTTCGTAGAATGAGATTTTCAGTGAAGAGCAGCCAGGCACATTTTAGCAAGTTTTACTTGTAAGTGGGGGTTGGAAACGCTTTTCAGGCTCAGTACTGGGCTCAAAAGATGCAGCCCTGATGTCTCTCATGATAGCAGGTGGTTAAGTAGAAATTCCCTGCTCGGCTGACCCTGCAGGAGCAAACGTATGCGAAAAATGTTCGTAGAATGAGATTTTCAGTGAAGAGCAGCCAGGCACATTTTAGCAAGTTTTACTTGTAAGTGGGGGTTGGAAACGCTTTTCAGGCTCAGTACTGGGCCCAAAATATGCAGCCCTGATGTCTCTCATGATAGCAGGTGGTTAAGTAGAAATTCGCTGCTCGGCTGATCCAGCAGGAGCAAACATATGCTAAAAATGTACGTAGAATGAGATTTTCAGGGAAGAGCAGCCAGGCACATTTTTAGCAAGTTTTACTTGTAAGTGGGGTTGGAAACGCTTTTCAGGCTCAATACTGGGCTCAAAAGATGCAGCCCTGATGTCTCTCATGATAGCAGGTGGTTAAGTAGAAATTCGCTGCTCGGCTGACCCGGCAGGAACAAATGTATGCCAAAAATGTACGTAGAATGAGATTTTCAGTGAATAGCAGCCAGGCACATTTTAGCAAGTTTTACTTGTAAGTGGGGATGGAAACGCTTTTTAGGCTCAGTACTGGGCTCAAAAGATGCAGCCCTGATGTCTCTCATGATAGCAGGTGGTTAAGTAGAAATTCGCTGCTCGGCTGACCCTGCAGGAGCAAACGTATGCTCAAAATGTTCGTAGAATGAGATTTTCAGTGAAGAGCAGCCAGGCACATTTTAACAAGTTTTACTTGTAAGTGGGGTTGGAAACGCTTTTCAGGCTCAGTACTGGGCTCAAAACATGCAGCCCCTGATGTCTCTCATGATAGCAGGTGGTTAAGTAGAAATTCGTTGCTCGGCTGACCCAGCAGGAGCAAACGTATGCGAAAAATGTTCTAGAATGAGTTTTTCAGTGAAGAGCAGTCAGGCACATTTTAGCAAGTTTTACTTGTAAGTGGGGATGGAAACGCTTTTCAGGCTCAGTACTGGGCTCAAAACATGCAGCTCTGATGTCTCTCATGATAGCAAGTGGTTAAGTAGAAATTCGCTGCTCGGTTGACCCTGCAGGAGCAAACGTATGCTAAAAATGTTCGTAGAATGAGATTTTCAGTGAAGAGCAGCCAGGCACATTTTAGAAAGTTTTACTTGTAAGTGGGGTTGGAAACGCTTTTCAGGCTCAATACTGGGCTCAAAAGATGCAGCCCTAATGTCTCTCATGATAGCAGGTGGTTAAGTAGAAATTCGCTGCTCGGCTGATCCAGCAGGAGCAAACATATGCGAAAAATTTACGTAGAATGAGATTTTCAGTGAATAGCAGCCAGGCACATTTTAGCAAGTTTTACTTGTAAGTGGGGATGGAAACGCTTTTTAGGCTCAGTACTGGGCTCAAAACATGCAGCCCTGATGTCTCTCATGATAGCAGGTGGTTAAGTAGAAATTCGCTGCTCGGCTGACCCAGCAGGACCAAACGTATGCTAAAAATGTTCGTAGAATGAGATTTTCAGTGAAGAGCAGCCAGGCACATTTTAGCAAGTTTTACTTGTAAGTGGGGGTTGGAAACGCTTTTCAGGCTCAGTACTGGGCTCAAAAGATGCAGCCCTGATGTCTCTCATGATAGCAGGTGGTTAAGTAGAAATTCGCTGCTCGGCTGATCCTGCAGGAGCAAACGTATGCGAAAAATGTTCGTAGAATGAAATTTTCAGTGAAGAGCAGCCAGGCACATTTTAGCAAGTTTTACTTGTAAGTGGGGATGGAAATGCTTTTCAGGCTCAGTACTGGGCTCAAAACATGCAGCCCTGATGTCTCTCATGATAGCAGGTGGTTAAGTAGAAATTCGCTGCTCTGCTGACCCTGCAGGATCAAGCGTATGCTAAAAATGTTCGTAGAATGAGCTTTTCAGTGAAGAGCAGCCAGACACATTTTAGCAAGTTTTACTTGTAAGTGGCTGTGGAAATGCTTTTCAGGCTCAGTACTGGGCCCAAAACATGCAGCCCTGATGTCTCTCATGATAGCAGGTGGTTAAGTAGAAATTCGCTGCTCGGCTGATCCAGCAGGAGCAAACATATGCTAAAAATGTACGTAGAATGAGATTTTCAGGGAAGAGCAGCCAGGCACATTTTTAGCAAGTTTTACTTGTAAGTGGGGTTGGAAACGCTTTTCAGGCTCAATACTGGGCTCAAAAGATGCAGCCCTGATGTCTCTCATGATAGCAGGTGGTTAAGTAGCAATTCGCTGCTCGGCTGATCCAGCAGGAGCAAACATATGCGAAAAATTTACGTAGAATGAGATTTTCAGTGAATAGCAGCCAGGCACATTTTAGCAAGTTTTACTTGTAAGTGGGGTTGGAAACGCTTTTCAGGCTCAGTACTGGGCTCAAAAGATGCAGCCCTGATGTCTCTCATGATAGCAGGTGGTTAAGTAGAAATTTGCTGCTCGGCTGACCCTGCAGGAGCAAACGTATGCGAAAAATGTTTGTAGAATGAAATTTTCAGTGAAGAGCAGCCAGGCACATTTTAGCAAGTTTTACTTGTAAGTGGGGATGGAAATGCTTTTCAGGCTCAGTACTGGGCTCAAAACATGCAGCCCTGATGTCTCTCCTGATAGCAGGTGGTTAAGTAGAAATTCGCTGCTCGGCTGACCCTGCAGGATCAAACGTATGCTAAAAATGTTCGTAGAATGAGCTTTTCAGTGAAGAGCAGCCAGGCACATTTTAGCAAGTTTTACTTGTAAGTGGCTGTGGAAACGCTTTTCAGGCTCAGTACTGGGCCCAAAACATGCAGCCCTGATGTCTCTCATGATAGCAGGTGGTTAAGTAGAAATTCGCTGCTCGGCAGACCCAGCAGGACCAAACGTATGCTAAAAATGTTCGCAGAATGAGATTTTCAGTGAAGAGCAGCCTGGCACATTTTAGCAAGTTTTACTTGTAAGTGGGGTTGGAAATGCTTTTCAGGCTCAATACTGGGCTCAAAAGATGCAGCCCTGATGTCTCTCATGATAGCAGGTGGTTAAGTAGAAATTCGCTGCTTGGCTGACCCTGCAGGAGCAAACGTATGCTAAAAATGTTCGTAGAATGAGATTTTCAGTGAAGAGCAGCCAGGCACATTTTAGCAAGTTTTACTTGTAAGTGGGGTTGGAAACGCTTTTCAGGCTCAATACTGGGCTCAAAAGATGCAGCCCTGATGTCTCTCATGATAGCAGGTGGTTAAGTAGAAATTCGCTGCTCGGCTGACCCTGCAGGAGCAAACGTATGCTAAAAATGTTCGTAGAATGAGATTTTCAGTGAAGAGCAGCCAGGCACATTTTAGCAAGTTTTATTTGTAAGTGGGGTTGGAAACGCTTTTCAGGCTCAGTACTGGGCTCAAAACATGCAGCCCTGATGTCTCTCATGATAGGAGGTGGTAAAGTAGAAATTCGCTGCTCGGCTGACCCTGCAGGAGCAAACGTATGCTAAAAATGTTCGTAGAATGAGATTTTCAGTGAAGAGCAGCCAGGCACATTTTAGCAAGTTTTACTTGTAAGTGGGGGTTGGAAACACTTTTCAGGCTCAGTACTGGGCTCAAAAGATGCAGCCCTGATGTCTCTCATGATAGCAGGTGGTTAAGTAGAAATTCGCTGCTCGGCTGACCCTGCAGGAGCAAACGTATGCGAAAAATGTTCGTAGAATAAAATTTTCAGTGAAGAGCAGCCAGGCACATTTTAGCAAGTTTTACTTGTAAGTGGGGATGGAAATGCTTTTCAGGCTCAGTACTGGGCTCAAAACATGCAGCCCTGATGTCTCTCATGATAGCAGGTGGTTAAGTAGAAATTCGCTGCTCGGCTGACCCTGCAGGATCAAACGTATGCTAAAAATGTTCGTAGAATGAGCTTTTCAGTGAAGAGCAGCCAGGCACATTTTAGCAAGTTTTACTTGTAAGTGGCTGTGGAAACGCTTTTCAGGCTCAGTACTGGGCCCAAAACATGCAGCCCTGATGTCTCTCATGATAGCAGGTGGTTAAGTAGA
The DNA here is from genome assembly GCF_964261635.1 of Lissotriton helveticus. Classification (NCBI taxonomy): domain Eukaryota; kingdom Metazoa; phylum Chordata; class Amphibia; order Caudata; family Salamandridae; genus Lissotriton; species Lissotriton helveticus. The sequence continues at coordinate 1,350,797,820 of NC_136061.1, read as the reverse complement.
AATTCGCTGCTCGGCTGATCCAGCAGGAGCAAACATATGCGAAAAATTTACGTAGAATGAGATTTTCAGTGAATAGCAGCCAGGCACATTTTAGCAAGTTTTACTTGTAAGTGGGGATGGAAACGCTTTTTAGGCTCAGTACTGGGCTCAAAAGATGCTGCCCTGATGTCTCTCCTGATAGCAGGTGGTTAAGTAGAAATTCGCTGCTCGGCTGACCCTGCAGGAGCAAACGTATGCTAAAAATGTTCGTAGAATGAGATTTTCAGTGAAGAGCAGCCGGGCACATTTTAGCAAGTTTTACTTGTAAGTGGGGTTGGAAACGCTTTTCAGGCTCAATACTGGGCTCAAAAGATGCAGCCCTGATGTCTCTCATGATAGCAGGTGGTTAAGTAGAAATTCGCTGCTCGGCAGACCCAGCAGGACCAAACGTATGCTAAAAATGTTCGTAGAATGAGATTTTCAGTGAAGAGCAGCCTGGCACATTTTAGCAAGTTTTACTTGTAAGTGGGGTTGGAAATGCTTTTCAGGCTCAGTACTGGGCTCAAAAGATGCTGCCCTGATGTCTCTCCTGATAGCAGGTGGTTAAGTAGAAATTCGCTGCTCGGCTGACCCTGCAGGAGCAAACGTATGCTAAAAATGTTCGTAGAATGAGATTTTCAGTGAAGAGCAGCCGGGCACATTTTAGCAAGTTTTACTTGTAAGTGGGGTTGGAAACGCTTTTCAGGCTCAATACTGGGCTCAAAAGATGCAGCCCTGATGTCTCTCATGATAGCAGGTGGTTAAGTAGAAATTCGCTGCTCGGCTGACCCTGCAGGAGCAAACGTATGCTAAAAATGTTCGTAGAATGAGATTTTCAGTGAAGAGCAGCCAGGCACATTTTAACAAGTTTTACTTGTAAGTGGGGTTGGAAACGCTTTTCAGGCTCAGTACTGGGCTCAAAACATGCAGCCCCTGATGTCTCTCATGATAGCAGGTGGTTAAGTAGAAATTCGTTGCTCGGCTGACCCAGCAGGAGCAAACGTATGCGAAAAATGTTCTAGAATGAGTTTTTCAGTGAAGAGCAGCCAGGCACATTTTAGCAAGTTTTACTTGTAAGTGGGGATGGAAACGCTTTTCAGGCTCAGTACTGGGCTCAAAAGATGCAGCCCTGATGTCTCTCATGATTAGCAGGTGGTTAAGTAGAAATTCGCTGCTCGGCTGACCCTGCAGGAGCAAACGTATGCTAAAAATGTTCGTAGAATGAGATTTTCAGTGAAGAGCAGCCTGGCACATTTTAGCAAGTTTTACTTGTAAGGGGGGTTGGAAACGCTTTTCAGGCTCAATACTGGGCTCAAAAGATGCAGCCCTGATGTCTCTCATGATAGCAGGTGGTTAAGTAGAAATTCGCTGCTCGGCTGACCCGGCAGGAACAAATGTATGCCAAAAATGTACGTAGAATGAGATTTTCAGTGAATAGCAGCCAGGCACATTTTAGCAAGTTTTACTTGTAAGTGGGGATGGAAACGCTTTTTAGGCTCAGTACTGGGCTCAAAAGATGCAGCCCTGATGTCTCTCATGATAGCAGGTGGTTAAGTAGAAATTCGCTGCTCGGCTGATCCAGCAGGAGCAAACATAAGCAAAAAATGTACGTAGAATGAGATTTTCAGTGAAGAGCAGCCAGGCACATTTTAGCAAGTTTTACTTGTAAGCGGATGTGGAAACGCTTTTCAGGCTCAGTACTGGGCTCAAAACATGCAGCCCTGATGTCTCCCATGATAGGAGGTGGTAAAGTAGAAATTCGCTGCTCGGCTGACCCTGCAGGAGCAAACGTATGCTAAAAATGTTCGTAGAATGAGATTTTCAGTGAAGAGCAGCCAGGCACATTTTAGCAAGTTTTACTTGTAAGTGGGGGTTGGAAACGCTTTTCAGGCTCAGTACTGGGCTCAAAAGATGCAGCCCTGATGTCTCTCATGATAGCAGGTGGTTAAGTAGAAATTCCCTGCTCGGCTGACCCTGCAGGAGCAAACGTATGCGAAAAATGTTCGTAGAATGAGATTTTCAGTGAAGAGCAGCCAGGCACATTTTAGCAAGTTTTACTTGTAAGTGGGGATGGAAATGCTTTTCAGGCTCAGTACTGGGCTCAAAACATGCAGCCCTGATGTCTCTCATGATAGCAGGTGGTTAAGTAGAAATTCGCTGCTCGGCTGACCCTGCAGGATCAAACGTATGCTAAAAATGTTCGTAGAATGAGGTTTTCAGTGAAGAGCAGCCAGGCACATTTTAGCAAGTTTTACTTGTAAGTGGCTGTGGAAACGCTTTTCAGGCTCAGTACTGGGCCCAAAATATGCAGCCCTGATGTCTCTCATGATAGCAGGTGGTTAAGTAGAAATTCGCTGCTCGGCTGATCCAGCAGGAGCAAACATATGCTAAAAATGTACGTAGAATGAGATTTTCAGGGAAGAGCAGCCAGGCACATTTTTAGCAAGTTTTACTTGTAAGTGGGGTTGGAAACGCTTTTCAGGCTCAATACTGGGCTCAAAAGATGCAGCCCTGATGTCTCTCATGATAGCAGGTGGTTAAGTAGAAATTAGCTGCTCGGCTGATCCAGCAGGAGCAAACATATGCGAAAAATTTACGTAGAATGAGATTTTCAGTGAATAGCAGCCAGGCACATTTTAGCAAGTTTTACTTGTAAGTGGGGATGGAAACGCTTTTTAGGCTCAGTACTGGGCTCAAAAGATGCTGCCCTGATGTCTCTCCTGATAGCAGGTGGTTAAGTAGAAATTCGCTGCTCGGCTCACCCTGCAGGAGCAAACGTATGCTAAAAATGTTCGTAGAATGAGATTTTCAGTGAAGAGCAGCCGGGCACATTTTAGCAAGTTTTACTTGTAAGTGGGGTTGGAAACGCTTTTCAGGCTCAATACTGGGCTCAAAAGATGCAGCCCTGATGTCTCTCATGATAGCAGGTGGTTAAGTAGAAATTCGCTGCTCGGCTGACCCTGCAGGAGCAAACGTATGCTAAAAATGTTCGTAGAATGAGATTTTCAGTGAAGAGCAGCCAGGCACATTTTAACAAGTTTTACTTGTAAGTGGGGTTGGAAACGCTTTTCAGGCTCAGTACTGGGCTCAAAACATGCAGCCCCTGATGTCTCTCATGATAGCAGGTGGTTAAGTAGAAATTCGTTGCTCGGCTGACCCAGCAGGAGCAAACGTATGCGAAAAATGTTCTAGAATGAGTTTTTCAGTGAAGAGCAGCCAGGCACATTTTAGCAAGTTTTACTTGTAAGTGGGGATGGAAACGCTTTTCAGGCTCAGTACTGGGCTCAAAAGATGCAGCCCTGATGTCTCTCATGATTAGCAGGTGGTTAAGTAGAAATTCGCTGCTCGGCTGACCCTGCAGGAGCAAACGTATGCTAAAAATGTTCGTAGAATGAGATTTTCAGTGAAGAGCAGCCTGGCACATTTTAGCAAGTTTTACTTGTAAGGGGGGTTGGAAACGCTTTTCAGGCTCAATACTGGGCTCAAAAGATGCAGCCCTGATGTCTCTCATGATAGCAGGTGGTTAAGTAGAAATTCGCTGCTCGGCTGACCCGGCAGGAACAAATGTATGCCAAAAATGTACGTAGAATGAGATTTTCAGTGAATAGCAGCCAGGCACATTTTAGCAAGTTTTACTTGTAAGTGGGGATGGAAACGCTTTTTAGGCTCAGTACTGGGCTCAAAAGATGCAGCCCTGATGTCTCTCATGATAGCAGGTGGTTAAGTAGAAATTCGCTGCTCGGCTGATCCAGCAGGAGCAAACATAAGCGAAAAATGTACGTAGAATGAGATTTTCAGTGAAGAGCAGCCAGGCACATTTTAGCAAGTTTTACTTGTAAGTGGATGTGGAAACGCTTTTCAGGCTCAGTACTGGGCTCAAAACATGCAGCCCTGATGTCTCCCATGATAGGAGGTGGTAAAGTAGAAATTCGCTGCTCGGCTGACCCTGCAGGAGCAAACGTATGCTAAAAATGTTCGTAGAATGAGATTTTCAGTGAAGAGCAGCCAGGCACATTTTAGCAAGTTTTACTTGTAAGTGGGGGTTGGAAACGCTTTTCAGGCTCAGTACTGGGCTCAAAAGATGCAGCCCTGATGTCTCTCATGATAGCAGGTGGTTAAGTAGAAATTCCCTGCTCGGCTGACCCTGCAGGAGCAAACGTATGCGAAAAATGTTCGTAGAATGAGATTTTCAGTGAAGAGCAGCCAGGCACATTTTAGCAAGTTTTACTTGTAAGTGGGGATGGAAATGCTTTTCAGGCTCAGTACTGGGCTCAAAACATGCAGCCCTGATGTCTCTCATGATAGCAGGTGGTTAAGTAGAAATTCGCTGCTCGGCTGACCCTGCAGGATCAAACGTATGCTAAAAATGTTCGTAGAATGAGGTTTTCAGTGAAGAGCAGCCAGGCACATTTTAGCAAGTTTTACTTGTAAGTGGCTGTGGAAACGCTTTTCAGGCTCAGTACTGGGCCCAAAATATGCAGCCCTGATGTCTCTCATGATAGCAGGTGGTTAAGTAGAAATTCGCTGCTCGGCTGATCCAGCAGGAGCAAACATATGCTAAAAATGTACGTAGAATGAGATTTTCAGGGAAGAGCAGCCAGGCACATTTTTAGCAAGTTTTACTTGTAAGTGGGGTTGGAAACGCTTTTCAGGCTCAATACTGGGCTCAAAAGATGCAGCCCTGATGTCTCTCATGATAGCAGGTGGTTAAGTAGAAATTCGCTGCTCGGCTGACCCGGCAGGAACAAATGTATGCCAAAAATGTACGTAGAATGAGATTTTCAGTGAATAGCAGCCAGGCACATTTTAGCAAGTTTTACTTGTAAGTGGGGATGGAAACGCTTTTTAGGCTCAGTACTGGGCTCAAAAGATGCAGCCCTGATGTCTCTCATGATAGCAGGTGGTTAAGTAGAAATTCGCTGCTCGGCTGACCCTGCAGGAGCAAACGTATGCTCAAAATGTTCGTAGAATGAGATTTTCAGTGAAGAGCAGCCAGGCACATTTTAACAAGTTTTACTTGTAAGTGGGGTTGGAAACGCTTTTCAGGCTCAGTACTGGTCTCAAAACATGCAGCCCCTGATGTCTCTCATGATAGCAGGTGGTTAAGTAGAAATTCGTTGCTCGGCTGACCCAGCAGGAGCAAACGTATGCGAAAAATGTTCTAGAATGAGTTTTTCAGTGAAGAGCAGTCAGGCACATTTTAGCAAGTTTTACTTGTAAGTGGGGATGGAAACGCTTTTCAGGCTCAGTACTGGGCTCAAAACATGCAGCTCTGATGTCTCTCATGATAGCAGGTGGTTAAGTAGAAATTCGCTGCTCGGTTGACCCTGCAGGAGCAAACGTATGCTAAAAATGTTCGTAGAATGAGATTTTCAGTGAAGAGCAGCCAGGCACATTTTAGAAAGTTTTACTTGTAAGTGGGGTTGGAAACGCTTTTCAGGCTCAATACTGGGCTCAAAAGATGCAGCCCTAATGTCTCTCATGATAGCAGGTGGTTAAGTAGAAATTCGCTGCTCGGCTGATCCAGCAGGAGCAAACATATGCGAAAAATTTACGTAGAATGAGATTTTCAGTGAATAGCAGCCAGGCACATTTTAGCAAGTTTTACTTGTAAGTGGGGATGGAAACGCTTTTTAGGCTCAGTACTGGGCTCAAAACATGCAGCCCTGATGTCTCTCATGATAGCAGGTGGTTAAGTAGAAATTCGCTGCTCGGCTGACCCAGCAGGACCAAACGTATGCTAAAAATGTTCGTAGAATGAGATTTTCAGTGAAGAGCAGCCAGGCACATTTTAGCAAGTTTTACTTGTAAGTGGGGGTTGGAAACGCTTTTCAGGCTCAGTACTGGGCTCAAAAGATGCAGCCCTGATGTCTCTCATGATAGCAGGTGGTTAAGTAGAAATTCGCTGCTCGGCTGATCCTGCAGGAGCAAACGTATGCGAAAAATGTTCGTAGAATGAAATTTTCAGTGAAGAGCAGCCAGGCACATTTTAGCAAGTTTTACTTGTAAGTGGGGATGGAAATGCTTTTCAGGCTCAGTACTGGGCTCAAAACATGCAGCCCTGATGTCTCTCATGATAGCAGGTGGTTAAGTAGAAATTCGCTGCTCTGCTGACCCTGCAGGATCAAGCGTATGCTAAAAATGTTCGTAGAATGAGCTTTTCAGTGAAGAGCAGCCAGACACATTTTAGCAAGTTTTACTTGTAAGTGGCTGTGGAAATGCTTTTCAGGCTCAGTACTGGGCCCAAAACATGCAGCCCTGATGTCTCTCATGATAGCAGGTGGTTAAGTAGAAATTCGCTGCTCGGCTGATCCAGCAGGAGCAAACATATGCTAAAAATGTACGTAGAATGAGATTTTCAGGGAAGAGCAGCCAGGCACATTTTTAGCAAGTTTTACTTGTAAGTGGGGTTGGAAACGCTTTTCAGGCTCAATACTGGGCTCAAAAGATGCAGCCCTGATGTCTCTCATGATAGCAGGTGGTTAAGTAGAAATTCGCTGCTCGGCTGATCCAGCAGGAGCAAACATATGCGAAAAATTTACGTAGAATGAGATTTTCAGTGAATAGCAGCCAGGCACATTTTAGCAAGTTTTACTTGTAAGTGGGGTTGGAAACGCTTTTCAGGCTCAGTACTGGGCTCAAAAGATGCAGCCCTGATGTCTCTCATGATAGCAGGTGGTTAAGTAGAAATTTGCTGCTCGGCTGACCCTGCAGGAGCAAACGTATGCGAAAAATGTTCGTAGAATGAAATTTTCAGTGAAGAGCAGCCAGGCACATTTTAGCAAGTTTTACTTGTAAGTGGGGATGGAAATGCTTTTCAGGCTCAGTACTGGGCTCAAAACATGCAGCCCTGATGTCTCTCCTGATAGCAGGTGGTTAAGTAGAAATTCGCTGCTCGGCTGACCCTGCAGGATCAAACGTATGCTAAAAATGTTCGTAGAATGAGCTTTTCAGTGAAGAGCAGCCAGGCACATTTTAGCAAGTTTTACTTGTAAGTGGCTGTGGAAACGCTTTTCAGGCTCAGTACTGGGCCCAAAACATGCAGCCCTGATGTCTCTCATGATAGCAGGTGGTTAAGTAGAAATTCGCTGCTCGGCAGACCCAGCAGGACCAAACGTATGCTAAAAATGTTCGCAGAATGAGATTTTCAGTGAAGAGCAGCCTGGCACATTTTAGCAAGTTTTACTTGTAAGTGGGGTTGGAAATGCTTTTCAGGCTCAATACTGGGCTCAAAAGATGCAGCCCTGATGTCTCTCATGATAGCAGGTGGTTAAGTAGAAATTCGCTGCTTGGCTGACCCTGCAGGAGCAAACGTATGCTAAAAATGTTCGTAGAATGAGATTTTCAGTGAAGAGCAGCCAGGCACATTTTAGCAAGTTTTACTTGTAAGTGGGGTTGGAAACGCTTTTCAGGCTCAATACTGGGCTCAAAAGATGCAGCCCTGATGTCTCTCATGATAGCAGGTGGTTAAGTAGAAATTCGCTGCTCGGCTGACCCTGCAGGAGCAAACGTATGCTAAAAATGTTCGTAGAATGAGATTTTCAGTGAAGAGCAGCCAGGCACATTTTAGCAAGTTTTATTTGTAAGTGGGGTTGGAAACGCTTTTCAGGCTCAGTACTGGGCTCAAAACATGCAGCCCTGATGTCTCTCATGATAGGAGGTGGTAAAGTAGAAATTCGCTGCTCGGCTGACCCTGCAGGAGCAAACGTATGCTAAAAATGTTCGTAGAATGAGATTTTCAGTGAAGAGCAGCCAGGCACATTTTAGCAAGTTTTACTTGTAAGTGGGGGTTGGAAACACTTTTCAGGCTCAGTACTGGGCTCAAAAGATGCAGCCCTGATGTCTCTCATGATAGCAGGTGGTTAAGTAGAAATTCGCTGCTCGGCTGACCCTGCAGGAGCAAACGTATGCGAAAAATGTTCGTAGAATGAAATTTTCAGTGAAGAGCAGCCAGGCACATTTTAGCAAGTTTTACTTGTAAGTGGGGATGGAAATGCTTTTCAGGCTCAGTACTGGGCTCAAAACATGCAGCCCTGATGTCTCTCATGATAGCAGGTGGTTAAGTAGAAATTCGCTGCTCGGCTGACCCTGCAGGATCAAAGGTATGCTAAAAATGTTCGTAGAATGAGCTTTTCAGTGAAGAGCAGCCAGGCACATTTTAGCAAGTTTTACTTGTAAGTGGCTGTGGAAACGCTTTTCAGGCTCAGTACTGGGCCCAAAACATGCAGCCCTGATGTCTCTCATGATAGCAGGTGGTTAAGTAGAAATTCGCTGCTCGGCTGATCCAGCAGGAGCAAACATATGCGAAAAATTTACGTAGAATGAGATTTTCAGTGAATAGCAGCCAGGCACATTTTAGCAAGTTTTACTTGTAAGTGGGGATGGAAACGCTTTTTAGGCTCAGTACTGGGCTCAAAAGATGCTGCCCTGATGTCTCTCCTGATAGCAGGTGGTTAAGTAGAAATTCGCTGCTCGGCTGACCCTGCAGGAGCAAACGTATGCTAAAAATGTTCGTAGAATGAGATTTTCAGTGAAGAGCAGCCGGGCACATTTTAGCAAGTTTTACTTGTAAGTGGGGTTGGAAACGCTTTTCAGGCTCAATACTGGGCTCAAAAGATGCAGCCCTGATGTCTCTCATGATAGCAGGTGGTTAAGTAGAAATTCGCTGCTCGGCAGACCCAGCAGGACCAAACGTATGCTAAAAATGTTCGTAGAATGAGATTTTCAGTGAAGAGCAGCCTGGCACATTTTAGCAAGTTTTACTTGTAAGTGGGGTTGGAAATGCTTTTCAGGCTCAATACTGGGCTCAAAAGATGCAGCCCTGATGTCTCTCATGATAGCAGGTGGTTAAGTAGAAATTCGCTGCTCGGCTGACCCTGCAGGAGCAAACGTATGCTAAAAATGTTCGTAGAATAAGATTTTCAGTGAAGAGCAGCCAGGCACATTTTAGCAAGTTTTACTTGTAAGTGGGGTTGGAAACGCTTTTCAGGCTCAATACTGGGCTCAAAAGATGCAGCCCTGATGTCTCTCATGATAGCAGGTGGTTAAGTAGAAATTCGCTGCTCGGCTGACCCTGCAGGAGCAAACGTATGCTAAAAATGTTCGTAGAATGAGATTTTCAGTGAAGAGCAGCCAGGCACATTTTAGCAAGTTTTACTTGTAAGTGGGGTTGGAAACGCTTTTCAGGCTCAGTACTGGGCTCAAAACATGCAGCCCTGATGTCTCTCATGATAGCAGGTGGTTAAGTAGAAATTCGCTGCTCGGCTGACCCAGCAGGACCAAACGTATGCTAAAAATGTTCGTAGAATGAGATTTTCAGTGAAGAGCAGCCAGGCACATTTTAGCAAGTTTTACTTGTAAGTGGGGGTTGGAAACGCTTTTCAGGCTCAGTACTGGGCTCAAAAGATGCAGCCCTGATGTCTCTCATGATAGCAGGTGGTTAAGTAGAAATTCGCTGCTCGGCTGACCCTGCAGGAGCAAACGTATGCGAAAAATGTTCGTAGAATGAAATTTTCAGTGAAGAGCAGCCAGGCACATTTTAGCAAGTTTTACTTGTAAGTGGGGATGGAAATGCTTTTCAGGCTCAGTACTGGGCTCAAAACATGCAGCCCTGATGTCTCTCATGATAGCAGGTGGTTAAGTAGAAATTCGCTGCTCGGCTGACCCTGCAGGATCAAACGTATGCTAAAATGTTCGTAGAATGAGCTTTTCAGTGAAGAGCAGCCAGACACATTTTAGCATGTTTTACTTGTAAGTGGCTGTGGAAACGCTTTTCAGGCTCAGTACTGGGCCCAAAACATGCAGCCCTGATGTCTCTCATGATAGCAGGTGGTTAAGTAGAAATTCGCTGCTCTGCTGATCCAGCAGGAGCAAACATATGCTAAAAATGTACGTAGAATGAGATTTTCAGGGAAGAGCAGCCAGGCACATTTTTAGCAAGTTTTACTTGTAAGTGGGGTTGGAAACGCTTTTCAGGCTCAATACTGGGCTCAAAAGATGCAGCCCTGATGTCTCTCATGATTAGCAGGTGGTAAGTAGAAATTCGCTGCTCGGCTGATCCAGCAGGAGCAAACATAAGCGAAAAATGTATGTAGAATGAACTTTTTAGTGAAGAGCAGCCAGGCACATTTTAGCAAGTTTTACTTGTAAGTGGCTGTGGAAACGCTTTTCAGGCTCAGTACTGGGCTCAAAACATGCAGCCCTGATGTCTCTCATGATAGCAGGTGGTTAAGTAGAAATTCGCTGCTCGGCTGACCCTGCAGGAGCAAACGTATGCTAAAAATGTTCGTAGAATGAGATTTTCAGTGAAGAGCAGCCAGGCACATTTTAGCAAGTTTTACTTGTAAGTGGGGTTGGAAACGCTTTTCAGGCTCAATACTGGGCTCAAAAGATGCAGCCCTGATGTCTCTCATGATAGCAGGTGGTTAAGTAGAAATTTGCTGCTCGGCTGACCAGGCAGGAACAAATGTATGCCAAAAATGTACGTAGAATGAGATTTTCAGTGAATAGCAGCCAGGCACATATTAGCAAGTTTTACTTGTAAGTGGGGATGGAAACACTTTTCAGGCTCAATACTGGGCTCAAAAGATGCAGCCCTGATGTCTCTCATGATAGCAGGTGGTTAAGTAGAAATTCGCTGCTCGGCTGACCCTGCAGGAGCAAACGTATGCTAAAAATGTTCGTAGAATGAGATTTTCAGTGAAGAGCAGCCAGGCACATTTTAGCAAGTTTTACTTGTAAGTGGGGTTGGAAACGCTTTTCAGGCTCAATACTGGGCTCAAAAGATGCAGCCCTGATGTCTCTCATGATAGCAGGTGGTTAAGTAGAAATTCGCTGCTCGGCTGACCCTGCAGGAGCAAACGTATGCTAAATATGTTCGTAGAATGAGATTTTCAGTGAAGAGCAGCCAGGCACATTTTAGCAAGTTTTACTTGTACGTGGAGTTGGAAACGCTTTTCAGGCTCAGTACTGGGCTCAAAACATGCAGCCCTGATGTCTCTCATGATAGCAGGTGGTTAAGTAGAAATTCGCTGCTCTGCTGATCCAGCAGGAGCAAACATATGCTAAAAATGTACGTAGAATGAGATTTTCAGGGAAGAGCAGCCAGGCACATTTTTAGCAAGTTTTACTTGTAAGTGGGGTTGGAAACGCTTTTCAGGCTCAATACTGGGCTCAAAAGATGCAGCCCTGATGTCTCTCATGATTAGCAGGTGGTAAGTAGAAATTCGCTGCTCGGCTGATCCAGCAGGAGCAAACATAAGCGAAAAATGTATGTAGAATGAACTTTTTAGTGAAGAGCAGCCAGGCACATTTTAGCAAGTTTTACTTGTAAGTGGCTGTGGAAACGCTTTTCAGGCTCAGTACTGGGCTCAAAACATGCAGCCCTGATGTCTCTCATGATAGCAGGTGGTTAAGTAGAAATTCGCTGCTCGGCTGACCCTGCAGGAGCAAACGTATGCTAAAAATGTTCGTAGAATGAGATTTTCAGTGAAGAGCAGCCAGGCACATTTTAGCAAGTTTGACTTGTAAGTGGGGTTGGAAACGCTTTTCAGGCTCAATACTGGGCTCAAAAGATGCAGCCCTGATGTCTCTCATGATAGCAGGTGGTTAAGTAGAAATTTGCTGCTCGGCTGACCAGGCAGGAACAAATGTATGCCAAAAATGTACGTAGAATGAGATTTTCAGTGAATAGCAGCCAGGCACATATTAGCAAGTTTTACTTGTAAGTGGGGATGGAAACACTTTTCAGGCTCAATACTGGGCTCAAAAGATGCAGCCCTGATGTCTCTCATGATAGCAGGTGGTTAAGTAGAAATTCGCTGCTCGGCTGACCCTGCAGGAGCAAACGTATGCTAAAAATGTTCGTAGAATGAGATTTTCAGTGAAGAGCAGCCAGGCACATTTTAGCAAGTTTTACTTGTAAGTGGGGTTGGAAACGCTTTTCAGGCTCAATACTGGGCTCAAAAGATGCAGCCCTGATGTCTCTCATGATAGCAGGTGGTTAAGTAGAAATTCGCTGCTCGGCTGACCCTGCAGGAGCAAACGTATGCTAAATATGTTCGTAGAATGAGATTTTCAGTGAAGAGCAGCCAGGCACATTTTAGCAAGTTTTACTTGTACGTGGAGTTGGAAACGCTTTTCAGGCTCAGTACTGGGCTCAAAACATGCAGCCCTGATGTCTCTCATGATAGCAGGTGGTTAAGTAGAAATTCGCTGCTCGGCTGACCCAGCAGGACCAAACGTATGCTAAAAATGTTCGTAGAATGAGATTTTCAGTGAAGAGCAGCCAGGCACATTTTAGCAAGTTTTATTTGTAAGTGGGGTTGGAAACGCTTTTCAGGCTCAGTACTGGGCTGAAAACATGCAGCCCTGATGTCTCTCATGATAGGAGGTGGTAAAGTAGAAATTCGCTGCTCGGCTGACCCTGCAGGAGCAAACGTATGCTAAAAATTTTCGTAGAATGAGATTTTTCAGTGAAGAGCAGCCAGGCACATTTTAGCAAGTTTTACTTGTAAGTGGGGTTGGAAACGCTTTTCAGGCTCAATACTGGGCTCAAAAGATGCAGCCCTGATGTCTCTCATGATAGCAGGTGGTTAAGTAGAAATTCGCTGCTCGGCTGATCCAGCAGGAGCAAACATATGCGAAAAATTTACGTAGAATGAGATTTTCAGTGAATAGCAGCCAGGCACATTTTATCAAGTTTTACTTGTAAGTGGGCTTGGAAACGCTTTTCAGGCTCAATACTGGGCTCAAAAGATGCAGCCCTGATGTCTCTCATGATAGCAGGTGGTTAAGTAGAAATTCGCTGCTCGGCTGATCCAGCAGGAGCAAACATATGCGAAAAATGTACGTAGAATGAGATTTTCAGTGAATAGCAGCCAGGCACATTTTAGCAAGTTTTACTTGTAAGTGGGGATGGAAACGCTTTTCAGGCTCAGTACTGGGCTCAAAAGATGCAGCCCTGATGTCTCTCATGATTAGCAGGTGGTTAAGTAGAAATTCACTGCTCGGCTGACCCTGCAGGAGCAAACGTATGCTAAAAATGTTCGTAGAATGAGATTTTCAGTGAAGAGCAGCCAGGCACTTTTTAGCAAGTTTTATTTGTAAGTGGGGTTGGAAACGCTTTTCAGGCTCAGTACTGGGCTCAAAACATGCAGCCCTGATGTCTCTCATGATAGGAGGTGGTAAAGTAGAAATTCGCTGCTCGGCTGACCCTGCAGGAGCAAACGTATGCTAAAAATGTTCGTAGAATGAGATTTTCAGTGAAGAGCAGCCAGGCACATTTTAGCAAGTTTTACTTGTAAGTGGGGTTGGAAACGCTTTTCAGGCTCAATACTGGGCTCAAAAGATGCAGCCCTGATGTCTCTCATGATAGCAGGTGGCTAAGTAGAAATTCGCTGCTCGGCTGACCCTGCAGGAGCAAACGTATGCTAAAAATGTTCGTAGAATGAGATTTTCAGTGAAGAGCAGCCAGGCACATTTTAGCAAGTTTTACTTGTAAGTGGGGTTGGAAACGCTTTTCAGGCTCAGTACTGGGCTCAAAACATGCAGCCCTGATGTCTCTCATGATAGCAGGTGGTTAAGTAGAAATTCGCTGCTCGGCTGACCCAGCAGGACCAAACGTATGCTAAAAATGTTCGTAGAATGAGATTTTCAGTGAAGAGCAGCCAGGCACATTTTAGCAAGTTTTACTTGTAAGTGGGGGTTGGAAACGCTTTTCAGGCTCAGTACTGGGCTCAAAAGATGCAGCCCTGATGTCTCTCATGATAGCAGGTGGTTAAGTAGAAATTCGCTGCTCGGCTGACCCTGCAGGAGCAAACGTATGCGAAAAATGTTCGTAGAATGAAATTTTCAGTGAAGAGCAGCCAGGCACATTTTAGCAAGTTTTACTTGTAAGTGGGGATGGAAATGCTTTTCAGGCTCAGTACTGGGCTCAAAACATGCAGCCCTGATGTCTCTCATGATAGCAGGTGGTTAAGTAGAAATTCGCTGCTCTGCTGACCCTGCAGGATCAAGCGTATGCTAAAAATGTTCGTAGAATGAGCTTTTCAGTGAAGAGCAGCCAGACACATTTTAGCAAGTTTTACTTGTAAGTGGCTGTGGAAATGCTTTTCAGGCTCAGTACTGGGCCCAAAACATGCAGCCCTGATGTCTCTCATGATAGCAGGTGGTTAAGTAGAAATTCGCTGCTCGGCTGATCCAGCAGGAGCAAACATATGCTAAAAATGTACGTAGAATGAGATTTTCAGGGAAGAGCAGCCAGGCACATTTTTAGCAAGTTTTACTTGTAAGTGGGGTTGGAAACGCTTTTCAGGCTCAATACTGGGCTCAAAAGATGCAGCCCTGATGTCTCTCATGATAGCAGGTGGTTAAGTAGAAATTCGCTGCTCGGCTGATCCAGCAGGAGCAAACATATGCGAAAAATTTACGTAGAATGAGATTTTCAGTGAATAGCAGCCAGGCACATTTTAGCAAGTTTTACTTGTAAGTGGGGTTGGAAACGCTTTTCAGGCTCAGTACTGGGCTCAAAAGATGCAGCCCTGATGTCTCTCATGATAGCAGGTGGTTAAGTAGAAATTCGCTACTCGGCTGACCCTGCAGGAGCAAACGTATGCTAAAAATGTTCGTAGAATGAGATTTTCAGTGAAGAGCAGCCAGGCACATTTTAACAAGTTTTACTTGTAAGTGGGGTTGGAAACGCTTTTCAGGCTCAGTACTGGGCTCAAAACATGCAGCCCCTGATGTCTCTCATGATAGCAGGTGGTTAAGTAGAAATTCGTTGCTCGGCTGACCCAGCAGGAGCAAACGTATGCGAAAAATGTTCTAGAATGAGTTTTTCAGTGAAGAGCAGCCAGGCACATTTTAGCAAGTTTTACTTGTAAGTGGGGATGGAAACGCTTTTCAGGCTCAGTACTGGGCTCAAAAGATGCAGCCCTGATGTCTCTCATGATTAGCAGGTGGTTAAGTAGAAATTCGCTGCTCGGCTGACCCTGCAGGAGCAAACGTATGCTAAAAATGTTCGTAGAATGAGATTTTCAGTGAAGAGCAGCCTGGCACATTTTAGCAAGTTTTACTTGTAAGGGGGGTTGGAAACGCTTTTCAGGCTCAATACTGGGCTCAAAAGATGCAGCCCTGATGTCTCTCATGATAGCAGGTGGTTAAGTAGAAATTCGCTGCTCGGCTGACCCGGCAGGAACAAATGTATGCCAAAAATGTACGTAGAATGAGATTTTCAGTGAATAGCAGCCAGGCACATTTTAGCAAGTTTTACTTGTAAGTGGGGATGGAAACGCTTTTTAGGCTCAGTACTGGGCTCAAAAGATGCAGCCCTGATGTCTCTCATGATAGCAGGTGGTTAAGTAGAAATTCGCTGCTCGGCTGATCCAGCAGGAGCAAACATAAGCGAAAAATGTACGTAGAATGAGATTTTCAGTGAAGAGCAGCCAGGCACATTTTAGCAAGTTTTACTTGTAAGTGGATGTGGAAACGCTTTTCAGGCTCAGTACTGGGCTCAAAACATGCAGCCCTGATGTCTCCCATGATAGGAGGTGGTAAAGTAGAAATTCGCTGCTCGGCTGACCCTGCAGGAGCAAACGTATGCTAAAAATGTTCGTAGAATGAG
The DNA here is from genome assembly GCF_964261635.1 of Lissotriton helveticus. Classification (NCBI taxonomy): domain Eukaryota; kingdom Metazoa; phylum Chordata; class Amphibia; order Caudata; family Salamandridae; genus Lissotriton; species Lissotriton helveticus. The sequence continues at coordinate 1,350,782,180 of NC_136061.1, read as the reverse complement.
ATTTTCAGTGAAGAGCAGCCAGGCACATTTTAGCAAGTTTTACTTGTAAGTGGGGGTTGGAAACGCTTTTCAGGCTCAGTACTGGGCTCAAAAGATGCAGCCCTGATGTCTCTCATGATAGCAGGTGGTTAAGTAGAAATTCCCTGCTCGGCTGACCCTGCAGGAGCAAACGTATGCGAAAAATGTTCGTAGAATGAGATTTTCAGTGAAGAGCAGCCAGGCACATTTTAGCAAGTTTTACTTGTAAGTGGGGATGGAAATGCTTTTCAGGCTCAGTACTGGGCTCAAAACATGCAGCCCTGATGTCTCTCATGATAGCAGGTGGTTAAGTAGAAATTCGCTGCTCGGCTGACCCTGCAGGATCAAACGTATGCTAAAAATGTTCGTAGAATGAGGTTTTCAGTGAAGAGCAGCCAGGCACATTTTAGCAAGTTTTACTTGTAAGTGGCTGTGGAAACGCTTTTCAGGCTCAGTACTGGGCCCAAAATATGCAGCCCTGATGTCTCTCATGATAGCAGGTGGTTAAGTAGAAATTCGCTGCTCGGCTGATCCAGCAGGAGCAAACATATGCTAAAAATGTACGTAGAATGAGATTTTCAGGGAAGAGCAGCCAGGCACATTTTTAGCAAGTTTTACTTGTAAGTGGGGTTGGAAACGCTTTTCAGGCTCAATACTGGGCTCAAAAGATGCAGCCCTGATGTCTCTCATGATAGCAGGTGGTTAAGTAGAAATTCGCTGCTCGGCTGACCCGGCAGGAACAAATGTATGCCAAAAATGTACGTAGAATGAGATTTTCAGTGAATAGCAGCCAGGCACATTTTAGCAAGTTTTACTTGTAAGTGGGGATGGAAACGCTTTTTAGGCTCAGTACTGGGCTCAAAAGATGCAGCCCTGATGTCTCTCATGATAGCAGGTGGTTAAGTAGAAATTCGCTGCTCGGCTGACCCTGCAGGAGCAAACGTATGCTCAAAATGTTCGTAGAATGAGATTTTCAGTGAAGAGCAGCCAGGCACATTTTAACAAGTTTTACTTGTAAGTGGGGTTGGAAACGCTTTTTAGGCTCAGTACTGGGCTCAAAACATGCAGCCCCTGATGTCTCTCATGATAGCAGGTGGTTAAGTAGAAATTCGTTGCTCGGCTGACCCAGCAGGAGCAAACGTATGCGAAAAATGTTCTAGAATGAGTTTTTCAGTGAAGAGCAGTCAGGCACATTTTAGCAAGTTTTACTTGTAAGTGGGGATGGAAACGCTTTTCAGGCTCAGTACTGGGCTCAAAACATGCAGCTCTGATGTCTCTCATGATAGCAGGTGGTTAAGTAGAAATTCGCTGCTCGGTTGACCCTGCAGGAGCAAACGTATGCTAAAAATGTTCGTAGAATGAGATTTTCAGTGAAGAGCAGCCAGGCACATTTTAGAAAGTTTTACTTGTAAGTGGGGTTGGAAACGCTTTTCAGGCTCAATACTGGGCTCAAAAGATGCAGCCCTAATGTCTCTCATGATAGCAGGTGGTTAAGTAGAAATTCGCTGCTCGGCTGATCCAGCAGGAGCAAACATATGCGAAAAATTTACGTAGAATGAGATTTTCAGTGAATAGCAGCCAGGCACATTTTAGCAAGTTTTACTTGTAAGTGGGGATGGAAACGCTTTTTAGGCTCAGTACTGGGCTCAAAACATGCAGCCCTGATGTCTCTCATGATAGCAGGTGGTTAAGTAGAAATTCGCTGCTCGGCTGACCCAGCAGGACCAAACGTATGCTAAAAATGTTCGTAGAATGAGATTTTCAGTGAAGAGCAGCCAGGCACATTTTAGCAAGTTTTACTTGTAAGTGGGGGTTGGAAACGCTTTTCAGGCTCAGTACTGGGCTCAAAAGATGCAGCCCTGATGTCTCTCATGATAGCAGGTGGTTAAGTAGAAATTCGCTGCTCGGCTGATCCTGCAGGAGCAAACGTATGCGAAAAATGTTCGTAGAATGAAATTTTCAGTGAAGAGCAGCCAGGCACATTTTAGCAAGTTTTACTTGTAAGTGGGGATGGAAATGCTTTTCAGGCTCAGTACTGGGCTCAAAACATGCAGCCCTGATGTCTCTCATGATAGCAGGTGGTTAAGTAGAAATTCGCTGCTCTGCTGACCCTGCAGGATCAAGCGTATGCTAAAAATGTTCGTAGAATGAGCTTTTCAGTGAAGAGCAGCCAGACACATTTTAGCAAGTTTTACTTGTAAGTGGCTGTGGAAATGCTTTTCAGGCTCAGTACTGGGCCCAAAACATGCAGCCCTGATGTCTCTCATGATAGCAGGTGGTTAAGTAGAAATTCGCTGCTCGGCTGATCCAGCAGGAGCAAACATATGCTAAAAATGTACGTAGAATGAGATTTTCAGGGAAGAGCAGCCAGGCACATTTTTAGCAAGTTTTACTTGTAAGTGGGGTTGGAAACGCTTTTCAGGCTCAATACTGGGCTCAAAAGATGCAGCCCTGATGTCTCTCATGATAGCAGGTGGTTAAGTAGAAATTCGCTGCTCGGCTGATCCAGCAGGAGCAAACATATGCGAAAAATTTACGTAGAATGAGATTTTCAGTGAATAGCAGCCAGGCACATTTTAGCAAGTTTTACTTGTAAGTGGGGTTGGAAACGCTTTTCAGGCTCAGTACTGGGCTCAAAAGATGCAGCCCTGATGTCTCTCATGATAGCAGGTGGTTAAGTAGAAATTTGCTGCTCGGCTGACCCTGCAGGAGCAAACGTATGCGAAAAATGTTCGTAGAATGAAATTTTCAGTGAAGAGCAGCCAGGCACATTTTAGCAAGTTTTACTTGTAAGTGGGGATGGAAATGCTTTTCAGGCTCAGTACTGGGCTCAAAACATGCAGCCCTGATGTCTCTCCTGATAGCAGGTGGTTAAGTAGAAATTCGCTGCTCGGCTGACCCTGCAGGATCAAACGTATGCTAAAAATGTTCGTAGAATGAGCTTTTCAGTGAAGAGCAGCCAGGCACATTTTAGCAAGTTTTACTTGTAAGTGGCTGTGGAAACGCTTTTCAGGCTCAGTACTGGGCCCAAAACATGCAGCCCTGATGTCTCTCATGATAGCAGGTGGTTAAGTAGAAATTCGCTGCTCGGCAGACCCAGCAGGACCAAACGTATGCTAAAAATGTTCGCAGAATGAGATTTTCAGTGAAGAGCAGCCTGGCACATTTTAGCAAGTTTTACTTGTAAGTGGGGTTGGAAATGCTTTTCAGGCTCAATACTGGGCTCAAAAGATGCAGCCCTGATGTCTCTCATGATAGCAGGTGGTTAAGTAGAAATTCGCTGCTTGGCTGACCCTGCAGGAGCAAACGTATGCTAAAAATGTTCGTAGAATGAGATTTTCAGTGAAGAGCAGCCAGGCACATTTTAGCAAGTTTTACTTGTAAGTGGGATTGGAAACGCTTTTCAGGCTCAATACTGGGCTCAAAAGATGCAGCCCTGATGTCTCTCATGATAGCAGGTGGTTAAGTAGAAATTCGCTGCTCGGCTGACCCTGCAGGAGCAAACGTATGCTAAAAATGTTCGTAGAATGAGATTTTCAGTGAAGAGCAGCCAGGCACATTTTAGCAAGTTTTATTTGTAAGTGGGGTTGGAAACGCTTTACAGGCTCAGTACTGGGCTCAAAACATGCAGCCCTGATGTCTCTCATGATAGGAGGTGGTAAAGTAGAAATTCGCTGCTCGGCTGACCCTGCAGGAGCAAACGTATGCTAAAAATGTTCGTAGAATGAGATTTTCAGTGAAGAGCAGCCAGGCACATTTTAGCAAGTTTTACTTGTAAGTGGGGGTTGGAAACACTTTTCAGGCTCAGTACTGGGCTCAAAAGATGCAGCCCTGATGTCTCTCATGATAGCAGGTGGTTAAGTAGAAATTCGCTGCTCGGCTGACCCTGCAGGAGCAAACGTATGCGAAAAATGTTCGTAGAATGAAATTTTCAGTGAAGAGCAGCCAGGCACATTTTAGCAAGTTTTACTTGTAAGTGGGGATGGAAATGCTTTTCAGGCTCAGTACTGGGCTCAAAACATGCAGCCCTGATGTCTCTCATGATAGCAGGTGGTTAAGTAGAAATTCGCTGCTCGGCTGACCCTGCAGGATCAAACGTATGCTAAAAATGTTCGTAGAATGAGCTTTTCAGTGAAGAGCAGCCAGGCACATTTTAGCAAGTTTTACTTGTAAGTGGCTGTGGAAACGCTTTTCAGGCTCAGTACTGGGCCCAAAACATGCAGCCCTGATGTCTCTCATGATAGCAGGTGGTTAAGTAGAAATTCGCTGCTCGGCTGATCCAGCAGGAGCAAACATATGCGAAAAATTTACGTAGAATGAGATTTTCAGTGAATAGCAGCCAGGCACATTTTAGCAAGTTTTACTTGTAAGTGGGGATGGAAACGCTTTTTAGGCTCAGTACTGGGCTCAAAAGATGCTGCCCTGATGTCTCTCCTGATAGCAGGTGGTTAAGTAGAAATTCGCTGCTCGGCTGACCCTGCAGGAGCAAACGTATGCTAAAAATGTTCGTAGAATGAGATTTTCAGTGAAGAGCAGCCGGGCACATTTTAGCAAGTTTTACTTGTAAGTGGGGTTGGAAACGCTTTTCAGGCTCAATACTGGGCTCAAAAGATGCAGCCCTGATGTCTCTCATGATAGCAGGTGGTTAAGTAGAAATTCGCTGCTCGGCAGACCCAGCAGGACCAAACGTATGCTAAAAATGTTCGTAGAATGAGATTTTCAGTGAAGAGCAGCCTGGCACATTTTAGCAAGTTTTACTTGTAAGTGGGGTTGGAAATGCTTTTCAGGCTCAATACTGGGCTCAAAAGATGCAGCCCTGATGTCTCTCATGATAGCAGGTGGTTAAGTAGAAATTCGCTGCTCGGCTGACCCTGCAGGAGCAAACGTATGCTAAAAATGTTCGTAGAATAAGATTTTCAGTGAAGAGCAGCCAGGCACATTTTAGCAAGTTTTACTTGTAAGTGGGGTTGGAAACGCTTTTCAGGCTCAATACTGGGCTCAAAAGATGCAGCCCTGATGTCTCTCATGATAGCAGGTGGTTAAGTAGAAATTCGCTGCTCGGCTGACCCTGCAGGAGCAAACGTATGCTAAAAATGTTCGTAGAATGAGATTTTCAGTGAAGAGCAGCCAGGCACATTTTAGCAAGTTTTACTTGTAAGTGGGGTTGGAAACGCTTTTCAGGCTCAGTACTGGGCTCAAAACATGCAGCCCTGATGTCTCTCATGATAGCAGGTGGTTAAGTAGAAATTCGCTGCTCGGCTGACCCAGCAGGACCAAACGTATGCTAAAAATGTTCGTAGAATGAGATTTTCAGTGAAGAGCAGCCAGGCACATTTTAGCAAGTTTTACTTGTAAGTGGGGGTTGGAAACGCTTTTCAGGCTCAGTACTGGGCTCAAAAGATGCAGCCCTGATGTCTCTCATGATAGCAGGTGGTTAAGTAGAAATTCGCTGCTCGGCTGACCCTGCAGGAGCAAACGTATGCGAAAAATGTTCGTAGAATGAAATTTTCAGTGAAGAGCAGCCAGGCACATTTTAGCAAGTTTTACTTGTAAGTGGGGATGGAAATGCTTTTCAGGCTCAGTACTGGGCTCAAAACATGCAGCCCTGATGTCTCTCATGATAGCAGGTGGTTAAGTAGAAATTCGCTGCTCGGCTGACCCTGCAGGATCAAACGTATGCTAAAATGTTCGTAGAATGAGCTTTTCAGTGAAGAGCAGCCAGACACATTTTAGCATGTTTTACTTGTAAGTGGCTGTGGAAACGCTTTTCAGGCTCAGTACTGGGCCCAAAACATGCAGCCCTGATGTCTCTCATGATAGCAGGTGGTTAAGTAGAAATTCGCTGCTCTGCTGATCCAGCAGGAGCAAACATATGCTAAAAATGTACGTAGAATGAGATTTTCAGGGAAGAGCAGCCAGGCACATTTTTAGCAAGTTTTACTTGTAAGTGGGGTTGGAAACGCTTTTCAGGCTCAATACTGGGCTCAAAAGATGCAGCCCTGATGTCTCTCATGATTAGCAGGTGGTAAGTAGAAATTCGCTGCTCGGCTGATCCAGCAGGAGCAAACATAAGCGAAAAATGTATGTAGAATGAACTTTTTAGTGATGAGCAGCCAGGCACATTTTAGCAAGTTTTACTTGTAAGTGGCTGTGGAAACGCTTTTCAGGCTCAGTACTGGGCTCAAAACATGCAGCCCTGATGTCTCTCATGATAGCAGGTGGTTAAGTAGAAATTCGCTGCTCGGCTGACCCTGCAGGAGCAAACGTATGCTAAAAATGTTCGTAGAATGAGATTTTCAGTGAAGAGCAGCCAGGCACATTTTAGCAAGTTTTACTTGTAAGTGGGGTTGGAAACGCTTTTCAGGCTCAATACTGGGCTCAAAAGATGCAGCCCTGATGTCTCTCATGATAGCAGGTGGTTAAGTAGAAATTTGCTGCTCGGCTGACCAGGCAGGAACAAATGTATGCCAAAAATGTACGTAGAATGAGATTTTCAGTGAATAGCAGCCAGGCACATATTAGCAAGTTTTACTTGTAAGTGGGGATGGAAACACTTTTCAGGCTCAATACTGGGCTCAAAAGATGCAGCCCTGATGTCTCTCATGATAGCAGGTGGTTAAGTAGAAATTCGCTGCTCGGCTGACCCTGCAGGAGCAAACGTATGCTAAAAATGTTCGTAGAATGAGATTTTCAGTGAAGAGCAGCCAGGCACATTTTAGCAAGTTTTACTTGTAAGTGGGGTTGGAAACGCTTTTCAGGCTCAATACTGGGCTCAAAAGATGCAGCCCTGATGTCTCTCATGATAGCAGGTGGTTAAGTAGAAATTCGCTGCTCGGCTGACCCTGCAGGAGCAAACGTATGCTAAATATGTTCGTAGAATGAGATTTTCAGTGAAGAGCAGCCAGGCACATTTTAGCAAGTTTTACTTGTACGTGGAGTTGGAAACGCTTTTCAGGCTCAGTACTGGGCTCAAAACATGCAGCCCTGATGTCTCTCATGATAGCAGGTGGTTAAGTAGAAATTCGCTGCTCTGCTGATCCAGCAGGAGCAAACATATGCTAAAAATGTACGTAGAATGAGATTTTCAGGGAAGAGCAGCCAGGCACATTTTTAGCAAGTTTTACTTGTAAGTGGGGTTGGAAACGCTTTTCAGGCTCAATACTGGGCTCAAAAGATGCAGCCCTGATGTCTCTCATGATTAGCAGGTGGTAAGTAGAAATTCGCTGCTCGGCTGATCCAGCAGGAGCAAACATAAGCGAAAAATGTATGTAGAATGAACTTTTTAGTGAAGAGCAGCCAGGCACATTTTAGCAAGTTTTACTTGTAAGTGGCTGTGGAAACGCTTTTCAGGCTCAGTACTGGGCTCAAAACATGCAGCCCTGATGTCTCTCATGATAGCAGGTGGTTAAGTAGAAATTCGCTGCTCGGCTGACCCTGCAGGAGCAAACGTATGCTAAAAATGTTCGTAGAATGAGATTTTCAGTGAAGAGCAGCCAGGCACATTTTAGCAAGTTTTACTTGTAAGTGGGGTTGGAAACGCTTTTCAGGCTCAATACTGGGCTCAAAAGATGCAGCCCTGATGTCTCTCATGATAGCAGGTGGTTAAGTAGAAATTTGCTGCTCGGCTGACCAGGCAGGAACAAATGTATGCCAAAAATGTACGTAGAATGAGATTTTCAGTGAATAGCAGCCAGGCACATATTAGCAAGTTTTACTTGTAAGTGGGGATGGAAACACTTTTCAGGCTCAATACTGGGCTCAAAAGATGCAGCCCTGATGTCTCTCATGATAGCAGGTGGTTAAGTAGAAATTCGCTGCTCGGCTGACCCTGCAGGAGCAAACGTATGCTAAAAATGTTCGTAGAATGAGATTTTCAGTGAAGAGCAGCCAGGCACATTTTAGCAAGTTTTACTTGTAAGTGGGGTTGGAAACGCTTTTCAGGCTCAATACTGGGCTCAAAAGATGCAGCCCTGATGTCTCTCATGATAGCAGGTGGTTAAGTAGAAATTCGCTGCTCGGCTGACCCTGCAGGAGCAAACGTATGCTAAATATGTTCGTAGAATGAGATTTTCAGTGAAGAGCAGCCAGGCACATTTTAGCAAGTTTTACTTGTACGTGGAGTTGGAAACGCTTTTCAGGCTCAGTACTGGGCTCAAAACATGCAGCCCTGTTGTCTCTCATGATAGCAGGTGGTTAAGTAGAAATTCGCTGCTCGGCTGACCCAGCAGGACCAAACGTATGCTAAAAATGTTCGTAGAATGAGATTTTCAGTGAAGAGCAGCCAGGCACATTTTAGCAAGTTTTATTTGTAAGTGGGGTTGGAAACGCTTTTCAGGCTCAGTACTGGGCTCAAAACATGCAGCCCTGATGTCTCTCATGATAGGAGGTGGTAAAGTAGAAATTCGCTGCTCGGCTGACCCTGCAGGAGCAAACGTATGCTAAAAATTTTCGTAGAATGAGATTTTTCAGTGAAGAGCAGCCAGGCACATTTTAGCAAGTTTTACTTGTAAGTGGGGTTGGAAACGCTTTTCAGGCTCAATACTGGGCTCAAAAGATGCAGCCCTGATGTCTCTCATGATAGCAGGTGGTTAAGTAGAAATTCGCTGCTCGGCTGATCCAGCAGGAGCAAACATATGCGAAAAATTTACGTAGAATGAGATTTTCAGTGAATAGCAGCCAGGCACATTTTAGCAAGTTTTACTTGTAAGTGGGCATGGAAACGCTTTTCAGGCTCAATACTGGGCTCAAAAGATGCAGCCCTGATGTCTCTCATGATAGCAGGTGGTTAAGTAGAAATTCGCTGCTCGGCTGATCCAGCAGGAGCAAACATATGCGAAAAATGTACGTAGAATGAGATTTTCAGTGAATAGCAGCCAGGCACATTTTAGCAAGTTTTACTTGTAAGTGGGGATGGAAACGCTTTTCAGGCTCAGTACTGGGCTCAAAAGATGCAGCCCTGATGTCTCTCATGATTAGCAGGTGGTTAAGTAGAAATTCACTGCTCGGCTGACCCTGCAGGAGCAAACGTATGCTAAAAATGTTCGTAGAATGAGATTTTCAGTGAAGAGCAGCCAGGCACTTTTTAGCAAGTTTTATTTGTAAGTGGGGTTGGAAACGCTTTTCAGGCTCAGTACTGGGCTCAAAACATGCAGCCCTGATGTCTCTCATGATAGGAGGTGGTAAAGTAGAAATTCGCTGCTCGGCTGACCCTGCAGGAGCAAACGTATGCTAAAAATGTTCGTAGAATGAGATTTTCAGTGAAGAGCAGCCAGGCACATTTTAGCAAGTTTTACTTGTAAGTGGGGGTTGGAAACACTTTTCAGGCTCAGTACTGGGCTCAAAAGATGCAGCCCTGATGTCTCTCATGACAGCAGGTGGTTAAGTAGAAATTCGCTGCTCGGCTGACCCTGCAGGAGCAAACGTATGCGAAAAATGTTCGTAGAATGAAATTTTCAGTTAAGAGCAGCCAGGCACATTTTAGCAAGTTTTACTTGTAAGTGGGGATGGAAATGCTTTTCAGGCTCAGTACTGGGCTCAAAACATGCAGCCCTGATGTCTCTCATGATAGCAGGCGGTTAAGTAGAAATTCGCTGCTCGGCTGACCCTGCAGGATCAAACGTATGCTAAAAATGTTCGTAGAATGAGCTTTTCAGTGAAGAGCAGCCAGGCACATTTTAGCAAGTTTTACTTGTAAGTGGCTGTGGAAACGCTTTTCAGGCTCAGTACTGGGCCCTAAACATGCAGCCCTGATGTCTCTCATGATAGCAGGTGGTTAAGTAGAAATTCGCTGCTCGGCTGATCCAGCAGGAGCAAACATATGCGAAAAATTTACGTAGAATGAGATTTTCAGTGAATAGCAGCCAGGCACATTTTAGCAAGTTTTACTTGTAAGTGGGGATGGAAACGCTTTTTAGGCTCAGTACTGGGCTCAAAAGATGCTGCCCTGATGTCTCTCCTGATAGCAGGTGGTTAAGTAGAAATTCGCTGCTCGGCTGACCCTGCAGGAGCAAACGTATGCTAAAAATGTTCGTAGAATGAGATTTTCAGTGAAGAGCAGCCGGGCACATTTTAGCAAGTTTTACTTGTAAGTGGGGTTGGAAACGCTTTTCAGGCTCAATACTGGGCTCAAAAGATGCAGCCCTGATGTCTCTCATGATAGCAGGTGGTTAAGTAGAAATTCGCTGCTCGGCAGACCCAGCAGGACCAAACGTATGCTAAAAATGTTCGTAGAATGAGATTTTCAGTGAAGAGCAGCCTGGCACATTTTAGCAAGTTTTACTTGTAAGTGGGGTTGGAAATGCTTTTCAGGCTCAATACTGGGCTCAAAAGATGCAGCCCTGATGTCTCTCATGATAGCAGGTGGTTAAGTAGAAATTCGCTGCTCGGCTGACCCTGCAGGAGCAAACGTATGCTAAAAATGTTCGTAGAATAAGATTTTCAGTGAAGAGCAGCCAGGCACATTTTAGCAAGTTTTACTTGTAAGTGGGGTTGGAAACGCTTTTCAGGCTCAATACTGGGCTCAAAAGATGCAGCCCTGATGTCTCTCATGATAGCAGGTGGCTAAGTAGAAATTCGCTGCTCGGCTGACCCTGCAGGAGCAAACGTATGCTAAAAATGTTCGTAGAATGAGATTTTCAGTGAAGAGCAGCCAGGCACATTTTTAGCAAGTTTTACTTGTAAGTGGGGTTGGAAACGCTTTTCAGGCTCAGTACTGGGCTCAAAACATGCAGCCCTGATGTCTCTCATGATAGCAGGTGGTTAAGTAGAAATTCGCTGCTCGGCTGACCCAGCAGGACCAAACGTATGCTAAAAATGTTCGTAGAATGAGATTTTCAGTGAAGAGCAGCCAGGCACATTTTAGCAAGTTTTACTTGTAAGTGGGGGTTGGAAACGCTTTTCAGGCTCAGTACTGGGCTCAAAAGATGCAGCCCTGATGTCTCTCATGATAGCAGGTGGTTAAGTAGAAATTCGCTGCTCGGCTGACCCTGCAGGAGCAAACGTATGCGAAAAATGTTCGTAGAATGAAATTTTCAGTGAAGAGCAGCCAGGCACATTTTAGCAAGTTTTACTTGTAAGTGGGGATGGAAATGCTTTTCAGGCTCAGTACTGGGCTCAAAACATGCAGCCCTGATGTCTCTCATGACAGCAGGTGGTTAAGTAGAAATTCGCTGCTCTGCTGACCCTGCAGGATCAAGCGTATGCTAAAAATGTTCGTAGAATGAGCTTTTCAGTGAAGAGCAGCCAGACACATTTTAGCAAGTTTTACTTGTAAGTGGCTGTGGAAATGCTTTTCAGGCTCAGTACTGGGCCCAAAACATGCAGCCCTGATGTCTCTCATGATAGCAGGTGGTTAAGTAGAAATTCGCTGCTCGGCTGATCCAGCAGGAGCAAACATATGCTAAAAATGTACGTAGAATGAGATTTTCAGGGAAGAGCAGCCAGGCACATTTTTAGCAAGTTTTACTTGTAAGTGGGGTTGGAAACGCTTTTCAGGCTCAATACTGGGCTCAAAAGATGCAGCCCTGATGTCTCTCATGATAGCAGGTGGTTAAGTAGAAATTCGCTGCTCGGCTGATCCAGCAGGAGCAAACATATGCGAAAAATTTACGTAGAATGAGATTTTCAGTGAATAGCAGCCAGGCACATTTTAGCAAGTTTTACTTGTAAGTGGGGTTGGAAACGCTTTTCAGGCTCAGTACTGGGCTCAAAAGATGCAGCCCTGATGTCTCTCATGATAGCAGGTGGTTAAGTAGAAATTTGCTGCTCGGCTGACCCTGCAGGAGCAAACGTATGCGAAAAATGTTCGTAGAATGAAATTTTCAGTGAAGAGCAGCCAGGCACATTTTAGCAAGTTTTACTTGTAAGTGGGGATGGAAATGCTTTTCAGGCTCAGTACTGGGCTCAAAACATGCAGCCCTGATGTCTCTCCTGATAGCAGGTGGTTAAGTAGAAATTCGCTGCTCGGCTGACCCTGCAGGATCAAACGTATGCTAAAAATGTTCGTCGAATGAGCTTTTCAGTGAAGAGCAGCCAGGCACATTTTAGCAAGTTTTACTTGTAAGTGGCTGTGGAAACGCTTTTCAGGCTCAGTACTGGGCCCAAAACATGCAGCCCTGATGTCTCTCATGATAGCAGGTGGTTAAGTAGAAATTCGCTGCTCGGCAGACCCAGCAGGACCAAACGTATGCTAAAAATGTTCGTAGAATGAGATTTTCAGTGAAGAGCAGCCTGGCACATTTTAGCAAGTTTTACTTGTAAGTGGGGTTGGAAATGCTTTTCAGGCTCAATACTGGGCTCAAAAGATGCAGCCCTGATGTCTCTCATGATAGCAGGTGGTTAAGTAGAAATTCGCTGCTTGGCTGACCCTGCAGGAGCAAACGTATGCTAAAAATGTTCGTAGAATGAGATTTTCAGTGAAGAGCAGCCAGGCACATTTTAGCAAGTTTTACTTGTAAGTGGGGTTGGAAACGCTTTTCAGGCTCAATACTGGGCTCAAAAGATGCAGCCCTGATGTCTCTCATGATAGCAGGTGGTTAAGTAGAAATTCGCTGCTTGGCTGACCCTGCAGGAGCAAACGTATGCTAAAAATGTTCGTAGAATGAGATTTTCAGTGAAGAGCAGCCAGGCACATTTTAGCAAGTTTTACTTGTAAGTGGGATTGGAAACGCTTTTCAGGCTCAATACTGGGCTCAAAAGATGCAGCCCTGATGTCTCTCATGATAGCAGGTGGTTAAGTAGAAATTCGCTGCTCGGCTGACCCTGCAGGAGCAAACGTATGCTAAAAATGTTCGTAGAATGAGATTTTCAGTGAAGAGCAGCCAGGCACATTTTAGCAAGTTTTATTTGTAAGTGGGGTTGGAAACGCTTTACAGGCTCAGTACTGGGCTCAAAACATGCAGCCCTGATGTCTCTCATGATAGGAGGTGGTAAAGTAGAAATTCGCTGCTCGGCTGACCCTGCAGGAGCAAACGTATGCTAAAAATGTTCGTAGAATGAGATTTTCAGTGAAGAGCAGCCAGGCACATTTTAGCAAGTTTTACTTGTAAGTGGGGGTTGGAAACACTTTTCAGGCTCAGTACTGGGCTCAAAAGATGCAGCCCTGATGTCTCTCATGATAGCAGGTGGTTAAGTAGAAATTCGCTGCTCGGCTGACCCTGCAGGAGCAAACGTATGCGAAAAATGTTCGTAGAATGAAATTTTCAGTGAAGAGCAGCCAGGCACATTTTAGCAAGTTTTACTTGTAAGTGGGGATGGAAATGCTTTTCAGGCTCAGTACTGGGCTCAAAACATGCAGCCCTGATGTCTCTCATGATAGCAGGTGGTTAAGTAGAAATTCGCTGCTCGGCTGACCCTGCAGGATCAAACGTATGCTAAAAATGTTCGTAGAATGAGCTTTTCAGTGAAGAGCAGCCAGGCACATTTTAGCAAGTTTTACTTGTAAGTGGCTGTGGAAACGCTTTTCAGGCTCAGTACTGGGCCCAAAACATGCAGCCCTGATGTCTCTCATGATAGCAGGTGGTTAAGTAGAAATTCGCTGCTCGGCTGATCCAGCAGGAGCAAACATATGCGAAAAATTTACGTAGAATGAGATTTTCAGTGAATAGCAGCCAGGCACATTTTAGCAAGTTTTACTTGTAAGTGGGGATGGAAACGCTTTTTAGGCTCAGTACTGGGCTCAAAAGATGCTGCCCTGATGTCTCTCCTGATAGCAGGTGGTTAAGTAGAAATTCGCTGCTCGGCTGACCCTGCAGGAGCAAACGTATGCTAAAAATGTTCGTAGAATGAGATTTTCAGTGAAGAGCAGCCGGGCACATTTTAGCAAGTTTTACTTGTAAGTGGGGTTGGAAACGCTTTTCAGGCTCAATACTGGGCTCAAAAGATGCAGCCCTGATGTCTCTCATGATAGCAGGTGGTTAAGTAGAAATTCGCTGCTCGGCAGACCCAGCAGGACCAAACGTATGCTAAAAATGTTCGTAGAATGAGATTTTCAGTGAAGAGCAGCCTGGCACATTTTAGCAAGTTTTACTTGTAAGTGGGGTTGGAAATGCTTTTCAGGCTCAATACTGGGCTCAAAAGATGCAGCCCTGATGTCTCTCATGATAGCAGGTGGTTAAGTAGAAATTCGCTGCTCGGCTGACCCTGCAGGAGCAAACGTATGCTAAAAATGTTCGTAGAATAAGATTTTCAGTGAAGAGCAGCCAGGCACATTTTAGCAAGTTTTACTTGTAAGTGGGGTTGGAAACGCTTTTCAGGCTCAATACTGGGCTCAAAAGATGCAGCCCTGATGTCTCTCATGATAGCAGGTGGTTAAGTAGAAATTCGCTGCTCGGCTGACCCTGCAGGAGCAAACGTATGCTAAAAATGTTCGTAGAATGAGATTTTCAGTGAAGAGCAGCCAGGCACATTTTAGCAAGTTTTACTTGTAAGTGGGGTTGGAAACGCTTTTCAGGCTCAGTACTGGGCTCAAAACATGCAGCCCTGATGTCTCTCATGATAGCAGGTGGTTAAGTAGAAATTCGCTGCTCGGCTGACCCAGCAGGACCAAACGTATGCTAAAAATGTTCGTAGAATGAGATTTTCAGTGAAGAGCAGCCAGGCACATTTTAGCAAGTTTTACTTGTAAGTGGGGGTTGGAAACGCTTTTCAGGCTCAGTACTGGGCTCAAAAGATGCAGCCCTGATGTCTCTCATGATAGCAGGTGGTTAAGTAGAAATTCGCTGCTCGGCTGACCCTGCAGGAGCAAACGTATGCGAAAAATGTTCGTAGAATGAAATTTTCAGTGAAGAGCAGCCAGGCACATTTTAGCAAGTTTTACTTGTAAGTGGGGATGGAAATGCTTTTCAGGCTCAGTACTGGGCTCAAAACATGCAGCCCTGATGTCTCTCATGATAGCAGGTGGTTAAGTAGAAATTCGCTGCTCGGCTGACCCTGCAGGATCAAACGTATGCTAAAATGTTCGTAGAATGAGCTTTTCAGTGAAGAGCAGCCAGACACATTTTAGCATGTTTTACTTGTAAGTGGCTGTGGAAACGCTTTTCAGGCTCAGTACTGGGCCCAAAACATGCAGCCCTGATGTCTCTCATGATAGCAGGTGGTTAAGTAGAAATTCGCTGCTCTGCTGATCCAGCAGGAGCAAACATATGCTAAAAATGTACGTAGAATGAGATTTTCAGGGAAGAGCAGCCAGGCACATTTTTAGCAAGTTTTACTTGTAAGTGGGGTTGGAAACGCTTTTCAGGCTCAATACTGGGCTCAAAAGATGCAGCCCTGATGTCTCTCATGATTAGCAGGTGGTAAGTAGAAATTCGCTGCTCGGCTGATCCAGCAGGAGCAAACATAAGCGAAAAATGTATGTAGAATGAACTTTTTAGTGATGAGCAGCCAGGCACATTTTAGCAAGTTTTACTTGTAAGTGGCTGTGGAAACGCTTTTCAGGCTCAGTACTGGGCTCAAAACATGCAGCCCTGATGTCTCTCATGATAGCAGGTGGTTAAGTAGAAATTCGCTGCTCGGCTGACCCTGCAGGAGCAAACGTATGCTAAAAATGTTCGTAGAATGAGATTTTCAGTGAAGAGCAGCCAGGCACATTTTAGCAAGTTTTACTTGTAAGTGGGGTTGGAAACGCTTTTCAGGCTCAATACTGGGCTCAAAAGATGCAGCCCTGATGTCTCTCATGATAGCAGGTGGTTAAGTAGAAATTTGCTGCTCGGCTGACCAGGCAGGAACAAATGTATGCCAAAAATGTACGTAGAATGAGATTTTCAGTGAATAGCAGCCAGGCACATATTAGCAAGTTTTACTTGTAAGTGGGGATGGAAACACTTTTCAGGCTCAATACTGGGCTCAAAAGATGCAGCCCTGATGTCTCTCATGATAGCAGGTGGTTAAGTAGAAATTCGCTGCTCGGCTGACCCTGCAGGAGCAAACGTATGCTAAAAATGTTCGTAGAATGAGATTTTCAGTGAAGAGCAGCCAGGCACATTTTAGCAAGTTTTACTTGTAAGTGGGGTTGGAAACGCTTTTCAGGCTCAATACTGGGCTCAAAAGATGCAGCCCTGATGTCTCTCATGATAGCAGGTGGTTAAGTAGAAATTCGCTGCTCGGCTGACCCTGCAGGAGCAAACGTATGCTAAATATGTTCGTAGAATGAGATTTTCAGTGAAGAGCAGCCAGGCACATTTTAGCAAGTTTTACTTGTACGTGGAGTTGGAAACGCTTTTCAGGCTCAGTACTGGGCTCAAAACATGCAGCCCTGATGTCTCTCATGATAGCAGGTGGTTAAGTAGAAATTCGCTGCTCTGCTGATCCAGCAGGAGCAAACATATGCTAAAAATGTACGTAGAATGAGATTTTCAGGGAAGAGCAGCCAGGCACATTTTTAGCAAGTTTTACTTGTAAGTGGGGTTGGAAACGCTTTTCAGGCTCAATACTGGGCTCAAAAGATGCAGCCCTGATGTCTCTCATGATTAGCAGGTGGTAAGTAGAAATTCGCTGCTCGGCTGATCCAGCAGGAGCAAACATAAGCGAAAAATGTATGTAGAATGAACTTTTTAGTGAAGAGCAGCCAGGCACATTTTAGCAAGTTTTACTTGTAAGTGGCTGTGGAAACGCTTTTCAGGCTCAGTACTGGGCTCAAAACATGCAGCCCTGATGTCTCTCATGATAGCAGGTGGTTAAGTAGAAATTCGCTGCTCGGCTGACCCTGCAGGAGCAAACGTATGCTAAAAATGTTCGTAGAATGAGATTTTCAGTGAAGAGCAGCCAGGCACATTTTAGCAAGTTTTACTTGTAAGTGGGGTTGGAAACGCTTTTCAGGCTCAATACTGGGCTCAAAAGATGCAGCCCTGATGTCTCTCATGATAGCAGGTGGTTAAGTAGAAATTTGCTGCTCGGCTGACCAGGCAGGAACAAATGTATGCCAAAAATGTACGTAGAATGAGATTTTCAGTGAATAGCAGCCAGGCACATATTAGCAAGTTTTACTTGTAAGTGGGGATGGAAACACTTTTCAGGCTCAATACTGGGCTCAAAAGATGCAGCCCTGATGTCTCTCATGATAGCAGGTGGTTAAGTAGAAATTCGCTGCTCGGCTGACCCTGCAGGAGCAAACGTATGCTAAAAATGTTCGTAGAATGAGATTTTCAGTGAAGAGCAGCCAGGCACATTTTAGCAAGTTTTACTTGTAAGTGGGGTTGGAAACGCTTTTCAGGCTCAATACTGGGCTCAAAAGATGCAGCCCTGATGTCTCTCATGATAGCAGGTGGTTAAGTAGAAATTCGCTGCTCGGCTGACCCTGCAGGAGCAAACGTATGCTAAATATGTTCGTAGAATGAGATTTTCAGTGAAGAGCAGCCAGGCACATTTTAGCAAGTTTTACTTGTACGTGGAGTTGGAAACGCTTTTCAGGCTCAGTACTGGGCTCAAAACATGCAGCCCTGTTGTCTCTCATGATAGCAGGTGGTTAAGTAGAAATTCGCTGCTCGGCTGACCCAGCAGGACCAAACGTATGCTAAAAATGTTCGTAGAATGAGATTTTCAGTGAAGAGCAGCCAGGCACATTTTAGCAAGTTTTATTTGTAAGTGGGGTTGGAAACGCTTTTCAGGCTCAGTACTGGGCTCAAAACATGCAGCCCTGATGTCTCTCATGATAGGAGGTGGTAAAGTAGAAATTCGCTGCTCGGCTGACCCTGCAGGAGCAAACGTATGCTAAAAATTTTCGTAGAATGAGATTTTTCAGTGAAGAGCAGCCAGGCACATTTTAGCAAGTTTTACTTGTAAGTGGGGTTGGAAACGCTTTTCAGGCTCAATACTGGGCTCAAAAGATGCAGCCCTGATGTCTCTCATGATAGCAGGTGGTTAAGTAGAAATTCGCTGCTCGGCTGATCCAGCAGGAGCAAACATATGCGAAAAATTTACGTAGAATGAGATTTTCAGTGAATAGCAGCCAGGCACATTTTAGCAAGTTTTACTTGTAAGTGGGCATGGAAACGCTTTTCAGGCTCAATACTGGGCTCAAAAGATGCAGCCCTGATGTCTCTCATGATAGCAGGTGGTTAAGTAGAAATTCGCTGCTCGGCTGATCCAGCAGGAGCAAACATATGCGAAAAATGTACGTAGAATGAGATTTTCAGTGAATAGCAGCCAGGCACATTTTAGCAAGTTTTACTTGTAAGTGGGGATGGAAACGCTTTTCAGGCTCAGTACTGGGCTCAAAAGATGCAGCCCTGATGTCTCTCATGATTAGCAGGTGGTTAAGTAGAAATTCACTGCTCGGCTGACCCTGCAGGAGCAAACGTATGCTAAAAATGTTCGTAGAATGAGATTTTCAGTGAAGAGCAGCCAGGCACTTTTTAGCAAGTTTTATTTGTAAGTGGGGTTGGAAACGCTTTTCAGGCTCAGTACTGGGCTCAAAACATGCAGCCCTGATGTCTCTCATGATAGGAGGTGGTAAAGTAGAAATTCGCTGCTCGGCTGACCCTGCAGGAGCAAACGTATGCTAAAAATGTTCGTAGAATGAGATTTTCAGTGAAGAGCAGCCAGGCACATTTTAGCAAGTTTTACTTGTAAGTGGGGGTTGGAAACACTTTTCAGGCTCAGTACTGGGCTCAAAAGATGCAGCCCTGATGTCTCTCATGACAGCAGGTGGTTAAGTAGAAATTCGCTGCTCGGCTGACCCTGCAGGAGCAAACGTATGCGAAAAATGTTCGTAGAATGAAATTTTCAGTTAAGAGCAGCCAGGCACATTTTAGCAAGTTTTACTTGTAAGTGGGGATGGAAATGCTTTTCAGGCTCAGTACTGGGCTCAAAACATGCAGCCCTGATGTCTCTCATGATAGCAGGCGGTTAAGTAGAAATTCGCTGCTCGGCTGACCCTGCAGGATCAAACGTATGCTAAAAATGTTCGTAGAATGAGCTTTTCAGTGAAGAGCAGCCAGGCACATTTTAGCAAGTTTTACTTGTAAGTGGCTGTGGAAACGCTTTTCAGGCTCAGTACTGGGCCCTAAACATGCAGCCCTGATGTCTCTCATGATAGCAGGTGGTTAAGTAGAAATTCGCTGCTCGGCTGATCCAGCAGGAGCAAACATATGCGAAAAATTTACGTAGAATGAGATTTTCAGTGAATAGCAGCCAGGCACATTTTAGCAAGTTTTACTTGTAAGTGGGGATGGAAACGCTTTTTAGGCTCAGTACTGGGCTCAAAAGATGCTGCCCTGATGTCTCTCCTGATAGCAGGTGGTTAAGTAGAAATTCGCTGCTCGGCTGACCCTGCAGGAGCAAACGTATGCTAAAAATGTTCGTAGAATGAGATTTTCAGTGAAGAGCAGCCGGGCACATTTTAGCAAGTTTTACTTGTAAGTGGGGTTGGAAACGCTTTTCAGGCTCAATACTGGGCTCAAAAGATGCAGCCCTGATGTCTCTCATGATAGCAGGTGGTTAAGTAGAAATTCGCTGCTCGGCAGACCCAGCAGGACCAAACGTATGCTAAAAATGTTCGTAGAATGAGATTTTCAGTGAAGAGCAGCCTGGCACATTTTAGCAAGTTTTACTTGTAAGTGGGGTTGGAAATGCTTTTCAGGCTCAATACTGGGCTCAAAAGATGCAGCCCTGATGTCTCTCATGATAGCAGGTGGTTAAGTAGAAATTCGCTGCTCGGCTGACCCTGCAGGAGCAAACGTATGCTAAAAATGTTCGTAGAATAAGATTTTCAGTGAAGAGCAGCCAGGCACATTTTAGCAAGTTTTACTTGTAAGTGGGGTTGGAAACGCTTTTCAGGCTCAATACTGGGCTCAAAAGATGCAGCCCTGATGTCTCTCATGATAGCAGGTGGCTAAGTAGAAATTCGCTGCTCGGCTGACCCTGCAGGAGCAAACGTATGCTAAAAATGTTCGTAGAATGAGATTTTCAGTGAAGAGCAGCCAGGCACATTTTTAGCAAGTTTTACTTGTAAGTGGGGTTGGAAACGCTTTTCAGGCTCAGTACTGGGCTCAAAACATGCAGCCCTGATGTCTCTCATGATAGCAGGTGGTTAAGTAGAAATTCGCTGCTCGGCTGACCCAGCAGGACCAAACGTATGCTAAAAATGTTCGTAGAATGAGATTTTCAGTGAAGAGCAGCCAGGCACATTTTAGCAAGTTTTACTTGTAAGTGGGGGTTGGAAACGCTTTTCAGGCTCAGTACTGGGCTCAAAAGATGCAGCCCTGATGTCTCTCATGATAGCAGGTGGTTAAGTAGAAATTCGCTGCTCGGCTGACCCTGCAGGAGCAAACGTATGCGAAAAATGTTCGTAGAATGAAATTTTCAGTGAAGAGCAGCCAGGCACATTTTAGCAAGTTTTACTTGTAAGTGGGGATGGAAATGCTTTTCAGGCTCAGTACTGGGCTCAAAACATGCAGCCCTGATGTCTCTCATGACAGCAGGTGGTTAAGTAGAAATTCGCTGCTCTGCTGACCCTGCAGGATCAAGCGTATGCTAAAAATGTTCGTAGAATGAGCTTTTCAGTGAAGAGCAGCCAGACACATTTTAGCAAGTTTTACTTGTAAGTGGCTGTGGAAATGCTTTTCAGGCTCAGTACTGGGCCCAAAACATGCAGCCCTGATGTCTCTCATGATAGCAGGTGGTTAAGTAGAAATTCGCTGCTCGGCTGATCCAGCAGGAGCAAACATATGCTAAAAATGTACGTAGAATGAGATTTTCAGGGAAGAGCAGCCAGGCACATTTTTAGCAAGTTTTACTTGTAAGTGGGGTTGGAAACGCTTTTCAGGCTCAATACTGGGCTCAAAAGATGCAGCCCTGATGTCTCTCATGATAGCAGGTGGTTAAGTAGAAATTCGCTGCTCGGCTGATCCAGCAGGAGCAAACATATGCGAAAAATTTACGTAGAATGAGATTTTCAGTGAATAGCAGCCAGGCACATTTTAGCAAGTTTTACTTGTAAGTGGGGTTGGAAACGCTTTTCAGGCTCAGTACTGGGCTCAAAAGATGCAGCCCTGATGTCTCTCATGATAGCAGGTGGTTAAGTAGAAATTTGCTGCTCGGCTGACCCTGCAGGAGCAAACGTATGCGAAAAATGTTCGTAGAATGAAATTTTCAGTGAAGAGCAGCCAGGCACATTTTAGCAAGTTTTACTTGTAAGTGGGGATGGAAATGCTTTTCAGGCTCAGTACTGGGCTCAAAACATGCAGCCCTGATGTCTCTCCTGATAGCAGGTGGTTAAGTAGAAATTCGCTGCTCGGCTGACCCTGCAGGATCAAACGTATGCTAAAAATGTTCGTCGAATGAGCTTTTCAGTGAAGAGCAGCCAGGCACATTTTAGCAAGTTTTACTTGTAAGTGGCTGTGGAAACGCTTTTCAGGCTCAGTACTGGGCCCAAAACATGCAGCCCTGATGTCTCTCATGATAGCAGGTGGTTAAGTAGAAATTCGCTGCTCGGCAGACCCAGCAGGACCAAACGTATGCTAAAAATGTTCGTAGAATGAGATTTTCAGTGAAGAGCAGCCTGGCACATTTTAGCAAGTTTTACTTGTAAGTGGGGTTGGAAATGCTTTTCAGGCTCAATACTGGGCTCAAAAGATGCAGCCCTGATGTCTCTCATGATAGCAGGTGGTTAAGTAGAAATTCGCTGCTTGGCTGACCCTGCAGGAGCAAACGTATGCTAAAAATGTTCGTAGAATGAGATTTTCAGTGAAGAGCAGCCAGGCACATTTTAGCAAGTTTTACTTGTAAGTGGGGTTGGAAACGCTTTTCAGGCTCAATACTGGGCTCAAAAGATGCAGCCCTGATGTCTCTCATGATAGCAGGTGGTTAAGTAGAAATTCGCTGCTCGGCTGACCCTGCAGGAGCAAACGTATGCTAAAAATGTTCGTAGAATGAGATTTTCAGTGAAGAGCAGCCAGGCACATTTTAGCAAGTTTTATTTGTAAGTGGGGTTGGAAACGCTTTTCAGGCTCAGTACTGGGCTCAAAACATGCAGCCCTGATGTCTCTCATGATAGGAGGTGGTAAAGTAGAAATTCGCTGCTCGGCTGACCCTGCAGGATCAAACGTATGCTAAAAATGTTCGTAGAATGAGCTTTTCAGTGAAGAGCAGCCAGGCACATTTTAGCAAGTTTTACTTGTAAGTGGCTGTGGAAATGCTTTTCAGGCTCAGTACTGGGCCCAAAACATGCAGCCCTGATGTCTCTCATGATAGCAGGTGGTTAAGTAGAAATTCACTGCTCGGCTGACCCTGCAGGATCAAACGTATGCTAAAAATGTTCGTAGAATGAGCTTTTCAGTGAAGAGCAGCCAGGCACATTTTAGCAAGTTTTACTTGTAAGTGGCTGTGGAAATGCTTTTCAGGCTCAATACTGGGCTCAAAAGATGCAGCCCTGATGTCTCTCATGATAGCAGGTGGTTAAGTAGAAATTCGCTGCTCGGCTGACCCTGCAGGAGCAAACGTATGCTAAAAATGTTCGTAGAATGAGATTTTCAGTGAAGGGCAGCCAGGCACATTTTAGCAAGTTTTACTTGTAAGTGGGGTTGGAAACGCTTTTCAGGCTCAATACTGGGCTCAAAAGATGCAGCCCTGATGTCTCTCATGATAGCAGGTGGTTAAGTAGAAATTCGCTGCTCGGCTGACCCTGCAGGAGCAAACGTATGCTAAAAATGTTCGTAGAATGAGATTTTCAGTGAAGAGCAGCCAGGCACTTTTTAGCAAGTTTTATTTGTAAGTGGGGTTGGAAACGCTTTTCAGGCTCAGTACTGGGCTCAAAACATGCAGCCCTGATGTCTCTCATGATAGGAGGTGGTAAAGTAGAAATTCGCTGCTCGGCTGACCCTGCAGGAGCAAACGTATGCTAAAAATGTTCGTAGAATGAGATTTTCAGTGAAGAGCAGCCAGGCACATTTTAGCAAGTTTTACTTGTAAGTGGGGGTTGGAAACACTTTTCAGGCTCAGTACTGGGCTCAAAAGATGCAGCCCTGATGTCTCTCATGATAGCAGGTGGTTAAGTAGAAATTCGCTGCTCGGCTGACCCTGCAGGAGCAAACGTATGCGAAAAATGTTCGTAGAATGAAATTTTCAGTTAAGAGCAGCCAGGCACATTTTAGCAAGTTTTACTTGTAAGTGGGGATGGAAATGCTTTTCAGGCTCAGTACTGGGCTCAAAACATGCAGCCCTGATGTCTCTCATGATAGCAGGCGGTTAAGTAGAAATTCGCTGCTCAGCTGACCCTGCAGGATCAAACGTATGCTAAAAATGTTCGTAGAATGAGCTTTTCAGTGAAGAGCAGCCAGGCACATTTTAGCAAGTTTTACTTGTAAGTGGCTGTGGAAATGCTTTTCAGGCTCAGTACTGGGCCCAAAACATGCAGCCCTGATGTCTCTCATGATAGCAGGTGGTTAAGTAGAAATTCGCTGCTCGGCTGATCCAGCAGGAGCAAACATATGCGAAAAATTTACGTAGAATGAGATTTTCAGTGAATAGCAGCCAGGCACATTTTAGCAAGTTTTACTTGTAAGTGGGGATGGAAACGCTTTTTAGGCTCAGTACTGGGCTCAAAAGATGCTGCCCTGATGTCTCTCCTGATAGCAGGTGGTTAAGTAGAAATTCGCTGCTCGGCTGACCCTGCAGGAGCAAACGTATGCAAAAAATGTTCGTAGAATGAGATTTTCAGTGAAGAGCAGCCGGGCACATTTTAGCAAGTTTTACTTGTAAGTGGGGTTGGAAACGCTTTTCAGGCTCAATACTGGGCTCAAAAGATGCAGCCCTGATGTCTCTCATGATAGCAGGTGGTTAAGTAGAAATTCGCTGCTCGGCAGACCCAGCAGGACCAAACGTATGCTAAAAATGTTCGTAGAATGAGATTTTCAGTGAAGAGCAGCCTGGCACATTTTAGCAAGTTTTACTTGTAAGTGGGGTTGGAAATGCTTTTCAGGCTCAATACTGGGCTCAAAAGATGCAGCCCTGATGTCTCTCATGATAGCAGGTGGTTAAGTAGAAATTCGCTGCTCGGCTGACCCTGCAGGAGCAAACGTATGCTAAAAATGTTCGTAGAATAAGATTTTCAGTGAAGAGCAGCCAGGCACATTTTAGCAAGTTTTACTTGTAAGTGGGGTTGGAAACGCTTTTCAGGCTCAATACTGGGCTCAAAAGATGCAGCCCTGATGTCTCTCATGATAGCAGGTGGCTAAGTAGAAATTCGCTGCTCGGCTGACCCTGCAGGAGCAAACGTATGCTAAAAATGTTCGTAGAATGAGATTTTCAGTGAAGAGCAGCCAGGCACATTTTAGCAAGTTTTACTTGTAAGTGGGGTTGGAAACGCTTTTCAGGCTCAGTACTGGGCTCAAAACATGCAGCCCTGATGTCTCTCATGATAGCAGGTGGTTAAGTAGAAATTCGCTGCTCGGCTGACCCAGCAGGACCAAACGTATGCTAAAAATGTTCGTAGAATGAGATTTTCAGTGAAGAGCAGCCAGGCACATTTTAGCAAGTTTTACTTGTAAGTGGGGGTTGGAAACGCTTTTCAGGCTCAGTACTGGGCTCAAAAGATGCAGCCCTGATGTCTCTCATGATAGCAGGTGGTTAAGTAGAAATTCGCTGCTCGGCTGACCCTGCAGGAGCAAACGTATGCGAAAAATGTTCGTAGAATGAAATTTTCAGTGAAGAGCAGCCAGGCACATTTTAGCAAGTTTTACTTGTAAGTGGGGATGGAAATGCTTTTCAGGCTCAGTACTGGGCTCAAAACATGCAGCCCTGATGTCTCTCATGATAGCAGGTGGTTAAGTAGAAATTCGCTGCTCTGCTGACCCTGCAGGATCAAGCGTATGCTAAAAATGTTCGTAGAATGAGCTTTTCAGTGAAGAGCAGCCAGACACATTTTAGCAAGTTTTACTTGTAAGTGGCTGTGGAAATGCTTTTCAGGCTCAGTACTGGGCCCAAAACATGCAGCCCTGATGTCTCTCATGATAGCAGGTGGTTAAGTAGAAATTCGCTGCTCGGCTGATCCAGCAGGAGCAAACATATGCTAAAAATGTACGTAGAATGAGATTTTCAGGGAAGAGCAGCCAGGCACATTTTTAGCAAGTTTTACTTGTAAGTGGGGTTGGAAACGCTTTTCAGGCTCAATACTGGGCTCAAAAGATGCAGCCCTGATGTCTCTCATGATAGCAGGTGGTTAAGTAGAAATTCGCTGCTTGGCTGACCCTGCAGGAGCAAACGTATGCTAAAAATGTTCGTACAATGAGATTTTCAGTGAAGAGCAGCCAGGCACATTTTAGCAAGTTTTACTTGTAAGTGGGGTTGGAAACGCTTTTCAGGCTCAATACTGGGCTCAAAAGATGCAGCCCTGATGTCTCTCATGATAGCAGGTGGTTAAGTAGAAATTCGCTGCTCGGCTGATCCAGCAGGAGCAAACATATGCGAAAAATTTACGTAGAATGAGATTTTCAGTGAATAGCAGCCAGGCACATTTTAGCAAGTTTTACTTGTAAGTGGGCATGGAAACGCTTTTCAGGCTCAATACTGGGCTCAAAAGATGCAGCCCTGATGTCTCTCATGATAGCAGGTGGTTAAGTAGAAATTCGCTGCTCGGCTGATCCAGCAGGAGCAAACATATGCGAAAAATGTACGTAGAATGAGATTTTCAGTGAATAGCAGCCAGGCACATTTTAGCAAGTTTTACTTGTAAGTGGGGATGGAAACGCTTTTCAGGCTCAGTACTGGGCTCAAAAGATGCAGCCCTGATGTCTCTCATGATTAGCAGGTGGTTAAGTAGAAATTCACTGCTCGGCTGACCCTGCAGGAGCAAACGTATGCTAAAAATGTTCGTAGAATGAGATTTTCAGTGAAGAGCAGCCAGGCACTTTTTAGCAAGTTTTATTTGTAAGTGGGGTTGGAAACGCTTTTCAGGCTCAGTACTGGGCTCAAAACATGCAGCCCTGATGTCTCTCATGATAGGAGGTGGTAAAGTAGAAATTCGCTGCTCGGCTGACCCTGCAGGAGCAAACGTATGCTAAAAATGTTCGTAGAATGAGATTTTCAGTGAAGAGCAGCCAGGCACATTTTAGCAAGTTTTACTTGTAAGTGGGGGTTGGAAACACTTTTCAGGCTCAGTACTGGGCTCAAAAGATGCAGCCCTGATGTCTCTCATGACAGCAGGTGGTTAAGTAGAAATTCGCTGCTCGGCTGACCCTGCAGGAGCAAACGTATGCGAAAAATGTTCGTAGAATGAAATTTTCAGTTAAGAGCAGCCAGGCACATTTTAGCAAGTTTTACTTGTAAGTGGGGATGGAAATGCTTTTCAGGCTCAGTACTGGGCTCAAAACATGCAGCCCTGATGTCTCTCATGATAGCAGGCGGTTAAGTAGAAATTCGCTGCTCGGCTGACCCTGCAGGATCAAACGTATGCTAAAAATGTTCGTAGAATGAGCTTTTCAGTGAAGAGCAGCCAGGCACATTTTAGCAAGTTTTACTTGTAAGTGGCTGTGGAAACGCTTTTCAGGCTCAGTACTGGGCCCTAAACATGCAGCCCTGATGTCTCTCATGATAGCAGGTGGTTAAGTAGAAATTCGCTGCTCGGCTGATCCAGCAGGAGCAAACATATGCGAAAAATTTACGTAGAATGAGATTTTCAGTGAATAGCAGCCAGGCACATTTTAGCAAGTTTTACTTGTAAGTGGGGATGGAAACGCTTTTTAGGCTCAGTACTCGGCTCAAAAGATGCTGCCCTGATGTCTCTCCTGATAGCAGGTGGTTAAGTAGAAATTCGCTGCTCGGCTGACCCTGCAGGAGCAAACGTATGCTAAAAATGTTCGTAGAATGAGATTTTCAGTGAAGAGCAGCCGGGCACATTTTAGCAAGTTTTACTTGTAAGTGGGGTTGGAAACGCTTTTCAGGCTCAATACTGGGCTCAAAAGATGCAGCCCTGATGTCTCTCATGATAGCAGGTGGTTAAGTAGAAATTCGCTGCTCGGCAGACCCAGCAGGACCAAACGTATGCTAAAAATGTTCGTAGAATGAGATTTTCAGTGAAGAGCAGCCTGGCACATTTTAGCAAGTTTTACTTGTAAGTGGGGTTGGAAATGCTTTTCAGGCTCAATACTGGGCTCAAAAGATGCAGCCCTGATGTCTCTCATGATAGCAGGTGGTTAAGTAGAAATTCGCTGCTCGGCTGACCCTGCAGGAGCAAACGTATGCTAAAAATGTTCGTAGAATAAGATTTTCAGTGAAGAGCAGCCAGGCACATTTTAGCAAGTTTTACTTGTAAGTGGGGTTGGAAACGCTTTTCAGGCTCAATACTGGGCTCAAAAGATGCAGCCCTGATGTCTCTCATGATAGCAGGTGGCTAAGTAGAAATTCGCTGCTCGGCTGACCCTGCAGGAGCAAACGTATGCTAAAAATGTTCGTAGAATGAGATTTTCAGTGAAGAGCAGCCAGGCACATTTTAGCAAGTTTTACTTGTAAGTGGGGTTGGAAACGCTTTTCAGGCTCAGTACTGGGCTCAAAACATGCAGCCCTGATGTCTCTCATGATAGCAGGTGGTTAAGTAGAAATTCGCTGCTCGGCTGACCCAGCAGGACCAAACGTATGCTAAAAATGTTCGTAGAATGAGATTTTCAGTGAAGAGCAGCCAGGCACATTTTAGCAAGTTTTACTTGTAAGTGGGGGTTGGAAACGCTTTTCAGGCTCAGTACTGGGCTCAAAAGATGCAGCCCTGATGTCTCTCATGATAGCAGGTGGTTAAGTAGAAATTCGCTGCTCGGCTGACCCTGCAGGAGCAAACGTATGCGAAAAATGTTCGTAGAATGAAATTTTCAGTGAAGAGCAGCCAGGCACATTTTAGCAAGTTTTACTTGTAAGTGGGGATGGAAATGCTTTTCAGGCTCAGTACTGGGCTCAAAACATGCAGCCCTGATGTCTCTCATGACAGCAGGTGGTTAAGTAGAAATTCGCTGCTCTGCTGACCCTGCAGGATCAAGCGTATGCTAAAAATGTTCGTAGAATGAGCTTTTCAGTGAAGAGCAGCCAGACACATTTTAGCAAGTTTTACTTGTAAGTGGCTGTGGAAATGCTTTTCAGGCTCAGTACTGGGCCCAAAACATGCAGCCCTGATGTCTCTCATGATAGCAGGTGGTTAAGTAGAAATTCGCTGCTCGGCTGATCCAGCAGGAGCAAACATATGCAAAAAATGTACGTAGAATGAGATTTTCAGGGAAGAGCAGCCAGGCACATTTTTAGCAAGTTTTACTTGTAAGTGGGGTTGGAAACGCTTTTCAGGCTCAATACTGGGCTCAAAAGATGCAGCCCTGATGTCTCTCATGATAGCAGGTGGTTAAGTAGAAATTCGCTGCTCGGCTGATCCAGCAGGAGCAAACATATGCGAAAAATTTACGTAGAATGAGATTTTCAGTGAATAGCAGCCAGGCACATTTTAGCAAGTTTTACTTGTAAGTGGGGTTGGAAACGCTTTTCAGGCTCAGTACTGGGCTCAAAAGATGCAGCCCTGATGTCTCTCATGATAGCAGGTGGTTAAGTAGAAATTTGCTGCTCGGCTGACCCTGCAGGAGCAAACGTATGCGAAAAATGTTCGTAGAATGAAATTTTCAGTGAAGAGCAGCCAGGCACATTTTAGCAAGTTTTACTTGTAAGTGGGGATGGAAATGCTTTTCAGGCTCAGTACTGGGCTCAAAACATGCAGCCCTGATGTCTCTCCTGATAGCAGGTGGTTAAGTAGAAATTCGCTGCTCGGCTGACCCTGCAGGATCAAACGTATGCTAAAAATGTTCGTCGAATGAGCTTTTCAGTGAAGAGCAGCCAGGCACATTTTAGCAAGTTTTACTTGTAAGTGGCTGTGGAAACGCTTTTCAGGCTCAGTACTGGGCCCAAAACATGCAGCCCTGATGTCTCTCATGATAGCAGGTGGTTAAGTAGAAATTCGCTGCTCGGCAGACCCAGCAGGACCAAACGTATGCTAAAAATGTTCGTAGAATGAGATTTTCAGTGAAGAGCAGCCTGGCACATTTTAGCAAGTTTTACTTGTAAGTGGGGTTGGAAATGCTTTTCAGGCTCAATACTGGGCTCAAAAGATGCAGCCCTGATGTCTCTCATGATAGCAGGTGGTTAAGTAGAAATTCGCTGCTTGGCTGACCCTGCAGGAGCAAACGTATGCTAAAAATGTTCGTAGAATGAGATTTTCAGTGAAGAGCAGCCAGGCACATTTTAGCAAGTTTTACTTGTAAGTGGGGTTGGAAACGCTTTTCAGGCTCAATACTGGGCTCAAAAGATGCAGCCCTGATGTCTCTCATGATAGCAGGTGGTTAAGTAGAAATTCGCTGCTCGGCTGACCCTGCAGGAGCAAACGTATGCTAAAAATGTTCGTAGAATGAGCTTTTCAGTGAAGAGCAGCCAGGCACATTTTAGCAAGTTTTACTTGTAAGTGGCTGTGGAAATGCTTTTCAGGCTCAGTACTGGGCCCAAAACATGCAGCCCTGATGTCTCTCATGATAGCAGGTGGTTAAGTAGAAATTCACTGCTCGGCTGACCCTGCAGGATCAAACGTATGCTAAAAATGTTCGTAGAATGAGCTTTTCAGTGAAGAGCAGCCAGGCACATTTTAGCAAGTTTTACTTGTAAGTGGCTGTGGAAATGCTTTTCAGGCTCAATACTGGGCTCAAAAGATGCAGCCCTGATGTCTCTCATGATAGCAGGTGGTTAAGTAGAAATTCGCTGCTCGGCTGACCCAGCAGGACCAAACGTATGCTAAAAATGTTCGTAGAATGAGATTTTCAGTGAAGAGCAGCCAGGCACATTTTAGCAAGTTTTACTTGTAAGTGGGGGTTGGAAACGCTTTTCAGGCTCAGTACTGGGCTCAAAAGATGCAGCCCTGATGTCTCTCATGATAGCAGGTGGTTAAGTAGAAATTCGCTGCTCGGCTGACCCTGCAGGAGCAAACGTATGCGAAAAATGTTCGTAGAATGAAATTTTCAGTGAAGAGCAGCCAGGCACATTTTAGCAAGTTTTACTTGTAAGTGGGGATGGAAATGCTTTTCAGGCTCAGTACTGGGCTCAAAACATGCAGCCCTGATGTCTCTCATGATAGCAGGTGGTTAAGTAGAAATTCGCTGCTCTGCTGACCCTGCAGGATCAAGCGTATGCTAAAAATGTTCGTAGAATGAGCTTTTCAGTGAAGAGCAGCCAGACACATTTTAGCAAGTTTTACTTGTAAGTGGCTGTGGAAATGCTTTTCAGGCTCAGTACTGGGCCCAAAACATGCAGCCCTGATGTCTCTCATGATAGCAGGTGGTTAAGTAGAAATTCGCTGCTCGGCTGATCCAGCAGGAGCAAACATATGCTAAAAATGTACGTAGAATGAGATTTTCAGGGAAGAGCAGCCAGGCACATTTTTAGCAAGTTTTACTTGTAAGTGGGGTTGGAAACGCTTTTCAGGCTCAATACTGGGCTCAAAAGATGCAGCCCTGATGTCTCTCATGATAGCAGGTGGTTAAGTAGAAATTCGCTGCTTGGCTGACCCTGCAGGAGCAAACGTATGCTAAAAATGTTCGTACAATGAGATTTTCAGTGAAGAGCAGCCAGGCACATTTTAGCAAGTTTTACTTGTAAGTGGGGTTGGAAACGCTTTTCAGGCTCAATACTGGGCTCAAAAGATGCAGCCCTGATGTCTCTCATGATAGCAGGTGGTTAAGTAGAAATTCGCTGCTCGGCTGATCCAGCAGGAGCAAACATATGCGAAAAATTTACGTAGAATGAGATTTTCAGTGAATAGCAGCCAGGCACATTTTAGCAAGTTTTACTTGTAAGTGGGCATGGAAACGCTTTTCAGGCTCAATACTGGGCTCAAAAGATGCAGCCCTGATGTCTCTCATGATAGCAGGTGGTTAAGTAGAAATTCGCTGCTCGGCTGATCCAGCAGGAGCAAACATATGCGAAAAATGTACGTAGAATGAGATTTTCAGTGAATAGCAGCCAGGCACATTTTAGCAAGTTTTACTTGTAAGTGGGGATGGAAACGCTTTTCAGGCTCAGTACTGGGCTCAAAAGATGCAGCCCTGATGTCTCTCATGATTAGCAGGTGGTTAAGTAGAAATTCGCTGCTCGGCTGACCCAGCAGGACCAAACGTATGCTAAAAATGTTCGTAGAATGAGATTTTCAGTGAAGAGCAGCCAGGCACTTTTTAGCAAGTTTTATTTGTAAGTGGGGTTGGAAACGCTTTTCAGGCTCAGTACTGGGCTCAAAACATGCAGCCCTGATGTCTCTCATGATAGGAGGTGGTTAAGTAGAAATTCGCTGCTCGGCTGACCCTGCAGGAGCAAACGTATGCTAAAAATGTTCGTAGAATAAGATTTTCAGTGAAGAGCAGCCAGGCACATTTTAGCAAGTTTTACTTGTAAGTGGGGTTGGAAACGCTTTTCAGGCTCAATACTGGGCTCAAAAGATGCAGCCCTGATGTCTCTCATGATAGCAGGTGGCTAAGTAGAAATTCGCTGCTCGGCTGACCCTGCAGGAGCAAACGTATGCTAAAAATGTTCGTAGAATGAGATTTTCAGTGAAGAGCAGCCAGGCACATTTTAGCAAGTTTTACTTGTAAGTGGGGTTGGAAACGCTTTTCAGGCTCAGTACTGGGCTCAAAACATGCAGCCCTGATGTCTCTCATGATAGCAGGTGGTTAAGTAGAAATTCGCTGCTCGGCTGACCCAGCAGGACCAAACGTATGCTAAAAATGTTCGTAGAATGAGATTTTCAGTGAAGAGCAGCCAGGCACATTTTAGCAAGTTTTACTTGTAAGTGGGGGTTGGAAACGCTTTTCAGGCTCAGTACTGGGCTCAAAAGATGCAGCCCTGATGTCTCTCATGATAGCAGGTGGTTAAGTAGAAATTCGCTGCTCGGCTGACCCTGCAGGAGCAAACGTATGCGAAAAATGTTCGTAGAATGAAATTTTCAGTGAAGAGCAGCCAGGCACATTTTAGCAAGTTTTACTTGTAAGTGGGGATGGAAATGCTTTTCAGGCTCAGTACTGGGCTCAAAACATGCAGCCCTGATGTCTCTCATGACAGCAGGTGGTTAAGTAGAAATTCGCTGCTCTGCTGACCCTGCAGGATCAAGCGTATGCTAAAAATGTTCGTAGAATGAGCTTTTCAGTGAAGAGCAGCCAGACACATTTTAGCAAGTTTTACTTGTAAGTGGCTGTGGAAATGCTTTTCAGGCTCAGTACTGGGCCCAAAACATGCAGCCCTGATGTCTCTCATGATAGCAGGTGGTTAAGTAGAAATTCGCTGCTCGGCTGATCCAGCAGGAGCAAACATATGCAAAAAATGTACGTAGAATGAGATTTTCAGGGAAGAGCAGCCAGGCACATTTTTAGCAAGTTTTACTTGTAAGTGGGGTTGGAAACGCTTTTCAGGCTCAATACTGGGCTCAAAAGATGCAGCCCTGATGTCTCTCATGATAGCAGGTGGTTAAGTAGAAATTCGCTGCTCGGCTGATCCAGCAGGAGCAAACATATGCGAAAAATTTACGTAGAATGAGATTTTCAGTGAATAGCAGCCAGGCACATTTTAGCAAGTTTTACTTGTAAGTGGGGTTGGAAACGCTTTTCAGGCTCAGTACTGGGCTCAAAAGATGCAGCCCTGATGTCTCTCATGATAGCAGGTGGTTAAGTAGAAATTTGCTGCTCGGCTGACCCTGCAGGAGCAAACGTATGCGAAAAATGTTCGTAGAATGAAATTTTCAGTGAAGAGCAGCCAGGCACATTTTAGCAAGTTTTACTTGTAAGTGGGGATGGAAATGCTTTTCAGGCTCAGTACTGGGCTCAAAACATGCAGCCCTGATGTCTCTCCTGATAGCAGGTGGTTAAGTAGAAATTCGCTGCTCGGCTGACCCTGCAGGATCAAACGTATGCTAAAAATGTTCGTCGAATGAGCTTTTCAGTGAAGAGCAGCCAGGCACATTTTAGCAAGTTTTACTTGTAAGTGGCTGTGGAAACGCTTTTCAGGCTCAGTACTGGGCCCAAAACATGCAGCCCTGATGTCTCTCATGATAGCAGGTGGTTAAGTAGAAATTCGCTGCTCGGCAGACCCAGCAGGACCAAACGTATGCTAAAAATGTTCGTAGAATGAGATTTTCAGTGAAGAGCAGCCTGGCACATTTTAGCAAGTTTTACTTGTAAGTGGGGTTGGAAATGCTTTTCAGGCTCAATACTGGGCTCAAAAGATGCAGCCCTGATGTCTCTCATGATAGCAGGTGGTTAAGTAGAAATTCGCTGCTTGGCTGACCCTGCAGGAGCAAACGTATGCTAAAAATGTTCGTAGAATGAGATTTTCAGTGAAGAGCAGCCAGGCACATTTTAGCAAGTTTTACTTGTAAGTGGGGTTGGAAACGCTTTTCAGGCTCAATACTGGGCTCAAAAGATGCAGCCCTGATGTCTCTCATGATAGCAGGTGGTTAAGTAGAAATTCGCTGCTCGGCTGACCCTGCAGGAGCAAACGTATGCTAAAAATGTTCGTAGAATGAGATTTTCAGTGAAGAGCAGCCAGGCACATTTTAGCAAGTTTTATTTGTAAGTGGGGTTGGAAACGCTTTTCAGGCTCAGTACTGGGCTCAAAACATGCAGCCCTGATGTCTCTCATGATAGGAGGTGGTAAAGTAGAAATTCGCTGCTCGGCTGACCCTGCAGGATCAAACGTATGCTAAAAATGTTCGTAGAATGAGCTTTTCAGTGAAGAGCAGCCAGGCACATTTTAGCAAGTTTTACTTGTAAGTGGCTGTGGAAATGCTTTTCAGGCTCAGTACTGGGCCCAAAACATGCAGCCCTGATGTCTCTCATGATAGCAGGTGGTTAAGTAGAAATTCACTGCTCGGCTGACCCTGCAGGATCAAACGTATGCTAAAAATGTTCGTAGAATGAGCTTTTCAGTGAAGAGCAGCCAGGCACATTTTAGCAAGTTTTACTTGTAAGTGGCTGTGGAAATGCTTTTCAGGCTCAATACTGGGCTCAAAAGATGCAGCCCTGATGTCTCTCATGATAGCAGGTGGTTAAGTAGAAATTCGCTGCTCGGCTGACCCTGCAGGAGCAAACGTATGCTAAAAATGTTCGTAGAATGAGATTTTCAGTGAAGGGCAGCCAGGCACATTTTAGCAAGTTTTACTTGTAAGTGGGGTTGGAAACGCTTTTCAGGCTCAATACTGGGCTCAAAAGATGCAGCCCTGATGTCTCTCATGATAGCAGGTGGTTAAGTAGAAATTCGCTGCTCGGCTGACCCTGCAGGAGCAAACGTATGCTAAAAATGTTCGTAGAATGAGATTTTCAGTGAAGAGCAGCCAGGCACTTTTTAGCAAGTTTTATTTGTAAGTGGGGTTGGAAACGCTTTTCAGGCTCAGTACTGGGCTCAAAACATGCAGCCCTGATGTCTCTCATGATAGGAGGTGGTAAAGTAGAAATTCGCTGCTCGGCTGACCCTGCAGGAGCAAACGTATGCTAAAAATGTTCGTAGAATGAGATTTTCAGTGAAGAGCAGCCAGGCACATTTTAGCAAGTTTTACTTGTAAGTGGGGGTTGGAAACACTTTTCAGGCTCAGTACTGGGCTCAAAAGATGCAGCCCTGATGTCTCTCATGATAGCAGGTGGTTAAGTAGAAATTCGCTGCTCGGCTGACCCTGCAGGAGCAAACGTATGCGAAAAATGTTCGTAGAATGAAATTTTCAGTTAAGAGCAGCCAGGCACATTTTAGCAAGTTTTACTTGTAAGTGGGGATGGAAATGCTTTTCAGGCTCAGTACTGGGCTCAAAACATGCAGCCCTGATGTCTCTCATGATAGCAGGCGGTTAAGTAGAAATTCGCTGCTCAGCTGACCCTGCAGGATCAAACGTATGCTAAAAATGTTCGTAGAATGAGCTTTTCAGTGAAGAGCAGCCAGGCACATTTTAGCAAGTTTTACTTGTAAGTGGCTGTGGAAATGCTTTTCAGGCTCAGTACTGGGCCCAAAACATGCAGCCCTGATGTCTCTCATGATAGCAGGTGGTTAAGTAGAAATTCGCTGCTCGGCTGATCCAGCAGGAGCAAACATATGCGAAAAGTTTACGTAGAATGAGATTTTCAGTGAATAGCAGCCAGGCACATTTTAGCAAGTTTTACTTGTAAGTGGGGATGGAAACGCTTTTTAGGCTCAGTACTGGGCTCAAAAGATGCTGCCCTGATGTCTCTCCTGATAGCAGGTGGTTAAGTAGAAATTCGCTGCTCGGCTGACCCTGCAGGAGCAAACGTATGCTAAAAATGTTCGTAGAATGAGATTTTCAGTGAAGAGCAGCCGGGCACATTTTAGCAAGTTTTACTTGTAAGTGGGGTTGGAAACGCTTTTCAGGCTCAATACTGGGCTCAAAAGATGCAGCCCTGATGTCTCTCATGATAGCAGGTGGTTAAGTAGAAATTCGCTGCTCGGCAGACCCAGCAGGACCAAACGTATGCTAAAAATGTTCGTAGAATGAGATTTTCAGTGAAGAGCAGCCTGGCACATTTTAGCAAGTTTTACTTGTAAGTGGGGTTGGAAATGCTTTTCAGGCTCAATACTGGGCTCAAAAGATGCAGCCCTGATGTCTCTCATGATAGCAGGTGGTTAAGTAGAAATTCGCTGCTCGGCTGACCCTGCAGGAGCAAACGTATGCTAAAAATGTTCGTAGAATAAGATTTTCAGTGAAGAGCAGCCAGGCACATTTTAGCAAGTTTTACTTGTAAGTGGGGTTGGAAACGCTTTTCAGGCTCAATACTGGGCTCAAAAGATGCAGCCCTGATGTCTCTCATGATAGCAGGTGGCTAAGTAGAAATTCGCTGCTCGGCTGACCCTGCAGGAGCAAACGTATGCTAAAAATGTTCGTAGAATGAGATTTTCAGTGAAGAGCAGCCAGGCACATTTTAGCAAGTTTTACTTGTAAGTGGGGTTGGAAACGCTTTTCAGGCTCAGTACTGGGCTCAAAACATGCAGCCCTGATGTCTCTCATGATAGCAGGTGGTTAAGTAGAAATTCGCTGCTCGGCTGACCCAGCAGGACCAAACGTATGCTAAAAATGTTCGTAGAATGAGATTTTCAGTGAAGAGCAGCCAGGCACATTTTAGCAAGTTTTACTTGTAAGTGGGGGTTGGAAACGCTTTTCAGGCTCAGTACTGGGCTCAAAAGATGCAGCCCTGATGTCTCTCATGATAGCAGGTGGTTAAGTAGAAATTCGCTGCTCGGCTGACCCTGCAGGAGCAAACGTATGCGAAAAATGTTCGTAGAATGAAATTTTCAGTGAAGAGCAGCCAGGCACATTTTAGCAAGTTTTACTTGTAAGTGGGGATGGAAATGCTTTTCAGGCTCAGTACTGGGCTCAAAACATGCAGCCCTGATGTCTCTCATGACAGCAGGTGGTTAAGTAGAAATTCGCTGCTCTGCTGACCCTGCAGGATCAAGCGTATGCTAAAAATGTTCGTAGAATGAGCTTTTCAGTGAAGAGCAGCCAGACACATTTTAGCAAGTTTTACTTGTAAGTGGCTGTGGAAATGCTTTTCAGGCTCAGTACTGGGCCCAAAACATGCAGCCCTGATGTCTCTCATGATAGCAGGTGGTTAAGTAGAAATTCGCTGCTCGGCTGATCCAGCAGGAGCAAACATATGCAAAAAATGTACGTAGAATGAGATTTTCAGGGAAGAGCAGCCAGGCACATTTTTAGCAAGTTTTACTTGTAAGTGGGGTTGGAAACGCTTTTCAGGCTCAATACTGGGCTCAAAAGATGCAGCCCTGATGTCTCTCATGATAGCAGGTGGTTAAGTAGAAATTCGCTGCTCGGCTGATCCAGCAGGAGCAAACATATGCGAAAAATTTACGTAGAATGAGATTTTCAGTGAATAGCAGCCAGGCACATTTTAGCAAGTTTTACTTGTAAGTGGGGTTGGAAACGCTTTTCAGGCTCAGTACTGGGCTCAAAAGATGCAGCCCTGATGTCTCTCATGATAGCAGGTGGTTAAGTAGAAATTTGCTGCTCGGCTGACCCTGCAGGAGCAAACGTATGCGAAAAATGTTCGTAGAATGAAATTTTCAGTGAAGAGCAGCCAGGCACATTTTAGCAAGTTTTACTTGTAAGTGGGGATGGAAATGCTTTTCAGGCTCAGTACTGGGCTCAAAACATGCAGCCCTGATGTCTCTCCTGATAGCAGGTGGTTAAGTAGAAATTCGCTGCTCGGCTGACCCTGCAGGATCAAACGTATGCTAAAAATGTTCGTCGAATGAGCTTTTCAGTGAAGAGCAGCCAGGCACATTTTAGCAAGTTTTACTTGTAAGTGGCTGTGGAAACGCTTTTCAGGCTCAGTACTGGGCCCAAAACATGCAGCCCTGATGTCTCTCATGATAGCAGGTGGTTAAGTAGAAATTCGCTGCTCGGCAGACCCAGCAGGACCAAACGTATGCTAAAAATGTTCGTAGAATGAGATTTTCAGTGAAGAGCAGCCTGGCACATTTTAGCAAGTTTTACTTGTAAGTGGGGTTGGAAATGCTTTTCAGGCTCAATACTGGGCTCAAAAGATGCAGCCCTGATGTCTCTCATGATAGCAGGTGGTTAAGTAGAAATTCGCTGCTTGGCTGACCCTGCAGGAGCAAACGTATGCTAAAAATGTTCGTAGAATGAGATTTTCAGTGAAGAGCAGCCAGGCACATTTTAGCAAGTTTTACTTGTAAGTGGGGTTGGAAACGCTTTTCAGGCTCAATACTGGGCTCAAAAGATGCAGCCCTGATGTCTCTCATGATAGCAGGTGGTTAAGTAGAAATTCGCTGCTCGGCTGACCCTGCAGGAGCAAACGTATGCTAAAAATGTTCGTAGAATGAGATTTTCAGTGAAGAGCAGCCAGGCACATTTTAGCAAGTTTTATTTGTAAGTGGGGTTGGAAACGCTTTTCAGGCTCAGTACTGGGCTCAAAACATGCAGCCCTGATGTCTCTCATGATAGGAGGTGGTAAAGTAGAAATTCGCTGCTCGGCTGACCCTGCAGGATCAAACGTATGCTAAAAATGTTCGTAGAATGAGCTTTTCAGTGAAGAGCAGCCAGGCACATTTTAGCAAGTTTTACTTGTAAGTGGCTGTGGAAATGCTTTTCAGGCTCAGTACTGGGCCCAAAACATGCAGCCCTGATGTCTCTCATGATAGCAGGTGGTTAAGTAGAAATTCACTGCTCGGCTGACCCTGCAGGATCAAACGTATGCTAAAAATGTTCGTAGAATGAGCTTTTCAGTGAAGAGCAGCCAGGCACATTTTAGCAAGTTTTACTTGTAAGTGGCTGTGGAAATGCTTTTCAGGCTCAATACTGGGCTCAAAAGATGCAGCCCTGATGTCTCTCATGATAGCAGGTGGTTAAGTAGAAATTCGCTGCTCGGCTGACCCTGCAGGAGCAAACGTATGCTAAAAATGTTCGTAGAATGAGATTTTCAGTGAAGGGCAGCCAGGCACATTTTAGCAAGTTTTACTTGTAAGTGGGGTTGGAAACGCTTTTCAGGCTCAATACTGGGCTCAAAAGATGCAGCCCTGATGTCTCTCATGATAGCAGGTGGTTAAGTAGAAATTCGCTGCTCGGCTGACCCTGCAGGAGCAAACGTATGCTAAAAATGTTCGTAGAATGAGATTTTCAGTGAAGAGCAGCCAGGCACTTTTTAGCAAGTTTTATTTGTAAGTGGGGTTGGAAACGCTTTTCAGGCTCAGTACTGGGCTCAAAACATGCAGCCCTGATGTCTCTCATGATAGGAGGTGGTAAAGTAGAAATTCGCTGCTCGGCTGACCCTGCAGGAGCAAACGTATGCTAAAAATGTTCGTAGAATGAGATTTTCAGTGAAGAGCAGCCAGGCACATTTTAGCAAGTTTTACTTGTAAGTGGGGGTTGGAAACACTTTTCAGGCTCAGTACTGGGCTCAAAAGATGCAGCCCTGATGTCTCTCATGATAGCAGGTGGTTAAGTAGAAATTCGCTGCTCGGCTGACCCTGCAGGAGCAAACGTATGCGAAAAATGTTCGTAGAATGAAATTTTCAGTTAAGAGCAGCCAGGCACATTTTAGCAAGTTTTACTTGTAAGTGGGGATGGAAATGCTTTTCAGGCTCAGTACTGGGCTCAAAACATGCAGCCCTGATGTCTCTCATGATAGCAGGCGGTTAAGTAGAAATTCGCTGCTCAGCTGACCCTGCAGGATCAAACGTATGCTAAAAATGTTCGTAGAATGAGCTTTTCAGTGAAGAGCAGCCAGGCACATTTTAGCAAGTTTTACTTGTAAGTGGCTGTGGAAATGCTTTTCAGGCTCAGTACTGGGCCCAAAACATGCAGCCCTGATGTCTCTCATGATAGCAGGTGGTTAAGTAGAAATTCGCTGCTCGGCTGATCCAGCAGGAGCAAACATATGCGAAAAATTTACGTAGAATGAGATTTTCAGTGAATAGCAGCCAGGCACATTTTAGCAAGTTTTACTTGTAAGTGGGGATGGAAACGCTTTTTAGGCTCAGTACTGGGCTCAAAAGATGCTGCCCTGATGTCTCTCCTGATAGCAGGTGGTTAAGTAGAAATTCGCTGCTCGGCTGACCCTGCAGGAGCAAACGTATGCTAAAAATGTTCGTAGAATGAGATTTTCAGTGAAGAGCAGCCGGGCACATTTTAGCAAGTTTTACTTGTAAGTGGGGTTGGAAACGCTTTTCAGGCTCAATACTGGGCTCAAAAGATGCAGCCCTGATGTCTCTCATGATAGCAGGTGGTTAAGTAGAAATTCGCTGCTCGGCAGACCCAGCAGGACCAAACGTATGCTAAAAATGTTCGTAGAATGAGATTTTCAGTGAAGAGCAGCCTGGCACATTTTAGCAAGTTTTACTTGTAAGTGGGGTTGGAAATGCTTTTCAGGCTCAATACTGGGCTCAAAAGATGCAGCCCTGATGTCTCTCATGATAGCAGGTGGTTAAGTAGAAATTCGCTGCTCGGCTGACCCTGCAGGAGCAAACGTATGCTAAAAATGTTCGTAGAATAAGATTTTCAGTGAAGAGCAGCCAGGCACATTTTAGCAAGTTTTACTTGTAAGTGGGGTTGGAAACGCTTTTCAGGCTCAATACTGGGCTCAAAAGATGCAGCCCTGATGTCTCTCATGATAGCAGGTGGCTAAGTAGAAATTCGCTGCTCGGCTGACCCTGCAGGAGCAAACGTATGCTAAAAATGTTCGTAGAATGAGATTTTCAGTGAAGAGCAGCCAGGCACATTTTAGCAAGTTTTACTTGTAAGTGGGGTTGGAAACGCTTTTCAGGCTCAGTACTGGGCTCAAAACATGCAGCCCTGATGTCTCTCATGATAGCAGGTGGTTAAGTAGAAATTCGCTGCTCGGCTGACCCAGCAGGACCAAACGTATGCTAAAAATGTTCGTAGAATGAGATTTTCAGTGAAGAGCAGCCAGGCACATTTTAGCAAGTTTTACTTGTAAGTGGGGGTTGGAAACGCTTTTCAGGCTCAGTACTGGGCTCAAAAGATGCAGCCCTGATGTCTCTCATGATAGCAGGTGGTTAAGTAGAAATTCGCTGCTCGGCTGACCCTGCAGGAGCAAACGTATGCGAAAAATGTTCGTAGAATGAAATTTTCAGTGAAGAGCAGCCAGGCACATTTTAGCAAGTTTTACTTGTAAGTGGGGATGGAAATGCTTTTCAGGCTCAGTACTGGGCTCAAAACATGCAGCCCTGATGTCTCTCATGATAGCAGGTGGTTAAGTAGAAATTCGCTGCTCTGCTGACCCTGCAGGATCAAGCGTATGCTAAAAATGTTCGTAGAATGAGCTTTTCAGTGAAGAGCAGCCAGACACATTTTAGCAAGTTTTACTTGTAAGTGGCTGTGGAAATGCTTTTCAGGCTCAGTACTGGGCCCAAAACATGCAGCCCTGATGTCTCTCATGATAGCAGGTGGTTAAGTAGAAATTCGCTGCTCGGCTGATCCAGCAGGAGCAAACATATGCTAAAAATGTACGTAGAATGAGATTTTCAGGGAAGAGCAGCCAGGCACATTTTTAGCAAGTTTTACTTGTAAGTGGGGTTGGAAACGCTTTTCAGGCTCAATACTGGGCTCAAAAGATGCAGCCCTGATGTCTCTCATGATAGCAGGTGGTTAAGTAGAAATTCGCTGCTCGGCTGATCCAGCAGGAGCAAACATATGCGAAAAATTTACGTAGAATGAGATTTTCAGTGAATAGCAGCCAGGCACATTTTAGCAAGTTTTACTTGTAAGTGGGGTTGGAAACGCTTTTCAGGCTCAGTACTGGGCTCAAAAGATGCAGCCCTGATGTCTCTCATGATAGCAGGTGGTTAAGTAGAAATTTGCTGCTCGGCTGACCCTGCAGGAGCAAACGTATGCGAAAAATGTTCGTAGAATGAAATTTTCAGTGAAGAGCAGCCAGGCACATTTTAGCAAGTTTTACTTGTAAGTGGCTGTGGAAACGCTTTTCAGGCTCAGTACTGGGCCCAAAACATGCAGCCCTGATGTCTCTCATGATAGCAGGTGGTTAAGTAGAAATTCGCTGCTCGGCAGACCCAGCAGGACCAAACGTATGCTAAAAATGTTCGTAGAATGAGATTTTCAGTGAAGAGCAGCCTGGCACATTTTAGCAAGTTTTACTTGTAAGTGGGGTTGGAAATGCTTTTCAGGCTCAATACTGGGCTCAAAAGATGCAGCCCTGATGTCTCTCATGATAGCAGGTGGTTAAGTAGAAATTCGCTGCTTGGCTGACCCTGCAGGAGCAAACGTATGCTAAAAATGTTCGTAGAATGAGATTTTCAGTGAAGAGCAGCCAGGCACATTTTAGCAAGTTTTACTTGTAAGTGGGGTTGGAAACGCTTTTCAGGCTCAATACTGGGCTCAAAAGATGCAGCCCTGATGTCTCTCATGATAGCAGGTGGTTAAGTAGAAATTCGCTGCTCGGCTGACCCTGCAGGAGCAAACGTATGCTAAAAATGTTCGTAGAATGAGATTTTCAGTGAAGAGCAGCCAGGCACATTTTAGCAAGTTTTATTTGTAAGTGGGGTTGGAAACGCTTTTCAGGCTCAGTACTGGGCTCAAAACATGCAGCCCTGATGTCTCTCATGATAGCAGGTGGTTAAGTAGAAATTCGCTGCTCGGCTGATCCAGCAGGAGCAAACATATGCTAAAAATGTACGTAGAATGAGATTTTCAGGGAAGAGCAGCCAGGCACATTTTAAGCAAGTTTTACTTGTAAGTGGGGTTGGAAACGCTTTTCAGGCTCAATACTGGGCTCAAAAGATGCAGCCCTGATGTCTCTCATGATAGCAGGTGGTTAAGTAGAAATTCGCTGCTCGGCTGATCCAGCAGGAGCAAACATATGCGAAAAATTTACGTAGAATGAGATTTTCAGTGAATAGCAGCCAGGCACATTTTAGCAAGTTTTACTTGTAAGTGGGGTTGGAAACGCTTTTCAGGCTCAGTACTGGGCTCAAAAGATGCAGCCCTGATGTCTCTCATGATAGCAGGTGGTTAAGTAGAAATTTGCTGCTCGGCTGACCCTGCAGGAGCAAACGTATGCGAAAAATGTTCGTAGAATGAAATTTTCAGTGAAGAGCAGCCAGGCACATTTTAGCAAGTTTTACTTGTAAGTGGGGATGGAAATGCTTTTCAGGCTCAGTACTGGGCTCAAAACATGCAGCCCTGATGTCTCTCCTGATAGCAGGTGGTTAAGTAGAAATTCGCTGCTCGGCTGACCCTGCAGGATCAAACGTATGCTAAAAATGTTCATAGAATGAGCTTTTCAGTGAAGAGCAGCCTGGCACATTTTAGCAAGTTTTACTTGTAAGTGGGGTTGGAAATGCTTTTCAGGCTCAATACTGGGCTCAAAAGATGCAGCCCTGATGTCTCTCATGATAGCAGGTGGTTAAGTAGAAATTCGCTGCTTGGCTGACCCTGCAGGAGCAAACGTATGCTAAAAATGTTCGTAGAATGAGATTTTCAGTGAAGAGCAGCCAGGCACATTTTAGCAAGTTTTACTTGTAAGTGGGGTTGGAAACGCTTTTCAGGCTCAATACTGGGCTCAAAAGATGCAGCCCTGATGTCTCTCATGATAGCAGGTGGTTAAGTAGAAATTCGCTGCTCGGCTGACCCTGCAGGAGCAAACGTATGCTAAAAATGTTCGTAGAATGAGATTTTCAGTGAAGAGCAGCCAGGCACATTTTAGCAAGTTTTATTTGTAAGTGGGGTTGGAAACGCTTTTCAGGCTCAGTACTGGGCTCAAAACATGCAGCCCTGATGTCTCTCATGATAGGAGGTGGTAAAGTAGAAATTCGCTGCTCGGCTGACCCTGCAGGAGCAAACGTATGCTAAAAATGTTCGTAGAATGAGATTTTCAGTGAAGAGCAGCCAGGCACATTTTAGCAAGTTTTACTTGTAAGTGGGGGTTGGAAACACTTTTCAAGGTTCAGTACTGGGCTCAAAAGATGCAGCCCTGATGTCTCTCATGATAGCAGGTGGTTAAGTAGAAATTCGCTGCTCGGCTGACCCTGCAGGAGCAAACGTATGCGAAAAATGTTCGTAGAATGAAATTTTCAGTGAAGAGCAGCCGGGCACATTTTAGCAAGTTTTACTTGTAAGTGGGGATGGAAATGCTTTTCAGGCTCAGTACTGGGCTCAAAACATGCAGCCCTGATGTCTCTCATGATAGCAGGTGGTTAAGTAGAAATTCGCTGCTCGGCTGACCCTGCAGGATCAAACGTATGCTAAAAATGTTCGTAGAATGAGCTTTTCAGTGAAGAGCAGCCAGGCACATTTTAGCAAGTTTTACTTGTAAGTGGCTGTGGAAACGCTTTTCAGGCTCAGTACTGGGCCCAAAACATGCAGCCCTGATGTCTCTCATGATAGCAGGTGGTTAAGTAGAAATTCGCTGCTCGGCTGATCCAGCAGGAGCAAACATATGCGAAAAATTTACGTAGAATGAGATTTTCAGTGAATAGCAGCCAGGCACATTTTAGCAAGTTTTACTTGTAAGTGGGGATGGAAACGCTTTTTAGGCTCAGTACTGGGCTCAAAAGATGCTGCCCTGATGTCTCTCCTGATAGCAGGTGGTTAAGTAGAAATTCGCTGCTCGGCTGACCCTGCAGGAGCAAACGTATGCTAAAAATGTTCGTAGAATGAGATTTTCAGTGAAGAGCAGCCAGGCACATTTTAGAAAGTTTTACTTGTAAGTGGGGTTGGAAACGCTTTTCAGGCTCAATACTGGGCTCAAAAGATGCAGCCCTGATGTCTCTCATGATAGCAGGTGGTTAAGTAGAAATTCGCTGCTCGGCTGACCCTGCAGGAGCAAACGTATGCTAAAAATGTTCGTAGAATGAGATTTTCAGTGAAGAGCAGCCAGGCACATTTTAGCAAGTTTTATTTGTAAGTGGGGTTGGAAACGCTTTTCAGGCTCAGTACTGGGCTCAAAACATGCAGCCCTGATGTCTCTCATGATAGCAGGTGGTTAAGTAGAAATTCGCTGCT
The DNA here is from genome assembly GCF_964261635.1 of Lissotriton helveticus. NCBI lineage: Eukaryota > Metazoa > Chordata > Amphibia > Caudata > Salamandridae > Lissotriton > Lissotriton helveticus. The sequence goes on along the minus strand of NC_136061.1, from coordinate 1,350,737,665 downwards.
CGGCTGATCCAGCAGGAGCAAACATATGCTAAAAATGTACGTAGAATGAGATTTTCAGGGAAGAGCAGCCAGGCACATTTTAAGCAAGTTTTACTTGTAAGTGGGGTTGGAAACGCTTTTCAGGCTCAATACTGGGCTCAAAAGATGCAGCCCTGATGTCTCTCATGATAGCAGGTGGTTAAGTAGAAATTCGCTGCTCGGCTGATCCAGCAGGAGCAAACATATGCGAAAAATTTACGTAGAATGAGATTTTCAGTGAATAGCAGCCAGGCACATTTTAGCAAGTTTTACTTGTAAGTGGGGTTGGAAACGCTTTTCAGGCTCAGTACTGGGCTCAAAAGATGCAGCCCTGATGTCTCTCATGATAGCAGGTGGTTAAGTAGAAATTTGCTGCTCGGCTGACCCTGCAGGAGCAAACGTATGCGAAAAATGTTCGTAGAATGAAATTTTCAGTGAAGAGCAGCCAGGCACATTTTAGCAAGTTTTACTTGTAAGTGGGGATGGAAATGCTTTTCAGGCTCAGTACTGGGCTCAAAACATGCAGCCCTGATGTCTCTCCTGATAGCAGGTGGTTAAGTAGAAATTCGCTGCTCGGCTGACCCTGCAGGATCAAACGTATGCTAAAAATGTTCATAGAATGAGCTTTTCAGTGAAGAGCAGCCTGGCACATTTTAGCAAGTTTTACTTGTAAGTGGGGTTGGAAATGCTTTTCAGGCTCAATACTGGGCTCAAAAGATGCAGCCCTGATGTCTCTCATGATAGCAGGTGGTTAAGTAGAAATTCGCTGCTTGGCTGACCCTGCAGGAGCAAACGTATGCTAAAAATGTTCGTAGAATGAGATTTTCAGTGAAGAGCAGCCAGGCACATTTTAGCAAGTTTTACTTGTAAGTGGGGTTGGAAACGCTTTTCAGGCTCAATACTGGGCTCAAAAGATGCAGCCCTGATGTCTCTCATGATAGCAGGTGGTTAAGTAGAAATTCGCTGCTCGGCTGACCCTGCAGGAGCAAACGTATGCTAAAAATGTTCGTAGAATGAGATTTTCAGTGAAGAGCAGCCAGGCACATTTTAGCAAGTTTTATTTGTAAGTGGGGTTGGAAACGCTTTTCAGGCTCAGTACTGGGCTCAAAACATGCAGCCCTGATGTCTCTCATGATAGGAGGTGGTAAAGTAGAAATTCGCTGCTCGGCTGACCCTGCAGGAGCAAACGTATGCTAAAAATGTTCGTAGAATGAGATTTTCAGTGAAGAGCAGCCAGGCACATTTTAGCAAGTTTTACTTGTAAGTGGGGGTTGGAAACACTTTTCAAGGTTCAGTACTGGGCTCAAAAGATGCAGCCCTGATGTCTCTCATGATAGCAGGTGGTTAAGTAGAAATTCGCTGCTCGGCTGACCCTGCAGGAGCAAACGTATGCGAAAAATGTTCGTAGAATGAAATTTTCAGTGAAGAGCAGCCGGGCACATTTTAGCAAGTTTTACTTGTAAGTGGGGATGGAAATGCTTTTCAGGCTCAGTACTGGGCTCAAAACATGCAGCCCTGATGTCTCTCATGATAGCAGGTGGTTAAGTAGAAATTCGCTGCTCGGCTGACCCTGCAGGATCAAACGTATGCTAAAAATGTTCGTAGAATGAGCTTTTCAGTGAAGAGCAGCCAGGCACATTTTAGCAAGTTTTACTTGTAAGTGGCTGTGGAAACGCTTTTCAGGCTCAGTACTGGGCCCAAAACATGCAGCCCTGATGTCTCTCATGATAGCAGGTGGTTAAGTAGAAATTCGCTGCTCGGCTGATCCAGCAGGAGCAAACATATGCGAAAAATTTACGTAGAATGAGATTTTCAGTGAATAGCAGCCAGGCACATTTTAGCAAGTTTTACTTGTAAGTGGGGATGGAAACGCTTTTTAGGCTCAGTACTGGGCTCAAAAGATGCTGCCCTGATGTCTCTCCTGATAGCAGGTGGTTAAGTAGAAATTCGCTGCTCGGCTGACCCTGCAGGAGCAAACGTATGCTAAAAATGTTCGTAGAATGAGATTTTCAGTGAAGAGCAGCCGGGCACATTTTAGCAAGTTTTACTTGTAAGTGGGGTTGGAAACGCTTTTCAGGCTCAATACTGGGCTCAAAAGATGCAGCCCTGATGTCTCTCATGATAGCAGGTGGTTAAGTAGAAATTCGCTGCTCGGCAGACCCAGCAGGACCAAACGTATGCTAAAAATGTTCGTAGAATGAGATTTTCAGTGAAGAGCAGCCTGGCACATTTTAGCAAGTTTTACTTGAAAGTGGGGTTGGAAATGCTTTTCAGGCTCAATACTAGGCTCAAAAGATGCAGCCCTGATGTCTCTCATGATAGCAGGTGGTTAAGTAGAAATTCGCTGCTCGGCTGACCCTGCAGGAGCAAACGTATGCTAAAAATGTTCGTAGAATAAGATTTTCAGTGAAGAGCAGCCAGGCACATTTTAGCAAGTTTTACTTGTAAGTGGGGTTGGAAACGCTTTTCAGGCTCAATACTGGGCTCAAAAGATGCAGCCCTGATGTCTCTCATGATAGCAGGTGGTTAAGTAGAAATTCGCTGCTCGGCTGACCCTGCAGGAGCAAACGTATGCTAAAAATGTTCGTAGAATGAGATTTTCAGTGAAGAGCAGCCAGGCACATTTTAGCAAGTTTTACTTGTAAGTGGGGTTGGAAACGCTTTTCAGGCTCAGTACTGGGCTCAAAACATGCAGCCCTGATGTCTCTCATGATAGCAGGTGGTTAAGTAGAAATTCGCTGCTCGGCTGACCCAGCAGGACCAAACGTATGCTAAAAATGTTCGTAGAATGAGATTTTCAGAGAAGAGCAGCCAGGCACATTTTAGCAAGTTTTACTTGTAAGTGGGGGTTGGAAACGCTTTTCAGGCTCAGTACTGGGCTCAAAAGATGCAGCCCTGATGTCTCTCATGATAGCAGGTGGTTAAGTAGAAATTCGCTGCTCGGCTGACCCTGCAGGAGCAAACGTATGCGAAAAATGTTCGTAGAATGAAATTTTCAGTGAAGAGCAGCCAGGCACATTTTAGCAAGTTTTACTTGTAAGTGGGGATGGAAATGCTTTTCAGGCTCAGTACTGGGCTCAAAACATGCAGCCCTGATGTCTCTCATGATAGCAGGTGGTTAAGTAGAAATTCGCTGCTCTGCTGACCCTGCAGGATCAAACGTATGCTAAAATGTTCGTAGAATGAGCTTTTCAGTGAAGAGCAGCCAGACACATTTTAGCATGTTTTACTTGTAAGTGGCTGTGGAAACGCTTTTCAGGCTCAGTACTGGGCCCAAAACATGCAGCCCTGATGTCTCTCATGATAGCAGGTGGTTAAGTAGAAATTCGCTGCTCTGCTGATCCAGCAGGAGCAAACATATGCTAAAAATGTACGTAGAATGAGATTTTCAGGGAAGAGCAGCCAGGCACATTTTTAGCAAGTTTTACTTGTAAGTGGGGTTGGAAACGCTTTTCAGGCTCAATACTGGGCTCAAAAGATGCAGCCCTGATGTCTCTCATGATAGCAGGTGGTTAAGTAGAAATTCGCTGCTCGGCTGATCCAGCAGGAGCAAACATATGCGAAAAATTTACGTAGAATGAGATTTTCAGTGAATAGCAGCCAGGCACATTTTAGCAAGTTTTACTTGTAAGTGGGGTTGGAAACGCTTTTCAGGCTCAGTACTGGGCTCAAAAGATGCAGCCCTGATGTCTCTCATGATAGCAGGTGGTTAAGTAGAAATTCGCTGCTCGGCTGACCCTGCAGGAGCAAACGTATGTGAAAAATGTTTGTAGAATGAAATTTTCAGTGAAGAGCAGCCAGGCACATTTTAGCAAGTTTTACTTGTAAGTGGGGATGGAAATCCTTTTCAGGCTCAGTACTGGGCTCAAAACATGCAGCCCTGATGTCTCTCCTGATAGCAGGTGGTTAAGTAGAAATTCGCTGCTCGGCTGACCCTGCAGGATCAAACGTATGCTAAAAATGTTCGTAGAATGAGCTTTTCAGTGAAGAGCAGCCAGGCACATTTTAGCAAGTTTTACTTGTAAGTGGCTGTGGAAACGCTTTTCAGGCTCAGTACTGGGCCCAAAACATGCAGCCCTGATGTCTCTCATGATAGCAGGTGGTTAAGTAGAAATTCGCTGCTCGGCTGACCCTGCAGGATCAAACGTATGCTAAAAATGTTCGTAGAATGAGCTTTTCAGTGAAGAGCAGCCAGGCACATTTTAGCAAGTTTTACTTGTAAGTGGCTGTGGAAACGCTTTTCAGGCTCAGTACTGGGCCCAAAACATGCAGCCCTGATGTCTCTCATGATAGCAGGTGGTTAAGTAGAAATTCGCTGCTCGTCAGACCCAGCAGGACCAAACGTATGCTAAAAATGTTCGTAGAATGAGATTTTCAGTGAAGAGCAGCCTGGCACATTTTAGCAAGTTTTACTTGTAAGTGGGGTTGGAAATGCTTTTCAGGCTCAATACTGGGCTCAAAAGATGCAGCCCTGATGTCTCTCATGATAGCAGGTGGTTAAGTAGAAATTCGCTGCTCGGCTGACCCTGCAGGAGCAAACATATGCTAAAAATGTTCGTAGAATGAGATTTTCAGTGAAGAGCAGCCAGGCACATTTTAGCAAGTTTTACTTGTAAGTGGGGTTGGAAACGCTTTTCAGGCTCAATACTGGGCTCAAAAGATGCAGCCCTGATGTCTCTCATGATAGCAGGTGGTTAAGTAGAAATTCGCTGCTCGGCTGACCCTGCAGGAGCAAACGTATGCTAAAAATGTTCGTAGAATGAGATTTTCAGTGAAGAGCAGCCAGGCACATTTTAGCAAGTTTTATTTGTAAGTGGGGTTGGAAACGCTTTTCAGGCTCAGTACTGGGCTCAAAACATGCAGCCCTGATGTCTCTCATGATAGGAGGTGGTAAAGTAGAAATTCGCTGCTCGGCTGACCCTGCAGGAGCAAACGTATGCTAAAAATGTTCGTAGAATGAGATTTTCAGTGAAGAGCAGCCAGGCACATTTTAGCAAGTTTTACTTGTAAGTGGGGGTTGGAAACACTTTTCAGGCTCAGTACTGGGCTCAAAAGATGCAGCCCTGATGTCTCTCATGATAGCAGGTGGTTAAGTAGAAATTCGCTGCTCGGCTGACCCTGCAGGAGCAAACGTATGCGAAAAATGTTCGTAGAATGAAATTTTCAGTGAAGAGCAGCCAGGCACATTTTAGCAAGTTTTACTTGTAAGTGGGGATGGAAATGCTTTTCAGGCTCAGTACTGGGCTCAAAACAGGCAGCCCTGATGTCTCTCATGATAGCAGGTGGTTAAGTAGAAATTCGCTGCTCGGCTGACCCTGCAGGATCAAACGTATGCTAAAAATGTTCGTAGAATGAGCTTTTCAGTGAAGAGCAGCCAGGCACATTTTAGCAAGTTTTACTTGTAAGTGGCTGTGGAAACACTTTTCAGGCTCAGTACTGGGCCCAAAACATGCAGCCCTGATGTCTCTCATGATAGCAGGTGGTTAAGTAGAAATTCGCTGCTCGGCTGATCCAGCAGGAGCAAACATATGCGAAAAATTTACGTAGAATGAGATTTTCAGTGAATAGCAGCCGGGCACATTTTAGCAAGTTTTACTTGTAAGTGGGGTTGGAAACGCTTTTCAGGCTCAATACTGGGCTCAAAAGATGCAGCCCTGATGTCTCTCATGATAGCAGGTGGTTAAGTAGAATTCGCTGCTCGGCTGACCCTGCAGGAGCAAACGTATGCTAAAAATGTTCGTAGAATGAGATTTTCAGTGAAGAGCAGCCAGGCACATTTTAACAAGTTTTACTTGTAAGTGGGGTTGGAAACGCTTTTCAGGCTCAGTACTGGGCTCAAAACATGCAGCCCCTGATGTCTCTCATGATAGCAGGTGGTTAAGTAGAAATTCGTTGCTCGGCTGACCCAGCAGGAGCAAACGTATGCGAAAAATGTTCTAGAATGAGTTTTTCAGTGAAGAGCAGCCAGGCACATTTTAGCAAGTTTTACTTGTAAGTGGGGATGGAAACGCTTTTCAGGCTCAGTACTGGGCTCAAAAGATGCAGCCCTGATGTCTCTCATGATTAGCAGGTGGTTAAGTAGAAATTCGCTGCTCGGCTGACCCTGCAGGAGCAAACGTATGCTAAAAATGTTCGTAGAATGAGATTTTCAGTGAAGAGCAGCCTGGCACATTTTAGCAAGTTTTACTTGTAAGGGGGGTTGGAAACGCTTTTCAGGCTCAATACTGGGCTCAAAAGATGCAGCCCTGATGTCTCTCATGATAGCAGGTGGTTAAGTAGAAATTCGCTGCTCGGCTGACCCGGCAGGAACAAATGTATGCCAAAAATGTACGTAGAATGAGATTTTCAGTGAATAGCAGCCAGGCACATTTTAGCAAGTTTTACTTGTAAGTGGGGATGGAAACGCTTTTTAGGCTCAGTACTGGGCTCAAAAGATGCAGCCCTGATGTCTCTCATGATAGCAGGTGGTTAAGTAGAAATTCGCTGCTCGGCTGATCCAGCAGGAGCAAACATAAGCGAAAAATGTACGTAGAATGAGATTTTCAGTGAAGAGCAGCCAGGCACATTTTAGCAAGTTTTACTTGTAAGTGGATGTGGAAACGCTTTTCAGGCTCAGTACTGGGCTCAAAACATGCAGCCCTGATGTCTCTCATGATAGGAGGTGGTAAAGTAGAAATTCGCTGCTCGGCTGACCCTGCAGGAGCAAACGTATACTAAAAATGTTCGTAGAATGAGATTTTCAGTGAAGAGCAGCCAGGCACATTTTAGCAAGTTTTACTTGTAAGTGGGGGTTGGAAACGCTTTTCAGGCTCAGTACTGGGCTCAAAAGATGCAGCCCTGATGTCTCTCATGATAGCAGGTGGTTAAGTAGAAATTCCCTGCTCGGCTGACCCTGCAGGAGCAAACGTATGCGAAAAATGTTCGTAGAATGAGATTTTCAGTGAAGAGCAGCCAGGCACATTTTAGCAAGTTTTACTTGTAAGTGGGGATGGAAATGCTTTTCAGGCTCAGTACTGGGCTCAAAACATGCAGCCCTGATGTCTCTCATGATAGCAGGTGGTTAAGTAGAAATTCGCTGCTCGGCTGACCCTGCAGTATCAAACGTATGCTAAAAATGTTCGTAGAATGAGGTTTTCAGTGAAGAGCAGCCAGGCACATTTTAGCAAGTTATACTTGTAAGTGGCTGTGGAAACGCTTTTCAGGCTCAGTACTGGGCCCAAAATATGCAGCCCTGATGTCTCTCATGTTAGCAGGTGGTTAAGTAGAAATTCGCTGCTCGGCTGATCCAGCAGGAGCAAACATATGCTAAAAATGTACGTAGAATGAGATTTTCAGGGAAGAGCAGCCAGGCACATTTTTAGCAAGTTTTACTTGTAAGTGGGGTTGGAAACGCTTTTCAGGCTCAATACTGGGCTCAAAAGATGCAGCCGTGATGTCTCTCATGATAGCAGGTGGTTAAGTAGAAATTCGCTGCTCGGCTGACCCGGCAGGAACAAATGTATGCCAAAAATGTACGTAGAATGAGATTTTCAGTGAATAGCAGCCAGGCACATTTTAGCAAGTTTTACTTGTAAGTGGGGATGGAAACGCTTTTTAGGCTCAGTACTGGGCTCAAAAGATGCAGCCCTGATGTCTCTCATGATAGCAGGTGGTTAAGTAGAAATTCGCTGCTCGGCTGACCCTGCAGGAGCAAACGTATGCTCAAAATGTTCGTAGAATGAGATTTTCAGTGAAGAGCAGCCAGGCACATTTTAACAAGTTTTACTTGTAAGTGGGGTTGGAAACGCTTTTCAGGCTCAGTACTGGGCTCAAAACATGCAGCCCCTGATGTCTCTCATGATAGCAGGTGGTTAAGTAGAAATTCGCTGCTCGGTTGACCCTGCAGGAGCAAACGTATGCTAAAAATGTTCGTAGAATGAGATTTTCAGTGAAGAGCAGTCAGGCACATTTTAGCAAGTTTTACTTGTAAGTGGGGATGGAAACGCTTTTCAGGCTCAGTACTGGGCTCAAAACATGCAGCCCTGATGTCTCTCATGATAGCAGGTGGTTAAGTAGAAATTCGCTGCTCGGTTGACCCTGCAGGAGCAAACGTATGCTAAAAATGTTCGTAGAATGAGATTTTCAGTGAAGAGCAGCCAGGCACATTTTAGCAAGTTTTACTTGTAAGTGGGGATGGAAACGCTTTTCAGGCTCAGTACTGGGCTCAAAACATGCAGCCCTGATGTCTCTCATGATAGCAGGTGGTTAAGTAGAAATTCGCTGCTCGGCTGATCCAGCAGGAGCAAACATATGCTAAAAATTTACGTAGAATGAGATTTTCAGGGAAGAGCAGCCAGGCACATTTTTAGCAAGTTTTACTTGTAAGTGGGGTTGGAAACGCTTTTCAGGCTCTACTGGGCTCAAAAGATGCAGCCCTGATGTCTATCATGATAGCAGGTGGTTAAGTAGAAATTCGCTGCTCGGCTGACCCGGCAGGAACAAATGTATGCCAAAAATGTACGTAGAATGAGATTTTCAGTGAATAGCAGCCAGGCACATTTTAGCAAGTTTTACTTGTAAGTGGGGATGGAAACACTTTTTAGGCTCAGTACTGGGCTCAAAAGATGCAGCCCTGATGTCTCTCATGATAGCAGGTGGTTAAGTAGAAATTCGCTGCTCGGCTGACCCTGCAGGAGCAAACGTATGCTAAAAATGTTCGTAGAATGAGATTTTCAGTGAAGAGCAGCCAGGCACATTTTAACAAGTTTTACTTGTAAGTGGGGTTGGAAACGCTTTTCAGGCTCAGTACTGGGCTCAAAACATGCAGCCCCTGATGTCTCTCATGATAGCAGGTGGTTAAGTAGAAATTCGTTGCTCGGCTGACCCAGCAGGAGCAAACGTATGCGAAAAATGTTCTAGAATGAGTTTTTCAGTGAAGAGCAGCCAGGCACATTTTAGCAAGTTTTACTTGTAAGTGGGGATGGAAACGCTTTTCAGGCTCAGTACTGGGCTCAAAAGATGCAGCCCTGATGTCTCTCATGATTAGCAGGTGGTTAAGTAGAAATTCGCTGCTCGGCTGACCCAGCAGGACCAAACGTATGCTACAAATGTTCGTAGAATGAGATTTTCAGTGAAGAGCAGCCTGGCACATTTTAGCAAGTTTTACTTGTAAGTGGGGTTGGAAACGCTTTTCAGGCTCAATACTGGGCTCAAAAGATGCAGCCCTGATGTCTCTCATGATAGCAGGTGGTTAAGTAGAAATTCGCTGCTCGGCTGACCCTGCAGGAGCAAACGTGTGCTAAAAATGTTCGTAGAATGAGATTTTCAGTGAAGAGCAGCCAGGCACATTTTAGCAAGTTTTACTTGTATGTGGGGTTGGAAACGCTTTTCAGGCTCAGTACTGGGCTCAAAAGATGCAGACCTGATGTCTCTCATGATAGCAGGTGGTTAAGTAGAAATTCGCTGCTCGGTTGACCCTGCAGGATCAAACGTATGCTAAAAATGTTCGTAGAATGAGCATTTCAGTGAAGAGCAGCCAGGCACATTTTAGTAAGTTTTACTTGTACGTGGAGTTGGAAACGCTTTTCAGGCTCAGTACTGGGCTCAAAACATGCAGCCCTGATGTCTCTCATGATAGCAGGTGGTTAAGTAGAAATTCGCTGCTCGGCTGACCCAGCAGGACCAAACGTATGCTAAAAATGTTCGTAGAATGAGATTTTCAGTGAAGAGCAGCCTGGCACATTTTAGCAAGTTTTACTTGTAAGTGGGGTTGGAAATGCTTTTCAGGCTCAATACTGGGCTCAAAAGATACAGCCCTGATGTCTCTCATGATAGCAGGTGGTTAAGTAGAAATTCGCTGCTCGGCTGACCCTGCAGGAGCAAACGTATGCTAAAAATGTTCGTCGAATGAGATTTTCAGTGAAGAGCAGCCAGGCACATTTTAGCAAGTTTTACTTGTAAGTGGGGGTTGGAAATGCTTTTCATGCTCAGTACTGGGTACTGGGTGGTTAAGTAGAAATTCGCTGCTCGGCTGATCCAGCAGGAGCAAACATATGCTAAAAATGTACGTAGAATGAGATTTTCAGGGAAGAGCAGTCAGGCACATTTTTAGCAAGTTTTACTTATAAGTGGGGTTGGAAACGCTTTTCAGGCTCAATACTGGGCTCAAAAGATGCAGCCCTGATGTCTCTCATGATAGCAGGTGCCTAAGTAGAAATTCGCTGCTCGGCTGATCCAGCAGGAGCAAACATATGCGAAAAATGTACGTAGAATGAGATTTTCAGTGAATAGCAGCCAGGCACATTTTAGCAAGTTTTACTTGTAAGTGGGGATGGAAACGCTTTTTAGGCTCAGTACTGGGCTCAAAAGATGCAGCCCTGATGTCTCTCATGATAGCAGGTGGCTAAGTAGAAATTCGCTGCTCGGCTGACCCGGCAGGAACAAACGTATGCCAAAAATGTAAGTAGAATGAGATTTTCAGTGAATAGCAGCCAGGCACATTTTAGCAAGTTTTACTTGTAAGTGGGGATGGAAACGCTTTTTAGGCTCAGTACTGGGCTCAAAAGATGCAGCCCTGATGTCTCTCATGATAGCAGGTGGCTAAGTAGAAATTCGCTGCTCGGCTGATCCAGCAGGAGCAAACATATGCGAAAAATGTACGTAGAATGAGCTTTTCAGTGAAGAGCAGCCAGGCACATTTTAGCAAGTTTTACTTGTAAGTGGATGTGGAAACGCTTTTCAGGCTCATTACTGGGCTCAAAACATGCAGCCCTGATGTCTCTCATGATAGCAGGTGGTTAAGTAGAAATTCGCTGCTCGGCTGATCCAGCAGGAGCAAACATATGCTAAAAATGTACGTAGAATGAGCTTTTCAGTGAAGAGCAGCCAGGCACATTTTAGCAAGTTTTACTTGTATGTGGGGATAGAAACGCTTTTCAGGCTCAGTACTGGGCTCAAAAGATGCAGCCCTGATGTCTCTCATGATAGCAGGTGGTTAAGTAGAAATTCGCTGCTCGGCTGACCCGGCAGGAACAAACGTATGCCAAAAATGTACGTAGAATGAGATTTTCAGTGAATAGCAGCCAGGCACATTTTAGCAAGTTTTACTTGTAAGTGGGGATGGAAACGCTTTTTAGGCTCAGTACTGGCCTCAAAAGATGCAGCCCTGATGTCTCTCATGATAGCAGGTGGTTAAGTAGAAATTCGCTGCTCGGCTGATCCAGCAGGAGCACACATATGCGAAAAATGTACGTAGAATGAGCTTTTCAGTGAAGAGCAGCCAGGCACATTTTAGCAAGTTTTACTTGTAAGTGGATGGGAAACGCTTTTCAGGCTCAGTACTGGGCTCAAAAGATGCAGCCCTGATGTCTCTCATGATAGCAGGTGGTTAAGTAGAAATTCGCTGCTCGGCTGATCCAGCAGGAGCAAACATATGCTAAAAATGTACGTAGAATGAGATTTTCAGTAAAGAGCAGCCAGGCACATTTTAGAAAGTTTTACTTGTATGTGGGGTTGGAAACGCTTTTCAGGCTCAATACTGGGCTCAAAAGATGCAGCCCTGATGTCTCTCATGATAGCAGGTGGTTAAGTAGAAATTTGCTGCTCGGCTGACCCGGCAGGAACAAACGTATGCCAAAAATGTAAGTAGAATGAGATTTTCAGTGAATAGCAGCCAGGCACATTTTAGCAAGTTTTAATTGTAAGTGGGGATGGAAACGCTTTTTAGGCTCAGTACTGGGCTCAAAAGATGCAGCCCTGATGTCTCTCATGATAGCAGGTGGCTAAGTAGAAATTCGCTGCTCGGCTGATCCAGCAGGAGCAAACATATGCGAAAAATGTACGTAGAATGAGCTTTTCAGTGAAGAGCAGCCAGGCACATTTTAGCAAGTTTTACTTGTAAGTGGATGTGGAAACGCTTTTCAGGCTCAGTACTGGGCTCAAAACATGCAGCCCTGATGTCTCTCATGATAGCAGGTGGTTAAGTAGAAATTCGCTGCTCGGCTGATCCAGCAGGAGCAAACATATGCTAAAAATGTACGTAGAATGAGATTTTCAGTGAAGAGCAGCCGGGCACATTTTAGCAAGTTTTACTTGTAAGTGGGGTTAGAAACGCTTTTCAGGCTCAATACTGGGCTCAAAAGATGCAGCCCTGATGTCTCTCGTGATAGCAGGTGGTTAAGTAGAAATTCACTGCTCGGCTGACCCTGCAGGAGCAAACGTATGCTAAAAATGTTCGTAGAATGAGATTTTCAGTGAATAGCAGACAGGCACATTTTAGGGAAGTTTTACTTGTAAGTGGGGTTGGAAACGCTTTTCAGGCTCAATACTGGGCTCAAAAGATGCAGCCCCTGATGTCTCTCATGATAGGAGGTGGTTAAGTAGAAATTCGCCGCTCGGCTGATCCAGCAGGAGCAAACATATGCGAAAAATGTTCATAGAATGAGCTTTTCAGTGAAGAGCATCCAGGCACATTTTAGCAAGTTTTACTTGTGAGTGGGGTTGGAAACGCTTTTCAGGCTCAGTACTGGGCTCAAAGATGCAGCCCTGATGTCTCTCAGGATAGCAGGTGGTTAAGTAGAAATTCGCCGCTCGGGTGACCCAGCAGGACCAAACGTATGCGAAAAATGTTCGTAGAATGAGTTTTTCAGTGAAGAGCAGCCAGGCACATTTTAGCAAGTTTTACTTGTGAGTGGGGGTGGAAACGCTTTTCAGGCTCAGTACTGGGCTCAAAGATGCAGCCCTGATGTCTCTCAGGATAGCAGGTGGTTAAGTAGAAATTCGCTGCTCGGCTGACCCGGCAGGAACAAACGTATGCCAAAAATGTACGTAGAATGAGATTTTCACTGAATAGCAGCCAGGCACATTTTAGCAAGTTTTACTTGTAAGTGGGGATAGAAACGCTTTTTAGGCTCAGTACTGGGCTCAAAAGATGCAGCCCTGATGTCTCTCATGATAGCAGGTGGTTAAGTAGAAATTCGCTGCTCGGCTGATCCAGCAGGAGCAAACATATGCTAAAAATGTACGTAGAATGAGATTTTCAGGGAAGAGCAGTCAGGCACATTTTTAGCAAGTTTTACTTGTAAGTGGGGTTGGAAACGCTTTTCAGGCTCAATACTGGGCTCAAAAGATGCAGCCCTGATGTCTCTCATGATAGCAGGTGGTTAAGTAGAAATTTGCTGCTCGGCTGACCCGGCAGGAACAAATGTATGCCAAAAATGTACGTAGAATTAAATTTTCAGTGAATAGCAGCCAGGCACATTTTAGCAAGTTTTACTTGTAAGTGGGGATGGAAACGCTTTTCAGGCTCAGTACTGGGCTCAAAAGATGCAGCCCTGATGTCTCTCATGATAGCAGGTGGTTAAGTAGAAATTCGCTGCTCGGCTGACCCGGCAGGAACAAACGTATGCCAAAAATGTACGTAGAATGAGATTTTCAGTGAAGAGCAGCCAGGCACATTTTAGCAAGTTTTACTTGTATGTGGGGATAGAAACGCTTTTCAGGCTCAGTACTGGGCTCAAAAGATGCAGCCCTGATGTCTCTCATGATAGCAGGTGGTTAAGTAGAAATTCGCTGCTCGGCTGACCCGGCAGGAACAAACGTATGCCAAAAATGTACGTAGAATGAGATTTTCAGTGAATAGCAGCCAGGCACATTTTAGCAAGTTTTACTTGTAAGTGGGGATGGAAATGCTTTTTAGGCTCAGTACTGGGCTCAAAAGATGCAGCCCTGATGTCTCTCATGATAGCAGGTGGTTAAGTAGAAATTCGCTGCTCGGCTGATCCAGCAGGAGCACACATATGCGAAAAATGTACATAGAATGAGCTTTTCAGTGAAGAGCAGCCAGGCACATTTTAGCAAGTTTTACTTGTTAGTGGATGGGAAACCCTTTTCAGGCTCAGTACTGGGCTCAAAAGATGCAGCCCTGATGTCTCTCATGATAGCAGGTGGTTAAGTAGAAATTCGCTGCTCGGCTGATCCAGCAGGAGCAAACATATGCTAAAAAAGTACGTAGAATGAGATTTTCAGTTAAGAGCAGCCAGGCACATTTTAGCAAGTTTTACTTGTATGTGGGGTTGGAAACGCTTTTCAGGCTCAATACTGGGCTCAAAAGATGCAGCCCTGATGTCTCTCATGATAGCAGGTGGTTAAGTAGAAATTCGCTGCTCGGCTAACCCGGCAGGAACAAACGTATGCCAAAAATGTACGTAGAATGAGATTTTCAGTGAATAGCAGCCAGGCACATTTTAGCAAGTTTTACTTGTAAGTGGGGATGGAAACGCTTTTCAGGCTCAGTACTGGGCTCAAAAGATGCAGCCCTGATGTCTCTCATGATAGCAGGTGGTTAAGTAGAAATTCGCTGCTCGGCTAACCCTGCAGGAGCAAACGTATGCTAAAAATGTTCGTAGAATGAGATTTTCAGTGAAGAGCAGCCAGGCACATTTTAGCAAGTTTTACTTGTATGTGGGGTTGGAAACGCTTTTCAGGCTCAATACTGGGCTCAAAAGATGCAGCCCTGATGTCTCTCATGATAGCAGGTGGTTAAGTAGAAATTCGCTGCTCGGCTAACCCGGCAGGAACAAACGTATGCCAAAAATGTACGTAGAATGAGATTTTCAGTGAATAGCAGCCAGGCACATTTTAGCAAGTTTTACTTGTAAGTGGGGATGGAAACGCTTTTTAGGCTCAGTACTGGGCTCAAAAGATGCAGCCCTGATGTCTCTCATGATAGCAGGTGGTTAAGTAGAAATTCGCTGCTCGGCTGATCCAGCAGGAGCACACATATGCGAAAAATGTACGTAGAATGAGCTTTTCAGTGAAGAGCAGCCAGGCACATTTTAGCAAGTTTTACTTGTAAGTGGATGGGAAACGCTTTTCAGGCTCAGTACTGGGCTCAAAAGATGCAGCCCTGATGTCTCTCATGATAGCAGGTGGTTAAGTAGAAATTCGCTGCTCGGCTGATCCAGCAGGAGCAAACATATGCTAAAAATGTACGTAGAATGAGATTTTCAGTAAAGAGCAGCCAGGCACATTTTAGAAAGTTTTACTTGTATGTGGGGTTGGAAACGCTTTTCAGGCTCAATACTGGGCTCAAAAGATGCAGCCCTGATGTCTCTCATGATAGCAGGTGGTTAAGTAGAAATTTGCTGCTCGGCTGACCCGGCAGGAACAAACGTATGCCAAAAATGTAAGTAGAATGAGATTTTCAGTGAATAGCAGCCAGGCACATTTTAGCAAGTTTTAATTGTAAGTGGGGATGGAAACGCTTTTTAGGCTCAGTACTGGGCTCAAAAGATGCAGCCCTGATGTCTCTCATGATAGCAGGTGGCTAAGTAGAAATTCGCTGCTCGGCTGATCCAGCAGGAGCAAACATATGCGAAAAATGTACGTAGAATGAGCTTTTCAGTGAAGAGCAGCCAGGCACATTTTAGCAAGTTTTACTTGTAAGTGGATGTGGAAACGCTTTTCAGGCTCAGTACTGGGCTCAAAACATGCAGCCCTGATGTCTCTCATGATAGCAGGTGGTTAAGTAGAAATTCGCTGCTCGGCTGATCCAGCAGGAGCAAACATATGCTAAAAATGTACGTAGAATGAGATTTTCAGTGAAGAGCAGCCGGGCACATTTTAGCAAGTTTTACTTGTAAGTGGGGTTAGAAACGCTTTTCAGGCTCAATACTGGGCTCAAAAGATGCAGCCCTGATGTCTCTCGTGATAGCAGGTGGTTAAGTAGAAATTCACTGCTCGGCTGACCCTGCAGGAGCAAACGTATGCTAAAAATGTTCGTAGAATGAGATTTTCAGTGAATAGCAGACAGGCACATTTTAGGGAAGTTTTACTTGTAAGTGGGGTTGGAAACGCTTTTCAGGCTCAATACTGGGCTCAAAAGATGCAGCCCCTGATGTCTCTCATGATAGGAGGTGGTTAAGTAGAAATTCGCCGCTCGGCTGATCCAGCAGGAGCAAACATATGCGAAAAATGTTCATAGAATGAGCTTTTCAGTGAAGAGCATCCAGGCACATTTTAGCAAGTTTTACTTGTGAGTGGGGTTGGAAACGCTTTTCAGGCTCAGTACTGGGCTCAAAGATGCAGCCCTGATGTCTCTCAGGATAGCAGGTGGTTAAGTAGAAATTCGCCGCTCGGGTGACCCAGCAGGACCAAACGTATGCGAAAAATGTTCGTAGAATGAGTTTTTCAGTGAAGAGCAGCCAGGCACATTTTAGCAAGTTTTACTTGTGAGTGGGGGTGGAAACGCTTTTCAGGCTCAGTACTGGGCTCAAAGATGCAGCCCTGATGTCTCTCAGGATAGCAGGTGGTTAAGTAGAAATTCGCTGCTCGGCTGACCCGGCAGGAACAAACGTATGCCAAAAATGTACGTAGAATGAGATTTTCACTGAATAGCAGCCAGGCACATTTTAGCAAGTTTTACTTGTAAGTGGGGATAGAAACGCTTTTTAGGCTCAGTACTGGGCTCAAAAGATGCAGCCCTGATGTCTCTCATGATAGCAGGTGGTTAAGTAGAAATTCGCTGCTCGGCTGATCCAGCAGGAGCAAACATATGCTAAAAATGTACGTAGAATGAGATTTTCAGGGAAGAGCAGTCAGGCACATTTTTAGCAAGTTTTACTTGTAAGTGGGGTTGGAAACGCTTTTCAGGCTCAATACTGGGCTCAAAAGATGCAGCCCTGATGTCTCTCATGATAGCAGGTGGTTAAGTAGAAATTTGCTGCTCGGCTGACCCGGCAGGAACAAATGTATGCCAAAAATGTACGTAGAATTAAATTTTCAGTGAATAGCAGCCAGGCACATTTTAGCAAGTTTTACTTGTAAGTGGGGATGGAAACGCTTTTCAGGCTCAGTACTGGGCTCAAAAGATGCAGCCCTGATGTCTCTCATGATAGCAGGTGGTTAAGTAGAAATTCGCTGCTCGGCTGACCCGGCAGGAACAAACGTATGCCAAAAATGTACGTAGAATGAGATTTTCAGTGAAGAGCAGCCAGGCACATTTTAGCAAGTTTTACTTGTATGTGGGGATAGAAACGCTTTTCAGGCTCAGTACTGGGCTCAAAAGATGCAGCCCTGATGTCTCTCATGATAGCAGGTGGTTAAGTAGAAATTCGCTGCTCGGCTGACCCGGCAGGAACAAACGTATGCCAAAAATGTACGTAGAATGAGATTTTCAGTGAATAGCAGCCAGGCACATTTTAGCAAGTTTTACTTGTAAGTGGGGATGGAAATGCTTTTTAGGCTCAGTACTGGGCTCAAAAGATGCAGCCCTGATGTCTCTCATGATAGCAGGTGGTTAAGTAGAAATTCGCTGCTCGGCTGATCCAGCAGGAGCACACATATGCGAAAAATGTACATAGAATGAGCTTTTCAGTGAAGAGCAGCCAGGCACATTTTAGCAAGTTTTACTTGTTAGTGGATGGGAAACCCTTTTCAGGCTCAGTACTGGGCTCAAAAGATGCAGCCCTGATGTCTCTCATGATAGCAGGTGGTTAAGTAGAAATTCGCTGCTCGGCTGATCCAGCAGGAGCAAACATATGCTAAAAAAGTACGTAGAATGAGATTTTCAGTTAAGAGCAGCCAGGCACATTTTAGCAAGTTTTACTTGTATGTGGGGTTGGAAACGCTTTTCAGGCTCAATACTGGGCTCAAAAGATGCAGCCCTGATGTCTCTCATGATAGCAGGTGGTTAAGTAGAAATTCGCTGCTCGGCTAACCCGGCAGGAACAAACGTATGCCAAAAATGTACGTAGAATGAGATTTTCAGTGAATAGCAGCCAGGCACATTTTAGCAAGTTTTACTTGTAAGTGGGGATGGAAACGCTTTTCAGGCTCAGTACTGGGCTCAAAAGATGCAGCCCTGATGTCTCTCATGATAGCAGGTGGTTAAGTAGAAATTCGCTGCTCGGCTAACCCTGCAGGAGCAAACGTATGCTAAAAATGTTCGTAGAATGAGATTTTCAGTGAAGAGCAGCCAGGCACATTTTAGCAAGTTTTACTTGTATGTGGGGTTGGAAACGCTTTTCAGGCTCAATACTGGGCTCAAAAGATGCAGCCCTGATGTCTCTCATGATAGCAGGTGGTTAAGTAGAAATTCGCTGCTCGGCTAACCCGGCAGGAACAAACGTATGCCAAAAATGTACGTAGAATGAGATTTTCAGTGAATAGCAGCCAGGCACATTTTAGCAAGTTTTACTTGTAAGTGGGGATGGAAACGCTTTTTAGGCTCAGTACTGGGCTCAAAAGATGCAGCCCTGATGTCTCTCATTATAGCAGGTGGTTAAGTAGAAATTCGCTGCTCGGCTGATCCAGCAGGAGCAAACATATGCTAAAAATGTACGTAGAATGAGATTTTCAGGGAAGAGCAGTCAGGCACATTTTTAGCAAATTTTACTTGTAAGTGGGGTTGGAAACGCTTTTCAGGCTCAATACTGGGCTCAAAAGATGCAACCCTGATGTCTCTCATGATAGCAGGTGGTTAAGTAGAAATTCGCTGCTCGGCTGATCCGGCAGGAACAAATGTATGCCAAAAATGTACGTAGAATGAGATTTTCAGTGAATGGCAGCCAGGCACATTTTAGCAAGTTTTACTTGTAAGTGGGGATGGAAACGCTATTCAGGCTCAGTACTGGGCTCAAAAGATGCAGCCCTGATGTCTCTCATGATAGCAGGTGGTTAAGTAGAAATTCGCTGCTCGGCTGATCCAGCAGGAGCAAACATATGCGAAAAATGTACGTAGAATGAGCTTTTCAGTGAAGAGCAGCCAGGCACATTTTAGCAAGTTTTACTTGTAAGTGGGGATGGAAACGCTTTTTAGGCTCAGTACTGGGCTCAAAAGATGCTGCCCTGATGTCTCTCATGATAGCAGGTGGTTAAGTAGAAATTCGCTGCTCGGCTGATCCAGCAGGAGCAAACATATGCTAAAAATGTACGTAGAATGAGATTTTCAGGGAAGAGCAGTCAGGCACATTTTAGCAAGTTTTACTTGTAAGTGGGGATGGAAACGCTTTTCAGGCTCAGTACTGGGCTCAAAAGATGCAGCCCTGATGTCTCTCATGATAGCAGGTGGTTAAGTAGAAATTCGCTGCTCGGCTGACCCGGCAGGAACAAATGTATGCCAAAAATGTACGCAGAATGAGATTTTCAGTGAATAGCAGCCAGGCACATTTTAGCAAGTTTTACTTGTAAGTGGGGATGGAAACGCTTTTCAGGCTCAGTACTGGGCTCAAAAGATGCAGCCCTGATGTCTCTCATGATAGCAGGTGGTTAAGTAGAAATTCGCTGCTCGGCTGACCCGGCAGGAACAAACGTATGCCAAAAATGTACGTAGAATGAGATTTTCAGTGAAGAGCAGCCAGGCACATTTTAGCAAGTTTTACTTGTAAGTGGGGATAGAAACGCTTTTCAGGCTCAGTACTGGGCTCAAAAGATGCAGCCCTGATGTCTCTCATGATAGCCGGTGGTTAAGTAGAAATTCGCTGCTCGGCTGATCCAGCAGGAGCAAACATATGCGAAAAATGTACGTAGAATGAGCTTTTCAGTGAAGAGCAGCCAGGCACATTTTAGCAAGTTTTACTTGTAAGTGGATGTGGAAACGCTTTTCAGGCTCAGTACTGGGCTCAAAACATGCAGCCCTGATGTCTCTCATGATAGCAGGTGGTTAAGTAGAAATTCGCTGCTCGGCTGATCCAGCAGGAGCAAACATATGCTAAAAATGTACGTAGAATGAGATTTTCAGGGAAGAGCAGTCAGGCACATTTTTAGCAAGTTTTACTTGTAAGTGGGGTTGGAAACGCTTTTCAGGCTCAATACTGGGCTCAAAAGATGCAGCCCTGATGTCTCTCATGATAGCAGGTGGTTAAGTAGAAATTCTCTGCTCGGCTGACCCGGCAGGAACAAATGTATGCCAAAAATGTACATAGAATGAGATTTTCAGTGAATAGCAGCCAGGCACATTTTAGCAAGTTTTACTTGTAAGTGGGGATGGAAACGCTTTTCAGGCTCAGTACTGGGCTCAAAAGATGCAGCCCTGATGTCTCTCATGATAGCAGGTGGTTAGTAGAAATTCGCTGCTCGGCTGACCCGGCAGGAACAAACGTAAGCCAAAAATGTACGTAGAATGAGATTTTCAGTGAATAGCAGCCAGGCACATTTTAGCAAGTTTTACTTGTAGGTGGGGATAGAAACGCTTTTCAGGCTCAGTACTGGGCTCAAAAGATGCAGCCCTGATGTCTCTCATGATAGCAGGTGGTTAAGTAGAAATTCGCTGCTCGGCTGATCCAGCAGGAGCAAACATACGCGAAAAATGTACGTAGAATGAGCTTTTCAGTGAAGAGCAGCCAGGCACATTTTAGCAAGTTTTACTTGTAAGTGGATGTGGAAACGCTTTTCAGGCTCAGTACTGGGCTCAAAACATGCAGCCCTGATGTCTCTCATGATAGCAGGTGGTTAAGTAGAAATTCGCTGCTCGGTTGACCCTGCAGGAGCAAACGTATGCTAAAAATGTTTGTAGAATGAGATTTTCAGTGAAGAGCAGCCAGGCACATTTTAGCAAGTTTTACTTGTAAGTGGGGATGGAAACGCTTTTCAGGCTCAGTACTGGGCTCAAAAGATGCAGCCCTGATGTCTCTCATGATTAGCAGGTGGTTAAGTAGAAATTCGCTGCTCGGCTGATCCAGCAGGAGCAAACATAAGCGAAAAATGTATGTAGAATGAGCTTTTTAGTGAAGAGCAGCCAGGCACATTTTAGCAAGTTTTACTTGTAAGTGGCTGTGGAAACGCTTTTCAGGCTCAGTACTGGGCTCAAAACATGCAGCCCTGATGTCTCTCATGATAGCAGGTGGTTAAGTAGAAATTTGCTGCTCAGCTGATCCAGCAGGAGCAAACATATGCTAAAAATGTACGTAGAATGAGATTTTCAGGGAAGAGCAGCCAGGCACATTTTTAGCAAGTTTTACTTGTAAGTGGGGTTGGAAACGCTTTTCAGGCTCAATACTGGGCTCAAAAGATGCAGCCCTGATGTCTCTCATGATAGCAGGTGGTTAAGTAGAAATTCGCTGCTCGGCTGACCCGGCAGGAACAAATGTATGCCAAAAATGTACGTAGAATGAGATTTTCAGTGAATAGCAGCCAGGCACATTTTAGCAAGTTTTACTTGTAAGTGGGGATGGAAACACTTTTTAGGCTCAGTACTGGGCTCAAAAGATGCAGCCCTGATGTCTCTCATGATAGCAGGTGGTTAAGTAGAAATTCGCTGCTCGGCTGACCCTGCAGGAGCAAACGTATGCTAAAAATGTTCGTAGAATGAGATTTTCAGTGAAGAGCAGCCAGGCAAATTTTAACAAGTTTTACTTGTAAGTGGGGTTGGAAACGCTTTTCAGGCTCAGTACTGGGCTCAAAACATGCAGCCCCTGATGTCTCTCATGATAGCAGGTGGTTAAGTAGAAATTCGTTGCTCGGCTGACCCAGCAGGAGCAAACGTATGCGAAAAATGTTCTAGAATTAGTTTTTCAGTGAAGAGCAGCCAGGCACATTTTAGCAAGTTTTACTTGTAAGTGGGGATGGAAACGCTTTTCAGGCTCAGTACTGGGCTCAAAAGATGCAGCCCTGATGTCTCTCATGATTAGCAGGTGGTTAAGTAGAAATTCGCTGCTCGGCTGACCCAGCAGGACCAAACGTATGTTACAAATGTTCGTAGAATGAGATTTTCAGTGAAGAGCAGCCTGGCACATTTTAGCAAGTTTTACTTGTAAGTGGGGTTGGAAACGCTTTTCAGGCTCAATACTGGGCTCAAAAGATGCAGCCCTGATGTCTCTCATGATAGCAGGTGGTTAAGTAGAAATTTGCTGCTCGGCTGACCCTGCAGGAGCAAACGTATGCTAAAAATGTTCGTAGAATGAGATTTTCAGTGAAGAGCAGCCAGGCACATTTTAGCAAGTTTTACTTGTATGTGGGGTTGGAAACGCTTTTCAGGCTCAGTACTGGGCTCAAAAGATGCAGCCCTGATGTCTCTCATGATAGCAGGTGGTTAAGTAGAAATTCGCTGCTCGGTTGACCCTGCAGGATCAAACGTATGCTAAAAATTTTCGTAGAATGAGCATTTCAGTGAAGAGCAGCCAGGCACATTTTAGTAAGTTTTACTTGTACGTGGAGTTGGAAACGCTTTTCAGGCTCAGTACTGGGCTCAAAACATGCAGCCCTGATGTCTCTCATGATAGCAGGTGGTTAAGTAGAAATTCGCTGCTCGGCTGACCCAGCAGGACCAAACGTATGCTAAAAATGTTCGTAGAATGAGATTTTCAGTGAAGAGCAGCCTGGCACATTTTAGCAAGTTTTACTTGTAAGTGGGGTTGGAAACGCTTTTCAGGCTCAATACTGGGCTCAAAAGATGCAGCCCTGAGATAGCAGGTGGTTAAGTAGAAATTCGCTGCTCGGCTGACCCTGCAGGAGCAAACGTATGCTAAAAATGTTCGTCGAATGAGATTTTCAGTGAAGAGCAGCCAGGCACATTTTAGCAAGTTTTACTTGTAAGTGGGGGTTGGAAATGCTTTTCATGCTCAGTACTGGGTACTGGGTGGTTAAGTAGAAATTCGCTGCTCGGCTGATCCAGCAGGAGCAAACATATGCTAAAAATGTACGTAGAATGAGATTTTCAGGGAAGAGCAGTCAGGCACATTTTTAGCAAGTTTTACTTGTAAGTGGGGTTGGAAACGCTTTTCAGGCTCAGTACTGGGCTCAAAAGATGCAGCCCTGAGGTCTCTCATGATAGCAGGTGGGTAAGTAGAAATTCGCCGCTCTGCTGACCCGGCAGGAGCAAACGTATGCCAAAAATGTTTGCAGAATGATCTTTTCAGTGAATAGCAGCCAGGGACATTCTAGCAAGTTTTACTTGTAGGTGGGGTTGGAAACACTTTTCAAGCTCAGTACTGGGCTCAAAAGATGCAGCCCTGATGTCTCTCATGATAGCAGGTGGTTAAGTAGAAATTTGCTGCTCGGCTGACCCGGCAGGAACAAACGTATGCCAAAAATGTAAGTAGAATGAGATTTTCAGTGAATAGCAGCCAGGCACATTTTAGCAAGTTTTACTTGTAAGTGGGGATGGAAACGCTTTTTAGGATCAGTACTGGGCTCAAAAGATGCAGCCCTGATGTCTCTCATGATAGCAGGTGGCTAAGTAGAAATTCGCTGCTCGGCTGATCCAGCAGGAGCAAACATATGCGAAAAATGTACGTAGAATGAGCTTTTCAGTGAAGAGCAGCCAGGCACATTTTAGCAAGTTTTACTTGTAAGTGGATGTGGAAACGCTTTTCAGGCTCAGTACTGGGCTCAAAACATGCAGCCCTGATGTCTCTCATGATAGCAGGTGGTTAAGTAGAAATTCGCTGCTCGGCTGATCCAGCAGGAGCAAACATATGCTAAAAATGTACGTAGAATGAGATTTTCAGTGAAGAGCAGCCGGGCACATTTTAGCAAGTTTTACTTGTAAGTGGGGTTGGAAACGCTTTTCAGGCTCAATACTGGGCTCAAAAGATGCAGCCCTGATGTCTCTCATGATAGCAGGTGGTTAAGTAGAAATTCGCTGCTCGGCTGACCCTGCAGGAGCAAACGTATGCTAAAAATGTTCGTAGAATGAGATTTTCAGTGAATAGCAGCCAGGCACATTTTAGCAAGTTTTACTTGTAAGTGGGGTTGGAAACGCTTTTCAGGCTCAATACTGGGCTCAAAAGATGCAGCCCCTGATGTCTCTCATGATAGGAGGTGGTTAAGTAGAAATTCGCCGCTCGGCTGATCCAGCAGGAGCAAACATATGCGAAAAATGTTCATAGAATGAGCTTTTCAGTGAAGAGCATCCAGGCACATTTTAACAAGTTTTACTTGTAAGTGGGGATGGAAACGCTTTTCAGGCTCAGTACTGGGCTCAAAACATGCAGCCCTGATGTCTCTCATGATAGCAGGTGGTTAAGTAGAAATTCGCTGCTCGGCTGACCCAGCAGGACCAAACGTATGCGAAAAATGTTCGTAGAATGAGTTTTTCAGTGAAGAGCAGCCAGGCACATTTTAGCAAGTTTTACTTGTAAGTGGGGTTGGAAACGCTTTTCAGGCTCAGTACTGGGCTCAAAGATGCAGCCCTGATGTCTCTCAGGATAGCAGGTGGTTAAGTAGAAATTCGCTGCTCGGCTGACTCGGCAGGAACAAACGTATGCCAAAAATGTACGTAGAATGAGATTTTCACTGAATAGCAGCCAGGCACATTTTAGCAAGTTTTACTTGTAAGTGGGGTAGAAACGCTTTTTAGGCTCAGTACTGGGCTCAAAAGATGCAGCCCTGATGTCTCTCATGATAGCAGGTGGTTAAGTAGAAATTCGCTGCTCGGCTGACCCAGCAGGACCAAACGTATGCGAAAAATGTTCGTAGAATGAGTTTTTCATTGAAGAGCAGCCAGGTACATTTTAGCAAGTTTTAC
The DNA here is from genome assembly GCF_964261635.1 of Lissotriton helveticus. Taxonomy (NCBI): domain Eukaryota; kingdom Metazoa; phylum Chordata; class Amphibia; order Caudata; family Salamandridae; genus Lissotriton; species Lissotriton helveticus. Next base: position 1,350,713,205 of record NC_136061.1, on the reverse strand, counting down.
TTGTGAGTGGGGTTGGAAACGCTTTTCAGGCTCAGTACTGGGCTCAAAGATGCAGCCCTGATGTCTCTCAGGATAGCAGGTGGTTAAGTAGAAATTCGCTGCTCGGCTGACCCGGCAGGAACAAACGTATGCCAAAAATGTACGTAGAATGAGATTTTCACTGAATAGCAGCCAGGCACATTTTAGCAAGTTTTACTTGTAAGTGGGGATAGAAACGCTTTTTAGGCTCAGTACTGGGCTCAAAAGATGCAGCCCTGATGTCTCTCATGATAGCAGGTGGTTGAGTAGAAATTCGCTGCTCGGCTGATCCAGCAGGAGCAAACATATGCTAAAAATGTACGTAGAATGAGATTTTCAGGGAAGAGCAGTCAGGCACATTTTTAGCAAGTTTTACTTGTAAGTGGGGTTGGAAACGCTTTTCAGGCTCAGTACTGGGCTCAAAAGATGCAGCCCTGATGTCTCTCATGATAGCAGGTGGTTAAGTAGAAATTCGCTGCTCGGCTGACCCGGAAGGAACAAACGTATGCCAAAAATGTACGTAGAATGAGATTTTCAGTGAATAGCAGCCAGGCACATTTTAGCAAGTTTTACTTGTAAGTGGGGATGGAAACGCTTTTTAGGCTCAGTACTGGGCTCAAAAGATGCAGCCCTGATGTCTCTCATGATAGCAGGTGGTTAAGTAGAAATTCGCTGCTCGGCTGATCCAGCAGGAGCACACATATGTGAAAAATGTACGTAGAATGAGCTTTTCAGTGAAGAGCAGCCAGGCACATTTTAGCAAGTTTTACTTGTAAGTGGATGGGAAACGCTTTTCAGGCTCAGTACTGGGCTCAAAAGATGCAGCCCTGATGTCTCTCATGATAGCAGGTGGTTAGGTAGAAATTCGCTGCTCGGCTGATCCAGCAGGAGCAAACATATGCTAAAAATGTACGTAGAATGAGATTTTCAGTTAAGAGCAGCCAGACACATTTTAGCAAGTTTTACTTGTATGTGGGGTTGGAAACGCTTTTCAGGCTCAATACTGGGCTCAAAAGATGCAGCCCTGATGTCTCTCATGATAGCAGGTGGTTAAGTAGAAATTTGCTGCTCGGCTGACCCGGCAGGAACAAACGTATGCCAAAAATGTAAGTAGAATGAGATTTTCAGTGAATAGCAGCCAGGCACATTTTAGCAAGTTTTACTTGTAAGTGGGGATGGAAACGCTTTTTAGGCTCAGTACTGGGCTCAAAAGATGCAGCCCTAATGTCTCTCATGATAGCAGGTGGCTAAGTAGAAATTCGCTGCTCGGCTGATCCAGCAGGAGCAAACATATGCGAAAAATGTACGTAGAATGAGCTTTTCAGTGAAGAGCAGCCAGGCACATTTTAGCAAGTTTTACTTGTAAGTGGATGTGGAAATGCTTTTCAGGCTCAGTACTGGGCTCAAAACATGCAGCCCTGATGTCTCTCATGATAGCAGGTGGTTAAGTAGAAATTCGCTGCTCGGCTGACCCGGCAGGAACAAACGTATGCCAAAAATGTACGTAGAATGAGATTTTCAGTGAATAGCAGCCAGGCACATTTTAGCAAGTTTTACTTGTAAGTGGGGATGGAAATGCTTTTTAGGCTCAGTACTGGGCTCAAAAGATGCAGCCCTGATGTCTCTCATGATAGCAGGTGGTTAAGTAGAAATTCGCTGCTCGGCTGATCCAGCAGGAGCACACATATGCGAAAAATGTACGTAGAATGAGCTTTTCAGTGAAGAGCAGCGAGGCACATTTTAGCAAGTTTTACTTGTAAGTGGATGGGAAACGCTTTTCAGGCTCAGTACTGGGCTCAAAAGATGCAGCCCTGATGTCTCTCATGATAGCAGGTGGTTAAGTAGAAATTCGCTGCTTGGCTGATCCAGCAGGAGCAAACATATGCTAAAAATGTACGTAGAATGAGATTTTCAGTTAAGAGCAGCCAGGCACATTTTAGCAAGTTTTACTTGTATGTGGGGTTGGAAACGCTTTTCAGGCTCAATACTGGGCTCAAAAGATGCAGCCCTGATGTCTCTCATGATAGCAGGTGGTTAAGTAGAAATTTGCTGCTCGGCTGACCCGGCAGGAACAAACGTATGCCAAAAATGTAAGTAGAATGAGATTTTCAGTGAATAGCAGCCAGGCACATTTTAGCAAGTTTTACTTGTAAGTGGGGATGGAAACGGTTTTTAGGCTCAGTACTGGGCTCAAAAGATGCAGCCCTAATGTCTCTCATGATAGCAGGTGGCTAAGTAGAAATTCGCTGCTCGGCTGATCCAGCAGGAGCAAACATATGCGAAAAATGTACGTAGAATGAGCTTTTCAGTGAAGAGCAGCCAGGCACATTTTAGCAAGTTTTACTTGTAAGTGGATGTGGAAATGCTTTTCAGGCTCAGTACTGGGCTCAAAACATGCAGCCCTGATGTCTCTCATGATAGCAGGTGGTTAAGTAGAAATTCGCTGCTCGGCTGATCCAGCAGGAGCAAACATATGCTAAAAATGTACGTAGAATGAGATTTTCAGGGAAGAGCAGTCAGGCACATTTTTAGCAAGTTTTACTTGTAAGTGGAGTTGGAAACGCTTTTCAGGCTCAATACTGGGCTCAAAAGATGCAGCCCTGATGTCTCTCATGATAGTAGGTGGTTAAGTAGAAATTCGCTGCTCGGCTGACCCGGCAGGAACAAACGTATGCCAAAAATGTATGTAGAATGAGATTTTCAGTGAAGAGCAGCCAGGCACATTTTATCAAGTTTTACTTGTAAGTGGGGATGGAAACGCTTTTCAGGCTCAGTACTGGGCTCAAAAGATGCAGCCCTGATGTCTCTCATGATAGCAGGTGGTTAAGTAGAAATTCGCTGCTCGGCTGACCCTGCAGGAGCAAACGTATGCTAAAAATGTTCGTAGAATGAGATTTTCAGTGAAGAGCAGCCAGGCACATTTTAGCAAGTTTTACTTGTATGTGGGGTTGGAAACGCTTTTCAGGCTCAATACTGGGCTCAAAAGATGCAGCCCTGATGTCTCTCATGATAGCAGGTGGTTAAGTAGAAATTCGCTGCTCGGCTGACCCGGCAGGAACAAATGTATGCCAAAAATGTACGTAGAATGAGATTTTCAGTGAATAGCAGCCAGGCACATTTTAGCAAGTTTTACTTGTAAGTGGGGATGGAAACGCTTTTTAGGCTCAGTACTGGGCTCAAAAGATGCAGCCCTGATGTCTCTCATGATAGCAGGTGGTTAAGTAGAAATTCGCTGCTCGGCTGATCCAGCAGGAGCAAACATATGCTAAAAATGTACGTAGAATGAGATTTTCAGGGAAGAGCAGTCAGGCACATTTTTAGCAAATATTACTTGTAAGTGGGGTTGGAAACGCTTTTCAGGCTCAATACTGGGCTCAAAAGATGCAGCCCTGATGTCTCTCATGATAGCAGGTGGTTAAGTAGAAATTCGCTGCTCGGCTGACCCGGCAGGAACAAATGTATGCCAAAAATGTACGTAGAATGAGATTTTCAGTGAATGGCAGCCAGGCACATTTTAGCAAGTTTTACTTGTAAGTGGGGATGGAAACGCTATTCAGGCTCAGTACTGGGCTCAAAAGATGCAGCCCTGATGTCTCTCATGATAGCAGGTGGTTAAGTAGAAATTCGCTGCTCGGCTGACCCGGCAGGAACAAATGTATGCCAAAAATGTACGTAGAATGAGATTTTCAGTGAAGAGCAGCCAGGCACATTTTAGCAAGTTTTACTTGTAAGTGGATGTGGAAACGCTTTTCAGGCTCAGTACTATGCAGCCCTGATGTCTCTCATGATAGCAGGTGGTTAAGTAGAAATTCGCTGCTCGGCTGATCCAGCAGGAGCAAACATATGCGAAAAATGTACGTAGAATGAGCTTTTCAGTGAAGAGCAGCCAGGCACATTTTAGCAAGTTTTACTTGTAAGTGGGGATGGAAACGCTTTTTAGGCTCAGTACTGGGCTCAAAAGATGCTGCCCTGATGTCTCTCATGATAGCAGGTGGTTAAGTAGAAATTCGCTGCTCGGCTGATCCAGCAGGAGCAAACATATGCTAAAAATGTACGTAGAATGAGATTTTCAGGGAAGAGCAGTCAGGCACATTTTAGCAAGTTTTACTTGTAAGTGGGGATGGAAACGCTTTTCAGGCTCAGTACTGGGCTCAAAAGATGCAGCCCTGATGTCTCTCATGATAGCAGGTGGTTAAGTAGAAATTCGCTGCTCGGCTGACCCGGCAGGAACAAATGTATGCCAAAAATGTACGTAGAATGAGATTTTCAGTGAATAGCAGCCAGGCACATTTTAGCAAGTTTTACTTGTAAGTGGGGATGGAAACGCTTTTCAGGCTCAGTACTGGGCTCAAAAGATGCAGCCCTGATGTCTCTCATGATAGCAGGTGGTTAAGTAGAAATTCGCTGCTCGGCTGACCCGGCAGGAACAAACGTATGCCAAAAATGTACGTAGAATGAGATTTTCAGTGAAGAGCAGCCAGGCACATTTTAGCAAGTTTTACTTGTAAGTGGGGATAGAAACGCTTTTCAGGCTCAGTACTGGGCTCAAAAGATGCAGCCCTGATGTCTCTCATGATAGCCGGTGGTTAAGTAGAAATTCGCTGCTCGGCTGATCCAGCAGGAGCAAACATATGCTAAAAATGTACGTAGAATGAGATTTTCAGGGAAGAGCAGTCAGGCACATTTTTAGCAAACATATGCTAAAAATGTACGTAGAATGAGATTTTCAGGGAAGAGCAGTCAGGCACATTTTTAGCAAGTTTTACTTGTAAGTGGGGTTGGAAACGCTTTTCAGGCTCAATACTGGGCTCAAAAGATGCAGCCCTGATGTCTCTCATGATAGCAGGTGGTTAAGTAGAAATTCGCTGCTCGGCTGACCCTGCAGGAGCAAACGTATGCCAAAAATGTACGTAGAATGAGATTTTCAGTGAAGAGCAGCCAGGCACATTTTAGCAAGTTTTACTTGTAAGTGGGGTTGGAAACGCTTTTCAGGCTCAGTACTGGGCTCAAAAGATGCAGCCCTGATGTCTCTCATGATAGCAGGTGGTTAAGTAGAAATTCGCTGCTCGGCTGACCCGGCAGGAACAAACGTATGCCAAAAATGTACGTAGAATGAGATTTTCAGTGAAGAGCAGCCAGGCACATTTTAGCAAGTTTTACTTGTAAGTGGGGATAGAAACGCTTTTCAGGCTCAGTACTGGGCTCAAAAGATGCAGCCCTGATGTCTCTCATGATAGCCGGTGGTTAAGTAGAAATTCGCTGCTCGGCTGATCCAGCAGGAGCAAACATATGCTAAAAATGTACGTAGAATGAGATTTTCAGGGAAGAGCAGTCAGGCACATTTTTAGCAAGTTTTACTTGTAAGTGGATGGGAAACGCTTTTCAGGCTCAGTACTGGGCTCAAAAGATGCAGCCCTGATGTCTCTCATGATAGCAGGTGGTTAAGTAGAAATTCGCTGCTCGGCTGACCCGGCAGGAACAAACGTATGCCAAAAATGTACGTAGAATGAGATTTTCAGTGAATAGCAGCCAGGCACATTTTAGCAAGTTTTACTTGTAAGTGGGGATGGAAACGCTTTTTAGGCTCAGTACTGGGCTCAAAAGATGCAGCCCTGATGTCTCTCATGATAGCAGGTGGTTAAGTAGAAATTCGCTGCTCGGCTGATCCAGCAGGAGCACACATATGCGAAAAATGTACGTAGAATGAGCTTTTCAGTGAAGAGCAGCCAGGCACATTTTAGCAAGTTTTACTTGTAAGTGGATGGGAAACGCTTTTCAGGCTCAGTACTGGGCTCAAAAGATGCAGCCCTGATGTCTCTCATGATAGCAGGTGGTTAAGTAGAAATTCGCTGCTCGGCTGATCCAGCAGGAGCAAACATATGCTAAAAATTTACGTAGAATGAGATTTTCAGTTAAGAGCAGCCAGGCACATTTTAGCAAGTTTTACTTGTATGTGGGGTTGGAAACGCTTTTCAGGCTCAATACTGGGCTCAAAAGATGCAGCCCTGATGTCTCTCATGATAGCAGGTGGTTAAGTAGAAATTTGCTGCTCGGCTGACCCGGCAGGAACAAACGTATGCCAAAAATGTAAGTAGAATGAGATTTTCAGTGAATAGCAGCCAGGCACATTTTAGCAAGTTTTACTTGTAAGTGGATGTGGAAATGCTTTTCAGGCTCAGTACTGGGCTCAAAACATGCAGCCCTGATGTCTCTCATGATAGCAGGTGGTTAAGTAGAAATTCGCTGCTCGGCTGATCCAGCAGGAGCAAACATATGCTAAAAATGTACGTAGAATGAGATTTTCAGGGAAGAGCAGTCAGGCACATTTTTAGCAAGTTTTACTTGTAAGTGGAGTTGGAAACGCTTTTCAGGCTCAATACTGGGCTCAAAAGATGCAGCCCTGATGTCTCTCATGATAGCAGGTGGTTAAGTAGAAATTCGCTGCTCGGCTGATCCAGCAGGAGCAAACATATGCGAAAAATGTACGTAGAATGAGCTTTTCAGTGAAGAGCAGCCAGGCACATTTTAGCAAGTTTTACTTGTAAGTGGGGATGGAAACGCTTTTTAGGCTCAGTACTGGGCTCAAAAGATGCTGCCCTGATGTCTCTCATGATAGCAGGTGGTTAAGTAGAAATTCGCTGCTCGGCTGATCCAGCAGGAGCAAACATATGCTAAAAATGTACGTAGAATGAGATTTTCAGGGAAGAGCAGTCAGGCACATTTTAGCAAGTTTTACTTGTAAGTGGGGATGGAAACGCTTTTCAGGCTCAGTACTGGGCTCAAAAGATGCAGCCCTGATGTCTCTCATGATAGCAGGTGGTTAAGTAGAAATTCGCTGCTCGGCTGACCCGGCAGGAACAAATGTATGCCAAAAATGTACGTAGAATGAGATTTTCAGTGAATAGCAGCCAGGCACATTTTAGCAAGTTTTACTTGTAAGTGGGGATGGAAACGCTTTTCAGGCTCAGTACTGGGCTCAAAAGATGCAGCCCTGATGTCTCTCATGATAGCAGGTGGTTAAGTAGAAATTCGCTGCTCGGCTGACCCGGCAGGAACAAACGTATGCCAAAAATGTACGTAGAATGAGATTTTCAGTGAAGAGCAGCCAGGCACATTTTAGCAAGTTTTACTTGTAAGTGGGGATAGAAACGCTTTTCAGGCTCAGTACTGGGCTCAAAAGATGCAGCCCTGATGTCTCTCATGATAGCCGGTGGTTAAGTAGAAATTCGCTGCTCGGCTGATCCAGCAGGAGCAAACATATGCTAAAAATGTACGTAGAATGAGATTTTCAGGGAAGAGCAGTCAGGCACATTTTTAGCAAACATATGCTAAAAATGTACGTAGAATGAGATTTTCAGGGAAGAGCAGTCAGGCACATTTTTAGCAAGTTTTACTTGTAAGTGGGGTTGGAAACGCTTTTCAGGCTCAATACTGGGCTCAAAAGATGCAGCCCTGATGTCTCTCATGATAGCAGGTGGTTAAGTAGAAATTCGCTGCTCGGCTGACCCTGCAGGAGCAAACGTATGCCAAAAATGTACGTAGAATGAGATTTTCAGTGAAGAGCAGCCAGGCACATTTTAGCAAGTTTTACTTGTAAGTGGGGTTGGAAACGCTTTTCAGGCTCAGTACTGGGCTCAAAAGATGCAGCCCTGATGTCTCTCATGATAGCAGGTGGTTAAGTAGAAATTCGCTGCTCGGCTGACCCGGCAGGAACAAACGTATGCCAAAAATGTACGTAGAATGAGATTTTCAGTGAAGAGCAGCCAGGCACATTTTAGCAAGTTTTACTTGTAAGTGGGGATAGAAACGCTTTTCAGGCTCAGTACTGGGCTCAAAAGATGCAGCCCTGATGTCTCTCATGATAGCCGGTGGTTAAGTAGAAATTCGCTGCTCGGCTGATCCAGCAGGAGCAAACATATGCTAAAAATGTACGTAGAATGAGATTTTCAGGGAAGAGCAGTCAGGCACATTTTTAGCAAGTTTTACTTGTAAGTGGATGGGAAACGCTTTTCAGGCTCAGTACTGGGCTCAAAAGATGCAGCCCTGATGTCTCTCATGATAGCAGGTGGTTAAGTAGAAATTCGCTGCTCGGCTGACCCGGCAGGAACAAACGTATGCCAAAAATGTACGTAGAATGAGATTTTCAGTGAATAGCAGCCAGGCACATTTTAGCAAGTTTTACTTGTAAGTGGGGATGGAAACGCTTTTTAGGCTCAGTACTGGGCTCAAAAGATGCAGCCCTGATGTCTCTCATGATAGCAGGTGGTTAAGTAGAAATTCGCTGCTCGGCTGATCCAGCAGGAGCACACATATGCGAAAAATGTACGTAGAATGAGCTTTTCAGTGAAGAGCAGCCAGGCACATTTTAGCAAGTTTTACTTGTAAGTGGATGGGAAACGCTTTTCAGGCTCAGTACTGGGCTCAAAAGATGCAGCCCTGATGTCTCTCATGATAGCAGGTGGTTAAGTAGAAATTCGCTGCTCGGCTGATCCAGCAGGAGCAAACATATGCTAAAAATTTACGTAGAATGAGATTTTCAGTTAAGAGCAGCCAGGCACATTTTAGCAAGTTTTACTTGTATGTGGGGTTGGAAACGCTTTTCAGGCTCAATACTGGGCTCAAAAGATGCAGCCCTGATGTCTCTCATGATAGCAGGTGGTTAAGTAGAAATTTGCTGCTCGGCTGACCCGGCAGGAACAAACGTATGCCAAAAATGTAAGTAGAATGAGATTTTCAGTGAATAGCAGCCAGGCACATTTTAGCAAGTTTTACTTGTAAGTGGGGATGGAAACGCTTTTTAGGCTCAGTACTGGGCTCAAAAGATGCAGCCCTAATGTCTCTCATGATAGCAGGTGGCTAAGTAGAAATTCGCTGCTCGGCTGATCCAGCAGGAGCAAACATATGCGAAAAATGTACGTAGAATGAGCTTTTCAGTGAAGAGCAGCCAGGCACATTTTAGCAAGTTTTACTTGTAAGTGGATGTGGAAATGCTTTTCAGGCTCAGTACTGGGCTCAAAACATGCAGCCCTGATGTCTCTCATGATAGCAGGTGGTTAAGTAGAAATTCGCTGCTCGGCTGATCCAGCAGGAGCAAACATATGCTAAAAATGTACGTAGAATGAGATTTTCAGGGAAGAGCAGTCAGGCACATTTTTAGCAAGTTTTACTTGTAAGTGGAGTTGGAAACGCTTTTCAGGCTCAATACTGGGCTCAAAAGATGCAGCCCTGATGTCTCTCATGATAGCAGGTGGTTAAGTAGAAATTCGCTGCTCGGCTGATCCAGCAGGAGCACACATATGCGAAAAATGTACGTAGAATGAGCTTTTCAGTGAAGAGCATCCAGGCACATTTTTAGCAAGTTTTACTTGTAAGTGGGGATAGAAACGCTTTTTAGGCTCAGTACTGGGCTCAAAAGATGCAGCCCTGATGTCTCTCATGATAGCAGGTGGTTGAGTAGAAATTCGCTGCTCGGCTGATCCAGCAGGAGCAAACATATGCTAAAAATGTACGTAGAATGAGATTTTCAGGGAAGAGCAGTCAGGCACATTTTTAGCAAGTTTTACTTGTAAGTGGGGTTGGAAACGCTTTTCAGGCTCAGTACTGGGCTCAAAAGATGCAGCCCTGATGTCTCTCATGATAGCAGGTGGTTAAGTAGAAATTCGCTGCTCGGCTGATCCAGCAGGAGCACACATATGCGAAAAATGTACGTAGAATGAGCTTTTCAGTGAAGAGCAGCCAGGCACATTTTAGCAAGTTTTACTTGTAAGTGGATGGGAAACGCTTTTCAGGCTCAGTACTGGGCTCAAAAGATGCAGCCCTGATGTCTCTCATGATAGCAGGTGGTTAAGTAGAAATTCGCTGCTTGGCTGATCCAGCAGGAGCAAACATATGCTAAAAATGTACGTAGAATGAGATTTTCAGTTAAGAGCAGCCAGGCACATTTTAGCAAGTTTTACTTGTATGTGGGGTTGGAAACGCTTTTCAGGCTCAATACTGGGCTCAAAAGATGCAGCCCTGATGTCTCTCATGATAGCAGGTGGTTAAGTAGAAATTTGCTGCTCGGCTGACCCGGCAGGAACAAACGTATGCCAAAAATGTAAGTAGAATGAGATTTTCAGTGAATAGCAGCCAGGCACATTTTAGCAAGTTTTACTTGTAAGTGGGGATGGAAACGCTTTTTAGGCTCAGTACTGGGCTCAAAAGATCCAGCCCTAATGTCTCTCATGATAGCAGGTGGCTAAGTAGAAATTCGCTGCTCGGCTGATCCAGCAGGAGCAAACATATGCGAAAAATGTACGTAGAATGAGCTTTTCAGTGAAGAGCAGCCAGGCACATTTTAGCAAGTTTTACTTGTAAGTGGATGTGGAAATGCTTTTCAGGCTCAGTACTGGGCTCAAAACATGCAGCCCTGATGTCTCTCATGATAGCAGGTGGTTAAGTAGAAATTCGCTGTGCGGCTGATCCAGCAGGAGCAAACATATGCTAAAAATGTACGTAGAATGAGATTTTCAGGGAAGAGCAGTCAGGCACATTTTTAGCAAGTTTTACTTGTAAGTGGAGTTGGAAACGCTTTTCAGGCTCAATACTGGGCTCAAAAGATGCAGCCCTGATGTCTCTCATGATAGTAGGTGGTTAAGTAGAAATTCGCTGCTCGGCTGACCCGGCAGGAACAAACGTATGCCAAAAATGTATGTAGAATGAGATTTTCAGTGAAGAGCAGCCAGGCACATTTTAGCAAGTTTTACTTGTAAGTGGGGATGGAAACGCTTTTCAGGCTCAGTACTGGGCTCAAAAGATGCAGCCCTGATGTCTCTCATGATAGCAGGTGGTTAAGTAGAAATTTGCTGCTCGGCTGACCCGGCAGGAACAAACGTATGCCAAAAATGTAAGTAGAATGAGATTTTCAGTGAATAGCAGCCAGGCACATTTTAGCAAGTTTTACTTGTAAGTGGGGATGGAAACGCTTTTTAGGCTCAGTACTGGGCTCAAAAGATCCAGCCCTAATGTCTCTCATGATAGCAGGTGGCTAAGTAGAAATTCGCTGCTCGGCTGATCCAGCAGGAGCAAACATATGCGAAAAATGTACGTAGAATGAGCTTTTCAGTGAAGAGCAGCCAGGCACATTTTAGCAAGTTTTACTTGTAAGTGGATGTGGAAATGCTTTTCAGGCTCAGTACTGGGCTCAAAACATGCAGCCCTGATGTCTCTCATGATAGCAGGTGGTTAAGTAGAAATTCGCTGTGCGGCTGATCCAGCAGGAGCAAACATATGCTAAAAATGTACGTAGAATGAGATTTTCAGGGAAGAGCAGTCAGGCACATTTTTAGCAAGTTTTACTTGTAAGTGGAGTTGGAAACGCTTTTCAGGCTCAATACTGGGCTCAAAAGATGCAGCCCTGATGTCTCTCATGATAGTAGGTGGTTAAGTAGAAATTCGCTGCTCGGCTGACCCGGCAGGAACAAACGTATGCCAAAAATGTATGTAGAATGAGATTTTCAGTGAAGAGCAGCCAGGCACATTTTAGCAAGTTTTACTTGTAAGTGGGGATGGAAACGCTTTTCAGGCTTAGTACTGGGCTCAAAAGATGCAGCCCTGATGTCTCTCATGATAGCAGGTGGTTAAGTAGAAATTCGCTGCTCGGCTGACCCTGCAGGAGCAAACGTATGCTAAAAATGTTCGTAGAATGAGATTTTCAGTGAAGAGCAGCCAGGCACATTTTAGCAAGTTTTACTTGTATGTGGGGTTGGAAACGCTTTTCAGGCTCAATACTGGGCTCAAAAGATGCAGCCCTGATGTCTCTCATGATAGCAGGTGGTTAAGTGGAAATTCGCTGCTCGGCTGACCCGGCAGGAACAAACGTATGCCAAAAATGTACGTAGAATGAGATTTTCAGTGAATAGCAGCCAGGCACATTTTAGCAAGTTTTACTTGTAAGTGGGGATGGAAATGCTTTTTAGGCTCAGTACTGGGCTCAAAAGATGCAGCCCTGATGTCTCTCATGATAGCAGGTGGTTAAGTAGAAATTCGCTGCTCGGCTGATCCAGCAGGAGCAAACATATGCTAAAAATGTACGTAGAATGAGATTTTCAGGGAAGAGCAGTCAGGCACATTTTTAGCAAATATTACTTGTAAGTGGGGTTCGAAACGCTTTTCAGGCTCAATACTGGGCTCAAAAGATGCAGCCCTGATGTCTCTCATGATAGCAGGTGGTTAAGTAGAAATTCGCTGCTCGGCTGACCCGGCAGGAACAAATGTATGCCAAAAATGTACGTAGAATGAGATTTTCAGTGAATGGCAGCCAGGCACATTTTAGCAAGTTTTACTTGTAAGTGGGGATGGAAACGCTATTCAGGCTCAGTACTGGGCTCAAAAGATGCAGCCCTGATGTCTCTCATGATAGCAGGTGGTTAAGTAGAAATTCGCTGCTCGGCTGACCCGGCAGGAACAAACGTATGCCAAAAATGTACGTAGAATGAGATTTTCAGTGAAGAGCAGCCAGGCACATTTTAGCAAGTTTTACTTGTAAGTGGATGTGGAAACGCTTTTCAGGCTCAGTACTATGCAGCCCTGATGTCTCTCATGATAGCAGGTGGTTAAGTAGAAATTCGCTGCTCGGCTGATCCAGCAGGAGCAAACATATGCGAAAAATGTACGTAGAATGAGCTTTTCAGTGAAGAGCAGCCAGGCACATTTTAGCAAGTTTTACTTGTAAGTGGGGATGGAAACGCTTTTTAGGCTCAGTACTGGGCTCAAAAGATGCTGCCCTGATGTCTCTCATGATAGCAGGTGGTTAAGTAGAAATTCGCTGCTCGGCTGATCCAGCAGGAGCAAACATATGCTAAAAATGTACGTAGAATGAGATTTTCAGGGAAGAGCAGTCAGGCACATTTTAGCAAGTTTTACTTGTAAGTGGGGATGGAAACGCTTTTCAGGCTCAGTACTGGGCTCAAAAGATGCAGCCCTGATGTCTCTCATGATAGCAGGTGGTTAAGTAGAAATTCGCTGCTCGGCTGACCCGGCAGGAACAAATGTATGCCAAAAATGTACGTAGAATGAGATTTTCAGTGAATAGCAGCCAGGCACAATTTAGCAAGTTTTACTTGTAAGTGGGGATGGAAACGCTTTTCAGGCTCAGTACTGGGCTCAAAAGATGCAGCCCTGATGTCTCTCATGATAGCAGGTGGTTAAGTAGAAATTCGCTGCTCGGCTGACCCGGCAGGAACAAACGTATGCCAAAAATGTACGTAGAATGAGATTTTCAGTGAAGAGCAGCCAGGCACATTTTAGCAAGTTTTACTTGTAAGTGGGGATAGAAACGCTTTTCAGGCTCAGTACTGGGCTCAAAAGATGCAGCCCTGATGTCTCTCATGATAGCCGGTGGTTAAGTAGAAATTCGCTGCTCGGCTGATCCAGCAGGAGCAAACATATGCTAAAAATGTACGTAGAATGAGATTTTCAGGGAAGAGCAGTCAGGCACATTTTTAGCAAGTTTTACTTGTAAGTGGGGTTGGAAACGCTTTTCAGGCTCAATACTGGGCTCAAAAGATGCAGCCCTGATGTCTCTCATGATAGCAGGTGGTTAAGTAGAAATTCTCTGCTCGGCTGACGCCGGCAGGAACAAATGTATGCCAAAAATGTACGTAGAATGAGATTTTCAGTGAATAGCAGCCAGGCACATTTTAGCAAGTTTTACTTGTAAGTGGGGATGGAAACGCTTTTCAGGCTCAGTACTGGGCTCAAAAGATGCAGCCCTGATGTCTCTCATGATAGCAGGTGGTTAGTAGAAATTCGCTGCTCGGCTGACCCGGCAGGAACAAACGTATGGCAAAAATGTACGTAGAATGAGATTTTCAGTGAAGAGCAGCCAGGCACATTTTAGCAAGTTTTACTTGTAGGTGGGGATAGAAACGCTTTTCAGGCTCAGTACTGGGCTCAAAAGATGCAGCCCTGATGTCTCTCATGATAGCAGGTGGTTAAGTAGAAATTCGCTGCTCGGCTGACCCAGCAGGAGCAAACGTATGCCAAAAATGTACGTAGAATGAGATTTTCAGTGAATAGCAGCCAGGCACATTTTAGCAAGTTTTACTTGTAAGTGGGGATGGAAACGCTTTTTAGGCTCAGTACTGGGCTCAAAAGATGCAGCCCTGATGTCTCTCATGATAGCAGGTGGTTAAGTAGAAATTCGCTGCTCGGCTGATCCAGCAGGAGCAAACATATGCGAAAAATGTACGTAGAATGAGCTTTTCAGTGAAGAGCAGCCAGGCACATTTTAGCAAGTTTTACTTGTAAGTGGATGTGGAAACGCTTTTCAGGCTCAGTACTGGGCTCAAAACATGCAGCCCTGATGTCTCTCATGATAGCAGGTGGTTAAGTAGAAATTCGCTGCTCGGTTGACCCTGCAGGAGCAAACGTATGCTAAAAATGTTCGTAGAATGAGATTTTCAGTGAAGAGCAGCCAGGCACATTTTAGCAAGTTTTACTTGTAAGTGGGGATGGAAACGCTTTTCAGGCTCAGTACTGGGCTCAAAAGATGAAGCCCTGATATCTCTCATGATTATCAGGTGGTTAAGTAGAAATTCGCAGCTCGGCTGATCCAGCAGGAGCAAACAAAAGCGAAAAATGTATGTAGAATGGGCTTTTTAGTGAAGAGCAGCCAGGCACATTTTAGCAAGTTTTACTTGTAAGTGGCTGTGGAAACGCTTTTCAGGCTCAGTACTGGGCTCAAAACATGCAGCCCTGATGTCTCTCATGATAGCAGGTGGTTAAGTAGAAATTCGCTGCTCGGCTGATCCAGCAGGAGCAAACATATGCTAAAAATGTACGTAGAAGGAGATTTTCAGGGAAGAGCAGCCAGGCACATTTTTAGCAAGTTTTACTTGTAAGTGGGGTTGGAAACGCTTTTCAGGCTCAATACTGGGCTCAAAAGATGCAGCCCTGATGTCTCTCATGATAGCAGGTGGTTAAGTAGAAATTCACTGCTCGGCTGACCCGGCAGGAACAAATGTATGCCAAAAATGTACATAGAATGAGATTTTCAGTGAATAGCAGCCAGGCACATTTTAGCAAGTTTTACTTGTAAGTGGGGATGGAAACACTTTTTAGGCTCAGTACTGGGCTCAAAAGATGCAGCCCTGATGTCTCTCATGATGGCAGGTGGTTAAGTAGAAATTCGCTGCTCGGCTGACCCTGCAGGAGCAAACGTATGCTAAAAATGTTCGTAGAATGAGATTTTCAGTGAAGAGCAGCCAGGCACATTTTAACAAGTTTTACTTGTAAGTGGGGTTGGAAACGCTTTTCAGGCTCAGTACTGGGCTCAAAACATGCAGCCCCTGATGTCTCTCATGATGGCAGGTGGTTAAGTAGAAATTCGTTGCTCGGCTGACCCAGCAGGAGCAAACGTATGCGAAAAATGTTCTAGAATGAGATTTTCAGTGAAGGGCAGCCAGGCACATTTTAGCAAGTTTTACTTGTAAGTGGGGATGGAAACGCTTTTCAGGCTCAGTACTGGGCTCAAAAGATGCAGCCCTGATGTCTCTCATGATTAGCAGGTGGTTAAGTAGAAATTCGCTGCTCGGCTGACCCAGCAGGACCAAACGTATGCTACAAATGTTCGTAGAATGAGATTTTCAGTAAAGAGCAGCCTGGCACATTTTAGCAAGTTTTACTTGTAAGTGGGGTTGGAAACGCTTTTCAGGCTCAATACTGGGCTCAAAAGATGCAGCCCTGATGTCTCTCATGATAGCAGGTGATTAAGTAGAAATTCGCTGCTCGGCTGACCCTGCAGGAGCAAACGTATGCTAAAAATGTTCGTAGAATGAGATTTTCAGTGAAGAGCAGCCAGGCACATTTTAGCAAGTTTTACTTGTATGTGGGGTTGGAAACACTTTTCAGGCTCAGTACTGGGCTCAAAAGATGCAGCCCTGATGTCTCTCATGATAGCAGGTGGTTAAGTAGAAATTCGCTGCTCGGTTGACCCTGCAGGATCAAACGTATGCTAAAAATGTTCGTAGAATGAGCATTTCAGTGAAGAGCAGCCAGGCACATTTTAGTACGTTTTACTTGTACGTGGAGTTGGAAACGCTTTTCAGGCTCAGTACTGGGCTCAAAACATGCAGCCCTGATGTCTCTCATGATAGCAGGTGGTTAAGTAGAAATTCGCTGCTCGGCTGACCCAGCAGGACCAAACGTATGCTAAAAATGTTCGTAGAATGAGATTTTCAGTGAAGAGCAGCCTGGCACATTTTAGCAAGTTTTACTTGTAAGTGGGGTTGGAAACGCTTTTCAGGCTCAATACTGGGCTCAAAAGATGCAGCCCTGAGATAGCAGGTGGTTAAGTAGAAATTCGCTGCTCGGCTGACCCTGCAGGAGCAAACGTATCCTAAAAATGTTCGTCGAATGAGATTTTCAGTGAAGGGCAGCCAGGCACATTTTAGCAAGTTTTACTTGTAAGTGGGGGTTGGAAATGCTTTTCATGCTCAGTACTGGGTACTGGGTGGTTAAGTAGAAATTAGCTGCTCGGCTGATCCAGCAGGAGCAAACATATGCTAAAAATGTACGTAGAATGAGATTTTCAGGGAAGAGCAGTCAGGCACATTTTTAGCAAGTTTTACTTGTAAGTGGGGTTGGAAACGCTTTTCAGGCTCAATACTGGGCTCAAAAGATGCAGCCCTGATGTCTCTCATGATAGCAGGTGGTTAAGTAGAAATTTGCTGCTCGGCTGACCCGGCAGGAACAAATGTATGCCAAAAATGTACGTAGAAAGAAATTTTCAGTGAATAGCAGCCAGGCACATTTTAGCAAGTTTAACTTGTAAGTGGGGATGGAAACGCTTTTCAGGCTCAGTACTGGGCTCAAAAGATGCAGCCCTGATGTCTCTCATGATAGCAGGTGGTTAAGTAGAAATTCGCTGCTCGGCTGATCCAGCAGGAGCACACATATGCGAAAAATGTACGTAGAATGAGCTTTTCAGTGAAGAGCAGCCAGGCACATTTTAGCAAGTTTTACTTGTAAGTGGATGGGAAACGCTTTTCAGGCTCAGTACTGGGCTCAAAAGATGCAGCCCTGATGTCTCTCATGATAGCAGGTGGTTAAGTAGAAATTCGCTGCTCGGCTGATCCAGCAGGAGCAAACATATGCTAAAAATGTACGTAGAATGAGATTTTCAGTTAAGAGCAGCCAGGCACATTTTAGCAAGTTTTACTTGTATGTGGGATTGGAAACGCTTTTCAGGCTCAATACTGGGCTCAAAAGATGCAGCCCTGATGTCTCTCATGATAGCAGGTGGTTAAGTAGAAATTTGCTGCTCGGCTGACCCGGCAGGAACAAACGTATGCCAAAAATGTAAGTAGAATGAGATTTTCAGTGAATAGCAGCCAGGCACATTTTAGCAAGTTTTACTTGTAAGTGGGGATGGAAATGCTTTTTAGGCTCAGTACTGGGCTCAAAAGATGTAGCCCTAATGTCTCTCATGATAGCAGGTGGCTAAGTAGAAATTCGCTGCTCGGCTGATCCAGCAGGAGCAAACATATGCGAAAAATGTACGTAGAATGAGCTTTTCAGTGAAGAGCAGCCAGGCACATTTTAGCAAGTTTTACTTGTAAGTGGATGTGGAAATGCTTTTCAGGCTCAGTACTGGGCTCAAAACATGCAGCCCTGATGTCTCTCATGATAGCAGGTGGTTAAGTAGAAATTCGCTGCTCGGCTGATCCAGCAGGAGCAAACATATGCTAAAAATGTACGTAGAATGAGATTTTCAGGGAAGAGCAGTCAGGCACATTTTTAGCAAGTTTTACTTGTAAGTGGAGTTGGAAACGCTTTTCAGGCTCAATACTGGGCTCAAAAGATGCAGCCCTGATGTCTCTCATGATAGTAGGTGGTTAAGTAGAAATTCCCTGCTCGGCTGACCCGGCAGGAACAAACGTATGCCAAAAATGTATGTAGAATGAGATTTTCAGTGAAGAGCAGCCAGGCACATTTTAGCAAGTTTTACTTGTAAGTGGGGATGGAAACGCTTTTCAGGCTCAGTACTGGGCTCAAAAGATGCAGCCCTGATGTCTCTCATGATAGCAGGTGGTTAAGTAGAAATTCGCTGCTCGGCTGACCCGGCAGGAACAAACGTATGCCAAAAATGTACGTAGAATGAGATTTTCAGTGAATAGCAGCCAGGCACATTTTAGCAAGTTTTACTTGTAAGTGGGGATGGAAACGCTTTTTAGGCTCAGTACTGGGCTCAAAAGATGCAGCCCTGATGTCTCTCATGATAGCAGGTGGTTAAGTGGAAATTCGCTGCTCGGCTGATCCAGCAGGAGCAAACATATGCTAAAAATGTACGTAGAATGAGATTTTCAGGGAAGAGCAGTCAGGCACATTTTTAGCAAATGTTACTTGTAAGTGGGGTTCGAAACGCTTTTCAGGCTCAATACTGGGCTCAAAAGATGCAGCCCTGATGTCTCTCATGATAGCAGGTGGTTAAGTAGAAATTCGCTGCTCGGCTGACCCGGCAGGAACAAATGTATGCCAAAAATGTACGTAGAATGAGATTTTCAGTGAATGGCAGCCAGGCACATTTTAGCAAGTTTTACTTGTAAGTGGGGATGGAAACGCTATTCAGGCTCAGTACTGGGCTCAAAAGATGCAGCCCTGATGTCTCTCATGATAGCAGGTGGTTAAGTAGAAATTCGCTGCTCGGCTGACCCGGCAGGAACAAACGTATGCCAAAAATGTACGTAGAATGAGATTTTCAGTGAAGAGCAGCCAGGCACATTTTAGCAAGTTTTACTTGTAAGTGGATGTGGAAACGCTTTTCAGGCTCAGTACTATGCAGCCCTGATGTCTCTCATGATAGCAGGTGGTTAAGTAGAAATTCGCTGCTCGGCTGATCCAGCAGGAGCAAACATATGCGAAAAATGTACGTAGAATGAGCTTTTCAGTGAAGAGCAGCCAGGCACATTTTAGCAAGTTTTACTTGTAAGTGGGGATGGAAACGCTTTTTAGGCTCAGTACTGGGCTCAAAAGATGCTGCCCTGATGTCTCTCATGATAGCAGGTGGTTAAGTAGAAATTCGCTGCTCGGCTGATCCAGCAGGAGCAAACATATGCTAAAAATGTACGTAGAATGAGATTTTCAGGGAAGAGCAGTCAGGCACATTTTAGCAAGTTTTACTTGTAAGTGGGGATGGAAACGCTTTTCAGGCTCAGTACTGGGCTCAAAAGATGCAGCCCTGATGTCTCTCATGATAGCAGGTGGTTAAGAAGAAATTCGCTGCTCGGCTGACCCGGCAGGAACAAATGTATGCCAAAAATGTACGTAGAATGAGATTTTCAGTGAATAGCAGCCAGGCACATTTTAGCAAGTTTTACTTGTAAGTGGGGATGGAAACGCTTTTCAGGCTCAGTACTGGGCTCAAAAGATGCAGCCCTGATGTCTCTCATGATAGCAGGTGGTTAAGTAGAAATTCGCTGCTCGGCTGACCCGGCAGGAACAAACGTATGCCAAAAATGTACGTAGAATGAGATTTTCAGTGAAGAGCAGCCAGGCACATTTTAGCAAGTTTTACTTGTAAGTGGGGATAGAAACGCTTTTCAGGCTCAGTACTGGGCTCAAAAGATGCAGCCCTGATGTCTCTCATGATAGCAGGTGGTTAAGTAGAAATTCGCTGCTCGGCTGATCCAGCAGGAGCAAACATATGCGAAAAATGTACGTAGAATGAGCTTTTCAGTGAAGAGCAGCCAGGCACATTTTAGCAAGTTTTACTTGTAAGTGGATGTGGAAACGCTTTTCAGGCTCAGTACTGGGCTCAAAACATGCAGCCCTGATGTCTCTCATGATAGCAGGTGGTTAAGTAGAAATTCGCTGCTCGGCTGATCCAGCAGGAGCAAACATATGCTAAAAATTTACGTAGAATGAGATTTTCAGAGAAGAGCAGTCAGGCACATTTTTAGCAAGTTTTACTTGTAAGTGGGGTTGGAAACGCTTTTCAGGCTCAATACTGGGCTCAAAAGATGCAGCCCTGATGTCTCTCATGATAGCAGGTGGTTAAGTAGAAATTCTCTGCTCGGCTGACCCGGCAGGAACAAATGTATGCCAAAAATTTACGTAGAATGAGATTTTCAGTGAATAGCAGCCAGGCACATTTTAGCAAGTTTTACTTGTAAGTGGGGATGGAAACGCTTTTCAGGCTCAGTACTGGGCTCAAAAGATGCAGCCCTGATGTCTCTCATGATAGCAGGTGGTTAGTAGAAATTCGCTGCTCGGCTGACCCGGCAGGAACAAACGTATGCCAAAAATGTACGTAGAATGAGATTTTCAGTGAATAGCAGCCAGGCACATTTTAGCAAGTTTTACTTGTAAGTGGGGATGGAAACGCTTTTTAGGCTCAGTACTGGGCTCAAAAGATGCAGCCCCGATGTCTCTCATGATAGCAGGTGGTTAAGTAGAAATTTGCTGCTCGGCTGATCCAGCAGGAGCAAACATATGCGAAAAATGTACGTAGAATGAGCTTTTCAGTGAAGAGCAGCCAGGCACATTTTAGCAAGTTTTACTTGTAAGTGGATGTGGAAACGCTTTTCAGGCTCAGTACTGGGCTCAAAACATGCAGCCCTGATGTCTCTCATGATAGCAGGTGGTTAAGTAGAAATTCGCTGCTCGGTTGACCCTGCAGGAGCAAACGTATGCTAAAAATGTTCGTAGAATGAGATTTTCAGTGAAGAGCAGCCAGGCACATTTTAGCAAGTTTTACTTGTAAGTGGGGATGGAAACGCTTTTCAGGCTCAGTACTGGGCTCAAAAGATGCAGCCCTGATGTCTCTCATGATTAGCAGGTGGTTAAGTAGAAATTCGCTGCTCGGCTGATCCAGCAGGAGCAAACATAAGCGAAAAATGTATGTAGAATGAGCTTTTTAGTGAAGAGCAGCCAGGCACATGTTTGCAAGTTTTACTTGTAAGTGGCTGTGGAAACGCTTTTCAGGCTCAGTACTGGGCTCAAAACATGCAGCCCTGATGTCTCTCATGATAGCAGGTGGTTAAGTAGAAATTCGCTGCTCGGCTGATCCAGCAGGAGCAAACATATGCTAAAAATGTACGTAGAATAAGATTTTCAGGTAAGAGCAGCCAGGCACATTTTTAGCAAGTTTTACTTGTAAGTGGGGTTGGAAACGCTTTTCAGGCTCAATACTGGGCTCAAAAGATGCAGCCCTGATGTCTCTCATGATAGCAGGTGGTTAAGTAGAAATTCGCTGCTCGGCTGACCCGGCAGGAACAAATGTATGCCAAAAATGTACGTAGAATGAGATTTTCAGTGAATAGCAGCCAGGCACATTTTAGCAAGTTTTACTTGTAAGTGGGGATGGAAACACTTTTTAGGCTCAGTACTGGGCTCAAAAGATGCAGCCCTGATGTCTCTCATGATAGCAGGTGGTTAAGTAGAAATTCGCTGCTCGGCTGACCCTGCAGGAGCAAACGTATGCTAAAAATGTTCGTAGAATGAGATTTTCAGTGAAGAGCAGCCAGGCACATTTTAACAAGTTTTACTTGTAAGTGGGGTTGGAAACGCTTTTCAGGCTCAGTACTGGGCTCAAAACATGCAGCCCCTGATGTCTCTCATGATAGCAGGTGGTTAAGTAGAAATTCGTTGCTCGGCTGACCCAGCAGGAGCAAACGTATGCGAAAAATGTTCTAGAATGAGTTTTTCAGTGAAGAGCAGCCAGGCACATTTTAGCAAGTTTTACTTGTAAGTGGGGATGGAAATGCTTTTCAGGCTCAGTACTGGGCTCAAAAGATGCAGCCCTGATGTCTCTCATGATTAGCAGGTGGTTAAGTAGAAATTCGCTGCTCGGCTGACCCAGCAGGACCAAACGTATGCTACAAATGTTCGTAGAATGAGATTTTCAGTGAAGAGCAGCCTGGCACATTTTAGCAAGTTTTACTTGTAAGTGGGGTTGGAAACGCTTTTCAGGCTCAATACTGGGCTCAAAAGATGCAGCCCTGATGTCTCTCATGATAGCAGGTGGTTAAGTAGAAATTCGCTGCTCGGCTGACCCTGCAGGAGCAAACGTTTGCTAAAAATGTTCGTAGAATGAGATTTTCAGTGAAGAGCAGCAGCCAGGCACATTTTAGCAAGTTTGTCTTGTATGTGGGGTTGGAAACACTTTTCAGGCTCAGTACTGGGCTCAAAAGATGCAGCCCTGATGTCTCTCATGATAGCAGGTGGTTAAGTAGAAATTCGCTGCTCGGTTGACCCTGCAGGATCAAACGTATGCTAAAAATGTTCGTAGAATGAGCATTTCAGTGAGGAGCAGCCAGGCACATTTTAGTAAGTTTTACTTGTATGTGGAGTTGGAAACGCTTTTCAGGCTCAGTACTGGGCTCAAAACATGCAGCCCTGATATCTCTCATGATAGCAGGTGGTTAACTAGAAATTCGCTGCTCGGCTGACCCAGCAGGACCAAACGTATGCTAAAAATGTTCGTAGAATGAGATTTTCAGTGAAGAGCAGCCTGGCACATTTTAGCAAGTTTTACTTGTAAGTGGGGTTGGAAACGCTTTTCAGGCTCAATACTGGGCTCAAAAGATGCAGCCCTGAGATAGCAGGTGGTTAAGTAGAAATTCGCTGCTCGGCTGACCCTGCAGGAGCAAACGTATGCTAAAAATGTTCGTCGAATGAGATTTTCAGTGAAGAGCAGCCAGGCACATTTTAGCAAGTTTTACTTGTAAGTGGGGGTTGGAAATGCTTTTCATGCTCAGTACTGGGTACTGGGTGGTTAAGTAGAAATTCGCTGCTCGGCTGATCCAGCAGGAGCAAACATATGCTAAAAATGTACGTAGAATGAGATTTTCAGGGAAGAGCAGTCAGGCACATTTTTAGCAAGTTTTACTTGTAAGTGGGGTTGGAAACGCTTTTCAGGCTCAATACTGGGCTCAAAAGATGCAGCCCTGATGTCTCTCATGATAGCAGGTGGTTAAGTAGAAATTTGCTGCTCGGCTGACCCGGCAGGAACAAATGTATGCCAAAAATGTACGTAGAAAGAAATTTTCAGTGAATAGCAGCCAGGCACATTTTAGCAAGTTTAACTTGTAAGTGGGGATGGAAACGCTTTTCAGGCTCAGTACTGGGCTCAAAAGATGCAGCCCTGATGTCTCTCATGATAGCAGGTGGTTAAGTAGAAATTCGCTGCTCGGCTGACCCGGCAGGAACAAACGTATGCCAAAAATGTACGTAGAATGAGATTTTCAGTGAAGAGCAGCCAGGCACATTTTAGCAAGTTTTACTTGTAAGTGGATGGGAAACGCTTTTCAGGCTCAGTACTGGGCTCAAAAGATGCAGCCCTGATGTCTCTCATGATAGCAGGTGGTTAAGTAGAAATTCGCTGCTCGGCTGATCCAGCAGGAGCAAACATATGCTAAAAATGTACGTAGAATGAGATTTTCAGTTAAGAGCAGCCAGGCACATTTTAGCAAGTTTTACTTGTATGTGGGATTGGAAACGCTTTTCAGGCTCAATACTGGGCTCAAAAGATGCAGCCCTGATGTCTCTCATGATAGCAGGTGGTTAAGTAGAAATTTGCTGCTCGGCTGACCCGGCAGGAACAAACGTATGCCAAAAATGTAAGTAGAATGAGATTTTCAGTGAATAGCAGCCAGGCACATTTTAGCAAGTTTTACTTGTAAGTGGGGATGGAAATGCTTTTTAGGCTCAGTACTGGGCTCAAAAGATGTAGCCCTAATGTCTCTCATGATAGCAGGTGGCTAAGTAGAAATTCGCTGCTCGGCTGATCCAGCAGGAGCAAACATATGCGAAAAATGTACGTAGAATGAGCTTTTCAGTGAAGAGCAGCCAGGCACATTTTAGCAAGTTTTACTTGTAAGTGGATGTGGAAATGCTTTTCAGGCTCAGTACTGGGCTCAAAACATGCAGCCCTGATGTCTCTCATGATAGCAGGTGGTTAAGTAGAAATTCGCTGCTCGGCTGATCCAGCAGGAGCAAACATATGCTAAAAATGTACGTAGAATGAGATTTTCAGGGAAGAGCAGTCAGGCACATTTTTAGCAAGTTTTACTTGTAAGTGGAGTTGGAAACGCTTTTCAGGCTCAATACTGGGCTCAAAAGATGCAGCCCTGATGTCTCTCATGATAGTAGGTGGTTAAGTAGAAATTCCCTGCTCGGCTGACCCGGCAGGAACAAACGTATGCCAAAAATGTATGTAGAATGAGATTTTCAGTGAAGAGCAGCCAGGCACATTTTAGCAAGTTTTACTTGTAAGTGGGGATGGAAACGCTTTTCAGGCTCAGTACTGGGCTCAAAAGATGCAGCCCTGATGTCTCTCATGATAGCAGGTGGTTAAGTAGAAATTCGCTGCTCGGCTGACCCGGCAGGAACAAACGTATGCCAAAAATGTACGTAGAATGAGATTTTCAGTGAATAGCAGCCAGGCACATTTTAGCAAGTTTTACTTGTAAGTGGGGATGGAAACGCTTTTTAGGCTCAGTACTGGGCTCAAAAGATGCAGCCCTGATGTCTCTCATGATAGCAGGTGGTTAAGTGGAAATTCGCTGCTCGGCTGATCCAGCAGGAGCAAACATATGCTAAAAATGTACGTAGAATGAGATTTTCAGGGAAGAGCAGTCAGGCACATTTTTAGCAAATGTTACTTGTAAGTGGGGTTCGAAACGCTTTTCAGGCTCAATACTGGGCTCAAAAGATGCAGCCCTGATGTCTCTCATGATAGCAGGTGGTTAAGTAGAAATTCGCTGCTCGGCTGACCCGGCAGGAACAAATGTATGCCAAAAATGTACGTAGAATGAGATTTTCAGTGAATGGCAGCCAGGCACATTTTAGCAAGTTTTACTTGTAAGTGGGGATGGAAACGCTATTCAGGCTCAGTACTGGGCTCAAAAGATGCAGCCCTGATGTCTCTCATGATAGCAGGTGGTTAAGTAGAAATTCGCTGCTCGGCTGACCCGGCAGGAACAAACGTATGCCAAAAATGTACGTAGAATGAGATTTTCAGTGAAGAGCAGCCAGGCACATTTTAGCAAGTTTTACTTGTAAGTGGATGTGGAAACGCTTTTCAGGCTCAGTACTATGCAGCCCTGATGTCTCTCATGATAGCAGGTGGTTAAGTAGAAATTCGCTGCTCGGCTGATCCAGCAGGAGCAAACATATGCGAAAAATGTACGTAGAATGAGCTTTTCAGTGAAGAGCAGCCAGGCACATTTTAGCAAGTTTTACTTGTAAGTGGGGATGGAAACGCTTTTTAGGCTCAGTACTGGGCTCAAAAGATGCTGCCCTGATGTCTCTCATGATAGCAGGTGGTTAAGTAGAAATTCGCTGCTCGGCTGATCCAGCAGGAGCAAACATATGCTAAAAATGTACGTAGAATGAGATTTTCAGGGAAGAGCAGTCAGGCACATTTTAGCAAGTTTTACTTGTAAGTGGGGATGGAAACGCTTTTCAGGCTCAGTACTGGGCTCAAAAGATGCAGCCCTGATGTCTCTCATGATAGCAGGTGGTTAAGAAGAAATTCGCTGCTCGGCTGACCCGGCAGGAACAAATGTATGCCAAAAATGTACGTAGAATGAGATTTTCAGTGAATAGCAGCCAGGCACATTTTAGCAAGTTTTACTTGTAAGTGGGGATGGAAACGCTTTTCAGGCTCAGTACTGGGCTCAAAAGATGCAGCCCTGATGTCTCTCATGATAGCAGGTGGTTAAGTAGAAATTCGCTGCTCGGCTGACCCGGCAGGAACAAACGTATGCCAAAAATGTACGTAGAATGAGATTTTCAGTGAAGAGCAGCCAGGCACATTTTAGCAAGTTTTACTTGTAAGTGGGGATAGAAACGCTTTTCAGGCTCAGTACTGGGCTCAAAAGATGCAGCCCTGATGTCTCTCATGATAGCAGGTGGTTAAGTAGAAATTCGCTGCTCGGCTGATCCAGCAGGAGCAAACATATGCGAAAAATGTACGTAGAATGAGCTTTTCAGTGAAGAGCAGCCAGGCACATTTTAGCAAGTTTTACTTGTAAGTGGATGTGGAAACGCTTTTCAGGCTCAGTACTGGGCTCAAAACATGCAGCCCTGATGTCTCTCATGATAGCAGGTGGTTAAGTAGAAATTCGCTGCTCGGCTGATCCAGCAGGAGCAAACATATGCTAAAAATTTACGTAGAATGAGATTTTCAGAGAAGAGCAGTCAGGCACATTTTTAGCAAGTTTTACTTGTAAGTGGGGTTGGAAACGCTTTTCAGGCTCAATACTGGGCTCAAAAGATGCAGCCCTGATGTCTCTCATGATAGCAGGTGGTTAAGTAGAAATTCTCTGCTCGGCTGACCCGGCAGGAACAAATGTATGCCAAAAATTTACGTAGAATGAGATTTTCAGTGAATAGCAGCCAGGCACATTTTAGCAAGTTTTACTTGTAAGTGGGGATGGAAACGCTTTTCAGGCTCAGTACTGGGCTCAAAAGATGCAGCCCTGATGTCTCTCATGATAGCAGGTGGTTAGTAGAAATTCGCTGCTCGGCTGACCCGGCAGGAACAAACGTATGCCAAAAATGTACGTAGAATGAGATTTTCAGTGAATAGCAGCCAGGCACATTTTAGCAAGTTTTACTTGTAAGTGGGGATGGAAACGCTTTTTAGGCTCAGTACTGGGCTCAAAAGATGCAGCCCTGATGTCTCTCATGATAGCAGGTGGTTAAGTAGAAATTTGCTGCTCGGCTGATCCAGCAGGAGCAAACATATGCGAAAAATGTACGTAGAATGAGCTTTTCAGTGAAGAGCAGCCAGGCACATTTTAGCAAGTTTTACTTGTAAGTGGATGTGGAAACGCTTTTCAGGCTCAGTACTGGGCTCAAAACATGCAGCCCTGATGTCTCTCATGATAGCAGGTGGTTAAGTAGAAATTCGCTGCTCGGTTGACCCTGCAGGAGCAAACGTATGCTAAAAATGTTCGTAGAATGAGATTTTCAGTGAAGAGCAGCCAGGCACATTTTAGCAAGTTTTACTTGTAAGTGGGGATGGAAACGCTTTTCAGGCTCAGTACTGGGCTCAAAAGATGCAGCCCTGATGTCTCTCATGATTAGCAGGTGGTTAAGTAGAAATTCGCTGCTCGGCTGATCCAGCAGGAGCAAACATAAGCGAAAAATGTATGTAGAATGAGCTTTTTAGTGAAGAGCAGCCAGGCACATTTTTGCAAGTTTTACTTGTAAGTGGCTGTGGAAACGCTTTTCAGGCTCAGTACTGGGCTCAAAACATGCAGCCCTGATGTCTCTCATGATAGCAGGTGGTTAAGTAGAAATTCGCTGCTCGGCTGATCCAGCAGGAGCAAACATATGCTAAAAATGTACGTAGAATAGGATTTTCAGGTAAGAGCAGCCAGGCACATTTTTAGCAAGTTTTACTTGTAAGTGGGGTTGGAAACGCTTTTCAGGCTCAATACTGGGCTCAAAAGATGCAGCCCTGATGTCTCTCATGATAGCAGGTGGTTAAGTAGAAATTCGCTGCTCGGCTGACCCGGCAGGAACAAATGTATGCCAAAAATGTACGTAGAATGAGATTTTCAGTGAATAGCAGCCAGGCACATTTTAGCAAGTTTTACTTGTAAGTGGGGATGGAAACACTTTTTAGGCTCAGTACTGGGCTCAAAAGATGCAGCCCTGATGTCTCTCATGATAGCAGGTGGTTAAGTAGAAATTCGCTGCTCGGCTGACCCTGCAGGAGCAAACGTATGCTAAAAATGTTCGTAGAATGAGATTTTCAGTGAAGAGCAGCCAGGCACATTTTAACAAGTTTTACTTGTAAGTGGGGTTGGAAACGCTTTTCAGGCTCAGTACTGGGCTCAAAACATGCAGCCCCTGATGTCTCTCATGATAGCAGGTGGTTAAGTAGAAATTCGTTGCTCGGCTGACCCAGCAGGAGCAAACGTATGCGAAAAATGTTCTAGAATGAGTTTTTCAGTGAAGAGCAGCCAGGCACATTTTAGCAAGTTTTACTTGTAAGTGGGGATGGAAATGCTTTTCAGGCTCAGTACTGGGCTCAAAAGATGCAGCCCTGATGTCTCTCATGATTAGGAGGTGGTTAAGTAGAAATTCGCTGCTCGGCTGACCCAGCAGGACCAAACGTATGCTACAAATGTTCGTAGAATGAGATTTTCAGTGAAGAGCAGCCTGGCACATTTTAGCAAGTTTTACTTGTAAGTGGGGTTGGAAACGCTTTTCAGGCTCAATACTGGGCTCAAAAGATGCAGCCCTGATGTCTCTCATGATAGCAGGTGGTTAAGTAGAAATTCGCTGCTCGGCTGACCCTGCAGGAGCAAATGTTTGCTAAAAATGTTCGTAGAATGAGATTTTCAGTGAAGAGCAGCAGCCAGGCACATTTTAGCAAGTTTGTCTTGTATGTGGGGTTGGAAACACTTTTCAGGCTCAGTACTGGGCTCAAAAGATGCAGCCCTGATGTCTCTCATGATAGCAGGTGGTTAAGTAGAAATTCGCTGCTCGGTTGACCCTGCAGGATCAAACGTATGCTAAAAATGTTCGTAGAATGAGCATTTCAGTGAGGAGCAGCCAGGCACATTTTAGTAAGTTTTACTTGTACGTGGAGTTGGAAACGCTTTTCAGGCTCAGTACTGGGCTCAAAACATGCAGCCCTGATATCTCTCATGATAGCAGGTGGTTAACTAGAAATTCGCTGCTCGGCTGACCCAGCAGGACCAAACGTATGCTAAAAATGTTCGTAGAATGAGATTTTCAGTGAAGAGCAGCCTGGCACATTTTAGCAAGTTTTACTTGTAAGTGGGGTTGGAAACGCTTTTCAGGCTCAATACTGGGCTCAAAAGATGCAGCCCTGAGATAGCAGGTGGTTAAGTAGAAATTCGCTGCTCGGCTGACCCTGCAGGAGCAAACGTATGCTAAAAATGTTCGTCGAATGAGATTTTCAGTGAAGAGCAGCCAGGCACATTTTAGCAAGTTTTACTTGTAAGTGGGGGTTGGAAATGCTTTTCATGCTCAGTACTGGGTACTGGGTGGTTAAGTAGAAATTCGCTGCCCGGCTGATCCAGCAGGAGCAAACATATGCTAAAAATGTACGTAGAATGAGATTTTCAGGGAAGAGCAGTCAGGCACATTTTTAGCAAGTTTTACTTGTAAGTGGGGTTGGAAACGCTTTTCAGGCTCAATACTGGGCTCAAAAGATGCAGCCCTGATGTCTCTCATGATAGCAGGTGGTTAAGTAGAAATTTGCTGCTCGGCTGACCCGGCAGGAACAAATGTATGCCAAAAATGTACGTAGAAAGAAATTTTCAGTGAATAGCAGCCAGGCACATTTTAGCAAGTTTAACTTGTAAGTGGGGATGGAAACGCTTTTCAGGCTCAGTACTGGGCTCAAAAGATGCAGCCCTGATGTCTCTCATGATAGCAGGTGGTTAAGTAGAAATTCGCTGCTCGGCTGACCCGGCAGGAACAAACGTATGCCAAAAATGTACGTAGAATGAGATTTTCAGTGAAGAGCAGCCAGGCACATTTTAGCAAGTTTTACTTGTAAGTGGGGATAGAAACGCTTTTCAGGCTCAGTACTGGTGTCAAAAGATGCAGCCCTGATGTCTCTCATGATAGCAGGTGGTTAAGTAGAAATTCGCTGCTCGGCTGACCCGGCAGGAACAAACGTATGCCAAAAATGTACGTAGAATGAGATTTTCAGTGAATAGCAGCCAGGCACATTTTAGCAAGTTTTACTTGTAAGTGGGGATGGAAACGCTTTTTAGGCTCAGTACTGGGCTCAAAAGATGCAGCCCTGATGTCTCTCATGATAGCAGGTGGTTAAGTAGAAATTCGCTGCTCGGCTGATCCAGCAGGAGCACACATATGCGAAAAATGTACGTAGAATGAGCTTTTCAGTGAAGAGCAGCCAGGCACATTTTAGCAAGTTTTACTTGTAAGTGGATGGGAAACGCTTTTCAGGCTCAGTACTGGGCTCAAAAGATGCAGCCCTGATGTCTCTCATGATAGCAGGTGGTTAAGTAGAAATTTGCTGCTCGGCTGATCCAGCAGGAGCAAACATATGCTAAAAATGTACGTAGAATGAGATTTTCAGTTAAGAGCAGCCAGGCACATTTTAGCAAGTTTTACTTGTATGTGGGGTTGGAAACGCTTTTCAGGCTCAATACTGGGCTCAAAAGATGCAGCCCTGATGTCTCTCATGATAGCAGGTGGTTAAGTAGAAATTTGCTGCTCGGCTGACCCGGCAGGAACAAACGTATGCCAAAAATGTAAGTAGAATGAGATTTTCAGTGAATAGCAGCCAGGCACATTTTAGCACGTTTTACTTGTAAGTGGGGATGGAAACGCTTTTTAGGCTCAGTACTGGGCTCAAAAGATGCAGCCCTGATGTCTCTCATGATAGCAGGTGGCTAAGTAGAAATTCGCTGCTCGGCTGATCCAGCAGGAGCAAACATTTGCGAAAAATGTACGTAGAATGAGCTTTTCAGTGAAGAGCAGCCAGGCACATTTTAGCAAGTTTTACTTGTAAGTGGATGTGGAAACGCTTTTCAGGCTCAGTACTGGGCTCAAAACATGCAGCCCTGATGTCTCTCATGATAGCAGGTGGTTAAGTAGAAATTCGCTGCTCGGCTGATCCAGCAGGAGCAAACATATGCTAAAAATGTACGTAGAATGAGATTTTCAGTGAAGAGCAGCCGGGCACATTTTAGCAAGTTTTACTTGTAAGTGGGGTTGGAAACGCTTTTCAGGCTCAATACTGGGCTCAAAAGATGCAGCCCCTGATGTCTCTCATGATAGGAGGTGGTTAAGTAGAAATTCGACGCTCGGCTGATCCAGCAGGAGCAAACATATGCGAAAAATGTTCATAGAATGAGCTTTTCAGTGAAGAGCATCCAGGCACATTTTAACAAGTTTTACTTGTAAGTGGGGATGGAAACGCTTTTCAGGCTCAGTACTGGGCTCAAAACATGCAGCCCTGATGTCTCTCATGATAGCAGGTGGTTAAGTAGAAATTCGCTGCTCGGGTGACCCAGCAGGACCAAACGTATGCGAAAAATGTTCGTAGAATGAGTTTTTCAGTGAAGAGCAGCCAGGCACATTTTAGCAAGTTTTACTTGTAAGTGGGGTTGGAAACGCTTTTCAGGCTCAATACTGGGCTCAAAAGATGCAGCCCTGAGATAGCAGGTGGTTAAGTGGAAATTCGCTGCTCGGCTGACCCTGCAGGAGCAAACGTATGCTAAAAATGTTCGTAGAATGAGATTTTCAGTGAAGGGCAGCCAGGCACATTTTAGCAAGTTTTACTTGTAAGTGGATGGGAAACGCTTTTCAGGCTCAGTACTGGGCTCAAAAGATGCAGCCCTGATGTCTCTCATGATAGCAGGTGGTTAAGTAGAAATTCGCTGCTCGGCTGATCCAGCAGGAGCAAACATATGCTAAAAATGTACGTAGAATGAGATTTTCAGTTAAGAGCAGCCAGGCACATTTTAGCAAGTTTTACTTGTATGTGGGGTTGGAAACGCTTTTCAGGCTCAATACTGGGCTCAAAAGATGCAGCCCTGATGTCTCTCATGATAGCAGGTGGTTAAGTAGAAATTTGCTGCTCGGCTGACCCGGCAGGAACAAACGTATGCCAAAAATGTAAGTAGAATGAGATTTTCAGTGAATAGCAGCCAGGCACATTTTAGCAAGTTTTACTTGTAAGTGGGGATGGAAACGCTTTTTAGGCTCAGTACTGGGCTCAAAAGATGCAGCCCTGATGTCTCTCATGATAGCAGGTGGCTAAGTAGAAATTCGGTGCTCGGCTGATCCAGCAGGAGCAAACATTTGCGAAAAATGTACGTAGAATGAGCTTTTCAGTGAAGAGCAGCCAGGCACATTTTAGCAAGTTTTACTTGTAAGTGGATGTGGAAATGCTTTTCAGGCTCAGTACTGGGCTCAAAACATGCAGCCCTGATGTCTCTCATGATAGCAGGTGGTTAAGTAGAAATTCGCTGCTCGGCTGACCCTGCAGGAGCAAACGTATGCTAAAAATGTTCGTAGAATGAGATTTTCAGTGAAGAGCAGCCAGGCACATTTTAACAAGTTTTACTTGTAAGTGGGGTTGGAAACGCTTTTCAGGCTCAGTACTGGGCTCAAAACATGCAGCCCCTGATGTCTCTCATGATAGCAGGTGGTTAAGTAGAAATTCGTTGCTCGGCTGACCCAGCAGGAGCAAACGTATGCGAAAAATGTTCTAGAATGAGTTTTTCAGTGAAGAGCAGCCAGGCACATTTTAGCAAGTTTTACTTGTAAGTGGGGATGGAAATGCTTTTCAGGCTCAGTACTGGGCTCAAAAGATGCAGCCCTGATGTCTCTCATGATTAGGAGGTGGTTAAGTAGAAATTCGCTGCTCGGCTGACCCAGCAGGACCAAACGTATGCTACAAATGTTCGTAGAATGAGATTTTCAGTGAAGAGCAGCCTGGCACATTTTAGCAAGTTTTACTTGTAAGTGGGGTTGGAAACGCTTTTCAGGCTCAATACTGGGCTCAAAAGATGCAGCCCTGATGTCTCTCATGATAGCAGGTGGTTAAGTAGAAATTCGCTGCTCGGCTGACCCTGCAGGAGCAAACGTTTGCTAAAAATGTTCGTAGAATGAGATTTTCAGTGAAGAGCAGCAGCCAGGCACATTTTAGCAAGTTTGTCTTGTATGTGGGGTTGGAAACACTTTTCAGGCTCAGTACTGGGCTCAAAAGATGCAGCCCTGATGTCTCTCATGATAGCAGGTGGTTAAGTAGAAATTCGCTGCTCGGTTGACCCTGCAGGATCAAACGTATGCTAAAAATGTTCGTAGAATGAGCATTTCAGTGAGGAGCAGCCAGGCACATTTTAGTAAGTTTTACTTGTACGTGGAGTTGGAAACGCTTTCCAGGCTCAGTACTGGGCTCAAAACATGCAGCCCTGATATCTCTCATGATAGCAGGTGGTTAACTAGAAATTCGCTGCTCGGCTGACCCAGCAGGACCAAACGTATGCTAAAAATGTTCGTAGAATGAGATTTTCAGTGAAGAGCAGCCTGGCACATTTTAGCAAGTTTTACTTGTAAGTGGGGTTGGAAACGCTTTTCAGGCTCAATACTGGGCTCAAAAGATGCAGCCCTGAGATAGCAGGTGGTTAAGTAGAAATTCGCTGCTCGGCTGACCCTGCAGGAGCAAACGTATGCTAAAAATGTTCGTCGAATGAGATTTTCAGTGAAGAGCAGCCAGGCACATTTTAGCAAGTTTTACTTGTAAGTGGGGGTTGGAAATGCTTTTCATGCTCAGTACTGGGTACTGGGTGGTTAAGTAGAAATTCGCTGCCCGGCTGATCCAGCAGGAGCAAACATATGCTAAAAATGTACGTAGAATGAGATTTTCAGGGAAGAGCAGTCAGGCACATTTTTAGCAAGTTTTACTTGTAAGTGGGGTTGGAAACGCTTTTCAGGCTCAATACTGGGCTCAAAAGATGCAGCCCTGATGTCTCTCATGATAGCAGGTGGTTAAGTAGAGATTTGCTGCTCGGCTGACCCGGCAGGAACAAATGTATGCCAAAAATGTACGTAGAAAGAAATTTTCAGTGAATAGCAGCCAGGCACATTTTAGCAAGTTTAACTTGTAAGTGGGGATGGAAACGCTTTTCAGGCTCAGTACTGGGCTCAAAAGATGCAGCCCTGATGTCTCTCATGATAGCAGGTGGTTAAGTAGAAATTCGCTGCTCGGCTGACCCGGCAGGAACAAACGTATGCCAAAAATGTACGTAGAATGAGATTTTCAGTGAAGAGCAGCCAGGCACATTTTAGCAAGTTTTACTTGTAAGTGGGGATAGAAACGCTTTTCAGGCTCAGTACTGGTGTCAAAAGATGCAGCCCTGATGTCTCTCATGATAGCAGGTGGTTAAGTAGAAATTCGCTGCTCGGCTGACCCGGCAGGAACAAACGTATGCCAAAAATGTACGTAGAATGAGATTTTCAGTGAATAGCAGCCAGGCACATTTTAGCAAGTTTTACTTGTAAGTGGGGATGGAAACGCTTTTTAGGCTCAGTACTGGGCTCAAAAGATGCAGCCCTGATGTCTCTCATGATAGCAGGTGGTTAAGTAGAAATTCGCTGCTCGGCTGATCCAGCAGGAGCACACATATGCGAAAAATGTACGTAGAATGAGCTTTTCAGTGAAGAGCAGCCAGGCACATTTTAGCAAGTTTTACTTGTAAGTGGATGGGAAACGCTTTTCAGGCTCAGTACTGGGCTCAAAAGATGCAGCCCTGATGTCTCTCATGATAGCAGGTGGTTAAGTAGAAATTTGCTGCTCGGCTGATCCAGCAGGAGCAAACATATGCTAAAAATGTACGTAGAATGAGATTTTCAGTTAAGAGCAGCCAGGCACATTTTAGCAAGTTTTACTTGTATGTGGGGTTGGAAACGCTTTTCAGGCTCAATACTGGGCTCAAAAGATGCAGCCCTGATGTCTCTCATGATAGCAGGTGGTTAAGTAGAAATTTGCTGCTCGGCTGACCCGGCAGGAACAAACGTATGCCAAAAATGTAAGTAGAATGAGATTTTCAGTGAATAGCAGCCAGGCACATTTTAGCACGTTTTACTTGTAAGTGGGGATGGAAACGCTTTTTAGGCTCAGTACTGGGCTCAAAAGATGCAGCCCTGATGTCTCTCATGATAGCAGGTGGCTAAGTAGAAATTCGCTGCTCGGCTGATCCAGCAGGAGCAAACATTTGCGAAAAATGTACGTAGAATGAGCTTTTCAGTGAAGAGCAGCCAGGCACATTTTAGCAAGTTTTACTTGTAAGTGGATGTGGAAACGCTTTTCAGGCTCAGTACTGGGCTCAAAACATGCAGCCCTGATGTCTCTCATGATAGCAGGTGGTTAAGTAGAAATTCGCTGCTCGGCTGATCCAGCAGGAGCAAACATATGCTAAAAATGTACGTAGAATGAGATTTTCAGTGAAGAGCAGCCGGGCACATTTTAGCAAGTTTTACTTGTAAGTGGGGTTGGAAACGCTTTTCAGGCTCAATACTGGGCTCAAAAGATGCAGCCCCTGATGTCTCTCATGATAGGAGGTGGTTAAGTAGAAATTCGACGCTCGGCTGATCCAGCAGGAGCAAACATATGCGAAAAATGTTCATAGAATGAGCTTTTCAGTGAAGAGCATCCAGGCACATTTTAACAAGTTTTACTTGTAAGTGGGGATGGAAACGCTTTTCAGGCTCAGTACTGGGCTCAAAACATGCAGCCCTGATGTCTCTCATGATAGCAGGTGGTTAAGTAGAAATTCGCTGCTCGGGTGACCCAGCAGGACCAAACGTATGCGAAAAATGTTCGTAGAATGAGTTTTTCAGTGAAGAGCAGCCAGGCACATTTTAGCAAGTTTTACTTGTAAGTGGGGTTGGAAACGCTTTTCAGGCTCAATACTGGGCTCAAAAGATGCAGCCCTGAGATAGCAGGTGGTTAAGTGGAAATTCGCTGCTCGGCTGACCCTGCAGGAGCAAACGTATGCTAAAAATGTTCGTAGAATGAGATTTTCAGTGAAGGGCAGCCAGGCACATTTTAGCAAGTTTTACTTGTAAGTGGATGGGAAACGCTTTTCAGGCTCAGTACTGGGCTCAAAAGATGCAGCCCTGATGTCTCTCATGATAGCAGGTGGTTAAGTAGAAATTCGCTGCTCGGCTGATCCAGCAGGAGCAAACATATGCTAAAAATGTACGTAGAATGAGATTTTCAGTTAAGAGCAGCCAGGCACATTTTAGCAAGTTTTACTTGTATGTGGGGTTGGAAACGCTTTTCAGGCTCAATACTGGGCTCAAAAGATGCAGCCCTGATGTCTCTCATGATAGCAGGTGGTTAAGTAGAAATTTGCTGCTCGGCTGACCCGGCAGGAACAAACGTATGCCAAAAATGTAAGTAGAATGAGATTTTCAGTGAATAGCAGCCAGGCACATTTTAGCAAGTTTTACTTGTAAGTGGGGATGGAAACGCTTTTTAGGCTCAGTACTGGGCTCAAAAGATGCAGCCCTGATGTCTCTCATGATAGCAGGTGGCTAAGTAGAAATTCGGTGCTCGGCTGATCCAGCAGGAGCAAACATTTGCGAAAAATGTACGTAGAATGAGCTTTTCAGTGAAGAGCAGCCAGGCACATTTTAGCAAGTTTTACTTGTAAGTGGATGTGGAAATGCTTTTCAGGCTCAGTACTGGGCTCAAAACATGCAGCCCTGATGTCTCTCATGATAGCAGGTGGTTAAGTAGAAATTCGCTGCTCGGCTGATCCAGCAGGAGCAAACATATGCTAAAAATGTACGTAGAATGAGATTTTCAGTGAAGAGCAGCCGGGCACATTTTAGCAAGTTTTACTTGTAAGTGGGGTTGGAAACGCTTTTCAGGCTCAATACTGGGCTCAAAAGATGCAGCCCCTGATGTCTCTCATGATAGGAGGTGGTTAAGTAGAAATTCGCCGCTCGGCTGATCCAGCAGGAGCAAACATATGCGAAAAATGTTCATAGAATGAGCTTTTCAGTGAAGAGCATCCAGGCACATTTTAACGAGTTTTACTTGTAAGTGGGGATGGAAACGCTTTTCAGGCTCAGTACTGGGCTCAAAACATGCAGCCCTGATGTCTCTCATGATAGCAGGTGGTTAAGTAGAAATTCGCTGCTCGGCTGACCCAGCAGGACCAAACGTATGCGAAAAATGTTCGTAGAATGAGTTTTTCAGTGAAGAGCAGCCAGGCACATTTTAGCAAGTTTTATTTGTAAGTGGGGTTGGAAACGCTTTTCAGGCTCAGTACTGGGCTCAAAGATGCAGCCCTGATGTCTCTCAGGATAGCAGGTGGTTAAGTAGAAATTCGCTGCTCGGCTGACCCGGCAGGAACAAACGTATGCCAAAAATGTACGTAGAATGAGATTTTCACTGAATAGCAGCCAGGCACATTTTAGCAAGTTTTACTTGTAAGTGGGGATAGAAACGCTTTTTAGGCTCAGTACTGGGCTCAAAAGATGCAGCCCTGATGTCTCTCATGATAGCAGGTGGTTAAGTAGAAATTCGCTGCTCGGCTGACCCAGCAGGACCAAACGTATGCGAAAAATGTTCGTAGAATGAGTTTTTCAGTGAAGAGCAGCCAGGCACATTTTAGAAAGTTTTACTTGTAAGTGGGGATAGAAACGCTTTTTAGGCTCAGTACTGGGCTCAAAACATGCAGCCCTGATGTCTCTCATGATAGCAGGTGGTTAAGTAGAAATTCGCTGCTCGGCTGATCCAGCAGGAGCACACATATGCGAAAAATGTACGTAGAATGAGCTTTTCAGTGAAGAGCAGCCAGGCACATTTTAGCAAGTTTTACTTGTAAGTGGGGATGGAAACGCTTTTTAGGCTCAGTACTGGGCTCAAAAGATGCAGCCCTGATGTCTCTCATGATAGCAGGTGGTTAAGTAGAAATTCGCTGCTCGGCTGATCCAGCAGGAGCACACATATGCGAAAAATGTACGTAGAATGAGCTTTTCAGTGAAGAGCAGCCAGGCACATTTTAGCAAGTTTTACTTGTAAGTGGATGGGAAACGCTTTTCAGGCTCAGTACTGGGCTCAAAAGATGCAGCCCTGATGTCTCTCATGATAGCAGGTGGTTAAGTAGAAATTCGCTGCTCGGCTGATCAAGCAGGAGCAAACATATGCTAAAAATGTACGTAGAATGAGATTTTCAGTTAAGAGCAGCCAGGCACATTTTAGCAAGTTTTACTTGTATGTGGGGTTGGAAACGCTTTTCAGGCTCAATACTGGGCTCAAAAGATGCAGCCCTGATGTCTCTCATGATAGCAGGTGGTTAAGTAGAAATTTGCTGCTCGGCTGACCCGGCAGGAACAAACGTATGCCAAAAATGTAAGTAGAATGAGATTTTCAGTGAATAGCAGCCAGGCACATTTTGGCAAGTTTTACTTGTAAGTGGGGATGGAAACGCTTTTTAGGCTCAGTACTGGGCTCAAAAGATGCAGCCCTAATGTCTCTCATGATAGCAGGTGGTTAAGTAGAAATTCGCTGCTCGGCTGACCCGGCAGGAACAAATGTATGCCAAAAATGTACGTAGAATGAGATTTTCAGTGAATGGCAGCCAGGCACATTTTAGCAAGTTTTACTTGTAAGTGGTGATGGAAACGCTATTCAGGCTTAGTACTGGGCTCAAAAGATGCAGCCCTGATGTCTCTCATGATAGCAGGTGGTTAAGTAGAAATTCGCTGCTCGGCTGTCCCGGCAGGAACAAACGTATGCCAAAAATGTACGTAGAATGAGATTTTCAGTGAAGAGCAGCCAGGCACATTTTAGCAAGTTTTACTTGTAAGTGGATGTGGAAACGCTTTTCAGGCTCAGTACTATGCAGCCCTGATGTCTCTCATGATAGCAGGTGGTTAAGTAGAAATTCGCTGCTCGGCTGATCCAGCAGGAGCAAACATATGCGAAAAATGTACGTAGAATGAGCTTTTCAGTGAAGAGCAGCCAGGCACATTTTAGCAAGTTTTACTTGTAAGTGGGGATGGAAACGCTTTTTAGGCTCAGTACTGGGCTCAAAAGATGCTGCCCTGATGTCTCTCATGATAGCAGGTGGTTAAGTAGAAATTCGCTGCTCGGCTGATCCAGCAGGAGCAAACATATGCTAAAAATGTACGTAGAATGAGATTTTCAGGGAAGAGCAGCCTGGCACGTTTTAGCAAGTTTTACTTGTAAGTGGGGATGGAAATGCTTTTCAGGCTCAGTACTGGGCTCAAAAGATGCAGCCCTGATGTCTCTCATGATAGCAGGTGGTTAAGTAGAAATTCGCTGCTCGGCTGACCCGGCAGGAACAAATGTATGCCAAAAATGTACGTAGAATGAGATTTTCAGTGAATAGCAGCCAGGCACATTTTAGCAAGTTTTACTTGTAAGTGGGGATGGAAACGCTTTTCAGGCTCAGTACTGGGCTCAAAAGATGCAGCCCTGATGTCTCTCATGATAGCAGGTGGTTAAGTAGAAATTCGCTGCTCGGCTGACCCGGCAGGAACAAACGTATGCCAAAAATGTACGTAGAATGAGATTTTCAGTGAAGAGCAGCCAGGCACATTTTAGCAAGTTTTACTTGTAAGTGGGGATAGAAACGCTTTTCAGGCTCAGTACTGGGCTCAAAAGATGCAGCCCTGATGTCTCTCATGATAGCAGGTGGTTAAGTAGAAATTCGCTGCTCGGCTGATCCAGCAGGAGCAAACATATGCGAAAAATGTACGTAGAATGAGCTTTTCAGTGAAGAGCAGCCAGGCACATTTTAGCAAGTTTTACTTGTAAGTGGATGTGGAAACGCTTTTCAGGCTCAGTACTGGGCTCAAAACATGCAGCCCTGATGTCTCTCATGATAGCAGGTGGTTAAGTAGAAATTCGCTGCTCGGCTGACCCAGCAGGTCCAAACGTATGCGAAAAATGTTCGTAGAATGAGTTTTTCAGTGAAGAGCAGCCAGGCACATTTTAGCAAGTTTTACTTGTAAGTGGGGTTGGAAACGCTTTTCAGGCTCAGTACTGGGCTCAAAG
Source organism: Lissotriton helveticus (assembly GCF_964261635.1). Classification (NCBI taxonomy): domain Eukaryota; kingdom Metazoa; phylum Chordata; class Amphibia; order Caudata; family Salamandridae; genus Lissotriton; species Lissotriton helveticus. Next base: position 1,350,673,637 of record NC_136061.1, on the reverse strand, counting down.
ATGCAGCCCTGATGTCTCTCAGGATAGCAGGTGGTTAAGTAGAAATTCGCTGCTCGGCTGACCCGGCAGGAACAAACGTATGCCAAAAATGTACGTAGAATGAGATTTTCACTGAATAGCAGCCAGGCACATTTTAGCAAGTTTTACTTGTAAGTGGGGATAGAAACGCTTTTTAGGCTCAGTACTGGGCTCAAAAGATGCAGCCCTGATGTCTCTCATGATAGCAGGTGGTTAAGTAGAAATTCGCTGCTCGGCTGACCCAGCAGGATCAAACGTATGCGAAAAATGTTCGTAGAATGAGTTTTTCAGTGAAGAGCAGCCAGGCACATTTTAGCAAGTTTTACTTGTAAGTGGGGATAGAAACGCTTTTTAGGCTCAGTACTGGGCTCAAAAGATGCAGCCCTGATGTCTCTCATGATAGCAGGTGGTTAAGTAGAAATTCGCTGCTCGGCTGATCCAGCAGGAGCACACATATGCGAAAAATGTACGTAGAATGAGCTTTTCAGTGAAGAGCAGCCAGGCACATTTTAGCAAGTTTTACTTGTAAGTGGGGATGGAAACGCTTTTTAGGCTCAGTACTGGGCTCAAAAGATGCAGCCCTGATGTCTCTCATGATAGCAGGTGGTTAAGTAGAAATTCGCTGCTCGGCTGATCCAGCAGGAGCACACATATGCGAAAAATGTACGTAGAATGAGCTTTTCAGTGAAGAGCAGCCAGGCACATTTTAGCAAGTTTTACTTGTAAGTGGATGGGAAACGCTTTTCAGGCTCAGTACTGGGCTCAAAAGATGCAGCCCTGATGTCTCTCATGATAGCAGGTGGTTAAGTAGAAATTCGCTGCTCGGCTGATCCAGCAGGAGCAAACATATGCTAAAAATGTACGTAGAATGAGATTTTCAGTTAAGAGCAGCCAGGCACATTTTAGCAAGTTTTACTTGTATGTGGGGTTGGAAACGCTTTTCAGGCTCAATACTGGGCTCAAAAGATGCAGCCCTGATGTCTCTCGTGATAGCAGGTGGTTATGTAGAAATTTGCTGCTCGGCTGACCCGGCAGGAACAAACGTATGCCAAAAATGTAAGTAGAATGAGATTTTCAGTGAATAGCAGCCAGGCACATTTTGGCAAGTTTTACTTGTAAGTGGGGATGGAAACGCTTTTTAGGCTCAGTACTGGGCTCAAAAGATGCAGCCCTAATGTCTCTCATGATAGCAGGTGGTTAAGTAGAAATTCGCTGCTCGGCTGACCCGGCAGGAACAAATGTATGCCAAAAATGTACGTAGAATGAGATTTTCAGTGAATGGCAGCCAGGCACATTTTAGCAAGTTTTACTTGTAAGTGGTGATGGAAACGCTATTCAGGCTTAGTACTGGGCTCAAAAGATGCAGCCCTGATGTCTCTCATGATAGCAGGTGGTTAAGTAGAAATTCGCTGCTCGGCTGTCCCGGCAGGAACAAACGTATGCCAAAAATGTACGTAGAATGAGATTTTCAGTGAAGAGCAGCCAGGCACATTTTAGCAAGTTTTACTTGTAAGTGGATGTGGAAACGCTTTTCAGGCTCAGTACTATGCAGCCCTGATGTCTCTCATGATAGCAGGTGGTTAAGTAGAAATTCGCTGCTCGGCTGATCCAGCAGGAGCAAACATATGCGAAAAATGTACGTAGAATGAGCTTTTCAGTGAAGAGCAGCCAGGCACATTTTAGCAAGTTTTACTTGTAAGTGGGGATGGAAACGCTTTTTAGGCTCAGTACTGGGCTCAAAAGATGCTGCCCTGATGTCACTCATGATAGCAGGTGGTTAAGTAGAAATTCGCTGCTCGGCTGATCCAGCAGGAGCAAACATATGCTAAAAATGTACGTAGAATGAGATTTTCAGGGAAGAGCAGCCTGGCACGTTTTAGCAAGTTTTACTTGTAAGTGGGGATCGAAATGCTTTTCAGGCTCAGTACTGGGCTCAAAAGATGCAGCCCTGATGTCTCTCATGATAGCAGGTGGTTAAGTAGAAATTCGCTGCTCGGCTGACCCGGCAGGAACAAATGTATGCCAAAAATGTACGTAGAATGAGATTTTCAGTGAATAGCAGCCAGGCACATTTTAGCAAGTTTTACTTGTAAGTGGGGATGGAAACGCTTTTCAGGCTCAGTACTGGGCTCAAAAGATGCAGCCCTGATGTCTCTCATGATAGCAGGTGGTTAAGTAGAAATTCGCTGCTCGGCTGACCCGGCAGGAACAAACGTATGCCAAAAATGTACGTAGAATGAGATTTTCAGTGAAGAGCAGCCAGGCACATTTTAGCAAGTTTTACTTGTAAGTGGGGATAGAAACGCTTTTCAGGCTCAGTACTGGGCTCAAAAGATGCAGCCCTGATGTCTCTCATGATAGCAGGTGGTTAAGTAGAAATTCGCTGCTCGGCTGATCCAGCAGGAGCAAACATATGCGAAAAATGTACGTAGAATGAGCTTTTCAGTGAAGAGCAGCCAGGCACATTTTAGCAAGTTTTACTTGTAAGTGGATGTGGAAACGCTTTTCAGGCTCAGTACTGGGCTCAAAACATGCAGCCCTGATGTCTCTCATGATAGCAGGTGGTTAAGTAGAAATTCGCTGCTCGGCTGATCCAGCAGGAGCAAACATATGCTAAAAATGTACGTAGAATGAGATTTTCAGGGAAGAGCAGTCAGGCACATTTTTAGCAAGTTTTACTTGTAAGTGGGGTTGGAAACGCTTTTCAGGCTCAATACTGGGCTCAAAAGATGCAGCCCTGATGTCTCTCATGATAGCAGGTGGTTAAGTAGAAATTCGCTGCTCGGCTGACCCGGCAGGAACAAATGTATGCCAAAAATGTACGTAGAATGAGATTTTTAGTGAATAGCAGCCAGGCACATTTTAGCAAGTTTTACTTGTAAGTGGGGATGGAAACGCTTTTCAGGCTCAGTACTGGGCTCAAAAGATGCAGCCCTGATGTCTCTCATGATAGCAGGTGGTTAGTAGAAATTCGCTGCTCGGCTGACCCGGCAGGAACAAACGTATGCCAAAAATGTACGTAGAATGAGATTTTCAGTGAAGAGCAGCCAGGCACATTTTAGCAAGTTTTACATGTAGGTGGGGATAGAAACGCTTTTCAGGCTCAGTACTGGGCTCAAAAGATGCAGCCCTAATGTCTCTCATGATAGCAGGTGGTTAAGTAGAAATTCGCTGCTCGGCTGACCCAGCAGGAGCAAACGTATGCCAAAAATGTATGTAGAATGAGATTTTCAGTGAATAGCAGCCAGGCACATTTTAGCAAGTTTTACTTGTAAGTGGGGATGGAAACGCTTTTTAGGCTCAGTACTGGGCTCAAAAGATGCAGCCCTGATGTCTCTCATGATAGCAGGTGGTTAAGTAGAAATTCGCTGCTCGGCTGATCCAGCAGGAGCAAACATATGCGAAAAATGTACGTAGAATGAGCTTTTCAGTGAAGAGCAGCCAGGCACATTTTAGCAAGTTTTACTTGTAAGTGGATGTGGAAACGCTTTTCAGGCTCAGTACTGGGCTCAAAACATGCAGCCCTGATGTCTCTCATGATAGCAGGTGGTTAAGTAGAAATTCGCTGCTCGGCTGATCCAGCAGGAGCAAACATATGCTAAAAATGTACGTAGAATGAGATTTTCAGGGAAGAGCAGCCAGGCACATTTTTAGCAAGTTTTACTTGTAAGTGGGGTTGGAAACGCTTTTCAGGCTCAATACTGGGCTCAAAAGATGCAGCCCTGATGTCTCTCATGATAGCAGGTGGTTAAGTAGAAATTCGCTGCTCGGCTGACCCTGCAGGAGCAAACGTATGGTAAAAATGTTCGTAGAATGAGATTTTCAGTGAAGAGCAGCCAGGCACATTTTAGCAAGTTTTACTTGTAAGTGGGGTTGGAAACGCTTTTCAGGCTCAGTACTGGGCTCAAAAGATGCAGCCCTGATGTCTCTCATGATAGCAGGTGGTTAAGTAGAAATTCGCTGCTCGGCTGACCCGGCAGGAACAAATGTATGCCAAAAATTTACATAGAATGAGATTTTCAGTGCATAGCAGCCAGGCACATTTTAGCAAGTTTTACTTGTAAGTGGGGATGGAAACGCTTTTTAGGCTCAGTACTGGGCTCAAAAGATGCAGCCCTGATGTCTCTCATGATAGCAGGTGGTTAAGTAGAAATTCGCTGCTCGGCTGACCCCGCAGGAGCAAACGTATGCTAAAAATGTTCGTAGAATGAGATTTTCAGTGAAGAGCAGCCAGGACATTTTAGCAAGTTTTACTTGTATGTGGGGTTGGAAACGCGTTTCAGGCTCAATACTGGGCTCAAAAGATGCAGCCCTGATGTCTCTCATGATAGCAGGTGGTTAAGTAGAAATTCGCAGCTCGGCTGATCCAGCAGGAGCAAACATATGCGAAAAATGTTCGTAGAATGAGATTTTCAGTGAAGAGCAGCCAGGCACATTTTAGCAAGTTTTACTTGTAAGTGGGGTTGGAAACACTTTTCAGGCTCAGTACTGGCCTCAAAAGATGCAGCCTGATGTCTCTCATGATAGCAGGTGGTTAAGTAGAAATTCGCTGCTCGGCTGACCCTGCAGGAGCAAACGTATGCTAAAAATGTTCGTAGAATGAGCTTTTCAGTGAAGAGCAGCCAGGCACATTTTAGCAAGTTTTACTTGTAAGTGGGGTTGGAAACGCTTTTCAGGCTCAATACTGGGCTCAAAAGATGCAGCCCTGATGTCTCTCATGATAGCAGGTGGTTAAGTAGAAATTTCCTGCTCGGCTGACCCGGCAGGAACAAACGTATGCCAAAAATGTACGTAGAATGAGATTTTCAGTGAATAGCAGCCAGGCACATTTTAGCAAGTTTTATTTGTAAGTGGGGATGGAAACGCTTTTTAGGCTCAGTACTGGGCTCAAAAGATGCAGCCCTGATGTCTCTCATGATAGCAGGCGGTTAAGTAGAAATTTGCTGCTCGGCTGATCCAGCAGGAGCAAACATATGCTAAAAATGTACGTAGAATGAGATTTTCAGGGAAGAGCAGTCAGGCACATTTTTAGCAAGTTTTACTTGTAAGTGGGGTTGGAAACGCTTTTCAGGCTCAATACTGGGCTCAAAAGATGCAGCCCTGATGTCTCTCATGATAGCAGGTGGTTAAGTAGAAATTCGCTGCTCGGCTGACCCGGCAGGAACAAACGTATGCCAAAAATGTACGTAGAATGAGATTTTCAGTGAAGAGCAGCCAGGCACATTTTAGCAAGTTTTACTTGTAAGTGGGGATGGAAACGCTTTTCAGGCTCAGTACTGGGCTCAAAAGATGCAGCCCTGATGTCTCTCATGATAGCAGGTGGTTAAGTAGAAATTCGCTGCTCGGCTGACCCGGCAGGAACAAACGTATGCCAAAAATGTACGTAGAATGAGATTTTCAGTGAATAGCAGCCAGGCACATTTTAGCAAGTTTTACTTGTAAGTAGGATGGAAACGCTTTTTAGGCTCAGTACTGGGCAGCCCTGATGTCTCTCATGATAGCAGGTGGTTAAGTAGAAATTCGCTGCTCGGCTGATCCAGCAGGAGCAAACATAAGCGAAAAATGTACGTAGAATGAGCTTTTCAGTGAAGAGCAGCCAGGCACATTTTAGCAAGTTTTACTTGTAAGTGGGGATGGAAACGCTTTTTAGGCTCAGTACTGGGCTCAAAAGATGCTGCCCTGATGTCTCTCATGATAGCAGGTGGTTAAGTAGAAATTCGCTGCTCGGCTGATCCAGCAGGAGCAAACATATGCTAAAAATGTACGTAGAATGAGATTTTCAGGGAAGAGCAGCCTGGCACGTTTTAGCAAGTTTTACTTGTAAGTGGGGATGGAAACGCTTTTCAGGCTCAGTACTGGGCTCAAAAGATGCAGCCCTGATGTCTCTCATGATAGCAGGTGGTTAAGTAGAAATTCGCTGCTCGGCTGACCCGGCAGGAACAAATGTATGCCAAAAATGTACGTAGAATGAGATTTTCAGTGAATAGCAGCCAGGCACATTTTAGCAAGTTTTACTTGTAAGTGGGGATGGAAACGCTTTTCAGGCTCAGTACTGGGCTCAAAAGATGCAGCCCTGATGTCTCTCATGATAGCAGGTGGTTAAGTAGAAATTCGCTGCTCGGCTGACCCGGCAGGAACAAATGTATGCCAAAAATATACGTAGAATGAGATTTTCAGTGAAGAGCAGCCAGGCACATTTTAGCAAGTTTTACTTGTAAGTGGGGATATAAACGCTTTTCAGGCTCAGTACTGGGCTCAAAAGATGCAGCCCTGATGTCTCTCATGATAGCAGGTGGTTAAGTAGAAAATCGCTGCTCGGCTGATCCAGCAGGAGCAAACATATGCGAAAAATGTACGTAGAATGAGCTTTTCAGTGAAGAGCAGCCAGGCACATTTTAGCAAGTTTTACTTGTAAGTGGATGTGGAAACGCTTTTCAGGCTCAGTACTGGGCTCAAAACATGCAGCCCTGATGTCTCTCATGATAGCAGGTGGTTAAGTAGAAATTCGCTGCTCGGCTGATCCAGCAGGAGCAAACATATGCTAAAAATGTACGTAGAATGAGATTTTCAGGGAAGAGCAGTCAGGCACATTTTTAGCAAGTTTTACTTGTAAGTGGGGTTGGAAACGCTTTTCAGGCTCAATACTGGGCTCAAAAGATGCAGCCCTGATGTCTCTCATGATAGCAGGTGGTTAAGTAGAAATTCGCTGCTCGGCTGACCCGGCAGGAACAAATGTATGCCAAAAATGTACGTAGAATGAGATTTTTAGTGAATAGCAGCCAGGCACATTTTAGAAAGTTTTACTTGTAAGTGGGGATGGAAACGCTTTTCAGGCTCAGTACTGGGCTCAAAAGATGCAGCCCTGATGTCTCTCATGATAGCAGGTGGTTAGTAGAAATTCGCTGCTCGGCTGACCCGGCAGGAACAAACGTATGCCAAAAATGTACGTAGAATGAGATTTTCAGTGAAGAGCAGCCAGGCACATTTTAGCAAGTTTTACTTGTAGGTGGGGATAGAAACGCTTTTCAGGCTCAGTACTGGGCTCAAAAGATGCAGCCCTGATGTCTCTCATGATAGCAGGTGGTTAAGTAGAAATTCGCTGCTCGGCTGACCCAGCAGGAGCAAACGTATGCCAAAAATGTACGTAGAATGAGATTTTCAGTGAATAGCAGCCAGGCACATTTTAGCAAGTTTTACTTGTAAGTGGGGATGGAAACGCTTTTTAGGCTCAGTACTGGGCTCAAAAGATGCAGCCCTGATGTCTCTCATGATAGCAGGTGGTTAAGTAGAAATTCGCTGCTCGGCTGATCCAGCAGGAGCAAACATATGCGAAAAATGTACGTAGAATGAGCTTTTCAGTGAAGAGCAGCCAGGCACATTTTAGCAAGTTTTACTTGTAAGTGGATGTGGAAACGCTTTTCAGGCTCAGTACTGGGCTCAAAAGATGCAGCCCTGATGTCTCTCATGATAGCAGGTGGTTAAGTAGAAATTCGCTGCTCGGCTGATCCAGCAGGAGCAAACATATGCGAAAAATGTACGTAGAATGAGCTTTTCAGTGAAGAGCAGCCAGGCACATTTTAGCAAGTTTTACTTGTAAGTGGATGTGGAAACGCTTTTCAGGCTCAGTACTGGGCTCAAAACATGCAGCCCTGATGTCTCTCATGATAGCAGGTGGTTAAGTAGAAATTCGCTGCTCGGCTGATCCAGCAGGAGCAAACATATGCTAAAAATGTACGTAGAATGAGATTTTCAGGGAAGAGCAGTCAGGCACATTTTTAGCAAGTTTTACTTGTAAGTGGGGTTGGAAACGCTTTTCAGGCTCAATACTGGGCTCAAAAGATGCAGCCCTGATGTCTCTCATGATAGCAGGTGGTTAAGTAGAAATTCGCTGCTCGGCTGACCCAGCAGGAGCAAACGTATGCCAAAAATGTACGTAGAATGAGATTTTCAGTGAATAGCAGCCAGGCACATTTTAGCAAGTTTTACTTGTAAGTGGGGATTGAAACGCTTTTTAGGCTCAGTACTGGGCTCAAAAGATGCAGCCCTGATGTCTCTCATGATAGCAGGTGGTTAAGTAGAAATTCGCTGCTCGGCTGATCCAGCAGGAGCAAACATATGCTAAAAATGTACGTAGAATGAGCTTTTCAGTGAAGAGCAGCCAGGACATTTTAGCAAGTTTTACTTGTAAGTGGGGTTGGAAACGCGTTTCAGGCTCAATACTGGGCTCAAAAGATGCAGCCCTGATGTCTCTCATGATAGCAGGTGGTTAAGTAGAAATTCGCAGCTCGGCTGATCCAGCAGGAGCAAACATATGCGAAAAATGTTCGTAGAATGAGATTTTCAGTGAAGAGCAGCCAGGCACATTTTAGCAAGTTTTACTTGTAAGTGGGGTTGGAAACACTTTTCAGGCTCAGTACTGGCCTCAAAAGATGCAGCCTGATGTCTCTCATGATAGCAGGTGGTTAAGTAGAAATTCGCTGCTCGGCTGACCCTGCAGGAGCAAACGTATGCTAAAAATGTTCGTAGAATGAGCTTTTCAGTGAAGAGCAGCCAGGCACATTTTAGCAAGTTTTACTTGTAAGTGGGGTTGGAAACGCTTTTCAGGCTCAATACTGGGCTCAAAAGATGCAGCCCTGATGTCTCTCATGATAGCAGGTGGTTAAGTAGAAATTTCCTGCTCGGCTGACCCGGCAGGAACAAACGTATGCCAAAAATGTACGTAGAATGAGATTTTCAGTGAATAGCAGCCAGGCACATTTTAGCAAGTTTTATTTGTAAGTGGGGATGGAAACGCTTTTTAGGCTCAGTACTGGGCTCAAAAGATGCAGCCCTGATGTCTCTCATGATAGCAGGCGGTTAAGTAGAAATTTGCTGCTCGGCTGATCCAGCAGGAGCAAACATATGCTAAAAATGTACGTAGAATGAGATTTTCAGGGAAGAGCAGTCAGGCACATTTTTTGCAAGTTTTACTTGTAAGTGGGGTTGGAAACGCTTTTCAGGCTCAATACTGGGCTCAAAAGATGCAGCCCTGATGTCTCTCATGATAGCAGGTGGTTAAGTAGAAATTCGCTGCTCGGCTGACCCGGCAGGAACAAACGTATGCCAAAAATGTACGTAGAATGAGATTTTCAGTGAAGAGCAGCCAGGCACATTTTAGCAAGTTTTACTTGTAAGTGGGGATGGAAACGCTTTTCAGGCTCAGTACTGGGCTCAAAAGATGCAGCCCTGATGTCTCTCATGATAGCAGGTGGTTAAGTAGAAATTCGCTGCTCGGCTGACCCGGCAGGAACAAACGTATGCCAAAAATGTACGTAGAATGAGATTTTCAGTGAATAGCAGCCAGGCACATTTTAGCAAGTTTTACTTGTAAGTAGGATGGAAACGCTTTTTAGGCTCAGTACTGGGCAGCCCTGATGTCTCTCATGATAGCAGGTGGTTAAGTAGAAATTCGCTGCTCGGCTGATCCAGCAGGAGCAAACATAAGCGAAAAATGTACGTAGAATGAGCTTTTCAGTGAAGAGCAGCCAGGCACATTTTAGCAAGTTTTACTTGTAAGTGGGGATGGAAACGCTTTTTAGGCTCAGTACTGGGCTCAAAAGATGCTGCCCTGATGTCTCTCATGATAGCAGGTGGTTAAGTAGAAATTCGCTGCTCGGCTGATCCAGCAGGAGCAAACATATGCTAAAAATGTACGTAGAATGAGATTTTCAGGGAAGAGCAGCCTGGCACGTTTTAGCAAGTTTTACTTGTAAGTGGGGATGGAAACGCTTTTCAGGCTCAGTACTGGGCTCAAAAGATGCAGCCCTGATGTCTCTCATGATAGCAGGTGGTTAAGTAGAAATTCGCTGCTCGGCTGACCTGGCAGGAACAAATGTATGCCAAAAATGTACGTAGAATGAGATTTTCAGTGAATAGCAGCCAGGCACATTTTAGCAAGTTTTACTTGTAAGTGGGGATGGAAACGCTTTTCAGGCTCAGTACTGGGCTCAAAAGATGCAGCCCTGATGTCTCTCATGATAGCAGGTGGTTAAGTAGAAATTCGCTGCTCGGCTGACCCGGCAGGAACAAATGTATGCCAAAAATATACGTAGAATGAGATTTTCAGTGAAGAGCAGCCAGGCACATTTTAGCAAGTTTTACTTGTAAGTGGGGATATAAACGCTTTTCAGGCTCAGTACTGGGCTCAAAAGATGCAGCCCTGATGTCTCTCATGATAGCAGGTGGTTAAGTAGAAAATCGCTGCTCGGCTGATCCAGCAGGAGCAAACATATGCGAAAAATGTACGTAGAATGAGCTTTTCAGTGAAGAGCAGCCAGGCACATTTTAGCAAGTTTTACTTGTAAGTGGATGTGGAAACGCTTTTCAGGCTCAGTACTGGGCTCAAAACATGCAGCCCTGATGTCTCTCATGATAGCAGGTGGTTAAGTAGAAATTCGCTGCTCGGCTGATCCAGCAGGAGCAAACATATGCTAAAAATGTACGTAGAATGAGATTTTCAGGGAAGAGCAGTCAGGCACATTTTTAGCAAGTTTTACTTGTAAGTGGGGTTGGAAACGCTTTTCAGGCTCAATACTGGGCTCAAAAGATGCAGCCCTGATGTCTCTCATGATAGCAGGTGGTTAAGTAGAAATTCGCTGCTCGGCTGACCCGGCAGGAACAAATGTATGCCAAAAATGTACGTAGAATGAGATTTTTAGTGAATAGCAGCCAGGCACATTTTAGAAAGTTTTACTTGTAAGTGGGGATGGAAACGCTTTTCAGGCTCAGTACTGGGCTCAAAAGATGCAGCCCTGATGTCTCTCATGATAGCAGGTGGTTAGTAGAAATTCGCTGCTCGGCTGACCCGGCAGGAACAAACGTATGCCAAAAATGTACGTAGAATGAGATTTTCAGTGAAGAGCAGCCAGGCACATTTTAGCAAGTTTTACTTGTAGGTGGGGATAGAAACGCTTTTCAGGCTCAGTACTGGGCTCAAAAGATGCAGCCCTGATGTCTCTCATGATAGCAGGTGGTTAAGTAGAAATTCGCTGCTCGGTTGACCCAGCAGGAGCAAACGTATGCCAAAAATGTACGTAGAATGAGATTTTCAGTGAATAGCAGCCAGGCACATTTTAGCAAGTTTTACTTGTAAGTGGGGATGGAAACGCTTTTTAGGCTCAGTACTGGGCTCAAAAGATGCAGCCCTGATGTCTCTCATGATAGCAGGTGGTTAAGTAGAAATTCGCTGCTCGGCTGATCCAGCAGGAGCAAACATATGCGAAAAATGTACGTAGAATGAGCTTTTCAGTGAAGAGCAGCCAGGCACATTTTAGCAAGTTTTACTTGTAAGTGGGGTTGGAAATGCTTTTCAGGCTCAATACTGGGCTCAAAAGATGCAGCCCTGATGTCTCTCATGATAGCAGGTGGTTAAGTAGAACAAACGTATGCCAAAAATGTACGTAGAATGAGATTTTCAGTGAATAGCAGCCAGGCACATTTTAGCAAGTTTTACTTGTAAGTAGGATGGAAACGCTTTTTAGGCTCAGTACTGGGCAGCCCTGATGTCTCTCATGATAGCAGGTGGTTAAGTAGAAATTCGCTGCTCGGCTGATCCAGCAGGAGCAAACATATGCGAAAAATGTACGTAGAATGAGCTTTTCAGTGAAGAGCAGCCAGGCACATTTTAGCAAGTTTTACTTGTAAGTGGATGTGGAAACGCTTTTCAGGCTCAGTACTGGGCTCAAAAGATGCAGCCCTGATGTCTCTCATGATAGCAGGTGGTTAAGTAGAAATTCGCTGCTCGGCTGATCCAGCAGGAGCAAACATATGCGAAAAATGTACGTAGAATGAGCTTTTCAGTGAAGAGCAGCCAGGCACATTTTAGCAAGTTTTACTTGTAAGTGGATGTGGAAACGCTTTTCAGGCTCAGTACTGGGCTCAAAACATGCAGCCCTGATGTCTCTCATGATAGCAGGTGGTTAAGTAGAAATTCGCTGCTCGGCTGATCCAGCAGGAGCAAACATATGCTAAAAATGTACGTAGAATGAGATTTTCAGGGAAGAGCAGTCAGGCACATTTTTAGCAAGTTTTACTTGTAAGTGGGGTTGGAAACGCTTTTCAGGCTCAATACTGGGCTCAAAAGATGCAGCCCTGATGTCTCTCATGATAGCAGGTGGTTAAGTAGAAATTCGCTGCTCGGCTGACCCGGCAGGAACAAATGTATGCCAAAAATGTACGTAGAATGAGATTTTTAGTGAATAGCAGCCAGGCACATTTTAGAAAGTTTTACTTGTAAGTGGGGATGGAAACGCTTTTCAGGCTCAGTACTGGGCTCAAAAGATGCAGCCCTGATGTCTCTCATGATAGCAGGTGGTTAGTAGAAATTCGCTGCTCGGCTGACCCGGCAGGAACAAACGTATGCCAAAAATGTACGTAGAATGAGATTTTCAGTGAAGAGCAGCCAGGCACATTTTAGCAAGTTTTACTTGTAGGTGGGGATAGAAACGCTTTTCAGGCTCAGTACTGGGCTCAAAAGATGCAGCCCTGATGTCTCTCATGATAGCAGGTGGTTAAGTAGAAATTCGCTGCTCGGCTGACCCAGCAGGAGCAAACGTATGCCAAAAATGTACGTAGAATGAGATTTTCAGTGAATAGCAGCCAGGCACATTTTAGCAAGTTTTACTTGTAAGTGGGGATTGAAACGCTTTTTAGGCTCAGTACTGGGCTCAAAAGATGCAGCCCTGATGTCTCTCATGATAGCAGGTGGTTAAGTAGAAATTCGCTGCTCGGCTGATCCAGCAGGAGCAAACATATGCGAAAAATGTACGTAGAATGAGCTTTTCAGTGAAGAGCAGCCAGGCACATTTTAGCAAGTTTTACTTGTAAGTGGATGTGGAAACGCTTTTCAGGCTCAGTACTGGGCTCAAAACATGCAGCCCTGATGTCTCTCATGATAGCAGGTGGTTAAGTAGAAATTCGCTGCTCGGCTGATCCAGCAGGAGCAAACATATGCTAAAAATGTACGTAGAATGAGATTTTCAGGGAAGAGCAGCCAGGCACATTTTTAGCAAGTTTTACTTGTAAGTGGGGTTGGAAACGCTTTTCAGGCTCAATACTGGGCTCAAAAGATGCAGCCCTGATGTCTCTCATGATAGCAGGTGGTTAAGTAGAAATTCGCTGCTCGGCTGACCCTGCAGGAGCAAACGTATGGTAAAAATGTTCGTAGAATGAGATTTTCAGTGAAGAGCAGCCAGGCACATTTTAGCAAGTTTTACTTGTAAGTGGGGTTGGAAACGCTTTTCAGGCTCAGCACTGGGCTCAAAAGATGCAGCCCTGATGTCTCTCATGATAGCAGGTGGTTAAGTAGAAATTCGCTGCTCGGCTGACCCGGCAGGAACAAATGTATGCCAAAAATTTACATAGAATGAGATTTTCAGTGCATAGCAGCCAGGCACATTTTAGCAAGTTTTACTTGTAAGTGGGGATGGAAACGCTTTTTAGGCTCAGTACTGGGCTCAAAAGATGCAGCCCTGATGTCTCTCATGATAGCAGGTGGTTAAGTAGAAATTCGCTGCTCGGCTGACCCCGCAGGAGCAAACGTATGCTAAAAATGTTCGTAGAATGAGATTTTCAGTGAAGAGCAGCCAGGACATTTTAGCAAGTTTTACTTGTAAGTGGTGATGGAAACGCTATTCAGGCTTAGTACTGGGCTCAAAAGATGCAGCCCTGATGTCTCTCATGATAGCAGGTGGTTAAGTAGAAATTCGCTGCTCGGCTGTCCCGGCAGGAACAAACGTATGCCAAAAATGTACGTAGAATGAGATTTTCAGTGAAGAGCAGCCAGGCACATTTTAGCAAGTTTTACTTGTAAGTGGATGTGGAAACGCTTTTCAGGCTCAGTACTATGCAGCCCTGATGTCTCTCATGATAGCAGGTGGTTAAGTAGAAATTCGCTGCTCGGCTGATCCAGCAGGAGCAAACATATGCGAAAAATGTACGTAGAATGAGCTTTTCAGTGAAGAGCAGCCAGGCACATTTTAGCAAGTTTTACTTGTAAGTGGGGATGGAAACGCTTTTTAGGCTCAGTACTGGGCTCAAAAGATGCTGCCCTGATGTCTTAATGATAGCAGGTAGTTAAGTAGAAATTCGCTGCTCGGCTGATCCAGCAGGAGCAAACATATGCTAAAAATGTACGTAGAATGAGATTTTCAGGGAAGAGCAGCCTGGCACGTTTTAGCAAGTTTTACTTGTAAGTGTGGATGGAAAGGCTTTTCAGGCTCAGTACTGGGCTCAAAAGATGCAGCCCTGATGTCTCTCATGATAGCAGGTGGTTAAGTAGAAATTCGCTGCTCGGCTGACCCGGCAGGAACAAATGTATGCCAAAAATGTACGTAGAATGATATTTTCAGTGAATAGCAGCCAGGCACATTTTAGCAAGTTTTACTTGTAAGTGGGGATGGAAATGCTTTTCAGGCTCAGTACTGGGCTCAAAAGATGCAGCCCTGATGTCTCTCATGATAGCAGGTGGTTAAGTAGAAATTCGCTGCTCGGCTGACCCGGCAGGAACAAACGTATGCAAAAATGTACGTAGAATGAGATTTTCAGTGAAGAGCAGCCAGGCACATTTTAGCAAGTTTTACTTGTAAGTGGGGATAGAAACGCTTTTCAGGCTCAGTACTGGGCTCAAAAGATGCAGCCCTGATGTCTCTCATGATAGCAGGTGGTTAAGTAGAAATTCGCTGCTCGGCTGATCCAGCAAGCAAACATATGCGAAAAATGTACGTAGAATGAGCTTTTCAGTGAAGAGCAGCCAGGCACATTTTAGCAAGTTTTACTTGTAAGTGGATGTGGAAACGCTTTTCAGGCTCAGTACTGGGCTCAAAACATGCAGCCCTGATGTCTCTCATGATAGCAGGTGGTTAAGTAGAAATTCGCTGCTCGGCTGATCCAGCAGGAGCAAACATATGCTAAAAATGTACGTAGAATGAGATTTTCAGGGAAGAGCAGTCAGGCACATTTTTAGCAAGTTTTACTTGTAAGTGGGGTTGGAAACGCTTTTCAGGCTCAATACTGGGCTCAAAAGATGCAGCCCTGATGTCTCTCATGATAGCAGGTGGTTAAGTAGAAATTCGCTGCTCGGCTGACCCGGCAGGAACAAATGTATGCCAAAAATGTACGTAGAATGAGATTTTTAGTGAATAGCAGCAAGGCACATTTTAGCAAGTTTTACTTGTAAGTGGGGATGGAAACGCTTTTCAGGCTCAGTACTGGGCTCAAAAGATGCAGCCCTGATGTCTCTCATGATAGCAGGTGGTTAGTAGAAATTCGCTGCTCGGCTGACCCGGCAGGAACAAACGTATGCCAAAAATGTACGTAGAATGAGATTTTCAGTGAAGAGCAGCCAGGCACATTTTAGCAAGTTTTACTTGTAGGTGGGGATAGAAACGCTTTTCAGGCTCAGTACTGGGCTCAAAAGATGCAGCCCTGATGTCTCTCATGATAGCAGGTGGTTAAGTAGAAATTCGCTGCTCGGCTGACCCAGCAGGAGCAAACGTATGCCAAAAATGTACGTAGAATGAGATTTTCAGTGAATAGCAGCCAGGCACATTTTAGCAAGTTTTACTTGTAAGTGGGGATGGAAACGCTTTTTAGGCTCAGTACTGGGCTCAAAAGATGCAGCCCTGATGTCTCTCATGATAGCAGATGGTTAAGTAGAAATTCGCTGCTCGGCTGATCCAGCAGGAGCAAACATATGCGAAAAATGTACGTAGAATGAGCTTTTCAGTGAAGAGCAGCCAGGCACATTTTAGCAAGTTTTACTTGTAAGTGGATGTGGAAACGCTTTTCAGGCTCAGTACTGGGCTCAAAACATGCAGCCCTGATGTCTCTCATGATAGCAGGTGTTTAAGTAGAAATTCGCTGCTCGGCTGATCCAGCAGGAGCAAACATATGCTAAAAATGTACGTAGAATGAGCTTTTCAGTGAAGAGCAGCCAGGCACATTTTTAGCAAGTTTTACTTGTAAGTGGGGTTGGAAACGCTTTTCAGGCTCAATACTGGGCTCAAAAGATGCAGCCCTGATGTCTCTCATGATAGCAGGTGGTTAAGTAGAAATTCGCTGCTCGGCTGACCCTGCAGGAGCAAACGTATGGTAAAAATGTTCGTAGAATGAGATTTTCAGTGAAGAGCAGCCAGGCACATTTTAGCAAGTTTTACTTGTAAGTGGGGTTGGAAACGCTTTTCAGGCTCAGTACTGGGCTCAAAAGATGCAGCCCTGATGTCTCTCATGATAGCAGGTGGTTAAGTAGAAATTCGCTGCTCGGCTGACCCGGCAGGAACAAATGTATGCCAAAAATGTACGTAGAATGAGATTTTCAGTGAAGAGCAGCCAGGCACATTTTAGCAAGTTTTACTTGTAGGTGGGGATAGAAACGCTTTTCAGGCTCAGTACTGGGCTCAAAAGATGCAGCCCTGATGTCTCTCATGATAGCAGGTGGTTAAGTAGAAATTCGCTGCTCGGCTGACCCAGCAGGAGCAAACGTATGCCAAAAATGTACGTAGAATGAGATTTTCAGTGAATAGCAGCCAGGCACATTTTAGCAAGTTTTACTTGTAAGTGGGGATGGAAACGCTTTTTAGGCTCAGTACTGGGCTCAAAAGATGCAGCCCTGATGTCTCTCATGATAGCAGATGGTTAAGTAGAAATTCGCTGCTCGGCTGATCCAGCAGGAGCAAACATATGCGAAAAATGTACGTAGAATGAGCTTTTCAGTGAAGAGCAGCCAGGCACATTTTAGCAAGTTTTACTTGTAAGTGGATGTGGAAACGCTTTTCAGGCTCAGTACTGGGCTCAAAACATGCAGCCCTGATGTCTCTCATGATAGCAGGTGGTTAAGTAGAAATTCGCTGCTCGGCTGATCCAGCAGGAGCAAACATATGCTAAAAATGTAAGTAGAATGAGCTTTTCAGTGAAGAGCAGCCAGGCACATTTTTAGCAAGTTTTACTTGTAAGTGGGGTTGGAAACGCTTTTCAGGCTCAATACTGGGCTCAAAAGATGCAGCCCTGATGTCTCTCATGATAGCAGGTGGTTAAGTAGAAATTCGCTGCTCGGCTGACCCTGCAGGAGCAAACGTATGGTAAAAATGTTCGTAGAATGAGATTTTCAGTGCATAGCAGCCAGCCACATTTTAGCAAGTTTTACTTGTAAGTGGGGATGGAAACGCTTTTTAGGCTCAGTACTGGGCTCAAAAGATGCAGCCCTGATGTCTCTCATGATAGCAGGTGGTTAAGTAGAAATTCGCTGCTCGGCTGACCCCGCAGGAGCAAACGTATGCTAAAAATGTTCGTAGAATGAGATTTTCAGTGAAGAGCAGCCAGGACATTTTAGCAAGTTTTACTTGTAAGTGGGGTTGGAAACGCGTTTCAGGCTCAATACTGGGCTCAAAAGATGCAGCCCTGATGTCTCTCATGATAGCAGGTGGTTAAGTAGAAATTCGCAGCTCGGCTGATCCAGCAGGAGCAAACATATGCGAAAAATTTTCGTAGAATGAGATTTTCAGTGAAGAGCAGCCAGGCACATTTTAGCAAGTTTTACTTGTAAGTGGGGATGGAAACGCTTTTTAGGCTCAGTACTGGGCTCAAAAGATGCTGCCCTGATGTCTCTCATGATAGCAGGTGGTTAAGTAGAAATTCGCTGCTCGGCTGACCCTGCAGGAGCAAACGTATGCTAAAAATGTTCGTAGAATGAGCTTTTCAGTGAAGAGCAGGCAGGCACATTTTAGCAAGTTTTACTTGTAAGTGGGGTTGGAAACGCTTTTCAGGCTCAATACTGGGCTCAAAAGATGCAGCCCTGATGTCTCTCATGATAGCAGGTGGTTAAGTAGAAATTCGCTGCTCGGCTGACCCTGCAGGAGCAAACGTATGGTAAAAATGTTCGTAGAATGAGATTTTCAGTGAAGAGCAGCCAGGCACATTTTAGCAAGTTTTACTTGTAAGTGGGGTTGGAAACGCTTTTCAGGCTCAGTACTGGGCTCAAAAGATGCAGCCCTGATGTCTCTCATGATAGCAGGTGGTTAAGTAGAAATTCGCTGCTCGGCTGACCCGGCAGGAACAAATGTATGCCAAAAATGTACGTAGAATGAGATTTTCAGTGAAGAGCAGCCAGGCACATTTTAGCAAGTTTTACTTGTAGGTGGGGATAGAAACGCTTTTCAGGCTCAGTACTGGGCTCAAAAGATGCAGCCCTGATGTCTCTCATGATAGCAGGTGGTTAAGTAGAAATTCGCTGCTCGGCTGACCCAGCAGGAGCAAACGTATGCCAAAAATGTACGTAGAATGAGATTTTCAGTGAATAGCAGCCAGGCACATTTTAGCAAGTTTTACTTGTAAGTGGGGATGGAAACGCTTTTTAGGCTCAGTACTGGGCTCAAAAGATGCAGCCCTGATGTCTCTCATGATAGCAGATGGTTAAGTAGAAATTCGCTGCTCGGCTGATCCAGCAGGAGCAAACATATGCGAAAAATGTACGTAGAATGAGCTTTTCAGTGAAGAGCAGCCAGGCACATTTTAGCAAGTTTTACTTGTAAGTGGATGTGGAAACGCTTTTCAGGCTCAGTACTGGGCTCAAAACATGCAGCCCTGATGTCTCTCATGATAGCAGGTGGTTAAGTAGAAATTCGCTGCTCGGCTGATCCAGCAGGAGCAAACATATGCTAAAAATGTAAGTAGAATGAGCTTTTCAGTGAAGAGCAGCCAGGCACATTTTTAGCAAGTTTTACTTGTAAGTGGGGTTGGAAACGCTTTTCAGGCTCAATACTGGGCTCAAAAGATGCAGCCCTGATGTCTCTCATGATAGCAGGTGGTTAAGTAGAAATTCGCTGCTCGGCTGACCCTGCAGGAGCAAACGTATGGTAAAAATGTTCGTAGAATGAGATTTTCAGTGCATAGCAGCCAGCCACATTTTAGCAAGTTTTACTTGTAAGTGGGGATGGAAACGCTTTTTAGGCTCAGTACTGGGCTCAAAAGATGCAGCCCTGATGTCTCTCATGATAGCAGGTGGTTAAGTAGAAATTCGCTGCTCGGCTGACCCCGCAGGAGCAAACGTATGCTAAAAATGTTCGTAGAATGAGATTTTCAGTGAAGAGCAGCCAGGACATTTTAGCAAGTTTTACTTGTAAGTGGGGTTGGAAACGCGTTTCAGGCTCAATACTGGGCTCAAAAGATGCAGCCCTGATGTCTCTCATGATAGCAGGTGGTTAAGTAGAAATTCGCAGCTCGGCTGATCCAGCAGGAGCAAACATATGCGAAAAATTTTCGTAGAATGAGATTTTCAGTGAAGAGCAGCCAGGCACATTTTAGCAAGTTTTACTTGTAAGTGGGGTTGGAAACGCTTTTCAGGCTCAGTACTGGCCTCAAAAGATGCAGCCTGATGTCTCTCATGATAGCAGGTGGTTAAGTAGAAATTCGCTGCTCGGCTGACCCTGCAGGAGCAAACGTATGCTAAAAATGTTCGTAGAATGAGCTTTTCAGTGAAGAGCAGGCAGGCACATTTTAGCAAGTTTTACTTGTAAGTGGGGTTGGAAATGCTTTTCAGGCTCAATACTGGGCTCAAAAGATGCAGCCCTGATGTCTCTCATGATAGCAGGTGGTTAAGTAGAAATTTCCTGCTCGGCTGACCCGGCAGGAACAAACGTATGCCAAAAATGTACGTAGAATGAGATTTTCAGTGAATAGCAGCCAGGCACATTTTAGCAAGTTTTATTTGTAAGTGGGGATGGAAACGCTTTTTAGGCTCAGTACTGGGCTCAAAAGATGCAGCCCTGATGTCTCTCATGATAGCAGGCGGTTAAGTAGAAATTTGCTGCTCGGCTGATCCAGCAGGAGCAAACATATGCTAAAAATGTACGTAGAATGAGATTTTCAGGGAAGAGCAGTCAGGCACATTTTTAGCAAGTTTTACTTGTAAGTGGGGTTGGAAACGCTTTTCAGGCTCAATACTGGGCTCAAAAGATGCGGCCCTGATGTCTCTCATGATAGCAGGTGGTTAAGTAGAAATTCGCTGCTCGGCTGACCCGGCAGGAACAAACGTATGCCAAAAATGTACGTAGAATGAGATTTTCAGTGAAGAGCAGCCAGGCACATTTTAGCAAGTTTTACTTGTAAGTGGGGATGGAAACGCTTTTCAGGCTCAGTACTGGGCTCAAAAGATGCAGCCCTGATGTCTCTCATGATAGCAGGTGGTTAAGTAGAAATTCGCTGCTCGGCTGACCCGGCAGGAACAAACGTATGCCAAAAATATACGTAGAATGAGATTTTCAGTGAATAGCAGCCACGCACATTTTAGCAAGTTTTACTTGTAAGTAGGATGGAAACGCTTTTTAGGCTCAGTACTGGGCAGCCCTGATGTCTCTCATGATAGCAGGTGGTTAAGTAGAAATTCGCTGCTCGGCTGATCCAGCAGGAGCAAACATATGCGAAAAATGTACGTAGAATGAGCTTTTCAGTGAAGAGCAGCCAGGCACATTTTAGCGAGTTTTACTTGTAAGTGGGGATGGAAACGCTTTTTAGGCTCAGTACTGGGCTCAAAAGATGCTGCCCTGATGTCTCTCATGATAGCAGGTGGTTAAGTAGAAATTCGCTGCTCGGCTGATCCAGCAGGAGCAAACATATGCTAAAAATGTACGTAGAATGAGATTTTCAGGGAAGAGCAGCCTGGCACGTTTTAGCAAGTTTTACTTGTAAGTGGGGATGGAAACGCTTTTCAGGCTCAGTACTGGGCTCAAAAGATGCAGCCCTGATGTCTCTCATGATAGCAGGTGGTTAAGTAGAAATTCGCTGCTCGGCTGACCCGGCAGGAACAAATGTATGCCAAAAATGTACGTAGAATGAGATTTTCAGTGAATAGCAGCCAGGCACATTTTAGCAAGTTTTACTTGTAAGTGGGGATGGAAACGCTTTTCAGGCTCAGTACTGGGCTCAAAAGATGCAGCCCTGATGTCTCTCATGATAGCAGGTGGTTAAGTAGAAATTTGCTGCTCGGCTGACCCGGCAGGAACAAACGTATGCCAAAAATGTACGTAGAATGAGATTTTCAGTGAAGAGCAGCCAGGCACATTTTAGCAAGTTTTACTTGTAAGTGGGGATAGAAACGCTTTTCAGGCTCAGTACTGGGCTCAAAAGATGCAGCCCTGATGTCTCTCATGATAGCAGGTGGTTAAGTAGAAATTCGCTGCTCGGCTGATCCAGCAGGAGCAAACATATGCGAAAAATGTACGTAGAATGAGCTTTTCAGTGAAGAGCAGCCAGGCACATTTTAGCAAGTTTTACTTGTAAGTGGATGTGGAAACGCTTTTCAGGCTCAGTACTGGGCTCAAAACATGCAGCCCTGATGTCTCTCATGATAGCAGGTGGTTAAGTAGAAATTCGCTGCTCGGCTGATCCAGCAGGAGCAAACATATGCTAAAAATGTACATAGAATGAGATTTTCAGGGAAGAGCAGTCAGGCACATTTTTAGCAAGTTTTACTTGTAAGTGGGGTTGGAAACGCTTTTCAGGCTCAATACTGGGCTCAAAAGATGCAGCCCTGATGTCTCTCATGATAGCAGGTGGTTAAGTAGAAATTCGCTGCTCGGCTGACCCGGCAGGAACAAATGTATGCCAAAAATGTACGAAGAATGAGATTTTTAGTGAATAGCAGCCAGGCACATTTTAGAAAGTTTTACTTGTAAGTGGGGATGGAAACGCTTTTCAGGCTCAGTACTGGGCTCAAAAGATGCAGCCCTGATGTCTCTCATGATAGCAGGTGGTTAGTAGAAATTCGCTGCTCGGCTGACCCGGCAGGAACAAACGTATGCCAAAAATGTACGTAGAATGAGATTTTCAGTGAAGAGCAGCCAGGCACATTTTAGCAAGTTTTACTTGTAGGTGGGGATAGAAACGCTTTTCAGGCTCAGTACTGGGCTCAAAAGATGCAGCCCTGATGTCTCTCATGATAGCAGGTGGTTAAGTAGAAATTCGCTGCTCGGCTGACCCAGCAGGAGCAAACGTATGCCAAAAATGTACGTAGAATGAGATTTTCAGTGAAGAGCAGCCAGGCACATTTTAGCAAGTTTTACTTGTAAGTGGATGTGGAAACGCTTTTCAGGCTCAGTACTGGGCTCAAAACATGCAGCCCTGATGTCTCTCATGATAGCAGGTGGTTAAGTAGAAATTCGCTGCTCGGCTGATCCAGCAGGAGCAAACATATGCTAAAAATGTACGTAGAATGAGATTTTCAGGGAAGAGCAGCCAGGCACATTTTTAGCAAGTTTTACTTGTAAGTGGGGTTGGAAACGCTTTTCAGGCTCAATACTGGGCTCAAAAGATGCAGCCCTGATGTCTCTCATGATAGCAGGTGGTTAAGTAGAAATTCGCTGCTCGGCTGACCCTGCAGGAGCAAACGTATGGTAAAAATGTTCGTAGAATGAGATTTTCAGTGAAGAGCAGCCAGGCACATTTTAGCAAGTTTTACTTGTAAGTGGGGTTGGAAACGCTTTTCAGGCTCAGTACTGGGCTCAAAAGATGCAGCCCTGATGTCTCTCATGATAGCAGGTGGTTAAGTAGAAATTCGCTGCTCGGCTGACCCGGCAGGAACAAATGTATGCCAAAAATTTACATAGAATGAGATTTTCAGTGCATAGCAGCCAGGCACATTTTAGCAAGTTTTACTTGTAAGTGGGGATGGAAACGCTTTTTAGGCTCAGTACTGGGCTCAAAAGATGCAGCCCTGATGTCTCTCATGATAGCAGGTGGTTAAGTAGAAATTCGCTGCTCGGCTGACCCCGCAGGAGCAAACGTATGCTAAAAATGTTCGTAGAATGAGATTTTCAGTGAAGAGCAGCCAGGACATTTTAGCAAGTTTTACTTGTAAGTGGGGTTGGAAACGCGTTTCAGGCTCAATACTGGGCTCAAAAGATGCAGCCCTGATGTCTCTCATGATAGCAGGTGGTTAAGTAGAAATTCGCAGCTCGGCTGATCCAGCAGGAGCAAACATATGCGAAAAATGTTCGTAGAATGAGATTTTCAGTGAAGAGCAGCCAGGCACATTTTAGCAAGTTTTACTTGTAAGTGGGGTTGGAAACACTTTTCAGGCTCAGTACTGGCCTCAAAAGATGCAGCCTGATGTCTCTCATGATAGCAGGTGGTTAAGTAGAAATTCGCTGCTCGGCTGACCCTGCAGGAGCAAACGTATGCTAAAAATGTTCGTAGCATGAGCTTTTCAGTGAAGAGCAGCCAGGCACATTTTTGCAAGTTTTACTTGTAAGTGGGGTTGGAAACGCTTTTCAGGCTCAATACTGGGCTCAAAAGATGCAGCCCTGATGTCTCTCATGATAGCAGGTGGTTAAGTAGAAATTTGCTGCTCGGCTGACCCGGCAGGAACAAACGTATGCCAAAAATGTACGTAGAATGAGATTTTCAGTGAATAGCAGCCAGGCACATTTTAGCAAGTTTTACTTGTAAGTGGATGTGGAAACGCTTTTCAGGCTCAGTACTGGGCTCAAAACATGCAGCCCTGATGTCTCTCATGATAGCAGGTGGTTAAGTAGAAATTCGCTGCTCGGCTGATCCAGCAGGAGCAAACATATGCTAAAAATGTACGTAGAATGAGATTTTCAGGGAAGAGCAGCCAGGCACATTTTTAGCAAGTTTTACTTGTAAGTGGGGTTGGAAACGCTTTTCAGGCTCAATACTGGGCTCAAAAGATGCAGCCCTGATGTCTCTCATGATAGCAGGTGGTTAAGTAGAAATTCGCTGCTCGGCTGACCCGGCAGGAACAAATGTATGCCAAAAATGTACGTAGAATGAGATTTTTAGTGAATAGCAGCCAGGCACATTTTAGCAAGTTTTACTTGTAAGTGGGGATGGAAAAGCTTTTCAGGCTCAGTACTGGGCTCAAAAGATGCAGCCCTGATGTCTCTCGTGATAGCAGGTGGTTAGTAGAAATTCGCTGCTCGGCTGACCCGGCAGGAACAAACGTATGCCAAAAATGTACGTAGAATGAGATTTTCAGTGAAGAGCAGCCAGGCACATTTTAGCAAGTTTTACTTGTAGGTGGGGATAGAAACGCTTTTCAGGCTCAGTACTGGGCTCAAAAGATGCAGCCCTGATGTCTCTCATGATAGCAGGTGGTTAAGTAGAAATTCGCTGCTCGGCTGACCCAGCAGGAGCAAACGTATGCCAAAAATGTACGTAGAATGAGATTTTCAGTGAATAGCAGCCAGGCACAAATTAGCAAGTTTTACTTGTAAGTGGGGATGGAAACGCTTTTTAGGCTCAGTACTGGGCTCAAAAGATGCAGCCCTGATGTCTCTCATGATAGCAGGTGGTTAAGTAGAAATTCGCTGCTCGGCTGATCCAGCAGGAGCAAACATATGCGAAAAATGTACGTAGAATGAGCTTTTCAGTGAAGAGCAGCCAGGCACATTTTAGCAAGTTTTACTTGTAAGTGGATGTGGAAACGCTTTTCAGGCTCAGTACTGGGCTCAAAACATGCAGCCCTGATGTCTCTCATGATAGCAGGTGGTTAAGTAGAAATTCGCTGCTCGGCTGATCCAGCAGGAGCAAACATATGCTAAAAATGTACGTAGAATGAGATTTTCAGGGAAGAGCAGCCAGGCACATTTTTAGCAAGTTTTACTTGTAAGTGGGGTTGGAAACGCTTTTCAGGCTCAATACTGGGCTCAAAAGATGCAGCCCTGATGTCTCTCATGATAGCAGGTGGTTAAGTAGAAATTCGCTGCTCGGCTGACCCTGCAGGAGCAAACGTATGGTAAAAATGTTCGTACAATGAGATTTTCAGTGAAGAGCAGCCAGGCACATTTTAGCAAGTTTTACTTGTAAGTGGGGTTGGAAACGCTTTTCAGGCTCAGTACTGGGCTCAAAAGATGCAGCCCTGATGTCTCTCATGATAGCAGGTGGTTAAGTAGAAATTCGCTGCTCGGCTGACCCGGCAGGAACAAATGTATGCCAAAAATTTACATAGAATGAGATTTTCAGTGCATAGCAGCCAGGCACATTTTAGCAAGTTTTACTTGTAAGTGGGGATGGAAACGCTTTTTAGGCTCAGTACTGGGCTCAAAAGATGCAGCCCTGATGTCTCTCATGATAGCAGGTGGTTAAGTAGAAATTCGCTGCTCGGCTGACCCCGCAGGAGCAAACGTATGCTAAAAAATGTTCGTAGAATGAGATTTTCAGTGAAGAGCAGCCAGGACATTTTAGCAAGTTTTCCTTGTAAGTGGGGTTGGAAACGCGTTTCAGGCTCAATACTGGGCTCAAAAGATGCAGCCCTGATGTCTCTCATGATAGCAGGTGGTTAAGTAGAAATTCGCAGCTCGGCTGATCCAGCAGGAGCAAACATATGCGAAAAATGTTCGTAGAATGAGATTTTCAGTGAAGAGCAGCCAGGCACATTTTAGCAAGTTTTACTTGTAAGTGGGGTTGGAAACACTTTTCAGGCTCAGTACTGGCCTCAAAAGATGCAGCCTGATGTCTCTCATGATAGCAGGTGGTTAAGTAGAAATTCGCTGCTCGGCTGACCCTGCAGGAGCAAACGTATGCTAAAAATGTTCGTAGAATGAGCTTTTCAGTGAAGAGCAGCCAGGCACATTTTAGCAAGTTTTACTTGTAAGTGGGGTTGGAAACGCTTTTCAGGCTCAATACTGGGCTCAAAAGATGCAGCCCTGATGTCTCTCATGATAGCAGGTGGTTAAGTAGAAATTTGCTGCTCGGCTGACCCGGCAGGAACAAACGTATGCCAAAAATGTACGTAGAATGAGATTTTCAGTGAATAGCAGCCAGGCACATTTTAGCAAGTTTTATTTGTAAGTGGGGATGGAAACGCTTTTTAGGCTCAGTACTGGGCTCAAAAGATGCAGCCCTGATGTCTCTCATGATAGCAGGCGGTTAAGTAGAAATTTGCTGCTCGGCTGATCCAGCAGGAGCAAACATATGCTAAAAATGTACGTAGAATGAGATTTTCAGGGAAGAGCAGTCAGGCACATTTTTAGCAAGTTTTACTTGTAAGTGGGGTTGGAAACGCTTTTCAGGCTCAATACTGGGCTCAAAAGATGCAGCCCTGATGTCTCTCATGATAGCAGGTGGTTAAGTAGAAATTCGCTGCTCGGCTGACCCGGCAGGAACAAACGTATGCCAAAAATGTACGTAGAATGAGATTTTCAGTGAAGAGCAGCCAGGCACATTTTAGCAAGTTTTACTTGTAAGTGGGGATGGAAACGCTTTTCAGGCTCAGTACTGGGCTCAAAAGATGCAGCCCTGATGTCTCTCATGATAGCAGGTGGTTAAGTAGAAATTCGCTGCTCGGCTGACCCGGCAGGAACAAACGTATGCCAAAAATGTACGTAGAATGAGATTTTCAGTGAATAGCAGCCAGGCACATTTTAGCAAGTTTTACTTGTAAGTAGGATGGAAACGCTTTTTAGGCTCAGTACTGGGCTCAAAAGATGCAGCCCTGATGTCTCTCATGATAGCAGGTGGTTAAGTAGAAATTCGCTGCTCGGCTGATCCAGCAGGAGCAAACATATGCTAAAAATGTACGTAGAATGAGATTTTCAGGGAAGAGCAGTCAGGCACATTTTTAGCAAATTTTACTTGTAAGTGGGGTTGGAAACGCTTTTCAGGCTCAATACTGGGCTCAAAAGATGCAGCCCTGATGTCTCTCATGATAGCAGGTGGTTAAGTAGAAATTCGCTGCTCGGCTGACCCGGCAGGAACAAATGTATGCCAAAAATGTACGTAGAATGAGATTTTCAGTGAATGGCAGCCAGGCACATTTTAGCAAGTTTTACTTGTAAGTGGTGATGGAAACGCTATTCAGGCTCAGTACTGGGCTCAAAAGATGCAGCCCTGATGTCTCTCATGATAGCAGGTGGTTAAGTAGAAATTCGCTGCTCGGCTGACCCGGCAGGAACAAACGTATGCCAAAAATGTACGTAGAATGAGATTTTCAGTGAAGAGCAGCCAGGCACATTTTAGCAAGTTTTACTTGTAAGTGGATGTGGAAACGCTTTTCAGGCTCAGTACTATGCAGCCCTGATGTCTCTCATGATAGCAGGTGGTTAAGTAGAAATTCGCTGCTCGGCTGATCCAGCAGGAGCAAACATATGCGAAAAATGTACGTAGAATGAGCTTTTCAGTGAAGAGCAGCCAGGCACATTTTAGCAAGTTTTACTTGTAAGTGGGGATGGAAACGCTTTTTAGGCTCAGTACTGGGCTCAAAAGATGCTGCCCTGATGTCTCTCATGATAGCAGGTGGTTAAGTAGAAATTCGCTGCTCGGCTGATCCAGCAGGAGCAAACATATGCTAAAAATGTACGTAGAATGAGATTTTCAGGGAAGAGCAGCCTGGCACGTTTTAGCAAGTTTTACTTGTAAGTGGGGATGGAAACGCTTTTCAGGCTCAGTACTGGGCTCAAAAGATGCAGCCCTGATGTCTCTCATGATAGCAGGTGGTTAAGTAGAAATTCGCTGCTCGGCTGACCCGGCAGGAACAAATGTATGCCAAAAATGTACGTAGAATGAGATTTTCAGTGAATAGCAGCCAGGCACATTTTAGCAAGTTTTACTTGTAAGTGGGGATGGAAACGCTTTTCAGGCTCAGTACTGGGCTCAAAAGATGCAGCCCTGATGTCTCTCATGATAGCAGGTGGTTAAGTAGAAATTCGCTGCTCGGCTGACCCGGCAGGAACAAACGTATGCCAAAAATGTACGTAGAATGAGATTTTCAGTGAAGAGCAGCCAGGCACATTTAAGCAAGTTTTACTTGTAAGTGGGGATAGAAACGCTTTTCAGGCTCAGTACTGGGCTCAAAAGATGCAGCCCTGATGTCTCTCATGATAGCAGGTGGTTAAGTAGAAATTTGCTGCTCGGCTGATCCAGCAGGAGCAAACATATGCGAAAAATGTACGTAGAATGAGCTTTTCAGTGAAGAGCAGCCAGGCACATTTTAGCAAGTTTTACTTGTAAGTGGATGTGGAAACGCTTTTCAGGCTCAGTACTGGGCTCAAAACATGCAGCCCTGATGTCTCCCATGATAGCAGGTGGTTAAGTAGAAATTCGCTGCTCGGCTGATCCAGCAGGAGCAAACATATGCTAAAAATGTACGTAGAATGAGATTTTCAGGGAAGAGCAGTCAGGCACATTTTTAGCAAGTTTTACTTGTAAGTGGGGTTGGAAACGCTTTTCAGGCTCAATACTGGGCTCAAAAGATGCAGCCCTGATGTCTCTCATGATAGCAGGTGGTTAAGTAGAAATTCGCTGCTCGGCTGACCCGGCAGGAACAAATGTATGCCAAAAATGTACGTAGAATGAGATTTTTAGTGAATAGCAGCCAGGCACATTTTAGAAAGTTTTACTTGTAAGTGGGGATGGAAACGCTTTTCAGGCTCAGTACTGGGCTCAAAAGATGCAGCCCTGATGTCTCTCATGATAGCAGGTGGTTAGTAGAAATTCGCTGCTCGGCTGACCCGGCAGGAACAAACGTATGCCAAAAATGTACGTAGAATGAGATTTTCAGTGAAGAGCAGCCAGGCACATTTTAGCAAGTTTTACTTGTAGGTGGGGATAGAAACGCTTTTCAGGCTCAGTACTGGGCTCAAAAGATGCAGCCCTGATGTCTCTCATGATAGCAGGTGGTTAAGTAGAAATTCGCTGCTCGGCTGACCCAGCAGGAGCAAACGTATGCCAAAAATGTACGTAGAATGAGATTTTCAGTGAATAGCAGCCAGGCACATTTTAGCAAGTTTTACTTGTAAGTGGGGATGGAAACGCTTTTTAGGCTCAGTACTGGGCTCAAAAGATGCAGCCCTGATGTCTCTCATGATAGCAGGTGGTTAAGTAGAAATTCGCTGCTCGGCTGATCCAGCAGGAGCAAACATATGCGAAAAATGTACGTAGAATGAGCTTTTCAGTGAAGAGCAGCCAGGCACATTTTAGCAAGTTTTACTTGTAAGTGGATGTGGAAACGCTTTTCAGGCTCAGTACTGGGCTCAAAACATGCAGCCCTGATGTCTCTCATGATAGCAGGTGGTTAAGTAGAAATTCGCTGCTCGGCTGATCCAGCAGGAGCAAACATATGCTAAAAATGTACGTAGAATGAGATTTTCAGGGAAGAGCAGCCAGGCACATTTTTAGCAAGTTTTACTTGTAAGTGGGGTTGGAAACGCTTTTCAGGCTCAATACTGGGCTCAAAAGATGCAGCCCTGATGTCTCTCATGATAGCAGGTGGTTAAGTAGAAATTCGCTGCTCGGCTGACCCTGCAGGAGAAAACGTATGGTAAAAATGTTCGTAGAATGAGATTTTCAGTGAAGAGCAGCCAGGCACATTTTAGCAAGTTTTACTTGTAAGTGGGGTTGGAAACGCTTTTCAGGCTCAGTACTGGGCTCAAAAGATGCAGCCCTGATGTCTCTCATGATAGCAGGTGGTTAAGTAGAAATTCGCTGCTCGGCTGACCCGGCAGGAACAAATGTATGCCAAAAATTTACATAGAATGAGATTTTCAGTGCATAGCAGCCAGGCACATTTTAGCAAGTTTTACTTGTAAGTGGGGATGGAAACGCTTTTTAGGCTCAGTACTGGGCTCAAAAGATGCAGCCCTGATGTCTCTCATGATAGCAGGTGGTTAAGTAGAAATTCGCTGCTCGGCTGACCCCGCAGGAGCAAACGTATGCTAAAAATGTTCGTAGAATGAGATTTTCAGTGAAGAGCAGCCAGGACATTTTAGCAAGTTTTACTTGTATGTGGGGTTGGAAACGCGTTTCAGGCTCAATACTGGGCTCAAAAGATGCAGCCCTGATGTCTCTCATGATAGCAGGTGGTTAAGTAGAAATTCGCAGCTCGGCTGATCCAGCAGGAGCAAACATATGCGAAAAATGTTCGTAGAATGAGATTTTCAGTGAAGAGCAGCCAGGCACATTTTAGCAAGTTTTACTTGTAAGTGGGGTTGGAAACACTTTTCAGGCTCAGTACTGGCCTCAAAAGATGCAGCCTGATGTCTCTCATGATAGCAGGTGGTTAAGTAGAAATTCGCTGCTCGGCTGACCCTGCAGGAGCAAACGTATGCTAAAAATGTTCGTAGAATGAGCTTTTCAGTGAAGAGCAGCCAGGCACATTTTAGCAAGTTTTACTTGTAAGTGGGGTTGGAAACGCTTTTCAGGCTCAATACTGGGCTCAAAAGATGCAGCCCTGATGTCTCTCATGATAGCAGGTGGTTAAGTAGAAATTTCCTGCTCGGCTGACCCGGCAGGAACAAACGTATGCCAAAAATGTACGTAGAATGAGATTTTCAGTGAATAGCAGCCAGGCACATTTTAGCAAGTTTTATTTGTAAGTGGGGATGGAAACGCTTTTTAGGCTCAGTACTGGGCTCAAAAGATGCAGCCCTGATGTCTCTCATGATAGCAGGCGGTTAAGTAGAAATTTGCTGCTCGGCTGATCCAGCAGGAGCAAACATATGCTAAAAATGTACGTAGAATGAGATTTTCAGGGAAGAGCAGTCAGGCACATTTTTAGCAAGTTTTACTTGTAAGTGGGGTTGGAAACGCTTTTCAGGCTCAATACTGGGCTCAAAAGATGCAGCCCTGATGTCTCTCATGATAGCAGGTGGTTAAGTAGAAATTCGCTGCTCGGCTGACCCGGCAGGAACAAACGTATGCCAAAAATGTACGTAGAATGAGATTTTCAGTGAAGAGCAGCCAGGCACATTTTAGCAAGTTTTACTTGTAAGTGGGGATGGAAACGCTTTTCAGGCTCAGTACTGGGCTCAAAAGATGCAGCCCTGATGTCTCTCATGATAGCAGGTGGTTAAGTAGAAATTCGCTGCTCGGCTGACCCGGCAGGAACAAACGTATGCCAAAAATGTACGTAGAATGAGATTTTCAGTGAATAGCAGCCAGGCACATTTTAGCAAGTTTTACTTGTAAGTAGGATGGAAACGCTTTTTAGGCTCAGTACTGGGCAGCCCTGATGTCTCTCATGATAGCAGGTGGTTAAGTAGAAATTCGCTGCTCGGCTGATCCAGCAGGAGCAAACATAAGCGAAAAATGTACGTAGAATGAGCTTTTCAGTGAAGAGCAGCCAGGCACATTTTAGCAAGTTTTACTTGTAAGTGGGGATGGAAACGCTTTTTAGGCTCAGTACTGGGCTCAAAAGATGCTGCCCTGATGTCTCTCATGATAGCAGGTGGTTAAGTAGAAATTCGCTGCTCGGCTGATCCAGCAGGAGCAAACATATGCTAAAAATGTACGTAGAATGAGATTTTCAGGGAAGAGCAGCCTGGCACGTTTTAGCAAGTTTTACTTGTAAGTGGGGATGGAAACGCTTTTCAGGCTCAGTACTGGGCTCAAAAGATGCAGCCCTGATGTCTCTCATGATAGCAGGTGGTTAAGTAGAAATTCGCTGCTCGGCTGACCCGGCAGGAACAAATGTATGCCAAAAATGTACGTAGAATGAGATTTTCAGTGAATAGCAGCCAGGCACATTTTAGCAAGTTTTACTTGTAAGTGGGGATGGAAACGCTTTTCAGGCTCAGTACTGGGCTCAAAAGATGCAGCCCTGATGTCTCTCATGATAGCAGGTGGTTAAGTAGAAATTCGCTGCTCGGCTGACCCGGCAGGAACAAATGTATGCCAAAAATATACGTAGAATGAGATTTTCAGTGAAGAGCAGCCAGGCACATTTTAGCAAGTTTTACTTGTAAGTGGGGATATAAACGCTTTTCAGGCTCAGTACTGGGCTCAAAAGATGCAGCCCTGATGTCTCTCATGATAGCAGGTGGTTAAGTAGAAAATCGCTGCTCGGCTGATCCAGCAGGAGCAAACATATGCGAAAAATGTACGTAGAATGAGCTTTTCAGTGAAGAGCAGCCAGGCACATTTTAGCAAGTTTTACTTGTAAGTGGATGTGGAAACGCTTTTCAGGCTCAGTACTGGGCTCAAAACATGCAGCCCTGATGTCTCTCATGATAGCAGGTGGTTAAGTAGAAATTCGCTGCTCGGCTGATCCAGCAGGAGCAAACATATGCTAAAAATGTACGTAGAATGAGATTTTCAGGGAAGAGCAGTCAGGCACATTTTTAGCAAGTTTTACTTGTAAGTGGGGTTGGAAACGCTTTTCAGGCTCAATACTGGGCTCAAAAGATGCAGCCCTGATGTCTCTCATGATAGCAGGTGGTTAAGTAGAAATTCGCTGCTCGGCTGACCCGGCAGGAACAAATGTATGCCAAAAATGTACGTAGAATGAGATTTTTAGTGAATAGCAGCCAGGCACATTTTAGAAAGTTTTACTTGTAAGTGGGGATGGAAACGCTTTTCAGGCTCAGTACTGGGCTCAAAAGATGCAGCCCTGATGTCTCTCATGATAGCAGGTGGTTAGTAGAAATTCGCTGCTCGGCTGACCCGGCAGGAACAAACGTATGCCAAAAATGTACGTAGAATGAGATTTTCAGTGAAGAGCAGCCAGGCACATTTTAGCAAGTTTTACTTGTAGGTGGGGATAGAAACGCTTTTCAGGCTCAGTACTGGGCTCAAAAGATGCAGCCCTGATGTCTCTCATGATAGCAGGTGGTTAAGTAGAAATTCGCTGCTCGGCTGACCCAGCAGGAGCAAACGTATGCCAAAAATGTACGTAGAATGAGATTTTCAGTGAATAGCAGCCAGGCACATTTTAGCAAGTTTTACTTGTAAGTGGGGATGGAAACGCTTTTTAGGCTCAGTACTGGGCTCAAAAGATGCAGCCCTGATGTCTCTCATGATAGCAGGTGGTTAAGTAGAAATTCGCTGCTCGGCTGATCCAGCAGGAGCAAACATATGCGAAAAATGTACGTAGAATGAGCTTTTCAGTGAAGAGCAGCCAGGCACATTTTAGCAAGTTTTAATTGTAAGTGGATGTGGAAACGCTTTTCAGGCTCAGTACTGGGCTCAAAAGATGCAGCCCTGATGTCTCTCATGATAGCAGGTGGTTAAGTAGAAATTCGCTGCTCGGCTGATCCAGCAGGAGCAAACATATGCGAAAAATGTACGTAGAATGAGCTTTTCAGTGAAGAGCAGCCAGGCACATTTTAGCAAGTTTTACTTGTAAGTGGATGTGGAAACGCTTTTCAGGCTCAGTACTGGGCTCAAAACATGCAGCCCTGATGTCTCTCATGATAGCAGGTGGTTAAGTAGAAATTCGCTGCTCGGCTGATCCAGCAGGAGCAAACATATGCTAAAAATGTACGTAGAATGAGATTTTCAGGGAAGAGCAGTCAGGCACATTTTTAGCAAGTTTTACTTGTAAGTGGGGTTGGAAACGCTTTTCAGGCTCAATACTGGGCTCAAAAGATGCAGCCCTGATGTCTCTCATGATAGCAGGTGGTTAAGTAGAAATTCGCTGCTCGGCTGACCCAGCAGGAGCAAACGTATGCCAAAAATGTACGTAGAATGAGATTTTCAGTGAATAGCAGCCAGGCACATTTTAGCAAGTTTTACTTGTAAGTGGGGATTGAAACGCTTTTTAGGCTCAGTACTGGGCTCAAAAGATGCAGCCCTGATGTCTCTCATGATAGCAGGTGGTTAAGTAGAAATTCGCTGCTCGGCTGATCCAGCAGGAGCAAACATATGCTAAAAATGTACGTAGAATGAGCTTTTCAGTGAAGAGCAGCCAGGCACATTTTAGCAAGTTTTACTTGTAAGTGGATGTGGAAACGCTTTTCAGGCTCAGTACTGGGCTCAAAACATGCAGCCCTGATGTCTCTCATGATAGCAGGTGGTTAAGTAGAAATTCGCTGCTCGGCTGACCCAGCAGGACCAAACGTATGCGAAAAATGTTCGTAGAATGAGTTTTTCAGTGAAGAGCAGCCAGGCACATTTTAGCAAGTTTTACTTGTAAGTGGGGTTGGAAACGCTTTTCAGGCTCAGTACTGGGCTCAAAGATGCAGCCCTGATGTCTCTCAGGATAGCAGGTGGTTAAGTAGAAATTCGCTGCTCGGCTGACCCGGCAGGAACAAACGTATGCCAAAAATGTACGTAGAATGAGATTTTCACTGAATAGCAGCCAGGCACATTTTAGCAAGTTTTACTTGTAAGTGGGGATAGAAACGCTTTTTAGGCTCAGTACTGGGCTCAAAAGATGCAGCCCTGATGTCTCTCATGATAGCAGGTGGTTAAGTAGAAATTCGCTGCTCGGCTGACCCAGCAGGATCAAACGTATGCGAAAAATGTTCGTAGAATGAGTTTTTCAGTGAAGAGCAGCCAGGCACATTTTAGCAAGTTTTACTTGTAAGTGGGGATAGAAACGCTTTTTAGGCTCAGTACTGGGCTCAAAAGATGCAGCCCTGATGTCTCTCATGATAGCAGGTGGTTAAGTAGAAATTCGCTGCTCGGCTGATCCAGCAGGAGCACACATATGCGAAAAATGTACGTAGAATGAGCTTTTCAGTGAAGAGCAGCCAGGCACATTTTAGCAAGTTTTACTTGTAAGTGGGGATGGAAACGCTTTTTAGGCTCAGTACTGGGCTCAAAAGATGCAGCCCTGATGTCTCTCATGATAGCAGGTGGTTAAGTAGAAATTCGCTGCTCGGCTGATCCAGCAGGAGCACACATATGCGAAAAATGTACGTAGAATGAGCTTTTCAGTGAAGAGCAGCCAGGCACATTTTAGCAAGTTTTACTTGTAAGTGGATGGGAAACGCTTTTCAGGCTCAGTACTGGGCTCAAAAGATGCAGCCCTGATGTCTCTCATGATAGCAGGTGGTTAAGTAGAAATTCGCTGCTCGGCTGATCCAGCAGGAGCAAACATATGCTAAAAATGTACGTAGAATGAGATTTTCAGTTAAGAGCAGCCAGGCACATTTTAGCAAGTTTTACTTGTATGTGGGGTTGGAAACGCTTTTCAGGCTCAATACTGGGCTCAAAAGATGCAGCCCTGATGTCTCTCATGATAGCAGGTGGTTAAGTAGAAATTTGCTGCTCGGCTGACCCGGCAGGAACAAACGTATGCCAAAAATGTAAGTAGAATGAGATTTTCAGTGAATAGCAGCCAGGCACATTTTGGCAAGTTTTACTTGTAAGTGGGGATGGAAACGCTTTTTAGGCTCAGTACTGGGCTCAAAAGATGCAGCCCTAATGTCTCTCATGATAGCAGGTGGTTAAGTAGAAATTCGCTGCTCGGCTGACCCGGCAGGAACAAATGTATGCCAAAAATGTACGTAGAATGAGATTTTCAGTGAATGGCAGCCAGGCACATTTTAGCAAGTTTTACTTGTAAGTGGTGATGGAAACGCTATTCAGGCTTAGTACTGGGCTCAAAAGATGCAGCCCTGATGTCTCTCATGATAGCAGGTGGTTAAGTAGAAATTCGCTGCTCGGCTGTCCCGGCAGGAACAAACGTATGCCAAAAATGTACGTAGAATGAGATTTTCAGTGAAGAGCAGCCAGGCACATTTTAGCAAGTTTTACTTGTAAGTGGATGTGGAAACGCTTTTCAGGCTCAGTACTATGCAGCCCTGATGTCTCTCATGATAGCAGGTGGTTAAGTAGAAATTCGCTGCTCGGCTGATCCAGCAGGAGCAAACATATGCGAAAAATGTACGTAGAATGAGCTTTTCAGTGAAGAGCAGCCAGGCACATTTTAGCAAGTTTTACTTGTAAGTGGGGATGGAAACGCTTTTTAGGCTCAGTACTGGGCTCAAAAGATGCTGCCCTGATGTCACTCATGATAGCAGGTGGTTAAGTAGAAATTCGCTGCTCGGCTGATCCAGCAGGAGCAAACATATGCTAAAAATGTACGTAGAACGAGATTTTCAGGGAAGAGCAGCCTGGCACGTTTTAGCAAGTTTTACTTGTAAGTGGGGATCGAAATGCTTTTCAGGCTCAGTACTGGGCTCAAAAGATGCAGCCCTGATGTCTCTCATGATAGCAGGTGGTTAAGTAGAAATTCGCTGCTCGGCTGACCCGGCAGGAACAAATGTATGCCAAAAATGTACGTAGAATGAGATTTTCAGTGAATAGCAGCCAGGCACATTTTAGCAAGTTTTACTTGTAAGTGGGGATGGAAACGCTTTTCAGGCTCAGTACTGGGCTCAAAAGATGCAGCCCTGATGTCTCTCATGATAGCAGGTGGTTAAGTAGAAATTCGCTGCTCGGCTGACCCGGCAGGAACAAACGTATGCCAAAAATGTACGTAGAATGAGATTTTCAGTGAAGAGCAGCCAGGCACATTTTAGCAAGTTTTACTTGTAAGTGGGGATAGAAACGCTTTTCAGGCTCAGTACTGGGCTCAAAAGATGCAGCCCTGATGTCTCTCATGATAGCAGGTGGTTAAGTAGAAATTCGCTGCTCGGCTGATCCAGCAGGAGCAAACATATGCGAAAAATGTACGTAGAATGAGCTTTTCAGTGAAGAGCAGCCAGGCACATTTTAGCAAGTTTTACTTGTAAGTGGATGTGGAAACGCTTTTCAGGCTCAGTACTGGGCTCAAAACATGCAGCCCTGATGTCTCTCATGATAGCAGGTGGTTAAGTAGAAATTCGCTGCTCGGCTGATCCAGCAGGAGCAAACATATGCTAAAAATGTACGTAGAATGAGATTTTCAGGGAAGAGCAGTCAGGCACATTTTTAGCAAGTTTTACTTGTAAGTGGGGTTGGAAACGCTTTTCAGGCTCAATACTGGGCTCAAAAGATGCAGCCCTGATGTCTCTCATGATAGCAGGTGGTTAAGTAGAAATTCGCTGCTCGGCTGACCCGGCAGGAACAAATGTATGCCAAAAATGTACGTAGAATGAGATTTTTAGTGAATAGCAGCCAGGCACATTTTAGCAAGTTGTACTTGTAAGTGGGGATGGAAACGCTTTTCAGGCTCAGTACTGGGCTCAAAAGATGCAGCCCTGATGTCTCTCATGATAGCAGGTGGTTAGTAGAAATTCGCTGCTCGGCTGACCCGGCAGGAACAAACGTATGCCAAAAATGTACGTAGAATGAGATTTTCAGTGAAGAGCAGCCAGGCACATTTTAGCAAGTTTTACATGTAGGTGGGGATAGAAACGCTTTTCAGGCTCAGTACTGGGCTCAAAAGATGCAGCCCTAATGTCTCTCATGATAGCAGGTGGTTAAGTAGAAATTCGCTGCTCGGCTGACCCAGCAGGAGCAAACGTATGCCAAAAATGTATGTAGAATGAGATTTTCAGTGAATAGCAGCCAGGCACATTTTAGCAAGTTTTACTTGTAAGTGGGGATGGAAACGCTTTTTAGGCTCAGTACTGGGCTCAAAAGATGCAGCCCTGATGTCTCTCATGATAGCAGGTGGTTAAGTAGAAATTCGCTGCTCGGCTGATCCAGCAGGAGCAAACATATGCGAAAAATGTACGTAGAATGAGCTTTTCAGTGAAGAGCAGCCAGGCACATTTTAGCAAGTTTTACTTGTAAGTGGATGTGGAAACGCTTTTCAGGCTCAGTACTGGGCTCAAAACATGCAGCCCTGATGTCTCTCATGATAGCAGGTGGTTAAGTAGAAATTCGCTGCTCGGCTGATCCAGCAGGAGCAAACATATGCTAAAAATGTACGTAGAATGAGATTTTCAGGGAAGAGCAGCCAGGCACATTTTTAGCAAGTTTTACTTGTAAGTGGGGTTGGAAACGCTTTTCAGGCTCAATACTGGGCTCAAAAGATGCAGCCCTGATGTCTCTCATGATAGCAGGTGGTTAAGTAGAAATTCGCTGCTCGGCTGACCCTGCAGGAGCAAACGTATGGTAAAAATGTTCGTAGAATGAGATTTTCAGTGAAGAGCAGCCAGGCACATTTTAGCAAGTTTTACTTGTAAGTGGGGTTGGAAACGCTTTTCAGGCTCAGTACTGGGCTCAAAAGATGCAGCCCTGATGTCTCTCATGATAGCAGGTGGTTAAGTAGAAATTCGCTGCTCGGCTGACCCGGCAGGAACAAATGTATGCCAAAAATTTACATAGAATGAGATTTTCAGTGCATAGCAGCCAGGCACATTTTAGCAAGTTTTACTTGTAAGTGGGGATGGAAACGCTTTTTAGGCTCAGTACTGGGCTCAAAAGATGCAGCCCTGATGTCTCTCATGATAGCAGGTGGTTAAGTAGAAATTCGCTGCTCGGCTGATCCAGCAGGAGCAAACATATGCGAAAAATGTACGTAGAATGAGCTTTTCAGTGAAGAGCAGCCAGGCACATTTTAGCAAGTTTTACTTGTAAGTGGATGTGGAAACGCTTTTCAGGCTCAGTACTGGGCTCAAAACATGCAGCCCTGATGTCTCTCATGATAGCAGGTGGTTAAGTAGAAATTCGCTGCTCGGCTGATCCAGCAGGAGCAAACATATGCTAAAAATGTACGTAGAATGAGATTTTCAGGGAAGAGCAGTCAGGCACATTTTTAGCAAGTTTTACTTGTAAGTGGGGTTGGAAACGCTTTTCAGGCTCAATACTGGGCTCAAAAGATGCAGCCCTGATGTCTCTCATGATAGCAGGTGGTTAAGTAGAAATTCGCTGCTCGGCTGACCCAGCAGGAGCAAACGTATGCCAAAAATGTACGTAGAATGAGATTTTCAGTGAATAGCAGCCAGGCACATTTTAGCAAGTTTTACTTGTAAGTGGGGATTGAAACGCTTTTTAGGCTCAGTACTGGGCTCAAAAGATGCAGCCCTGATGTCTCTCATGATAGCAGGTGGTTAAGTAGAAATTCGCTGCTCGGCTGATCCAGCAGGAGCAAACATATGCTAAAAATGTACGTAGAATGAGCTTTTCAGTGAAGAGCAGCCAGGCACATTTTAGCAAGTTTTACTTGTAAGTGGATGTGGAAACGCTTTTCAGGCTCAGTACTGGGCTCAAAACATGCAGCCCTGATGTCTCTCATGATAGCAGGTGGTTAAGTAGAAATTCGCTGCTCGGCTGACCCAGCAGGACCAAACGT
Source organism: Lissotriton helveticus (assembly GCF_964261635.1). Taxonomy (NCBI): domain Eukaryota; kingdom Metazoa; phylum Chordata; class Amphibia; order Caudata; family Salamandridae; genus Lissotriton; species Lissotriton helveticus. Next base: position 1,350,634,687 of record NC_136061.1, on the reverse strand, counting down.
ATGCGAAAAATGTTCGTAGAATGAGTTTTTCAGTGAAGAGCAGCCAGGCACATTTTAGCAAGTTTTACTTGTAAGTGGGGTTGGAAACGCTTTTCAGGCTCAGTACTGGGCTCAAAGATGCAGCCCTGATGTCTCTCAGGATAGCAGGTGGTTAAGTAGAAATTCGCTGCTCGGCTGACCCGGCAGGAACAAACGTATGCCAAAAATGTACGTAGAATGAGATTTTCACTGAATAGCAGCCAGGCACATTTTAGCAAGTTTTACTTGTAAGTGGGGATAGAAACGCTTTTTAGGCTCAGTACTGGGCTCAAAAGATGCAGCCCTGATGTCTCTCATGATAGCAGGTGGTTAAGTAGAAATTCGCTGCTCGGCTGACCCAGCAGGATCAAACGTATGCGAAAAATGTTCGTAGAATGAGTTTTTCAGTGAAGAGCAGCCAGGCACATTTTAGCAAGTTTTACTTGTAAGTGGGGATAGAAACGCTTTTTAGGCTCAGTACTGGGCTCAAAAGATGCAGCCCTGATGTCTCTCATGATAGCAGGTGGTTAAGTAGAAATTCGCTGCTCGGCTGATCCAGCAGGAGCACACATATGCGAAAAATGTACGTAGAATGAGCTTTTCAGTGAAGAGCAGCCAGGCACATTTTAGCAAGTTTTACTTGTAAGTGGGGATGGAAACGCTTTTTAGGCTCAGTACTGGGCTCAAAAGATGCAGCCCTGATGTCTCTCATGATAGCAGGTGGTTAAGTAGAAATTCGCTGCTCGGCTGATCCAGCAGGAGCACACATATGCGAAAAATGTACGTAGAATGAGCTTTTCAGTGAAGAGCAGCCAGGCACATTTTAGCAAGTTTTACTTGTAAGTGGGTGGGAAACGCTTTTCAGGCTCAGTACTGGGCTCAAAAGATGCAGCCCTGATGTCTCTCATGATAGCAGGTGGTTAAGTAGAAATTCGCTGCTCGGCTGATCCAGCAGGAGCAAACATATGCTAAAAATGTACGTAGAATGAGATTTTCAGTTAAGAGCAGCCAGGCACATTTTAGCAAGTTTTACTTGTATGTGGGGTTGGAAACGCTTTTCAGGCTCAATACTGGGCTCAAAAGATGCAGCCCTGATGTCTCTCATGATAGCAGGTGGTTAAGTAGAAATTTGCTGCTCGGCTGACCCGGCAGGAACAAACGTATGCCAAAAATGTAAGTAGAATGAGATTTTCAGTGAATAGCAGCCAGGCACATTTTGGCAAGTTTTACTTGTAAGTGGGGATGGAAACGCTTTTTAGGCTCAGTACTGGGCTCAAAAGATGCAGCCCTAATGTCTCTCATGATAGCAGGTGGTTAAGTAGAAATTCGCTGCTCGGCTGACCCGGCAGGAACAAATGTATGCCAAAAATGTACGTAGAATGAGATTTTCAGTGAATGGCAGCCAGGCACATTTTAGCAAGTTTTACTTGTAAGTGGTGATGGAAACGCTATTCAGGCTTAGTACTGGGCTCAAAAGATGCAGCCCTGATGTCTCTCATGATAGCAGGTGGTTAAGTAGAAATTCGCTGCTCGGCTGTCCCGGCAGGAACAAACGTATGCCAAAAATGTACGTAGAATGAGATTTTCAGTGAAGAGCAGCCAGGCACATTTTAGCAAGTTTTACTTGTAAGTGGATGTGGAAACGCTTTTCAGGCTCAGTACTATGCAGCCCTGATGTCTCTCATGATAGCAGGTGGTTAAGTAGAAATTCGCTGCTCGGCTGATCCAGCAGGAGCAAACATATGCGAAAAATGTACGTAGAATGAGCTTTTCAGTGAAGAGCAGCCAGGCACATTTTAGCAAGTTTTACTTGTAAGTGGGGATGGAAACGCTTTTTAGGCTCAGTACTGGGCTCAAAAGATGCTGCCCTGATGTCACTCATGATAGCAGGTGGTTAAGTAGAAATTCGCTGCTCGGCTGATCCAGCAGGAGCAAACATATGCTAAAAATGTACGTAGAACGAGATTTTCAGGGAAGAGCAGCCTGGCACGTTTTAGCAAGTTTTACTTGTAAGTGGGGATCGAAATGCTTTTCAGGCTCAGTACTGGGCTCAAAAGATGCAGCCCTGATGTCTCTCATGATAGCAGGTGGTTAAGTAGAAATTCGCTGCTCGGCTGACCCGGCAGGAACAAATGTATGCCAAAAATGTACGTAGAATGAGATTTTCAGTGAATAGCAGCCAGGCACATTTTAGCAAGTTTTACTTGTAAGTGGGGATGGAAACGCTTTTCAGGCTCAGTACTGGGCTCAAAAGATGCAGCCCTGATGTCTCTCATGATAGCAGGTGGTTAAGTAGAAATTCGCTGCTCGGCTGACCCGGCAGGAACAAACGTATGCCAAAAATGTACGTAGAATGAGATTTTCAGTGAAGAGCAGCCAGGCACATTTTAGCAAGTTTTACTTGTAAGTGGGGATAGAAACGCTTTTCAGGCTCAGTACTGGGCTCAAAAGATGCAGCCCTGATGTCTCTCATGATAGCAGGTGGTTAAGTAGAAATTCGCTGCTCGGCTGATCCAGCAGGAGCAAACATATGCGAAAAATGTACGTAGAATGAGCTTTTCAGTGAAGAGCAGCCAGGCACATTTTAGCAAGTTTTACTTGTAAGTGGATGTGGAAACGCTTTTCAGGCTCAGTACTGGGCTCAAAACATGCAGCCCTGATGTCTCTCATGATAGCAGGTGGTTAAGTAGAAATTCGCTGCTCGGCTGATCCAGCAGGAGCAAACATATGCTAAAAATGTACGTAGAATGAGATTTTCAGGGAAGAGCAGTCAGGCACATTTTTAGCAAGTTTTACTTGTAAGTGGGGTTGGAAACGCTTTTCAGGCTCAATACTGGGCTCAAAAGATGCAGCCCTGATGTCTCTCATGATAGCAGGTGGTTAAGTAGAAATTCGCTGCTCGGCTGACCCGGCAGGAACAAATGTATGCCAAAAATGTACGTAGAATGAGATTTTTAGTGAATAGCAGCCAGGCACATTTTAGCAAGTTGTACTTGTAAGTGGGGATGGAAACGCTTTTCAGGCTCAGTACTGGGCTCAAAAGATGCAGCCCTGATGTCTCTCATGATAGCAGGTGGTTAGTAGAAATTCGCTGCTCGGCTGACCCGGCAGGAACAAACGTATGCCAAAAATGTACGTAGAATGAGATTTTCAGTGAAGAGCAGCCAGGCACATTTTAGCAAGTTTTACATGTAGGTGGGGATAGAAACGCTTTTCAGGCTCAGTACTGGGCTCAAAAGATGCAGCCCTAATGTCTCTCATGATAGCAGGTGGTTAAGTAGAAATTCGCTGCTCGGCTGACCCAGCAGGAGCAAACGTATGCCAAAAATGTATGTAGAATGAGATTTTCAGTGAATAGCAGCCAGGCACATTTTAGCAAGTTTTACTTGTAAGTGGGGATGGAAACGCTTTTTAGGCTCAGTACTGGGCTCAAAAGATGCAGCCCTGATGTCTCTCATGATAGCAGGTGGTTAAGTAGAAATTCGCTGCTCGGCTGATCCAGCAGGAGCAAACATATGCGAAAAATGTACGTAGAATGAGCTTTTCAGTGAAGAGCAGCCAGGCACATTTTAGCAAGTTTTACTTGTAAGTGGATGTGGAAACGCTTTTCAGGCTCAGTACTGGGCTCAAAACATGCAGCCCTGATGTCTCTCATGATAGCAGGTGGTTAAGTAGAAATTCGCTGCTCGGCTGATCCAGCAGGAGCAAACATATGCTAAAAATGTACGTAGAATGAGATTTTCAGGGAAGAGCAGCCAGGCACATTTTTAGCAAGTTTTACTTGTAAGTGGGGTTGGAAACGCTTTTCAGGCTCAATACTGGGCTCAAAAGATGCAGCCCTGATGTCTCTCATGATAGCAGGTGGTTAAGTAGAAATTCGCTGCTCGGCTGACCCTGCAGGAGCAAACGTATGGTAAAAATGTTCGTAGAATGAGATTTTCAGTGAAGAGCAGCCAGGCACATTTTAGCAAGTTTTACTTGTAAGTGGGGTTGGAAACGCTTTTCAGGCTCAGTACTGGGCTCAAAAGATGCAGCCCTGATGTCTCTCATGATAGCAGGTGGTTAAGTAGAAATTCGCTGCTCGGCTGACCCGGCAGGAACAAATGTATGCCAAAAATTTACATAGAATGAGATTTTCAGTGCATAGCAGCCAGGCACATTTTAGCAAGTTTTACTTGTAAGTGGGGATGGAAACGCTTTTTAGGCTCAGTACTGGGCTCAAAAGATGCAGCCCTGATGTCTCTCATGATAGCAGGTGGTTAAGTAGAAATTCGCTGCTCGGCTGATCCAGCAGGAGCAAACATATGCGAAAAATGTACGTAGAATGAGCTTTTCAGTGAAGAGCAGCCAGGCACATTTTAGCAAGTTTTACTTGTAAGTGGATGTGGAAACGCTTTTCAGGCTCAGTACTGGGCTCAAAACATGCAGCCCTGATGTCTCTCATGATAGCAGGTGGTTAAGTAGAAATTCGCTGCTCGGCTGATCCAGCAGGAGCAAACATATGCTAAAAATGTACGTAGAATGAGATTTTCAGGGAAGAGCAGCCAGGCACATTTTTAGCAAGTTTTACTTGTAAGTGGGGTTGGAAACGCTTTTCAGGCTCAATACTGGGCTCAAAAGATGCAGCCCTGATGTCTCTCATGATAGCAGGTGGTTAAGTAGAAATTCGCTGCTCGGCTGACCCTGCAGGAGCAAACGTATGGTAAAAATGTTCGTAGAATGAGATTTTCAGTGAAGAGCAGCCAGGCACATTTTAGCAAGTTTTACTTGTAAGTGGGGTTGGAAACGCTTTTCAGGCTCAGTACTGGGCTCAAAAGATGCAGCCCTGATGTCTCTCATGATAGCAGGTGGTTAAGTAGAAATTCGCTGCTCGGCTGACCCGGCAGGAACAAATGTATGCCAAAAATTTACATAGAATGAGATTTTCAGTGCATAGCAGCCAGGCACATTTTAGCAAGTTTTACTTGTAAGTGGGGATGGAAACGCTTTTTAGGCTCAGTACTGGGCTCAAAAGATGCAGCCCTGATGTCTCTCATGATAGCAGGTGGTTAAGTAGAAATTCGCTGCTCGGCTGACCCCGCAGGAGCAAACGTATGCTAAAAATGTTCGTAGAATGAGATTTTCAGTGAAGAGCAGCCAGGACATTTTAGCAAGTTTTACTTGTAAGTGGGGTTGGAAACGCGTTTCAGGCTCAATACTGGGCTCAAAAGATGCAGCCCTGATGTCTCTCATGATAGCAGGTGGTTAAGTAGAAATTCGCAGCTCGGCTGATCCAGCAGGAGCAAACATATGCGAAAAATGTTCGTAGAATGAGATTTTCAGTGAAGAGCAGCCAGGCACATTTTAGCAAGTTTTACTTGTAAGTGGGGTTGGAAACACTTTTCAGGCTCAGTACTGGCCTCAAAAGATGCAGCCTGATGTCTCTCATGATAGCAGGTGGTTAAGTAGAAATTCGCTGCTCGGCTGACCCTGCAGGAGCAAACGTATGCTAAAAATGTTCGTAGAATGAGCTTTTCAGTGAAGAGCAGCCAGGCACATTTTAGCAAGTTTTACTTGTAAGTGGGGTTGGAAACGCTTTTCAGGCTCAATACTGGGCTCAAAAGATGCAGCCCTGATGTCTCTCATGATAGCAGGTGGTTAAGTAGAAATTTCCTGCTCGGCTGACCCGGCAGGAACAAACGTATGCCAAAAATGTACGTAGAATGAGATTTTCAGTGAATAGCAGCCAGGCACATTTTAGCAAGTTTTATTTGTAAGTGGGGATGGAAACGCTTTTTAGGCTCAGTACTGGGCTCAAAAGATGCAGCCCTGATGTCTCTCATGATAGCAGGCGGTTAAGTAGAAATTTGCTGCTCGGCTGATCCAGCAGGAGCAAACATATGCTAAAAATGTACGTAGAATGAGATTTTCAGGGAAGAGCAGTCAGGCACATTTTTTGCAAGTTTTACTTGTAAGTGGGGTTGGAAACGCTTTTCAGGCTCAATACTGGGCTCAAAAGATGCAGCCCTGATGTCTCTCATGATAGCAGGTGGTTAAGTAGAAATTCGCTGCTCGGCTGACCCGGCAGGAACAAACGTATGCCAAAAATGTACGTAGAATGAGATTTTCAGTGAAGAGCAGCCAGGCACATTTTAGCAAGTTTTACTTGTAAGTGGGGATGGAAACGCTTTTCAGGCTCAGTACTGGGCTCAAAAGATGCAGCCCTGATGTCTCTCATGATAGCAGGTGGTTAAGTAGAAATTCGCTGCTCGGCTGACCCGGCAGGAACAAACGTATGCCAAAAATGTACGTAGAATGAGATTTTCAGTGAATAGCAGCCAGGCACATTTTAGCAAGTTTTACTTGTAAGTAGGATGGAAACGCTTTTTAGGCTCAGTACTGGGCAGCCCTGATGTCTCTCATGATAGCAGGTGGTTAAGTAGAAATTCGCTGCTCGGCTGATCCAGCAGGAGCAAACATAAGCGAAAAATGTACGTAGAATGAGCTTTTCAGTGAAGAGCAGCCAGGCACATTTTAGCAAGTTTTACTTGTAAGTGGGGATGGAAACGCTTTTTAGGCTCAGTACTGGGCTCAAAAGATGCTGCCCTGATGTCTCTCATGATAGCAGGTGGTTAAGTAGAAATTCGCTGCTCGGCTGATCCAGCAGGAGCAAACATATGCTAAAAATGTACGTAGAATGAGATTTTCAGGGAAGAGCAGCCTGGCACGTTTTAGCAAGTTTTACTTGTAAGTGGGGATGGAAACGCTTTTCAGGCTCAGTACTGGGCTCAAAAGATGCAGCCCTGATGTCTCTCATGATAGCAGGTGGTTAAGTAGAAATTCGCTGCTCGGCTGACCTGGCAGGAACAAATGTATGCCAAAAATGTACGTAGAATGAGATTTTCAGTGAATAGCAGCCAGGCACATTTTAGCAAGTTTTACTTGTAAGTGGGGATGGAAACGCTTTTCAGGCTCAGTACTGGGCTCAAAAGATGCAGCCCTGATGTCTCTCATGATAGCAGGTGGTTAAGTAGAAATTCGCTGCTCGGCTGACCCGGCAGGAACAAATGTATGCCAAAAATATACGTAGAATGAGATTTTCAGTGAAGAGCAGCCAGGCACATTTTAGCAAGTTTTACTTGTAAGTGGGGATATAAACGCTTTTCAGGCTCAGTACTGGGCTCAAAAGATGCAGCCCTGATGTCTCTCATGATAGCAGGTGGTTAAGTAGAAAATCGCTGCTCGGCTGATCCAGCAGGAGCAAACATATGCGAAAAATGTACGTAGAATGAGCTTTTCAGTGAAGAGCAGCCAGGCACATTTTAGCAAGTTTTACTTGTAAGTGGATGTGGAAACGCTTTTCAGGCTCAGTACTGGGCTCAAAACATGCAGCCCTGATGTCTCTCATGATAGCAGGTGGTTAAGTAGAAATTCGCTGCTCGGCTGATCCAGCAGGAGCAAACATATGCTAAAAATGTACGTAGAATGAGATTTTCAGGGAAGAGCAGTCAGGCACATTTTTAGCAAGTTTTACTTGTAAGTGGGGTTGGAAACGCTTTTCAGGCTCAATACTGGGCTCAAAAGATGCAGCCCTGATGTCTCTCATGATAGCAGGTGGTTAAGTAGAAATTCGCTGCTCGGCTGACCCGGCAGGAACAAATGTATGCCAAAAATGTACGTAGAATGAGATTTTTAGTGAATAGCAGCCAGGCACATTTTAGAAAGTTTTACTAGTAAGTGGGGATGGAAACGCTTTTCAGGCTCAGTACTGGGCTCAAAAGATGCAGCCCTGATGTCTCTCATGATAGCAGGTGGTTAGTAGAAATTCGCTGCTCGGCTGACCCGGCAGGAACAAACGTATGCCAAAAATGTACGTAGAATGAGATTTTCAGTGAAGAGCAGCCAGGCACATTTTAGCAAGTTTTACTTGTAGGTGGGGATAGAAACGCTTTTCAGGCTCAGTACTGGGCTCAAAAGATGCAGCCCTGATGTCTCTCATGATAGCAGGTGGTTAAGTAGAAATTCGCTGCTCGGCTGACCCAGCAGGAGCAAACGTATGCCAAAAATGTACGTAGAATGAGATTTTCAGTGAATAGCAGCCAGGCACATTTTAGCAAGTTTTACTTGTAAGTGGGGATGGAAACGCTTTTTAGGCTCAGTACTGGGCTCAAAAGATGCAGCCCTGATGTCTCTCATGATAGCAGGTGGTTAAGTAGAAATTCGCTGCTCGGCTGATCCAGCAGGAGCAAACATATGCGAAAAATGTACGTAGAATGAGCTTTTCAGTGAAGAGCAGCCAGGCACATTTTAGCAAGTTTTACTTGTAAGTGGGGTTGGAAATGCTTTTCAGGCTCAATACTGGGCTCAAAAGATGCAGCCCTGATGTCTCTCATGATAGCAGGTGGTTAAGTAGAACAAACGTATGCCAAAAATGTACGTAGAATGAGATTTTCAGTGAATAGCAGCCAGGCACATTTTAGCAAGTTTTACTTGTAAGTAGGATGGAAACGCTTTTTAGGCTCAGTACTGGGCAGCCCTGATGTCTCTCATGATAGCAGGTGGTTAAGTAGAAATTCGCTGCTCGGCTGATCCAGCAGGAGCAAACATATGCGAAAAATGTACGTAGAATGAGCTTTTCAGTGAAGAGCAGCCAGGCACATTTTAGCAAGTTTTACTTGTAAGTGGATGTGGAAACGCTTTTCAGGCTCAGTACTGGGCTCAAAAGATGCAGCCCTGATGTCTCTCATGATAGCAGGTGGTTAAGTAGAAATTCGCTGCTCGGCTGATCCAGCAGGAGCAAACATATGCGAAAAATGTACGTAGAATGAGCTTTTCAGTGAAGAGCAGCCAGGCACATTTTAGCAAGTTTTACTTGTAAGTGGATGTGGAAACGCTTTTCAGGCTCAGTACTGGGCTCAAAACATGCAGCCCTGATGTCTCTCATGATAGCAGGTGGTTAAGTAGAAATTCGCTGCTCGGCTGATCCAGCAGGAGCAAACATATGCTAAAAATGTACGTAGAATGAGATTTTCAGGGAAGAGCAGTCAGGCACATTTTTAGCAAGTTTTACTTGTAAGTGGGGTTGGAAACGCTTTTCAGGCTCAATACTGGGCTCAAAAGATGCAGCCCTGATGTCTCTCATGATAGCAGGTGGTTAAGTAGAAATTCGCTGCTCGGCTGACCCGGCAGGAACAAATGTATGCCAAAAATGTACGTAGAATGAGATTTTTAGTGAATAGCAGCCAGGCACATTTTAGAAAGTTTTACTTGTAAGTGGGGATGGAAACGCTTTTCAGGCTCAGTACTGGGCTCAAAAGATGCAGCCCTGATGTCTCTCATGATAGCAGGTGGTTAGTAGAAATTCGCTGCTCGGCTGACCCGGCAGGAACAAACGTATGCCAAAAATGTACGTAGAATGAGATTTTCAGTGAAGAGCAGCCAGGCACATTTTAGCAAGTTTTACTTGTAGGTGGGGATAGAAACGCTTTTCAGGCTCAGTACTGGGCTCAAAAGATGCAGCCCTGATGTCTCTCATGATAGCAGGTGGTTAAGTAGAAATTCGCTGCTCGGCTGACCCAGCAGGAGCAAACGTATGCCAAAAATGTACGTAGAATGAGATTTTCAGTGAATAGCAGCCAGGCACATTTTAGCAAGTTTTACTTGTAAGTGGGGATTGAAACGCTTTTTAGGCTCAGTACTGGGCTCAAAAGATGCAGCCCTGATGTCTCTCATGATAGGAGGTGGTTAAGTAGAAATTCGCTGCTCGGCTGATCCAGCAGGAGCAAACATATGCGAAAAATGTACGTAGAATGAGCTTTTCAGTGAAGAGCAGCCAGGCACATTTTAGCAAGTTTTACTTGTAAGTGGATGTGGAAACGCTTTTCAGGCTCAGTACTGGGCTCAAAACATGCAGCCCTGATGTCTCTCATGATAGCAGGTGGTTAAGTAGAAATTCGCTGCTCGGCTGATCCAGCAGGAGCAAACATATGCTAAAAATGTACGTAGAATGAGATTTTCAGGGAAGAGCAGCCAGGCACATTTTTAGCAAGTTTTACTTGTAAGTGGGGTTGGAAACGCTTTTCAGGCTCAATACTGGGCTCAAAAGATGCAGCCCTGATGTCTCTCATGATAGCAGGTGGTTAAGTAGAAATTCGCTGCTCGGCTGACCCTGCAGGAGCAAACGTATGGTAAAAATGTTCGTAGAATGAGATTTTCAGTGAAGAGCAGCCAGGCACATTTTAGCAAGTTTTACTTGTAAGTGGGGTTGGAAACGCTTTTCAGGCTCAGCACTGGGCTCAAAAGATGCAGCCCTGATGTCTCTCATGATAGCAGGTGGTTAAGTAGAAATTCGCTGCTCGGCTGACCCGGCAGGAACAAATGTATGCCAAAAATTTACATAGAATGAGATTTTCAGTGCATAGCAGCCAGGCACATTTTAGCAAGTTTTACTTGTAAGTGGGGATGGAAACGCTTTTTAGGCTCAGTACTGGGCTCAAAAGATGCAGCCCTGATGTCTCTCATGATAGCAGGTGGTTAAGTAGAAATTCGCTGCTCGGCTGACCCCGCAGGAGCAAACGTATGCTAAAAATGTTCGTAGAATGAGATTTTCAGTGAAGAGCAGCCAGGACATTTTAGCAAGTTTTACTTGTAAGTGGATGTGGAAACGCTTTTCAGGCTCAGTACTATGCAGCCCTGATGTCTCTCATGATAGCAGGTGGTTAAGTAGAAATTCGCTGCTCGGCTGATCCAGCAGGAGCAAACATATGCGAAAAATGTACGTAGAATGAGCTTTTCAGTGAAGAGCAGCCAGGCACATTTTAGCAAGTTTTACTTGTAAGTGGGGATGGAAACGCTTTTTAGGCTCAGTACTGGGCTCAAAAGATGCTGCCCTGATGTCTTAATGATAGCAGGTAGTTAAGTAGAAATTCGCTGCTCGGCTGATCCAGCAGGAGCAAACATATGCTAAAAATGTACGTAGAATGAGATTTTCAGGGAAGAGCAGCCTGGCACGTTTTAGCAAGTTTTACTTGTAAGTGTGGATGGAAAGGCTTTTCAGGCTCAGTACTGGGCTCAAAAGATGCAGCCCTGATGTCTCTCATGATAGCAGGTGGTTAAGTAGAAATTCGCTGCTCGGCTGACCCGGCAGGAACAAATGTATGCCAAAAATGTACGTAGAATGATATTTTCAGTGAATAGCAGCCAGGCACATTTTAGCAAGTTTTACTTGTAAGTGGGGATGGAAATGCTTTTCAGGCTCAGTACTGGGCTCAAAAGATGCAGCCCTGATGTCTCTCATGATAGCAGGTGGTTAAGTAGAAATTCGCTGCTCGGCTGACCCGGCAGGAACAAACGTATGCAAAAATGTACGTAGAATGAGATTTTCAGTGAAGAGCAGCCAGGCACATTTTAGCAAGTTTTACTTGTAAGTGGGGATAGAAACGCTTTTCAGGCTCAGTACTGGGCTCAAAAGATGCAGCCCTGATGTCTCTCATGATAGCAGGTGGTTAAGTAGAAATTCGCTGCTCGGCTGATCCAGCAAGCAAACATATGCGAAAAATGTACGTAGAATGAGCTTTTCAGTGAAGAGCAGCCAGGCACATTTTAGCAAGTTTTACTTGTAAGTGGATGTGGAAACGCTTTTCAGGCTCAGTACTGGGCTCAAAACATGCAGCCCTGATGTCTCTCATGATAGCAGGTGGTTAAGTAGAAATTCGCTGCTCGGCTGATCCAGCAGGAGCAAACATATGCTAAAAATGTACGTAGAATGAGATTTTCAGGGAAGAGCAGTCAGGCACATTTTTAGCAAGTTTTACTTGTAAGTGGGGTTGGAAACGCTTTTCAGGCTCAATACTGGGCTCAAAAGATGCAGCCCTGATGTCTCTCATGATAGCAGGTGGTTAAGTAGAAATTCGCTGCTCGGCTGACCCGGCAGGAACAAATGTATGCCAAAAATGTACGTAGAATGAGATTTTTAGTGAATAGCAGCCAGGCACATTTTAGCAAGTTTTACTTGTAAGTGGGGATGGAAACGCTTTTCAGGCTCAGTACTGGGCTCAAAAGATGCAGCCCTGATGTCTCTCATGATAGCAGGTGGTTAGTAGAAATTCGCTGCTCGGCTGACCCGGCAGGAACAAACGTATGCCAAAAATGTACGTAGAATGAGATTTTCAGTGAAGAGCAGCCAGGCACATTTTAGCAAGTTTTACTTGTAGGTGGGGATAGAAACGCTTTTCAGGCTCAGTACTGGGCTCAAAAGATGCAGCCCTGATGTCTCTCATGATAGCAGGTGGTTAAGTAGAAATTCGCTGCTCGGCTGACCCAGCAGGAGCAAACGTATGCCAAAAATGTACGTAGAATGAGATTTTCAGTGAATAGCAGCCAGGCACATTTTAGCAAGTTTTACTTGTAAGTGGGGATGGAAACGCTTTTTAGGCTCAGTACTGGGCTCAAAAGATGCAGCCCTGATGTCTCTCATGATAGCAGATGGTTAAGTAGAAATTCGCTGCTCGGCTGATCCAGCAGGAGCAAACATATGCGAAAAATGTACGTAGAATGAGCTTTTCAGTGAAGAGCAGCCAGGCACATTTTAGCAAGTTTTACTTGTAAGTGGATGTGGAAACGCTTTTCAGGCTCAGTACTGGGCTCAAAACATGCAGCCCTGATGTCTCTCATGATAGCAGGTGGTTAAGTAGAAATTCGCTGCTCGGCTGATCCAGCAGGAGCAAACATATGCTAAAAATGTACGTAGAATGAGCTTTTCAGTGAAGAGCAGCCAGGCACATTTTTAGCAAGTTTTACTTGTAAGTGGGGTTGGAAACGCTTTTCAGGCTCAATACTGGGCTCAAAAGATGCAGCCCTGATGTCTCTCATGATAGCAGGTGGTTAAGTAGAAATTCGCTGCTCGGCTGACCCTGCAGGAGCAAACGTATGGTAAAAATGTTCGTAGAATGAGATTTTCAGTGAAGAGCAGCCAGGCACATTTTAGCAAGTTTTACTTGTAAGTGGGGTTGGAAACGCTTTTCAGGCTCAGTACTGGGCTCAAAAGATGCAGCCCTGATGTCTCTCATGATAGCAGGTGGTTAAGTAGAAATTCGCTGCTCGGCTGACCCGGCAGGAACAAATGTATGCCAAAAATGTACGTAGAATGAGATTTTCAGTGAAGAGCAGCCAGGCACATTTTAGCAAGTTTTACTTGTAGGTGGGGATAGAAACGCTTTTCAGGCTCAGTACTGGGCTCAAAAGATGCAGCCCTGATGTCTCTCATGATAGCAGGTGGTTAAGTAGAAATTCGCTGCTCGGCTGACCCAGCAGGAGCAAACGTATGCCAAAAATGTACGTAGAATGAGATTTTCAGTGAATAGCAGCCAGGCACATTTTAGCAAGTTTTACTTGTAAGTGGGGATGGAAACGCTTTTTAGGCTCAGTACTGGGCTCAAAAGATGCAGCCCTGATGTCTCTCATGATAGCAGATGGTTAAGTAGAAATTCGCTGCTCGGCTGATCCAGCAGGAGCAAACATATGCGAAAAATGTACGTAGAATGAGCTTTTCAGTGAAGAGCAGCCAGGCACATTTTAGCAAGTTTTACTTGTAAGTGGATGTGGAAACGCTTTTCAGGCTCAGTACTGGGCTCAAAACATGCAGCCCTGATGTCTCTCATGATAGCAGGTGGTTAAGTAGAAATTCGCTGCTCGGCTGATCCAGCAGGAGCAAACATATGCTAAAAATGTAAGTAGAATGAGCTTTTCAGTGAAGAGCAGCCAGGCACATTTTTAGCAAGTTTTACTTGTAAGTGGGGTTGGAAACGCTTTTCAGGCTCAATACTGGGCTCAAAAGATGCAGCCCTGATGTCTCTCATGATAGCAGGTGGTTAAGTAGAAATTCGCTGCTCGGCTGACCCTGCAGGAGCAAACGTATGGTAAAAATGTTCGTAGAATGAGATTTTCAGTGCATAGCAGCCAGCCACATTTTAGCAAGTTTTACTTGTAAGTGGGGATGGAAACGCTTTTTAGGCTCAGTACTGGGCTCAAAAGATGCAGCCCTGATGTCTCTCATGATAGCAGGTGGTTAAGTAGAAATTCGCTGCTCGGCTGACCCCGCAGGAGCAAACGTATGCTAAAAATGTTCGTAGAATGAGATTTTCAGTGAAGAGCAGCCAGGACATTTTAGCAAGTTTTACTTGTAAGTGGGGTTGGAAACGCGTTTCAGGCTCAATACTGGGCTCAAAAGATGCAGCCCTGATGTCTCTCATGATAGCAGGTGGTTAAGTAGAAATTCGCAGCTCGGCTGATCCAGCAGGAGCAAACATATGCGAAAAATTTTCGTAGAATGAGATTTTCAGTGAAGAGCAGCCAGGCACATTTTAGCAAGTTTTACTTGTAAGTGGGGTTGGAAACACTTTTCAGGCTCAGTACTGGCCTCAAAAGATGCAGCCTGATGTCTCTCATGATAGCAGGTGGTTAAGTAGAAATTCGCTGCTCGGCTGACCCTGCAGGAGCAAACGTATGCTAAAAATGTTCGTAGAATGAGCTTTTCAGTGAAGAGCAGGCAGGCACATTTTAGCAAGTTTTACTTGTAAGTGGGGTTGGAAATGCTTTTCAGGCTCAATACTGGGCTCAAAAGATGCAGCCCTGATGTCTCTCATGATAGCAGGTGGTTAAGTAGAAATTTCCTGCTCGGCTGACCCGGCAGGAACAAACGTATGCCAAAAATGTACGTAGAATGAGATTTTCAGTGAATAGCAGCCAGGCACATTTTAGCAAGTTTTATTTGTAAGTGGGGATGGAAACGCTTTTTAGGCTCAGTACTGGGCTCAAAAGATGCAGCCCTGATGTCTCTCATGATAGCAGGCGGTTAAGTAGAAATTTGCTGCTCGGCTGATCCAGCAGGAGCAAACATATGCTAAAAATGTACGTAGAATGAGATTTTCAGGGAAGAGCAGTCAGGCACATTTTTAGCAAGTTTTACTTGTAAGTGGGGTTGGAAACGCTTTTCAGGCTCAATACTGGGCTCAAAAGATGCGGCCCTGATGTCTCTCATGATAGCAGGTGGTTAAGTAGAAATTCGCTGCTCGGCTGACCCGGCAGGAACAAACGTATGCCAAAAATGTACGTAGAATGAGATTTTCAGTGAAGAGCAGCCAGGCACATTTTAGCAAGTTTTACTTGTAAGTGGGGATGGAAACGCTTTTCAGGCTCAGTACTGGGCTCAAAAGATGCAGCCCTGATGTCTCTCATGATAGCAGGTGGTTAAGTAGAAATTCGCTGCTCGGCTGACCCGGCAGGAACAAACGTATGCCAAAAATATACGTAGAATGAGATTTTCAGTGAATAGCAGCCACGCACATTTTAGCAAGTTTTACTTGTAAGTAGGATGGAAACGCTTTTTAGGCTCAGTACTGGGCAGCCCTGATGTCTCTCATGATAGCAGGTGGTTAAGTAGAAATTCGCTGCTCGGCTGATCCAGCAGGAGCAAACATATGCGAAAAATGTACGTAGAATGAGCTTTTCAGTGAAGAGCAGCCAGGCACATTTTAGCGAGTTTTACTTGTAAGTGGGGATGGAAACGCTTTTTAGGCTCAGTACTGGGCTCAAAAGATGCTGCCCTGATGTCTCTCATGATAGCAGGTGGTTAAGTAGAAATTCGCTGCTCGGCTGATCCAGCAGGAGCAAACATATGCTAAAAATGTACGTAGAATGAGATTTTCAGGGAAGAGCAGCCTGGCACGTTTTAGCAAGTTTTACTTGTAAGTGGGGATGGAAACGCTTTTCAGGCTCAGTACTGGGCTCAAAAGATGCAGCCCTGATGTCTCTCATGATAGCAGGTGGTTAAGTAGAAATTCGCTGCTCGGCTGACCCGGCAGGAACAAATGTATGCCAAAAATGTACGTAGAATGAGATTTTCAGTGAATAGCAGCCAGGCACATTTTAGCAAGTTTTACTTGTAAGTGGGGATGGAAACGCTTTTCAGGCTCAGTACTGGGCTCAAAAGATGCAGCCCTGATGTCTCTCATGATAGCAGGTGGTTAAGTAGAAATTTGCTGCTCGGCTGACCCGGCAGGAACAAACGTATGCCAAAAATGTACGTAGAATGAGATTTTCAGTGAAGAGCAGCCAGGCACATTTTAGCAAGTTTTACTTGTAAGTGGGGATAGAAACGCTTTTCAGGCTCAGTACTGGGCTCAAAAGATGCAGCCCTGATGTCTCTCATGATAGCAGGTGGTTAAGTAGAAATTCGCTGCTCGGCTGATCCAGCAGGAGCAAACATATGCGAAAAATGTACGTAGAATGAGCTTTTCAGTGAAGAGCAGCCAGGCACATTTTAGCAAGTTTTACTTGTAAGTGGATGTGGAAACGCTTTTCAGGCTCAGTACTGGGCTCAAAACATGCAGCCCTGATGTCTCTCATGATAGCAGGTGGTTAAGTAGAAATTCGCTGCTCGGCTGATCCAGCAGGAGCAAACATATGCTAAAAATGTACATAGAATGAGATTTTCAGGGAAGAGCAGTCAGGCACATTTTTAGCAAGTTTTACTTGTAAGTGGGGTTGGAAACGCTTTTCAGGCTCAATACTGGGCTCAAAAGATGCAGCCCTGATGTCTCTCATGATAGCAGGTGGTTAAGTAGAAATTCGCTGCTCGGCTGACCCGGCAGGAACAAATGTATGCCAAAAATGTACGAAGAATGAGATTTTTAGTGAATAGCAGCCAGGCACATTTTAGAAAGTTTTACTTGTAAGTGGGGATGGAAACGCTTTTCAGGCTCAGTACTGGGCTCAAAAGATGCAGCCCTGATGTCTCTCATGATAGCAGGTGGTTAGTAGAAATTCGCTGCTCGGCTGACCCGGCAGGAACAAACGTATGCCAAAAATGTACGTAGAATGAGATTTTCAGTGAAGAGCAGCCAGGCACATTTTAGCAAGTTTTACTTGTAGGTGGGGATAGAAACGCTTTTCAGGCTCAGTACTGGGCTCAAAAGATGCAGCCCTGATGTCTCTCATGATAGCAGGTGGTTAGAAATTCACTGCTCGGCTGACCCGGCAGGAACAAACGTATGCCAAAAATGTACGTAGAATGAGATTTTCAGTGAAGAGCAGCCAGGCACATTTTAGCAAGTTTTACTTGTAGGTGGGGATAGAAACGCTTTTCCGGCTCAGTACTGGGCTCAAAATATGCAGCCCTGATGTCTCTCATGATAGCAGGTGGTTAAGTAGAAATTCGCTGCTCGGCTGACCCTGCAGGAGCAAACGTATGCTAAAAATGTTCGTAGAATGAGATTTTCAGTGAAGAGCAGCCAGGCACATTTTAGCAAGTTTTACTTGTAAGTGGGGTTGGAAACGCTTTTCAGGCTCAGTACTGGGCTCAAAAGATGCAGCCCTGATGTCTCTCATGATAGCAGGTGGTTAAGTAGAAATTCGCTGCTCGGCTGACCCGGCAGGAGCAAACATATGCTAAAAATGTACGTAGAATGAGCTTTTCAGTGAAGAGCAGCCAGGCACATTTTAGCAAGTTTTACTTGTAAGTGGATGTGGAAACACTTTTCAGGCTCAGTAATGGGCTCAAAACATGCAGCCATGATGTCTCTCATGATAGCAGGTGGTTAAGTAGAAATTCGCTGCTCGGCTGATCCAGCAGGAGCAAACATATGCTAAAAATGTTCGTAGAATGAGATTTTCAGTGAAGAGCAGCCAGGCACATTTTTAGCAAGTTTTACTTGTAAGTGGGGTTGGAAACACTTTTCAGGCTCAGTACTGGCCTCAAAAGATGCAGCCCTGATGTCTCTCATGATAGCAGGTGGTTAAGTAGAAATTCGCTGCTCGGCTGACCCTGCAGGAGCAAACGTATGCTAAAAATGTTCATAGAATGAGCTTTTCAGTGAAGAGCAGCCAGGCACATTTTAGCAAGTTTTACTTGTAAGTGGGGTTGGAAACGCTTTTCAGGCTCAATACTGGGCTCAAAAGAAGCAGCCCTGATGTCTCTCATGATAGCAGGTGGTTAAGTAGAAATTCGCTGCTCGGCTGACCCTGCAGGAGCAAACGTATGCTAAAAATGTTCGTAGAATGAGCTTTTCAGTGAAGAGCAGCCAGGCACATTTTAGCAAGTTTTACTTGTAAGTGGGGTTGGAAACGCTTTTCAGGCTCAATACTGGGCTCAAAAGAAGCAGCCCTGATGTCTCTCATGATAGCAGGTGGTTAAGTAGAAATTCGCTGCTCGGCTGATCCAGCAGGAGCAAACATATGCGAAAAATGTACGTAGAATGAGCTTTTCAGTGAAGAGCAGCCAGGCACATTTTAGCAAGTTTTACTTGTAAGTGGATGTGGAAACGCTTTTCAGGCTCAGTACTGGGCTCAAAACATGCAGCCCTGATGTCTCTCATGATAGCAGGTGGTTAAGTAGAAATTCGCTGCTCGGCTGATCCAGCAGGAGCAAACATATGCTAAAAATGTACGTAGAATGAGATTTTCAGGGAAGAGCAGTCAGGCACATTTTTAGCAAGTTTTACTTGTAAGTGGGGTTGGAAACGCTTTTCAGGCTCAATACTGGGCTCAAAAGATGCAGCCCTGATGTCTCTCATGATAGCAGGTGGTTAAGTAGAAATTCGCTGCTCGGCTGACCCGGCAGGAACAAATGTATGCCAAAAATGTACGTAGAATGAGATTTTCAGTGAATAGCAGCCAGACACATTTTAGCAAGTTTTACTTGTAAGTGGGGATGGAAACGCTTTTCAGGCTCAGTACTGGGCTCAAAAGATGCAGCCCTGATGTCTCTCATGATAGCAGGTGGTTAAGTAGAAATTCGCTGCTCGGCTGACCCGACAGGAACAAACGTATGCCAAAAATGTACGTAGAATGAGATTTTCAGTGAATAGCAGCCAGGCACATTTTAGCAAGTTTTACTTGTAAGTGGGGATGGAAACGCTTTTTAGGCTCAGTACTGGGCTCAAAAGATGCAGCCCTGATGTCTCTCATGATAGCAGGTGGTTAAGTAGAAATTTGCTGCTCGGCTGATCCAGCAGGAGCAAACATATGCGAAAAATGTACGTAGAATGAGCTTTTCAGTGAAGAGCAGCCAGGCACATTTTAGCAAGTTTTACTTGTAAGTGGATGTGGAAACGCTTTTCAGGCTCAGTACTGGGCTCAAAACATGCAGCCCTGATGTCTCTCATGATAGCAGGTGGTTAAGTAGAAATTCGCTGCTCGGCTGATCCAGCAGGAGCAAACATATGCTAAAAATGTACGTAGAATGAGATTTTCAGGGAAGAGCAGTCAGGCACATTTTTAGCAAGTTTTACTTGTAAGTGGGGTTGGAAACGCTTTTCAGGCTCAATACTGGGCTCAAAAGATGCAGCCCTGATGTCTCTCATGATAGCAGGTGGTTAAGTAGAAATTCGCTGCTCGGCTGATCCAGCAGGAGCAAACATATGCGAAAAATGTACGTAGAATGAGCTTTTCAGTGAAGAGCAGCCAGGCACATTTTAGCAAGTTTTACTTGTAAGTGGATGTGGAAACGCTTTTCAGGCTCAGTACTGGGCTCAAAACATGCAGCCCTGATGTCTCTCATGATAGCAGGTGGTTAAGTAGAAATTCGCTGCTCGGCTGATCCAGCAGGAGCAAACATATGCTAAAAATGTACGTAGAATGAGATTTTCAGGGAAGAGCAGCCAGGCACATTTTTAGCAAGTTTTACTTGTAAGTGGGGTTGGAAACGCTTTTCAGGCTCAATACTGGGCTCAAAAGATGCAGCCCTGATGTCTCTCATGATAGCAGGTGGTTAAGTAGAAATTCGCTGCTCGGCTGACCCTGCAGGAGCAAACGTATGGTAAAAATGTTCGTACAATGAGATTTTCAGTGAAGAGCAGCCAGGCACATTTTAGCAAGTTTTACTTGTAAGTGGGGTTGGAAACGCTTTTCAGGCTCAGTACTGGGCTCAAAAGATGCAGCCCTGATGTCTCTCATGATAGCAGGTGGTTAAGTAGAAATTCGCTGCTCGGCTGACCCGGCAGGAACAAATGTATGCCAAAAATTTACATAGAATGAGATTTTCAGTGCATAGCAGCCAGGCACATTTTAGCAAGTTTTACTTGTAAGTGGGGATGGAAACGCTTTTTAGGCTCAGTACTGGGCTCAAAAGATGCAGCCCTGATGTCTCTCATGATAGCAGGTGGTTAAGTAGAAATTCGCTGCTCGGCTGACCCCGCAGGAGCAAACGTATGCTAAAAATGTTCGTAGAATGAGATTTTCAGTGAAGAGCAGCCAGGACATTTTAGCAAGTTTTCCTTGTAAGTGGGGTTGGAAACGCGTTTCAGGCTCAATACTGGGCTCAAAAGATGCAGCCCTGATGTCTCTCATGATAGCAGGTGGTTAAGTAGAAATTCGCAGCTCGGCTGATCCAGCAGGAGCAAACATATGCGAAAAATGTTCGTAGAATGAGATTTTCAGTGAAGAGCAGCCAGGCACATTTTAGCAAGTTTTACTTGTAAGTGGGGTTGGAAACACTTTTCAGGCTCAGTACTGGCCTCAAAAGATGCAGCCTGATGTCTCTCATGATAGCAGGTGGTTAAGTAGAAATTCGCTGCTCGGCTGACCCTGCAGGAGCAAACGTATGCTAAAAATGTTCGTAGAATGAGCTTTTCAGTGAAGAGCAGCCAGGCACATTTTAGCAAGTTTTACTTGTAAGTGGGGTTGGAAACGCTTTTCAGGCTCAATACTGGGCTCAAAAGATGCAGCCCTGATGTCTCTCATGATAGCAGGTGGTTAAGTAGAAATTTGCTGCTCGGCTGACCCGGCAGGAACAAACGTATGCCAAAAATGTACGTAGAATGAGATTTTCAGTGAATAGCAGCCAGGCACATTTTAGCAAGTTTTATTTGTAAGTGGGGATGGAAACGCTTTTTAGGCTCAGTACTGGGCTCAAAAGATGCAGCCCTGATGTCTCTCATGATAGCAGGCGGTTAAGTAGAAATTTGCTGCTCGGCTGATCCAGCAGGAGCAAACATATGCTAAAAATGTACGTAGAATGAGATTTTCAGGGAAGAGCAGTCAGGCACATTTTTAGCAAGTTTTACTTGTAAGTGGGGTTGGAAACGCTTTTCAGGCTCAATACTGGGCTCAAAAGATGCAGCCCTGATGTCTCTCATGATAGCAGGTGGTTAAGTAGAAATTCGCTGCTCGGCTGACCCGGCAGGAACAAACGTATGCCAAAAATGTACGTAGAATGAGATTTTCAGTGAAGAGCAGCCAGGCACATTTTAGCAAGTTTTACTTGTAAGTGGGGATGGAAACGCTTTTCAGGCTCAGTACTGGGCTCAAAAGATGCAGCCCTGATGTCTCTCATGATAGCAGGTGGTTAAGTAGAAATTCGCTGCTCGGCTGACCCGGCAGGAACAAACGTATGCCAAAAATGTACGTAGAATGAGATTTTCAGTGAATAGCAGCCAGGCACATTTTAGCAAGTTTTACTTGTAAGTAGGATGGAAACGCTTTTTAGGCTCAGTACTGGGCTCAAAAGATGCAGCCCTGATGTCTCTCATGATAGCAGGTGGTTAAGTAGAAATTCGCTGCTCGGCTGATCCAGCAGGAGCAAACATATGCTAAAAATGTACGTAGAATGAGATTTTCAGGGAAGAGCAGTCAGGCACATTTTTAGCAAATTTTACTTGTAAGTGGGGTTGGAAACGCTTTTCAGGCTCAATACTGGGCTCAAAAGATGCAGCCCTGATGTCTCTCATGATAGCAGGTGGTTAAGTAGAAATTCGCTGCTCGGCTGACCCGGCAGGAACAAATGTATGCCAAAAATGTACGTAGAATGAGATTTTCAGTGAATGGCAGCCAGGCACATTTTAGCAAGTTTTACTTGTAAGTGGTGATGGAAACGCTATTCAGGCTCAGTACTGGGCTCAAAAGATGCAGCCCTGATGTCTCTCATGATAGCAGGTGGTTAAGTAGAAATTCGCTGCTCGGCTGACCCGGCAGGAACAAACGTATGCCAAAAATGTACGTAGAATGAGATTTTCAGTGAAGAGCAGCCAGGCACATTTTAGCAAGTTTTACTTGTAAGTGGATGTGGAAACGCTTTTCAGGCTCAGTACTATGCAGCCCTGATGTCTCTCATGATAGCAGGTGGTTAAGTAGAAATTCGCTGCTCGGCTGATCCAGCAGGAGCAAACATATGCGAAAAATGTACGTAGAATGAGCTTTTCAGTGAAGAGCAGCCAGGCACATTTTAGCAAGTTTTACTTGTAAGTGGGGATGGAAACGCTTTTTAGGCTCAGTACTGGGCTCAAAAGATGCTGCCCTGATGTCTCTCATGATAGCAGGTGGTTAAGTAGAAATTCGCTGCTCGGCTGATCCAGCAGGAGCAAACATATGCTAAAAATGTACGTAGAATGAGATTTTCAGGGAAGAGCAGCCTGGCACGTTTTAGCAAGTTTTACTTGTAAGTGGGGATGGAAACGCTTTTCAGGCTCAGTACTGGGCTCAAAAGATGCAGCCCTGATGTCTCTCATGATAGCAGGTGGTTAAGTAGAAATTCGCTGCTCGGCTGACCCGGCAGGAACAAATGTATGCCAAAAATGTACGTAGAATGAGATTTTCAGTGAATAGCAGCCAGGCACATTTTAGCAAGTTTTACTTGTAAGTGGGGATGGAAACGCTTTTCAGGCTCAGTACTGGGCTCAAAAGATGCAGCCCTGATGTCTCTCATGATAGCAGGTGGTTAAGTAGAAATTCGCTGCTCGGCTGACCCGGCAGGAACAAACGTATGCCAAAAATG
This sequence comes from Lissotriton helveticus, assembly GCF_964261635.1. Lineage (NCBI taxonomy): Eukaryota > Metazoa > Chordata > Amphibia > Caudata > Salamandridae > Lissotriton > Lissotriton helveticus. The sequence goes on along the minus strand of NC_136061.1, from coordinate 1,350,611,925 downwards.
TACGTAGAATGAGATTTTCAGTGAAGAGCAGCCAGGCACATTTAAGCAAGTTTTACTTGTAAGTGGGGATAGAAACGCTTTTCAGGCTCAGTACTGGGCTCAAAAGATGCAGCCCTGATGTCTCTCATGATAGCAGGTGGTTAAGTAGAAATTCGCTGCTCGGCTGATCCAGCAGGAGCAAACATATGCTAAAAATGTACGTAGAATGAGATTTTCAGGGAAGAGCAGTCAGGCACATTTTAGCAAGTTTTACTTGTAAGTGGATGTGGAAACGCTTTTCAGGCTCAGTACTGGGCTCAAAACATGCAGCCCTGATGTCTCCCATGATAGCAGGTGGTTAAGTAGAAATTCGCTGCTCGGCTGATCCAGCAGGAGCAAACATATGCTAAAAATGTACGTAGAATGAGATTTTCAGGGAAGAGCAGTCAGGCACATTTTTAGCAAGTTTTACTTGTAAGTGGGGTTGGAAACGCTTTTCAGGCTCAATACTGGGCTCAAAAGATGCAGCCCTGATGTCTCTCATGATAGCAGGTGGTTAAGTAGAAATTCGCTGCTCGGCTGACCCGGCAGGAACAAATGTATGCCAAAAATGTACGTAGAATGAGATTTTTAGTGAATAGCAGCCAGGCACATTTTAGAAAGTTTTACTTGTAAGTGGGGATGGAAACGCTTTTCAGGCTCAGTACTGGGCTCAAAAGATGCAGCCCTGATGTCTCTCATGATAGCAGGTGGTTAGTAGAAATTCGCTGCTCGGCTGACCCGGCAGGAACAAACGTATGCCAAAAATGTACGTAGAATGAGATTTTCAGTGAAGAGCAGCCAGGCACATTTTAGCAAGTTTTACTTGTAGGTGGGGATAGAAACGCTTTTCAGGCTCAGTACTGGGCTCAAAAGATGCAGCCCTGATGTCTCTCATGATAGCAGGTGGTTAAGTAGAAATTCGCTGCTCGGCTGACCCAGCAGGAGCAAACGTATGCCAAAAATGTACGTAGAATGAGATTTTCAGTGAATAGCAGCCAGGCACATTTTAGCAAGTTTTACTTGTAAGTGGGGATGGAAACGCTTTTTAGGCTCAGTACTGGGCTCAAAAGATGCAGCCCTGATGTCTCTCATGATAGCAGGTGGTTAAGTAGAAATTCGCTGCTCGGCTGATCCAGCAGGAGCAAACATATGCGAAAAATGTACGTAGAATGAGCTTTTCAGTGAAGAGCAGCCAGGCACATTTTAGCAAGTTTTACTTGTAAGTGGATGTGGAAACGCTTTTCAGGCTCAGTACTGGGCTCAAAACATGCAGCCCTGATGTCTCTCATGATAGCAGGTGGTTAAGTAGAAATTCGCTGCTCGGCTGATCCAGCAGGAGCAAACATATGCTAAAAATGTACGTAGAATGAGATTTTCAGGGAAGAGCAGCCAGGCACATTTTTAGCAAGTTTTACTTGTAAGTGGGGTTGGAAACGCTTTTCAGGCTCAATACTGGGCTCAAAAGATGCAGCCCTGATGTCTCTCATGATAGCAGGTGGTTAAGTAGAAATTCGCTGCTCGGCTGACCCTGCAGGAGCAAACGTATGGTAAAAATGTTCGTACAATGAGATTTTCAGTGAAGAGCAGCCAGGCACATTTTAGCAAGTTTTACTTGTAAGTGGGGTTGGAAACGCTTTTCAGGCTCAGTACTGGGCTCAAAAGATGCAGCCCTGATGTCTCTCATGATAGCAGGTGGTTAAGTAGAAATTCGCTGCTCGGCTGACCCGGCAGGAACAAATGTATGCCAAAAATTTACATAGAATGAGATTTTCAGTGCATAGCAGCCAGGCACATTTTAGCAAGTTTTACTTGTAAGTGGGGATGGAAACGCTTTTTAGGCTCAGTACTGGGCTCAAAAGATGCAGCCCTGATGTCTCTCATGATAGCAGGTGGTTAAGTAGAAATTCGCTGCTCGGCTGACCCCGCAGGAGCAAACGTATGCTAAAAATGTTCGTAGAATGAGATTTTCAGTGAAGAGCAGCCAGGACATTTTAGCAAGTTTTCCTTGTAAGTGGGGTTGGAAACGCGTTTCAGGCTCAATACTGGGCTCAAAAGATGCAGCCCTGATGTCTCTCATGATAGCAGGTGGTTAAGTAGAAATTCGCAGCTCGGCTGATCCAGCAGGAGCAAACATATGCGAAAAATGTTCGTAGAATGAGATTTTCAGTGAAGAGCAGCCAGGCACATTTTAGCAAGTTTTACTTGTAAGTGGGGTTGGAAACACTTTTCAGGCTCAGTACTGGCCTCAAAAGATGCAGCCTGATGTCTCTCATGATAGCAGGTGGTTAAGTAGAAATTTGCTGCTCGGCTGACCCTGCAGGAGCAAACGTATGCTAAAAATGTTCGTAGAATGAGCTTTTCAGTGAAGAGCAGCCAGGCACATTTTAGCAAGTTTTACTTGTAAGTGGGGTTGGAAACGCTTTTCAGGCTCAATACTGGGCTCAAAAGATGCAGCCCTGATGTCTCTCATGATAGCAGGTGGTTAAGTAGAAATTTGCTGCTCGGCTGACCCGGCAGGAACAAACGTATGCCAAAAATGTACGTAGAATGAGATTTTCAGTGAATAGCAGCCAGGCACATTTTAGCAAGTTTTATTTGTAAGTGGGGATGGAAACGCTTTTTAGGCTCAGTACTGGGCTCAAAAGATGCAGCCCTGATGTCTCTCATGATAGCAGGCGGTTAAGTAGAAATTTGCTGCTCGGCTGATCCAGCAGGAGCAAACATATGCTAAAAATGTACGTAGAATGAGATTTTCAGGGAAGAGCAGTCAGGCACATTTTTAGCAAGTTTTACTTGTAAGTGGGGTTGGAAACGCTTTTCAGGCTCAATACTGGGCTCAAAAGATGCAGCCCTGATGTCTCTCATGATAGCAGGTGGTTAAGTAGAAATTCGCTGCTCGGCTGACCCGGCAGGAACAAACGTATGCCAAAAATGTACGTAGAATGAGATTTTCAGTGAAGAGCAGCCAGGCACATTTTAGCAAGTTTTACTTGTAAGTGGGGATGGAAACGCTTTTCAGGCTCAGTACTGGGCTCAAAAGATGCAGCCCTGATGTCTCTCATGATAGCAGGTGGTTAAGTAGAAATTCGCTGCTCGGCTGACCCGGCAGGAACAAACGTATGCCAAAAATGTACGTAGAATGAGATTTTCAGTGAATAGCAGCCAGGCACATTTTAGCAAGTTTTACTTGTAAGTAGGATGGAAACGCTTTTTAGGCTCAGTACTGGGCTCAAAAGATGCAGCCCTGATGTCTCTCATGATAGCAGGTGGTTAAGTAGAAATTCGCTGCTCGGCTGATCCAGCAGGAGCAAACATATGCTAAAAATGTACGTAGAATGAGATTTTCAGGGAAGAGCAGTCAGGCACATTTTTAGCAAATTTTACTTGTAAGTGGGGTTGGAAACGCTTTTCAGGCTCAATACTGGGCTCAAAAGATGCAGCCCTGATGTCTCTCATGATAGCAGGTGGTTAAGTAGAAATTCGCTGCTCGGCTGACCCGGCAGGAACAAATGTATGCCAAAAATGTACGTAGAATGAGATTTTCAGTGAATGGCAGCCAGGCACATTTTAGCAAGTTTTACTTGTAAGTGGTGATGGAAACGCTATTCAGGCTCAGTACTGGGCTCAAAAGATGCAGCCCTGATGTCTCTCATGATAGCAGGTGGTTAAGTAGAAATTCGCTGCTCGGCTGACCCGGCAGGAACAAACGTATGCCAAAAATGTACGTAGAATGAGATTTTCAGTGAAGAGCAGCCAGGCACATTTTAGCAAGTTTTACTTGTAAGTGGATGTGGAAACGCTTTTCAGGCTCAGTACTATGCAGCCCTGATGTCTCTCATGATAGCAGGTGGTTAAGTAGAAATTCGCTGCTCGGCTGATCCAGCAGGAGCAAACATATGCGAAAAATGTACGTAGAATGAGCTTTTCAGTGAAGAGCAGCCAGGCACATTTTAGCAAGTTTTACTTGTAAGTGGGGATGGAAACGCTTTTTAGGCTCAGTACTGGGCTCAAAAGATGCTGCCCTGATGTCTCTCATGATAGCAGGTGGTTAAGTAGAAATTCGCTGCTCGGCTGATCCAGCAGGAGCAAACATATGCTAAAAATGTACGTAGAATGAGATTTTCAGGGAAGAGCAGCCTGGCACGTTTTAGCAAGTTTTACTTGTAAGTGGGGATGGAAACGCTTTTCAGGCTCAGTACTGGGCTCAAAAGATGCAGCCCTGATGTCTCTCATGATAGCAGGTGGTTAAGTAGAAATTCGCTGCTCGGCTGACCCGGCAGGAACAAATGTATGCCAAAAATGTACGTAGAATGAGATTTTCAGTGAATAGCAGCCAGGCACATTTTAGCAAGTTTTACTTGTAAGTGGGGATGGAAACGCTTTTCAGGCTCAGTACTGGGCTCAAAAGATGCAGCCCTGATGTCTCTCATGATAGCAGGTGGTTAAGTAGAAATTCGCTGCTCGGCTGACCCGGCAGGAACAAACGTATGCCAAAAATGTACGTAGAATGAGATTTTCAGTGAAGAGCAGCCAGGCACATTTAAGCAAGTTTTACTTGTAAGTGGGGATAGAAACGCTTTTCAGGCTCAGTACTGGGCTCAAAAGATGCAGCCCTGATGTCTCTCATGATAGCAGGTGGTTAAGTAGAAATTCGCTGCTCGGCTGATCCAGCAGGAGCAAACATATGCTAAAAATGTACGTAGAATGAGATTTTCAGGGAAGAGCAGTCAGGCACATTTTAGCAAGTTTTACTTGTAAGTGGATGTGGAAACGCTTTTCAGGCTCAGTACTGGGCTCAAAACATGCAGCCCTGATGTCTCCCATGATAGCAGGTGGTTAAGTAGAAATTCGCTGCTCGGCTGATCCAGCAGGAGCAAACATATGCTAAAAATGTACGTAGAATGAGATTTTCAGGGAAGAGCAGTCAGGCACATTTTTAGCAAGTTTTACTTGTAAGTGGGGTTGGAAACGCTTTTCAGGCTCAATACTGGGCTCAAAAGATGCAGCCCTGATGTCTCTCATGATAGCAGGTGGTTAAGTAGAAATTCGCTGCTCGGCTGACCCGGCAGGAACAAATGTATGCCAAAAATGTACGTAGAATGAGATTTTTAGTGAATAGCAGCCAGGCACATTTTAGAAAGTTTTACTTGTAAGTGGGGATGGAAACGCTTTTCAGGCTCAGTACTGGGCTCAAAAGATGCAGCCCTGATGTCTCTCATGATAGCAGGTGGTTAGTAGAAATTCGCTGCTCGGCTGACCCGGCAGGAACAAACGTATGCCAAAAATGTACGTAGAATGAGATTTTCAGTGAAGAGCAGCCAGGCACATTTTAGCAAGTTTTACTTGTAGGTGGGGATAGAAACGCTTTTCAGGCTCAGTACTGGGCTCAAAAGATGCAGCCCTGATGTCTCTCATGATAGCAGGTGGTTAAGTAGAAATTCGCTGCTCGGCTGACCCAGCAGGAGCAAACGTATGCCAAAAATGTACGTAGAATGAGATTTTCAGTGAATAGCAGCCAGGCACATTTTAGCAAGTTTTACTTGTAAGTGGGGATGGAAACGCTTTTTAGGCTCAGTACTGGGCTCAAAAGATGCAGCCCTGATGTCTCTCATGATAGCAGGTGGTTAAGTAGAAATTCGCTGCTCGGCTGATCCAGCAGGAGCAAACATATGCGAAAAATGTACGTAGAATGAGCTTTTCAGTGAAGAGCAGCCAGGCACATTTTAGCAAGTTTTACTTGTAAGTGGATGTGGAAACGCTTTTCAGGCTCAGTACTGGGCTCAAAACATGCAGCCCTGATGTCTCTCATGATAGCAGGTGGTTAAGTAGAAATTCGCTGCTCGGCTGATCCAGCAGGAGCAAACATATGCTAAAAATGTACGTAGAATGAGATTTTCAGGGAAGAGCAGCCAGGCACATTTTTAGCAAGTTTTACTTGTAAGTGGGGTTGGAAACGCTTTTCAGGCTCAATACTGGGCTCAAAAGATGCAGCCCTGATGTCTCTCATGATAGCAGGTGGTTAAGTCGAAATTCGCTGCTCGGCTGACCCTGCAGGAGCAAACGTATGGTAAAAATGTTCGTAGAATGAGATTTTCAGTGAAGAGCAGCCAGGCACATTTTAGCAAGTTTTACTTGTAAGTGGGGTTGGAAACGCTTTTCAGGCTCAGTACTGGGCTCAAAAGATGCAGCCCTGATGTCTCTCATGATAGCAGGTGGTTAAGTAGAAATTTGCTGCTCGGCTGACCCGGCAGGAACAAATGTATGCCAAAAATTTACATAGAATGAGATTTTCAGTGCATAGCAGCCAGGCACATTTTAGCAAGTTTTACTTGTAAGTGGGGATGGAAACGCTTTTTAGGCTCAGTACTGGGCTCAAAAGATGCAGCCCTGATGTCTCTCATGATAGCAGGTGGTTAAGTAGAAATTCGCTGCTCGGCTGACCCCGCAGGAGCAAACGTATGCTAAAAATGTTCGTAGAATGAGATTTTCAGTGAAGAGCAGCCAGGACATTTTAGCAAGTTTTACTTGTAAGTAGGGTTGGAAACGCGTTTCAGGCTCAATACTGGGCTCAAAAGATGCAGCCCTGATGTCTCTCATGATAGCAGGTGGTTAAGTAGAAATTCGCAGCTCGGCTGATCCAGCAGGAGCAAACATATGCGAAAAATGTTCGTAGAATGAGATTTTCAGTGAAGAGCAGCCAGGCACATTTTAGCAAGTTTTACTTGTAAGTGGGGTTGGAAACACTTTGCAGGCTCAGTACTGGCCTCAAAAGATGCAGCCTGATGTCTCTCATGATAGCAGGTGGTTAAGTAGAAATTCGCTGCTCGGCTGACCCTGCAGGAGCAAACGTATGCTAAAAATGTTCGTAGCATGAGCTTTTCAGTGAAGAGCAGCCAGGCACATTTTAGCAAGTTTTACTTGTAAGTGGGGTTGGAAACGCTTTTCAGGCTCAATACTGGGCTCAAAAGATGCAGCCCTGATGTCTCTCATGATAGCAGGTGGTTAAGTAGAAATTTGCTGCTCGGCTGACCCGGCAGGAACAAACGTATGCCAAAAATGTACGTAGAATGAGATTTTCAGTGAATAGCAGCCAGGCACATTTTAGCAAGTTTTATTTGTAAGTGGGGATGGAAACGCTTTTTAGGCTCAGTACTGGGCTCAAAAGATGCAGCCCTGATGTCTCTCATGATAGCAGGCGGTTAAGTAGAAATTTGCTGCTCGGCTGATCCAGCAGGAGCAAACATATGCTAAAAATGTACGTAGAATGAGATTTTCAGGGAAGAGCAGTCAGGCACATTTTTAGCAAGTTTTACTTGTAAGTGGGGTTGGAAACGCTTTTCAGGCTCAATACTGGGCTCAAAAGATGCAGCCCTGATGTCTCTCATGATAGCAGGTGGTTAAGTAGAAATTCGCTGCTCGGCTGACCCGGCAGGAACAAACGTATGCCAAAAATGTACGTAGAATGAGATTTTCAGTGAAGAGCAGCCAGGCACATTTTAGCAAGTTTTACTTGTAAGTGGGGATGGAAACGCTTTTCAGGCTCAGTACTGGGTTCAAAAGATGCAGCCCTGATGTCTCTCATGAAAGCAGGTGGTTAAGTAGAAATTCGCTGCTCGGCTGACCCGGCAGGAACAAACGTATGCCAAAAATGTACGTAGAATGAGATTTTCAGTGAAGAGCAGCCAGGCACATTTTAGCAAGTTTTACTTGTAAGTGGGGATAGAAACGCTTTTCAGGCTCAGTACTGGGCTCAAAAGATGCAGCCCTGATGTCTCTCATGATAGCAGGTGGTTAAGTAGAAATTTGCTGCTCGGCTGATCCAGCAGGAGCAAACATATGCGAAAAATGTACGTAGAATGAGCTTTTCAGTGAAGAGCAGCCAGGCACATTTTAGCAAGTTTTACTTGTAAGTGGATGTGGAAACGCTTCTCAGGCTCAGTACTGGGCTCAAAACATGCAGCCCTGATGTCTCTCATGATAGCAGGTGGTTAAGTAGAAATTCGCTGCTCGGCTGATCCAGCAGGAGCAAACATATGCTAAAAATGTACGTAGAATGAGATTTTCAGGGAAGAGCAGTCAGGCACATTTTTAGCAAGTTTTACTTGTAAGTGGGGTTGGAAACGCTTTTCAGGCTCAATACTGGGCTCAAAAGATGCAGCCCTGATGTCTCTCATGATAGCAGGTGGTTAAGTAGAAATTCGCTGCTCGGCTGACCCGGCAGGAACAAATGTATGCCAAAAATGTACGTAGAATGAGATTTTTAGTGAATAGCAGCCAGGCACATTTTAGCAAGTTTTACTTGTAAGTGGGGATGGAAACGCTTTTCAGGCTCAGTACTGGGCTCAAAAGATGCAGCCCTGATGTCTCTCATGATAGCAGGTGGTTAGTAGAAATTCGCTGCTCGGCTGACCCGGCAGGAACAAACGTATGCCAAAAATGTACGTAGAATGAGATTTTCAGTGAAGAGCAGCCAGGCACATTTTAGCAAGTTTTACTTGTAGGTGGGGATAGAAACGCTTTTCAGGCTCAGTACTGGGCTCAAAAGATGCAGCCCTGATGTCTCTCATGATAGCAGGTGGTTAAGTAGAAATTCGCTGCTCGGCTGACCCAGCAGGAGCAAACGTATGCCAAAAAAGTACGTAGAATGAGATTTTCAGTGAATAGCAGCCAGGCACATTTTAGCAAGTTTTACTTGTAAGTGGGGATGGAAACGCTTTTTAGGCTCAGTACTGGGCTCAAAAGATGCAGCCCTGATGTCTCTCATGATAGCAGGTGGTTAAGTAGAAATTCGCTGCTCGGCTGATCCAGCAGGAGCAAACATATGCGAAAAATGTACGTAGAATGAGCTTTTCAGTGAAGAGCAGCCAGGCACATTTTAGCAAGTTTTACTTGTAAGTGGATGTGGAAACGCTTTTCAGGCTCAGTACTGGGCTCAAAACATGCAGCCCTGATGTCTCTCATGATAGCAGGTGGTTAAGTAGAAATTCGCTGCTCGGCTGATCCAGCAGGAGCAAACATATGCTAAAAATGTACGTAGAATGAGATTTTCAGGGAAGAGCAGCCAGGCACATTTTTAGCAAGTTTTACTTGTAAGTGGGGTTGGAAACGCTTTTCAGGCTCAATACTGGGCTCAAAAGATGCAGCCCTGATGTCTCTCATGATAGCAGGTGGTTAAGTAGAAATTCGCTGCTCGGCTGACCCTGCAGGAGCAAACGTATGGTAAAAATGTTCGTAGAATGAGATTTTCAGTGAAGAGCAGCCAGGCACATTTTAGCAAGTTTTACTTGTAAGTGGGGTTGGAAACGCTTTTCAGGCTCAGTACTGGGCTCAAAAGATGCAGCCCTGATGTCTCTCATGATAGCAGGTGGTTAAGTAGAAATTCGCTGCTCGGCTGACCCGGCAGGAACAAATGTATGCCAAAAATTTACATAGAATGAGATTTTCAGTGCATAGCAGCCAGGCACATTTTAGCAAGTTTTACTTGTAAGTGGGGATGGAAACGCTTTTTAGGCTCAGTACTGGGCTCAAAAGATGCAGCCCTGATGTCTCTCATGATAGCAGGTGGTTAAGTAGAAATTCGCTGCTCGGCTGACCCCGCAGGAGCAAACGTATGCTAAAAATGTTCGTAGAATGAGATTTTCAGTGAAGAGCAGCCAGGACATTTTAGCAAGTTTTACTTGTAAGTGGGGTTGGAAACGCGTTTCAGGCTCAATACTGGGCTCAAAAGATGCAGCCCTGATGTCTCTCATGATAGCAGGTGGTTAAGTAGAAATTCGCAGCTCGGCTGATCCAGCAGGAGCAAACATATGCGAAAAATGTTCGTAGAATGAGATTTTCAGTGAAGAGCAGCCAGGCACATTTTAGCAAGTTTTACTTGTAAGTGGGGTTGGAAACACTTTTCAGGCTCAGTACTGGCCTCAAAAGATGCAGCCTGATGTCTCTCAATATTGCAGGTGGTTAAGTAGAAATTCGCTGCTCGGCTGACCCTGCAGGAGCAAACGTATGCTAAAAATGTTCGTAGAATGAGCTTTTCAGTGAAGAGCAGCCAGGCACATTTTAGCAAGTTTTACTTGTAAGTGGGGTTGGAAACGCTTTTCAGGCTCAATACTGGGCTCAAAAGATGCAGCCCTGATGTCTCTCATTATAGCAGGTGGTTAAGTAGAAATTTGCTGCTCGGCTGACCCGGCAGGAACAAACGTATGCCAAAAATGTACGTAGAATGAGATTTTCAGTGAATAGCAGCCAGGCACATTTTAGCAAGTTTTATTTGTAAGTGGGGATGGAAACGCTTTTTAGGCTCAGTACTGGGCTCAAAAGATGCAGCCCTGATGTCTCTCATGATAGCAGGCGGTTAAGTAGAAATTTGCTGCTCGGCTGATCCAGCAGGAGCAAACATATGCTAAAAATGTACGTAGAATGAGATTTTCAGGGAAGAGCAGTCAGGCACATTTTTAGCAAGTTTTACTTGTAAGTGGGGTTGGAAACGCTTTTCAGGCTCAGTACTGGGCTCAAAAGATGCAGCCCTGATGTCTCTCATGATAGCAGGTGGTTAAGTAGAAATTCGCTGCTCGGCTGACCCTGCAGGAGCAAACGTATGCTAAAAATGTTCGTAGAATGAGATTTTCAGTGAAGAGCAGCCAGGCACATTTTAGCAAGTTTTACTTGTATGTGGGGTTGGAAACGCTTTTCAGGCTCAATACTGGGCTCAAAAGATGCAGCCCTGATGTCTCTCATGATAGCAGGTGGTTAAGTAGAAATTCGCTGCTCGGCTGACCCGGCAGGAACAAACGTATGCCAAAAATGTACGTAGAATGAGATTTTCAGTGAATAGCAGCCAGGCACATTTTAGCAAGTTTTACTTGTAAGTGGGGATGGAAACGCTTTTTAAGCTCAGTACTGGGCTCAAAAGATGCAGCCCTGATGTCTCTCATGATAGCAGGTGGTTAAGTAGAAATACGCTGCTCGGCTGATCCAGCAGGAGCAAACATATGCGAAAAATGTACGTAGAATGAGCTTTTCAGTGAAGAGCAGCCAGGCACATTTTAGCAAGTTTTACTTGTAAGTGGATGTGGAAACGATTTTCAGGCTCAGTACTGGGCTCAAAACATGCAGCCCTGATGTCTCTCATGATAGCAGGTGGTTAAGTAGAAATTCGCTGCTCGGCTGATCCAGCAGGAGCAAACACATGCTAAAAATGTACGTAGAATGAGATTTTCAGGGAAGAGCAGTCAGGCACATTTTTAGCAAGTTTTACTTGTAAGTGGGGTTGGAAACGCTTTTCAGGCTCAATACTGGGCTTAAAAGATGCAGCCCTGATGTCTCTCATGATAGCAGGTGGTTAAGTAGAAATTCGCTGCTCGGCTGACCCGGCAGGAACAAATGTATGCCAGAAATGTACGTAGAATGAGATTTTCAGTGAATGGCAGCCAGGCACATTTTAGCAAGTTTTACTTGTAAGTGGGGATGGAAACGCTTTTCAGGCTCAGTACTGGGCTCAAAAGATGCAGCCCTGATGTCTCTCATGATAGCAGGTGGTTAAGTAGAAATTCGCCTGCTCGGCTGACCCGGCAGGAACAAACGTATGCCAAAAATGTACGTAGAATGAGATTTTCAGTGAAGAGCAGCCAGGCACATTTTAGCAAGTTTTACTTGTAAGTGGATGTGGAAACGCTTTTCAGGCTCAGTACTATGCAGCCCTGATGTCTCTCATGATAGCAGGTGGTTAAGTAGAAATTTGCTGCTCGGCTGATCCAGCAGGAGCAAACATATGCAAAAAATTTACGTAGAACGAGATTTTCAGGGAAGATCAGCCAGGCACATTTTTAGCAGGTTTTACTTGTAAGTGGAGTTGGAAACGCTTTTCAGGCTCAATACTGGGCTCAAAAGATGCAGCCCTGATGTCTCTCATGATAGCAGGTGGTTAAGTAGAAATTCGCTGCTCGGCTGACCCTGCAGGAGCAAACGTATGCTAAAAATGTTCATAGAATGAGATTTTCAGTGAAGAGCAGCCAGGCACATTTTAGCAAGTTTTACTTGTAAGTGGGGATGGAAACGCTTTTCAGGCTCAGTACTGGGCTCAAAAGATGCAGCCCTGATGTCTCTCATGATAGCAGGTGGTTAGTAGAAATTCGCTACTCGGCTGACCCGGCAGGAACAAACGTATGCCAAAAATGTACGTAGAATGAGATTTTCAGTGAAGAGCAGCCAGGCACATTTTAGCAAGTTTTACTTGTAGGTGGGGATAGAAATGCTTTTCAGGCTCAGTACTGGGCTCAAAAGATGCTGCCCTGATGTCTCTCATGATAGCAGGTGGTTAAGTAGAAATTCGCTGCTCGGCTGATCCAGCAGGAGCAAACATATGCGAAAAATGTACGTAGAATGAGCTTTTCAGTGAAGAGCAGCCAGGCACATTTTAGCAAGTTTTACTTGTAAGTGGATGTGGAAACGCTTTTCAGGCTCAGTACTGGGCTCAAAACATGCAGCCCTGATGTCTCTCATGATAGCAGGTGGTTAAGTAGAAATTCGCTGCTCGGCTGATCCAGCAGGAGCAAACATATGCTAAAAATGTACGTAGAATGAGATTTTCAGGGAAGAGCAGCCAGGCACATTTTTAGCAAGTTTTACTTGTAAGTGGGGTTGGAAACGCTTTTCAGGCTCAATACTGGGCTCAAAAGATGCAGCCCTGATGTCTCTCATGATAGCAGGTGGTTAAGTAGAAATTCGCTGCTCGGCTGACCCTGCAGGAGCAAACGTATGGTAAAAATGTTCGTACAATGAGATTTTCAGTGAAGAGCAGCCAGGCACATTTTAGCAAGTTTTACTTGTAAGTGGGGTTGGAAACGCTTTTCAGGCTCAGTACTGGGCTCAAAAGATGCAGCCCTGATGTCTCTCATGATAGCAGGTGGTTAAGTAGAAATTCGCTGCTCGGCTGACCCGGCAGGAACAAATGTATGCCAAAAATTTACATAGAATGAGATTTTCAGTGCATAGCAGCCAGGCACATTTTAGCAAGTTTTACTTGTAAGTGGGGATGGAAACGCTTTTTAGGCTCAGTACTGGGCTCAAAAGATGCAGCCCTGATGTCTCTCATGATAGCAGGTGGTTAAGTAGAAATTCGCTGCTCGGCTGACCCCGCAGGAGCAAACGTATGCTAAAAATGTTCGTAGAATGAGATTTTCAGTGAAGAGCAGCCAGGACATTTTAGCAAGTTTTCCTTGTAAGTGGGGTTGGAAACGCGTTTCAGGCTCAATACTGGGCTCAAAAGATGCAGCCCTGATGTCTCTCATGATAGCAGGTGGTTAAGTAGAAATTCGCAGCTCGGCTGATCCAGCAGGAGCAAACATATGCGAAAAATGTTCGTAGAATGAGATTTTCAGTGAAGAGCAGCCAGGCACATTTTAGCAAGTTTTACTTGTAAGTGGGGTTGGAAACACTTTTCAGGCTCAGTACTGGCCTCAAAAGATGCAGCCTGATGTCTCTCATGATAGCAGGTGGTTAAGTAGAAATTCGCTGCTCGGCTGACCCTGCAGGAGCAAACGTATGCTAAAAATGTTCGTAGAATGAGCTTTTCAGTGAAGAGCAGCCAGGCACATTTTAGCAAGTTTTACTTGTAAGTGGGGTTGGAAACGCTTTTCAGGCTCAATACTGGGCTCAAAAGATGCAGCCCTGATGTCTCTCATGATAGCAGGTGGTTAAGTAGAAATTTGCTGCTCGGCTGACCCGGCAGGAACAAACGTATGCCAAAAATGTACGTAGAATGAGATTTTCAGTGAATAGCAGCCAGGCACATTTTAGCAAGTTTTATTTGTAAGTGGGGATGGAAACGCTTTTTAGGCTCAGTACTGGGCTCAAAAGATGCAGCCCTGATGTCTCTCATGATAGCAGGCGGTTAAGTAGAAATTTGCTGCTCGGCTGATCCAGCAGGAGCAAACATATGCTAAAAATGTACGTAGAATGAGATTTTCAGGGAAGAGCAGTCAGGCACATTTTTAGCAAGTTTTACTTGTAAGTGGGGTTGGAAACGCTTTTCAGGCTCAATACTGGGCTCAAAAGATGCAGCCCTGATGTCTCTCATGATAGCAGGTGGTTAAGTAGAAATTCGCTGCTCGGCTGACCCGGCAGGAACAAACGTATGCCAAAAATGTACGTAGAATGAGATTTTCAGTGAAGAGCAGCCAGGCACATTTTAGCAAGTTTTACTTGTAAGTGGGGATGGAAACGCTTTTCAGGCTCAGTACTGGGCTCAAAAGATGCAGCCCTGATGTCTCTCATGATAGCAGGTGGTTAAGTAGAAATTCGCTGCTCGGCTGACCCGGCAGGAACAAACGTATGCCAAAAATGTACGTAGAATGAGATTTTCAGTGAATAGCAGCCAGGCACATTTTAGCAAGTTTTACTTGTAAGTAGGATGGAAACGCTTTTTAGGCTCAGTACTGGGCTCAAAAGATGCAGCCCTGATGTCTCTCATGATAGCAGGTGGTTAAGTAGAAATTCGCTGCTCGGCTGATCCAGCAGGAGCAAACATATGCTAAAAATGTACGTAGAATGAGATTTTCAGGGAAGAGCAGTCAGGCACATTTTTAGCAAATTTTACTTGTAAGTGGGGTTGGAAACGCTTTTCAGGCTCAATACTGGGCTCAAAAGATGCAGCCCTGATGTCTCTCATGATAGCAGGTGGTTAAGTAGAAATTCGCTGCTCGGCTGACCCGGCAGGAACAAATGTATGCCAAAAATGTACGTAGAATGAGATTTTCAGTGAATGGCAGCCAGGCACATTTTAGCAAGTTTTACTTGTAAGTGGTGATGGAAACGCTATTCAGGCTCAGTACTGGGCTCAAAAGATGCAGCCCTGATGTCTCTCATGATAGCAGGTGGTTAAGTAGAAATTCGCTGCTCGGCTGACCCGGCAGGAACAAACGTATGCCAAAAATGTACGTAGAATGAGATTTTCAGTGAAGAGCAGCCAGGCACATTTTAGCAAGTTTTACTTGTAAGTGGATGTGGAAACGCTTTTCAGGCTCAGTACTATGCAGCCCTGATGTCTCTCATGATAGCAGGTGGTTAAGTAGAAATTCGCTGCTCGGCTGATCCAGCAGGAGCAAACATATGCGAAAAATGTACGTAGAATGAGCTTTTCAGTGAAGAGCAGCCAGGCACATTTTAGCAAGTTTTACTTGTAAGTGGGGATGGAAACGCTTTTTAGGCTCAGTACTGGGCTCAAAAGATGCTGCCCTGATGTCTCTCATGATAGCAGGTGGTTAAGTAGAAATTCGCTGCTCGGCTGATCCAGCAGGAGCAAACATATGCTAAAAATGTACGTAGAATGAGATTTTCAGGGAAGAGCAGCCTGGCACGTTTTAGCAAGTTTTACTTGTAAGTGGGGATGGAAACGCTTTTCAGGCTCAGTACTGGGCTCAAAAGATGCAGCCCTGATGTCTCTCATGATAGCAGGTGGTTAAGTAGAAATTCGCTGCTCGGCTGACCCGGCAGGAACAAATGTATGCCAAAAATGTACGTAGAATGAGATTTTCAGTGAATAGCAGCCAGGCACATTTTAGCAAGTTTTACTTGTAAGTGGGGATGGAAACGCTTTTCAGGCTCAGTACTGGGCTCAAAAGATGCAGCCCTGATGTCTCTCATGATAGCAGGTGGTTAAGTAGAAATTCGCTGCTCGGCTGACCCGGCAGGAACAAACGTATGCCAAAAATGTACGTAGAATGAGATTTTCAGTGAAGAGCAGCCAGGCACATTTAAGCAAGTTTTACTTGTAAGTGGGGATAGAAACGCTTTTCAGGCTCAGTACTGGGCTCAAAAGATGCAGCCCTGATGTCTCTCATGATAGCAGGTGGTTAAGTAGAAATTTGCTGCTCGGCTGATCCAGCAGGAGCAAACATATGCGAAAAATGTACGTAGAATGAGCTTTTCAGTGAAGAGCAGCCAGGCACATTTTAGCAAGTTTTACTTGTAAGTGGATGTGGAAACGCTTTTCAGGCTCAGTACTGGGCTCAAAACATGCAGCCCTGATGTCTCCCATGATAGCAGGTGGTTAAGTAGAAATTCGCTGCTCGGCTGATCCAGCAGGAGCAAACATATGCTAAAAATGTACGTAGAATGAGATTTTCAGGGAAGAGCAGTCAGGCACATTTTTAGCAAGTTTTACTTGTAAGTGGGGTTGGAAACGCTTTTCAGGCTCAATACTGGGCTCAAAAGATGCAGCCCTGATGTCTCTCATGATAGCAGGTGGTTAAGTAGAAATTCGCTGCTCGGCTGACCCGGCAGGAACAAATGTATGCCAAAAATGTACGTAGAATGAGATTTTTAGTGAATAGCAGCCAGGCACATTTTAGAAAGTTTTACTTGTAAGTGGGGATGGAAACGCTTTTCAGGCTCAGTACTGGGCTCAAAAGATGCAGCCCTGATGTCTCTCATGATAGCAGGTGGTTAGTAGAAATTCGCTGCTCGGCTGACCCGGCAGGAACAAACGTATGCCAAAAATGTACGTAGAATGAGATTTTCAGTGAAGAGCAGCCAGGCACATTTTAGCAAGTTTTACTTGTAGGTGGGGATAGAAACGCTTTTCAGGCTCAGTACTGGGCTCAAAAGATGCAGCCCTGATGTCTCTCATGATAGCAGGTGGTTAAGTAGAAATTCGCTGCTCGGCTGACCCAGCAGGAGCAAACGTATGCCAAAAATGTACGTAGAATGAGATTTTCAGTGAATAGCAGCCAGGCACATTTTAGCAAGTTTTACTTGTAAGTGGGGATGGAAACGCTTTTTAGGCTCAGTACTGGGCTCAAAAGATGCAGCCCTGATGTCTCTCATGATAGCAGGTGGTTAAGTAGAAATTCGCTGCTCGGCTGATCCAGCAGGAGCAAACATATGCGAAAAATGTACGTAGAATGAGCTTTTCAGTGAAGAGCAGCCAGGCACATTTTAGCAAGTTTTACTTGTAAGTGGATGTGGAAACGCTTTTCAGGCTCAGTACTGGGCTCAAAACATGCAGCCCTGATGTCTCTCATGATAGCAGGTGGTTAAGTAGAAATTCGCTGCTCGGCTGATCCAGCAGGAGCAAACATATGCTAAAAATGTACGTAGAATGAGATTTTCAGGGAAGAGCAGCCAGGCACATTTTTAGCAAGTTTTACTTGTAAGTGGGGTTGGAAACGCTTTTCAGGCTCAATACTGGGCTCAAAAGATGCAGCCCTGATGTCTCTCATGATAGCAGGTGGTTAAGTCGAAATTCGCTGCTCGGCTGACCCTGCAGGAGCAAACGTATGGTAAAAATGTTCGTAGAATGAGATTTTCAGTGAAGAGCAGCCAGGCACATTTTAGCAAGTTTTACTTGTAAGTGGGGTTGGAAACGCTTTTCAGGCTCAGTACTGGGCTCAAAAGATGCAGCCCTGATGTCTCTCATGATAGCAGGTGGTTAAGTAGAAATTTGCTGCTCGGCTGACCCGGCAGGAACAAATGTATGCCAAAAATTTACATAGAATGAGATTTTCAGTGCATAGCAGCCAGGCACATTTTAGCAAGTTTTACTTGTAAGTGGGGATGGAAACGCTTTTTAGGCTCAGTACTGGGCTCAAAAGATGCAGCCCTGATGTCTCTCATGATAGCAGGTGATTAAGTAGAAATTCGCTGCTCGGCTGACCCCGCAGGAGCAAACGTATGCTAAAAATGTTCGTAGAATGAGATTTTCAGTGAAGAGCAGCCAGGACATTTTAGCAAGTTTTACTTGTAAGTAGGGTTGGAAACGCGTTTCAGGCTCAATACTGGGCTCAAAAGATGCAGCCCTGATGTCTCTCATGATAGCAGGTGGTTAAGTAGAAATTCGCAGCTCGGCTGATCCAGCAGGAGCAAACATATGCGAAAAATGTTCGTAGAATGAGATTTTCAGTGAAGAGCAGCCAGGCACATTTTAGCAAGTTTTACTTGTAAGTGGGGTTGGAAACACTTTGCAGGCTCAGTACTGGCCTCAAAAGATGCAGCCTGATGTCTCTCATGATAGCAGGTGGTTAAGTAGAAATTCGCTGCTCGGCTGACCCTGCAGGAGCAAACGTATGCTAAAAATGTTCGTAGCATGAGCTTTTCAGTGAAGAGCAGCCAGGCACATTTTAGCAAGTTTTACTTGTAAGTGGGGTTGGAAACGCTTTTCAGGCTCAATACTGGGCTCAAAAGATGCAGCCCTGATGTCTCTCATGATAGCAGGTGGTTAAGTAGAAATTTGCTGCTCGGCTGACCCGGCAGGAACAAACGTATGCCAAAAATGTACGTAGAATGAGATTTTCAGTGAATAGCAGCCAGGCACATTTTAGCAAGTTTTATTTGTAAGTGGGGATGGAAACGCTTTTTAGGCTCAGTACTGGGCTCAAAAGATGCAGCCCTGATGTCTCTCATGATAGCAGGCGGTTAAGTAGAAATTTGCTGCTCGGCTGATCCAGCAGGAGCAAACATATGCTAAAAATGTACGTAGAATGAGATTTTCAGGGAAGAGCAGTCAGGCACATTTTTAGCAAGTTTTACTTGTAAGTGGGGTTGGAAACGCTTTTCAGGCTCAATACTGGGCTCAAAAGATGCAGCCCTGATGTCTCTCATGATAGCAGGTGGTTAAGTAGAAATTCGCTGCTCGGCTGACCCGGCAGGAACAAACGTATGCCAAAAATGTACGTAGAATGAGATTTTCAGTGAAGAGCAGCCAGGCACATTTTAGCAAGTTTTACTTGTAAGTGGGGATGGAAACGCTTTTCAGGCTCAGTACTGGGTTCAAAAGATGCAGCCCTGATGTCTCTCATGAAAGCAGGTGGTTAAGTAGAAATTCGCTGCTCGGCTGACCCGGCAGGAACAAACGTATGCCAAAAATGTACGTAGAATGAGATTTTCAGTGAAGAGCAGCCAGGCACATTTTAGCAAGTTTTACTTGTAAGTGGGGATAGAAACGCTTTTCAGGCTCAGTACTGGGCTCAAAAGATGCAGCCCTGATGTCTCTCATGATAGCAGGTGGTTAAGTAGAAATTTGCTGCTCGGCTGATCCAGCAGGAGCAAACATATGCGAAAAATGTACGTAGAATGAGCTTTTCAGTGAAGAGCAGCCAGGCACATTTTAGCAAGTTTTACTTGTAAGTGGATGTGGAAACGCTTCTCAGGCTCAGTACTGGGCTCAAAACATGCAGCCCTGATGTCTCTCATGATAGCAGGTGGTTAAGTAGAAATTCGCTGCTCGGCTGATCCAGCAGGAGCAAACATATGCTAAAAATGTACGTAGAATGAGATTTTCAGGGAAGAGCAGTCAGGCACATTTTTAGCAAGTTTTACTTGTAAGTGGGGTTGGAAACGCTTTTCAGGCTCAATACTGGGCTCAAAAGATGCAGCCCTGATGTCTCTCATGATAGCAGGTGGTTAAGTAGAAATTCGCTGCTCGGCTGACCCGGCAGGAACAAATGTATGCCAAAAATGTACGTAGAATGAGATTTTTAGTGAATAGCAGCCAGGCACATTTTAGCAAGTTTTACTTGTAAGTGGGGATGGAAACGCTTTTCAGGCTCAGTACTGGGCTCAAAAGATGCAGCCCTGATGTCTCTCATGATAGCAGGTGGTTAGTAGAAATTCGCTGCTCGGCTGACCCGGCAGGAACAAACGTATGCCAAAAATGTACGTAGAATGAGATTTTCAGTGAAGAGCAGCCAGGCACATTTTAGCAAGTTTTACTTGTAGGTGGGGATAGAAACGCTTTTCAGGCTCAGTACTGGGCTCAAAAGATGCAGCCCTGATGTCTCTCATGATAGCAGGTGGTTAAGTAGAAATTCGCTGCTCGGCTGACCCAGCAGGAGCAAACGTATGCCAAAAAAGTACGTAGAATGAGATTTTCAGTGAATAGCAGCCAGGCACATTTTAGCAAGTTTTACTTGTAAGTGGGGATGGAAACGCTTTTTAGGCTCAGTACTGGGCTCAAAAGATGCAGCCCTGATGTCTCTCATGATAGCAGGTGGTTAAGTAGAAATTCGCTGCTCGGCTGATCCAGCAGGAGCAAACATATGCGAAAAATGTACGTAGAATGAGCTTTTCAGTGAAGAGCAGCCAGGCACATTTTAGCAAGTTTTACTTGTAAGTGGATGTGGAAACGCTTTTCAGGCTCAGTACTGGGCTCAAAACATGCAGCCCTGATGTCTCTCATGATAGCAGGTGGTTAAGTAGAAATTCGCTGCTCGGCTGATCCAGCAGGAGCAAACATATGCTAAAAATGTACGTAGAATGAGATTTTCAGGGAAGAGCAGCCAGGCACATTTTTAGCAAGTTTTACTTGTAAGTGGGGTTGGAAACGCTTTTCAGGCTCAATACTGGGCTCAAAAGATGCAGCCCTGATGTCTCTCATGATAGCAGGTGGTTAAGTAGAAATTCGCTGCTCGGCTGACCCTGCAGGAGCAAACGTATGGTAAAAATGTTCGTAGAATGAGATTTTCAGTGAAGAGCAGCCAGGCACATTTTAGCAAGTTTTACTTGTAAGTGGGGTTGGAAACGCTTTTCAGGCTCAGTACTGGGCTCAAAAGATGCAGCCCTGATGTCTCTCATGATAGCAGGTGGTTAAGTAGAAATTCGCTGCTCGGCTGACCCGGCAGGAACAAATGTATGCCAAAAATTTACATAGAATGAGATTTTCAGTGCATAGCAGCCAGGCACATTTTAGCAAGTTTTACTTGTAAGTGGGGATGGAAACGCTTTTTAGGCTCAGTACTGGGCTCAAAAGATGCAGCCCTGATGTCTCTCATGATAGCAGGTGGTTAAGTAGAAATTCGCTGCTCGGCTGACCCCGCAGGAGCAAACGTATGCTAAAAATGTTCGTAGAATGAGATTTTCAGTGAAGAGCAGCCAGGACATTTTAGCAAGTTTTACTTGTAAGTGGGGTTGGAAACGCGTTTCAGGCTCAATACTGGGCTCAAAAGATGCAGCCCTGATGTCTCTCATGATAGCAGGTGGTTAAGTAGAAATTCGCAGCTCGGCTGATCCAGCAGGAGCAAACATATGCGAAAAATGTTCGTAGAATGAGATTTTCAGTGAAGAGCAGCCAGGCACATTTTAGCAAGTTTTACTTGTAAGTGGGGTTGGAAACACTTTTCAGGCTCAGTACTGGCCTCAAAAGATGCAGCCTGATGTCTCTCAATATTGCAGGTGGTTAAGTAGAAATTCGCTGCTCGGCTGACCCTGCAGGAGCAAACGTATGCTAAAAATGTTCGTAGAATGAGCTTTTCAGTGAAGAGCAGCCAGGCACATTTTAGCAAGTTTTACTTGTAAGTGGGGTTGGAAACGCTTTTCAGGCTCAATACTGGGCTCAAAAGATGCAGCCCTGATGTCTCTCATTATAGCAGGTGGTTAAGTAGAAATTTGCTGCTCGGCTGACCCGGCAGGAACAAACGTATGCCAAAAATGTACGTAGAATGAGATTTTCAGTGAATAGCAGCCAGGCACATTTTAGCAAGTTTTATTTGTAAGTGGGGATGGAAACGCTTTTTAGGCTCAGTACTGGGCTCAAAAGATGCAGCCCTGATGTCTCTCATGATAGCAGGCGGTTAAGTAGAAATTTGCTGCTCGGCTGATCCAGCAGGAGCAAACATATGCTAAAAATGTACGTAGAATGAGATTTTCAGGGAAGAGCAGTCAGGCACATTTTTAGCAAGTTTTACTTGTAAGTGGGGTTGGAAACGCTTTTCAGGCTCAGTACTGGGCTCAAAAGATGCAGCCCTGATGTCTCTCATGATAGCAGGTGGTTAAGTAGAAATTCGCTGCTCGGCTGACCCTGCAGGAGCAAACGTATGCTAAAAATGTTCGTAGAATGAGATTTTCAGTGAAGAGCAGCCAGGCACATTTTAGCAAGTTTTACTTGTATGTGGGGTTGGAAACGCTTTTCAGGCTCAATACTGGGCTCAAAAGATGCAGCCCTGATGTCTCTCATGATAGCAGGTGGTTAAGTAGAAATTCGCTGCTCGGCTGACCCGGCAGGAACAAACGTATGCCAAAAATGTACGTAGAATGAGATTTTCAGTGAATAGCAGCCAGGCACATTTTAGCAAGTTTTACTTGTAAGTGGGGATGGAAACGCTTTTTAAGCTCAGTACTGGGCTCAAAAGATGCAGCCCTGATGTCTCTCATGATAGCAGGTGGTTAAGTAGAAATACGCTGCTCGGCTGATCCAGCAGGAGCAAACATATGCGAAAAATGTACGTAGAATGAGCTTTTCAGTGAAGAGCAGCCAGGCACATTTTAGCAAGTTTTACTTGTAAGTGGATGTGGAAACGATTTTCAGGCTCAGTACTGGGCTCAAAACATGCAGCCCTGATGTCTCTCATGATAGCAGGTGGTTAAGTAGAAATTCGCTGCTCGGCTGATCCAGCAGGAGCAAACACATGCTAAAAATGTACGTAGAATGAGATTTTCAGGGAAGAGCAGTCAGGCACATTTTTAGCAAGTTTTACTTGTAAGTGGGGTTGGAAACGCTTTTCAGGCTCAATACTGGGCTTAAAAGATGCAGCCCTGATGTCTCTCATGATAGCAGGTGGTTAAGTAGAAATTCGCTGCTCGGCTGACCCGGCAGGAACAAATGTATGCCAGAAATGTACGTAGAATGAGATTTTCAGTGAATGGCAGCCAGGCACATTTTAGCAAGTTTTACTTGTAAGTGGGGATGGAAACGCTTTTCAGGCTCAGTACTGGGCTCAAAAGATGCAGCCCTGATGTCTCTCATGATAGCAGGTGGTTAAGTAGAAATTCGCCTGCTCGGCTGACCCGGCAGGAACAAACGTATGCCAAAAATGTACGTAGAATGAGATTTTCAGTGAAGAGCAGCCAGGCACATTTTAGCAAGTTTTACTTGTAAGTGGATGTGGAAACGCTTTTCAGGCTCAGTACTATGCAGCCCTGATGTCTCTCATGATAGCAGGTGGTTAAGTAGAAATTTGCTGCTCGGCTGATCCAGCAGGAGCAAACATATGCAAAAAATTTACGTAGAACGAGATTTTCAGGGAAGATCAGCCAGGCACATTTTTAGCAGGTTTTACTTGTAAGTGGAGTTGGAAACGCTTTTCAGGCTCAATACTGGGCTCAAAAGATGCAGCCCTGATGTCTCTCATGATAGCAGGTGGTTAAGTAGAAATTCGCTGCTCGGCTGACCCTGCAGGAGCAAACGTATGCTAAAAATGTTCATAGAATGAGATTTTCAGTGAAGAGCAGCCAGGCACATTTTAGCAAGTTTTACTTGTAAGTGGGGATGGAAACGCTTTTCAGGCTCAGTACTGGGCTCAAAAGATGCAGCCCTGATGTCTCTCATGATAGCAGGTGGTTAGTAGAAATTCGCTACTCGGCTGACCCGGCAGGAACAAACGTATGCCAAAAATGTACGTAGAATGAGATTTTCAGTGAAGAGCAGCCAGGCACATTTTAGCAAGTTTTACTTGTAGGTGGGGATAGAAATGCTTTTCAGGCTCAGTACTGGGCTCAAAAGATGCTGCCCTGATGTCTCTCATGATAGCAGGTGGTTAAGTAGAAATTCGCTGCTCGGCTGACCCAGCAGGAGCAAACGTATGCCAAAAATGTACGTAGAATGAGATTTTCAGTGTATAGCAGCCAGGCACATTTTAGCAAGTTTTACTTGTAAGTGGGGATGGAAACGCTTTTTAGGCTCAGTACTGGGCTCAAAAGATGCAGCCCTGATGTCTCTCATGATAGCAGGTGGTTAAGTAGAAATTCGCTGCTCGGCTGATCCAGCAGGAGCAAACATATGCGAAAAATGTACGTAGAATGAGCTTTTCAGTGAAGACCAGCCAGGCACATTTTAGCAAGTTTTACTTGTAAGTGGATGTGGAAACGCTTTTCAGGCTCAGTACTGGGCTCAAAACAAGCAGCCCTGATGTCTCTCATGATAGCAGGTGGTTAAGTAGAAATTCGCTGCTCGGCTGATCCAGCAGGAGCAAACATATGCGAAAAATGTACGTAGAATGAGCTTTTCAGTGAAGAGCAGCCAGGCACATTTTAGCAAGTTTTACTTGTAAGTGGATGTGGAAACGCTTTTCAGGCTCAGTACTGGGCTCAAAACATGCAGCCCTGATGTCTCTCATGATAGCAGGTGGTTAAGTAGAAATTCGCTGCTCGGCTGATCCAGCAGGAGCAAACATATGCTAAAAATGTACGTAGAATGAGATTTTCAGGGAAGAGCAGCCAGGCACATTTTTAGCAAGTTTTACTTGTAAGTGGGGTTGGAAACGCTTTTCAGGCTCAATACTGGGCTCAAAAGATGCAGCCCTGATGTCTCTCATGATAGCAGGTGGTTAAGTAGAAATTCGCTGCTCGGCTGACCCTGCAGGAGCAAACGTATGGTAAAAATGTTCGTAGAATGAGATTTTCAGTGAAGAGCAGCCAGGCACATTTTAGCAAGTTTTACTTGTAAGTGGGGTTGGAAACGCTTTTCAGGCTCAGTACTGGGCTCAAAAGATGCAGCCCTGATGTCTCTCATGATAGCAGGTGGTTAAGTAGAAATGTGCTGCTCGGCTGACCCGGCAGGAACAAACGTATGCCAAAAATGTACGTAGAATGAGATTTTCAGTGAAGAGCAGCCAGGCACATTTTAGCAAGTTTTACTTGTAAGTGGATGTGGAAACGCTTTTCAGGCTCAGTACTATGCAGCCCTGATGTCTCTCATGATAGCAGGTGGTTAAGTAGAAATTCGCTGCTCGGCTGACCCGGCAGGAACAAACGTATGCCAAAAATGTACGTAGAATGAGATTTTCAGTGAAGAGCAGCCAGGCACATTTTAGCAAGTTTTACTTGTAGGTGGGGATAGAAACGCTTTTCAGGCTCAGTACTGGGCTCAAAAGATGCAGCCCTGATGTCTCTCATGATAGCAGGTGGTTAAGTAGAAATTCGCTGCTCGGCTGACCCAGCAGGAGCAAACGTATGCCAAAAATGTACGTAGAATGAGATTTTCAGTGAATAGCAGCCAGGCACATTTTAGCAAGTTTTACTTGTAAGTGGGGATGGAAACGCTTTTTAGGCTCAGTACTGGGCTCAAAAGATGCAGCCCTGATGTCTCTCATGATAGCAGGTGGTTAAGTAGAAATTCGCTGCTCGGCTGATCCAGCAGGAGCAAACATATGCGAAAAATGTACGTAGAATGAGCTTTTCAGTGAAGAGCGGCCAGGCACATTTTAGCAAGTTTTAATTGTAAGTGGATGTGGAAACGCTTTTCAGGCTCAGTACTGGGCTCAAAACATGCAGCCCTGATGTCTCTCATGATAGCAGGTGGTTAAGTAGAAATTCGCTGCTCGGCTGATCCAGCAGGAGCAAACATATGCTAAAAATGTACGTAGAATGAGATTTTCAGGGAAGAGCAGCCAGGCACATTTTTAGCAAGTTTTACTTGTAAGTGGGGTTGGAAACGCTTTTCAGGCTCAATACTGGGCTCAAAAGATGCAGCCCTGATGTCTCTCATGATAGCAGGTGGTTAAGTAGAAATTCGCTGCTCGGCTGACCCTGCAGGAGCAAACGTATGCTAAAAATGTTCGTAGAATGAGATTTTCAGTGAAGAGCAGCCAGGCAGATTTTAGCAAGTTTTACTTGTAAGTGGGGTTGGAAACACTTTCCAGGCTCAGTACTGGGCTCAAAAGATGCAGCCCTGATGTCTCTCATGATAGCAGGTGGTTAAGTAGAAATTCGCTGCTCGGCTGACCCGGCAGGAGCAAATGTATGCCAAAAATGTACATAGAATGAGATTTTCAGTGCATAGCAGCCAGGCACATTTTAGCAAGTTTTACTTGTAAGTGGGGATGGAAACGCTTTTTAGGCTCAGTACTGGGCTCAAAAGATGCAGCCCTGATGTCTCTCATGATAGCAGGTGGTTAAGTAGAAATTCGCTGCTCGGCTGATCCAGCAGGAGCAAACATATGCGAAAAATGTTCGTAGAATGAGATTTTCAGTGAAGAGCAGCCAGGCACATTTTAGCAAGTTTTACTTGTAAGTGGGGTTGGAAACACTTTTCAGGCTCAGTACTGGCCTCAAAAGATGCAGCCCTGATGTCTCTCATGATAGCAGGTGGTTAAGAAGAAATTCGCTGCTCGGCTGACCCTGCAGGAGCAAACGTATGCTAAAAATGTTCGTAGAATGAGCTTTTCAGTGAAGAGCAGCCAGGCACATTTTAGCAAGTTTTACTTGTAAGTGGGGTTGGAAACGCTTTTCAGGCTCAATACTGGGCTCAAAAGATGCAGCCCTGATGTCTCTCATGATAGCAGGTGGTTAAGTAGAAATTCGCTGCTCGGCAGACCCGGCAGGAACAAACGTATGCCAAAAATTTACGTAGAATGAGATTTTCAGTGAATAGCAGCCAGGCACATTTTAGCATGTTTTACTTGTAAGTGGGGTTGGAAACGCTTTTCAGGCTCAATACTGGGCTCAAAAGATGCAGCCCTGATGTCTCCCATGATAGCAGGTGGTTAAGTAGAAATTCGCTGCTCGGCTGACCCGGCAGGAACAAACGTATGCCAAAAATGTACGTAGAATGAGATTTTCAGTGAATAGCAGCCAGGCACATTTTAGCAAGTTTTACTTGTAAGTGGGCATGGAAACGCTTTTTAGGCTCAGTACTGGGCTCAAAAGATGCAGCCCTGATGTCTCTCATGATAGCAGGTGGTTAAGTAGAAATTCGCTGCTCGGCTGACCCGGCAGGAACAAATGTATGCCAAAAATGTACGTAGAATGAGATTTTCAGTGAATGGCAGCCAGGCACATTTTTAGCAAGTTTTACTTGTAAGCGGGGATGGAAACGCTTTTCAGGCTCAGTACTGGGCTCAAAAGATGCAGCCCTGATGTCTCTCATGATAGCAGGTGGTTAAGTAGAAATTCGCCTGCTCGGCTGACCCGGCAGGAACAAACGTATGCCAAAAATGTACGTAGAATGAGATTTTCAGTGAAGAGCAGCCAGGCAGATTTTAGCAAGTTTTACTTGTAAGTGGGGTTGGAAACACTTTCCAGGCTCAGTACTGGGCTCAAAAGATGCAGCCCTGATGTCTCTCATGATAGCAGGTGGTTAAGTAGAAATTCGCTGCTCGGCTGACCCGGCAGGAGCAAATGTATGCCAAAAATGTACATAGAATGAGATTTTCAGTGCATAGCAGCCAGGCACATTTTAGCAAGTTTTACTTGTAAGTGGGGATGGAAACGCTTTTTAGGCTCAGTACTGGGCTCAAAAGATGCAGCCCTGATGTCTCTCATGATAGCAGGTGGTTAAGTAGAAATTCGCTGCTCGGCTGATCCAGCAGGAGCAAACATATGCGAAAAATGTTCGTAGAATGAGATTTTCAGTGAAGAGCAGCCAGGCACATTTTAGCAAGTTTTACTTGTAAGTGGGGTTGGAAACACTTTTCAGGCTCAGTACTGGCCTCAAAAGATGCAGCCCTGATGTCTCTCATGATAGCAGGTGGTAAGTAGAAATTCGCTGCTCGGCTGACCCTGCAGGAGCAAACGTATGCTAAAAATGTTCGTAGAATGAGCTTTTCAGTGAAGAGCAGCCAGGCACATTTTAGCAAGTTTTACTTGTAAGTGGGGTTGGAAACGCTTTTCAGGCTCAATACTGGGCTCAAAAGATGCAGCCCTGATGTCTCTCATGATAGCAGGTGGTTAAGTAGAAATTCGCTGCTCGGCAGACCCGGCAGGAACAAACGTATGCCAAAAATGTACGTAGAATGAGATTTTCAGTGAATAGCAGCCAGGCACATTTTAGCAAGTTTTACTTGTAAGTGGGGTTGGAAACGCTTTTCAGGCTCAATACTGGGCTCAAAAGATGCAGCCCTGATGTCTCCCATGATAGCAGGTGGTTAAGTAGAAATTCGCTGCTCGGCTGACCCGGCAGGAACAAACGTATGCCAAAAATGTACGTAGAATGAGATTTTCAGTGAATAGCAGCCAGGCACATTTTAGCAAGTTTTACTTGTAAGTGGGCATGGAAACGCTTTTTAGGCTCAGTACTGGGCTCAAAAGATGCAGCCCTGATGTCTCTCATGATAGCAGGTGGTTAAGTAGAAATTCGCTGCTCGGCTGACCCGGCAGGAACAAATGTATGCCAAAAATGTACGAAGAATGAGATTTTCAGTGAATGGCAGCCAGGCACATTTTTAGCAAGTTTTACTTGTAAGTGGGGATGGAAACGCTTTTCAGCCTCAGTACTGGGCTCAAAAGATGCAGCCCTGATGTCTCTCATGATAGCAGGTGGTTAAGTAGAAATTCGCCTGCTCGGCTGACCCGGCAGGAACAAACGTATGCCAAAAATGTACGTAGAATGAGATTTTCAGTGAATAGCAGCCAGGCACATTTTAGCAAGTTTTACTTGTAAGTGGATGTGGAAACGCTTTTCAGGCTCAGTACTATGCAGCCCTGATGTCTCTCATGATAGCAGTTGGTTAAGTAGAAATTCGCTGCTCGGCTGATCCAGCAGGAGCAAACATATGCAAAAAATGTACGTAAAATGAGCTTTTCAGTGAAGAGCAGCCAGGCACATTTTAGCAAGTTTTACTTGTAAGTGGGGATGGAAACGCTTTTCAGGCTCAGTACTGGGCTCAAAAGATGCAGCCCTGATGTCTCTCATGATAGCAGGTGGTTAGTAGAAATTCGCTGCTCGGCTGACCCGGCAGGAACAAACGTATGCCAAAAATGTACGTAGAATGAGATTTTCAGTGAATAGCAGCCAGGCACATTTTAGCAACTTTTACTTGTAAGTGGGGATGGAAACGCTTTTTAGGCTCAGTACTGGGCTCAAAAGATGCAGCCCTGATGTCTCTCATGATAGCAGGTGGTTAAGTAGAAATTCGCTGCTCGGCTGATCCAGCAGGAGCAAACATATGCGAAAAATGTACGTAGAATGAGCTTTTCAGTGAAGAGCAGCCAGGCACATTTTAGCAAGTTTTACTTGTAAGTGGATGTGGAAACGCTTTTCAGGCTCAGTACTGGGCTCAAAACATGCAGCCCTGATGTCTCTCATGATAGCAGGTAGTTAAGTAGAAATTCGCTGCTCGGCTGATCCAGCAGGAGCAAACATATGCTAAAAATGTACGTAGAATGAGATTTTCAGGGAAGAGCAGCCAGGCACATTTTTAGCAAGTTTTACTTGTAAGTGGGGTTGGAAACGCTTTTCAGGCTCAATACTGGGCTCAAAAGATGCAGCCCTGATGTCTCTCATGATAGCAGGTGGTTAAGTAGAAATTCGCTGCTCGGCTGACCCTGCAGGAGCAAACTTATGCTGAAAATGTTCATAGAATGAGATTTTCAGTGAAGAGCAGCCAGGCACATTTTAGCAAGTTTTACTTGAAAGTGGGGTTGGAAACGCTTTTCAGGCTCAGTACTGGGCTCAAAAGATGCAGCCCTGATGTCTCTCATGATAGCAGGTGGTTAAGTAGAAATTCGCTGCTCGGCTGACCCGGCAGGAACAAATGTATGCCAAAAATGTACATAGAATGAGATTTTCAGTGCATAGCAGCCAGACACATTTTAGCAAGTTTTACTTGTAAGTGGGGATGGAAACGCTTTTCAGGCTCAGTACTGGGCTCAAAAGATGCAGCCCTGATGTCTCTCATGATAGCAGGTGGTTAAGTAGAAATTCGCTGCTCGGCTGATCCAGCAGGAGCAAACATATGCGAAAAATGTACGTAGAATGAGCTTTTCAGTGAAGAGCAGCCAGGCACATTTTAGCAAGTTTTACTTGTAAGTGGATGTGGAAATGATTTTCAGGCTCAGTACTGGGCTCAAAACATGCAGCCCTGATGTCTCTCATGATAGCAGGTGGTTAAGTAGAAATTCGCTGCTCGGCTGATCCAGCAGGAGCAAACACATGCTAAAAATGTACATAGAATGAGATTTTCAGGGAAGAGCAGTCAGGCACATTTTTAGCAAGTTTTACTTGTAAGTGGGGTTGGAAACGCTTTTCAGGCTCAATACTGGGCTCAAAAGATGCAGCCCTGATGTCTCTCATGATAGCAGGTGGTTAAGTAGAAATTCGCTGCTCGGCTGACCCGGCAGGAACAAATGTATGCCAAAAATGTATGTAGAATGAGATTTTCAGTGAATGGCAGCCAGGCACATTTTAGCAAGTTTTACTTGTAAGTGGGAATGGAAACGCTTTTCAGGCTCAGTACTGGGCTCAAAAGATGCAGCCCTGATGTCTCTCATGATAGCAGGTGGTTAAGTAGAAATTCGCTGCTCGGCTGACCCGGCAGGAACAAACGTATGCCAAAAATGTACATAGAATGAGATTTTCAGTGAAGAGCAGCCAGGCACATTTTAGCAAGTTTTACTTGTAAGTGGATGTGGAAACGCTTTTCAGGCTCAGTACTATGCAGCCCTGATGTCTCTCATGATAGCAGGTGGTTAAGTAGAAATTCGCTGCTCGGCTGATCCAGCAGGAGCAAACATATGCAAAAAATGTACGTAGAATGAGCTTTTCAGTGAAGAGCAGCCAGGCACATTTTAGCAAGTTTTACTTGTAAGTGGGGATGGAAACGCTTTTCAGGCTCAGTACTGGGCTCAAAAGATGCAGCCTTGATGTCTCTCATGATAGCAGGTGGTTAGTAGAAATTCGCTGCTCGGCTGACCCGGCAGGAACAAACGTATGCCAAAAATGTACGTAGAATGAGATTTTCAGTGAAGAGCAGCAAGGCACATTTTAGCAAGTTTTACTTGTAGGTGGGGATAGAAACGCTTTTCAGGCTCAGTACTGGGCTCAAAAGATGCAGCCCTGATGTCTCTCATGATAGCAGGTGGTTAAGTAGAAATTCGCTGCTCGGCTGACCCAGCAGGAGCAAACGTATGCCAAAAATGTACGTAGAATGAGATTTTCAGTGAATAGCAGCCAGGCACATTTTAGCAAGTTTTACTTGTAAGTGGGGTTGGAAACGCTTTTTAGGCTCAGTACTGGGCTCAAAAGATGCAGCCCTGATGTCTCTCATGATAGCAGGTGGTTAAGTAGAAATTCGCTGCTCGGCTGATCCAGCAGGAGCAAACATATGCGAAAAATGTACGGAGAATGAGCTTTTCAGTGAAGAGCAGCCAGGCACATTTTAGCAAGTTTTACTTGTAAGTGGATGTGGAAACGCTTTTCAGGCTCAGTACTGGGCTCAAAAGATGCAGCCCTGATGTCTCTCATGATAGCAGGTGGTTAAGTAGAAATTCGCTGCTCGGCTGACCCTGCAGGAGCAAACGTATGCTAAAAATGTTCGTACAATGAGATTTTCAGTGAAGAGCAGCCAGGCACATTTTAGCAAGTTTTACTTGTAAGTGGGGTTGGAAACGCTTTTCAGGCTCAGTACTGGGCTCAAAAGATGCAGCCCTGATGTCTCTCATGATAGCAGGTGGTTAAGTAGAAATTCGCTGCTCGGTTGACCCGGCAGGAACAAATGTATGCCAAAAATGAACATAGAATGAGATTTTCAGTGCATAGCAGCCAGGCACATTTTAGCAAGTTTTACTTGTAAGTGGGGATGGAAACGCTTTTTAGGCTCAGTACTGGGCTCAAAAGATGCAGCCCTGATGTCTCTCATGATAGCAGGTGGTTAAGTAGAAATTCGCTGCTCGGCTGATCCAGCAGGAGCAAACATATGCGAAAAATGTTCGTACAATGAGATTTTCAGTGAAGAGCAGCCAGGCACATTTTAGCAAGTTTTACTTGTAAGTGGGGTTGGAAACACTTTTCAGGCTCAGTACTGGCCTCAAAAGATGCAGCCCTGATGTCTCTCATGATAGCAGGTGGTTAAGTAGAAATTCGCTGCTCGGCTGACCCTGCAGGAGCAAACGTATGCTAAAAATGTTCGTAGAATGAGCTTTTCAGTGAAGAGCAGCCAGGCACATTTTAGCAAGTTTTACTTGTAAGTGGGGTTGGAAACGCTTTTCAGGCTCAATACTGGGCTCAAAAGATGCAGCCCTGATGTCTCTCATGATAGCAGGTGGTTAAGTAGAAATTCGCTGCTCAGCAGACCCGGCAGGAACAAACGTATGCCAAAAATGTACGTAGAATGAGATTTTCAGTGAATAGCAGCCAGGCACATTTTAGCAAGTTTTACTTGTAAGTGGGGATGGAAACGCTTTTTAGGCTCAGTACTGGGCTCAAAAGATGCAGCCCTGATGTCTCTCATGATAGCAGGTGGTTAAGTAGAAATTCGCTGCTCGGCTGATCCAGCAGGAGCAAACATATGCGAAAAATGTTCGTAGAATGAGATTTTCAGTGAAGAGCAGCCAGGCACATTTTAGCAAGTTTTGCTTGTAAGTGGGGTTGGAAACGCTTTTTAGGCTCAATACTGGGCTCAAAAGATGCAGCCCTGATGTCTCTCCTGATAGCAGGTGGTTAAGTAGAAATTCGCTGCTCGGCTGACCCGGCAGGAACAAATGTATGCCAAAAATGTACGTAGAATGAGATTTTCAGTGAATGGCAGCCAGGCACATTTTAGCAAGTTTTACTTGTAAGTGGGGATGGAAACGCTTTTCAGGCTCAGTACTGGGCTCAAAAGATGCAGCCCTGATGTCTCTCATGATAGCAGGTGGTTAAGTAGAAATTCGCTGCTCGGCTGACCCGGCAGGAACAAACGTATGCCAAAAATGTACGTAGAATGAGATTTTCAGTGAATGGCAGCCAGGCACATTTTAGCAAGTTTTACTTGTAAGTGGATGTGGAAACGCTTTTCAGGCTCAGTACTGGGCTCAAAAGATTCAGCCCTGATGTCTCTCATGATAGCAGGTGGTTAAGTAGAAATTCGCTGCTCGGCTGACCCGGCAGGAACAAACGTATGCCAAAAATGTACGTAGAATGAGATTTTCAGTGAAGAGCAGCCAGGCACATTTTAGCAAGTTTTACTTGTAAGTGGATGTGGAAACAATTTTCAGGCTCAGTACTATGCAGCCCTGATGTCTCTCATGATAGCAGGTGGTTAAGTAGAAATTCGCTGCTCGGCTGATCCAGCAGGAGCAAACATATGCAAAAAATGTACGTAGAATGGGCTTTTCAGTGAAGAGCAGCCAGGCACATTTTAGTAAGTTTTACTTGTAAGTGGGGATGGAAACGCTTTTCAGGCTCAGTACTGGGCTCAAAAGATGCAGCCTTGATGTCTCTCATGATAGCAGGTGGTTAGTAGAAATTCGCTGCTCGGCTGACCCGGCAGGAGCAAACGTATGCCAAAAATGTACGTAGAATGAGATTTTCAGTGAATAGCACCCAGGCACATTTTAGCAAGTTTTACTTGTAAGTGGGGATGGAAACACTTTTTAGGCTCAGTACTGGGCTCAAAAGATGCAGCCCTGATGTCTCTCATGATAGCAGGTGGTTAAGTAGAAATTCGCTGCTCGGCTGATCCAGCAGGAGCAAACATATGCGAAAAATGTACGTAGAATGAGCTTTTCAGTGAAGAGCAGCCAGGCACATTTTAGCAAGTTTTACTTGTAAGTGGATGTGGAAACGCTTTTCAGGCTCAGTACTGGGCTCAAAACATGCAGCCCTGATGTCTCTCATGATAGCAGGTGGTTAAGTAGAAATTCGCTGCTCGGCTGATCCAGCAAGAGCAAACATATGCTAAAAATGTACGTAGAATGAGATTTTCAGGGAAGAGCAGCCAGGCAAATTTTTTGCAAGTTTTACTTGTAAGTGGGGTTGGAAACGCTTTTCAGGCTCAATACTGGGCTCAAAAGATGCAGCCCTGATGTCTCTCATGATAGCAGGTGGTTAAGTAGAAATTCGCTGCTCGGCTGACCCTGCAGGAGCAAACGTATGCTAAAAATGTTCGTACAATGAGATTTTCAGTGAAGAGCAGCCAGGCACATTTTAGCAAGTTTTACTTGTAAGTGGGGTTGGAAACGCTTTTCAGGCTCAGTACTGGGCTCAAAAGATGCAGCCCTGATGTCTCTCATGATAGCAGGTGGTTAAGTAGAAATTCGCTGCTCGGCTGACCCGGCAGGAACAAATGTATGCCAAAAATGAACATAGAATGAGATTTTCAGTGCATAGCAGCCAGGCACATTTTAGCAAGTTTTACTTGTAAGTGGGGATGGAAACGCTTTTTAGGCTCAGTACTGGGCTCAAAAGATGCAGCCCTGATGTCTCTCATGATAGCATGTGGTTAAGTAGAAATTCGCTGCTCGGCTGACCCTGCAGGAGCAAACGTATGCTAAAAATGTTCATAGAATGAGATTTTCAGTGAAGAGCAGCCAGGCACATTTTAGCAAGTTTTACTTGTAAGTGGGGTTGGAAACGCTTTTCAGGCTCAGTACTGGCCTCAAAAGATGCAGCCCTGATGTCTCTCATGATAGCAGGTGGTTAAGTAGAAATTCGCTGCTCGGCTGATCCAGCAGGAGCAAACATATGCGAAAAATGTACGTAGAATGAGCTTTTCAGTGAAGAGCAGCCAGGCACATTTTAGCAAGTTTTACTTGTAAGTGGATGTGGAAACGATTTTCAGGCTCAGTACTGGGCTCAAAACATGCAGCCCTGATGTCTCTCATGATAGCAGGTGGTTAAGTAGAAATTCGCTGCTCGGCTGATCCAGCAGGAGCAAACACATGCTAAAAATGTACGTAGAATGAGATTTTCAGGGAAGAGCAGTCAGGCACATTTTTAGCAAGTTTTACTTGTAAGTGGGGTTGGAAACGCTTTTCAGGCTCAATACTGGGCTCAAAAGATGCAGCCCTGTTGTCTCTCATGATAGCAGGTGGTTAAGTAGAAATTCGCTGCTCGGCTGACCCGGCAGGAACAAATGTATGCCAAAAATGTACGTAGAATGAGATTTTCAGTGAATGGCAGCCAGGCACATTTTAGCAAGTTTTACTTGTAAGTGGGGATGGAAACGCTTTTCAGGCTCAGTACTGGGCTCAAAAGATGCAGCCCTGATGTCTCTCATGATAGCAGGTGGTTAAGTAGAAATTCGCTGCTCGGCTGACCCGGCAGGAACAAACGTATGCCAAAAATGTACGTAGAATGAGATTTTCAGTGAAGAGCAGCCAGGCACATTTTAGCAAGTTTTACTTGTAAGTGGATGTGGAAACGCTTTTCAGGCTCAGTACTATGCAGCCCTGATGTCTCTCATGATAGCAGGTGGTTAAGTAGAAATTCGCTGCTCGGCTGATCCAGCAGGAGCAAACATATGCAAAAAATGTACGTAGAATGAGCTTTTCAGTGAAGAGCAGACAGGCACATTTTAGCCAGTTTTACTTGTAAGTGGGGATGGAAACGCTTTTCAGGCTCAGTACTGGGCTCAAAAGATGCAGCCCTGATGTCTCTCATGATAGCAGGTGGTTAGAAGAAATTCGCTACTCGGCTGACCCGGCAGGAACAAACGTATGCCAAAAATGTACGTAGAATGAGATTTTCAGTGAAGAGCAGCCAGGCACATTTTAGCAAGTTTTACTTGTAGGTGGGGATAGAAACGCTTTTCAGGCTCAGTACTGGGCTCAAAAGATGCAGCCCTGATGTCTCTCATGATAGCAGGTGGTTAAGTAGAAATTCGCTGCTCGGCTGACCCTGCAGGAGCAAACGTATGCTAAAAATGTTCGTACAATGAGATTTTCAGTGAAGAGCAGCCAGGCACATTTTAGTAAGTTTTACTTGTAAGTGGGGTTGGAAACGCTTTTCAGGCTCAGTACTGGGCTCAAAAGATGCAGCCCTGATGTCTCTCATGATAGCAGGTGGTTAAGTAGAAATTCGCTGCTCGGTTGACCCGGCAGGAACAAATGTATGCCAAAAATGAACATAGAATGAGATTTTCAGTGCATAGCAGCCAGGCACATTTTAGCAAGTTTTACTTGTAAGTGGGGATGGAAACGCTTTTTAGGCTCAGTACTGGGCTCAAAAGATGCAGCCCTGATGTCTCTCATGATAGCAGGTGGTTAAGTAGAAATTCGCTGCTCGGCTGATCCAGCAGGAGCAAACATATGCGAAAAATGTTCGTACAATGAGATTTTCAGTGAAGAGCAGCCAGGCACATTTTAGCAAGTTTTACTTGTAAGTGGGGTTGGAAACACTTTTCAGGCTCAGTACTGGCCTCAAAAGATGCAGCCCTGATGTCTCTCATGATAGCAGGTGGTTAAGTAGAAATTCGCTGCTCGGCTGACCCTGCAGGAGCAAACGTATGCTAAAAATGTTCGTAGAATGAGCTTTTCAGTGAAGAGCAGCCAGGCACATTTTAGCAAGTTTTACTTGTAAGTGGGGTTGGAAACGCTTTTCAGGCTCAATACTGGGCTCAAAAGATGCAGCCCTGATGTCTCTCATGATAGCAGGTGGTTAAGTAGAAATTCGCTGCTCAGCAGACCCGGCAGGAACAAACGTATGCCAAAAATGTACGTAGAATGAGATTTTCAGTGAATAGCAGCCAGGCACATTTTAGCAAGTTTTACTTGTAAGTGGGGATGGAAACGCTTTTTAGGCTCAGTACTGGGCTCAAAAGATGCAGCCCTGATGTCTCTCATGATAGCAGGTGGTTAAGTAGAAATTCGCTGCTCGGCTGATCCAGCAGGAGCAAACATATGCGAAAAATGTTCGTAGAATGAGATTTTCAGTGAAGAGCAGCCAGGCACATTTTAGCAAGTTTTGCTTGTAAGTGGGGTTGGAAACGCTTTTTAGGCTCAATACTGGGCTCAAAAGATGCAGCCCTGATGTCTCTCATGATAGCAGGTGGTTAAGTAGAAATTCGCTGCTCGGCTGACCCGGCAGGAACAAATGTATGCCAAAAATGTACGTAGAATGAGATTTTCAGTGAATGGCAGCCAGGCACATTTTAGCAAGTTTTACTTGTAAGTGGGGATGGAAACGCTTTTCAGGCTCAGTACTGGGCTCAAAAGATGCAGCCCTGATGTCTCTCATGATAGCAGGTGGTTAAGTAGAAATTCGCTGCTCGGCTGACCCGGCAGGAACAAACGTATGCCAAAAATGTACGTAGAATGAGATTTTCAGTGAATGGCAGCCAGGCACATTTTAGCAAGTTTTACTTGTAAGTGGATGTGGAAACGCTTTTCAGGCTCAGTACTGGGCTCAAAAGATTCAGCCCTGATGTCTCTCATGATAGCAGGTGGTTAAGTAGAAATTCGCTGCTCGGCTGACCCGGCAGGAACAAACGTATGCCAAAAATGTACGTAGAATGAGATTTTCAGTGAAGAGCAGCCAGGCACATTTTAGCAAGTTTTACTTGTAAGTGGATGTGGAAACAATTTTCAGGCTCAGTACTATGCAGCCCTGATGTCTCTCATGATAGCAGGTGGTTAAGTAGAAATTCGCTGCTCGGCTGATCCAGCAGGAGCAAACATATGCAAAAAATGTACGTAGAATGGGCTTTTCAGTGAAGAGCAGCCAGGCACATTTTAGTAAGTTTTACTTGTAAGTGGGGATGGAAACGCTTTTCAGGCTCAGTACTGGGCTCAAAAGATGCAGCCTTGATGTCTCTCATGATAGCAGGTGGTTAGTAGAAATTCGCTGCTCGGCTGACCCGGCAGGAGCAAACGTATGCCAAAAATGTACGTAGAATGAGATTTTCAGTGAATAGCACCCAGGCACATTTTAGCAAGTTTTACTTGTAAGTGGGGATGGAAACACTTTTTAGGCTCAGTACTGGGCTCAAAAGATGCAGCCCTGATGTCTCTCATGATAGCAGGTGGTTAAGTAGAAATTCGCTGCTCGGCTGATCCAGCAGGAGCAAACATATGCGAAAAATGTACGTAGAATGAGCTTTTCAGTGAAGAGCAGCCAGGCACATTTTAGCAAGTTTTACTTGTAAGTGGATGTGGAAACGCTTTTCAGGCTCAGTACTGGGCTCAAAACATGCAGCCCTGATGTCTCTCATGATAGCAGGTGGTTAAGTAGAAATTCGCTGCTCGGCTGATCCAGCAAGAGCAAACATATGCTAAAAATGTACGTAGAATGAGATTTTCAGGGAAGAGCAGCCAGGCAAATTTTTTGCAAGTTTTACTTGTAAGTGGGGTTGGAAACGCTTTTCAGGCTCAATACTGGGCTCAAAAGATGCAGCCCTGATGTCTCTCATGATAGCAGGTGGTTAAGTAGAAATTCGCTGCTCGGCTGACCCTGCAGGAGCAAACGTATGCTAAAAATGTTCGTACAATGAGATTTTCAGTGAAGAGCAGCCAGGCACATTTTAGCAAGTTTTACTTGTAAGTGGGGTTGGAAACGCTTTTCAGGCTCAGTACTGGGCTCAAAAGATGCAGCCCTGATGTCTCTCATGATAGCAGGTGGTTAAGTAGAAATTCGCTGCTCGGCTGACCCGGCAGGAACAAATGTATGCCAAAAATGAACATAGAATGAGATTTTCAGTGCATAGCAGCCAGGCACATTTTAGCAAGTTTTACTTGTAAGTGGGGATGGAAACGCTTTTTAGGCTCAGTACTGGGCTCAAAAGATGCAGCCCTGATGTCTCTCATGATAGCATGTGGTTAAGTAGAAATTCGCTGCTCGGCTGACCCTGCAGGAGCAAACGTATGCTAAAAATGTTCATAGAATGAGATTTTCAGTGAAGAGCAGCCAGGCACATTTTAGCAAGTTTTACTTGTAAGTGGGGTTGGAAACGCTTTTCAGGCTCAGTACTGGCCTCAAAAGATGCAGCCCTGATGTCTCTCATGATAGCAGGTGGTTAAGTAGAAATTCGCTGCTCGGCTGATCCAGCAGGAGCAAACATATGCGAAAAATGTACGTAGAATGAGCTTTTCAGTGAAGAGCAGCCAGGCACATTTTAGCAAGTTTTACTTGTAAGTGGATGTGGAAACGATTTTCAGGCTCAGTACTGGGCTCAAAACATGCAGCCCTGATGTCTCTCATGATAGCAGGTGGTTAAGTAGAAATTCGCTGCTCGGCTGATCCAGCAGGAGCAAACACATGCTAAAAATGTACGTAGAATGAGATTTTCAGGGAAGAGCAGTCAGGCACATTTTTAGCAAGTTTTACTTGTAAGTGGGGTTGGAAACGCTTTTCAGGCTCAATACTGGGCTCAAAAGATGCAGCCCTGTTGTCTCTCATGATAGCAGGTGGTTAAGTAGAAATTCGCTGCTCGGCTGACCCGGCAGGAACAAATGTATGCCAAAAATGTACGTAGAATGAGATTTTCAGTGAATGGCAGCCAGGCACATTTTAGCAAGTTTTACTTGTAAGTGGGGATGGAAACGCTTTTCAGGCTCAGTACTGGGCTCAAAAGATGCAGCCCTGATGTCTCTCATGATAGCAGGTGGTTAAGTAGAAATTCGCTGCTCGGCTGACCCGGCAGGAACAAACGTATGCCAAAAATGTACGTAGAATGAGATTTTCAGTGAAGAGCAGCCAGGCACATTTTAGCAAGTTTTACTTGTAAGTGGATGTGGAAACGCTTTTCAGGCTCAGTACTATGCAGCCCTGATGTCTCTCATGATAGCAGGTGGTTAAGTAGAAATTCGCTGCTCGGCTGATCCAGCAGGAGCAAACATATGCAAAAAATGTACGTAGAATGAGCTTTTCAGTGAAGAGCAGACAGGCACATTTTAGCCAGTTTTACTTGTAAGTGGGGATGGAAACGCTTTTCAGGCTCAGTACTGGGCTCAAAAGATGCAGCCCTGATGTCTCTCATGATAGCAGGTGGTTAGAAGAAATTCGCTACTCGGCTGACCCGGCAGGAACAAACGTATGCCAAAAATGTACGTAGAATGAGATTTTCAGTGAAGAGCAGCCAGGCACATTTTAGCAAGTTTTACTTGTAGGTGGGGATAGAAACGCTTTTCAGGCTCAGTACTGGGCTCAAAAGATGCAGCCCTGATGTCTCTCATGATAGCAGGTGGTTAAGTAGAAATTCGCTGCTCGGCTGACCCAGCAGGAGCAAACGTATGCCAAAAATGTACGTAGAATGAGATTTTCAGTGAATAGCAGCCAGGCACATTTTAGCAAGTTTTACTTGTAAGTGGGGATGGAAACGCTTTTTAGGCTCAGTACTGGGCTCAAAAGATGCAGCCCTGATGTCTCTCATGATAGCAGGTGGTTAAGTAGAAATTCGCTGCTCGGCTGATCCAGCAGGAGCAAACATATGCGAAAAATGTACGTAGAATGAGCTTTTCAGTGAAGAGCGGCCAGGCACATTTTAGCAAGTTTTAATTGTAAGTGGATGTGGAAACGCTTTTCAGGCTCAGTACTGGGCTCAAAACATGCAGCCCTGATGTCTCTCATGATAGCAGGTGGTTAAGTAGAAATTCGCTGCTCGGCTGATCGAGCAGGAGCAAACATATGCTAAAAATGTACGTAGAATGAGATTTTCAGGGAAGAGCAGCCAGGCACATTTTTAGCAAGTTTTACTTGTAAGTGGGGTTGGAAACGCTTTTCAGGCTCAATACTGGGCTCAAAACATGCAGCCCTGATGTCTCTCATGATAGCAGGTGGTTAAGTAGAAATTCGCTGCTCGGCTGACCCTGCAGGAGCAAACGTATGCTAAAAATGTTCGTAGAATGAGCTTTTCAGTGAAGAGCAGCCAGGAACATTTTAGCAAGTTTTACTTGTAAGTGGGGTTGGAAACGCTCTTCAGGCTCAATACTGGGCTCAAAAGATGCAGCCCTGATGTCTCTCATGATAGCAGGTGGTTAAGTAGAAATTCGCTGCTCGGCAGACCTGGCAGGAACAAACGTATGCCAAAAATGTACGTAGAATGAGATTTTCAGTGAATAGCAGCCAGGCACATTTTAGCAAGTTTTACTTGTAAGTGGGGTTGGAAACGCTTTTCAGGCTCAATACTGGGCTCAAAAGATGCAGCCCTGATGTCTCTCATGATAGCAGGTGGTTAAGTAGAAATTTGCTGCTCGGCTGACCCGGCAGGAACAAACGTATGCCAAAAATGTACGTAGAATGAGATTTTCAGTGAATAGCAGCCCGGCACATTTTAGCAAGTTTTACTTGTAAGTGGGCATGGAAACGCTTTTTAGGCTCAGTACTGGGCTCAAAAGATGCAGCCCTGATGTCTCTCATGATAGCAGGTGGTTAAGTAGAAATTTGCTGCTCAGCTGATCCAGCAGGAGCAAACATATGCTAAAAATGTACGTAGAATGAGATTTTCAGGGAAGAGCAGTCAGGCACATTTTTAGCAAGTTTTACTTGTAAGTGGGGTTGGAAACGCTTTTCAGGCTCAATACTGGGCTCAAAAGATGCAGCCCTGATGTCTCTCATGATAGCAGGTGGTTAAGTAGAAATTTGCTGCTCGGCTGACCCGGCAGGAACAAACGTATGCCAAAAATGTACGTAGAATGAGATTTTCAGTGAAGAGCAGCCAGGCACATTTTCACAAGTTTTACTTGTAAGTGGGGATGGAAACGCTTTTCAGGCTCAGTACTGGGCTCAAAAGATGCAGCCCTGATGTCTCTCATGATAGCAGGTGGTTAAGTAGAAATTCGCTGCTCGGCTGACCCTGCAGGAGCAAACGTATGCTAAAAATGTTCATAGAATGAGATTTTCAGTGAAGAGCAGCCAGGCACATTTTATCACGTTTTACTTGTATGTGGGGTTGGAAACGCTTTTCAGGCTCAATACTGGGCTCAAAAGATGCAGCCCTGATGTCTCTCATGATAGCAGGTGGTTAAGTAGAAATTTGCTGCTCGGCTGACCCGGCAGGAACAAACGTATGCCAAAAATGTACGTAGAATGAGATTTTCAGTGAATAGCAGCCAGGCACATTTTAGCAAGTTTTACTTGTAAGTGGGGATGGAAACGCTTTTTAAGCTCAGTACTGGGCTCAAAAGATGCAGCCCTGATGTCTCTCATGATAGCAGGTGGTTAAGTAGAAATACGCTGCTCGGCTGATCCAGCAGGAGCAAACATATGCGAAAAATGTACATAGAATGAGCTTTTCAGTGAAGAGCAGCCAGGCACATTTTAGCAAGTTTTACTTGTAAGTGGATGTGGAAACGATTTTCAGGCTCAGTACTGGGCTCAAAACATGCAGCCCTGATGTCTCTCATGATAGCAGGTGGTTAAGTAGAAATTCGCTGCTCGGCTGATCCAGCAGGAGCAAACACATGCTAAAAATGTACGTAGAATGAGATTTTCAGGGAAGAGCAGTCAGGCACATTTTTAGCAAGTTTTACTTGTAAGTGGGGTTGGAAACGCTTTTCAGGCTCAATACTGGGCTCAAAAGATGCAGCCCTGATGTCTCTCATGATAGCAGGTGGTTAAGTAGAAATTCGCTGCTCGGCTGACCCGGCAGGAACAAATGTATGCCAAAAATGTACGTAGAATGAGATTTTCAGTGAATGGCAGCCAGGCACATTTTTGCAAGTTTTACTTGTAAGTGGGGATGGAAACGCTTTTCAGGCTCAGTACTGGGCTCAAAAGATGCAGCCCTGATGTCTCTCATGATAGCAGGTGGTTAAGTAGAAATTCGCCTGCTCGGCTGACCCGGCAGGAACAAACGTATGCCAAAAATGTACGTAGAATGAGATTTTCAGTGAATAGCAGCCAGGCACATTTTAGCAAGTTTTACTTGTAAGTGGATGTGGAAACGCTTTTCAGGCTCAGTACTATGCAGCCCTGATGTCTCTCATGATAGCAGTTGGTTAAGTATAAATTCGCTGCTCGGCTGATCCAGCAGGAGCAAACATATGCAAAAAATGTACGTAAAATGAGCTTTTCAGTGAAGAGCAGCCAGGCACATTTTAGCAAGTTTTACTTGTAAGTGGGGATGGAAACGCTTTTCAGGCTCAGTACTGGGCTCAAAAGATGCAGCCCTGATGTCTCTCATGATAGCAGGTGGTTAGTAGAAATTCGCTGCTCGGCTGACCCGGCAGGAACAAACGTATGCCAAAAATGTACGTAGAATGAGATTTTCAGTGAATAGCAGCCAGGCACATTTTAGCAAGTTTTACTTGTAAGTGGGGATGGAAATGCTTTTTAGGCTCAGTACTGGGCTCAAAAGATGCAGCCCTGATGTCTCTCATGATAGCAGGTGGTTAAGTAGAAATTCGCTGCTCGGCTGATCCAGCAGGAGCAAACATATGCGAAAAATGTACGTAGAATGAGCTTTTCAGTGAAGAGCAGCCAGGCACATTTTAGCAAGTTT
The DNA here is from genome assembly GCF_964261635.1 of Lissotriton helveticus. Classification (NCBI taxonomy): domain Eukaryota; kingdom Metazoa; phylum Chordata; class Amphibia; order Caudata; family Salamandridae; genus Lissotriton; species Lissotriton helveticus. The sequence goes on along the minus strand of NC_136061.1, from coordinate 1,350,568,849 downwards.
TACTTGTAAGTGGATGTGGAAACGCTTTTCAGGCTCAGTACTGGGCTCAAAACATGCAGCCCTGATGTCTCTCATGATAGCAGGTGGTTAAGTAGAAATTCGCTGCTCGGCTGATCCAGCAGGAGCAAACATATGCTAAAAATGTACGTAGAATGAGATTTTCAGGGAAGAGCAGCCAGGCACATTTTTAGCAAGTTTTACTTGTAAGTGGGGTTGGAAACGCTTTTCAGGCTCAATACTGGGCTCAAAAGATGCAGCCCTGATGTCTCTCATGATAGCAGTTGGTTAAGTAGAAATTCGCTGCTCGGCTGACCCTGCAGGAGCAAACTTATGCTGAAAATGTTCATAGAATGAGATTTTCAGTGAAGAGCAGCCAGGCACATTTTAGCAAGTTTTACTTGTAAGTGGGGTTGGAAACGCTTTTCAGGCTCAGTACTGGGCTCAAAAGATGCAGCCCTGATGTCTCTCATGATAGCAGGTGGTTAAGTAGAAATTCGCTGCTCGGCTGACCCGGCAGGAACAAATGTATGCCAAAAATGTACATAGAATGAGATTTTCAGTGCATAGCAGCCAGACACATTTTAGCAAGTTTTACTTGTAAGTGGGGATGGAAACGCTTTTCAGGCTCAGTACTGGGCTCAAAAGATGCAGCCCTGATGTCTCTCATGATAGCAGGTGGTTAAGTAGAAATTCGCTGCTCGGCTGATCCAGCAGGAGCAAACATATGCGAAAAATGTACGTAGAATGAGCTTTTCAGTGAAGAGCAGCCAGGCACATTTTAGCAAGTTTTACTTGTAAGTGGATGTGGAAATGATTTTCAGGCTCAGTACTGGGCTCAAAACATGCAGCCCTGATGTCTCTCATGATAGCAGGTGGTTAAGTAGAAATTCGCTGCTCGGCTGATCCAGCAGGAGCAAACACATGCTAAAAATGTACATAGAATGAGATTTTCAGGGAAGAGCAGTCAGGCACATTTTTAGCAAGTTTTACTTGTAAGTGGGGTTGGAAACGCTTTTCAGGCTCAATACTGGGCTCAAAAGATGCAGCCCTGATGTCTCTCATGATAGCAGGTGGTTAAGTAGAAATTCGCTGCTCGGCTGACCCGGCAGGAACAAATGTATGCCAAAAATGTACGTAGAATGAGATTTTCAGTGAATGGCAGCCAGGCACATTTTAGCAAGTTTTACTTGTAAGTGGGGATGGAAACGCTTTTCAGGCTCAGTACTGGGCTCAAAAGATGCAGCCCTGATGTCTCTCATGATAGCAGGTGGTTAAGTAGAAATTCGCTGCTCGGCTGACCCGGCAGGAACAAACGTATGCCAAAAATGTACGTAGAATGAGATTTTCAGTGAAGAGCAGCCAGGCACATTTTAGCAAGTTTTACTTGTAAGTGGATGTGGAAACGCTTTTCAGGCTCAGTACTATGCAGCCCTGATGTCTCTCATGATAGCAGGTGGTTAAGTAGAAATTCGCTGCTCGGCTGATCCAGCAGGAGCAAACATATGCAAAAAATGTACGTAGAATGAGATTTTCAGTGAAGAGCAGCCAGGCACATTTTAGCAAGTTTTACTTGTAGGTGGGGATAGAAACGCTTTTCAGGCTCAGTACTGGGCTCAAAAGATGCAGCCCTGATGTCTCTCATGATAGCAGGTGGTTAAGTAGAAATTCGCTGCTCGGCTGACCCAGCAGGAGCAAACGTATGCCAAAAATGTACGTAGAATGAGATTTTCAGTGAATAGCAGCCAGGCACATTTTAGCAAGTTTTACTTGTAAGTGGGGATGGAAACGCTTTTTAGGCTCAGTACTGGGCTCAAAAGATGCAGCCCTGATGTCTCTCATGATAGCAGGTGGTTAAGTAGAAATTCGCTGCTCGGCTGATCCAGCAGGAGCAAACATATGCGAAAAATGTACGTAGAATGAGCTTTTCAGTGAATAGCAGCCAGGCACATTTTAGCAAGTTTTACTTGTAAGTGGATGTGGAAACGCTTTTCAGGCTCATTACTGGGCTCAAAAGATGCAGCCCTGATGTCTCTCATGATAGCAGGTGGTTAAGTAGAAATTCGCTGCTCGGCTGACCCTGCAGGAGCAAACGTATGCTAAAAATGTTCGTACAATGAGATTTTCAGTGAAGAGCAGCCAGGCACATTTTAGCAAGTTTTACTTGTAAGTGGGGTTGGAAACGCTTTTCAGGCTCAGTACTGGGCTCAAAAGATGCAGCCCTGATGTCTCTCATGATAGCAGGTGATTAAGTAGAAATTCGCTGCTCGGCTGACCCGGCAGGAACAAATGTATGCCAAAAATGAACATAGAATGAGATTTTCAGTGCATAGCAGCCAGGCACATTTTAGCAAGTTTTACTTGTAAGTGGGGATGGAAACGCTTTTTAGGCTCAGTACTGGGCTCAAAAGATGCAGCCCTGATGTCTCTCATGATAGCAGGTGGTTAAGTAGAAATTCGCTGCTCGGCTGATCCAGCAGGAGCAAACATATGCGAAAAATGTTCGTACAATGAGATTTTCAGTGAAGAGCAGCCAGGCACATTTTAGCAAGTTTTACTTGTAAGTGGGGTTGGAAACACTTTTCAGGCTCAGTACTGGCCTCAAAAGATGCAGCCCTGATGTCTCTCATGATAGCAGGTGGTTAAGTAGAAATTCGCTGCTCGGCTGACCCTGCAGGAGCAAACGTATGCTAAAAATGTTCGTAGAATGAGCTTTTCAGTGAAGAGCAGCCAGGCACATTTTAGCAAGTTTTACTTGTAAGTGGGGTTGGAAACGCTTTTCAGGCTCAATACTGGGCTCAAAAGATGCAGCCCTGATGTCTCTCATGATAGCAGGTGGTTAAGTAGAAATTCGCTGCTCGGCAGACCCGGCAGGAACAAACGTATGCCAAAAATGTACGTAGAATGAGATTTTTAGTGAATAGCAGCCAGGCACATTTTAGCAAGTTTTACTTGTAAGTGGGGATGGAAACGCGTTTTAGGCTCAGTACTGGGCTCAAAAGATGCAGCCCTGATGTCTCTCATGATAGCAGGTGGTTAAGTAGAAATTCGCTGCTCGGCTGATCCAGCAGGAGCAAACATATGCGAAAAATGTTCGTAGAATGAGATTTTCAGTGAAGAGCAGCCAGGCACATTTTAGCAAGTTTTGCTTGTAAGTGGGGTTGGAAACGCTTTTTAGGCTCAATACTGGGCTCAAAAGATGCAGCCCTGATGTCTCTCATGATAGCAGGTGGTTAAGTAGAAATTCGCTGCTCGGCTGATCCAGCAGGAGCAAACATATGCAAAAAATGTACGTAGAATGAGCTTTTCAGTGAAGAGCAGCCAGGCACATTTTAGTAAGTTTTACTTGTAAGTGGGGATGGAAACGCTTTTCAGGCTCAGTACTGGGGTCAAAAGATGCAGCCTTGATGTCTCTCATGATAGCAGGTGGTTAGTAGAAATTCGCTGCTCGGCTGACCCGGCAGGAACAAACGTATGCCAAAAATGTACGTAGAATGAGATTTTCAGTGAAGAGCAGCCAGGCACATTTTAGCAAGTTTTACTTGTAGGTGGGGATAGAAACGCTTTTCAGGCTCAGTACTGGGCTCAAAAGATGCAGCCCTGATGTCTCTCATGATATCAGGTGGTTAAGTAGAAATTCGCTGCTCGGCTGACCCAGCAGGAGCAAACGTATGCCAAAAATGTACGTAGAATGAGATTTTCAGTGAATAGCACCCAGGCACATTTTAGCAAGTTTTACTTGTAAGTGGGGATGGAAACACTTTTTAGGCTCAGTACTGGGCTCAAAAGATGCAGCCCTGATGTCTCTCATGATAGCAGGTGGTTAAGTAGAAATTCGCTGCTCGGCTGATCCAGCAGGAGCAAACATATGCGAAAAATGTACGTAGAATGAGCTTTTCAGTGAAGAGCAGCCAGGCACATTTTAGCAAGTTTTACTTGTAAGTGGATGTGGAAACGCTTTTCAGGCTCAGTACTGGGCTCAAAACATGCAGCCCTGATGTCTCTCATGATAGCAGGTGGTTAAGTAGAAATTCGCTGCTCGGCTGATCCAGCAGGAGCAAACATATGCTAAAAATGTACGTAGAATGAGATTTTCAGGGAAGAGCAGCCAGGCACATTTTTTGCAAGTTTTACTTGTAAGTGGGGTTGGAAACGCTTTTCAGGCTCAATACTGGGCTCAAAAGATGCAGCCCTGATGTCTCTCATGATAGCAGGTGGTTAAGTAGAAATTCGCTGCTCGGCTGACCCTGCAGGAGCAAACGTATGCTAAAAATGTTCGTACAATGAGATTTTCAGTGAAGAGCAGCCAGGCACATTTTAGCAAGTTTTACTTGTAAGTGGGGTTGGAAACGCTTTTCAGGCTCAGTACTGGGCTCAAAAGATGCAGCCCTGATGTCTCTCATGATAGCAGGTGGTTAAGTAGAAATTCGCTGCTCGGCTGACCCGGCAGGAACAAATGTATGCCAAAAATGAACATAGAATGAGATTTTCAGTGCATAGCAGCCAGGCACATTTTAGCAAGTTTTACTTGTAAGTGGGGATGGAAACGCTTTTTAGGCTCAGTACTGGGCTCAAAAGATGCAGCCCTGATGTCTCTCATGATAGCAGGTGGTTAAGTAGAAATTCGCTGCTCGGCTGATCCAGCAGGAGCAAACATATGCGAAAAATGTTCGTAGAATGAGATTTTCAGTGAAGAGCAGCCAGGCACATTTTAGCAAGTTTTACTTGTAAGTGGGGTTGGAAACACTTTTCAGGCTCAGTACTGGCCTCAAAAGATGCAGCCCTGATGTCTCTCATGATAGCAGGTGGTTAAGTAGAAATTCGCTGCTCGGCTGACCCAGCAGGAGCAAACGTATGCCAAAAATGTACGTAGAATGAGATTTTCAGTGAATAGCAGCCAGGCACATTTTAGCAAGTTTTACTTGTAAGTGGGGATGGAAACGCTTTTTAGGCTCAGTACTGGGCTCAAAAGATGCAGCCCTGATGTCTCTCATGATAGCAGGTGGTTAAGTAGAAATTCGCTGCTCGGCTGATCCAGCAGGAGCAAACATATGCGAAAAATGTACGTAGAATGAGCTTTTCAGTGAAGAGCGGCCAGGCACATTTTAGCAAGTTTTAATTGTAAGTGGATGTGGAAACGCTTTTCAGGCTCAGTACTGGGCTCAAAACATGCAGCCCTGATGTCTCTCATGATAGCAGGTGGTTAAGTAGAAATTCGCTGCTCGGCTGATCCAGCAGGAGCAAACATATGCTAAAAATGTACGTAGAATGAGATTTTCAGGGAAGAGCAGCCAGGCACATTTTTAGCAAGTTTTACTTGTAAGTGGGGTTGGAAACGCTTTTCAGGCTCAATACTGGGCTCAAAAGATGCAGCCCTGATGTCTCTCATGATAGCAGGTGGTTAAGTAGAAATTCGCTGCTCGGCTGACCCTGCAGGAGCAAACGTATGCTAAAAATGTTCGTAGAATGAGATTTTCAGTGAAGAGCAGCCAGGCAGATTTTAGCAAGTTTTACTTGTAAGTGGGGTTGGAAACACTTTCCAGGCTCAGTACTGGGCTCAAAAGATGCAGCCCTGATGTCTCTCATGATAGCAGGTGGTTAAGTAGAAATTCGCTGCTCGGCTGACCCGGCAGGAGCAAATGTATGCCAAAAATGTACATAGAATGAGATTTTCAGTGCATAGCAGCCAGGCACATTTTAGCAAGTTTTACTTGTAAGTGGGGATGGAAACGCTTTTTAGGCTCAGTACTGGGCTCAAAAGATGCAGCCCTGATGTCTCTCATGATAGCAGGTGGTTAAGTAGAAATTTGCTGCTCGGCTGATCCAGCAGGAGCAAACATATGCAAAAAATGTTCGTAGAATGAGATTTTCAGTGAAGAGCAGCCAGGCACATTTTAGCAAGTTTTACTTGTAAGTGGGGTTGGAAACACTTTTCAGGCTCAGTACTGGCCTCAAAAGATGCAGCCCTGATGTCTCTCATGATAGCAGGTGGTTAAGTAGAAATTCGCTGCTCGGCTGACCCTGCAGGAGCAAACGTATGCTAAAAATGATTGTAGAATGAGCTTTTCAGTGAAGAGCAGCCAGGCACATTTTAGCAAGTTTTACTTGTAAGTGGGGTTGGAAACGCTTTTCAGGCTCAATACTGGGCTCAAAAGATGCAGCCCTGATGTCTCTCATGATAGCAGGTGGTTAAGTAGAAATTCGCTGCTCGGCAGACCTGGCAGGAACAAACGTATGCCAAAAATGTACGTAGAATGAGATTTTCAGTGAATAGCAGCCAGGCACATTTTAGCAAGTTTTACTTGTAAGTGGGGTTGGAAACGCTTTTCAGGCTCAATACTGGGCTCAAAAGATGCAGCCCTGATGTCTCTCATGATAGCAGGTGGTTAAGTAGAAATTCGCTGCTCGGCTGACCCGGCAGGAACAAACGTATGCCAAAAATGTACGTAGAATGAGATTTTCAGTGAATAGCAGCCAGGCACATTTTAGCAAGTTTTACTTGTAAGTGGGCATGGAAACGCTTTTTAGGCTCAGTACTGGGCTCAAAAGATGCAGCCCTGATGTCTCTCATGATAGCAGGTGGTTAAGTAGAAATTTGCTGCTCGGCTGATCCAGCAGGAGCAAACATATGCTAAAAATGTACGTAGAATGAGATTTTCAGGGAAGAGCAGTCAGGCACATTTTTAGCAAGTTTTACTTGTAAGTGGGGTTGGAAACGCTTTTCAGGCTCAATACTGGGCTCAAAAGATGCAGCCCTGATGTCTCTCATGATAGCAGGTGGTTAAGTAGAAATTTGCTGCTCGGCTGACCCGGCAGGAACAAACGTATGCCAAAAATGTACGTAGAATGAGATTTTCAGTGAAGAGCAGCCAGGCACATTTTGGCAAGTTTTACTTGTAAGTGGGGATGGAAACGCTTTTCAGGCTCAGTACTGGGCTCAAAAGATGCAGCCCTGATGTCTCTCATGATAGCAGGTGGTTAAGTAGAAATACGCTGCTCGGCTAATCCAGCAGGAGCAAACATATGCGAAAAATGTACGTAGAATGAGCTTTTCAGTGAAGAGCAGCCAGGCACATTTTAGCAAGTTTTACTTGTAAGTGGATGTGGAAACGATTTTCAGGCTCAGTACTGGGCTCAAAACATGCAGCCCTGATGTCTCTCATGATAGCAGGTGGTTAAGTAGAAATTCGCTGCTCGGCTGATCCAGCAGGAACAAACACATGCTAAAAATGTACGTAGAATGAGATTTTCAGGGAAGAGCAGTCAGGCACATTTTTAGCAAGTTTTACTTGTAAGTGGGGTTGGAAACGCTTTTCAGGCTCAATACTGGGCTCAAAAGATGCAGCCCTGATGTCTCTCATGATAGCAGGTGGTTAAGTAGAAATTCGCTGCTCGGCTGACCCGGCAGGAACAAATGTATGCCAAAAATGTACATAGAATGAGATTTTCAGTGAATGGCAGCCAGGCACATTTTTGCAAGTTTTACTTGTAAGTGGGGATGGAAACGCTTTTCAGGCTCAGTACTGGGCTCAAAAGATGCAGCCCTGATGTCTCTCATGATAGCAGGTGGTTAAGTAGAAATTCGCCTGCTCGGCTGACCCGGCAGGAACAAACGTATGCCAAAAATGTACGTAAAATGAGCTTTTCAGTGAAGAGCAGCCAGGCACATTTTAGCAAGTTTTACTTGTAAGTGGGGATGGAAACGCTTTTCAGGCTCAGTACTGGGCTCAAAAGATGCAGCCCTGATGTCTCTCATGATAGCAGGTGGTTAGTAGAAATTCGCTGCTCGGCTGACCCGGCAGGAACAAACGTATGCCAAAAATGTACGTAGAATGAGATTTTCAGTGAATAGCAGCCAGGCACATTTTAGCAAGTTTTACTTGTAAGTGGGGATGGAAACGCTTTTTAGGCTCAGTACTGGGCTCAAAAGATGCAGCCCTGATGTCTCTCATGATAGCAGGTGGTTAAGTAGAAATTCGCTGCTCGGCTGATCCAGCAGGAGCAAACATATGCGAAAAATGTACGTAGAATGAGCTTTTCAGTGAAGAGCAGCCAGGCACATTTTAGCAAGTTTTACTTGTAAGTGGATGTGGAAACGCTTTTCAGGCTCAGTACTGGGCTCAAAACATGCAGCCCTGATGTCTCTCATGATAGCAGGTGGTTAAGTAGAAATTCGCTGCTCGGCTGATCCAGCAGGAGCAAACATATGCTAAAAATGTACGTAGAATGAGATTTTCAGGGAAGAGCAGCCAGGCACATTTTTAGCAAGTTTTACTTGTAAGTGGGGTTGGAAACGCTTTTCAGGCTCAATACTGGGCTCAAAAGATGCAGCCCTGATGTCTCTCATGATAGCAGGTGGTTAAGTAGAAATTCGCTGCTCGGCTGACCCTGCAGGAGCAAACTTATGCTGAAAATGTTCATAGAATGAGATTTTCAGTGAAGAGCAGCCAGGCACATTTTAGCAAGTTTTACTTGTAAGTGGGGTTGGAAACGCTTTTCAGGCTCAGTACTGGGCTCAAAAGATGCAGCCCTGATGTTTCTCATGATAGCAGGTGGTTAAGTAGAAATTTGCTGCTCGGCTGATCCAGCAGGAGCAAACATATGCCAAAAATGTACGTAGAATGAGATTTTCAGTGAAGAGCAGCCAGGCACATTTTCGCAAGTTTTACTTGTAAGTGGGGATGGAAACGCTTTTCAGGCTCAGTACTGGGCTCAAAAGATGCAGCCCTGATGTCTCTCATGATAGCAGGTGGTTAAGTAGAAATTCGCTGCTCGGCTGACCCTGCAGGAGCAAACGTATGCTAAAAATGTTCGTAGAATGAGATTTTCAGTGAAGAGCAGCCAGGCAGATTTTAGCAAGTTTTACTTGTAAGTGGGGTTGGAAACACTTTCCAGGCTCAGTACTGGGCTCAAAAGATGCAGCCCTGATGTCTCTCATGATAGCAGGTGGTTAAGTAGAAATTCGCTGCTCGGCTGACCCGGCAGGAGCAAATGTATGCCAAAAATGTACATAGAATGAGATTTTCAGTGCATAGCAGCCAGGCACATTTTAGCAAGTTTTACTTGTAAGTGGGGATGGAAACGCTTTTTAGGCTCAGTACTGGGCTCAAAAGATGCAGCCCTGATGTCTCTCATGATAGCAGGTGGTTAAGTAGAAATTTGCTGCTCGGCTGATCCAGCAGGAGCAAACATATGCGAAAAATGTTCGTAGAATGAGATTTTCAGTGAAGAGCAGCCAGGCACATTTTAGCAAGTTTTACTTGTAAGTGGGGTTGGAAACACTTTTCAGGCTCAGTACTGGCCTCAAAAGATGCAGCCCTGATGTCTCTCATGATAGCAGGTGGTTAAGTAGAAATTCGCTGCTCGGCTGACCCTGCAGGAGCAAACGTATGCTAAAAATGTTCGTAGAATGAGCTTTTCAGTGAAGAGCAGCCAGGCACATTTTAGCAAGTTTTACTTGTAAGTGGGGTTGGAAACGCTTTTCAGGCTCAATACCGGGCTCAAAAGATGCAGCCCTGATGTCTCTCATGATAGCAGGTGGTTAAGTAGAAATTCGCTGCTCGGCAGACCTGGCAGGAACAAACGTATGCCAAAAATGTACGTAGAATGAGATTTTCAGTGAATAGCAGCCAGGCACATTTTAGCAAGTTTTACTTGTAAGTGGGGTTGGAAACGCTTTTCAGGCTCAATACTGGGCTCAAAAGATGCAGCCCTGATGTCTCTCATGATAGCAGGTGGTTAAGTAGAAATTCGCTGCTCGGCTGACCCGGCAGGAACAAACGTATGCCAAAAATGTACGTAGAATGAGATTTTCAGTGAATAGCAGCCAGGCACATTTTAGCAAGTTTTACTTGTAAGTGGGCATGGAAACGCTTTTTAGGCTCAGTACTGGGCTCAAAAGATGCAGCCCTGATGTCTCTCATGATAGCAGGTGGTTAAGTAGAAATTCGCTGCTCGGCTGACCCTGCAGGAGCAAACGTATGCTAAAAATGTTCGTAGAATGAGATTTTCAGTGAAGAGCAGCCAGGCACATTTTATCAAGTTTTACTTGTATGTGGGGTTGGAAACACTTTTCAGGCTCAATACTGGGCTCAAAAGATGCAGCCCTGATGTCTCTCATGATAGCAGGTGGTTAAGTAGAAATTTGCTGCTCGGCTGACCCGGCAGGAACAAATGTATGCCAAAAATGTACGTAGAATGAGATTTTCAGTGAATAGCAGCCAGGCACATTTTAGCAAGTTTTACTTGTAAGTGGGGATGGAAACGCTTTTTAAGCTCAGTACTGGGCTCAAAAGATGCAGCCCTGATGTCTCTCATGATAGCAGGTGGTTAAGTAGAAATACGCTGCTCGGCTAATCCAGCAGGAGCAAACATATGCGAAAAATGTACGTAGAATGAGCTTTTCAGTGAAGAGCAGCCAGGCACATTTTAGCAAGTTTTACTTGTAAGTGGATGTGGAAACGATTTTCAGGCTCAGTACTGGGCTCAAAACATGCAGCCCTGATGTCTCTCATGATAGCAGGTGGTTAAGTAGAAATTCGCTGCTCGGCTGATCCAGCAGGAGCAAACACATGCTAAAAATGTACGTAGAATGAGATTTTCAGGGAAGAGCAGTCAGGCACATTTTTAGCAAGTTTTACTTGTAAGTGGGGTTGGAAACGCTTTTCAGGCTCAATACTGGGCTCAAAAGATGCAGCCCTGATGTCTCTCATGATAGCAGGTGGTTAAGTAGAAATTCGCTGCTCGGCTGACCCGGCAGGAACAAATGTATGCCAAAAATGTACGTAGAATGAGATTTTCAGTGAATGGCAGCCAGGCACATTTTTGCAAGTTTTACTTGTAAGTGGGGATGGAAACGCTTTTCAGGCTCAGTACTGGGCTCAAAAGATGCAGCCCTGATGTCTCTCATGATAGCAGGTAGTTAAGTAGAAATTCGCCTGCTCGGCTGACCCGGCAGGAACAAACGTATGCCAAAAATGTATGTAGAATAAGATTTTCAGTGAATAGCAGCCAGGCACATTTTAGCAAGTTTTACTTGTAAGTGGATGTGGAAACGCTTTTCAGGCTCAGTACTATGCAGCCCTGATGTCTCTCATGATAGCAGTTGGTTAAGTAGAAATTCGCTGCTCGGCTGATCCAGCAGGAGCAAACATATGCAAAAAATGTACGTAAAATGAGCTTTTCAGTGAAGAGCAGCCAGGCACATTTTAGCAAGTTTTACTTGTAAGTGGGGATGGAAACGCTTTTCAGGCTCAGTACTGGGCTCAAAAGATGCAGCCCTGATGTCTCTCATGATAGCAGGTGGTTAGTAGAAATTCGCTGCTCGGCTGACCCGGCAGGAACAAACGTATGCCAAAAATGTACGTAGAATGAGATTTTCAGTGAATAGCAGCCAGGCACATTTTAGCAAGTTTTACTTGTAAGTGGGGATGGAAACGCTTTTTAGGCTCAGTACTGGGCTCAAAAGATGCAGCCCTGATGTCTCTCATGATAGCAGGTGGTTAAGTAGAAATTCGCTGCTCGGCTGATCCAGCAGGAGCAAACATATGCGAAAAATGTACGTAGAATGAGCTTTTCAGTGAAGAGCAGCCAGGCACATTTTAGCAAGTTTTACTTGTAAGTGGATGTGGAAACGCTTTTCAGGCTCAGTACTGGGCTCAAAACATGCAGCCCTGATGTCTCTCATGATAGCAGGTGGTTAAGTAGAAATTCGCTGCTCGGCTGATCCAGCAGGAGCAAACATATGCTAAAAATTTACGTAGAATGAGATTTTCAGGGAAGAGCAGCCAGGCACATTTTTAGCAAGTTTTACTTGTAAGTGGGGTTGGAAACGCTTTTCAGGCTCAATACTGGGCTCAAAAGATGCAGCCCTGATGTCTCTCATGATAGCAGGTGGTTAAGTAGAAATTCGCTGCTCGGCTGACCCTGCAGGAGCAAACTTATGCTGAAAATGTTCATAGAATGAGATTTTCAGTGAAGAGCAGCCAGGCACATTTTAGCAAGTTTTACTTGTAAGTGGGGTTGGAAACGCTTTTCAGGCTCAGTACTGGGCTCAAAAGATGCAGCCCTGATGTCTCTCATGATAGCAGGTGGTTAAGTAGAAATTCGCTGCTCGGCTGACCCGGCAGGAACAAATGTATGCCAAAAATGTACATAGAATGAGATTTTCAGTGCATAGCAGCCAGACACATTTTAGCAAGTTTTACTTGTAAGTGGGGATGGAAACGCTTTTCAGGCTCAGTACTGGGCTCAAAAGATGCAGCCCTGATGTCTCTCATGATAGCAGGTGGTTAAGTAGAAATTCGCTGCTCGGCTGATCCAGCAGGAGCAAACATATGCGAAAAATGTACGTAGAATGAGCTTTTCAGTGAAGAGCAGCCAGGCACATTTTAGCAAGTTTTACTTGTAAGTGGATGTGGAAATGATTTTCAGACTCAGTACTGGGCTCAAAACATGCAGCCCTGATGTCTCTCATGATAGCAGGTGGTTAAGTAGAAATTCGCTGCTCGGCTGATCCAGCAGGAGCAAACACATGCTAAAAATGTACATAGAATGAGATTTTCAGGGAAGAGCAGTCAGGCACATTTTTAGCAAGTTTTACTTGTAAGTGGGGTTGGAAACGCTTTTCAGGCTCAATACTGGGCTCAAAAGATGCAGCCCTGATGTCTCTCATGATAGCAGGTGGTTAAGTAGAAATTCGCTGCTCGGCTGACCCGGCAGGAACAAATGTATGCCAAAAATGTACGTAGAATGAGATTTTCAGTGAATGGCAGCCAGGCACATTTTAGCAAGTTTTACTTGTAAGTGGGGATGGAAACGCTTTTCAGGCTCAGTACTGGGCTCAAAAGATGCAGCCCTGATGTCTCTCATGATAGCAGGTGGTTAGTAGAAATTCGCTGCTCGGCTGACCCGGCAGGAACAAACGTATGCCAAAAATGTACGTAGAATGAGATTTTCAGTGAATAGCAGCCAGGCACATTTTAGCAAGTTTTACTTGTAAGTGGGGATGGAAACGCTTTTTAGGCTCAGTACTGGGCTCAAAAGATGCAGCCCTGATGTCTCTCATGATAGCAGGTGGTTAAGTAGAAATTCGCTGCTCGGCTGATCCAGCAGGAGCAAACATATGCGAAAAATGTACGTAGAATGAGCTTTTCAGTGAAGAGCAGCCAGGCACATTTTAGCAAGTTTTACTTGTAAGTGGATGTGGAAACGCTTTTCAGGCTCAGTACTGGGCTCAAAACATGCAGCCCTGATGTCTATCATGATAGCAGGTGGTTAAGTAGAAATTCGCTGCTCGGCTGATCCAGCAGGAGCAAACATATGCTAAAAATGTACGTAGAATGAGATTTTCAGGGAAGAGCAGCCAGGCACATTTTTAGCAAGTTTTACTTGTAAGTGGGGTTGGAAACGCTTTTCAGGCTCAATACTGGGCTCAAAAGATGCAGCCCTGATGTCTCTCATGATAGCAGGTGGTTAAGTAGAAATTCGCTGCTCGGCTGACCCTGCAGGAGCAAACTTATGCTGAAAATGTTCATAGAATGAGATTTTCAGTGAAGAGCAGCCAGGCACATTTTAGCAAGTTTTACTTGTAAGTGGGGTTGGAAACGCTTTTCAGGCTCAGTACTGGGCTCAAAAGATGCAGCCCTGATGTCTCTCATGATAGCAGGTGGTTAAGTAGAAATTCGCTGCTCGGCTGACCCGGCAGGAACAAATGTATGCCAAAAATGTACATAGAATGAGATTTTCAGTGCATAGCAGCCAGACACATTTTAGCAAGTTTTACTTGTAAGTGGGGATGGAAACGCTTTTCAGGCTCAGTACTGGGCTCAAAAGATGCAGCCCTGATGTCTCTCATGATAGCAGGTGGTTAAGTAGAAATTCGCTGCTCGGCTGATCCAGCAGGAGCAAACATATGCGAAAAATGTACGTAGAATGAGCTTTTCAGTGAAGAGCAGCCAGGCACATTTTAGCAAGTTTTACTTGTAAGTGGATGTGGAAATGATTTTCAGACTCAGTACTGGGCTCAAAACATGCAGCCCTGATGTCTCTCATGATAGCAGGTGGTTAAGTAGAAATTCGCTGCTCGGCTGATCCAGCAGGAGCAAACACATGCTAAAAATGTACATAGAATGAGATTTTCAGGGAAGAGCAGTCAGGCACATTTTTAGCAAGTTTTACTTGTAAGTGGGGTTGGAAACGCTTTTCAGGCTCAATACTGGGCTCAAAAGATGCAGCCCTGATGTCTCTCATGATAGCAGGTGGTTAAGTAGAAATTCGCTGCTCGGCTGACCCGGCAGGAACAAATGTATGCCAAAAATGTACGTAGAATGAGATTTTCAGTGAATGGCAGCCAGGCACATTTTAGCAAGTTTTACTTGTAAGTGGGGATGGAAACGCTTTTCAGGCTCAGTACTGGGCTCAAAAGATGCAGCCCTGATGTCTCTCATGATAGCAGGTGGTTAAGTAGAAATTCGCTGCTCGGCTGACCCGGCAGGAACAAACGTATGCCAAAAATGTACGTAGAATGAGATTTTCAGTGAAGAGCAGCCAGGCACATTTTAGCAAGTTTTACTTGTAAGTGGATGTGGAAACGCTTTTCAGGCTCAGTACTATGCAGCCCTGATGTCTCTCATGATAGCAGGTGGTTAAGTAGAAATTCGCTGCTCGGCTGATCCAGCAGGAGCAAACATATGCAAAAAATGTACGTAGAATGAGCTTTTCAGTGAAGAGCAGCCAGGCACATTTTAGCAAGTTTTACTTGTAAGTGGGGATGGAAACGCTATTCAGGCTCAGTACTGGGCTCAAAAGATGCAGCCTTGATGTCTCTCATGATAGCAGGTGGTTAGTAGAAATTCGCTGCTCGGCTGACCCGGCAGGAACAAACGTATGCCAAAAATGTACGTAGAATGAGATTTTCAGTGAAGAGCAGCCAGGCACATTTTAGCAAGTTTTACTTGTAGGTGGGGATAGAAATGCTTTTCAGGCTCAGTACTGGGCTCAAAAGATGCAGCCCTGATGTCTCTCATGATAGCAGGTGGTTAAGTAGAAATTCGCTGCTCGGCTGACCCAGCAGGAGCAAACGTATGCGCAAAATGTACGTGGAATGAGATTTTCAGTGAATAGCAGCCAGGCACATTTTAGCAAGTTTTACTTGTAAGTGGGGATGGAAACGCTTTTTAGGCTCAGTACTGGGCTCAAAAGATGCAGCCCTGATGTCTCTCATGATAGCAGGTGGTTAAGTAGAAATTCGCTGCTCGGCTGATCCAGCAGGAGCAAACATATGCGAAAAATGTACGTAGAATGAGCTTTTCAGTGAAGAGCAGCCAGGCACATTTTAGCAAGTTTTACTTGTAAGTGGATGTGGAAACGCTTTTCAGGCTCAGTACTGGGCTCAAAAGATGCAGCCCTGATGTCTCTCATGATAGCAGGTGGTTAAGTAGAAATTCGCTGCTCGGCTGACCCTGCAGGAGCAAACGTATGCTAAAAATGTTCGTACAATGAGATTTTCAGTGAAGAGCAGCCAGGCACATTTTAGCAAGTTTTACTTGTAAGTGGGGTTGGAAACGCTTTTCAGGCTCAGTACTGGGCTCAAAAGATGCAGCCCTGATGTCTCTCATGATAGCAGGTGGTTAAGTAGAAATTCGCTGCTCGGCTGACCCGGCAGGAACAAATGTATGCCAAAAATGAACATAGAATGAGATTTTCAGTGCATAGCAGCCAGGCACATTTTAGCAAGTTTTACTTGTAAGTGGGGATGGAAACGCTTTTTAGGCTCAGTACTGGGCTCAAAAGATGCAGCCCTGATGTCTCTCATGATAGCAGGTGGTTAAGTAGAAATTCGCTGCTCGGCTGATCCAGCAGGAGCAAACATATGCGAAAAATGTTCGTACAATGAGATTTTCAGTGAAGAGCAGCCAGGCACATTTTAGCAAGTTTTACTTGTAAGTGGGGTTGGAAACACTTTTCAGGCTCAGTACTGGCCTCAAAAGATGCAGCCCTGATGTCTCTCATGATAGCAGGTGGTTAAGTAGAAATTCGCTGCTCGGCTGACCCTGCAGGAGCAAACGTATGCTAAAAATGTTCGTAGAATGAGCTTTTCAGTGAAGAGCAGCCAGGCACATTTTAGCAAGTTTTACTTGTAAGTGGGGTTGGAAACGCTTTTCAGGCTCAATACTGGGCTCAAAAGATGCAGCCCTGATGTCTCTCATGATAGCAGGTGGTTAAGTAGAAATTCGCTGCTCGGCAGACCCGGCAGGAACAAACGTATGCCAAAAATGTACGTAGAATGAGATTTTCAGTGAATAGCAGCCAGGCACATTTTAGCAAGTTTTACTTGTAAGTGGGGATGGAACGCTTTTTAGGCTCAGTACTGGGCTCAAAAGATGCAGCCCTGATGTCTCTCATGATAGCAGGTGGTTAAGTAGAAATTCACTGCTCGGCTGATCCAGCAGGAGCAAACATATGCGAAAAATGTTCGTAGAATGAGATTTTCAGTGAAGAGCAGCCAGGCACATTTTAGCAATTTTGCTTGTAAGTGGGGTTGGAAACGCTTTTTAGGCTCAATACTGGGCTCAAAAGATGCAGCCCTGATGTCTCTCATGATAGCAGGTGGTTAAGTAGAAATTCGCTGCTCGGCTGACCCGGCAGGAACAAATGTATGCCAAAAATGTACGTAGAATGAGATTTTCAGTGAATGGCAGCCAGGCACATTTTAGCAAGTTTTACTTGTAAGTGGGGATGGAAACGCTTTTCAGGCTCAGTACTGGGCTCAAAAGATGCAGCCCTGATGTCTCTCATGATAGCAGGTGGTTAGTAGAAATTCGCTGCTCGGCTGACCCGGCAGGAACAAACGTATGCCAAAAATGTACGTAGAATGAGATTTTCAGTGAAGAGCAGCCAGGCACATTTTAGCAAGTTTTACTTGTAGGTGGGGATAGAAACGCTTTTCAGGCTCAGTACTGGGCTCAAAAGATGCAGCCCTGATGTCTCTCATGATAGCAGGTGGTTAAGTAGAAATTCGCTGCTCGGCTGACCCAGCAGGAGCAAACGTATGCCAAAAATGTACGTAGAATGAGATTTTCAGTGAATAGCACCCAGGCACATTTTAGCAAGTTTTACTTGTAAGTGGGGATGGAAACACTTTTTAGGCTCAGTACTGGGCTCAAAAGATGCAGCCCTGATGTCTCTCATGATAGCAGGTGGTTAAGTAGAAATTCGCTGCTCGGCTGATCCAGCAGGAGCAAACATATGCGAAAAATGTACGTAGAATGAGCTTTTCAGTGAAGAGCAGCCAGGCACATTTTAGCAAGTTTTACTTGTAAGTGGATGTGGAAACGCTTTTCAGGCTCAGTACTGGGCTCAAAACATGCAGCCCTGATGTCTCTCAGGATAGCAGGTGGTTAAGTAGAAATTCGCTGCTCGGCTGATCCAGCAGGAGCAAACATATGCTAAAAATGTACGTAGAATGAGATTTTCAGGGAAGAGCAGCCAGGCACATTTTTTGCAAGTTTTACTTGTAAGTGGGGTTGGAAACGCTTTTCAGGCTCAATACTGGGCTCAAAAGATGCAGCCCTGATGTCTCTCATGATAGCAGGTGGTTAAGTAGAAATTCGCTGCTCGGCTGACCCTGCAGGAGCAAACGTATGTTAAAAATGTTCGTACAATGAGATTTTCAGTGAAGAGCAGCCAGGCACATTTTAGCAAGTTTTACTTGTGAGTGGGGTTGGAAACGCTTTTCAGGCTCAGTACTGGGCTCAAAAGATGCAACCCTGATGTCTCTCATGATAGCAGGTGGTTAAGTAGAAATTCGCTGCTCGGCTGACCCGGCAGGAACAAATGTATGCCAAAAATGAACATAGAATGAGATTTTCAGTGCATAGCAGCCAGGCACATTTTAGCAAGTTTTACTTGTAAGTGGGGATGGAAACGCTTTTTAGGCTCAGTACTGGGCTCAAAAGATGCAGCCCTGATGTCTCTCATGATAGCAGGTGGTTAAGTAGAAATTCGCTGCTCGGCTGATCCAGCAGGAGCAAACATATGCGAAAAATGTTCGTAGAATGAGATTTTCAGTGAAGAGCAGCCAGGCACATTTTAGCAAGTTTTACTTGTAAGTGGGGTTGGAAACACTTTTCAGGCTCAGTACTGGCCTCAAAAGATGCAGCCCTGATGTCTCTCATGATAGCAGGTGGTTAAGTAGAAATTCGCTGCTCGGCTGACCCTGCAGGAGCAAACGTATGCTAAAAATGTTCGTAGAATGAGCTTTTCAGTGAAGAGCAGCCAGGCACATTTTAGCAAGTTTTACTTGTAAGTGGGGTTGGAAACGCTTTTTAGGCTCAATACTGGGCTCAAAAGATGCAGCCCTGATGTCTCTCATGATAGCAGGTGGTTAAGTAGAAATTCGCTGCTCGGCAGACCCGGCAGGAACAAACGTATGCCAAAAATGTACGTAGAATGAGATTTTCAGTGAATAGCAGCCAGGCACATTTTAGCAAGTTTTACTTGTAAGTGGGGATGGAACGCTTTTTAGGCTCAGTACTGGGCTCAAAAGATGCAGCCCTGATGTCTCTCATGATAGCAGGTGGTTAAGTAGAAATTCACTGCTCGGCTGATCCAGCAGGAGCAAACATATGCGAAAAATGTTCGTAGAATGAGATTTTCAGTGAAGAGCAGCCAGGCACATTTTAGCAATTTTGCTTGTAAGTGGGGTTGGAAACGCTTTTTAGGCTCAATACTGGGCTCAAAAGATGCAGCCCTGATGTCTCTCATGATAGCAGGTGGTTAAGTAGAAATTCGCTGCTCGGCTGACCCGGCAGGAACAAATGTATGCCAAAAATGTACGTAGAATGAGATTTTCAGTGAATGGCAGCCAGGCACATTTTAGCAAGTTTTACTTGTAAGTGGGGATGGAAACGCTTTTCAGGCTCAGTACTGGGCTCAAAAGATGCAGCCCTGATGTCTCTCATGATAGCAGGTGCTTAGTAGAAATTCGCTGCTCGGCTGACCCGGCAGGAACAAACGTATGCCAAAAATGTACGTAGAATGAGATTTTCAGTGAAGAGCAGCCAGGCACATTTTAGCAAGTTTTACTTGTAGGTGGGGATAGAAACGCTTTTCAGGCTCAGTACTGGGCTCAAAAGATGCAGCCCTGATGTCTCTCATGATAGCAGGTGGTTAAGTAGAAATTCGCTGCTCGGCTGACCCAGCAGGAGCAAACGTATGCCAAAAATGTACGTAGAATGAGATTTTCAGTGAATAGCACCCAGGCACATTTTAGCAAGTTTTACTTGTAAGTGGGGATGGAAACACTTTTTAGGCTCAGTACTGGGCTCAAAAGATGCAGCCCTGATGTCTCTCATGATAGCAGGTGGTTAAGTAGAAATTCGCTGCTCGGCTGATCCAGCAGGAGCAAACATATGCGAAAAATGTACGTAGAATGAGCTTTTCAGTGAAGAGCAGCCAGGCACATTTTAGCAAGTTTTACTTGTAAGTGGATGTGGAAACGCTTTTCAGGCTCAGTACTGGGCTCAAAACATGCAGCCCTGATGTCTCTCAGGATAGCAGGTGGTTAAGTAGAAATTCGCTGCTCGGCTGATCCAGCAGGAGCAAACATATGCTAAAAATGTACGTAGAATGAGATTTTCAGGGAAGAGCAGCCAGGCACATTTTTTGCAAGTTTTACTTGTAAGTGGGGTTGGAAACGCTTTTCAGGCTCAATACTGGGCTCAAAAGATGCAGCCCTGATGTCTCTCATGATAGCAGGTGGTTAAGTAGAAATTCGCTGCTCGGCTGACCCTGCAGGAGCAAACGTATGTTAAAAATGTTCGTACAATGAGATTTTCAGTGAAGAGCAGCCAGGCACATTTTAGCAAGTTTTACTTGTGAGTGGGGTTGGAAACGCTTTTCAGGCTCAGTACTGGGCTCAAAAGATGCAACCCTGATGTCTCTCATGATAGCAGGTGGTTAAGTAGAAATTCGCTGCTCGGCTGACCCGGCAGGAACAAATGTATGCCAAAAATGAACATAGAATGAGATTTTCAGTGCATAGCAGCCAGGCACATTTTAGCAAGTTTTACTTGTAAGTGGGGATGGAAACGCTTTTTAGGCTCAGTACTGGGCTCAAAAGATGCAGCCCTGATGTCTCTCATGATAGCAGGTGGTTAAGTAGAAATTCGCTGCTCGGCTGATCCAGCAGGAGCAAACATATGCGAAAAATGTTCGTAGAATGAGATTTTCAGTGAAGAGCAGCCAGGCACATTTTAGCAAGTTTTACTTGTAAGTGGGGTTGGAAACACTTTTCAGGCTCAGTACTGGCCTCAAAAGATGCAGCCCTGATGTCTCTCATGATAGCAGGTGGTTAAGTAGAAATTCGCTGCTCGGCTGACCCTGCAGGAGCAAACGTATGCTAAAAATGTTCGTAGAATGAGCTTTTCAGTGAAGAGCAGCCAGGCACATTTTAGCAAGTTTTACTTGTAAGTGGGGTTGGAAATGCTTTTCAGGCTCAATACTGGGCTCAAAAGATGCAGCCCTGATGTCTCTCATGATAGCAGGTGGTTAAGTAGAAATTCGCTGCTCGGCAGACCCGGCAGGAACAAACGTATGCCAAAAATGTACGTAGAATGAGATTTTCAGTGAATAGCAGCCAGGCACATTTTAGCAAGTTTTACTTGTAAGTGGGGATGGAAACGCTTTTTAGGCTCAGTACTGGGCTCAAAAGATGCAGCCCTGATGTCTCTCATGATAGCAGGTGGTTAAGTAGAAATTCGCTGCTCGGCTGATCCAGCAGGAGCAAACATATGCGAAAAATGTTCGTAGAATGAGATTTTCAGTGAAGAGCAGCCAGGCACATTTTAGCAAGTTTTACTTGTAAGTGGATGTGGAAACGCTTTTCAGGCTCAGTACTGGGCTCAAAACATGCAGCCCTGATGTCTCTCATGATAGCAGGTGGTTAAGTAGAAATTCGCTGCTCGGCTGATCCAGCAGGAGCAAACATATGCTAAAAATGTACGTAGAATGAGATTTTCAGGGAAGAGCAGCCAGGCACATTTTTAGCAAGTTTTACTTGTAAGTGGGGTTGGAAACGCTTTTCAGGCTCAATACTGGGCTCAAAAGATGCAGCCCTGATGTCTCTCATGATAGCAGGTGGTTAAGTAGAAATTCGCTGCTCGGCTGACCCTGCAGGAGCAAACTTATGCTGAAAATGTTCATAGAATGAGATTTTCAGTGAAGAGCAGCCAGGCACATTTTAGCAAGTTTTACTTGTAAGTGGGGTTGGAAACGCTTTTCAGGCTCAGTACTGGGCTCAAAAGATGCAGCCCGGATGTCTCTCATGATAGCAGGTGGTTAAGTAGAAATTCGCTGCTCGGCTGACCCGGCAGGAACAAATGTATGCCAAAAATGTACATAGAATGAGATTTTCAGTGCATAGCAGCCAGACACATTTTAGCAAGTTTTACTTGTAAGTGGGGATGGAAACGCTTTTCAGGCTCAGTACTGGGCTCAAAAGATGCAGCCCTGATGTCTCTCATGATAGCAGGTGGTTAAGTAGAAATTCGCTGCTCGGCTGATCCAGCAGGAGCAAACATATGCAAAAAATGTACGTAGAATGAGCTTTTCAGTGAAGAGCAGCCAGGCACATTTTAGCAAGTTTTACTTGTAAGTGGGGATGGAAACGCTATTCAGGCTCAGTACTGGGCTCAAAAGATGCAGCCTTGATGTCTCTCATGATAGCAGGTGGTTAGTAGAAATTCGCTGCTCGGCTGACCCGGCAGGAACAAACGTATGCCAAAAATGTACGTAGAATGAGATTTTCAGTGAAGAGCAGCCAGGCACATTTTAGCAAGTTTTACTTGTAGGTGGGGATAGAAACGCTTTTCAGGCTCAGTACTGGGCTCAAAAGATGCAGCCCTGATGTCTCTCATGATAGCAGGTGGTTAAGTAGAAATTCGCTGCTCGGCTGACCCAGCAGGAGCAAACGTATGCCAAAAATGTACGTGGAATGAGATTTTCAGTGAATAGCAGCCAGGCACATTTTAGCAAGTTTTACTTGTAGGTGGGGATGGAAACGCTTTTTAGGCTCAGTACTGGGCTCAAAAGATGCAGCCCTGATGTCTCTCATGATAGCAGGTGGTTAAGTAGAAATTCGCTGCTCGGCTGATCCAGCAGGAGCAAACATAAGCGAAAAATGTACGTAGAATGAGCTTTTCAGTGAAGAGCAGCCAGGCACATTTTAGCAAGTTTTACTTGTAAGTGGATGTGGAAACGCTTTTCAGGCTCAGTACTGGGCTCAAAAGATGCAGCCCTGATGTCTCTCATGATAGCAGGTGGTTAAGTAGAAATTCGCTGCTCGGCTGACCCTGCAGGAGCAAACGTATGCTAAAAATGTTCGTACAATGAGATTTTCAGTGAAGAGCAGCCAGGCACATTTTAGCAAGTTTTACTTGTAAGTGGGGTTGGAAACGCTTTTCAGGCTCAGTACTGGGCTCAAAAGATGCAGCCCTGATGTCTCTCATGATAGCAGGTGGTTAAGTAGAAATTCGCTGCTCGGCTGACCCGGCAGGAACAAATGTATGCCAAAAATGAACATAGAATGAGATTTTCAGTGCATAGCAGCCAGGCACATTTTAGCAAGTTTTACTTGTAAGTGGGGATGGAAACGCTTTTTAGGCTCAGTACTGGGCTCAAAAGATGCAGCCCTGATGTCTCTCATGATAGCAGGTGGTTAAGTAGAAATTCGCTGCTCGGCTGATCCAGCAGGAGCAAACATATGCGAAAAATGTTCGTACAATGAGATTTTCAGTGAAGAGCAGCCAGGCACATTTTAGCAAGTTTTACTTGTAAGTGGGGTTGGAAACACTTTTCAGGCTCAGTACTGGCCTCAAAAGATGCAGCCCTGATGTCTCTCATGATAGCAGGTGGTTAAGTAGAAATTCGCTGCTCGGCTGACCCTGCAGGAGCAAACGTATGCTAAAAATGTTCGTAGAATGAGCTTTTCAGTGAAGAGCAGCCAGGCACATTTTAGCAAGTTTTACTTGTAAGTGGGGTTGGAAACGCTTTTCAGGCTCAATACTGGGCTCAAAAGATGCAGCCCTGATGTCTCTCATGATAGCAGGTGGTTAAGTAGAAATTCGCTGCTCGGCAGACCCGGCAGGAACAAACGTATGCCAAAAATGTATGTAGAATGAGATTTTCAGTGAATAGCAGCCAGGCACATTTTAGCAAGTTTTACTTGTAAGTGGGGATGGAACGCTTTTTAGGCTCAGTACTGGGCTCAAAAGATGCAGCCCTGATGTCTCTCATGATAGCAGGTGGTTAAGTAGAAATTCACTGCTCGGCTGATCCAGCAGGAGCAAACATATGCGAAAAATGTTCGTAGAATGAGATTTTCAGTGAAGAGCAGCCAGGCACATTTTAGCAAGTTTTGCTTGTAAGTGGGGTTGGAAACGCTTTTTAGGCTCAATACTGGGCTCAAAAGATGCAGCCCTGATGTCTCTCATGATAGCAGGTGGTTAAGTAGAAATTCGCTGCTCGGCTGACCCGGCAGGAACAAATGCATGCCAAAAATATACGTAGAATGAGATTTTCAGTGAATGGCAGCCAGGCACATTTTAGCAAGTTTTACTTGTAAGTGGGGATGGAAACGCTTTTCAGGCTCAGTACTGTGCTCAAAAGATGCAGCCCTGATGTCTCTCATGCTAGCAGGTGGTTAAGTAGAAATTCGCTGCTCGGCTGACCCGGCAGGAACAAACGTATGCCAAAAATGTACGTAGAATGAGATTTTCAGTGAAGAGCAGCCAGGTACATTTTAGCAAGTTTTACTTGTAAGTGGATGTGGAAACAATTTTCAGGCTCAGTACTATGCAGCCCTGATGTCTCTCATGATAGCAGGTGGTTAAGTAGAAATTCGCTGCTCGGCTGATCCAGCAGGAGCAAACATATGCAAAAAATGTACGTAGAATGAGCTTTTCAGTGAAGAGCAGCCAGGCACATTTTAGTAAGTTTTACTTGTAAGTGGGGATGGAAACGCTTTTCAGGCTCAGTACTGGGCTCAAAAGATGCAGCCTTGATGTCTCTCATGATAGCAGGTGGTTAGTAGAAATTCGCTGCTCGGCTGACCCGGCAGGAACAAACGTATGCCAAAAATGTACGTAGAATGAGATTTTCAGTGAAGAGCAGCCAGGCACATTTTAGCAAGTTTTACTTGTAGGTGGGGATAGAAACGCTTTTCAGGCTCAGTACTGGGCTCAAAAGATGCAGCCCTGATGTCTCTCATGATAGCAGGTGGTTAAGTAGAAATTCGCTGCTCGGCTGACCCAGCAGGAGCAAACGTATGCCAAAAATGTACGTAGAATGAGATTTTCAGTGAATAGCACCCAGGCACATTTTAGCAAGTTTTACTTGTAAGTGGGGATGGAAACACTTTTTAGGCTCAGTACTGGGCTCAAAAGATGCAGCCCTGATGTCTCTCATGATAGCAGGTGGTTAAGTAGAAATTCGCTGCTCGGCTGATCCAGCAGGAGCAAACATATGCGAAAAATGTACGTAGAATGAGCTTTTCAGTGAAGAGCAGCCAGGCACATTTTAGCAAGTTTTACTTGTAAGTGGATGTGGAAACGCTTTTCAGGCTCAGTACTGGGCTCAAAACATGCAGCCCTGATGTCTCTCATGATAGCAGGTGGTTAAGTAGAAATTCGCTGCTCGGCTGATCCAGCAGGAGCAAACATATGCTAAAAATGTACGTAGAATGAGATTTTCAGGGAAGAGCAGCCAGGCACATTTTTTGCAAGTTTTACTTGTAAGTGGGGTTGGAAACGCTTTTCAGGCTCAATACTGGGCTCAAAAGATGCAGCCCTGATGTCTCTCATGATAGCAGGTGGTTAAGTAGAAATTCGCTGCTCGGCTGACCCTGCAGGAGCAAACGTATGCTAAAAATGTTCGTACAATGAGATTTTCAGTGAAGAGCAGCCAGGCACATTTTAGCAAGTTTTACTTGTGAGTGGGGTTGGAAACGCTTTTCAGGCTCAGTACTGGGCTCAAAAGATGCAACCCTGATGTCTCTCATGATAGCAGGTGGTTAAGTAGAAATTCGCTGCTCGGCTGACCCGGCAGGAACAAATGTATGCCAAAAATGAACATAGAATGAGATTTTCAGTGCATAGCAGCCAGGCACATTTTAGCAAGTTTTACTTGTAAGTGGGGATGGAAACGCTTTTTAGGCTCAGTACTGGGCTCAAAAGATGCAGCCCTGATGTCTCTCATGATAGCAGGTGGTTAAGTAGAAATTCGCTGCTCGGCTGATCCAGCAGGAGCAAACATATGCGAAAAATGTTCGTAGAATGAGATTTTCAGTGAAGAGCAGCCAGGCACATTTTAGCAAGTTTTACTTGTAAGTGGGGTTGGAAACACTTTTCAGGCTCAGTACTGGCCTCAAAAGATGCAGCCCTGATGTCTCTCATGATAGCAGGTGGTTAAGTAGAAATTCGCTGCTCGGCTGACCCTGCAGGAGCAAACGTATGCTAAAAATGTTCGTAGAATGAGCTTTTCAGTGAAGAGCAGCCAGGCACATTTTAGCAAGTTTTACTTGTAAGTGGGGTTGGAAATGCTTTTCAGGCTCAATACTGGGCTCAAAAGATGCAGCCCTGATGTCTCTCATGATAGCAGGTGGTTAAGTAGAAATTCGCTGCTCGGCAGACCCGGCAGGAACAAACGTATGCCAAAAATGTACGTAGAATGAGATTTTCAGTGAATAGCAGCCAGGCACATTTTAGCAAGTTTTACTTGTAAGTGGGGATGGAAACGCTTTTTAGGCTCAGTACTGGGCTCAAAAGATGCAGCCCTGATGTCTCTCATGATAGCAGGTGGTTAAGTAGAAATTCGCTGCTCGGCTGATCCAGCAGGAGCAAACATATGCGAAAAATGTTCGTAGAATGAGATTTTCAGTGAAGAGCAGCCAGGCACATTTTAGCAAGTTTTACTTGTAAGTGGATGTGGAAACGCTTTTCAGGCTCAGTACTGGGCTCAAAACATGCAGCCCTGATGTCTCTCATGATAGCAGGTGGTTAAGTAGAAATTCGCTGCTCGGCTGATCCAGCAGGAGCAAACATATGCTAAAAATGTACGTAGAATGAGATTTTCAGGGAAGAGCAGCCAGGCACATTTTTAGCAAGTTTTACTTGTAAGTGGGGTTGGAAACGCTTTTCAGGCTCAATACTGGGCTCAAAAGATGCAGCCCTGATGTCTCTCATGATAGCAGGTGGTTAAGTAGAAATTCGCTGCTCGGCTGACCCTGCAGGAGCAAACTTATGCTGAAAATGTTCATAGAATGAGATTTTCAGTGAAGAGCAGCCAGGCACATTTTAGCAAGTTTTACTTGTAAGTGGGGTTTAGCAAGTTTTACTTGTAAGTGGATGTGGAAACGCTTTTCAGGCTCAGTACTGGGCTCAAAACATGCAGCCCTGATGTCTCTCATGATAGCAGGTGGTTAAGTAGAAATTCGCTGCTCGGCTGATCCAGCAGGAGCAAACATATGCTAAAAATGTTCGTAGAATGAGATTTTCAGTGAAGAGCAGCCAGGCACATTTTTAGCAAGTTTTACTTGTAAGTGGGGTTGGAAACACTTTTCAGGCTCAGTACTGGCCTCAAAAGATGCAGCCCTGATGTCTCTCATGATAGCAGGTGGTTAAGTAGAAATTCACTGCTCGGCTGACCCGGCAGGAACAAACGTATGCCAAAAATGTACGTAGAATGAGATTTTCAGTGAAGAGCAGCCAGGCACATTTTAGCAAGTTTTACTTGTAGGTGGGGATAGAAACGCTTTTCCGGCTCAGTACTGGGCTCAAAAGATGCAGCCCTGATGTCTCTCATGATAGCAGGTGGTTAAGTAGAAATTCGCTGCTCGGCTGACCCAGCAGGAGCAAACGTATGCCAAAAATGTACGTAGAATGAGATTTTCAGTGAATAGCAGCCAGGCACATTTTAGCAAGTATTACTTGTAAGTGGGGATGGAAACGCTTTTTAGGCTCAGTACTGGGCTCAAAAGATGCAGCCCTGATGTCTCTCATGATAGCAGGTGGTTAAGTAGAAATTCGCTGCTCGGCTGATCCAGCAGGAGCAAACATATGCGAAAAATGTTCGTAGAATGAGATTTTCAGTGAAGAGCAGCCAGGCACATTTTAGCAAGTTTTACTTGTAAGTGGATGTGGAAACGCTTTTCAGGCTCAGTACTGGGCTCAAAACATGCAGCCCTGATGTCTCTCATGATAGCAGGTGGTTAAGTAGAAATTCGCTGCTCGGCTGATCCAG